>NC_140987.1:378923914-381323914 GCF_052327205.1 Somniosus microcephalus | reverse complement strand
CCATTAATTTCCCAGTCTCATCCTCTAAGGGACCAACATTTACTTTAGCCACCCTTTTTCTTTTTATATAACTATAAAAACTCTTACTATCTGTTTGATTGGATGAAATTGTGGCTCATCCAAGACAGGATGTCAGAGGTAGGGAGGGGTCGAGAGAGGTGGTGGAGAGGTAGAGCTGAGTGTCGTCAGCATACATATGGAAGCTGACCCCAAGTCAAAGCAGCAGCATTATGTAGGAATCGGAAGCAGTGCTGATTTTTATCCGCAAATGTGGACAAATGCATCCTGACCTCAAAAAGATATCTGTCCATGTGAGATGCACATATACCCTAGCATGCTGCCCCATGGAGTGGTAGTTAATCGCTTCTTGGTACCAGTCACTGTACGGAAATGGGGAGGATGGTGCGAGTCTCCAGCAAGCTGTCCCGAAACTGATAGGCTGTAGCTGTTTGATCCCAGCCCTTGTGCGGGGGAGCTGTGCAAGGTGAGTCCCCAAGATGTTGCTCCACAGAATTATAGGCTTTGGTTTTTGGCTTTGGTCATTGTTTGGGACGAGTTGATTGGGGGTGGGAATGCATTATAAAATCCAGGTAATTCCCTTGGGGAGAGAAGAAAAATTGATTTGAGATTCACCCTGGAGCCTTGGCGTACCTCCTAACTGCTGGATTCAAAGTACTATTAGCAGAGGCCGGGGTCACATTGTCCACCCTTCGCAACGGGCATGGAGATAAGAAAGAAGGGAAGAAATTATCTTATATAAAGGAGTCTCAACCTCAGGGGGGGGGGGTGAAAAAACTCTATTCAGCAATGTTAATCCAGGCACTAATCCTGAACCAACTGACTAAACACTAATTGGATTGGGAAGTGGTGGCGCTATTTACTGTGGTAAAATGAGATAATTGATGGAGTTCAGCAAATTGTATTTAAATGAAACAAAAAGCCAATTCCAGAAGCAAAACCTTATTATCAGAGCTTGTATTTTTGGATGGAAGCCGGGTTTGGCTGCTGCTGTTTGTTTTGTCTCTGTGCTGGTTATTCTTACATCTGTTGGCTGTTTTTTCAGGAGCGTTTCCCACAGACATCCTGAGGTGATTAAAATATGATGCCAGCTCAGGCAAAGACTCCCTTCTCCTCTTGTAGCCTCTGACAATTCTTCTCTAGTGAAAAGAATGTTCATTGCCCAGGATTGTTTTTGATTTTAGACATTGTTCCAATAAATTGACTGTGCATGTGTATTAACAGTAAATCTGTAATACACGCTATATTACTCACTTCTATCAATGCTTTGCAGAAATTTAGAAATCCAGCTCAGCTGGTCTAAAAAAAACTCACCGGTCTCACTGTCAATTGCCTTCATTTTCATTTTTATCCTGTCTATCATAGAATCTTACAGCACCAAAGGAGGCCATTTGGTCCACCGTGCCTGTGCTGGCTCTTTGAAAGAGCTATCCAATTAGTCCCATTCCCCTGCTCTTTCCCCAGAGCCCTGCAATTTTTTCCTTTTTAAGTATTTATCCAATTCCCTTTTGAAAGTTGCTGTTGAATCTGCTTCCACCACCCTTTCAGGCAGTGCATTCCAGATTATAATAACTCGCTGCGTAAAGATAATTTTCGTCATCTCCCCCCGGTTCTTTTGCCAACTATCTTAAATCTGTGTCCTCTGGTTATCAACCCTCATGCCAGTGAAAACAGTTTCTCCATATCTACTCTATCAAAACCCTTCATAATTTTTGAACACCTCTATTAAATCTCCCCTTAACCTACTCTGCTCTAAGGAGAACAATCCCAGCTTCTCTAGTCTCTCCACATCCCTGGTACCATCCTGTGATTCTGTCGAGTTTCTTCTGACTGGCCTATAATAAGGCTTTAGTAGTCAACAAAGAGACAACAATATTTGGGGCTAGTTTTCATAAACAATTTTTAGATTGTGATTTAGAATCAGAGTGGTGGCAAAACAGAACAAGAGGTCTGTTGGTGTTTTCTACCAAGCTTCCTTTCCTGTTTCCCCACATCTATTTTGTGAAAATGAACCTAGAGGTAAAATATGATTTCAAGATTCAATATGCGGATGGTTTATAAAGCACGGGAATAGAGGACACGAATACACTGCTAACAAATTTGAAGCAAGATTTGAGATTAGAAGGATATTTTTTCTCTTGCATTTATTTGTGGAATAAATATGCTCTGCTGATTAGCACTATTAGAAAAGAGCTAGAGGAAAATGTATTTAGGAATGGGAGTTCTAAGGATATGTACAGATATGCTGTGTGGAACATAATAGTCTGAGTTGCTGGAATCATAGAACGACCATGCCAGGGAAGGCAGCTGGGCTTTGAAGAATAATATAGGATTAAGGTCGGGAAGATATTCGACAGGTTTTCCATTTTCATGAATGGAATTGTGGACTACCATCTCCAAAACACTATTAAAGGCCCTGGAATCCCATGTACAAAAAATGGAATTTGACTTATTCTGTTGCCACAAACCAGTCGTCCTATATTCTGGAGTATTGTTCTATTTATCTTTGGCACAGGGACAAACTTTGGCAGAAGCTTTCTTCAGTAATTGAATGGGTGGGGCAGAGTCCATGATTAAGTAGATTGTACGTGGCCGAATGCCTTATTTCTCATTCTATGCTTTCCTATATGTTCCTTTAATGAAAGCATTCTCACCTCTTCTTCACTCCTTTCAAATACTGATCTATATGCAGATCATTATTCTTCATTCCTCAACTGCTTCAAGATATGCAGATTTTGCATTATTTGAAACAGGGGATGATGCAGAATGATAGTGCCAATGCAATTCTCAACAGAATGGATTTGCCTTGCATCCTTTGATCCCTATAGAGCAAGCTCCAGATCATAGCTATCCTCATGTAAGGAGTGGGAGGTACAAAGTAGATGTCAAATACATCATCAGAGAGAGACTTGCTGTGAGACAAGGAGTTTTCATACTTGCCTACCATCAGCGTTTTAAGCTGACAGTCAACATTTTTTAACTCATTTATCAAGTTGTTTGCATCTAATAAGAAAAATCAGTGTTTGCCAGTGGGATTGGAGGCTTTCAGTAGTAAATAATCAAGTCAGTTGGAAGACAGGCCTGGAAGCTGTCAGCACCAATCAGGCGCTTACAATATTTATTTGTTTCAGTTCTACCACTGCTAGTCATGAACACTTTTCAGACTGATGGCTTTTGAGACTTCCAGTTACTTGAGATTTACAGTTACAGGTAGCTTTATTTAGTATTTGCTCTCCAAAGAAATTATATTTAACAAATAAACTGCTAAAATGCAGCTTTCAAAAGCTTTTCATTTCTTCAATATAATTTTCTGGGGCATGCCCAGCTGTTGTCCGATATTAAAGCTTTTTTTCTCATCTAGTTTCAGCTGCTTTTTTGAGAATAGGAGAATATTGCCGAGTATTAACATATTAACTGCCTGCATATGGAGAACTGCCAGGGTTTGGGAATAAAATAAGGAGTATGGTTGAGGGACCGATGAGATTTACTTAATTTTAAACATTACACTGAGATTCCCAAATTAGAATTCCACTACAAAGTAATACTGTGATGTATGATTTGGCCCATTGACTAATTAGTGTAGAAGTGCAGCACATGACTGTTCCGTAACTTTGAAAGCTGTTTTCTTTTAGCTTATTGTTGTACAGGAATCAGGGAGGGAGCATACACAGAGCATGTCAGGGCCATCAACATCCACAAGGAAATATAAAGAGTTACATTAACAATCAATAAGAATATAACAGATTGCAAACACCAGACTGGAGGCAGTCATGTTCACTTGGAAGAACAAATTTAACTTCCAATGCATATTCTTGAAAATCACATTTTTGTGAACTTTGTTTTTTTTAATGATGATGATTGTGGTTGCAATGGTTTTATTTCTAGTTCAAGAAAATATACCATTCTGACAGGATCAAAAGAGGAATATGTGTTTTGAGGTTCTACAAACAGAAAATCCTTGAAATGCATGGAAGGTTCATCAACATCTAAACTGGGAAACGACAAATTGTAATTTCAGGATGGCTCTTTATTACAACTTTGTTTTATTTTTTTGGGATGATATGAACTCACTTATTCCTCCTGGATGTATTTAAAGATCAAACATTTCGTTCAGCATACCTCAATCCAGGTCATCTGCAACTTGTCATGGGATCCACTGCAGGGATGGCAAGAGTGAGCTAGCTTTGTCTTGTGATTATTGAATGCACTGCTAGTTGGGATTATTGCAGGTTTGTGTTGTAAAAAGTTTCAATTCTCAAATTAAAATTATGTGTCTGGAGTTAAATTCCCAATGAAAGAAACTGGACCTTGTAAAGTTGAATTGAAGTCCCAATGACTACTTAATTAATTTTTACATATTTATAACGCTTTCAGGATAAACCATTTTTGGCTTTAAAGCTAGAATTACAGTAAGCTCCAAAACGCTAGAAAATGCACCAAACAAAGTGTCAAGAATGAAAGCCAAGCCCTCAGCCTCTCTAAAAAAGAAATCTTGTGATGTCAGCGCTCACATCCCCCACTGAATGACTTTTAAATCCATCACTGCTGCTATACTCTACAGTACTTGGTGTACTTCAGTTTTCCCCCCAAGCAATACAAGTGATCGAATATTGAGTATACCCTCAGCTTAAGTTGTGCTGCGCCACATAGTATTACACTTTTAATGTAAATTTTCAACTTCATTGGTCTTAAGATCTTTATTCAGGTTTTTTTGGGGGGGTGCTATTGGCTTGCTTTTTTGTTTTCAATTAGGCATGTAACAGTTTTACAAATTAATTCTCACACAGATTTGGGAGACTCTCCCTTTTACTTCCCAGGCAAGGATTGAAATTACATATTTGAACATCAGGCTCGACTGTAGTTATCTGGTTACCACCCACATTAATGGTCTTTCTCCCTCTGTGAAGATATATTTTACAGTGAGAATTGACAGATAATCTGCTCTGGCTCTGGTAGGTTGTTCCTCAGTGAGGGTTCCAGAAAGATTCAGATTAGGGGATGATTAATGTTTAGACTCTTGAGGCTGCTTTGATGCTGGATTTGAAGGAATGAAATGTTTAAACACTCTTCAGCCATCCAGTGTAAACAGCCCAGGGATCCAGCTGAGATTCTGAAATGACATCAAGGGAGCATATCATGAGAAGAGGCTCATTCCTGCTTAATGATCAAGTGTTAGAGATCTATCTCACAGACTGTCTGATCCCTTGAGATGCTTGAGGATCATTGCATTTTCACCCAGACAGGGCAAGAAACAAAGCCTATTGCAAGCTCCACTCACGCTATTATAAGACATGGAGACGGAAGAAGGAATGGAATCAATGGTTGGTTTGGCCTTTGTGTGTCAGCCTTGGCTCAGTAGTAGCACTGTTGCCTCTGAGGCAGAAGGTGCTGGGTTCAGGCCCCACTCCAGACACTTGAGCTATAATCTAGGCTGAGGCAGTGCTGCATTACTGGAGGGCCCTCTTATGTGGATGTAAAAGAACACATGGCTCTATTTGAAGAAGAGCAGTGGTGTTTGTGGGACCTTGCTGTGTACAAATTGACTGTTGTGTTTCCCTACATTACAACAGCAATTACACATCAAAAGGACTTAATTGGTTGTGAAGCACTTTAGGATGTTCTGAGGTCATGAAAGTCACTATATCAATGCAAGTTCTTTCACTTTATATTGTACAATGTGCAGGGGCTCATACTGCTCTGGCATTTATCCTGCCTCCTTTTTTGTGGAGGGTGGGGGGAGGAAGAACAATTTACAATTTTAATTATCTGGCAGTGGATCACCCCCGATGCTGGCCCCTAGCCAGAGACGCCATTTATGTTTGATGCCGGTGGTACATCACCAGAAGCACAATTTATACCAAAGTCAATGCTGCCACCTGCGGGCAGCGTGGTAATATTCGGCTCAAATTTGGCTGCACTCAAAAGTTTGTCACCATCCTCCGCCTGCTTCACGCCGACATGCAAGCCGTGATCCTGACCAACGGTTCCACCACAGACCCAATTCAGGTACGAACTGGGGTCAAACAAGGCTGTGTCATCGCACCAACGCTCTTCTCGATCTTCCTTGCTGCAATGCTCCATCTCACCCTCAGTAAGCTCCCCACTGGAGTGGAGCTAATTTACAGAACAAACGGGAAACTGTTCAACCTCCATCGCCTCCAGTCCAGATCCAAGGTCGTCCCATTCTCTGTCGTCGAATTACAGTATGCAGACGAAGCTTGCGCCTGTGCTCACTCGGAGGTCGAACTCCAAACCATTGTCAACACCTTCACCGAAGCGTACGAGAGCATGGGCCTTACACTAAACATCCGTAAGACAAAGGTCCTCTACCAACCTGCCCCCGCCACACAGTACTGCCCCCCCGATTATCAAAATCCACTACAAGGCCTTGGACAATGTGGACCACTTTCCATACCTCAGGAGCCTATTGTCAACAAGGGCAGACGTCGATGACGAAGTCCAACACCACCTTCAGTGTGCCAGTGCAGCCTTTGGTCGCCTGAGGAAGAGAGTGTTTGAAGACCAGGACCTCAAAAAGGCACTAAGCGCATGGTCTACAGAGCAGCAGTGATACGCACCCTGCTGTATGCCTCAGAGACATGGACCATGTACAGCAGGCATCTCAAAGCACTGGAGAGGTACCACCAACGCTGCCTCCGCAAGATCCTGCAAATCCATTGGCAGGATAGGCGCACCAACGTCAGTGTTCTCGCTCAGGCCAACATCCCCAGCATTGAAGCTTTGACCGCGCTCAATCAGCTCCGATGGACGGGTCACATTGTCCGCATGCCCGATACGAGACTCCCAAAACAAGTGCTCTACTAGGAGCTCCAGCACGGCAAGAGATCCCCAGGTGGGCAGAAGAAATGCTTCAAGGACGCCCTCAAAGCCTCCTTGAAAAAGTGTAACATCCCCACTGACGCTTGGGAATCCCTGGCCCCAGACCGCACAAAGTGGAGAAGAAGCATCCGGGAAGGCGCCGAACACCTCGAGTCTCTTTGCCAGGAGCAAGCGAAAGCCAAGCGCAGGCAGCGCAAGGAGCGCACGTCAACCCAAGCACCCCACCCACCCGCCCCTTCAACCACCGTCTGCTCCACCTGTGACAGAGACTGTAGGTCCCGCATTGGGCTCATCAGTCACCTGAGAACTCATTTTTAATGTGGAAGCAAGTCATCCTCGGTTCCGAGGGACTGCCTAAGAAGAAGAATATAATGTACCATAAATTCATCTCTCTGTTTTTTTATCCTTGTATCAGAAACGTTAAAAATTGACTAGTAATCGTAAGCAAATCATGTCGAGGTATACAGAGAACATTGGATATGCACAGGCTGGAATCTAAACAAGGGGGTTGAATGGTTTATAGAAAAGGATAATGGATCCCTGGGAATGTGTTATTATAAACTCATTAAGGAGTTCAGGTGGACTAGATGGCTGAACAGGTTAGCATTTCATTCGAAACTCACCCAGAAACATGGTATGAAAGTATTTTCTCTGCTAGCTGTATAAAGTGCAAAGTGAAGTAGGTTTGGACAGACTCGACATAATTCTTAGTAGTTAAAGGTCAACAGCACAATATGGCAATCTCGGAGAAATGGAAATATCATATTGGCACATTTGTAATTCAAAGTATATGATGGGGTTGAGCAAAGTATCTACCTGTTGCTGGGCTGCAGGTTCTTGTTTGTTTTTATTTGTGGGTGGAGTGTGGTTAAATTACCGCTTGTGTCACATTACAGTTTAAATGTACTTGTCAGAATTGTGAAGTGCGCTAACTTAGTGTCTCTTGTCATGGTAATGCTGGATTTGAGAGCTCAGGGCAGAACTAAAATCTGCCCTCTAAAGTTTTAGCCTGTTTTTCTACTTATAATGTGCTGCATTAGTTATTAGCAAAGCAACGATTAGATCTCAACCCCAGTTCTGCCCTATCCTGTTTGCCTTGTGACTCAGCAAGAGATGAGAGCACTACTCTAACCTAGAGTTTGTCACCAGGTTTTATCAGTATGTGCCAAATTAGTGTTGCGGTGAAACCCGCCCTTAATGCAACTATGGTAAAAGTGTGGACCAGCAATGCACCTCAAGGTCATTCATTGCACTTCGAAAGAGGGAAAGATCCAAGAAGGCCTCAGCGTCATTGTGAATTTCAGTGCAACACAGTTATCATAGAGTCATAGGGGGGGAATTTTGCCAGCCCTGGGGAGGCGGGTAAGGAGGCGGGACTGCTGGGAAAATGGCAGAAACTGGGAGCGGGTACCGAACCCGCTCCCAACCCGCCTTCATAAATTTTTCCCGGGAGGCGGGTCCCCGCAGGGTGGGCTTGACAAAGTCAATCAAGGGAAAATAGCGTGGGGTGGCCAGATGTCATTGGGGGCGGGACTGAAACCTGACAACCAGCAGTCCCGCCCCCAACGCGCCCCCATTGATAAAATCCAGCCCATAGAGTCACAACGGCACAGAAGGAGGCCATTTGGCCCATCGAGTCCGTGCCGGCTCTCTGCAGAGCAATCCAGTCAGTCCCATTCCCCCGCTCTACCCCCGTAGCCCTGCAAGTTTATTTCCCTCAAGTGCCTATCCAGTCTCCCCTTGAAAACATCGAGTGTCTCCGCTTCCACCACTTCCGTCGGCAGCAAGTTCCAGGTCCTCACCACTCACTGTGTTAAAAACTATTTTCTCACATCCTCCCTGTATCTCTTGCCCAAAACCTTAAATCTGTGTCTCCTAGTCCTTGTACCATCAACAGTTGTGACATACATGATGCTTTTGCAATACGGATCACAATAAATGCTTTTAAAAGGAAGGCGGGGGGTGGGGGAATGCATCCCGACAACTATATTGCATAATGCTGATGTTTGCTGAACAATATATGGGCCCTGAACAGGAGAGACCTGCATGTGCTTCATTGAACATCAGTCCTGGAGATGCTTGCAGTAACAAGAGATTATTTGAATTCCCACCTCCCCCCCACCCCTCCCTTTAAACAGCAAATAGGCCCCTAATGCCCTCATTAATTGTATTTAACAGCTCTGCCCTAAGGCCTGGGGTTTTGTCACAGATGGTGCCTAAACTTTTCTCTTCACATTTTCTTTATCACCTCCTCTTCTAAAAATCTCTCTCTTTCCACTGGGCTCCTGTTTATTCAACTGTGCTAAATTTCACACTGAACCCCCAGGGATGCAGAAAGGCAGCAGGAATTATTCATGAACTCCTTTCTCAAAGAAGTTATAAAATTCTGGTTCTGTAACTCACAGAGCTCCGAGCTAGCCAAAGATTAGCCTGCAGAGAGAAAGGGCTCAGAAAGGTTTGCAATAAACTTTTTTTTGTTGTTGTTGAAAAGTTTGAGAAGTTGTACAGTTTTTAGTCAAGATCTGCTGCCAGTTATGGAAGTGGCTTTGTTGTCAGTTCAGAACCTCTGCTACAATCCAGTACGGGACATCAGGCTCACACAAACCCAACAGATTTGTGAAAACCCAGCCAGGTAAGGTGCACTTTTACTCTCTAGAAAGGAAGGCCTTTGGGGCAAGTTTCAGAGTCACTTTTCATTTTCATATATTAAAATTCTTTCCTGTTAAATGCCAGCTAAGAACGAAACTCTTGTAAAGCAGATTACAATGAAAACTAAATGTTTAAATGTCATTATATGTAAGTATTTAACTTTTTTGATTTGATCATTCAGCAGTGACAGACTGTTTTTAGATTTAAAAAAAATATTTTGTTGCTCCTCTTAACTCCAACAATGTTCTTTAACCCACACTTTGTGTGTAAGTTATATTACTGAAAGGCTACTGATGTTTTTTGTCCAATTTTGTCCCCTTCTTTCTTGAATTCAGTGATTCCTTACTGGGGTATGGTTCATGAGTGCTGGCTGCTCTCCGGTATCTAGTTCCAACTCATTTAATGTGTGAGCCTAAATAGTGATTGGCAGCAGACTATTTGACCATGGTGGGAATCACAGCGCTGCCTGATCCGGCCCTCACTCGACCTCCAGCAGAGGGGTCACTGGATAACGATCAAGAGCGCAAATCCTGCCTGATATTTTTTCCCAGATAAATTGTATTGGCCAAAGCATTGTTTTTACTGCTGAGTGTTTGTGAATCTGGGACTTTCCTGGCCTGTAGAATCCGTACCAGATCAGCAGCAAATGAACCATCAGGGGAGGTCTATGCAGTTTTTTGATTACATCTATTTAGCATGAAATTGAAACTTACTTCAAAGGATGTGTATTAAAGAAAGAAAGACTTGCATTTATATAGCACCTTTCACGACCACCAGACATCTCAAAGCACTTTACAGCCAATGAGTACTTTTGAAGTCACTGTTGTCATGTGGGAAACACAGCAACCAATTTGTGCACAGCAAGCTCCCACAAACAGCAATGTGAAAATGACCAGATAATCTGTTTTTATTATGTTGGTTGAGGGAGAAATATTGGCCAGGACACCGGGGATAACTCCCCTAACTCTTCGTTGAAATAGTGCCATGGGATCTTTTACGTCCACCTGAGAGAGCAGATGGGGCCTCGGTTTAATGTCTCATCCGAAAGACGGCACCTCCGACAATGCAGCACTCCCGCAGCACTGCACTGGAGTGTCAGCCTAGCTTTATCTGCACAAGTCCCTGGAGTAGGACTCGAACCCACAACTTTCTGACTCAGAGGCGAGTGTGCTACATTTGATTGTAGTATCATGAATTCTGTGAATTTACTAGGAGCTAAATGAACAGAGTTTAAAATATATTGGGAGTAGATCTTTGCGCAATAGTGTAAAATGGGTGATATTGAGTTGGCAGCCCGTTTTACAGCTCTTCCGATTTTTATTTCCATTCACTTTAATTGACTTCAATGGAAATAAACATTGGGAAAGATATAAAATGTCTGCTGACTTGCTATTGCCTGTTTTACACTATCGCACTAAGTCAAGATCTACCCCATTGAATTTAAATGTGAATCTGGAGCTCACATTACCATGACTAAGCCCAGGCTACTAATTTCCCAGTGATCCATGGAGTTTGTGATATGATAACAGTGACCTCGGTAACGACAAGGCAAGAGGATGGGGGAGATTTATTTTTTAGCCAAACTACATTCTTAGTTCAAATATTCTTTAAATTGTATGCTCACAAGAATGCAGCTCTTCCCATATTGTGTCCCTGTATTTTTCCTCGGGAAATGCCACTTACAACATAAAGAATATTTCTGTGCTGTGGGAAGGCAAGAATTCCTCACTCTGCTGCTTTGATCCTGTGATACTGGAGACACAGAACTGAACCATCTGTTTCTGCTCTTCCATTTGCTTTTAACACCAGTTCTTTCTCTATCCTTCTTACAGTTATTCACCTCTCTGGAGACCCTGGATAATGACAGCCAGAGACATGGACAGGCAGAGATGGAGAGGGCAAAACTCAGTAAGTGATTATTTAGCCCTCTGGTAGAAATAAGGATTTGTTTTGATTCCAAGCAAGAAAATAGATGATAGTAAACACAGCAGTGCATTAGGTCTTAACAGCTGTAATAGCTACATACCAAGCCCTGGCAGGAGTGGTAATTGTAATAACTGTGTGTTGTTTGATATACGCCCATCGTAAAATGCCCAAAACTGGTCCTTGACCTCTCCAGATCTCTTTTCCCGACTTATCGAATGTTTACTGCCAATTTATTACCTTCTGTTGCTTGTATGTACACATAGCATGCAACCATGGCCATTAGCCTTTAAGAACTGAAACATCCGTGAAAAAAATTAATATTGTTACAGTTTTGAGTGTGGATATGTAAGAAGTCATCAGGTACATTCCTCCCAACCCCTCCCCCACCAGAGTGGCTAGCTGTCCCTCCCATGTATGACTCTAAGGCAACATATTTAAGTCCCAGTGTGCTTATCCATAGAGCATGATATCCAGTCTGTCCATTATTTGCACCCAATCTTTCCATTATCAGTCTTCAAGATTCAAGATTCAAGATCATTTTATTGCCATATGTAACTAGTACAATGGAATGCTTACTCCCCACTCCCACAATACAAGCATATAAATATAAAAGCAAAAAATAAAAACAAGTATAAATAAAAACAATAAGCAAATAAGCAGAAAGTACAGCAATAACAGTCCAAGTTGCAGGATATGATGAATAGTGCAAAAAAGCCTCAATTACCACTGGAAATAATAGTAATGTAATATGATAAATATATGGTAATACAGGTAGACTATCCTTTATCCGAAAACCTCGGGACCAGCCGTGTTTCGGTTTTTGGAAAATTTCGGATTTCAGAAGGTATTTTATAAGACTGGGAAATTTGTCGGGGGTGGGGGTCGGCAGGGGGTCGGGGGTTGGCGGGGGGGTCGGGGGTCGGCGGGGGGTCGGGGGGCGGGGTCAGCGGGGGGTCGGGGTGGGGGTCGGCGGGGGTCGGGGTCGTGCGCACGACTTACGCTGAACGAAAACACTTTCGGTTTTCAGAGGATTTCGGTTTTCGGAAGTGCGGATAAAGGATACACTATCCCTTATCCGAAAGGGTGGGGGTTGGCGGGGGGTCGGGGGGTCGTGGGGGGGGAGAAAAGAATATCGGACAGGCCGCTGTATTGTTGGGTTCACTCTCCCGGTATACCTCCTTCACAACTGCCCGGCTCGGCCTGCAATCTCCTACCCAGGAGGGAACTCAGTGACCCTCTGCCCTGCTCAGCGTAAGTCGTGCGCCACTCTGGTCATGTCGTGCGCACGACTTACGCTGAACGAAAAAACCTTCGGTTTTTAGAGGGTTTCGGTTTTCGGAAGTTCGGATAAAGGATAGTCTACCTGTATAAGTATAATATATATATTTACATAAACATATAACTATAATATGTGGGGCAGTGCGGTTAGCAGTTCAGTAGACGCACTGCCTGTGGATAGAAACTGTTCTTAAACCTGCTGGTCCTGGTTCGGATGCTGCGGTACCGACGTCCGGACCGCAGGAGGGAGAACAGTTTGAGCCCAGGGTGATTGGGATCCTGGATGATGGAGCGGGCCTTGTTCCGGCACCTGGTCTGGAAGATCTCCTCGATGGACGGAAGTGCACACCCGATGATCTTTTCTGCCGTATTCACAACTCTCTGGATGGCTTTCTTGTTCTGTGCAGTGGTGTTACCATACCACACATTGACACCACTCGTCAAGACACTCTCTATGGTGCCGCGGTAAAAGTTCACAAGCCACTGTGTGCTTATGCTGCATTTCCTCAGGCACCGTAGAGGGTAGAGGCGCTGGTGTGCCTTCTTCAGCATAGCCTCAGTATTATGGTTCCAGGCCAGGTCATCAGAGATCTGCAGTCTGTCCATTATTCTGTGTGTAACACACCCAGCCTGTCCATTATCCTGTGTGTAACACACCCAATCTTTCCATTATCAGTCTGTCCATTATCCTGTGCGTAACACACTCAGCCTGTGCACAGTGCACTATTCTGTCTGTAACACCCACTGGACAATGCAAATAATGCACTTAAGCCTGTAATTATCCTATGTAAGCTCACGGCAGTCTTTCCATTATCATGTGTATAACACACCCAGTCTTTGCATTATCCTGTGTAAGACAGTCTAGCCAGTGCAATATATATATAATCTATATATATAAAGGAGTCGATCTGTCTGTCCTTCTGTCTGTCCTTCTGTCTGTCCTCGGGTGTGTGTCTGTCCGGCTATGCGCTCGAAAGTTACAGAGCGTACCTACGCGTGCGTTACGTCGAAAGAAAGCTCACCGTTCCAAAACGATGGTAAGCGTATTTACGTTTCGGCCAGACAAAAATCGCGCCCGCGGTATCCGAAAAACCTTCAACATTCCGCTCATTAGCATCTCATTATCCGCTCATTAGCGACAGAGTGACCTCGAGGTCGACCAATCGTACGCCGGGTTGCTGGCGCGTGCGGCCGGGCCCTCCTACGGTCGAGTGACGGGATGATTGACCAATCCTATGCTTTGGTGACCTGACGGTCGACCAATCGGTGCGTGTGTGGGTGGGCCTTATCGTTCTGAACCGAGGTGAGTAGCCGCCATCTTGCTTCCATTCTTTTTCCTGCTTTCTGCGTCTTTCTTTTCAAATATACATTTCCAGCAAAATAAAATTGCTTTTATTACATTGTTTTAAAAAAAACTTCATTCATTTGTAAATATTTTCTCTAACCTGAAGATTCTTTTTCCTACCTTTCCCCGTTTTTGTTAGGCCTCAAAGCCTGGGCCTTTCTTGCCCAGCCAGGCCTGAGCTAGGTAATTGTCCCACGGCTTCTGCAAAGCTCCTCACCCACCCCCCCCGGTGTCACGTTACCCGGGGCAACGGCGTCAGCCACGAGGGTCACGGTGCGCGCGCAGCAGGAGCATCTGAGACGCGGCATCTCTCTCTGTTCCCCGCTCGGCTCGGGCGGGGCGGGGCTCGAGCGGGGCTTGGTGAGCGGGAAGGGCTACCCCGGCAACCGGGCCCGCCGGCCGTCTCTCACAGCCGCAATCGGCGGACTTCAAGCCGGCTCGGCCGGGGGGGCGGGGCTCGGAGACTCTCGGGAGTGCGGGGCGGCCGGGGCTCGGAGAGCGGGGCTCTCGGGAGTGCGGGGCGGGCGGGGCTCGGAGAGCGGGGCTCTCGGGAGTGCTGGGCGGGGCGGCTGGGGCTCGGAGAGTGGGGCTCTCGGGAGTGCGGGGCGGCCGGGGCTCGGACAGCGGGGCTCTCGGGATTGCGGGGCGGCGTGGCCGGTGCTCGGGAGGACGGGGGCTCGGAAGGGGGGGAAGGGTTACCCCGGCAACCGGGCGTGGCCGTCTCTCAGCCTCAAGCCGGCTCACGCCTGTTCTCGGGGCTTGGCTCCATTTGCGGCCGCAGGCCACTCGCCCTCTCTCTCTCCTTCCCTCTGTCTCTCTCCCTCCCCCCTTCTCTCCCTCCCCCCCTTCTCTCCCCCCTTCTCTTCCCCCCCTTCTCTCCCTCCTTCTCTCCCCCTTCTCTCCACCCCCCACCCCCCTTCTCTCCCCTTCTCACTCCCCTTCTCTCCCCCGCTCCCCCTTCTCTCCCCCACTCCCTCCCCCCTCCTCGCCCCCCTTCTCTCCCCCCTCCTTCCCCCCCTGCCCTCCCTCCCCCTCCCTCCCCCCTCCCTCCCCCCTCCCCGCCCTCCCCCCTCCCCGCCGCCCTCCCTGCCACCCTCCCCGCCCTCTCTTCCCCCCAGTCGCTCTCTCTCTTCCCCCCAGTCGCTCTCTCTCTTCCCCCCAGTCGTGCTCTCTCTTCCCCCCAGTCGCTCTCTCTCTTCCCCCCAGTCGCTCTCTCTCTTCCCCCCAGTCGCTCTCTCTCTTCCCCCCAGTCGCTCTCTCTCTTCCCCCCAGTCGCTCTCTCTCTTCCCCCCAGTTGCTCTCTCTCTTCCCCCCAGTCGCTCTCTCTCTTCCCCCCAGTCACTCTCTCTCTCTCTTCCAACAACAACATGCCCTCGAAAAAGCCTCGGCACCGCCGGGCACTTCAGCTAGTAGTATATATAACACCAGCCTGTGCACTACTATACATGTTTAAACTTGTCTTTGGAGAAGCAGGAAAGGGCTATGGGGAATTTTTTCATTTATATTAAATAAAGCATACCTCATGTTCTGATATTGCTGAGGTGGACAGTTGTGAGGAGTTGCTATGTGTGTAGTGACTGGGGGGAGGTACGGGGTAGATTTTCCACTTGCTGGCCTGGGTATAAAGCTGGTGTTGCAGATTGACCACCCATTGAAATCAATGGTAATGAAAATTAGACGGTTTCTATAATGCGGTTGATCCACAACGCCAGCTTTACGCTCGAGCAATAAGTTGACAATCTACCCCTGGCTATCCACTGTTCCAACCAATATATCTTTGGACCAGATAGACTGTTATACTGACAGTGCAAAGCAACAAAGCAGAGATCCCTTGGAGTGCTGATTCCGCTCCTTTGCTGCTAATTGTTTATTAGATAAAATATGAATCATATCAAAACCATATTTTTAGTGACTACATTTATTTCTGGAATACTCCAGTCCTGATCTTTGCTGAAATGTTTCAGACTATACCCAATGGAGACCATGAAGTGCTGGGATTAACACTGGGGAACAGATGGCTAAAGGGGCATAATGCCACATCCAGGGAATGGTGTGGAATTCACACTCCAAGCTGCAGCCAGATTTGTGATGTCTGAGGCTGAGGAATCTCTTCAGTTGTGTCGAACCTTTCGTGGTCCAGGAAGGCTGGGTCGCCGGAGGACAACACACTTGTGCCGTTCTCTTGTATTTACACCTAAAGTGTACAGCAGGGCTCCATGTAGGCACATTGCGAACTTTATCCAGCCAGTTTGCCTGTGCGCACACCAGCAATGACTATTTGTCCAGTGCACATCGGTGTCATGATTTCAGCAACAAGTGACGTTGCGATGCCCAAAACATTGCGGGACTCTTTCTGCAGCCATTGTGTCACAACATTCTGGAATATAAAATAGCTGAAGCAAGATCATTGCTTTTACTGGAACGCTGAAGGTGGGTGGCAGCCAGGACCCAATGGCATTCGATCAGTCTAAAAGTAATTATGGACACGACTCAAAGAAAGAATTGTTTTTAAATACCCTCAGTCCTGGGAACTCAATTCTGTTCTTTCCTTTTGTTTTAATGAATATATTTTGAAAGTTTTAAAGAGCCCTCTTCCCTCCTCCCTATTGCATTCATATAGCGCCTTTCACGACCTCAGGACATCCCAAAGCACTTTACAACCTATGAAGTACTTTTGAAGTGTAGTCACTGTTGTAATGTAGGAAACGTGGCAGCCAATTTGCGCACAGCAAGGTCCTACAAACAGTAATGAGATAATGACCAGATAATCTATTTTAGTGGTGTTGATTGAGGGATAAATATTGGCCAGGACACTAGGGAAAACTCCCCTGCTCTTTTTCGAAATAGTGCCATGAGATCATTCACGTCCACCTGAGAGAGCAGACGGGGCCTCGGTTTAACGTCTCATCCGAAAGACGCCACCTCCGACAGTGCTGCACTCCCTCAGCACTGCACTGGAGTGTCAGCCTAGATTATGTGCTCAACTCTCTGGAGTGGGATAATAGATCTCACAAAACCTAAAGTGTCGTGAGTGATAATTCACCTTTAATTTGTTTCACTTTCTAATACTGTACGGTTGCTAATTGTCCAATGTTATATGCAGTAACCACCAGTGAGGGTTTGCTCAGATGGCAACAGAATTGCCTATGATAATGATTCAGTCTTGACTGAGATGCATGTCAAGGTTTGTAGGTTCACCGAGAGAGAAATTCAACTCTCAGCCACCTGTTTTGCGTCTGAAAAATGGGTGGCCAGCAGTTGACAATGGGGGGTGGGGCGTGGGGCCCCCTTCATCTCGGTCACCTCTTCAAGGCCCAGGGCCCTCCTGCTGCAATATTCAGCTGGGTATGTGAATGGGCGAGCAGCCCTTCCACCTGAAACGGGCATAAGACTACTTAAATATGTAAATCGAGCTCCTGTGCCAGTCGTAAGACCTTGATTGCAAAATTCAGGTACAAATGTGCACCTTAAAGGCACCCACTAGAGGCCGATCAAAATGTAGTCCAGGAAATTTTAAGTTTTGATTTTTGTGGGCTCAGGCTAAGTAGGAGTGCTTCTCAAGGGGCGACAAAAGGACCCCAGCTCGTTGCTGGCCTTTTTGAAGCCCCCTCCCCACCCATACCCCACACAGATCACCTCCACCTCCAGACTTGACCTGCCGGTCAGTCATCATGAAAGCCGGCCGATTTCCTATCATCTGACAACCAGTGAGCTGCACCGGGGCACCCGTGTGGCGCTCGCAGCTTGCTGGCAGCATTTAAATGAGGCCCAAACCCCAATTTGGCTCAGGCCTCATGCTGGCATGAACTGGCAGGCGGAGCAGTCACTCCACCGACTTCCTGCCTGTTTCGGTTGGAGGTCAAATTTCTCAGCCACTGTTTTTCTGCGTTTGTCAAAAATGATCAGATGCTCCATAGGATAGTCAGTTTGTTAGATTGGTTTTGTATAGGGATACCAGCATTGGGGGACTGGAGCTGTCAGATATGTGTGTGTGTCTGTGGGGAGTTGGGATGGGGTAATACAGCAAAAGATAGGACCCTAATTGTTGCCAATGGTAGAATGTGGAAGAAGATGGTACAGTCTGGGCCAAGTAACATCAGAAAATCTCTTTGATATTTATTCCTCCTGTAAAGGGCTCCTTCCTGTATCTGTGCTCCCTTGTTAACATTGTGCAACTGTATCTACCAGTCATTCTTTAAAAAGGGTTCAGATGGCAAGACCCTCCAAAAGGGTCCTTTTATGAAGAGACCCCACTGTATTAAGAAATATTGTCATGACCAGTAATGCATCATTGTCCCTGGGTTTTAATTTCTCATCCTTGTTTTAAAATCCTTCCATGGCCTCACCCCTCCCTATCTCTGTAATCTCCTCCAGCCCTACAGCCCTCTGAAATATTTGCGCTCCTCTAATTCTGGCCTCTTGCGCATCCCCAATTTTAATCGCTCCACCATTGGCGGCCGTGCCTTCAGCTGCCGAGGCCCTAAGCTCTGGAATTCCCTCCCTAAACCTCTCTGCCTCTCTAACCCTCTTTCCTCCTTTAAGACATTTCTTAAAACCTACCTCTTTGACCAAGCTTCTGCCCTCTTATGTGGGTTGGTGTCAAATTTTTTTGATAATGCTCCTGTGAAGCAGCTTGGGACATTTTAATATGTTAAAGGCGTTATATAAGTACAAGTTGCTGTTGTTGGGTGTAATTACACTGTGAAAAACTCACATTATTCAGTTGTAAAATAATTGAATTGGCATTTTTTTATTTTCTAAAATAGAAACAAAAGTAGAATAAAATGTTAGGTAGGTTTTTGTCTCTGCTGATTTGACATATATCTGTATTATCTTTTTTCAACAGCCTCACATGGGACTAGCCAATGATGAGACTGCAGGAGAGACTATACCTTCTTTATTTACTCACCCAGTCAGGTAAAGGCAAGCTCAATGTTGCAAGTTTAGGGTCTGCCTTAGATATTCTCTTGGATAGAGCAATGCTAGTCAATCCTATAAGTGGTTCAAGCATCTTACATTTAGGGGTGTGTCTGCACTACCCTATATGTAACTATACAGTAGCATAACCCAAGGGTGGAAGAATGGTAACCACTTGTGATCTGAACTGCATAATGTGTCTTTTGCATGTGCCCTCATATGAGCTTCTCCACTTCATTTCCAAAAGCAGCCTGAGACACTTGGTGAAATCGAGGCCGTATACGAATCATTAAGCTGTTTTATTTCACAGATAGCAAATGAACGTAAAGAGTAACAGGCAAAGCAAATTCCACTTAGGCAGAATCAACACGGTTTTATGAAAGGGAAATCGTGTTCGACAAATCTATTCGAGTTTTTTGAGGATGTAACTGGCACGGTAGATAAGGGAGAACCAGTGGATGTAATGTATTTGGATATTTGGGTGTTAAAAACACTGGACAGGCAGGTGTGAATCCTGTGCTTGATGACAACACAACAGAGTTGAGGCATTTTTATACAGGGAAAAAGGAAGTATAAATTTCTGGGAAGTGCATAGTTGGAGGGACCAGGTGAGAATCGGCATGGGGTGAAGGAATAAGAATCTTAAATTGAGGTAAACATTGATTAAAAGTTGTGGGGCATAGCAGTTCTAACTATTATCTCTTTCTCGTCCTTCTAATTGTGATAATGGAAAAACAGGAAATTGTCAACAAAATTGATTGTGTTGACAATACTGTGCGTGGTAACATTGTGTCATTTTAGGGGTAGTAAAAGTCTAAGGGATTTGCTTGTCATTTGTTTCATGTGATGGACTCAGTAATGTTCTTTAATATAAATGTTATTTTGTTACGTGTATAGAAACGGAGGAAAAATCCTTTCCTTTTAACCCATTTATAGATATTGCACAGACTCTAATTATTAACTAAGGTGTGTTTTGGAGAGGAGATAAATTTGAGCTTTTCTTGATTTTCCTACAGGCTGATGTGGCCCAGGAGCAAATGCTTTGACTACCTGTACAGTGAAGGGCAGGAACTTTTGGCAGCATTCCCTGTGCAAGCCACAATCAGCTTCTACATAGAATCAGACAGCGAGGATGAAGATGAGGAATTCGATGAGGAAGATGAATTAGAAGAAGAATCAGCCATAGAGAGTGTGTTGGGGAAAAAAACAGAGCAGAAAAGTCAAGAGCTGTAACAGATGATGGACTAAGACAGATCGACCTATTATGCTAAATCTCAACGACACTCAGCCGTTCAATTGTGCAATTTTGTCTTTAATTTATAAGCATCTCAAGATGCCGAGGTGGATATTTTTGCAATGTCTGTACATACTGTAGAGATTTTTTATTATTAAAAGGATTTTTTTTTACATTAGAAAGGTGCTTCTGTGTCTGAATAGGTCATGTTGAAGATGAAAAAGAGAAAAATCATCAAAAATGATACTAAGCCTGGGTCAGGGAGGAGGAGAGAAAATTGGGTCAGGGCCAGGGAAGGGTAGGCACAGATCGCAAAACCATAGAGGGAACTGACTCCAGATTAGGGAAGAACAAAGCTAAGTAACCCAGGACCAGGTTTAGGCAGAATGGGCAGTCTCTTAGCTTTAGGTACGGAAGGCACATGTGGTAGACTCAATGTGACAGATGGCTGCAGGAAGCTGTTGACTAACATGTCCAAGCTGGATGCAGACGTTGGGGGTGTTCACTCCGGCTGCCTGCCTCTCTTCTGCGGCTACGTTCGTGCCTGGGTTTCCCTGGAGAAGGAGCACGCAGTGACCACTGGTACGCTTGAGGCCTTTCGTGACCAGTGGGCACCGCAGGGACTGGAGTGCATAATTGATACAGAAAATAATATTAAGATTTGATAAGTTTTCTTTTGTTTTTTTAATTATAATTTGATATTTTGTTGCTTGTGCCCTTTTAAAAAGGGGGCACTTTTGTTAATTTGATTTTGATTAATGACAATGTCATCCTAATTGGCAGTTAGAAGAGTAGGAAGCTGTTGGCATAGTGATACAGTTTTGGGAACAATAGCAGAGTTTTACAAGGATGCAAAGTCTCATCCATTTTATATTCTGCGGTGTTATGAGAAATGCTAGCACTTATCGTATGGTGATTCTTCTGTTCACTTCATCAGAAGTTTTATTGATAAAACTAATCTCTAAATGTGGTGGAATCAGCCAAGCATTTTCCCAAGGTACATTGTGAGTGTTGAAGTCATCAAACCGAGCTGATTTGGATAATTGGTACATTGCTTCTGAAAACAATCTTTTGTCCTGCAAGGATCAAAGGTCATTAAACAGACAAAAATGTGAACTTCCCCTAATGGCTTAGAGTTAGATTTTTGGGTGACCAATTGCAATGGGCAGGAGGTGGATGGTGCAAACTTCCCAACCAACCTGATGGAATCAGTCTGAGGCCTAACCAATTAAATAGTCAGAACTCTTTTCCATACAGTCAGTGAGCGCATTTCCAGCATTTCACTCAGAGGGTGGTGAGCCTGTGGAATTCTCTACCACAGAAGGCCGTGGAGGCCAAGTCACTGAATATATTTAAGAAGGAGATAGATAGATTTCGAGACACAAAAGGCGTCAAGGGGTATGGGGAGAGAGCGGGAATATGGTAATGAGATAGAGGATCAGCCATGATCATATTGAATGGTGGCGCAGGCTTGAAGGGCCAAATGGCCTGCTCCTGCTCCTATTTTTCTATGTTTCTTGTCAATCAGAGAGGGTGAAAATTCAGTGGCCCCAGTGTGGAGTCCAGACACGCAGACAGGTTAAAGGGGTAAGGTTGGGGGGGTGGGGGGGGCAATGCCAGGAGCGGGACACAGCTAGGTTTCCATGCTGTATTAAATTAATTATTTGGGTTTTCATCCAATGAGTCACCTAAGCCACAATTCTTTGGAAAATCTATGCCGTAGCAATGGCGTATGCCGTAGATACACCATTACTATGCCGCAAGTTTTCAGCAAATTCTGGCCCTATGTTTTGTAGTTTTATACCACTGTATTCAGAATATTTGATTTAGCAATTTAACTATGCATTGATTTTATTTATGTTTGTAAATAGGACCATATAGGTTTACAGCACAGAAGGAGGCCATTCCTCCCATTGTGCCTGTGCCGGTTCTTTGCTAGACCAATCCAAAAGTAATCCTACCACCGTGCTCTGTCCCGATAGCCCTGTATCTTCCTCTGCCTTAAACATTTATCCAATTTTCCCTTAAAAAGATGCATGGTCTCTGCTTCAACCATTCCCTGTAGTAAAGCATCCGCGCTTCAACGACGTAGTGAATAAAGAAATTTCATCTAACCTCTCTCCTCATTCTCTTAGTGTGAATTTAAATTATGATCAGTTGTTACTGACTCCTCAACCAGAGAAAATAGTCTTTCCCTATTCACTCTATCAAAACCCTTCATGATTAAAAAAAAGCTGTATCAAGTCCCTTCTCCACTCCAATGGAAATAGTTCTACTCTCTTTCACATCAATTATTTGCCCCACTTTCTCGGAACTAAATGAAGCAATGCTTTTAATGCTAAGAAACTTAAAAAAAACACTACCCCAGGTGAATAAATATCCTCACCGTCCTTGGCCTCTTGCATTGTTCCACGGAAGCTCAACGTAAAGTCGAGGAACAGCACCTCATCTTCCGATTAGGCACTTTGCAGTCTTCCGGACTCAATATCAAGTTCAACAATTTCAGATCATAACCTCGGCCCCTATTACATTTTTACTTATATATTTTTTCCACCCCTTTGTTTTGGGTTTTCCCTCCCCCCCTTTCCTTTTTTTCTCTCTCCCACATGGCAGCTGTCTCTCTTTCTGCCAGTACACTTCACACCTAATCTGAGCCATCTTTTGTCTCCACTAGTCCTATCACCATCTCGTCTCGTTTTGAATACCTCTTAATGTCTCTTTACTTCTTTTGTTCTATCGCAGCCCTGCCTTCGATCTATTTCATTTCCTTTCCAGTTTTGAAAAAGGGTTAGACCCGAAACGTCGACTCTAATTTCTCTCCACGGATGTTGCCTGGCCTGCTGAGTTTTTCCAGCATTTTCTGTTGTTATTTTGAATAAATATCCAAAATTGATTTGACTCGCTGAAAGCTTTATATTTTGCAACTGATACATGTGGAATGTTGATTCTGAAACGACCTTCCAATGATGTTTTGCATATTACATTACATAGAATAGTTTGTAAAGCTTTTGTCTTCTGCAAAGACATCAAAAGTAGCCTTTGTTATATATTGTAAATGTTAGTGTTAACAGAGTACTGTATAGGCTAAGTCTCAGGCCAGGATGAACTTTACTGCCTGAGTGCCATTATTCCCAACCAATCCTATAACTGTGTGAGAATCTCTTATTGGATGCTGTGCAGATGCCTCTAAATTACACAAAGCAAACAATTCCACAGTAACTATGGCAATAATGCTGCCTTCTTTCCAGGAAGAATCCATTCATGTGGGGGGAAGAGGACTGTATGAAAAGTAAACATTCAAGCTCATAATGCTTTGGAATAAAAGATTTATTTATATAATGATTTTTTAAAAGCTGTACATTGATTTGATTAATTAAAAAAAAAAGTAATAATAAAAAAAGACAGTTTCCTTAACTTAGAGCGCTCCCTTCTCCCACATTTTCCCCATATACACGCAAAGGCCCCAAATGGCCACAGAGGCAGGCAAAGGCCATTAGGACTAAATGCAAATAAGGCATGTTCATTTTTATTAATGTTAATTTTTGACCAGCACAAGCACCAGCAGATGATAAATGGCATTTTTGCCAAGCCCCAGTTCAGACAAGGGACAGGACGGAGGTGGGTCAGGGGTGGAATCATGGCTTGAGTTCTGATGGTTGCGCGTTGTTAATGAAAATTAATTGAACATCCTATTAGCCTTAATAACTAATGTCCCCATGGCATAATACATAGAACTAAGTTTAAAAAAAAGACTTTGGGGGAGAAATTCCCCTAGAGGGCCATTTGGGGCACTAAGTCTCATGTTTGAAAAGGTTAGCGCCTGGCGTTTGAGAAATTCCCATTTTTTTGCTCCAAGAGGGAAGTGGAGCGCTAAATCAAGCAAGAGGAAGGGAATGACCCGATCCAGGGCGCTGCCACGTTGCAGAGGCTCTTCCCTCAATTAAAGGGAAGGGCTCCCCGCTGCAAGATCTGCATTTTTTTGGCATCTGCTGGAGCACTGGGGTGCGGGAGTCAGCCCGGGCTGACCGATCGCGGCACTCAGCCTGCGTCCGGTGCTCAAAAAAAAATCAGCGATTTTTTTCATGTCGGCCGGCCACTTCGCCTTTCAATGACGCCTGGCGAGCAGCCTCCCTCAGTGTTTGTGACCCCTGCAGCAGTCGGTAACATTGCCCGGTGCTGCTGCGGGGCACGAGGGGGAATTTTTCTCCCCAGTGGCCCTACTGGGGCCCTGCGCCCGGCGATGACGTCGTGATCTCCGGGCGCAGAAGATCGGGGTGATACCCGGTAGCGCTGCCGCTAACCTCCCGTGGAATTTCACGGAGGCACAGTTAGCGCTGGGGGGGGGGGGGGCGGAGGCAAAAATGCCATTTGCGCCCCGTTAGCATCTCCCTAATGATGGGAATTTCACCCCCTTTGTTTAAAAAAAATGAATTTTGTCCAATTTATATTTTAGAAAATTTCAGAACAGCCCATTCAACAAACAGACTGTTGATCCAAAATTGGATGAATGTTAACCCTAGAGGAAGGTTGAGAGAGGGAAAAAAAATCAGAAAGGAATCATAGGCAAGTACAACCTAGCAAGAAAATGGATAGACAGCATGGCTGGTTTGTGCCTGTAGCAGTAACTGCAGACATGAGCCCTTGTATTGGTTGGTAAGAGCCTTTGATGGTACCAGTATTAAACCTATACCAGCAGGAAATGAACAAAACATATTTGCCAGGAATTTCGCCAACCTTCTGCCGAATTTACAGTGGCCAATTGGGAGAGCCCCCGAGGAAATTCAGAGCAATAGTGCCCAAATAGATCACTGAATTCTGGCATTAGATTCTAAAGTAATTAAGCTCAAGGGACCGAACATGAAGGATAGAATAGGCAACAAAAATAGAAAGAGATTTTATGCAGTGATATTCACTGTCAGAGGGAACTGGGGCCTGGACTTGGGTTTGCATGATTTGATTGGTTTTATCTCCACATCAAGGCTGAAATAAAATGCTTGTCCAACATATGCAAAGTTTCAGATGGCTGAGACCAAAACCCTGCAGCCCTCTCGGTGCACTCCAACTGTAACTCCAGTGGGAGTGTGGAGGAGGGACTGCAAATTAGGGTGGGGCCTGAATTCTCTGGATCCTAGCCTTGTGGAGACAGGGCCTCCTGGTACTTATTCTGAGATGCACCCCTCACAGATTTTCAGCCCCAGTGAGTGCCTGATGTTGCTGAGTAAGATACAATTTATTTTGCAACTAATGCCTACAGAGAAAAAAATAGATTATTTTGAGGATCATAGTCATTATTGTAAATCTATTGGGTAAATCTTCTGCTTGTGCACTCCCAGTGCAGAACCTCAATCACTGAGTGCAGAGCAGGAAACTGCTTGTGCCCAGCCCACGATTCTCTGTCTGCTCAACGAGTTGCGTGCACACATGTTCCCAATATGCACTACCAGCAGGTGATGCTCCAAGCTGGGAGTGCACAAGCAGAAAATCATTGTCAATCATTAGTGAATAGGTTATTACAAGTGAGGGATTTGAATGATTACTAGAGTAGACATTAATAGGCAGTAGAAGCAAATACTCCTGGAACGATTTCAAGCCAATTAAAATGTTACTGTTCAGGTCCAAAATCTTTTTGCTTTTGTGCCACTTCCTAATTGCTCTATTGAAAGTTCAGTGCATCCGTCTTTTTCAATTCTGGAATAAGGGACTGAACTTAATAGCTGAGGCACAGTGAAGTGTTTTAAATTAGTTTAACATCCCCCACCTCATTTGTGGATAAATTAATCATTATAACCAAAATGCCATCATCAAAGAGTTGAAATGACAATTTTTGGGGCATTTGTTTAGCTCTTGGGTGGCACTGTGCCATATCTCGCGCAGTGCTGGAAGGTTGCCATGATTCTCTTGGAATCCTTGACAACCTAAAGTTGAGTTCCTTGGTCTCAACCGCCTGGGCAAACTTTCCTTAACTGGCTGAGCTTTGAGTTGTTAGCCGACTGTAGTGTTGGAATTATTGCCACCGATGTTTATGATTATTATCACATAGTAATTTGGCTTTATTAAGGTGAGGGGAAATAAATGTTGGGGAATGGAACACCTTTGTGCTTTTAACAGCCAGTCAGTATCAAGCTCAAGTATAGATAGCACAGATTAGATGAACATTAAAATTCCCTCTACACGGTACTAGCAAACACTCCTGACTCAGATATAACAAGAATTAGATGCAATATGTAGTTCTCTCTAAGATGCCCTATGAAGTACTTCCAGGTCAAGTGTAACAAACTGAGATAAAAAAGTTCCCTCTACACTGCCACATCAAGTACTCCCAGGACAGATATACAGTAGCATGAAATGGAGGCAGAGTTAAGCTCTGTCCACTTAGCCACAACAATCAGTTTTAATGTAATCTTGAGATTGTGGCTCTTTACTACACCATTGTGACAATTCAACTTTTGATACCTGCCATTTTCAGAGCTCCTTTGCTTGAGATTTGTATTTTATGGCCATTCTATGTTGAATTCTGGGTAGTTTTGCAACGTAGACAAGCACCCAATAGAAATTGAAATGAGATTTTCCCACATTCCCAATTGAAAGCGGTAAGGATCCTTGAGGTAATGAATTTCCCAAATTCAATACCTCAAGGATCCTTACCGCTTTCAGTTGGGCTGCATTGGAATCTAAGTTCCATGTGTGAAAGGACAGTCTCACTATGCTACTCCACAACAGAAAATATTAGCTACCGTGTTAATTTTATTACATCAATTTTCCTGATTTAAAAAAAAAGTTTTTTTCCCCAAATGGTGAAGCTTTATGTGTAGTCATCATGAAATGGCTTCTTCTCTAAATGTTTTCTCTGTAATTTTTCAAAATCATTTGCTTTCAATCCAGTGAGCTGAACTTTTCAAATTTGGTTATTTCAGTGCGCATGAGAATGCATTCAATGCATGTTCAGTAAGAATAATTACGATTAAAAAGGAAAGATATGGAATCAAAAGGTCATTACATGAATTGATTCCTCTTATTTGTGATATTCCAAAAATAGTAACACATCCTTTACATTGTGACGTCCACATCTACTGTAGCCATGATGTCCTCAGTGTAACTTCATTGATATTCTATCTGCAGTGGAACCTCAGCCATTCAGCTTTAGAAAATTTCTCAACAGCAAGTATTTTGGTCCTCCTATATCTCCAGTGATTCCTGCATTTTACAGGGAAAAGGTATCCTGAATCAGACATAAGGAGATCATTGGCAAAATCACTGAATCATTAGAGTAGTAGGTTCTTGCTATTTCTGTCCCGTTTCATGTTTTCAGAGAATAAAAAGGTGTACCAACTGATTTGTGCCACTCAGATTATATCAGGGGGTGATGCACTTGACAGATTGTGTACCATAACTATTCTGCAAAATATTATAGTGAACTCATTGTTTCTAGACTTTTCTTAATGTGCTTTCACTTGGGGCCTGTACAGATAAATGATCACAGGCTTTTAGGAAAAATACAGCAGATGTGTTTGGTAGAGGAAAGCCTGATCACCAACTGGGGGTTGCTGGCCATACCAATATATGATTTATAAATCACATGGCATTGACAGTTGCCCAACACTCCAATACAACTTCTAACTCACAATGCTCAAAGAAACCTAATAATTTTTAATCTCGCAAAGATACCTTTTATCAAAGTTACCTTGATAATTTTCTTTTTAACAATATCAGAAAGACTCCTCATAATATTCAGTCTCAATTCCATCACAATGACACCTTCTATGAAATGCATCCCAATTGTGTCGCAACATCCCAAAGCACCTTCAAATCTTCAGTCTCACAACATCCCAAAACACCTTCTCATCTTCAGTCTCACAACATCCCAAAACACCTTCTCATCTTCAGTCTCACAACATCCCAAAACACCTTCTCATCTTCAGTCTCACAACATCCCAAAGCACCTGCTAATCCTTCATCTTGTAACATCCTAAAATCTTCAATTTTGCAACATCCCAAAGGAAATTTATAATTTTTAGTCTCCTTTATAAACTTCTGTTTCACAACACTGCAAAGAGGCCTTCTAGTATTCAATCTCTCAACCATCACAATGATACATTTTAATATTTTCTTGCAATATGCCAAAGACACCTCTAGTTATCAGTCTACCAGTCTTCACAAAGGCACCTTCTAACTTTCAGTTTTACAATATCCCAAAGACACCTTCTAACCTTCAGTTTTACAATGTTCCAAAGACATCTTCTAATTTGTCTCACACCCCAAAGATACCATCTAATTTTATGTTCTTCAACATCACTTTACAGACTGCAACATTCCAAAGATAATTTCTAAATTTCAAAGACACTTTCTTATTCTCTGTCCTGCAACAGCCCGAAGACACCTTAGTCTTCACTTTCACAACATGTCAATATCACTTTCTAATCTGCTTCTTGCAACATCCCTTCTAATCTTCAATTTCACAACATGTCACAGACACATTCTTATCCTCAGTCTTACAACACTCACAAAGACACCTTCTAATTTGATGTTATAAACATCCGAACGACACCTTTCAATCTTCTGTGTCACAGAATCCCAAGGGCATTTTCTAATTTGTAGTATCATATCCTTTACAAAGATACCGTGTAATTTTCTGTCTCACAACACTCACAAAAATACTTTCTAATCTTCAATCTTGCAACATCCCGAAGACACGTTCTAACCTTCAATATTTAGAGAAATCTTTATTCCCTGTCTATTTTTGTGTGGCCAGGTACAAAAATTCTAGAAAGTTCCTGTCAGTAATGAATGAGTTCATCAATGATTCTACTAGGATTCGACAATATATTGTGAAATCCACTTTCATGTGTAGGTATTACACTTTGAGTAATGCCTCATACTACATCATTTGGAGCTCAGACCTCACAAATGAATGTGTCCTTTCTGACAAATTTACAACCTTATGAATTGCTTTATAATCTGATGAATATCAAGTTTTGTCATCTCATCCATGGTCTTCTTCAGCTTCTCCTCGCCAAACCTGCTCTTGACCTAGAATCTATCTCAGTCATTTGAATGTCCCCAGAACAAAAAGGTCCCTCAAATCAAATATCATACAACAGATATAGGACTCCTGCTGCCATCTTAATCCTTATGCCTATACCATATCTATAAAACTATGGCATTCCTAGATCAAATCCCAAACCATGTAAACCAAATTAGAAAGCTTCTCTAATAAACTCTAATTTTATAAACACTAGCAAGCACCAATCTCAACCTCAAACTCCAGTATGAAAACTATTACACCTTTGTGTTCATACATCCAACTTCTAGAGAATAGTGTCCAATTTACCCTCATCAACAGCTCCTATCCTGCTGCCCCATATAGTTCCCCAAAGTATTCCTGGCTCAACAATTTCTAACTTTTACCTTTGAAACATTATCTGATCAGCAATCTCTACTATAAAAGCACATGTACAATCAGACTGCAAGTGGCTTTTTGGCGACTCAGCTAATTAAAAGACAAACAAGTTTCTCTGCTTTGGTTGCCTCAGAATTGGATGTTCTTGTTACCAATGGTTCACTAGTTGCTGAACACTGGAGTCCCAAAAGTAGGGGTTCACTGGATAACTGAGGTCCCACTGAATCCAAGATCTCTGTATCGCCTTCATACAACCGCAGAACCCAAGTGGTGATACTCTGTATTGGGTTATGCTTTTACACTTGAGCATCAATGAAGGTGAGCTGGTTCCGGCAAGGGGACTAACTCAGATGTCTTCCATCACTCATGGGCTTTTCCTAAGTGGTAAGAGGGTTCACCTGAAGAAAACAGAGAAAGGAAAGAATAACAAATCGACTCTGAACAGCTGTGCTCTTGTTGCTTCCTCTTGCTTTATCTCTCACTGGGCATTGTATTGGACTGGTATAACTGCAAAAGCAACTCTCAGTTGCAAAATATTATCCATAAGTTCTCATTTGCAAATTAATCTCCCTTTATTTCACAGCCCGGGTACTATTTTCCAAATTACACCTTGCTTTTAGCCTCCTTACACAAATACTTGTTTTATTCTCGCGTGGTTGGAGTTGCAACACTATGTCACAAAGTGATATGATATGATACAGCCTTTGCCTGATATCTTTCACTCATGGAGTTCATAATCTCATCATGGGAAGGCACAGAATGGAGATCTAAACTTTCCCACAGGAAGGAAGGAAAATTGAAGAGTGAGTCCCTTCACAGGCCTTCCAGCTGCCAGTTTCAGAGAGGCCTGAAGCCAAGTCACCCACTTGCTGTCTGGATCGTGGGTGTTGCATGGCATGGGAGTCCTGAGAAATGGGCTGAAGGAGGTACTTGCACCTTTGGGGAAGAAAAACATGTCATGACAGCACTAGGAGAGGCAACAAAACTAATAATACAAGGCAAATTTTGAGGTCTAATTACAACTGCTGTCCTCTGAAACAAGAACACATGGCATCCTTTATTGATTTCATGTAGTATTTAGAACATATACAAGGAAATAAAATTGGTTTAATTTGCTGTAATAGTTATCTTAACTCCTCCATTAAATTGTAGCCCATAACTTATTCTCAGGTATCCATTATCATAAATACACACACATATACATAATTTTAACCTTCTAAACCATTCAATTGGTTTCCAGCTTGTACCGCACTCTTCCTTATCTATTATTCTATAAAAATATCCAGTTTAATTTGAATGGTCGGTTTGACTTGATTTTGTTTTTTATTCCTGTGATAACAGCAGCTATCCTTCACAACTGATTCGTGCGAATCACATTGCACGAGAAGACAGACAACATTATCTCTATAGGTGAAACAGCAAAAGGTTAAGTATCTGCAAAGGGCTTTCAGACCTGCAGTCATGCTCCTGTTTCCGCCCCCAATCCAACAAAAAAAAACTGCACCAGGAGATGTCTGTGTGGGAAAATTCTTCTTTCAATTCCCTCTCTGCCCCTAGCCCACTGGACCTTACTTCCTCTCCTTTTTCCCCCTGCCCTAACCCTAAATTTGCATATTTCTCTAATTTCTCTCCTGTCTCCCCCTTGCCCTTTCAAAGCTCATCTTGTCAATGAGACCAACCTCCTGCTCTCTCGACCCTATCCCTACTAAATTGCTGACCACCCAACATCCCTTCCTGGCTCCCATGTTAGCAGATATTGTTACCGGTTCTCTCTCCTCAGGTATTGTCCCTCTTTTCTTCAAATCAGCCATCATCACCCCTCTCCACAAAAAAACAACCCTTGACCCCTCCGCCCTTGCAAACTATCGCCCCATCTCCAACCTCCCTTTCCTCTCCAAAGTTCTTGAACGAGTTGTCGCCTCCCAAATACGTGCCCATCTTTCCCAGAATTCCCTTGTTTGAATCCCTCCAATTAGGCTTCCGCCCCTGCCACAGTACGGAAATGGCTCTTACCAAGGTCACAAATGACATCCTAATTGACTGTGACAACGTAATCTATCCCTTCTCATCCTTCTGAACCTGTCTGCAGCCTTTGACACGGTTGACTACAAAACTCTGCTCCAATGTCTCTCCACTGTTATCCAGCTGGATGGGACTGCACTCGCCTGGTTTCATCCCTATTTTTCCAGCCATAACCTTATAATCACCTGCAATGGCTTCTCTTCCTGATCCTGTACTGTCACCTCTGATGCCCCCAAGGATCTATCCTTGGCCCCTCCTATTTCTACTCTACATGCTGTCCCTCGGTGACATCATCCGGCAACACAACATGGGTTTTCACATGTGCGCTGATGATACCTAGCTCTACCTCTCCTCCACCTCTCTTGAACCCTCCACTGTCTCTGTACTATCAGACAGCTTGTCAGACATCCAGCACTGGATGAGCAGAAATTTCCTCCAATTAAATATTGGGAAGGCTGAAGCCATTGTCTTTGTTTCACACCACAAACTCCATTCCCTTTCCACTGATTCGATCTCTCTCCCCAGCAACTGTCTAAGGCTGGCCAAGTCTGTTTGCAAGTTTGTTGTCATACCTGATCACGAATTGAGTTTCCTACATCATATTCGTTCTATCACTAAGACATTTCCACCTTCGTAATATCGCCCATCTCCGCCCGTCCCTCAATGTATCTGCTGCCGAAATCCTCATCCATGCCTTTATCACCTCTAGACATGACTATTCCAACACACTCCTGGCCAGCCTACCTAGTTTTACCCTCCATAAACTTGATCGCATCCAAAACTCTGCCGCCTGTGTGCTAACTCGCACCAAGTCCCACTCACCCATCTCCCTTATGCTCGCTGACCTAGATTGGCTCCCAGTTAAGCAATGCCTCGATTTTAAAATTCTCATCCTTGATTTCAAATTCCTCCATGGCCTCGCCCCATCTTATCTCCTCCAGCCCTATAATCCCCCTAGACCTCAGCACTTTGCCTATTCTGGCCTTTTGAACATCCCCGATATTAAATGTTCCACCATTGGCGGTCGTGCCTTCAGCTGCCTAGGTCCTAAGCTCTGGAATTCCCTCCCTAAATCTTTCCGCCTCTCCACTTCTCATTCCTCCTTTAAGACACTCCTTAAAACCTACCGCTTCCACCATTTAAAAAAAAATTCGCTTATGCGATCTGGGCGTCACTGGCAAAGCCAACATTTTTTGCCCATCCCTAGTTGCCCTTGAGAAGGTTTTTGGTCATCTGCCCTAACATCTCCTTATATGGCTCGGTGTCAAATTTGTTTTTTTGATAACGCTCCTGTTGGGACGTTTTATTATGTTAAAGGCGCTGTATAAATAGAAGTTGTTGTTGTAAGACCCCAGGAAATTGCGGTGTGCTTCTCACAAATTCTCTGCACACGCACGCACATACGCACACACGCATGCACAAACACACGCACGCACACATGCACATACACACATGCACGCACATACACACCCTCTCTCTTCTCTGCTACCCGCCTGACAGCTAGCCTTTCAATCTGGCTGGCTACGGGCGGGTGGCAGAGAAACAAGATGTTAATCAGGCCCTGCCGTTAAAATCGGCAGGGCCTGAGGGAAACCCGTTCTCCTGAATTTCCTGACTGCATTCCAGCCCCCCTGTTCCCTCCCCACCTCCAAGTTAAAATTTCGGCCTAAGTGTCTGAATTGTCCAATCAAATGAGGAAAAAATCCTGACTTGCCTCAAAGAAACAAGAAAATATGGCAATTCTGCTGGTGGCCCATTTCACTTCTTGAAAGCATGCCCAACTCACAAGTAGCTGGGTAGGCCTCTTACTGATCCAAGAGCAGAGGAGTGGCAATACTGATGAACAAACATCTCCCTTCACTCTGGAGATGCCCATCCAATTAAAGGGTTGATAGCATAATGCTCACCGTATTTGTCCCAAACGTGGACTCCCCACATTCCCTAACTGAGCATTTCTCAAACATGGATATATAGTGTGCCCTCCACCTTCAGCTAGATACACTCCCATCAGACAGAGTACTTGGAACAAGCTACCATAGTAATCCAAGAGTGAGGTAATGATCTAGGCCTGATAGATGAGCTAAGAATTCCACAGATAACGGATTTACCTTCTACCCAAACCCAAACAAAACATGCTCCGGAATTGATTACTTCTTCCTGAAGCAGGCACGCTTATCTCGAGTCAAAAGCTGCTGAACGGAGTCCATAGCCATTGCTGAATATACATTGGTCAATCACCAACTCACCAGCCAACCTACCACCCTGCTCCGAACACTGGAAAATTGGAGTTCATGGCTTCTCTGTTGGTGCAACTCGTGCACTGTGATTTTTGAGGATGAGAACCTCCATATCTCATCTACACTACTATGAGACCAGTCCTCAGGCATCATATCATTGCGTTCTCCTTCACCAAGAGACGTACGTCTGGAATTTCTGTGGGGGTTGTTGGACGGCAGATCGACGAAAATCCTGGCGAACTGGTGTAGGTGGCTAAAAACGGCTGTTTATCTGGAAGCTCTGCCCACCTCCAACTGATCGGAGAAACCCCATGGAAATTCAGGGCTGTAGAGTATAGCAAACCCAGAGAGACCTGGAGGAAAGGGTACTGGAACCCAAAACCCAGCACAAAAGATAATGATCAAAGAGCCCTGATACAGACCAGAGGTGCCTTCCCTTTTGTTCTTTCATCCCCTCCCCCCTTTCCTAGCCTCTTCACTTGCTTAAAAATCTGTTCCATTTCCTGCTTTTATCCAGTTCTGACGAAAGGTCATTGATCTGAAACGTTAACTCTGTTTCTCTCTTCACAGATGCTGCCTGACCTGCTGAGTTTCTCCAGCATTTTCTGTTTTTATTACAGGCCAGAGGTGAATTCAATAGGCTGCTGTCAGAGGGAGCTGAAAAACTTCTCCAGCATACCAGGGCTAAATATTATAAACAGTGGACAAACTGAGAACGCTCCTAGCACGTACACTGTGCCAACAAGCACAGAACAGTCAAGTCAATTAGGAAAATTGTGCAAACTAAACTCTGACTCCACCAAAATCAACAAGGGGTCAGGGGCGTAGGTAAACTTACTCAATGTACGTAATTGTTTGCGCTTTTTAATCTCCTGGGGCAGTGAAAATGAGCACAGCTCCCTTCTCCAACCTCCTGTTGTTCCAAGGGTGGAGTACTGCTGTGCTTGGCAATTCTTGTAATGGCAGGGGGAGGAGATAGCTAGCGAGAACTGAGAGGAGGGGAGAGCGAAAGGTGCCAACAGGAACGGGGGCTCGGGGAGTGGGGTGAAAGGTGCCAACAGGAACGGGGGCTCGGGGAGTGAGGTGAAAGGTGCCAACAGGAACTGGGGCTCGGGGAGTGAGGTGAAAGGTGCCAACAGGAACGGGGGCTCGGGGAGTGAGGTGAAAGGTGCCAACAGGAACGGGGGCTCGGGGAGTGAGGTGAAAGGTGCCAACAGGAACGGGGGCTCGGGGAGTGAGGTGAAAGGTGCCAACAGGAACGGGGGCTCGGGGAGTGAGGTGAAAGGTGCCAACAGGAACGGGGGCTCGGGGAGTGAGGTGAAAGGTGCCAACAGGAACTGGGGCTCAGGGAGTGAGGTGAAAGGTGCCAACAGGAACTGGGGCTCGGGGAGTGAGGTGAAAGGTGCCAACAGGAACGGGGGCTCGGGGAGTGAGGTGAAAGGTGCCAACAGGAACGGGGGCTCGGGGAGTGAGGTGAAAGGTGCCAACAGGAACGGGGGCTCGGGGAGTGAGGTGAAAGGTGCCAACAGGAACGGGGGCTCGGGGAGTGAGGTGAAAGGTGCCAACAGGAACGGGGGCTCGGGGAGTGAGGTGAAAGGTGCCAACAGGAACGGGGGCTCGGGGAGTGAGGTGAAAGGTGCCAACAGGAACGGGGGCTCGGGGAGTGAGGTGAAAGGTGCCAACAGGAACGGGGGCTCGGGGAGTGAGGTGAAAGGTGCCAACAGGAACTGGGGCTCGGGGAGTGAGGTGAAAGGTGCCAACAGGAACTGGGGCTCGGGGAGTGAGGTGAAAGGTGCCAACAGGAACGGGGGCTCGGGGAGTGAGGTGAAAGGTGCCAACAGGAACGGGGGCTCGGGGAGTGAGGTGAAAGGTGCGAGCGTGAACTGAGGGTAGAAAGGAGGTGAAAAGTGCCAGCATGGGCAGAGGGGGAGAAGAGTACGAGCATCAAATGGGTGGTGAGGTCTCTTCGTCATCATGACAACCATATAATCCATTTGAAAATAACTTGGACATTTCAGGCTCGAAGAGGTTCATCTGAGAGGTGATTGTATTGAGGTATTGAAGATAATAAACCGTATGGAAAAGCTAAATCCAGAAAATTACTTTCAATTAAATTGTGAGAGAATGTACCGTTTTGAATTTAACTTGCTCTATTGAGCAGGAGGCAAGGACACCAGCCCAAAGCCGTGTGGTCCTTCTTTACATATGGATGCGAGATGGCCCCAGAAGCTGATCCCATCTCCTACCTTCTGTCAGCAGGCGGCCCCTGGGCCACGCGATTTTCCGCTCCTTCCCATCTGAAATGGGTGGGAAGTCATCCGCCAGGATCTAAATGAGGCCCGGAAGTTAATATCACCCAGGCCTCATTTCTGGGGAAGTGGGTGAGTTTCTAACTTACCTCGTACCCACCCAGAGTTAAAATCGGGGCCTGTACATATCTGTCAGCATACCCCATGGTCCATTTACCCACGGAGCATGAATGGCTTTCAAGAGGTTGGAAGGCTATTTGAATGCTGGACCATCACAACAGAGCCCGAGCTTGTCCACACTCAACATCTACAGACATGGACTTCTACCAGAGGTTTCTGGACAGCAGTCAGGATTGCGAAATTTGACTGATTTCCACCTACACTAATCCAGGTAATTCTGCTGCTGAATAGCTCAATCACTCATTAGATAGCCATCCAAGGAGCTGCTCACTCATAATTTAACGATGTCCCTCATTCATTATATATATGTTTTTAAGCAGAGAGGAAGGGCTTACCTCTGGGGGAAGGAAAAGAGTTCCTAAGTTGTTCCATTACATCCTCCAGGTGCAGCACCATGTCTTGGGATATACCATGGCTGTTTGACTCATCTATGAAAAAATGAAGAACACAGAGGTTGAAACTGGTCGGCCTCTTTGCTCATGTTGCATTGACTAGGAAACTGAAGTAAAACGTGATGCAGGGTCTGCACTCCAATCTACAACTAAGATAATTCTGGGCAATAGGAATTGGAGTGATGAAGAAAGTTAGGTTTGGAAAAGGGATTTTGAGGAAATTGCTGGAGGCTGCTCACAAAATGGCACAGAAAATGCAATTTTTTTTTTTATTGGTGGGGCCAGGAGGAGCAGGACTCCTCGATCCCCCCCCCCACCCCACTACCACACCCCCTCAGACTCTGTTGACCGGCTCAACATGGGAGCCGGCCAATTTTCCGCCCTCCCAGAACTGGTGAACTGCAGCATGTAAATGAGGTCCAGTCCTCAAAATGGCTGTGGCCTCATGCCAGCAAGAATGGGCAGGCCCTTTCTCTGCCTTTAGATACAATTGGCCCTAATGTCTCTAACATCTGTCTTAATCTGGTATGAAGCAGTTACTGAAATAAGGATCCTTAGATAAGGGCTCATACAAGATCCTTACATCTTCTTTCCTTCAAATCTAGTTGAATTTTTTTGAGGAGGTCACTATGATGGTGGATAAGGGAGCGTCTGTCGATGTTGTCTATATGGACTTCCAGAAGGCATTTGATAAGGTTTTATACCTTCTGGAAGTCCATATAGACAACATCCATAGACATGGATTTAGAAAAAATGGAAGTGCATGGAACTGGAGGTAACTTTGCGACATGGGTTGGTAAGAAGTTGGGATGTAGGGAGGTAGGAGACTTGGAGTGGGGACATAGGGAACATTTTCTGTTTGGCGGAATGTGGCAAGAGATATTTCCCATAGTACTGGGGCCTCAGCTTTTCACCATATATATCAATTACCCAGATGAAGAAATAGAGAGTTGTATATCCAAGTTTACAGATGACTCTAAGTTAGGAGGCATAGTAAGTTGCGTAGATGGGAGCAGGAAGTTACAAAGGGACACAGACAGACTAAGCGAGCTGGCAGAAGTATGGCAAATGGAGTTCAATGTGGGAAAGTGTGAGGTGACCCACTTTGGATGCGAGAAAGACAAATCAGAATGTTTTCTTAATGGTGAGCGACTGGAAGCTGTGGAGGAGCAAAGGGATTTGGGTGGCCATGTGCACAGATCAATTAAAGCTCGTGCACAGGCACAAAAAGTGATCAAAAAGGCATAGGAATGTTGGCCTTTATCTTAAAGGAGTTGGAATACACAGGTGAGGAAGTGATGCTTCAGCTGTATAGAGCCCTGGACAGACCCCATCTGGAGCACGGAGTTATGTTCTGGGCACTGAACCTCAGGAAAGCTATATTGGCCTTGGAGGAAGAACCAGAATGATACCAGGACTTAAAGAGTTAAATTACGAGGCCAGGCTGCATAAACCTGGTTAGTATAATCTTGACTTTAGAAGGTTCAGGAGTGATCTAATTGAAGTCTTTAAAATGATAACGGGATGTGGTAGAGTAGATACAGAGAAACGATTTCTCTGGTGGGAGAAATCCAGAACAAAGGGACAGAATCTTATATATTTCAAGATAAATCATTTAGGAGTGAAATCAAGAAGAACCTCTTCACACAAAGGATAATGGAAATCTGGAACTCTCTCCCTCAAAAGGTGTGGATGCTGGGTCAATTGCAATTTTCCAGACTTGAAATTGATAGATTTTCATTAGGTAAGAGTAGTAAGGGATATGGAGCTAAGGCGGGTATATGGAGTTAGGTCACGGATCAGCCATGATCCCATTGAATGGCGGAGCAGGCTCGAAGGGCTGAATGGCCTCCTCCTGTTCCTATGTTCCTCAAACAAACATTTGCACTTATATATAATCAAATGGTTCTCTTATTATTTTTCATTTGCATCTATTCTTGGTAATCTTGTAATTTAACAGACTTATAAGATTAGAAATTATTGTTGTGATATTAATGAATGAATGCTTAATGTGCTCAAATGACAGTCCTCAGTCTGTTATTTTAGTACAGGAGCTAACCCATTTATTCTGAATTTTGAGATAAGGACATTGCATAGAACAGGAAACCTAGAGAGGAGAATAAAATAACAAAAGCAAAAATATTTTTTTATTCTTAAAAATATTTCTACTACGTGGCAGCATGATGTTTTAGTCAATACATTTTTCCACATGATACTCTCTCTTCCCACTAACCTGCTTTCTCAGATTCCGAGCTGCTTCTATTGGGTTTTTCTCGCTGGCTGTTGTCAGAATGATGGGAAGATGGGGAAGCAGAAGAGGCTGTCGATCCATTTTTCTCAGAGTCTTGCTGTGGCTGTGAATTGATAAGAAAACACAGTTACCAAAAGGCACATCCAGATAGTTTAATAATTGGACTGTGTCAAGGGAACTGTTGTATATCTACCAAAGGGGTAGGGGGAAGGGTCTGATGAACATCTGCAGAGCTCCTCCATTGAATGACATTCTATAATTATCTGAACATTAGATTATGCTTTTAAATGTGAAAAATTGGACTCAGTACACAAACAATTATTACTACACATAGGCCCTGAAATTATTTTGAGTGAATATTAATGTATAAACACCTAACATGTTCATATGAAATTAATTTGTTCGCTATGTTATGGGAGGCATTAACCTATTTATAAGTAGAATGTTTCTAACCTTACTAACTTGTATCCAACATGTTACAAATACGAAGCCCATCTGGGTTTATAGGGCTCTCTTGATCACCCCTTTTTTACAGACACTGTCCTCATTACTGGCATAACAACAAATTGAATTTAAATAGCGCCTTTAACGTAGAAAAACAGCTCAAGGTGATTCGTAGAATTAGTTATTTATACATTAAGAGAAGGAATAAATGCATGGCGAGCCAAAGGAGATATTAGGAAGGGTGACCAATAGCTTGGTCAAAGAGGTGGGTTGTAAAGAGGGTCTTAAAAGAGGAAGTGGATGTGGAGAGGCAGAAGGGCTTAGGCTGGGAATTCCAGAGCGTGAGGCCTCAGTGTGACCACACAGCTACCAATGGTGCGGCAAACGAATGGAGGGAATGGACAAAAGGCCAGATTTGAAGGAGCGGAATATTTCGATGGGGGGGTGGGGGTGGAATTTGTTGAGGGACCTGGAGCCAATGTAGGTCGGAGAGGAGAGGGATAATAGATGAGTGCGACTTGCTGCGGGATAGGATACTGGCTGCAGAGTTTTGGTTGAGCTTGTGGAAGGTGGGATGGGAGTCCGGACAGGAGAGCACTGGAATAGTTGAATCTGGAGGTGACAAAAGCATGGATGAAGGTTTCAGGAGCAAATGGGCTGAGGTAGGGGCGGAGGCAGGCAATGTTACGGAGGTGGAAGAGGGGAGTCTTTGTAATGGAGAAGGTTTGGGGTCGGAAGCTCAGCTCGGGGTCTGAATAGGGCCCCAAGGATATGAACAATCTGGTAATGCCTGAGACAATGGCCAGGGAGTGGGATGGAATTGAATGGCGAGGGTACGGGGTTTGTGAGGGGAGCCAAAGATGTTGGTTTCAGGCTTCCCAATGTTTATCTGGAGGAAATAGTGGTTGATTCAAAACTGGATGTTGGACAAGCAGTCTGACAACAGAAAGACAGTATAGGGGTCAAGAAAGGTGATGGAGTGGTAGAGCTAGATGTAATCAGCATTACCAAGGATCAGCATGTAGATGAGGAAGAGGAGGGTGCCAAGGATAGAACCTTGGAGGATTCTGAAGGCAATGGTGTGGGAGGCGGTAATTAAAGCTTTTGTTCGAGATGCTTCGGCTACAATCGGATAATTAAGAGCGGAACCAAGTGAGGACTGTCCCACTGAGCTGGATAATGGAGGAAAAGCATTGGGGGAGGATGGTGTGGTCGACTGTGTCAAAGACTGCAGAGAGGATGAGATGGGTTGATGCACCAGAGTCACAGAGGATGTAATTTGTGACTTTAGTTAGGGCTGTTTCAGTGCTGTGGCAGGGATGGAAACCAGATTGGAGCGATTCAAATGGAGCTGCGGGCACAGATTTGGGAGGTGACAACTTGTGCAAGAACTTTGTAGAGCTAAAGGAGGTTGGAGATTGGGCGATAGTTTGCAAGGACAAAGGGGTAAAGGGTAGGCTTTTTGAGGAGGGGTTTTGAAAGGGAGGAGGACAGTACCTGAGGAGAGGGAACTGTTTACAGTGTCAGCTTGCATGGAAACCAAGGTAGTCAGCAGTTTAATGAGAATGGGGTCGAGGGAGTAAGAGGTGGATCTCATGGACAAGACATGACAAGTTCATGAGCTCCTCACATATGTTGTTGGAGGTGAGAGTGGAGAGCGGTGTGGCAAGGGGTTTAACTCTGAATTTGCTTGTTATATTTGCAATCCCCTCTCCTCCTACAGTCTGAAGTAATCCTTGCCTCACAGTTGTTTTACAATACATTTTCTTAATTACTCTGAATACTCCGGGAGTTTATATACAAAGAGGGCAAGTAGTTCATGTATGGTAACATATATATGTTGACTAATTCTGTTCTTGCCCAAAGTAGGAAAGTAAATAAACTGAATGCAACAAAAAACTAAAACCAATTTTTGACAGTAATCAAAATCCTCCTCTCCCCGAGTTTCATGTCATATTAAAATGCAACAAACTAAAGAACCACTAGAGGGCAGCAAATGACATATCTAAACATAAGTACTTGTACATTTTGAATATTGTGTACAATTCTGGATGTCTTACCTTCAAAGGTCATTGATGTGTTCAATAATGTTTTAGAACAGAGCAATGAGGATGATTCTGGGATTTAAAACGTTCTCAGCTATGAGGAGAAACTCACAAATTGAGCATGTTTAATTTTGAGAGAAGAGGATTGAGAGGGGACATTAGGTTACTTAAATTTGACTGTCAGTGTAGAACTAGAGGACACAAGAGCAAGATCAACTCTTAACTGGCCACATTTGGAATACTGTGTGCAAATATCGACACCCTACTTTCACAATGTTATTTGTGTATTGGAGAGAGTTCAGTGCAAATGGACAAAAATGAGTCCAAGTCTTCATAACTTCGTCCTAAGAGACACCTAAAGAATCAAAGCTGTTCCTGCTGGAGAAAATAATTATCAGGGTTTTTTAAATGCTCAAAAGATACTGGTTATGTTGATGTAACCTGCTTATTTTAACTCATCAGAGAATGAGTTAAATCAACATATATCAAGCAAGACTAGGAATGATATCTGAACACTACTTCTCGTCTTCTTTCCTACTCTTTCCAATCCTGGTACAATGGTCTGAGATTTCTAAAAAAAAGTTGTAAAACCTGCAACAAGAGTAATGTTTGCAAACTGCCTCTTAACACAGTGTAGTCTACTCTATTTAAATAACATATATCTCAGGCTTGTAGTGACGTATTACTGCAGGACCCATATGTTTGGCCATCTATGTTCAGATTATAACTGAAACAGACAACAGCGAGATTAATGATGAGCATAGGCCCAAGCTTATATCTGTATGATAATAGAATTTTGCCTTTAAAAACTCAGTTCTGGTGCTTTAGAGAATATCTATTGAAATTTCACCTGCTGGCAGATCTGTGATGCATCGTGTCTGGTGCTGTGCTATTTGGCGGTACCATTGGGAGTTGTACGGATAACCGTAGCTGTCGTAGAGACAGCGGGGTTTGATTGACAGCCGGTTGACGGCTGACGTCATATCTGGGGGCGGGATCCAACGCCATCTTGGCCATGCTTGGGGTACTGTACTACAAGACACAGAGTCAGGACTGGATAAATGGCACTCCACTACAACTGCTTGGGAGACTCGTAATTACGTTATTAAGATAACATTGCATGGTACCAGGATTTATAGAACTCACGATAAGGACATACTACAACAATGGAAGGAATAAAACCTCCGGCTAGCCTGCAACTAGAAGGAAATGTGGATGAAAATTGGCGTGTCTTCAAGCAACGCTTTCTTCTCTACCTCACAGCGATTGACGCTTCGACTGGCTCTGGAACACGTAAAATAGCTTTGTTGCTAACAATGGTTGGCTCGCAGGCAATCGAGCTGTTTAATACATTTACGTTTGCAGCCAAAGATGATAAAAATGATCTGGACAAGGTGATAGAACGGTTCGACGAATACTGCACTCCAAAAAAGAATGAAACATATGAGAGATTCGTGTTTCGCTCCCGCGTGCAAAAGCAAGGAGAATCCTTTGATTTTTTTTGATGGACTTGAAAATAAAAGCACAAACATGCAACTTTAGGGACTTGAAGGAATCAATGATACACGATCAAGTCGTTTTTGGAATACTCGACAAGAAGGTGAGGGAGAGAATGTTTAGAGACAATGACCTAAATTTGGATGCAGCAGTGAAAATATGTCATGCTAGTGAACTCTCAGCCATGCACACGAAAACTTTCGAAGGGAGCAGCACAGTAGCGGGTGGGAGTGCCCCGGGGCTGAAAAACCTGCCGGTGGATGTGGTACACAAAAGGGACACAAGAGGGCCCACGGAGTTCAAGACGATGACGCCTTACGAATGCAGATGGTGCGGTAATAAACACGTAGCCAGACAGTGTCCTGCTTATGGGAAGAACTGTGCAAAATGTAAAGGCAGGAATCACTTTGCCAAGATGTGCTTTTGGGAAGAGAAAACTGAAGGTAAAAAGACAGTGCATGCTATTGAGACTGAAGAGACAGGAGCAGAGGCTTTGTTGGAATGGTGCAAAATGAGTCAAAACAGGGCAAAAATGCTAATGAAGTGCACTCTGTAGGACCAAAGACTGAAGTTTGGATAGCTCCCTTGCTAGTAAATGGCACCATTGTTGCCTTTAAGCTAGATACAAGTGCTAAGGCAAACCTCATAAGTTGGAGTGATGCACGGAATCTCAAAGTGCGACCTAAAATACTGAACAAGACAGTGTCTTTGAAGGCATACAATGGACAAAGCATTGAAACAAAAGGAACGTGTAGGCTGAATGTTAAGGTAAAAAATCAGATTCACCCTTTGACCTTTGTTATAGTGCCTGAAGGACATGAGTCACTGTTGGGGGATAAGGCCTGTGTGGATTTGGGCTTGGTAAAATGAGTCTATACTATCAATGAACTGAACTGTGCGCAGAGTGCCCCCCAAGATAGTACAAATCTGACTCATGAGACTATAGCACACAAATATGCAGATGTATTTCAGGGTTTCAGAGCACTGCCCTTTACATACTCCATCAAACTGAGAGAGGATGCACAACCTGTGATTCACGCACCCAGGAGAGTTCCAGTGGCTCTCCGTGAAAAACTGAGGAAAGAGCTAGACCGCATGGAGGGACTAGCTGTCATAAAGAAGATTGAGGAACCGACAGACTGGGTAAATTCCATGGTCTGCGTCAATTCAAAGAACACTGATAAATTGCATGTCTTGCGTGTCTGCATGGATCCCAAGGACCTTAACGCCAATATCAAAAGAGAGCACTACCAAATTCCAAAGAGAGAGGAAATAGTCAGCGAAATGACAGAAGCAAAAGTCTTCTCCAAGATGGACACCTCACATGGTTTCTGGCAGTTGAAACTTGATGAAGAAAGTGCTAAGCTGTGCACTTTTAACACCCCGTTTGGTCGATACTCCTACCAGCGTCTGCCCTTTGGTATTAGCTCCGCCCCAGAAATCTTTCACAGAGCAATGGAGCAAATCATCGAGGGCCTGGAGGGAATGTGGGTGTACGTGGATGATCTGGTAGTATGGGGCTCCACTCAGGGGGAGCACGACACCAGACTGGAGAAAACACTTCAGAGAATACAACAGTATGGACTCAAACTAAATAAAGACAAATGTCAGTTCAGTGTCAATGAGATCACATTCCTCGGAGACAAGATCTCTACAGAGGGGATTCAGCCAGATAAGTCAAAGGTAAAGGCTATACATGACATGGAGAAACCAAAGGACAAGAAAGGGGTTCAGCGGGTCCTTGGCATGGTTAACTACCTAGGAAAATTCATTCCAAATCTAGCAGTGAAAACTGTTCATCTGAGAAAACTGCTGCACCAAGAGACTGAGTTCCAATGGGGACATGAACATGAGAGAGAATGGAAGGGGCTGCTACACATTCTAGCAAGTGAACCCCTACTGAAGTTCTTCTGCCCTAAAAAGAGGACAAAAGTGTCCACAGATGCCTTTAAGAATGGATTAGGGGCTGTCCTTCTACAGGAAGATGAAGGAGAATGGCGACCAGTGGCGTATGCGTCACGCTCCATGACGGCTACAGGGTGCCGGTACGCGCAAATCGAGAAGGAGTGCCTTGGCTTGGCATTTGGGTGTGAAAAATTTCATACCTACATCTATGGTCTTCCCAAGGTTATCCTAGAAATGGACCATAAGCCATTGCTAGGGATCGCAAAGAAGAATCTGTGTGACATGTCACCACGGATACAACGCCTAATGATGAGACTTCAACGTTACGATTTTGAGCTAACATATGTGCCAGGGACACAAATGTTCATTGCAGACACACTATCCAGGGCTGTGCCTTACGCCACACAAAACAGTGAATCAGAAGAGGATGTGGCTCTTCATGTGGATATGGTCTACGCAGCATTGCCTGCCACACAGGAACAACTATCAGTGATAGTCACAGAGACATCAAAGGACCCAGTCCTGAGTAAAGTAATGAGAAATCTTCGAGAGGGCTGGAAGAAAGGGTCATGTAAACAATATTATCACATTCAGTCTGAGCTCTCTGTGGTCAATGGACTACTGCTTAAGTGTGACAAGATAGTAGTGCCCACCTCTATGTGACGAGAAATGCTCAACAGGATACATGAAGGGCACCTGGGCGCAGAAAAGTAAAAAAGGAGAGCACGTGAAGCACTCTACTGGCCAAACATGAACTCTGATATTGACCAGTTGATCAGCGAGTGTGCTACATGTCAGGAGTATCACTACAAGCAAACGAAAGAGCCCTTCATTACCACAGAGCTCCCATTACAACCTTGGGAAAAGGTCGGAAGTGATATATTTCACTATGAAGGAAAAGACTATTTGTTAGTTATTGATTATTATTCCAATTATCCGGAGATGGCTCTCTTGTTCAGTACCACATCAAGAGCTGTGATAACTCACCTGAAGTCAATCTTTGCCAGGCATGGCATCCCTCTAACCTTGGTCTCTGATAATGGCCCTCCCTATGCCAGTCACGAGTTTCAGTCATTTGCTTCAGAGTATGAGTTTAATCATGTAACCTCCAGTCCACTCTATCCTCAGGCTAATGGAAAAGCGGAGAAGGGGGTACAGATTGTGAAAAGACTATTAAAGAAAGCAGCACACAGCAACACTGACCCATATCTGGCCCTGATGTTGTACAGGGCGGGCCCGCTAGCAAGTGGCAAGTCTCCAGCTGAGCTCTTACTGGGTCGGAAAATCCGTACACGACTTCCCAGTTATGTCACACCTGACCACAGAGATGAGGTGTGGGCAGACAAGGCTCGGAAACTACAACAGAAACAAAAAACACTTCATGACCGCACAGCCACTACACTAGTGCCTCTACAGGAAAAAGATATAGTTCACATTGAAGGGCCTGAGTCATGGCCTAAAAGAGCCACCGTTCTACAACAGGTCACCCCCAGGTCATACAGTGTCGTGACAGAGAACGGCAATGTGTTTCGCAGAAACAGGAGGCACCTACTGAAAACCACAGAGACCTTTCAGCCTTAGGAGGACGGAGAGGATGACGAGATGAGGGAAATGCCACAAAGAGACGAGATGAGGGAAATGCCACAAAGTGACGAAGGACACAGTAGTGATAATGTGACAAGGGACCTGTGTGGTACAGACATGAACTTAAGGGATACAACTGGGGTGGTTCAGCAAACACCCGTTCAGCCACGCAGGTCACAGCGCACCAGAAAGCCTGTAGTTAAACTTGACCTGTAGACAGGGATCGATAAGACTGTAAACAGTTAATGGACTCCTGGGTGTGGGTAAGGTTTATACCTACCTGCAATTAGTTCAATGGTGTAGTTACACTGACTGTTTCTATATGATGTTAACAAGTGTTCTATGTGTTATGTTATGTTATGTTGTTACTGTGTTATGTCTTCATTGAAGGGGGAAGATGTACGGATAACCGTAGCTGTCGTAAAGACAGCGGGGTTTGATTGACAGCTGGCTGACGGCTGACGTCATATCCGGGGGCGGGATCCGACGCCATCTTGGCCATGCTTGAGGTACTGTACTACGAGACACAGAGTCAGGACTGGATAAATGGCACTCCACTACAACTGCTTGGGAGACTTGTAATTACATTATTAAGATAACATTACAGGAGTTCCCTTACATGATTCTAAATTTTGATGGGTTAAGTATATAGAGAAGCCGACAAGTTGCGTTTCTTAATGAACAGGCAGAAAAGGCTGAATAAAGAGATAAACAGAAGACATGATCACTGTCCCAATCTATATGCAGGCGATTCCACCGAGACCAGTTGGTCATAAATTTGGAATGTCTTTGAAATTTGGTAAAAATTTGTCGAAGGACTCACAGTGCAGGAAACCACCAAGGTAGAAAAGATTAGGATAGAAGATGAAGTAAATCAAGAGTTAATGATTAGATGATGGCAGGCTTGGATTTTCCAAGCCAGGAGGAAAGTAGGACTGAGGGAGATTTGGGGTTCCACAGTTTTGAGGTCCTGCGGAAGAATGAGGTAGAACAGGAAGTAATGGGCCAAAAATTGCAGTTGGCGGTGTACCTCCGGAGTACGCTGCCGACCTGTGAAAAGAATACACATCTACCTGATGGCAGCCCTCCTGCATAAACTTGCTCTCTGTCGCTGCATAATGGAGGGCAGCGTAATGGCCCATGGATCCCAGGGACGCAGCCTGTGCAGAAGTGTACCTGGGATCACGTGGTCCTGGTCCTCCAATCAGAAAACAGAATTCGATTTTACATCATTTCAGAATAGAATCCCGTAATCAGATTTAATGGAATCCCGTAATCAGATTTAATTACAATTTACAGGATTGGAAATTAATTTTTAATTAGCTTCATTCCACCAACTTCACTAAAAATTTAATTTTGCTGATAATTTTTCGACATCATTAAAACTCTAATATTTGCAGAAACAAGAAAAACTCATTTGGTACAGAGAAACTATATGATTTCTGAGATGAAAATGTTTAAAACATGCCTGAACTCTCCCCTTACGCTAATGCAAACAGGCCCTGTGACTGTTTGCATCAACTGTAACATTTCTATACGCAATTGCTGGGCAGTTGGTGGGCAAATAGCCCAACTCTGTGCCAGCAATTGCTTTTTCGTGGGCCGTGCTGATGGCCTGTCAACGCATACATTGACAGACTGCAAGTTCGGGATTTAGCGATTTCAAAGGAGGTATGACGGCGTATTCTGAGAGTACGCTGCCACACCCACTGCAAATTCTGGCCCATTGACTTCAACACAATATGGATGCAGGGATGAAGAAGAGGATGCAAGATGGTACATTCGGAGTTTAGGAGAAACACGAGAAGGAAGTTCAAAGGAGTGATGTGTGTGTGTGAGTGGATGGAAGTTAGAGGTGGGAGGAAGACCCCCGTACTCCCCAATTAGACAACAAGCTTCATCATGTGTCTGGTCTCCAGGTATGTGAGGGATTATTTTTGTCTGAATTTGGTGCGTTGGAAAACCTGCTTAGAGAAAATAATGCAGGGGAATTGGTGCACAATTAAAGTCACATGATAGCATAGATGTCCTGCTTCAATGAGTGTAAGGCACAGCATCCTGATACTATCAGGCACGGACTCTGCCCTCAGCAGTCCCCTGAGGAAGTGCTCATTGATTACTCAAAACACGCCAAAAATACTCACTGAATTCTCCATTACAACGTCTCTTCTTCTTCTTCTTAGGCAGTCCCTCGGAACCGGGGATGACTTGCTTCCACATTAAAAATGAGTTCTCAGGTGACTGATGAGTCCAATGCGGGACTTACAGTCTCTGCCACAGGTGGGGCAGACGGTGGTTGAAGGGGCGGGTGGGTGGGGTGCTTGGGTTGACGTGCGCTCCTTGCGCTGCCTGCGCTTGGCTTCCTCTTGCTCCCAGCTAAGATTACAATGTAGCAATCTGATAACTCATTTAACACCAAAAAATGAAAGCTGAATGAACACATTATTTTGCTTTATTTGCTGTTCTTGGATGGTTCAAAGTCTTAGCAACACACAGTCCTTATTTTGAGGTAATTTCCTGCTTCTCCCTGCATTTTGCATCAAGTTGAAGATGATCTAGCTGATGGTATGCACTGGGGCTGCTGATGCTAGGTAGAGTTAATAGGTTAAAAATGAATGCACTTCCCCATTTACTGTACTCTTCCAGGTGTTCTTGGTTTATATCCCCTGACCTAACTTCAAGGAACTGGACTGGTTATGCAACTGCTTTATTTAGAGGGACAAGCACCCACAGGTAATCCTTGCATGTTTCCAGCTTTTACTGTGCATCCAACCCGTGGTGTACTTGACCTGGGAGTGTTTGATGTGAACATAGAGTATGACCAAAGTAGAATAATGTTGCACGCCCTCACACTGACATCCCCCATCCTGATGAGAACAGAAATTCATCTAAATTTTAAAAAGCATGTCTGTGACATAAGTTAGATATGAGATGGCTGATCCTGGAGCGAGAATCTCAGCATAATTGGTTCTAAATGGTGGAGCATTTAAGTTTCGGGAATACATCAAATGCCAAGGCCCAACCACATGTATTTTTCTAATCACACAGTTAAAATATTGAAAACAGAAGCAGACTCGTTTTAAATGCCACACTAATGAAGATGTAGTTTATGTCAACTAGTCTAGTTGTCACTGTTTACATTAATCTTCCATTAGTAACTTGTTTTCTGGTTTGAATGTATGTAGCAGGGGCAACCAAGGAAAGCATTTCCTAAATGCCGCTGATCACCAAATGATGCCTCATTTAGTAATGTGCACAGTTTGCAGTCTCCAGAGAGAGAGAGCACGGACAGCCCAGGAGCAGCAGATAGAAAATCATGGGTCTCAAACTCTCCATATTCAAATGAGCCACAATAATAAAGATCCACATTGTACTAAAGTAAACTTGCGAACTCATATTTACAGAGGCCAATGGAGTGGTGTGGTACACCCAAGTACCAACCAAGTGTCGTCATTGAAACAGTGTGATGCAGGCTCCTTCATACACTGCGCTGAGCTCTGTTGTCAGCTATGGATAGTGCAGAAGAGACCATGGGGTAGATATTCAACTTGCCAACTGGGTGTAAAACTGGCATTATGGCTCGGGTGCCCATTATGGGAATGAAATTCGGGCGGTTGCTATAACGGGCGGCCATTTCACAAGGCCCTTGGTGACAAGTTGAAAATCTACCCCCCATATTGGTTCATCACTGGGAGGGAAGGAAGAATTGGAGGGCGAGTTCTCCCAGGCCATTCTTTATCATTGCCTTCCAGACACAGATGATGCGCAGTGCATGAGGAAAAGGTTAGAGGATAAATACAAAGAAAGACTCATAGGATGCTTATTTTTAAAAAATATTACAATAAATTATTTATAAGAAGCTTTATGAAACAATGTATTTAAGATATTAATCAGCAGTCACCAGTGTTGCATTGAGCTGTACGTCCAATAGCTGACTGTCCAATGTTGATATTTTATTTGGATACCATAGTAAGGATTCATGCTGTGCAAACTGGATGGCTAGCCACTACAATATAAACAACGGTTGTTGCAATAATTGATTTTCTTCCACTCTATGTCACTAGCAGATTTGCCAAATAGTGGGTAAAATTTATGAATCAGCGCCCCAGGTGGACAGTAAAATCATGCCGATCGCTGATCCCGAATTCCCAATAAATGCTGGTGTGTGTGAAACTCTGCGTCAGGAGTATTAATTACAGAATCTTACATTGCAGTCACAAAGTATGCCGAAGACAAGTCACCATACCTCCCTACTTTGACTCCTTGTTACTTCAAAAAAAAATGCTGATTAAATATCTGGCTAAAAATGGGTTTGAAGGCTATAAGGGTTTCTTTGGGTCCCCGGTGGTGGTCAGCTACCGTGTGATTTCCCGCTCCTGCTCCATGTCATTCCCACTGAGTTTGGGCAGGAGTCGAGCCTGGACTATGGTGATGAGTCCCGGGAGTTGAAATGGCCTGTGCCTCACATCGGCGAGTCAGAATGAGCCCGTCTCTTGCCACTCCGCCCCCACACTGAACTCTTGCTGAGTTAGAATACAAACTAACGCCCCAATTTTATCAACCATCTGCAATTTGTCATTCACGTACTTATTGCTTGCCCTCTAAATCGATTTGCATAATATTTCATTCCTCTACATATCTAATTTTCTACTCAATGTAGGGTAATCAGAAAATGTATTCTTTCTACAACAATTTTATTGAGATCGTTAATAAATGCGAAGAGCAGAGGTTCCAGGACAGGCTCCATGGGAGACTCCACTGGTTACTGCTGCTCAGATATTCGTACTCTGCTTTTTATTGTCAAGCCTAGATTTTAATTAATTTTGAACATTTCACCATCACCTCCACGAGACTTCACTTTTGCCGCAAGTCTTTAGTGAGGGAAGTTAAGATTTTAGAGGCAGCTCAAGCATTTTGAATATATAGATCTTGTATTCTAGTGAAGCACGGATACAAAAAAAAGTTTCATTATTCTCATCAATATTTTGAAAGATTTTGCTATATTGATTTTTGCATCAGCAATATCAGTGCTGTTGATTTCCCACTTTTAGTATCCAATGCACCAAGCACTTCCTCGTTGAATTTGCAGCCAGATTGCAGATGTACAAGTATTGGGACTGTATCATCCAGAACATGAAAGTCAAAAAATGCTTCATTTTCTTTTCCTTATCGCACAAGTTAAGAGTCAGGTGTTTGTACTGAAGTGAAGATAGTGCATCCACAATCAACAGCAAAGCCTCCCAAGCCAACGCCATGGAGCCATCTTTAAATATTCTAATCAAGCGCACTTTTTCCCCCCTATCAATCCAAATCAAAAGTATGGAGATCAGGACTTTTATGAACTGAGTAGACCTGGATTGGATCAATTCAGAAATGTTTATCCATTCAGCAGTAATTCTTATAGCTGAATTGGTAAAAGTGCAATTTTCAGTTTGTTGCCTTATTCCTTATTTAGGTATCAGACTCCAAATTGCATATTGAAAGCCTCCCAAACACATACTGTGAGTGCCAGAAACTCTCCTTCAGCAATCCAAGTGGAAATGATAGCAGCTGTGCCACACTAAGATATCAATGCCCTCAGTTCAGACTAGGGCCATGCTAACACATTAAGGCCATGCTAATGCATATTGAGAAATTCTAAAGAGGGAATGCCTTCTCCAAACATCAGAAAGTTATAGACTTGCAGGAGCTGAGAAATTGAATATCTGTGTCAATTAAATTCAATTGTTTAGCACGTCACCTGCCTGAGCATGAATAAAAGAAGCCACAATTTTTACAAGACAATCAGTATGTTATATACTGAAGAGTGCCCATTTGGAGAGCTGGATCTTACTGTCCGGTTGTATTGATGACTGTCCGGCACCATGAGATTTCCTATCTATTTTGACTTGGTATTCTCTCACCTGTAGCAATAGCTCCCGCAGCCTCTGGAGTTGCGATTCCAGCTGTTTGTTGTGATCTTCCAAGATCTGCATTCTGGTTTCCAGCCGGGTCTTGTGCTGACGGAGCAATCGTGCCTCAGCAAGAAGCTCTGTGTCCCGGGGGCTGAGAGGGGAGCTCGGGGATCCCTCTTGTACAGAGGAAGATATTGCTGCCTCTTCATGCTGCCATTTCAGTCGCCTGTACTCTTCCTGCAAGATCCTTAAAAAGAAAATTAATGACATCAAACTTTGTATTTTATTTGTTTCTTTGAATCATACTGTTACATTGATCTATGCTAGACGGGAACGGAACAAGGCACTGGGGTTTGTACATTCAGAACTCACTAACCCTACAGGCTGCTGCAGTTGTGTGGTCTGATTCCAGATGCTATTTGTTTCACTGATGGAGTATCTTCACTGAGATAGATAATGCCACGTACAGAACTTCATGCATCTGTGGTTGACAGTGGATGAAATATTTTACTCGCCAAGGTGAGCGGGATCCATGCCGAGGAACAAATTAGTTTCAGTGTGCTTTCTCACAGTGTCAGCATTGAGGACTGCCAGTTCAGAGAAAGCTCACTTATATTGTCCCATCATGCACGTCCAGTTCAGCTACAGCATGGGTTAAAGCTCCCCCTTCACTGTACCGTCGTGACATTTCAACTTAGGGTCTGTGAGTGAGACTGATGATTCTTACCAGTGTGTGTTGGATTCTGGCCAATTTTGTGGTATGGGCCTGCACTTACTCAGAAGTGCATTGAGTCTGCTCAAAACTCATTTCAGTTAGGACCCTTGTAGCTGAAAAGAGGAGACTTTTATCTAATCAGTCTGGGCCAGACTGAGACCCAGGTCCCAAAGATGAAAGGACAAGTGTCTAACCCACTACATCTCCCAGTCCCTCTTAGGAATTTACTTTAATAGCATAGCCGGTACTTTAGAATTGACAACAAGATGACTGCACTGGACTATGCCTCCTGTTGTTGTTATTGGGGTATCTATACCCCTTTGGTCCACTCACCATTACCAACAGTATGGTAGGGATTTGTCATACCGATTCTCATGCTCGAGGTGTCCAATAATGGCCTCCAGTTCGGTCTTCTCTTCAGTGTCCAATGCACCCAAAAGCTGGTTTGGACTGTGAGATGGATTTTGAGGAGAGTCTTGATCTGTCTCTGGGCTGAAATATTGAACCACCAATTGCTCATCATCTCTGTATATGTACATAAAGAGTGTGCTGTAAATGATTCAACCACATAACATTGCAATCTTTAGCTCCATAGAGACCTCTCTAGTAGGAGTTAATTTAGTGTTGCATTTACTTTCGTTTAAGGTAATCTGAAAATGATGCTCTGATGAATTTGTTCAGGGCTAGTTTGGATGCATCTGTATGCACAAGTGTGTGGGGATTTGAACTCTTTTTCAATATACAATACATATGGGGGGAGAAATTGGGTGAGTAGCGCCACCTGTTAGTGCCTAAAGAGGCAGGCAGTGGCTGTAGCGCCACTGGCTGCGCCTCCCTCCATATTCAGGAGGGGCACTAATGGTGGCGTTAGCCTGTTGCGCTGTGCCGCCACCGATGACGTCATCGGTGTGCGCAGCACCCCATTCGTGCCCCGTTCGCGATATTTGGTAGCGAATGGCGCAGTTGCGCCGTTCGCTACCCGCACCTGGTTCACAGGGCCTTACTGTGCCGGCAGTGGCGCAAGTTAAGGTGGAGGTGCGGGGCGGCTGCTTTTTCGGCGGCCGCCTGCCAGCACCTCCGTCCCCGGCCTCCTAACCACCCCCCTGCGGCATTGCCGGCTGTTTCCCGAGAGCCTGGCACTTCTCCTTGGTGCCGGGCTCATTTGCCGGCACTCACGAGCGGGGATCGCGCTGTTGCAGGCACCTCCCCCTTAACAGTGGGAGGAAGGCCTGCAGTACCGCAGCGTGCCGTGCCGCAGCGTGTGGCGCTGCGGCACGTTGTGCTGCGATAATCAGTTTCAGCGCCCTAAGAGGGACGCGGAGCGCCTCGAGCCTCGCCCCGTGTCCCTCGAGGGGCACTGAAACTGAATTTCTGGCGATCGGTATTACTCCGATCGCTGCGCTAAATCCTGCGCTCAGGCGACTTTTGCGCCACTTTGACGCCCCAACCCAATTTCTAGGCCATGTTGTTTTATCCAGTAGCTGTGTAACAGGGTGCAGCTGGAGACAACTACCAAGGATTGATGTGTCCTCAATTTGACCCTTTGCTTGATGACAGCATAGAAACACTTCGAGACATTACTGGAACACCAAAGGGTAAGACAGCGATTTCTCATAGCCTAAAGCAAGCCCAGAAACTCTCATTTAGTAACTGGTGGATAACTGCATTTGACCTTTGCCTGGTAACAAGAGTTTCAGGAAAATTACACTATGTGAAAAAGCCACAAATTAATGGGTGAAGTTTTGCTGTTCTCTGTGCATGTTTTGGACTGATACAGAATGTTGAGGAGTAGTTGTAATAGCTGTTGTGTTCTTGATGTAAAAGCTTAAGCACCAGCAAGTCCTTATTGTGCTACTCTGAGCATAATTTTGTGTAGGATTAAGAACCCAAATTTACTTTACAGATTTTGTAGGCTTTAGACTGCATAAAATTGATAATTTTTTTAACGAGCTAATTGGTCTGGGTTATTCTGGGCGATATCTAGTCCAGGAGATAATTATTTTTTCAATAGCCTAATGATGTGCAGATCAGTTGGGATTTTATTCATCCGTATAGCTTTCATCTACCCAGATAGCCACGTATCTAACTGTATCTATTATCTTCATAAATCAGGGAATCTGTCAACATATCTCAGTCTATACTTTAATCTGCCACTGTTGCTGTATCTTAATTTACATCTACACACGCATCGAGAATTTAACCAAAAGGTGAATTGTAATCTAGACCTTTACTTACCTTTAAATAATTTTTCTCCAGCTGCTTTTCCTTCCAACTTTTGCTTCTTACACCCCCCCTCCTGAAGGTTAGGACATATGATAGGGTGCAGCACCACAGGTACTGGCAGCTCACCCCGATACCTCATTCAAGTAACCATTCTTCACAGGTGAGTGCGGTGTCAGTGGGGAAGTATCCTGTCCTCATTTGGCATCCGCACATGTACACTCTGAGCAGGAGTCACTGGCGGCTAATTGGGAGCAGGAATGGTGGCCAATCTGTTTTCTCCTTGTTACCTGGTATTACTGAGGCTAACTGTAGTTACCCCATCACTGCCCCAGCTGAAATCAGTTAACCCAGATGAAACCTTTCTGGTTTGTATGATTTATTTCAAATTGTGGATTCATCTACTGAGCTACTGGAGTAGCTCACCTCTCAAGCTCAACCTGCAGCTATCCCTAAGAACATTTTACATCCTCCTCCACTTCAATCGCAATCTACATCTTTAATTGCAATCACAGTCTTCACACTCATCTATCTTTTGGGATCTTTATCTATGCAAATTAGTGTTGATATTCTTTGGGCCAACAAATTTTATCTGTATACTTGACCATTTCACTAGGAATAATATTCTACATATGTCCTGACCAATACTTAGCCCTCAACCAACGCCACTAAAGAAGATGATCTTGTCATTATCATATTGCTGTTTGTGGGAGCTTGCTGTGCGCAAACTGGCTGCCGTACTCCCTACATTGCAACAGAGACTACACGTCAGAAAGGTACTACATTGGCTGTAAAGCGTTTTGGGAACGTCCTGAAGATGTGAAAGGCGCTATGTAAATACGATTCTTTCTTTTAAACTGTTTGCTCACAGTGCTGTGTTTCATTGTCTTAATGATGGCAAGACGAAATATAATTTTCTTCTAATAAATTATATGTTACAAGTACTGCAATTTTCTTTTGCTCAAATAGCTCGCATATTTTTGTTGTACGCACCTGGTTTGCAATGAAAAAAAGTCATGTTAAAATACTTACACACTTTCATCAGGTGAGAGGCTGCCACTGAAGAAAGAACAGTTTTTACTTTCCATTTCAGCAAGCCTGCGAAGGAGGAAATAACACATCATTTTACTCAATAAATGGTTATACATTAAAAAAAAACCATATTGGTGTCAGGAAATAGAAATCACCTTTACCTGGCTCAGATCTTAGCAATCACATTTCTGAACCAATATGCTCTTGACTCAAAAAACCCACTCAGGACCATTTAAGCTCCTACTTAAAGAAATAATGTATTGTGCTCAGCCATCATGATCTTAACGATTATAAAAAGGGAGCTATCTATCCACTTAATGGTGTATTTCAGTCTCCCCTTTGTTGTAATACATTAGGTTTTAATACTAGTAGATAAAGGGAACTGATATCTTATTCCTTAATGTTAAGTCACGAGCTTCCCCTCTATGACAATGTGAATGCAAAGTGATGCTCACTAACCTTATAACTGGAAAGTTACCTCATGGTCAGCCATTAAGAAACTGCTATGTAAAATATCTGCTTCCTGGCTGCCTACAATCAGAAATTTGAGACCAAAAAATGTGGCCCAAATATAGGCCAATAAGTAGATAGCCAGGTCCCTTTATAGCATTTAGGATCATGATCATTAGTTGTATACCCTTCCTCTTTAATACCACTACCATACATAGAAACATAGAAACATAGAAGATAGGAGCAGGAGTAGGCCATTCGGCCCTTCGAGCCTGCTCCGCCATTCAATGAGATCATGGCTGATCATTCAAATTCAGTACCCTGTCCCTGCCTTCTCCCCATATCCCTTGATCCCTTTAGCCTTAAGAAATATATCCAACTCTTTCTTGAATATATTTAATGAACTGGCCTCCACCGCCCTCTGTGGCAGAGAATTCCACAGGTTCACCACTCTCTGGGTGAAGAAACTCCTCCTTATTTCAGTCCTAAATGGCTTACCCCTTATCCTTAGACTATGACCCCTGGTTCTGGACTCCCCGGCCATCAGAAACATCCTTCCTGCATCTAGTCTGTCCAGGCCTGACAGAATTTTATAGGTTTCGATGAGATCCCCTCTCAATCTTCTAAACTCCAGTGAGTATAAGCCCAATCGACACAATCTCTCCTCATATGTCATTCCTGCCATCCCAGGTATCAGCCTGGTGAATCTTCGCTGCACTCCTTCCATGGCAAGAACGTCCTTCCTCAGGTAAGGCGACCAAAACTGCACACAATACTCAAGGTGCGGTCTCACCAAGGCCCTGTACAACTGTAGCAAGACATCCTTGTTCCTGTACTCGAACCCTCTTGCTACGAAGGCCAACATACCATTTGCCTTCTTAACCGCCTGCTGCACCTGCATGCTTACCTTCAGCGACTGGTGCACAAGAACACCCAGGTCTCTTTGCACTTCCCCTTCTCCCAATCTATTGCCATTCAAATAATAATCTGCCTTCCTGTTTTTGCCACCAAAGTGGATAACCTCACATTTATCCACATCATAGTGTATTTGCCATGTTTCTGCCCAATCACCCAACCTGTCCAAATCGTACTGGAGTTTCACGACATCCTCCTCACAGCTTACCCTCCCACCCAGCTTTGTGTCGTCTGCAAATTTGGAGATATTACATCCAATTCCCTCGTCCAGATCATTAATATATATTGTGAACAGCTGGGGTCCTAGGGCCGATCCTTGCGGTACCCCACTAGTCACTGCCTGCCACTCGGAAAAAGACCCGTTTATTCCAACTCTTTGCTTTCTGGAGGAACCAGCTTCCACAGGAGCCATTAAAATGGACGTCTGTCTCCCTCTGCTGCGGGGCCACACAAACCTTACCGCACTCACCATAAAAAGCCCGGAGTAGAGTTTCCGCTTTGGGTGCAATCGGCAATCCGAGTGCAAATTGTGCTTGAAATTGTGCTGGTTTTCCGAAGTGAAGTTATGGTTCAAGTTTCTGCTTAATCTCATTTGCATAATCACAATCGTAAAATCTTCCATGAACCAGTGCAACCGGGCAGTGTTATAGGATTTAATTGTTTATTTTTTCCCATTGGCATTAAACAATATTCCTTGACGTATTTAAGAACGGTAACCTCGTTCAATTTTATTAATACAGCTGAAAATGGGTTTAATCACAAAAAATAAGAGTGCCTAGTCCAACACCTATGATTAACCTGATTTTAAATAACTGAAATAAAAAACAGAAAATGCTGGAAATACTCAGCAGGTCAGGCAGCATCTGTGGAGAGAGAAAGAGAGTTAGCGTTTCAGGTCGAGATGCTGCCTGACCTGCTGAGTACTTCCAGCATTTTCTGTTTTTACTTCAGATTTACATCATCCGCAGTATTTTGCTTTATAAATAACTGAAAATGACTTCAAAGAACTACACAGAACCATTTACTAGTTTCATTGGTGTACACTAGTCAGCTTCTTAGTAATTTAAATATTTTTTAATATTTGAAAACTTTGAAAAGGTGCCTGCTAGTGCCTTTGCACCTAAAAAGAAAGCTTAATTTGAAGAGCCTCCTTGAGGGGCCGCAAACGGGCGCAATTGGCAGAAACTCGGCATGGTGATGAATTCAATCTGGGGGCGTGGCCAGTTTTGTGGGCAGGGCGATATTTTTAAACCAGCTTAAAAGTTCGCGGAGACTCGATTTCCGCTGGACGTAACTTGCGCTTGAAATTCTTTGATCTTTTATGCTGGTTTGGCCAATTGCGTAACACTGCGGAAACTCTACATGCTAAACCTTCCTAAGATAAATTAATTAGTTATCTGCTCCCAATTCCCAAGAGATAAGTGTTCCTGGAACAAAACTAGTCTCTGACTCCGCAGTTAATTTGAATTCTGGTTTGGTACAAATCTTTGTCATTTGGAATCTGAAATTTTGATTTTAAAAACTTTTTTAAAAAAAAGGACACAATCTATCATTGTTCTCACTTAAACTAAACAGAAATACATTCTGATGCTCAAAGTAATGGAATTCAGAATGATAAGGATTTAAAATGGCCGAGGTGCCGACCGCTCTGTGGTTTATTAATGAAGCCCATCATCAACGTGATGCAATGGGAGGTTTTCTGTGGGTAATAATCCCTCTTTATTCTCCCCTTTCCCCAATCTACCATCCAGTACAAGCAGATTACACATTCCCAGGTTTCCAACAAAATGCCATTCTGAAACTGGCCATCAGAAATCACACAAGAGACACTCAAGGATAAATTCCCTCTCTACTCACTGGGAAATGCCTAGCTTCTTCTCTGCTGTTTTCTTACAGTGTGAAAACAGAGGATGGGAAGTCATCAGTGTCGGAGGAGGTGGGGGGGATGGATCTCAAGACTCCTTTGTTACGTGTGTTTATCCTGTGACGCACTATGCCATTATGCTTCCTGGGAGTTGTGCTTTCTGGCCCTACCATATCCAATCTTGGGATATCCAAGCTATTAGTGAGTGCAGAGCTGAAAGCCGTTCCTAAGTGGACTCCTTTTCAATGTTGATAAGCTGAAGGGTAGCAGTGGCTGTCAATCAGTGCGATCCCCTCGTCCCAGGACCAATCAGTAATTAGAACCTTGCAGTAGGTCCTTCCCACTTTAGCTCAAGAAAGAGAGGGAAAAATTGGAAGACTTGTGGAATTGCAGGTCTAAAGTCAAATTACTCTTGGTGGGAACACAAGATGAAATTTTACACTAAAAGTTGTGAATTGGCAAAAAACTCAGGTCAATAATGCCAGTTACTGTCAGTGGAAGAGTTATACCTATTCAAATTCACCAAATGTTGAGTTCCCACCGTGCCGATAATGAAGAATTCTGTCACAGTTCCCACCAACCTACCTGCTGGCATAGTGCTCAATCCTGGAGTGTGTATCTGCATGTGGCAACATTGGGGATGAGACAGGTCTGAAACATAAAATAGATATTAAGGACACATATCTATATGTATAATTACATACACACAAATTTGAGTCTGTCGTAGATATCTTTTCAGGTTCAATGGCATTAGTTTCTGTGCCCAATATCTACTTACTATGATATCGTAACTCAGGGGATGAAGCATTGCCTCCCCCTTGATATACAAACTGAAAATTGTGTATTCTGCAGGTGCACTCCCATGTGCTTCTCAATTCTTTTTGGAGGCGGATTGAGTTAACACAAATCGTTGAGCTGCTTATTGGGGTGAATGTGCAAAGCAACAGTTATGATCAGATTCACTTAGTTCAATTGATGCAATATATCTTCACATCATGATACAAAATAAAGAATTCACCACACTTCCCCCACATCAGTGGGTCATCTTACATGACTCAAAACAGAAGGGCCTAGAAATTCAGTATCGCCATGTTTGGGGCGCTACAGCCGAGCATTCGCAAAATTTAGCGCCCGGTGCAACTTAGCGCCACCTTCGCCGAAATTGAGTTGCATCGCCCCAAGAGGTTGATGCTGTGCTAAAGCAGGCGGTGCACGACTATCATAAGGTGCTAAGCCGGCGAGCCGAGGCGCTACCACCGAGGGCGGGCGCAGCGCAGGTGCGGCGAGTTATCGATTGCAGGCAGACACGCTGGCGCCGGTCAGCTCTTAAAGGGGGAGGGTTGATTTGGTTTGCAGCCACGCCCTGCACACTGGAGCCCTGATTCTAGGCCTGGACAGACCTGCTTTGACAACGTTACGCCCACGACCATGGAGAAGGCCAGGAAGCGAGCGCAGCGCTTCAGTGAGGGTGCCCTGAAGGTTCTGGTTGTCGCAGTGGAGCGCAGGTGACCTATCCTCTTTCCTGACAGTGGCAGGAGGCCGCTGCCCAGCGAATATAGAAAAGCTTCGAGGGAGGTGGCACACAGTGACCTCCAGCAGCATGGTCCCTAGGACACCAACGCAATGCAGGAAGAAGTTCAATGACCTCACTTGGGTTGTCAGGGTGAGTACCCTTTCCAGTATCCTCTTCATCCCTGCATGTGCACCTCACTTTATGGCCAAAGGGTCCTGAAAGCCCCAGTGCCCAGCCCTCATCCAACACCTATGGGACTCTCATGAAAATCACATGCACATTCACCACTTGACACACTGTCAGGGCTATTCGACCATGGGAGGCAGTGCAGGCAAGATCAGGGCTTGACACTGTCAGGGCTATTCCACCATGGGAGGTAGTGCAGGCGAGATCAGGGCTTGACATTGTCAGAGCTATTCCACCATGGGAGGCAGTGCAGGCAACATCAGGGCTTGACACTGTCAGGGCTATTCCACCATGGGAGGCAGTGCAGGCAAGATCAGGGCTTGACACTGTCAGGGCTATTCCACCATGGGAGGCAGTGCAGGCAAGATCAGGGCTTGACACTGTCAGGGCTATTCCACCATGGGAGGCAGTGCAGGCAAGATCAGGGCTTGACACTGTCAGGGCTATTCCACCATGGGAGGCAGTGCAGGCAACCTCAGGGCTTCATAATGTACTCAGAGCCCGCCTCTCTCTTGCAGGGCAAGCTGGCCCACAATAGGAGGCAGCAGCAACGGACCGGGGGAGGCCGTCCTGAGCTTAAAGACTTCAGCGACCTGGAGCAGCGAGTAGAGCGGATTACGGCAGGCCGCCTGATTGGCCCTGTCGTCACTGGAGATGCCGACCCCGTTCTGGACAGCAATGGTAAGGTCATCACCTTTTTGACCTCTCTCTTTCCACTTGTGCCTCACACCAGCATCCTTTGCCACTCTCGAACCAATGCAGTGCATAGCAGCACTCATGCCTCCCTCGCTGCTGCCCGGTCCCTCCCTGCTTTCAGAGGCTGAATCGCCAGGTGAGGAGGCGGGCCGTCAAGCTGGCACTGTGAGTGAATCAGAAGGCGAGGAGGAGGAAGAGGAAGCTGGACCATCAGTGCCACCCTCAGCCGAGGCAGCCCATGGCCATGATGGGGACACGTCTTCCCTGGAGGGGAGCAGGGAGGAAGGGTCTGAGGAGGGTGAAGCTCCGGGGCCCAGCGGGCTGCAACAACGCAGGAGGGGTAGGGAAGCTCGGCGGCTTCTCCCCGGTGGGTGAGTGTGGCCTCCAGTCCTGCTACAGTGAGCGCAGAGGAGGTGCGGCTCCTTGGTGAAATGAGCGCCCAGGCTGAGCGCAGGCACATTGAGCTCATGGCTGCAGTGGCAAGGATGCCTGACTCCATAGAGTCACTGGCAAGGAGTGTGCAGGAATTCGGGGCAGCACAGGCCAGGAGTCAGCAGGACGTCGCTGCATCACAGGCCAGGAGTCAGCAGGACGTTGCTGCATCACATGCGGCTTCCAGCCAAGTGCTTAGTCGTGCCATGCAGTCACTGGCTGGTCTGATGCAGACACAGATCAGGGCCACACGAGCACTAACTGCTGCCACCTCGCTGGATCGGCCAGGAATCGCCGGGGCCCTCGCCGCGCCGCAGCAGCCCAGCAGCCTGTTCTTCAGCAGATTGCTGCGCATGCTTCAGTGCTGCCCCGTGCGAGTGCCAGTGTCTCATCCGACCAGGGAGTGCCTGTGCTCTGTCAGGTCCAACACTGTCACTCCTCCACTGCAGCTGCCACCGCCCGTAGGACAGACTGCTGCCGCCCAAGCAGAGTTGGAGTAGTCAGCAGCCGGGCCCTCCAGGCCCAGAGCTGGTCCAGGCCGTCCCCCAAGGGCATCTGCCGACTCACTATCTGACCCTCAGCAGCCTTCCCCCAGCCTTGCTGCAGCCACTGGGGTCCCATTGCGGAGGAGCTGCAGGGCAGGAAGGGGCCAATCTCGCAAGCGAGGCAGATCACCCTCGCAGGCGAAAAAGTAGGAGGTGTGGCAAAATGTTGTGTTTGTTTTTCTGAAGGCCGAGGATGTTGTGTTTTTTCTTTGAAGGCCACGGATGTTGTGCTTTTTTCTCGGAAGGCCGAGGATGTTGTGTTTGTTTTTTATGAAGGCCGAGGATCATGGGCATTTTTGTTTAACTGTTTTGTTCATTGTCTCCAGGTTGTGAGAGTCAGTTATGTGTCTGACTGTTTTTTGGGGGGTTTCTCTGTAATTGTTTGTCATGCGGGAAGGGCACAGAGTTTGTTAAATAAAAAATTGTCTTTATTCAGATTGTGCATGTTTGCACTTTGAACTATTTGTTGCCTTGACCGCCTCAGGGTTTGCGGAGCGGCTCCATTCATGTTCTTTCAATGGCACAAGCCATTCCCTGAGGGGGGGCCTAGAACCGACTTGCAATAAGCTGCTGACGGACGGGCCCTTGCACTTTGTGCCTCCCTCCCGTCTTGGTGGTCCTCCTCCTCCTCTGGTGGTCCTCCAATGTCTGCTGGCAGTGGCTGAGTCCTGAGGATAGCCAGGTTGTGCAGCATGCAGCACACTACAACAAAATGGGAGACGGGCTCCCCCGGAATGGTCCAGACAGCGGAACCGTTGCTTCAGCATGCCGATTGTGTGCTCAATGATGTTCCTGGTCGCTTGATGGCTGTCATTGTATCATTCTTCAGCAGGGGTGCTGGTCGCATGGAGCGGGGTCATCAGCCAGGTGCACAAAGGATAGCCCTTGTCCCCGAGAAGCCAGCCTCCTGGGTGAGCCGGGGCTTCGAAAATGTCTGCCACAGAAGTCTGGCGCAGGATGAAGGCATCGTGGCTGCTGCCTGGAAAGCGGGCATTGACAGCTAGTATGAGCTGCCTGTGGTCACACACCAACTGCACGTTCAGCGAATGGTACCCCTTCCGGTTGCGGTAATCCTCGGCATTCTATAAAGGCGCCCGCAAAGCCACATGCGTGCTGTCAATAGCACCCTGGACCATGGGGAAGCCCGCTATTCTTGCAAATCCCATTGCACGCTCTTGCTGCTTGTCCAGGGTCATGGGGAAGGAAATGTACTGACGTCTCCTTCTGAAGAGGGCATTCGTGACCTGGTGGATGCAGCAATGCACCGCGAACTGGGAGACATTGGCAATGTCCCCAGTAGCGGATTGGAAGGAGCAGGTGGCATAGAAGTTGAGAGCCACTGTCACCTTCACTGCCACCGACAGAGACGTCCTGCTCCTCAGCTGAGGCTGCAGATCTCTCTGAAGCAGGTGGCAGATCTCAGTGACCACCTCCCTTCTGAATCGAAGCCTGCGAATGCACTGCTGCTCAGACATGTTGAGGTAGGAGAAGTGCTGGCAGTATACCCTGGGAGGGTAAGGCCTCCTGTGCCGACGCCTGTTGGCCCTCCTCCGTCTGGCCATGATTGGCACTTTCTCTCGGCGTCTCTGAGCCCTTTCAATGCAATGCAGAAATCCAACGTTTCCACCCATTGCAGCCCCCATTATATGTGGCCACTCAAGGCTATGGCACTGAAAAATCAATGCAACTGCAAAGCTCTGGGCTGAAGCCAGGAGTACCTGAGTGAGCGTTGAGTCAAAGCAGAAAGCTCTCTCCCTTTGTCTCTTTCTAAATCTCTCTCTCTCTCACAGAAGGAGTGGAACAAAATGGCTGCCACAAAGAATGCAGGAAGAGTCCCCTTTGAATAGCGCCCCCCCAGCCCCACAGCGACTGGGAACCGTTCCACTCAACCAGTCGCTGCGAGCGCCAGGCGGAAAGAAGGGGGGCGCCACTGAAGTTCCGGTTCGGGGCGCACCAAGGGCGTTGCACCATGAAATGACATCAGGATCTGTGCGCGCAGCTGAGCGGGCGTTGCGGTATTGCGCCGCCGCTAAGTCTTCACTCAAGTTTGCGAGAGGCGCAGATCGCGCCGCGCCCATGCTCTAGCCGCTTCGCGCCCCACTTATCGCCCTCTTAAGGCTCTAGTGGCTGGCGCTACCAACTGAATTTCTAGGCCAAGGTCTTCTAACGTTCCTTAACGTTTCTAAGTCCTTGACCTCTGCAAAGGCCCTTACAACATTCCCTTTAACAAACATGATGGCCCTTGCAGCCTTCTTGTCTCCAAATCCTGCTTTTCTGCAACCATGTGTCTCTCTTCTTAACTCCCTCTTCACCAACAGAGATCAATGGGATTTGGTTACCTACATCCTTGACTTCCCAACAGCAATGTGCTCCAAAAATAGCAGCCGACCAGGAATCTAGCTTTAGTAATGAGTAATACCTGGTATACATTACAAAGGTAAAAATAAAATACTCCAACTTCTTTCCCTGTTTAGAAACCTCTACAGATGAGGAAGGACCCACATCTGGTGCCGACTTAGCTGATTTTAGCCAGTAGGGCAGTCAGGATTCTACATTTGGCTTCAGCATCCCAGGGTCTAGGGCGGATAAAATATATGCCTACACATGAAGGGTGGCCAGTTAGAGGTCTGCTAATAGGTGTGGAACTGCACACAACAGTGTACTAGCATTTTCAGGGGAGGAGGAAAGAAAAATTAAAAAATGACTGGTAAAGGTAGAAAGTAACAACTGTATATAGTGTTTCAAAGAAAATTACTCGCCATGATAAGAAGAAATAAATAATTTAAAAGCTTTAATTCAAGGTGAAGCCAAAAATGATAGCGAGAAAATTTTGGCCTGGAATTTGTGGTCGGGATGACGGCGAACTTGCAGCGATTGCCGTCATTCCTCCTTTGAAACTGACGCACGCGGTAATCCTAAAGCTGCGGTCTGTCAATGACGGCTCAGAAACAGGCTGCGCTGCCCCACCCCCCAAAACAGCCGGCAATCAGTGTAATCAGCCAAATCATTGACCCGGAATCAATCAGTGTAATCAGCCAAAGGGATTAGGTGTAACTGGGGTTTTGACAGCGTTATTACTGCTAAACAAAGGTTAAGGGCCTGGAAAAATAATTTTGTGCAGTGTGAAATTTGTCCATTTTAATAAAAACTAAAATTTCCAAAAAATGAAAAAACGTTTTTTTTTAAAGTTTGGCCATCTTTATTTCAAGTTTGCCTTTTATCCCCATGTGGGAGCCCCAATCTTTTTTTTGCTCTCTCTAACTATTTAAAAAAGTTAGAATTGTAAGAGCGGACTCACTTCCTTGTTCGCTGTCTGTGAGAACAGGGATTGCGAGATCCTCGTGCGAAGCGTACGTCGGGGCCAGCAGCGGACGCCTTTGCTTTGCTGCTGACCGCAAATTCCGGGGCCATTGTGTATTTGGGTTTGACTTACGTGTCAATGCTGTCTCCCTCCATCACTGATTGGACAGGTAAGTACCCTCGCTGTGGATGTTTACTGAAGTACTGTTTTGTTCTGAACTTGTTTTTCAATGTCTTGGCAAAGTCCCGCACATTTTCTCCTGATGTTGTCTGGGAGAAAAGCAAACAGATTTAGGTGCCAGTTGAGGTAATCAAGTAGAACACATCTTTCACCTATGGGATTTAGACTTGAATCAAGGTGAATGTCTGTTCACACTGCTGGCCGTAAGAGTTTGGAGCAAAATTAGTTTGAAGCAACCTCAATACAGTTCCCCTTAGCACAACCATACAGTACAAAACTGCTCTCAGCTTAACGCTGGTCTAGAAAACAGAAGAACTGTGGTATGTGTTGGTACTCTAGAATGATTGGAGGACATGGCTTTTCATGTGTGATTCTTAGATTTCAGCTGTGCTATCAGGAAGTGGTGCTGGGGAGGCCTGGCATTTGCACACGCAGGAATGGCGGAAAAGAAATCATGGCGTCATCCTGGACCTGCTGTCATGCACCTTCTTGTAGTCAATACAACTGTTTTAGCAGAGGCTTGGACCAGGTTGCCTGGCTGCCTTCTTGGCTGAAATAGTCTGTAGTGAAAAGAGATCCAGAAAACAAAAAGGGTGAGACAGTATACATAAAAATTCGATCTTGGTAAGGAGGCACAATAATCTGCTGCTTATAGCACTAGATTCTGGTCGTGATTTTAAGCCCAGAGTTCTCTGTCACCTGAAACTGTTGTTACATAGAAACATAGAAGATAGGAGCAGGAGTAGGCCATTCGGCCCCTCGAGCCTGCTCCGCCATTCAATGCGATCATGGCTGATCATCCAAATTCAGTACCCTGTCCCTGCTTTCTCCCCATATCCCTTGATCACTTTAGCCTTAAGAAATATATCCAACTCCTTCTTGAATATATTTAATGAATTGGCCTCTACTGCCTTCTGTGGTAGAGAATTCCACAGGTTCACCACTCTCTGGGTGAAGAAATTCCTCCTCATTTCTGTCCTAAATGGCTTACCCCTTATCCTTAGACTGTGACCCCTGGTTCTGGACTCCCCGACCATCGGAAACATCCTTCCTGCATCTAGTCTGTCCAGTCCTGTCAGAATTTTATAAGTTTCAATGAGATCCCCTCTCATTCTTCTAAACTCCAGCGAGTATAAGCCCAATCGACCCAATCTCTCCTCATACGTCATTCCTGGCATCCCAGGTATCAGCCTGGTGAATCTTCGCTGAACTCCCTCCATGGCAAGAACATTTCTTGTTACTATTTCTTTCAGTCTGGTCACTGCTTCAAAAGCCACTTAATAGTGTGAATCAGTACATTAGAGGAATTTCAACTTGGGAAACAGAAACTTGACATCATTTAGCTAAGATCTAATCAAGCACAGAATTGTATTGGTCATGGTGTTGCACCGCCTACGGCAATAACACTTGGAAATGCACAGTGCTGCACGGTGGAACAGTGCTCTTTGTGAGTTTGTATATAATGATATATGTTACTTACAGGGGCACAGTACTCCATGATAGGATAGTGCAGTTTGTGACCCTTGCTTGCCCTTCCTGTCAAGAAACATGTTTGGCAGATGTCAACATTAAACTGCTTCAAACTGCGGTACCTGAAGCAGAAAAGATAGAGTTTAGAGACAATGAGAAATAGAAATTAAACACGAAACATGAAACAAATGAAAAAGAATTCTGCAGCAGCAGCAACTAAAAAAATATATACACAGAGATATCTTGTTGACAAAAATGTTAAGCTGATGTGAAAATGTTAAGCTGATGTGAAAATGTTAAGCTGGCATTAATAGACAGATCTGATTGCTCGCCAATGTCAATAAGCCACCAATACATGTGCAAGACTGCCAGTCCAGTGCCAGTGTGAGCAGTGACAATAAACATAGTGCCAATGTATATATCAACTTACAAGAGCCCAGTGCCAAAGCAGGCAGCAAGCAACAGGCAAGAATACCAGCTCAGTGCGAATGCAGCCAATGACTGCCTTGACATGTTATCTCCTTACTTTTCTTTCCTAGGTTTTGATATGGTGTAGCCACTCCCCCCACCCACCCCCCCGCCCACTGAGGGCAACATCATAAAAAGGTACAATTGGATAAAGAGGATATTTAGGTCACAATAGTGGTGTCTCCATTAAGAGATATCAAGTGGGTCAGTTTCTGACCTTCATCAGTATATATTTAACAAGAAATAATACCCAACATAATGTTCACTCAGTTTGTGGAAAATGAATTAGGAACATTGGAATAGGAGTAGGGCATTGAGCCCCTCAAGTTCATCCCGTCATTCAATGAGATCATGGCTGATCTGCGATCTAACTCCATATACCCGCATTTGACCCATATCCCTTAATACCTTTGGTTAACAGAAATCTATCAATCTCAGATTTAAAATGAACAATTGTTCTAGCATCAATTGCCGTTTGCGGAAGAGAGTTCCAAACTTCTACCACCCTTTGTGTGTAGAAGTGTTTCCTAATTTCACTTCTGAAAGTCTGGCTCTAAATTTTAGACTATGCCCCCAGTCCTAGAATCCCCAACCAGCAGAAATAGTTTCTCTCTATCTACCCTATCTGTTCTGCTTAATATCTTGAAAACTTTGACTACAACCCTAATGTGTGTTATGCGCTGTATTTGAAGCTCCCCTTCCACTGCTCTTCTTGAAGCCCTGCTCCCACATTTTCTTTGTGAAATTCTGCTTTCCGGTTAATTGACAAACCCATGCGACTCCCCATCTTCCCATGCACCTTCCCACGGACTCTCCAATGCGGTGGGAAGTAGAGTGACAAAAACTGTTGGAGGCAAAATAAGGAGGAAGAGAACAAGAGAAGGTAATAAGTAGAGTAAGAGAAAAAAAAGTGAGGGAGAAAAGAGACAAAGTGGAAGAAGAGAGAGACGAGAGAGAAAGAGAGAGAGAAAGAGAGCCAAGTTTGGAGAAGGGAGAGATGGAAGTGAGAAACAAAAGTTTTCACTTGTGGGTGAGACCAAATTTAGGGGCCATAAATATAAGATAGTTCCTAATAAATCCATTCGCAAATTCAGAAAAAACTTCTTTACTCAGAGAGTGGTTAGAATGTGGAGCTCGCTACCACAAGGAGTGGTTGGTGCAAATAACATTGATATATTTAAGGGGAAGCTAGGTAAACACATGACGGCGAAAGGAATAGAAGGATATACTGATAAGGTGAGAGGAAGAGGAGTGGGAGGAGGCTCGTGTGGAGCATTAACACCGATGTAGACCAGTTGGGCCGAGCGGCCTGTTTCTGTGCTGTACATTCTATGTAATTTTATGCATGTAAAAGTTGAGAAGAGATACAAAAGGCAGACAGCAAGAAGCAGAAGTAGAGAAACAAAATTGTAACAGAAAGAGAAACACAAGATCGAGAGTGAGAGAAACGAGTGAATGCATAGAGTGAGCACAAAACCAGTGAAGGAGGAGAGAGAGAGAAACAGGAGTGAAAGATTTACTACTACCAGTATCTTTAGCTTGAAGCCAACAGTTTTTTGGTGGTACCAAGCCTATCTTCTTCTTAGGCAGTCCCTCGGAACTGAGGGCCAAGCCTATAAAGGTTTGAGAACCACCAAAACAGATCGTTTTGCTCAAATTATCAAGAATAACAATTGGTGTGAATGAATGGAAAAAAGACATGTGGGCTGGGCATTATGTGCACGTGGCATTGGGTGGACAGGCCAATTATCATTTTGTTGGTAGTTGTGCCTATGCTTTCTCCCAATCAGTTTAGCCTAGACTCAAACCCGGATGTTAAATGTTGAGAGAACAGTATCATAAGTCATTGCACCACTCACTTCTCTTCACCATATCCACAGGGTTTAACACAACCAGGGTAAAGTGGAGAAGCAGAATATAATACATTTTTGCTTAACTGAATGGATTAATGAAAACATGGGTAAATGTAAAGATAATTGGTTGTATTTACCTACCTAAAGCCTTTGATTGGGCATTGCTTGCAGATGTGACATTTGGCTTGGTGTTTTGCAGCTTCCGCAGTTACTAAACGATGCAGGACAGGCAGCCAGACCATCGACTGGGGCTCCAATCTCATCCACTCCAGGAAGTGTGTGGCCTCAATTACTGGTTTCTCACTAACCTGAAGACAGTACAGTAAAGGACGTGCTACAGACATTGCGTTAAATGCAACCTTCAAGTCCAGACTGTGTACATACTCTCCAGCCTAGATTTTCTGATATGTATTACTCTGGTGCCAGGTTTAACCCATTGGTTAATTGCGGTATTAAAATAATGCTGATCAGAAACTCTAGTCTTCAGTGTCACTGGAAGGGTTGTGCTTTGTTCAACATGCTAAGAGATGACTACAGACGTAACAGTAAAAATTTCTGGCTGCAAGATTTTACCCAATATAGAAAATGTAACAATGAAAAATGCTATAGCACCATGGAAAATATGTTGTTGAGGAGGGATGGAAGAGAAACTTGAGTGCAGGAATGCAATGGTAGTGGGAGAGTCAAAAGGATTTTGTATTCCAGGTGTTAGGGTAAATGAGGCAGGTCTAGAAGTATTGGGGAGCAGCTGGAAGTCACAGTTTATGCCAGAATCAATGAAGTAGGGAAGAAGGTAGCTTCTGCAAAAAGAGCTCTGTAAATTAGGAATTAGATTAAGAAGAAAGATTACTATCCCCTCAGGTTGGCAGCCCAACCAACATGACCATCAGGATACCTCCCCACCATCTCCAACCCCAAAGCCAAGGGCCAAATAAGCTGCCTTGGCCCCCTGGCCTGCTTTGACCCCAGTGCAATCAGCCTGATGTGGTGATACATTCCTCCGGCAAGCATCATACTGTCAGGATGTGCAGTGACTTCATATGTGAATGGACACTCGTAAAAGGTGTGTGACTGTACACTTAAATATACAATGGCTTCATAATATATCTATGTGGATGTATCCTTAATCATACAATGGCTTCATAAAATATATATGAATGTGCACCTGTATTTATAATGGCTTCAGAAAAAAATATGTATGATGGACATCTATAATAGCTTCATAAATTGCAAATGTACATCCGAAGAACCCAACAAAAGAAGGAAGACCTCAAAAATAACATTCTCAGGATTACTAGCAGTGCCATACACTAGCCAGTACAGGAACAGCTGAATTAGAGGGGTAAGTGTATGGCTGAAGATGTGGGTGTGGATTTTACATGAGTGTCAAGGTAAAACTTTTGTCTGCCCTCTAGACCCCACCATAACCCCCCACTCAGTTTCCTGGATTGGTAGTCATTAAATCTGCAAGGCAGGCTCCTGGCGGGATCCCTGCCAGCAATAAGGAGCCAGCTAATGCCCCCTGAGGATTATTCCGGCAGGATTAGTCTGTCTGTGGCACCTGAAGAGGCAGGACAAGCTAAAGGGGCAGCTTTTAGGACTGAGGCCCAATGGGGGAGAGAGGTGCCTACTACAAGGCCCTATCATCCAGAAGGGGTAACAGGGGGCCTTCTGTACTGCTCGAAGGATTACCACCATCCCCCTGCTGGTAGACCTTGGGGGCATTGGTGACATGGGTGGACGACAGGAAAATGGAGTGACTTGCTGGACCCTGCTTCCCTACTGTCATTTACATGTGGTAGGTAGGGAAAGGGTGTCTGCAAGTATAGCAGAGGAAAATCCAGGCCATAGTGCAGGGGGGTAGGGCTCAGACTCCTGCGGCAGACGGACCAGTTCTAGGGTAGGAGTCAATTGCACCAACAGGGTGGCCTACACCTGAAAAATGCTGAGATATCCTAACAGAGAGGGCAATGAGGGCTGTGGGGGAGAATTTAAATTAATATAGCAGGGGAAGCAAGAGAATAGAATAGGCCTCTGGAATGGAAGATAAGCTTGAGGTGTTTAGGGAATAAGGAGGTAGAAGTTTTCAAAGAGGTTAAACAGGACTAGATAGTAAAAAAGAAAAAAATGGTACGGGAAAGCAATAAAAGGAAAAATTGCTGAAACAAAATATATGGATATAAATGCACAGAGTACGAGAAAAAAGTGGGGAACTAGAAACATTGATTAAAATAGAAAGCCTCATTAAAATAGAAAGCCTTAAAAAGAGGTCTCAAAGACCTGCTTGTGATTACACTGCTGATCTATCTCAGCATGATCATGGACCTAGATGTCTTGCATGGGAGCCAGGAATAGCCTATCTGTATTCTAACTGTAGAGGACTCTATGCTTGCTGCAGCTTCTGCCTAGAGAAGGGTGGCAAATTCACACCCAAGTGCTTCCTGTGCTTCCATGACAGTTGAGACCCCAGTTTGCCCACTAGCCTGTGTGAGTATGAACTAATGCACTTCAGTGGCGTCTCTGAATCTCTCATTCCTGGATGTTTGCACTCGTGTCTCCAAGCATGCTCAAGCTGGTAATTATCCTGCTGTGGAGCATGAACCCACAATGCCCGGGCAACATCACTAAGAGCATCCCTGCGAGATGCTGCTACCATGATGTGAAATCGTGACAATGCGGAGCTGTGAAACATGCGGGCTGGAATTTTCTGGGGTGGTAACGGGCGCGATCGCTGGCGGGTCGGGTGGGAAAGTTGTTATTTTTAACAGCGGGTCAGAAAACTGCTGTCATCTTGCTCCCATGCGCCTTTCCCCCAGGCGTGTCTGTCATCACAAACCCGACCCGATAATTAAACAATTATTAGCTTGTTGTCAGACCCTTAAGAGTGTTTTTAACCCTACCTTTTAAATTTAACTGGATGCCTACGGGGACCACGCTGCTCGGGAAGTACGTCTGTAAACCTGAGGCAAGAGTTGAGTGGCCATTGCTCCAGCTGATTCGTTGACAGGATGAAATGTACTATAAAAGCTCCCACCTGTCAGCTGATCACTTTCCTCAGGCAGAAGCTGTTTCTCACTGCATTTGCAACACAGATTGAGCTTTCTGCAGGCTGCAAGTCTTTCAAGCAAAGTTTCCATCCAGTGTCACTGCATTGCAAGAACCTCTCTCACCATTAACAGATTGCTTCTGTCATCCCTACTTCACCACCTGCCTTTTATACTGTCTCACCTTGGTCCTCAGAGTCTGACCACGATCAGCCCAACACCAGCAGCACCAGGCACACCAGCAGCACCAACAACACCAAATTTCTCCGCAATCACCTGATGCTGCACAGGACACAGAGCATCAGCACCTGACCACATTGCTGCCAGGAGGCCAGGGATGGCCTCATCATGGCCAGATTTAGTTAACTTTATGCTGTATACCCATATGGCTGCTACATGATGCGCCAGGTTGGCACCACCCCACACCAACACCATAAAGGATCCCTACAATGACCAAGCCATTCCTTTCACACTCATCACCATTGCAGGGGGTACCGTTATGTCTCACCATTCACTGCAAATCACTAAGCCACTTCCAAAGGTGCACACAAATCTCTCCAAGACTGGAAAGTGTTGAAAATGTTTGTCACCACATTAACAAAAACTTTACATAAACATTGGATAAAACACCCAAGTGGCTACCGTTGTGTGTAGTTAATTGGTATGATTGCACTAGGATGAGGGTGAGTGTGAGGGGTGGCGAGTGAGATAGGGATCACAGAAACACAGAAACCCCACAGTACAGATAGAGGCCATTTCGGCCCACCGAGCCTGCACCGACACATATCCCACCCGATCCCCGTAACCCCTACACCAACGCATATCCCACCCTATCCCCGTAACCCCACGTATTTAATCCCCCTAACACTAAGGGTCAATTTATCATAGCCAATCAATCTAACCCGCACATCTTTGGACTGTGGGAGGAAACCGGAGGAAACCCACGCAAACACGGGGAGAATGTGATAATGTAGATAGAGAGAGAGGGATGGGTGGAGGTGCAAGGTAAGTTGGTGTGAGTAAGGATGTGCAGGAGTAGGGTAAGGAAGGCAGAGTGGTGGGGATGTGATGAGAGGCACAGCAGGATGAGGTTGAGTGTGGCTTTGTACTAACGTTTCCTGACCTAATGAGATCATTGAAACATTTGCGGCACTGCACCCAGGTCCTCCTGACCACATCCCTGCTTGTGACGTCCTCCGCAATCTGCAACCAGGCTGTCTTGGTCTCCTGGGGAGATCTCTTCCGCCCATTGGAAGGGAAAAGGATCTCCCTGCGTGCTCTGACTCCCTCCATAGCATAGGAGCAAGGATAAATAAAGATAAAACAGAAGAATTTGTCCATGAACTGGAGGCAGGGTTACTCCGGGACATAAACAAAGCCAGTGAGGTACAAACATTCCCACAATATTTCCTTGTCCCACAGTTCTCAGGTTATCCCAGCTCTCCCCCCACACCCCTCCTCCATGGAAAAAGCTCACAACTAACTTACAAACCGGAAGCAGCTCCTGACACTGGGCTCCACGTTGCTTCCTCCAAATGCTGCCACCTCGCCCAGCTGGCGCGGGATCTGAATGGCTTCGTGTAGGAGAAGACTGAGGTGGCGCTGATCACACAGGCTTGTTGAGCCGCTCACTTGCTTGTACAAGTCTACGGAGGGAAATATATTAGGTTGGTTAAATAGGTGAAGCAACTAACTTCAAAAAATCACTATATGCTGGCTTCCTCCAGAACAGCACTGCCTAGCGTGTATGGAGCCAAGGAACTTGGATTTATATAGCGCCTTTCATGACCACAGGATGTCCCAAAGCACTTTACAGTCAATTAAATACTATTGATGAGTAGTCTCTGTTGTAAGTACGGAAGCTGTAGGTACTCTTACTTGATCATTAATAAAGGGTGTGATTCCATCTTGTGTGAATTCATTTGAACTGTCTTTCATGGTGAACCCCCCCACCCCCACCCCCACCACTTTTTGCAGAGTGCACATTCATTGTAATTTTAGCCTTTTATTCCAGTTTGCCATCTCATTTGTGTTGGGATACTGGGTGATGGAGCTAGTAATGGCTCGACGGCCGAAATGCTTCTTAGTGCATTCAATCTTTCTTCTTTGAGGAGTGATTTTTATGAATTGTTGAACCCATAAAGTGAGTGGCGCCTGTGTAAGGGCATGGAACACTTGTCCACATTTTCCACTCAGTATCAGCATTAAGTACTTTCAAAGTCAGGTACAGCATGGATTAGATACAGAAAATGTTCCCTCTGTACTTTCCCATTAAACATTCCTAGGTGAAGTGTAGCAAGGATTAGGTTCAGAGTTAAATTCCCTCTACTCTGCCTTATCAATGCTCACAGGTAAGTAACAGCATAGTTTAGATGTAGAGAAAGCTCCCTCTGCATGCCTTATTAAGCACTCAAACCTAGGATGTCCCTTTGGTTAGATGCAGGGTAAAGCTCCCATTCAACCCCAATCATTCAACCCCAATCATTCAACCCCAATATGCGTCTTGACTTCAGAAGAAAACTCCCTACTGCATCAGTGTGACATTGCATTTCTAACGTCAACCAAGTTGCCACCTCTCTTTCTGGCACAGTATATTTGAAGGCAATTAGCGCTAAAACAAACTTTTGCTGACTTGTTAGGAGCAGTGTCGACTATCCCAAACACAATTGATGAAAGACCTTTATATCTGACAAGTGAGAAGGAATTTTGATTCCATCAGTCTGGAATTGCCTCCCTTCCCTCGGAGAAAATAACAATTACTGAGATGATATTGATATTATTAATATTTTTAATTGTTTGCTCCTTTTTCACACCACTCTCTAATTAAAATGCCCAAAGTTGACCTGTTCCTAGCCCTCTCCCAAAGCTGCTCTGTAACCAGCCTCTAAACAAGGCCTGTGTTTTCTATGTTTCCTGCATCTGATCTGTGATAATGGTCTTTCCTTCTTGACTACAGGGCCAGAATCTAGAAATCAGCCCTAGGGAGATCCTGATGTGAGTTGGCTCCATCACCCCAGGAAGTCTAACAGTGGTTTGTGCTGATTGACCTTTTTAATTACCTACTTGTGGTTCTTTGTGACAGAGCTTCCATTCTGCACATGTTTTTACCTTGAATACTTAAATTTAATCTGCGTTAATGTACATAACATCCACTATACTTCAAAGCAAAAAGTAAAGAAAGACTTGCACATATACAGCGTCATATCACATCTCTCAGAATCCACTTCACATCGAGTGAATTACTTTTTGGAGTGCAGTGACTTATTATATCAGCAAAGTCAGCAGCCATTTTTCACACAGCATGATCCCACAAGCAGAAATGACGTGAATTATTAATTTTTTTGTGTAGGTTGAGGGAGAGATGTTGCTCTTCAAATAGTGCCATGGCATTTTTAACATGCACCAGAATAGGTTGAAAGTCCTCGGTCTAATACGTATCTAAAAGATGGCATTCCTTCAATGCGGGTGGGAGGGCTACCAACTTCTTCTTCTTCTTAGGCAGTCCCTCGGAACTGAGGATGACTTGCTTCCACGTTAAAAATGAGTTCGCAGGTGACTGATGAGTCCAGTGCGAGACCTACAGTCTCTGTCACAGGTGGGGCAGACGGTGGTTGAAGGGGCGGGTGGGTGGGGTGCTTGGGTTGACGTGCGCTCCTTGCGCTGCCTGCTTGCTCCCGGCGAAGAGAATCGAGGTGTTCGGCGCCTTCCCGGATGCTTCTCCTCCATTTTGTGCGGTCTTGGGCCAGGGATTCCCAGGTGTCGGTGGGGATGTTACACTTTTTCAAGGAGGCTTTGAGGGTGTCCTTGAAACGTTTCCTCTGCCCACCTGGGGCTCTCTTGCCGTGCTGGAGCTCCGGGTAGAGCACTTGTTTTGGGAGTCTCGTATCGGGCATGCGGACGATGTGGCCCGTCCATCGGAGCTGATCGAGCGTGGTCAAAGCTTCGATGCTGGGGATGTTGTCCTGAGCAAGGTCACGGACGTTGGTGCGCCTATCCTGCCAATGGATTTGCAGGATCTTGCGGAGGCAGTGTTGGTGGTACCTCTCCAGTGCTTTGAGGTGCCTGCTGTACGTGGTCCATGTCTCTGAGGCATACAGCAGGACAGGTATCACTGCTGCTCTGTAGACCATGAGCTTAGTGCCGGGTTTGAGGTTCTGGTCTTCAAACACTCTCTTCCTCAGGCGACCGAAGGCTGCACTGACACACTGAAGGCGGTGTTGGACTTCGTCGTCGACGTCTGCCCTTGTTGACAGTAGGCTCCCGAGGTATGGAAAGTGATCCACGTTGTCCAAGGCCTTGTCGTGGATTTTGATAATCGGGGGGCAGTACTGTGTGGCGGGGGCAGGTTGGTAGAGGACCTTTGTCTTACAGATGTTTAGTGTAAGGCCCATGCTGTCGTATGCTTCGGTGACGGTGTTGACGATGGTTTGGAGTTCGACCTCCGAGTGAGCGCAGACGCAAGCATCATCTGCATACTGTAATTCGACGACAGAGGATGGGACGACCTTGGATCTGGACTGGAGGCGACGGAGGTTGAACAGTTTCCCGTTTGTTCTGTAAACAGAGCCAAGCTGACACTACTACATTGTACTTGAAGCACTTTGTGATACTTCTGGGAAATGTGATAAGATGCTAATTAAACCCAAGTCTCCTTTCCATCTTTGTGTCTGATATTTACACTGATATTTCTCTTCCACCTCTGCATTGCACAAAGTGATAATTCCAGTCTTGAAGGACAAAGCTCGAATCTTGCCATTGCGACCACTAGGGAGGAATGAAAGAACAGAAAATAAAAATGATTCCAAATGCAAGAAGCTGGAAAAACCAGCATCTAAAAACATTGCAGGAAGCGAATCCTTGTTTGCATTTTCTCAGTATTGAGCACGTCTATTAAAGTCTCCTTTTTAAAAAGAGAAATGCTTTCAAAAAGTAAACAGTTCCAAAAGTTTATACTGTTTTTCTCTCTACATCTAATGTTGTGGTATGGTTCTGATTGTATGGGTGCTAGCCATCTGGCTCTCGTGACTACTCTTTAAGTGTGAGCTTTGACAGCAAGGGGTGTCAGTGTATCTGACTGTGGCAAACATCACAGCATAGCTCAGTCCTGTCTTCACCCAACATTCACACATGTACACCTCAAGCATGATGCTGGATAGCAATCAGGAGTGCAAACTCTGGCTAGTATTTCTGCTCATTAGCTCGCAGGCACTGGATCCAATTTCAGGACCCTATCCATTGCATTAACGCAGGGCAGATGCGTATTCACCCATTGAGCTATTGGGGATCTATGTAGTGTCAGATGGGGCATAACAGAATTCAGTTCTCTTATTATAAAAGAGAATAACCCTTTAAGACTGGTTAAAACATGTCTTATGCAAATTAATATTTCCTGCTCAAAATTCAAGAATAAAAGCAAGCTTCATTACAGTTCATATGTGACGTATGAATGTGTTGTTCTGTAACTGTGACTGCTTTTACATGGAGCAAAGACCCATGTGAGATGCGCTAACTCCCAGCACGCAGATCTTGCACAGCTAACCTATGGGATTCAGTGAGGCCGAGTGGAAGACTCAGCAAGAACCCACATGTGGGGAGCCGAAGTCACTAATAGGATCTTATTCAATACAAGAACAGCTTTAGTGGAGGAATTAGACACAAGTGTCACTAACCCTAGTGACTGAGGAATAAATTAATAAGTACAAGATTACTGAAGCTCCCCTTTGTTAATGACTGTGTCTCCACTAATTATCTGCTTCTTTGTTGGCAATTTCATTCTGCTGGTCAAAATTAGAAATATTAGTCCAAGGGAATGACCATTTCTTCAGTTTCCTCAGCCAATATCAGCACCAAGCTCCCCGTCAGGTGCCGCATGGTTATTTTTAAGAGTAAAGCTCCTTCTGCACTGCCTCATCAAGTACTCTCAGATGAGGTACAGCATGGTTAGTTTTAGGGTAAAGCTAGTTCTGCACTTTCTCTGCATTAACCACTCCCATGGGCTAGATGTGGAGCAAAATTCCAGCTGATATTACGTCAATACCTCAATCTCAGAACAGCATCCTTTACTGTGCCAGTCTGACATTTCAGTTATCAACACAAGCCATTCTTGGGGCCTCCTTACCAACTTAAATGCTAATCTATAGACAGTTTTTTGTAGTCGAGTTGCATCTGTCAGAAATTGAGTTGAGCCTCCCCCAAACTTATTTTTTATTATCCTTACAGCGACCAGAGAGATCTTTAACCCATCGGTTTGGGCTGGATTGGAATCCAAGGGCTCGAGGTGAAGACTAACCTGCTAACTGACTGAGCCAACTAGTTCCCTTGGAATATAATGTTCCATATTTACCGTAATGATGTCATGTTATTATTCGTGCTTAGCCATCAGATAGCGCAGTTCATATAAAGAGAGATGAAATTAAAACCTACCTGTCATAGACATTGAGAAGCCAGTTAAGACACATGTCCACAGAGAGAGGCACGTTAACGATGATCCCGCGCTCCTGCTCGAGGTGATCATACATCGCGGTGAGGCACTGGATGATTTCCAGAACATCGATTGTCTGGTCGCTCTGCTGCAGCTTGTACTGAGTGAAGATATCTGAGGCACTGGCCATACTCAACAAATCCACTGACAATGGATAATGTAAACATAGAAAAATAATCAATATTAAGCATTCTATTAACAATCAGAATGCAACATCACTAATGACAGTAAAAGAGTTTGAGAACAGACTACCCAGATATACCTTTGTAGCGGTACCACCGAGTGTCCCTTACTTACCGTACATAATTCCCTTTAACGTAACGATGTAGCCGGTGCGGGGCTTTCCTCCTTTGGGAGCGCGGGTGAACGCGATGACGCGGGTTAACGCGATGACATCATGTCGCACATCACGTGACTGTCCCAAGCGCGGGCAAACGCGATGATGCCATCATGCAAGTCACGTGACTACCCAAGCGCAGGAAGAACGCGATGACGTCATCACGCAATCCACGGGACTGCCTACTCAGTCCTCGTGGCGTCTCCGTCTGGTGAAGACCTATTTTACATAGATACATAGAAGATAGGAGCAGGAGTAGGCCATTCGGCCCTTCGTGCCTGCTCCGCCATTCGATGAGATCATGGCTGATCTTTTAATTCAGTATCCCGTCCCCGCCTTCTCTCCGTAACCCTTAACCCCTTTTGCCCGTAGAAATATATCTAATTCCCTCTTAAATATATTTAATGAGCTGGCGTACACTGCCCTCTGTGGCAATGAGTTCCACAGGTTCACCACTCTCTGAGTGAAGAAATTCCCCCTCATCTCTGTCCTAAATGGTTTAGCCCTTATCCTCAAATTATGTCCTCTAGTTCTGTTCTCACCCGCCAAGGGAAACATTCCTTCTGCATCCAGTCTGTCTAGACCTGTCAGAATTTTATACACTTCTATGAGGTCCCCTCTCAATCTTCTAAACTCCAGTGTGTACATCCCTAAACTACATTTTATAGCTCTCCTGTACCTAGCTCTGCAACCTGTTAGAATTCCTCTGTTCCTGCATTAAAAACCTTTTTGATTGTTCTCCTGGAGTCGAACTCGATTATTAAGTAGGCATTCGTCCAATACCTACATCGGTGAACCCGAATACCTACACCTTGCCCTTTTAGAGGGCATTAATTGGAAGCATTTAATTATAGAATTTTATCTAGTTTGTGTGGGAATGGATACTCCTTTTCCTTTTGAACGTCGCACTTCGCATTTTAGGTCCTGTCCTCTGCTCCCTCTATAAGCACTACACAGTACTGTACTCCCTGGGACCAAGAGCATAGGCAGACGAGAGAGATCTGCTCTTAAAAAAATAAGGTGGTGCTTTATCGCCCAGCCACTAAGAACAATTCCAACACTCATTTTTCCCATTCTTTGTATGTGAAAGAATCTCTTTGCACATAATTGCATTCTTTATAAACTGGTTTACAATTTAATTACAGATAGCACACAGAGGAAATCTCCCTCATCTTCATATGGGGAAACACCGGGTCCTGACTGGGCAGAAAGAGGAGTGGGGGAGCACTGAGTTGAAACCAGGGGTCTTTTGGCAATGACCCAGCCAATATTGTTTACTTAACATGGCATCTTCTCCAAAATGAAAATGAATCGGAGTTGAAGTACAGTTAGAGCTTTTACAGTTAGAGATTAGCCCAACAACATTTCACAAGAGGATCTCATTAATGCCCCTTAAAGCAGTAGGTTGGAATAGGGCAGTCTGTCACCGTTATTTTTAATGCCCCTGTTCAAATCCAGCAGAAGCTAACCTATGCAGTTAGAAACCCCCAATCAGTACGATCGTATTTGTGGGAAAAGGAGGAGAGTGTTTTAAGTTGGTAAATGTGGATTGCTTCTTTTGTTGAAGATGAAACCTCTTCCTTTTAAGGTATTTTCCCTCCTTCCCCCTCCACATTCTTAGGTCTCCCTGTGATGCACACAAACCGCAGTTGAGAAGTCAGCAGGGTGGCCTACTCCCAGTCCTCTGCAAATTCCATGTTGAGGGGAGGCACAAGTAATTACAAGTCAGCAGTAATTCTTCCTCCAGTTTTCTCTTCCTCTTTGTAGGAAGGAGCTGGCATCAGCTCGGCACTTCCAGATGGCAACACAGCTGATATTGGGAGCTCAGTAGGGCTGATAATGTGGTCCTGGATCGTACACTGGCCATGCCTGGGAGCTAAGAGGTTAACCTCGCCTGATAATGTGGGGTCAGTTCATTAGCATTTTTTAAAGGCACTCCCAGCACGTTGCACATGATGCGCTAGGGGCTGAGATTTCTCGAGACCTTTCCTTTTGCGTTGCTAAAGCACTCTAGTTACATTAAGGGGAAGTGACCTTATTTAAATAAAAACTAGGGGCTTTAATGAACTTAGTGCACAGTTGCTGAGCAGGCTTTAACACGTCAAGGTGTAGATCTTGACTTTGTGTGATAGAGTTGTGATGAAATATTCCATTCATCACTCATCAGTATTTCTCTGCCTGTGACTGTGGTTGGTTTCAGTTTCATTTCCATTGTATTGTACTGTGTGTAGGGCTCCGCCCATACCTGGCTCCTATGTAAGCTGGCCCAGCCTGCAGCACATCCAGTATGGCAGGCCTCTGGATGGAAGATACATTCTCCTCTGTGTGTTACCTTCTAAGTCAATAAAAGCCTTGTTTTGTTTCGCTAACATCGAGTCTCGGATTTATTGAGGCACATCAATTTTATTGACTTAATTTTCAACACAATGGATCAACTCTTGAAACCCGAACGTTTGGATTTGGACCAGCATGCTTCGGACGCATCGGCACGCTTTGGACACTGGTTTATGTGTATGGAATTCTTCCTGGACAATTCCGCAGCCGTCAAAGACGCTACGGACGCTGCGAGTATGAAACTCGGAATTCTGCGGAATTGGGTAAGCCACCAGGTTTACCCCCTCATCCAAGACGCCGACACGTACCCGGCCGCCTGTGACATCTTAAAGGCGCATTACCAGCAGCCTACGAATGAGGTGTATGCTAGGCATCTGCTCGCTACTCGCGCACAGCGACCTGGGGAATCGGTGGAGGAGTTCCTAGGCACCCTGAAAACGCTTGGCAAAGACTGCAAGTGCCAAGATGTAAAAGCCGCAGTGTACACTGACGAGCTTGTTCGCGATGCCTTTATCACAGGCCTCAGCTCCACTTACATCCGGCAGAGACTGCTGGAAAAAACGGGATTGGACCTGAAACAGGCTGCGGACACAGCACGATCCCTGGATGTGGCCCAGAGAAACTCGGACGCCTACTCTTCAGCCCGCGCCGTCCACGCCGCCACGTGTGCACCAAGGGCGCCACCATCTTGGAAGGCATCTTCCCCGCCCGGCAGCCCGACACCGTCGGGGCCCCGCTCTCCCCCCAGAAGCCCTACGACAGCCGTGACGCGTCGGGGACCCAACTGCTACTTCTGCGGGCAGCCGAAGCACACCAGAAACCTGTGCCCGGCGAAAGGCACCACCTGCTTTAAGTGCGGTAAGAAGGGGCACTTCGGGAAGGTGTGCAGAGGGAACCCCGCCGGAAAACCCGCCACCGCCGCGTGTGCGCCCTAGGAGCGGCCATCTTGGACGCCATCTTGCCCGACCTCGTGGGGTCCGCCATCTTGTGAGCAGACAGCGTGGACGCCATCTTGTCTCGATCAGGGCCCTACAGTGGCATCGGTCACAGTGGACCAGACCAGGCCGCACCCGCTATCCAAATCAATGGTGGACATCGAGGTAAACGGGTGCAGGGTTAAATGTTTAATTGACAGTGGAAGCACGGAGAGTTTTATCCACCCTGAACTGGTACAACAACTCTCCCTAAAGGTGGTCCCTACTCGGGGTACCATCTCTATGGCTGATAAAACCCAGACATCGACCATTATGGGTTACTGCACGGTACAATTGTCCGTTAACGGAACTGTATACGATAATTTTAAAGTATTAATCATGAAGAATCTATGTGCGAGCGTGATCTTGGGCCTGGATTTCCAGTGCTACCACCAAAGCATCACGCTCAATTACGGTGGGTCCCAGCCGCCCCTCACAGTGCGGGGTCTGGCTACCCTGAAGGTAAAGCCGCCTTCGCTATTCGCGAACCTTACCCCTAACTGCCGGCCAATAGCGACCAAAAGCAGGAGGTACAGCTGGGAGGACAGGCGGTTTATCGCGACCGAGGTAGACAGGCTCCTGAAAGAGCGCATTATTGAACGCAGCAATAGCCCGTGGCGCGCCCAAGTGGTGGTGGTAAGGGGTAGCGAGAAGAAACGGATGGTGATCGACTATAGCCAAACGATCAACAGGTACACCCAACTAGACGCCTACTCGCTACCCCGCATATCAGAAATGGTGAACCAAATCGCCCAATACCGGGTGTTCTCCACCATCGACCTCAAGTCAGCGTACCACCAGCTCCCTATCAGACCAGAGGACCGCCCGTACACCGCCTTTGAGGCGAACGGACGCCTCTACCAATTCCTCAGAGTCCCCTTTGGGGTGACGAATGGGGTCTCGGTCTTCCAGAGGGAGATGGACCGCATGGTCGATGACCACCACTTGCAGGCAACCTTCCCCTACCTCGACAACGTCACCATCTGCGGTCACAACCAGCAGGATCACGACTCGAACCTCGAGAGGTTCCTGAAAACCGCACAAAAACTCAACTTCACCTACAACGAGGACAAGTGCGTTTTCAACACCACGCGCCTCTGCATACTAGGCAGCGTGGTGGAGAATGGGGAAATCGGACCAGACCCCGACCGATTGCGCCCCCTACGGGAGCTGCCCCTGCCCAACACTCCCAAAGCCCTGAAAAGGTGCCTGGGGTTATTTTCTTATTATTCCCAATGGGTCCCCAACTACTCCGACAAAGCCCGCCCCCTCTTGAAAGCATCCTCTTTTCCGCTCTCTGCTGAGGCCCACGCCGCCTTCAAAAGCATTAAGCAGGATATTGAGCGGGCCACGCTACAGGCAGTGGATGAGAACACTCCCTTTCAAGTGGAAAGTGATGCGTCTGACTTTGCCTTGGCGGCCACCCTCAACCAGGCGGGGCGGCCCGTAGCTTTCTTCTCGAGGACCCTCCAAGGGCCCGAGATCAGACACTCCTCCGTAGAAAAGGAGGCCCAAGCCATCGTGGAGGCAGTGCGCCACTGGCGCCACTACCTAGCCGGCAAACGCTTCACCCTGCTTACCGACCAGCGGTCGGTAGCGTTTATGTTCAATAATAAACAGAGGGGGAAGATTAAAAATGATAAGATTCTTAGGTGGCGGATCGAGCTCTCCACCTTCGATTATGACATCATTTACCGGCCAGGGGCCCTTAACGAATCCCCCGACGCCCTCTCACGAGGGATGTGTGCCAGCGCCACCGGGGATCGGCTACAGACCCTCCACAATGACCTCTGCCACCCAGGGGTCACGCGGCTGTTCCACTTCATAAAGTCCCGCAACTTACCCTACTCGATTGAGGAAGTTCAGTCCCTGACCAGGAACTGTCGCACTTGCGCTGAGTGCAAGCCTCGGTTCTACCGCCCAGATAGAGCCCACTTAATCAAAGCTACACGGCCCTTTGAGCGGCTCAGCTTAGATTTCAAGGACCCCCTCCCGTCCGTCGACCGCAATGTTTACTTCCTGAACATTGTGGACAAATACTCTCGTTTCCCATTCGCCTTCCCCTGCCCAGACATGACCAGCGCCACGGTCATTAAATGCCTCAACAGCCTGTTCTGCCTGTTCGGTATGCCGAGCTACATCCATACGGATAGGGGGGCGTCCTTCATGAGTGAAGAGCTACGCCAGTACATGCTGTCCAGGGGGATCGCCACGAGCCGTACCACCAGCTACAACCCCCGGGGTAACGGTCAAGTGGAGCGAGAGAACGGGACAGTATGGAAAGCAGTCACTCTAGCTCTAAGGACCAAAGGCCTCCCTATCTCCCGCTGGCAGGAAGTCCTCCCAGATGTGCTCCATTCGGTACGGTCGCTATTGTGTACTGCCACTAATGCCACGCCTCACGAGCGAATGTTTGTCTTTCCCCGGAAATCCACCTCAGGCGTATCCATGCCGTCATGGCTCTCCACCCCAGGTCCGGTATTCGTGCGAAGGCATGTGAGGGGCCACAAGACGGACCCTCTCGTGGAGTCAGTGCACCTACTCCACCCCAACCTCCAATACGCGTATGTCCGGCACGCCGACGGAAGGGAGGACACCGTGTCCATAAAAGACGTCGCCCCAGCCGGTAACGACAACAACCACGACAACAGTAGCAACAACGACCACAGCAACTCTTACCCACCCACTACTCTTTCATCACCCCCGGAAGAACATCGACCAACGGTACCCCCACCAACTACCCCTTCAACAACCCTGGCGGCACCCCCGGCAGAGACCCAGGAGGCCACCGGGGACACCCAGCCGACACCCGCAGCACCACAACAGCCACGTCGGTCGCAGAGGACTATCAAACCCCCGAACAGACTAAATCTATAGAAGGGGTGAATGTGATGAAATATTCCATTCATCACTCATCAGTATTTCTCTGCCTGTGACTGTGGTTGGTTTCAGTTTCATTTCCATTGTATTGTACTGTGTGTAGGGCTCCGCCCATACCTGGCTCCTATGTAAGCTGGCCCAGCCTGCAGCACATCCAGTACGGCAGACCTCTGGATGGAAGATACATTCTCCTCTGTGTGTTACCTTCTAAGTCAATAAAAGCCTTGTTTTGTTTCGCTAACATCGAGTCTCGGATTTATTGAGGCACATCAAGAGTAAAACGGGCGATAGCGAGTCAGCAGCCCATCCTACATCTCCGTTGACTTCAATGGAAATAAAACTTGGGAGAGATGTAAAACTGGGTGGTGACTGGCTATCCCCCATTTTACACTTTCACAGTAAGTCCAGATCTACCCGCAAGTGCTTGTGGCCCATCAAGTTTTCATCAGCTCTTAATGGGCACTAAGTAGGTCTCATTGTCTGATAATACAGGGCCCCAATGCTGGAAGTGCAACAGTAGTGTTAGCATCCCTGTATTTGTGGCTTGACTTCCAAATATGGGCTATTCTGGGCAGGACGACAAATTGGGCCAGGCATTAGACCAGGGGGTAAGGTGGAACTCAGTCAATTCTAAGTTTGGGGGTTTGTAAGTATTACTACAAATCAGGCTTTGAACTCATTTAATTTTATTAAGTGTCCAACATAGTTTCTATGAACAGAAAATGCTGGAAAAACTCAGCAGGCCAGGCAACATCCGTGGAGAGAAAATAGAGTCAACGTTTCAGGTGAACCCTTTGTTTCTATGAACGTGGCGATTGGCAGTGCATGCAGTTCTTTGTGAACATAGAAAGCCAAGGCTTTGAAATGGACCAGGTGTACTTACAGCGAAGTGCCTTCTGCACACGTCGCAGCTTCATGGCAGTTCTATAAGCTGAGAATTTGATGTTATTCAGAGCGGCTGTTAGGAAAAAGTGGAAAAGAACAAGATATCTATTATTTCACATCATTCGCCCGTGAGAGGAAATTATTTTACACTGCTCAAAGACTAACCAAATATTAATAAGTAGCAACTGATTAAATATCGTAACCCCACCGATGGAGTAACAAAATGGATTTGAAAAGTTATGCTGCAACAGCAGACATCAATAACCAGCTGTAACTGCAAACCAGAGTTGATTTATTTTTTCTTGCTACCCATATTTCAAAGAAGTTTCCAACCAATACCAGATTCACAGAATGCCAGAGGGCTGCTGTGGAACATCTGTAACAAAAACACGCCTCAGAAGACAAGATTGTGTAGGAAGTCTTACCAAGTGATTGATACAGTTCTGTCATCTTTGGGTGATCCCAGCATGTGGTCTGGCCCTGATGACTGAAAGGATAAAGAAAGCACATTAAGGCACAGCGCTTTTAAAAATCTCTAATATCTCAGAAAAATAAAGCAAAAGAGGATTCTTTTTTGTGTCATGATTGCTGTTTACTTGCGATGAATTGTGAGGCGATTGTATGAATTAAAAAACTCTCTCATGGGTGGGAGGTACAATAGTTACTTTCACAAGAATGACAAGGGTCAATAACTGATGTAAGGTTGCAAACACTGTGAGGAGTTCACTGTGAAACAAATATATTTTGGTGGATTGTGTTCATTAACCTAAAGGATGTCAGTGCTGGAAAATAAAAGAAGATTCCTCACTCCTCCACTTTTCTCCCACTGTCCTGAAGGTGCTGACCATTCTGGAGTACTAGTCCATGGATCTTGGCCACCCACTGGTGCCTCACCCTGGTGGGCATTTTTCACATGCGAATGTAAACAGTGATGGTCAGTGAGCTATTTTACCGTGGGAAGCTTCACAATCAAGCCCAATCCTGTCCTCACCAGTCACCCACCCATGTACCTTCCAGCAGGGATCATTGGACAGCAGCAAGAAGCACAATATTGCCCACCAATATTTCACCCCTCCCCAGCCCAAGGCCATATACGCCAACTCTAGCACCACTCCCAGCACCGTGGCCAAGATCAACTATCTCAGCAAAGAGCAGAGGTTTAAACTTTTAGGGGGGAAAATTTGGTCGCGCCCCCTTTGGGGCGCTAATTTCGCCAGGGTGCTACTTTTAGTGCCTCCAGAAAGTTAGTGCCCCAGCGCCGTAAATTGAGTGGTAGCACCCCAAGCAGGAGGCAGGGCACTACTGGAAGTGTTCCCACTCCCTCTTGAGGTGCTCCCATTCAATATTGCGGCTCTACGTGCAACAGCGCCACGTGCGTCAGCACATAGCATCACGGTACAACAGGCCTCCCTCCCCTGATTAAAGAGGAGGGGCCTAGCGCAGCGCGCACCGGGGCCCTGCTGGACCACCGGGGAGCAGGAAAACAGCCCGGCACTCAAGAGGAGTGCCGGGCTGACCGATCGCGGCCGGCACCCCGCATGAAGAAGCGAAAGGGGGCAGGTGCTGGTAGGCGGCCCAAAAAAAAGGTCGCCCAGCACCTGCCCTTTAATTTGCGCCACCGCGGCCGCAAAAACACCACCCAGACCTGTTGGACATATCGTCCGGCGGTAGGTTAGGGGGCACGACCGAAATTATACACCTTGCCTGATAATCGGGAGAGGCATAGAACAAGCAGCCCGTTCCCATTTCACACAATGGGTAAATGTTAAAATAACCCCCATGACTCGATTCCACTGTGGGCAGTGCAATTACACACTGAGCCACTGCGGGAGCTGTGGGACATGTATTCTAAATGTCGCCTGGTACAGGTTAAAAAGCTACTTATATAATTATATAAGCCCCAACAAAATGTACTCTTCCAGCCAAATCAGAAATGGATTAATATAAACAGGCCCTGATACCACCATCTCCTAGATACTGATCACTATACAGGTATTAACATGGATCCAGAGAAACCTCCTTTTGTATGGATCAAGGATCGAACGGTGGCTGCTGGCTGAAACGTTGTAGGAAGCTTCAGAAGCTGATAAAAATTCATGAATAAAAGTACAAAATGTACGTACATCCCTGAAACATTTGATCCATATGTCCCCTCATTTTCTCTCATTTGCATGCAAATTACAACTGGAATAAGCCAGTGTACTATGAAAACTTTGCACTGACATGGCACTGCAACATGGCAAGCTCTCACTCTGCAGTCTTTGAGCTTGAAATTTTAATGAGGTTCTGAAATCAGGATTAATTTTTTTCTCTACACTCGTCTCTATTTTGGAACAGGCTATCTGGTAGAAAACTAAAATTAAAAGGAAACTGAGAGAGTTAAAATGTGATACCTAAAGGAGCACGCTCAGTGTAAATTTCAAATGATAAAGGAACTCGTAATAGAAATGAACTGGCTAAGACCATGTATTGTTGCAAAATAGTTACAGAAAAAGAAAATCTTGGCAATATACAAAAGATTCAGCAGCACTGGAAAGAGAAAAGACAGACTCACATTTTGGGTGTGCCTGCTGTATATTTTCAGCATTTTCTATTTTTATTTCTGATTTCCAGTATTCACAGGTTTTCTTTTCATCATCTCTCTGTGTTAAGAACATCCCCAACTGAGCCTGATGTCAATTCTTCTTGACGGTCCACTTAAGCACAGTGTAACAGTAAAGCATATAGTACGTTTGAAACATCAAAGCACGCTGTTGATTTCCCTCTTTGCTGGTGTAGCTCATAAATCATTCATGCCATGAAATGGTTAAAGAAAGAGCCCTGAAGGCTTCTCAAATGCTTGTAGGTTCGGAAATTGAGAACAAGTAAAGGGCAGAACAAAAAGTGGCAGTCACAAGAACAGCTGTGGGTGTTTGAATAGGACCCCTCCTCCTGTCTGACTTTTAGCACTTAATTGTTCAAACTGTGCAATGAGACAAATACAATCACAAAATCAGCATCAGAGATACTTTGCGCTGCCATGGTTTTGTACTCACTGCCCCAGCTGTAGGCTCCTTTATAGATAGCTCTTCATTAATGTGAATGACTCAATATATTCCTACTGTGCTTTAATATTATCTGCCCAGTTTCTGAGGCCATTTCATTAATTGACAGGTCAAACAGCACTTGGGCAGAATTACAAATCAAAGACTTTGGCGATGATCTGCTCTCTGTGCCAATGAAGTAACTGATGTTATTCTAGGACGCAAGGTTGTATACCTCACTCTTCCCCTTCTACCAGATCGGTTATTACATCGTAGTTCAATCCCGCCCATCATTCTGCTGCCTCTCATCCAAATTCTGCCCAGCATATTGGGAAGTTTTAATGCATTTGCATTCCTGTCTGCCCCAATTTATCACAGCCGCCAACCATTTATCTTAGATTTATTTTAATTTTAAATAGGTTAACCACTGCATGAAACAGGAGTTTAATGAAAATGTGCTAAAAATGGCACGGAGAGAAAATTAAACTGCCTGCAACTTGATCAGTCTGAAGCATCTCAAGCCAACTTTATCTCTGCTCATAACTCCTGCAAATCCACGATTATTGAAAAGAGCATCACTTGCCATTAATCTACACTTCCAGCAAGTGCTCCATCTGGTTCCTTGCCAAAGCTGTCTCTTGTAATGTCAGTGAATTCTCCACCCACCTTTCTTGCATCCCAAGTGTACACTTATTAGCTCTTCTAGGTGTTTAATTTGCACTGTGGATTCGAACTAGCATATGCACGGAGTGTTAAGGAGTAATCAATTTGTGCATTAGTGCTAATAGCATGGGTGTTCATTTTTGCCCATGGCCCTAAACGTGCTCTTGTGAATAAATAATGCCTCCAATGCACTGATGTGGCATGAACCTTTTGGTTTGTTAACAGCTTTTAAGCAGTAATTAATGGGGAACGTGCATATTTACGCAGGACATATTTCATACCCATGTCATGTTAATTTCTCCCATTTAAACCTGGTATTAAAGTACAAGAGAGAGCAGGCAGCATTCGAGGAAGACAGAGCAGGAGATGTCATATTGTTGTTAAAAATCAAAAAAAGAGGTGTTCTAGGGTTGTATTCCCTGAAATTTAGACGGTTAAGGGGTGATTTTCAAGATATTAAGGGGAACAGTTGGGGTAGATAGAGAGCAACTATTCCCGCTGGCTGAGGAGTCTAGGACTAGGGGCACAGTCTAAAAATTATAGCCAGACCTTTCAGGAGTGAAATTAGGAAACACGTCTACACACAAAGGGTGGTAGAAGTTTGGAACTCTCTGTTCCGCAAATGGCAGTTGATGCTGGGTCAATTGTTAATTTTAAATCTGAGATTGATAGATTTTTGTTAACCAAAGGTATTAAAGGATATGGGGCAAAGGCGGGTATACGGAGTTAGGTTGCAGATCAGCCATGATCTCATTGAATGGCGGAACAGGCTCGAGGGGCTAAATGGCCTACTCCTGTTCCTATAGTGTATCGTGCAACCTCTGGGCCCAGACCTGTAGCTAAGGACAATATCAGTGGAACTGAAAATGACCAAGTTCAACAGTGTCATGGAGCAGCAACTGGAGAGGCAGACCCAAAGGCCGGAATTTTCCAGGGCCCATGTGGGCGCGATCTGAGGCGTGTCGGGTGGGAAAGTTGAAATTTCTTGCAGCGGGTCAGGGACCTGCTGTCACCCACCCCCCACGCACCTTACCCTTGGGTGTGTCTGTCAGGCGGAGGCAGGGTGACCTAATTTGAAGGATTATTAGCTTGTTCTCAGGCCCTTAAGAGTCTTTTTAACCTTACCTTTGCAATTTCACTGGATGCCCACGGGACTCACGCTGCTTGGGAACCACATCTGTCAACCTGAGGCGGGAGTTGAGTGGCCATTGATTCAGCTGATTAGTTGACAGCATCAAATGTACTATAAAAGCTCCCACCTGACAGCTGATCACTTTCCTCAGACAGATGTTGTTGCTGACTGCATTCCCAGCACAGATTGAGCTTTCTGCAGGCTGCAAGTCTTTCCAGCAAAGTCTCCATCTAGTGTCACCTCATTGGAAGAACCTCTCTCACCATTGACAGATTGCTTCTGCCATCTCTACTTCACCTGCCATGTATTCCATCAACATGGGTGCCGTTTATGCTGTCTCACCTTGGTCCTCAGAATCTGACCATGATGAGCCCCAACACCTGCAGCACCAACAACATCACCAACCTTCTCCGCAATCACCTGATGCTGCACAGGACAGAGGGCATCAGCACCCGAGCACATTGCTGCCCGGGATGGCCTCATCATGGCCAGATTTACTTAACTTTACTCTGTATACTCATATGGCTGCCACATGATGCGCCAGGTTGCACCACCCCACACCAACACCATAAAGCATCCCTACAATGACCAAGCCATTCCTTTCACACTCACCACCATTGCTGGAGGTACCATTATGTCTCACCATTCACTGCAACTCACTAAGCCACTTCCAAAGGTGCACACAAATCTGTCCAAGATCGGAAAGTGTTGAAAATAAAGATTTTTTATGATTGCACATTAACGGAACTTTACATAAACATTGGATAAAATACCCAAGTGGCTACCCTTGTGAATCTACTTGTGTGCTATCTTTCTCTTCTGCATGCTTCTACGAGGTGCTACCCCTGTGGTTTCTGCAGAGGTAGAGGCAGCCTGCTCACTTCTCTGCTGCCAAGGAGCTAGAGAGCACCTTGCTGCACATCAGTGGGGCCATGAGGTCCCACGCCTACCTGACATCACTCCTAGAAAGGAGGTATATGAGTAGGGTTGCAAAATTCTGGGAATTTTTAAAAGAGGAAACTTTCCATGGGAATTTTCAGGAATTTATGGGAATTTTGGGAATTTATGGGAATTTTGAGTTTTTTTGCACACTGATGGTTTTTGTCTCTGACCCTTATATTATCTTTGTCGTCAAAATAGACATACTGTTCCATACAAATAAAAACAGGCTTTCAAAACTTTATTTAGGTTATAATTTTGAACTTTATTGAACCCCCACAAAAAAGACCCATCTAAAATAAAATAAAAAGAGCGTCAGCTTATTTAGCCTGTAATTTGTCCTTATTTTGTCCCTTTGAGTCTTCTATTCATGAGTCTTCTACTCCTCATTGCTCCTCCTGATTCTCTGACTCTGGCTCTGACGTGTCCATTTCCTCCTCTGTGTCAGTGTCTAGCTGTGTGGTGAACACTTCTGTATCTGGCTCAATAAGTTGTAGGTTCGCCCGGATAGCCACCAGTTTCTCCACTCTCTTGTTAGTCAGCCTGTTGCGCACCTTTGTATGCGTATTCCCAAAAAGTGACCAGTTTCGTTCAGAGGCCGCTGATGAAGGTGGGATTTGGAGTAGGTGACAGGGCCTCAGATGCACAAAGTCCCTTCCACCAGGTATGTGCACTGATATGCTTGCATGATTCCCATATCCCATCCCCATTCCAAAGACCTTGCTTGGTAGAGAACTTTGCCAGACTTCCCAGAACTTTGCCCACATCCAGATTGAGATGGTGTGAGAGGGTAGAAATCACACTGTAAGCGTTGTTGATCTGTTCTCCCGAAAGTATTGGTCTCCCAACATGCTTTGGGTCCAGCATGTATGCTGCAGCATGAATCGGCTTGACACAAAATTCTTGACGCGTCTGTATGAATTGAACAATTGCCTTCTCCTCTGCTTTGAGCAGCAGGGATGTGGGTAGGGCAATGCTGATTTGTTCTTTTAAATCAGTAAAAAGCCTGAGAACATCTGACAAGACAGCGTCATCTCCTTCAATCTGAGCAATTGCAAATGCTACTGGTGAGAGTAGTTTAAGGCTGCTAACCACTCTCTCCCAAAACACATCATCCAGCAGTATTTTCTTGATGGTGGTTTCCATATCCCCAGACTGGGATATTGCCATTTCTTGCAGCGACTCCTTACCCTCCAGAAGGCTGTTGTACATTATGACAACACCACCCCATCTAGTGTTGTTGGGCAGCTTCAGTGTGGTGTTCTTGTTCTTTGTCATTTGCTTGGAGTTGTAGGTTGCTGCAACTACCTGTTTTCCCCTGACATACTTAACAACTTGCTTGGCTCTCTTGTACAGTGCTTCCATGGTTCTCAAACCCATGATGTCCTTGAGGAGCAGGTTAAGCCCATGAGCTGCGCACCCAATAGACGTAATATGAGGGTAGGCCTCCTCCACTTGAGCCCAAGCAGCCTTCATATTCGCAGCATTGTCAGTAACTACTGCAAAGACCTTTTGTGATCCAAGATTGTTGATGACCGCTTTCAGCTCATCAGCAATGTATGTGCCTGTGTGTCTGTTGTCCTTCGTGTCTGTGCTCTTGAAGAACACTGGGAGAGGAGTGGAGACGATGTAGTTTATGATGCCCTCCCCTAGTACATTTGACCACCCATCTGAGATAACTGCAACACAGTCTGCCATCGCTATCGTTTCTTTGAGCTTTCCTTGGACTCTGTTATACTCAGCCTCCAGCAAATAAGTAGACAAAGCATGTCTGGTGGGAGGACAGTATGCAGGGCGAATAACATTGAAAAATCTCTTCCAGTACACATTGGCTGTGAGCATGAGGGGTGAGCCTGTTGCATATACAGCTCAAGCAAGGCACTCATCTGCATTCTTCTGGCTATGGTTATCCATTGTATCAAAGAACCTTCCAAGTGGGCCAGGAGTTGCTGATGATAAGGAGCCTGATGCTGAATGAGAACCATCATCTTCTTGAATGGAAGCAGAGGAACTCTGGGCTGACTGCTGTGAGCTTTGAGTGAAGTTGTTGTATTTGGATAAATGCTGCTGCATCTTTGTGGCATTCTTTACATATGGCTTTCTACAGTGTTTGCACATGTACACAGTCTTTCCATCTTTAATGCCTGGGGTAAAATGCTTCCACACATCCGACGGTAAACGTGGCATTGTTCTATGCAGAGAAATAAAGGGCATTCATCTCTGTGTCGAACTGCGGTCGATCAGCACGATTGCAACAGGGTGAGTACATTTTTGCTGATGCTCCATGTGATGGAAGCATGACCTATACACACATGACGCTATATCACCAATAGTGTATTATTTTGTATATTTTAAATGAAAGGACAACAGAGTTCAACAAGTAACTGGTTTATTTGGTATAAAGTCTGATTTACTTACTGCATCATCATAACATCAGCAGAAAACAAAATGACTTCCCTCAGGACCCCTAACCTGGATCTTAAAAAAACTATAGCAGTCTTACAGATGCCTGCAGGCCAATCACAATTCGATATGCAAATATTACAAATAGAGGGAGCTAATCGCTCATCCACTCATCCAACCAATCAGGACACATTTGTTCACAGTCACACACAAAACTTGTAATTATTAAAACAAGCCAAGTAAGAAGATAAACATATATTGATTAAGAAATTCCTTAATAATTAAGATTCCATCTCTGTTAGTAATTTTAAGAGAGGACCTGTGGAAAAAAAAGAAAGAAATACAAAAAAAACAATATTATGCTAGCATGTGCTTTTTTGGGCAAAATTCCCAAAATTCCCAAGCTAAACTTCCCGTGGAAAATTTCCGGAAATTTACCGGAAACTTTCCACCCCTTTGCAACCCTATATATGAGCCTCTGCCATCTACTCTCCATAGAGACCATGTGCTCCTGTGAGTGGCGCATCAGCTGCTCCATGTAGGTTGCCATCCTATCCATGGCGGAGCCTACAGTCACCATCGCCTGCGATACGGTGGTGCTCATGTTGGAGATGGACCCCTCCATTCTTTGCACATTTGTAGACATTGCACTCGCAAAATCTGTCAGAGCCTCCTGCACTTCTTCCTGCACTTCCAGGATCGTCCTCTTTCTCGATGGCCCCCGAGGCTCAGCATCTGCATGCAGCTGAGCAGAGCTAGGAGCATCCTGCGCCCTCCGGCGAGGACTCTCCATCGCTGTCCCTGTCTCCACTATCTGCTCTTGCTCACCTGTGAGTTGTGAGACACCAAGTGACAACACTACTATGTCATGTGGGACCCACCCAGGTGTGTGTATCTGCGCTGGTGCTGGGTGTATATATGTCTGGTGACGGTGCACCCTCAGAGGCTGGAGGCTCCTCTGAGGAGTTGTCTTCCTCTTGCTCCTGGACAGTGGTTGGGGGGGGGGGGGGGAGGGAGGGCTCTTGATGGACCTGTGGAAGAGTAAAGAGATGAGTTAGATATGTCATATGAAGAATGGGTACAGATATTATGCGCATGATGATCATTCAATGGCTGCTGACATCAGTCCCCATATGAGTGACTCATGTATGCCATGTAGCTGTATGATATGTAATTCAGTCACCAGGTTGCTGAGATGCCCCCCTCTCTCCAAAATGTCCAATTATGTGGCATTCCCTGAATGCAAGGTGCCATTTATTCCACTCATTGGTTTTTGGGCAGGCAATGCCCCCACATTTATTTACAGAAAGAGCTATTTTTCCCTGAACATTCAGAAGGTATGCAACTTTGTGTCCTAGAATAACATCAGTTACTTCGTTGGCACATGCCTCCAAATCTTTGATATGTAATTCTGCCCAAATTAGGTTAGGCTTAATGGATCAGCTGGTCTTTTCCTGCCCGTCAATGTTGTGTGTTTGTGCAAAGGTTAAGGCTAATATTTCAAGGAGTGTTTACATTTTGAGGAGAGCAAAGATTCCCCAATTGTTTGGTTTGGAAGACAGAATGCCAGGTTAGCTTGTAGGAGACTTTGATTACTTGCTACAAACATAGCTGTTCACTTCTCTGAAAAATTCCAAGATGCCGCAAGAAAAGGCGCACAACAAAGTACATTTACTGAGAGAAATGGAACAGAACAGAGCACTGGCCTCTTAAAATGCTTCTGACATTTGGTCTGATCTGGTAACATTTAGTGTGGCCTAGAGCAAGCTCACAGGTTAAGTGTGCTGTGTTGTATGCTTCACAATATTGTCACTGAAAGAGGCCTAGGCTGAATTCCAAAGAGGAGCCGCAGCAAGACAGATCCCAGGAAGAGGATGATGAAGAACAGGAACGTCTGCAACAGACCAGCCAGTGACTGAAGCGGCACAGTTTTGACAGGCGTTAAACAACAAGTGTTGCCCTCCCCACCCACCCCAAGGGCTGTACATCAGTATGGCCGAATATGTGTGGGTATATCTATAATATATTAAAGGTTTATGTATAGCATGCACACCTTATGCATACAGGAAGATCACGTTTGAGTGTCATGTTATTTGTGTGATATCTGAGAGTTAGTTTTAAGCTGTAAGAGATGTATGTATAAGTTATGTATAATTGACATTGTTGTGTCTGTGCCTTTCTACCTAGACACAATTAGGACTCAGAACTCAGAGATTCAAACATGAGTGCTTTATTCAAAAAGAAGGTTCTGGAGAGAACCGAACAAAGAGAGCTAAAACTTAACCAAGAGAACAACCCCAACCATTTATCTGCTGTGACAGCGCCACCGCAGGTGGGAGGAGAACACACAATACATAACATATTCCTCCCCTCTTAAATGAAAGGTCCACATTATTCCTGAACAGGTAAGTTACTTTCAATGCATTCAACTAACCAAGGGTAGAGGTAGACTGCCTCAAACCCATACTTTACCCTGGGGTTTATTCTGCCCCAGTCTTGTGGGTAAGTCACTAAGCCTACAGAACCAAGCATCTTGGAGGCCGCCGCTCTCTTACAGGATACCGGCGGTCATCGCTGGCTTCCACAGCAGTAGGCATTGACACAGGCCTAGATAGAGAAGGTGCCTGTGTCAGTTGAAAGTCAGGAGTTTGCACAGGTGGAACAGTCTCTTTGACTTCCTGTGTTGGAGAAGAGCACTGTGGCAAAGGATGCTGGTTTGCGGTATCATCCGGAAACAGTTCAGGCCAACCAGCCGTTGGAGCCTCTGTGACTGTCTCTGCTCCTAGCAACAGTTGATCTGTGTGTCTTCTCCAGACGACGTCCTCAGCAGTCTCAACCGTGTAAGACACAGGGCCCATCTGCGCAATCATTGCAGCAGGAATCCATTTCGGTCCAGTGTTGTAGTTTCGAGCTAGGACGTGCTCTCCAGGATGAAACCGTCTCTCCTTGGCTCTTTTCTCTCTCTTTTGAACTTGAGCTTGTTGTTGACGATGGACAACCTGCTCTGCCCTTAGAGGTTTGAGTAAGTCAAAACTTGTCCGCAACTGCCTCTTCATCATGAGCGAAGCGGGGGAAGTTTTGGTTGTGGCATGCGGCTCGTTCCTGTAGGACAACAGGAAGCTGTTCAGACGTTGGTGGATTGAGCCCTGACCTTGCGATGCCTTCAAGGCGTGCTTCAAAGTTTGCACAAACCTTTCTGCCAGGCCATTAGTAGAGGGATGATAGGGTGCGGACCTGATGTGTTGGACACCATTCACATGCAGGAAGGTTGCAAACTCCTGTGATACAAATTGTGGACCGTTGTCACTTACGAGTTGTTCCGGTGAGCCATAACGGCTGAACATCTCACCAAGTTTCTCAATTGTTTTCTCTGCCGTGGTAGACCTCATCACAGCGGCCTCCGGCCACTTGCTACGAGTGTCCACAACCACCATAAACATCTTCTCTTCGAAAGGACCGGCGAAGTCCACATGCACTCGCTGCCACACTTCTTCAGGCCAATCCCAGGGGTGTAAGGTTGCCAGCTGTGGAACATTCCGGACCCTTTGACATGGAGAACATGTTTTGGCTTTCTCCTCAATATTTCCATTGAGACCTGGCCACCAGAAGTAGCTTCTTGCCATTTCCTTCATCCGAACCATCCCACTGTGGCCTGTATGAAGTTGTTGCAGTGTAGGTTCCCTCAGAGGTGGCGGAATGATGACACGGCGTCCCCAAAGAAGACAACCTGCCTGGACGGAGAGCTCATTTCTTTTTGAAACGTAAGGTTTAAAACTAGGAGAATCTGCTATAGCTCTCCCTCGAATGACATCGTCCATTACCTCAGACAGGACTGGATCGTTGCGGGTGTACCTTCGCACCTGAACTGCAGTGACAGGTGCTCCCTCCACTTGTCTAAAGTAGAAGATGTCTATCTGACGAGGCTCTGGGGGAGTAACAGGCAAAGGCAGCCTCGAGAGACCGTCTGCATTGCCGTGCAAGTCTGATTTGCGATATTTTGATGTCGTATGTGTGTCCTGACAACAGTAAAGCCCACCTTTGCATCCTGCTTGCAGCAAGAGATGGAATTCCGGTGTGGGGCCCGAAGATTGAAGTCAATGGACGGTGGTCCGTCAGGAGTGTGAACCTTCTCCCAAACAGGTACTGATGAAATTTTCGAATTCCAAAAACGATTCCCAAGGCCTCGCACTCAATCTGCGCATAGTTACTCTCGGCCTTGTTCAAGGTGCGTGATGTGAAGGCGATAGGTTTCTCTTCCCCAGAAGGCATGATGTGGGATATGACTGCTCCCACACCATATGGTGATGTATCACATGCTAGCTGCACGGGTAGCTTTGGGTCGAAGTGTGTCAGGACCTCCGACTTCAGCAATGCTTTCTTTGCTTGGGCGAAAGCTTCGTTGCACAGTTCAGTCCATTTCCATGTTTTGCCTTGACATAGCAACTGATGTAACGGCTTCAGCAATGTTGATAAGTCTGGAATAAACTTCCCATAGTAGTTAAGTAGCCCCAGAAATGAACATAACTGGCTCACATTCTGGGGTGTTGGGGCCTCCACGATCGCCTTGACCTTTGACGGTGCCTTATGCAGGCCAGTAGCGTCAATCACATGCCCCAGGTACGCAACTGAAGACTGAAAGAATTCACATTTGTCCTTACGAACTCTGAGTCCGTACTCTTTCAGTCGCTGTAGTGTCGCATCCAAGTTCAGAAGATGATCCGCCTCATTTGTCCCAGTGACAAGGATGTCGTCCAGGTAGCACTGGACTCCTGGCAGTCCACTCAAAATCTGATCCATTGCCCTTTAGAATAGAGCAGGGGCCGACGTAATTCCAAACGGAAGGCGGCAGTACCTGTATAGCCCCTTGTGTGTCACAATTGTCAGCAGCTCCTTTGATTTGTCATCGACATGCATTTGTAGATAAGCCTGGCATAAGTCTATTTTGCTGAACTTTTCCCCTCCGGCCAGGCCCGTAAAAAGATCACCAATGAGAGGAAGAGGGTACTGTTCCACAGACAGCACCGGGCTAATAGTCACTTTAAAATCCCCACAGATTCGAACAGATCCATCCTTTTTCAGGACAGGAACAATGGGTGTGGCCCATTTGCTCACGCTCACAGGCTCCAGGACTCCATTCTCGACTAAGGCCTTCAAGTTAGCCTCAGCTTTTGGCCTAATTGCATAGGGTACAGGTCGGGCTTTGTGAAACTTCGGCTTGCTGTTAGGTTTAATGTCCAGTCTCACGCTGATCTTTTTCATGCTCCCAAGTTCACCATTGAAGAGTTCTGCATGTTTGTTTAAAACTGCAGTCAGACCTGACTCCCCTTTTGACATCATGCGGGCTGCAGGCCAGTCCAGCACGATTTTCTCTAGCCACGCATGTCCCAGTAGAGATGGGTAATTTCCCTTTACCACATATAGTGGCAGTTTCGCAGTCTGTCCGTTCAATTTAACTGTCACCTCAATGGCGCCTCTCATGGCCACAGGTTCGCCGGTATACGTCTTTAGCACAATGTTTGTTGGCTGAAGGGTAAGGTGCTTTAGCATTTTGTTGTAGACAGTGTCTGAAACAAGGGACACAGCCGCGCCTGTGTCCACCTCCATCCGCACTGATTGTCCCTCCACCAGTGGTGACATCCAGTAGCCATTTGGACCACCTGCAACCGTCAGTATGTGCACCTCTTTCTCCTCAGAGGTGTCGCTCCCCTCTGTTTTGCTTGTTCCATCATACTGCACTGAATGAACACTCTTTTTCTTCTCTTGTCCAAATACAGACATTTTGCTTTCATGCTTCCCAGCTCTGTCTGTTCTTTTTTTACCTCTACAGGCCCGTTCAATGTGACCTTTTTTCCCACAATTTCGGCATTCCAGCTCCATACACCAGCAGTCATTAGCGTGATGGCCCGTTTTCCCACAACGGTAACATGTGCCGTTCCGCGCACCTTTAGGCTCAGACGACACCCTGTGAACTCTCCCTGTTGAACTCAACTGGTGAGCCTCCATTTCCTTCATCTCCATGGAGACACTAACTTCTATGGCCTTTTCAAGAGTAAGGTTGTCCTCAGTAAGAAGGCGCTTCTGTGTGGCTGCACTTTGCAGACCACACACAAGTCTGTCTCTAATGGTGTCATTCAGCACCTCCTTGAACTCGCAGTGTTCTGACAACCTTTTTAAAGCAGCAATAAACATCGTCACTGATTCCCCCTCCTCTTGATTCCGTTTGTGAAATCTAAATCTCTCAGCAATAACCAGAGATTTTGGTGAAAATTTGCTCCAAGAATTTCCACTAGTTGTTTATATGTCTTAGTTCCTGGCTTATCTGGCTGTACAAGGCTGCGAAGTAAGTTGAATGTCTTTGCTCCCTCAAAAAGGTAGGCACGACCTTATCGTTTGCCACCACATTCGCCAAAACAAAATAGTCAAAACATTCCGTATAAGCGCTCCATTGCTCAACATTTTCATCAAAATCACCGATGTTTCCGAATATAGTAGCCATCTCACGTTTCAAATTTTAATTTCTGTTACTCACTGCACCCGTAACGTTAATGTAATGCTGCAATCTCTGTTCTGAGTGTTTTGTAGTCGAAAACAAGAAAGTTCCCACAACGCAGATTCATCCGATCCTCGTTGCCACTTTGTTGTGTCTGTACCTTTCTACCTAGACACAATTAGGACTCAGAACTCAGAGATTCAAACATGAGTGCTTTATTCAAAAAGGTTCTGGAGAGAACCGAACAAAGAGAGCTAAAACTTAACCAAGAGAACAACCCCAACCATTTATCTGCTGTGACAGCGCCACCGCAGGTGGGAGGAGAACACACAATACATAACAGACATTATATTTACCTTTCACTCCTCACCATGACTAAGTGGAGCTGCTGCACCTCCAAATGCCATCGCTCAGATCCATTTCTCCTAACACCAAGTGGTGCTGCTGTTTCTTCCCTGCAGGTTCATTTTCTTTTAAGGTTATGTTTATTTTTCCCTTCCCTGTAGGCAAGCTTTATTTAAAGTTTATATTTTCATTTCTATCTCGGCTGCAGTGGGCCTTTCGCTTTTGCCACCTCACTTCCCACTGTCTCTGCTTCCCATCCACTTCCGTCCTGTGGCCTGCCCAGCCTTGCCATCATGGACCACCTGTTGCCTCAGGGGGAGGGGAGGTCTCTCTGCTTCTTGCCCTCTTTTCTCCCCCGGGGCCAACTGTGCTCACCATAGCAGGCCTCCTATCTGTTCTTCACCACTCCCAGGCTTGCCCATTTTCCCTGCAGCAGAGTATCTTCCAGTTTGCTTCCTACCACCCCACTGCCTGCTTTTCACTGCTCCTGAACCTGCTTCCCAGCACTCCCAGGTCTGCTGTCTGTACTTCAGTGTGGCAGCACTAAGCTGTTTAGTTTCCAAAGTGCCCAATGTGCTAATAACGTATTTAGCGACGGTACAATATAAGATCAATGAGTAGTTTGAAAACTGCTGCTTAGTTGCAATTGCTCTTGCCATGCTTTCATGCGTGACCATTTTGAAAGGTTACAAAAGGCTTTGGGGCAAGAATGGTGGTATGGGTTCGACATAAAGAACATAAGAACATAAGAAATAGGAGCAGGAGTAGGCCAATCGGCCCCTCGAGCCTGCTCCACCATTCAATAAGATCATGGCTGATCTGATCCTAACCTCAAATCTTCTATCACTCTCCATCCCACCCGAACCCATGTGATCTCCTGGGAGAGGCGAAAAACCAGATAAAAAACCCAATGGCCAATTTGGGAGAAAAAAATCTGGGAAATTCCTCTCCGACCCATCTAGGCGATCGAAACTCGTCCAGGAGATCACTCTGTCCCTATATTTTCTAGAAGATAAGGGGATGGACAAATGTGGTGGGAATGGAGGAGAGGACAGAAACTTTAGGGGAAAGAGGGGAAGGGGCAGAAGGAAGAAATTGCGGGGGGGGGGGTGGAAGAGCAAGAAAATAAAAGAGAAAGGTGCCTATTGCCTATTCACAGAGGGTGCTGCACTTTATATAAGCCCTTCCTGGGAAGGTAAATCTCTGACTCACTAAAACCCAAGGAAACCATGATTACAACTTAAATCTAGCTATGAATTTTGTTTTATATTTCAGAGTAAAGCATCAACTTTTGAATTGTTTTTGATATAAAACAAAAGTTTAACTATATACAAGAGTTTGTAACACATATCAAACAGCAATAGTGCAAACACACAATGTATTATTACAACAACAACTTGCATTTATATAGTGCCTTTAATGTAGTAAAGCATCCCAAGGTGCTTCACAGGAGAGGTACCAAACAAAATTTGCCACTGAGCCACATAAGGAGATATTATTAAAGGGAAAACTCATACTGAGCAGAAAGGAAGATGGTTGTGGTTGTTGGAGGCCAATCATCTCAGCCCATGGATATCACTGCAGGAGTTCCTCAGGGCAGTATTCTTGGACCAACCATCTTCAGCTGCTTCATCAATGACCTTCCCTCCATAAGGTCAGAAGTGAGGATGTTCTCCAATGCTTGCACAGTGTTCAGTTCCATTCACAACTCCTCAGATAATGAAGCAGTCCGTGCCCGCATGCAGTAGGACCTGGACAACATTCAGGCTTGGGCTGATAAGTGGCAAGTAATATTCGTGCCACACAAGTGACAGGCAATGACCATCTCCAACAAGAGAAAGTCTAACCACCTCCCCTTGACATTCAATGGCATTATCCTCATCGAATCCCCCACCATCAACATCCTGGGGGTCACCATTGACCAGAAACTTAAACTGGACCAGCCACATAAATACTGTGGCTACAAGAGCAGGCCAGAGGCTGAGTATTTTGCAGTGAATGACTCACCTCCTGACTCCCCAAAGCCTTTCCACCATCTACATGGCACAAGTCAGGAGTGTGATGGAATACTCTCCACTTGCCTGCAGGAGTACATCTCCAACAACACTCAAGAAGTTCAACACCATTCAGGACAAAGCAGCTCACTTGATTGGCACCCCATCTACCACCTTAAACATTCACACTGTGGCTGCAGTGTGTACCATCTACAAGATGCACTGCAGCAACTTGCCAAGGTTTCTTCGACAACACCTCCCAAACCAACAACCTCTACCACCTAGAAGGACAAGGACAGCAGGCACATGGGAACCCCACCAGCTCCAAGTTCCCCTCAAAGTCACACATCATCCTGACTTGGAATTATATCACTGTTCCTTCATCATCACTGGGTCAAAATCCTGGAACTCCCTACCCACCACACGGACTGCAGTGGTTCAAGAAGATGGCTCACCACCACCTTTTCAAGGACAATTAGGGATGGGCAATAAATGTTGGCCTTGCCAGTGACGGCCACATCCCGTGAATGAATAACAAATGAATGGTGACCAGAAGCTTGGTAAAAGAAGTAGGTTTTAAGGAGCGTCTTAAAGGAGGAGAGAGCAGTAGAGAGGCAGGGAGACTTGGCAGGGAATTCCAGAGCTTAGGGCACAGGCAGCTGAAGGCACGGCCGCCAATGGTGGAGTGATTTAAATCAGGGGTGTGCAAGAGGCCAGAATTAGAGGAAATCTGGGAGGTTTGTAGGGCTGGAGGAGGTTACAGAGATAGGAAGGGGCGAGGACATGGAGGGATTTGAAAACAAGGATGAGAATTTTAAAATTGAGGCATTGCCGGATGTGAGCCAATGTAGGCCAGTGAGCACAGGGGTGATGGGTGACCAGGACTTGGTGTGAGTTAGGATCCAGGCAGCAGAGTTTTGGATGCGTTCAAGTTTATCGCGAATGGAAGATGGGAGGCCAGCCAGGAGAGAATTGGAATTGTCAAGTCTAGAGGTGACAAAGACATGGATGAAGGTTTCAGCAGCAAATGAGCTGTGGCAGGGCAGAGTCGGGCGATGTTACGGAGGTGGAAGTAGACCGTCTTGGTGATGGAGTGGATATGTGGTCGAAAGCTCATCTCGTAGTCAAATAGGATGTCAAGGTTGTGAACAGTCTGGTTCAGCCTCAGACAGTGACACAGAATCTACCTGGCTTCACTCACAAACCTCAGCCCTAGGAATGCTTTTTTGTCCCAACCCACTGCCCCATTCTTTTCCTGTGTTCCAGTCTACACGTGAGCAATGCCATGGGAGGTCTACCTGTTTAAAGTTATTTGGCTGGTTTCCATTTTTTTCCCCACCAGGAGACTAAGTGCTTTTTGCACTGCTTGCTTTTCTAAGTAAAATTCTGACTGTAATCATTAGTATTGAACACTTCCTTTTATTGATGCCAATATGATATGCATTCTCCTGTCCCCAGCGCATCATTTACTCCTAGGCTGGTCACAAGGTAGTTATGGATAAGAGAGGTCATTCAGACCATCTAAATTCATCCATCAAGATCCTAAAGTGCCTCCATTACAGCATCCAATTGTTTCTTAAATGATTCCAGGGTTTTTGTCTCCATTATTCTATCTGGAAGTCTATTCCACACATTGACCACTTCTGTGTGTGAAGAAGGATTTTTTGATATCAGTCCTAAATTTAACCAGTTTCAACCTGTGCACCCCGTCCCCCCCCCCCCACTCCCCATCCTACTCGCACAATTTAAAGTAATATTCCATATTTACCTTCTCCATTCCTTAGCTCCATTATTTACCTCTATAAACTCACAGGCACCTTCTTTCTATGCTGAAAAGCAAAAGTTTTTCCCATCTTCTCTCTTAACTCAGAGCTTTGACAGTAAAGGTGAAACTCTTGGCTCTTTTCTGCACTGCCTCCAGCACTTAAATGTCTCCCTTGTGTCTCAGTGATCATAATTGGATGTAGTATTTAAGATCCAGTCTGACCAGAGCATTGTACAATTTGATAATGGCTTCCTCATGACTAATATTCTACTGTTTTGGCCCTGCTGACTGTTGTTTGGCTTTGGTTGGGCATGTTTAGTATTGCATCTACTAAGCCTCCTAGGTCTCTGAGTTTCATTCTTAGATACTCCATCGCCTAGAAGGACAAAGTCAGCAGGTGCATGGGAACACCATCACATCAAGTTCCCCTCCAAGTCACACACCATCTTGACTTGGACGTATATCGGTGCCTTCAAAATCCTGTAACACCCTACCTAACACCATTGTGGGAGTACCTTCAACACATGGACTGCAGCAGTTCAAGAAGAAGGCCCACCACCTTCTCAAGGGCAACTAGGGATGGGCAATAAATGTTGGCCTTGCTAGCGACAGCCATATCCCGAGAATGAATAAAAATATATATACACATTTCATGTAGTACATGAGTCAGCTACTTTTCCTTCCTATATGGAATACTTACCTGCATTAAATTTCATCTGTCATTGTTCTGGCCACTTTAAAAAATTTTACCCAAGTCATTCTGTAACTCCTCAGCTGCCTCCTCCAAATTCACGGCCTCACCTAATTTGGTATCATCTGCAAATGTAACCACTTTTCATTGTGTTACTGAAACCAGATCATTTATGTAAATTAGGAACACCATATCTGTCACCCCCTCAGAGAACTCTATCAGGGTTGCCATTTCTGAAATCTGTATTGGCTACTTCTAATTACTTTCTCTTCATCTAGATAATCAGTAATTTAATTTTAATTAAAGATTCTAAACTTTTCCCTACCACAGATGTTAAACTAACTGTCCTGCAATTACATAGAATGGAAGGGAGACTAAAGCTTCTGTGGTTTTCTGCATTAACCTGTTTGAATATGGGCACCATAATGACCTATTTTTAATCAATTGGACCTCCCCAGTGTCCACTGACTCCCTCATAATGATCAGTCTCACATAAATCTGCTCCCTAATCTCTATCAGGACTCTGGGATAAATGTCATTTATGCTTGGTGACTTATTTGTTTTGGTGGCTTTTGATATACCTATCAATTCAGTTCATGAAAAGCGACGAGTTAAGTTAGTAACTATAGGTTTTTATTGGCTAAATAACAGAGCCCACCCTCGTGGGTGATCGGGTCCAACAAGGAGGAATACCAGCTAGTCGACCACCTTTATACCTGGGCAAGCAGGCGGAGCCATGGGGCGGAGTCAGCTGTGGTCAGCCCAGGTATAACAGCGTGACAAGAGGTGACCTTGTGTAGTGATACAACAGTGTAAACAGTGATAACCATAGTGTAACGATATAAACAGTGATAACCATAGTGTAACGATAGTGAACGATAAAAGTGGTTTACCACATTCACCCCTTGTGTAAATTTGAGTCCGGCGGGGTGAAGTGTGCTACCAGTTCGGGTATGTCAGTCTGTCCGGAGGCCTCGTAAGCCTTTCTGATCGGCGCAGCAGCGGCGGCGGTGATGCAGTATCCGATGTTAATGCTGGTGTCTGCGTGGTTGGCGAAGGCTCGTGGGGTTCCGGCATGCCGTCTACCTGGGCTGGATTTGGGGGGGTGGTGGGGGGTAACGGTGGTGTCTCAGGGATGCCCGAGGGTGCGAGGTCTCGTAAGGAGACTGTGTCCTCCCGCCCGTCTGGGTATGCCACATAGGCGTACTGGGGGTTGGCGTGCAGGAGGTCCACCCTCTCAACCAGGGGGTCCGTTTTATGGGCCCTCACGTGCTTTCGCAGCAAGACGGGCCCCGGAGAAGCCAGCCATGTTGGTAGCGAGGTTCCCGTAGTCGACTTCCTGGGGAAAACAAACATTCGTTCATGGGGGGTGGCGTTAATGGCAGTGCAAAGCAGTGACCGGATGGAATGCAGCGCTGCCGGGAGGACTTCCTGCCAGCGAGAGGTTGGGAGGCCCTTAGACTTTAAGGCTAAGAGAACGGCCTTCCAGACAGTCGCGTTCTCTCTTTCCACCTGGCCGTTCCCTCGGGGGTTGTAGCTGGTGGTCCTGCTTGCAGCAATACCTCTCGCTAGTAGGAACTGGCGAAGTTCCTCGCTCATGAAGGATGAGCTCCGGTCACTATGTATATAGTTCGGTAACCCGAACAAGGCGAAGAGGTCGTTCAGGCATTTGATGACCGTGGTACTGGTCATGTCTGGGCAGGGGAAGGCAAAGGGGAAACGGGAGTACTCATCAATAATGTTGAGGAAGTACACGTTACGGTCAGAGGACGGGAGGGGCCCCTTAAAATCAATGCTCAAGCGCTCGAAGGGGCGGGTGGCCTTGATCAGGCTTGCTCTGTCCGGCCTAAAGAATTGCGGTTTGCATTCGGCACAGGTTTGGCAGTTCCTGGTCATGGTCCTGGCCTCCTCGATGGAGTAGGGCAGGTTGCGGGCCTTAATGAAGTGGTAAAGTCTGGTGACCCCGGGGTGGCAGAGGTCGTTGTGGAGGGTCTGCAGTCTATCAATTTGCGCGTTGGCGCATGTACTTCATGATAGAGCATCTGGGGGTTCGTTCAGTTTACCAGGCCGGTACAAGATATCATAATCATAGGTGGAGAGCTCGATTCTCCACCTCAAGATCTTGTCGTTCTTGATTTTGCCCCTCAGCTTGTTATTAAACATAAAAGCGACCGAACGCTGGTCGGTGAGGAGGGTAAATCGTTTGCCAGCCAGGTAATGCCTCCAGCGTCGTACTGCCTCCACGATCGCCTGGGCCTCCTTCTCGACCGAAGAGTGTCGGATCTCAGGGCCCTGGAGGGTCCTTGAGAAGAAGGCCACAGGTCTCCCCTCCTGGTTAAGGGTTGCAGCTAGGGCGAAGTCGGATGCATCGCTCTCCACTTGGAAAGGGATAGACTCATCCACCGCGTGCATTGTGGCCTTAGCAATGTCTCCCTTTATGAGGGAGAAGGCTGCGCATGCTTCTGCCGTCAGGGGGAAGGAGGTGGACTTCATGAGGGGTCTGGCTTTGTCCGCATAATTGGGCACCCATTGGGCATAGTAGGCGAAGAGCCCCAGGGTTCTCTTCAGCGCCTTTGGACAGTGGGGGAGGGGAAGCTCCATGAGGGGGCGCATTCTTTCGGGGTCGGGGCCGATGACTCCGTTCTCTACTACGCAGCCGAGGATGGCAAGACGCGAGGTGTTAAACACACATTTCTCCTTATTGTAGGTGAGGTTCAGCCATTGGGCCGTACGGAGGAATCTCTCCAGATTAACATCATGGTCCTGCCGGTCGCGGCCGCAGATGGTGACATTATCTAGATAAGGGAACGTGGCATGCAGCCCGTTCTGGTCAACCATCCGGTCCACCTCCCTTTGGAAGACCGAAACCCCGTTGGTGACGCCGAAGGGAACCCTAAGGAAGTGGTAGAGGCGGCCATTCGCCTCGAAGGCGGTATACTGGCGGTCCTCAGGGCGGATAGGGAGTTGGTGGTAGGCCGACTTAAGGTCGATGGTAGAGAATACCCGGTACTGTGCAATCTGATTGACCATATCAGATATGCGGGGAAGGGGGTATGCATCCAGCTGGGTGTACCGGTTTATGGTTTGGCTGTAGTCGATGACCAGGCGGTTTTTATCGCCGGTCTTAACGACTACGACCTGGGCACGCCAGGGGCTGTTGCTCCTCTCGATGATGCCCTCCTTCAGGAGACGCTGCACCTCAGAGCTAATAAAAGCTCTGTCCCCGGCGCTGTACCGCCTGCTCTTGGTAGCGACGGGTTTACAGTCGCGGGTGAGGTTGGCGAACAGGGAGGGGGGCGGGACCTTGAGGGTGGATAGGCCGCAGGTGGTACGCGGTGGGCGGTTTAAAAGCTGCTGGTTGTCGACTGTGAGTGGGGGGAGGGGTCCACCGTATGCCAAAGTGACACTTTGAAGGTGGGATTGGAAGTCCAGCCCTAGTCGGACGGCAGCGCAGAGCTGGGGCAGGACGAGAAGTTTAAAATTTTTATACTCCGTGCCCCTAACCGACAGGGTCACAACACAATAGCCGCTGATGTCTGTAGAATGGGACCTCGACGCCATCGAGATCCGGTTGCGCGTTGGCCGGACAGTGAGGGAGTAGTGGCTTACCGTGTCTGGATGGATGAAACTCTCCGTGCTTCCGCTGTCGAACAGGCAGGTCGTGGCGTGGCCGTTTACTTTGATGTCCATCATGGACTTGGACAGGTGATGCGGGCGAGCTTGGTCAAGTGTGACGGAGGCTAGTGTATGGCTGAGCGAGCTGCTGTAGTCTGCGGGTGAGGCGGTGGTCGGGTCTGGAGACAAGGTGGCGGTCGAGTGTGGTGAACAAAATGGCGGTGCCCACGACGTTGAATAAGATGGCGGAGAAGATGGCCGCCCCCACAACTCACATGAGGCACTGCCGGCATCGGTGGCCTTGATCAAAGATGGCCGCCCCACGACTTACACGAGGGGATACTGGCATCTGTGGCTTTGATGAAAAATGGCTGCCCCCACAACTCGCATGAGGCACTGCTGGCGTCTGTGGCTTTCCCCCTGCAGGCCTTCGCGAAGTGGCCTTTCTTGTGGCAGTCGGAGCAGGTCGCGTTTCGTGCAGGGCAGCGCGCCCTCGGGTGTTTCGCCTAGCCACAGAAGAAGCAGCCGGCGGCCCGATCGCGGGGCTCCGATGTCGCAGCTGGTACCGGGGGTGGCGGTCCCGATCGGTTCCAGGACGCCGACGCTGTGGTAGGTCCCAGAGGCGGCGGTGCGAGGGGTATTGCGGCCGGGGTCGGGCCCGAGTCCCAGGGTCGCACAGCACAGTACCTGGAGTACGCCTCGAGGTCCCGATGGGCCACTTCCAGAGAGCGAGCGAGGGCTGCAGTTGTATTCAAGTCGAGGTCCTTTGATTCGAGCAGTCTTTGCCGTGAGTAGTCGGACCGAAGGCCTTTCACGAAGGCATCGCGGATATTCCCTTCAGTATTTTCTGCAGCCGTTACTGCTTTAAAGTCACAGGCCTAGAAATTCAGTATAGCCACTTTTGGGGCGGTAAAGTCGGGCGGGCGCTAAAGTTTGCGCCCGCCGGAAAGTGGAGGCCACTTCGCCGATATTCAGTAGCTTTGGCCAAGGAGTTTGCTCGAGCGCTAAAACTGGCGTTGCACCCCTATCTTTAGGCGCTAAGCCGGCGGTGCAGACTGATACCGCCGAGGCCGGGCGCAGCGCAGGTGCGGTCATGTTTTGATTGACAGCAGACACCCTGGCGCCGGCCAGCTCTTAAAGGGGGAAGGGTCGACTTGGTCTGCTGCCACGCCCTGGATACTGCAGCCCTCCAGCCAGGCCTAAACACTGCTGCTGGAGAGAAATAGCGCCAGCAAGGATGCAGAGGGCCCGTGAGCGAGCGCAGCGCTTCTCTGCCCATGATTTAAAGGTGCTGGTTAGGGCTTTGGAGAGGAGAAGAGATATCTTGTTCCCGGACAGTGGCAAGAAGGCTCCCAAGAGGCTGTACAGGAGAGCCTGGAGGGAAATCGGCCAGAGGGTCACAGTCAACAGCGATGTCCCCAGGACTGGTGACCAATGCCGGTAAAAGTTTAACGACCTCACTCGGTTGGTCAGGGTGAGTACCCTTTCCAGTGTCCTCCTCATCCTTGCATGTGCACCTCACATTATGGGCAAAGGGACCTCAAAGGCCTAATGGCCAGCCCTCCTCCTGCAGCTATGGCACTGGCATGAACATCAATAACACTTTCTGCACTTTACACACTGGCCAAGCTATTCGACCATGGGAGGCAGTGCACACAACAACAGGGCACCACACTGGCCAAGCTATTCCACCATGGGAGGCAGTGCACACAACAACAGGGCACCACACTGTACTTAGAAGCCGTCCTTTCTCTTGCAGGCCAAGCTGGCCGAGAATCTGAAGAGCCGGACTGTCACCGGGGGAGGCCGTGCCCAGTTCCAGGAGCTCAGTGACCTGGAGGAGCGCGTGGGTCAACTCATGGGTGCCCGGGTGATTGGCCCCGTTGCAATTGGAGATGCCGACCCTGTGCTGGGCCCCAATGGTAAGGACATGACCGTTTGGACCTCTCTCGTTCCCCTTGTGCTTCAGATCTACATCCTTTGCCACTGTCCGACCAATGCGCATAATGCCACCACTCATGCCTCCCTCGCTGATGCCCTGTCCTCACTCTAAAGCTACTCTTGTGCCTTCCTGCTTTCAGCTGGTGAGGAGGAGGTCCCTGAAGCTGCGAGTGTCAGTCCCTCGGAAGAGGTGGACGACGAGGAGCAAGAGGAAGGCGGCATATCGGGGGAACCCTCATCCGCGCCAGGGGATGGCAATGGAGGGGACACGTCTTGCCTGGAGGAGAGCCAGGGGGAAGTGTTGCAGGGGGGTGTAGCTCCTGTGCCCAGTGGCATCCAGCCACGCGGGAAGGGTCGGGCAGCATGGCTGCCTTCTCCCCAGAGGGGGGAAGTGTTGCAGGGGAGTGCAGTTGCTGGGCCCAGTGGCGTCCAGCCGCGCGGGAAGGGTCGGCCAGCTCGGCGGCCTTCTCCCCAGAGGGAGAGTCCGGCCTCCAGTCCGGAGACGGTCCTCGCCCAGGAGGTGCGCCTCCTTGATCAAATGTCTGCGGACTCGGATCGTCGCCACACCGAGTTCATGGGGGTTGTGGCACGGTTGCCTGAGGCCATTGAGTCCCTGGCTCATAGTGTGGCCGATTTCGGGGCCTCACAGGCCAGGGGTTTCGAGCAACTCGCGGCAGCACAGGCCAGGGGTCTCGAACAATTCGGGGCATCACAGGACGCGAGTCGGGCAGAATTCAGGGCATCACAGGACGCGAGTCGGTCCGAATTCAGGGCAGCACAGGCAGCGAGTGGAGAGTTGACGAGTGGTGCCGTGCAGTCACTGGCTGGTCTGATGCGGGCACAGACCAGGGCAGTACGGGCACTCACTGCTGCCACACTCGCTGTGTCACGCACGCATCGCCAGGGCACCCGCCGCGCTGCTGCAGCACAGCGGTCTGGCCTTCACCAGATTGCTGCGCTTGCTGCAGTGCCAGCCCAGCCGACTGCCAGTGTCTCTGGCGACCAGCGAGCGCCTGGCATCAGCCAGCTTGCCCCCATTGCTGCAGCCGCCACTGCCACTCCCCCAGCAAAGCTGCGACGAGCTGCTGGAGAGACTGATGCTGCCCAGCCACAGCTGCAGCAGTCAGCAGCCGGCCCCTCCAGGGCCGGAGCTCGTCTAGGCCGACCCCCAAGGGCATCTGCCGTCACGCATTGTGCCCCTCAGGAGCCTTCCCTCAGCCTTGCAACACCCACAGGGCCCAGGTTGAGGCGGAGCAGCAGGTCGGCCAGGGGCCGGAAAAGCCTGGACAAGGACTCGCCCTCTCGGCACACAAAGTAGAGTGTGTTGCCAAATGTTTTTTTATATGGGGGTGTTTGTGTTCTGTATGGGCGGGGTTTATTTTGGTAAGGCCGAAGATGAAGGCAAATGTTTTTTTATATGGGGGTGTTTGTGTTCTGTATGGGGGGGTTTGTCTTGGTAAGGCCGAGGATGAAGGCCATTTGGATGGACAAGTTTTGTTATTCCTCCCCAGGTTGTGGGAGTGAGATATGTTTTTGACTGTTTTTTGGGGGTCTTGTCTGTTTTTGGGTTTCATGTGGGAAGGGCCCTGAGTTTGTTCAATAAAGCTTTTTATTTATTCAGCTTGTCCATGTGTGATGTTTCAAGTGGTTGTTGCGTTAACCGGCTGAGGGCTTGCGGAGCGGCTGCATTCATGTGCCTTCATTGCCACAAGCCATTCCCTGACGGGGGCCTAGAAGTGTCGTTCAATAAGCCGCCGACGGACGGCCCTTGGACCTTGTGGCTCCCTCCTGGGCTGGTACTCCTCCTCCTCCTCCTCATGGTCCTCCTGCTCATCCTCCTGAGGTGGTGGTCCAACGTGAGGTGGCAGTGCCTGAGTCCTGCGGATAGCCAGGTTGTGCAGCATGCAGCAAACGACGACGAACTGGGAGACTCTATCCGGCGAATACTGTAGAGATCCGCCGGAACGATCCAGGCAGCGGAACCGTTGCTTGAGGACGCCAATCGTTTGCTCTATGATGTTCCTTGTGGCTTGATGGCTTTCGTTGTATGCCTCCTCAGCAGGGGTCCTGGGCGCGCGGAGCGGGGTCATGAGCCATGTACACAAAGGATAGCTTTTGTCCCCGATAAGCCATCCTCTTGGGGGAGGCTGTGCCTGGAACATGTCAGCCACAGTAGTCTGGCGCAGGATAAATGCATCGTGGCTGCTGCCTGGAAAGCGGGCATTGACAGCTAGGATGCGCTGCCTGTGGTCACACACCAGCTGTACATTGAGGGAATGGTAGCCCTTCCGGTTGCGGTAATCCTCGGCATTGTCGATAGGTGCCCGCATAGCCACATGCGTGCAGTCAATGGCGCCCTGCACCATGGGGAAGTCGGCGATCCTCACAAATCCGACTGCATGCTGCTCCTGCCTCTCTAGGGTCATGGGGAAGGAGATGAATTGGTGTCTCCTTGCGAAAAGGGCATCGGTGACCTGCCGGATGCAACGATGCACGGCGAACTGGGAGATGTTCGCTATGTCCCCAGCAGCGGCTTGGAAGGAGCCGCTTGCATAAAAGTTCAGAGCCACCGTGACCTTCACTTCCACCGACAGAGATGTCCTGCACATCAGCTGTGGACGCAGATCTCTGTGAAGCAGCTGGCAGATCTCTGCAACCACCTCCCTTCTGAAGCGCAGCCTCTTAACACAATGCGCGGCAGTCATGGTGAGATAGGACACCTGCTGGCGGTATTCCCTGAGTGGGTAAGGCCTACGTTGCCGACGCCTGATGGCCCCTCTGTGTCTAGGCATGGCTGCCCCTCTCACACAGCGTCTGCGAGCCCTTCGCACATAATGCTGGAACTGAGGGTTGGAACCCCATGCAGCCCCCATAATATACTTGCAAACAGTGAAATCACAATGAGTCAAATTTCCAAGATCTGGCCAGAAGCCAAAAATACCTCTCCTATGTTGGCCCAAATCAGTAAGGTCTCTTCCTTGGTCTCTGTCCAGAAATCCGTAGCACTAAAGTCATTGCAGCAAAATGGCTGGCCTTTATAGTTCAGTCTAAGTGCCCTTTAATTAGCGCTCCCTGAGGCCCGCAGGGCCTCTGCTGCGTTCCACTTCACAGTTCTTAACAGCGCCACGCCCACATTGGGCGGGCGCCACTGAAGTTCCGGTTTGGGGCGCACAAACGGCGTTGCACGACGAAATGACGTCATAAGCTACGCGCGCAGCTGAGCGCGCGCAAACACTTTGCGCCGGCGCTAAATGGCAACTGAAGTTGGGCGTAGGCGCAGATCGGTCTGCGACCGGGCGCTAAGTGCCTAGCGCTCGAAATCTACTCCTCTTATGGCGCTAACGGCTGGCGAACGCAACTGAATTTCTAGGCCACAGTCCCTGCCGAGTGTTTGTAGCGCCCGTAAAAATTCATCTACAGACTCTCCTGGCTGTTGCGAGCGGGATCTTAGGAGATGTCTGGCATACACAGAATTTACAGGGCTCCGGTACTGCTCTTTCAGCAGTTTGATGGCGTCCTCGTATGTAGCAAGGTCCCGGATGAATGCAAATACTTTAGGGCTCACCTGGGCGGTCAGAACTCTTAGTTTGGATCCCGGAGGCACGCCGGATTCTCCCAGGTAGGATTCGAAACAGCTCAGCCAGTGTTCGAAGTCGAGGGCTGAGTTCGCTGCCTGTGGGTTTAGATCCAGGTACGGCGGTCGGAGGGCTCGCAGCCAGGCCGGCTGCTGTGGCTGTTGTAGATGGCCGTTTGGCTGAGGCTGTACATCTGACTGGTCGTTTGGCTGCTCCGTTGAAGACATTTCAAAATTTAGCCAATAAAATTGATATACCTATCAATTCAGTTCATGAAAAGCGACGAGTTAAGTTAGTAACTATAGGTTTTTATTGGCTAAATAACAGAGCCCACCCTCGTGGGTGATCGGGTCCAACAAGGAGGAATACCAGCCAGTCGACCACCTTTATACCTGGGCAAGCAGGCGGAGCCATGGGGCGGAGTCAGCTGTGGTCAGCCCAGGTATAACAGCGTGACAAGAGGTGACCTTGCGTAGTGATACAACAGTGTAAACAGTGATAACCATAGTGTAACGATATAAACAGTGATAACCATAGTGTAACGATAGTGAACGATAAAAGTGGTTTACCACAGCTTTATATTCTCATTTATAGCAAAGTAATAATTTTTTTAGGTTCTCGCCACTTGTAGAGAGCATGTTGCTCACGTTTCCTTTGTGAATACTTGGAGGAAATAATCATTCAGAAAATTGTTCCTAGCACTGCCACTCCTCCACTTCTCTCAAACCATCAACTGCCTCCATGCAGTCAGACTGCCAGTTTGGCATCAAGTCTTGGATGGGTCACAGCTTCTTCCAGCTGAGCATGAGGAAGTCGAAAGCTATTGTCTGTGGCATCTGCCACAAACTCCAATCTCTTGGGGTTAATTTCATCCCCATACCCAACCACTGCCTCAGGCTCAACCATACAGTCCATAATCTGGGTTGCCTGCTCAATTCAAGCAGAGTTTTAAACCACGCATCCTAGCCATCACTAAGACTGCTTACTTCCACCATCTTCTCTAACCAGCAACTTTGTCACTAAAACCCTTATACATGCCTTCCTCACCTCCAGACTTGAGTAGTCTAAGGGTGTCATTGCTGGCTTTCAATCATCCACTCTCCATAAACTTCAATGTACTTAAAAATCTTCCACACACTTCCTGTCCTGCTCACCTCCATCCCCACCATCCTTGTTGACTTACCCTAGATCTCGGTTTCCCAGTGCATTACATTCAAAAGTCTTGTCTTTAAATGCCTTCTGTACACCTCCCACTGCCTTCACCTCACCACTGCTGGAAGAACTTTCCGTGTCCTCAGACCTACTCTGTAGAATTTCCTCCCTAAACCACCCTGCCTTTCTCCTCATCTTTAAAAATTCCTCAAGACCTATCTTTTTCATCAAGGTTTCAGCCACCCCTAATCTCTCCATTCCTGGCATCCATTTCCCCTACATCTAGTATCACCTTGGGGTGTTTTTAACATTAAAGATGCTATATAGATGCAAATTATTGTAGCCCTATTGGAAAGAATAAATGTATTGCATTCCTGAGATGTCGACTGGCTATCTCTATCTGTGATACATCCAGATGGCCTGATCTAATTGTGTGCAAGGATTGGCCTGTACTATTTTGGCTGTAGGGAGCTGCATGTTTTGGGGATGCTTCTCCAGTCACTTGGCCAGAGCCAGAGGCAAGTGCTGGCAGGGGACTGAGAGCCACCTGCCTGTTCTGTTGCATTTACAAATCTCCATGTCTCTTCCTAATGGATGTCTCTAGTGTGTTTACAAGTACATATTCCTGAAAAATGCTCCAACTGTGCTTGTCACCTGCTTCCCTGAAGTCTGCCCTGCAGATGCTACTAATGTTCCTTACTGCTGAGAGCCAGGCCACAGATCAGACAACCTTTTCTGCATGACAGTACCAAATCTGCAACTCTACCCAGACCAGACTCATGTGTACAACTTTGTAACTATATAGATTCCTCAATATCTAACTGCAAATATTGTGTAGTATGAAATAATATATACTCTAGATCAAAACAAAACCCATGAGAATAAATAAACCTTTTGTTCAAAACAGTAAAAAAAGAAACAAAAGAAAGACTTGCATTTATATAGCACCTTTCATGACCTCAGGATGTCCCAAAGTGCTTTACGGCCAATTAAATACTTGAGAAGTGCAGTCACTGCTGTAATAAAGACATTTTAAAAAGAAAACAAACCATTCCGCTTCCTTGTACTCCAATAATGTCTTCAGCACACCCAATTAAACAAAGTATAATCAAAAGAGCTCGAGAAAGATGGACAGGAGCAAACAAAAAGGATGTTAATGTCAAACACAAGCATTTTGAGACAATTTGCAAGTTAAATGAGATATTGAAAACACAACTCTCTATTTGAGGCATCAGTAGAGGGATGGGAGAAGTGTTGTCTAGGATACACTTACTTGATGTAGTATGGCACTTTGTTTGGCGAGATGGCCCTCTCCCAGGGAACCTGGACAGAAGCTGAAAGTATGAATCACACAGAGATTGGGATAGATAATGTGAAAAAAATCCACAAGTCATTTAACAGCATAAATCATACTTTTAGGTCAAATATTTGCATGTCGCAGCTCTCATCTTGAAATGTGTAGGCGGCTGTCTCAGTGATTTAGACATCACAACACAAGAGAAATGACAGCTCGCTTTTACTAAATGTGCAAGGAGAATGTGCATATTTTATAACGTTTCCCATGGTTCACCAGAACTGAACTTCAAAAGAAATTTTGCCTTTAAAGAACAAAATCAGATCATCTTTTCTAGGATGTTAGTAAAATGCTGTTCAATGTTCACCTCTTTGTGGAATAATAATCCAGCACAACTTTTGGAAATAGAGTATGGACTGCTCTACAACATAAACACACTGACTGCTCCAAGCAATAAACATCAGGGACCAAGTTAAATACAAGATATAATTGCATCTTATATACAGGATAAAGGCATCAGGAGTAAGTTAAACAGAGATGAGAGATAATGGCCAGTGAGTTACTCAGAATAATAGGCATTAGTGAGTGAATCACGTGGAAGAGAACAGATAGTGACTGATATGAAATAAAAACAGAAAATGCTGGAAATACTCAGCAGGTCAGGCAGCATCTGTGGAGAGAGAAACAGAGTTAACGTTTCAGGTCGATGACCTTTCGTCCAGTTCTGATGAAGGATCATCGACCTGAAACGTTAACTCTGTTTCTCTCTCCACAGATGCTGCCTGACCGGCTGAGTATTTCCAGCATTTTCTGTTTTTATTTCAGATTTCCAGCATCTGCAGTATTTTGCTTTTGTATTAGTAACTGATAGGAATTGTTTTATGCCTGCATGCATCCCATTATGAATAGCACAAAAGCTTAGATGTGATGAACAGTACAGAAATGCAGACTTAACATAGACTGACTTCATCAAACCTAAACCACTTTGAGTGGAACATATACTTCATTTGATAAAGTTAATTGAGCACACGATGGATTGTTTGATTGTGCAAAAGTTAATTAAAAAAATTCCCTGTCCGTCGCTTAAGAAAGTAATCCCACAGCATTTCCAAAATGTGTTTGATTGAACATACTAGATAAAAAATGTTGGGATCCTGGGCCAAAGTCACGGTGGGCATCTTGAAGCTGCTTGAGGCGTTCCTCAATGGAGGTCTGTGGAGTGAAGAGCAGTAGCCTGAGACCCCGATATCACATAGAAAAGCCACACTGATTGCAGTACAAGATTCTGGAATTAATTTCTGATCTATAGCTTTCATGAATATTTTGCTAAGGGAGAAACAAAGGGTAAGGGAACACTTCCAGTATAAAATATTCAGCCAAACTATGGCAAAAGAATCATTTCCACACTCCCACTCCCCCCTCCTTCTCCAGCTACAACACGGTTGAATGTGATGGTGCGAGAGCTGAACTGTAACTTTAGGCATGAGTATGTCTGTTGATTGCAGTTTGTGATGTGTATCTTATGCATAAAAATAGCAGATGATTTACTATCTGCAAAATGGAGGGATTTATTTGACTTTTTTACCTTGTTTAAATGTACATAAAATGGGGCCTAAAAACCTGGCACATTCAAACTATGGGCAGTACTGTGTTTTAATTAAATTGCTTTTGATTCTGCCACAGCATGCTCCTATACTACATCTGCAGTAGGTAAGAGGAAGGGGAAGAAAGTTAAGGACAAATATGGGTAAAATCTGTAACAAAGGAATGCCCTAGACCAGAGGGAGACATCCCCCTTACAGATTTCATACACAGTAAAATGTTTCCAAAAAAAATGGCTCAGAAAGCTTCAATTCTCTTGGGATCAAACAACTTACTTGGTCCTGAATATTTCGCATTGATTGCCCATAAAATAAAGCTCAAGATTCACAGTGAGTATTGGCAGCCTCTTGAACCACAGGTTGCATCATGCTTGAGCTTCTCTGCCCCTAATGTCTACACACATACACTTTCAGCAAGACTGATTGGGTATTGATCCTGGTCGATTTTCTCATGACCTCGCTGCGCTCATCTTGTCCATGAGACCCACTTCCTGCTCCCTTAACCCTATTCCCACCAAACTGCTGACCACCCAACTTCCTTTTCTGGCTCCCATGTTAGCTGACATTGTTAATGGTTCTCTCTCCTCAGGTACTGTCCCCCTCTCCCTCAAATCTGCCGTCATCACCCCTCTCCTCAAAAAAACAACCCTTGACCCCCTCTGTCCTTGCAAACTACTGCCCCATCTCCAACCTCCCTTTCCTCTCCAAAATCCTTGAACATGTTGTCACCTCCCAAATCCGGGTCCATCTTTCCCGCAACTCCATGTTTGAATCCTTCTAATCAGGTTTCTGCCCCTGACACAGTACCGAAATGGCTCTCATCAAAGTCACAAATGACATCCATTGTGACTGTGACAACGGTAAACTATCCCTCCTCGTCCTTCTTGACTTATCTGCAGCCTTTGACAAGGTTGACCACTCCATCCTTCTCCAATGCCTCACTATTGTCGTCCAGCTGGGTGGGACTGTACTCGCCGGGTTCCATTCTTATCTATCTAATTGTAGCCAGAGAATCACCTACAATGGCTTCTCTTCCCGCTCCCGCATTGTTACCTCTGGTGTCCCCCAAGGATTTATCCTTGGCCCCCTCCTATTTGTCACCTACATGCTGCCCCTTGGCGACATCATCCGAAAACACAGCGTCAGTTTCCACATGTACGCTGACGGCACCCAGCTCTACCTCACTGCCACTTCTCTCAACCCCTCCACGGTCTCTAAATTGTCAGACTGCTTGCCGACATCCAGTTCTGGATGAGCAGAAATTTTCTCCAATTAAATATTGGGAAGACCAAAGCCATTGTTTTCGATCCCTGCCACAAACCCTAGCTACTGACTCCACCCCTCTCCCTAACATCTGTCTGAGGCTGGACCACACTGTTCGCAACCTTGGTGTCATATTTGACCCTGAAATGAGCTTCCGACCACATATCTATGGCATAACTAAGATCGCCTATTTTCACCTCTGTAACATCGCCTGTCTCCGCCCTTGCCTCAGCTCATCCGCTGCTGAAACCCTCATCCATGCCTTTGTTACCTCTAGACTTGACTATTTCAATGCAGTCCTGGATGGCCTCCCACATTCTACCCTGCGTAAACTTGAGGTCATCCAAAACTCGGCTTCCCATGTCCTAACTCACACCAAGCCCCGTTCACCCATCACCCCTGTGCTCGCTGACCTACATTGGCTCCCGGTTAAGCAACGACTCGATTTCAAAATTCTCACCCTTGTTTTCAAATCCCTCCATGGCCTCGCCCCTTCCTATCTCTATAATCTCCTCCAGCCCCACAACACTCCGAGTTATCTGCACTCCTCTAATTCTGCCCTCTTGAGCATTCCTGATTATAATCGCTCAACCATTGGTGGTCGTGCCTTCTGTTGCCTAGGCTCATCTCTAGAACTCCCTCCCTCTCCGCCTCTCTACCTCTCTTTCCTCCTTTAAGATGCTCCTTAAAACCTACCTCTTTGACCAAGCTTTTGGTCACCTGCCCTAACTTCTCCTTATGTGGCTCGGTGTCCAATTTTTTGTCTTCTAACACTCCTGTGTAGCGCCTTGGGACGGTTTACTACGTTAAAGGCACTATATAAATACAAGTTGTTGTTGTTGATCAGGTGCAGAAATCCTGGTCGATTTTCTCCTCTGGCACTGAGGTGAACTGAAGCACCTCTATTGCCACAAAGTTAAGATTACCTTTGTGGTCTGTACGCTTCAGTTGCACGTTGCCGTAACCAGCTGAGTCATTAGAGGAGCTTCCAGCAAAAGCAGTTAATGCTATATTCTTAGCTTATTTGTTAAAATATTGTGAGAAATACTTATTTAAAATGCTATTGTGAGTTATAGGAATATGGAGAGATACGGATAATCAAATACTTTATGAAACAAGGGGGCTCATGCACTCTGAATGAATGAATTAAACCAATGTAACTGGTGTGAGTTCTATGTGCGGGTTGTGAGGTTGGATTAATATCCTGGAGTTTTGCTTGATTATCTTTGGTAGTCAGGGAGAATTTTCACAGATCTTCTAGGAGTGATTGGTTGTCTCCATCAGGACATTAAGTGGGTTGGGTAGTGTCGATGCCAGGGAAAATTGTACATAGGCTTGATTGGCCAACGTATTTTTTTCTCTCATTCTGCTTTAGGAAGAGAAGAAAGCATGGAATAGGACAAAGGTTGTTTAGCCCAAGAAGCCCACTCTTTCCACAGGCCTTTTACAATGTATCCAACTGTAGACTCTTCCCATCTATTTAATCTCTTGACAGAAAGCTTTGCAAAAATACTCCTTGATTTCCCAAAGCTAATGAAGCAAAACTCCAGACTACCTAATCATCTCTACATCACTATTCAACCCTGGCCGACTGCCTTCCATAGACTCTTACGTTCCAGCGCTGATTTTGATTTGAGTTACTATTACTAGAGTATTTCACTTAAGAATACCAAACACAAAATAGTAAGACCTCAGCCATGCTGTCTTCAGAGACAATAGGACATCACAGTTCATAATGAATTTATTATGTCATTTTAATATTTTTCTTTTTCTGTTTTTCTATTTTTTTACAGTTCCTTTACAATGTTCACATCTTTATGATTCCCCAAACTGGACAACTCAATGAGGGCTCCCCACTCTTGCTGACTACTGGCATCTCATACCTGCAAAACCTTCCATCTTGACGTCAGTTCCTCCAGATGGTTTGCATTTTCTGTGGAAAGATGTACATCTGAGATTGCTAGTTGGTGAGCCAGGTCGTTGGCAATTTTCATGCCATCTTTTACAGCTCCCAGTTCCTCTTTGAATACCTTATGAGCCAAGAGGCAAAAAAAAGAAATGTTAGCCCATAAATTGTTGTTAAGAGTTAACCATAGATTATTAAGGGTATCTAGGAGAATTTATTCCTGCTGGTTACACATGTTATTACTGTTTTAAGTCTGTGGGTGAAATTAGGAATCCTCCAACCAATGAGAAGGCAACAGCACTAAATTCTCTAAATAAGACGTCAGCTTCTATTTAGGAATCACAATTGCCTGAATTATCATCTACCTCCTGAAAAGGGAAAATAACAAAATGTTGTGAATCTAAATGTTAACTTGTGTCGATAAACAACCATTCGACACCCCTCCCGTATCCTTATGAATTGTGCATTCTAGCTAAAATCTACTTGCCTCTCTCTAAATATCTGTTTGTTTAATTCAATTACATTCAGGGGACTGTTGTCTGCTCCTTTTATAGCTCTCGTCATGTTGCCAAGACGCTTTATAAATTCATAACTGCCAGCCTTATTCAAAAAACAACAGGCTGTTACATTTATAATGAACAATCACAAAGCCTGTACATCATCAGACTCTCAAGTCTACAATAACAAACTTTGCAACATATATATCGAAATAGATTGAGACTGTAACTATATTGTGCCTGACATAATGGGGGCAGTTGCCACAGCGAACAAGACAGAACAGCTTCATATTTATCATAATGACATAATTTCTACATCACTCAAATTATTCAATAACTTTTATGCACTTGATTTGTACATTCTGCTAAGAATATATTTCTGATTATGTAGAATAATGTAGCCCAGCAACAAATGGTGGTGGAGGAAGTGAAGAGGACATTGTTGTTGAAGTTGTTTTGGGCCAATTTCCCTGGTACATGTCTTGTTTTGCACACTTTGTACAAAAATAATAACTTGCAGGACAACGGAGTATTACAGTTTAACTCTTTTATTAAGCATTAGGTCTGATCTTACTCATAGCAGCCCAGTGGGAAAAGCCTGGCATTAGGACCCCTAGCCTGGGTCTTCAAAACAATAGTAGTCCTTACAGATGCCTGCAGACCAATGACAACTCAGCATGTGATCACATGTGAATATAATAGGTATTCCTTACAGATGCCTGCGGGCCAATGATAATTCAATATGCAAATATTACAGTACATGTGGTTCTTTAAAGGGGCAGTGTAGGCACATTAGGATTTTTTTCAAAGGATAGCTCAGAAGGTATCTTATAGCAGTCAACACAGGTCAACCATCATAGTCTTGGTCAATAGCATAATACTGTGGATGCTGGAAATCTGAAATAACAACAGAAAATGCTGGAAATACTCAGCAGGCCAGGCAGCATCCGTGGAGAGAGAAACAGTGTTAACGTTTCAGGTCTGGGACCCTTTCTCAGAACTGGAAAAATCTGGAGATGTAACTGATATTAAGCAGGCGCAGAGACGGGGGTGGGGGGTGGTTAGGAGGGGAGGAAGGAATTGAAAGAACATACTGTGCTTATGTAAGAGGCAGGAAAGATAAAATGTTGCAAATGGGAATGGCAAAATAATACAGCATGAAAAATGGGGGCAGGGGTTATTGTCTGAAATTGTTGAACACGATTTACGTTGAGCTTCATTGGAACAATGTAATAGGCCAAGGACAGAGAGATCAGAGTGGTAGTGAAGCGGAGAATTAAAGTGACAGGTGACCGGAAGCTCAGGTTCGCCCTTACGGACTGAATGGAGGTGTTCCGCAAAGCGGTCGCCCAATCTGCGTTTGGTCTCCCCAATGTAGAGGAGACCGCATTGTGAGCAGCTAATACACTATATTAAATTGCAAGAAGTACAAGTATAGTAAATCGCTGTTTCACTTGGAAGGGGTGTTTGGGGCCCTGGACAGTGGGAAGGGAGGAGGTAAAAGGGCATGTGTAGCATCTCCTGCGTTTGCACGGGAAGGTGCCAGGCGAAGGAGAAGGGCTGTTGGGGGTGATTGAGGAGTGGACCAGGGTGTCGCGGAGGGAGCGGTCGCTTCGGAATGCTGAAAGGGAAGGTGAGGGGAAGATGTGTTTGGTGGTGGGATCACGTTGGAGGTGGCGGAAATGGCAGAGGATGATCCATTGAATGTGGAGGCTGGTGGGGTGAAAGGTGAGGACAAGGGGAACCCTATTGTGGTTCTGGGAGGGAGGGGAAGGGGTGAGAGCAGAAGTGCGGGAAATGGAACGGACATGGTCAAAGGCCGTGTCAGCCACAGTAGAGGGGAATCCTCAGTTGAGGAAAAAGGAAGACTTGGATGCAATTGTTTCACAATGCAAGGTTCTTGCAGTGCACAGCTCAGGGAGGGCAAAGGCCTCCGGAATTCCAGTGAACTGTCAGTGAAATCCTGCAGCCAGCCAACACACTTACTCTTCCACAGGGGAGTCACTTAGAAGGATCTATCTTGTGTTAGTTTCTGGCATAAATGTTTCTGGAGTGATTCCTCATTAAGCTGCTGTAGATTTGGGCAAAGCCACTTCTATTGGCCAGGAGCTACAAACCCTTCTACGTGGTTTAAGGCAACAATATCACACATTTAAAGAGAGAAAAAGGGGGACAGGGAAGAGGAGAGAATCAATAGCCAGACCAGTCACAGAGAGGGAGTTCATGGGTTAACTGACCTACAAATTATTAAATAGGCTATTAGATGATATAAAAGATCATCAGTGAGATGACACAGGCTGGTACCAGCCTTGACTCATTGGTACTACTCTCATTTCTGAATCAGAAGGTCATGTGCTATAGTTCACTCCAGGACTTGAGCACATAATCTGAGCTGACAATTCAATGTAATTCTGAGGCAGTACTGCATTATTGGAGGTGCCGTCTTTCAGACGAGATGTTAAACTGTGGCCATGTCTGCTCTTTCAGGGGGATATAAAAGATCCCATGGCATTGTCTGAAGAAGAACACAGACATTCTTCTGGTGTCCTGGCCAATATTTATCCCTCACCAGCATCATTAAAAACGAATTATCTGGTCATTATCGCATTGATGTTTTTGGGACCATGCAGTGTGCAAATTGGCTGCCATTTTTCCCTATATTACAACAGTGACTACACTTCAAAAGTACTTAATTGGCTGTAAAGCGCTTTGGGACATTGTGCAAGGTGTTATATTGTGGCGGTACCACCGGTTGTCCCTTACTAACTATGTACATAATTCGCTATAACTTACCTGTTGGGGCCGTTGCCCCTTTAACTTACCTGTTGGGGCAGTTGCCCCTTTAAGACGCGCCCTAGCGCGCTGACGTCACGTCACACATGACGTGACGTACGCGCGGCGGCCGCCGGCCTGACTCAGCCTTCCATGACGGCTGCCGGCACAGCCCGGCCTACCGCGACTTCGGCCGCATCGGCCAGCAGACGGGAGCAACGCGATCTCCCGCTCCCGCGACAAGCGCTGGGTCAGCCCGGCCTCCAGCTCCCGCGCTCGCGACTTCGGCCTCAATGGCCAGCCTCCGCACCGGGTGAACGCACCGACGTATCGGCGCGGGTCACGTGACCGCCCCAAGAGCGGACCAACGCGCTAACGTCATTACGCGGTCACGTGACACCCAAAGCGCGGGAAAACGCTCTCCCGAGGACTGCGGACTCAGTCCTCGTGGCGTCCCCGTTGGGGAAAGACCTACATCGCGGTGTTCCTGCATCCAGCCAGCTTACCTGTTGTATTTCGTCTGTTCAAGTAATTAAACAACTTATTTTTTGTTCATCTGAAGTCGAACTTAATTATTTAGTAGGCATTCGCCCTCAGAGGTCAACACGAATACCTACAATTGGTGACCCCGTATCCGTGAATGTTTTTCACGGAAGGTACGCGCAACCTGAACCTTGTCTTCACAGAAGACGACCGCCCAACAACCGACGAACAACCGACTCCGTGGACAGTTTTCACGGAGGAAGCACGCAGCCTGAACCTGGCGACCCCATCTTTGCGAACGTTTTCGCAAGGGAAGCGCAGCCTGGAGGTGATCCCGCTTTTCACGGACAAAAAAACAAAAAAAAAACAGCCGGACCTCGTTTTTTGTGAACAATTTTCACAAAAGAAGCACGCCATGGAAGCACCAGCCGTTTCGCTGTCGCTACCGCAATTCAGGGAGACACAACCGCCCTCGTGCTTTGTAAAGGTAGAAGCCCAGTTCACCGGGAACATCGACGCGGAGCAGACCACGCATTGGCGTACGGTCCCCGTAGTTGACTTTTCTACCGCCACGCGGGTCGTCACCTCTACGTCCAACGCAACAGCAAGTATAAATCTCTCCAAGCGCGGGGTACTGCACGTTCGGGCCCACAAGATTGGAGCGCGCCCGACGGGGATACCACGAGGACTCACCCCCGTGAACCACGAGGAAGCACTCCTCGCGCACCACGAGGACCCAGCCCTCGCGAGCCACGAGGACCCAGCCCTCGCGAGCCACGAGGACCCATCCCTCGCGAACCACGAGGACCCATCCCTCGCGAACCACGAGGACTCATCCCTCATGAAAAACGAAGACTCGTTCCCCGCCGACGACGCACCAGCCCGTCGGCCTGCTGGTTGTGTTACTTACCACGCTTTTCGGCGAGACAAGAAGCGTTGCCGCCCTCCGGGCAGTCTTTCCACCAAAGTCAACTACTACTCGAAGCGTTGCCGCCCTCCGGGCAGTTTACCCCTACCTCTTCCACGAGGTTACTTTGTGGGTGGTCACTGGGTTTCTGCCCCTTCGGGTTTCCGCCCACGGTTTGGTTATCAACATTATTCATTTACTCTGCACTTGTTCCCAACTCAATTTCAGTGAAGAAACTAAACAAGTGCTGCAGCTCAGCCTAACCGAGTTTTCATCGCCCAAGTTCTACCTGCTCTTTGGAATTGGTAAAGTCACATCGGCTGCTGTGATTGCTTTCCGATCCAGCTATCGGGATCGTTCCTTCTCGCCTGGACCCTACGAGAGGGAGACTTTCGCTCTTACCTCCCTCGAAACTGTGACTGAAGCCTTGTTGGACATGATGGAGGCCTGTATGAGGGACATACCAACCTGTCTGGTAGATGAAAGCCAGTTCACATTAACTATTGCCAGTCACGGCACATCACTGACATTCATGCACCAAGAATGTGCAGCAATAGTGCAATCTATTATCCGTATAAGAACGCGTTGGGCATTGTCACAGCCAGACTATATCCCACGGCACCCTAAAATACGACCAAAGGATGTTCCAGGGACACTGCTGAACATAGCACTTCTGAACCTTGGGAGCTCGGATCCAAGCTTCCGGTCTGCTGCCTATAATCTCCTGTGTGCCTTAACATGCACCTTCAATCTGAAGATTGAGGGTCAGTTGCTGGAAACATCCGGACTGTGCATCCCTGCAAACAACACATTATTTATTGTCTCCATCAGTAAAACCTCGGCAGCGAATGAGCCTCACCTGCCACTGGAGTTCCTTGAGGAGTGCATCTCAGGCTTCAGCAAATCCGGTATTGTTAAGAGTACATGACACCCTAGTTGTTGAACCCGGTTCGCTTCTGTAAGCATGATGACGACGCCAACCGTCAACGGGTTACTGCCATCCTGGTCAAGCTGAGCCTTACCGCAAAGAGTACCAGCAAATGCACAGACATGAGATCCGCCTTGCCAGAATAGCACGCAAAGCTAATAATTACTAGGTCCCTGCTGAACCCAGGCTAGCTTTTGTGATCCGTATTAGGGGAATCAATGGTGTTAGCCCTAAAGTCCGCAAGGTACTTCAGCTCCTACGACTGTGCCAGATCTTCAATGGAGTGTTTGTGAACCTGAATATGGCTTCAATCAACATGCTCCGTATTGCAGAGCCATACATTGCATGGGAATATCCAAATCTAAAGTCTGTCCGTAAATTGATTTACAAACGTGGTTTTGACAGATCCAACATCAGCGCATTGTTCTCACTGCCAATGCCCTGATTGAAAAGCAGCTTGGAAAGTATGGCATAATTTGTATTGAAGATCTGATCCATGAGATCTACACAGTAGGCAAGAACTTCAAAATGGCCAACAATTTCTTGTGGCCCTTCAAACTGTCCTCGCCACATGGTGGCATGAACGAAAAGACAACACCTTTTATTGAGGGTGGTGATGCTGGTAACAGAAAAAAACGAATCAACAGAATGATCAGAACTATGAACTAAAGGCCTGCCTGTCTCCAACTCCGACGCTCGAACAGCACCTGATGCGGGCTAACATTGCCATCCTAGCCCGTTACATGCTGATGCTGTCTTTCAGCCACTCGCTCGCTGCGGCCGTCCATCTCCCCTCAACAAACGCAAACATCTACTGACGCCGCAAACATCGAGGACGGGTCCAACGGACAGCCCGCGGCCGCGATCGGCCACGTGAAATTTGCAGTCCGCACCAATCACTGATCTGCGTAGCAACGGTTTACTCTCCGTTGTGCGATCGTCGTAGCACTATGGTACGCACCGTTCCGTGCGTGCCAGGCTCCCGAAGATTACGCTCACCTGTCGGCGAGTTCACCAACCTTGCCTGTAAAGTCCTTCTGGATCGCTCGGTTGGCGTTCCTGCAGAGTTCGTCAGAACAAGGACTTCTTCCACCATCAACGGAGCGATCGTCCACGTCCACCTGACCTGCCCGTCACTCTGACAAGGCCTGCTGTTTCACACGTTTCCACGGTCCTTCGCCTGACGGATACGTTTTATTCGCCACGACGTGCGTAAGGATCCGCTGACGACCAGCATCTTCAGACCTCGCCTGCCAAGTCGAGACAGTACGCCCGCCGAGACCGCCAGCTCGTCAGACCATCTTTGGACTTTCGTTAAAGCGAATTCTGGGGGGGCGCATGTGGCGGTACCACCGGTTGTCCCTTACTAACTATGTACATAATTCGCTATAACTTACCTGTTGGGGCCGTTGCCCCTTTAACTTACCTGTTGGGGCCATTGCCCCTTTAAGACACGCCCTAGCGCGCTGATGTCACGTCACGCATGTGACGTACGCGCGGCGGCTGCCAGCCTGACTCGGCCTTCCATGACGGCCGCCGGCACAGCCCGGCCTACCGCGACTTCGGCCGCATCGGCCAGCAGACGGGAGCGACGCGATCTCCCGCTCCCGTGACAAGCGCCGGGTCAACCCGGCCTCCAGCTCCCGCGACTTCAGCCTCAATGGCCAGCCTCCGCACCGGGTGAACGCGCCGACGTATCGGCGCGAGTCACGTGACCGCCCCAAGAGCGGACCAATGCGCTAACGTCACGTGACACCCGAAGCGCGGGAAACGCTCTCCCGAGGACTGCGGACTCAGTCCTCGTGGCGTCCCCGTCGGGGAAAGACCTACATCACGGTGTTCCTGCATCCAGCCAGCTTACCTGTTGTATTTCGTCTGTTCAAGTAATTAAACAACTTATTTATTGTTCATCTGAAGTCGAACTTAATTATTTAGTAGGCATTCGCCCTCAGAGGTCAACACGAATACCTACAATATAAATGCTCTTTCTTTCTATTGCTTTTTCCAACAAATCTAATAGACTTGTTTCATTTCAGGTTTCAGTTCTGACGATGGCAACATCATAATCTATTTCTTTTCTTTCCAGATGCTGTCTGACCTGCTGCGTATTTCCAATAATTTCTGTTTTTTATTTCAGATTTTCAGTTTTTCTTTTTAATCACTTAGAAGTAGAAGCTGAAATAAAAGACAAGCTCTAAGAGGTTACAAGATAGCAGAAGCCCAACATAAGTTGGCAATAGATAGTGAAACCATTGTAATATAAGGCTGCTCCTGATAGATTCAGGGACACGGGCTGATTTTCCACTGCTTTGTGCCCCAGCTATCGCTATTTCCAGGACACAAAGCACAGAGAGAAGCGGTGGTGACCCGCTATGCCAGGTCTCTCCCAACTTTGTGTTTCACTTACATTTCTGAGGTTATCCCCCATTGTGATTGGAATACATCTGACGTTTTTGCATCCTAGAGTTGTAACGTATATTCTATGCAATTTGAAAACTCCTCTCACAATACCTAACTACAGCCCTGTTTGTACTGTCACCAGCAAGAAAGAATCAAATTAATAATCCACCATGGACAAAAATACTTCTTTTTGCTACATCAACAGGTCAACCTTTGTACGGTAACTATAGCGAGTAACTGTACCTTAGTTGTCTCAATATGCTCCTGCAATGAATCAATGAAGAGATCTCCCACGGGTTCCCAGGATTCTCGAACAGCCTCAGCCTGGTCCAGGGCAAGACTAATCTCTTCCATGGCACCTTGGAGCTCTAGAAGCCTCTCCATTGTTCTCTCAATGTGCCTGTGCCGGTCAATGCAGCGAGCACTCAGCTTCTCCCACATTTCACTTGATACGTTAGCCTGCTTCCAAATGAACCGACTCACATTCTGGATTCTCTGCTTTGGTGACATATCTGAAATTATGATTCGTTAGAGGTTCAGAACAGAGCATGCCCTTGGAGGAATCTTATATGCTGACTTAATGAAGAGGATACATTGGTAACTGGATAATGGACAGATTAAACTGCCCAATGGCAGTCCAGTGGTGACAACAGTACAATAGCACACACTGTGATTATGGGATAAAGGGGCTTAGCAGGTGGTGATATGGAATACAATATAGAATAGATGAGATAGAGGAGTTTGTGATGTAGCAGCTACTTCCATCTCCGAAATGGACAAAATATAAAAATGAAGAAAAAAAGTATGGAAAGTGTTTGAAGATTCATCTTTTTAAAGAAAACAGTATTGAAGATAGATTAGGTTTGATTGTAGGAAAAATAAAATTAAAATAAAATAAAAGCTGTGAGAAAAAAGAATGGGAAAGAAGAGAGAATATAGAGAAAGAGAGAAGAAATTTTTTTAAAATTAAAATTGTATTATTTTAAATTTATGGGTTAATATTACAGTAGTAGAGTACGGCTGATATTTGAATAGCTTGATTTCATCATGTGAGTTTCTTTCAGTGAAACAGTGCATAAATTAACTATTTATAAAACTGATCATTACAGGGCCACAACTATTGACCTGGAGGGGATTACCAGCAGGCTAAGAGTCGAGCTTACTGCTTTAACTTTAAAATAATTTCAATTACTAGCTGCATGAACCATAGTCTGGGTGTGCAGTGTAGCAATTGTACAAACAATGCAGGGAGGAAAATGACAATATAGCCTAGAATGTAGGAGCTGATAATGTGATGAAAAGTCTGAAACCTCATTGAGGCCACGGGCTTTTATTCACATGAGGCTGAAGTTCCATAATGTGAATGGAGTGCATGAGCAACACTTCAGATGCTCAGTGCTCATTAACTAGGGACAAATGTTGAGAAGGGTCTTAATGGCCCAAGGGATTTTTTTAAAAACGGCGAATTAAAAAAAAATGCCAGGACTTTAAGGGCAGCACTTCCATTGGTGCTGGTGCCCAAGAGCAGTGGAATCTGGCATTTTCCCCATAATGTATATTATAATGACACAGATGAGGTCATAAGGAAAGCAAGATAAAGTGATGACCTTTGTCTTGTGCTGGTTCCTCTGTCTCCTCGAGAGGATGCTGGGATAGGAATGCCTGGGCTGACTCCAAAGTTGCCAATATGAAGGGTCCTTTAGTCTTTACGTCTTCCATGAAAGCCTTTAGTGAAAGAATGTGGAAAGAAAATGAAATCTTGGAACAGAAATCAAACGTTTAACTTTTCAGTTACCAGACTAGTAAATTACTTTATTACCAATGTTATTTTTAAAAAACTTTTATGTGAAAGTGCAATTGAAATTATGAGTAGCCTTGACATTATTTACACTTTTCCTTATGATATCTGATCGGAAGGTTGGGGCTGGGGCAGAAGATCTTGGCTTTGAAACCTGACAGGCTTCATATGTCAGGTGGATAAAAGGTTCAGGAATGGGGAGAAAACTGGAGACTGGGACTGAGCCATTTCAACATAGAAGTAGAGAATAGGATTTCATGCCCAGCAGAAACCACCCTCTTCAAGTAACTGCTCGCCACCTTATTCCTGATATTGTGACACACTTATTTTTTGATATTAAAATGGTGTGATTTTGGTCTGTAGTTAAAAAATTATAGTTGGGAAGACTCTTTTCTGTGGAAACTGAGACTCCTTTTTAAGATATTTCCTCTGCCCCAAATGTTCTCCACTGCTCCGGTTGATTCCGGAGATGAGGGGGTTGACTTATGAGGAAAGGTTGAGTAGGTTGGGACTCTACTCATTGGAGTTCAGAAGAATGAGAGGCGATCTTATCGAAACATATAAGATTGTGAGGGGGCTTAATCGGGTGGATGCGGTGAGGATGTTTCCACTGATGGGTGAGACTAGAACTAGGGGGCATAATCTAAGAATAAGGGGCTGCCCTTTCAAAACTGAGATGAGGAGAAACTTCCTCACTCAGAGGGTAGTAAATCTATGGAATTTGCTACCCCAGAGAGCTGTGGAAGCTGCAACATTAAATAAATTTAAAATGGAGATAGACAGTTACCTAGCAGATAAGGGAATTAGGGGTTACGGGGAGAGGGCAGGGAAGTGGATGTGAGTCTAGATTCGGATCAGCCATGATCCTATTGAATGGCGGAGCAGGCCCGAGGGGCCGTATGGCCTACTCCTGCTCCTACTTCTTATGTTCTTATGTTCTCTCCTGAAGGCACCGCTGCCTGATTGGGATCAGCTCAGGTCAGAGATCAAACTTGGGAATTCCTTGTCTACATAGCTCAGTTCCAATTCTGGGAAATACATTAACCATCTGAATTACCAGGGAGCTTTAATGTATATCCTTTTGTATATGTGCAGCTGCAAATGCATTATGGCAAAAGTGACACATGACTCCTCTCCTCCCCATCCCAAAACAAAAAAAGTTTGGCAAACACTTTTTTTATTAAGACACTTCCCCTTTAAGAGTGGTTTGCATTCTCTTTGCAGCTTCAGTCTTTAATTACGACATATATTTAACCTTCAACACAAGAGATTAATGTTAATTTTTGCAGAAAAATGAGATTATTGCAAAATGCAAAACATTTATCTACTGCCGACCATTTTCTTCAAACGAGTGGGTAACTTACTGAGTGGAACTCATTGTAGCGCTGCACTGCACCAATATCCCCTGTGAAGGGAAGCTGCTCAGACAATTCTTCATCTTTCAGGGTCAACCAGTCAATGATCTCCTGCAAGGACAGCTGCAGCTTGCCACTGTGATCAGAGAGTGCCTCCAGCCGAGCCCTTAGCACACAATAGAAGGAAGGAAGTTGGGGGGGGGGAATTAATAGTTTTCAAACGCATAAAGAGATCTTCAGCTAAGGTAAATGGTGTGGGAGGACAACACAGAAGATCACATAGTATGGACCATTATGGAGACTGGCAATGTGTCAAGGTTCCATTTGTGGTTGTGTGTCTGATCCCTGATCAATGCCTTATCTGATGTCATCTTCAGAGAGATGCTGTTGGTTCTCTCATGCTGCTGACCTCTATTCTTTGCTTCTGGGGATGTCTGCAATGAACAGGAAGGACACAGAGCTGGCAAACAATAACGTCAGCCCCACATGTACATGGGACCGACATCCACTAAAATGATTACCCCCCCACCCCCCACCACAATCTTCTACCTTTTTCTTTATTCAGGTATATTCAGGATAGGCTACAGTTGTACAGGTTGTTGGCAGCCTTCCAGTACTTCTCTCCTTCTCTTCACTAGCCTTTTTGTCAATTTTGAGGCTGGACGTTGAAGGACAGCTGGCTATTCAACCACAGGGTCCATCGCGACCAATTTTGCAGTTGTCCGCACCGGAGGTCCACACATGCGCACTCACAGACATACCTTCCAGCAGGGTACTCGATTGTGATCAAAGCCAATTTGTGTCCACCTCAGCCCAGAGGCACTGAGGCCAACTGTAGCATGTACTGCTACCTGACTGAAATAAGCTGACTCAGCCCAGGTGGGGAATTAAAACTAGGGCTTTCTTAGTCTCCCTGGCTCAGTATCACGTTTGGCGTGGTTTGGGGGTGGGGGGGGGGGGAGGGGGGAAATAAATAACTTTGCAACTATTGTGGAACTGCCCTTGAATTTACACAGAATAGATTGTGTTCATTTTTTCTAGCCTGGGCATGCCTGAATTCAGCTTTTTCTTTCGCTTCAAGACTACAGGGATATTTTCAGAGTCTGCTCATCCTCATTAAAGTTCCAAGGAGGCTGAGCTAAATTAGATAGTCAAAAATGGAATACTCAAAGATATCACTCACTTAGGACTGCAATTCAGATTGAATCCCTTCTGGATATATTTTATTTGAAGAAAAGATTTTTGTAAATGAGATCTAAATCCTGCTTTTGATTCTAAGTGCTATTGAGCTCTACTCACACCATCAGTTCCTGGCGTTATGACAGTTGAATGTAACGATTGGCGAGTAAGGTTGATTTATATTTAAGCTTTTAACGACTCAGAATTCACTCCAGACTATCACAACTGCCTCAGGATTTCTTTGTGAAAAACTCTGGCCAAGATTTTATTCTTACTGAACATATCTCCCAGAAACAGATTTCAATTTCTTTGAGTGAATTTTGTGCTCATCAAGGTGAAGAACGCCAGTGCGGGAGAGGAAAACACTTTTTTATTTTTTTGACATCCAGTTTCTGCATTAAGTAATCCCAGGTCAGGTGTAGCACAGGCAGAGGCAAAGGAAACCACCTAACAATGTGCTTTAGTTCAAATTACAGAACAGCACCCCTTACATTATGAAATGTTCTACTTCCTATGCCAGCAATCATTATGGTCTCTGAGTGAAATTGCCAATTTAGTCCTCATTATGAGCAGTTTTGCACTGCAGGCTGACGCACTAAAATTGGGTGAAGACTGTCCCAAACTCATTTACACAGAGCCCTTACACCCAATGGACTGTGAAGACCACTAGCTTAAACACCCACTCCCTCCACCAACAGTGCACTGTGTGTACTATCTGCAGGATGCACTGTAGCAACTCACCAAGGCTTCCTCAGCAGCACCTCCCAAACCCATGGCCTCCATTACCTCAAAGGACAAGGGCAGCAGATGCATGGAAACACCATCACCTCCACGTCCCCCACCTAAGTCACACACCATCTTGACTTGAACGTATATCACTACTCCTGAGTCAAAATTCTGGATCTCCCTACCTAACAGCATTTGTAGGAACACATTCACCACAAGGACTGCAGCGGTCCCAGAAGAAACCCCACCACCACCTTCTCATGCGCAAGTAGGGATGGGCAGTAAATGCCGGCCTTACCAGCAAAATCCACATCCCGAGAATGAATTAAAAAAAGACTTTGATCACATCAGTCAAGGCTGGGCTGCTAAATTGTCTCCTACACCTCAGTGCCTCAGTGGAGCCAAGGAGCAAGCTGTCTCTCATCAGATGATGGTGCAGGGCTAAAAATATTAAATAACTTAAAAAATATATAAATTCACCTGATATTTTGAGATTTCTTCTTAATCTCGCTCCAACAGAGGTTCATCTCCTTGAAGTGCTGATATGATGTCTGTGATTTAATTCTTTTGTTCTCTTGGTTTGGCTTTCACATTTATTCCTGACATCCTGAATCAATAATTATAACTATAAAAATAATTAAAATAAAACACTCATTAAGGCCATTTGTATGAATGTATGAAGCAATTGATTTGTGTTGATTCATTGATTAGATTTGGGTATTTGTTGTCAATGAATTATGGGCTGTATTTGCATCTTTTGTCAAAAGGGGGTGAAATGCCCTTTTCACTCTTTGCTATTTATGGGCAATTAATCGAATGGCTTGAAATGTGTGGTTTAAAAAAAATGTAATTTTGTTATTGGGATCAAAAGGAAAGCCAATCACAGCACACCCATAATGATCCCGTAATGCTTCTTAAGCAACGAATGATCGCTAAACCGGTATAAAATGATGAAAAGTTCAATAATGCAGCTGTATATTTGTGCGAAATCGTGCAGGAGGATGGTCACCAAAGCCAATGTGGAGACAATAGGTGTGTCAATATGTGAACTGCGTGCCCACTGCTGTGAGGACCTGACAGGAGGTGTGTAGAAGAAATTGTCCATTTAACAAACAGCACAGAGATAAAGCATGATTATCACTCGAAATTAGCAGCACAGGTCAAATATGAAAATGGAGGAAAGTCATAGTTGTTAAAGATTTCTGCGAAAAGGTGCTGCACTCACACAGAGAAATGTTTGCTAGGTTGTAATGAATAAGGTAGTGAAGTAGAAATAGCAGGGTTATATCAATTACATTATATATCCCATCCTGCCAGTCCGAAACTGTGCATCGACGCGCTGTATTTTATTACGTGAGCTGCTTATCGTTTATACACTTATGGATTATTGGTGTTCCTGTTTACGGATCGATGGTGGGTGCCCAAATGTCGACATGCGTTTAGTCAATGGTGCCCTGTATCTTTGGGGAATTCACCAAATAAACTTCTGCTACCTCTGCCGCTGACGAATGCTGAAGTTTGTCTAGCGAGCTTCAGTTACATCTAATAATGGAGTGCCGCAAGGAAAATAGCTGACTTCAGAGATATTGGGCCGTATTTTCCGATCGGAGGCTTCCTGCGTGTGGAGGCCTCCGATCTGGAAAAAATCTACGCTCTTACCTGAGGGCTCCAGAGGTCTGGCCATTTCTGCTCCTGGGCCTCTGCTCTACAAAATGCGCAGAGGCCCAGGTATCCCAGGGGCGCATGCGGTTTGCAAGCGTCCCTGGGATCACGTGGGCCATGGGGAACCAATGGGAGAAGGGAATCTCCCTTCATACTTTTGACAGCTTAGACCTGTCAAAAGTATGAATGGGGAACACTCCAAAAACATATCAAAACATTAAATAATTTTCTTTTTAAATCACGTATTTAAAATTAGTTACAATTACATTAAATTAAATATTTTAAACAAAAAGTTTTTTACGGGGCTAAAGTTAAATTTACCTTTTTTAAAAAGTATTTTTAAATTATAAATGATTGAAATTAAAAAAAAAAAAAACTTTTTAAAACTCTTATGCTGGTAAAAGTAGGCATAAGATTTTTAAGGGTTTTCAGCGGGCAGAGGTTCTGCAGAAAGCGGAACTCTCCACCCGCAGAGGCCCTTCTCCAGGGCAGGTGGATGATCTGTCAAGAGGATTCTTGACAGATCGGAAGTGCCGGTTTTCAGCACATGCGCTTCGCATGCCTGAAACCGGCACTTGCGAAGTCCCTACAGATGTGTACACAGTTCATACACACCTGTAGGGATCGGAAAATATGGGCCAATCTCTATGGGTGCCTGCAAGGAACATGCAGCATAAGATTTGAGGACAGTGATTAGCTTCAATGCCACTGGCAGTACAGTGCAAACGATAGATTCATGCATTTTTCTTAGCTTCTCCATTGTCCTATATGCTGGTTTTCAGAGTATCAGGTCACATTACACACATTCCCTTTCCTTTGCTACTGAAATGGCAGCTATGCACAGGTATCAATAATGCCTTTTCTGCTAAAAATCAAACCTTAAGGCAAAACCTCACAGCTGCTCCTTAACAAGGAAAAAATGGCTTAATGGACGGCCAATGTATTAAGGTGCATTACATCCATTTAGGCTCAGGCGAAATTTTTGGATCACAAGCTAAGTGTAAGTGAAGAAGGCCCTTCAACCCATTTAATCTCATCCTTCCAGAATGACAAGTCTACAGTGTTCCCGTTACAACATCTAGTGGACCCTGGTCTTAATCGCTATGTGTTCCAGGTTTTGATCCCCCTATATGTAAAGAAATACTTCCTTATGTCAGCTCTACATTTGCCCATCACAATTTTGAACCTCTGTCCTCTTGTCCTGATGTTCTGCAGATCTGAAACTATTGTTTTGGGCTCACGTTTTCAATCCCGTTTCTGTCACTATGCTCCACTTTGAGATGACTTTGAAGTTGAGGAGGCCTAAGTTATTCCTTACACCTCTTTCCTCCAACACTGGGAATCAGCCTTGTTGCTGGCATCTGCACTGACCCTAGGGTCTGGATGGTCCCTCACATTATAGCAAACAGAATTATACACAGCACTTCAGGTATGGCTTCAGCATGACCTCTGTGGATAGGACTGAGGGCGTACAGCACTAATATAAGCCAAATGGTCTTCCTCAGCCATAATTATCTTGTGATCTTACCTTGTGAGTGCAATGGATCGTGGGGAAAAATGAATCAAAGCAGATGGGGGTTGTGGGGGAAGGAGTTAAACATTTACTTGTTTTCTTTGGTATATTAAACTTCACATTCTCTTCAATCTGGTCGTTTAAAATTATTTTAGTGACTGTTCTTGCACTTCAGTGATCTGCTGTAACTCAGCAGGTGTTGATGTCAGATCAGCCATAGTAAGTTACTTATACCACTGTTACACTTGCTCCTGGCAGTCGCAAACTGGAGCGATTCCAGTTGCAATCCCAATTGCAGCAGACAAGAATCTATGCATTAGGATAGATGTACTAGTGCTGCAAATATTTAAAGAAAGAAATATCAGTCATCTTGTAATGGGTTGTGCAAAAAGGTGATAATGTTATGTGACTATATTAGTAACCTACAGTTTGAAAACCAGACTGACATGGAGCCACACTGCAGCTGGTCCTGTATGGTACTCCAATAAAACCACTACAAGTTGCTAGTTTTGTTTTTTCTGGTGGAGACTTTACTATAGCTTCAAGCTATTCTTATATCAAAAGTGTAGCATAATCACAAGATACCCATATAGACCCCAGTATCTCTAGGATGGAAAACCATTTAAACCCAATTTTCCAAACCCTTTTATGACTGACACTCTTTGATAATCATTCTTTATTTAGATTTACAATTTTCAGTCAATCAACAGTACTCATTTATCTTCACATGAAAAGGATGGACTACATTGTATTTCACTATTATATTCCTGTGTCTAGTCAGCAGGATATGGACCTTGAGCAAAGAGGACTGAATTCATAAAGAGCTGCAGGAAGTGTAGAAATAATTACTAATTTGTTCAGTCCTGTAGAGAACCATCTGTCGCTGACAACACCCAAACCTCTGGCAGGGAATCTTTTCACAGCTTGTTCTATCAATCTGCCAATAGATGGAGTGCAGCATTTGCAGGAAGGCTTACTTTGCATCAAGTGTGTATCAATATTTATTTAAAACCAAATGATAACCAAAAGCAGAAGAAAGTACAGAATGATTAAGAACTTTATGCTTATTAAGCCTGCTCCTTCTATGGACCATGTACAATTTGTTCTGTCATGGACTCTTGCCAACTTACATACTTTCTTGAGGAAGGTGAATATCTACAGGTATAGAAATATATAACAAAAATATAGAAAACTTGGTGAAATTTCTCCTGAGCCCCAAAGATAATCAAGTAAATACCCAGAATATCTATCTATCACTACAAACTACATTATTTAATCCTATCTGCTTGTGCCACAGGTAAGATTTCCATGCTATCTACAGCATTGGAACCACAATGTTTCAAAGAGTATCTGATCATTTGTATCTCATCCTTAAAAGCATTTATTCTGTTCTTAATCAGATCGCATTAACTGATTTGGATGCAAGCTTATTCGACAGATGTGCCATTGCGCTGAATAAGAAATATGGGCTGATAATGTGCTCCACTGCAGCGCAGTACTACTGCACTTCAGCTGTCAATGCCCATATAATCGGGAGCAGTGGCCTGCTCTGCACCCAATGCACAATATACAATTCGACCCAGAAGTGCTTCAAATCTGTGTGTGCTTTGTGTGTAATGCTCATTCAGGGAAGTAATTTTATTTAAAGTAGGACATAGTCCCATAATGTGCCTGAAGTGCCTGAACAGCTTTTCAGACACACAAGGGGGGAATTTTAACCCCCAAAAAACGGGTGGGTTGGGGTCAGGTGGAAGGTTAAAATGTTAAAAATCTGAATCCTGACTCCAAGACACCTCCAACCCGCCCACTTACGTTTAAAAAAAATTTGTTCATGGGATGTGGGCATCGCTGGCAAGGCCGGCATTTATTGCCCATCCCAATTGCCCTCAAGAAGGTGGCAGTGAGCCGCCTTCTTGAACCGCAGAGGGCAGTTAAGAGTCAACCACATTGCTGTGGGTCTGGAGTCACATATAGGCCAGACCAGGTAAGGGTGGCAGATTTCCTTCCCTAAAGGACATTAATGAACCAGATGGATTTTTAGAACAATCCAGTAGCTTCATGGTCACCATTACTGGTATTTTAATTCCAGATTTTTAAAATTAATTGAATTTAGATTCCCCAGCTGCCTGTGGTGGAATTTGAACTCACATCTCCGGATCATTATAATCCAGTAACATAACCACTATGCTACCGTACCCGCTAATGGAGGCAGGCCGGGGGGCGGGCAGCCAATCTGCTTGAAGGAGGCGCTTTGGCACTTTAAATATTATAATGAGGTTTTATGCCTCATTTTGAACCTCCATTTTAAATTTAACTGTGGGTGGCCTGGGTTACCCGGGCGACGGGGAACCCGCCAGCTAAAGGACGGTGAGGACTGCTGGATCCCGGAGGTAATTGCCTTTCCACTTACCTGCTGGATCCAGAGTACCTGCCTCGCCAACCCCCCATGATCGGAGACCCCCCGACCCTTCCGACCTCCTCCCGATCTCCACCCTGGAGGCCTCCGATTCCCCCTCGGCCTCCGATTCTCCCCTCGGTCTCTGATTCCCCCTCAGCCCCCGATTCATCCCCCCCTGGCCTCTGATTCCCCCCCTGGCCTCTGATTCCCCCCCTCGGTCTCTGAATCCCCCTCAGCCTCCGATTCATCCCCCCCCCCGGCCTCCGATTCCCCCCCTCGGCCTCTGATTCCCCCCCCCCGGCCTCCGATTCCCCCCCTCGGCCTCTGATTCCCCCTCAGCCTCCGATTCCCCCTCGGTCTCTGATTCACCCCCCTCCCCCGGCCTCCGGTTCCCCCCCTCAGCCTCAGATTCTCCCCTCGGTCTCGGATTCCCCCTCGGCCTCCGATTCCCCCTCGGCCTCCGATTCACCCCCTCGGCCTCCGATTCCCCCCTCGGCCTCCGATTCCCCCTCGGCCTCCGATTCCCCTCTCGGCCTCCGATTCCCCCCCTCGGCCTCCGATTCCCCCCCGGACTCTGATTTCCCCCCTCGGCCTCCGATTCCCCTCTTGGCCTCCGATTCACCCCCCCTCGGCCTCCGATTCACCCCCTCGGCTACGATTCCCCCCCGGCCTCCGATTTCCCCCCCCCCCCCCGGCCTCCGATTCCCCCTCTTGGCCGATGATCCCCCCCCTCGGCGGCCGATTTCCCCCCCCTCGACCTCCAATTCCCAGGAGGCCTCCGATTTCCCCCCCACTGAGGCCTCTGATACCCCCTCGGCCTCCGATTCCCCCTCTTGGCTGCTGATCACCCTCCTCGGCTGCCGATTACCCCCCCCATGGCAGCCGATTCCCCCGAGGCCTCCGATTTCCCCCCCACTGAGGCCTCTGATTCCCCCTCAGCCTCCAATCCCCCCCGAGGTCTCCGACCCCCCACACCACCAGGCCTCCGATTCCCCCCCCTCGGACCGATCTCTGATCCCTGGCTCCTGACCCCGAGCCCCTCCGATGATCCTGGCCTACCTCCTCTCTGCTCCCCAGGCCTACCCACCTGACAGCCAGCCCACCTCTAAATCTGGCTGGCTGCGGGCGGGTTTCCCATCTGCATTGCAACTTCCCCCACTCCCTACCTGCCTCCAAGATAAAATTCCGGCCTCAATGCCTGTTTGAAATGGGCACTTCATGGAAGGCCTCGTCAGAAATATTTGGCACAGCTTCTTAAAGTGTGTTGATGTCCAAAGATTTCCTGCCAATATCTGCAGTTTATTACTTACTATTTGTTGCAGAGCTGGGTAGTTGTTGGTCACCTTTTCAGTTTCGCTGTTAAGGCACAAAAAGACAACTTAAAGCTGCAGTCCATCTACTGCCTCTGTCTCTTTGCCCAATGATATTTGTTGCCTATATGAGCATTCTCTGGGCATTGCTTGGTGTTTGCAAGTTTCAGAGGAGGAGCAGAAGGAGGAGGTATGCCAGACACTTGTGTTATCATCTTCTGTGCTTGTTTAGGCTCTACTGTTCTGTCGGCCTTACTCCCCATCTATCTTATTCTGCTCCTTCTCAACTGAAATCTCGCGACATATTATAGTTCCAATTCTGCCAAATTTTAATTATCCTTTCCTATCAGTGTATGGTACAAGTATGTTCCGGGTGTTTGTCCTTTGTGACAGTGTGCGTCTTTTACTTCCCGACTGCGCTCCTTTTCAGTGTTTTCCCAGTGGGAAGTGGATGTGAGATGATTGGCTGCTGCATGTCAGTGTACCCCTCTGGGGATGAAGGTGTTCAAATACTTACTTATGTTGGGTAGTAGTTGACCCTGCAACCATACATACCATTGGTATTGAGGTAGTGAATGCCTGGGATTGTTTGCTTTCCAACACATCTGTAGTCCTTTGAACATTTCCATTAGCCATGCCAGCTTCTGCCATTCCTCTGCTGTTGGGCATTCCCTCAGCATGGTCAGAGATCTGTGTGGGAGCAGATCTCTGATCAGCTATGAGGTTGTCCAAGACCAGAGTATTAGCTGGTTCTGCAATATGATGAAGCTAGACAAGACAGACTGCTGTAGATTGGAGCTCAAGGTCTCCAGAACACTAGTCAAAGCTTTCATGTTGGAAGCTAAGTCTGAACTTGGATGTTGGCCAAATTGGTGCTCTGCTGCGGAGGGCATTGGAGTAGCCACACTCTTTATGGTGGTCTGCCACCCAGTCAGGCAATTACATAGCATCGCACAGATCTAGATTGCACACTCCTAAAAAACACTCCAAAGTGTACAGACTTCTTGCCACCATCTCAAATAACTCCATGAATTGTTGATGCTGAGTTACAAAACTACATTTGTAGACAGGCCACATGAGATCTCAGCTGGCCTTTTAGCCAGCAGGTTGCATCCCCTTCAGTTCCACCTGCTTGCCCCCAGGTGCCGGTGTTTGCCCTCAAGTGCTGGTGCTTGCCCCCCCCCCCAGTGCCGGTGTTTGCCCCCCGGTGCTTGCCCTCAAGTGCCGGTGCTTGCCCCCCGGTACCAGTGCTTGCCCCCCGGTGCCGGTGCTTGCCCCCAGGTGCTGGTGCTTGCGCCCAGGTGCCGGTGTTTGCCCCCCAGTGCCGGTGTTTGCTCCCCGGTGTCGGTGCTTGCCCCCCAGTGCCAGTGCTTTCCCCCCCGGTGCCGATGCTTGCCCTACAGTGCCGGTGTTTGCCCCCCCCGGTGCCGGTGCTTGCCCCCCAGTGTCGGTGCTTGCCCCCCGGTGCCGGTGCTTGCCCCCAGGTGCCGGTGCTTGCCCCCAGGTGCTGGTGCTTGCCCCCCAGGTGCTGATGCTTGCCCCCCAGTGCTTGCCCTCAAGTGCTGGTGCTTGCCCCCCCGGTGCTGGTGTTTGCCCCCCGGTGCCGGTGCTTGCCCCCAGGTGCCGTTGCTTGCGCCCAGGTGCCAGTGTTTGCCCCCTGGTGCCGGTGTTTGCCCCCCGGTGTCGGTGCTTGCCCCCCGGTGCCAGTGCTTGCCCCCCCGGTGCCGGTGCTTGCCCCCAGGTGCCGGTGCTTGCCCCCAGTGTCGGTGCTTGCCCCCTGGTGCTTGCCCCCAGGTGCCGGTGCTTGCCCCCGGTGCCGGTGCTTGCCCCCGGTGCTGGTGCTTGCCCCCAGGTGCCGGTGCTTGCCCCCAGTGTCGGTGCTTGTCCCCTGGTGCTTGCCCCCAGGTGCCGGTGTTTGCTCCCGGTGCCGGTGCTTGCCCCCCGGTGCCGGTGCTTGCCCCCCGGAGTCGGTGCTTGCCCCCGGTTGCTGGTGCTTGCCCTAGGTGCCGGTGCTTGCCCCCAGGTGCCGGTGTTTGCCCCCAGGTGCCGGTGCTTGCCCCCAGGTGCTTACTACTGCATGAGTGGGTGATGCTGGATATTGTGAGGTGCTCTGTTGGAACTTGCAATACCATCTCCTCTTGGGCGTCCAGAGGAACAGAGCAGAAGAAAGCACTATTTTACAGTGCTAAAAGAGCTTGAAACAGATTGTAACATATTGTAAAACACTGCACTGTGCGAGGCTGTAGTGCCTCAGTGTTTGCTTGTGTGTGACAGAGTGAATGAGTGAGTAAATGTGCTAATAAGGAATGAAAAGCCAAGGATGATACTAGCCCTAAACCCCCAATTTCACACTCACTCCACTTCCTCTATTGCCACCCCATCCATAAGCTCCTCTCCTCATAAAGGTGTTAAGGTTTGCAGCTTTGGTGAACTGACTTCCTATCTGATTGCACTGCCTCCTGTTAAATGCAGCCTTCTGCAAGGTGATGTAAAAGGGCATATGTTGGAAAGAGAACAGTCTGCAGAGATGTGTGCCACCCCATGTGCCAAGGACATCAGGCATCTTTAGTGAGTATTCGAACAAAACGCAGCATTAAGGAACATTGCGCTGGCATTGTAATCGGTGTTTGTTACTTACCAGATTTAATAGACAACAGGGTCAGCGCTTTGACATGGTAGTATTACACAGTGGTGTTAAGACTATAAACATACCTGAAGGTGAACAGTCAGCAAGGTGCACTATATTCTCCCTCTATGATTGTGCTCCAGGTTTACAGCCTAGAGTAATTAAGATGTTTTGCAGGGCGACGTTGTCAGAAGTAGCGACATGTTTCCACACTTGCCTCAGCAACTTTGCACAGCCCAGAAATGTTCTTCCTCACCCACTCCCAGGGTCAGGTCATAGTTGAGTCTGCATTTATGTGCTGCCACCTCCGTTCATGCTGCTCTGATGCTACTCTTTATTGCAAGGTAACCTTATGCTGAAAGTAGAGCCACCTTGTATGGCCTCTGAGGCATTCTCACTCAATGGTGTGGTTGTGTCTCCAGCCATTTTTCTGGAACTTGCAGCGGGACTGCTTTAAGAGTAACCAGCAGCCCTTTAAGAGCTGCTGGAGCTGCATATCCAGGCTCTGACCTCTGGGCACTCCCAGCATATCATGCCCTAAGAATATCAAAAAATATTTAAATGAGCTGGTCTCGCATTATGGTGTGAGTTCACCTCTGTGCCCGTGGGTGCGAAGTGCAACGGATTTAGTGCTGCTACCTTAGAACTCATTGACACCTATATTTCTTGTAATTTCAAGCCATGCTTGAAGCTGGCCAATTGCATACTCTTTAGTTGGATCATGTCCACGTAAATTCTTCTTCACTGAAATCAATTCTGTCAGCTTGTACTTATAACTTAAAAAATTAGAGTGATAGAATCTCCTTGTTGGTCTTCTCTGAGCCTTCTCCAGTGTATCAGTGCCATTTTGAAGGCAGGAAGCATTAATATTCCAACTGTAAGTTATACAGGGTTAAAATAAGCTATTTAGATTTATAATTGAATACCCACTGGATGGATTTCCAAAATCTGCAGCCTTTTTAATAACATTTTCATGTTGCCAGGATACTTTGACACCCCAAAACTTTATACTTTTCCACCTTTGACAATCAACACCTGTCTTCATTTTCATACCAACTTAAAATTAGCTGCGTTGAAATCTGCAGAGGTAATTTTCTGACTCCATGCTTCTGGTGGGAAACCTCACTTGATGGCAGCACATGACGGAAACATCTCTGAGTGCTGTGTAATATCTTCCAACAGTTTAAATGAAAGGTCAGAAAATCATGCAGCGTGCATGCTCAAATTTCTGGGTTACGATCAAGTGAGGCTTCCTGCCACAAGAGCAAAGTCGGGAAATTACCCCTTAGACGCCATTCCTTAAGCTTATCTTTTCAATTGTCCAGATCTCCCTAAATGCCATTATTTCCTTCACACTGGTCTCCTGGGCAAATCAGTAATTCTATTTTATATTGCCACGCCAATTTTTAATCTAGCAAGCTACTTTGCCTTTGGCATTATACATCTTAAAAGCCTCAGAGGTAGAAATGCTTTCTCAAAATCTAAATAAATTCTATACATTATTGCCTAGTAGTTTAGTTATCTCCTCAGAGAAGACTAGTAGATTTATGAGGCTTCTTAAACCATGCTGACAATTCTTTATAAGCTCTGTGCTCTTTAGACAAGCTTTGATAAGATCCTGTAAAATGTTCTTAAGCAATTTCCCCTTCGCTTACTCCTGTTTTGAATAACGGGATTAGAGCAGCTGTACTCCAGTCCACAGTTACAGCTCCTGTATTTATTCAATTGTCCAGATCTCCCTAAATGCCATTATTTCCTTCACACTGGTCTCCTGAGCAAATCCCGAGCTCCTAAAAATATTACCCAGACACTCAACCTCTTTCTTTGAGGATTCTATGATGTATTCCTTCTGGTCCAGGTGCCTTATAGACATTGGATTTTTTTTCATAACTATTGGCATACCAATGTTTAGGTACTTTAGAAAAAGGTTTGAGGCCCAGTTTGACCGGATCTGAAATGTATCTGCAGTCTTTATTCATGAAAAAGAAAGACTTACATTTATATAGCGTTTTTCATGACCACTGGACGTACCAAAGCGCTTTACAGCCAATGAAGTACTTTTTGAAGTGCAGTCACTGTTGTAATGTAGGAAATGGGGCAGCCAATTTGTGCACTGCAAGCTCTCACAAACAGCAATGGGATAATGACCAGATAATCTGTTTTTTAATGATTGAGGGATGAATATTGGCCAGGACACCGGGGATAACTCCCCTGCTCTTCTTCGAAATAGTGCCATGGGATCTTTTACGTCCACCTGCGAGAGCAGACGGGGCCTCAGTTTAACGTCTCATCCAAAAGACAGCACCTCTGACAGTGCAGCACTCCCTCAGTACTGCACTGGAGTGTCAGCCTAGATTTGTGTGCTCAAGTCTCTGGGGTGGGACTTGAACCCACAACCTTCTGACGCAAAGGTGAGAGTGCTACTAACTGAGCCACGCCTGACACTGAAGACTGATGTAAATAATTCATATAATATACTTTTGTTATTTTGCATAATACTTTTACCTTGTACAACCCTTGCATATTTATCTGGCTTTCAGAAAAAAAATTAATGGCCTAGAAATTCACGAAGGCCTGAAAGTGGGCAGTGACACCATGGGGCGAGATTTGCTTGTGCCCATTTAGAAATTGCAGGCAGCATGTTATTTTGGAGCTGTGCTGATTTGAATGATTTTAGCACACAGCCCAGCGATGAATGCGCTGCTTTAGGCCCAATGTCACATTGCTGTAGCGTCACTGGAGTGAGGCTGCATTCTCTTAAAGCAAGGCTGTCATTTTTTAAATGGTCTTGAACCCTTAAAGGTGAATTGCCTGCTGAAAAAAAAATTAAAAATCATTCAAAAATAGGCAGTCTTCAGCTCTTAAAGCTGAACAGCCTTCTGCACATAAAAAAATGGTAAAAGTGCTTCAGCATTAATACAAATGGCACAACAGGCCAGGGAAAGGGTACCCAGGGTCTCGCATGCAGCACCTGAGCTTTGTGCAGAGGGTCAACACTGGAAGAGAGGTCTTCTACCCACAGGGGGCCAGGGAGCCCTCCAGAAAGAACGATGTGGGACCAGATCGACGAGACAGTCACTGCCAGCAGTGTCACCACAAGGACCTGGCTCCAGTGCCCAAGGAAGTTTCATGACCTCAGCTGAGTGGTCAAGGCCAGTGAATACATCTTCAAAAGCCGTCTCCTACCAACTGCACCACTAGCCTCACACACTGCTCAATGCATGACCGCCCTCCCCGCATCACTCACCTACCAACAATCTCTAGCAAACATGAGGCACACCTCACATTCCTAGCTTCACCTCACCCCCATGGAGGAGACAGTGCTGGCCATCCTTGGCCAGCGGCGGGGCTGAAAGAATACAAGATGCCAGTATCCTCATACATTATCGCCCTTCTCTCATCCCACTTCCCCCTCATCCCATCATCTCTTCTGATGTACAAGATGCACATGGTGTAAGCAAGTATCTCTTGCTTTCCTGCCCTCCCATCACCACAACCCTACCTCTGTGCCTTCCTCATTTCAGACACCCAAGAAATCCAGCCTGCCCAGCCAGTGGTTGACCACGAAGAGGGAGAGGAGAATGAAGAAGAAGTAGAAGAAACACCATCACTCGATTTCCAACTCTCAGCCACCAGCTCCTCAAGGTCGACCAGCAAGGCCATCTGCAGTGTCCCCCACTGTAAGCCAACAGCCTTCCACCAGCCATGCTGCAGCCACTGGGGTAGCACTGCATGACATCAGTAGGATAGGCAAAGGCACATGCAAGACAGTCACTAAGGGAATGCACAAGGGTGATTAGTTGATTTTTTGATGTCATACTGGATGCATATATGGATAAAGTTGGATTGGAAAGTTTGCTTCATGGTGGCTTTTATTTCAGCATTGTGGCCAAGAGGACGGTGTGATGGTCAGTAACAGAGGGAAGGTAAGGCATGGGATAAATGCTGAAAGGGGAATTGGGGTTGTGGTCACTGGTACCGCAGGTGGTTGATTCGATATCAGATATCCTGGCCAGAAAGAGGCTTTGGGTTGTGTCCTTCTTTCCGTTTCCTCCTCTTCTACTTCCTCCTCTTCACGCTGTGAGCAGTTTGTACCCTTTGCTGCCTCTGTTTCATCTCCATGTGATGTTGCAGCCCAAGGGGGACTGCAACTAGAGCCCCCAGGACTGTGAGCAAGTGATCTTTTCAGAAGCCTTCATTTAACGTCCAAAGCCTTGCAAGTGTCCAGCAGCACTCCCTGCACACTTTAATAACTTTTTAAATGTATTGCACCAAGCCACTACTCCAATAAAATATTTTTAAAAACTCCAAAAGCTGAAATCAAAACTTACCTGAAAGATGTGCGTATCCCTTTAAGAAACGCTGACAGCATTTCTGTCCAACTGCAGCACGCACGTTCTTCCATGCGTGGTTAGAAGAGGGCAGTATGGAGAGCGGTGACGTCCAAAATCGCAGTTGTGCGTCAATTCAGGTGTTGCACGCCGATTGACGTCGCGATCTGTGCATTTACATTGGAGAGGCGAGCGCAAGTAATGGAAGCACTGCTGACTTCTCCAAAATGGCGGCCGCTGTGTCCCGTGCCAGAAGCGGGTGGAAGCAAGGCGGCTGCCATTTTTCAAGAGAACCAGCCTTATTGGCTGGCGCTACAAGATCGAATTTTGCGGCCATAAATTCTTGTTAAGTCATTTAGAATTTGTATGTAGATGGGTTTTCTCTTGTTGTAGTGTTCTGACACACTGACCAAGCTTTTGAAAGATGTGTCTTCCATCTTCAGGACTATCATCATTATAAAGATCACTTAAATAGTACTGGTAACTGCATACCTAAACAATTGAGCATTGGGTGCATTTTCAGCAGCTCTACTAGATTGCTATATAGTAAACGTAATACACACCATTTTTCCTGATAATCTGCTAGGTATCAGTTAAGAAAGAGTTAGCACAAGTATGGTTGGTGTGAGAAGTGGAAAAATTCACACTGATGCAGTTAAGGGGTGCTTGTTTGAGTTGGAGTTCAGTGTATTGTTGGGCATACCTTTCCTTTCCATCTGACCTGGTGGAGAGGAGCTCACAATAAGCATGGATCCTATATAATAAAATAAAAGCATCTTTTCAAGTAGTCACACTTCCCAAAAGATTCCACTAACTGATATCACACTAAAACACTTCTACAAGTTTGGAGCTAACATCAGGTGCTACCTATCTGTTTCCACGCAGTTGTTCTGGTATAACAACTGAAAATGCTGGAAACACTCAGCAGGTCAGGCAGCATCGAGGAGAGAGAAACGTTAACTCTGTTTCTCTCTCCTCGATGCTGCCTGACCTGCTGAGTGTTTCCAGCATTTTCTGTTGTTATTTCAGATTTCCAGCATCCGCAGTATTTTGCCATTGTAGCAGTTGTTCTGGTACCTTGATAAGCACACCTCTGATTCCTGGAAGAGGCCAAGAATATACCAACTGTGGCTCCAACTCCCCAGGGCAGGAAAGTAGGTTAAATCTCCCAAACTTCAAATGTTACTATTGGTGACACAGTTGCGGGGCATCAGTGCCTGGAACAAGGCCAGCTGACAAAACTCCCAGCTGAGCATGGAGGCAAGTGCTGATCTACCTGCTCTCCTGAGCACCATCACCATCACAGATCCTCAGAAAGGTCAATCAGGAGCTAAAAAATCCTGTAGTATACTTGATGTTAGAGATCTGGAGAAAGGTGCATCTGTGCCTCTCTGATGGTGCCCTCAGGTATGTCAACTGTCTTGTATTGTGGCTGATCTGAAAGCTCTGAGAATTATTAAAAAATGATTTCAGGAATTGAGATGAAAATGGCAAGCTGCTTGAAGAGGGCTGCTTCATGGCCTTTCAGCAGCTTGTCAAGTTGTCCCATATTTTACAGTAGAACGTTTTCCGCTATTTTCAGATCTGACACTACCTGCAAGGCCTGAGCCAAATCTAGTGCAACCACCACTCTGTCAGAACCACCTGTCTGCAGCACAGAACACCCACATCTCCCCCTCGCTTTACATACTGTCCCCCACAACAGCAGGAAACACAGAAAACTCAGCTGTTCATGATTATAACATCTGCGCAGCACAGACGTAGTAAAGTTTTTAACTGCGTATGTTTGTTTTGGCGTTGTGTTGCTCCAGTATAAATCACAATGCTTACATTATTAAAATAAAAAACAGATTTATGTCTGCACCAGTTACTTTAACAGCTCCAAGATTAATGTAAAAATCTTTAAATATATTAAATTAAAATAATTATGTATAAAAGTTGTACACGGATTTAGAAAAGCTGTTCTGAATTAATTTACAACGGAATAGAAGAAAATTTACAAAACTAACAAGCAATTTTGACATTAATGTGGTAGTCACAGTCATTTTCTTCTGTTACAGACTATCAGATTAAATGGTTTATGAATAATGTAGGTTGGGTAAGTACTAAATAAGTTTCAAAGTTAACTCTAATTACTGTACTTTTGCATAAATATTGTATAAAAATCTATCTCAGGCAGTTATGTTTAGCACATTAGACACAGTCTTAGGACAGTGCTGCTGATTCACAAGTGATGAGTTCGTTACTGAATGTACTTGCTCTGGTGTCAAAATAATTAAATATTGCTTTCCATTCACACAACTGGATTATTCTGCGACTGAGAGACAGTCTCAGAAAACTAGGCACATGAGTCATCTGAAGGGTACAAGCCTGAAACATCAATAATCTGTCTTTTCTCTTTACACATGCTGGCTGACCCGCTATGTATTTCCAGCATCTTCTGCTATTATTTATGATATTCAGTAATACATTTTGTATTGCAAACACAGCATGCATTGGTCTAAATAGAGGAGGGTGCAATTAATGACATAGCAGCCCACTCTTAACTTCATCTACTTTTTAAATTTACGGTGTTTTTTTTCACTTTGAAGGTGCAGAAAATAAAAAGGAAAAACTGCAAATGTTAGAAATCGGAAATAAAAACATAAAATGCTGGGAAGACGCAGCAGGCCAGTCAGATTCTGTAAATAGAAAAGACTGGTTATGGTGATTGGGTGTGTATGCTTCATCAGAACAGATGTGTTGAAGGGTACAAGCCCGAAATGTCAATAACCTGTCCTTCTTTCTCTTTACAGATACTGACTGACCCGCTATGTATTTCCAGCTTCTTCTGCTATTATTTCATGATATTCAGTAATACATTTTGTATTGCGAACATGGCATTCATTGGTCTAAATAGATTGGCAAATAACGTAGAGACCCAACTAAGAAATCGGAGATTGGCATTATGTAAGAGCAAACTTATAGCGCAGCAGTGACTATAATACAGTATTTGCTCAATGGGTGGCCCTGACCGAAAAAAACATTAACAACATTGATCTCCAAAACAGAAACAAAAAATGGTTCTGTCCTTGCTGTCATAGTTGTGACTGCTGGGATCATTTTAATTGGTTGGTTTGGGTTTCTTTTCCTTGGCAGCAGCGCGGTTACTGGAGGCATGTTGGTCGTTTGGTATGGATTTTTGTCCACTGTGCAAATCTAGTGGAAACAGCCATCAGAGCTGAAACAACTAGTGGCTTCTCATCGGGCTGTAAACAGAGAGAAAATGGTTTCATAAAAATTGTCCCTGTTGGGCATTATCTGATGAACTGTACAATGTCTCAAACTGAATCATACTGTTCTCAACCTTGGTGTTCTATTGACTTCAGAATATTAATCCAACATTACGATCAACGTGTAAAACTCCAAGCAGTTACAGTCACTAGATGACTCATCCAGGGTCCCAGCAGTGCATGAATCATCATGTTCCTTAGAATATTTAATCATTTGTGCTTATTGTTTGTTATTCTTTTAACCTTCAATTCTGTTCTTAAAAAATATACTTATGCAGCTCTTTCTTAAAATAGTTACTCAAAATAGCTGATTTTACTTATCTGGGCGACACCCCTCCCCCATCTCTAGTCTTGCTTGATGTTTCCTAATTTTGTATGTATATCATCCAGTTTTGCAATCACAATCTAAACTAAATACCGACAGATAAATTCCCATGTTGCGTTGTGTTACTGGAAGGACGTACTTTTACCTGGTCACCTTTGTCAGAGGAAGCCCCACTTCTGAAATCTCAGCTGTCCCATGTATCAAACACAACAGAATCCACATCTCATCAGACCTATGGGTTTAGGCATTGCCCCAGTATGAAACCCTCTTTAGTATCACTGTATCCCAAATTAAACCAATCTACTCCATCGGCATTGGGGCTGGAACAGTGCTGCAGACTTGTTTACTACTAATCAACCAATTGTCTGCCAGGAAAGCTGTGCTGATAAAGATTTTGGTCTATCTTTCAGTCCTAGCTTTGCAGAGACTACCCCTTACACACTAATATGAGAAAGACATCTGCCGTATTTTCCGTATGTTTGTGGCAAAGCAGGGAAAATTTCTGGACATCCTCCACACATCGAACCACCATCCTCTGATATGGTCTGTGCTCTTGTACGCTGTGGAAGATTTTGAGTTGGACCAATTTCAAGTTAGTGAATGACCATTCAACTAGATGGACTATCACAATTTCAGTCAACAATTATGAGTCCCAACAGTTTCATATTAGCAGAATATATGTGGCAGATTTGTGACTGACTATTTGTCTAACAGCGAGGAAAGGTTAACCCCAGCTTAAAATATGCTTAAAGTACATGGGGGAAAAATTGAGTCCCTTTGAGGCACTACCTTCGCCGGGTTTAGCGCCCCGAAGAAATTAGCGCCCCCGTGGCCGAAGTTCATCGGTAGCGCCCCTAGAGAGAAGCGCGGCGCTACTGGAAGCGCCCCACCTCCCTCTTGGGGTGCTGCGATGGAATATCGTGGCGCTTCGTGTTGCGGTACTGCAGGCCTCCCTCCCCTTATTAAAGGGGAGGGGCCTTGCGCAGCGCGACCCGGGGCCCAGTTGGGCCATCAGGGATCGGAATGCCGGCAAAAGAGCCCGGCACTCAAGAGAAGTGCCAGGCTCACGGAGCATGGCCGGCACTCCGCAGGGGGCAGTAAGGAGGCCAGTGACGGTAACGGGGGCAGGTGCTGGCAGGCGGCCAGCAACAAAAATGGCCGCCCGGCACCTCGCCTTTAATCAGTGCTGCCCCAGCTGCAGGTAGGCCCTCCTGATCCTGTAGGACATAGCATCCGGCGGTAAGTCAGGGGGCGCTACCAAAGATCACGGCCAGGATGCGAGCGGGGCGCTGCGCATGGCGATGATGTCATTGCCGGCGGTGTGGCGCTGCGAGGCGCTAACGGTTACCGCTGCCGCTAACCTCCCGCTGAATTTCGCGGGAGATGTTGGCAGCGTCGTGCCCGGGAGCTGATTGCTTTGCGCCCCATTAGTGCCCTCTTAGGCACTAACGAGAGGCGCAAAGCCACTAAATTTCCCCCCCACGTATTTAGCACAGATAAAAAAATAGTAAAACAGCTGGTGAACTTATTTTAGTTAGTACGATAGCAAAATACTGTGGATGCTGGAAATCCGAAATAACAACAGAAAATGCTGGAAAAACTCAGCAGGCCAGGCAACATCTGTGGAGAGAGAAATAGAGTCAACGTTTCAGGTCGGAACCCTTCGTCAGGACTGAAAAAACACAGGAAATGAAACAGATTAAAAGGCCAGTTTGGGGGGCTGGGAAATGGGGATGAAAGAACAAAAGAGAAGTGAAGAGACATTAAGAGGTATTCAAGACGAGACGAGATGGTGATAGGACTAGTAAAGAGACAAAAGACGGCTCTAGATGTTTTTTAAATGGATGCAGTGTGAAATGTGAAATGCACTGGCAGAATGAGAGACAGCTGCCATGTGGGAGAAAAAAAAGGGGGGAAGGGCACAAAACAAAGGTGTGGATGGAGAGGTCGAGAGTGTTCATGTGGCGCCGCATGGCGTTGAGCGTGGATCTCAAGATGCGGCGAGAGCAGTAGTTCGAGGAACACCTTGGAGATATTTGTAATCCTGGGTGGATCCGAAACACGAAGGGTGGAAGTTTAGTTGGAATCCACATGGAATAAGTTGGAACCGGAGACAGTTGCTGAGGAAAATGATGTGGCTGTGAAACCGAGTCTTAGCAGAGTTTAGTTAGTGCCAGTTTGGCTCAGTCCCTCAAACCTCTTTAGGTCAACCAGGGACTTGAGCACATAATATAGGTTGACGCTTCTGTGTAATTACTGAGGGAATGGTGTATTGTTAGAGGTGTTGTCTTTTGAATGAAACGTTAAACTGAAGCCTTTTTTGTCTGTTCGGGTGAATGCAAAACACCCAACAGCATTATTTGAAAGATTTCTCCCAGTGTCCTGGCCAACATTTATCCTTCAACTAACACAACCAAAAAACAGATTGCCTGATCGTTTATCTCAGTGCTGTCGATGAGACCATGCTGTGTGCAAATTGGCTGCCACGTTTGCCCACAGTGACTACACTTTGAAAGTAATTCATTGGTTGTGAAGTGCTTTGGAATGTCCTAGACATAGAAGATAGGAGCAGGAGTAGGCCATTCGGCCCCTCGAGCTTGCTCCGAATAAGAATGCAAATAGCAGAGGATGGTTACGATCCATCGACCTCTGGGTCATGGGCACAGCAGGCTTCCGCTGCGCCACTCTGCCAGCTGAGGATGTGAAAGGCACTATTCCTTTCAAGTTCTTTCCTTCTTTAGAACCACCCAGGGATTGGTTTGATTGGCAAGTGATTAACTGTGCAAAGTACAAGCCTGATATATTTACACGTATCATGAGTAAATTGAATGCCAAAATAAGTATTATAATCACTAAATGGCACTACAATTACTGCAAGTTGGACAACGCTATTCGATATTATTGAAATTCTGGGATTCCGTCTCCTCCAATTTATGCTGGGATGAAATACAGTATTGCCACACAGTCTCCATGTTCTCCCTAGTTCCCTGTTACCTGTTGACAATAATGTTCTATCATAAACAATAATACAGCAGAACACACAAAGAGTAATTAAATACACCCCACAGAAGCCTGGAGAAGACCAAAGTCTTTAAAGACTGAGGCCTAGAAATTGAGTTTTGGCGCAGCCAGGGCTTTAGCGCCGGAAGTTAGTGCCGGAGCTAAGTCGCGCTGGTCGGGCCCAAAATTCACCAATTCTGCGCCCAAACGGCTGCCGGCGCTGCTGAGAGCTGTTTGCGCCTGAAAACTGGCGCTACGCGCTGAATATCGGCGCTATTCCGGCGCTGCGGCGCCCGCTGCGGTGCGGCAGGTTCGGGAAGTGCAGGCCTCCTCCTTCCCTTAAGGAGGAGCTGCCTGCACCCGGCCGCGGCCCGCGAAAATCTTTTTAAAAATGAGCCCGGCACCTCGGACAAGTGCCGGGCTTGCTTCTGTTCCGGGGGTGGGGGGGGGAAGTCCGGGGAGGGAGCTGCGGCCAGGCGGCCGGCGGGAAAGCGGCCGGCTGCCGCGGTGCCTTTAATGCGCCGGCGCAAAGTCATGTAAGACTCTGTTGCCAGAGTCTTAGTTGCGGCTGCCACGGGCGAGGCGGCCGCAACTGAATTTCGGCGCTGGGGCCCGTCGGCATGGCAACCGGGACGCTGTGCACACCGATGACGTCATCGGTGCTGGCGCAGCGCTACCGGTCTACCGCGGCGGAAGGGCCCCAGGCAATTTCGGCGCCGGCGCCAATTGCAGCGCTAGGCCCTCTAGCGCCGCAAAATCGGCGCTAAGGGCACTGAATTTCTAGGCCTATGAGTATAACTCTCCTTCTCCTTCTCATTTTCTTGGATCCTCCAACTATAGTTGAATCTGCTTTCCCTGCTCACTAATAATTTGCTTACTAATGTTCACTTTCCTCATTAGAGAAGTGAATTCTACCCATCTCCAACATGAGTCCCTGGCACAGTTCAGGAAAGTAATAACTGTTGAAGTAACTTTGATCACTGGAGTATCCTTAAACATGAACTTTCTGCTGAACCCCAGAGAATGGATTATCCAATTGAGTTATCTGACAGAAACTTGACACCATCCAGGACACAGCAATCATTTGATAGTTATTCCTTCCACTGACCTCAATATCCACCCCATTCACCACCAGTGAACCGTGGCTGCAGTATTTACTATCTACAGGATGCACTACAGCAATGCGCTGATGACTGCACAGTGTTCAGCGCCATTCACAACTCCTCAGATAATGAAGCAGTCCATGCCCGCATGCAACAAGACCTGGACGACATTCAGGCTTGGGCTGATAAGTGGCAGGTAACATTCGCACCACAGAAGTGCCAGGCAATGACTATCTGCAACAAGAGAGAGTCTAACCACTACCCCTTGACATTCAATGGCATTACCATCGCCGAATCCCTCAACATCAACATCCTGGGGGTCACCATTGACCAGAAACTTAACTGGGCCAGCCACATAAATACTGTGGCAACAAGAGCAGGTCAGAGCCTGGGTGTTCTGCGGCGAGTGTCTCACCTCCTGACTCCTCAAAGCCTTTCCACCATCTACAAGGTACAAGTAAGGAGTGTGATGGAATACTCTCCACTTGCCTGGATGAGTACAGCTGCAACAACACTCAAGAAGCTCGACACCATCCAGGACAAAGCAGCCCGCTTGATTGGCAGTCCATCCACCACCTTAAACATTCACTCCCTCCACCACCGGCGTACCATGGCTGCAGTGTGTACCCTCTACAAGATGCACTGCAGCAACTCGCCAAGGCTTCTTCGGCAGCACCTCCCAAACCCGCGACATCTTCCACCTAGAAGGACAAGGGCAGCAGGCGCATGTGAACACCGCCACCTCCAAGTTCCGCTCCAAGTCACACACCATCCTGACTTAGAAGTATATCGCCGATCCTTCATCATCGCTGGGTCAAAATCCTGGAACTCCCTCCCTAACAGCACTGTGGGAGTACCTTCACCACACAAACTGCAGGTGTTCAAGAAGGCGTCTCACCACCACCTTCTCAAGGACAATTAGGGATGGGCAATAAATGCTGGCCTTGCCAGCGACGCCCAGATCCCATGAACAAATATAAAAAAAAACTCACCAAGCTTACTTTGACCCCACCTCTCAGCCCTGTAACCTCTAACACTAAGAAGGATGAGAACAGCAACATCATGGGAAAAAACATTACCTCCAGCCTTCCCTCCAAACCATACAACCTTCCTTACTTGGACATATATCGACATTTCTTCATCATCGCTGTGTGAAAAGCCTGGATTTCTCTTCTTTCTACCAGTGTGGGTGCACCATCAGCCTAAGGACTGCAGTGGGTCAAGGAGAAGACCCAGCACTGCCTTATCAGGGCAACTAGGGCCGGGCAATAAATGTGGCCTTGCTAATGTCACCCACATTTTTACAAATCTCCCCGTGCAGTCTGTCTAACATTCAATAGGGACCTCTGATCTCACAAAGGATCGACAAATAGAGGTCTCAAAAATGACTGGTTGATTCCTAAAACCTCAACACTACAATTTGACAAACATAAAACAACTATATTTAAGAATGAAAGAAAGGCATTCCACTTGCCGACGGCAGAAGAATCAATGTAAACAAGACATTAGGATTTTTGGCTCAGTGACCTTTTGTTGTTTTCCTCGCCGAACTATTTCATATTCTCAATTCAAAAGATTCCAGGCATAACTCTCCAGCGCATTTCTTCCCCTGCTGCTGGCGAGTCAAAGGAGCTGCATTTCTCCTGATTATGTATCCAGACAGTCTGCCTGCGACTAAAGATCAGTGCATCAAATTAAGACAGCTTTTAAAAAATGTTGCTGTCCTACCTAAATTAATTTTCCCTTTAACCTTCATCTCCAGAAACCTTTATCCTCAATTCCCTTTTAGGAATATTGTGCAACCTAAAAATGATCCAGCTGGAGGAGCTCCTGCTGCCCACCTTGGTCTGAGCATTCTCTGTGGTTTAGGCTCTTGCAGCAGGCTTCATGTTATGGACAAAAATGTTCTGGAGGAACTCAATCAGATGTGAAACTTCTAGGGGGAGAAATTCGGTCTCGCCCCGTTTGGGGCGCAATTATCGGTCGGGCGCAAAGTTTAGCGCCTGGCGCAAATTATCGCCTCCAACTGCAAACTTGGCTTCTATCGCCCCTGGAAGTGATTGCAGCACTAAATCAGGCGCTACATACCTGTCTTTAGGCGCTAACTCAGAGCGCGGGCGCAGCTCAGGTGATGTCTGTTAGCTATGAAACACAGACAGACTGGCGCCGGCCAGTTCTTAAAGGGGCGAGTCAATCTTGCTCTCCAGCCACACCCTGCTCATTGCAGCCTTGAATCTTGGCCTGGACAGACCTCAACCTCAAAGCTGCTGCAAAGGACTATGGAGAGGGCCAGGGAACGAGCTTAGCGCATCAGCGACTGGGTCTTGGTGGCTCTGGTTGGCGCATTGGAGCGTCGAAGAGCAATACTGTACCCAGAGAGTGGTAGGAGGCCATTGCCCCGCGACTATAGAAGAGTGTAGAGGGAGGTGGCTCATCACGTTTCCTCCAGGAGCATGGTGCCCAGGACCCATACACAGTGTCGGAAAATATTCAACGACCTTACTCGGGTCGTCAGGGTGAGTGGTTGCTTTTCAATACCTCTCCATCCCTCCATCTCAACCTCACTCTATGGCCAGAGGGTGTAAAAACCCCAATGCACAACACTCATCCAACACCTATGGCCATCTCATAAAACACACATGTACATTCCACACCTTGCATACATTAAGGGCTATTCAACTATGGGAGGCACATCAGTCAAGTACATGGCTGCATACATTAAGGGCTATTCAACTATGGGAGGCACATCAGGCAAGCACATGGCTGCATATTTACTCAGATGCCATCCTTTCTCTTGCAGGCCAAGCTATCTCACAACAGGCGGCAGCAGCAACGGACGGGTGGAGGGCCACCTCAGCTGCAAACCCTCAGCGATCTGGAGGCGCATGTCCACAGGATCGTCGCAAGCCAGGTGATAGGTCCCGTTGCCGTTGGAGAGGTCGACCCCCTTCGGGACAGCAACGGTAAGGTCATCAGCTTTCTCTCCTCTCTCATTCCGCTTGTCCCTCACAACACCAGCCTTTTACACTTTCAATCCAACTTACTAAATCGCTCCAGTCCTTGCTCCCTTACTGCCCCCCTGTCCTCATGCTAAAGCCACTCTTGTACCTCCCTGCTTTCAGATGGTGAACCACCAACTGAGGAGACGGGCCCTCAAGCTGCCAGTGGGAGCGAAGCCGCAGGCGAGGAGGAAGGGGAAGCCGGAGCCTCACTGCCAGCATGTCCCGAGGGAGCACATGCCCACACTGGAACCACGTCTTCCCTGGAGGGGAGCAGGGGGGATGGGTCTGATGAGGGTGAAGCTCCGGGACCCAGCGGGCTGCAGCAATGCCATAGGGGTAGGGAAGCTCGGGGGCCTTCTCCCTGGAGGGAGAGTAGGCCAGCGAGTCCTGCTGCACTGGCCGCAGAGGAGGAGCGGCTCATCGCTGAAATGAACACCCAGGTGGTGGACATGCACACTCAGCTCATGGGTGCCGTGGGAAGGGTGCCCAAAAGCATTGATGCACTGGCAAGGAGTGTGGAGCACAAGTGGATGCGATGCAAATGCTTAGTGCTGTAATTCAGTCACTGGCTGCTGTGATTCAATCTCAGAGTGGTCTCACGTAGTCTCAGATTGATGTAACGCAAGCACTGACTGCTGCCATCGTCGCTGGTTCAGCCACCAGGCGGAAAGGCAGGGGGCGCCACTCAATATCCGGTCCGGGGCACCACCGGGGCGTTGCACGCTTGACTGATGTCACGATCTGCGGGCAAAGGAGATCGTGGCAGTAGAGTTTAGTGCTGCCGCAAAAACTATGGTCAATTTCGTGAGTGGCGCAAACATCGCCGTGCCCGGGCGCTAGTTGCTTTGTGGTCCATTAGCGTCATCTTAGGGCGCAAACGGGAGGCGCTAATAAACTGAATTTCCCATCCCCTAGTTCTCAAGCAGCTCTTGTACACTGTGGCCTCGATTTTACGAAACTCGGCGGGTCCGTAGCGGACGACGTTGGTGGTGGATCTCAGACCCGCTGCTGGCTCCATCCCGGCCTCTGAAATGAATGTACCCTGATAGGGCTTGTTAAGCCCTGTGTAGCGCGTTTCCCGACTAATTAGAGAAAGCGGGTCTGGTGTCGTCACTTGATGACGTGTCATCAACCGGTTCCCTTAAAGGGACCATGACCAACTTTCTTTTGACATCTGTGCTGTCAGCGTTCTACAGCACCGAGGTGCTGCAAACACTGACAGACACTGCACAAAGGTGCACGGCTGCACTTAGGTTCTCCCATGACTCTCTCCATATGCTTATGGAGGGAGTCACAGCACACTGGGAGGTCCTCTTCTCTTCCCATGGGCAGTAGAGACCACGCAGGAGACCCATACAGCCTGGTTGCACATTGCAGAGGAGGACACAAGCAGGGATGTGGTCAGGAGGACCTGGGTACAGTGGCACAAACGTTTCAATGATCTCAGTAGATCATGAAACATTAGTACAAAGCCACATTTAACCTCATCCTGCTGTGCCTCTCATCACATCCCCATCACTCTGCCTTCCTTACCCTACTCCTGCACATCCTTTCTCACACCAACTTACCTTGCACCTCACCCATCCCTCTCTCTCTATATACATTATCACATCCCCATCTCACTAGCCATCCCTCACACTCACCCTCATCCTAGTGCAATCATACCAACTAACAACAAACAAGGGTAGGTACTTGGGTGTTTTATCCAATGTTCATGTAAGGTTTCTGTTAATGTGGTGTCAAACATTGAAACCATTATTTTCAACACTTTGCATTCTTAGACAGATTTGTGTGCACCTTTGGAAGTGGCTTAGTGAGTTGCAGTGAATGGTGAGGCATAACGGTACCTCCCCGCAATGGTCATGAGTGTGAAAGGAATGGCTTGGACATTGTAGGGATGCTTTATGATGTTGGTGTGGGGTGGTGCCAACCTGGTGCATCATGTGGCAGCCATACAGGTGTACACCATCAAGTGAAGTAAATCTGGTCATGGTGAGTCCATCCCTGGCCTCCCAGGCAGCAATGTGCTCAGGTGCTGATGCCCTCTGCCCTGTGCAGCATCAGTGGAGAAGGTTGGTGGTTTTGTTGTTGGTGCTGCTGGTGTGCCTGGTGCTGCTGGTGTTGGGGCTGATCATGGTGGGATTCTGAGGACCAAAGTGAGTGAATATAAAGAGCACCCATGCTGATGGAATAGATGGCAGGTGAAGTTGAGATGACAGAAGCGATCTATCAATGGTGAGAGAGGTAATGAGGTCAGACTGGATGGAGACTTGTATAAAGACTTGCAGCATGCTGAATCTGTTGTGGAAATGCAGTGAGGAAGAGTTTGTGGTTGAGGGAAGATATCTCTAAGGTGGGAGCTTGTACTGTACATTTGAAGCTGTCAACTCAACAGCTGATTCAATGACTGAACTCCTGCCTCAGCTTGACAGATGTGGTTCACGACCAGTGTGGACCCCATGGGCGAGCTGTCAAATCCAGAAGGTGAGCTGAAATTCATTCTTAAGCGGCTCTAAACAAGCCACTAATGACCTGAATTGGGTCCTCCGCTGTGAACCTGCCACTGTGTGTCGGGTCTGCTCAGCTTTGACAGACCTGATATCTGGTAAAGGGGCATGGCGGTGGGTTCATAGCGGGGTCCTGACCCGCTGGGGAAAAAAAACACTTTCCCACCCGACCCGCCACTGATCTTGCCCACTGACCCCCCCCCTCCCCCACCCCGCAAAATCCAGCCCTGTGTGTGAATTTTGTTTGTTGGGCTTTTTTGCAAGGTATATCGTTTCTGCAGGATGCAATACTTCTCCATGTTTATACCTAAGCCCCAATTTTCCAGTAAAATGGCAAAAATGTGCTTGCACGAGCCCATGTGGCTGTCTCACTTGCTCTGGTAGCCCAAAGGGCAGGCCACACTGAATTTTACAACAGGAATCCTACCTGTTAATTCAAATAGCCTACTGGCACATGAAAAACTTACTTAGAGAGCTTGGCCTGCAGTGCACTTGGCCGAGGAGTAGAAAATCCAGCGAGGCAGTAGCTCTTGTAGGGCTACGAATCACCATGAAAAGGGACATTATGGTGCTGGCAGAAAGGTGGGCCGCTGACTAATTGTTCACAATGGTACAGTGAAGACACATGGGCAACAATGCTCTGTTGCTTCTTTGATGCTGAGGAGTTGGAGGTCCTGCTGCAAGAAACTCATTAAGGGGTGGGACTCATTGGGCTGAAGGCCACACTCTACTAAAAGCATGGGTGCAAGCTACATAAAGGGAGGTCAGAGGCCAAGTCACTGCAGTCAACCTTGTCACTTGTACTTGGCCACATACGAGGACGAGGATTGGTGGTATCAGGAGGAAGACGAAGACAAAGATAAATGTGCTCCTCATGTGTGCACACATTTATTGTGGCGCCCGTCAAGCATGGTACAAAATGAAGTTAGGAGCTCCTGCTCTCTTTGTGAGGTACCATTTAAAACATTGTAAGCAACTATTGCCGTAAAACATCCAGCTCCACATCCACAAAACAATCCCTTAACATTCATTAACTTATCTGTTACATTCTCCCCATCTAACCACAATTTCAACAACAATTTGTACTTATATAGCACTGCTACCATAATAAAATGCCCCAAATTCTTCACAGTTGCAAAAATGCCCAAAGGGACAGTATTTCGGAATGTGAAACTGAGAAGTTTAATAGCTGCGTGGCCAAAGGTGGAGTGGAGTGGGACTGCAAAGGAGAACGGAGCTGCAAGAGTGGTGGATGTGTGCTGGAACGCAGGGCTGAAGGAGATTGCAGACATAAGTCGAGGTGAGGCCAAGGATTTGAAAGCAATGACTTGGGGACCGGGAACCAACGAAGGTCGACAAGGACAGGGTATTAGGGGAATGGGATTTAGTGTGGGATAGGATACAGGGCAGTGAGCAACAATTTATAAAGGGCAGAACTTGGGAGGCCGGCAGGAAGGGTGCAGGAATAATAAAGTCTGGAGGTGACAAAATTGTCGAAAAGAGTTTCAGTAGCAGTTAGAGATGAGGCACGGTCAGAGGCTGCGATGTTGCAAAGGTGGAAATAGGAGGCCTTTGTTGTCGTTAGTGTGGTGTATGTAACCTGTTCCACCTTAAGAGAACTTAAGCCTGTTCCACCTTAAGAGATGTACTACTTTCTCTGGCTGCTGTATACGTAATACCGGTGGTGACCACCGGTATATAAGCACTGTGTAGTAAGATTGTATTTCATATAGTCCTGACCTCCAACCAGTAAAGACCTGTTGAACTTTAATCTTGTAGTCTGTGTGTTATTAATGACTACTAGAACACACAGACTTTACAGTGGCGACGAGTCAGATTCTTACCCTGCGGCAGTTATATCCACGGCGGCTTCGTCCACAGAACGGACGTCGAAGAGAGGCTTCCACCCTCATCACCCTGCTGGAAGACACGTCGCGCAGCAGACATCGAGAAACCAGAGTGCAAAAGACATCCTGAACTCGAAGCCTCCATCAGCGGCTGTCAGCTATCTTCTTTCTACCTCGGTAGTGGGTAAGCCGGGCAGCGACGCGACCAGAAAATCGGCCGCGTTGGCTGTACAGACGGGGAGGGAAGACGGAGGAATAAGGGCGGTGAGATCGATCACGACCGGAGATAAGGGCCGGGCCGCATTCGGGCCGAAAGGCGCAGTGCGGGGACATCGATCAGGGCTGGTGATAAGGGCCGGGCCGCATTCGGGCTAAAAAAGCGCAGCGTCTGGGGGCAACTGAAGGCGCGAGAGCCGCGGTGAAGCGGAGACAGCGTCGGGGGAAGGGTGAAGACCGCCAAGCGCGGGAAAACCGCCATTTTGTAGGCGGAGGACGAAGACAAGAGCGCGGAAGCCGCCATCTTGGATAAAAATAAAAAGAAATTAAATTGCAACGATGCCTAAACATGGGAACATTAATACCTTTGATAGCGACATCGAAGATTGGGCTATGTATGTAGAACGCATACAAAATTATTGTAATGCAAATAAAATCCCAGATGAAGAGAAAGCACTAACATTATTAAACTTAACGGGTGCGAAGACATACGGGCAATTGAAACACCTTTTATCACCAGATGAACCGGCGGATAAGACGTTCGAGGAGATTGTTACTGTCCTGAAAAAAAACCTAAACCCCACGCTGCTGATGCTAGCGGAACGATTTAAATTTTACAGCAGAAGGCAGCTGAAGGATGAAAGCAATGCTGAATATTTAATGGAATTGCGTAAGCTAGCAAAGTACTGTCAATTCGGAACGAGATTGACAGAGGCGCTATGAGATAAATTTGTGTGTGGTTTATTAAAAGAAGATACACAAAAGCGATTGCTCGAGGAGAATGAGCTGACGCTTGAGAAAGCGGTCACTATGGCAGCAGCACACGAAGCCACAGTGAGAGGCACGGCAGTAATGCAGCTACGGTCACCGGAACTCAGTACAAATAAATTGGGTTTGAGTACTGTAAAATGTTATTGTTGCGGAAAGACAACGCACGATCAGAACCAGTGTTGGTTTAAAAACCAAGAATGCAGAACGTGTGGCAGGCTTGGCCACATAGCTAAAGTATGCCGGTCAGGAAAGAAGACCAGCAACAAAAAGTCACCGCAAGGAAAATACATAAAGGTACACAAGGTGACAAAGAACAGTTCGACCGAACAGAAGTCAGATTCAGACGCTAGCAGTAATGAACTGGGTAGCTTAAGAGTACACAACGTTGGTAAGGATGCAGATCTCCAGACAATTTGGGTCACCCTTCAGATAGCAGGAGTCCAAGTAAAGATGGAATTGGACACTGGATCGGCATTGACGGTCATGAATAAGAAAGATTACAAAAGGTTATTCCAACATATTCCCCTACGGGATACGGAGATTATATTGAAAACATACACGGGGCAACGAGTGTACCCCATCGGAAAGATAGAGGTAAAAGTGGTCCACAAGGGCGAAGAAAGCCAAGTAATGGACTTATATGTGCTACCTGAAGGAGGTCCACCACTACTGGGACGGGAGTGGATTAGGAAAATGAATATGGACTGGCACTCCTTGAAGGCACTAACGGTAGATTCCGGGGAAACAGATGTCAAACCTAAACGATTGTCCAGAATATTGGATGATGCTAAAGAGGTGTTCCAGCAGGGACTGGGAACACTGAGAGGAATTACGGCAAACATCAAGATTGATGAACATGCACAACCAAAATTTTATAAAGCCAGACCGGTACCCTATGCAATACGACCTACTGTAGAAGCGGAACTGGAAGCGCTAGAACGTTCAGGTGTACTGTCTAAGGTAGATTGGAGTGAGTGGGCTACGCCCATTGTTCCCGTTATGAAACGTCCTTCGAGCAACAAGCCAGGAGAACCAGGGAAGGTTCGCATCTGTGGAGATTTCAAAATCACCGTTAATCCGGTGCTTCACACGGTGCAGTATCCGCTTCCGCGGATTGAGGATATTTTTGCTTCGTTGTCTGGCGGGAAACACTTCACCAAGATAGACCTGGCGCAGGCGTACTTGCAGATGGAGGTTGAAGAGGAGTCACGCCAATACCTCACGATCAACACGCGTCGAGGTTTGTACCGGTACAATAGGCTGGTTTTTGGAGTGGCATCGGCTCCAGCAATTTGGCAGAGGGCCATGGAGCAGGTATTACAGGGAATTCCAGGCACACAATGTTACCTGGATGATATTCTGATTACAGGTGATGGTGATGAAGAACACCTCGCAAACTTGGAACTGGTGCTCAACAGACTGAAAGAGTATGGACTTAGAGTTAATCGGCAGAAATGTGAGTTCTTCCAGAAGCGGATCTCGTACTGTGGTCATGTCATTGACCGGGAGGGGCTTCATAAGTCTCCTGACAAGATAGAGGCAGTTGTAAAGGCTCCCGCTCTGGATAATGTCTCTCAGTTGAGGTCGTTTCTAGGATTGATTAACTATTACCATAAATTTCTACCAAATCTATCCACGGTACTGCACCCGCTAAACGCTCTTTTACAGAAGGGGTACCATGGGAATGGAGCGAAAACTGTAAGAAGGCATTTCGCAAAAGCAAAGAATTGATCACCTCAGAGGAAGTGTTGGCTCACTTCAACCCGACACTGCCTATTCGGTTGGCTTGTGATGCTTCTCCATATGGTATTGGGGCAGTACTCTCACACAAGTTGCCAAATGGCACGGAAAGGCCAGTCGCGTTTGCATCCAGATCATTGACCTCCGCTGAGTGCAACTATGCGCAGATCGATAGGGAGGCTCTCAGCCTTGTATGGGGAGTGAAGAAGTTTAATCATTACCTGCAGGGCCAAAAATTCACACTTCTGACAGACCATCAGCCGTTGGTATCCATTTTTAACCCTAAGAAGGGTGTTTCAGTGATGACAGCACAGCGTCTCCAGAGATGGTCCCTTTTCCTAGGGGCACATCAATATCAAATAGAATTCAAAGGTACGAAGCAGCATGGCAATGCTGATGGGCTGTCGTGCCTGCCACTACCTGAAGAAGAAGAAACGACGAAAGTTGACCCTGTTGAGTTATTTCATTCGACCATCATCGAGTGTTTACCAGTCACCAATGCAAGTATTGAAAGAGAAACCAGGAATGACCCGACACTGTCCAGAGTCTACGAGGTGACAGTGAAAGGATGGCCAACACGTGGTGATCCTCTGTTACCGGCATTCTCGGCAAGGCGAGACCAGCTGTCCGTCTGCCATGGTACTTTGATGTACGGGACAAGAGTGATTATTCCTCCCAAGTTAAGGGAAAGAGTTCTAAAAGAACTGCATGAAGGTCATCTGGGGGGAGTTAAGATGAAAAGTCTTGCTAGGGCTTATGTATGGTGGCCGGGTATTGACCAACAGATAGAGGAGTTGACAAAAAGCTGCGGTGGGTGCCAAAAAGTGCAAAATGCACCTCCGATCGCACCACTACACCCATGGGAATGGCCTTCAGCCCCATGGCAACGCGTACATATTGACTTTGCTGGTCCATTCATGGACTCCATGCTCCTAATTGCGGTGGACGCACATTCCAAATGGCCAGAAGTGATCAAGATGAATACCACTACTTCAGAAAAGACAATTGCGGTGTTAAGAACAATATTCGCAAGGAACGGATTGCCAGAACAGATCTGTTCGGACAACGGACCACAGTTCGTGTCGGAAGAATTCCAAAAATTCTTAAAGAAGAATGGGGTGAAACATTATACCTCTGCCCCATATCATCCGGCGACAAACGGGTTGGCCGAGAGATTTGTCCAAACATTCAAAAAGGCAATAAAGGCCATGAAAGATGACCAGATTCCGCTACAGCACAAGGTGGACAATTTCCTAATGGCGTATCGAAACGCCGCTCATGCAGTGACTAACCAAAGTCCTGCCATGATGTTTTATAACAGGAGGTTGCGGTCCAGGTTGGACTTGTTAAAACCAAATGTGCGGAGGGAAGTGGACAACAAACAGTTCCGGCATATTAATAACAAGTCCACTCGAAGTTTCGAAGTAGGACAACCAGTGTTGGCAAGGGGCTATGGAAACGAAAAATGGCAGTCCGGAACAATTCGGGCCAGACGAGGACCTCTGATGTACACAGTAGATATTGGTAACAATGTGATAAGGCGTCATGCGGATCAACTGGTAGAATCAAGAGCAAGGGTCGAACCCATGGTTGCGACAGAGACAACTGTGAAAGACGTTAATGAACCTGAAGCATCTACCTCGGCAGGGACTGTACCTGATGATGACGTCCAATACATAGGAAACCAACAAGAAGAGTCACCTCAGCAACAAGAATCAGAGACCACTGAAAGGCGTTATCCAGACCGAATCAGAAGGCCTCCTGAGAGACTGAACCTTTGAACTGTTTATACCTGAAGTTATATATGTATATATGTTATGATGTTATGTTAAATGGGGATATGACTATTAAGCTAAAAAGGGAGGATTGTGGTGTATGTAACCTGTTCCACCTTAAGAGAACTTAAGCCTGTTCCACCTTAAGAGATGTACTACTTTCTCTGGCTGCTGTATACGTAATACCGGTGGTGACCACCGGTATATGAGCACTGTGTAGTAAGATTGTATTTCATATAGTCCTGACCTCCAACCAGTAAAGACCTGTTGAACTTTAATCTTGTAGTCTGTGTGTTATTAATTACTACTAGAACACACAGACTTTACAGTTAGTATGTGCAGCTTGAAGCTCAGCTTGAATTAATAGCCTCCCTCCCATCATTTGACAAGAACGGGGCTTACAAGGGTTTAAAATCGTGGCAACGTGCAACTCACCTTCTTCACACTGCAAAAGCAAAATACTGCAGATGCTGGAAATCTGGAGTAAAAACAGAAAATGCTGGAAATACTCAACAGGTCAGGCAGCATCTGTGGAGAGAGAAACAGAGTTAACGTTTCAGGTCGCTGTGCCAGTTTTGACGAAGGGTCATTGACCTGAAACGTTGGGCTCGATTTTGCCAGTGTGGGCGGGTTGGGGCGTGTCAAGCGGGATTCGTGTCAGGACCCCGACTCCGAAGTGAAGTGTTGAAAAATTGCGATTTTACCCTAATTAGGCAATTGATTTCCAGCGTGTGGGAACTCCTGGCCCAATGAGTCTTTTCATACAGAAAGTCGCCTCTGATGACATCATCAATGCTGCTGGGTTTAAGACCTGCAAGCAGCCTTGCTTCTTCTGGAGACTGGAAATGCTTTGGAAATTGTATGAAGGACTTCATTTACTGACCATGTCCACCAGCAAGCAAAAGTGTGCACCTTGCTTTGATGAGCCCTCCCTCCAAGCTTTGGTGCAGAGAGCAAGGAGGCGCTCTTCCCTTCCTCAGGGAGAAAAAAGCCACCCCAGCAGACTAAAGCTGTGTGGCTGCAAGTGGCCGAGGAGGTCAACTCCATATCAATGAGCCGCAGAACCTGGCTGCAATGCAGGAAGAGGTTTCATGACCTTCTCCGCACAGGAAAAGTGAGTATGACTTTTCCATCACCCTCAATCTGATCCCCATCGCCTCTCCTCACCAGCACTCTGTTTTGCCAAACTCTTCCTCCACATCCCACTTGACACTTACATCCCTGCACCCTTTCCCATTCCCTCTCTCTCTATGGTCACATTCACTTAACTATTCGACCATGTAGCCCTCACACTCCCTATCACTCTGATGCAACAACAACAACAACTTACAACACACAGGGAGGGCCCTTTGTCTCCCTCTAAGCATCTATGCTATGCATTCTCTACACTCACTCCTTCATTCTCACTCAAACTCCACTTGTGTCCCTCATTGCAGGAAAAGAGAGCCCACAATAAAAGGGAAAGAGCCATGACTGGAGGAGGGCCACCCTCAGTAGCCCAGCTCACCGCCTGGGGGGAGGCGGCCCTGGAAATCGCCAGGATCGAGGACGATTCCCAAGTGGGGGACGGACAGACGGGCGCATCACAGCAAACTGGTGACAGAATAGTTTGGCATCTCTCTCATTGATATTGCATGAGTCACTGATAATGAATCTGATGCTCTAACAGATTGACTTATGATCATCTGCACTATTCAATGTTCATGTAACCTTGACCTCACATCTCTAACTCTTTCCTTTACTCCCCCACAGGACCATCGAAAGCCCCCATCCCCACTGTTCAGGAGGAAGAGCCTGAGCTTCCAGACTCCTCAGAGGAAGCTGCAACCTCTGAGGGCACAGCATCAGCAGAGTTCAGCGCACCCAGCACCAGCGCACACACTCACACCTCAGTGGGACCTTCGCGAGATAGAATAGTGTTGGCACCTGGTGTATCACAGCTCACAAGTGAGCATCAGAAGATGGTGGAGATAGGGACAGCAGCGGAGAGTCCTCGTTGGAGGGCGCAGGAATCTGCCAGCTCGGCTCAGCTGCATATCGACCCTGTGCCTCCGGGTCCATCCAGAAGGAGAGTTGTGCTGGAACTCCAGGAACAGGTGCAGGAGTCTCTGGAAGGTTTTGTCTCCAGGGTTGCTGCGAGTGTGGAGTGAATGGAGAAGTCCATCGCGAACATGAGCAGAGACTTTGTGGAGGCATTGGCGCATGAACGCATCACCGCGGAAAGAATGGCAACCTCTGTGGAAAGGATGGCTATGGTAGAGGAGTGGATGGCTACGGCCATGGAGGAGCTAAGTCGCCTGAGTGTTGAATACATGGTCATTGTTCAGAATAGACTGGCATCTCTTGAGGAGCGATGGTCAGCTATTAAGCATAGAAACCAGACCTTTAGAGAAGTTCTCTGGAGTAGGACTTCCAGTGCAGAAACGGGTCCTCATGGCCCCCCTGTAGTGCAGCAAGGTGCTGTCAAGCCACTTGCTAGCTCTGAAGTGGGCCTCACCCATGAGAGGGATGTTGTGGCAGACAACAAGGAAGTGGGGGCTCCTCTCCAAGCGCTCACACTCCCATGCCACTGCGGAGCCCTCGGTCAGAGACCCACCAGAGTCCTCACGCAACTGAGATGGCGTCTCATCTCCTGCACAGCCGCAGGAGCAGCAGACTGTTGCCGAGCCCTCACAGGTTCGCAACCCAGAGAACAGCCGCCAAAGGCGTTGTGGTAAACCACTGTATTGTATATTGCCACCTCTGGGTGGCGCTGTGTATGGAGGCATGCCTCAGCTGACTCCACCCACCACTGTGTGGGTTTCGTTCAGACTTGTTCAGTCACTCACGAAGAAGCATGGTCTCTTCTTAGCTAATAAAAGCCTTATTCATCTCTTCTTTCGACTCATCGTCTCTTCTTCGACTCATCACCTTTTATGAAGTAATTGATAAGCGTATCAATTTTATTAGCTAAAAGTTAAATGGCGACACCTGAGGAGCAACAACAGCAACGGATACAGCAGACATTGCTGAGAGCCCTCAGACCACCACGCCTGGACCTCGACCCTCAAGATGTGGGTGCATCAGCCAAGTTTGAACACTGGCTGAGCTGCTTTGAATCCTTCCTCGCAATCTCACAGGTTACAGAGGAGGATCACAAACTGAAAATTTTGACCGCCCAGGTGAGCCATCAAGTATATATGCTAATCCGGGACTCTAATACGTACGTGGCGGCCCTCGAGCTACTAAAAGGGCAATATACGCGCCCAGTGAACACAATTTACGCCCGACACCTCTTGGGATCCCGCAGGCAGCAACCGGGAGAATCGGTAGGGGCATTTGCACGGGCGCTACTGGCACTCTGCAGAGACTGCGATTGTAAAGCGGTAACGGCTGTGGAGCACGCGCAGGGACTCGCCTGTGATGCCTTCGTCAGGGGCCTCCAGTCAGACCACACCCGGCAGAGACTGCTAGAAAGCAAGGAACCCGACCTGAAGACGGCCATTGCCCTTGCGCTCTCGTTAGAGGAGGCCCACCGAAACCTCGAGGCATACCCCCGTAACGGCGCCGAGACATGGCAATCGAAACCGTGGGACACGGGACCGCCGCCCCCGGCACCAACCGCTGCAGCGACCCAACCGAGACAGCAGCCTCCGGTAAGAACTGCTTCGATGCCCAGTAACCAGGCCCAAAAATGCTATTTCTGTGGCCAGTTAAAACATCCCAGAGCGCACTGCCCAGCTAAGACAGCTACCTGCTCGGGCTGCGGGAAGAAAGGCCATTACGCTAACGCCTGCAAGGGGAAGCCAGCCAGCAGCGCAGCGTGCGGGCCGTGGGAGCAGCCATCTTATCCGCCATTTTGTGTACCCCCGGCCGCATGGCATCCGCCGCCATCGTATCCAACGCACTCAACCGCCATTTCGTCACCGGAACCGACCACCGTCTCGGCGGATGACTATAGTGACTCACTAAGCCACATACTGGCCTCCGTGACGCTGGATCAAGGCCACCCTCACCATCTATCCAGCTCCATGATGGATATCGCGGTAAACGGCCGCGCCACCAGTTGCCTGATCGACAGCGGGAGCACAGAGAGTTTCGTCCACCCCGACACGGTACGTAGCCACTCCCTCACGATTCTGCCAACGCACCATCGCATTTCTATGGCGTCCAAGTCCCAGTCAATGGACATCAGCGGCTACTGTGTGGTGACCCTGTCAGTAGGGGGCACTGAATATCAAAAATTTAAACTGCTAGTCCTGCCCCGTCTTTGCGCTGCCGTCCTGCTAGGGTTGGATTTTCAGTGCCACCTTAAGAGTGTCACACTAGCATACGGTGGACCCCTCCCCCCACTCACAGTCTGCAACCAACAACTTTTAAATCGCCCGCTGCAAACCACCTGCAGCCTTTCCACATTAAAAGTCCCCCCCCCTCCCCTGTTCGCTAACCTCACCCGCGACTGTAAACCCATCGCTACCAAAAGCAGGCGGTACAGTGCCGGGGACAGAGCTTTTATCAGCTCCGAGGTGGAGCGGCTCTTGAAGGAGGGCATTATCGAAGGTAGCACTAGCCCCTGGCGAGCCCAGGTTGTAGTCGTTAAAACCACTGCAAAACGCCGCATGGTAATCGACTACAGCCAAACCATAAACCGGTACACCCAGCTGGACGCGTACCCCCTCCCTCGCATATCTGATATGGTCAATCAGATTGCGCAATACAAAGTATTCTCCACCATCGACCTTAAGTCAGCGTACCACCAGCTGCCCATCCGCCATGAGGACCGCCAGTATACTGCCTTCGAGGCAAACGGCCGCCTCTACCACTTCCTTAGGGTCCCCTTCGGCGTCACCAACGGGGTTTCGGTCTTCCAAAGGGAGATGGACCGAATGGTTGACCAGAACGCGCTGCGGGCAACCTTCCCCTATTTGGATAACGTCACCATCTGCGGCCACGACCAGCAGGACCACGACGTTAATCTAGCAAATTTCCTCCGTACGGCCCAACGGCTGAACCTAACGTACAATAAGGAAAAATGTATGTTTCACACCAAGCGCCTGGCCATCCTCGGCTGCGTGGTGGAGAACGGAGTCATCGGGCCCGACCCCGACAGAATGCGCCCCCTAATGGAGCTACCCCTTCCCCACTGCCAAAAAGCACTGAAGAGATGCCTGGGGTTTTTCTCCTACTACGCCCAGTGGGTGCCCCTCTATGCAGACAAAGCCAGGCCCCTCATCAAAGCCACCTCCTTCCCCCGACACCAGAGGCGTGTGCAGCCTTCACTCTTATCAAGAACGATATCGCGAAGGCCGCAATGCACGCGGTGGATGAGTCCATCCCCTTCCAAGTGGAGAGCGATGCCTCCGACTTCGCCCTAGCCGCGACCCTTAACCAGGCGGGCAGACCCGTGGCCTTTTTCTCAAGGACCCTCCAGGGCCCCGAGACGAGACACTCCTCCGTCGAAAAGGAGGCCCAGGCTATTGTAGAAGCGGTGCGTCACTGGAGGCATTACCTGGCCGGGAAACGATTTACCCTGCTCACTGACCAGCGTTCAGTAGCTTTTATGTTTAATAATAAGCAGAGGGGTAAAATCAAGAACGACAAGATCTTGAGGTGGAGAATCGAACTCTCCACCTACAATTATGATATCTTGTATCGGCCAGGGAAACTCAATGAGCCCCCAGATGCCCTATCACGTGGTACATGCGCCAACGCGCAGAGTGATAGGCTGCAGTCCCTCCACAATGACCTCTGCCACCCGGGGGTCACCAGGTTTTTCCATTTTATCAAATCCCGTAACCTGCCCTACTCCATCGAGGAGGTCAGGACCATGACCAAGAGCTGCCAAATCTGCGCCGAGTGCAAACCGCACTTCTATAGGCCGGACAGAGCAAGCCTGATCAAGGCCACCCGCCCCTTCGAACGCCTGAGCGTCGATTTTAAAGGGCCCCTCCCCTCCGCTGACCGCAATGTGTACTTCCTCAACATAGTTGATGAGTACTCCCGTTTCCCCTTTGCCATCCCTTGCCCAGACATGACCAGTACCACGGTCATCAAGTGTCTGAATGACATCTTCGCTCTGTTCGGGTTCCCCAGCTATATACATAGCGACAGGGGCTCATCGTTCATGAGCGACGAACTTCGGCAGTACCTGCTAACAAGAGGTATCGCCACGAGCAGGACCACCAGTTACAACCCCCGGGGGAACGGCCAGGTGGAAAGGGAGAACGCGACGGTTTGGAAGGCAGTCCTCTTAGCACTAAAATCTAAGGGCCTTCCGACCTCCCGCTGGCAGGAGGTCCTCCCTGCAGCGCTTCACTCCATTCGGTCACTGCTTTGTACTGCCACTAATGCGACCCCTCATGAGAAAATGTTCGTTTTCCCCCGGAAGTCTACATCGGGAACCTCGCTACCGGCATGGTTGACTTCTCCTGGGCCCGTCCTACTGCGGAGGCACGTGAGGACGCATAAAACGGACCCCCTGGTCGAGCGGGTGCACCTCCTACACGCCAACCCCCAGTATGCCTGGGTGACATACCCAGACGGGCGGGAGGACACGGTCTCCATACGAGATCTCGCACCCTCGGGTACCCCTGAATTACCACCGTTATCCCCCTTACCACCGTTATCCCCCTTACCACTGTTATCCCCCACCACCCCTCCCAACCCAACCCCTGCAGATGGCATGCCAAAGCCCCAGGAATCTTCGCCAACCACCCAGACACCAGACCCGACGTCGGATGCTGCAACACCACCGCCGCCACCACGACGATCAGGACGTCAGACAAGGCCTCCTGATAGACTTAACTTGTAGTACCCTTCACCCCGCCGGACTTCACATTAAACAAGGGGTGAATGTGGTAAACCACTGTATTGTATATTGCCACCTCTGGGTGGCGCTGTGTATGGAGGCATGCCTCAGCTGACTCCACCCACCACTGTGTGGGTTTCGTTCAGACTTGTTCAGTCACTCACGAAGAAGCATGGTCTCTTCTTAGCTAATAAAAGCCTTATTCATCTCTTCTTTCGACTCATCGTCTCTTCTTCGACTCATCACCTTTTATGAAGTAATTGATAAGCGTATCAGGCGTCGAGACAGGAGCAGCAAGAAAGTGAACAAGGGGCCTCCACATCTGCTGAAGCCACAGGGGAAGCATTACGTAGGAGCACACGTAAGAGGAAGATAATGCACAAGTAGTCACAAGGGTAGTCACTTGGGTGTTATGTTGTGTATATTTTTGAAATGCCATACGTTGCTTGTTGTGATAAAAATTTCTGAAGGCAATCTGTTGAAGTTGTGGCCTGTGTCATTGCACAAATGGGACCTCCACATTGAGGGTTTAGAGCAACTTGCAATTGTCAGTATGGTGGTCAGAGTGATAGGAATCCGCAGTTTCTTGTCCATTGTCGATGCTCTGGTAAGAAGGTGCGATGCCAAAGTGTTTGATTGGGCAGGCTAAGCAAATCTGGCTAACATGAGTGCGTCCCTTGCATCCCGGGCAGCAATGTGGTCGCGCGCTGGCGCCTTCTGGCCTGTGCAGCTTCAGGTGGGTGAGCAACAGCTTGGCGCTCCTGTTGTTGCTGCTGTTGTTTAGGGTTCTGCTGCTGCCACTGCTGGTCTTTGTCCGAATGTGATGTCCAGGAGGAAAGGAAATAAATGGTTCCCATGCTTCTGCTATATACCTCAGTTGAGGAAGCGCTCAGTCAGGTGGGGAGAGGGGTTTCCCAGGAGGTCACACTGGAGATGGGTCTCAGGCTCCAAACTTCCACAACAATGAGTAGGCCGTTAAAAGCTCCCCCAGACCTGAGACAACAAAGTTCTGCCACCTGCAAATGATGATTGCTGCAAACTCCTTTTTAATAGTGGAGCTGCAGCTGTTACTAAGCAATCCACTTGTGAGGCTGCCAGGATTACCTGGCGTGTTCCAGAGGAGGCGTGTAGGATGGGGGAAATGTCTAAAAATCAGAAAGGCCTCTCAAAATTGGATTATAGAGGCAATTAAGTGGTTGTTAAGGGTCTGAAACCCCGATTCTGGGAAAATTGCTCAGAGGTGGGCTGGAGGCGGGATCGGAGCCGCCCACCATTTTTTGTGATTTTAACACCTCACACGCCTCCAAACCCGCCTCCTTGTGCCTGGCAAAATCGAGCCCGTTAACTCTGTTTCTCTCTCCACAGATACTGCCTGACCTGCTGAGTATTTCCAGCATTTTCTGTTTTTATTTCTACACACTGCACTTGCGCCCACATCATCATAACAAGCGCGGTTTGGACAGGGTCGGAGGCCCTTGTACCAGCCTGGAAAGGGACTCAGTGAGATGCAGAAGTCGGGGTCTGGTGACATTATTCAGACCTCAGTGTTATTTTAGCCCCAGGCTGCGTGACTGCGGCATACTGCCGATCGCACCCGGGAAGCTGGCGTGAGAAGGCTGCGGCTCAGAAGCGATCCAGGGAAGTAATAATTTTTAATCTTTTGAAGGTATCCCTGTGGGCCAGGAAGGGCAGAAATTCTTTCTGCCCGTATGCTTCATGTATAAAGTCATAAAAAATGAGACTCGCAGACTTTGCAAAATCACTTTGCAGTCTACACTGTCATTGGACCCACATGGGAAAATGCAAGTACTTTACCACAATGTGATGGTCCCAATCTTGCCATTTTTGTCCCACTAATGGTGGTTTGCTCACAATTCAGAAGCCCTTAAGAATCCATTTATGGCACCCCCTTCTTTAAAATTTGCTGTAAGATTAAATTTAATAAAGTTATTTTACACTGAGTTATGGGATGGATCAGCTGGACTCTCACTCACCAGTCTCGCCACTGCTTCCGTCAGCTCAAGTGTTGTTTCGCTTTTTCATCCACCTTGTGCTTGCATAAAACCTCCACATGCTGGTACTCAGAATCATTTTCTTCATCCTTAAATCGGCATTGACAGTCCACTGTGTGGTTTTCATATTGATGCTTACAGTCCTTTTACTTGTTCTCATATTTATGACATTCTCCTTTCTCCTCGAGCTTGCACTGTTCTTTTTTCTCCATGTGTTCGTGCTGAGCCTCCTCATGCTGGCACTGTGCCTTTGCAGCCTCCAGTCTCAGCACTTCCAACGGACATGCACATTCTTTATCCTTTTCCTCTGCAGTCAGATGAGTTAAATCTAGCTGCCCTAGCCAGGTCTTTCAGAGCCCTGGTAATCATTTTTAAATAGAAACATAGGAACAGGAGTAGGCCATTCAGCCCCTCGAGCCTGTTCTGTTATTACCACTTGTTTCTGGTAATGTACTTAGGTTTAAAATTTGAACAGCCTGTTTTGGGTCTGTAGATGATATTTTAATCCAATTTAAGACATCACCAGTTGTTACAATTTGGCTTCACTCCTGATACTTCGTTCTCATGCCCAATGCAAAAATCCATAGGCAAACCCTTGGTCCTTGTGAAACATGACCTGATTTGCATAGTTATCAGGGATAGCGAGCTGCTAGGGTAAAAAATGAACACTTTACAGATGACATAGTGGAAATATTATGGGGTACCTAATCTCTCTGATTTTTAAACAAGTAGCACTTGACAGATTATACATCTCAGGCTGCAATCAATTTATTTTTTATTAAGAAGTAATATTAAACAGTAGAAAGAGCAAACACAGCAGACCGAGTAGTGTAAAAGAATGCTCGGTTTTCCTCCTGGACTTTAAATAATTTCAAATCAATAAAAGTTCCAAACCTCTAGTCTTTCTCTGTAGTTTGGACCAGGCATGTGAGATGAGACGACTTCAAAAAGGTATCAGGACATTCCCCTCAGAAACCTGTCTCAAGCCTTTCATCTATTTCCAGGACAAATTAGGGCTATGAATCTGATAACCAGGGTCCCCTGTTGAAACAGCTATTACAGCTGGTGACCTTCTAAAGGCCTGGTACAATAGTACACAAAATAAACTATAAATCTGGGACGATAACAGCACAATACAGCAATCAATATTAATTATATCTATCATTTAAAAAAAGGCTGCAAAACTCCTCTTGCCTGTTAAACAACAGGATGAGAGAACTTCCATTTCCCATATCTGATCCCAGTCTTATATCATTTCCTCAAATATGATTAAAGGCATCAGCGAGGAACGTAAAGACAGGCTAGTTACACAGCTAGATGGTGGTGCATTCCTCATCCAGATAATATGTGTAGTCCATTGAGACAGACTGTTTCCAGACACAAAATAACCAATTTAAAGTGGCTACAGCTACAGTCTCCCCAAAAAGAATAAATCAAAGATTTTTATGATATTAAACAGATTAGGACTCTGATTTATCATATATGATTTCATAAAGTGCCTCAAGGTGCAAAATTGTCTTTGGTTTATCTGGATCCTGCCAAAAAATTCTTGCTGAGGCAACACAGGCCCTTGAGCTGTGTGAGTAATGGTAAAAAAAAATAGTATGACATGAGAGAGGCAGGGAATGAAAGCTTAGCAGTCCCCAAAGTTGAGTTGGGGGAGGAGGACAGGAGGGAGAGGGTGGCTTCCAACTCTAACAGAAAAATACAGAATCACGTTCTGATAAGGTTGGTTTTGCCTATCAATGGCGCCATTTCAAGGCTCAGAGCAGTAATTTGTGCTCCAAATCCAAATCAGGATTATCTGGGAGTAACTGTTCCGGAATTAGATACAAGATAAGGACTGCGTATAGCAGAAAAGCTACACAACCCACATTTCCTCCTAAACTATCTCTAAAATCTTCAGCAAAAAAGGTATTTATACAATTTGAGAACCAACAGCTGTCACACTAATCTCACCAAATCTCTGTTAGCTATTCTCTTTATACATCGGCAGTGTGAGAAATATCAGCATGTCTGATTGATATTTGTCAGTTATCCAATTCATATAGAGGCAGTGTGAGAATTATCAGCATGTCACACCAATATCTGTCAGCTATTATATTTATACAGAGGAAGTGTGAAAAATGTTATTGTGTCACCCTGGTACCCATCAGCTACCCTATTTATATGACGATAGTCTGAGAAATGCCAGCACAGCACAATGGTACTCATCACCTATACTGTTTCTGCTGCAACCCTGTGAAGAATATTACCATATCACGCTGGTATCCATGCCAGCTATACTATTCATACTGCTACAATGGAAGAAATATTAGTGTGTCACACAGGTACCTGTCCACTATCCTACTTCTGCAGCAACATTGCAAGAAATAGCAAGATGTCGTCCACTGGCTATTCTCTTTGTAAATGTTAACGAGAGGAATGTCATCATGATGCATCAGCACACATCAGATGTTCTACTTATACAGGGACTGGCTGACAGACGTCACCATATCATACTCTGTGAGAGATGTCAGTGTATTACACTAGTACTCATTAGCTATTCTGTTTAGAGAGATCAATGTGGAAAATAGCAGTTCACATTGCTCCTATCAGCTATACTATTTATACAGGGACTGCATGAGGAATATTAGCATATCTTACTAGTAATCATGAATTACACTATTCATCCAGGGGCAGTGTGGCAAACATTAGCATCGTACACTGGTACTTATGTGTTATCCAATTTATACGGCACATCACACTAATACCCATTAATCAGGATAGGCACTGTCAACATGTCACACTGGTACCCATCAGCAGTCCAACAAGAAAGTTCATCACTCACATTTGCTCAGTCTTTACAATTATATGGTCTCACATCAGTGGTGTTGCACTGTTGAATGAGAATGGTCTTTGGCCAATCTCATGCTTTTACATTTTAAAAACTGCAGCCTTTGACAAATATACAGCGCTATGTTGTCAACTGCAGTCAAAAATAAAAACTGCCAGCATTGGAGACACAATATTTGTGGCTTTTATGAGTAAGCACTAGGTTTGAACAACTTCTGCCTGGTTGCGTGAGGGAGAATGGCACACTGCACTCTTCAAAACCAGTGCTGCAATTTAAATGTGCTAAAAATCTCTTTTATATTCCATATACTTTATAACCCAAGCTGCAGCCATCTAATGTTTCTTTAGGTAACTGCTTACAAGCAATAATTGAGTCACAGAGTACTTCAAAATTCTTACCTTTTGGAAAGTGATTTTTGTGTGACACTGACAGGCTTATCCATTTTGCATTGTTACAACATTGAGATACAGAAGCTCACACCGCACTAAATTAAAACAAAGCCAGCCTGCAGCAATCACAGACTTTTAATTAAGAGTGTGCAGAAGCAACAGCTCTCTTTACTGTGCATTTCAACAGGAATCCCAAAGGGCAGCTTGAACCAACCGTGAACTCAGTAATCCTGTGCATTCCATACAACACCAACCTTCCCTTATATTGTTGGGTGATAAACATGCATTTTTCTGTCTCATAGAAATGCGGGGCATCTGCCAGAAATATTCTGGCTCCAGGAGATTCCCCTGGTTTGTGCCGCCTGATATTTTCCCCATCATTCCATTCCACCTACTGACATTCTCTGAAGGTTTAAATCGGAGATACATTACTCCTCTTGTGATGTACAAATTACATATTCAGGCACATTGTAATCTACTCATTACAGAAAGGCCAAGATCACGTCTTTGAACCTTCTTATTAGTTAAGGCCAATCTTTGAAAAGGAAAGTGTAGAGATTACAGATGGCATGTTTGTCGGTCTCTGAGATCACATTGCTTCATTTTGTGCTGAAGATGAGAGAGCTCCTAGCCTGCTCCATGTGCTGGAATTATTGCAGCACCAATCAGTTGGAATTGGGACAAGTACTGAATTAATGCTTGAAATTAAATTTACCAATAGCTCAAAAATAAACGGAGGATTGTCTCATTGAAATATTACCCTATGATCATCGGCTGACGATCCTGGGGATTGGGATTATTTGTTTAGGGTCATAACCCTATGTTGGGTGCCGCACTATAGTGCAGGTCTATCTTTGTGTGTGTGTGTGTGGGGAGGGGGCGGAGAAGAGGAAAGCTACAAATCCATTTTCTAAATTCCTCTTAAATATCTATGGCTCCACCATTCCCTGTCTTATTCTCATGATTTTTGACTCTCCTGTGCTAGATTCCAAACCCATTGAGAAAAAGCAAACATACGAAAACAAGGACAAGAAAAGGCTATGAGGGTCACTAATGCTCAACCTATCCATTAGATGATGCAACTTTGTGCATTATGTCTGATCCTTAGTACCAACATCTTAGGGAGGCGAGGCCTCTAAAGCATTCACTAGGCTTGATGCAAACTAAATTGAGATTGGCACACATTTTATTTACTTTACATTGTCCCCAAAACAGAGAAAAATCCCATGATTTGTTTCCAAAACATTCTTTCCATCACTGAGTGTCATTTTGAAGGAGCTCATTCATCAATCCCTGTGCAAAGATGATGTAATGATGGGTGGCTGCCAGGGCTCAGATAGACTATTATATCTGTTCTCTCATAAAAACATAGTGGGCTCTGCTGAAACAAAAGTGCCCAGATTCCTAATCAAGACATATTTGATACTTCTCACTTGGCTCACTGTCTCTCCCGGATTGTCATTCCTTCTTGTGTCTTTCTCTGTGATTCTCTTTTACCCCATTTATTTTGTGAAGCCGTTTCCACTGGCTGCAACATTAAAACAACTGAACATGTACAAGATTTGTTAAAAAAAAACATATTGTTGCCCTATTCAGGTGGGCAGGAAAGCTTATTCTGCTTACGTCCAAACATATGGAGGTCCCATTGACCAACATTGGCAAAAGTGGCCACCTAATGAAAGAACAGCTACAACCATACATGAGGAGCATACTGCAGAGCTCCTCATGACATGTCTACGTAGCAAATAGGCCCCTTTAAGACCTTGCTGGAAAAACTCAGCAGGCCAGGCAACATCTGTGGAGAGAGAAATAGAGTCAACGTTTCAGGTCAAAACCCTTTGTCAAGACTGGACAAGCAGTCTTGACAAAGGGTTTCGACCTGAAACGTTGACTCTATTTCTCTCTCCACGGATGTTGCCTGGCCTGCTGAGTTTTTCCAGCATTTTCTGTTGTTATTTCGGATTTCCAGCATCTGCAGTATTTTGCTATCGTCCCTTTAAGACCTTGATGGTCCTCTCACTGACAACTCTTGTAGAGGCTTGTTCCTCATTGTAATGCTCCTTAGCTGCTGTTTGGACCACTCTTAGTGGGGTCATTATCCATGGGAGCAGCAGGCAAACTTTGTCACCTATAAGCCTTCTGCTTAAATTATGAGGTCTGGAAGGGCCGAATTTTGATGTCTGAATGCATAGTGACAGCTTCCAGCATATCACGCATTGACTTTGTGGAGCCTTCGCATGTTGAGGTAGTTGAGGGTGTTTTCTGTAGGAGCTCGCACAGCAACTTGGATGCCAACTATTGCACCATGCACCTTAGGAAAGCCAGCAACTCTATAAAATTGGATGGCGCTATCTTACGTTGCTTTGCTGTGCTATAAAATGCGATGAATTCCCCAGCTCCCCTGTAGAGTTTGTCAGTCACCTGACAAATTCATACTTGTAATGCACCCTGGCTGATATTACAGAGATCCCCTCTGGCTGATGAAATGACACCGCGCCATAAAGGTCGAGTGCAGTTGTCACCTTTATTAGCCATATAAAGAGATCAGTGCCAGCATGGCTGCAGGTCCTCATGCAGTAGGTGGTAATGCTCCCCTAATGTTTCTTTGATGAAGTGCACTCTTTTTATACACATCTTCTCACTAAAGTCCTTATATGACATGTGTTGCTTGTATATTCTTTGGGGAGAGGGTAATACCTGATAAGGTCATCCTTCAATGCTGCCTGACTCTCTTTTGCTCCATCCCTTGGTGCTCCTCCTCCATGGTAATGGCATACAAGGGTCTGGCCATCGGCAATGCCATACCAGCTCCTGAAAAGCCCTCACTGTGGGTGGGGGAGTGAAAATATCCTGGTGGGCTCACACTGTCAAGATCAGTGAGAAGTTAGTCTAGGTCTCTGCAGGCAGAAAACAAAAATAAAAGCACTACAAAAAGGCATTCTCAGCTGCAGAAAACGCTACTGAAACTCCATATGGGTCCCGATATTTACGGGGAATCGGGGAGGGAGCGGGGGATCGTGTCTGCTACCGGGAAGCCCGGAAATACCGGGAAAGCGGAGGTCCTGCTGAATTTAATGTCAGGACCTCATTAGAATTTTTTTTTACTGCTTTTCCCGCCTGGCAACCGGCCAGATTGAAGGCTGGCTCCCGGGCAGGAAAGCCAGTGGTAGAAGGCTGCAACTGGGAACTGTTGGGAGTGGTCTCTGGAAATCGCAGATGATCAAGGGTTTGGGGCAGCGAAGAGGGAGAGAGGGAAAGAGAGAGATTGCGGGGGGAAGGTCGGCCAATCGTGGGTGGATAGGTTTGCTTGGTGGCCCAGGGCACTTGGTAGCACTCCTGCTCCTCCTGGCCCGCAGACGTCAAATTCAAGTGGCTCCCAAAATCTGAGAAACGGCATCTCATTTAAATATTATAATCACAAGCGCAGGCAGCGCAAGGAACACACGTCAACCCAAGCACCCCACCCACCTGCCCCTTCAACCACCGTCTGCCCCACCTGTGACAGAGACTGTAGGTCCCGCATTGGACTCATCAGTCACCTGAGAACTCATTTTTAATGTGGAAGCAAGTCGTCCTTGGTTCCGAGGGACTGCCTAAGAAGAAGAAGATAATCACTGACCCACCTCTCCAGAGCGGGTGACTTGGACGCTTCCAAACCCACCTTGGTTATATCGGAAATAGGTGCTTTTGTGGCGGGTTGGGTTCGTGATGTACATTTTTAACAATTTAAGCCCCCCCTCCTCTCGTGGGGCATTTAAAATTACCCCCCCCCCCGTATTTTTCATGAAGTCCTCACGTCTGCCTGTTTCAGGTGATCCTGACAACAGCTGTACCTTATAATACTCCGTCTAACTTACCACAAATGCACTGTGATGAAATGGACGGTTTAACAAATATCACAGACGATGCCATTAACATTGTTGGTTGGCGCACTTGGGGAAAAGTTATTTCTGCATCAGGATTGCTTTGTTTCATGGGTGTAGACATTAAGCACTTTAATACTGTTTGGCCGCTGATTTCCATTAGCACAGGTCTCCTGCAGCTAGTGCTCAAGCCATGGAATTGGACCTGATCAAATGATGCTCTGCCTTAGAGGCAAGAGTTCATATCAAAGGGGAGCTGTGCTACCAGACAGCAGCTGAAGCACCCCAGTACAATAAATGTTTAATGATGACATTAGCCCAGCTCCCTATTTTTGCTGACCTTGTAGCTTCTCCTAGCAAATTCCCATGACAATTTCAGCAGCAACCAAGAAAAATAATGAAAAATACAAACAAAAAGGCCTAGAAATTCCTTTGTTCTGAGCCATTGTCATAGTGCTATCATGGCAGGAATTTGGTGAAGGACTTGTTAGCGCTGAGGCTCTGCCCCGTTTTTACGTGTGTCGGAAATTTTGCCAGAAGTGGGGATGGGGCCAAAAGACAACCCCTCCATTCCAGCAGATGTAAGGCAATGACAGGATAATGAGGGCATGGCATCATCTGTCTGAAATCTCATCATTTCCACCTGACCTGCCTCAGTCAGAACGAAGAACCTGTAAGATTCTCAAAATTCACAGATCCCCCAAAGCTAGAAGAAAACCCTAAGGAAAATGACTTTGGACTCTTTCTAAACAAGTTTCAGGATGATAAAATAAAAAGGCATGTTTGGACCGGTACAGGGAGAAAAGGCTGCAACAGGAAATGGGATCAACCTTTGTAAAGACAGTTTGGATATTGGAGTAAATCAAATTTTCTGGGGAACTGTGTAACCTCAATTCATCCTAACAATCAATCCACAAAGTAGCAGTCCCCACCCAAAACACAGGACCCATCCAAAACATGCATAATGCAAATCACCTCGCCAACCTACATAGAAATCTCAGGCTCAGACAGGATACCCGAAACCTGAATATAACTATGACAATGAACTAGGCGATCAACAACGCATTGACTAAACAGCACAACATCCCAAAACCATTTTTCACATTTAAAAAAATCAAGTTACCTTAACGAGCCCGCCCAAATCAAACAATAAACCGGGACTGATTTGGCGCGCAGATTAGGAGGCCCCAATTAGTATAATTAAAGGCCTGTTTTCTAAAGAAAAACTCTCCAGAAGTTTGAGACAACTCAAGAAGTTCTCTCTCAGAAAGCTCGCCCCAGAAGCAACACACAAGAGAAACCGAAGCATCGAAACGGGGCAGCATTCTACCGTACACCCAAGTTCAACAGCTTCAGTGACCCAGGACATCGTCGGACACCCCGTGGCAACAAGAGCCTTATGAAACTACCAACAAAATATTACCACCAACCAATCCGGTAATATTGAGCCACCGCGACCAAAGAAAAACAACTCAGGAGAAAAACCGAAGATTCGAAAGTTTCCACTCTACAATCTATTCCTGACTTACCCCAGGTAAGATTTTTACTTAAAAGGAACTCTAAACCCTATCTCTACCGAAGAAAAGTAGGTACTCACCCCATAGATCCAAAACGCACCCTACCACATCAGTGGACTCGCGAAGACTGACCAGCAGATAGTCGAAGTCCTCTACCGCGTACGGGGTATGGCAGACACCAACCAACACATCCATCAAACCCTGAAACCGTGAACCAGCTCAACTGTCAAGGATTCATTTTGGTGAGCATTATCCCTGGTCCTCTAGAGCCCAACTTAGCTAGGAAGTGGGATTGGGAGGGGTGAGGTATTTTTCTACTGTATTTTCCCTTATATGTATCGAAGTGTTCCCCATTTTTATTGGAGTAGAAGATCGCTGTGTTATATTTTCTTTCTTGAATAAAGATCAAAATTTCTTGCACCAAAACCAGTTGTCTGCTGCACTTTTGTCACAACCCCCAAATAAGCCCAAGGTCTAGAATCAAGGGAGTGGGAGTGATTCAAACTGCTCAGAAGTCAGAGGGGAAGCTGACCAACACACCAGCCCCTACAAACTGCATAACTAGCTGAGGTAGTGTAATGGTTATGTTATTGGACTAGTAATCCAGAGACTGTAAATTCAAATCCCACCATGATGGCAGTTTGAGAATTTTAATTCACTTTCAAATAGCTGGAAATAAAAAGCTGGTATCAGTAAAAAAAATGACCATGAATCTGCTGGACTGTCGCGAAAACCCAACTGGTTCACTAATGTCCTTTAGGGAAGGAAACCCGCCATCCTTACCCGGTCTGGATTATATGTGATTTCAGTCCCACACCAATATGGTTGACTCTTAACTGTTCTCTGAAGTGGCTGGGCAAACCATTCAGTTGTATCAAGCTTTCTCAGGGCAACTAGGGATGGGCAATAAATGCTGGCCTTGCCAGCAATGCCCACATCCTGAGAATGAATTAAAAAAAATAAAGCAGACATTCCTGACAGCAGTGTTGTGAGATCAGTGCTAGAGTGCAATTGCCCATAATGTTATTGTTATGAGATTTTTTTTTTTACCTTCAGTCCTTTCAACCTGACTGCCACCCAGATCTTTGGGCTCCTGGGGGCTTTAGAAGTTTTTCCTTCCATGGTCCTATGGGGATTCCTTTGTATGCCATTTTAAAGCAGGAGGGTTGTAGAGCAGTTCACCTCATATGGCATCATAGGAGGAGGAGGAGGAGACCAGGTTGCCTCTACCTAACTGGAAGGGTCGACAGACGTCCATACTCTTTCTACAATATCCGTCAGGTGATCTGCCTGAGGAAACTGTGCTTCACTCAAGAAGCACTAAAACAGCGAAACCACCTGCTGCAGCTGGACCTGCATCAAGATTCACCATACTATTACAGTCCCTGTAAAAGTCATCATTACTTCAACTTCTTTGTCACTGGCTTTTTTCAAGGTGTCAAGGCGGACCTTACCAACATAAGTCAGTTTGCTGTGCATAGTGGTAGTTATCAGGTTACATGAACATTATTCAACAAGGCTGCACTATTTATAGACTTTGGTATATTCCCTCTCAGCTGAATGATGAGGCAGCACAGTTTCACAAACTGGGCTTGTGAATAGATAGTACTCATACAAGAACTGAATACCAGAGGAGACACAAGAGTAACTGCCCTCAGCATCAAGGTAGCATTTGATCGAGGATGGCACCTAGGAGCTTTAGCAAAGCTGATGTTAATTTTGGGGGGTGGGGAGGTCAAGGGAAAAACACTCCAGTGGCTGGAATCATACCTGATAGTTATGGTTGTGGTTGTCAGAGGACAATCATTGCAACCTCATGATATAGCTCCAGGAGTTCTTTAGGGATGTGTCCTTGGCCTAACTGTCTTCAGCTGCTTCATCAATGATCTTCCCTCCATCACAAGGTCAGGACTGGGGCTGTTTTCTGATGATTTTTTATTCATTCATGGGATTCGGGTGTTGTTGGCAAGGCTAGCATTTATTGCCCATCCCTAATTGCCCTTGTGAAGGTGGTGGTGAGCCACCTTATTGAACCGCTGCAGTCCATGAGGTGAAGGTACTCCCACAATGCTGCTAGGTAGGGAATTCCAGGATTTTGACCCAGCGACGATGAAGGAATGGCGATATATTTCCAAGTCAGGATGGGGTGTGACTTGGAGGGGAACTTGCAGGTGGTGGTGTTCCCATGCGCCTGCTGCCTTTGCCCTTCTAGGTGGTAGAAGTCATGGGTTTGGGAGGTGCTGTCGAAGAAGCCTTGGCGAGTTGCTGCAGTGCATCTTGTAGATGGTACACACCGCAGCCATGGTGCACTGGTGGTGGAGGGAGTGAATGTTTAAGATGGTGGATGGGGCGACAATCAAGTGGGCTGCTTTGTTCTGGATGGTGTTGAGCTTCTTAAGTGTTGTTAGAGCTACACTCATCCAGGCAAGTAGTGATTATTCCATCATACTCCTGACTTGTGCCTTGTAGATGCTGGAAAGGTTTTGGGGAGTCAGGAGATGACTCTTTCGTCACAGAATACCCAGCCTCTGATCTACTCTCATAACCACAGCATTTATGTGGCTGGTCCAGTTAAGTTTCTGGTCAATGGTGACCCCTAGGATATTGATGATGGGGGATTTGGTGATGGTAATCTCATTGAATGTCAAGGGGAGGTGACTAGACTCTCTCTTGTTGGAGATAGTCATTGCCTGGCACTTGTGTGACACAAATGTTACTTGCCACTTATCAGCCCAAGCCTGAATGTTGTCCAGGTGCTGCTGCATGCAGGCATGGGCTGCTTCATTTTCTGAGGAGTTACAAATGGAACTGAACACTGTGTAATCATCAGCGAACATCCCCACTTCTGGCCTTATGGATAGAAGGTCATTGATGAAATAGCTGAAGATGTTTGGGCCTAGGACACTGCCTTGAGGAACTCCTGCAGCGATGTCCTGGGGCTGAGATGATTGGCTTCCAACAACTACAACCATCTTCCTTTGTGTTAGGTATGACTCCAGCCAGTGGAGAGGTTTTCCCCCTGATTTCCATTGACTTGAATTTTACTAGGGCTACTTGATGCCACACTCAGTCAAATGCTGCCTTAATGACAAGGGCAGTCACTCTCACCTCACTTATGGATTTCAGGTCTTTTGCCCATATTTGGACCAAGGCTGTAGTATGGTCTCGAGCTGAGTGGTCCCGGCAGAACCCAAACTTGGTGAGCAGGTTATTGGTGAGTAAGTGCTGCTAAATACACTTTCGATGACTGCTTCCATCACTTTGCTGATGAATGAGAGTAGGCTGATCACAGAATCACAGAATCACAGAAACCCCACAGTGCAGATAGAGGCCATTTCGGCCCATCGAGCCTGCACCGACACATATCCCACCCGATCCCCGTAATCCCTACACCAACACATGTCCCACCCTATCCCGTAACCCCACGTATTTAATCCCCCTAACACTAAGGGTCAATTTATCATAGCCAATCAACCTAACTCGCACATCTTTGGACTGTGGGAGGAAACCCACGCAAACACGGGGAGAATGTGCAAACTCCACACAGACAGTCGCCCGAGGCCGGATTCGAACCCGGGTCCCTGGCGCTGTGAGGCAACAGTGCTAACCACTATGCCACCGTGCTGCCTGATGGGGCGGTAATTAGCCAGATTGGATTTGCCCTGCTTTTTGTCCCTTGCAGTCAGAATCAGGAGAATTTATAATGGGGAACAAAGAAATGGCAGACCAATTAAATACATACTTTGGTTCTGTCTTCACAAAGGAGGACACAAATAACCTCCCAGAGATGTCAGGGAACATAGGGTCTAATGAGAGGGAGGAAGTAAATGAAATCAGTATTTGTAGGGAAATGGTGTTAGGGAAATTGACGGGATTGAAGGCCGATAAATCCCCAGGGCCTGATAATCTACATCCTAGGGCACTTAAGGAAGTGGCCCTAGAAATAGTAGATGCATTGCTGGTCACCTTCCAAAATTCTATAGACTCTGGAACAGTTCCCATGGATTGGAGGGTAGCTAATGTAACCCCACTATTCAAAAAAGGTGGTAGAGAGAAAATGGGAAATTATAGACCGGTAAGCCTGACATCGGTTGTGGGGAAAATGCTAGAGTCCATTATAAAAGATGTAATAGCAGAGCACTTGGAAAACAGTGACAGGATTGGACAAAGTCAACATGGATTTACAAAAGGTAAATCATGCTTGACTAATCTACTGGAATTTTTTGAGGATGTAACTGGTAGAATAGGTAAGGGAGAACCAGTGGATGTGGTGTACTTGGACTTTCAGAAGGCTTTTGATAAGGTCCCGCATAAGAGATTAGCATGTAAAGTTAAAGCACATAGGATTGGGGGTAAGGTACTGACTTGGATAGAGAACTGGTTGGCAGACAGGAAGCAAAGAGTTGGAATAAACGGGTCTTTTTCCAAGTGGCAGGCAGTGACTAGTGGGGTACCGCAGGGATCGGTGCTAGGGCCCCAGCTATTCACAATATATATTAATGATCTAGACGAGGGAACTAGATATAATATCTCCAAGTTTGCAGACGACACAAAGCTGGGTGGGAGGGTATGCTGTGAGGAGGATGTCGTGAAACTCCAGTATGATTTGGACAGTTTGGGTGATTGGGCAGATGCATGGCAGAAGCAGTATAATGTGGATAAATGCAAGGTTATCCACTTTGGTGGCAAAAACAGGAAGGCAGATTATTATCTGAACGGCAATAGATTGGGAGAAGGGGAAGTGCAACGAGACCTGGATGTCCTTGTGCACCAGTCGCTGCAGGTAAGCATGCAGGTGCAGCAGGCGGTTAAGAAGGCAAATGGTATGTTGGCCTTTGTAGCAAGAGGATGTCTTGCTGCAGTTGTACAGGGCCTTGGTGAGACCACACCTTGAGTATTGTGTGCAGTTTTGGTCACCTTATCTGAGGAAGGATGTTCTTGCCATGGAGGGAGTGCAGCGAAGATTCATCAGACTGATACCTGGGATGGCAGGAATTACGTATGAGGAGAGATTGGGTCGATTGGGCTTATTTTCGCTAGAGTTTAGAAGAATGAGAGAGGATCTCATTGAAACTTATAAAGTTCTAACAGGACTAGACAGACTAGATGCAGGAAGGATGTTCCCGATGGTGGGGAGTCCAGAACCGGGGGATTCTAACAGGACTAGACAGACTAGATGCAGGAAGGATGTTCCCGATGGCGGGGGAGTCCAGAACCGGGGGTCACAGTCTAAAGATAAGGGGTAAGCCATTTAGGACAGAGATGAGGAGGAATTTCTTCACCCAGAGAGTAGTGAACCTGTGGAATTCTCTACCACAGAAATTGAGGCCAATTCATTAAATATATTCAAGAAAGAGTTAGATATATTTCTTAAGGCTAAAGGGATCAAGGGATATGGGGAGAAAGCAGGGACAGTGTACTGAATTTGGATGATCAGCCATGATCTCATTAAATGGCGGAGCAGGCTCAAGGGGCCGAATGGCCTACTCCTACTCCTATCTTCTATGTTTCTATGTTAATACATACCTGGGCAATTTTCCACTTTGTAGGGTAGCTGCCAGTGTTGTAGCTGTATGGAACAGCTTGGCTAGAGGTGTGGCTAGTTCTGGAGCACAGGTCTCCAGCACTACAGCTGGGATGTTGTCGGGACCCATAGACTTTGCTGTATCCAGTGCATCACATATACGCCAGACCGGGTAAGGGCGGCAGATTTCCTTCCCTAAAAGACATTAGTGAACCAGATAGGTTTTTACGACAATCTGGTAGTTATATGGTCACCTTTACTGATGCTAGCTTTTTATTCCAGATTTCTTTAATTAACTGAATTTAAATTCCACAACTGCCATAGTGGGATTTGAACTAATGGCTCTGGATCATTAGTCCAGGCCTCTGGATTACTAGCCCAGTTTTTCCTATTCAAGTATTTAACCAATTTCTTTTTGAAAGTTATTACTGAATCTGCTTCGACCACCATTTCAGGAACTGAAATTCAGATCATACCAACTCGCTGTGTAAAAAAATGTTTCTGCATGTCGGCTCTGGTTCTTTTCCCAATCACCTTAAATCTGTGTCCCTTGGTTATTGACCCTTCTACCACTGGAAACAGTTTCTCCTTATTTACTCTATCAAAACCCTTCATGATTTTCAAATCTTTCTTTAACCTTCTCTATTCTAAGAAGAACAACACAGTTTCTCTCGTCTCTCCACGTAACTGAAGTCTTTCATCCCTGGTACCATTCTGGTAAAGCTCCTGTGCACCCTCTCTAAGGCCTTGGGCCTAGAAATTCAGTGCCCTTAGCGCCGAATTTGCGGCGCTAGAGGGCCTAGCGCTGCAATTGGCGCCGGCGCCAAAATTGCCTGGGGCCCTTCTGCCGCGGTAGACCGGTAGCGCTGCGCCGGCACCGATGACGTCATCGGTGTGCGCAGCGTCCCGGTTGCCATGCCGACGGGCCCCAGCGCCGAAATTCAGTTGCGGCCGCCTCGCCCGTGGCAGCCGCAACTAAGACTCTGGCAACAGAGTCTTACATGACTTTGCGCCGGCGCATTAAAGGCACCGCGGCGGCCGGCCGCTTTCCCGCCGGCCGCCTGGCCGCAGCTCCCTCCCCGGACTTCCCCCCGCCCCCCCCCGGAACAGAAGCAAGCCCGGCACTTGTCCGAGGTGCCGGGCTCATTTTTAAAAAGATTTTCGCGGGCCGCGGCCGGGTGCAGGCAGCTCCTCCTTAAGGGAAGGAGGAGGCCTGCACTTCCCGAACCTGCCGCACCGCAGCGGGCGCCGCAGCGCCGGAATAGCGCCGATATTCAGCGCGTAGCGCCAGGTTTCAGGCGCAAACAGCTCTCAGCAGCGCCGGCAGCCGTTTGGGCGCAGAATTGGTGAATTTTGGGCCCGACCAGCGCGACTTAGCTCCGGCACTAACTTCCGGCGCTAAAGCCCTGGCTGCGCCAAAACTCAATTTCTAGGCCTTGACATCCTTCCTTAAGTGTGGTTCCCAGGATTGGCCACAATACACCAGCTGAGGCCTAACCAGTGTTTTATAAATGTTTTGCATAACTTCCTTGCTTTTGTACTCTATGCCAGTGGTTCTCAAACTTTTTTGGTAGAAGGACCCCTTTTAAAATGGATTAGTAATCACCAGCCACCCCATTGAAATGATTATTGCCCCCTTGTATTGATATTATACCAGGATCCTCTGACAATGAATTGCAATATAGCTATGGTGACATTTACAAAACGGGAATCCCTCAAGTATGTATGTATAAAATGATAGTGATTTTAAAGCATTGATTTTTTTAAATTACAAATGTATTTGTTATTCTGTGTATTCAAGTGCTGCCCAGATTATTATCTTCATGGAAGAGGACGCAAATAACTTCCCAGAAATGCTAGGGAACCAAGGGTCTAGTGAGAAGGAGGAATTAAAGGAAATTAGTATTAGTAAAAAAATAGTGCTGGAGAAATTAATGGGACTGAAAGCTGATAAATCCTCAGGGCCTGATAATCTGCACCCCAGAGTACTAAAAGAGGTAGCCATGGAAATAGTGGATGCATTGGTTCTCATCTTCCAAAATTCTATAGATTATGGAACAGTTCCTGCAGATTGCAGGGTGGCAAATGTAACCCCACTATTTAAAAAAGGAGGGAGAGAGAAAACAGGGAACTACAGACCGGTTAGCCTAACATCAGTAGTACGGAAAATGCCAGTGTCTATTATAAAGGATGTGATAACAGGACACTTAGAAACTATCAACGGGATTAGACAAAGTCAACATGGACTTATGAAAGAGAAATCGTGTTTGACAAGCCTACTGGAGTTTTTTGAGGAGGTAACTGGTAGAAGAGATAAGGGAGAACCAGTGGATGTGGTGTATTTGGATTTTCAGAAGGCCTTTGATAAAGTCTCACATAAGTGGTTAGTGTGCAAACTTAAAGCACATGGGATTGTGGGCAATATACTGGCATGGATTGAAAATTGGTTAACAGACAGGAAACAGAGAGTAGGAATAAATGGTTCTTTTTCGGGGTGGCAGGCGGTGACTAGTGGGGTACCGTAGGGATCAGTGCTTGGGCCCCAGCTATTCACAATATATATCAATGATTTGGATGAGGGAACCAAATGTAATATTTCCAAGTTTGCTGATGACACGAAACTAGGTGGGATTGTGAGTTGTGAAGAGGATGCAAAGAGGCTTCAAGGCAATTTAGACAAGTTGAGTGAGTGGGCAAATACATGGCAGATGCAGTATAACGTGGATAAATGTGAAGTTATCCACTTCAGTAGGAAAAACAGAAAGTTAGAGTATTATTTAAATAGTGCTAGATTGGGAAATGCTGATGTACAAAGGGACCTGGGTGTCCTTGTACACCAGTCACTGAAAGCAAACATGCAGGTGCAGCAAGCAGTAAGGAAGGCAAATGGTATGTTGGCCTTCATTGCAAGAGGATTCGAGTACAGGAGCAAGGATGTCTTACTACAGTTGTACAGGGCCTTGGTGAGACTACACCTGGAGTACTGTGTGCAGTTTTGGTCTCCTTACCTAAGAAAGGATATACTTGCCATAAAGGGAGTGCAGCAAAGGTTCACCAGACTGATTCCTGGGATGGCAGGACTGTTGTATGAGGAGAAAATGGGTCGACTAGGCCTGTATTCACTAGAGTTTAGAAGAATGAGAGGGGATCTCATTGAAACGTATAAAATTCTGACAGGGCTAGACAGACTGGATGCAGGGAGGATGTGCCCCTGGCTGGGGGATCTGGAACGAGGGGTCACAGTCTCAGGATACAGGGTAGGACATTTAGGACTGAGATGAGGAGAAATTTCTTTACTCAGAGGGTGGTGAACCTGTGGAATTCTCTACCACAGAAGGCTGCGGAGGCCAAATCACGGAATGTATTTAAGGAGGAGATAGATAGATTTCTAGACACAAAAGGCATCAAGGGGTATGGGGAGAGAGCGGGAATATGGTATTGAGATAGAGGATCAGCCATGATCATATTGAATGGTGGAGCAGGCTCGAAGGGCCGAATGGCCTACTCCTGCTCCTATTTTTCTATGTTTCTATTATGTCAGATTTACTCCTGGGTCAGCCCTTGACCGTGGACAGACAGATGTAATGTAATGTATGTCCGGCATACGGGGCCTGTTCTTTTTGGCCGTATCCCGGCGGTGTTGCAGCCGGCTGGTCATTGGGACAGGGTCTTTGTCATGAATCTTACCATTCATGTAGAAATGACTCATGAAATAACACTGGGCGGCCAGCTGGTGGCGCCATCCAAGGAAAGTATAAATACTCGGGCGTGGGCCCAGCTTGCTCAGGACGTTTCTGTAACCAGGAACTACTAATGTAACTAGAACTCATGGTTGTGAAACAGTTGATTAAAGCCTTGTTTTATACTCAGACCAAGTGCTTAGCAGTTTTCTTATGTCAATTTAATCAACTGTGTATCGGCTCCACACTCTGAGTGATTTCGGGAACAGCCAGCTACGACTTCAACTGTAGAAGGGAACTCCGACATAGTAATCAATCCATCATGGACAAACTACTCAGACCCGCCCGTCTTGACCTGGACCCGAATTCACCTACAACTGCTAAGGTATGGAATCACTGGTATCGTACCTTCAACAACTTCCTCAGGGTGTGTGGTGAGAATGTTCCTGATAAATTAGAGATACTTGCCAATTATGTATCTCCTCATGTGTTTGACTATATCGAAGACTGTGTAGACTACGACTCCGCTATCCTAATATTACAGCGACTATATATTAAGGCCCCAAACAAAATTTTTGCTCGGCATCTACTGGCCACAACTCGACAACAACCCGGGGAATCACTTGACGAATTCCTTCAAAAGCTTCACAGGCTCAGCAAGGATTGTAATCTTAAAGCTGTCACAGCTGAGCAGTACCAGGAGGAGTTAATTCGTGATTCCTTTATTAATGGAATTGCGTCTCCCTTCATACACCAGTGTCTGTTGGAGAATAAAACCCTCGAGTTACAGGCTGCCTATGACCAGACATGTTCTCTGGACTTAGCAAAGAGGAATGTAGATACCTATATTTTACCACGTGCACAGGCTGCTGCTATCACTTTTAGTGACTCCTTCGATAGGCCTCGGGCGGAAGCCCTCCCTGATGATGACTCTAACCTAGCTGATGACAACTCTACCCTAGAAGCCTTCACTGATGATGACCCTGCCCTAGCGGCATCTTGGCAATCTGAAAGGAAGTGTTTCTTCTGTTGCAGTGCATTCCACTATAGGAAATTTTGTCCTGCTCGTAACGCAATCTGCAATCATTGCAGTAAGAAAGGTCACTTTTCTAAGGTATGCCAGTCAAGAGCCTCTGTTAGTAAGAAAGGCCACTTTTCTAAGGTATACCGGTCGAGAGCCCCTGTTAGTTTTGCAGCTACTATCTATAAAACTGCTTCTCCCCCAAGAGCCACTACTAAGGTTACAGCTGCTATCAATAAAACTGCTCCTCCCCCAAGAACCACTACTAAGGTTACAGCTGTCAAGGGTAAAACTGTTCCTCCTCCCATCACAGCTGTTTTCCCCCAAAGCCTGTCCCATGCAGCCACAAAGGTTTCGGTAAATGGACACATTTTGAGTGCGCTAATTGACTCATGCAGCTCTGACAGCTTCATTAGTGAGCGGGCTGTCAGTAAGTTAAAACTGTGTATTTACCCCTCGGACAGGGAAATTGCAATGGCTCTGATGACACTGACCACCAACTCTTCCAGCTTTTGTCTTGTCGACCTTATTCTCAATGGCCGCATTTATCTCTCCACCTGGCTTGGGGTGCTCAAAAACCTATGCAGTGATGTGCTCCTGGGACATGATTTCTAGAAACAACACAGAAGACTCACTTTCGAGTTTGGAGGGTCAAAGCCGGAGCTTACTATTTCCAAAGTACCGTTTTGTGTGCTTTCGGCGGCTTCGCTTGACGAGCCCTCCTTGTTTGTCAATCTTTCCCTCTGATGTAAGCCCATAGTCACTAAATTACAACGTTTCAGCCAAGATGATCTATCCTTTATCAAGGCAGAGATCTCTCGCCTTCTAGCTGATGGTATCATTGAGCCATGTTCATCTCCCTGGCGGGCACAAGTCGTCATTGTTAAAAGTCCTCTGAAGCAACACAAGAAATGTCTTTGCATCGATTACTCGCAAACTATTAACCAATATACCGACCTGGATGCCTACCCACTACCTTGAATCGATGACATGGTCAATAACCTTGCCAACTACAAGGTATTTTCAACTTTTGACTTAAAGAGCGCATACCATCAAGTACCATTAAAAGACTCTGACAAAAAGTAAACGGCCTTTGAGGCCAATGGTCGGCTTTACCAGTTTTGTCGCCTTCCATTTGGGGTCACCAATGGGGTGGCCGTCTTTCAATGGGCAATGGATAGTCTAGTCAAACAGGAGAACTTAACGGACACTTTTCCATGTCTGGATAATATCACCATTGCTGGTCATGACCAGAAGGAGCATGATGCCAACCTCCAAAATTTTTTTGACGCTCTCCGTCTTCGCAACTTAACCTTAAATGAGTCCAAATCTGTGAAATCAGTGCCATCAGTCAACATCCTTGGCTACTGAGTGGGCAATGGTGTCATCAAACCGGATCCGGAGCGACTTCGTCCGCTTCAGGAGCTCCCTCCTCCTACGAATCTCGGCTCTCTTCGTTGGGCACTCGGCATGTTCGCCTATTATGCGAAGTGGATACCCCACTTCTCCGACAAGATCCAGCCCCTGCTTCACGCAAAGTCATTTCCGTTGGAGACAACAGCTATTTCAGTTTTCAACCTCCTCAAGCGACAAATGGAAAAAGCCACGCTTCGTTCCAACGATGAAAATCTCCCTTTCGTGGTCAAGTGCGATGCATCAGAGGTGGCGATCTCGGCTACCTTGAATCAAGGTGGTCGATGTTAAGTCTGTGTGTTCCAGTTATGGTTAATATGAATCACTGCACACAGACCACAAGAATAACTTTAACAGGTCTTTACTAGTCGAAGGTCAGGGCTGAACTACTCAGCAAATTACTACACAGCACTTATATACCGGTGTGGTCACCACCGGTATTACCGTATACAGCAGCCAGAGAAAGTAGTACATCTCTTAAGGTGGAACAGGTTTAAGTTCTCTTAAGGTGGAACAAGTTACATACACCACAATCCTCCCTTTTTAGCTTAACAGTTGTATCCCCATTTAACATAACATAATAACATATATACATATACAACTTCATGTAGAAACAGTTCAAAGGTTCAGTCTCTCAGGAGGCCTCCTGATTCGAGTTGGATAACGCCTTTCAGGGGTCTCTGATTCTTGTTGCTGAGGTGACTCCTCTAGTTGGTCTCTTATGTCTTGGACATCATCATCAGGTACATTCACTGCCGAGGTAGATGCTTCAGGTTCACTAACTTCTTCCACGGTTGTCTCTGTCGTAACCATGGGTTCGACCCTTGTTCTCGATTCCACCAGTTGGTCAGCATGACGCCGTATTACATTTTTACCAATATCTACCGTGTACATCAGGGGTCCTTGTCTGGCCCGAATTGTTCCGGATTGCCATTTCTCGTTTCCATAGTCCCTGGCCAACACTGGTTGTCCTACCTCGAAACTCCGAGTGGTCTTGTTATTTATATGCTGGAACTGTTTGTTTTCAACTTCCCTCCGCACATTTGGTTTTAACAAGTCCAACCTGGACCGCAACCTCCTGTTATAAAACATCATGGCAGGACTTTGGTTTGTCACTGCATGAGCGGCGTTTCGATATGCCAGTAGAAACTTGTCCACCTTATGTTGTAGTGGAATCTGATCTTCGCTCATGGCCTTTATTGCCTTTTTGAATGTTTGTACAAATCTCTCGGCCAACCCATTTGTAGCCGGATGATATGGGGCAGAGGTATAATGTTTCACCCCATTCTTCTTTAAGAATTTTTGGAATTCTTCTGACACGAACTGTGGTCCGTTGTCGGAACATATTTGTTCTGGCAATCCGTTCCTTGCGAATATCGTTCTTAACACCGCAATTGTCTTTTCTGAAGTAGTGGTAGTCATCTTGATCACTTCTGGCCATTTAGAATGTGCGTCCACCGCAATTAGAAACATGGAGTCCATGAATGGACCAGCAAAGTCAATATGTACGCGTTGCCATGGGGCTGAAGGCCATTCCCATGGATGCAGCGGTGCAATCGGAGGTGCATTTTGCACTTTTTGGCACCCTGAGCAGCTTTTCGTCAGCTCCTCTATCTGTTGGTCGATACCCGGCCACCACACATAAGCCCTAGCAAGGCTTTTCATCTTGACTCCCCCCAGATGACCTTCATGCAGTTCCTTTAGAACTCTTTCCCTTAACTTAGGAGGAATAATCGCTCTCGTTCCATACATCAATGTTCCTTGACAGACGGACAGCTGGTCTCGTCTTGCCGAGAATGCCGGTAACAGAGAATCACCATGTGCTGGCCATCCCTTCACTGTCACCTCGTAGACTCGGGACAGTGTCGGGTCGTTCCTGGTTTCTCTTTCAATACTTGCATTGGTGACTGGTAAACACTCGATGATGGTCGAGTGAAATAACTCAACAGGGTCGACCTTCGTTGTCTCCTCTTCTTCAGGTAGTGGCAGGCGCGACAGCCCATCAGCATTACCATGCTGCTTTGTACCTTTGAATTCTATCTGATATTGATGTGCCCCTAGGAAAAGGGACCATCTCTGGAGTCTCTGTGCTGTCATCACCGACACACCCTTCTTAGGGTTAAAAATGGATACCAACGGCTGATGGTCTGTCAGAAGCGTAAACTTTTGGCCCTGCAGGTAATGATTAAACTTCTTTACTCCCCACACAAGGCTGAGAGCCTCCCTATCTATCTGAGCATAGTTGCGCTCAGCGGAGGTCAATGATCTGGATGCGAACGCGACTGGCCTCTCCGTGCCATTTGGCAACTTGTGTGAGAGTACTGCCCCAATACCATATGGAGAAGCATCACAAGCCAAACGAATAGGCAGTGTTGGGTTGAAGTGAGCCAACACTTCCTCTGAGGTTATCAATTCCTTGCTTTTGCGAAAGGCCTTCTTACAGTCCTCGCTCCACTCCCATGGTACTCCCTTCTGCAAAAGAGCGTTCAGCGGGTGCAGTACCGTGGATAAATTTGGCAGAAACTTATGGTAATAGTTAATCAATCCTAGGAACGACCTCAACTGAGATACATTAACCGGAGCGGGAGCCTTCACAACCGCTTCGATCTTGTCAGGAGACTTATGAAGTCCCTCCTGGTCAATGACATGGCCACAGTACGAGATCCGCTTCTGAAAGAACTCACATTTCTGCCGATTAACTCGAAGTCCATATTCTTTCAATCTGATGAGCACCAGTTCCAAATTTGCGAGGTGTTCCTCGTCACCCTCTCCTGTAATCAGAATATCGTCCAGGTAACATTGTGTGCCTGGAATTCCCTGTAATACCTGCTCCATGGCCCTCTGCCAAATTGCTGGAGCTGATGCCACTCCTAAACCCAGTCTATTATACCGGTACAAGCCTCTATGCGTGTTGATCGTGAGGTACTGGCGTGACTCTTCCTCAACTTCCATCTGTAAGTACGCCTGTGCCAGGTCTATCTTGGTGAAGTGTTTCCCGCCCGACAATGAAGCGAAAATATCCTCAATCCGCGGAAGCGGATACTGCACCGTGTGAAGCACCGGATTAACAGTGATCTTGAAATCTCCACAGATGCGAACCTTCCCTGGTTCTCCCAGCTTGTTGCTCGAAGGACGTTTCATCACGGGAACAATGGGCGTAGCCCACTCACTCCAGTCTACCTTAGACAGTACTCCTGAACGTTCTAGCACTTCCAGCTCCGCTTCCACAGCAGGTCGTATCGCATAGGGTACTGGTCTGGCTTTGAAAAATTTTGGTTGTGCATGTTCTTCAATCTTGATGTTTGCCGTAATTCCTCTCAGTGTTCCCAGTCCCTGCTGGAACACCTCTTTAGCATCGTCCAATATTCTGGACAATCATTTAGGTTTGACATCTGTTTCCCTGGCATCTACCGTTAGTGCTTTTAAGGAATGCCAGTCCATATTCATTTTTCTAATCCACTCCCGTCCCAGTAGTGGTGGACCTCCTTCAGGTAGCACATATAAGTCCATTCCTCGGCTTTCTTTGCCCTTGTGGACCACCTTTACCTCTATCTTTCCGATGGGGTATACTCTTTGCCCCGTGTATGTTTTCAATACAATCTCCGTATCCCGTAGGGGAATATGTTGGAATAACCTTTTGTAATCTTTCTTATTCATGACCGTCAATGCCGATCCAGTGTCCAATTCCATCTTCACTTGGACTCCTGCTATCTGAAGTGTGACCCAAATTGTCTGGAGGTCTGCTTCCTTACCAACGTTGTGTACTCTTAAGCTACCCAGTTCATTACTGCTGGCGTCTGAATCTGACTTCTGTTCGTTCGAACTGTTCTTGTCACCTTGTGTACCTTTCTGTACTTTCCCTGCGCTGACTTTTTGTTGCTGGTCTTCTCTCCTGACCGGCATACTTTAGCTATGTGACCAAGCCTGCCACATTTTCTGCATTCCTTATTTTTGAACCAGCACTGGTTCTGATCGTGCGTTGTCTTTCCACAACGATAACATTTTACTGTACCCAAGACCATTTGATTTGTGCTGAGTTCCGGTGACCATAGCTGCATTACCGCCGTGCCTCTTGCTGCGGCTTCGTGCGATGCTGCCATAGCGACAGCTTTATCAAGCGTCAGCTCATTCTCCTCAAGCAGTCGCTTTTGTGTCTCTTCTTTTAACAATCCACACACAAATTTATCTCTTAGCGCATCTGTTAGTCCTGTTCCAAACTGACAGTACTTTGCTAGCTACGCAATTCAATAAAAAATTCAGCATTGCTTTCATCTTTCAGCTGCTTTCTGCTGTAAAATTTAAATCGTTCCGCTAGCATCAGCGGCGTGGGGCTTAAATGATTTTTCGGGACGATAACAATATCCGCGAAAGTCTTATCCGCCGGTTTCTCTGGTGATAGAAGGTGTTTCAATTGCCCGTATGTCTTCGCACACATTAAGTTTAATAAGGTTAGTGCTTTATCCTCATCTGATATCTTATTTGCTTTACAATAAACTTCTATGCGTTCTACATACGTGGCCCAATCTTCAACATCGGCATCGAAATCGTTGATGTTACCACGCTTAGGCATCCTTGCAATCTTCTTGAGAAACAAAAAAAAATTTTCTTTTATTTTTTATTTTTTATTTTATTTTAAAATGGCGGTTTCCCGCGCTTGTCTTCTTCCCCCGCCTACGAAAATGGCGGCTTCCCGCGTTTGCCTTTCTCCCCTGCTGGCTGTAATGGCGATTGCCGTATTGCTGCCGTTCGCGCCTCCCCGGCGGTTCTCAATTCGTGCCTCCCAGCCCCTCTTGCAGTCCGGTCCTTTCCACCGGCTGCGGCTGAGTTCTCCGTGGTTTTTTTTATTTTCTCCCGCGCCTTACGCTGTCCCGGTCGCTGCGCCTCGCGGCCTCGGTAGCTGCCCGGCCTTTTTCACCGGTCGCTCGACGCTGTTGCGTCTCCCAGCCCGCTTACAGCCCGGTTTTTTACACCGGCTGCGTTTGCATTCACCGCGGCTCCCGTGCCTTACGCTGCCCCAGTCTCAGCGCCTCTGGCCCCGACTTCTGTCCGGCTCTTTTCCCCGGCCGTGGTCGAGTTCTCCGCCCTTATATCCTCCGTTTTCCCTCCCCTACTCCACAGCCAACGTGGCCGACTTGCTGCTTGTCGCTGATCGGCTTACCCACCACCGTGGTAGAAGGGATGATCACTGCCTGTCGTTGATGGAAGGCTTCGTGTCAGGATTCTTCCTTTGCTCTTCAGACCCGAGTCTTTTCTCAGCAGGATGATGAGGGCGGATGCCTCTTCTCGATGCCCGTTAAACTGCCTCGGATGTATCTCTGCCGCAGGGTAAGATCGTACTCGTCGCCACTGTTAAGTCTGTGTGTTCCAGTTATGGTTAATATGAATCACTGCACACAGACCACAAGAATAACTTTAACAGGTCTTTACTAGTCGAAGGTCAGGGCTGAACTACTCAGCAAATTACTACACAGCACTTATATACCGGTGTGGTCACCACCGGTATTACCGTATACAGCAGCCAGAGAAAGTAGTACATCTCTTAAGGCGGAACAGGTTTAAGTTCTCTTAAGGTGGAACAAGTTACATACACCACAGTCGACCCGTTGCCTTTATGTCCAGAACTTTGCAGGGTAGCGAGCTCCATTATCCTCCTGTCGAGAAGGAGGCTACGGCTATCATCAAAGCAGTACATAAATAGAGTCATTTTCTCGCTCGTCGCCATTTCACACTTATAACCGATCAGCGCTCCATGGCCTTTATGCTGGATAACGGGAAACGCACTAAGATCAAGAATAACAAAATACAGCTCTGGAGGATGGAATTGGCACCTTTGGCTACACCATACGTTATCAGCCAGACAAAGAGAATGTGGCCCCGGATACCCTCACGCGTGCATTCTGCTCTTCCATGTCAACTTCGACTCTTGTGGATCTTCATACTGACTTGTGCCATTCTGGCGTTACCCGTATGTTGCACGTTGTGCGATCTAAAAATCTCCCATTTTCTACGGAAGACGTGAAAAGAACATGCTCCACTTGTAGAATTTGCGCAGAATTAAAACCGCAATTCTTCCGTCCGTCGGATGGCTCACTCATACATGGTATACAGCCTATGCAGCGACTCAGCATTGACTTTAAAGGGCCATTGCCTTCCTCAATGCGAAACACCTACTTGCTTACGATGGTGGACGAATATTCACGCTTTCCCTTTGCTTTCCCCTGTCCCAATATGCTTACTTCCACAGTGATCAAATGCCTTGATCAGGTCTTTTCCCTTTGCAGTACGGCCAATTTCTTCCACTCTGATCGGGGTCCCTCCTTCATATCAAGCGATCCCAAAAGTTCTCTCTCCCAACGGGGAATCGCCACAAGTAAAACAACACCGTATCATCCTATTGGCAACGGACAGGTTGAGAGATACAACGCTATCATTTGGAACGCTGTCGTCTTGCACTGAGGTCACGCAACCTACCAGACCAGGAGTGGGAAACTGTGCTCCCTGATGCGTTGCATACCATCAGGTCTCTTCTTTCTACGTCCACCAATGTCACTCCCCACGAACGATTCTTCGGGTTCCAGCGTCGCTCCACTCATGGGACATCCCTACCATCATGGTTGGCAGCTCCCGGCCCTGTGCTGCTCTGAAGATTTGTCCAATCTTCCAAGAATGATCCCCTCGTTGACGAGGTGGAACTAACAGACGTTAATCCCACATGCGCGCACGTGCGGTACCCTGATGGTCGGGAGTCTACTGTTTCACTCCGAGACCTGGCTCCCTGTCCAACCGGTCCCACAGACCCAACCGATAGAGGAACCCATAGTAATGCTGCCGACACTCTGCGCTCCTTTGAGGATGACACCCTACCCGGGACATCAAGGGATCTGCCGGCTACTCCACCGGATCAACTCGGGGAGCAGAGCGCTCCCCACGGGATGGCCACCCAAAGCCGAAGCCAGGACGCCGGTCAATCACCGGCTACCGAGCAAGATGATGCCAGCTCTGCACCTGTGGTGACCTGCACCCGGAGTCACGATCTCCCGAGTCCCCCTCAGGTCGATCAAGGCGACACGGGCCCTGTCAATCTACTGGTACGAGCCAAGCGACCCAGGGACCAAGACATGGTCCGAGGAGACGTGCATTCCAGCCACAAACCAAGATCTAAAAGACTGCGGCTATTCATGGTCCACCTAATCCGCTAGAAGGAAGTCGTCGGACTTCCAAATTTTTCAGGCGGGAAGAATGTCATGAATCTTACCATTCATGTAGAAATGACTCATGAAATAACACTGGGCAGCCAGCTGGTGGCGCCATCCAAGGAAAGTATAAATACTCGGGCGTGGGCCCAGCTTGCTCAGGACGTTTTTGTAACCAGGAACTAGTGATGTAACCAGAACTCATGGTTGTGAAACAGTTGATTAAAGCCTTGTTTTATACTCAAACCAAGTGCTTAGTAGCTTTTTACGTCAGTCTTTGTTTACAGATGGTCGATATCCCTCCGAACAGCTGGTCCTGCGCTTTTCCGCCTCTGACTCCTGTTGCTGGCAGTGGCATTGTGGCCGCTGCTGGCCCGCAGTCTTTTTTTCTTGTATTAGGATTTATTGGAACATTTGACAATAGACTTAGGATATGTACATTTCCATGACACCAGCATAAATATTTGTGGGAGCCTGTGAAATATTAATTGTATTTGTACTTGATTAGGCTATTCTGTTCATCAGCACATTTTACATAGCAAACAAAATCAGGAAAGCGACCATTAAACAGAAGAGTCCCATAGCTTCAGACAGGGCAAATCCAGGGAGAACAACTGCTGCTTCAGAGAAGGGTTTCTGGCATAGCCAATAATAAGGCTACCAAAATCTGTTCCAATACCAGCACTGGAAACAAGCCACACCTTCTGTGGCAGCTCCAGCACCAATAAACCTTGCAGCGGTGTCAATGCCCTGCCTTGTAGCACTTGTCTGTAACTCTCTGTGTACCTCTTGAGTAAATGAATTCTTGCCCTGGGTCCTTCTCAGAATTGCTGTGTTTCCCTCATCATATTTATGTACCTCACAACAGCAACAGTGAGGACTGATAGTCAGTTGCAGATGGTGCAAGGCTCAGTGGAACTGGAGGATATTTTCCAGACCAAGCCTCTGGTGTGAACATGCCTGACACACAAAGAGCTCCAGATCCATTGCGAATCGCTGCTGAGGCCGATACCACTTTATCGCAAGCAAACACCACAGCGGTGAAACGGTCAAATCCGGACAGTGACCAGCCGAGACTGGCAAAAATCCACAGCAGCAGCAGTCTTTTTCCCTCCCTCCTTCTCCTCTTCTCCTTGCAGCGTACAGCCGCTGCTGCCGCCACATTCACTGCCCCGTTCAGCAGCACCCGGCCGCTCCGCACTGGCTCACTCTCCATCACCGATTGGGGCTTTTTCTTGGACCCCCTGGAAAGTTTCTAGGGACCCCACAGGTGTCCGCAGACCCTAGTTTGAGAATCACTGCTCTATGCCTCTATTTATAAAGCCTTCTCAACTTGTCCTGCCACCTTCAAAGATTTGTGTGCATATACCCCCAGGTCTCTCTGTTCTTGCACCCCCTTTAAAATTGTACTGTAGTTTATATTGCCATTGTATACCATTTTTTGCTCAATTGACTGTATAAGAACATGAACTATGAATTCTTTGTAAATATTTAATTCCTTAAACTGTGCTTGTCTTCATTTATTGAGTTCTGGAGGAGCCTGGTTGTTATGGCATTTCCTAACTGTAAACAAATATCTCAGGCTCTTGCTGTTGAACTAACATATTTCAATGAATACTTCATGAATGTTTAAACATTGTTATCCTGTTGAAAGGAGGGATCATTTCACAGCTCGATAATGTGATAATAAGCATGATAATTCACAGCAGTAAATTATCACCTAATAGTCCGATCCAATGAGGCACGTCTAGGCCATGCTGGATCCTGTGGGGATTTGAAAGCTGAATCATCAGCGTGATGTGTGCTTTATACCATGCATGGTCTGCAGAGAGGTTTATTCAGGGTGCGGTATTATTCCACTGGAACCATTTTCATAGTCCCGGTGGAAATGCAAAATTACACTTCCACCTCTCCAAGTCTCCAGGTCCACCCATGTGTGAAAACCAGTTACTTTATGAACATATACACAAAGAATGGTGATGAAAGACCATTATTGCTCATGCTGGCCATTAGATCTCGTAAGCTCATGCACCATCTGAATACGTCTTGCTGTTCTTTCTTACTCTATGAGCCTGTCAGTTAATTTATGCTTCCCTTTCTCCTTTTCCAAAAAGTGCCATTTGTGATCAAAACCTTTTAATTTCTCCAACACACATACCAGCCAGACCACACACACGCTGAAGTCTCTTTGTTGTACACAGCAAGCCTTACACAATGTTCAGCCCCACAAAATAATATTAATACATCATATATGTGGCTTTTAAGGGGTCTGTATTATTTATCCCAATGTCATTTGCTCCTATGTGGTCGACAACACTGGGCCCCTATCTGCCCCCTTCAATATCCCTTCTAATCTTTTCTCAATGTGTGTTCCAGGTAGACAGCTCATCTTATAGGTATTGTCCTTATGACACATATGGCTATCCACTTTCCTGAGCAAATGACCACCATTGATCTCTCTATGACCTGCAGACTATTTCATTGTCCAGGCTGTCATCTCTGATTTTCAAACTTTATTACCTTTTGCAATGTTTCACAGTGCCTGGTGTCTTATCGCTAATATAATCTCGTGGGTAGCTTTTCAGGTTTGTGGTACTACGATGTGTAGAAATTGACTGCCGTGTTTGCCTGCAAAACAGTAGTGACTACACTTCAAAAAGTTATTCTTCCAGGGCTTGGCTGTTTCTCTTGTGCCTTGATGACCAGAACAGAAAGCCATACTCAAATATGCAGCCAGATCAGAGCAACGTACAGGTTCAGCATGACAATCTAAACCTTATACTCTAGTGAATGGGCAGTATAGCTCAGCATGCTGTTTGCACTGTCATTATTGCTCTGTGATGCCTGAACATTATTATGTCCGTGTATGATTGAGACACGGACAGCAGGAGTTGAACAAAACAAGTCTTTACTGAAAGGAGTCAATCGGGAAACTGAAACTACAGAGGCTTACTAGTGCCTTTTATACAGGGTTGGTCACTGCTGGTACTGCAGTCTGAGACCAGTTATTCTCTTAAAGGTACATACACAACAATTCCTCCCCTTTTAGATAAACAGTACATAACATTCATTTAACAACTAAATGTTAACTAATTACAATCACAATTACGGTTGCTAGATACATTGGTTAAGTTTAAGCAATTATAAGTTCAGTCTTTGAGGAGGCTTCCTGATTTTGTCTGGATAACGCCTCTTTGGGGTATCAGGTTCCTCTGGCAAGGTTGAGTCGGGATCAATGTCGTTGTTTGGTTCATCTGCTTCCAATATCACCGATTCTGCGGTAGCTGCAATTGGTACATCGATTTCATTACCAGGTGTATCAGATCGCGGTGTGGAGTTGACGTTTTCCAGTGACTCTAGAATCTGGTCAGCATGGCGCCTTACAATGCTCTCTCCAACGTCCACGGTATACATGAGAGGTCCTTGCTGTGTACAAATCGTTCCTGGCTGCCATTTCTCAGTGCAGTAGTCCCGGGCCAAAACTGGTTGACCTATCTTAAAACTCCTGGTCGGCCTTTCATTCATATTCTGAAACTGCCTGTTCTCCACATCTCTTCAGACGTTTGGCTGAACCAAATCCAAGCAGCATCGTAGTCTTCGATTGAAGAACATCATGGCTGGAGTTTGGTTGGTAACCGCATGTGTCGCATTCCGGTAGGCAAACAAGAAGTTGTCCACCTTGTGTTGTAGGGGTATATCTTCATTACACATTGCCTTGATAGCCTTCTTGAATGTTTGAACAAACCTCTCGGCCAATCCATTAGTGGCTGGATGATATGGGGCAGATGTGTAATGCTTAACACCATTGTTCTTTAAGAAACTCCGGAACTCTTCAGACACAAACTGTGGTCCATTGTCAGAGCAAATCTGTTCAGGCAGCCCATTCCTGGTGAATATGGCTCGTAAAACTGTGATAGTTTTTTCCGTGGTGGTTGAGGACATTTTTATTACCTCTGGCCACTCTGAATGTGCATCCACCGCAATTAAAAACATCGAGTCCATGAAGGGACCAGCAAAATCAATGTGCACCCTTTGCCATGGAGATGAGGGCCACTCCCATGGATGTAGAGGAGCTTGTGGTGGGGCGTTTTGGACCTTCTGGCATCCTGCACAGCTCTTGGTCATCTCTTCGATTTCTCTATCGATTCCCGGCCACCACACAAACGCTCTGGCTAAGTTCTTCATTTTTACCCCACCCAGATGACCCTCATGAAGCTCATTGAGCACTCTATCCGTCAATTTAGGTGGAATTACTACTCTGGATCCACACATCAAGGTTCCTCTGCACACTGACAGCTGTTCTCTTCTCGGCGAGAATGCTGGCAGCAGTGGTTCGCCATGTGCTGGCCATCCCTTCACCGTTAAATCATAGACCCGTGATAGTGTCGGGTCATTCCATGTTTCCTTTTCTATGTTTGCATTCATCACAGGGAGACATTCGACTATGGTCGAGTGGAATAACTCCATTGGATCCACTGCAAGGTCTTCTTCTTCCACCGTCGGCAACGGTAGGCGTGACAATCCATCAGCATTCCCATGCTGTTTAGTTCCTTTGTACTCGATGTCATATTGGTGTGCCCCTAGGAAAAGGGACCACCTCTGCAGCCGTTGCGCTGTCATTATCGGTACGCCCTTCTGAGGGTTGAAAATGGAGACAAAAGGTTGATGATCGGTTAGTAGAGTAAATTTTTGACCGTGCAGGTAGTGATTGAACTTCTTCACCCCCCACACTAGGCTGAGGGCCTCTCTGTCAATCTGGGCGTAGTTACGCTCGGCAGAAGTTAACGAGCGTGACGCAAAAGCTATCGGCCTCTCTAAACCATCAAGGAATTTATGTGACAGTACCGCCCCAATGCCGTAGGGAGACGCATCACACGCCAGTCTGATCGGCAGTGCTGGGTTGTAGTGAGCCAATACTTCTCTTGAAGTGATTAAGTCCTTACTCTTCTGAAAGGCCCGCTTACAGTCATTGCTCCATTTCCATGCTACTCCCGTTCGTAGCAGGGCGTTCAGTTGGTGCAGGATTGTCGACAAATTCGGCAAAAACTTATGGTAGTAATTCACCAATCCGAGGAATGACCTCAGTTGCGACACATTTTCAGGCGCTGGGGCCTTAACAACCGCTTCAATTTTGTCAGTGGCCGCAATACGATATCTGTTTCTTAAAAAACTCGCACTTGGGGCGGTTGGCTCGTAGCCCATGTTCCCGTAGTCTAGTGAGCACCCGTTCTAGGTTGTTAAGGTGTTCACTGTCATCTTCACCTGTCACAAGGATGTCATCCAAGTAACACTGAGTCCCCGGAATCCCTTGCAGGACTTGTTCCATCGCTCTTTGCCATATCGCCGGAGCCGATGCTACTCCGAATACCAATCGATGATACTGGTAAAGACCTTTGTGAGTGTTTATCGTGAGATACTTCCGAGAGGATTCTTCAACCTCCATCTGCAAATATGCTTGTGCTAGGTCAATTTTTGTAAAACGCTTTCCTCCAGACAGTGAGGCGAAGATGTCTTCTATCCTTGGAAGAGGATATTGTACTGTGTGAAGGACTGGGTTCACCGTCACCTTGAAATCCCCACAGATGCGAACCTTCCTTGGCTCCTCAGACTTATTGCTTAACGTTTTCTTCATGACAGGAACGATGGGTGTCGCCCACTCGCTTCAGTCGACCTTAGACAACACGCCTGCCTTCTCCAGATTCTCCAGCTCTGCCTTGACGGCTGGGCGAATTGCATATGGTACCGGTCTTGCTTTGAAAAACTTGGGAATTGCATTCTCTTCTATTTTTATCGAGGCGGTTACGCCTTTAAGAGTGCCCAGTTCTTGTTGAAATACCTCTTTGGCGTTAGCTAAGATTGTTGACAATCGTCCAGGAGTGACGTCTTCATCTTTTTTACCGTCCACCATCATTGCATGAATGGAGTGCCAATCTAAGCTTATCTTCCTGATCCATTCACGTCCCAATAACGGTGGTCCACCATTTTGCAGTATGTAGAAATACAATTTCCGTATTTTCTTGCCGTTGTATTCGACAGGCACTCTTTTTTTCCCTCTGGGGTATACTTTTTGTCCCGTATATGTCGTCAAGACGATGGATGTCTCTCTCAAGGGTATGTGTGAGAATAGCCGCTCGTAGTCTCGTCGATTCATAACGGTTAGCGCTGATCCTGTATCCAATTCCGTTTTAACTTGGGACCCTGCTATCGTGAGGGTGACCCAAATGGTTCGGTGATCCTCTTTTGCGATTACATTGTGAAGTTTGAGACAGCTTAGTCTCCTGTTCCCGGATTCACTATCGCTCATCTGGTCTTCGGAACTACTGTCCGTCATCTTTTGTACTTTCTTGTACAGTTCCTTAGTAACCTTTTTGTTGTCGCCGGTCTTCTTCCCAGACCTGCAAACTCGTGCAATGTGTCCCATCTTTCCGCATTGCCTGCATATTTTGTCCTTGGACCAGCAGTCCTTCTGGTCATGGTTAGTTCTGCCGCAGCGATAACATTTTGCAAATCCCCGTGTCATTTCGTGGGTGCCGTATTCCTGTGGCTTTTGTTGAATTTCCACAGCTCCCCTGGCTGCTGCTTCGTACGATACTGCCACGCTGAAAGCCTTATCTAGCGTCAGCTCTTTCTCTGAGTGTAACTTCTTCTGTGTTCCTTCACTCAGGAGTCCACAGACAAATTTGTCCCGTAGTGTATCTGCCAGTCCTGCTCTGAACTGGCAGTGCTTTGATAGCTTGCGTAGTTCCGTAAGGTACTCAGCATTGCTCTCATCTTTATGCTGAGTTCTCCTGTGGAATTTAAATCTTTCGGCTATCAACAGCGGTGCAGGGTTTAGGTGTTCCTGTAGGACAGCAACAATTTCGTTAAAACTCTTCGCCTTCGGTTTGGCTGGAGTAATCAGGTCCCGCAATAGGCCGTACGTTCTAGCGCCCATTAAGTTTAGCAATACTGATGCCTTTTTCTCATCGGCTATTTCGTTTGCCTCGCAATATACCTCGACTCTTTCCACATACGTGGTCCAGTCCTCTATTGTATTATCAAAGGCAGTGATACAGCCAGTCTTCGGCATCTTGAAAATCTAAAATGGCGCCTTCCGCGCTTTGCCTTCTTCCCCGATTTAACAAAATGGCGCCTCCCGCGCTTTGCCTTCTTCCCCCGCTGATTAAGATGGCGCCTCCCGCACTTTTGCCTTCTTCCCCGCTGTTGCTAGCGCTGCTTTCCGAGGTTTCCGTTGCAACCTGCAGCTCCTCGCGGTTTCCTGCGCGTTTAATATTTCTTTTTTTAAAATTATTTTCCCGTCGTGGAACAACCCTGTGGGACTCTTGCCTCCCTCTTCTCGGGTCTATACGCAGCCCAGCTTCGTAGCACCGGCCGCGCCCTGTGTGCTCCACCCTCTCTCTCTCCTCTTCCCGACAACGCTGCTCGGCCCCGTTGCAAGCCACCCGCTCGAGTTCACGACCGCCGCAGCCCAGGAAGGATCAGTGTACTACCTGCCACTGCCCGATTAGCTGAAGCACCGTCGACAGGAACCAGGCCCCGCTTTCGACAGCTTCTCCAGCAATCTTCAACTCCGCTAACACAGGGGCGGATGCCCACGGTCGACGCCCGTTTCTACTGCTTCTTTCTTCCTTCTGGCCTCGACCTCTGCTCACTTCGCTGCAGGAATGGATCCCAGGAGGTGGTGCAGACTGTAGGTAAGTTCGTATCTGCTCGTCGCCAGTATTATGTCCGTGTATGATTGAGACACAGACAGCAGGAGTTGAACAAAACAAGTCTTTACTGAAAGGAGTCAATCGGGAAACTGAAACTACAGAGGCTCACTAGCGCCTTTTATACAGGGGTGGTCACTACCAGTACTGCAGTCTGAGACCAGTTATTCTCTTAAAGGTACATACACAACAAACATAGTAAGTGTTGAGTCTATTATCACTCTCCGATCTCCTTCACCTCTCTTCTTGCCTGATGGACACCATGCATGGAGTAAACAAGTTCCGATTTATTTTTTCCGCTTGTGTCTATTTTATTTGATATTGTTCAGCCTACTTAATTTAGTAACTGGAAATTGGGCCAAGTCACATTCTGTATTCAGATCATTTATGTAGATTAGAAACAGTGGGATCACCAGGAATGAGTTCTGGGGCAACTCACCCAGTACATATCCCAAATAAAAACAGAAAATGCTGGAAATGCTCAGCAGGTCAGACAGCATCTGTAGAGAGAGAAACAGAGTTAATGTTTCAGACCGATGACCTTTCATCAGTACATATCCCAGCCTGACATCACTCCTCTAACTAGTAGCTCCTACTTACTTTTTTCCAGCCAATTTCTTACCTAGCCCCAAGTTTTAATTCAGACACCCACTACCTTGAGCTTGTGTAGCAGTCATTCATGCAGAACTTTAATGAAAATTTTCTGCTTGTCCAGGAAACGACATCATCAGGCACTTGGGTTGTCATTTCCGCAAGAAAGCTAAGCAGTTTGATCAGGCAGGATTTGCTCCACTGAAACCACATTGAATGCCATTTTCAGATTATTTTCATGTGGATAATTCTCATGTGGGTACCTAATGTTCAGTTTCATTATTTTGCCATTTACTGAAGTAAGAGTAATGGGTTTGTATTTAATTGTTATTTTTTGTGAAAGTAAGTACAGCAGTGACTTGCTTCTGAACCAGTGGGACCTTCTTTTTATTCATTGACTCCTTCACGACAACCATCAGTGCTTTGCAGCTGCAGCCTCACTTAGCACTCTTGGGTATGTACCATTAATTTCTGGGCAACTATCAGTCACATCAGCAAGAAAATCTTGCAGGCAATACAACTCAATTTCCTCTAACTTGAACTATAATTCAATAATTTCACACCTCACTCTCTGTTATGAAATTGCCTCAGGTCAGTTTAACAGCAGAAACTAAATTCTCAACGAAGCCTGAATAAGCTTTCCACAGGCCATCCATGCAATGCACAGCAATGTGGTCTCTGTAGTGTATGTACCTTTAAGAGGAGAACTACTTTTACAGCTCCTGTATACTGTAGTACCGGCAGTGACCACACCTGTATATAAACCCTGAGTAGGGATCTGTACTGTTAGTTTTTTAGAATACCCTCATCCAGTAAACACCTGTTGATTGTTCATCTGCAGTCTCTGTCTATTTATTGAAGAACACCATACCTTAAGATTCACGGATTTAACAGTGGCGATGAGGCAGATTCGAACCTACCTGCAACTCTGCATTTCCTCCCAGGGATTCGCTCCTGGAGGACAGTGGAAGAAAGTCGAGGCCAGAAGCACGGGCGTCGACCATGAGCAACCGCCCAGTCATCCAGCAGAGAGTGAGCATCGCAGGGGAGGCTGTTGAGAGCTGGGCTTGGTTCTCCAGTCACGACGATCCAGCGCAACAGGCTGGCAACAGGTACGGCGCAGACCCTTCCCGGACAGCGGCGGCTGGAGCTGACCGACGGCACAGAAAAGGTCGAGCAGCGTCGATGGTGTAAGAGAGAGGGTAAAGCGCACAGGGCGCAGCCGGGGGTTGAAGACCGAGCGGCGTCGACGGAAAACAAAAAGAGAGAGAGGGTAAAGCACAGCCGGGGTTCAGGACCGAGCGGCGGCAACGAGAGAGGCACGCAGGAAAATGTGCAGAGCGCAGCCAGTGCTCAAGGGCTGAGCAGCGTCCGCGGGGGAAGAAAGGAAGCGTGGGAGACGCCATTTGAGCCGCAGCGGAGAAGAAGGGAGAGCGCGGGAGACGCCATTTTTGAAGCCGCAGCGGAGAAGAAGGGCAAGCGCGGGAAGAAAGGGAAGCGCGGGAGACGCCATTTTGAGCCAGCGGAGAAGAAGGGAGAGCGCGGGAGACGCCATTTTAGCCAGTCTAACCACACCCAGGGATGCTGAAGAGTGGCAGTGTCACAGCGTTCGACAATGAAGTCGAAGATTGGGCGACATATATAGAACGCATTGAAGTGTACTGCAAGGTGAATGAAGTGCCAGATGCCAGGAAAGCACTGGTATTGTTGAATTCCATGGGTGCAAAAATGTATGGCTTACTGCGAAACCTAGTAACCCCAGAGAAGCCAGTGGATAAGGATTTTGAAAGCATAGTGGCAATCCTACAGGACCACTTAAACCCCACACCACTGCTGATAGCAGAAAGATTTAAGTTTCACAAAAGGAACCAGCATAAAGACAAAAGTAATGCTGAGTATTTAATGGAACTGCGCAAGCTATCGAAACACTGCCAGTTTGGAATGGGACTAGCAGATACGTTAAGGGACAAGTTTGTGTGTGGACTTCAAAGTGAAGGAACCCAGAAACGGATTCTATCAGAAAAGGATCTTATGCTGGACAAGGCTTTCAGCATGGCAGTACCACACGAAGCAGCCGCACGGGCGCTGCAGAGATACAACGGAGACCGCAAGAATATGGCACCAATGAAATGTCATATGGAGCAGTGAAGTGTTATCGCTGCGGCAGAACAACACACGACCAGAAGGATTGTTGGTTCAAGGACCAAGTGTGCAGACAGTGTGGAAAAGCAGGACACATAGCAAGAGTCTGCAGGTTGGGACAGAAAACCAGCAGCAAGAAATCTCCACAGGAGAAGTACAAAAAGGTACATAAGGTGACGGAGAGTAGTTCAGACGAACAGAAAAGTGATACAGACTCCGGAAGCAAGGAGCTGGGTTGTCTGAAATTACATAATGTAATCAAAATGAAGGATCACCAAACTATCTGGGTCATGCTCAAGATAGACGGAGTCCAAGTGAAAATGGAATTGGACACAGGATCAGCCCTAACAGTCATAAACCGAAGGGACTACAAGCGGCTATTCTCACATATACCCTTGAGAGATACGTGGGTGGAATCACCACTCTGGATCCACACATCACTGTCCCCTGGCATACTGACAGCTGTTCTCTTCTGGATGAGAATGCTGGCAACAGTGAGTTGCCATGTGTTGGCCATCCCCTCACCGTCAATTCATATACCCGTGACAGCGTCGGATCATTGCGGGTCTCCTTCTCTATATCCGCGTTTGTTACTGGCAATCGTTCAATTATCGATGAATAAAATATCTCAATAGGGTCCACTGCTGGTGCTTCCTCCACCGTAGGCAGTGGCAGGCGCGATAGCCCATCAGCGTTCCCATGCTGTTTCGTGCCTTTATATTCTATTTCATATTGATTTGCCCCTAGAAACAGGGACCATCTTTGTAAACGCTGTGCAGTCAATACTGGCACGCACTTCTTAGGATTAAAGATGGAGACAAGTGGTTGGTGGTCAGTCAGCAAGGTGAACTTCTGCCCATGCAGATAGTGGTTGAATTTTTTTACTCCCCATACTAGGCTGAGGGCCTCCCTGTCAATCTGGGCGTAGTTGCGCTCGGCTGAGGTTAGTGACCGAGACGCAAAGGCTACTGGCCTCTCCAAACCGTCTGGGAATTTGTGCGACAGCACCGCTCCAATGCCGTAGGGTGATGCATCACATGCCAAACGAATTGGTAGTGCTGGGTTGAAATGGGCCAACACCTCTTTTGATGTGATCAATTCTTTACACTTCTGGAAAGCTCGTCTATGTTCGTCATCCCACTTCCATGGTACCCCTGTTTGCAGTAGGGTGTTCAGCGGGTGTAATACCGTAGACAAATTTGGTAAGAACTTGTGGTAATAGTTTACCAGCCCGAGGAACGACCTCAGTTGTGACACATTTTCCGGTGCTGGAGCCTTGACTACTGCCTCAATCTTGTCAGGGGACTTATGTAACCCCTCTTCATCGATGACGTGGCCGCAATACGAGATCTGTTTCTGGAAAAACTCGCACTTGTGCCGTTTAGCTCGTAGTCCATATTCCTTTAATCTGGTGAGCACCTTCTCCAAGTTAGCGAGGTGATCACCGTCATTTTCGCCCGTGACCAAGATGTCGTCCAAATAACACTGGGTCCCTGGAATCCCTTGCAGGACCTGATCCATCGCCCTTTGCCAGATAGCCGGAGCCGAGGCTACTCCAAACACCAGCCGGTTGTATTGATAGAGACCTTTATGGGTGTTGATCGTAAGGTAATGTTTCGAAGCTTCTTCTACCTCCATTTGCAAGTACGCCTGGGCCAGATCAATTTTGGTAAAGCGTTTACCTCCAGATAGCGAGGCGAAAATATCCTCAATCCGTGGAAGCGGATATTGCACCGTGTGAAGGACTGGGTTCACTGTCACCTTAAAATCCCCACAGATGCGGACCTTCTTTGGTTCCCCAGGCGTATTACTCAATGACCTCTTCATTACAGGAACGATGGGTGTAGCCCACGCGCTCCAGTCCACTTTGGACAGTACTCCTGAACGTTCCAACCCCTCCAGCTCTGCTTCAACCGCTGGTCTGATCACATAAGGCACTGGTCTGGCCTTCAGAAACTTTGGGCTTGCATTTTCCTCTATTTTAATTGTTGCTGTTATTCCTTTTAGTTTTCCTAGTCCCTCCTGGAACACTTCTTTTGCGTCAGTTAGCATTTTTGACAGTTGTCCAGGTGTGACGTCGTCATCCTTTTTGGCCTCAACCTTCAGTGCCTGTATGGAATGCCAATCTAATTGTATCTTTCGGATCCATTCACGTCCTAGCAGTGGTGGTCCTCCATTTGGCAATACATATATATCCATTTTAGGTATTTCCTGACGTTTATATGTCACTTTCACCCTTATTTTCCCTTTGGGGTAGACTTTTTGCCCCGTATACGTCTTCAAGACAATCTCTGTAGCTTTCAAGGGTATGTGTGAAAATAGCCGCTTGTAGTCTCTTTGATTTATGACTGTTAGAGCTGACGCTGTGTCCAATTCCATTTCCACTTGGACTCCGTCTATCTTGAGTGTAACCCAGATAGTCTGGTGATCCTCCATTTCGGTTACATTATGTAGTTTCAGAAAACCCAGCTCCTTGCTTCCGGAGTCTCTGTCACTTTTCTGTTCATCTGAAGTACTGTCCATCACCTGGTGTACCATTTTGTACTTCTCCTGTGGAGATTTCTTACTGTTGGTTTTCTTCCCAGACCTGCAGACTTTTGCTATGTGTCCTGCTTTCCCACACTGTCTGCACACTTGGTCCTTGAACCAACAATCTTTCTGGTCATGTGTTGTTCTGCCGCAGCGATAGCACTTCCCTGTTCCATAGGTCATTTCGTTGGTGCCATATTCTTGCAGTCTCCGTTGTATCTCTGCAGCGCCCCTTGCGGCTGCTTCGTGTGATACTGCCATACTGAAAGCTTTGTCCAGCGTAAGGTCCTTTTCTGATAGAAGCCGTTTCTGGGTTCCTTCACTTTGTAGCCCACACACAAACTTGTCCCTTAACGTGTCTGCTAGTCCCGCTCCAAACTGGCAGTATTTCGATAGCTTGCGCAGTTCCGTTAGGTACTCAGCATTGCTTTCGTCTTTGTGTTGGTTCCTTTTATGGAACTTAAATCGTTCTGCTATCAGCAACGGTGTGGGGTTTAAGTGGTCCTGTAGGATTTCTACTATGCTTTCAAAATCCTTGTTTACCGGCTTCCTGGGGTTATTAGATTTCGCAGTAAGCCATAAGTTTTTGCACCCATGGAATTTAACAGAACCAGTGCTTTATTAGCATCTGGCACTTCATTCGCCCTGCAGTACACCTCAATACGTTCCACATATGTCGCCCAATCTTTGACTTCATTGTCGAACATAGAGATACTGCCACTCTTCGGCATCCTTGGTTGTGCGTTAACTATCACCAATGGCGCCTCCCGCGCTTCCCCTTCTTCTCCGCTGGCACAAAATGGCGTCTCCCACGCTTTCCTTCCTTCCCGCGCTCGCCCGTCTTCTCTGCTGCGGCTTCGCAAAATGGCGTCTCTCACGCTCTTCCTTCTTCTCCACGGCTCAATGGCGCCTTCCGTGCTCTCCCTGCTTCTCCGCGGCTCAATGGCGTCTCCCGCACTCTCCCTGCTTCTCCGCGGCTCAATGGCGTCTCCCCTTGCTTCGCCCCGCGGACCCTGATCAGCCCGTGATCCCTGGCTGTGCTCTGTGCATTCTTCTCTTGATATTTGTCGACGCTGCTCAGTCTAGAACCCGGCTGTTTCTTACCCTCTCTCTCGCCGGTTTGCAGTATTTTTCCTCGACGCCGCTCGGTGATCAACCCCCGGCTGCGCCCTGCTCTCTTCACCCTCTTTCTTACCCCGTCGACGCTGCTTGGCTCTCTCTCTGCCATTGGTCGGCTCCAGCCGCCGCTGCTCGGGAAGGGTCTGCTCTGGACCTGTCGTCGGTCTCTTACTGCTCGTTTTGGCTGGGGAACCACAAGGCTCTCCACAGCCTCCCCAGCGAAGTTGGATCTCTGCCTGACTGCTGGGCGGTTGCTCGCGGTCGACGCCCGTGTTCCTGGACTCGACTATTTTTTTAATTTTTTATGTTGCAGGTAAATTCGAATCGACACTCGTCGACACTGTTAGATCCGTGGTTCAGTGGATAAATAATCACACGGATGCTGTACGTTAACAAATAACAGGTCTTTACTGGAGGAGGGTAATCTCTAGACTGGGGTACAGAGGCATGCGCACAGCTTATATACCGGTGTGGTCACTTCCGGTACTACAGTATACAGGAGCTGTAAAAAGTAGTTCTGACTTAAAGGCACATACACTACAGGCTATACCCATCGTTCCTGTAATGAAGAGGTCGTTGAGTAATACGCCTGGGGAACCAAAGAAGTTTCGCATCTGTGGGGACTTTAAGGTGACAGTGAACCCAGTCCTTCACATGGTACAATATCCGCTTCCGCGGATTGAAGATATTTTCGCCTCGCTATCTGGAGGAAAACGCTTCGCTAAGATTGATCTGGCCGAGGCGTACCTGCAAATGGAGGTAGAAGAAGCCTCGAAACAATACCTCACTATCAACACTCACAAAGGTCTCTACCAATACAACCGGCTGGTGTTCGGGGTAGCATCAGCTTCGGCTATTTGGCAAAGGGCAATGGATCAAGTCCTGCAAGGGATTCCAGGGACCCAGTGTTATTTGGACGACATCCTGGTCACGGGCAAAAATTACAGTGATCACCTCGCCAACCTGGAGCAGGTGCTCACTAGATTGAAGGAATATGGGCTACGAGCTAATCGCCACAAATGCGAGTTTTTCCAGAAGCAGATCTTGTATTGTGGCCACGTTATTGATGAAGAGGGGTTACATAAGTCCCCTGAAAAGATTGAGGCAGTAGTCAAAGCTCCAGCACTGGAAAATGTGTCACAACTGATGCCGTTCCTCGGGCTGGTGAACTACTACCATAAGTTCTTACCAAATTTGTCTACAGTATTACACTCACTGAACACCCTACTGCAAACGGGGGTACCATGGAAGTGGAATGACGAATGTAAACGAGCTTTCCAGAAGTGCAAAGAATTGATCACATCAAAAGAGGTGTTGGCTCATTTCAACCCAGCACTACCAATTCGGTTGGCATGTGATGCATCACCCTATGGTATTGGAGCGGTGCTGTCGCACAAATTCCCAGACGGGTTGGAGAGGCCAGTAGCTTTTGCACCTCGGTCACTAACCTCAGCCGAGCGCAACTACGCCCAGATTGACAGGGCGGCCCTCAGCCTAGTATGGGGAGTGAAAAAGTTCAACCACTATCTGCACGGGCAGAAGTTCACCTTGCTGACTGACCACCAACCACTTGTCTCCATCTTTAATCCAAAGAAGGGCGTTCCGGTGATGACTGCGCAACGGCTACGAAGATGGTCCCTTTTTCTAGGGGCCGAACCAATATGAAATAAAGTATAAGGGCACGAAACAACATGGAAACGCTGATGGGCTATCACTCCTGCCACTGCCTACTGCGGAGGAAGTACCAGCAGTGGACCCTGTCGAAATATTTTACTCAACTATAATTGAACGCTTGCCAGTAACTAACACGGATATAGAGAAGGAGACCCGAAATGATCCGACACTGTCTCGGGTATATGATTTGACGGTGAAGGGATGGCCAACACATGGCGACTCACTGTTGCCAGCATTCTCATCCAGAAGAGAACAGCTGTCAGTATGCCAGGGGACATTGATGTGTGGATCCCGAGTGGTAATTGTTGTATCCGTGTGTTAATAGAGACACTGAAGACAGGAGTTGGTTTCACAAGTGTTTACTGAACAAAGTCTGGAGGGTAACTAACTGATACAACACAATATACAGGCTTATATAGCCCGAGTGGCCATTACCTGTATTACAGTACACAAGGGGCTCTTAAAAGCACATACACTTCAATTCCTCCCCTTTTAGCCAACCAGTACATAATATTTTAAGTAATTATTAATTACATGTTACAAGAAAAATAATCTACACATTGCTGCAGTTAATTAATTATAAGTCAGTCTCTCTGGAGGCTTCCTGACTCAGTCCGGATAACGCCTCGGTGGTGTAGTAGTTTCTGGTGGTGTAGTAGGTTCTTTTGGCAAGGCTGATTCGGTTTGAATGCCAGTGTCGGGTTCATCGGGTTCCCGTATCACCGGATCGGAGGTAGATATGGGTATCTCTACTTCATCATTAGGCGTATAGAGTTGTGGTGTAGGTTGTCCCTTTTCGGATGACTCTATGATTTGGTCAGCATGGCGCCTTATTATGCTTTCTCCGATGTCCACAGTATACATTAGCGGTCCTAGTTGTGTGCAGATAGTTCCAGGCTGCCATTTCTCGGTACGGTAGTCCCGGGCCAAAACTTGTTGACCTATCTGGAAGGTTCTAGTTGGCCTTTCATTCATGCCTTGAAATTGCCGGTTCTCCACGTCCCTTCTGATGTTTGGCTTGATCAAATCCAGCCGGCATCTTAGGCTTCTATTGAAGAACATCATGGCGGGAGTTTGGTTTGTAACCATATGTGTTGCATTCCTGTATGCAAACAAGAAGTTATCCACCTTGTGCTGAAGTTTTATGTCTTCGTTACCCATGGCCTTTATGGCCTTCTTGAAGGTCTGGACAAACCTTTCAGCCAATCCATTGGTGGCGGGATGGTATGGGGCGGACATGTAGTGCTTAACCCCATTGTTTTTTAAGAACTTCCTGAATTCTTCGGACACAAATTGCGGTCCATTATCAGAACAGATCTGTTCAGGCAGCCCATTCCTGGCAAATATGGTCCTTAATACTGTGATGGTTTTTTTCGTGGTGGTGGAGGACATCTTTATTACCTCCGGCCACTTGGAGTGTGCATCAACCGCGATTAAGAACATTGAGTCCATAAATGGACCAGCAAAGTCGATGTGTACCCTTTGCCAGGGAGATGAGGGCCACTCCCATGGATGTAGAGGGGCTTGTTGTGGAGCGTTTTGGACCTTCTGGCATCCTAGACAGCTCTTGGTCATTTCTTCGATGTCTCCATCGATACCTGGCCACCATACAAACGCCCTGGCTAGGTTCTTCATTTTCATTCCACCCAGATGCCCCTCGTGAAGCTCCTTTAGAACTTTATCCTGGAGTTTGGGTGGAATCACCACTCTGGATCCACACATCAAGATTCATCAGCACACTGACAGCTGTTCTCTTCTTTGCGAGAATGCTGGCAACAGTGGTTCGCCATGTGCTGGCCATCCCTTCACTGTTAAATCGTAGACTCGTGAGAGAGTCAGGTCATTTCTAGTTTCCCTTTCAATGGCAGAATTTGTTACTGGTAGACATTCGACTATGGTAGAGTGGAAAATCTCCACTGGGTCTACGGTAGGTGCTTCTTCTACCGTTGGCAACGGTAGGTGCGATAAACCATCAGCATTCCCATGCTGTTTTGATCCTTTGTATTCTATGTTATATTGGTGTGCCCCTAGAAAAAGGGACCACCTCTGTAGCCTTTGCGCTGTCATAATGGGAAAACCCTTTTTAGGGTTGAATATGGAGATGAGGGGTTGATGGTCAGTCAACAAGGTAAATTTTTGTCCGTGTAGGTAATGGTTGAATTTCTTCACTCCCCATACCAGGCTGAGTGCTTCTCTGTCGATTTGGGCATAGTTACGCTCAGCTGAGTTTAATGAGCGTGGCGCAAAAGCTATCGGCCGTTCCGAGCCATCAGGGAATTTATGTGATAATACTGTTCCTACGCCGTAAGGGGATGCATCGCACGCCAGTCTGATTGGCAGTGATGGGTTGTAATGAGCCCAAACTTCTTTGGATGTGATTAAGTCTTTGCATTTATGGAAGGCACGTTTACAGTCTTCGCTCCATTTCCAAATTACTCCTGTTTGTAGCAGTTCATTAAGAGGGTGCAGAAGAGTTGATAAGTTTGGTAAAAATTTATGATAGTAATTTACTAATCCCAGGAACGACCTTAATTGTGAAACATTTTCAGGTGCTGGGGCTTTTATGACCGCTTCAATTTTTTCAGGTGACTTATGCAACCCTTCCTTATTAATTATGTGGCCACAATATGATATTTGTTTCTGGAAAAATTTGCACTTGGGGCGATTTGCTCATAGGCCCCGTTCTCTCAGCCTAGTGAGCACCTGCTCCAAATTGGCAAGGTGCTCGTTGTCGTTTTCTCCTGTTACAAGGATGTCGTCGAGGTAGCATTGAGTCCCCGGAATCCCTTGGAGGACTTGCTCCATAGCTCTTTGCCAGATAGCTGGAGCGGATGCTACTCCGAAAACCAGTCGATTGTACTGGTACAGACCTTTGTGTGTATTTATCGTGAGATACTTTTTAGAGGCCTCTTCAACCTCCATCTGTAGATATGCCTGTGCCAAGTCAATTTTGGTGAAACGTTTCCCTCCGGATAGTGAGGCGAAAATATCTTCTATCCACGGAAGAGGATACTGTACCGTGTGAAGGATTGGGTTTACAGTCACCTTGAAGTCTCCACAGATGCGAATTTTTCTCTGTTCTTCAGATTTATCATTATTCAACGCTTTCTTCATGACTGGGACGATGGGTGTTGCCCACTCGCTCCAATCTATTTTGGATAATACGCCTGCCTTTTCCAAATTCTCCAGCTCTGCCTCGACTGCTGGACGAATTGCATATGGCACTGGTCTTGCCTTAAAAAACTTGGGAATTGCTGCATCTTCCACTTTTATTGAGGCGGTGATGTCTTTCAAGGTTCCTAGTTTCTCTTGAAACACTTCTTTGGCGTTGGCCAAGATGTCTTTTAATCATTCAGGTATGACATCATCTTTGTTTTTTTTTTCCTTACTGGTCACCGTCAGTGCCTGAATGGAGTGCCAGTCTAAACGTATTTTCCTGATCCATTCATGTCCCAACAGCGGTGGACCACCATCTTGTAGAACGTATAAATACAACTTTTGTATTTCCTTGCCGCTGTATACAACAGGCACCCTTATTTTTCCTTTGGGGTATACTTTCTGCCCCGTATATGTTTTCAAGATAATGGATGTGTCTTTTAAAGGTATATGCGGAGATAGCCGCTCGTAATCCCGTCGATTTATGACGGTCAGAGCTGATCCTGTATCTAGCTCCATTTTAACTGGGGACCCTGCTATCGCGAGGGTAACCCAAATGGTCTGGTAATCTTCTTTGGCAATTACATTATGTAATTTGAGACAGCTTAGTCTCTTGTTTTCGGAGTCGCTATTGCTCTTCTGGTTTTCGGAGCTACTGTCTGTCATCATTTGTACCTTTCTGTACTTTTCTTTATTGATTTTTTTTTTCCTGTCCGTGGAATTTTTTTGTCCAGATCGGCATACCCGTGCAATGTGTCCAATCTTTCCGCATTGCCTGCATGCTTTGTCCTTGAACCAGCAGTCCCTCTGGTCATGGGTGGATCTGCCGCAGCGATAACATCTCTCGAAACCCTGTGTCATTTCATGGGTGCCGAAGTCCTGTGTCTTTTGTTGTATCTCTGCAGCTCCTCTTGCGGCTGCTTCGTATGATACAGCCATACTGAAAGCCTTGTCCAGTGTTAAATCTTTTTCAGAAAGCAGCCTTTTCTGTGTTCCTTCACTTAGGAGACCACAGACGAATTTGTCTCGAAGATAATCTGCTAGTCCTGCCCTGAATTGGCAGTGCTTTGATAGCTTTCTTAATTCGGTGAGGTAATCAGCGTTACTTTCATTCTTGTTTTGATTCCTCTTGAAGAATTTGAATCGTTCCGCTATCAGCAGCGGTGTTGGGTTTAAGTGCTCCTGTAGGGTATCAACAATTTCTTTATAATTCTTGTCCTTTGGTTTGGCTGGAGTGATTAAGTTTTGTAACAGCCCGTATGTCTTTGCGCCCATTAGATTTAGAAGTACTGACGCTTTTTTTTCATTTTCTATTCCATTTGCGGTGCAATATACCTCCACTCTTTCCACATATGTGGTCCAATCCTCTATCTCATTATCAAAAGCATCAATATTGCCAGACTTAGGCATCCTAGAAAAAAATGGCACTTCCCGCGCTTTTCTTTCTTTTCTGCAGAAAGATATGGCGCTTCCCGCGCTTCCCCGCCGCTGCTGCCGATGACAACGCTGTTTCCCGCGGGTTTCCCTTCTTTTTATTTATTTATTTACAGGTGGAGACTCGTTCCTGCTGGACTATCTCCGCTAGGTCTGAACGCCGACCTGCTTGCAGCGCCGGCCGTCTCCCGAGTGCTCCCTCCCCGTCTGTTACTGCTTGCCTCCGCCTTTGCTGCTTGGCCTAGCTGCAGGGCCAGCCACTGGAGCCCCAGCCCGACGCCCAGGAAGGATTATTGCAGTACCTGCCACCAGCTTGGCTAGCTGGTGAAACCACAGCTTTTTCTTTTCTTGATTTTCTTCGACTTTGGACGCCAGAGGAATTGATGTCCTTGAGGTGCTGCCAAATTGCAGGTAAGTCCGTTTCCAATTCGTCGCCACTGTTGTATCCGTGTGTTAATAGAGACACTGAAGACAGGAGTTGGTTTCACAGGTGTTTACTGAACAAAGTCTGGAGGGTAACTAACTGATACAACACAATATACAGGCTTATATAGCCCGAGTGGCCATTACCGGTATTACAGTACACAGGGAGCTCTTAAAAGCACATACACTACAGTAATTCCACCCAAGTTAAGGGAGAGAGTGCTCAATGAGCTTCACGAAGGCCATCTGGGAGGGGTGAAAATAAAAAGCCTTGCTAGGGCTTATGTGTGGTGGCCGGGGATCGATCAACAAATCAAGGACCTAACAAAGAGCTGCTCAGGATGCCAGAAGGTCCAAAATGCACCACCACATGCCCCTCTACACCCATGGGAGTGGCCCTCATCTCCATGGCAATGGGTGCATATTGATTTTGCTGGTCCATTCATGGACTCAATGTTCTTAATAGCAGTGGATGCGCACTCGAAATGGCCTGAGGTGATCAAAATGTCCTCCACCACTATGGAGAAAACGATTGCAGTCCTATGGACCATATTTGCCAGGAACAGCTTACCTGAACAGATTTGCTCTGATAACGGACCACAGTTTGTGTCCGAAGAGTTTCGGAAATTTATGAGAAGGAATGGGATAAGGCATTACACATCCGCCCCGTATCATCCAGCCACAAATGGATTGGCTGAGAGGTTCGTACAAACCTTTAAAAAGGCAGTAAGGGCCATGTGCGATGACGACATTCCACTGCAGCATAAGGTGGACAATTTCCTGTTAGCCTACAGAAATGCGACACATGCAGTTACCAACCAGACCCCGGCCATGATGTTCTTTAACCGAAGGTTAAGATCTCGTCTGGATTTGCTCAGACCAAATGTACGAAGAAATGTTGAGAATAAGCAATTCCAGCACATCAATGAGAAGCCGACGAGGAGCTTCAATGTAGGACAACCAGTCTTGGCCTGCGACTACCAAACAGAGAAATGGCAACAAGGAACGATATGCACACGGCAGGGGCCACTAATGTACACAGTGGATGTTGGGGAGGACATTGTGAGGCGCCATGTCGACCAGATCCTAGCGTCACAGGAACGAGTCAACCCCATGTCTCGCGTACCTGGCGATGAACCCGACATTCTTCATTAAGATGGAGAATGAAGTAGTTGACTCGGAGACTAGGGTCCTCAATTTGAATAAAGGAAACTACGATGGTCTGAGGAGCGAGTTGGGTAGGATTGATTGGGGAATGGCACTCAAAGGGTTGACGGTGGATAGGCAATGGCAAACATTCAAAGACCGAATGGATGAACTACAGAATTTGTTCATCCCAGTTTGGCATAAAAATAAAACAAAAAAGGTGACCCAACCGTGGCTAACAAGGGAAATTAGGGATAGCATAAGGTCCAAGGAGAGGGCATATAAATTGGCCAGAAAAAGCAATAATCCTGAGGATTGGGAGCAGTTTAGGATTCAACAAAGGAGGACAAAGGGATTAATTAAGAAAGGGAAAATAGAATATGAGAGTAAGCTAGCTGGGAACATAAAAACTGACTGTAAAAGCTTTTATAGATATGTGAAGAGAAAAAGATTGGTGAAGTCAAGCGTAGGTCCCTTACAGTCAGAATCGGGGGAATTTATAATGGGGAACAAAGAAATGGCAGACCAACGAAATACATATTTTGGTTCTGTCTTCACAAAGGAGGACACAAATAACCTCCCAGAAATGCCGGGGAACATAGGGTCTGATGAAAGGGTGGAACTGAAAGATATCAGTATTTGTAGGGAAATGGTGTTAGGAAAATTGATGGGACTGAAGGCCGATAAATCCCCAGGGCCTGATAATCTACATCCCAGGGTACTTAAGGAAGTGGCCCTAGAAATAGTAGATGCATTGCTGGTCATCTTCCAGAACTCGATAGACTCTGGAACGGTACCCATGGATTGGAGGGTAGCTAATGTAACCCCACTATTCAAAAAAGGTGGTAGAGAAAAAGCGGGGAATTATAGACCGGGAAGCTTGACATCGGTAGTGGGGAAAATGCTAGAGTCCATTATAAAAGATGTAATAGCAGAGCACTTGGAAAGCAGTGACTGGATCGGACAAAGTCAACATGGATTTACAAAAGGTAAATCATGCTTGACTAATCTACTGGAATTTTTTGAGGATGTAACTGGTAAAATAGATAAGGGAGAACCAGTGGATGTGGTGTATTTGGACTTTCAGAAGGCTTTTGATAAGGTCCCGCATAAGAGATTAGCGTGCAAAATTAAGGCACATGGGATTGGGGGCAAGGTATTGACTTGGATAGAGAACTGGTTGGCAGACAGAAATCAAAGAGTTGGAATAAATGGGTCGTTTTCCGAGTGGCAGGCTGTGACTAGTGGGGTACCGCAAGGATCGGTCCTAGGACCCCAGCTGTTCACAATATATATTAATGATCTGGATGAGGGAATTGGATGTAATATCTCCAAATTTGCAGACGACACAAAGCTGGGTGGGAGGGTAAGCTGTGAGGAGGATGTCGTGAAACTCCAGCATGATTTGGACAGGTTGGGTGATTGGGCAGAAACATGGCAAATGCACTATAATGTGGATAAATGTGAGGTTATCCACTTTGGTGGCAAAAACAGGAAGGCAGATTATTATTTGAATGGCAATAGATTGGGAGAAGGGGAAGTGCAAAGAGACCTGGGTGTTCTTGTACACCAGTCGCTGAAGGTAAGCATGCAGGTGCAGCAGGCGGTTAAGAAGGCAAATGGTATGTTGGCCTTCGTAGCGAGAGGGTTTGAGTACAAGAACAAGGATGTCTTGCTGCAGTTGTACAGGGCCTTGGTGAGACCACACCTTGAGTATTGTGTGCAGTTTTGGTCGCCTTACCTGAGGAAGGATGTTCTTGCCATGGAAGGATTGCAGCGAAGATTCACCAGGCTGATACCTGGGATGGCAGGAATGACGTATGAGGAGAGATTGTGTCGATTGGGCTTATACTCACTGGAGTTTAGAAGATTGAGAGGGGATCTCATCGAAACCTATAAAATTCTGTCAGGCCTGGACAGGCTAGATGCAGGAAGGATGTTTCTGATGGCCGGGGAGTCCAGAACCAGGCGTCATAGTCTAAGGATAAGGGGTAAGCCATTTAGGACTGAAATGAGGAGGAATTTCTTCACCCAGAGAGTGGTGAACCTGTGGAATTCTCTGCCACAGAGGGCGGTGGAGGCCAGTTCATTAAGTATATTCAAGAAAGAGTTGGATATATTTCTTAAGGCTAAAGGGATCAAGGGATATGGGGAGAAGGCAGGGACACGGTACTGAATTTGGATGATCAGCCATGATTTCATTGAATGGCTGAGCAGGCTCAAAGGGCCGAATGGCCTACTCCTGCTCCTATCTTCTATGTTTCTATGTTTCTACCGGTAGCATCTACCCCAGAAACAGCAGCATCGGAAGCTGATGAACTAACCAACGACAGGGGGCCAGAATCGCATCCGCACCAAGAGCAAGACACTCAGGAAAGGCGCTATCCAGAAAGGTTCAGGAAGCCGCCCCAAAGACTGAATCTATAAATGGACTATTTCAGTTAATGTGCATGTTAAAAGTGTTAACTGTTAATTGAATGTTATGGTACTGTTAATCTAAAAGGGGAGGAATTGTAGTGTATGTACCTTTAAGAGGAGAACTACTTTAACAGCTCCTGTATACATTAGTACCGGCAGTGACCACACCTGTATATAAACCCTGAGTAGGGATCTGTACTGTTAGTTTTTTAGAATACCCTCATCCAGTAAACACCTGTTGATTGTTCTTCTGCAGTCTCCGTCTATTTATTGAAGAACACCATACCTTAAGATTCACGGATTTAACAGTCTCATGTTCACTTCCTTTGTATTATAGCACTACTGTTAATTATTAACAGGGCAGTGCTACTGCCACCAGAGAAACAGAACGTCAGCTCAGGAGAACCATCTCTGGAGAGAGCAGTGTTGGCAGCTGCAAACATCTGTAAAAGGAGTGCAAATCTTGTCATCTGCCTTTGTATTTTGCTCTTTCTCACACAAGGATGTTGCAAAAGAATTGGAAGGAAGCCAAGGACAGGCATACTAACAATTACTTGTCCACACTGGGATGTAATAATTAATAACAATAATGACAGGCATTTAATGTCAAGAAACATCCCAAATAGACATAAAGCAACAACCTTGTGTCAGGAAGTGAGGGTGAACAAAAGCTTGACCAAGAGATGTTTTTTTGAGAAGGTGGAGATATTTAGGGAGGGAGTTCCAGAGAGTAAGATCAAGTCGGCTGATGGATCTGCCACTGATGGTGGAATGAGGGGAGGGGGATGCACAGACTGACAGAGTCAGAGGAACAGAGCATTCAGGAGGGGATATGGGCTGGAGAAGTTTCCACAGATAGGGTGGTCAATCAGGGCATTGAGAGAGGTGGTGGAGAGATAGAGTTGGGTGCCATTTTTATACATGTGAGAACTGACATGGTGCCTATGGATGATGCTGAGAGGCAACATGTAGAGCAGGAAGAGAAGGGGGTCTCCAGAGGTGGGAGAGTGCAAAGAAGGCTTTGCTGGAGATGGACTGGCTGTATTCAGACAGGCAGGAATGGAACCACACAAATTAAAGACAATTGAAAGGAAAATCAGGTGGGGTGTATAATGGATAGCAAACCCACTACCGTTTGTTTTATACCCCTGCGACGTTGAATTTAACCTCCCTGACCCTGACAGTGTAGCACTAATATACCGGGATATACAACTCAGCCAACAGACTTCTTGTTCCTGCAAATTCCTTCTGAGTAGAAATATATGACTGCACTAAGATGTACACCAGTGTAAGATTCTGAAAAAACCCCAGTAAAAAGTGACAGATTGTATATTATGCTTGAACAGGATCAGGCTGGTTTGTGTTTGCCACTTTTAACTGCTTTGGAACTAGTTCAGCAGAGAACAGAACTGCCCATGTGTTTGTCAGGATTGTTTGGGTTGATGCATTCTGCATTCAAACATTTAATGAATGTTGTAGTTGTCAGCCAGCCCCATGCAGACAACCCACATTGTTAAAAGTCACAGATATGACCTCAAGGTCTTCCTAAATGTCATGCATCACAAGTACTGATTCACAACAAGGGATTGATGGACTACCCCTCATTTCCCCTCCTCCATCATAGTTTCACAAACTTTGTACAATTAATTGGTTAGTGCTTACCCGTACATTTTAGGGGCTCATTTTCATTGTTATTATACAGTACATATAGACCCTCATATTGTTTCGCTGCTTCTTCACCTGAAGTACACTCCCCCTGACATGACTTGACCCTGCCAATATTTGTGGGCTCAGGTCATTAGCATGGCCCTGACATTCCCATGGTGTAGGCCCACCCCTTGGGAGAGGTTGTGATGAAATATTCCATTCATCACTGCCTGTGACTGTGGTCGGTTTCAGTGTCATTTCCCTTCCCCCAGTCCTCATTGTATTGTTTATTGGAATGTGCTGGAATGTGCTGTGTAGGGCTCCGCCCATACCTGGCCCCTTTTGTAAGCTAGCTCAGTCTGGCCTCAGTCTCCAGAAGGAAGATACCTCTCTCTCTTACGTGTTACTTTCTAAGTTAATAAAAGCCTTGTTTTGTTTCGCTAACATCGAGTCTCGGAATTATTGAGGCACATCAATTTTATTAACTTATTTTTCAACACTATGGATCAACTCCTGAAACCCGAACGTTTGGATTTGGATCAACATGCTCCGGACGCATCAGCATGCTTCGGACACTGGTTTGAGTGTATGGAATTCTTCCTGGACAATTCCGCAGCCGTCAAAGACGCTACGGACGCTGCGAGGATGAGACTCGGAATTCTGCGGAATTGGGTAAGCCACCGGGTTTACCCCCTCATCCAAGACGCCGATACGTACATGGCCGCCTGCGACATCTTAAAGGCGCATTACCAGCAGCCTACGAATGAGGTGTATGCTAGGCATCTGCTCGCTACTCGCGCACAGCGACCTGGGGAATCGGTGGAGGAGTTCCTAAGCACCCTGAAAATGCTTGGCAAAGACTGCAAGTGCCGAGATGTAAAAGCCGCAGTGTACACTGGCGAACTTGTTCGCGATGCCTTTATCACAGGCCTCAGCTCCACTTACATCCGGCAAAGACTGCTGGAAAAAACGGGGTTGGACCTGAAACAGGCTGCGGACACCGCGCGATCCCTGGATGTGGCCCAGAGAAACTCGGACGCCTACTCTTCGGCCCGCGCCGCCCACACCGCCACGTGTGCACCAAGGGCGCCGCCATCTTGGAAGGCATCTTCCCCGCCCAGCAGCCCGACACCGGCGGGGCCCCGCTCTCCCCGCAGAAGCCCTACGACAGCCGCGACGCGTCAGGGACCCAACTGCTACTTCTGCGGGCAGCCAAAACACACCAGAAACCTGTGCCCGGCGAAAGGCACCACCTGCTTTCAGTGCGGTAAGAAGGGGCACTTCGGGAAGGTGTGCAGAGGGAACCCCGCCGGAAAACCAACCGCTGGAAAACCCGCCACCGCCGCGTGTGCGCCGTGGGAGCGGCCATCTTGGACGCCATCTTGCCCGACCTCGTGGGGTCCGCCATCTTATGAGCAGACAGCGTGGACGCCATCTTGTATCGATCAGGGCCCTACAGTGGCATCGGTCACAGTGGACCAGACCAGGCCGCACCCGCTATCCAAATCAATGGTGGACATCGAGGTAAACGGGTGCCGGGTTAAAGATTTAATTGACAGTGGAAGCACGGAGAGTTTTATCCACCCTGAACTGGCACAACAACTCTCCCTAAAGGTGGTCCCTGCTCAGGGTACCATCTCTATGGCTGATAAAACCCAGACATCGACCATTCTGGGTTACTGCACGGTACAATTGGGCGTTAACGGAACTGTATATGATAATTTTAAAGTACTAATCATGAAGAACCTATGTGCGAGCGTGATCTTGGGCCTGGATTTCCAGTGCAACCACCAAAGCATCACGCTCAAGTACGGTGGGTCCCAGCCGCCCCTCACAGTGTGCGGTCTGGCTACCCTGAAGGTAAAGCCGCCTTCGCTATTCGCGAACCTTACCCCTAACTGCCGGCCAATAGCGACCAAAAGCAGGAGGTACAGCTGGGAGGACAGGCGGTTTATCGCGACCGAGGTAGACAGGCTCCTGAAAGAGCGCATTATTGAACGCAGCAACAGCCCGTGGCGCGCCCAAGTGGTAGTGGTAAGGGGTAGCGAGAAGAAACGGATGGTGATCGACTATAGTCAAACGATCAACAGGTACACCCAACTAGACGCCTACCCGCTACCCCGCATATCAGAAATGGTGAACCAAATCGCCCAATACCGGGTGTTCTCCACCATCGACCTCAAGTCAGCGTACCACCAGCTCCCTATCAGACCAGAGGACCGCCCGTACACCGCCTTCAAGGCGAACGGACGCCTCTACCAATTCCTCAGAGTCCCCTTTGGGGTGACGAATGGGGTCTCGGTCTTTCAGAGGGAGATGGACCGCATGGTCGATGACCACCACTTGCAGGCAACCTTCCCCTACCTCGACAACGTCACCATCTGCGGCCACAATCAGCAGGATCACGACTCGAACCTCGAGAGGTTCCTGGAAACCGCACAAAAACTCAACCTCACCTACAACGAGGAAAAGTGCATTTTCAACACCACGCGCCTCTGCATACTAGGCAGCGTGGTGGAGAATGGGGAAATCGGACCAGACCCCGACCGATTGCGCCCCCTACGGGAGCTGCCCCTGCCCAACACTCCCAAAGCCCTGAAAAGGTGCCTGGGGTTATTTTCTTATTATTCCCAATGGGTCCCCAACTACTCCGACAAAGCCTGCCCCCTCTTGAAAGCATCCTCTTTTCCGCTCCCTGCTGAGGCCCACGCCGCCTTCAAAAGCATTAAGCAGGATATTGAGCAGACCACGCTACAGGCAGTGGACGAGAACACTCCATTTCAAGTGGAAAGTGATGCATCTGACTTCGCCTTGGCGGCCACCCTCAACCAGGCGGGGCGGCCCGTAGCTTTCTTCTCGAGGACCCTCCAAGGGCCCGAGATCAGACACTCCTCCGTGGAAAAGGAGGCCCAAGCCATCGAGGAGGCAGTGCGCCACTGGCGCCACTACCTAGCCGGCAAACGCTTCACCCTACTTACCGACCAGCGGTCGGTAGCGTTTATGTTCAATAATAAACAGAGGGGGAAGATTAAAAATGATAAGATTCTCAGGTGGTGGATCGAGCTCTCCACCTTCGAGTACGACATCATTTACCGGCCAGGGGCCCTTAACGAATCCCCTGACGCCCTCTCACGAGGGATGTGTGCCAGCGCCACCGGGGATCGGCTACAGACCCTCCACAACGACCTCTGCCACCCAGGGGTCACGCGGCTGTTCCACTTCATAAAGTCCCGTAACTTACCCTACTCGATTGAGGAAGTTCGGTCTCTGACCAGGAACTGCCGCACTTGCGCTGAGTGCAAGCCTCGGTTCTACCGCCCAGATAGAGCCCACTTAATCAAAGCTACACGGCCCTTTGAGCGGCTCAGCTTAGATTTCAAGGGCCCCCTCCCGTCCGTCGACCGCAATGTTTACTTCCTGAACATTGTGGACGAATACTCCCGGTTCCCATTCGCCTTCCCCTGCCCAGACATGACCAGCGCCACGGTCATTAAATGCCTCAACAGCCTGTTCTGCCTGTTCGGTATGCCGAGCTACATCCATACGGATAGGGGGCGTCCTTCATGAGTGAAGAGCTACGCCAGTACATGCTGTCCAAGGGGATCGCCACGAGCCGTACCACCAGCTACAACCCCCGGGGTAACGGCCAAGTGGAGCGAGAGAACGGGACAGTATGGAAAGCAGTCACTCTAGCTCTAAGGACCAAGGGCCTCCCTATCTCCCGCTGGCAGGAAGTCCTCTCGGATGTGCTCCATTCGATACGGTCGCTATTGTGTACGGCCACTAATGCCACGCCTCATGAACGAATGTTTGTCTTTCCCCGGAAATCCACCTCAGGCGTATCCATGCCGTCATGGCTCTCCACCCCAGGTCCGGTACTCGTGCGAAGGCATGTGAGGGGCCACAAGATGGACCCTCTCGTGGAGCCAGTACACCTACTCCACGCCAACCCCCAATATGCATATGTCCGGCACGCCGACGGAAGGGAGGACACCATGTCCATAAAAGACGTCGCCCCAGCCGGCATCGACAACAACCACGGCAATAGCAGCAACAACGATCACAGCAACTCTTACCCACCCACTACTCTTTCATCACCCCTGGAAGAACATCGACCAACGGCACCCCCACCAACTACCCCTTCAACAACCCTGGCGGCACCCCCGGCAGAGACCCAGGAGGCTACCGGGGACACCCAGCCGACACCCGCGGCACCACAACAGCCACGTCGGTCGCAGAGGACTATCAAACCCCCGAACAGACTAAATCTATAGAAGGGGTGAATGTGATGAAATATTCCATTCATCACTGCCTGTGACTGTGGTCGGTTTCAGTGTCATTTCCCTTCCCCCAGTCCTCATTGTATTGTTTATTGGAATGTGCTGGAATGTGCTGTGTGTAGGGCTCCGCCCATACCTGGCCCCTTTTGTAAGCTAGCTCAGTCTGGCCTCAGTCTCCAGAAGGAAGATACCTCTCTCTCTTACGTGTTACTTTCTAAGTTAATAAAAGCCTTGTTTTGTTTCGCTAACATCGAGTCTCGGAATTATTGAGGCACATCAGAGGTCTTCACTCAGAATCAGGGGCAGAATGCCTCGTCTTTGTTAGAGGCCTCTCAGCCCTGTGACAAGGACTGGCTGATAATGGCTGCTAGCTGCAGGGCCATCTGCCTGCTGTCCAAAGACACCTGCCTGAACCGACAAACTAAAGTATTTACCTTCTGGTAGGCTCCAACAGGTGGCACTCAGGCATCTTTCAGATCCTCCAATCTGAGTGGGACCAAGCGCAAGAGCTATCACCAATAACTTCAGCACCCTCCAAATGGGTGTTCAACCAGCGTTCCAAGAGGAAAATGAGGCAGGAGGGACCATAAGGCCCTGGCCCTTAATTTTCACAGTATCACAATGCCTGCCTCTGGTATAGGTGCCTCGGGCAATGCTAAGGGGTTGAACCAGGCGTCTTGAGACTCTGACCCTCTTACCTCTTCTTTGCTTCTGGGAACTGAGCGTTACTTGGGTGCACAGGAGAGGATTATCGGGGCCCTAATGTTCTTTTTGCAGAAGGGATAGCGTAAAATTCTATGCTCCAGATGAGAGCAATCAATAACCTTGCCTGCCCATCAGCAGGTTACATACATCGTAAAGCTCCCTTCCGCTGCCCCATCAAGCATTCCCCGATCAGTTACAGAATCTGTTAGGTGGAGAAAACCTCAGTACTCTCCCTCTGCAACTGGACTCTCTTAATTATTTATAAAAGACATTCAGTGCAGCATTAGTATAAATCACATGCGTCTATTTCCCCTACTATTAATACACACACACACATACCCACGCACACAAGCATACACAGCATAAGTCTGGATTTTCCAATTGGCAGGCTTTCTAACACCGAAAATCTCCCAATTTAAATAAGGCCAATTTGAACATCCAGGCTACACAGGTCGTCACGGTTTTGTCTAAATTTAGAAATAGATACTAATTATGAATAACAGCTTTATAAATTGAAGCTATATTGTACTTACAGGAACAGAGAAGATTAAAGGAGAGCTAATAGAGGTTTTCAAAAGTACAAAATGCGTTGAAAGAGTGAATAATAAAAGATTGGTGCCAAATTTCCATGATCGTTCAACTGGACTTCCACAGGGACCTAAATTGGGAAATAGCACTTTGCCATGTCAGAGGGGGAGTGGCCGGGATCTTACTGCGCAGGGAGTTCTCACTTCCCTAACCCATAACAGACTAGGCATATATCTGGAATCTGGTTTACTGAGTCAGATGAAGCACAGTGACCTCCAAAAGGGTGTACTAGTGCTGGCTCACTGAAGATGTGCAAGTGTTAACATGCCCTGATGATGGACACTCTAGCAGCGCATAGGGCAGGTTCACACTACAGATGCACCTGTAGTTCCCCATGTAAATGAGGCGCCCTCCCACTGACTCCACAAACTCTGACAGGGCCCACATTGGAGAGCACAGCCGGGATCATGGCCCACTGATTTTCGGTCCCATTATTTGCACTGGTTGATGATTCAGTAACAAGGAGCATAGACTCAAGGTTATCAATAGAATGGTGAAGGGGAAAGTTAGAAGAATTTATAACACATAGAGGGTTATTAGAACATGGTTACTGAAGCAAAGACTACAACATCATTTAAAAGGGAATTGGATAAGTACTTGAAAAGGAACAATGTAGAGGGATACAGGAAATGAAGAGTTGAAAGGTCCAGTTGAAGAGATGGGACTGATAGACATGATGGTCTGGATGACCTCCTTTTGTGCTGTAACTTTGATGGTTCCAGTCAGTAAAGATGGTGGATGCCAGAGTAACACTTCAGGTATTAATATGATAATCACTAAAAAACAATATATATTTTAGAAGTGGATGATTTGCTGTTAAGTAATAAATGATTACAATAATTACAGTAATTCAATGTTGCTGCTTTGAAGTTCCTACTAAATGGGTTTTTGTAGTCATGTGTTTGCCATATGATAAGAATATTTTTAAAGTCTCCCCCTTCCTGTCATGAAAGCGGTTGGAAAAACATTGGTAAACTGTCCATTTACAGAACGTGATTCAGCCTTCATAACAGCCATTATAGCATTTACTTGTAAGTAATAGGGTAATTAAAATGATGAAATTATAACAAAACAATTTAATCACATTATGATTCAATATGATGTTTCAGTAAAATGAAGACACAAAGAAAAAGAGAAAGAATTGATATCGTGCCTTTCCTGACATCAGATTTAATTATTTTTCCATCTTACCTCATATGATGTATACAAAGAAAAGAAAAAGAACTTGCATTTATATAGTGACTTTCATGGTCTCAGGACATCCCAAAGTGTTTCACAGCCAGTGGATTACTTTTGAAGTATAGTCCCTGTTGTAATGCAGGGAAAAATACTCTGCCCCACCACTGTGCAAGAGTTTAATAATTGATAATTGATTAATAGACTGAAGTTCACAGAGTTTGGAAGAGGTATAATGGGAACGGTAGTACAGATTGATTTGGATGGAAGCGGGCAGTCAGTGAGGTTGAGACACAGCGGACATGAATTGCTTTAGTGAAGTGTCACTGGTTAGGAATAGGATTCAAACAGACATATTCTGTGGAAGAAGCTGCTTCAGCAGCTAAAGTCTTAAGGAACCAGTAAGACCTGATTATGGTTTAAAAATGTAACTCTGCCAGAACCAGGAATTCAAGCTAAAATGAGTAACACTGCAAAGGATTAGTGTCCCTTCATTTTTCTTCATACTGTTGGTTGAATGTCATTGAGGGCTGGTGCTTTTTCCTACACTCAGTGCCCTCAATATTATAATAATAATTGATTTACTCATTCTATTGTCATTAGGCATTGGGGGATTCCTTGAATATTTTTGCGGTTGGATGATGCCATTAGTTTCCACTGTGACATATTTTGGAATTTAGTATTTTAGTAATTTCTGCAGAAGAAATAATTAATATGATTATTGTAATTTTATTTCTCAAACCACTCACCAATGTAATATTCACTGCTTTGGCAGTAATTGTAAGTTCTTTCGCACTGCATGTGTGCAGAGCGATTAATCTTCATCAACACCTCTCCCCTGCTCTCAGCAACCGGACTTTTACAATCCAACTTTAAAATGGACTGATTAGTGGAAGATCAGCAAAAAAACAGATAGCCCAGATCAAATTTAGGCCCAAAGTGGGGGAAGGGTGAAAAAAACACCTTATAGGGGAAGAACAGTTAAAGTGGAATACTTTTTGCTCAAAATGCTCTGCTATTATCTTTTGAAAAACTACACATCTATAAAAATACTCATGCCTGATCCTTTTCACATTCATTAAGCATCAACCTCTGTTTTTTCTGTGCCCTTTGACGACTGCGGAGCCCCCCATACAGAAACACACAACAGGAAAACTGCACACAAGGTCTTCAGCTTCACAAAGGTGGACTTCATAACTCAGACATTTCTGTCCTAGAGTTTGATTTTTAGGAAACAGAACAAATAAACATTCTAAGTTGGATCTTTATTGTCACATTACACTTACTCCTGCTATTGACTGCTAAGTGCTGCTGCCCTTATGCTCTTAACTGTTTTCAGTGAGAATGCATGCATTAAATGGAAATATTAGCAAAGGGTCATCTGCAACCTGTCATAGAATTGTATGGTTATCAAATCAAACATCGAATGCTAGTGACAGGCAATCGGAACAAGTCTTTGCTTGCATGAAGGAAAGAGACAAGTGGACAGCAATTTTTCTTTTGCTTATATCAATTGTAAGTACTGCGTAAAACATGGACAGATAGATAGATAAATCGGACATATTTATCTCTTTCTGTCTCGCATATAGAGCTGTTGGATGAATCCTAGGTGTGAGATGTTCAGTTATGAGCCAAGTTACCTGAGGCGTCCACTCATGCTAATAACATAAACATGACTAAAGCAGCAAGCAACATTTGCCCCATGGTCTGTAAAGGACCACCACATGGAGGTGATATATTCTCATTGTTTTCTCCTTATTCTCTTTATTTTGTCTCTCTTCATTTCTATTTCTTCGTATTTCTTTTCATACCCCATGTGCATTGCAATAGAGGGCTTTCATTATCATTGTAAATGCTGGGAAAATTCCCATCTCCATAATGTTCCCTTGCTTATTCTTCCTCTCCAGTGAAAGAAGACAAGAGAATCGTCAGGAATCCTAATCTGAGAGTGCAGGAGATCATGGGCCGCGATTTTATCATTGGTGGCAGGTTGGATGTGGGTCAGGTGGTCGGCGGGTTCCGGTCCCGCCGCTGCTTTCAGACAGTCAGAAATTGAAATTTTACCTTAATTGCCCTTATTGAACCCTTGCGTGCGCGCTACCCGGCCCAATTAGTGGTTTCGGGTCTGCTGCTCGCCTCTGTTGATGTCTATCAGCCAGCTGCTTTTAAGGGACCCTTGCAGCCTTGTTTCATTCTCATCCTTTTCTGCCGGTTTTCGTGTTGGCAACTATACCCATGACTGCTGCAAGATCCAAGGCCTCTCCCCGATTTGATGATGGCTCCCTCGATGCTCTTGTGGAGGGAGTGAGAGGGCGCAAGGAGGTACTCTTCCCATCCTCTGGACGGAGGAAGCCTCCTCAGCAAAACAAAGCAGCCTGGCTGCAAATTGCTGAGGAGGTCAGCTCCAGATCTTTGTGTGCCCGCTCCTGGGTCCAGTGCAGGAAAAGATTTAATGACCTGGTACGCTCAGGAAAAGTGAGTAAACATCATACTTACCCTCAATCTGCTCCCCATCTCCTCTCATCACCAGCACTCTGCATTGTCAACCTACTCCTGCACATCCCACTTTACCCTTACACCCCTTGCACCCTTAACTATCCCTCTCTCTCTCTATGTACAGAATCACTTCACTATTTGACTATGCAGCCCTCACACTCGCTATCACTGTTATGCAATGCCAACAACTAACAATGCACAGGGAGGGCCCTTGGTATTGGGACCTCCATTTTTGTCTCCTTCTAAGCATCTATGCTATGGTCTTTCTACATTCACTGCATCATTCTCACTCAAACTCCACTTGTGTCCCTCATTGCAGGAAAAGAGAGTCCACAAGAAGAGGGAGAGGGCCAGGACAGGAGGAGGGCCACCTTCCATTGCCCATATGACCACCGCTGAGGAGACTACATTCGAAATTATCGGAGGCAATGAGGATGTGGAAGTGGGGGATGGTCAGACGGGTGCAGCAGAGCAAGCTGGTGACAGAATAGATTTGCATCCCTCTCATTTACATTGCATGAGTGACTGATATGGCATCGGATGCTCATACAGATTGAGTTATGATCATCTGCACAATGGGATGTGTCTGCTACGTTAATATCACATGTCGAACTCATGCCTTTACTCCCCTACAGGACCATCGAGAGCCCCCCTCCCCACTGTCTAGGAGGAAGAGCCTGAAGACTCCTCAGAGGAAGCTGCAACCTCTGAGGGCGCAGAGTCAGCAGAATTCAGCGCACCCAGCACCAGCGCAGATACGCACACCTCGGTGGGTCCTTCGCGAGATAGGGTAGTGTTGTCACCTGGTGTATCACATCTCACACGTGAGCATCAGCAGATGGTGGAGACAAGGAGAGCAGTGGAGAGTCCTCGTCGGAGGCCGCAGGGTGCTCCCTGCTCTGCTCAGCTGCATATGGACCCTGTGCTTCTGGGGCCATCCAGAAAGAGAGTGGTTCTGGAACTCCAGGAACAAGTGCAGGAGTCTCTGGCAGGTTTTGCATCCAGGGTAACTGCGAGTGTGGAGAGGATAGAGGAGTCCATGTCTAACATGAGCAGTGCCTTTGTGGAGGCAAAGGCGCATGAATGCACCACCATGGAAAGGATGGCAACCTCCGTGAAAAGATAGCTACGGTCATGGAGGAAATAAGTCGCCAGAGTCAGGAAAACATGGTGAATGTTCAGAATAGACTGACATCTCTGGAGGAGCGATGGGCAGCTATTGAACAGAGAAACCAGAGCTTCATGGAAGTCTTTTTGAGGAGGACTGCCAGAGCAGATGGGTCCTCGTGGCCCCCCTGATGTGCAGCAAGGTGCTGTCCAGCCACTTGTTAGCACTGAAGTGCGGCTGACCCATGAGAGGGATGCTGGTGGCAGGCAACAAGGAAGTGTGAGTTCCTCTCCAAGAGCTCACACACCCATGCCACTGCGGAGCCCTCGGTCAGAGCCCCACCAGAGTCCTCACCCAACTGTGATGGGCATCTCAGCCCCTGCACAGCCGTAGGGGGAGCAGACTGTTGCTGAGCCCTCACAGGCTCGCAAACTCAGAGGAAGCCCGCTAAAGGTATCGAAGCAGGAGCAGCTTGAAAGTGAGCAAGGTCCCTCCACACCTGCTGAAGCCACAGGGGAAGCACCACATAGAAGCACACGCAAGAGGAAGATAAAGGACAATTAGTCACAAGGGTAGTCACTTGGGTGTTCTGTTCTGTTGTCTTTTGTTCTGTTTAATATTTGGCATTGTCATCCTTTTGTGTATGTATTAAACAAAAGTCATGGCAAACAGTTGCAGTTCTGGCCTCTTTGTTCTGGGAAATGGAAGTTGCACATGGGCAACTTGCATTTGTAATGATGGTGGTGAGAGTGATAGGAACCCACAGGTTCCTGTACATTGTGTATGGTGTGATAAGAAGGTGCCAGCCACATGTGTTTGATTCATCTACCTAAGCGAATCTGGCAAAGATTAGTGCATCCCTTGCATCACGGGCAGCAATGTCCTCGCATGCTGCTGGAACTGGCGCATCCGCCTCCGCAAGGTCTTCCTCCTCCTCCTCCTCTTCCTCCTCCTCCTCCTCATCCTCATCTGAGGAGGCTATGCACTGAGCCACTTGTTCCTCAAGCAGCTGGAAGCCACACTGCTGTGCGATGTTGTGCAGTGCACAGCAGACCACGATGATTCTGGAGACCCTGGCTGCTGAGTAGTGTAGGTCTCCACCTGATCTGTCGAGGCATCCAAATCGCATTTTGAGCAAGCCAATGGTTTGCTCGATGATGGCTCTGGTGGAAATGTGGCTGGCATTGTAGTGCTCCGTTGCCTCGTTTGATGGCCTCCTCAATGGCATCATTAGCCACATCTTCAGGGGATAGCCCTTGTCTTCTAGTAGCCATCCGGAAAGTTGGGTTGGCGGATTGAAGAGTGCAGGCACAGTAGACTGCCGCAGGATGAATGAGTCATGGCAACTGCCAGGGTACTTTGCGCAAACATGCATAATGTCCTTCCTGTGGTTACACACCAGCTGCACGTTGAGGGAGTGGAAGCCCTTCCGGTTGACAAATACAGCTGGGTTGTGATGGGGTGCCCTAATGGCCACATGTGTGCAGTCTACGATGCCCTGCACCCTTGGCAAGCCTGCCATCTTTGCAATGCCAACTGCACGCGCGGTTACACTTGCTTGATCCGTGAAGAAGTGAATGTAAATGTGCGCCTTTGCAAAGAGGGCATCGGTAACCTACGTGATGCAAGTATGTGTGGCCGACTGGGAGATGCCGCCGATGAGCCCTGGAAGGACCCTGAAGCAAAAAAATTGAGGGCGGTGGTGACTTTGACAGCCACTGGTAAGAGGTGTCCACCCGCTCCTCTGGGCTCCAGGTGTTGGTGCAGCATTGTGCAGATGTCAGCGACTACCTCTTGCGAAAGTCTCAAACCTTTGGCACTGCTGCCCAGTCATGTTGAGGAAGCTAATCCTCGGCCTGTAAATCCTGTGTTGGGGGTATCTCCTGTGGCGACGTGCAGGCCTGCGCCGACGCCTTCTGCCCTGTGCAGCATCAGGTGGGTGAGGAGGAGGTTGGCGATCCTGTTGTTGTTGCTGCTGTTGTGCCTGGTTCTGCTGCTGCCACGGCTGCTCTTCCTCCAATTCTGAGGACCAGGATGACAGGGTACAAATGGTTCCCATGCAGCTGGTAGATATGTCAGTTGATGACTAGAAGTTATACATGCTCAGTCAATGTGGGGAGAGGGTTTTCCCAGGAGGTCACAGTGGAGATGGATCTCAGCTTCACCACTTACAAGCTCAGTAGACCGGCAAAATGTTTTCCAACACCTGAAAAAACAATGTTCTGTCATCTGTAAGTGAGCCATGTTCGAGCTCTGTTTTTATGCTGGAGCTGCAGCTGTCAAGAAGTCAGGCACTTGCTGAATCCGGCACAATCAGCTGGCATCGTTTGGGAACAGTGTGGAACATGCAGAAAATGTGCAAAAATCGAAAAACGCTGTTAAAATTGGCTTATCCAGGCAATTAACAAGCTGTTAAGTGCCTTAAGTGCCTCTCCTGCCACTTGGTGGCGGGACCGATCGGGACTCCCAGAGCCGGCATTTGGCAAAGTGGCGTGGAGGCGGGTTGACGGCGGGATCGCAACCTGCTATCAATCAAAAAGATTTTAACCCTTGACCCGCCTCCAAACCCGCCCTCTCAGTGCCGATAAAATCGCGGCCATGGTCTCTGTTTTGAGACGCCCATCAACTCTGGCAGCCCTGCTCATATACAAAATCCATATGTACAACTGTGCTATTAGAAATCTTAAAGTATTTACCCTCCCACCCCTACTCAAAAATATGTCCTTGTACAGACTCCGCTGGATTCCCAATCTCAATCATGCTGCTGCTAGGCTGCACCAAGTAGAAACCAGCTGCTTCCCCATAAGCAGGAGGCAAAATTATTCAGAAAGCTATCCCTCAGGCAGTAACATGCTTCTCTTGGGAACTGGTTACAGTTACATTGGCTGAGCCCTGGGAAAGATGGCCTTACTACTCTCTCAGTCACAATTGATTTGTGTAATGCTTTGGTCCTTGAAATAAAGAATAGATTTGCCTTTCTAATCTAGGCTTTATTAACTTTAAAAACCCAGTAGCACATCTTTCAACACCAGTCTCCAACAATGACTAGAGAGAACTGAATTTAAGATGGTCACCACAAATCACCTGACATCCACTACCAATGAGTTTACAACATATATCTCAAGGTAGAAACAAACAACCAATTACAATACTTCTTACTAATACAGAGAACAACCACCCCATTCACCAATCACAATACTTCTTATTAAACATAGGAAATAATCACCACATTCACCCCTCCTTTTAAAACATGCTCCAACCTAAAACAACCTTTACAATTTATAATTAATTTATTTACAACTAAAATACAAATATAATATTTCAACAACTTTAAAACATTACTATCAATTTAAAAGTCCATTTTCAATCGGTCGACCGGATATCTTGTTCGTGTCGACCTTCTTAACCTTGGTGAAATTCCTTGCCCTCCCACACCCGGAGGCACCGAAGTATCTTCTGCAGACAGGCTATCCATATCCCGATTATCAACGGTTTCCGGATTGGAAATCCCATCAGGAAGTAAACTAGGACGGTCATGAACATCCATCAAAGGCTGACTAATAGAAGTATAATTATCTGCAATAGGATTGGAAACATTCGTAGTATCTATAACAACATCCACATTATCTGAATCATGACTATTATTAGTATCCTCGGAAGAGGGCTGGCCACCACAAGGAGCCAAATCTTTAATTGAAACAGTACTTTCTTTCCCATCTTGGAATCGAATATGAGCATATTGGGAATTTGCCTCCAACAGCTCCACCTCCTCCACTAAAGGATCATATTTTGACAATCTAACATGGTGTCGAAGCAACACAGGTCCCTGCATAGTAAGCCATGAAGGTACCGAATATCCCGTAGTAGATCTCCGTGGGTAATTAAAGAGCCTTTCATGGGGGGTCACATTAGTAGCCGTTGAAAGCAATGATCTAATGGAATGCAGGGCATCAGGCAGTACCATTTCCCACTGTGTATTCTTAAGATTCCGGGATGTCAAAGCCAACATAACTGCCTTCCAGATCACCCCATTGTATCGTTCGCACTGTCCATTACCCTGGGGGTTATACGGGGTAGTTCTACTAGTAGAAATTCCCCGAATCTGAAGGTATTCCTTCAACTGGGAAGACATAAAAGAACTTCCTTGATCTGAATGGATATACGCCGGCATCCCAAAGATGACAAAAAGTTGAGTCAGACATTTGATAACTGTAGCAGCTGATACATCTGCGCAAGGAAAAGCAAAAGGAAACCTTGAAAACTCATCCACAACAGTAAATATGTATCGATTTTGAGTCGTTGAAGGAAGAGGCCCCTTAAAATCAACGCTCAAACGTTCAAAAGGAGAAGTAGCCTTTATAAGATGAGCTCGTTGAGGCTTAAAGAAATTCGGTTTACACCGAGCACAGATAGAACATGATGAAGTCATCCGCTTGACGTCTTCAACTGAAAAGGGCAAATTCTTACTGCGTACGAAGTGTATCATCCTCGTAACCCCAGGATGACATAAAGCATTGTGAAGATTAATAAGCGTATCTCCGTGAATCACAGAACAATAAGCCCTCGACAGTGCATCAGCAGCAACATTATCCTTCCCCGGACGATAAACTATATCAAAATGGTAACATGCCAACTCAATCCTCCACCTCATTATTTTATCATTTTTGATCTTTCCAAAATGTTTAACATCAAACATAAAGGACACAGATTTTTGATCGGTTACCAACGTGAAATGTCGCCCCGATAAATAATGTCTCCATTTACGCAGTGCTTCTACTATTGCATATGCCTCTTTCTCTATTGAAGAATGCCTTTTTTCACTATTGTTCAAAGTACATGAGAAAAAGGCCACAGGTCTTCCATTTTGGTTCAGAGTAGCCTCAATTGCAAAATCAGAAGCATCCGTCTCAATCACAAAGGGAACCTGCTCATCAATAGAATGCACAACTGCTCCTAGGATATCCTTTTTAAATTTATCAAAACATGTCCTGGCCTCCCATGATAGAGGATATGTCGTAACCCGTATAAGGGGCCGGATCTTCTGCGAAAAGTTTGCAATCCAATTAGAATAGTAAGAAAACAGTCCAACAACTCGTTGCAAAGCCTTAGAATTAGTAGGATAAGGTAAATCGATCAATGGTCGCAGACGTTCTGGATCTGGTTTAATCTTATTTCCCGAGATAATATACCCCAGTAGATTTACCTCAGTAGTCAAAAAGATACACTTCTCTTTATTAAAAGTTAAACCAACTTTTTCCGCAGCTTGAAGGAATCTTTCTAAATTAGAATCATGCTCCACCCTTGATTTACCACACACCGTAATATCATCTAAATATGAAAAGGTGTCAGAGAGAGAGTTATCACTTATAAAAGCATCCATTGCCCGTTGAAAACAAGCAACACCATTAGTAACACCAAATGGTATTCGGCAAAACTGATACAGCTTTCCACCAGCCTCAAAGGCTGTATATGGTTGATCCCTCTTAACAATAGGAATCTGATGATAAGCACTCTTTAAATCAATAGTGCTAAAAAACTTATACTGAGATACTTTGTTGATAAGCTCATCAATCTTAGGCAAAGGGTACGCATCTAATTGAGTATACCTATTAATAGTTTGAGAGTAGTCTATCACCATTCGTTTCTTATGCCTCTCGTTAGTGGTGACAACTACCTGAGCCCGCCAAGGCGAACAACTAGGTTCAATGATTCCTTCCAATAAAAGACGTTGGACTTCAGAATTAATAAATTCTCTATCCTGACTGCTATACCTTCTTGACTTGATAGCAATTGGCTTACATTCTGGCATCAAATTGGAAAAAAGTGATAATGGAGAAATGGATAAAGAAGTTAATCCACAAATGGATAAGGGTGGCTTAGTCCCTCCAAACGAAAGACTAAGACTCTCGTGTAATTTAAGCACATCATGACAAATCAAAATATCCGCACAAAGATTAGGCAAAACAGATAGGCGTATATCAGTATACGTATTACCTAGAAGAATCAATTTCACAAGGCAACAACCAGCTACTTGTGAAGTAAGGGTCGTCTGAGTCATACACACCTGATAAGTAACAGGCAAGATTTTCAAACACTTTTCCTTCACAAATTGAAGACTTATAAAACTCTCAGTACTGCCCGTATCTATGAGAGCCTTCACTTCTAACCCATTAACTTGGGCCACAACTATAGCTTTGTTTAGGCCATGAGCAAATGCAGCAGAAATTGATGCAATAAACACCCTCTCTACAGGTTGAATAGTCGCAGAACAGGAGGTAATTGAACCTAATGATTTACAAACACGTGCATAATGACCTCTTTTGCCGCATTTACTACATACAGCCTCCCGGGCAGGACACTTCAAACGAGGATGCCGGACGTTCCCACAAAAATAACACTTCTGAATCCTAGAGGCAACAGCCGCTGAAGTAAAAGGTGGAGCTGTTGGAGTAGAAACTATTTCAGAATCTAGTAAACCACTCCCATTAAGTCCACCTAATTCCTTTTTGTCCGGAACTGCCGAAACCACAGTCACAGGCCGATTAGAAAGAGCATAAGAATCCGAACTTCTCTGAGCCATATCCAATGTAGAAGCTTGCTCAAAAGCACTCTTGAGATCCAAAGTCTTATTTTCTAACAACCGCTGATGAATTGATCTAGACAGTAGTCCATTAATAAAAGCATCCCGTACCGATTCTTCCTTATATTCTTCGGCCGTCACGGCTTTATAATTACAGTTAGCACCAAGGTGCCGAAGTGCTTGTAAATAAGTATCCAAAGATTCTCCCACCTGCTGCCTATGGGCAGATAGAAGGTAACGTGCAAATACCTCATTCTTTGGTTTAACAAAAATCTTCTCCAATGTAGAGATAGCCAATTCGTAAGTTTTACAGTCCAAGATATACTTATACACATCCGGAGCAATGTAGTTGATCAGCATATTCAGCTTATTCAGAGACTCTTGTTCCAACACACCCAAAAAGTTTGTAAATGTACAATACCAATGTTTCCATTTATCATCCACTCCTGCAGAATTAGGGTCAGCATTGAATCATTCCGGTTGAAGATATCGCTCCATTCTGATAAAAAGTTAATAAATTGAAATAAAGAATAGATTTGCCTTTCTAATCTAGACTTTATTAACTTTAAAAACCCAGTAGCACATCTTTCAACACCAGTCTCCAACAATGACTAGAGAGAACTGAATTTAAGATGGCCACCACAAATCACCTGACATCCACTACCAATGAGTTTACAACATATATCTCAAGGTAGAAACAAACAACCAATTACAATACTTCTTACTAATACAGAGAACAACCACCCCATTCACCAATCACAATACTTCTTATTAAACATAGGAAATAATCACCACAGTCCTTACCTGCATTGCTTCAACTGGAGATATTTAAATTGATTATAGCCTTGATATTAACCCTCCATGCCTGATGAGAATGGGATGTGTGGCGGGATAAAACAGGGGCAAGTACTTGCCTCCCTGTTCACACCACACTTCCATTCGACGCTATTTTAACTTTTTAAAACTTTGTTTTGGATTATTTTTCTACTGATAGGATTTGGAAGCGAGTTACATTTAAGTGGTGTGTTTTAAAACAAAGTAGGCTTACAGAGGTTTCTCCTTACAGTCATATATGTTTACACAACAATAATTTGTTATCGCATCTCAGGCTTCCTATGAACATCCGTGCCTACTATCGTTGTGGTGACCTATTCATTTGAGCCCAGCATGGGTGTCCCCTGACAAGCCACTCTTTGGAGATGGGAGGTAGCTGGTTTTATTGACAGGCCTACTAGTAAATCACAGAATGGGGATGAAGTTAGATGGACAGCCCACCCACTTTCTGTGGTCAGAAGTAATAAAAAGAATCCCCTTATGTTCAAGGTTAGTCCGTTAGTCCAGTTAATTTTGAGAAGAAAGCCAAGTCTAGCAATGGAAAACTCATTCATCTTAAGCTTAGAACCAGAAAGGTGCCCAGAAAAAGTTAAGTTAGCCCACTGATATGAGATAGTGTGGCATAGTTTATTATTTTTATTATTCTCAAGGAGGAGTTTGAAGTTAAGTAGGTGATTTTTGATTATAACTGTCACATAATAGAACCAATCAGATGTTACTTTCGGTTGGTTGTGCAGAAACTTGAGGCAGAAAATTTTATGTTGAGCTTAAGATTTTAGAGAGGTACAGCTACAGGTGTGCTGATTCAGTGCTTCGGCCGATTCACTATCACCCTAGCACACAAAGTCAAGATTACCACCACCCCCACCCCACCTTGTATCTTAAGCAGAGGCTTCAAATTCACTGTGGGAGGTATGATATTATATTATAAAAATTCATAAATAACTGGGAATAAAAAGTTTTGGAGAGGGGAAAACATAGTTACATGCACCTTAAAACATGTTTTGTAAAGTAATAGGTAAATTCTATTACAAATATATCTGTGAGGCCTGTATTTTTTTATTATTAGTAAAGTGTGTAATATTTTTATCTGGTGTGAGTGATGTGACATATTGCTTTAGTAAATTTGCCTTGTTCGGGGAGTTGCAGTTAGGCTGCTGGGGGTTCTGTGGTAAGCACCAGAACCTTGGGTTGGATTTTGCCAATGGGGAGCTTTTGGAGGCGGGACTCCCGCTTGTCGGGTTTCAGTCCCGCCTCCATCAATTTCTGGCCAACCCACACTATTTTCCCTTGATTGAACTTGTTAAGCCCGCCCAGTGGGATTAGTAGGCCAATTAAGGGAAAGCCGGTTACAGAGAATGTCAGCGTATGACGTTTCATCTGTCAAAATATTTTGACAAATGAATTGTCATCGTTTGATAGCTCTGTGAAGCTGTAAAACACTGACATTCTCTGTTGTTTGATGAGTTCTTGAATACAAGAACTCATCAAATCTTTCTTTTGCAGTGGAGGTGCGAGACTCTCCGCATACCCACCAATTGAAGCCTGCAGGAAGAAACAAAGGTAAGTAAACTTTTTCTAACACTTTCCACTCACCTCAGATACTCACCTCTCCACTCTTACACCCATCACTTACCTTCACAGCGCACTTTTGCACCCCTCCGACACCCGCAGACCCATTTCTCGCTTCGGTGACCCTGGCGGGTTTCGGAGCCTTTGGGAAGCCCGCACTTGTGTGGGCAAAATGGGGATAATCCTCTTATCTGCCTGTTAACTACTTGTTAACAGGCAGTTAAGTGGCTGTAATCCCTTCCCACCTCAAAGGAGATGGGACTCCGCACGGGATGGCTACCCGCCTCCTGGCAAGATGGCACGGAGGCAGGTTGGGGGCGGGTTGGACACCCGCCCCCAGATTCTGCCATTTTGCCAACTGTCCTGCCTCCATGTGAAGGAATAAGCCATATAACCTGTTCAGAAAAATACACCATTCTATGAAAGAATTCTAGCCTTATTAAAACATGACAAACTGGGTTTGGGAATCTGGAAGCCTCAACAATCTAAAGCTGTAAACAGCATACAGGCTATTGAGATAAGATAAGTTGTTGACACTGAATCAATAACCTTATTGAAATAGGAGGTTGGAGGCGTCTGAAGCTTTGGAAAGAACACAATGGTACACCCTGTTAAGGTGTTCTAAATTACACCGGAAAGAAACACATAAAATTAAGAAACATATGCCTTCGTAAAAATGACATCAAATGAAACACAGGAGACACGATTCTGTGTTGCAACCAGCTGAGGTAACTAAGAATTGCATAGATCACCCTGGTTGAGGTGTTTTTATTTACACATCGTAAAAAGACACAAACAGAAGTCCTTGGTAAAAATGACATGAAATAGATGCACCTGCTGTTATGCTGTTTTTTATGGTGAGCTTCGAACACCTAGGGTAGAGACATAATTCTTAATGCTACCAGCTGGTCTGACTGTAAGAATAGCAGGGGTCAGCAGAAAAATGACTGGCGATAATTAGCTTACATCAGCAGAAAACTTCAAAAGAAATACTACTGAGAAAGGATATAAATATTGAACTTTCAAATGGGATGATAGACTCGCTTGAAGAGGCAAAGCGATTCTCGGCTTCAGAACTAGTTCTGTAAGTCTCCAACTCTTTGTATCTCAGGGATCAAGGTACTGTATTTGATTTTGGTGGATATCCTGAATAAACTTTAAGAACTGTAAAACTGTAGAGAAGTTAAGATTTGAGAATAAGGATCTCCGATAATAAGATTGTAAAAGCTTTCTCTTTTTGGAACTGTTAATGTTGCGATTGAAACACCTACTGTAATTACATGTCGGTTCTTTAATAAATCTATATATTTTTAGAATTGTCTCACATAATACTTCTGTATCGAATTTGCGAACTCAATCTCTGTATGCTCTTTGGTGAGGAGTTGCAGAACTCTGGGGGAGTTTTCCGGACCCTCATAATATCCGGAACGTTACAGTCTAGCTAAACTTATTAAAAGTGCTATCTGGAGGACAGTAACATCTTCAGGTTGTTCCTTTCCTTTAGGGAGAGATAGTCTGGACCTTTAGACCCAATTAAGCATCTTTAGGATTCGGCTATCTCAAACTTTAGTTGAAAGTGAACATCTGGGGAATACGCCTGATCTGGGGTAGCCCTAAAGGGGCTAGGATTAGTAATTATCCCTTCATCCAAACCCACCTCCCCAGGGCTGGCAAAATCCAGCCCAAAACTTCAGGTCCCAGACTATCCATGAGCAATGCTACAGAAGATCTGCTAGTTGCGTATTAATTGTATTGATGTTTGAGGGCTCCCAAAATGTCAAATCTACAGAAATCTTTCTTTTGTGAGAAAATATTAATACAAGTGCTTTTCTTAGGGTGCTGAGAGGCCTCCATCAGTGCTGGTCTGAATAAAATGCTATACTTGGAGATGCCTTAGAATAGCCTGGCGCTCACACTCTACTTTAGGTTTTCCAACTGTGCCATTGCGACATCACAAGAATGATTCCTGTGGAAAATAGATATGTCACACTGGTGCAGTACAACGTACTCTTGAGATTGTGGCAGAGCATAGGGAGCTTTACAGTGCATTGAATATGTGCTATATATCTAATCTGGACATGCTTGATTCTGATACTGGGTGCAAAGAGTTGAAAAATGTTCCATTCCCAGCAATGACATCTTCATTAGTGAGGAACAAAGCCTACTTTACAGGGGAAACAATCAAGGCAGAGTAGCATGAAGTGTAAAAGGCAAAGCAAATAATGTCTGGAAATACAAAGGTATGAGATTAAAAATAGCTGCTGATACAATGGGCTGGATTTTGATACTGGAGGCGTGTAGGAGGCGGGACTACAACTTTCAGGGTTGTAGTCCCGCCTCCATTGAGTTGTGGCCAACCCACGCGATTTTCACTTGATTGACCTTGTTGAGCCCACCCAGCGGGCTCAGCAGGCCAATTAAGGGCCACCCGGCAACAGGTGACGTCACAGATTGACATTTCATCTGTCAAGAGCTTTTGACAGATGAAATATCAGCGTTTGACAGCTCTTTGAAGCTGTCAAACACTGACAAGCTGTACTCTAAATTAATTCCTTCCTCTCAGGCTGATTTAGAGATCTCTCCCGAACAGAAAGCTGAATGCTGCAACTTTTGACAGCTCACAGCCATTCTGCTTTCTGTGCCGGTGAGATGAGGGACTCCCGAGACCTGAAGGAAAGAAGGCTGTAAAGGTAAGAAAAGGTAAGTAAAACTTCTTTAAAGACTTTACACACACCAAACACACTTACCTCTGCACTCATGCACCCATCACTCACCTGAACACCGGACATCTCGAACCCTCCAAGCCCTTCATCCCAACGGTCCACCTCGCTAACTTGGCGTGGTTTGGAGCCATCGGGAATCCCACACTTCAGGAATAAAAATAGAGATTAGGCTAAAGACTGCCTGTTAACAGGCAGGTAATTGGCACTAATCCCTTTCCCGCCTCGGGGAGGGGGGTCCCAGCACAGGTCGGGTATCCGCCTCCTTTGAAACTGGCATGGAGGTGGGTTGGGGGCTGGATGGGTTCGTGCCCCCCCCGATTTCGAGATTTTAACCCGCCACACGCCTCCAATCCCACCTCCACGGCCCAATGAAAATCCTGCCCAATGAGCTAAATCAGGTAGGAAAAAAAAAGCACAAATAATGGCAACACTCCATTACACCAAAAGCGAATCACTGTGGCAAAAGTTTTAGACAACAGAAAGCATCAGCATATTAAAGGAAAGAAAACTCACACAATTCAATGCATATGACAACAACTGTAGAAAAAACAGGGATACAATGAATGTCGTTCCATCTGGGAGAACCATATACAGCACACCACCATCCTGACTTGGACATTACTTCAGACGTCTACAGATATTTAAATCATCTTTCATTTATTGTACTAGACTCATGCAGTGTACAATCTACAGGCATCAAACGGCAGAAGGTTGATGAGGCACTAAACAAATGAGATGCAAACGTAGTCACCGTTCCATCATTGTTGCTGGGTCAAAATCCTGGGACTCCTTATTTTCTGGGAGTAACTACACCACACGGACTGCAGCAGTTAAGAAGGCCCACCATCACCTTCTCAAGGGCAACTAGGGATGGGCAATAAAATGGCGGCCTTGCCAATGACACCCACATCTCAAAGAATGATAAAGAAACACTACATCAAACAAAGATAAACATCAAACTCACAGCAATGTAAGAAAAAAATCTACCCTTATTGAAAGGCAGAGAGAGCAGAACCAGACAAAGTAAAAATAACTGAGCGCCAATGATTGATGGATCAAAAAAGCAGAGAAAACTCACAGCTTCATTTTATACAGAAGTACAGACATTATAAAGATGTCACTCAGGGAATGGCAGTACTTGCTGTCACATAGGAGATGGCATCAAAATAATTCTAAACTTCAGGCCAGATATTGTTCCAACAAAGCAGAGGTGAGGATAACATACAAAACATGTTGAATATTAATTTGGGCCACTCTTCCACACTTTGAACAACCTAGTTTCAGAGAATTCCTCCGCCATGCTCCAAATTTGAGTCGATATATGGAACAGACTCCCGACAGAAGCAATTAATGTTGTACTATGTTAAGTCATTCAAAACAAAACTGGTTAAGTATCTGGCCTGGAAGAGGATTGAAGGTTTTAAAGGTGAGAATCAATGGAATGTGGTGGTACCTAAACTAGTGGCACTATGTAAACCTAAATTGGATAATGTAAGTTGTAAAGTTCGATAAACATTATAGAGTTTCATTTGATTACCTTTGGAAGGCATGAAGAACATTTGGAGAACCTTTCCTCAGGACATTAAGGAGGTTGAGTAAAATACAAGAAATGGACAAATTGTACATGGTCTGCGTAAGCAATTGGTTTGATGGACCAAGTGGCTTTTTTCTTGCTCCATGCTTTATGTTCTTATGTCAACAATGCTCAATTACCATGACCAAGTGAGAATTTGTTTGCTTGCCCTGACTATCCAAGCTACTTCTGTTACCTCAGGCATCAACTTTCATTTATTGTACTAGACTCATATAGTGTACAATCTGCAGGCATCAAACGGCAGAAGGTTGATGAGGCACTAAACAAATCAGATATAGCCATAGCCAATGGCTTAGAAGACAATATCTTTGCATTAAAAATTAAAGCATCTCCAAACATACTGTAACGCTGAGCAATCTATTTTTTAGCCTTGTGAAAAGTTATTTTCAGCACAACCGGCAAACTGGTTAGTATAATGGATGCAGGTGATAACAATCCTTTCACCTCAATGGCTGCAGTTATTTGTGAATTTAATTTTCAAGGACGTGATCTATTGAATTTACAATGGTTATAATGTCTTTCTATTGCTGTATCCAACTCAGATCAGGCCATCTGCCAGCAAAATGTATCCTCAATAACCTGATGGTGCAGAAAATGCCTAAAGAAATTGCTAGACTGAACATGCAAGAGAAAGTAATTATTCTGTCAAGCAAGGAATTTACAATGGTTGACTGGCTAAATGCAGTCCAAGGTGAAAGAGTGGTAAGGATGAGTGAAGTACGCTGCACTGGGACTCTGATGAAGTATGTCACAGATGCATAGGATGCAGCTTTACTCCTGTGATTCTCCACAGGACAAACTGGGGGAATGAGATGGGTGAAATTCTGATCAAAGACATACAACGATGTTACAGTTTGGACTTTTTACCAATGCTTGCTATTGTGTTCACTGCTAGGCGGCTGACTCCATAAACACATCCTTCATGAACGGAAACCTGTGTCTTTCTACCACAAATTGGTTGGCCCACCAATATAATTAGAATCAATCTACAAGTGTTTTTGGAATGGTTTTTCTTACAGTCTCTGATAAACAAGAACGAGTCAGACCCATCTCTTTAGTAGACCTTCATGATAAGATGTTCTAGGTGGACAATATGAGTTCCAGTTCACTCATGGAGTTCATTGGTCCTATGCCATAACTGAAAGCTGTCAGTCAGAGCTCCTGTTTTATGCCATGGAAGTTCTATCATATGAAAAACATAGAATCATATAGTACTGCTGATATACCTATCAATTCGTCCAATAAAAGGCGACGAGTTAGGAACGTAACTAAAGGTTTTTATTGACTAAATAACAGAGCCCACCCTCGTGGGTGATCGGGTCCAACAAGGAGGAATACCAGCCAGTCGACTACCTTTATACCTGGGCAGGTAGGTGGAGCCATGGGCGGAGTCGGAGGTGGTCAGCCCAGGTATAACAGCGCGACAAGAGGCGACCTCGTATCGTGATACAACAGTGATAACGGTGATAACAATACAACAGTGATAACTATAGTGTAACGATAAAAGTGGTTTACCACATTCACCCCTTGTTTAGATTTGAGTCCGGCGGGGTGAAGTGTACTACCAGTTCTGGTATGTCAGTCTGTCCGGAGGCCTCGTAAGCCTCTCCGATCGTCGCAGCGGCGGTGCTGCATTATCCGGTGTTAGTGCTGGTGTCTGCGTGGTCGGCGAAGGCTCGTGGGGTTCCGGCATGCCGTCTACCTGGGCTGGAATTGGGGGGGTGGTGGGGGGGGGGTAAAGGTGGTGTCTCCGGAGTGCCCGAGGGTGCGAGGTCTCGTAAGGAGACAGTGTCCTCCCGCCCGTCTGGGTAAGCCACGTAGGCGTACTGGGGGTTGGCGTGCAGGAGGTTCACCCTTTCGACCAGGGGGTCTGTTTTATGGGCCCTCACGTGCTTTCGCAGCAAGACGGGCCCCGGAGAGGTCAGCCAGGTTGGTAGAGTGGTTCCCGTAGTCGACTTCCTGGGGAAAACAAACATTCGTTCATGGGGGGTGGCGTTAACGGCAGTGCAAAGTAGTGACCGGATGGAGTGCAGCGCTGTCGGGAGGACTTCCTGCCAGCGGGAGGTTGGGAGGCCCTTAGACTTTAAGGCTAAGAGGACGGCCTTCCATACCGTCGCGTTCTCTCTTTCCACCTGGCCGTTCCCTTGGGGGTTGTAGCTGGTGGTCCTACTTGCTGCAATACCTCTCGCTAGTAGGAACTGACGGAGTTCCTCGCTCATGAAAGAGGAGCCCCGGTCACTATGTATATAGTTTGGGAACCCGAACAAGGCGAAGAGGTCGTTCAGGCATTTAATGACCGTGGTACTGGTCATGTCTGGGCAGGGGAAGGCAAAGGGGAAACGGGAGTACTCATCAACAATGTTGAGGAAGTACACATTACGGTCAGAGGACGGGAGGGGCCCCTTAAAGTCGATGCTCAGGCGCTCGAAGGGGCGGGTGGCCTTGATCAGGCTTGCTCTGTCCGGCCTAAAGAAGTGCGGTTTGCACTCGGCGCAGGTCTGGCAGTTCCTGGTTATGGTCCTGACCTCCTCGATGGAGTAGGGCAGGTTGCGGGCCTTAATGAAGTGGTAAAGTCTGGTGACCCCGGGGTGGCAGAGGTCGTTGTGGAGGGTCTGAAGTCTATCACTTTGCGCGCTGGCGCATGTAATTCGTGACAGAGCATCGGGGGGTTCGTTCAGCTTACCTGGCCGGTACAAGATATCATAATCGTAGGTGGAGAGCTCGATTCTCCACCTCAAGATCTTGTCATTCTTGATTTTGCCCCTCAGCTTGTTATTAAACATAAAAGCGACCGAACGTTGGTCGGTAAGGAGGGTAAATCGTTTGCTTGCCAGGTAGTGCCTCCAGCGTCGTACCGCCTCCACAATCGCCTGGGCCTCCTTCTCGACCGACGAGTGTCGGATCTCAGGGCCCTGTAGGGTCCTTGAGAAGAAGGCCACCGGTCTCCCCTCCTGGTTAAGGGTGGCGGCTAGGGCGAAGTCGGATGCATCGCTCTCGACTTGGAAGGGGATGGACTCATCCACTGCGTGCATAGTGGCCTTGGCAATGTCTCCCTTAATGAGGGAGAAGGCTGCGCACGCTTCCTCCGTAAGGGGGAAGGATGTGGACTTCATGAGGGGTCTGGCTTTGTCCGCATAATTGGGCACCCATTGGGCATAGTAGGCGAAGAGCCCCAGGGTTCTCTTAAGTGCCTTAGGGCAGTGGGGGAGGGGTAGCTCCATGAGGGGGCGCATTCTTTCGGGGTCGGGGCCGATGAGTCCGTTCTCTACTACACAGCCAAGGATGGCAAGGCGCGAGGTGTTAAACACACATTTCTCCTTATTGTAGGTGAGGTTCAGCCGTTGGGCTGTACGGAGGAATTTCTCCAGATTCACGTCGTGGTCCTGCCGGTCGCGGCCGCAGATGGTGACGTTATCTAGGTAGGGGAATGTGGCCTGCAGTCCGTTCTGGTCAACCATCCGGTCCATCTCCCTTTGGAAGACCGAGACCCCGTTGGTGACACCGAAGGGGACCCTAAGGAAGTGGTATAGGCGCCCATTCGCCTCGAAGGCGGTGTACTGGCGGTCCTCGGGGTGGATAGGGAGTTGGTGGTAGGCCGACTTAAGGTCGATGGTCGAGAATACGCGGTATTGTGCAATCTGATTGACCATGTCAGATATGCGGGGAAGGGGGTATGCGTCCAGCTGGGTGTATCTGTTTATGGTCTGGCTGTAGTCGATGACCAGGCGATTTTTATCGCCGGTCTTAACGACCACGACCTGGGCACGCCAGGGGCTGTTGCTCCCCTCGATGATGCCCTCCTTCAGGAGACGCTGCACCTCAGAGCTAATGAAAGCTCTGTCCCCAGCGCTGTACCGCCTGCTCTTGGTAGCGACGGGTTTGCAGTCGGGGGTGAGGTTAGCGAACAGGGAAGGTGGCGGCACCTTGAGGGTGGATAGGCTGCAGGTGTTACGCGGTGGGCGGTTTAACCTTCGCTGGTTGTCGACTGTGAGTGGGGGGAGGGGTCCACCGTATGCTAGGGTTACACTTTGGAGGTGGGATTGGAAGTCCAGCCCTAGTAGGACGGCAGCGCAGAGCTGGGGGAGGATGAGGAGTTTAAAGTTTTTATACTCTGTACCCTTAACCGACAAGGTCACAGCACAGTAGCCGCTAATGTCCGTGGCGTGGGACCTCGATGCCATCGAGATTCGGTTGCGCGTTGGCAGGACAGGGAGGGAGTAGTGGCTCACCGTGTCTGGGTGGATGAAGCTCTCTGTGCTTCCGCTGTCGAACAGGCAGGTCGTGGCGTGGCCGTTTACTTTGATGTCCATCATCGACTTGGACAGGTGGTGTGGGCGGGCTTGATCCAGAGTGACGGAGGCTAGCGTGTAGGTAAGCGAGTCGTTGTCGTCTGCGGGCGAGGCGGTCGTCGGGTCCGGGGGCCCGGTGGCAGTCGGGCGTGGTGTGTAAAATGGCGTCTCCCACGAGGTAGGACAAAATGGCGGAGAAGATGGCTGCCCCCATAACTCACATGAGGCACTATTGGGGTCGGTTGCCTTGATCAAAGATGGCCGCCCCCATGACTCACGTGTGGGGATACTGGCCTCAGTTGCCGTGAAAGAAGATGGCCGCCCCCACAGTTCGCATGAGGCACTGCTGGCCTCTGAAGATCCGCTCCTGCAGGCCTTAGAGAAGTGGCCTTTCTTCCTGCAGGTTGTGCAGGTAGAGTTCCTGGCTGGGCAGCGCGACCTCGGGTGCTTCTCCTGGCCGCAAAAGAAGCAGCCGGCGGCCCGATCGCGGGTGCCCGATGTCGGAGCTGGTACCGGGGGTGGCGGGCCCGGTCGGGTCCGGGACGCCGACGCTGAGGTAGGTCCCGGGGGCGGCGCTGCGAAGGGTATTGCGGTAGGGGTCGGGCCCGAGTCCCAGGGTCACGAGCAGTACCTGGAAAACGCCTCCTGGTCCTGATGGGCCACCTCCAGGGAGAGAGCGAGGGCTTCAGCTTTGTCCAGGTCGAGGTCTTTAGCTTCAAGCAGTCTTTGCCGTGAGTAGTCGGACCGTAGGCCTTTCACAAAGGCATCGCGGATATTATCTTCCGTATTTTCAACAGCCATCACCGCTTTAAAGTCACAGTTCCTGCCGAGTGCTCTTAGCGCCCGTAAAAATTCAGCTACAGACTCTCCTGGCTGTTGCGGGCGGGATCTTAGGAGGTGCCTGGTGTACATGTAATTTACCGGGCTGCGGTACTGCTGTTTCAGTAGGTTGATAGCGGCCTCGTACGTAGTCGTGTCCTGTATGAGTGCGTATACTCTCGGGCTCGCTTGGGCGTTCAGAAGTCTTAGTTTGGATCTCTGCGGGGCGCCGGATTCTTCCAGGTAGGATTCGAAGCAGTCCAGCCAGTGTTTGAAGTTGAGGGCTGCGTTTGCTGCCTGTGGGTTTAGATCCAGGTACGGTGGTTTGAGGGCTTGCAGCCAAGCCGGCTGGTGTGGCTGTGCTTCTGGGAGGGCTTCTGGCTGGCCAGTAGTAGACATCTTTAAAATTTAGTCAATAAAATTGATATACCTATCAATTCGTCCAATAAAAGGCGACGAGTTAGGAACGTAACTAAAGGTTTTTATTGACTAAATAACAGAGCCCACCCTCGTGGGTGATCGGGTCCAACAAGGAGGAATACCAGCCAGTCGACTACCTTTATACCTGGGCAGGTAGGTGGAGCCATGGGCGGAGTCGGAGGTGGTCAGCCCAGGTATAACAGCGCGACAAGAGGCGACCTCGTATCGTGATACAACAGTGATAACGGTGATAACAATACAACAGTGATAACTATAGTGTAACGATAAAAGTGGTTTACCACAACTGCACAGAAGGAGGCCATTCGGCCCATCGAGTCTTTGTCGGTTTTTCAAAGAGCATTCCAGTTAGTCCCACTCCCCTGCTCTTTCCCCATATCCCTGCAATTTTTTATCCTTCAATTATTTATCCAATTCTCCTTTGAAGGCTACAATTGAATCTGTATCCACCACCCTATCAGGCAGTAAAATTCAAATCCTAACCGCTTGTTGCGTAAAAAAGTTTTTCCTCATGTCGCGTCTGGTTCTTTTGCCAACCACCATAAATCTGTGCCCTCTTATTATCGACCCTTCATCCATTGGAAATAGTTTCTCTTTATTTACTCTATCTAAACCATTCATGATTTCAAACACCTCAATCAAATCTCCTCTTAGCCTTCTCTGCTCTAAGGAGAACAACCCTAGCTTCTCCAGTCTATCCGCATAACTGTAATCCCTCATCCCTGGAACAATTCTAGTAAATATCTTCTGTACCTTCTCCAAAGCCTTTACATCCTTCCTAAAGTGTGGTGCCCAGAATTGGACACGATACACCAGCTGGGGGTGAACTCGTGTTTTATAAAGGTTTAGCATAACTTCCTGGCTTTTGTACTCTATGCCTATAAAGCCCAGGATCCCATATGCTTTATTAACTACTTTGTTAACCTGTCCGGCCACCTTCAAAGATTTGTGCACAAGCACTCCCAGGTGTCTCTCTTCTTGCACTCTTTTAAAATTGTATCATTTAGCATGTATTGTCTCTGCTCATTCTTCCTACCAAAATGTATCACCTCACACTTTTTGGCGTTGAATTTCATCTACCATGTGTCCGACTATTCTGCCAGCCTGACTATGACCTCTTGAAGTCTATTACTATCTTCTTCACTGTTTACTACACTTCTACGTTTTGTCTCAACTGCAAATTTCAAAATTGTGTCCTGTACCCCCAGGTCCAAGTCATTAATGTACATCAAAAACAGCAGTGGTCCTAGTCCTAAACCTTGGGGAACACCACTGTATACCTCCCTCTAGTCTGAAAAACAGGCATTCACCATAACTCTCTGTTTTCTATCTCTTAGCCAATTTTGTATCCATGCTGCTACTGTCCCTTTTATCCCATGGGCTTCAGTGTTGCTAACAAGCCTAATATGTGGTACTTTATCAAACGTCTTTTGAAAGTCCATATACACAACATCAAATGCACTGCCCTCATCCACCCTCTCTGTTACCTCATCAAAAAACTCAATCAATTTAGTCAAACAAATCCACGCTGGCTCTCCTTTATTAATCCATGCTTATACAAGTGGCTGTTAATTTTCTCCTGGATTATTGTTTCTAAAAGCTTCCCCACCACTGACGTTAAACTGACTGGCCTTTATTAGCTAGGTTTATTCTTCTCTTTTTTTGAACAAAGGTGTAATATTTGCAATTCTCCAGTCCTTTGGCAACACCCATGTGCCTAAGGAGGATTGGAAGATTGTGGCCAGCACCTGTGCAATTTCTACCCTTCCTTCCGTCAGCAACCTAGGTTGCACCCCATCCGGACTGGGTGACTTCCACTTTAAGTATCGGCAGCCTTTCTTGTACCTCCTCTTTATCTATTTTTATCTCATCCAGTATCCGAGCAACCTCAGTTTACCATAGCTTTGGCAAAGTCCTCTTTCTTGGTAAACACCGATGCAAAGCACTCATTTAGTACCTCAGCCATGCCTTCTGCCTTCACCAATAGATCTCCATTTTGGTCCTTAATCGGCCCCACCGCTCCGACAACCCTTTTACTGTTACTATACCTGTGGGAGACCTTTGGATTCCCTTTTATGTTAGCCACCAATCTATTCTCGTACTGTCTCTTTACCCCTCTTATTTCCTTTATCATTTCTCTGTACCTTTTATATTCAGCCTGATTCTCCCTTGTATTATCAAGCTGACATCTGTCATATGCCCCCTTTTTCTGCTTTATCCTACTCTGTAACTCCTTTGTCATCCAGGGAGCTCTGGCTTTGGTTGCCCTCCCTTTCTCCCTTGTAGGAATGTACCTAGACTGTACCCGAACCATCTCCTCTTTAAAGGCCACCCATTGCTCCATTACATTTCTGCCTGCCAGTCTTTGACCCCAATTTATCCGGGCCAGATCACTCCTCAATTCGGTGAGATTAGCCCTCCTCCAGTTAAGTATTTTTAATCTAGATTGCCCTTGTCCTTCTCCATAACTAATCTAAACCATATGACACTATGTTCACTATTCTCGAGACGGTCCCTGACTCTGATATTCTCCACTTGACCCACTTCATTCCCAGAACTAGATCTAGCAATGTTGGGCAGGAAATGTACTGATCAAGAAAATTCTCCTGAACACACTTTAGAAATTCCTCCCCTTCTCTGCCCTTAACACAATTACTGCCCCATTCAATATTGGGGTAGTTAAAGTCTCCCATAGTTCTTGCACCTCTCAGTAATTTGTTTGCAATTCTGCTTCTCTATCTCCTTCCCACTATTTGGTGGACTTTAAATACACCAAGTAGCGTAATAGCCCCGAAGTTCTGTGGAGCCAGAGGAACACTCCTGACGTAAGTCGGACACAAGCGCAGCATAGTCTAAAGAGAAATCGGGCGTGAACCAGATGTGCAAGTTTCCAATGGGACCTTGTTGGGTGGAATCTCCAACCAATCCAAATATGACATTGGGAGAGGGGGTGGCAAATCCCACACAAGGAATTTCCTTAGTCGAGTCCTCACTAGCAACCAGTGACCTGGGTGCTGTAATATACCCAGTGTCCAGTTTCTTTGAGCAACAGAAGTAGGGCCTACCTGGGGGTCCTGGCCTTGAATCTCGCTATTGACACGTTGTTCTTCTTGGTCCCCTTATAAAGGGGCCAATGGGGCAACTGTAAAAAACAATCTTGCTGGCTGGTAGCACCAGCTATAGAACTAGCACAATGCTAGTACCACTTTTCCCACCTGTGCCCATAGTGGCACGGGCACCTGTTGATGGAATGTTGTATAGAATTGCATACAACAACAACAACAACTTGCATTTATAGAATGCCTTTAGCATAGTAAAATGTCCCAAGGTACTTCACAGGAGCATTATCAAACAAAATTTGACATAGAAATGAATAGCACTTGTGTAATGTGTTCCACGTCCTCTTTTGGAAGTGCAGCCACATCTGTAATGTAGACAAAGGCGGCAGCCATTTTGTATCCAGGAAGGTCCCACAAACAGTGATGGGATAAATGACCAGATAATCTGCTTTAATGGTGTTGGTTGAGGGATAAATGTTGGGTGAGGACACTGGGAGAACCCCTCTGCTCTTCTTCGAATAGTCCCGTGGGAAGTTTTATGTCCACCAGGCAGCTTAACGCATCATCTGAACGATAAATAACAACAACACGGAAACAGGCCATTCAGCCCATCAGGTCTCTTGTAAATTGTTAATCAAACTCAGTTAAAACAGCTGCTGCAAATGGAATGAAAATCGGGCAGGTTCTACAACAGACAGGCAATCTACTCCCAGGCGGTGAAGCTGAAAATCAACCTCATAGTGTCCTTGCTTTGAGTCCCCTTTCCCACTCTCCGTTGTTGTGCTAATGTTTAGGCAGCATAATGTTACCAACAGTTGGTTTCCTGGCCCCACTGTTGACTTCAGAACTTCTGCTTTGTCTTCATATCCCCCTAAAGGGCTATTTAATACCTCATTCCCTAGAATTCATTAGTAAATGGGTTATTGGAAAGAAACTAGTCCTCTGGGAAAGCTACTCATGTGCTTTTGTCAGACGTTACTTTGAACGGTTTTCTGCCATTATAAAATGCTCTGTTTCTTACAACCTTAATGCTTGTTAATATCTTATGAGACAATGTGTATGGGACCATAGGGTCTCATACCTACATGCACAGGCTACTTGCTTGAGCGTAAACGGCAGCCTAAATATTGGAGCAATGTGCTGTGCACTGACTGAATGCTGTAATACTGTAAATGATGTGAGACCTTGCTGTAACAAATGTGATACCTTCAGGAACTGCAAAACCATTTTTTTGGAGGGCCTCGTCCTGGAATCCAAATAATGTCCATTTTGTTTGAGGGCAGGTTGGACTGGCATATGCTGCTCGCATCAGCATAGTGCACCGCAGTGCACTTTGCTCATTTACACAGTACTGAGTGTAGTTACAGAAAATGCTGGAAATACTCAGCAGGTCCGGCAGCATCTGTGGAGAGACAAAGAGAGTTAGGCCTAGAAATTGGGTTGTGGGCTCGCCAGGGCTGTAGCGCCAGAAATTTTGCGCCAGCGTTAATGCGGCAGCGCCCGACGAAAATTCGGTTGCGCCGGCCCCAGAGGGCGGCGGGCGCTAAAGGAGGGTTTTAGCGCCTGAAAACGGGCGTTGAATTGGGTTTCCCGGCGCTAATCCCCCGCTGCGGCACCCGATGCGGTGCGGCAGGCTGGGGAACTGCAGGCCTCCTCCTTCTGTTAAGGAGGAGCTGCCTGCAGCCGACAACTGTCCGGCGGATTCCCCCGACATCTGAGCCCGGCACCTCGGGGAAGTGCCGGGCTCGCAGCACACACTCATCAGGGCCGCGGGGGGGGTGACGCAGGAGTCCGGGAAGGGAGGTGCGGGCAGGCGGCCGCCGGGAACGCGGCCGGCCGCCGCTCCACCTTTATGCGCCGGCGCAAAGGCGTGTAAGAACACTTTTCACATTCGTTAGTTGCGCCTGCCACGGGCGAGGCGGGCGCAACTGAATTTGGGCTTGGGGCCGGGTTACCACGGCAACCGGGACGCTGCGCACACCGATGACGTCATCGGTGCCGGCGCAGCGCTACCGGCTAACGCCGATGGTAAGGCCCAAGTCAATTTGCAAAACGGCTATAAGTCCGGCGCAAGGCCCTCTAGCGCCACTAATTGGGCGCTAAGCCCACTCAATTTCTAGGCCTTAATGTTTTGAAACGTTAACTTTGTTTCTCTTGCCACAGATGCTGCCTGACCTGCTGAGTATTTCCAGCTTTTTCGGTTTTTATTTCAGATTTCCAGCATCCGCAGTATTTTGCTTTTGCGCTGAGTGTAGTTAGCCTGTTTATAGCTTGATATTTTTTTAAAAACTCAATCGCTGCATAGCTCTGATGAATACCATATGGGTTCCCTTTTCTAGTGTTGCCAACAAATGTCTTAGACATCAGGGTTCCCAGGAGAATAGTCCTTAAAATTCAGATTTCTACAGAAATACAGAAGAACAAATGTCCATCAGTCTGTCCCACAGGCTTATTACATTTCTACTTCAATTCTCACTTGTTCTGCAGCATTTTCACAATTGTTTCTCCTTTCCTTTTTAGTTTGGTCTCTATCCACTGACATTTGTTTTGCAACCATATTTAAATAAGTAATACATTTTCTTTGAAATAATACTTGTTTTTTTGTGTTTGCTAAGCCATGAGATTACAGCTTGGGATGGTGAGAATGAGAGAGTGAGTGAACCTGCTACTGTGGGGAGGGGAGTGAATGTCCAAAATAACCATATATTGCTTTTAAAAGTCAAAAATCAATAACAAGACGTTATGACTTCTTCATAAAATGAGAAGCAAAATGAAGATTGCTGACCCTAAGCCGTTACTCTTGTAACTTTGACAGGCTAATAATTTGCTTTTGTGAATAGAAAATGCTGGGAATACTCAACAGGTCAGGCAGTATCTGTGGAGAGAGATGCTGCCTGACCTGCTGAGTATTTCCAGCATTTTGGCCTAGAAATTCAGTATAGCCAGTTTTGGGGCGGTAAAGTCGGGCGGGCGCTAAAGTTTGCGCCCGGCGCAAAGTCGAGGCCACTTCGCCGATATTCAGTAGCTTCGCCCTAAGAGTTTGCTCGAGCGCTAAAACTGGTGTTACACAACTATCTTTAGGCGCAAAGCCGGCGGTGCTGAGGGATAGCGCCGAGGCTGGGCGCAGCGCAGGTGCGGTCATTTCTTGATTGACAGCAGACACCGTGGCGCCGGCCAGCTCTTAAAGGGGGAAGGGTCGACTTGGTCTGCTGCAACGGCCTGCACACTGCAGCCTTCCAGCTAGGCCTGAACACTGCTGGTGAGCAGAAGGAGCCATGGCAACGGTACAGAAGGCCCGTGAGCGTGCCCTGCGCTTCTCAGCCCATGACTTGAAGGTGATGGTGACGGCTGTTGTGTATGTAATATGTGTGCTACTTTGAACCTATGGACAGGACTGCACTACTTGTTGGGCGTAGTGATACGCAGTACCACTCCTGGCCATAGGGATATAAATAGTACTGTGGGTACTGATCTCCCCTCAGTTCCCGCCTGTGGGCATGAAGTAAAGACCTATGTATAGTCCCTACCTCCAACCTGTTTGAGTTATACGTTTAAGTCTTTGTGTTAATTGTTCAATACAATACACATACTTAACACTGGCGACGAGTCAGGTTCTTACCCTGCGGCAGTTGAAGAGAGGTTTCAAACATCACCACCCCACTAGAAGCGACAGGCTTTAGGACTCTGAAGCCTCCATCAGCGACTGAGCACTGGAGTGCAGCAAACATCCTGACAGCTTCCAGCGACTGACAGAAGTCTTTCTGCAGTTTCCTTGTTCAACCTAGGTGGTGGGGTAAGCCGTGCAGTGTTGGCTGCAAAGACAGGGCTGGGGAAGTTGGAGAAGATAAGGGCGATCGCAATCCCTGATAAGAGCCGCGGTGAAACGCGCGAGCGGGTAAGCCAGAGCCCGGGAGGGAGCGAGCAAGAGCCGCGCGAGCGGGTGAGCCAGAGGCCGGGAGCCGCTTCAAGTGCGAGGCGCAGCGTGGGCCAGCGATCGGAACCAAAGATAAGGGCCGCACTCGGGGGCTGAAGGGAGACGGCGTCGGGGGACGGGTGAAGACCGCCAAGCGCGGGAAAACCGCCATTTTGTGGGCGGAGGACGACGGCAAGAGCGGGAAGCCGCCATCTTTGATAACAAGTAAACAAAATAAAATCTGAGAAATTGCAAATCTACAATGCCTAAACATGGGAATATTAGCACCTTTGATAGTGACCTCGAAGATTGGGCCATATATGTTGAAAGAGTAAAAAATTATTGTAAGGCCAATAAAATTCATGACCAAGATAAAGCTCTAACATTATTAAATTTAATGGGTGCGAAGACATACGGGCAATTGAAACACCTGTTATCACCAGATGAACCGGCGGATAAGACGTTCGATGAGATTGTTACTGTCCTGAAAGATCATCTAAACCCCACGCCGCTGATGCTAGCGGAACGATTTAAATTTTATGACAGAAGGCAGCTACAGCATGAAAGCAATGCTGATTATTTGCTGGAATTGCGTAAATTAGCGAAATATTGCCAGTTTGGAACGGGACTGACAGAGGCACTTCGAGACAAATTTGTGTGTGGTTTATTTAAACAGGATACACAAAAGCGACTGCTCGAGGAGAATGAGCTGACACTTGAGAAGGCGGTCACTATGGCAGCAGCACACGAAGCCGCAGCGAGAGGCACGGCAGTAATGCAGCTACGGTCACCGGAGCTCAGTGCACACAAATTGGGTGTGAGTTCTGGCAAATGTTATCGTTGTGGAAAGACAACGCATGATCAGAACCAGTGTTGGTTTAAAAACCAAGAATGTAGAACTTGTGGTAGGCTTGGACATATAGCTAGAGTATGCAGGTCAGGGAAGAAGACCAGCAACAAGAAGTCACCGCAAGGAAAATACGCAAAGGTACACAAGGTGACCGAACAGGAGTCCGATTCAGACGCTAGCAGTAATGAATTGGCTAGCTTAAGCTGTAATGAACTGGCTAGCTTAAGAGTACTCAACGCTGGTAAGGGTGCAGACCTCCAGACAATTTGGGTCACTCTTCAGATAGAAGGAGTCCAAGTAAAACTGGAATTGGACACTGGATCGGCATTGACGGTCATAAATAAGAAAGATTACGGAAAGTTATTCCAACATATTCCCCTACAGGATACGGGGATTATATTGAAAACATACACGGGGCAAAGAGTGTACCCCATCGGGAAAATAGAGGTTGCAGTGGTCCACAAGGGCGAAGACAGTCAAATAATGGACTTATATGTGATATCTGAAGGAGGTTCTCCACTACTAGGACGGGAGTGGATTAGGAAAATGAATATGGACTGGCATTTCCTACAAACAATAACGAGTGAGAACTCGGTGAAGATAGTCGGCCCAGACTCTGGAACGGATGATGGTAAGCCCAACTCAGGTGCAAAAGACAAAGTTTCAGCACAGAATTCCACTGAGCAACAACAACATAGTTTAACTGTGGATTCTGAGTCTGGCAAGTCTACTGGTGTGCCCATTTCTGAGGGACACCGGGCTCGAACTCAACTCCATTTCAAGCTACAACAGCAATTAGAACAAATGCTTCGCCGTTGTGAGCAAGAGTTGAATGCAACGAAAGAGTTCTTTGATATAGAGTTGGAGAATCTGGAAAGACAACAGAAGCAGCTGATGGAGAAAATGGAGCAGGAGCACACAAAACGTCTGATGTCAGAGGAGTTAACGGTCAGCCAACTCCTGCATATGCTGAAGGACAGGACTCTGAAATGGGAAAAACTTGAACACGAACTTCAATATTCAAACGAAAGGGGTTCGGAGCTCTCAAAGGTTATTGGAAGAGCTGAGGTGGCAACACAGACTGAGATGACTGCAACAGAGCAGCCCTTGGATGCCAAAAGTACGCTGACTCACGTCAACGTAGAACAACAGACCGCTGAAACAGCTGCTCCGGTAGAGGGATTGAATAGTCCGATCAATCAATCTCCAAAAGAAGTTGAAGTAGTAAAATCTCAAATGAGGTCATTAGTAAACGACTTGCTGAAAGCCCAGAAAAAGCTGGATGAAGAGGTACGCATGAAGAAGTCTCTTCAGGAAAGATGTCTGGACTTGGAACAAAAGCTGGCTAACGCCCAGCTGGGTATGGAGGAAATAGAAGACCCTCTCGCTGGCCTAGATCAGGACGACACCGAATATTACTATGTCCTGTCCTGCCCAACTTGTAACTTCGACTCCCACCATACAGAAATCATGGAGGAGCACCGAAAGTCTACGGAACATCGGGAGAAGGTGGCTCTACTACGGAAAAAGGAGGGAGAGAAGGAGGAACTGCGCATGCAGCTGGCAGCTGACAGTGGAGCCCAGAGAGTCTCCAAGAAGCAGAAAAGGAAAAGTCGAAACAGAAGATGACCCATCTGAACCATTATTACCTCTACCAGATCACACACGTGGTCCCTCCGAACGGAGCCAATTCAGTTCGGAAGTTCAAACTGTTAAATCCATGGAAGGACTATTGAATGAGTCACTCCAGCAACGTGAACCGACTCCACCACAGAGATTGAATCTGTGAACTGTTTTCCGCAGAGACTGAATCTGTGATCTGTTTTGACATGAAGTTATCTATGTATCTATGTTATTCTGTTATGTAAACCTGAAGTTATATATGTATATATGTTATTACGTTATGTTAAATGGGGAGATGACTGTAAAGCTAGGAAGGGAGGAATGTTGTGTATGTAATATGTGTGCTACTTTGAACCTATGGACAGGACTGCACTACTTGTTGGGCGTAGTGATACGCAGTACCACTCCTGGCCATAGGGGTATAAATAGTACTGTGGGTACTGATCTCCCCTCAGTTCCCGCCTGTGGGCATGAAGTAAAGACCTATGTATAGTCCCTACCTCCAACCAGTAAAGACCTGTTTGAGTTATACGTTTAAGTCTTTGTGTTAATTGTTCAATACAATACACATACTTAACAACGGCCTTGGAGAAGAGACAGCACATCTTGTTCCCGGACACTGGCAGGAAGCCTCCCACCAGCGTCTATAGGAAAGCCTGGAGGGAGGTCGCCCGCAGGGTGTCGGCCACCGGCGATGCCCCCAGGGACAATGTCCAATGCCGGAAGAAGTTCAATGACCTGACCAGGATTGTCAGGGTGAGTACCCTTTCCAGTCTCCTCCTCATCCTTGCATGTACACCTGACATGATGGGCAAAGGGACCTGAAAGCCCTAATGGCCAGCCCTCAGCCAGCAGCTATGGGACAGTCATGAACATCAATTGCACATTCTGCACTTTACACCATGGGAGGCAGTGCACACCACATCAGGGCTACACACTGGCCAAGCTATTCCACCATGGGAGGCAGCGCACACCACATCAGGGCTACACACTGGCCAAGCTATTCCACCATGGGAGGCAGTGCACACCACATCAGGGCTACACACTGGCCAAGCTATTCCACCATGGGAGGCAGTGCACGCCACATCAGGGCTACACACTGGCCAAGATATTCCACTATGGGAGGCAGTGCACACCACATCAGGGCTACACACTGTACTTACAGGCCGTCCTTTCTCTTGCAGGCAAAACTTGCAAACAACCGAAGGCACCAGGAGGAGACCGGGGGAGGCCGCCCCCAGATCCAGGAGCTCACTCCCCTGGAGGAGCGCGTGAGTCGCCTCATGGGAGCCCGGGTGATTGGGCCCGTCGCCTGTGGAGATGCCGACCCTCTTCTGGGCCACAATGGTAAGGACATCACCTTTTGGACCTCTCTCATCGCACTTGCACATCCGATCTACCTCCTTTGCCACTGTCCGACCAATGCGTTGAATGCCACCAGTCATGCCTCCCTCGCTGACGCCCTCTCCTCACTCTAAAGCTACTCTTGTGCCTTCCTGCTTTCAGCTGGTGACGAGGAGCTCCCTGAAACTGCCAGTGACAGCCCCTCCGAAGAGGAGGAGGAGGAGGAGGAAGAAGAGGAAGGCGGACCATCAGGGCAGCACTCAGGTCCGGCTGCAGATGCCGAAGTACTGGACACGTCTTCCCTGGAGGAGAGCCTGGAGGAAGTGTCGGAGGGGAGTGGAGCTGCTGGGTCCAGTGGCGTCCAGCAACCCAGGAGGGCTGCGGTTGGTCCGCGGCCTACCCCCCAGAGGGGGGAAGGATCGGAGGGGAGTGCAGTTGCTGGGCCCAGTCGCCGCCGGCAACGTGGCAAGGGTCGGGCAGCTCGGCCCCCTGCTCCCCAGCGGTCGAGTCCGGACTCCAGTCCGGCCACGTTCAACTCAGAGGAGGTGCGCCACCTCGATCAAATGGCCCAGGATTCGGATCGCCGACACACCGAGCTGATGGGGGTAGTGGCATGGATGCCTGAGGCGATCGAGTCCCTGGCTAGCAGTGTGCGCGAGTTCGGGGCCTCACATGCCGCGAGTGGCCGGCTGATCAGTGATGCCGTCCAGACAGTGGCTGCTCTGTTGCGGTCGCAGACCAGGGCAACAGGGGCACTCACTGCTGCCACACGCGCTGCGTCAGCCAGGCATCGCCTGGACACCCGCCGCGCTGCAGCAGCACAGCGGGCTGCCCTTCGGCAGATTGGTGCGCATGCTGCAGTGCGGGCCCGGGCGAGTGCCAGCGTGCCACATCACCAGCCAGCGCCTCCCATCCGCCAGCTTGCACACATTCTTCCAGCCGTCACCGCCACTCCCCCAGTGGAGCCTCAACGGCAAGTGGCTGCAAATGATGTTGGCCAGGCACAGCTGCGCCAATCACCAGCCGGCCCCTCGAGGGCCAAACCCCGTCTAGGCCGCCCCCCAAGGGCATCTGCCGGAAGGACATCTGACCCTCAGGAGCCTTCCCCCAGCCTCGCAGCAGCCACTGGGCAGAGCTTGCGGAGGAGCAGCAGGCCGGGCAGGGGCCCCAAAAGGCTCGACAAGGTCTCGCCCTCGCGGCCCAATAAGTAGACGGTGTGGCCAAGTGTTATTTTATATGGCGATGGCTATGTTTCTTTTGGGGATGGTTGTTTTGTTTCTGGGGATGTTTTTTGGGTTAAGGCCGAGGATGAAGGCCATTTTTGTCCAAATGTTCAGTTATTCCTCCCCAGGTTGTGGGAGTGAGTCATTTGATGTACTGTTTTTTGGGGCCGTTGAATGTTTCTGGGTTTCATGTGGGAAGGGGTTTCATTTGTCTAAAATAAAGATTTCTCTTTATTCAGAGAGTGTCCATGTTTGTTGTTGTAAGTGTTTGTTGCCTTCGCCGGCTGAGGGCTTGCGGAGCGGCTGCGTTCATGTTCCTTCATGGCCACAAGGCATTCCCTGACAGGGGGCTTAGAAGTGACGTTCAATAAGCCGCCGACGGACGGCCCTTGGACCTTCTCGCTCCCTCCTGGGATGGTACTCCTCCTCCTCCTGCTCCTCCTCCTCATGCTCCTCCTGCTCCTCCTCCTGAGGTGGTGGTCCAACGTGAGGTGGCAGTGCATGAGTCCTGCGGAGAGCCAGGTTGTGCAGCATGCAGCAAACTACGACGAATTGGGAGACTCGGTCCGGCGAATACTGCAGAGATCCGCCGGAACGATCCAGGCAGCGGAACCGCTGCTTGAGGACGCCAATTGTTTGCTCAATTATGTTCCTGCTCGCTTGATGACTCTCGTTGTATGCCTCTTCAGCAGGGGTCCTGGGCGCGCGGAGCGGGGTCATGAGCCAGGTACACAAAGGATAGCCTTTGTCCCCGAGAAGCCATCCTCTTGGGGGAGGCTGTGCCTCGAACATGTCACGCACAGTTGTCTGCCGCAGGATAAAGGCATCGTGGCTGCTGCCTGGAAAGCGGGCATTGACAGCTAGGATGCGCTGCTTGTGGTCACACACCAGCTGCACATTGAGGGAATGGTAGCCCTTCCGGTTGCGGTAATCCTCGGCATGCTCCACAGGTGCCCGCAAAGCCACATGCGTACAGTCAATGGCGCCCTGCACCAAGGGGAAGGCCGCGAATCTTGCAAATCCCAGTGCACGCCGATGCTGCCTCTCCAGGGCCATGGGGAAGGAGATGAATTGGCGTCTCCTTCTGAAAAGGGCATCGGTCACCTGGCGGATGCAGCAATGCACGGCGAACTGGGATATGTTAGCAATGTCCCCAGCAGCGGATTGGAAGGAGCCGGTGGCATAGAAGTTCAAGGCCACCGTCACCTTTGCTTCCACCGACAGAGACGTCCTGCTCCTGAGCTTTGGACGCAGATCTCTGCGAAGCAGCTGGCAGATCTCTGCAACCACCTCCTTTCGGAATCTCAGCCTTTTTACACATCGCGCGCCACTCATGTTGAGGTAGGAGCGCTGCTGGCGGTATGCCCTGACTGGGTAAGGCCTATGTTGCCGACGCCTGTTGCCCCCTCTGCGTCTAGCCAGGGCTGCCCCTCTCACACCACGTCTGCGAGCCCTACGGACATGACGCTGAAACTCAGCGTTGGCACCCCATGCAGCCCCCATAATATGCTGCCAAACAGTCAAATATCCAAGAGGCCACTTGCAACGCTCTGGCCGGAAGCCAAAAATACCTGAGCTAGTGTTGGCCGAAACCAGAAAGCTCTCTTCCTTGGTCTCTCTCCAGAAATCCGTTGTACAAGAGTGTTTGCTGCAAAATGGCTGCCCTTTATAGTGCAGGGTAAGTGCCCTTTAATTTGCGCTCCCCGGGGCCCGCGTCGGCTCTGTTGCGTTCCACTAAACAAGCGTTCGGACCGCCGGCCGCACAATGGGGCGGTCCCACTGAAGTTCTGGATCGGGGCGCGCAAAGGGCGTTGCACGAGGATATGATGTCATTTTCTGCGCGCGCAGGTGAGCGCGCGCTAAGACTTTGCGCCGGCGCTAAATGTCTACTTAATTTGGGGCGAGGCGCAGATCGCACTGCGCCCGGACGCTACACACATAGCGCCCGAAATTCACTTCTCTTAAGGCGCTAACGGCTGGCGCAACCAACTGAATTTCTAGGCCTTTCTGTTTATAGTTCAGATTTCCAGCATACGCAGTATTTTGCCTTTTGTAATAATCTGCTTAGTTTGTTTGAGATGGTTTGAGTATTATCGCAGCATGATCGATGAGCATGAGAAAACAGCCATTCAGAAAATATGAAGACACATTTCATCCGTCAAACATCTTAAAATCTGACTCTGGTCCTTGAGGCAAAAAAATCTCACACAGAGTAAGAGGAATGCTGCGCCATGATCTTCACAGAGACCTGGCTGAACAACGGCATCCCTGACACCACCATCCAACTAGAAGGACGCACGGTCTTCCGCGCCGACAGAACTGCAGACTCCGGTAAGAGCAAGGGAGGCGGTTTGTGCATTTACACTAACAATGCCTGGTGCACTAACACTGATATAATTGATAGATCCTGCTCGGCCGATTTGGAATTCCTCATGGTAAGGTGCAGACCCTTCTACCTGCCTCGGGAATTCACGGCTGTTATCATCACTGTGGTCTACATCCCACCACACGCTAATGCCAAACTAGCACTGAAGGACCTCTACAGGGCCATCAGCGAACAACAAACTGCGCACCCAGACGGAGCTTTTATCGTCGCGGGGGACTTCAATCACATAAACCTAAAAACTGTACTACCGAAATTCCACCAGAATGTCTCCTGCCCCACAAGAGGGGAGAACACACTGGATCAAGTCTACACGAGCATTGTAGACGCTTATAAGGCCATTCCCTGCCCCCACCATGGGAAGTCTGACCACCTCTCCCTGTTTCTAGCCCCGGCATACAAACCGCTCATCAAAAGAGGGAGAACATGAGTGAGAGCAGTGAAAGTATGGCCAGAGGGGGCAGTATCGGAGCTTAAGGATTGCTTCGAACGCACTGATTGGGGCATGTTTGCCCATAATGACATCGAGGAATACACATCCACAGTGCTATTCTACATCAACAGCTGCGTCGAGGTCGTCACGACCCATAAAAATATCAGGACATACCCCAACCAGAAACCCTGGATGAACGGAGAGGTCCGCGCACTGTTGAAAGCACGCGACGCAGCATTTAAATCTGGCGACGCGGCGGCTTACAGTGCAGCTAGGACCAACCTAAAAAAGGGTATCAGGACTGCCAAAAGGAAACAGACACTGCGGATAGAGGATCACTTCCGCAACAACTCGGACCCCTGGCGCATGTGGCAAGGCATCCAGTCCATCACTGACTACAAGGGCAAAAACACCAGTCCCCCGGTTAGCGATGCCTCCCTTCCGGAGGAGCTTAACAACTTCTACGCTCGCTTCGACAGGGACAACAGGGAGCCGGCTACCAAAGCCTCGCCACCCCCAGAAGACCAGGTGCTCACTCTGTCGACCTCCGACGTAAGTGGTGTTCTACGCGGAGTGAACACACGAAAGGCTGCTGGACCGGATAGCATCCCTGGATGGGTACTCAAGGAATGTGCTGATCAGCTGGCTGATGTCTTCACCGCCATCTTCAATCTGTCATTGGCCCAGGTAGTAGTCCCTACATGCTTCAAGACCGCTACCATTATTCCTGTGCCAAAACAAACGGCTGTGACGTGCCTGAACGACTATCGACCTGTCGCACTCACACCCATCATAATGAAGTGTTTCGAGAGACTGGTCTTAGCCCACATCAAAGCCAGTGTTCCTGCCTCTCTTGACCAACACCAGTTTGCCTATCGTGCAAACAGATCAATGGAGGATGCAATCACAACTGCTCTACACTCGGCACTGAATCACCTAGATGGTAAGGAGACCTACATCAGAATGCTGTTCATAGAGTACAGCTCAGCATTCAACACTATCGTCCCCAACAAGCTGGCCACCAAACTCCAAACTCTTGGCCTGAACACTTCCCTCTGCAACTGGACCCTGGACTTCCTAACAAACAGACCCCAGTCTGTCAAATTAGGTAACCACACCTCCCCCCCGCTGACCCTGAACACGGGGGCCCCACAAGGATGTGTGCTGAGCCCCCTCCTCTACTCCCTCTTCACCCACGACTGGGTGGCTGTTAATGGTTCCAACACCATCATCAAGTTTGCGGATGACACCACGGTAGTAGGCCAGATCACCAACAACGATGAGTCAGCCTACAGGGAGGAGGTCCAGCATCTCGTGAAGTGATGCGCCGATAACAACCTGGCCCTTAACACCAAGAAAACAAAAGAAATCATCGTGGACTTCAGGAAGTCCAAAGGCGGAAGTCACACCCCCATCCACATCAATGGGGCTGTGGTGGAAAGGGTGGACAGCTTTAAGTTCCTCGGAGTCCACATCACGGAAGACCTCTCCTGGTCCCTCAACACCTCCTCTCTGGTGAAGAAGGCCCAGCAGCGCCAATATTTCCTAAGGAGGCTGAAGGGATGTAATCTGTCACCCCGATCCTCTCTAACTTTTACCGCTGCACTATAGAGAGCATCCTGACAAACTGTATCACAATATGGTATGGCAGCTGTAGCTACTATGACCGGAAAGCCCTGCAGCGGGTAGTCAAAACTGCCCAACGCATTACCGGCACCCGGCTACCGACCATAGAGCACATATACCAGAAACGCTGTCTACGGAGGGCACGGTCCATCATCGAAGACCCTACCCACCCCAGCCACAGTCTGTTCGCCCTCCTGCCATCTGGGAGATGCTACAGATGCAATCACACCCGTATGACCAGATTTAGGAACAGCTTCTTTCCCAGGGCTGTCATCCTACTGAACTCCACAAATAAACTCTAAAACCTGCACATCTGCCAATGCACTTTATATGGTGATATTTATGTTAATATACTACAAGCCAAATGTATGTTGAATGTTTAAATGTCTTAATCCAAATGTACACTCTTGGGAGCCGCAAGCCTACATTTCGTTGTACTGCACTTGTGCACTAACAATGACAATAAAAGTTGATTTGATTTGATTTGATTTTGGAGTGCACAAGGTATTATGGATTCTGTTTAAATGAATTGAGATGTAAGATGTTAAGAGTAGCAAGGGAGGAAATAGCATAGGCTCTGACCATCATTTTCCAATTCTCTCTGGCTTCAGGCGTGGTGCCAGAGTACATAGAAACATAGAAACATAGACATAGAAGATAGGAGCAGGAGTAGGCCATTCGGCCCTTCGAGCCTGCTCCGCAATTCAATGAGATCATGGCTGATCATCCAAATTCAGTACCCTGTCCCTGCCTTCTCCCCATATCCCTTGATCCCTTTAGCCTCAAGAAAAATATCCAACTCCTTCTTGAATATATTTAATGAACTGGCCTCCACCGCCCTCTGTGGCAGAGAATTCCACAGGTTCACCACTCTCTGGGTGAAGAAATTCATCCTCATTTCAGTCCTAAATGGCTTACCCCTTATCCTTAGACTATGACCCCTGGTTCTGGACTCCCCGGCCATCAGAAACATCCTTCCTGCATCTAGTCTGTCCAGACCTGACAGAATTTTATAGGTTTCGATGAGATCCCCTCTCAATCTTCTAAACTCCAGTGAGTATAAGCCCAATCGACACAATCTCTCCTCATACATCATTCCTGCCATCCCAGGTATCAGCCTGGTGAATCTCTGCTGCACTCCCTCCATGGCAAGAACGTCCTTCCTCAGGTAAGGTGACCAAAACTGCACACAATACTCAAGGTGCGGTCTCACCAAGGCCCTGTACAACTGTAGCAAGACATCCTTGTTCCTGTACTCGAACCCTCTTGCTACGAAGGCCAACATACCATTTGCCTTCTTAACCGCCTGCTGCACCTGCATGCTTACCTTCAGCGACTGGTGCACAATAACACCCAGGTCTCTTTGCACTTCCCCTTCTCCCAATCTATTGCCATTCAAATAATAATCTGCCTTCCTGTTTTTTCCACCAAAGTGGATAATCTCACATTTATCCACATTATAGTGCATTTGCCATGTTTCTGCCCAATCACCCAACCTGTCCAAATCGTACTGGAGTTTCACGACATCCTCCTCACAGCTTACCCTCCCACCCAGCTTTGTGTCGTCTGCAAATTTGGAGATATTACATTCAATTCCCTCGTCCAGATCATTAATATATATTGTGAACAGCTGGGGTCCTAGGACCGATCCTTGCGGTACCCCACTAGTCACTGCCTGCCACTCGGAAAACGACCCGTTTATTCCAACTCTTTGCTTTCTGTCCGCCAACCAGTTCTCTATCCAAGTCAATACCTTGCCCCCAATCCCATGTGCCTTAATTTTGCACGCTAATCTCTTATGTGGGACCTTATCGAAAGCCTTCTGAAAGTCCAAATACACCACACCCACTGGTTCTCCCTTATCTATTTTACCAGTTACATCCTCAAAAAATTCCAGTAGATTAGTCAAGCATGATTTACCTTTTGTAAATCCATGTTGACTTTGTCCGATCCAGTCACTGCTTTCCAAGTGCTCTGCTATTACATCTTTTATAATAGACTCTAGCATTTTCCCCACTACCGATGTCAGGCTTACTGGTCTATAATTCCCTGCTTTTTCTCTACCACCTTTTTTGAATAGTGGGGTAATATTAACTACCCTCCAATCCATGGGTACCGTTCCAGAGTCTATCAAGTTCTGGAAGATGACCAGCAATGCATCTACTATCTCTAGGGCCACTTCCTTAAGTACCCTGGGATGTAGACCATCAGGCCCTGGGGATTTATCAGCCTTCAGTCCCATCAATTTTCCTAACACCATTTCCCTACAAATACTGATTTCTTTCAGTTCCTCCCTTTCATCAGACCCTATGTTCCCCGGCATCTCTGGGAGGTTATTTGTGTCCTCCTTTGTGAAGACAGAACCAAAGTATGTATTTAGTTGGTCTGCCATTTCCTTGTTTCCCATTATAAATTCCCCTGATTCTGACTGTAAGGGACCTACGCTTGACTTCACCAATCTTTTTCTCTTCACATATCTATAAAAGCTTTTAGTCAGTTTTTATGTTCCCAGCTAGCTTACTCTCATATTCTATTTTCCCTTTCTTAATTAATCCCTTTGTCCTCCTTTGTTGACTCCTAAACTGCTCCCAATCCTCAGGATTATTGTTTTTTCTAGCCAACTTATATGTCCTCTCCTTGGATCTTATGCTATCCCTAATTTCCCTTGTTAGCCATGGTTGAGTCACCTTTTTTGTTTTATTTTTATGCCAAACTGGGATGAACAAATTCTGTAGCTCATCCATTCGGTCTTTGAATGTTTGCCATTGCCTATCCACCGTCAACCCTTTGAGTGCCATTCCCCAATCAAACCTACCCAACTTGCTCCTCAGGCCATCGTAGTTTCCTTTATTTAAATTGAGGACTCTTGTCTCTGAGTCAACTACTTCATTCTCCATCTTAATGAAGAATTCGATCATATTATGATCACTCCGACTCAAGGGGCCTCATACAACAAGATTGCTAATTAATCCTTTCTCGTTACATAATACCCAGTCTAAGATGGCCGGATCTCTGGTTGGTTCCTCGATATATTGGTCCAGGAAACCATCCCGTAAACACTCCAGGAATTCCTCCTCCACAGTATTGTTACTAATTTGGTTGGTCCAATCTATATGTAGATTAAAGTCACCCATGATGACTGCTGTGCCCTTATTGCACGCTTCTTTAATTTCCCTTTTAATGCCATCCCCAACCTCCGCCTTACTGTTTGGAGGTCTATATACCACTCCCACTAATGTTTTTTTCCCCTTAGTATTTCTCAATTCTACCCATGCAAATTCCACATCATCAGAGCTAATATACTTCACTACAATTGTATTAATCCCTTCTTTAACCAGTAATGCTACCCCACCTCCCTTTCCTTTTTGCCTATCTTTCCTGAATATCGAATACCCCTGGATGTTGAGTTCCCAGTCTTGGCCATCCTTGAGCCACGTTTCCGTAATCCCAACCAAAGTTTACCTCTATTTGCGCAGCCAATTCATCCACCTTATTACAAATGCTCCTCGCATTAAGACACAAAGCATTCAGGCTTGTTTTTTTAACGCTCTTAGACCTATTAGAATTATTATTTACTGTGGCCACGTTTGATTTAAACCGTTGATTTCTCTGACTGCCACTTTTGTTTTTCTCCTTCCTATCTTTTGCTTTTAGCCCTGTTTTCCTTTCCTCTGTCTCCCTGCTCAGGTTCCCAACCCCCTGCCATTTTAGTTTAAACCCCCCCGAACAGTGCTAGCAAACCTCCCCGCAAGGATATTTGTCCCGCTCTGGTTCAGGTGCAACCCGTCCGACTTGTACAAGTCCCACCTTCCCCAGAAGCAGGCCCAGTGATCCAGGAAACTAAAGCCCTCCCTCCTGCACCAACTCTTTAGCCACGCATTCATCTGCTCTATCCTCCTATTCCTATACTCACTAGCATATGGCACCGGGAGTAATCCAGAGATTACAACCTTTGAGGTCCTACTCTTTAACCTGCTACCTAGCTCCCTAAATTCTTGCTGCAGGACCTCATCTCTCTTCCTACCTATGTCGTTGGTCCCAATGTTGGGCGGCGCGGACACGATGGGCCGAAGGGCCTCTTTCTGTGCTGTAAAACTCTATGGCCTAGAAATTGAGTGCCCTTAGCGCCGATTTTGCGGCGCTAGAGGGCCTAGCGCTGCATTTGGCGCCGGCGCCGAAATTGCCTGGGGCCCTTACGCCGCGGTAGACCGGTAGCGCTGCGCCGGCACCGATGACGTCATCGGTGTGCGCAGTGTCCCGGTTGCCATGCCGACGGGCCCCAGCGCCGAAATTCAGTTGCGGCCGCCTCGCCCGTGACAGCCGCAACTAAGACTCTGGCAACAGAGTCTTACGAGTCTTTGCGCCGGCGCATTAAAGGCCCCGCGGCGGCCGGCCGCTTTCCCGCCGGCCGCCTGGCCGCAGCTCCCTCCCCGGACTTCCCCCCCCCCCCCTGGAACAGAAGCAAGCCCGGCACTTGTCCGAGGTGCCGGGCTCATTTTTAAAAAGATTTTCGCGGGCCGCGATCGGGTGCAGGCAGCTCCTCCTTAAGGGAAGGAGGAGGCCTGCACTTCCCGAGCCTGCCGCACCGCATCGGGTGCCGCAGCGCCGGAATTGCGGCGCGAAACGGCAGTTAGCGCCGATTTACCGCCGCAAAGACCCTTCAGTAGCGCCGGCAGCCGTTTGGGCGCGGCCCTGCTGAATTTTTGGCGCGCGCAGGGGGACTTAGCGCCGGCACTAACTTCCGGCGCTAAAGCCCTGGCTAAGCCAAAACTCAATTTCTAGGCCTATGACTCTATGACTCTATGACTCTAATGTGAACCACGACCTCTGCCTGTTCACCCTCCCCCTTCAGAATGCCCTGCAGCCGTTCAGTGACATCCTTGAGCCTGGCACCAGGGAGGCAACAAACCATCCTGGAGTCACGTCTACGGCCACAGAAATGCCTATCTGTTCCCCTTATGATAGAATCCCCTACCACTATTGCTCTCCCACTCTTTTTCCTCCCTTCCTGAGCAGCAGAAGCACCCCTGGTGCCAGGAAGTTGGCTGCTGCTGCCTTCCCCTGGTGAGTCATCCCCCTCAACAGTATCCAAATTGGTATATCTGTTTGAAAGGGGGATGGCCACAGGGGTCCCCTGCACTACCTGCCTGCTTCTATTGCTCCGCCTGGTGGTCACCCATTTCCCTTCTGCCTGTGCAGCCCTACCCTGCGGTGTGACCAACTCATCAAACGTGTAATCCACGACCCTCTCAGCATCGTGAATGCTCCACAACCCATCCATCCGCAGCTCCAGCGGCTCAATACGGCCCGTTAGTAGCTGCAGCTGGATGCATTTCTGGCACACGTGGTCGTCAGGGACACTGGCAGCGTCCCTGAATTCCCACATAGAGCAAGAGGAGCATAACACGGGGCTGGGCTCTCCTGGCATGACTTACCCCTTTAATTAATTTAAATTAGTTCCATACCACCAGTTAAAGATATACTCTAGGGCGCTTATTTACCAACTGTCCCCACTACACCACAGAGACCCAAGAAAATATAAACCGCAGAATTTAAGCTTGTAATGAAAAGGAGAAAGAAATACTCACCAACCAATCACTTACCTGCTTCCTGGTGACGTCACACTTGGATTACTTTTTACCTCTCTCCCCTGCTGTTGAATTGGTCGGGCCTCGCCTCGTTGAATCAGCCGCCAGTTTTAAACTGCCGCCGGTCACTGCTCCCTAACAGGTCCGATGCTCTGGTCGGGCCTCGCCTTGCTGAATCAGCTGCTGGTTTTAAACTGCCGCCGGTCACTGCTCCCTCACAGGTCCGATGCTCTGGTCGGGCCTCGTCTCGCTGAAGCAGCCGCCGGTTTTAAACTGCCGCCGGTCACTGCTCCCTCACAGGTCTGATGCTCTGGTCGGGCCTCGCCTTGCTGAATCAGCCGCCGGTTTTAAACTGCCGCCGGTCACTGCTCCCTCACAGGTCCGATGCTCTGGTCGGGCCTTGCCTCGCTGAATCAGCCGCCGGTTTTAAACTGCTAATGTGCCATTGTTTAAAAAAGAAGAAAGGGATATACCAAGTAATTACAAGCCAGTCAGCCTAACCTCGGTGGTGGGAAACTTATTGGAAAAAATTCTGAGAGCCAGTATAAATCATCATTTAGAAAGTCACGGATTAATCAAGGAGAGTCAGCATGGATTTGTTAAGGGAAGGTCATGTTTGGCTAACTTGATTGAATTTTTTGAGGAGGTAACGAGGAGGGTTGATGAGGGTTGTGCATTTGATGTAGTCTACATGGATTTTAGCAAAGCCTTTGACACATGGCAGGTTGTTCAAAAAGTAAAAGCCCATGGCATCCAAGGGAAAGTGACAAGTTGGATCTAAAATTGTCTCAGTGGCAGGAAGCAAAGGGTAATGGTTGATGGGTGTTTTGGTGACTGGAAGACTGTTTCCAGTGGGATTCCACAGGGCTCAGTACTAGGTCCCCTGTTTTTTTGTGGTATTTAGACTTCAATGTAGGGGGCATGATTAAGAAGTTTGCAGATGATACAAAAATTGGCTGTGTGGTTGATAGTGAGGAAGAAAGCTGTAGACTGCAGGAAGATATCAATGGACTGGTCAGATGGGCAGAAAAGTGGCAAATGGAATTCAATCCAGAGAAGTTTGAGGTAATGCATTTGGGGAGAGCTCACAAGGCAAGAGAATACACAATAAATGGTAGGATACTGAGAAATGGACCTTGGCATGCATGTCCACAGATCCCTGAAGGTAGCAGGATAGGTACATAAGGTGGTTAAGAAGGCATATGGGATACTTTCCTTTTTGCCGAGGCATAGAATATAAGCGCAGGGAGGTTATGCTAGAACTGTACATAACACGAGTTAGGCCACAGCTAGAGTACTGTGTACAGTTCTGGTCACCACATTACAGGAAAGATGTGATTGCACTAGAGAGGGCACAGAGGAGATTTTTGAGGATGTTGCCAGGACTGGAGAATTTTAGTTATGAGGAAAGATTGGAGAGGCTGAGGTTGTTCTCTTTGGAACAGAGGAGGCTGAGGGGAGACTTAATTGAGGTGTATAAAATTATGAGGGGCCTAGATAGAGTGGATAGGAAGGACCTAGTTCCCCTAGCAGAGAGGTCAATAACCAGAGGGCACAGATTTAAAGTAATTGGTAGAAGGATTAGAGGGGAGTTGAGGTGAAGTTTTTTCACCCAGAGGGCAATGGAAGTCTGGAACGCACAGATGAAAGTGTGGCAGAGGCAGAAACCCTCATCACATTTAAAACATACTTGGATATGCACTTGAAGTGCCATAACCTACAAGGCTACGGACCAACAGCTGGGAAGTGGGATTAGGCTGGATAGCTCTTTTTCTACCAGTGTAGACACGATGGGCCAAATGGTCTCCTTCTGTACTGTAAATTCCTAAGGGATTCTATGATAGCTCCAGAACATAACTTTATTTACATGCATTGCTGATCATCTTCCAACATTCGATGGAATCTGGAACAGTACCCATGGATTGGAGGGTAGCTAATGTTACCCCACTATTCAAAAAAGGTGGTAGAGAGAAAACGGGGAACTACAGACCGGTAAGCCTGACATCGATAGTGGGGAAAATGCTAGAGTCCATTATAAAAGATGTAATAGCAGAGCACTTGGAAAACAGTGACAGGATCGGACAAAGTCAACATGGATTTACAAAAGGTAAATCGTGCTTGACTAATCTACTGGAATTTTCTGAGGATGTAACTGGTAAAATAGATAAGGGAGAACCAGTAGATGTGGTGTATTTGGACTTTCAGAAGGCTTTCGATAAGGTCCCGCATAAGAGATTAGCGTGTAAAGTTAAGGCACATGGGATTGGGGGCAAGGTATTGACTTGGATAGAGAACTGGTTGGCAGACAGAAAGCAAAGAGTTGGAATAAACGGGTCTTTTTCCGAGTGGCAGGCAGTGACTAGTGGGGTACCGCAGGGATCAGTCCTTGGACCCCAGCTATTCACAATATATATTAATGATCTAGACAAGGGAACTAGATGTAATATCTCCAAATTTGCAGACGACACAAGGCTGGGTGGGTGTGTGTGCTGTGAGGAGGATGCCGAGAAACTCCAGTACGATTTGGACAGGTTGGGTGATTGGGCAGAAGCATGGCAGATGCAATATAACGTGGATAAATGCGAGGTTATCCCCTTTGGTGTCAAAAACAGGAAGACAGATTATTATCTGAATGGCAATAGATTGGGAGAAGGGGAAGTGCAATGCGACCTGGGTGTCCTTGTGCACCAGTCGCTGAAGGTAAGCATGCAGGTGCAGCAGGCGGTTAAGAAGGCAAATGGTATGTTGGCCTTCGTAGCGAGAGGGTTTGAGTACAGGAACAAGGATGTCTTGCTGCAGTTATACAGGGCCTTGGTGAGACCACATCTTGAGTATTGTGTGCAGTTTTGGTCGCCTTATCTGAGGAAGGATGTTCTTGCCATGGAAGGAGTTCAGTGAAGATTCACCAGGCTGATACCTGGGATGGCAGGAATGACGTATGAGGAGAGATTGGGTCGATTGGGCTTGTACTCGCTAGAGTTTAGAAGAATGAGAGGGGATCTCATTGAAACTTATAAAATTCTGACAGGACTGGACAGACTAGATGCAGGAAGGATGTTCCCGATGGTCGGGGAGTCCAGAACCAGGGGTCACAGTCTAAGGATAAGGGGTAAGCCATTTAGGACAGAAATGAGGAGGAATTTCTTCACCCAGAGAGTGGTGAACCTGTGGAATTCTCTACCACAGAAGGCAGTAGAGGCCAATACATTAAATATATTCAAGAAGGAGTTGGATATATGTCTTAAGGCTAAAGGGATCAAGGGATATGGGGAGAAAGCAGGGACCGGGTACTGAATTTGGATGATCAGCCATGATCGCATTGAATGGCGGCGCAGCCTCGAGGGGCCGAATGGCCTACTCCTGCTCCTATCTTCTATGTTTCTATGCTTTCCAGAAGCTTTCTAGCTTCCAACTGGGCCATGAAAACTCTGCAACTACACACCACAACAAAAATGGATTGGACCTGCTTTCTCTATCATTATCGTGACTGAACCCTCTCTCTGCTGGCCCTAATTTGCATTACGCACAGGTAATATAGCACCTAACTGTACATAAGATTACTAACAGATTGCTATGAGCCCATCCAGAACTAACCGCGCCTCTAGCCAAGCTGTTCCAGTACAGCTACAACACTGGCATCTATCTGACAATGTGGAAAACTGCCCAGGTATGTCCTGTCCACAAAAAGCAAGACAGATCCAATCTGGCCAATTACCGCCCCATCAGCCTACTCTCAATCATCAGCAAAATGATGGAAAGTATCATCGACAGTGCTATCAAGCGGCAGTTACTCACCAATAACCTGCTCCCTGATGCCCAGTTTAGGTTCCGCCAAGACCACTCAGCTCCCGACCTCATTACAGGCTTGGTCCAAACATGGACAAAGGAGCTGAATTCCAGAGGGGAGGTGAGAGTGACTGCCCTTGACATCAAGGCAGCTTTTGACCGAGTGTGTCATCAAGGAGCCCAAGTAAAACTGAAGTCAATGGGAATCGGGGGGGAAACCTCTCCACGGGCTGGAGTCATACCTAGCACAAAGGAAGATGGTTGTGGTGGTTGGAAGTCAATCATCACAGGCCCAGTATATCGCTGCAGGAGTTCCTCAGGGCAGTCTCCTAGTCCCAACCATCTTCAGCTGCTTCATCAATGACTTTCCCTCCAAGATAAGGTCAGAAATGGAGATATTCGCTGATGACTGCACAGTGTTCAGCGCCATTCACAACTCCTCAGATAATGAAGCAGTCCATGCCTGCATGCAACAAGACCTGGACAATGTTCAGGCTTGGGCTGATAAGTGGTAGGTAACATTCGCGCCACAGAAGTGCCAGGCAATGACTATCTCCAACAAGCGAGAGTCTGACCACTGCCCTTTAACATTTAACGGCATTACCATCGCCGAATCCCCCACCATCAACATCCTGGGGGTCACCATTGACCAGAAACTTAACTGGACCAGCCACATAAATACTATGGCAACAAGAGCAGGTCAGAGGCTAGGTAATCTGCGGTGAGTGTCTCACCTCCCGACTCCCCAAAGCCTTTCCACCATCTCCAAGGCACAAGTCAGGTGTGTGGTGGAATACTCTCCACTTGCCGGGATGAGTGCAGCTACAACAACACTCAAGAAGTTCGACACCATCCAGGACAAAGCAGCCCGCTTGATTGGCACCCCATCCACCACCTTAAACATTCACCCCCTCCACCACTGGCATACCGTGGCTGCAGTGTGTACCATCTACAAGATGCACTGCCACAACTCGCCAAGGCTTCTTCGGCAGCACCTCCCAAACCCGTGACCTCTTCCATCTAGAAGGACAAGGGCAGCAGGCACCACCACCTCCAAGTTCCCCTCCAAGTCACACACCATCCTGACTTAGAAGTATATCGCCGATCCTTCATCATTGCTGGGTCAAAATCCTGGAACTCCCTCCCTAACATCACTGTGGGAGTACCTTCACCACACGGACTGCAGCGGTTCAAGAAGGCGGCTCACCACCACCTTTTCAAGGGCAATTAGGGATGGGCAATAAATGCTGGCCTTGTCAGCTACACCCACATCCCACGAACGAATAAAAAAAATACCTAACCTGCTACAGGGAGATCTTCACTCATTTTTTTCTCTAAAATAATTACTTGCCTTTAATAAGGAGGACATCACAAAAATGTTTGGTAGGAGATGGTCCATTTAAGTTACTATTTATACAACCTAAATTATAATGGTGAGCAATGTCAATTTACCTCTGCTAGCAAAGAGAGGAAACCTTGATGTCAAGTCTGAATTGTGATTTCTAGAGATGAAAGGGCAGTAGGGCTGATTTTCCTCTGCCCTGTTCCCAAATTGCATTTGAAGAGTAGATGCAATACGGAGGAAAGATGGGTGCTAATCCTTAGTTGCCAGTTTGCTCCCAGAAAATTGCTCTTTCTTTTATAGGGCTTCCACTTTACTCAGAATATCTGTTTCAAATTTCATTCATTTCCTGAATGATGCCCAAAATTGGCATGATATTTAAAGAGGCTTCATCCTCTGTATAGAGGAGGAGGTACCCACGTTATGGTTTATCATTGCATTAAAAAAAAATATTAGCAAAAAATGCCCTTTTATTTCATGTATTTTATGAAGGAGACTGTGAGTGTCCTAATGAAAATAAAAACCCCTGAGGCATGCATATTGCTGGGATACTTTTAAAAATGCAATAAAAACAGTTTTTGCATTCTTCTTTAACCTGCACCAAAAACATACAAACCTTAAAATGTATTCCTATTGAATAATATATAAGTCCGACAGCAGAATGTGGTTGCCATACCAGGACTGGACACAGAGGATGAGCTAATGATGTGTGAGCAATAGGTACACTACAATTGGGCTCAGTGCCCCGAGGTTAGAGAGGGAAAGACAATTCAATCTCACTGTTATCCAATGGTTCTTACTGGAAAGTGAGTGTGTTTATTTTAGATGAAGATAAGATTGGGCTCTGCTGTTAAGGTACCTACAATCATAACGCCCGAGTATCATCACTATCCTGGCTCACACTTCAAAAATGGCCACTTGAATGAATTATCAGAGGTCTGTCAGTGCCTGTGGAAGGTGAAAATATTGGTGAGGGGGAAGAATGCAGCTAGTGAAGAGATCAATGATTTGGAAATCAGGTTGAAAATGCACATGAACGCATGTGAAATATTGCAGAGAAATCTTGCTGCAACAGTCACTCTGGTAAGCAGATGAATTTAAAACTTTGACAGCATATTCAACTCAAAGAACACAAGCTGGAATAATTCAAAAGGAGTTTGACGGTATCCGTCTGTCAGAAGATGCACATGGACTTCATGTTAAATTTAAAATGATTCAAAGACGTTGTACAAATCCCAAAGTCAATTTCCTACCTGCTTTCTGAATGCAGCACAGAGTCGTAAATCACATGGAATAATTGTTTCAAAGGTACAGCTCAGTGTTTAAAGAATGGCATGAGTTATGTGAATGTCTGTTAATGAACTGACATTCATTAGTTTTAATCTGGCAAAGGTAATTTACAAGTGAAGGCCAAAGAAACCATGTGGGCATCAGAGAGATAGGAATGTGCATGTTAAATACTAAACAAAAGGGATCTGAGAGTGTACGTTGCACATAGGATGATGGATACCAGAAGTGTATATTACAACTGTAAGAATTCGCAATAATTTACAGTTCTGAAGATTAATTTTTTTGATTAAAGAATCCCTGGGCGTTGTGCTTTTAAATTTCCAGGGATAAAGATGGCTGTCATACCACATGGCCAAAGACAAAGGGGCTTGGAAAGCAGCTTTCTGTGTCTGGAAGTAAGGTTCAATGGAGCTGCCAATAAAAGGGGTGTCCCCACCCCCCCTGCAGCAGGACAATCGATGCCTGTTTACATAACGTTACCACAGGACAATGCTTTGTTTACAAAGCAATTGAATGCTATTAGCATTTGTTTGTATATCGAGTGGATACATCTAAACTGCAGAAGAGACTTTTGTATCTTGAATGGGATCCGTTTAAGAACTGAATGGGTTTTTAAATCACCCAGCACTGGACAATAGGGCTGTTGCATTCTCTTTTGTTTTAGCCCAGGTGAACTCCGGATGTGGGTGGGATCATTTCGGCCCCACAGTGCAGACTCTAACCCAGTCCAACCACTTTGAGTTAGCCAATCACAGCTTTCTCTTGTGTATTGGACCCTTTGGGCGGGGAATTTTGCACACAGCCCTGGCAGGGCAGAACGGCAGGACCTTACCAGGTATAAAAGATAGCTGCTGAGAAGCTATCACTCTCTTTACTTCGCTGGACCACAGGTGAGCAGGGTGTTCTGACTCCTCAGCAAAGCAACCTAGCAGGAGTTAGGGGGTGGTGATTTGAGGGTAATTGCTAAGATTGTTTAAGTAACATTGGAGCCATTTTATCCCTCGTTTTTGCCGTCTGCAACCCCCTGTTATATAGTTTTACTGTAATTACTGTGTTCGTGTGATATAGTTTATTCTTTTGATTGTAGTTTATTTAGGTAATAAAACTTGATTTTTCTCTCATCCAAACCACCTGTCCGTTTTAAAATCATTAATTATAAGTTCCTCCACTCAGAACTGAAGGAGTGGTAGCGATTCGAAACCGCTGTTTGTAAATTGGTTTAGAGTGTAGCAGCAAAAGCCTGCTGACCAGGTGAATTACCGTAAACCAGGTAAAAGGTTGGAATTGGTCAGAGCTCAGAGGCAAAGGCTGCTGGCGAGGTAAATTACCATAAACCAGTTAAAAGAAGCCCCCCCTTACACAACAACAGCACATTAGGAATATGTGTGTTACACTCAGGACAAGAGAGAACAGTGAGAGGTCGACAGTGAGAAAGCTGCAGTGATACATTGTAAAACGAGCATAGGACGAGCAAAGGCCATTCGACCCAATAAGCCTTCACAATGTCCTGGAAATTTCTCAGAGCTGGTCCCAATGCGCCCGTGCTACTTTGCTGGAAATGCTGCAGAAACCCAGTTTATGCAGATAACGTTGATGGAGAGGGAGCAGCTCAGAGGAATTTACTGGAGAACCTATCACCCATCTATCCATCCATCCATCTATCGGTCTATCTATCGGTTTATCTATCGGTCTATCTATCGGTCTATCTATCGGTCTATCTATCGGTCTATCTATGACCAAATCTGCAGAATATAAATCCAACTCACATCTGCATTATTCAGTTCTGGTCCACTGCCCTCCACAGACATTCTGTCATGATGTGATGTATGTAATAAAAAAACTGTGTCAACTAAATATTAGCAGCAATGATGCTGCTTTAACCACACATTAAATGTTAACAAAAATTAGCAACAAATATCAGGAACAAATATCAGACCTATTCAACAAGTGCAAGGAACAACATATTGGTATAGAGGACAAGGAGCTTACAATGTGCGATGGGGCAAGGAATGTGGGCAGTACATCACACAATGTATGAATTCAGACCATCAATATGATGTTTATTTTTAAGCTGTCTTGAGCATAACTAGACATTTGAAGCTAGAAGGATGATGAATGTTCACAATAGCAATCAATGTAATTGACAGAAACTCCGTATTCTCTGATGCTGTCTGATTGTATTCTTAAAATGTTTCTTTCTGTGATAATTTCAAACATGTAGAAGTTTTGTTTGAGATATCTGCTCTTAATGGCTCTTAAAGGCACATTATTATCGATGATAAATGGTACAGAAAACTTAGGATTTTGGAGGGGATGATTTTTTTCCACAGAATAATTTTATTATGTGCACTGCAGAATCAAAGTGATAAGTAATCTTACCTCCACAATGCCTGCCAGCATGTTCCCAACGTGGTTGTCGCCAGTGCTGACTGCTGCTCACTCCCTGGCATCCTATTACCACCCTTCATCTTCTGTGGGGCTTGCTCCTGCAGCTCCTCTCTGACAGACCTCAGCCCTTGTTCTGCTGCTTGGGCTCTACTGTGCCTCAGCTCTCTCTCCCACTCTCTCCCAAGCCTCTGCTCCTCTTAATCGCTCATGGCCTTGGACTTTGGCTCCCACTCACTACCTCCCGTGCATGTAATCCAGTCTGCTCCTGGGTCTCCAATCTCAAGTCTGTATGATGTACTACGGTAAATATTTCCAATTGTGTAGCAATCAAACTTATTTGTGATTATTTCACTTATAGAAATATTCTTTTCATCACAGCCTCTATAACAAAACTTATCAATGAATTATGAACTGATATTTCAGTGTCTTTATGATGATACACTAACACTCAGGACACCATTTGTATTTATGTTAGAAATAATTCTGTGAATATTATTTCTGACAGTCATTAAGCCACAGAATGAGCAATATAGCCTCCAACATAAAACTGGAAGATGCCTACAATAAACAAGCATGCAACGTAGATATTCTAAGCACATCAGTTGGGGAATAATGTAGGAGAGAGAGAGAAAAAAAGGACTTCCGTGCATAATTGTATGATGAAGGAGTGTGTTTACACTGAGCTTGTCATTTTAAATCCCATTAACACCCTAGCCTATGGGTTCTGCGCAGCATGAGCAAAGAAAGGCAGCATGCAGTGATGAAAATACTGAATTCCAGCAGAGATTCATTCAATCTTTTTGAATGGCTTATGTCTCGTGTTGTGGAAAAAGAACATGGATTCTCTCTACAGAATTATGCAGCTAATGACTGTTACAATCAATCTATGCAACAACAATAAGGTATGAGGCCTACTGCTCCTGTGTTCCTAGCAGGCAGGCTAATAAATAGCTTTGAGATCCTATCTTCAGGCACTTATGACCTGTCAGTTGTGGTAATTGTAACATGACTAATATATACAAGACAGAATAGCACTTGTACAAACTGTGAGTACATTATGTCCTTAATTTTTTGATTATGCATTGAAGGATTCCTTCAAGTGAGAGCCTCCAATCAAAGTAAACAGGATTCCCCAAGCATGCTTCGCTCTTCCCCTTGCCCTGTTATGCTACTTTCCTCCTTGCTGCAATTCCCCATCTATCCATGGATAACAGTGCTTGCTGGGGCAGGGACAGCACCTTATGTAAAGTCAATACTGAGTTTATCAAGGCCTGGAATGGTCATGCTGGGGAATGGAAAACTTTATATCAACATTGTTAGCATCAAGCATTGACAGCTCAAATATAACATTAGTTACATTCAGAGCAAACCTCCTGCTCCGCTGCTCCTCAAGCAGTTCCCACATGTTCCAAGCATGGGCTGGATACAGATTAAATCTACTGCTACTTTGCTCAACAATGCACAATTGTAACAGTGTGACTTTTACAATATCAGTTTGGCTCAATAGGTAGTGTTCTTGCCTCTGCATCAGAAGGTTACAGGTTTAACCTCAACTCCAGGACTTAAGCAGATCATTTAGGCTGACATTTCAGTGCTATGCCGAGAGCGGGCTGCATTGTTGGAGGTGCCATACTTTGGATAAGATGCTAAACTGAGGTCCTGTCCATCTGTTCAGGTGGACTCAAAATGTAAAAGATCGATGGCTCAAATCGATGGCAAAATACTGCGGTTGCTGGAAATCTCTCTTCTCTAGTACCCTCAATATTTTGCTATTGTATTAGTGTTTGGTTCACTGCCACTTCTCTTATAGGAATGCCCACCTTGAAGAAGTTCTGCTCTTCTCTCTGACGGGATTTCCACTCGTCTCTTCAACCTTGTTCCTCCCTGCCCCTACTTAAAAATCTCTCTTCTCTAACCTTTTCCAGTTCTGATGAAGGGTCCCCAACTCGAAACATTGACTCTGTTTCTCTCTCCTCGATGCTACCTGACCTGCTGAGTGTTTTCAGCATTTTCTGTTGTTATTTCAGATTTCCAGCATCTGCAGTATTTTGCTAAATAAATGCAAGTTCTTTGTTTCTTTTGCATGCCAGCCATCCTTATGCCCTCTCAGATTGAAACCAAACATTAAACTATTTCCTCAAAAAAACAGCCCAATTTGCAATGACTTGGTGTAGCAATACTCTTGCATTTCCATAATATAATAATATCCAAAGGAAGGGGGCAACAAAAATGTGAACTATGATATAAGCTTAATAAATCTATTCATATAATCATCATGGTACAGTTCTTATATAGTTTGGAATAAATACAACTCAAAAACAATACAATTCTTCATTTTCAGCTGCTACATCTCTGTCAGACAGGTGATCTCAGCTAATAGTTATGAAAAACTTAAAGTTTGCTTGCAAGCAAAATTCAATCTCTTATCAGCACAGGAAAACTACTGATTATTGAAAGAACAGTTGTGCCAAAGGGCATTGTGGTGGTACAGCACCAACAAATGTTGTTATAGAAGGAGGAGCTGTGGGTTCACAACCATGTTGCCAAGTCCTGATCTAAGCTAGAGAATCATCACTGAGCTACTCGTGTGATTCCTCCTGCCAAGTTTCTTGAGTGCGTTTGGCAGGCAGCACAGGAGATCTAACTGGGGTGTGAAGAGAAACATGTAATTTTACTCACACACATAAAAAATGTTGGCATAAGAATAAATTGGATATTGGATATAACAGGTGGAGACCCAAGGAAAACCCCATTGTTACTCAAGGCCCAGTTTGCAAGATTAACTGTAAAGGCAATACTGCAGCCCCTGTGGCCCACCATAAACAGGCGTCAATGCCTCTTTCACTGAAGCATTCAATTCAGGAGACAGGCCAAGAATGTTAGGTAGGAGAGGGAAATAGGTCTTTCAGCTAAATCCCACCTTTCCTTTGTTATTTGCATGAGCTAGAGCAGGCAAGCGGCACATAGTGCGGACTACCTACAGTAGGGGGCAGAGTCAGAGGAAAACTTGTGCTGTTTTGGGATGGGGAATCAGCAGTAAGCCTCCCCTTGTTCCATTAATGTTCCATTACTATTTCCTTTTGCCTTGAATATCTCTTAATCTCTTCCGCCTTCCATCCTATCACAGACCTTCCTTTTTGTTCTTTCATCCCCTACCTCCTTTCCCAGTCTTCACTTGCTTAAAATCTGTTCCATTTCCTGCTTTTTTCCAGTTCTGATGAAAGGTCATCGACCTGAAACGTTAACAATGTTTCTCTCTTCACAGATGCTGCCTGACCTGCTGAATTTCTCCAGCATTTTCAGTTTTTATTTCAGATTTCCAGCATCTGCAGTATTTTCTTTTTGTGTAAGCCTCCCCTCCTTGGTTCCCTCCATTTTCTGTCCTGCAAGTGTGCAAAAATGGGGAAAATTCCAAAGGAAAATCTTGTTTATCATTTTGTTTATATATCCTAGCATTCTAATTGCTTTTTAAATAGCTCCATCATGTTGTTTACACATTGCAAGTGATGAATCTACTGATACTCTTGGGCCCCTTTCTATGTCCCCCTCTGCCAATTCAATCCCATTCATTGTAGACATTTTTGAACCAATGTACAATATGTCACATTTATAGTATAAAACTTCATCTGCCATCTGTCAGCCCAATTGCAGAACTGTAGGGTTTGAAAATCCACAACCACGTTTTACCAAAAATTGGATTGCCCTATACAGTTTAAAACCAACATTTTCGGCCAAGGAAGAGGTCCCGACAAGCAGGCTGGGATATGCCTGGGACATCCGAATACAGGGGACTGTGGCTCAGAGGCGAGCCATAGATGTCGGCCAATCGAAGCAGAGTGCATTCTCAAAGGCCAATCAGGGGACCGAGTCAGACCTGAAGCGAGGAAACCCCCGGTCAATGGGGACCACCCGGTCCGGGTTTGAATATGTGACTCACCCCTAATCGGGCTATGAATACAAGCCATCATCACCTTAATCAACTCGGACTAAGGACAATAGTCTTGGGATCACTACAGTTAAGAGGTGGCCCAAACTAATCAAGTCCCAGGACTGACACAATGGGGCAGCAGACTTGGAGGAGCTGATGTGCACTCAAAACAATACCCCTGTCCTCACACCTACCTGTATAAATATGGAACACAAGAAGGACCAACGCTGAGAGAGAACTATTACCAGAAGAACAAACAGGAGAGCGGGTTAAGATGCTGAGGGAAAAGACGAGCCCGGGAAGGACGAGCTGAGGCGAACTAACATCTAAAGAACTCCAACCGCGCTGAGGAGAAGATCCACCATCAGGCCCCAGGCTCAATCGGTATACTGAAGGTTTACTCCGCTACCAGACGGCGCAACATCGCCGCAAGAAGCCGTACCGTATACCGACTCCCGTTCCGGGGACCTCGACAAGAAGACACCAATGACCGAAGTGGCTGTGGAAGACGGCATTCACTCCAGTCATTTCGGGAACCTTTTCCATCAAGCACAAACCAACCAACGACAACCGACCGAAAGCGCAATCAACAAAACCAAACTTCGAGAAAACCCGACCAGACGCAGCAAGGTCCTCTCTGAGGTTTGGGGTATGGCGAACCCCGAGGCACAGGTCGAATTCCGACGATGACAGCAACAACAACAACCCAACAACCGCACTCAAAATTCCATCTGTCAAGGGAGGAGGCTGTGAGTATAATCCAAGGGCCTGCAACTGTCAGTCTAGTTTAGGTAGGAAAGTGGGTTGGTGGGATTGGACTTGGTAAAGATAAAACTGTGTAAACATTCTCGTTGTGTCCGTTCTCTCTCATATTTTATTTATAGTTATAAATGTGTGTGTGTGTTTATTACGTTTGTGGTAGAACTTACCTTGGCAAATAAAATTGGTTGTCACCTGTTCTTTTTCCAAGGACTACTTGTCTCCGAGTGTCTATTTAAAGTGCATCGTCCTCCACCCAAATTCTGGAGTTAGAACCAGACAGGGGCATTAGGGCGCTTCGAATCCGCCAAACAAGGGAACAGCAGACTAGGGAAAAGAGAGAGGACTCCAGGAGCACTTGGGCTCAGGAGTACCCCACAGATTAGGTATAAACTGTGCGGGTCGCCACCATATTTTAGTCCTCCTCTATAAGCTGTTGTTCTCTATCTCCTTAGAGGGTGTTTAGTGACACCCGACCTGCAGGCTAACATAAGCTGCAAGGGTATAAAGGAGACCGAGGCCCAATACATCAACAGGCACTAAAGACCCCTGCAATTGGGCAGAGCAGAGCCCCATCCCCCTACACAATGGAGACCGTGACAGGACTCCAGTGGGAGAATGAATGCACGACCTCGGAAACAGTGGTTTTTGGTAAATCTAAGATGGAGAAGAGAACCTCTGCCTACGCTATTTCCAAGGTAAACTTCACAAAGGAATGGGTACAGAACCTAAGCAGGGCGCCACGTCCTGTGGACGCAGCGGCCCAGTGGATGGCAGGATCAAAGCATAATAGGAAGATAGAAAAGGCAATCTGGCTCATATGACTGACAAGGCAGGTCCGGGCATCGGACTGCGAGATAGCCAGGATTAGCGAGGAGCTGCGAAAGGCGCTGCTCACCTCAGAAGCTAGGGAAGCCATAGGTCAGAGGATCATGTTAGAGCTGTTTGAGGAAAGGGAAAAAAAGGCCAAAGAGGAGGAAGCCTCCCGCAGCCAGCAACAATACCTGCAGGGGCAGGTGACCGAGGCTAAGGCTGGGGAGCGCAAGGTTAAGAAGTTGAACGTTACTTATGCGCAGAAAATCGAAGAGCTGGAAGGCCAGCTGAAAGATTTGCAGGCGGCATATAGAGTTAACTGCAAGGAGGGTTTCGAGAAAACAGATCACGGGCCTTGCAGAGAACGGGTCCAGTCGCTGCTCCAATCTCTTGCCCAGGCGAAGGGCACGATCTGTTTGTTAGAGCCAAAGAGGGCTGACAACAGATCGGAGCATTGGGGAATAGTAGAGGACCCGGCTGCGAAGGACAGCCAACCGCCTCCTGAAGCACCGGTAGGTCCGGTCGAGCCACGGGGGGAACCAAGGGTGCAGACCAGGGAGCCCACAGGGCGGGGGACTGAACAGGGAGGTCCGGCCCAACCAAAAGGGTATGGGACCGGACAGGTAGATCCGGTGCAGCCCAAGGGGTATGGGTCACCCACGGAAGGAGTTGGGTCTGTAGGATCGGAATCCGAGGCAGAGGAAGAGGAGGTAAAGGAAATAGGGACCCCAGCTACGGAGTCTGCGGCGGGACCTATGTGTCCAGTGGTCCAGAAAAAGTCCGGGCCTCCACAAGGTGCACAGGCCCGTGGGCCACTGGACAGTGAGTTTGTAGTCCCGCACGCAGCTCCAGCTCTGAAGGCCATGATTGCACATATCCCCACGCTCACCAGAGGGGGGGGGAGATCCATCTGTACATTTCTCTAACATCGCACAGGCGGTAGAAATGAACAATTGTGATGACCAAGAAGCAGTAAAGATGCTGCTATTCTCAATAGAGGGGAGGGTGTACCAGGCCCTCCCAACAGCCTGTAGAACGGGGCAGGTTACCCCAGAGCGGTTACAACGGGCCATCTTAGAAGCCCTGGGGTGTAACGATGGGAACCCCCTTGACAGGCTCAACAAGACCAGCCAGTTACCTGGGGAAGCCCCGCAGGTATACGTGGACAGGCTGTGGACGGTGTACCGTGCAGCCTGTGGCAATATTCTGGATAGAGAGGCTCTTACAGCGGACCAGCGTGAAGCGTGGTTCCGGATGATTATCGCAAACAGTCTGCCCTGTATTAAGACCCGGGCAGATCTCTGGTTCAACCCCAGAGACCCTAACCTCACCGAAGAGGCGGTGGCGGAAAGGATGTCGGTTACCCAGCGTAACGGGGAAACCCCAGATGAAAAGCTGGATAAACCCACAAAGGGGCGAGTGCACAAAGTGCACTCAAACCCTAATCCAAAAAGGGAATGGTATCAGGAGGGCAAGCATCCGCCCGATAAGAGGGGAGTGTGTTACGGGTGTGGGAAGCCCGGCCACTACCGAAGTAGTCGTAGGAGTGTGATGAAATATGTCATTCATCAGACTCTGTAGTTAACTACATATATTGTATTGCCTGCTCCGGTGCTTTACCTTGTATTGTGTATAGTGGACCGCCCCCTTTGTGTGTCGGCTCCGCCCATACCTGGCCCTACTTAAGACAAGCCCAGGCTTGTCTTGCAGCAGAACAGCAGCATGCTAGGTGAAGCCCAGGCTTGTCTTGCAGCAGAACAGCAGCATGCTAGGTGAAGCCACAGGCATCTTTTCTTTGCTAATAAATGCCTTGTTTTATTCAGTTAACTTTGAGTCTTGAAGTCATTGAGGCGCATCAAGGAGCAATCCACCCCAGGCGCAGGGAGGAAGGAACCCTCCCGCGACTGCCCCGTCCGGAGGAAAGAAAGGACAGGCAAACGAAGTTTTTGAAAACGCAGTGGTAGCACTCCGACAGCTGATGGCAGGGACGGGATGCATAGATGTAGCCGTAGGAAGGGAAATCCCCACGGCTCCACAACCACGGGAACAATGACTACAGCCCACGCAGCCTGCTTACTTGTGCCCACTAGATTATGACTCATGGGGTAGACCGTGGGTGAAGATGGAGGTGGAGGGAGCACGGGGAACCTACCTGTTGGACACGGGTGCTTCTAACACCATCGTCCACGCGGAGGATCCGGGGGCTTCGCCTCTATCCAGCGGGGTGCCCCATGAACTAGTGGGATTCACGGGGAATGAGAAGAGAGGGTACTTCTCACTCCCACTTACGCTTCAGTTAGGTGCACTTACTGCAAAGTGGAAGTGTGTCCTGATGAAGTGGGAGCAGGCTGACAAGGGGATACTGGGGGCTGACTTTGTAATCGCCCACCAGATCCTGGTGGACTTGCGGAACCACTGTCTGTGGGGAACCATAGACCTGGGGACCAAGAAGGGAGTTATGATGATTGACAAGGTGCAGGATAAGGGGACTCTCTGTACAGTGAAGCCAAAGGGGGGCTACGACCTGGAGCTTCTGGCCAGTGGCACCCTAGCCGAGTACAGGGCCTATGTGCGAGCCAATCTCGCAGCATTTGCCACCCACAAGCACGACTGTGGGAGAGTCACAGGTGTGGAGGTCAGAATAGATGGGAATCCCATGTCTAGGCCCCAAAGACAATACAACTTCCCGAGAGAGGTGGAAGCCGATTTAGAGGCAGCGCTGGGTTCGCTAGTCGAGCAGGGTGTTCTGAGGCCCATAGCCACCCACGTAAACTCTCCCCTTTGGCCGGTCAGGAAACCGGACAACTCATGGAGAGCCACGGTGGACTATCGGGTGCTCAATAAGAACATCCCGGCTTGCGCTCCCACGGTGACGGCGGTTGCAGACCTGATCCAAGAGGTCCCTGCTTCAGCCACCATGTTTACGGTGCTAGACATTTCAAACGGCTTCTGGTCGATCCCTGTGAGGAGAGGGGACCAATACAAGTTTGCTTTCACGTTCAGGGAGCAACAGTATACTTGGACCTGCCTCCCACAGGGATTCCACAATAGCCCTAGCATCTTCCACCAGTGCATGGCCAATTGTCTAAAGGGTTTCAGCCAGCCAGGACAGCTGGTGCAGCACGTGGACGACCTGCTGCTCTTCACAGAGAGCAGGGAACAACACGGTCCACTGCTGGCTGAGCTGTTGGCTGCGCTGAAAGACGGCGGGTTTAAAATAAACCCCAAGAAGGCCCAGATAGGGTTGAGGGAAGTCAAGTTCCTGGGTTTAACCTTAAGGGCAGGAGAAAGAGGCATTGATGAGGCCCGAAGGCGGACAATGCAGGAACTCCCGGTACCAACCAACGTGTCCGGAGTTCGATCCTTTCTGGGGATCACGGGCTATTGCAGGGACTTCATCGAGGATTATGCAGCCATGGCAGCCCTCAGGCTCCTCCACAAGGGGGTTGAGTGGGAATGGGACAACGGCTATCAGGCTGCATTCCTTCGATTGAAGCAAGATTTGCAAAAAGCACCTGCATTGGGGGCAATTATGGGGGTGAGGATTTCTTTTTGGAAGTGGCAGCCAGCAGGGACAGCCTGAGTACTGTGCTTTTACAGGAAAGGCACGGACGGCTGAGACCGGTGGTGTACTCCTCTAGGGTCCTCACGGATGTGGAGAAAGGGTACTTGAACTGTGAGAGACATCTGTTGGCTACTCACTGGGCAGTGAAGAGGTCACAAGTCTTCACAGGAGTATCCCCTATCACACTCCTCACCCATCATACCCCGACCCAGGTGCTGCTTGATGGGAGGATAAAAGATGGGACGGTCAGCAGTGCAAGGATCACTCGCTGGACCCTCCTCCTCTCCCAGATGGCGATCAGGGTCAGAGGCCTCTGTGAGCCAAAGCTCGCAGCCAACCTTACTTATGCAGGGGAACTGCATAGATGCTCAGTAGAGGGGGTGTGGGACGTCGACTTCGGATTTCGGGCAGGGATACATCCCACAGGCCGCGAGATCTACGTCGATGGGTCAAGTTCAGTGTCCGCGGGTACAAGACTCATGGGTTGCGGAGTTTGGGATCCCAAGGCAGGCATAGCCTTGGCGCTTAAACTCCCCAGCACCCTGAGCGCCCAGCAGGCTGAACTCTCGGTGGTGATGTACGTGGTCACTCACCCCGAGGAATTCCCCACCCCGTACACGATTTGCTCGGACAGTATGTTCACATGCAATTCGTGTACAGAGTATCTGGCGATTTGGTCCCGCAGGGGGTACACCTCCGCGGATGGGAGACCCCTGGTCACCAAGCCCCTGCTAGTGAGGATAGTGGCAGCCCTAGGGAGTAGTAGGGACATCTACATCCATAAAGTAAAAGCCCACTCTAAGACCGAGCCACGGGCAGAGGGTAACCAGCGAGCTGACCTGCTAGCCAGAGAGGGAGCACAGACCGGTCGCTTCTGGGACCCATACGAGAAAGGCAGTGTAGTAGCTGTCAGAGGCCAGCCGAGGGCACCAGGGAGCGCAGGGGTAGGATTGGCCCTGGACCTGAGAATGGTCCAGGCACAGGATCCCGTCCTCAAGGCGGCCATAACAACCATCCTCGATGGAGGAAAAGCAGAGGGCCCGTATGATATTGCGGACGTAGCTGTGAAGGAAGGGATGCTGTTCAAGGGGGACAAGTGGGTGGTCCCAGTGCAACACCAGCGGGAGTTCCTACAACAGGCCCATGAGGGCCCAGGTGCAGGACATCCCGGGCCAGAGTCACCTGGCAGAAGGTGGAACAGGCAGCGTGGTGGCCAGGTCTCCGGACTGACGTCCGCGACTTCTGTGCAACCTGCCTGGTGTGTGCAGCAAAGAACCCAGACCCCCAGAAAAGAAAGGCATCCATGGGGCACATAAGGCGGGTAGAGGGACCATGGCAGTCGATCCAGGTCGACTACATAGGACCCCTACCGACCGCCCAGGGAGGATACAAGTACTGCCTGGTGTTGGTAGACGTATTCTCCAAGTGGGTGGAGGCCTTCCCCTGCCGAACAGCCACCGCAATAGGGACGGCCAGGATCCTGGTCAGGGAAGTGTTTTCAAGGTGGGGACTGCCACAGTTTGTGGAGTCTGACCAGGGGAGTCACTTCACTGGCCAGGTGATGCAGGCCACCCTAAAGGTACTGGGAATTAGGGCAAAATGGCATGTTGCTTACAACCCCCAGTGCTCAGGTCCAGTGGAACGCCTGAACCGCACCATTAAAGAAAGACTCTGCAAGGAGACGGGGGACTCACCGAACAAATGGGTAGAGGTCTTGCCTCTGGTCCTCATGGGAATTCGAGCCAGTCAATCGAAGAGCACAGGGTACTCGCCCCATGAGCTGATGACCGGACGGCCCATGAGGACCCCGGTACACGTATTGGTGCCTGGCCTCACCGAAGGACAGCTTCGGGAAACAGACCGGGACCGCTTTGCTGGGAATCTGCTGGAACGACTGCAGCAGATTCACTGGCAAGTGGCCACCAATATGGGGAAACAGCACCGCAGCAACAAACTGCTGCTGGAACCCCGCAAGCAGCAGGACTGGGAAGTCGGCGACCAGGTCATGGTCCGCAGCTTCGCCAGAGTGGGGGTGTTCGAACCATTGTACATGGGTCCTTATAGTATCGTCGATAAGGCCAGCCCAATGGTTTATGTGGTCCAATTATCCCGCCGGGTGAAGTGGTACCACATCAACCAATGTAAGCGGTTTGACCCCACTAGGGCAGGAAGGAAGAGGGTCCCCAAACCCAGAGAACCCCCAGAAGTGACAGAGGATGCCCCGGTGGAGGTGGCAGCTTTGACAGAGGTCGATGTCGGCCCGAAAGCTATGCCGCCCGGGATGGTCCTCTGCCACTGTGGAGACATCACACAACTTGACAGACAGGCAGGAAGGATAGGACAGGAAGTTCAAAGTCAAGGTCACAGGGAGGCTGGAGCTCAGTGTGAAACTGACGCGCAGCCGAGGGAAGCCCTGCGGCCCGCAGCAGTGAAGGGAATTGTGTTAAGCATAGCAACCGGAAAAGCAAAGGAAGGGGAGGATCAGTGGGAGGACGAAGGGATACTGCCCATGATGTGGGACATTGTGCCACGGGTGAGGCGTAGTTCCCTGGCGTTCCAACCCAGGGTGACTTGGTCCCCCGTGTTTCCTTCCCCAAATACAAGGGTTCAAAAGCAGAGGAAGCGCCGGAAGGGTAAACTCTGTACTGTGAGGGGTAAGTCCCCGTCACAATCCCCAGAACGAGCACCAGACACAGGGGGACAGTTGAAGGAGGTCCTCCTGCAAGCCCTACGGAAGGGGGTATCTCGATCCCCTGGACAAGGTCAACAGGATGACCAGGAAAGGGGAGGCAGTTACAGAGACTGACCTGGCCACCCGGAGACGGGTGGCGTTGTACATAGCACCTTTTTGATAGTTGGGGTGATTTTGCAGTGAGGTGATGGTTAAGCAAGGAAAACAAAACTTGGTGCTACTCCAGTCGAGCCTGAAGAAGTCTGAGGCAAGACTGTGTTTTTCAATTTGTGTTCCAGAAGATGCTCCGGACCATCGTGATGATACTCACCTACATGGGGACCTACACCGGATGCCGAGGGGACACCGAGAAGTCCCTGGTGTACGGGTGTTCCGGGGGCAGGGCGCCAACCGTAACCACGGGAGAAGGGATCATGGAGGCAGAAGACCAGGCCACCTACTTCCATGAGGGAAGATGGCCTGGGTGGTTAGGCTCGAATTCCACCCGGTATTCGAGCCACAAGAGCTTTACTTACGGAGAGGCCTCCATCCCCTGTCCGAACATCGAGGTGGCCACTTCCCGGGTTAGGGTGACAGAGGGGAAAAGGGTGTGTTTGACATGTAAGGGGGATGTACCTTTAGGACGTTGGTGGTGGCTCAGGAAATTGAGCACGGACATCGAGGACAGGAGCTCAGACTGGGAACGTCTGAGCAACGATACCTACTGGACCATCACGGGGTCACCGGGGCAAGTCACTGTGTGTTGGGAAAAATGGTGGGCCTACGACGAAGGGATGTATGTATGCCTATGGGGATCAGCCCAAGTATGCCCAGCGGGGCTGTCCATCGCCTTTGCCAGGTGGTGGCAGGACACGGGGTACGGGATGGAGTGGGATAGAAGCGGGGAAGCTTGCGTCACCCCTCGTATCCGAGTGCCCATCAATGCCACCGAGGTGAGGAAACCCCTACCCACGCCCAAACCCACTGACGCCCACGGATGTCCGACCACCACTAGGGGACCTGGGAATGGGTTGGTATTAGTACCGACGGGTAAGTTGGTGTACCAGGGAGTGCACTATGCAGTTGCATCTGTGGTCCTTGATGTGCCTCAATAATTCCGAGACTCGAAGTTAGCAGAACAAAACAAGGCTTTTATTAACTTAGAACGTAACACGTAAGAGAGAGAGATGTCTTCCTTCTGGAGACTGGGGCCAGATTGGGCTAGCTTACAAACGGGGCCAGGTATGGGCGGAGCCCTACACACAGCACATTCCAGCACATTCCAGTATACAATACAGCACATTCCAGTACACAATACAATGAGGTCTGGGGGAAGGGAAATGACACTGAAACCGATCTCAGTCACAGGCAGTGATGAATGGAAATATTTCATCACATTCACCCCTTCTATAGATTTAGTCTGTTCGGGGGTTTGATAGTCCTCTGCTACCGACGTGGCTGTTGCGGTGCCGCGGGTGTCGGCTGGGTGTCCCCGGTAGCCTCCTGGGTCTCTGCCGGGGGTGCCGCCAGGGTTGTTGAAGGGGTAGTTGGTGGGGGTGCCGTTGGTCGGTGTTCTTCCGGGGGTGATGAAAGAGTAGTGGGTGGGTAAGAGTTGCTGTGATCGTCGTTGCTGCTATTGCCGTGGTTGTTGTCGATGCCGGCTGGGGCGACGTCTTTTATGGACACGGTGTCCTCCCTTCCGTCGGCGTGCCGGACATATGCGTATTGGGGGTTGGCGTGGAGTAGGTGTACTGGCTCCACGAGAGGGTCCATCTTGTGGCCCCTCACATGCCTTCGCACGAGTACCGGACCTGGGGTGGAGAGCCATGACGGCATGGATACGCCTGAGGTGGATTTCCGGGGAAAGGCAAACATTCGTTCATGAGGCGTGGTATTAGTGGCCGTACACAATAGCGACCGTATCGAATGGAGCACATCCGAGAGGACTTCCTGCCAGCGGGAGATAGGGAGGCCCTTGGTCCTTAGAGCTAGAGTGACTGCTTTCCATACTGTCCCGTTCTCTCGCTCCACTTGGCCGTTACCCCGGGGGTTGTAGCTGGTGGTACGGATCGTGGCGATCCCCCTGGACAGCATGTACTGGCGTAGCTCTTCACTCATGAAGGATGCCCCCCTATCCGTATGGATGTAGCTCGGCATACCGAACAGGCAGAACAGGCTGTTGAGGCATTTAATGACCGTGGCGCTGGTCATGTCTGGGCAGGGGAAGGCGAATGGGAACTGGGAGTATTCGTCCACAATGTTCAGGAAGTAAACATTGCGGTCGACGGACGGGAGGGGGCCCTTGAAATCTAAGCTGAGCCGCTCAAAGGGCCGTGTAGCTTTGATTAAGTGGGCTCTATCTGGGCGGTAGAACCGAGGCTTGCACTCAGCGCAAGTGCGGCAGTTCCTGGTCAGGGACTGAACTTCCTCAATCGAGTAGGGTAAGTTACGGGACTTTATGAAGTGGAACAGCCGCGTGACGCCTGGGTGGCAGAGGTCGTTGTGGAGGGTCTGTAGCCGATCCCCGGTGGCGCTGGCACACATCCCTCGTGAGAGGGCGTCAGGGGATTCGTTAAGGGCCCCTGGCCGGTAAATGATGTCGTACTCGAAGGTGGAGAGCTCGATCCGCCACCTAAGAATCTTATCATTTTTAATCTTTCCCCTCTGTTTATTATTGAACATAAACGCTACCGACCGCTGGTCGGTAAGTAGGGTGAAGCGTTTGCCGGCTAGGTAGTGGCGCCAGTGGCGCACTGCCTCCACGATGGCTTGGGCCTCCTTTTCCACGGAGGAGTGTCTGATCTTGGGCCCTTGGAGGGTCCTCGAGAAGAAAGCTACGGGCCGCCCCGCCTGGTTGAGGGTGGCCGCCAAGGCAAAGTCAGACGCATCACTTTCCACTTGAAATGGAGTGTTCTCGTCCACTGCCTGTAGCGTGGCCCGCTCAATATCCTGCTTAATGTTTTTGAAGGCGGCGTGGGCCTCAGCAGAGAGTGGGAAAGAGGATGCTTTCAAGAGGGGGCGGGCTTTGTCGGAGTAGTTGGGGACCCATTGGGAATAATAAGAAAATAACCCCAGGCACCTTTTCAGGGCTTTGGGAGTGTTGGGCAGGGGCAGCTCCCGTAGGGGGCGCAATCGGTCGGGGTCTGGTCCGATTTCCCCATTCTCCACCACGCTGCCTAGTATGCAGAGGCGCGTGGTGTTGTAAACGCACTTGTCCTTGTTGTAGGTGAGGTTGAGTTTTTGTGCGGTTTTCAGGAACCTCTCGAGGTTCGAGTCGTGATCCTGCTGGTTGTGACCGCAGATGGTGACGTTGTCGAGGTAGGGGAAGGTTGCCTGCAAGTGGTGGTCATCGACCATGCGGTCCATCTCCCTCTGGAAGACCGAGACCCCATTCGTCACCCCAAAGGGGACTCTGAGGAATTGGTAGAGGCGTCCGTTCGCCTCGAAGGCGGTGTACGGGCGGTCCTCTGGTCTGATAGGGAGCTGGTGGTATGCTGACTTGAGGTCGATGGTGGAGAACACCCGGTATTGGGCGATTTGGTTCACCATTTCTGATATGCGGGGTAGCGGGTAGGCCTCTAGTAGGGTGTACCCGTTGATCGTTTGACTATAGTCGATCACCATCCGTTTCTTCTCGCTACCCCTTACCACTACCACTTGGGCGCGCCACGGGCTGTTGCTGCGTTCAATAATGCGCTCTTTCAGGAGCCTGTCTACCTCGGTCGCGATAAACCGCCTGTCCTCCCAGCTGTACCTCCTGCTTTTGGTCGCTATTGGCCGGCAGTTAGGGGTAAGGTTCGCGAATAGCGAGGGCAGCTTTACCTTCAGGGTAGCCAGACCGCACACTGTGAGGGGCGGCTGGGACCCACCGTACTTGAGCGTGATGCTTTGGTGGTTGCACTGGAAATCCAGGCCCAAGATCACGCTCACACATAGGTTCTTCATGATTAATACTTTAAAATTATCATATACAGTTCCGTTAACGCACAATTGTACCGTGCAGTAACCCAGAATGGTCGATGTCTGGGTTTTGTCAGCCATAGAGATGGTACCCTGAGTAGGGACCACCTTTAGGGAGAGTTGTTGTGCCAGTTCTGGGTGGATAAAGCTCTCCGTGCTTCCACTGTCAATTAAGCATTTAACCCGGCACCCGTTTACCTCGATGTCCACCATTGATCTGGATAGCGGGTGCGGCCTGGTCTGGTCCACTGTGACCGATGCCTCTGTAGGGCCCTGATCGATACAAGATGGCGTCCACGCTGTCTGCTCACAAGATGGCGGACGCCATGAGGTCGGGCAAGATGGCGTCCAAGATGGCCGCTCCCACGGCGCACACGCGGCGGTGGCGGGTTTTCCGGCGGTTGGTTTTCCGGCGGGGTTCCCTCTGCACACCTTCCCGAAGTGCCCCTTCTTACCGCACTTAAAGCAGGTGGTGCCTTTCGCCGGGCACAGGTTTCTGGTGTGCTTTGGCTGCCCGCAGAAGTAGCAGTTGGGTCCCTGACACGTCGCGGCTGTCGTAGGGCTTCTGGCGGGAGAGCGGGGCCCAGCCGGTGTCGGGCTGTCGGGCGGGGAAGATGCCTTCCAAGATGGCGGCGCCCTCGGTGCACACGTGGCGGCGTGGACGGCGCGGGCTGAAGAGTAGGCGTCCGAGTTTCTCTGGGCCACATCCAGGGATCGCGCGGTGTCCGCAGCCTGTTTCAGGTCCAACCCCGTTTTTTCCAGCAGTCTTTGCCGGATGTAAGTGGAGCTGAGGCCTGTGATGAAGGCATCGCGAACAAGCTCGTCAGTGTACACTGCGGCGTTTACATCTCGGCACTTGCAGTCTTTGCCAAGCATTTTCAGGGTGCTTAGGAACTCCTCCACCGATTCCCCAGGTCGCTGTGCGCGGGTAGCGAGCAGGTGCCTAGCATACACCTCATTCGTAGGCTGATGGTAATGCGCCTTTAAGATGTCGCAGGCGGCCAGGTACGTCTCGGCGTCTTGGATGAGGGGGTAAACCCGGTGGCTTACCCAATTCCGCAGAATTCCGAGTCTCATCCTCGCAGCGTCCGTAGCGTCTTTGACGGCTGCGGAATTGTCCAGGAAGAATTCCATACACTCAAACCAGTGTCCGAAGCGTGCTGATGCGTCCGGAGCATGTTGATCCAAATCCAAACGTTCGGGTTTCAGGAGTTGATCCATAGTGTTGAAAAATAAGTTAATAAAATTGATGTGCCTCAATAATTCCGAGACTCGAAGTTAACAGAACAAAACAAGGCTTTTATTAACTTAGAACGTAACACGTAAGAGAGAGAGATGTCTTCCTTCTGGAGACTGGGGCCAGACTGGGCTAGCTTACAAACGGGGCCAGGTATGGGCGGAGCCCTACACACAGCACATTCCAGCACATTCCAGTATACAATACAGCACATTCCAGTACACAATACAATGAGGTCTGGGGGAAGGGAAATGACACTGAAACCGATCTCAGTCACAGGCAGTGATGAATGGAAATATTTCATCACAGTCCTTAACCTAACAGAAGTTCGCCTACCTGCGTTCTGCCCCCAGAAAACCGAGTTGCTGTATCAGGCTCTGCTGAGGGAGATGTTCCGAAGCTTCTATGAGCTGGATTCCGGGGACATCAGTGTGGCAGACCTGTACACAAAAGAAGACACGACCGAGAGGGGCAGACAGCGCAGGGGGGTTATGAACGATGTTTTCACTGGGTTTAATACCGGGGCCTCAGTTATGAACAGCCTGGATGATGTGCAGCTGGCCCTACAGATTAATGGGCTAAAGTCTCAGTTGCGCAGCATCCTAGGGAAGGAGAATGATGTTTTGGGCTCCACGCTTCATGAGGGGGTGGCTATGACTGTGCACCTGAAGGAGATTGTCGCTCAGCTAGAGGCTCATGCTCGGACGATAAACACCTTGATTAAGGAGGACTGGCTGGCCTCCGATCAGGCGGCACAGAATGAGGTGTGTGTGCTCTATGGGGCCTGGTTGCTGGGAGAGGGCCGCAGTAACTTGGAAGACCTTAGGCAAGGGCGGGTCCCCTCCTGGATCAGCAACCGGCACCTGGAAGCACTACACCCCTATAGTCGCACCCTCAGCCCATGCCAGCTCCGAGTGGCGTCGGAGGCCTATCCTGTCCCGGTTGACTGTGGGAAATCCAACCACACAATTATGGGTGTGGTTGTGCGAATGCCAGTGATGGGGTCATCCGCCAGACCAGCACCCCTGTATCGTGTGGAGAATGTCAGGGTCATTCGTGGGGGGGTACACGTCCATTTCACAACGGTCCCACCCTATGTCATTGTGCGGGAGCACACAGTGACGGGTACTGACCTGTCTGGTTGCCGTAGCCGGGGAGCACAGGTGATACCGTGTCCCCAGCACTTGAACGCCTTCAGGAGGTCACAATGCGGGTTTAGCACTGCTGGGGCAGAACCTATAAATTGCACGATGGAGGTAATGGCGCCTGGCCATGTGCCTCCACAGATAGCATATGTAATTGGTGGGACATATTGTGTCGCCACGACTGCCCACCGGTATAGGCACGGCCCGAGTGAGTGGTGTGATATACCGGACGGCAGCTTTTGCTTTAAACCTAGGGCAGAAGTTCAAGTGGCCCAGGAAAGGATCATTCCAATCCCGGAACCCTCCAGAATTCACCTCACGGTACAGCACAATGTAAGTGACTTGCAGAACTATGTTGCCCGGTTTGGGCACTCTATACCACTCTTACCTGAGAAACTCATTGCCTTATTGAAGGCAGTGGACCTCAGTCAAAAACATTACTTCACCCTTGAACAGAAAAACAAAGACATAGCTCTTGGGATTGCAGACATACAGTCACCCGCGTGGTGGGAATGGGGAACAAGGGTAGATATCCCTGTCTGGCTTCGTGTGGCCTCCCACACGCTGGTAATTGTACAACTGGTCATTGTAATGTATCTCATTATAAACACCTGCAAAGCCAGAAGAGCCCTCAAAGCACACCGGTATCTGAAATTATTCAACAAGCAGCAACAGAAGGACAGCCTAGTATAACCATGAGAAGAATGCCCTTTTGTTTCCAGGCATTCTTTCCTTGTCAGAAACAAAGAGGACCATTCTGATGCACTGTATCGCAGCACTACTCGCACACGGAGCTGGCTAAAACCATACACTACGTAAGCTGTCAAAACTTATGTACGGCAGATCACACAGTACGAACTTACGCCATCACAGATATATATCTTATACTGTATGGATATGGTGAAAGCTGTACAACTTTGCAGGAAAGGACGCAAGGAACACACGCGGCATGGGGTATTTTGTTATGCTCTATGTATTGTAAAAATGTAATACCTTGTTTTGATGTATACCTGAAAGGGAATATGATTATTATTATTTTTGTTGTTGTTGTTTTTACACTAACTTTGTAAGGGTTATTAGTTAGAGCAAACAACGGGGATGACTGACACTTGGTAGGCCTTTGGATTTTCTTACATGCCAATTGACACATCCCAGCTATACCCGGTTGTGTCAAGATGGGGGACTGTAGGGTTCGAAAATCCACAACTACGTTTTACCAAAAATTGGATTGCCCTATACAGTTTAAAACCAACATTTTCGGCCAAGGCAGAGGTCCCGACAAGCAGGCTGGGATATGCCTGGGACATCCGAATACAGGGGACTGTGGCTCAGAGGCGAGCCATAGATGTCGGCCAATCGAAGCAGAGTGCATTCGCAAAGGCCAATCAGGGGACCGAGTCAGACCTGAAGCGAGGAAACCCCTGAACAATGGGGACCACCCGGTCCAGGTTTGAATATGTTACTCACCCCTAATCGGGCTATGAATACAAGCCATCATCACCTTAATCAACTCGGACTAGGGACAATAGTCTTGGGATCACTACAGTTAAGAGGTGGCCCAAACCAATCAAGTCCCAGGACTGACACAATGGGGCAGCAGGCTTGGAGGAGCCGATGTGCACTCAAAACAATACCCCTGTCCTCACACCTACCTGTATAAATATGGAACACAAGAAGGACTAACGCTGAGAGAGAACTATTACCAGAAGAACGAACAGGAGAGCGAGTTAAGACGCTGAGGGAAAAGACGAGCCCGGGAGGGATGAGCTGGGGCGAACTAACATCTAAAGAACTCCAACCGCGCTGAGGAGAAGATCCACTATCAGGCCCCAGGCTCAATCGGTATACTGAAGGTTTACTCCGCTACCAGACGGTGCAACATCGCCGCAAGAAGCCGTACCGTATACCGACTCCCGTTCCGGGGACCTCGACAAGAAGACACCAACGACCGAAGTGGCTGTGGAAGACAGCATTCACTCCAGTCATTTCGGGAACCTTTTCCATCAAGCACAAACCAACCAACGACAACCGACCGAAAGCGCAATCAACAAAACCAAACTTCGAGAAAACCCGACCAGACGCAGCAAGGTCCTCTCCGAGGTTCGGGGTATGGCGAACCCCGAGGCACAGGTCGAATTCCGACGATGACAGCAACAACAACAACCCAACAACCGCACTCAAAATTCCATCTGTCAAGGGAGGAGGCTGTGAGTATAATCCAAGGGCCTGCAACTGTCAGTCTAGTTTAGGTAGGAAAGTGGGTTGGTGGGATTGGACTTGGTAAAGATAAAACTGTGTAAACATTCTCGTTGTGTCCGTTCTCTCTCATATTTTATTTATAGTTATAAATGTGTGTGTGTGTTTATTACGTTTGTGGTAGAACTTACCTTGGCAAATAAAATTGGTTGTCACCTGTTCTTTTTCCAAGGACTACTTGTCTCCGAGTGTCTATTTAAAGTGCATCATTCTCCACCCAAATTCTGGAGTTAGAACCAGATAGGGGCATTAGGGCGCTTCGAATCCGCCAAACAAGGGAACAGCAGACTAGGGAAAAGAGAGAGGACTCCGGGAGCACTTGGGCTCAGGAGTACCCCACAGATTAGGTATAAACTGTGCGGGTCGCCACCATATTTTAGTCCTCCTCTATAAGCTGTTGTTCTCTATCTCCTTAGAGGGTGTTTAGTGACACCCGACCTGCAGGCTAACATAAGCTGCAAGGGTATAAAGGAGACCGAGGCCCAATACATCAACAGGCACTAAAGACCCCTGCAATTGGGCAGAGCAGAGCCCCATCCCCCTACAGAACTGATCTAAATCCTTCTGTACATCTTTTGCTATGTCTTCTGTTGCTTCAGCTCTCCCTGTTTTACGTATAAATTCAAAGCAGTATATGCAGAGGAAAATGAGTGTCTTGCTGACAGATGGTTCCAGATGTGGTTGAGCAAGGAGCTGTGTTTATTGGTAGCTGGGGACTGCTATTGAGTCATGTAATGATTTCATCTAAAATCAAATTATTTTCAAGCCATTTAAGCTGGGTGCTTTTAGAGTTCAAATAAAACATTTCCCAGTCTTCCTGGTGTACAAGTCAGGAAATCAGTTCTAGGGACATCAACTAAACAGAGGCCTTTAACCCCTTTGGAGACCCCAGTAGCATTTTCCCCCGGTAAAGTGAAAAATTAAAACAAAGGCAGATATAAGCTGTTGTTGCTCTTACATATATCTGTATCTTGTGCCAGGGGTACTAGAACATGGCCTTAAATTCAAGTTGGCTACATAGTATGCAAAGGAATAGAAACTCATCATCATTGGGAGGTGCAGAACAGAAGCCAAGCACTTCTCCACAGGTTGAGAGAAAATTGTAAGGACAATTTTCCTCAGGGCTGTTCTGGCACAGCAGAGATCAAATGGATCAAAAATGCCTTCAGAGTAAGCCTTCCCGCACTGTTAGACCAGTGTTGTTTGATGTTCTTTTCCTTTTCCTTCTCTCCTCTCATGCAAAAGTAACAGGTCAGCTCATTTGCAGACACCTGTTATCAACGTTGAGAAGCATTTGACACTTTCTGAGGGTTCTTCACTGAAAGACTAAAATGACAGGAGGCATTTACTTCAAATGTACTAATGGTTGATAGGATCAAATCAACCACCAGGATAATGAGAAGGGGCCCCTACTTTTATAGCAAGGATATTTCAACACTTGGTGGGAGGATAAGAGAGGGACTAAAAATTAACATAAAATTATGACAGCTTATAGTTGAGAGAAGTGTGATTCTGAGTTGTGGACTGCTTCCAGTGAACTAGTAGCAGTGTATATCGATTATGTGAGGTCCCCTGAACATGCACAGCTGGAGGTAATAGGTGGAAATGTGAATCTGTTTATAACATCTCATATTTACACTACAAGCAAGTAGCATTTCTCCATGAACTCACAGCAATATCTCAGAATATTTACCCCCAACTATCATATTGTGATCTGTTGCTGTGGCTTGTTACATGCAGGTTTCAAAAATCGGAGCAACATTCAATATTTTGAGAGCTGAGATCAAAGCTAGCAACCCATTCATAGAATACCTAACTGCTGCTACTTGTCGATTTCAAGAAGCAGAATGTTTTTTACCATCACATTGGGCCAGATTTTGCTTTCAAAATAACGGTGAGGCTAATGGAACTCGCTGTTACTTATGCATAAATAGTACAGTAACTTCAGGCGAGGGACAGATGCGCGGTTAAACATGGAATATCCAAAAGTTGCTGTTCGAGTTACACCGCTCTGCTGTTAACTTCACAAAAACACCATCTCGCTGTCTGGCTCACCATTGAAATGCAGTGAATGGCGTGAAGTTGCTGTACTTGCGCAGCAGATACGAACTAAACTCGCCACAGAAAATTAAGTTTTGTCCATTTCAGTCTAAGTACCCTTTTAACGATGTGATAAGTGTTCATTACTGCCAATCAATCTCTATGGCACCGAAAATTAATTATTATTAGCGTGGAGTCTCATTCCTTCAGGTATTAATTGTTGTAGAAAATTTAAAAAAGTCAAATTTAAAATTAATTTTTTTTTTTAACTTTTCCTTTTTTTCTCTCTCTTAATCCAATCTTTCTTTACCTCTTTATTTCTCTTTCTGATTTGACATTGAATTCACCCACTTTAATGAAATCTAAGGACTTCCTTCTCAGTCCTTGCGCTATTTATTTCACAATCCTTCTATTTGATTGGTTAAGGAGATACCCAGTTAATTGCCCTGTTCACTCAGGTCCCAGATGCCCTGTTTCCCTCATTGTGCCGTTATCAGCGCCCACTTTCAGCAACTTGCCACAAAAATTTTTTTCAAACTTAAGCGTGCATGGGCAAGTCTAACTAACGGTAGACGTTGTTCGATGCCCTGCTGCAGTAAAATCTGGGCCATTATTGTTAATTTTAAATCTGACTCAGACTCATTCAGCTATGCAGTGTTTTCTGTCAGAGCTTGGCCGATTACAATAGCTCCATCAGTGAACCCACTACCAGGAAGATTTAATAAAAGAGGAGAATTTTTAACTAATCAGTGCCCACTTGCACCACACTTCTACCATCAGGCATGATGTCAGGTTTATAAAGGCAAGAGGTAAAGATCCTCTTTGGAGGAGATAGGCCACTGATGGCTGGGGTTGAATAGAAAAGAATATTGGTCTTGACAGTGGGGGCATTACCATCTCCATTTTATTTCTTATGAAGTGGAAGGCAGTACATCCCAAACAGCTGAAACTAGAATCTTGGCAGAAAATTGTTGAGTCTCATCACACCCATGTTAGGTGCATCAAAGTATCAGCCAGTCCTGAGACTCCAAGACATTGCCATCTAATCATATAACCAACCCTATTCCACAAGGTTAGCAGACAACCTTGAAGTAGCTTCATCTGAACTGATTACAAGGAAACAATTCTAACTTCTATAATTTTCTTATCTTCTATCTTATAATTCAACTTTTTTGTCTTAAATTCCAACTTCCCTATGTTACTTACAACATTGCTTAACTCAAATTATGGCATAATTCAATTTTGTAACACAAAATATTTTTGAATAATCAGGGGTATTCGTATCTGTACCATTATGATACTCAAAAATGTATATATAATGTAATCACTCCATTAGAGAGGTAATTAGAGCATTGTACATGTTGTCGATTTGCTCAATATGGTACACAGTAGCAGGCGGTGGCAAGTGAAGACCACCCTCTGTTGTATGTGGAGCAGTTGCTGCACTGGCTGTTTGTAGGACTGGTCCATGAGCGTGTATTGATCTCCTTTAAGCTATGCATGACCTTATGTAAAGAGCAATTTGCCTGCACAGTAGCAGTGTAGTGGCTCATGAGAAAAGTGAATTACCCACTGGGCTGTGTTCCTGTAGTAATAAACTGCTTTGATTATTGCAACTGTCTCCTGGATACCCTTCGAACCTGAGGGAAGGGTGAGTAGAATGTGAGTGTTACAAAGCTGATGCAAACCTACCTGAAACTTCCATACATATGATCAAATAAAAGCAGAAGTTTAATCCCCTTGACTTAAAAGGTAAAACATATAACTGGAGTGAATGCTGGTTTTGCAATAAAAAGCAGGTTAAATGAAAAAGAAATTGTAGTGGTGGGAGAAGGAGAGGAAAGTCTGGTGGCCTACATGGATCTGTCCAAGGTATCTGCTGTTCACACTAATTCATAAGTTATGTGAAGGAGGGCACTTCTTGTAATATCATGAAATTTGTTAATGACAATGAACAATAAGTCCAGTTGACAAGTTATGAGTGATTGATAGTATTCAAACCAAAGTAGACCAATTAAACAGAAAAACAATGTATGCTCCGATCTATTCATCACAAGCATTTGCATGGCAGCAGACTGTGGATCTAATTAACATTAGAAAGAAAATTGCTTTTCATACCCTCCCACAGCCCTGACAGTAAATACAGGAAGGTGATCCTGCTTGCAGGCCTCTGCCAGTACCGTAGTAACTTTCTGCTGGAAAATTCTTGTAATGTATATCATGATTAAAAAAGCGAAAAATATAACAAGTGTAAGATTGGATGATGCTACATGAAGTAATTGTTAAGTCTAAGAAACAAAATGCTTTTGAAATATCCGAGAGGTAATTCATATTTAACATTTGGAGACAGCTGTTGATTATCCTTATTAACCTCTGTAAATTCATTCATTCATTAACCCAGGCACCTACGTGGGAATGCGTGGGAAATTAAATGTTGACGAGGTTGCTACACCTAAAAATTGTCCAGCTCTTGATATTCTCATTGGCAGTATAACAGAACCATTAGTGTGGGCTTGTCGAAGCTGAGGGGAAGAAGGAAGAATTATGGAATAGCTAAAGGAATAACTGCTCAAGGTACATTCTGATCTACAAGCCACAGCAGTCCAAGATCTTTATTCTCCCTTTCCCTAAACTCAGTCACTCCCCACTCTCTTTCTAGCAGTATAGGTAGTGAAGGGATATATACACTAATCGATGTTATGCACTGTTATGTCTTCTAGCGCTCGTAGTGCTTTGTAAAGACGACTGGACTCAGTAGTTTGTAATTATAAACTACTGTTTTATTTGAGTTGTAATCCTTGCCTGCCGCATGGTGCGGGGTGATATTTCCAAGTGCCTTGTGCGGCGCCTGCGCACTACTTTCCTAGCATCGTAGTACTGCTACACTTGATTTGAGTGTTAGTACACTTGTACAATGTAGTCCCAACATAACTATGTAACTGTAGTGTCCGAGGATCAATAATACTCAGACTGCAGGAGAACAATAAAACAGGTATTTACTGAACAGAGAGTAATTCAAGACTGAAATACAGAAGCCTGCTATGGCTTTATATACAGGGGTGGTCACTGCCGGTACTGCAGTATAGAATCAGTTCTTCTCTTAAAGGTACATACACAACAATTCCTCCCCTTTTAGATAAACAGTACATAACATTCATTTAACAACTAAATAATAACTAATTACAATTACAATTTTCTCTGTACTATATACATCAACTGAAATAATCATTTATAAGTTCAGTCTTTGAGGAGGCTTCCTGATCCTGACTGGATAGCGCCTTTCTCGAGTATCCTGTTCTTGCGGCGGAGTTGATTCTGGCTCATTGTCATTGGTTGGTTCGTCAGCTTCCAATACCACTGCTTCTGAGGTAGACGCAATCTGTGCTTCGGGTTGATTACCAGGTGCACCTGCTCGTGGTATGGGTTTGGCTTGTTCCTGTGACTCTAGAATCTGGTCAGCATGGCGTCTCACGATGCTCTCTCCAACGTCCACTGTGTACATTAGTGGCCCCTGCTGTGTGCATATCGTTCCTGGCTGCCATTTTTCTGTTCGGTAGTCGTGGGCCAAGACTGGTTGCCCTATCTTGAAACTCCTGGTTGGCTTCTCATTTATGTGCTGAAATTGCTTATCCTCAACATCTCGTCTTATGTTTGGTTTGAGCAAATCCAGGCGACATCTTAGCCTTCGGTTGAAGAACATTATGGCTGGAGCTTGGTTGGTGACTGCATGTGTCGCATTCCGGTAAGCAAACAAGAAATTATCCACCTTGTGTTGTAGTGGTATGTCGTCATTATGCATTGCCTTTATGGCCTTTTTAAAGGTCTGAACAAACCTCTCAGCCAATCCATTTGTGGCTGGATGATATGGGGCAGATGTGTAATGCTTCACCCCATTATTTCTCAGAAACCTCCGGAAATCCTCTGACACAAACTGGGGCCCATTGTCGGAGCAAATCTGTTCTGGCAAGCCATTCCTGGCGAAGATGGTCCGTAGGACTGCAATAATTTTCTCCGTGATGGTGGAGGACATTTTGATGACCTCTGGCCATTTCGAATGGGCGTCCACAGCGATTAGGAACATGGAGTCCATAAATGGACCAGCAAAATCAATGTGTACCCGTTGCCATGGAGATGAGGGCCACTCCCATGGATGTAGCGGGGCTTGTGGTGGAGCGTTTTGGACCTTCTGGCATCCTGTGCATCTCTTGGTCATATCCTCGATTTCTTTATCGATTCCCGGCCACCACACAAACGCCCTGGCTAGGCTCTTCATTTTTACCCCTCCCAGATGACCCTCATGAAGCTCATTCAGCACTCTATCTCTCAACTTGGGTGGAATTACCACTCGGGATCCACACATCAAGGACCCCGGCACACTGACAGCTGTTCTCTCCTTGGCGAGAATGCTGGCAACAGTGAGTCGCCATGTGCTGGCCATCCCTTCACCGTCAAATCATAGACCCGAGAGAGTGTTGGGTCATTTCGGGTTCCCTTCTCTATACTTGAGTTTGTAACAGGTAGACATTCGACTATGGTCGCATGGAATATCTCAACAGGGTCCACTGCAGGTGCTTCCTCTACCGTAGGCAACGGTAGGCATGACAGCCCATCAGCGTTTCCATGCTGTTTCGTACCCTTGTACTCTATGTCGTACTGATGTGCCCCTAGAAAAAGTGACCATCTTTGTAGCTGTTGCGCCGTCATCACCAGAACGCCCTTCTTTGGGTTGAAAATGGAGACCAGGGGCTGATGATCAGTCAGTAGGGTGAATTTCTGCCCGTGCAGATAGTGATTGAACTTCTTCACCCCCCACACCAGGCTGAGGGCCTCCCTGTCAATCTGGGCGTAGCTACGCTCGGCTGAGGTTAACGAGCGCGACGCAAAGGCTATTGGCCTCTCTGAACCGTCAGGGAATTTGTGTGACAGCACCGCTCCGATGCCGTAGGGAGACGCATCACATGCTAACCGAATCGGTAGCGTTGGATTGTAGTGGGCCAATACTTCTTTTGAAGTGATTAGGCATTTACATTTCTGAAAGGCACGCTTACACTCATCACTCCATCTCCATGTTACTCCAGTTTGCAGTAGGGCATTCAGTGGGTGCAGAATTGTAGATAAATTTGGCAAGAACTTATGGTAGTAGCTCACCAACCCGAGGAACGACCTCAGTTGCGACACATTTTCCGGTGCTGGAGCCTTGACTACAGCCTCAATCTTGTCCGGCGACTTATGCAACCCTTCCTCATCAAACATGTGGCCACAATACGAGATTTGTCTCCTGAAGAACTCGCATTTGGGGCGGTTGGCTCGTAGCCCATATTCTTGTAATCTCGTGAGCACCTGCTCCAGGTTGGCAAGGTGTTCACTATCATTTTTGCCCGTAACCAGGATGTTGTCCAAATAACACTGGGTCCCCGGGATCCCTTGCAGGACTTGTTCCATCGCCTTCTGCCAAATAGCGGAGCTGATGCTACCCCGAATACCTGTCAGTTGTACTGGTAAAGACCTTTGTGAGTGTTTATCGTGAGGTATTTTCTAGATGCTTCTTCCACCTCCATTTGTAGATACGCTTGGGTCAGATCAATCTTCGTAAAGCGTTTCCCTCCAGATAGTGAGGCAAAAATATCTTCTATCCGTGGAAGTGGATATTATACTGTGTGCAGGACTGGGTTCACAGTTACCTTGAAGTCCCCACAGATGCGAACCTTCTTTGGTTCCCCAGGCGTGCTGCTCAAGGATTTCTTCATTACAGGAACGATGGGTGTGGCCCACTCGCTCCAGTCCACCTTGGACAGCACACCCGAACGCTCCAGACTCTCCAGCTCTGCCTCAACGGCTGGGCGGATCGCGTAAGGTACCGGTCTGGCCTTAAAAAATTTTGGGTTTGCGTTATCTTCGATTTTTATCGTTGCCGTTACTCCTTTTAGAGTCCCAAGTCCTTGTTGGAACACCTCTTTCGCGTCAGTTAGAGTTTTTGACAGTCGTCCAGGTGTGACGTCATCATCCTTTTTATCAGTCACAGTTAGCGCCTGAATGGAATGCCAATCCAATTGTATTTTTCGGATCCATTCACGTCCCAATAATGGTGGTCCTCCATCTGGTAGTATATATAGATACAGTTTCTGTGTTTCCTTGCCATTGTATTCAACTGGCACCCTTATTTTTCCTCTGGGGTAGACTTTTTGCCCCATGTATGTCTTCAATACAATGGACGTCTCCTTCAAGGGTATGTGTGAGAATAGCTGCTCATAGTCTCGTCGATTCATGACAGTTAGGGCTGATCCTGTGTTCAATTCCATCTTTACTGGGGACCCTGCTATCATGAGGGTGACCCAAATGGTTCGGTGATCCTCCTTTGCGATCACGTTGTGTAACTTTAGACAACTTAGTCTCCTGCTCCCGGAGTCCTTATCACTTTCCTGATCTTCCGAACTACTGTCTGTCAATTTCTTTACTTTCTTGTACTTTTCCTTAGTAGTTCTTGGAGTGTTGGTTTTCTTTCCCAACCTGCAGACTCTTGCTATGTGTCCCATTTTCCCACATTGCCTGCATACTTTGTCCTTAACCCAGCAGTCCTTCTGATCATGGGTTGTTCTGCCGCAGTGATAGCACTTTTCTGCTCCATACGCCATTTCGTTAGCGCTGTATTCCTGTGGTTTCTGTTGTATTTCCGCAGCTCCCCGTGCTGCTGCTTCATAGGATACTGCCACGCTGAAAGCCTGTTCTAGCGTCAGGTCCTTTTCCGAAAGTATTCGTTTCTGGGTTCCTTCACTCTGGAGCCCGCAGACAAACTTATCCCACAAGGTGTCTGCCAGTCCTGCTCCGAACTGGCAGTGCTTCGATAACTTGCGTAGTTCCGTAAGATAGTCAGCATTGTTCTCATCTTTGTGCTGGTTTCTTTTATGGAACTTGAATCTTTCTGCTATCAGCAGCGGTGTAGGGTTTAGGTGTTCCTGTAAGATATTAACAATCTCTTCAAAACTTTTCTCCATTGGTTTAGCTGGGGTAATTAAATTCCGCAATAGGCCGTACGTTCTCGCGCCCATCAAATTTAATAATACCGACGCCTTCTTTCCATTGGCCACCTCATTGGCATTGCAGTACACTTCAATTCTTTCCACATACGTGGTCCAGTCTTCTACCTCGTTGTCGAAAGCAGTGATACTGCCACTCTTCGGCATCTTGGGTGATTTAAAATGGCGCCTCCTGCGCTTTTTCTTCTTCCCCAATGTAATAAAATGGCACCTCCCGTGCTTTTCTTTCTTCCCCAATGGAATAAAATGGCGCCTCCCGTGCTTTTCCTTCTTCCCCTTGCTGCCACGCTGCTCCTAGCGTTCTACAGGGTAATGGCGGTGACCCGCGGCTTCGGCACGTCTCACTTTTCCTTCCCCGCGTTCTATCTTCTCCACGCTGCCCTGTTCTTGAGCACTGACCACGTCCTGTGCGCTCCACCCTCTCTCTCTCTCTTCCTCCCGACGACGCTGCACGGCCCCTTTGCAGAGCCGCTCGATCGAACCCGAGCCCGCCGCAGTCCGGAAGGGTCAGCGCACTACCTGCTACCAGCACGACTTGCTGGAACACCTCGACTGGGGAGCCAGGCCCAGCTCTCCACAGCCTCCCCTGTAACTCTCCGATGGATCCCTGGGTGGTTGCCCTCGGTCGACGCCCGCCGTTCTGACTTCGACCTCCAAGAAGCTTCTCTTCAGGGAAAAGATCCCCGTGAGGTGATGCAGTACTGCAGGTGAGTTCAAACCTGCCCGTCACCAGTGTAGTGTCCGAGGATCAATAATACTCAGACTGCAGGAGAACAATAAAACAGATATTTACTGAACAGAGAGTAATTCAAGACTGAAATACAGAAGCCTGCTATGGCTTTAGATAGAGGGGTGGTCACTGCCGGTACTGCAGTATAGAATCAGTTCTTCTCTTAAAAGTACATACACAACAGTAACATCCCTCTTTCCCAACAAAACTAATTACATCAATTTTCTATTTTACAATGTTTCCAGTTGAATAACGTTAACAAAATACAGAACGTGAGCTTTCTTTGCTCAATTTATATACAGATATTTGTCCATGTTGTTTTACTGTTCTGTGCGGATTATAATTGTCTTCATAATTATTCGCGATACCGCTCAGGTGGTTGTATGTTTCTCCTTCATCTTGTGCACTTGGCTGTAACTATTCCTTTCTACGGTATTTTGGTGTGTTCTTTTCTTGTTGCCGGTGCTGTCGTGTTTGGCTCTGGAGAGTGCATGTTTGCAGTTGTTGTATTTGAGGTGTTTGTTTCTGGCATTATATTGTTTTCCGTGTCTGGTACCGTAACTGCTGTTAATGTTGTCCGCTGTTTGACAGCTTCAGGTGAGGGTCTGATATGGATCCTGTTTCGCCTGTATTGGTTTCCAGGTTCTGTCTCTACCAAGTAAGATCTTGGAGTATCAGCTTTTCCAATAACCTTGGCAGGACTCCATGTTCTCAACAACGGATCTTGTTTATGCACTGATTGCCCATTTAGCAGCTCCGGTAGTGGTTTTGCATGTTTGTTATATTGTGTGCTCCCCGTATCTTGTGTTTCCATCAGCTTCTGCCGAACGTCCTCTTGGTCCTGGGGAGGGTATATCTTTGCTGGTAGAGTTGTTTTGTATTTTCCACCATTTAGTAGTTCTGCTGGTGATTTCGAGTCTGCTCTCAAAGGTGTCGATCTGATTGCCAAAAGGGCGAGGTCTTGGTCTTCTCCCATCACCTTGCTTTTAATGAGAGCTCTTTTGACTGTTTGGATCTGTCTTTCAATAAATCCGTGTCCCCTTGGGTAATGTGGGGATGAGGTAATTGTTTTAAATCGTATTTTCCAGCCAGTGCTCTGAATTCGCTGGAGGTGAATTGTGTTCCATTGTCGCAGATGACCTTCTCTGGGATGCCCTGTTCTGCGAATAAGTTTTTCGCAATTTTTGTGATTGTTGTGGCTCTCATGTCGTTTATCCTTCTGACAAAAGGAAATTTTGAGTAGTAGTCTGCTACTATGATGTACCACTCCTGGTTGCACAGGAACAGATCTGTTCCTACCGTGTGCCATGGTCTCGGGGGTACTTCCATTTGAATCATCTCCTCCTTCTACTGTGTGTTTCGGTATTTCTGGCATATGCAGCATGTGGAGACCATTTGTTCTATGCATTTGTACATGCCTATCCAGTACACAGCTGATCTGGCTCTTAGTTTACATTTCTCCATCCCCATATGGCCTTGGTGTATTAAGCGGAGAAGTTCCGTTTGCATCGTTTTTGGTATTATGATTCTTGAGCCAGCAAGGAGAACACCGTCCTCCACCGAGATGTCGTCTCTGATTGTCCAGTACTGTTGGATTTGGTTTTGGACCTGCTGGATCTTCTCCGGCCACCCCTGTATTACCTGTTGCATGAGTAGTAGCAACTCCTCTTCTTTACCAGTCTCCTCTTGAATTTGGCTAAGCTTTGTGGGAGTAACATTTACGAGGTGGTGTATTTTTATTGTCAGGCCCTTCATCTCGTGTTTTTCGTGTGGTGACAATCGAGACAATGCATCTGCCAGTGCCATTTGTTTTCCTGGCCGGTATTTTAATTCGAAGTCGTAACTTTGGAGTCTTAACAGTAACCTTTGCAGTCTTGCTTGGGCCTTGCTTAGGTTTTTCTTGTAAATTTGTTCGAGTGGACGATGGTCGCTCTCTACCTCGAAATTTCTTCTGTATAAGTAGGTGTGGAACTTTTCACATCTGTATACTACTGCCAATAGCTCTCTTTCGATGTTTGCGTATCTTGTCTCTGCTGATGTCAATGCCTTCGATGCGAAAGCTATTGGTTTTCCTTCCTGCATGAGGGCTGCCCCTAGCCCCCTGGTAGAGGCATCTATCTGTAGGGTGACAGGTCTTTTTCTATCGTAATAAGACAGGCTGGTTTCTTTACAAAATAATTCCTTTAGGTGTTTGAAGTTCCTCTCATGGGATTCTGACCATTGGTATTCGGTGTCTTCTTTTAGTAATTCTCTTAGGTTCGCTGTGTAGTCTGACATGTTCGGGATGAAAGAGCTCATATACTGGACCAAGCCGAGGTAGCTTCTCATCTCCTTCTTGTCCTTTGGAGGTTTCATCTCTGCTATTGCCTCGACTTTTTCGGGATTAGGCTTGACACCCTCCGGTGTGTAGATCATGCCAAAAAATTTGCATTTCGTACTTTTAACGATGCACTTCTCGGCGTTCAGCTTGATGCCAGCCATTCTGGTGCACTCCATGGCCTCGTGCAAGTGCACGTCATGGTCTCTTTCATTTGTTCCGTAAACTTGGATGTCATCAGCGATTCCAATGGCTCCTTCACAGCCTTTGTATGTTTCATCGATCTTTTGTTGGAAGATGTCTTGGCTGACTTTCAACCCGAATGGCAGCCGCAGGAATTTATAACGCCCCAATGGTGTATTAAAAGTCATCAGGTTAGTTGATTCTTCGTCCAGTTTTACGTTCCAGTAGCCGTTTCTGGCATCCAGTTTGGAGAAGACTTTGGCTCCTGCCAGTGCTGGTGTGATTTCTTCTAATGTTGGTGTGGGGTAGTGGTCCCGCTTTATTGCCTGGTTTAAGTCTTTGGGGTCCAGACAGATTCTGAGCCGCCTGTTCAGCTTTTCCCGTACCACAATCGAGTTTACCCAGTCTGTGGGTTCAGTGACCTTTGCGATTATTTCTTTCTCTTCCATTTCTTTTAGTTCGGTGTATAATTTTTCTTTTAGCTCGATGGGTATTTTTCTTGGAGCGTGGATGACGGGTTTTACCTCTGGATCTATTGTTATATGGTACTTGAACTCCCCGAAGCATCCTATAGTGTCATCAAAACACTCTGGATACATGTCAATCAAATGTTTCATGTCCATGATTTGTGGACGATTTTCCAGTGGGGTGTTGCTGTCGACTTTCAGTGATGTTTTTGTTAGTTCGTAGTTTACCGAGATTAACCCCAGCTTCTCGCAGCTGTTTAATCCCAGGATCGCCGTCCCTCGGAGTCGGTCACATAGAACATGCAGTTGATATTTCTGCTTTTGTGTGTTCCTTGTTCCGAGTTGTCTGATCTCGCTCCCCCCATACGCTGTCAGCGTGACGTTGTTTGCTTTTAAACATCCTCTTTTCGGGTATCTATCTTCGCCCAAGTTTTCGGGGAAGATCCTCTGGTATAGCCTCAGTGGAAGGATGTTGCTCTGAGCTCCTGTGTCCAACTTTACTTTTAGGTTGACGGTTGTGGGCTGTCCTTCGATCCTCTTTTTAATCTGGATGATAGTGTGCCATTCTTTCTTTGGGGTACTTTCCGCTCTGGATGTTTCGTGTAAGAGAACCTTTATGGTTTCAATGTTCAGAACTTTGTCGTACCCGCAGTCTTCATCATCTTGCTCACCCATGGTATGGATTTTGTTTTGCTTTTGTTGGTTCTACTGTCCACCTCTGCTTTTGGTGTGTAGCCCCTCTCTTTTAGCTCTGCACATCTTTTGCCAGTGGTTTGCTTTACCACACGTGTTGCAGCTTGTTCCATACGCTGGGCATTTTCTTCTGTCTGTGTAGTCGTGTTGTCTTCCGCAGTTTCTACATGTATTCTTCCCGCTGTCATATACTTGTTTTTGTGTGCTGTGCTTTTCGCGCACTGCATCTACTCTGTGATCGGTTCGGGAGTTGTCCGCACATCAGCCGTATGAGTATTCAGCATTTTCATCTGTTGTTTTGTGGCTTCGTGAGCCCTCGCTGTATCTATGGTTTCTGATATTCCGAGCTTTTCTTTTCCTATTAGTTCTTTTTGCACTTCTGTATGTGCTGATCCCCATATTAATTGGTCTACCAGCCTTTCTTCTAGTTCCGTAAACTTGCATTTGCTGGCTTCGTTTTTTAATCTCGTCAGGAAATTGTCAGCCGTTTCACCAGGTTCCTATCTTAAGCTTTGGAATTTATACCTGTGTATGCGATGGTTTGATTTAGGCTCGAGATGGTTACTGAACTTTTCATAAATCTCCGTAGGGTTCGTTTTATCCTCTTCGGATAAACTCCAGCTGTTATAGAGATCTAAGCCTTTTTCTCCCGCCCACAGTAGAATGTAGCTGACTTTTTCCTCATCGGAGGAGCCTTTCAGGAAACTTTTAAATGTAAGCTCGCATTTTTGCTTAAATTTCCGGAAAGCTTCCACGATATCGTCGGCTTCCCAGTTCATGATGGGGAGCATATTCACGGTCAGTGCATTGGACGCCGCTATTTTAGCTGCCCGAACGATTCGCGGTTAAAACGCTGCAGAGTTTACTTTTAAATTTCTTTCTTCAGTCTGATATCGTTTTTATTTGCGTAAGTTTTACTCACTTATGCCGCTGCCACCATGTTATGTCTTCTAGCGCTCGTAGTGCTTTGTAAAGATGACTCTGGACTCGGTAGTTTGTAATTATAAACTACTGTTTTATTTGAGTTGTAATCCTTGCCTGCCGCATGGTGCGGGGTGATATTTCCAAGTGCCTTGTGCGGCGCCTGCGCACTACTTTCCCAGCATCGTAGTACTGCTACACTTGATTTGAGTGTTAGTACACTTGTACAATGTAGTCCCAACATAACTATGTAACATGCACTGCCACAGAAGTACGATAGCAAAATACTGCAGATGTTGGAAATCCGAAATAACAACAGAAAATGCTGAAAAACTCAGCAGGTCAGGCAACATCCGTGGAGAGAAATTTGAGTTGACTTTTCGGGTCGAACCCTTCTTCAAAACTGGAAAGAAAAGAAAATAGATCGAAGGCAGGGCTGCGATCGGACAAAAGACGTGAAAGAAACAAAAGAGCTAGACGAGATGGTAATAGGCTGAGATTAGGTGTAAAGTGTACTGGCAGGGCAAGAGATAGCTGTCAGGTGTGAGAGAGAAACAAAAGGAAAGGGTGGGGGGGGGAAAGGAGTGGAAAAATTACAAGAAAAAATGTGTAATAGGGGCCGAGGTTATGATCTGAAATTGTTGAACTCGATATTGAGTCCGGAAGGCTGCAGAGTGCCTAATCGGAAGATGAGGTGCTGTTCCTCGAGTTTACGTTGAGCTTCCGTGGAACAATACAAGAGGCCAAGGACGGTGAGGTCCGAGTGGGAATGGAGCGGTGAATTAAAATGACAGGCGACCGGAAGCTCGGGGTCACCCTTACGGACTGAACGGAGGTGTTCCACAAAGCGGTCACCCAATCTGTGTTTGGTCTCCCCAATGTAGAGGAGACCGCATCGTGAGCAGCGAATACAGTATACTAGATTGCGAGAAGTACAAGTAAATCGCTGTTTCACCTGGGAAGGGGTGTTTGGGGCCCTGGACAGTGGGAAGGGGGGAGGTATAGGGGCAGGTGTTACATCTCCTCCGCTTGTACGGGAAGGTGCCAGGCGAAGGGAAAGGGCTGTTTGGGGTGATAGAGGAGTGGACTAGGGTGTCTCGGAGGGAGCGGTCCCTACGGAATGCTGAAAGGGGATGACTGTATCGGTGCCATTTCCTGCTCTCGCCCCGAACTTGACAATTTCATTCACTTTGCCTCCAATTTCCACCCTTCCCTCACCTTCACATGGTCCATCTCTGACTCTTCCCTTCCCTTCGTCGACTTCTCCGTCTCCATCTCTGGGGATAGGTTATCGCCCAATATTCACTACAAGCCCATTGACTCCCACAGCTACCTGGGCTACACTTCCTCCCACCCCGCTTCCTGTAAGGACTCTATTCCATTCTCCCAGTTTCTCCATCTCTGCCGTATCTGCTCCGATGATATCACCTTCCACACCAGTGCTTCAGACATGTCTTCCTTTTTCCGCAACCGAGGATTCCCCTCTGCCGTGGTTGACACTGCCCTCGACCGTGTCAGTTCTATCTCCCGCACTTCTGCCCTCACCCCTGCCCCTCCCTCCCGGAACCACGATAGGGTTCCCCTTGTCCTCACCTTTCACCCCACCAGCCTCCACATTCAATGGATCATCCTCCGGCATTTCCGCTACCTCCAAAGTGATCCCACCACCAAACGTATCTTCCCCTCCCCTCCCCTTTCAGCATTCCGTAGGGACCGCTCCCTCCGAGACACCCTAGTCCACTCCTCTATCGCCCCAAACAGCCCTTCCCCTTCACCTGGCACCTTCCCGTGCAAGCGGAGGAGATGTAACACCTGCCCCTATACCTCCCCCCTTCCCACTGTCCAGGGCCCCAAACACCCCTTCCAGGTGAAACAGCGATTTACTTGTACTTCTCGCAATCTAGTATACTGTATTCGCTGCTCACGATGCGGTCTCCTCTACATTGGGGAGACCAAACGCAGATTGGGTGACCGCTTTGCGGAACACCTCCGTTCAGTCCGTAAGGGTGACCCTGAGCTTCCGGTCGCCTGTCATTTTAATTCACCGCTCCATTCCCACTCGGACTTCACCGTCCTTGGCCTCTTGTATTGTTCCACGGAAGCTCAACGTAAACTTGAGGAACAGCACCTCATCTTCCGATTAGGCGCTCTGCAGCCTTCCGGACTCAATATCGAGTTCAACAATTTCAGATCATAACCTCGGCCCCTATTACACATTTTTTCTTGTAATTTTTCCACTCCTTCCCCCCCCCCTTTCCTTTTGTTTCTCTCTCACACCTGGCAGCTATCTCTTGCGCTGCCAGTACACTTTACACCTAATCTCAGCCTATTACCATCTCTTATGTTTCTTTCACGTCTTTTGTCCGATCGCAGCCCTGCCTTCGATCTATTTTCTTTTCTTTCCAGTTTTGAAGAAGGGTTCGACCTGAAACGTCAACTCAAATTTCTCTCCACGGATGTTGCCTGGCCTGCTGAGTTTTTCCAGCATTTTCTGTTGTTATTTCTGCCACAGAAGTAGGTCACTTGGCCTGAAAAGGCTACTGAACAACAAAGTACAGAAAGCAAAGTACTGCAGATGCAAAATTTGAAATGAAACAACAGAAAATGCTGGAAACACTCAGGTCAGGCAGCGTCCGTGGGGAGAGAGGAAGGTAAAGCTAACGTTTCAGGTGGGTTACTTTTTGTTCTGATGAAAGGCCTCCAGCCTGAAACGTTAACCTGACCTTCCTTTCTCCACAGATGCCGCCTGATCAAAAAAAAACGCAGAACTTGGTTTGTACCAGTAACTGAAAGCGTTACAATGTGTGAAAGTATTTCTTTGATTTTAGTGTAATTTGATTGAAGCATTGCTTTGCTGCTGCATGCAGAGTGCTTCCTTTAGATCACGTTGCTGACCTGTTGCTGTGTCTTAAGCTGCCTTTATCATGTTCTAGTACATCTAGTACAGGTACAGCTGTGCCCCAGGAGAATCAGGGGGTGAGACTATGAGGCCAAATTATAGCTGCAATTCAGGCCAAACCTTTCAAACACAGTGCTCGCTGCAATATGATGCTTCCACTTTCCACATCAACCATTCCTGTGGCCTTTATGAGTGAGGTTGACAATTTAATGTCAATTTGTGCTGCATTAAGCAAGCTTCTGCATTGCCAGTTAAATTGAGATTGCTCAGATTAACCTCGGGGCCCTTCAGTCTGTGCTGGATTTAAACCCAGAGATGAAGGCTGCAAATTTGCCGGCGGAGGTGGGTTGGAGTCGGGTTGAATGGTCGGTGGGTTCCGGTCCCGCTCCCGGTTGCCGTCACCCCGCAGGTGAAATTTTACCTTGATTGGCCTCATTATGGCCGACGTGTGGGTCCCTCCAGGTGATTGCTTGGCGCGCGTCAGATGCTCGCATCTGATGATGCGCTGTTTCAGTGAAGATTTAAAGGGGCCATGTCCTCTTTGCAGAAGCATTCGCTTTTTTCTCTCAGAAGTGCTGGCTGCTGCAGGAATGGCAGCGCAACAAACTAGGGCTGCACCCAGGCTCAATGAGGGCTCCCTCCATGCTCTTGTGGAGGGAGTTAGAGGACGTCAGGAGGTCCTCTTCCCTGGAAACGGAAGGAGGAGGCCTCTTCAGCAAACCAAGGCAGCTCGGCTGCAAATTGCTGAGGAGGTGAGTTCGAGGTCTGTGTGCAAGTGCACATGGGTTCAGTGTCGAAAAAGGTTTAATGATCTGTTGAGATCAGCTAAAGTGAGTATAACATCACACTTACCTTCAATCTGCGCCTTCCATCTCTTCTCATCCCCATCAATTTGCATTGGGAACCTTCCCCTGCACATCCCAACTCACTGTAACATCCCTTGCACCCTCACTCATCCCTCTCTTTCTCTGTACAGAATCAAGTCCCCATCTTGATATGCAACACTCACACCCTTATACAATGCCTACAACTTAAAATGCACAGGGAGGGAAGATGGTTAGTGCACCTCACTCCTTCACAGTCTGCCTCTGAACATCTATATCATGCATTCTTAACACTCACTTCATCAGTCTCTCTCAAACTCCACTAGTGTCCCTCACTACAGGAGAAGAGAGCCCACAATAAAAGGGAGAGGGGGAGGACAGGAGGAGGACCACCATCCCTGGTTCACCTTACGAGCGCTGAGGAGGCAGCCCTGGAGATCACTGGAGATGCAGAGGAGTTGGCAGTGAGGGATGGAGAGACAGGCATAGACTAGCAAGCTGGTTAGAAAATTGATTTCCAACTCTCTGATTTAGCAATCATGAGTGACTAATATGGGATATGATGTTCATAGAGAATAAGTACTGAGCATCTGCACAATGGCATGTATCTGCAACCTACATTTCACTTGTCTAACTCATGCATTTACTCCCCCATAGGACCATCGAGAGCTCCGCTTCCCACTGTACAGGAGGAAGAGCAGGAGCACTCCTCAGAGGAGCCACCAGCCTCTGAGGGAGCAGCGTCACCAGCACTCAGCGCACCCAGCACCAGCGCAGAGACGCACTCCTCGGTGGGTTTTTTGCGAGATAGAGTAGTGTTGTCACCTGGTGTATCATAGCTCACAAGTGAGCAGGAGCAGATGTTGGAGGCAGGGAAAGCAGTGGAGAGTCCTCGTCGGAGGACGCTGGGCTCTCCAAGCTCTGCTCAGCTGCATGTAGACGCTGTGCCTCTGGGGCCATCCAGAAGGAGAGCGGTGATGGAGCTTCAGGAACAAGTGCAGGAGGCTCTGAGTGGGTTTTTTCCCACGGTAACTGCGAGTGTGCAGAGAATGGAGGAGTTCATGCTAAACATGAGCAATGCCATGGTGAACGCTATGGGCAATATAGGTGCTGCAATGGAAAGGATGGCAACCTCCATGGAGCACATAAATCGCCAGACTCAGGAGAACATGGTAACACTTCTAAATAGATGGACATCCATGGAGGATAGATGGGTATCTATTGAGGAGAGAAACCAGAGGTTCATGGATGACCTTGTCGTGAGGAATGTCAGTACAGAGAAGGGTCCACATGGCTCTACCAATGTGCAGCAAGGTGCTCGCCAGCAACTTGCTAGTAGTGAAGTGCGGGTGACCCATGAGAGGGACGGTGATGTACGAGCACAAGGAAGTGGGGGCTCCTCTCCAAGCGCTCACACCCCCTTGCCACTGCCGAACCCTCGGTCAGAGCCCCATCTGCCTGAGGCAACAGGAATGGCTGAGTCTGCCCCTGCACAGCCGCAGGAGGAGCAGGCTTTGGCGGGGCCCTCAAAGGCTCCCAAAACCAGAGGACGACCGCCAAAGGCATCTAAGCACGAGCAGTAGGGAAGTGAGCAGGCTGCCTCCACATCTGCTGAAGCCACAGGGGTCTCACAACGTAGAAGCACGCGTAAGACAAAGATGTCACGCTAGTTATCACAAGGCATCTCACTTGGGTGGTATGATATAATTATTTGAAAAGTTTCTGTTCATAGCGATTTTTGTAATAAAATTATGTCGAACCAAGGTTTGGCATCGTTGTGGTGACAACTTGAGGTGGCACAGTTCAGGGTACGTGCGCCTTTAAATCCAGCAATGCTGGTTACAGTGCATCCATAGAGCCCAACACAGATTTGCAGAATAAAAACAGAATATTTGCGACAAGTGTTTGCTGTTAGAGGAACTCCGGCACCATGTTGATGTGCTTGAGACCGAGCTTCAGACACTGCGACACATCAGGGAGGGGGAGAAGTACCTGGACTCTATGTTTCAGAAGGTAGTCACACCTATGAAATTAATTAATCCAGATGTAGTCCGTGGTCAGGGACAGGACGGTGTGACTATGAGTGAGGCAGGTACAGGGATCCAGGAGGTAGTGTTGGAGGAGCCGCAGCCCTTGCTCTCGTCAAACAGGTTTGAGGTTCTTACTCCCTGTGGGGGCGGGAGCGGGGACTGCAGGGAGGATGAGCAACCTGGCCACAGCAACGTGGAGCAGGGGGCCATTCAAGTGGGGGGAGTAAAAAGAAACGTTGTACTGGTAGGGGATAGTATAACTAGGGGGATAGATAGGGTTCTTTGCAGTCGAGAGCGGGAGTCCTGAAGGCTGTGTTGCCTGCCCGGTGCCAGGGTCAAGGACATCTCTTCTGGGCTGGAGAGAAACTTGGAGTGGGAGGGGGAGGATCCAGTTGTCGTGGTCCATGTTGGTACCAATGACGTAGATAGAACAAGGAAGGGGGTTCTGTTAAAGGAGTATGAGCAGCTAGGGGTCAAATTAAAAAACAGAACCTCAAGAGTAATAATCTCTGGATTATTACCTGAGCCACGAGTGAATTTGGCTAGGATAAATAAAATTAGAGAGTTAAATGCGTGGCTCAAAGACTGGTGTGGGAGAAATGGGTTTTGCTTCCTGGGACACTGGCACCAGTACTGGGACAGGAGAGAGCTGTTCCGTTGGGACAGACTTCACCTGGCCAGTGCTGGGACTAAAATCCTGGTGAATCATATAACTAGGGCTGTAGAGAGGGCTTTAAACTAATTAGTGGGGGGGAGGTTTCTAGAGAGCAAATAATAAAAATGACAACAGAGAAGGTCATAGACCTAGGTAGCAGTGGGGGAATTAAAAACCAGAGAGTGTCAGGAAGGGACAGAATGTATGGAGTAAAAGGTAAAGTAGTAAAAGGGGAAAAAGCAGGAACTAAGTGTCACAAAACATATTTGAAAGTTCTTTATCTGAATGCATGTAGCATTCGTAACAAAATGGACGAGTTGACGGCACAAATAACCACATATGGGTATGATCTTGTGGCCATTACAGAAACATGGCTGCAGGGTGACCATGACTGGGAATTAAACATACGAGGGTATTTAACAATCAGGAAGGACAGGCAGGAAGGTAGGGGAGGTGGGGTGGCTATGTTAATAAAGGAAGGAATCACTGCAATACAGTAAAATGATATTGGGTCAAAGGATCAGGATAATTAAACAGTTTGGGTGGAGATAAGGAATAATAAGGGGAAAAAAACACTAGTGGGCGTAGTCTATAGGCCTCCTAACAGTTGCAACTCTGTTGGATGGAGTATTAATCAGGAAATAGTTGGGGCTTGTAATAAGGGAACAGCTATAATTATGGGGGATTTTAACTTTCATATTAACTGGACAAATCAAATTGGGCAGGGCAGCCTTGAGGAAGAGTTCATTGAGTGTATTAGGGATGGGTTTCTTGAGCAGTATGTAACTGAACCGACCAGGGGGCAGGCAATCTTAGATCTGGTCCTGTGTAATGAGACAGGATTAATAAAAAATGTCCTAGTAAAGGATCCCCTTGGAACGAGTGACCATAACATGGTTGAATTCCATATTCAATTAGAGGGTGAGAAGGTTGGATCTCAAACAAACGTACTGAGCTTGAATAAAGGAGACTATGAAGGTATGAGAGCGGAATTGATTAGAGTGGACTGGGAAAATAGATTAAAGGGTAAGACGGTACATGATCAGTGGTGTACATTCAAGGAGTTATTTTACAACTTTCAGAAAAAATATATTCCACTGAGGAAAAAAGGGTGTAAAAGAAAAGACAGCCATCCGTGGCTAAGTAAAGTAATAAAGGATAGTATCTGACTAAAAACAAGGGCATATAAGGTAGCCAAATCTAATGGGAGGATAGAAGATTGGGAAGTCTTTAAAAGACAGCAAAAAATAACTAAAAGATTGATTAAGAAAGGGAAAATAGATTATGAAAGTAAATTAGCTAAAAATATAAAAACAGATAGCAAGAGTTTCTATAGTTATATAAAAAGAAAAAGGGTGGCTAAAGTAAATGTTGTTCCCTTAGAGGATGAGACCGGGAAATTAATGGTGGGAAACATGGAGATGGCAAAAACGCTGAACAAATATTTTATATCAGTCTTTACAGTAGAGGACACTAAGAATATCCCAACACTGGGCAAACAGGGGGCACTAAGGAAGTGGTACTTGGTAAAATAATGGGACTTAAGGCGGATAAATCCCCTGGACGTGATGGCTTACATCCTAGGGTCTTGAGGGAAGTGGCGGTAGGGATTGTGGATGCATTGGTAATAATTTTCCAAAACTCCCTGGACTCAGCAAAGGTCCCGGCAGATTGGAAAACTGCTAATGTAATACCCTTATTTAAAAAGGGTAATAGACAGAAGGCTGGAAACTATAGACCAGTTAGCCTAACATCTGTGGTTGGTAAAATTTTAGAGTCGATTATTAAGGAGACAGTAACGGGACATTTGGATAAACATAATTTAATAGGACAAAGTCAGCATGGTTTTACGAAGGGGAAGTCATGTTTGACAAATTTGCTTGAGTTCTTTGAGGACGTAACATACAGGGTGGATAAAGGGGAACCAGTGGACGTAGTGTATTTAGACTTCCAAAAGGCATTTGACAAGGTGCCACACAAAAGATTATTGCTCAAGATAAAAAATCACGGGATTGGGGGTAATATTCTGGCATGGGTGGAGGAGTGGCTATCTAATAGAAAGCAGAAAGTTGGGACAAATGGTTCATTCTCAGACTGGCAATCAGTAACTAGTGGTGTTCCGCAGGGGTCAGTGCTGGGACCCCAACTCTTTACAATCTATATTAACGATTTAGAGGAAGGGACTGAGTGTAACATATTAAAGTTTGCAGATGATACAAAGATGGGAGGGAAAGTAGTGAGTGAGGAGGACATAAAAAACCTGCAAAGGGACATAGATAGGCTAAGTAAGTGGGCAGAGATTTGGCAGATGGAATATAATACTGGAGAGTGTGAGGTTATGCACTTTGGCAGGAAAAATCATAGAGCAAGTTATTATCTTAATGGCAAGAAACTGGAAAGTACTGCAGCACAAAGGGATCTGGGGGTCCTCTGCATGAAACACAAAAAGTTAGTATGCAGGTGCAGCAGGTGATCAAGAAGGCCAATGGAATGTTGGCTTTTGTTGCTAGGGGGATGGAATATAAAAACAGGGAGGTATTGCTGCAGTTGTACAAGGTATTGGTGAGACCGCACCTGGAATAGTGCATACAGTTTTGGTGTCCATACTTAAGAAAAGACATACTTGCTCTCGAGGCAGTAGAAAGAAGGTTCACTCAATTAATCCCGGGGATGAGGGGGTTGACATATGAGGAGAGGTTGAGTAGATTGGGACTTTACTCATTGGAGTTCAGAAGAATGAGAGGCGATCTTATTGAAACATATAAGATTGTGATGGGGCTTGATCGGGTGGATGCGGTGAGGATGTTCCCAATGACAGGTGAAACTAGAACTAGGGGGCATAATCTTAGAATAAGGGGCTGCTCTTTCAAAACTGAGAAGAGGAGAAACTTCTTCACTCAGAGGGTGGTAGGTCTGTGGAATTTACTGCCCCAGAAAGCTGTGGAAGCTACATCATTAAATAAATTTAAAACAGAAATAGATAGTTTCTTAGAAGTAAGGGGAATTAGGGGTTACGGGGAGCGGGCAGGAAATCGGACATGAGGCTAGGTTCGGATCGGTCATGGCCCTGTGGGTGGCGGAGCCGGCCCAGGGGCCGTGTAGCCTGGTCCTGCTCCTACTTCTTGTGTTCTAATTCTATGTTAGATTTCAGGAGAAGGTTCTATTCACAGGGATTAGTGGAGACCTCGGGAACAGGCTGCCAGCTAGGAATCCTTCAAGAGTAAATTGGGCCTGTTCTTGGCTGGGGTGGAGATCACCTCTTACAGAAGGTAAGTACTGTAGGAAATACAGGGACAGAGTGATCTCCTGGACGAGTTTCGATCGCCTAGATGGGTCGGAGAGGAATTTCCCAGATTTTTTCTCCCAAATTGGCACATTGGGTTTTTTATCTGGTTTTTCGCTTCTCCCGGGAGATCACATGGGTTCGGGTGGGATGGAGAGTGAAAGTAGATTTGAGGTTAGGATCAGATCAGCCATGATCTTATTGAATGGCGGAGCAGGCTCGAGGGGCCGATTGGCCTACTCCTGCTCCTATTTCTTATGTTCTTATGTAATATGCCCCCCAAATGACTCAATCACCAAGCTTAGAGATTTCTAAATGACTAGATTGAAGACTGCAGCTTTTACACTGCACTTGCAGCTCTGAAGTCTGCAGCTGGCTGGTGTTCACGCCACACTTTTCCGAACGTCGCGAAACCCGAGCCAGCAGCTGGAAATTCAAAATAAACCCTGAAAATTGCTCACAAATACCTGTTAATAGGCAGTTAATTGCCTTTAATCCCTTTCTCGCCGCTTGGTGTCGGGTCCATTTGCAAATCGGGGACCCGACACTCGGGAAGGTTGTGTGGAGGCAGGGTTCGGAACCCGCCGTCAATCATAACGACTTTAACCTCTGACCCGCCTCCAAACCCGCCCTCAGTGCCAGCAAATTCGCGGTCGAAGCAACAGTATGTTAATTCAGTGTGCCATCCAGTCCCCCGAAAATCCTTCAAATTGTGCAGAATGTACACCAGAGTCCAACTCACTCAACAGGAACAGCTGTCACATGCTCCGATACAACTCAGGGACCTCATTTCATCAGCACGGGGAGAAACATTGACCCTAAAACTCTGATTCGCATCATTTAAAACCATATCAAACATCTTCTCTATCAAATAGCATCTTTTGCTACATCCTTTCTACTCCTGTCGCAACAGGAATGATTCACTGCATGACCTCTGACAACCTCGTGTATCAACAGCCTATCTCACAGCTGAATGTATTGCTGAAGAAAGTGTGCTGCTCATTTCTCCTGCACTTGGGGCTTCCAATAAGATCCTTGCTGCCAGTAGGAAGCCTCAGTAATATATTACATTTGATGGAACATCTGCTTTATTAATGGCTGCAAACGTGCCTTTTTTATACAATAGCCTGGTTAATCCATATGACTTTGTCTTTGACAAATGCAAGAAGATTCTTAAGACACTAAAGAATTTTAACTCTAGTACGATAGCAAAATACTGCAGATGTTGGAAATCCGAAATAACAACAGAAAATGCTGGAAAAACTCAGCAGGTCAGGCAACATCCGTGGAGAGAAATTTGAGTTGACGTTTCGGGTTGGACCCTTCTTCAAAACTGGAAAGAAAAGAAACTAAATCGGAGGCAGGGCTGCGATCGGACAAAAGAATAAAAGAAACAAAAGAAGTAAAAGAGATTAGAAGCTAGACGAGATGGTAATAGGCTGGGATTAGGTGTAAAGTGTACTGGCAGGGCAAAAGATAGCTACTCAATATCGAGTTCAACAATTTCAGATCATAAGCTCGGCCCCCATTTCATTTTCTCTTGTAATTGTTCCACTCCTTTCCCCCCCCCCCTTTCCTTTTGTTTCTCTCTCACACCTGGCAGCTATCTTTTGCCCTGCCAGTACACTTTACACCTAATCCCAGCCTATTACCATCTCGTCTAGCTTCTAATCTCTTTTACTTCTTTTGTTTCTTTTATTCTTTTGTCCGATCGCAGCCCTGCCTCCGATCTAGTTTCTTTTCTTTCCAGTTTTGAAGAAGGGTCCAACCCGAAACGTCAACTCAAATTTCTCTCCACGGATGTTGCCTGACCTGCTGAGTTTTTCCAGCATTTTCTGTTGTTATATAAAGAATTTTAACTGTTCTGTCAGTTCTCACAGTCCATGAAATTATCCAGTAACTTTTGTCGGACAAAGTTCAGTTTCCATAGTGCTTTCATTTAATAACATATACATAGAGATATTACACCAATTTAAAAGGCAGCTGCCCGCATCATACTTTTGTTTTGGTAAAAATGCCTTTTAGTTTGTGAGAGCTCATTCTCTGAGTGTTAGGGTTTCAAACCGTAACTGGCTGACAGACAGGACGTACTCAACCCCACCTGTCCTGAAAACAATAACACCTTGCATTTATGCAGTGCTTTTAACTTAGAAAAATATCCCAAGATGCTTCACAGAGGTGTAAAGCAAAACAGATGCCGAGCCAAAGAAGCAGAGATTAGGAGGAGCGACCAGAAGCTTGATCAAAGAAGAGGTTTGGTGGGTGCTAGCAGCCCTCTGGTACCTCATCCATGTAGTCATTCTTCAAAGTGAGCACTTGTGGGCTATCTGACTGTGGTCAACGTTTTAGCCGAGTCTGATCAGGTCCTCACTCAAAGTTCACACATTTACAGTTTCACTGGGAGGGAGGGGGAGTCACTATATAGGAGTATTCAGAATTGAAAATTCAGACAGATTTATCCCCTCCCACAGGAGAGACATGGAAAGCAATTTTACCAGACGCATCACTACAGTAGCGATCAATTAACGATTCTGCCACATCACTCCACAATGTCCACTAATTTGTCTCTCTCTCTCTTCCTCCACACGCAGACAAGCACACACACACACACACACACACACACACACACACACACAGAGCGATTTCCTGATACCAAGCATGTAGGATATAAATGGCTCACCTCTGCGATTTGAATTCAAAGCAAGCTTAGACTGATGGAATGAAGCTCTCCTCTGCCTGCTGGATATATCAGTCTTGCATGAAATCAGTCTGGGGAGTTTTAGTATATATCTTTAGTCATGGGCTTAAAGTACAAAACCACCCCAGATTGGCATTAAATTGGCAATATCACTCAGAGAGACCACAGGACTGCTGGTGTGTCAAGATGAAAAAAATACTGTAGGGGTGCTTTCTGAGGCTGTGGCTGCGTCACATTAGGGCATGGTAAAGGTTGCTTTATTCTGCATCCATACCTATCTTGGGGAGTGCAAGATAGGACCACAATGAGGGATGTTAGTGCTGCAGAATAGATTTCTTCCCCATTTTAGGTACCTAGGGGGAGAAATTCAGTATCGCCCTGTTTGGGGCGCCGTTATCGGCCGTGTGCAAAATTTAGCACCTGGCGCTAATTATCGCCTCCGATGGCAAACTTGGCTTTTATCGCCCCTGAAGGTGATTGGAGCGCTAAATCAGGCGCTACACACCTCTCTTAAGGCGTTAAGGCCGAGGAGCGAGGCGCTACCTCAGAGTGCGGGCGCAGCGCAGGTGCTGTCAGTTACTGATTGAACACAGACACACTGGCGCCGGTCAGTTCTTAAAGGGGAGGGTCGATCTTGCTCTCCAGCCACACCCTGCTCATTGGAGCCTTGAATCTCGGCCTGGACAGACCTGTGCCTAAATCTTCCAGCCAAGGACTATGGAGAGGGCCTGGGAGCGAGCACAGCGCTTCAGCGCGCGGGCCTTGGCGGCTCTGGTTGGCGCGGTGGAGCGCAGAAGATCTATACTGTATCGAGAGAGTGGCAGGAGGCCTTTGCCACGTGTGTACAGAAGAGTGTGGAGGGAGGTGGCTCAGAGCGTCTTCTCAAGGAGCATGGTGCCCAGGACCCATATCCAATGTAGAAAAAAGTTCAACAACCTCACTCGGGTCATCAGGGTGAGTGGCTTTTTTCAAAACCTCTCCATCCCTCCATCTCAACCTCACTCTATGGCCAGAGGATCTTAAAAGCCCCAATGCCCAACACTCATCCAAGACCTATGGCCCTTTCATCAAACACACACGCACATTCCACACTTTGCATACAGTAAGGGCTATTCAACTATGGGAGACACATCAGGCAAGACCATGGCTGCATACAGTAAGGGCTATTCAACTATGGGAGGCACATCAGGCAAGACCATGGCTGCATACAGTAAGGGCTATTCAACTATGGGAGGCACATCAGGCAAGACCATGGCTGCATACAGTAAGGGCTATTCAACTATGGGAGGCACATCAGGCAAGACCATGGCTGTATATTTACTCAGACGCCGTCCTTTTTCTTGCAGGCCAAGCTATCTCATGATAGGAGGCAGCAGCAATGGACGGGTGGAGGGCGGCCTCAGCTGCAACCCCTCAGCGATCTTGAGGTGCGCGTCCAGAGGATAGTGGCAAGCCACTTGTTCCTCACAACACCAGCCTTTGACACTTTCAATCCACCTTACTAAATCGCTGCACTCATTCCTCCCTTGCTGCCACCCTGTCCTCACGCTAAAGCCACTCTTGTACCTCCCTGCTTTCAGATGGTGATTCACCAGTTGAGGAGACGGGCCCTGAAGCTGCCAGTGGGAGTGAAGCTGAAGGCGAGGAGGAAGAGGAAGCCGGAGCATCAGCGCCGCCCTCTCCCGAGGAAGCCCATGCCCACACTGGGAACTCGCCTTCCCTGGAGGGGAGCAGGGGGGAAGGGTCTGATGAGGGTGAAGCTCCGGTACCCAGCGGGCTGCAGCAACACGATGGGGGTAGGGAAGCTCGGGGGCCTTCTCCCCGGAGGGAGAGTATGCCATCGAGTCCTACTGCACTGGACACAGAGGAGGAGCGGCTCCTCACTGAAATGAACACCCAGGCGGTGCAGAGGCACACTGAGCTCATGGGTGCAGTGGGAAGGGTGCCCGAATGCATTGAATCACTGGCAAGGAGTGTGGAGCACTTCGCTGTAGCACAGGCGGATGCCACGCAACTGCTTAGTGCTGCAATGCAGTCACTGGCTGCCATGAGCCCATCTCAGACTGTTCTCATGCAGACTCAGATTGAGGCCACGCAAGCACTGACTGCTGCCATCCTCGCTGGTTCGGACACATTTCCCCGGGGCTCTCACCGCGCCGCAGCAGGCCAGCAATCTGTTCTCCAGCAGATTGCTCCGGATGCTGAGGTGCTGCCCCATGGGAGTGCCAGTGTGTTGGTCGAGCAGGGAGGTGCTGTCCTCTCTCAGCATTCCTGCTGCCACCACTGTCACTTCTCCACTGCACTTGCCACCGCCTGTAGCCCAGACTGCTGCCACCCATGCAGAGTTGGTGCAGTCTGCAGCCGGGCTCTCCAAGCCCAGAGCTGGTCGAGGCCGTCCTTCAAGGGCATCTGCAGTCTCAGGTTCTGACAATCAGCAGCCTTCCACCAGCCTTGCTGCAGCCACTGGGGTCCCATTACGGAGGAGCAGTAGGGTGGGAAGAGGGGAAGTGTGCAAGGGAAGGAGATCACCCTCGAAGGGCAAAAAATAGGAGGTGTGACAAAATATTGTTCATTTTTTTATTAAAGGCCGAGGTTCGTGGTCAAATTTTTTTTACTGTTTTGGACATTGTCTCCAGGTTGTGAGAGCCAATTATGTTAATGATTGTTTTTTTTTGTGTTTCTATTAGTTTGTCATGCGGAAATGACACACACAGAGTTTGTAAAATAAAAACGTTTTTGTATTCAAAATGTACATGTTTGGTCTTTGCAATCATTGTTGCCTTGACCGGCTTAGGGGTTGCGGGTTGGTTTCATTCAGGTTGTTCTCAATGGCAGAAGCCATTTCCTCAGAAGGGGCCTAGAAGCGGCTTGCTATCAGCCTTTGACGGACGGCCCTTCCAGTTTCTACACTGTGGGCCTCCCTCCCGCCTTGGTGCTGCTGATGATCTTCTCCTCATCTTCCTCCTCCTCTTCCTCCTCCTCCTCTGGTGGTGCTCCAAGGCTTGGTGGCATTGGCTGGGTCCTGAGGATTGCCAGCTTATGCAGCATGCAGCACACAACAACGAAGTGGGAGACTCGCTCAGGCGAGTACTGCAGGGCTCCTCCAGAATGCTCCAGACAGCGGAACCGTTGCTTGAGCACGCCGATTGTGAGCTCAACGATGTTCCTGGTAGCTAGATGGCTCTTGTTGTATCGCAGCTCAGCAGGGGTGTTGGGCAAACAGAGCAGTGTCATCAGCCAGGTGCACAGAGGATATCCCTTGTCCCCGAGAAGCCAGCCACCTGGGTGATGCGGTGCCTGGAAAAGTTCTGCCACAGTAGTCTGGCGCAGGATGAAGGCATCGTGGCTGCTGCCAGGATAGTGGGCATTGACAGCGAGTATCAGCTGTCTGTGGTCACAGACCAACTGAATGTTTAAGGAATGGAAGCCCTTTCGGTTGTGGAAATCCTCGGCATTCTCATGCGGAGCACGCAAAGCCACATGTGTGCAGTCAATGGTGCCCTGCACCATGGGGAAGCCCGCTATCCTAGCAAAGCCCATTGCGCATTCTTGCTGCTTGTCCGGGGTCATGGGGAAAGAGATGTACTCTTGTCTCCTTTTAAAGAGGGCATTTGTGACCTGACGGATGCAGCAATGCACCGCAAACTGGGAGATATTGGCAATGTTCCCAGTAGCTGATTGAAATGAACCAGTGGCATAAAAGTTGAGAGCCACTGTTATCTTCACTGCCACCGACAGAGACGTCCTGCTCCTCAGTTGAGGTTGCAGATCTGGCTGAAGCAGGTGGCAGAGCTCAGTAACCAGCTCCTTGCTGAAGCGCAGCCTTCGCAAACACTACTCCTCAGGCATATTAATGTAGTGTAGGAATTAACGAATTCCTATGAATAATGGAGATCGACACAAGAGAACAATTAAACAGGTCATTACTCAACGGAGATGCCACGAGGACTGCCTGGGCAGCTCCGTGGTTTGCGACGTGACGTCATCGCGTTTACCCGCATTTTCCCACGCTCTTAAAGGGGCCACGCCCCGTACATGCAAACTCTATATACAAAACACAGTAATGCCTAACACAATGGTACAGGTTTAGGCTGGTGTTAGAACATCATTAACGAGAATTATATACAGTTAGCCAGAGTCATTCAGTGGTTCTGCCACATGCGCCCCCCCAGAATTCGCTTTAACGGACAAAGTCAAACGGTGAGGGGGTCTGACGAGCCTGTCAGAATGACTCCTGTACTCTCGAGGCGGAGGCTGCTGGTCGGCTGGCGGTCTGGCGGGCGGTCGCACTTGATCTGCCGTAACGACGATGGGTGGCCGACCCTGCCTCGGCAGTTGTGCTGTCTCGACGGGGCGGTCGAGGTCTAAATGTGCTGGCTTTAAGCGGTCGACCGAAGTGTGGTCCGGTTTACCACCAACATCTACCGTGAAGGTTTTGTCCCCTGCTTCCAACACGCGGAAGGGACCGGTATATGGGGCCTTGAGTGGATCCCTATGTGCGTCATGGCGAATAAAAACGTATTCAGGGAACGTGTGACCTCTGCAACCCGTGGTGCGAAACATCTGGCCGCCTCTTGGTAATTAGCAAGCTGGGCAGACGCGGACCATGGCTCCGTCGATGTTGGTAAGAAGTCCCCCGGGACTCGCAGTGGCTGACCATACACAAGCTCCGCTGATGAAGAGTGAAGGTCTTCTTTGGGGGCCGTGCGAAGGCCCAACAGGACCCATGGTAGCTTGTCTGCTCACCCAACGTCCTGGAGGCTGGCCCTCAGGGCGGCTTTCATTGAACGGTGGAAGCGTTCGCAGAGGCCATTCGCCTGTGGGTGGTAGGCTGTGGTGCGGTGTAATTTGACACCGAGTCCTTGGGCCACTGCGCTCCAGAGTTCGGAGGAATACTGTTGTAGTGTATGAACCCGTCTATCTTTAAGGGAACTATTGAATGTAACCGTTCACCTTTAAGGGAACTACTTTAGGTGTGGCACTATTTGTTTGGCTTCTGTATACTGTAATACCGATAGTGACCACACCAGTATATAAGTGTTGTGCCAGGAGTTATTGGGCAGATTCGCCCGGACCTTCGAATAGTAAAGACCTGTTTTGTTTGTTACTTCTGAAGTCTGTGTATTTATTAACTGCACAACCCACAGACTTTACAGTGGCGACGAGTCCGATCGTACCCTGCGGCAAGATTACCAAAAGCAACGAAGAGCGTCGAAGAGAGACAACCGCCCTCGTCGTGCTACCAAAGGAAAACACGAGGCTGCAACAACAGAAAGCAGGAAGGCTAACAACAAAAGCTGTATCAGCAACAGGCACTGACTACCCTTCTGCCACGGTGCGGAGTGAGCCGACCAGCAAGAAACAAGGCGGCCGAAGAGACTGTGAGTAGGGGAAGGGGTAGAAGTATCCGGAGGATAAGGGCAGAGCACTCGACCTCGGTCAAGGGGGAGCTGTGCCGGCCAAAAGTCGGGTCCAACGGCGTCGGGTGACAGCTGGACCGCGATCGGCGGGAAAAGTCCGGGCAGCGACCGCAGCCACGAAGCGCTGAGCCTGCGAGTAGGCGCGGGAAGAGAAACCCAGCCGCAGCCGGGGAGGGAAACACCGGTCTGCGAGAGGGCTGGGGAGGCGAACGGGAACCGTGCGGGTGAGAGCCGGGTGCGGAGAGAGAGACTGCGAGGAGCCAGTCCAGCGGCTGAGCTGTTCTCCACCAACGGGGTACTCAGAGCCGGCAAAACCGAACGTGCGGGAGTGGGTGAGAGACACAGCCGAAAACGGGGTGAGAGACTGCGCGAGAGCCAGTCCAGCGGCTGAACTGTTCTCCACCAACGGGGTACCCAGGGCCGGTAGCACCAAACGTGCGGGTGAGAGAGCGACAGAGCCGGGTACGGAGAGAGAGACTGCGCGAGAGCCAGTCCAGCGGCTGAACTGTCCTCCGTTAACGGGGTGTACCCAGCGCCGGTAGAGCCGTGCGGGCGGGAGGAAAAGACATAGCCGAGTAAGGGGAGCTGTGCGGAAGCCAGCCAGCGGCTGAACCTGTCCGCTGTGGGGGAAGCGTACCCCTTCCACCGGGAAGAAGCGCGGGAAGCCGCCATTAGGTGGAGAAGACGCCAGAAGCGGGAAACCGCCATTGAAGTGGGCGGGGCGAGAAAGAAAGAGCGGGAAACCGCCGATTTCGTGGGAAAACCGCCATCTTAGAAACAAACAAATAAATAAGAATACTTAAAGAAATACTGGTGCTGCTCCCAAGGGAAGAAAAATGCCTAAGCGAGGGAATATTAACGACTTTAATTCGGAAATAGAAGACTGGGCCACGTACGTGGAACGCATAGAGATCTATTGCGAAGCCAACAAAATAGAGGAAGATGACAAGGCGATAACATTGCTAAACTCGATGGGGGCAAAAACATACGGGCTCTTGAAGCATCTAATAGCACCAAATAAACCAGCGGATCAGACCTTCGAAGAGATTGTGGCTGTGCTGAAGGACCATTTGAACCCCACACCGCTGATGCTGGCTGAACGATTCAAATTCTACGCAAGAACGCAGAAGAAAGACGAAAGCAATGCGGAATACTTGGTCGAACTGCGTAGGCTAGCGAAATACTGCCAGTTCGGAGGGAATCTGACAGAAGCGCTGCGGGACAAGTTCGTATGCGGATTGTCCAAAGAAGGGACGCAGAAGCGACTACTGGAAGAGAACGACCTCACACTGGACAGGGCTGTCCTTATAGCTGCATCGCACGAAGCCGCAGTGAAAGAAACGGCGGAAATGCAACTAAAGGCGGCGGCACTTGGGGTGGACCAAATTACTTCAAGCACAACAAAATGCTACCGTTGTGGGAAGACAACGCATGACCAGAATCAATGCTGGTTTAAGAACCAAGAGTGTAGGAAATGTGGCAAACTGGGTCACATCACGAAGGTATGCCGGTCCGGGAAAAAGACCAATAATCAAAGGAAGCCACCACAAGAAAAGTACAACAAGGTACACAAGGTGGCTGAGAAGAGTTCAGACGAACAGAATTCAGACTCAGACCCAAACAACCAGGAGCTGGGTAGGCTGAGAATCCACAATGTGGGTAAAGAAACGGATCTACAGGCCATCTGGGTCATACTAAAAATAGCTGGAGTCCAAGTAAGAATGGAGCTGGACACTGGATCAGCTCTATCAGTCATCAACCGAAGGGACTACCACCGGCTATTCTCTCACATACCTTTAAGAAATACCAAGTTCGTATTACAGACATACACGGGGCATAACGTATACCCCGTGGGGAAAATAAGAGTCAAGGTGAGAGATAGGGGTAAAGAACACCCAAGAATGAACTTGTACGTATTACCTGAGGGAGGACCACCACTTCTAGGACGGGAGTGGATTAAGAAAATAGACATGGAATGGCATTACCTAAAAGCCATAATGAGGGAGGACTCGGTGCAAGCTATTAGCTCAGATTCTGAAATGGATGATGATAAGACCAAGTCGAATATGGAAGACAAGGCTAAAAGGGACTTGCCGACGATGGGAAAGAAAATGAAGACATGCAGAAGGACTTATGGTACCAAGAAGAATAAAGCTGCAGAGCAGAACTCCAGGTTGACAGAGAATTCTGAGCCTGTTCAAGCAAAGGATTCATCCATGACGGAAGAACACCGAGCTCGGACGCAAACTTATGTCAAAGTACGACAACAATTAGAACAGTTGAGTGACCGTCTCGTACAAGAGATGAAAAATATGGAAAGGTTCTGGGACACCGAATGGGAGAACCTGGAAAGACTACAGAGACAGCTAGCTCAAGCAGAGAGCGACCATAGAGCCATCGTGGTCAAATACCAATCACATTCCCCTGATGCTGTTCAGGAACTAGAATATTTACAGAATGAACCAAAGGAAGAGGAATCTTCAGGGAGCCAGGATTTTATTCCAGTTCTTCTCTACGACTCCTTACAAGCAGAGTGTGAGAAGTTGAAAGAACAGTATGAACAGGCCCAGGCTACAATTCTGGAGGGGGTTAACTCGGCAGCCTCCGAAAAGCTAGTTTTAGTAGAAGCATATGAACAACTAAAGGTTGAACATGAGCAAGAAGTCCAAAGGCTGCAGGAAATTCTTGATGAGCTCAAGGCCAAGACAGACTCATCGGTAGGAGATCCATCCATAGATGAGAAATTAGAGGTGAAAATCATGGCAGAGCATGAAAGACAGGATGTCCAAGAACTTATAAAAACATTGAAGGACACCCAAGACAAATATGAGGCGGCAATGACCGAGGTTCAACAACTTGAAGAACAGATTCAACTGGGAATCCTTTCAGTGGAAGAACAGGACACTGTAAGAATGGTCCCTGAACATGAACTAGAGAGCATCAGGGCGCAACTTTTCCGAGCGCTGAAAGCCAAAGTTCAAGAGGAACGTAAGGTGGAAGTATTGGAGAAAGAGGTGGAGGAAATGGAGAAGACTCTGATCCACCGTGTTCCCAGGGAAGAGTTAACGGTCAGCCAACTCCTTCATATGCTGAAGGACAAGACTCTGCAAGGGGAACAATCTGAACACGAGCTTCAATCTTCAGGGGGAACGAGTTCGGAGCTCTCAAAAGTCACGGAGATAGCTGAGGTGGCAACACAAATTTTACAAGGATGCCAAAAGTACGTTGAATCACGTCAAGGTGAACAGAAGAATGTGGAAACCGTTACTTCAGTAGAAGGGTTAAATAGCCTGATAACGCAATTACCGATGGAAAGGAAGGTATTGAACTCACAAATGAGGTCCGTCGTGAAGGAATGGCAGATAACCCAGGAAGAGCGGGATGAATATGAATGCATGAAGAAGGCTTTTCAAGAAAGATGTTTAGGGAAGGAACCACCGTCAGCTAACGTCCAGACGGGTGAGGAGGAAGAAGAAGTCTCTCTCGCTGGCCTAACTCAGGACGAACCCAAATATTACCATGACCTGTTGAGTGACACTGAATATTACGAGGATGTGGTCTGCCCAGCTTGTGATGAAAACTCTCAAAGTGCTGAAATCCGAAGGAAGCACTTAAGGTCTAAGGAACGTAGAGAGTTGGTGGCGCTACAGCTGGCAGCCGAGAAAGGAGCTCCGAGAGTTTCAAAAAGGCAGAAAAGAAAAAGAAGAAGCAGAAGATAATAACTGTCTAAAATATTAGCACTTCTACCATTCCAGGCGGGACATTACGAAAGGAGCTAAATTAGTTGAAAAACTGGAAAATGTCAAGACAGCCAGTTGGTTGTAAAAGTCCGCACTGCTGGTTCAACAGGACGAAGGTTCAAGCTGTTACGTCAAGAAAAAGGCTATGGAGGAGTCACGCGAGCCAGGTAATCCGGCTACACCAAAGAAATGTTGTTCGGAACGAGTCAAGATCAGAGACTGAATCTATGAACTGTTTCCGCAGAGACTGAACCTGTGAACTGTTTCCACCGAGATTATATTTGTAAATTGTTTTATATGACATTGACTCCACCGAGATTATATCTGTAATTTGTTTTATAGGAAGTTGAAGATATGTATGTTTAACGGGGACTCTGTAAGTAATAAGCTAAAAAGGGAGGATTGTAGTGTATGTACCCGTCTATCTTTAAGGGAACTATTGAATGTAACCGTTCACCTTTAAGGGAACTACTTTAGGTGTGGCACTATTTGTTTGGCTTCTGTATACTGTAATACCGATAGTGACCACACCAGTATATAAGTGTTGTGCCAGGAGTTATTGGGCAGATTCGCCCGGACCTTCGAATAGTAAAGACCTGTTTTGTTTGTTACTTCTGAAGTCTGTGTATTTATTAACTGCACAACCCACAGACTTTACAACTGTGGTCCCCTATCTGACGAAATATCTGCGGGCACTCCGAACCGGGCGACCCAGGTGGAAATGAACGCCCTGGCCACGTCCGCCGAAGTTGTGGATGACAAGGGGACCGCCTCCGGCCATCTGGTGGTGCGGTCAACCATGGTCAGGATGTGTGAAAAACCATGGGAGGTTGGGAGTGGTCCTACCAAGTCCACGTTGACATGGTCAAAACGTCGCTCCGGAACTGTGAAGGTGGCCAACGGAGCTTTGATGTGGCGCTGTACCTTGGCCTTATGGCAGACCACGCAGGTGTTGGCCCAGTCGCGGACGTCTTTATGCATGCCATGCCATACAAATTTCGCTGACATCAGTTTCTGAGAGGCCTTCATTCCTGGGTGTGACAACCCATGTATGGCGTCGAACGCTTTGCGGCGCCAGACGACCGGCACGACAGGGCGAGGATCCTGTACGGAGACGTCACACAACAGCGTGGTACCTGCCGAATGGAACTTGACGTCGGCCAACTGGGGGCCAGTGATGGCCGTTCTGTAAGCTTGGACTTCCGGGTCTGAGGCTTGGTCTGCTGCCATGAGGGCGTAGTCGATGCCCAAATGAACCGTATTGACGATCGCGCGGGAGAGGCAGTCTGCCACCAGGTTGTCCTTACCGGCCACGTGCTGTATATCCGTGGTGAATTTGGATATGTAGGTCAGTTGATGCTGCTGTCGGGCTGACCACGGTTCGGCGGTCTTGGCCATTGCAAAGGTTAGCGGCTTATGGTCCACAAAGGCGGTGAAAGGACGTCCTTCGAGTAGGAACCGAAAATGGCGGATGGCCAGAAAAAGGGCGAGCACCTCCCGGTCGAACGTGCTGTATGCTTTCTCGTTCTGCTGTAGCTGATGGCTGAAGAATGCCAACGGCTGCCACGTCCCGTTCACCCACTGCTGTTGCACGGCACCGACTGCGTAGTCCGACGCGTCGGTGGTGAGGGCGATGGTGGCTCCTGGCAGCGGGTGCGCCAGCATAGTCGCATTGGCTAAGGCGCTTTTGGTGTCGGCGAACGCTCGGGCCATGTCATCTCTCCAGTCTACCGGGTTCTTGCCAGTCTTGCCCTTGAGGGCCTCGTACAGGGGCTGCATGAGTAGTGCCGCCTTAGGCACAAAACGGTGGTAAAAGTTTACCATGCCTAGGAATTCCTGCAGAGCCTTTACGTTCTGCGGGCATGGAAAGGATGTCACCGCCTCTACTTTCGAAGGTAAAGGAACCGCTCCCTCTGAGGTGATGCGATGCCCCAGGAAGTCAATTTGGTGCAGGCCAAACTGACACTTGGCTGGGTTGATAATCAGGCCGTGTTGGCTGAGGTGTCGAAAAAGGGTGCGTAGGTGACAGGTATGTTGTTCCTTAGTAGGACTGGCAATCAGGATATCATCTAGGTAGACGAAGAGGAACTTGAGGTCCCGCAGCACGGAGTCCATCAGGCGTTGGAAAGCCTGGGCGGCGTTCTTTAACCCAAACGGCATTCGTAAAAACTTGAAGAGGTCAAATGGGGTGATGACTGCAGTCTTCTGGACGTCTTGTGGATGAACTGGGACCTGGTGGTAGCCCAGGATGAGGTCGACTTTTGAGAACACGGTGTTCCCTGCCAAATGGGCAGAGAAATTCTGAATGTGGGGGATCGGGTACCGATCAGGAGTGGTGGCGTCGTTTAGGCGTCGATAGTCGCCGCATGGCCGCCATCCGCCGCCAGGCTTCGGGATGATATGGAAGGGTGAAGACCAGGGACTATTTGACCAGCGAATAATCCCTAACCATTACATGGTTGCGAACTCCGCCTTTGCGACTGCCAGCTTGCCAGGTTCCAGGCGCCGGGCCCGCGCGTAGACCGGGGGGCCGTTGGTGGTGATGTGGTGTTCCACACCATGTTTCGTGGCTGTGGAGGAGAACGTGGGTCTTGTCAGGTCGGGGAATTCGCTGAGCAGGTGAGCGAACTCATCAGGAGTCGGGAACGCACAGGAGACGGTGCGCGACGTAGCGTTACTGCGGTAACATGGAAGAGAATTAAAAGTAGCTGCGTTGATCAGCCGCCGTTTCCTAACGTCGACCAGGAGGCTGTTGGCGCACAGGAAATCCGCGCCGAGGAGGGGCTGGGAAACTTTGGCCGGAACAAACTCCCAGTGAAAACGTTGCCCCTGAAGCACACCTCCACTCGCCATCTGCCGAAGGTCCGAATTGCTCCGCCATTGGCCGCTTCAAGGGTGGGGCCGTGATTCCCCGCCTGCACATCGAGGGCGGATGCGGGTAAAATGCTGCACTGCGATCCGGTGTCGCACAGAAAATGACGACCGGAGAGAGTATCGGTGATGAACAGCAATTTTTCCATGTTGCCGATCACCATCGCGGCCGCGGGGTGCCCGTTAGACCCGTTCCTCGGTGGTCGCAGTGGCAGTTGTTGTTTGGTTTGTTGGGGAAAACTGCAGGGAGGGCGGCAATGTGAAACGAGAAACGTGCTTCCTTTGCAGTTGAAGGTGATGGAATAGGCCAGCGCCGGGTTAAACACAGCCCCCATCAGGTCTCCAGCTGCAAATACAAGGAAGGTGATCAAAGCGGCCACCACGTGCGCCTTGCGTCTCTGTCCCAGGTGGTAGAAACACAGCCCAGCAGGCTGACGAGCTGGGGCGGCGTCTGTGGGGAATGGGTGCCTCGTGGCGGCGCAGTACTGCCGAGTTACAGCTAAAATTTTGTCAGCCTCCTCAGCGAGTGTTGCGCAGTCTTCAACTTCAGATTTGGCCAGGGCAGCTTGTACCTGTTCAGGCAGTTGGCTGAGGAAAATCTCGCGGAATAGGAAACATTCCCGTTCTGAGCCCAGGAGTGTGAGCATTTGGCTCATCAACTCTGAAGGCTTGGAGTCCCCAAGCCCGGGCATCGCGAGTAATCGACGGGCGCGCTCTGATTTTGTGAGCCCGAAAACCTGCAGTAACCTCGCTTTGAGGGTTTCATACTTGCGCTCTGTTGGAGTGTTTTCGAGGAGGCTGACGATCCGAGAGGCGGTAGAGCTGTCGAGTGCGGAGACCACATAAAGGTACTTGGTCTGATCCGCATCGATGTTCCGCAGGGCGAACTGGGCTTCGACCTGAATAAACCACGAGGGCGCTTGCTGCTCCCAGAACTGCGGTAGCTTTAGGGAAACGGCGTTCGCTTCCATGCTGTGCTCTTCTTTTGTGAATACGTTCACAAAAACGGGGTCACCAATGTAGGAATTAACGAATTCCTACGAATAACGGAGATCGACACAAGAGAACAATTAAACAGGTCTTTACTCAATGGAGATGCCACGAGGACTGCCTGGGCAGCCCCGTGGTTTGCGACGTGACGTCATCGCGTTTACCCGCGTTTTCCCGCGCTCTTAAAGGGGCCACGCCTCGTACATGCAAACTCTATGTACAAAACACAGTAATGCCTAACACAATGGTACAGGTTTAGGCTGGTGTTAGAACATCGTTAAAGAGAATTATATACAGTTAGCCAGAGTCATTCAGTGGTTCTGCCACAGTAGGAGAATAGTTGGCGAAATACCCTGGGAGGGTAAGGCCTCCTGTACAGAGGCCTGTTGGCCCTCCTCCATCTGACCATGATTGCCACTCTCTCTCTGCGTCTCTGTGCCCTCCGAATGTGATGGTGAAGTACAACACCCCCATTCATTGCAGCCTCCATAGTATCTTGGCAATCAAAGTAATAAAGCTCAAAAACCAAAGTACCTGCAAAGTTATGGTCAGAAGCCAAAACTACTTCAGACAGCGTTGACTCAATGCAGAAGTCTCTCTTTCTCTCTCTCAAAATCTCTCTCTCTCTCTCTCAGAACGAGTGCTGCAAAAATGGCTACTACACAAAAGCCAGGAAGAGGCCCCCTTTAAATAGCGCCCCCCCAGCCCCACAGCGACTGGGAAGCGTTCCAGTCTACCTGTCGTTGGTTGCGCCAGGCGGAAAGGAGGGGGGCGCCACTCAATTTCCATTCTGGGGTATCACATGGGCGTTGCACTCTCGAATGACGTCAAGATCCGCGTGCGCAGAAGATCGGGCGGTATTGTTTGACGCCGCCGCAAAATGTCCGGTCAATTCCGCGAGAGGCGCAGAGATCGCCTCGCCCGGGCACTAATTGCTTTGCGCACCATTAGCGCCCTCTTAAGGCGCTAACGAGAGGCACAAACCAACTGAATTTTTCCCCCTTAGTGTCAGCATCAAGTGCTCCCAAGCCAGTAATAGCACATCCAGATGCGAAGTCTGAACTAGAAAGTGCTCCATTCCCTAGCACTTAAGTCACTTGCCTCATAAAAGTCACAAGAAATAGTTGAAAGAAATTCGATGAGGTCCTAATTTTGCTCATAATTCTCCTGATAAACCTTAGTTTCAAACCCTGGCTGGCTCACAGAAAGGACATACCGAATTATCAAATTTTGTTTTATAATGCTCCTGTGAAGTGCCTTGGGATGTTTTACTACGTTAAAGGTGCTATATAAATACAAACTGTTGTTGTTATTAATATAGGTCAAGGGTGGAACAACAGCCATGGTCAGATTGATCTCAGCTCCACTTTTACTGTCATTGACAAGGTTTTCTTATTATTCTTTAGATGTTTTTCTTTCCCCCTACAAAGTCTGAATCCATACCTATCCTGGAGTGCTTGATAGTAAAACTGTATGGGATGTTAATGTTGAAGAACTCTTCACATTTTCAGACATCTTGGGGGCAATGTTAACATAACCTGCCTGTCAAAAAAGCTGACGAGATCGGGTGCAATGCTGGTTTTACACTTGCCCGACTTTACTGTCCATTGTAGTCAACAGAGAGTAATATTGGGCGGGGTACAAAACCGGCGTTCCACCTGATCCCATGGGTTTCCTGCCTGGTGAGTTAGGTTAAAGTTATCCCCCTAGTGGCAACGTCAAGCACTCCATGGTCTGTTATAGCACAGCCAGGCGCAGAGTGAAGCTCCCTCTACTCTGCCCCAATAATGTGCTTCAGCCCCAACCTCAGAATAACACCTCCTACTGCACCAGTGTGAGATTTTCCCCGTATCAGTCACCCTGTCTGAGTGAGCTTGTCAATTGCTGCCAACTAAGAACTGCATTGAGGCTTCCCAACTCTTCACATAGGATTCTTACAGCCAGCAGAGGAACCTTTCAGCCCATTAATCTCACTTAGGTTTGAACCCAGGTCCCAGGAGAAAGGCCAGTGTCTAACCCACTGCACCACCCTGTTCTCCATCAGTATGTTTTTCATTCTATGTTTAGATTGTAACTTTGAAAATATGGTAATGGCAGAAAGTTAGCAAAAGACTATGGCCTCAAAAATGCGTGATTGAGCGTGTCTGAGTGCGAGTGCCAAGTTGAACCTCTGCCTATGACCCCGGTGGACATTGTGCGGTCAGGGGAGCTCCCTAGACCTGTGTGGCAATGGCAGGAACTCACAGCACGAAGGATGCAACTAGGCACCTACCATACTGGACAGGCCACAAAGTCTGGTGCAGGAAGCCCGCCTGGGATCAGGGGTGCCGGGTGCCTGTACCCCCCCCCCCCCGGAAACACCTTTATAATTCCCCAGAAACCTGTTTGGCAAGAGAACCACACTGAAAAATAATTTTAAAGAAATTTGGATTCTCTTCATGGGCCGCATTGTTAACTGCACTAAGAAAGATAAAAATATCGATGACAACAGGGATCCATTATTTTTCTTGTAAATTGCTGCCGGACTCACTAGCTCCACTTCTGTTGGAGAATGGTGTTGGGTGGGAATGTAAATGGGGGAGAGCAATACCAGAAGCCAATATAGCACCATTCTCTATAGAGATTAGAACAGTAAAGTAAAAACTCCTATTGATCTTATGTTCTGGTGCCCCTCGCACCATCATGTTCTGTGATCTTATTACTATGGCTGAGCAGTGTGTTTCAGGTGAAGTGTCCCTTTAAAGAAACAGAACGACCATACCACAAATATTATTGATGCTAAAAAAGTGACTTGAGGGCTGATTTTCCTGCTGCTGAATAGCCATCAAAAAACAGGTGAAAAGCAGTAAATAATGGGCACTACAGGGGCGATTTTCTCACTGGAGGCGAGATGGAGGCGGGTTTCGGTTTGGGTGGGTTTGAAACCCGCCTCCACTGATAGTTTTCAAAAATTTACGATTTTCCCATGATTGGCCACTTGATTTCAGAGGTGTGGGATGCCCTTGGTCAATTATTGTTTTGGAACTGAAACTCGCCTCTGCTGACATCACTTTTCCAGTCTGGTTTTATGGCTTCTTGCTGCCTTGGCTCATTCCACTGGATTTCTGCCTATGCTGCACTATTGCATCTTGACCAAACAGTAATGAATAGAGGAGACGGAATGTACCTTTTACTATTTACTGAGTAAATGGGTGGACATTACAGCACATTGTCTGCATGGCAGAACCCGAAACTGAAAGACAACGTAAAACCGAGCCCCCCAGCACCCCCTTCAGGTAACACCCGGGAACTGGGACAAACTTAATTGAAGCAAAACTCAAAACACAACACTCCTTTCCCCCAGATAAAACCCCTTAGTCCTCCAGGTGTCTGGGACGGAATCTAACCTGACTTGAGCGCCGCTGGACAGGCATAGTCGGGGTGCCACTGCTAGCCGCAGGAAAACCTTCCTCCATGGCTGATGACTCCGTGACACATTCTGTCAATGTGGCTTCCGTCGTTGTTGCAGGAAGCAGGCCGTCACTGCCTGGCAGAGGTGGCGGAGGCAATGGCCTAGCCTGTGACGTCTCTGTTACTCTCACCGGAGTACGACCCCGTAGCTGGTCTACGTGGCGTCTGTGTAGCTGGCCATCAGGTGTACGGACGCTGTACGACAGGGGACCCGTGGCCTGCTCCACCACGGCAGGCATCCATTTGTCTCCTCCTGCATAGCAACGGGCAAACACAATCTCTGACGGCTCGAACTGCCTGGCGGTGCCCTGGTGCTTCTTAGCCAGCTCCTCTTGCTTTGTGTGCATCTCATCCCTGTAGTCCGGGTGTAGCCGGTCCAGTGCAGTCGCCAGCCGGCGACCCATCAGCATCTCGGCAGGACTCTTCCCCGTTGCTGAGTTTGGTGTGGTATGCTGCGATAACAGGAACCTGGCCAATCTGGTTTGCCAGTCCCCCACCGATATCCTCACCAGTGCCTCTTTTGTGGTTTGCACCATCCTCTCTGCCTGCCCGTTAGAGGAGGGGTGATAGGGCGCTGTGGTCACGTGGTGGATCTTGTTTCTGCCTGCAAAAGCCTTGAACTCCGCTGACGTGAAGGCTGCTCCATTGTCCGAAACCAGCACATCGGGGACCCCATGTGTGGCAAACAGCAAACGCAACGCGTTGATCACTGCACTGGATGTCATGGAGCTCATGATAGCCACCTCCAGCCATTTCGAATGAGAATCCACCACTATCAAAAAGACCTTCCCCTGAAATGGCCCTGCAAAGTCAATGTGGAGTCTTGACCATTTACGAGTGGTCCACTCCCAGGGGTGAAGGGGAGCCTTGGATGGGCTATGGCGAGTCAGCTGACATGTCTCACAGCGCTTTACCACCTCCTCCACGTCTCGGTCCAACCCCGGCCACCAGATGTAGCTTCTCGCCAATGCCTTCATGTGCACAATCCCAGGGTGTGAGTCATGCAGCATTTTCAGCACCTCCTCTCTTGTGGTGGCAGGAACCACCACACGGCTTCCCTAGAGCACGCAGTTCTTGTGTGCAGACATTTCATGGCGCCTCTGAATGAAGGGTTTGAAATGCTCCTCCTGGACCTCGGAGGGCCAGCCATGCAGCAGCCAGCGTAGCACCCGTGATAAGACTGGATCTTTCTGTGTGAGGCTGCCAATCCGCTGGGCATGGAGTGGGGCCTCCGGAACCTCCTCCAGTAGCAGCACCTCCAGGGGTGGTGGCGTCTCAGCCATCGGCCGGTTCAAAGGCAAGCGACTCAGAGCATCAGCATTAGCCAGCATCTTCCCAGGCCTGTAGCAAAGTTCATAACTGTAGGCCCCCAACATCAGACTCCACCGAAGCATACGCGGTGATATGATCTGGGGCATGGGCTTGGAGTGATGCAGGAGCCCCAAGAGTGGCTTGTGGTCTGTGTAGATGACGAACTGTCTCCCTAACAGGTACTGGCTGAACTTCTTTACCCCAAATATGATGGCTAGGGCCTCCTTCAATCTGGGCATAATTACGTTCTGTTGTTGAGAGTGTTCTTGAGGCAAAACTGATAGGCGCTTCCCGGCCATCTGGCTCCATGTGACCCAGCAGAGCTCCCAGCCCGTATGGTGAGGCATCACACACCAACACCAATGGCTTGTTTTCATCATAGTGTGCCAGAACCTTATCTGCTTGTAGCAGTTCCTTTGCCTGTCTGTAGGCTGTTTTATGAGCTGAGGTCCAGTTCCACACTGTTGCTTGGTCTAACAGCCTGTGCAGTGGCTCTAAGATTGTGGCTTTGTCCTTGAGAAAACTGTAGAAGTTTAACAGTCCGAGGAATGCCTGCAGTTCGGTCTTGTTCTTGGGGGTGGGAGCGCTCCTGATAGCCTCCACCTTCTCCATAGTCAGATGCACACCGTCTTTGTCCACTCGGAATCCCAAGAACTCCACCCCATTGGCAGCGAACACACATTTCTCCTTCTGAAGGCGTAGTCCTACCTCAGCCAGCCGGCGTAGTACTTCCTGCAGCCGCTCATCATGGGCTTCCTGTGTCTTGCCTGTAATCAGTATGTCATCCAAGTAAGGCTGAACTCCCAGAACACCAGCCAACAGGGTGTCCATGAACCTCTGAAAGATTGCCACAGCCGTAGACACCCCAAACTGCAGCCTTGTGGCTCGGAAAAGTCCTCTGTGGGTGTTGATTGTCAACAGCTCGGCTGACTCTTCATCCAGGACCAGTTGCTGGTATGCTTGCTTGAGATCCAGCTTGGTGAACAGAGTGCCTCCAGCCAGTGTTGAAAACAGCTCTGTAACTGTTGGTAAGGGATACACATCTGGTAACACAGCAGTATTAACCGTACATGTGTAATCTCCACAGATTCGCAGTCCCCCATCCTTCTTTGCAATGGGCACGATAGGGGTGGCCCAACGGGAGTTCTTCACTGGCAAGAGAACCCCTTGGTTCATCAGCTTATCCAGGGCCTCATCCACCTTCTTGCGCAACGCAAAAGGAACTGGTCGCGCCTTTGGCGCTACCCCTGGGTCCACTTCGATTGAGACTGGCAGTCCCCGACAGGCCCCGAACTCACCAAAAATCTCTTCATAGTTCTCCAACATAGGCATTATGGTCTGTCGCTGTACCGTGTGTACTCCTGTCACTTCAATACCGAGGGGCTCAAACCAATCTCTGCCCAGCAGGCTTGTGCCCTGCCCCGCCACCACATAAAGTGGAAGTGTGTCCTTGACTGCCTGATTTTGGGACCACTGCCATAGCACGCCACTGACCTGAGCCATCGCCGGGGGTTCACTTGGCCACAGCCTATTGTAAGTCTCTTCACTTATCAACGAACACGCTGAGCCTGAATCCACCTCCATGCAGAGTGGTGCCCCATTCATGATCACATTTGCCGTGTATCCCCACCGTCTGTGGGGTAGCTGCTCAGCTTCCGTGGTATACACTGTGTACTCATCGTTGTCCTCCAGTGTCAGGGTGTGTGTCTGCGATGCTTGTGTTGGCTCTGCTGCAGCAGCCTGAGCTTTCTTCATGCAGACACGAGCTATGTGTCCTCTTTTCTTACAGAAATGACATACCGCTGACACAAATTTGCATGTAGTGGAACCATGGAGAGCCCCACAGCGGAAACATTTTCTTCCTGTCTCTTTAGTTGCCTCCATGTCTCTCACAGCAGCAGCTGCGTGTGTGGTCTTGTGCACCTCCTCGGCGGCCTGAGATGGTGCTGCCTCTGTACGGAGCATACGTGTGTTCATCGATGCAGCCTCTGCTGCTAAAGCCTTCTCCTTGGCCAGTCGGAATGTCAGGGCCTTCTCTGCTAACAGCTGTCTCTGCAATGCCGAGTCCAGCACTCCACACACAATCTGATCACGGAGCATATTGTCTAACTGGTCACCAAAATTACAATGTAATGAGCGTTTCCTCAACTCAGCAATGTAACTTGAAATAGATTGTCCAGGCTGTTGTTTACAATTGTGAAAATGGAAACGCTGCACAATCTCTGAGGGTTTTGGGTTAAAATGTTTCTGCAGCTTCTCAATCAAAATCAAATCCGCATAATCCACCTCACTAGGTTTACGAGGAACCACCAATGAACGCAGGACGGAGTAAGTAGCAGCTCCGCATACACTTAGCAACACTGAGCGCTTCTTCTCTTCTTTGTCGATATTATTGGCCTCAAAGAAACACCCCAGTCTTTCTGCGTATTCCTCCCATGAACTGTCCTTATCCCCAGAGAACTCTTCAATACGTCCCAAGGTCATCATAGTTTTAATGTGCACTGTCCCTTTAAGATCCACGGACTTTTTTCTTTTTTTTAAAAAATTCTTTTTCTCCTCCGGCCAGAGTTACGGTAGCTACACTCACGTTAGTTGCCTGGCCCGCACAATACTCTGTCCGCCGTCTACGTCGCAGCTAGCCAACTATCAAAATGCCGTTGATGTTGCTAACTGAGTGGCCTGCTCGTCGCAATTTCCAATATCACGGCTGTAGGTTCGCATGTCTATCTCCGTCCTTCTAGAGAGCTCAGCAGCCGCCTCGTCGCCAGTATTGCATCTTGACCGAACAGTAATGAATAGAGGAGACGGAATGTACCTTTTACTATTTACTGAGTAAATGGGTGGACATTACAGCACATTGTCTGCATGGCAGAACCCAAAACTGAAAGTGAAAGTCAAAGTAAAACTGAGCCCCCCAGCACCCCCTTCAGGTAACACCCGGGAACTGGGACAAACTTAAGTGAAGCAAAACTCAAAACACAACACTGCACCACCTGCAACATATTCTGAGAAACCACTATGTCCAATTCCAAGGCAAGGGCTTCACTAAGGCTCTTGGATGAGGTGCTGCAAATGTTGTTTGAGGGGGTGAGAGCTAGCAGGGAGGTGCTCTTCCACTCATCTGGGAGAAGAGGCCTCCCAAAGAAACCAAGGCTGTGTGGGTACAGCTGACAAGGGATATAACCTCCAGATATGTGTGCAGATTGGGAGAATGTTTCTGTGTATTGATGAAATGCCATCCCTGTTGGAAAGCATTAAAATGATTTGATGCCAAAATGTTGGCGTTATGGCATCTGTTCTTTCGCCTTAGGCAGCTCCACATTGCGGGCTCCGCCACACTTGCGTTGTCAGGTTGGTGGCCTGAGTGAAAGGAGGCCAGAGAGTCATGTCCATTGTCAATGATGTCTTAGAATGAAGCCAAGGGCATGTGCCAATTTGGGCAACCTATGCAAATCTGACCATGATAAGTTCATCCCTTGCATCCTGGGCAGCCATGTGCTCGCGTGCTGCTGCTGCTGCTGCTGCTGGTCGATACACCGCGCTCTAACCTCCTCCTGCTCCTCCTCCTCCTCCTGTTCCTCCTTCTCCTCCTCCAGATCCTCCTCCTCCTTATCCTGATCTGAGGAGGGCTGGAACTGAGCTACTTGCTCATCAGGAAGCTGCAAGCCACGACGCTGTGCAATGTTGTGCAGTGCACAGCAGACCACAACCATTCTGGAGACCCTGTATGGTGTATACTGCAGGGCTCCACCTGATGGTCAAGGCAACGGAAGCGTATCTTCAACAACCCAATGGTTTGCTCGATGATGGACCTGGTCGAAGTGTGGCTGGCGTTGTAGCGCTCTTCAGCCTCGTTAGTTGGCCTCCTGATTGATGTCATTAGCCACTTCTTCAGGAGGTAGCCTTTGTCACCAAGAAGCCATCCGTTAAGTTGGTTTGGCGGATTGAAAAGCGGAGGAACACTAGAGTGCCGCAGGATGAAAGAGTCATGGCAACTACCACAGAACTTGGCGCAAACATGCAAGAACTCCTTCTTGTGGTTACACACCAGTTGTATGTTGAGGGAGTGGAAGCCCTTTCGGTTGACAAAAATAGCTGGGTTGTGATGGGGTGCCCTAAGGGCCACATGTGTGCAGTCTATGACGCCCTGCACCATTGGCATGCCTGCCATATTTGCAAAGCCAACCGAACGGGCGGTTATACTTGCTTGATCCTTTGAGAACTGGATGTAATTGTGGGCCTTAGCAAAAATGGCTTTGGTAACCTGCGTGATGCAGCTGTGGGCGGCCGACTGGGAGATGCTGCTGATGTCTGCTGATGATCCCTGGAAGGAGACTGAGGCAAAGAAGTTGAGTGCGGTGGTGACTTTGACAGCCACTGGTAAGGGGTGTCCACCCATTCCTCTGGGCACCAGGTCTTGCTGCAGCAGTCCGCAGATCTCTCGGACAACCTCTCACGGAAGTCTCAGCCTCCTTTGGCACTGCTGCTCACTCATGTTGAGGTAGCTCATCCTTTGTCTGTTAACCCTCTGTCGGAGGTATCTCCTGTGGCAAGGTGCCTCGATGCGCTGGAGCCTTCTGCCCTGTGCAGCATCAAGTGGCTGAGCAGGAGGTTGGGGCTCCTGCTGATGTTGCTCCTGAGCTGCCTGAGCAGGAGGTTAGAGCTCCTGCTGCTCTTGCTCCTGAGCTGCCTGGTTCTGCTGCTGCCGTGGATGCTCCTCATCCTCATCTGAGGTCCATGGAGAAAGAAAGCAAATAGTTCCCATGCTGCTTGCAGATGCCTCCGTTGGGGAAGCGCTCATTGCAAGCGGGGAGAGGGTCTTCCACAGTTGATAGATTCAAGCTGCAGCACCTCTGACTTCGGAAGGCCTTCTAAAAGTGCTCAAACACCTTTTAAAGCAAAGTTCTGGCACCTGTAAGTAATCCTTGATGAAATAAACGATGTCTTGTTGGACCTGCAGCTTTGAGGAGACCACCCACGAGTCAACCCGCCAGGTTTAGTTGGCATGGTTTAGAAGTGTCGTGGAACACGCCAAAATGCTCGAAAAATCACAAGGGCCTGTTTGGACACCATTCACACCTTTGACTGCTGTGATTATCTCCCTGCCGAGGTGCGATAAATGGCAGTTGGAAAGGTTACCTGTAAACATCTGACATGATTCTCTGACTATATAAGCTGTGTCTTTATGCATTTTTCCACTTCACCTGAAGAAGGAGCAGCGCTCCGAAAGCTTGTGATTTCAAATAAAGCTGTTGGACTATAACCTGGTGTTGTGTGATTTCTTACATTTGTCCACCCCAGTCCAACTCCAGCATCTCCACACCATGGCTACTATCGACACCACAAACTGCCGGCTCAAAGTGGAGAGGATCTCCAAGAAGATCGCGCATATCGACACAGACATCAAGTTTCTACAGAGATGCAAGAAAGCAGACAAGATCCCGAAAGGACTACAGATCACTAACCCACTCAAGTCGACCTACAACACAGACTACGCTGAGAGACTCTGCCGTCGTACCTCTCGCACACTCCTCAACCATCTCGTACACCAGCTCTACAGCAGACGCCGCAACCTCGAAACCGAGATGGAGTCCATGTTCTCAGCCTGTGCTCAGGACGCAGCAGACCAGCTACGAGACACCGCCAAACAAACAAGGCAACGGAACTACGCTACCTACATGCACACCAAGAACAGGAAGCTTGAGAAACTTGGCATCACCAGCAGCAGCAACCAAGCCTCCCCCGGTACCACGGTTGAAACCACAGGGAAATCCATCGTCAACCTGTCCGACCACACCCTTCAACCAGACGAAATTGAAGTTCTCAGCCGAGGTCTCAATTTCTGCCCCACCACCAAAATGGACCCCATCGGTCTCGCGGCAGACACAGAGGAATTCATCAGGAGAATGAGGCTCCGGGAATTCTTCCACAAATCCCAAGATGTCAGCAGCGAACCCAATGAGACAATCAATGATCCGGAACAGCAGACAGAGGGATCCGCAGTGCAGCGACCGAAGAAGAAAGAGTCAAATTGGACCCCTCCGGAGGGTCGCTGCCCTAAGCTTGACATGTATGCTCAAGCTGTCAGGAGATGCATCAATGCCAGATTCATCAGCCGCACTCACAAGACAGTCCAGAATGTCACCCGAGCACAACGCAACGCCATCCACGCTCTCAAGACCAACCGCAACATCGTCATCAAACCAGCAGACAAAGGAGGTGCCATCGTCATACAGAACAGAACGGACTATTGCAAAGAAGTATACCGACAACTGGACAACCAGGAACACTACAGACAGTTACCCGCAGATCCGACCAAAGAACACACCCGCCAACTCAACAGACTGATCAAAACCTTCGATCCAGACCTTCAAAGCATCCTACATGCTCTCATCCCACGTACTCCCCGCGTGGGTGACTTCTACTGCCTCCCAAAGATACACAAAGCCAACACACCTGGACGTCCTATCGCATCAGGCAACGGAACCCTGTGTGAGAACCTCTCTGGATATGTCGAGGGCATCCTGAAACCCATCGTACAGGGAACCCCCAGCTTCTGTCGCGACACTACAGACTTCTTACAGAAGCTCAGCACCCACGGACCAGTTGAACAAGGAACACTCCTCGCCACGATGGACGTCTCGGCACTCTACACCAGTATCCCCCACGATGACGGCATCGCTGCGACAGCCTCAGTACTCAACACCAACAACAGCCAATCTCCAGATGCCATCCTACAACTCATCCGCTTCATCCTTGACCACAATGTCTTCACCTTCGACAACCAGTTCTTTACCCAAACACACGGAACAGCCATGGGGACCAAATTCGCACCCCAATACGCAAACATCTTCATGCACAAGTTCGAGCAAGACTTCTTCGCTGCACAGGATCTCCAACCAACGCTATACACCAGATACATCGACGACATTTTCTTCCTATGGACCCACGGCGAAGAATCACTGAAAAGACTACATGATAACATCAACAAGTTCCATCCCACCATCAAACTCACCATGGACTACTCCTCAGAATCAGTCTCATTCCTGGACACACGAATCTCCATCAAAGACGGACACCTCAGCACTTCACTCTACCGCAAGCCCACGGACAACCTCACGATGCTTCACTTCTCCAGCTTCCACCCTAACCACGTTAAAGAAGCCATCCCCTATGGACAAGTCCTGCGAATACACAGGATCTGCTCAGACGAGGAGGAACGCGATGGACACCTACAGACACTGAAAGACGCCCTTGTAAGAACGGGATATGACGCTCGACTCGTCGATCGACAGTTCCGACGGGCCACAGCGAAAAATCGCATAGACCTCCTCAGAAGACAAACACGGGACACAACCAACAGAGTACCCTTCGTCGTCCAGTACTTCCCCGGAGCGGAGAAACTACGCCATGTTCTTCGCAGCCTTCAACATGTCATCGATGACGACGAACACCTCGCTAAGGCCATCCCCACGCCTTCACTACTCGCTTTCAAACAGCCGCCTAACCTCAAACAGACCATCGTTCGCAGCAAATTACCCAGCTTTCAGGAGAACAGCGACCACGACACCACACAACCCTGCCACAGCAACCTCTGCAAGACATGCCAGATCATCAACACAGATACCATCATCACACGTGAGGACACCACCCACCAGGTACATGGTACATACTCATGTGACTCGGCCAACGTTGTCTACCTCATACGTTGCAGGAAAGGATGCCCCGGAGCATGGTACATCGGCGAGACCATGCAGACACTGCGACAACGGATGAACGGACACCGCGCAACAATCACCAGGCAGGAGTGTTCCCTCCCAGTCGGGGAACACTTCAGCAGTCAAGGACATTCAGCCTCCGATCTTCGGGTAAGCATTCTCCAAGGTGGCCTTCGAGACACACGACAACGCAAAATCGTCGAGCAGAAACTGATAGCCAAGTTCTGCACTCATGAGGACGGCCTCAACCGAGATCTTGGGTTCATGTCACGCTACATGTAACCCCACCTGATGCAGGGTCATCCAGACTCGAGTCGACATTGGCTTGTTCTCTCTACACAGATGCGGCTGAACCTGCTGTGATTTCCAGCCAAAAAAAAATGTTTTTTGTCTGTTTTTTTGTTTTTCATACAGACCCCAGCATCTGCAATATTTGACCCCTTGTGACCCCACCTCATTGTTCTTTGATGTAATGTTTCCCTGACTGACCTGTTTGGACACCATTCACACCTTTGACTGCTGTGATTATCTCCCTGCCGAGGTGCGATAAATGGCAGTTGGAAAGGTTACCTGTAAACATCTGACATGATTCTCTGACTATATAAGCTGTATCTTTATGCATTTCTCCACTTCACCTGAAGAAGGAGCAGCGCTCCGAAAGCTTGTGATTTCAAATAAAGCTGTTGGACTATAACCTGGTGTTGTGTGATTTCTTAAAATAAGCTTAGAGAGGCCCTTAATGAGCATTTAATGATGTTAACTAGCGCTATGGCCAGCTGGAGGTGGGACTGTTTCCCGAACTCCAAAACCTGCACCGGCAAAATCCCACGGAGGCGGGTTCCGAACCCGACCTCATTGATTCTGATTTTCCCGCCTTTCCTGCCTCCAAACCCGCCTCCTCCGACGTCAGAAAATTGCCCCCACATCTTTGCTCCCATTCTGCTCTTGAATAATACTACACCAAACTTCCCTTATGGCACTTTTGATGTCTGCACCTGATGAGTGCATCGGAATGTAAATTAGATGGAAATGAATGTTAGATGGCTTTGGTCAAACATTTCCCCTAATGATCAGGGGCAAACTACCACTTAAAAACCTGGTGCCACTGCTTCCTGAGTTGCTGTTCAGGCTGTCAGTCTTAAAAGATAGGCTGATATCATCAAGGAAGGTTTTTATTTTTGTATTTTTTAATAAAAACTGATTTTGCTGCTTTAATACTTGTTGCAGAATGTTGCCTGTCCTCTCAAGGTGGAAGTAAAAGATCCCAAGGCACGATTTGAAGAAGAGCACGAGTTCTCTTGTTGCCCTGGCCAATATTTATCCCTCAACCAATATCACTAAAAATACAATTGAAATAAACACAATTTTATCTCATTGCTGTTTGTGGGAGCTTGCTGTGCGTAAATTAGCTGCTGCATTTCTCTACGTTACAACAGTAACTACACTTCAAAAGCATTTCTTTGACTGTAAAGCGCTTTGGAACCTCCCAAGGTTATGAAAGTCACTATATAAATGCAAGATTTTTTTTTCTTTGTATACATCATATGAGGTAAGGTGGAAAAAATAATTAAAAATTATATCTCCTAATGAGATCAGAGATTTTTTGTTTTTATTTTGTTCCATCTTTCCCAACTCCAAGGAGGCTCATACTCAGATCTCAGTCAGTAGGGAGCCACTCAGCTGATATTGGCTGTGAGACATAGCAGCAGTTGACCCCATAGGAAGCAACACTAAGCAGAAATGATTTCCTGAATGCTGAATACTGATGGGAAACAATTGAGCCATAGAAAATCACTGCGAAAAACTAAAAATTCATACCTCTCTTAACAAGGTAAGTCACATCCCCCCAGTGCATTTTATGTTATAATATATTGTGTTATTGGATATAATGGTGCTGCATGTATAATGTAACACCCTCTGGTTACTGGGGAATAGCATTCATGCATAATATATAACAAAGTGGTACACCCCATTAGTAAACTGTATATTATGTTGCATTAAAATAAATATTAAACACAATTTTAAAAGAGATAAACAATCTCATTTTCTAAATTTTTTTTACTCTCCAAATCAATGTAATTCTTTTTTTTGCAATTCCTTCTACTGCTTTAAAACTGCAAAATTATATTTCAAAATAAAGATAATATTTGCCAACATAACAACAGTGATTGTTCTTTGAATGGAATTCCTTGGATGTGAAGCACTTTGGGACGTTCAAGGACATGTTCGAGCACTTTATACATCCAAGTTCTTTCTTTGTTTCAAAATACCATAAACTATGATTAAATCACTCAAGTCTTTTTTATTATTAAACTGGTCAAGATGTCCAGCGTATTTTCTGAAAAAGAAACAGGTGGCAAAGTCTGGGGTGAGCTTGAGGCAAGAGGAAGGGAAGGAAGCCTTGTTTCTGGGTCCAGCACAGGAAGTGGTGCAGAGGCAATGATAGAAAACATTCAGAAGTTGAGGGCAGCTCGATGTTGCTCATGATTTTTTTCCATCTCATTGAGCACGGTGGCATCGTGGCGAGTGGCAGGTGGGGCAATGTGGGACAGCACCAGGAGCCACTCAGTTGGACTTAAGTGTCCCTGACACCGTCCTCATGGCAGCAGTTAGCTGCACGTTCATGTGGCAGCTGCAAGACCATGAGGCAGAGCGGTACTCTGCAGCAGAGCAGACTAGGGCCATTGTTGCGTTGCGAAGTGTTCTGGCTGTGCCTCCCCATGACGTTCCAGTGAGTTTCCGGACCAGGTTCACCCATATTTTTACTTTTTGGTCGATATTGGTGAGATGAGGCTGATAGGTGAAAGTCCTGTCCAGGGTGACACCCAGGTATTTTGGGTGGGCTTCATGGGTAAGTCACGTTCCGCAGAAGGAACGGAAAGGAAAGCTTTTGTAATGGGGCGGGCCAGAATTATGAAATTTTGATGCATTGGATATGATACAAAGGTTATTTCCACTGACCTGACTGAGGGAGGGAATTAGTGGCTGAAAATAAAATAAATGATTTTTTGATGAGTTTTATGATACTTGTGTGGAATGTGAATGCTAGCTTTAAAAAACATATTGAGGGGTTAGACTGCTCAGTTTTCTGCTGGGTACTCACCCCTCATTCGTACTTTTGATTTGTTTACTGTTAGCCAATTGGATATTTGAATAATAACAGCAGATGGTTATATGCGCCAATCATGATTTTATTTGCCCTGCAGATATGCGATGCTTTGAGGTGTGACACCCTGAGGTTAATATACCTCGGAGCCCCCAGTTTCAAATGTAAAGTCTTTGAAAGGTGGGATGCTATAGCCATGGGTTTGTAGCAAAACTTTCAATTTTATATAGATATATAGATAGAAATAGTATATTAAAGAGTCACAGAAGCATTTCTTTTAAGACTTGTTGTAGTTGTAATGATAAGGAATTTGATAATTAGATTTGGGAATTGCCAGATGGTTGAATGCAATTATCATGTGATACTAATCATCACTTTAAAAAACAGGGCTTCAGTGGGCCTTGGTCTGAAGCATTCACCAAACTTGAATCACAGATCTACATAAAAAAAAATTAAAATACAGATTAATGGGATTTGTTTTGATACTCAGCTATCATTCATACTAAATGCTTATATCTGATACTTTGAAATAAAATGTTACTCCTGGTGAACTGAACCTGATGATTTAAATGACCCAACAGAAAAAAAGGATGAATTCTAATTATTTGCCTAATTAGTTATATCAACCCAAACCATTAAGTAAAGCTCGCACACTGCCACAATCTGCATTGTACTACGTGCACTATGAATGTAATGTCTGTATAACATGTTGTAACTAAGAAGCAGTAATACATCGTAATAACAGAAATGAAAAATAAATAATATAAAAGCTGACTTTGGCTAGTGGTGAGGTTTCATGCAGCAGTAACATGGGTTTGTAGTATTGAAAATGTATTTGCCCATGAAGGTGAGGCTAAACCCTGCATTTAATTAACCTTAAACATTTCTAACTTGCATATACTTAACACACATGGGACCCAGATTAACAGAGAAACCAACAAAAGCATTCTCTTTAAAATATGCTCCTCACTGATAATCAGTTCATTCTATGATTCCCAAAGAGCTGCCGCCACTTAAGCAACTGTTTCAAACATTTCCAATTGAGCTTCCACAGTGGCTCAGTAGGTAACTGTACATTCTGGCATAATACTGAACCATGGAGGCAAGGATGAACCATCTGAGTAGCTGATCTGAGTTGGGGCTGTGGGAGGGGCACTAAATTGGCTTTAACATCGCTGGAGGAGTTAGAGGAAAAATAAAGTCAGCCAAAGTTTTGACACCTGTCACCATCTAGTGATTCTTGGTGAAATGTGCATGAATGTTGGATGAGGACAGGATAATTGTCAGCTATTTGTCACCATAGTTGAATAGCCTGCCAACATCTAGGCTCACACACTAAGAGGGCATCTGGTGCCTCTTGAATCGTATCCACTGCATGAGTTGGCACGTTCAGGAAATCAAGTGAGAAACTGGAGGAAATAAAACCACACATTTCCAAGTGCAGCACCTGTATCACTGCCATTGATCCGATTTCCTTATTTGTGGTCCAGCTGGCTGGGAGGAAACACGCAGCCAGTTTGAACTACATTCATACTGGAACCATACAGCAACTGCACTCAACTTGGATTAAGATCGCACAAAGTGAAGACAATGTCCTAGAGTGTAGTACAACTGAGCGGCTTCAGTCTGTGCAGCCAGCAGGATAAAACTAGGAGGTTGCTGTATATACTCAGCTTCTCTTCCATGTAAAGAATGCCGGAAAAGCGACATTAAGCAGTTATACCAGCTCCTCCTGCAGTGCCAAGGCCAGCTGTGATATCATCCCTGGGCCAATTTGTGTTCAACCACTCTGCACACACTGCCAAGTTGTGTCTGACTCAAGCATGAAGAGGGCTATATGTTCCTCAACACTTTGATAAACTTTATCAGTAACTATATTAAATATTTAGATGCTACATGAAATTGTTAATTTAGTAACGTAACTTAAATGTTAATATCAGCTGCCTCAATGAGTGACGCTAAAGCGACCAACAAAGTTATTGGAAATGTTCTTAGTTGAACTTAACTTCAACTTATGAAAATTAGGAAAGAAGTTGAGCCTGGTCAGACCAGGCTGGCAGTTTCCTCCCTGACCCTTCACATGCCACTGGTGTTTGTTCCATTTGGCGTTGCATTTTTCTCAGACGTTGCTGGAGGAGCTGCTACAGCTTACCCACTGTGCTCTGAGATTGAGACCATCCGATTAGCTGCCTCTGCCACTTCCCTTCCTTCCCCTAGCCCACCAGGCCAAACTTCCTCTAAGGTTACCCCCTGCCCCAGCCCTGCACTCACATCTTTCTCCAGTTTCTCTCCAATTTCCCTTCACGCCCGCTCTGCACTCATCTTGTCCATGAGATCCACTTCCTGCTCCCTTGACCTTATTCCCACTAAACTGCTGACCACCCTACTTCCTTTTCTGGTTTCCATGTTAGCTGACATTGTTAATGGTTCGCTCTCCTCAGGTACTGTCCCCCTCTCCTTCAAATCTGCCGGTATCACTCCTCTCCTCAAAAAAAAACATTTGACCCCCTCCATCCTTGCAAACTAACGCCCCATCTCCAACCTCCCTTTCTTCTCCAAAGTCCTTGAATATGTAGTCACCTCGCAAATCTGTGCCCATCTTTCCCGGAACTCCATGTTTGAATCCCTCCAATCAGGTTTCCACCCCCCGCACAGTACTGAAACAGCTCTCATCAAAGTCACAAATGACTTATTATGTGACTGTGACAAAAGTAAACTATCCCTCCTCATTTTTCTCGACCTGTCTGCAGCCTTTGGCATGGTTGACCATTCCATCCTCCTCTAATGCCTCTCCACCATCATCCAGCTGGGTGGGACTGCACTTGCCTGGTTCCATTCTTATCTATCTAATCGTAACCAGAGAATCACCTGCAATGGTTTCTCTTCCCACTCCCGCATCGTTACCTCAGGTGTTCCCCAAGGATCTATCCTTGGCCCCCTCCTATTTCTCATCTACATGCTGCCCTTCGGCGACATCATCCGAAAACACAGCGTCAGTTTCTACATGTATGCTAACGACACCCAGCTCTACCTCACCACCACTTCTCTCGACCCCTCTACAGTCTCTAAATTGTCAGACTGCTTGTCCAACATCCAGTTCTGGATGAGCAGAAATTTCCTCCAACTAAATATTGGGAAGACCAAAGCCATTGTTTCATTCCCCACCACAAACTCCATTCCCTAGCCACTGTCTCCATCCCTCTGCCGAGTATCTGTCTGAGGCTGAACCAGACTGTTTGCAACCTTGGTGTCATATCTGACCCTGAAATGAGCTTCCGACTACATATCCGCAGCATAACAAAGACCACCTATTTCCACTTCCGTAACATCGCCCGTCTCCGCCCTTGCCTCAGCTCATTTGCTGCTGAACCCTCATCCATGCCTTAGTTACCGAGAAACTCCAAGATGATTTGGACAGGTTGGGTGATTGGGCAGAAGCATAGCAGATGCAATATAACGTGGATAAATGTGAGGTTATCCACTTTGGTGGCAAAAACAGGAAGGCAGATTATTATCTGAATGGCAATAGATTGGGAGAAATGGAAGTGCAACGAGACCTGGGTGTCCTTGTGCACCAGTCACTGAAGGTAAGCATGCAGGTGCAGCAGGCGGTTAAGAAGGCAAATGGTACGTTGGCCTTCGTAGCGAGAGGGTTTGAGTACAGGAACAAGGATGTCTTGCTGCAGTTGTACAGGGCCTTGGTGAGACCACATCTTGAGTATTGTGTGCAGTTTTTGTCACCTTATCTGAGGAAGGATGTTCTTGCCATGGAAGGAGTTCAGCGAAGATTCACCAGGCTGATACCTGGGATGGCAGGAATGACGTATGAGGAGAAATTGGGTCGATTGGGCTTATACTCGCTGGAGTTTAGAAGAATGAGAGGGGATCTCATTGAAACTTATAAAATTCTGACAGGACTGGACAGACTAGATGCAGGAAGGATGTTCCCGATGGTCGGGGAGTCCAGAACCAGGGGTCACAGTCTAAGGATAAGGGGTAAGTCATTTAGGACAGAAATGAGGAGGAATTTCTTCAAACCTGTGGAATTCTCTACCACAGAAGGCAGTAGAGGCCAATTCATTAAATATATTCAAGAAGGAGTTGGATATATTTCTTAAGGCTAAAGTGATCAAGGGGTATGGGGAGAAAGCAGGGACCGGGTACTGAATTTGGATGATCAGCCATGATCGCATTGAATGGCGGAGCAGGCTCGAGGGGCCGAATGGCCTACTCCTGCTCCTATCTTCTATGTTTCTATGTTTCTATGTTACCTCTAGACTTGACTATTCCAACGAACTCCTGGCCGGCCTCCCACATTCTACCCTACATATTGATGAGCCGCAGAACCTGGCTGCAATGCAGGATGAGGTTTCATGACCTTCTCTACATAGGAAAAGTGAGTATGACTTTCCCATCACCCTCAATCTGATCCCCATCGCCTCTCCTCACCAGCACTCTGCTTTGCTAACCCCTTCCTCCACATCCCACTTGACACTTACATCCCTGCACCCTTACCCATTGCCTCTCTCTCTATGGTCACATTCACTTAACTATTCGAGCATGTAGCCCTCACATTCCCTATCACTGTGATGCAACAACAACAACAACTTGCAGAACACAGGGAGGGCCCTTTTTCTCCTTCTAAGCATCTATGCTATGCATTCTCTACACTCACTCCTTCATTCTCACTCAAACTCCACTTGTGTCCCTCATTGCAGGAAATGAGAGCCCACAATAAGAGGGAAAGAGCCATGACTGGAGGATGGCCACCCTCAGTAGCCCAGCTCACCGCCTGGGAGGAGGCGGCCCTGGAAATCGCCAGGATCGAGGACGATTTCCAAGTGGGGGATGGACAGACGGGCGCATCACAGCAAGCTGGTGACAGAATAGTTTGGCATCTCTCTCATTGACATTGCATGAGTCACTGATAATGATTCTGATGCTCTAACTGATTGACTTATGATCATCTGCACTATTCAATGTGCATGTAACCTTGACCTCACATCTCTAACTCTTTCCTTTACTCCCCCACAGGACCATCGAAAGCTCCCGTCCCCACTGTCCAGGAGGAAGAGCCTGAGCTTCCAGACTCCTCAGAGGAAGCTGCAGCCTCTAGGGCGCAGCGTCAGCAGAATTCAGCGCACCCAGCACCAGCGCAGGCACTCACACCTCGGTGGGACTTTTGCGAGATAGAGTAGTGTGGTGTATGTAACCGTTTCACCTTTAAGAGAACTATTTTAAGAGATGCACTACTTTATTCTTGGCTGCTGTATACTGTAATACCGGTGGTGACCACACCGGTATATAAGTGCTGTGTAATGATTTATTGGGCAGTTCAGCCTGACCTCCGACTAGTAAAGACCTGTTGAATTTACTCTTGTGGTCTGTGTGCAGTGATTCTTATTAACAATAACTAGAACACACAGACTTAACAGTGGCGACGATGACGATCTTACCCTGCGGCAGAGATATATCCAAGGCAGTTTAACGGGCGTCGAGAAGAGGCATCCGCCCTCATCATCCTGCTGAGAAAAGACTCGGGTCTGAAGAGCAAGGAAGAATCCTGACACAAAGCCTTCCATCAGCAATAGGCAGTGATCATCCCTTCTATCGCGGTGAAGATTGCGAGGATGCCTAAGCGTGGTAACATCAACGATTTCGATCCCGATGTTGAAGATTGGGCCACGTATGTAGAACGCATAGAGATTTATTGTAAGGCAAATAAAATATCAGATGAAGATAAAGCACTAACCTTACTAAACTCAATGGGTGCGAAGACATACGGGCTATTGAAGCATCTTCTATCACCAGCTAAACCGGCGGATCAGGCTTTCGCTAGTATTGTTGCTGTCCTGAGAAATCATTTGAACCCCACACCGCTGATGTTAGCGGAACGATTTAAATTTTATGCGAGAACGCAACTGAAAGAGGAAAGCAACGCGGAGTATTTAATTGAACTGCGTAAGCTAGTGAAATACTGTTAGTTTGGGGAAAGACTGACAGAGGCACTGAGAGACAAATTCGTGTGTGGATTGTCGAAAGAAGGAACACAAAAGCGGCTGCTTGAAGAGAATGATCTTACACTTGATAAGGCTGTCACTATTGCAGCATCGCACGAAGCCGCAGCGAGAGGCACTGCGGAAATGCAGCTGAAGGCAGCGGTACTCAGCGTAGATCAAATGGCTTTGGGTACAGCGAAATGTTATCGTTGTGGAAAGACAACACACGATCAGAACCAATGCTGGTTTAAAAATCAGGAATGTAGAAAATGTGGCAAGCTTGGTCACATAGCTAAAGTATGCCGGTCAGGAAAGAAGACCAGCAACAAAAAGTCACTGCAGGAAAAGTGCAGAAAAGTACATAAGGTGGCTGCGAAGAGTTCGGATGAACAGAATTCGGATTCAGACTCCAACAGCAAGGAACTGGGTAGTCTGAGAATTCACAATGTGAGTAAGGAAGCTGACCTACAAACTATCTGGGTCACACTTCAGATAGCAGGAGTCCAAGTGAAGATGGAATTGGACACCGGATCGGCGTTGACGGTCATGAATAAGCAAGATTACAAAAGGTTATTCACACATATTCCCCTACGGGATACAGAGATAGTATTGCAGACATACACGGGGCAAAGAGTATACCCCATCGGAAAGATAAAAGTCAAGGTGGTACACAAGGGCAAAGAACACCAAGGAATGGACTTATATGTACTACCTGAGGGAGGTCCACCACTTCTGGGACGGGAGTGGATCAGGAAAATAAATATGGACTGGCACTCCCTAAAAGCAATAACGGTAGATTCCGGAAAAAAAGATGTCAAACCTGAACGATTGTCCAGAATATTGGATGAGGCTAAAGAGGTGTTCCAACAGGGACTGGGAACACTGAGAGGAATTACGGCAAAAATCAAGATTGCAGAACATGCAAACCCAAAATTTTTCAAAGCCAGACCGGTACCTTATGCGATACGACCTGCTGTGGAAGCTGAGCTGGAAGGGCTAGAACGTTCAGGAGTACTGTCTAAGGTGGACTGGAGTGAGTGGGCCACGCCCATTGTTCCCGTCATGAAGCGTTCATCGAGTAACAAGCCAGGGGAACCGGGGAAGGTCCGCATCTGTGGAGACTTCAAGATCACGGTTAATCCGGTGCTTCACACGGTGCAATATCCGCTTCCGCGGATTGAGGATATCTTTGCTTCATTGTCTGGTGGGAAACACTTCACCAAGATAGACCTGGCGCAAGCGTACTTACAGATGGAAGTTGAGGAAGAGTCGCGCCAGTATCTCACAATCAACACGCACAGAGGCTTGTATCGATATAATAGACTGGTTTTTGGAGTGGCTTCGGCTCCAGCAATTTGGCAGAGGGCCATGGAGCAGGTATTACAGGGAATTCCAAGCACTCAATGTTATTTGGACGATATCCTGATTACAGGAGATGATGATGAGGAACACCTTGCAAATTTGAAACTGGTGCTCACCAGATTGAAGGAATATGGACTTCGAGTTAATCGCCAGAAATGTGAGTTCTTTCAGAAACGGATCTCGTACTGTGGTCATGTCATTGACCAGGAGGGGCTGCATAAGTCACCTGACAAGATCGAAGCTGTTGTGAAGGCTCCCGCTCCGGAAAATGTATCCCAGTTGAGGTCGTTCCTAGGGTTGATTAACTATTACCATAAGTTTCTGCCAAATCTATCCACGGTGCTGCACCCGCTGAACGCTCTTTTGCAGAAAGAAGTACCATGGAAGTGGAGCGAGGACTGTAAGAAGGCCTTTCGCAAAAGCAAGGCATTGATCACCTCAGAGGAAGTGTTGGCTCACTTCAACCCAACGCTACCTATTCGTTTAGCTTGTGATGCTTCTCCTTATGGTATTGGAGCAGTACTCTCACACAAGTTGCCAAATGGCTTGGAAAGGCCAGTTGCATTTGCATCCAGATCATTGACCTCCGCTGAGCACAACTATGCTCAGATAGATAGGGAGGCTCTCAGCCTTGTGTGGGGAGTAAAGAAGTTTAATCATTACCTGCAGGGCCAGAAGTTTACACTGCTGACAGACCACCAGCCGTTGGTATCCATTTTTAACCCTAAGAAGGGTGTTTCGGTGATGACAGCACAGAGGCTCCAGAGATGGTCCCTTTTCCTAGGGGCACATCAATATCAGATAGAATTCAAAGGTACAAAGCAGCATGGTAATGCTGATGGGTTGTCGCGCCTGCCACTACCTACTGAGGAGGAGGCACCGATGGTTGACCCGGTGGAGTTATTTCACTCGACCATCATCGAATGTTTACCTGTCACCAATGCAAATATTGAAAGGGAGACTAGGAATGACCCGACACTGTCCCGGGTCTACGAATTGACAGTAAAGGGATGGCCAGCCCATGGTGATCCACTGTTACCGGCATTCTCAGCAAGACGAGAACAGCTGTCCATCTGTCAGGGAACATTGATGTATGGAACAAGGGTGATTATCCCTCCTAAGTTAAGAGAGAGAGTTCTAAAAGAACTACATGAAGGTCATCTGGGGGGAGTCAAGATGAAAAGCCTTGCTAGGGCTTATGTGTGGTGGCCGGGTATTGACCAACAGATAGAGGATCTGACGAAAAGCTGCTCAGGGTGCCAGAAAGTCCAAAATGCACCTCCAATTGCACCGCTGCATCCATGGGAATGGCCTTCAACCCCATGGCAACGTGTACATATTGACTTTGCTGGTCCATTCATGGACTCCATGTTTTTAATTGCGGTGGACGCACATTCTAAATGGCCAGAAGTGATTAAAATGACTACCACTACCTCGGAGAAGACGATCGCGGTGCTAAGAACGATATTTGCAAGAAATGGATTGCCAGAGCAAATATGTTCAGACAACGGACCACAGTTCGTGTCAGAGGAATTCCAGAAATTCCTGAAGAAGAATGGGGTGAAACATTATACCTCTGCCCCATATCATCCAGCTACGAATGGGCTGGCCGAGAGGTTTGTACAGACGTTCAAAAAGGCAATAAAGGCCATGAGCGAAGATCAGATTCCACTGCAACACAAGGTGGACAATTTCCTACTGGCATATCGAAACGCCACCCATGCAACAACAAACCAAAGTCCTGCCATGATGTTCTATAACAGGAGGTTGCGGTCCAGGTTGGACTTGTTAAAACCAAATGTGCGGAGGGAAGTTGAAAACAAACAGTTCCAGCATATCAATAACAAGCCCACTCGGAGTTTTGAAATAGGACAACCGGTGTTAGCCAGGGACTATAAAAACGAGAAATGGCAATCTGGAACAATTCGGGCCAGACAAGGACCCCTGATGTACACGGTAGATGTTGGTGAAAATGTAATGCGACGTCATGCTGACCAACTGGTGGGATCGAGAACAAGGGTCGAGCCCATGGTTACGACAGAGACAACCGTGGAGGAAGTTAGTGAACCTGAAGCATCTACCTCAGAAGTGAATATACCTGATGATGATGTCCTATCCATAGGGGATCAACTAGATGAGTCACCCCAGCAACGAGAACCAGAGACCCCTGAAAGGCGTTATCCGTCTCGGATCAGGAGGCCTCCTCAGAGACTGAATCTGTGAACTGTTTTTACATGAAGTTGTGTATATATGTTATTTTGTTATGTTTAATGGGGAATATATACTGTTAAGCTAAAAAGGGAGGATTGTGGTGTATGTAACCGTTCCACCTTTAAGAGAACTATTTTAAGAGATGCACTACTTTATCTTGGCTGCTGTATACTGTAATACCGGTGGTGACCACACCGGTATATAAGTGCTGTGTAATGATTTATTGGGCAGTTCAGCCTGACCTCCGACTAGTAAAGACCTGTTGAATTTACTCTTGTGGTCTGTGTGCAGTGATTCTTATTAACAATAACTAGAACACACAGACTTAACAAGTAGTGTTGGCACCTGGTGTATCACAGCTCACAAGTGAGCATCAGCAGATGGTGGAGACAGGGACAGCAGTGGAGAGTCCTCGTCAGAGGGCGCAGGACTCTGCCAGCTCGGCTCAGCTGCATGTCGACCCTGTGCCTCCGGGTCCATCCAGAAGGAGAGCGGTGCTGGAACTCCAGGAACAGGTGCAGGAGTCTCTGTCAGGTTTTGTCTCCAGGGTCGCTGCGAGTGCGGAGTGAATGGAGGAGTCCATCGCGAACATGAGCAGAGCCTTTGTGGAGGCATTGGTGCATGAACGCATCACCACGGAAAGGATGGCAACCTCCATGGAAAGGATGGTTACCTCCGTGGTAAGGCTGGCTACTGTAGAGGAGAGGATGGCTACAGCCATGGAGGAGCTTAGTCGCCAGGGTCTTGAAAACATGGTCATTGTTCAGAATCTGTTGAGGAGCGATGGTCAGCTATCGAGCATATAAACCAGACCTTCATGGAAGTCCTCTGGAGTAGGACTTCCAGTGCAGAAATGGGTCCTCATGCTGTCAAGCCACTTGTTAGCTCTGAAGTGGGGCTGACCCATGAGAGGGATATTGGTGGCAGGCAACAAGGAAGTGGGGGCTCCTCTCCAAGCATTCACACAACCATGCCACTGCAAAGCCCTCGGTCAGAGCCCCACCAGTGTCCTCACCCAACTGAGATGGGCGTCTCAGCCCCTGCGCAGCCGCAGGAGCATCAGACTGTTGCCGAGCCCTCACAGGTTCGCAACCCCAGAGGACTTCCACCAAAGGCGTCGAGACAGGAGCAGCAAGAAAGTGAGCAAGGGGCCTCCACATCTGCTGAAGCCACAGGGGAAGCACCACGTAGGAGCTCGCGTAAGAGGAAGATAAAGCACAAGTAGTCACAAGGGTAGTCACTTGGGTGCTGTGATGTATTGTATTTGGACCAGCCATCCTTGTCATGGTATCATAAACAGATTCGATGGCAAACTTTTGAAGTTGTGGCCTGTGTCATTTTGCAAATGGGACTTTCACATTGAGGGCTTATGGCGACTTGCAATTGTCAGTATGGTGGTCAGAGTGATAGGAATGCGTAGGTTCTTGTCCATTGCCGATTCTCTGGTAAGAAGGTGCGAGGCAAAAGTGTTTGATTGGGCAGGCTAAGCAAATCTGGCCAACATGAGTGCATCCCTTGCATCCCAGGCAGCAATGTGGTCGTGCGCTGGCGCCTTCTGGCCTGTGCAGCTTCAGGTGGGTGAGCAGCAGCTTGACGCGCCTGTTGTTGCTCCTGCTGTTGGTGCTGCTGTTGTTCAGGGCTCTGCTGCTGCCACTGCTGGTCTTTGTCCGAATGTGATGTCCAGAAGGAAAGGAAATAAATGGTTCCCATTCTTCTGCTATATACCTCAGTTGAGGAAGCGCTCAGTCAAGGTGGGGAGAGGGGTTTCCCAGGAGGTCACACTGGAGATGGGTCTCAGGCTCCAAACTTCCACAACAATTAATAGGCCGCTAAAAGCTCCCCCATACCTGAGACAACAAAGTTCTGCCACCTGCAAATGATGATTGCTGAAAACTCCTTTTTAATGGTGGAGCTGTAGCTGTTAGTAAGCAATCCACTTGTGAGGCTGCCAGGATTACCTGGCGTGTTCCAGAGGAGGCGTGTAGGATGGGGGAAATGTCTAAAAATCAGAAAAGCCTCTTAAAATTGGATTACAGAGGCAATTAAGTGGTTGTTAAGGGCCTATCCGGCCTCTTGGAGGCAGGATGGAAACGGGGTCTGAAACCCCGATTCTGGGAAAATTGCTCAGAGGCAGGCTGGAGGCGGGATTGGAGCCGCCCACCATTTTTTGTGATTTTACCACCTCACACGCCTCCAAACCCGCCTCCTCGTGCCTGGCAAAATCGAGCCCTTTATGTTCTTTTTTGGGCTCTCCATGCCACATATGCTCGGCTGAAAGAATAGGTTGAAGCTTGGCGCTCAATCAGTGCCTCTTTGGAACTAGCTATTGCTGTGAGCCTTTAAATTACTCTCCCTTCCTCTGGGGGATACACAATGTATCTCAGTGATTACACAGCTGAGTGTGTTAATGCTTCAGTTAGTTGGGCCACTGCTCCATTTCAAGTTTTAAATAGCAGCCATCTTAATTGTACCATTTTCAAAGAGGAAAGATAAAGGCAACTTTAGATCAATAATGTCCTGACTGGATTTTCCTTGCTCTCCACCACCACCCTGCTACCCTCCACCCCCCACCTCCCCATCTCCCTGCCCTCTCACATATTAGAACTAGGTCCACTGCAGTGTTGCTGGGCTCAAACACTTCCACTACCAGAGCATGGGCAAATCTTTTGTCTGCCTCAGCACTGGATCCAAAAATTTTTTGCTGTGGTCACAAAAAAAATAAAAATGTTCTGCAATCATTTTAAAAAGTGATGCATTACTTGTCTGAAATATAGAAATTTGCCTTTAGTCACTTAGGCTGAAGACTGCTTCAAAAGTTTACAGTTGTTATACACCCTTCATGGCCATCTTTCAACTCTGAAATATTGCAGTAGCACTGAGGCATTAAAATTCATGTCAGAAAAATCAATACCAGTTCAATTATAATTATTCTGGATTATTAACTTTCCCTTTGCTCATCAAGATGAAGAATGTAAAAACTGAGAAATGGAGCAATTTTCCACCTTGTACTCAGTGTCAGCATCAAATACTCCCAAGTTAGATATTTCATAGATTAGATTCAGAATAAAGCTTCCTATGTGCTCTGGAAGTAGTGTTTATTGTGCATATAACTTGTGTGGCATCTGAACTGGTATGGTGCCTTTAATGGGGGGAGGAGAAGACACTATGGGAGTAACTTTCAGCTTTGCTGCTTGGGCAGTAAACTGGCGGAGTGGATTGACACCCCCCTGTTAGAATAACAATGGAAATGGAAATCACACGGGTTCTATAACGGGTGGGCAATCTGCTCTACCAGCTGACTACTCAGGCGGTGAAGGTGAAAATGATTCTCTCTCTCTCTCTCTATCTAATCTTAATCTTGTGAGCATTTTCCCTGTCAACTTTTCCATTATGAATTTCTGTAATGAAAACTGTCTTTGTAAACCTGTCCCTCTGTAATTACACCCTCCCGTGGTGGCGCTGTGGCACCTTGGTTTTGCACCCGCCAGCTCCTCAGCCGATACTGCAGCTAAACTCCTCCGCTCCAACTAACTCTACTTCTCTGTCTCCCCAACTGCCCAAAGGTTAGCTATGAACATTGCAAAATCAAAGCATATCAAAATAAGGACAGAATATATGATACAATGGAGACTGAATTACATCTGTGTTCTCCAGTTCCGTTATCTCCTGTTCTCTAACCATTCTTGACCTGAAGATTACTCTTGTTCTTGTCTCCCTGTGTGCAATGCCACAGAATATTGAGTAATATTGTATTAAAAGTCTTATTTAGGACATGCACTCCATTGAAACTTACTATTTAAACATTTGCAATGGGAATTCCAATAATAAAATGCTAACACTTACCTGTTATACTTACCTGTGACTAAACCTGGCTGGTGCTCTAACGAGAATTTCAGTTTTAAATGACAGCATTGACCAGCCACTATTATTTGTTAGTCCACTAGGTGATGCTGTATTATCTTTTCCCCATGAATCACTCAAATTGCTTTATGAAAATAGTTTCTTTGCCATTTTATTCTCAGACGCTGATTTTAACACCGAGCCAGTTTTGGGTGAGTGGGCAGCAGTATGAGTTAGAAACTCACCTGCTGCTCAGGAAATGAGGTCCAGGGTATTTTAACTCCAGGGCCTCATTAAATCCCACCAGCCAACTTCCCATTCATTGCGGGTGGGACGTCGACAGGAAGCGGCAGAAAGTCATGCACCCTGGAGATCACCCGCTGAGGTCAGTTAAGTGGTAGGATCGGATGCTGGGGGCGTCCTCCTGGGGTCTCACAATCGGGATGGGGGTGTGAGTCAGTGACAGGGGAGCTCTACGCTTTCTTTGTGAGACCCAGAGAAGTACTCCTGCTCCTCCCAGCCTCACAAGGAAAGTCAATTTAAAAAAAAAACTTACCTTTTTTGGCCCTCTTCTGGCCCCAATCTGATTTGTCGCTGGGTAGGTCTGGTGGGAAACTCACTTTAGCCTCCTGGTCAGGCTGCCGAGTTAAAATTGCAGCAGATCCCAATGACATCATTGGCACCCTAACATGCATATGCAAAAATGGACACTGCTGGCTTTGGGTGGCTGTCCTTGCCACCTGCTCAGTTGAGCAGGTAAGAGTTGTGATTGGTCAGCTCCCAGCAGTTCCAGGGTGAGTAAGTAACCTGGGCGATTTTAACTACCCTTCTGCCAGTTTCCGCTGGGTGGGTAGGTTTAAAAGCACACTTTCAGTCACTGAAATTGCTCATGTCCAAAATAAAGGTTTTAAAGAAATTTTAAGAAATACATATTTTAGAATATGATTAAATTTACCCAGTGAACTGTTTCTTGCATCTTTTAATACCTTCATTAAAGTTTTTACATCATGGCCTCAGCCTGTCCTCTAATGCCTGGGCTTCAGCTGGATATTTTTACACCAACAGTTGGAGAGAACTTTTAATCACGATTGTCAGGATTTCCCAGCAATCTGTGCATCATCAGGAATATAAGGGTGTGGCCCTTCATTGTGAGGATTTCTTTGCTTTCTCCAAAAAAGTTTGAAAGAAAATGGAGATTCGATTATCAAAACTTTCATTTCAAACAAATTTTATCATTTATATAAATTAATTAGCAATTGTGCTCTTTTGTTATGAACCCTCACAGACAATCAAAACATGAAAGGCGCAGAACTGGTGTAAAGCAATACTTGCTATTGTGATTTCTTTGCTGATGTTCAGAAAAGAAAACAATGAGATTGTTTATCGAGAATGAATCATTTCCATATTTTGCTTGTATATGTTCAGCTAAAAGATTCTCTCTTCTCAACCAATTTTGAGAGCTAAAGAATTTTTTAATGTAAAAACTTAAACTGCTAAATGATGAACTTTTGAGCTTTGTATGAGGTGGGTTTTGTTTGCTTATAGCAATTTATGTTTATTAAAAACTACATAGGTAAGCAAGCTTGGTAATAGTGCAGTAAATTTTCAGCTTCTACACACCTGATGCATACTGCGAACTGGTGGATGTTGGAGACAGTGGTGGGGAGGTAGCTGTGGGTACAAAAGGAGTTGTGGACAGGTTGGTGGAAGAGGCTGATGGGTGGCAACATGGTGGACTGATGGTTCCAAAGGGGATATTCTCCTTGGCCTCCTCGCCCACCTGCTCCCCCAATACTGTCAGATCCCATAAACCCCAATACTGCTAAACTTTGGCCCGCCCCTACCCCCCAATATTGCAAAAGCTCCTCTTCAGTCCAGCTGGTCCCCAGAACCCCTTGTTTAGATTGTACCCCTCCCTCCCCACCATTCCCAGATTCCAAAATCCCCTTTCAATGCTCAAAAGCCTGTAGACTATATGCCCAGTGTTTCCGGATTTATGAAAGGGAAATCGCATTTGACAAGTCTGTTAGAGTTTTTTGAGGTTGTAACTAACAAAATAGATAAGGGGGAACCAGTGGATGTGGTGTATTTGGATTTTCAGAAGGCATTCGATAAGGTGCCACACAAGAGGTTATTAAACAAAATTAGGGCTCACGGGTTTGGGGGTAACATACTAGCATAGATTGAGGATTGGTTAATGGACAGAAAACAGAGAGTAGGAATAAATGAGTCATTTTCGGGTTGGCAGGCTGTAACTAATGGGGTACTGCAAGGATCAGTGCTATTCACAATCTACATCAATGATTTGGATGAAGGGACCAAATGTAATATATACAAGTTTGCTGATGATACAAAGCTGGGTGGGAATGTAAGTTGAGGAGAAGGTTGCAAGGAGGCTTCAAGGGGTTATAGAGAGGCTAAGTGAGTGGGCAAGAACATGGCAAGTGGAATATAATGTGGAGAAATGTACAGGAAACTTTCGTTTAACCGGAGGTTAAATGTCCGGAAAGCTCTATCTACCGGCAAAATTCAGGAGCCGTTTCCTATAAGTTTTTTTACTTCTCATTGCTTTTTTTTCCAGTCAGGCTCTGCAAGGTCTAGCTGAAGCTGTTGCTTAGCTACAGAGACGCCTTTAAGCTGTGGCTGACTATTTTGAAGCTGTTGCTAAGCAACAGGGTTTGTTGATTCACACGGAGCTCAAAAGCTCCGTATGTTTTAACATTAGCGCTGGTTTCTACGGCAGTTTTGATGGTATGGCACCAGCCCGGTCCTGTCAGTGCCGGATACCAGAAAGTTTCCTGTAACGTTATCCACTTTGGTAGGAAAATAGAAAAGCAGGGTATTTTTTAAATGGTGAGAGATTGGGAAATGTTGGTGTTCAGAGGGACCTGGGTGTCCTTGTACACAAATTACTGAAAGTTAACATACAGGTACAGCAAGCATTAAGGAAAACAAATGGTATGTTGGCCTTTATTACAAGAGGATTTGAGTATAAGAGTAAAGACGTATTACTGCAATTATATAGGACCCTGGTGAGACCACACCTGGAGTATTGTGTACAGCTTTGGTCTCCTTACCTAAGGAAGGATATACTTGCCATAGAGGGAGTGCAACAAACTTTCACCAGACTGATTCCTGGGATGGGGGGATTGTCCTATGAGGAGAGATTGAGTAGACTAGGCCTATATTCTCTGGTGTTTAGAAGAATGAGAGGTGATCTCATTGAAACATATAAAATCCTTACAGGGCTTGACAGGGTAGATGCAGGGAGGATGTTTCCCTGGCTGGGGAGTCTAGAACCAGGGGTCACAGTCTCAGAATAAGGGGTCAGCCATTTAGGACTGAGATGAGGAGAAATTTCTTCACTCAGAGGGTGGTGAATCTTTGGAATTCTCTACCCCAAATGGCTGTGGAGGCTTAGTCGTTGAGTATATTTAAGACAGAAATCGATAGATTTTTGAATATTAAGGAAATTAGGGGATATGGGAATAGTGCAGGAAGGTGGAGTAGAGGTAGAAGATCAGCCATGATCTTATTTAATGGCCTACTCCTGCTCCTATTTCTTATGTTCTTATCTCAGAAACACCCAATTCCCAGGATCCCTCTCCCAGGGATCTCATGTCTATCTATTGCATAATAAAAATTTTCCTTTAAAGATACAGATATTCCCCAGTGTTCTTAGAACCTCCCAGACTCTGGCATCTTCTCAAGATGCTGCTAGACCCCGAGACCCCATCCTAGTACTGCTACATTCTTAGGACCCTGGGTTTTAGTCAGGATTCTTGGTAATATTACACACCATAACACCCCTGTTCTTATAAAACTTTTGACTTATTGTATGCAATACCACAGGAAATCTGCTGTTAGGAAAAAACATTTTTATATGTTATATAGCTTCGCTGATGCTCTATGTATTTCACAACTGAGGGCGAAGTAGGAACATAGGAACAGAAGACCAATCAGCCCCTTGATCCTGTGCCGCCATTCAATTAGATCATGGCTGATCTGTATCTTTAAGGGAGAATTTTTATTATGCAATAGATAGACATGAACAAATTACATATAGATAGAAGATGGCTTTGATTTCTTATCTTTCGTTCCGTTAATAGAAATAACCACTGAACAGGAAAATTGTCGATGTTTAAGCTGAAGGGGAACGCTTCATGCTGCTCTGGTCAAAACATTGAAAACAACTATCATTCAACATCTGCACTACTTGCAGACACACAGAATGAGAATTAATATGCTGCTGTGAGCTTATCTTTTGTATCGCAGTCAGTTACTCCGAAAGCACCCACAGCAATTGCGTGGGCAGCTAAAGACACGCCAAGCAGATGATGAAAGACTAGCCCAACTACAAAACAGCTAAATTAACGCTGAATGATTTTGCAAAATGAATACATGACAGTCATAATATGTCCCTTTTCCCAAAAAAGAAAAACTCCAGTAAGTTAGCTGATACTTTAAACTGTTTTCCTTTACTTCAGACTCAATGGGGTAATTTTGACTTGGTGCGATAATGTAAAACGAGTCTTCCTTCTTCTTAGGCAGTCCCTCGGAACCGAGGATGACTTGCTTCCACATTAAAAATGAGTTCTCATGTGACTGATGAGTCCAATGCGGGACCTACAGTCTCTGTCACAGGTGGAGCAGATGGTGGTTGAAGGGGCGGGTGGGTGGGGTGCTTGGGTTGACGTGCACTCCTTGCGTTGCCCGAGCTTGGCTTCCGCTTGCTCCCGACGAAGAGACTCGAGGTGTTCGGCGCCGTCCCGGATGCTTCTCCTCCACTTTGTGCGGTCTTGGGCCAGGGATTCCCAGGTGTCGATGGGGATGTTACACTTTTTCAAGGAGGCTTTGAGGGTGTCCTTGAAGCATTTCCTCTGCCCACCTGGGGCTCTCTTGCCATGCTGGAGCTCCGAGTAGAGCGCTTGTTTTGGGAGTCTCGTATTGGGCATGCGGACAATGTGACCCGTCCATCGGAGCTGATCGAGCGTGGTCAAAGCTTCAATGCTGGGGATGTTGGCCTGAGCAAGAACACTGACGTTGATGCGCCTATCCCGCCAATGGATTTGCAGGATCTTGCGGAGGCAGCGTTGGTGGTACCTCTCCAGTGCTTTGAGGTGCCTGCTGTACATGGTCCATGTCTCTGAGGCATACAGCAGGGTGGGTATCACTGCTGCTCTGTAGACCATGAGCTTAGTGGCGGGGTTGAGGTCCTGGTCTTCAAACACTCTCTTCCTCAGGCGACCGAAGGCTGCACTGGCACACTGAAGGCCGTGTTGGACTTCGTCGTCGATGTCTGCCCTTGTTGACAGTAGGCTCCCGAGGTATGGAAAGTGGTCCACGTTGTCCCAGGCCTTGTCGTGGATTTTGATAATCGGGGGGCAGTACTGTGTGGCGGGGGCAGGTTGGGAGAGGACCTTTGTCTTACGGATGTTCAGTGTAAGGCCTATGCTCTCGTATGCTTCGGTGAAGGTAATTACAGAGGAGTTTCCCTGCTGTCTGCCACAGGGAAAGTCATCGCAAGCATCCTCCTCAATCGCCTTCTCCCAGTGGCCGAAGAGCTCCTCCCAGAGTCCCAATGCGGACTCCGCCCACTAAGGGGCCCAATGGACATGATCTTCACCGCACATCAATTACAAGAGAAATGCAGGGAATTCGAACTCCGAGTGAGTGCAGATGCAAGCGTCGTCTGTGTACTGTAATTCGACGACAGAGGATGGGACGACCTTGAATCTGGACTGGAGGTGACGGAGGTTGAACAGTTTCCCGTTTGTTCTGTAAATTAGCTCCACTCCAGTGGGGAGCTTACTGAGGGTGAGATGGAGCATTGCAGCAAGGAAGATCGAGAAGAGCGTTGGTGCGATGACACAGCCTTGCTTGATTCCGGTCTATACGTGAATTGGGTCTGTGGTGGAACCGTTGGTCAGGATCACGGCTTGCATGTTGTCGTGAAGCAGGCGGAGGATAATGACAAACTTTTGAAGGCAGCCGAATTTGAAGAGGGCACTCCATAATCCCTCACGGTTGACAGTGTCGAAGCGGGATCAAAGAAGGCCATGTACAGCGGTTGGTGCTGTTCCCTGCATTTCTCTTGTAATTGATGTGCGGTGAAGATCATATCCATTGGGCCCCTTAGTGGGCGGAATCCGCATTGGGACTCTGGGAGGAGCTCTTCGGCCACTGGGAGAAGGCGATTGAGGAGGATGCTTGCAATGACTTTCCCTGTGGCAGACAGCAGGGAAACTCCTCTGTAATTACCGCAATCGGACTTGTCACCTTTCTTGAAGATGGTCACAATTACGGTGTCTCTGAGATCCCCTGGCATGCTCTCCTCCTTCCAGATAAGAGAAATTAGTTCATGAATTTGCGCCAGTAGTGCTTCTTCGCCATGCTTTAGTGCCTTGGCAGGGATTACATCTGCCCCTGAGGCCTTGTTGTTCTTCAGTTGTCGGATGGCCTTTTCAACCTCATGCCGGGCTAGGGTTGTGCTGAGATGGTGGTGGGTAGCATGCTGTGGGATGGAGTTGAGGACACTTGTGTCGAAGACAGAGTCGTGGTTAAGGAGATCTTCAAAGTGCTCCTTCCAGCAGGCACTGACTGCCTCTATGTCCTTGATGAGTACCTCTCCGTTCTTGGCCCGCAGTGGGGAAGGGCCTTGGGTGCTTGGGCCGTAGATGCTATTGACTGTGCTAAAGAATCCACGCACGTCATGGTTGTCGGCTAGCTGCTGGATCTCCTGTGCTTTCTCCACCCACCATCTGTCCTTTAGGTCGCGCGTTTTTTGTTGGGCCTCGGCCTTCAGGCTTCTGTAGAGCTGCTTTCTTGCTCTTGAGTTCTGTTGCTGTTTCCAGATCAGGAATGCCTTGCGCTTGCGGCTTATTAACTCCTGGATCTCCTGGTCATTCTCGCCGAACCAGTCTTGGTGTTTCCTGTTCGAGTGACTGAACGTCTCTTCACAGGTGTTGATTATGGAGGCCTTGAGTGCAGACCAGATGCTGTGGGCACTCTGTGTCTCTGCATCACTACGAGTCGTCAGGTTGTTTGTGAGGCGCAGGCTGAATAGGGCTTTCTTAGCGAGGTCTTTGAGTGCTCCAGTGTTAATTTTCCTGCGGCATTGTTTCTGTTGCCGCCGCTGTTTTGGGGCTACATTGATGGAGATGACAGAGCGGATTAGGCGGTGGTCTGTCCAGCAGTCATCAGCTCCTGTCATGGCACGGGTGATGTGGATGTCCTTGCGGTCCCTCACTCGGACAATGACGTAGTCCAGCAGATGCCAGTGCTTGGAGCGAGGGTGCTGCCATGAAGCCTTGTACTTGTCTCTCTGATGGAACAAGGTGTTGGTTATGATGAGGCCATGTTCTAAGCATTTCGACAGGAGGAGGGTACCGTTGGAGTTAGCTTTTCCTACCCCCTCTCTGCCGATCACACCTCCCCAGAGGTCTGTGTCCTTTCCAACACTGGCGTTAAAGTCGCCAAGGAGGATCATCTTGTCGCCCGTTGGGACTCGGGACAGGGATTGTTCGAGGCTGGAGTAGAATTCCTCTTTGGTCTCGTCTGTGGCTTCCAGTGTTGGGGCATACGCACTGATGACCGTAGCACACTGGTTCCGGGCTAGGGTTGTAACGGCTTCAGTGGCACTTCCCTCTGCTCGCCGCCTGAGGGCGGTTTTTGAGGCTTCGGTGCGCTGCTGCCGTGCCTTTGGGCCCCTCTCCTCACCGGTTTCTCGAGTAATTGATCTCATCAGAGTAATTAGGCTAGTTAATAAAGTTGTTTGTTTTTGTCCTTGTCTTGTCCTCTGTGCCTCTGGCCTCACCTGTGTGTTGTTAATGTATTTGTCTCCTGTCTCATTTGATTAATTATGTCACGTGACCACTCTGGCCTGTATTTAAGCTTCCTGTCCTCTTTGCTCAGTCTTGGGTTCGCCTGCCTGCAAGTAACAGCTCTTGCTGTGTCTCTGGCGTGCGAGTCTCTACTGAATCTCCTTTCAAGTGTTACCCTGTTTCTATGTTCTCGAGTCTCAAGGAAGCATCTTTCAAGTTCTACCCGGTCTCGAGTCCTTGGATAAGTTTCCTGCGCTTGGGTCCACTACCGAAACCCTAGCAAAACGGCCCCGTGAATGCACGGCCCCATGACAAGGGTGAGTCGAAGAGTCATGAGGCACTCGTTTATACTGCTAGGGGAGTCTCTGAGACACCCAACCAGTTCATTTTTTATGGCGAAGCCTACCCCATGGAGGCGGCGTTCTTCTTCAGGTTTGCCTTTCCAGAAGAAGGTGTAACCACCGCCTTGCTCCTTGAGCTGGCCTTCCCCTGCCCGCCGGGTCTCCCTTAGGGCAGCAATGTCAATGTTGAAGCGTCTGAGCTCCCGGGCAACGATAGCAGTACGGCGTTCCGGTCTGTCACTGTTGGGGTTGTCCATGAGGGTCCTGACGTTCCAGGTCCCGAACTTCATTTTAAAGGGTGGAAGATGCCTGTGCGTGAATTCTTTTAACGTGGGTTGGCCATTGCACACCAGCTACCACACGGGCTTGACAGAGCAAGGTCTTGGTCCAATGGCAAGGGGATCCAAGACGATTGGAGACCAGGCTCTGCTACAACGGCCTAGCACGCACGCACACACACACAAACATACTGCTACTGTCCTCCTCCCTCCTTCCCGCAGGTCCTCTCTGCTTGGGTTCCGTAGGATGCATTGTGGTCCTCCCGACCTCGCTGTTGGCCCGTGCCGCACCTTCCCTGGGCCCTCGTAAAACGAGTGATAGTGAATCGGCTGCCTGATTTTCATCTGTCCCAAAATCAATGAAAATAAAAATCGAGAGAGATGTAAATTAGGCTGCCGATTCATTATCGCACAAAGTCAAAATCTACACCAATGATTGTAGGTGGGTGCTTAGCTGCAAGGCGTTCCACCTCACTGCTGCAACATGGAGCTCAATGATTAAAGCAACTGAACTAGGGATATGACCAAAATCCTGCTGTGTCGCTGAACTATGAGTCAAGCCACATCAATGTGCACCCAACCAACTTTTGGAAAACAAATCTTATTTTCGATGGCTCATCCATTAGAGATAGCAACTATATCTGTAAACTCATATTCTGTGATGCTTGTCTGACTGGACACTACAAATACATCACTATTGTCCTTCAAAACATTTAGTGAACTGTAGTTCAGAAACCACTGGGGCATCTAAAGGTTCACAGACAGGAGAGAATCTCTGTTGCAATTTAGCAAGTAGTGAGCGCGCACACACCCACAACGCGCACACACACAATTCACACACGTGAAATTTCTTCCAGAATAAAAGCAACAGAACCCAGTTTAAATTTCCCATTCTAGGCCTAGTTAAAAATTCATAAGAGATTTCTAAATTACATATATTTTCAAAACATGACATCGGATGGAACCTATTTCTGCCATGATCTGATTCTCTTAACGGTAACAAATACTGTTGGATTCCTTTCTGAGCTGAATTTCAATCTTCTCGTTATTTCTGAATTAAAATTTCTGAAACAAATATATAAAATCCAGGTAAGAAACTTTCCATTTTAGCTTATTGAGATTAAAACATTACATCAGACACATAGGGCTGGATTTTCCCTGCGGAGGCAGGATGGCGGCGGGAGAACCGGTTGGCGGGTTCCGGTCCCGCTCCCGCCTGCAGCCGCTCTCTTAAAATGATTTTACGTTGATTGGGCTTGTTAAGCCCGCCCTGCGGCGTTCCTGGCCAATTAACAGGAAGTAGGTCATGTCATCAGCCGGTTTCCTTAAAGGGACCATGGCCACATTGATTTTGACAGTTGTGCTGTCAGTGTTCTGCAGCATTGAGGTGCTGCAAACACTGACAAGCACTGCACAACAGTGTACGGCTGCATCCATGATTATGGAGGGAGTCACAGCACGCAGGGAGATTCTCTTCCCTTCCCATGGGCGGAAGAGACCTCCCCAGGACACCAACGCAGCCTGGTTACACATTGAACAGGAGGACACAAGCAGGGATGTCGTCAGGGGTCCCTGGCTGCAGTGGCACCAACCTTTCAATGATCTCAGTAGATCACAAAATGTTACTGCAAAGCCTCACTCAAACTCATCCTGCTGTGCCACTCATCACATCCCCATCACTCCGCCTTCCCTACCCTACTCCTGCACATCCTTACTCACACCAACATACCTTGCACCTCCATCCATCCATCTCTATCTACATTATCACTTCCCCATCTCACTAGCCACCCCTCACACTCACCCTCATCCTACTGCAAGCATACCAGCTAACAACACACAAGGGTAGGCACTTAAAAGGTTTAGCCAATGTTCATGTGAAGTTTCTGGTAATGTGTTGTCATACATTGAAATCTATATTTTCAACACTTCACCTTATTGGACAGATCTGTGCGCACCTTGAGAAGTGTCTTAGTGAGTTCCAGTAAATGGAGACATAACTTCCCCCCCGCCCCTGCTATAGTGATTTATGTGAAAGGAATGGCTTGGACATTGTAGGGATGCTTTATGGTGCTGGTGTGGAGTGGTGTCAACCTGGCGCATCATGTGGCAGCCAGGGTATACAGCGTCAAGTGAAGTAAATCTGACCATGGTGTTGCCATCGCTGGCCTCCCGGGCAGCAATGTTGTCAGGTGTTGATGCCGTGTGTCCTGTGCATTATGAGGTGATGGCAGAGAAGGTTGGTGTTGTTGTTGGTGGTGTTGTTGGTGTTGGGGCTGATCGTGGAAGGATTCAGAGGACCAAGGTGTGATTTTTTTTCCAACGGCACCAATGTTGCTGGAATAGATGGCAGCTGCAGTTGAGATAACAAAAGCGATCTGTCAATGGTGAGAGGGGTTGTTCCAATGAGGTGCCACTGGATAGAGATTTGGCTCCAAACACTTAGGAGGAAAAATTGGGTTGCTTTGCACTTCACGTTAGTGCCCCGACGGGGTGCTAACGGGGTGCAAAGCACCTAGCACCTGCGCCCGGCACCGCTAACGTCTCCCGTGAAATTCAGCGGGAGGTTAGCGGTGGTGTTAGCCGGTAGCGCCTTGTGGCGCTGCGCCTCCGGCGATGACATCATCGACATACGCAGCGCCCCGCTCTCGCCCCGGCCGCAAACTTCGCTCGTGCCCCCTGACCTATCGCCGAACGATATGTCTGACAGGGTCAGGGTGCCGTGTTTGCAGCCGCAGCGGCACAAATTTAAGGGTAGGTGCCGGACGGCCATTTCTTTTGGGCTACCTGCCAGTACCTGCCCCCTTTTGCCTCCTCCTGCGGGGTGCCAGCTGCGATCGGTCAGCCCGGCACTCCTCCAGTGTTGGGCTCTTATGCCGGCACCCCTGCTCCCCGGTGGTCCAGCAGGGCCCCAGTGTGCGCTGCACAAGGCCCCTCCCCTTTAATCAGGGGAGGGAGGCCTGCAGTACCACGGCGCTACGTGCCGATGCGCTTGCCGCTGTTGCACGTAGTGCCGCGATATTGAATGGGAACGCCCCAAGAGGGATGGGGAGCCCTTTCAGTAGCTCCCCGCCTCCAGCTTGGGGCGCTACCGTTCAATTTCCGGCGCGGGAGCGCCAACTTTTTCGGGGAACTTAAAGTAGTGACGTGGGGAAGTAAGCGCCCCAAAGGGGGCACGACCCAATTTTTCCTCTGCACAAGCTAAAGAAATCTCTGAGGGCAAAATTGGGTTGCGCCCCCTTTGGGGCGCTAACTTTGCCGGGGCGCTACTTTTAGCTCCCCGAAAAAGTTGGCGCCCCCGCGCCGGAAATTCACTGGTAGCACCCCAAGATGGCGCTGTGAGTGAATATCGCGGCACATCGCGCCGCGGTACTGCAGGCCTTCCTCCCCTTATTAAAGGGGAGGGGCCTAGCGCAGCACAACCCGGGGCCCAGCTGGGATCCCAGGGATCGGGGTGCCAGCAAAAGAGCCCGGCAGGCACTCAAGATGAGTGCCGGGCTCACGGAGCACAGCCGGCACCCCGCGGGGGGGGGGGGGCTTCGCAGGAGGCCGGGGATAGCACCTCCATCCGGCACCTCTCCTTTAATTTGTGCCACCCTGGCTGCACGTACACCCCCCTGACCCTGTTGGACATAGTGTCCAGCGGTAAGTCAGGGGGCGCTACCGAAGTTCGTGGCCAGGGCGCGAGCGGGGCGCTGCGCACGGTGATGAAATCATCGGCGGAGACGCAGTGTCGCAGGGCGCTAACGGTTACCACCGCCGTTAACCTCCCGCTGAAGTTTGCAGGAGGCATTAACGGTGCCACACCCGGGCGTGATTTGGTTTGCGCCCCGTTAGCCTCTTCGGGCACTAATGGGAGGTGCAAATCAACCAAATTTTCCCCCCTATATGTCTTACAAATGCAGTAACCAACAGTTTCTGAGCTCTGAAACTGAACAGCTGCAACATGATATCCTTTATACCACTTCTGCAGCTGTCAGGTTATCAGATAAATCAAAGCAGGCTCAACTCACGCCAGGGTGAGCTGGCGTGTTGCCTGAGCAGAGGATAACCCATGGGGGAGCACGTAAAATTGGAAGGAAGCCTTAAAATACCATTAAATTGGCTGTTAACAAGCCATTTAATGAACTAAATTGTCTCCCACGCCGTTTGGTGTCGGTTCAGTTCTGCGCAGACAGACCCTACACCTGGGAGACTCGTGTGGAGGTGGGTTTCCTACCCGCTGTCAATCTTTGCTATTTTGACAGCGGACCCGCCTCCAAACCCGCACGCTATGCGCCGGCAAAATTCAGCCCATAGACCTGAATTTTAATGGTGTGGCAGGTTGAGAGCGGGTGGGCTACGAAGCGGTTGGGAAATCCAGGAGAACGAATTTAACGGCAGGGCCTGATTTGCATGGGAAACCTGTTTCCTACCCACAGCCAGCCAGATTGAGAGGGTGCTGGCTATGGGCGGGTAGGCCTGTGGCATTAGGCCGCAAAGGGGCGGGAGGGAGGGATCACTTGGGTTCCGGGGGTGGCCAGAGAAGCACAGGGAGGGCTGGAGGAGCGGCGGGGGTGGGGGGGGGGGATGAAATTGGAAGCCTCGTGGAGGGGGGGAAATCGGAGGCTGGGGTGGGGGGAGGAATCAGAGGCCAGAAAGTGGGAGGGTGGGGGGAAATTGGAGACCTCATGGGGGTGTCTCTGATCTCAGGGGGTGGGTTAGGTAGGGAGGCTGGATCCAGGAGATAAGTGGAAAGGTACTTACCTCCTGGATCCAGCAGTCCTCGCCTTACTTTACGTGGCGGGTTTCACGAGGTCTGCAAAACCTGACCAGCTAAAGTTAACTTCAAAATGGAGGTTAAATCAGTGGCTTCCAGCCTCATTATAATATTTAAAGGTACGACCTGCCTCCTGACAGCGGGCTATCTGCCCACCCCCATCCTGCCTCCGTTAAAACCCGAAGTGGGCGGGTTGGAGGCAGGGATTCGGATTTTTAATACTCCCTAACAACTTCCCACATGACCCCAACCCACCCGTTTCTTTTTAGGTTAAAAACCCGCCCATAATCACTCTTTGCCATAGTGGCAGCTTTTACTAAAACTATATAAACACACATCTCTAACTTTAACAAAGTATCGAGAATGAGCTCTTAAAATATTTATTTTCCAGTAAACTCAGCTCAAATCTTTTGCTGTTCAGAAGGGCTTTTTATTTGATGAACTCTTCCTCATCAAGGTTCCTCCGAAGTTCACATTTGCCCAAGCCTCATGTCTCTTTAACTCATCAGCAGTTCTCCATGTCTTTGCTGATGTAACACTGAGTTGACCACAGAATTTTCTACATCATAGAAGAATTTTTGTAAAGTTATAATTATTGGAGTAAAATATTTAGAAACAACTGAACTGAAATGTATTGCCACTTCTGCCGATTCACCATCGGTACAGGGCTTTTAAATCTCTTTCTAACCCATTTGCCCACCTCCACCTGGGCATCATGTCATCAGCTGGGAAACAACAAATCTCCTCTTAATGACCTGAGGTCCTGTAGTAGTGTGGCCTGTGATTGGCAACTACAAAATTAAAATATAATTCCGATGTTTCATTCTTCTCAAACTGCAGTTCGTTCCTGCTCCCTGTTTGGTCTTTAACTTCACAAATTGCGGCAGCCCCAGATTAGGAAGACGATAGGTAATGTTTCATCTGTCAAGTTTATCACCACATGACCCCCCCGAAGCCTGCAGCAATGCCTCAGGCAACACCCTGCTCTCGCTGCACTGTATATAGTATCCTGCTTCCTGCTGAAAATATACAAACCATGTCATGATGGCTAAACTTTGGCAGCGAGGGAAGATCACGCTCATATCTTGGAAATCTTCCTGAATCTACTTAAGATACTGAAACATTTCCTTCAACAAGAACTCATCTAGATTTTTTTTTTAAAAACAGAAACAAATAATTTTTAGCTTCAGGAGGAAATGTTCTTGCATTTTGAGTTTTGCTGTGCAAGGTCATTTCATCCCCAACACCCGTGTGCCAACAGAAATGGATTTGACGAAAGGTCATCGACCTGAAACGTTAACTCTGTTTCTCTCTCCACAGATGCTGCCCTGGCTTGCTGAGTTTTTCCAGCGTTTTCTGTTGTTATTTCGGATTTCCAGCATCCGCAGTATTTTGCTATCAAATATCTCCTTTTGTGCTGTAATTTCTGTGAGTCTAAGAGTGTGCCTGGAGTTGATGGAAAAGAGCTTGTTGACTTTTACTCAATGGTATTGCTCATGCCACACAAAATATATGCAAATCAATGCCTCAGGATACTGTCAGCATCTGCACAGGGACACTTATAATGAGACAGAGATGTCACACACTCACATTTGAGACCAATCTGCAGACAGAACTCAGTATCATAGAGAACTCATTAGAATATGAGAAACTGAGAAACACGAGGGTTGTGTGTACTGTTTGAGTGCTGGCTCTTTATTTTATTTTGAGCAAAAGATTGAAAAAACAAAAAATAAAAACCCAGTTATACTGGGTACAGGTATTTGTGGGGTGTAGGTGTAGGGGAAGGGAAGGGGGAGGGAGGCATTTGGCACACACCCATGCATCTCTGTGAACTTGCCCTTGGTGCCTTGGTACACTTGCTTCCATCCTTTTAGTTCAGGATTTGAGGTGCTGCCTGCACAGTACATAAATGATCCTTTGGATAGAAAACTGAAACCATGACCTACTAACCAACTTTGATTGACAGAACTTGATCTAGCTTCTTGTTTGCTTGGAGTGAAATCTTTGTGTGAATATATCATAACTGTAGTGTATGTACCTTTAAGAGAGAACTACTTTTACAGCTCCTGTATACTGTAGTACCGGCAGTGACCACACCTGTATATAAGCCTTGAGCATGCCTCTGTACTGTTAGTCTTTAGACTACCCTCCTCCAGTAAACACCTGTTGATTGTTAAGTTACAGCCTCCGTCTAGTTATTGGAAAACATCATACTTTAAGAATCACGGATTCAACAGTGGCGACGAGGTCGATTCAAATCTACCTGCAACTCTGCATTTCCTTTCAACGATTCGCTCCGGGAGGGCGGTGGAAGAAAGGCAAGGCCAGAAGCACGGGTGTCGACCACGAGCAACCACCCAGTCATCTGGCAGAGAGTGAACATCTCAGGGGAGGCTGTTGAGAGCCGGGCTTGGTTCCCCAGCCACGACGATCCAGCAACAGACTGGCAACAGGTACAGCGCAGACCCTTCCCGGACAGCGGCGGCTGGAGCCGACCGACGGCACAGAAAAAGCCGAGCAGCGTCGACGGGGTAAGAGAGAGGGTGAAGCGCACAGGGCGCAGCCGGGGGTTGAAAACCGAGCGGCGTCGAGGAAAAACAAAAAAGAGAGAGAGAGGGTAAAGCAGCAGCCGGGTTCAGGACCGAGCAGTGGCAAGGGGAGAGGCGCACAGGAGAACGCGCAGAGTACAGCCAGGGCTCAAGGGCTGAACAGCGTCCGCGGGGGAAAGAAAGGAAAGCGCGGGAGACGCCATTGATCCGCGGAGAAGAAGGGAGAGCGCGGGAGATGCCATTTTAGATGCCGCAGCGGAGAAGAAGGGCGAGCGTGGGAAGAAAGAAAAGCGCGGGAGATGCCATTTTGTGCCAGCGGAGAAGAAGGGAGAGCGCGGGAGACACCATTTTAGACAGTTTAATCACACCCAGGGATGCCGAAGAGTGGCAGTATCACTGCGTTCGACAATGAAGTCGAAGATTGGGCGACATATGTGGAACGCATTGAGGTGTACTGCAGGGCGAATGAAGTGCCAGATGCTAGGAAAGCACTGGTTTTGTTAAATTCCATGGGTGCAAAAACTTATGGCTTACTGCGAAACCTAATAACCCCAGAGAAGCCAGTGGATAAGAATTTCGAAAGCATAGTGGAAATCCTACAGGACCACTTAAACCCCACACTGCTGCTGATAGCAGAAAGATTTAAGTTCCACAAAAGGAACCAGCATAAAGACGAAAGTAATGCTGAGTACTTAACGGAATTGCGCAAGCTATCGAAACACTGCCAATTTGGATTGGGACTAGCAGATACATTAAGGGACAAGTTTGTGTGTGGGCTTCAAAGTGAAGGAACCCAGAAACGGCTTCTATAAGAAAAGGATCTTACGCTGGACAAGGCTTTCAGCATGGCAGTATCACACGAAGCAGCCGCACGGGGCGCTGCAGAGATACAACGGAGACCGCAAGAATATGGCACCAATGAAATGTCATATGGAGCAGGGAAGTGTTATCGCTGCGGCAGAACAACACACGATCAGAAGGATTGTTGGTTCAAGGACCAAGTGTGCAGGACACATAGCAAGAGTCTGCAGGTCAGGGAAGAAAACCAGCAGCAAGAAATCTCCACAGGAGAAGTACAAAAAGGTACATAAGGTGATGGACAGTAGTTCAGACGAACAGAAAAGTGATACAGGCTCCGGAAGCAAGGAGCTGGGTTGTCTGAAACTACATAAGGTAATCAAAATGGAGGATCACCAGACTATCTGGGTCACACTCAAGATAGACGGAGTCCAAGTGAAAATGGAATTGGACACAGGATCAGCCATAACAGTCATAAACCGAAGGGACTACAAGCGGCTATTTTCACATATACCCTTGAAAGCTACAGAGATTGTCTTGAAGACGTACACAGGGCAAAAAGTCTACCCCAAAGGAAAAATAAAGGGTGAAAGTGACATACAAAGGCCAGGAAATACCTAAAATGGACCTATATGTATTGCCAGATGGAGGACCACCACTACTAGGACGTGAATGGATCCGGAAGATACAATTAGATTGGCATTCCATACAGGCACTGAAGGTTGAGGCCAAAAAGGATGACGACGTCACACCTGGACGACTGTCAAAAATGCTAACTGATGCACAAGAAGTGTTCCAGGAGGGACTCGGAACACTAAAAGGCATAACAGCAACGAATAAAATAGAGGAAAATGCAAGCCCAAAGTTTTTTAAGGCCAGACCGGTGCCTTATGCGATCCGACCAGCCGTCGAAGCAGAGCTGGAAGGGTTGGAACGTTCAGGGGTACTGTCCAAAGTAGACTGGAGCGAGTGGGCTACACCCATCGTTCCTGTAATGAAGAGGTCATTGAGTAATACGCCTGGGGAACCAAAGAAGGTCCGCATCTGTGGGGATTTTAAGGCGACAGTGAACCCAGTCCTTCACACGGTACAATATCCACTTCCACGGATTGAGGATATTTTCGCCTCGCTATCTGGAGGTAAACGCTTTACCAAAATTGATCTGGCCCAGGCGTACTTGCAAATGGAGGTAGAAGAAGCCTCGAAACAATACCTCACGATCAACACTCATAAAGGTCTCTACCAATACAATTGGCTGGTGTTCGGGGTAGCATTGGCTCCGGCTATTTGGCAAAGGGCAATGGATCAAGTCCTGCAAGGGATACCAGGGACCCAGTGTTATTTGGACGACATCCTGGTCACGGGCGAAAGTGACAGTGATCACCTCGCCAACCTGGAGAAGGTGCTCACTAGATTAAAGGAATATGGGCTACGAGCTAATCGCCACAAGTGCGAGTTTTTCCAGAAGCAGATCTCGTATTGTGGCCACGTTATTGATGAACAAGGGTTACATAAGTCCCCTGAAAAGATTGAGGCAGTAGTCAAGGCTCCAGCACCGGAAAATGTGTCACAGCTGAGGTCGTTCCTCAGGCTGGTGAACTACTACCTTAAGTTCTTACCAAATTTGTCTACAGTATTACACCCACTGAAGAACCTACTGCAAACGGGGGGTACCATGGAAGTGGAATGACGAATGTAAACGAGCTTTCCAGAAGTGCAAAGAATTGATCACATCAAAAGAGGTGTTGGCCCATTTCAACCCAGCACTACCAATTCGGTTGGCGTGTGATGCATCACCCTATGGTATTGGAGCGGTGCTGTCGCACAAATTCCCAGATGGGTTGGAGAGGCCAGTAGCCTTTGCGTCTCGGTCACTAACCTCAGCCAAGCGCAACTACGCCCAGATCGACAGGGAGGCCCTCAGCCTAGTATGGGGAGTAAAAAAATTCAGCCACTATCTGCATGGGCAGAAGTTCACCTTGCTGACTGACCACCAACCACTTGTCTCCATCTTTAATCCAAAGAAGGGTGTTCCGGTGATGACTGCACAACGGCTACAAAGATGGTCCCTTTTTCTAGGGGCGAACCAATATGAAATAGAGTATAAAGGCACGAAACAGCCTGGAAATGCTGATGGGCTATCACGCCTGCCACTGCCTACTGTGGAGGAAGCACCAGCAGTGGACCCTATCGAAATATTTTATTCGTCGATAATTGAACGATTGCCAGTAACTAACGCGGATATAGAGAAGGAGACCCGCAATGATCCGACACTGTCACGGGTATATGATTTGACGGTGAGGGGATGGCCAACACATGGCGACTCACTGTTGCCAGCATTCTCATCCAGAAGAGAACAGCTGTCAGTATGCCAGGGGACAGTGATGTGTGGATCCCGAGTGGTAATTCCACCCAAGCTAAGGGAGAGAGTGCTCAATGAGCTTCACGAAGGTCATCTGGGAGGGGTGAAAATGGAAAGCCTTGCTAGGGCTTATGTGTGGTGGCCGGGGATCAATCAACAAATCGAGGACCTAACAAAGCTGCTCAGGATGCCAGAAGGTCCAAAATGCACCACCACATGCCCCTCTACACCCATGGGAGTGGCCCTCCTCTCCATGGCAACGGGTGCATATTGATTTTGCTGGTCCATTCATGGACTCAATGTTCTTAATAGTAGTGGATGCGCACTCGAAATGGCCTGAGGTGATCAAAATGTCCTCAACCACTACAGAGAAAACGATTGCAGTCCTATGAACCATATTTGGCAGGAACGGCTTGCCAGAGCAGATTTGCTCTGATAATGGACCACAGTTTGTGTCCGAAGAGTTTCGGAAATTTATGAGAAGGAATGGGGTAAGGCATTACACATCCGCCCCGTATCATCCAGCCACAAATTGATTGGCTGAGAGGTTCGTACAAACCTTTAAAAAGGCGATAAAGGCCATGTGCGATGATGAAATTCCACTACAGCATAAGGTGGACAATTTCCTATTAGCCTACAGAAATGCAACACATGCAGTTACCAACCAGACCCCGGCCATGATGTTCTTTAACCGAAGGTTGAGATCTCGTCTGGATTTGCTCAGACCAAATGTGCGAAGAAATGTTGAGGATAAGCAATTCCAGCACATCAATGAGAAGCCGACAAGGAGCTTCAGTGTAGGACAACCAGTCTTGGCCCGCGACTACCGAACAGAGAAATGGCAACCCGGAACGATATGCACACGGCAGGGGCCATTAATATACACAGTGGATGTCAGGGAGAACATTGTGAGACGCCACGTCGACCAGATCCTAGCGTCACAGGAACGAGTCAACCCCATGTCTCGTGTACCTGGGAATGAACCCGACATACCGGTAGCCTCTACCTCAGAAACAGTAGCAGCGGAAACTGATGAACTAACCGACGAAAAGGGGCCAGAATCGCCTCCGCACCAAGAACAAGAACCTCAGGAAAGGCGCTATCCAGAAAGGATCAGGAAGCTGCCCCAAAGACTGAATCTATAAATGGACTATTTCAGTTTAATGTGCATGTTAAAGTGTTAACTGTTATTTGAATGTTATGGGTACTGTTAATCTAAAAGGGGAGGAATTGTAGTGTATGTACCTTTAAGAGAGAACTACTTTTACAGCTCCTGTATACTGTAGTACCGGCAGTGACCACACCTGTATATAAGCCTTGAGCATGCCTCTGTACTGTTAGTCTTTAGACTACCCTCCTCCAGTAAACACCTGCTGATTGTTAAGTTACAGCCTCCGTCCATTTATTGGAAAACATCATACTTTAAGAAGCACGGATTCAACAATAACCATTTTCTGTCCAATGTAATATGCTCCATAATAAGATTGGAAAATTTTGAACATTCCCATCAGTGTGCAGCCAGTTAGAAAAGTGTCATTGTCATTGAATCACTGTTCTGATAGAACTTGGAGGAGAAATTCGGTATCGCCCCATTTGGGGCGCAATTATCGGCTAGGTGCAAAGTTTAGTTTTCTCCCGTTTTCAGAATTCTCGTTCTACCTGGACCCCTCCCTCTGGCCTCAACCTCTCTAGATCTTTTCATTGCAAACTGCCGGCGTGTCATTGGCCGTCTGCTCCCGTCACTCACTCCAATCTACCTCCCTCTGAACTTGCAGCACTCCATTCTCTCAGATCCAACCCCAACATTGTCATTAAACCTGCTGACAAGGGTGGTGCTGCTGTTGTTTGGCGAACCGACCTCTACCTAGCGGAAGCTGAACACCAACTCTCCGACACCTCCTCCTACCTCCGTCTGAACCATGACCCCACTACTGAACATCAAGCCACCGTTTCCAAGACGTCACTGACCTCATCTCCTCTGGAGATCTTCCCTCCACAGCCGCCAACCTCATAATTCCCCAACCCCGCAGAGCCCGCGTCTACCTACTTCCCAAGATCCACAAACAGGACTGCCCCGGTAGACACATCGTTTCAGCTTGTTCTTGCCCCACGGAACTTATCTCTTACTATCTCGACTCTATTTTTTCTCCCCTTGTCCAGTCTCTTCCCACCTACATTCGCGACTCTTCCGACGGCCTCCGTCACTTTAACAGTTTCCAGTTTCCTGGCCCCAACTGTTTCCTTTTCACTATGGACATCCAATCCCTCTACACTTCCATCCCCCACCAGAATGGCCTGAGGGCACTCCGCTTCTTTCTTGAACAAAGGCCCAACCAGTCCCCATCCACCACCACCCTTCTCCGCCTGGCTGAACTTGTTCTCACGTTGAACAACTTCTCCTTTGACTCCACTCACTTCCTCCAAATTAAAGGTGTTGCTATGGGAACCCTCATGGGTCCCAGCTATGCCTGCCTTTTCGTGGGATATGTGGAACATTCTTTGTTCCAGTTCTACTCAGGTCCTCACCCTCAACTATTTTTTCAGTACATTGATGACTGTTTCATTGCTGTTTCCTGCTCTCGCCCTGAACTAGAAAATTTCATTCACTTTGCTTCCAATTTTCACCCTTCCCTCACCTTCACATGGTCCATCTCTGATTCTTCCCTTCCCTTCCCTTCCTCGACTTTGCTGTCTCCATCTCTGGGGATAGGCTATTGACAAACATTCACTACAAGCCCACTGACTCCCACAGCTACCTGGGCTACACTTCCTCCCACCCCGCTTCCTGTAAGGACTCTATTCCATTCTCCCAGTTTCTCCGTCTCTGCTGCATCTGCTCTGATGATGCCACCTTCCATACCAGTGCTTCCGACATGTCTTCCTTTTTCCTCAACCGCGGATTCCCCTCTACTGTGGTTGACACGGCTCTTGACCATGTCCGTTCTATTTCCCACACTTCTGCTCTCATCCCTTCCCCTTCCCTCCCAGAACCACGATAGGGTTCCCCTTGTCCTCACCTTTCACCCCACCAGCCTCCACATTCAACGGATCATCCTCCGCCATCTCTGGTGTGATCCCACCACCAAACACATCTTCCCCTCACCTCCCCTTTCAGCATTCCAAAGGGACCGCTCCCTCCGTGACACCCTGGTCCACTCCTCTATCACCCCCAACACCCCTTCCCCTTCGCCCAGCACCTTCCCGTGCAAGCGCAGGAGATGCAACACATGCCCTTTTACGTCCACCCTTCCCACTGTCCAGGGCCCCAAACACTCCTTCCAGGTGAAACAGCGATTTACTTGTACTTCTTGCAATTTAGTATAGTGTATTCGCTGCTCACGATGCAGTCTCCTCTACATTGGGGAGACCAAACGCAGATTGGGTGACCGCTTTGTGGAACACCTCCGTTCACTCCATAAGGGTGACCCCGAGCTTCCGGTCGCCTGTCACTTTAATTCTCCGCTCCACTCCCACTCTGACCTCACCGTCCTCGGCCTCTTGCATTGTTCCAATGAAGCTCAACGTAAGCTCGAGGAACAGCACCTCATCTTTCGATTAGGCACTTTACAGCCTTCTGGACTCAACATAGAGTTCAATAATTTCAGACCATAACCTCTGCCCTTATTCTTTTTTTCCCATTTATTTTATTTTTTATTTTTTTTAAATTTTTTTCTGTCTCCCACATGGCAGCTCTCTTTCATTCTGCCATTTACACTTCATCTAGAGCCATCTTTTGTTTCTTAACTTGTCCCATTACCATCTCCTTTTGCCTTGCACCATCTCTTAATGTCTCTTAATCTCTCCTGTCTTCCATCCTATCACAGACCTTCCATCCTATGTTCTTTCCTACCCTCCCCCCTTTCCCTGCCCCAGCACTTGCTTAAAAACCTGTTTGATCTCCAGCTTTTTCCAGTTCTGACGAAAGGTCATCGGCCTGAAACGTTAACCCTGTTTCTCTCTCCACAGATGCTGCCTGACCTGCTGAGTGTTTTCAGCATTTTCTGTTTTTATTTTTGAAAGCTAATCTTTCTGTGAATTACAACATTAATCTGAGATGTTATCACCCATTGAAGTACCAGTTGATACTGCCTTCTTGCTAACATTATCAGAAGAAAAATACTAAGGCCTTGAATTTCCTCTATGTCAGTTACGCCATTGTTATGCTGTTGTTGTGCTTGAAAGTTACACCATTCACCAACAAAGGGAATTAGAGATCTCCAGCATCTGCGGTATTTTGGTTTCTGTTTCAGAGATATCCTGGGGGTAGACATTTATGTGAAACTCCGCTTACGTGAGATCATTAAGTTCCATAAAATGGATGTGAAATTGAGCTGTGTGTAGTGTTCCCTATCCATGAGGTCACTGAAATGGAACTTTATGATTTCACATCAGAGATTTATGCACAAAACGTCTGCTTGGACTACATCTAACTAGCAAAGTTAAACATAAAGCACAAGAGATAACTGAGAGACACACGATAGTGTAGAGATATGTCCTGTCATTGTGAATTATGAACTTCCCTTTGAATAACATTCGTTTATTTTTATTGTTCAGAACAGCTTTATTAGAAAGACCATTGCTGATGAATGGTTGGCCATCACTGTTTATCTTAAGCTTCTATAATTGCGTTCCCTATTCTCCCACATTAAATGCCGACGCTTCTTTAAGGAAGACCCCCACGCTCTCAGTATTTGTTATGCTTTACATTTCAATGGTTTACTGTCTCTGTCAAGTTTTATGCCCATAGGGACAAAGGAATTGCTAGATGAAAATATACCATGGTCCTAGTTCACCTTCTACCATCCTGGTAGTCTCATGATACAACAATAATGGAATTATTTACTAATTATGGCGATCAATCTCTAGTGACTGACCCAGACAAGAGGCAAGAAAAACTCCCAGTGGTGGAAACCTGCTCCTCCCAAGCTACACTTACCATATGTCGTGTCTCACATTACTCATATACTGTATCCCTAAATATTATTTTCTGAAATAAATTGATCTAATTTGTGTTTGAATGAATGAATGAATGGGCACTATATGCTGCCACTGTCTCTTTATGCAGCCTGATCCATAAATACCTCCTCTAACCAGAGGTTGGTTAGTAGAGCTCCCATCTGAACACCCCTGGGTTACTCCATTGTATAATTAGAGATTGGGCAGTACAGACAAACTCCTGAATGTTCATTTACAGGAGTGACCAGTGCCCCTGAACCTCAGTGAATATCTAAGGCAGTCCTAAATTTTTAAACAGTAACCTGTATTTCTTTGTTGTGGAGAAGCTTTGCACATTCCCACCATTACGTCTCCATCACACAGAAAGCAAAAGGCCTCACCAAAGCTCGATTTACTGCTCACTCAACTCAGGCTACATTAAGATAGTGTTTTCTCCAAACACAGGGCTTAAAGCTAATCCTGCTTATAGTAGGTAGCACAGCAGGGCAGCTTTTCAAGAATAAGGTTTGCTCAGTGCACTGACAGCTGAACCAGTGTCTTAGATCTCACAGATATTTATATATCTTCATACAAAAGCACACTGACATTTTTGTTTCACTCAACATTGTTAAGGTGGAGCAGGTAAGGTAACAAGACTGTGAGGAATTATTTACAGTACCCAGATTCTGGATTGTAAGAGTCACACAGGGACAAGTACTATATAACGTTAATAACAGCTTAAAAGCACTCTACTTTCCCCAGTGCCAACGGAGCTATGAGGCACTTTTAGGTTAGCCAATTGCCATCAATTTTATACATGGAGTACTCCCACAGTCAATGACACTCTAATATAAAGTGGTACTCTGGAGATCTGCATTGTTTTGGGTTTCCTGAACTGCTGTCAGATTTTCCCTTTAATAAAAACATACACGGGTCCCTTCTTTTTTGCCACTGACAGTTGTGAGTCTCTGCCTAGTAGAGCGCGACTAGAATGGAGGCACCAGATAACAAACAGGGGAGAGCAATGCACAGAGATCATGGGGGCAATTTTAGATTTGGGTGTACATAGAGCGGGACAATCAAACCGCCCGCCAATGTCACCAACGGGAGGCCCGAACAATTTTGGTGATCAAGCCTCATTAAAATAAAATTGGCACGCTGCCAGCGCTAAATGGCAGCTCACTGATAAAGTGTGCTGTGGGGGGGTGGGGGGGATGTGTGTGAGGCTGGTAATCCAGCATGGACTCCACAGAACAAAGCCTCAGGGACACGTTAGAGGGGCAGGCGATAACGGGTGGTGGTGGGGGGTGGCCGTGGAGGGTCCATCAACGGGCGGGACCATTTTCGTGCAACCAGGAAAACATTCATGCTCCTGCTCCCACAAACATCTTTAACAAACTTGGCCTTTCATTTTTTTTGAACGACTTCCAGCAGTCCCTTTCATCATTTATATGTTGCCCCTTGGTGACATCATCCAAAAGCATGGAGTTGGCTTCCACATGTACGCCAGTGTCATCCTGCTTTAGCTTTCTGGCTCCACCTTCATTCCACCTCTGTTGCCATCCATTTACTTGTCTGACTCATAAACTATGGATAAGTCTTAATTTTCTCCAGCCTAATGTCTGTAATATCAAAGGCATTGGGGGAGAAATTTGGTTGGTAGCGCCAGGGCTTAGCGCCTAAAGAGGCCAAGGAGCGGGGGGCTAAGCAGCTAGCGGCCGGGCGCCGCGAGGCGAGCGCCTCATCCCATATTGAGTGGGCTCTTAACGCCGGCACAAAAACTTAGTGCCCGCTCGCGGGCGCAAGCTGATCATGACGTCATTTCAGTGTGCAACGCCTTTTTGGCGCCCCGGACTGGAAATTGAGTGGCGCCCGCCTCCGTTCTGCCTGGCGCTAATAGTGACAGCTCACTGGAACGTTCCCCAGGCACTGTCGGGCTAGGGGGGCGCTCTTTAAAGGGGACTGCACTGTTATCAAAGCGTCAGCCAATTTGAGAGCGTGCAACTTGTTGGTTGATTTGAGAGAGTTGCAGAGCTGCAGCGGGAGAGCCTTATTGCTATTCAGCCAGTGGTGCCAGAGGACCGTCAGCCCTGTGAACATTACCTTGCTGCTGGTGAGACATTACAACCTTTACCTTGTTCGCTCTTATTATGGGGGCTGCTCTGGAGGGGAACGTCCTGCTGGTCGACCATGTTGAGAGGGCACAGAGACGGAGGGAGAGAGGGCCAGGAGTGGCCAGACGGAGGAGGGCCAACAGACGTCGCCACACCAGACCTTACGCGGCGAGGGTTTTCAGGCAACAGTTCTCCTACCACAACATGTCGGAGGAGCAGTGTGTCAGAAAGTTGCGATTCCACAAGGAGGTGGTGACTGAGCTGTGCCACCTGCTTCAGGACGATTTGCAGCCGAAGATACGGTGCAGGACCTCTGTCGGTGGCCGTAAAGGTTACTGTAGCCCTGAATTTCTTTGCCAGCGGCTCGTTTCAGGCAGCAACTGGGGACATTGCTAACATTTCCCAGTTTGCGGTGCATTGCTGCATCCGCCAAGTTACAGATGCCCTATATAAGAGGAGGCAGCAATTCATTTCGTTCCCTTTGATACCGGAGAAGCAGCGGGAGCACGCACAGGGCTTCGCGGCAATAGCTGACTTCCCCATGGTGCAGGGCGCCATTGACTGTACGCACGTGGCTTTGCGCGCGCCTGTACAGAATCCCGAAGAGTTCTGCAACCGCAAGGGGTTCCACTCCCTCAATGTACAGCTGGTCTGTGACCACCGGCAGCTGATCCTCGCGGTCAACGCACAATACCCTGGCAACAGCCACGACGCTTTCACCCTGCATCAGACCTCAGTGGCAGACCTTTTCGAGGCCCCGGCTCACCCACGAGGCTGGCTTCTCGGAGACAAGGGCTATCCTCTGTGCCCCTGGCTTATGGCCCTGCTCCGTTCGCCCAGCACCCCGGCAGTGGAGCAGTACAACGCCAGCCATCAGGCGACGTGGAACATTGTGGAGCACACAATCGGTGTGCTCAAGCAGCGGTTCCGCTGTCTCGACCATTCGGGGGGCACCCTGCAGTACTCGCCGGAGCGAGTCGCCCACGTCGTCGTTGTCTGCTGCATGCTCCACAACCTCGCCATCCAACGCACCCAGCCAATGCCAGACAACCTTGAAGGACCAGCAGAGGAGGAGGAGGCAGAGGAGGAGGAGGAGGAGGAGGGGGAGGAGGAGGAGGAAGACGGGAGGGTTCCAGAAACTGGAAGGGCCATCCGTCAGAGGCTCATAAGGGGTCGGTTCTAGGCGCCTCTGACGGAATACTTGGTGTCATTGGGAGAGAACCGTCCAGGTCACCCAAGGCCTATGAAGGCCAGAATGATTGTAAATAGTATAGATGGCCATTGTAAATAAAACCTTTTCTTTATTTTCAAAAATGTGCTTCCTTCCAACATGGCAAAGCAATGGCAACCGAAAGCATAACTAACGAAATAACACATAACTGTCTCGCAAACCTGCCAGACTACCCAAAACATTACTAACATTCGCAGGTGCATACGGCCTTGAATTCTACAAATAAGACGTCTCACCAGCTCCCTCTACTCTTGACCCCTTGATGGTGATCTACTTCTCTTACGAGATCGGCCCCTTCCCTCCCTGCAGCTCCTCCGTAATTGGACCCCAGTGGCTGCATCAAGGCTGGGGGATGCCTGCTGAGTGTCCGAAAGTGCAGAAGCCCCTGAGGGATGGCGTGGACGACCTCTGGGCTTGGAGGGCCCGGATGCTGACTGCTCCAACTGTGCATGGGTGGAAGCAGTCTGTCCTGCAGGTGGTGGCAGCTGCAGTGGCGACGTCCCAGCGGTGGCATCAGGAATGCTGACATCCTGAGAGCAGACACCTGCTCTGTGGTCAGCCGACACACTGGCACTCTGACGGGGCAGCACCGCAGCATGCGCCCCAATCGGCTGGTCCACAGATTGACGGCCTGCTGTGGTGCTGCAAGGGCCCCGGGTAATCCTGCCTGATCCATCGAGGGTGGCAGCAGTCAGTGCTCGCGTGGCCTCAATCTGCGTCTGCATGAGGTCAGCGAGTGACTGCGTGGCAGCACTCAGCACTTGCATGGCAGGTGCCAGTGCTTCGGTGAAGCCCTGGACAGTCCTTTCCAGTGCTTCGCTGAAGGCCGGGACAGTCCTTTCCACTGCTTCGGTGAAGCCCTGGACAGTCCTTTCCAGGGCTGACCCGAAGCCGTGGACAGTCCTTTCTAGTGATGCCCCGAAGTCCTGGACAGTCCTTTCCAGTGCTGCCCCAAAGTCCTGCGCGCTCCTTGCCTGTGCTGCCCCGAAGTCCTGCGCACTCCTTGCCTGTGCTGCCCCGAAGTCTTGGACACTCCTTGCCAGTGTCTCGATGGATTCAGGCATCCTTGCCACTGCAGCCATCAGCTCAGTGTGCCTGAGCCGAGCCTGGGTGCTCATTTCAGCGAGGGACCACACCTCTTCCGCGCTCTGTGCAGCAGTCATCGTGGCCTGACTCGCCCTCCGGGGAGACGGCCCCCGAGCTTCCCTACCCCCCTTGCGTTGCTGCAGCCCGCTGGTTCCTGGAACTGGTTCCTCATCAGAGCCACACCTCCCTGCTCCCCTCCAGGGAAGTACTATTCCCAGTCTCCAGATGGGCTGGCTGGCATGGATGTTCCGGCTTCCTCCTGCTGGTCGCCTCCAGAGTCAGTGGCACTGGCAGCTTGAGGGCCGGTCTCCCGAGCTGGTGATGCAGCATCTGAAAGCAGGGAGGTTGAAGAGTGACTTTAGCGAAAGGGCAGGGTGGCATCAAGGGATGCAAGATTGCTGCAATGCTATGACATGGGTCCAGAGTGAAAAGCATGCTGGTGGGGGGAACAAGTGGAAGGAGACAGATCAAAAAGGTGATGACCTTACCATCGCTGTGCACAATGGGGTCGGCAGCTCCAGTGGTGACAGGTCCAGTCATCTGGCCTCCAACAATCTGGTGAACTCTCTCCTTGAGGTCCGTGAGGGTCTGGAGGTGAGGACGTCCTCCTCCGGTCCGAAGCTGCTCTTTGCGGTTCCTGGCCAGCTTGGCCTGCAGGAGAAAGGACGGGAAGTGATGAAACATGATGCCCTAAACTGTCATCTCATGCCCCCCATGGTGGAATAGCCCTTACATGATGCCCTGAGCTGTCATCTCATGCCCCCCATGGTGGAATAGCCCTTACATCATGCCCTGAGCTGTCATCTCATGCCCCCATGGTGGAATAGCCCTTACATGATGCCCTGAGTTGTCATCTCATGCCCCCCATGGTGGAATAGCCCTTACATCATGCCCTGAGCTGTCATCTCATGCCCCCATGGTGGAATAGCCCTTACATGATGCCCTGAGTTGTCATCTCATGCCCCCCCATGGTGGAATAGCCCTTACATGATGCCCTGAGTTTAATGTGCATGTGTGATCCCAGAAAGGGCCATGGGTGCTTGCTGACAGATGGCCAATGGGGCATCGCGCACCCTCTGGCCATAAAGTCAGGTGCAGATGGAGGGATGAAGAAGATTGCCGAAACACCACTCACCCTAACGACCCAAGTGAGGTCATTGAATTTCTTCCTGCATTGCACAGGGCTTCTGGTCACCACGTTGTTGGAGTTGACCTTTTGAGAAACTTCCCTCCAAGCTCTGCGGTATTCCTTCTGATTAGGCCTCCTGCCATTGTCGGGGTACAGCACAGCTCGCCGGCGCTCCACTGCGCCTACCAAATCATCCAATGCCCCATTGGTAAAGCGCTTCGCTCTCTGCCTCACCCTCTCCATCTTCTCAAAGTTTGTAACGCCACAGAATGCCCAGCGCCGATTTTGAGGCCTACAAGGCGCAGAGTGTGGCTGCTGATCCTTACTGACCCACCCCTTTAAGAGCTGGCCGGTGCCTGAAAGTCTCGTGGTCATCGATTATTGACAGCACCTGCGCTGCACCTGCCCGCCCCGATATTGAGTAGCGCCGCCAGGTTAGCGCCTTAGGAGTCCCGTGTAATGCCTGATTCTGCGCCGCAATCACCTTTAGGGGCGCTGCAACCCAATATCGCGCAAGGTGGCGATAAGTTGCGTCTGGCTATAAAATTTGCACAGCGCCAATTCTAACGCCCCAAGCGGGGCTAGACCCAATTTCTAGGCCATTGTATTTAACGTCCAAGACATCCTCCTGGACTCATCAACGTTCCCAGTTGCTTCCTCAAGCCCCTGCATGCTGCCTGACCCCAAGCTGAGCTTCTTCTCCCATATCTGATGTTCATTTCTTCCACCTCCAAAATATTGCTAGCCTCAGACCCTACCTCTCCTTCACCACTGCTGAGCCCATAGCCCACACTTCAAGGCTCGAGTTTTCTCCTGGCAGGCCACCATGCTTCCATCTTCTGCAAACTACAACTTGTCTGGAATGTCACACCTGTGCCCTCTCCCAGACAAAGCCCCAAACCCCCGTCCTTGTCAAGTTTCACTAGATTCATGTACGCAAACACATTAGAACAGCCGTGGGAAATATTTAAAACGGTGTTCAACAGAGTCCGGGAAAAATATATTGCACTAAAATAACAAGAACAAGCTAAACACTAATTAGACACCATAGATGAATAAAGATATAATGGAAAAATTGAGGGTAAGGAAAGAGGTATACATTAAATACATGGACAGCAGGGGAGAGCATAACAAGACAGAATTCGAAGAGATTAGGAGAGAAGTCAAAAAAAATTAGAAAGGCAAAAAGGAACTATGAAATTAAATTATCAAGAAACATAAAACAAAATAGTAAAATATTCTGCAGGGACATAAATAAAAAATGGAAAGTCAGGATGGGAATAGGGCCACTAAGGGATGGATAAGATAATATCACAGGCAGCGATAGAGAGGTGGCAGAAATATTAAATAATTACTTTGCTTCAGTATTTACCAGGGAGACAGAACAGGTGGACAAGACATTGGATGATGAGATCAGAAATGAGATAATTACATTTAAAATAAAATGAGGAGAAATATTAAATAAACTAATCAAACTCAAAGAGGATAAACCCCTGGTCCAAACGGATTACATCCACGCATTTTAAAAGAATCTAGGGAAGAGATAACAGAGACATTACTACACATATTTAATAATTAGAACAAGGTGGAGTGCCAGAGGACTGGTGGATAGCTAACGTAATACCTATATTTAAGAAGGGAGATAGAACATGTCCAGGGAACTATAGATCAGTCAGCTTAACATCGGTGGTAGAATAAATAATGGAATCCCTACTAAAGGAGAAAATAGAACATCCAGAAACCAAAAATATAATAATGAATAGTCAGCATGAATTTCAAAAGGGAAAGTCTTGCTTGACCAACCTCAATGAATTTTTGAAGAGGTGACTGAGAGAGTAGACAAGGGCAATGTAGTAGATGTAATATATCTAGATTTTCAAGCGGCCTTTGATTAGGTGCTACATAATAGACTAATGAATAAGATAAGAGCATGCAAAGTCAGGGGACAAGTAGCAGAATGGATAACTAGCTGGCTTCCAGACAGAAAGCAGAGAGTAGGGATAAAGGGTAGCTATTTAGAGTGGCAGAAGGTGGGAAGTGGTGCCCCACAAGGATCAGTGCTGGGACCACTGTTGTTCACAATTTATATTAATGATTTAGACTTTGGAATCAAAAACACAATTTCTAAATTTGTAGAGGACACCAAATTGGGGGTGGAGGGGGTGGAGGGGGATAGTCAATACAGAGGAGGACTGCAACAAATTACAAGAAGACATTAATAAACTTGAAGAATGGCCATATAATTGGCAAATGAAATTCAACACAGATAAGTGTGAAGTATTACATTTTGGTAAGAAAAATAGGGAGGTCACATATTACTTGGAAAATACGAATCTAAGTGGGGTAGAAGAGCAAAGGGATCTCGGAGTACAAATACATAAATCACTGAAAGTAGCGACACAAGTTATCAAAGCCATAAAAAAAAGCAAACCAAGCACTTGGGATTATTTCTAGAGGGATTGAATTGAAAAGTAGAGAAGTTATGCTAAACTTGTATCGAACCTTCGTTAGACCACACTTGGAGTACTGCATACAATTCTGGTCGCCATATTATAAAAAGGATAGAGAGGCATTGGAAAGGGTGCAAAAAAGATTTACAAGGATGATACCAGAAATGTGAGCATATACCCATCAGGAAAGGATGAACAGGCTGGGTCTCTTTTCTCTTGAAAAAAGACTGAGGGGTGACCTAATAGAGGTCTTTAAAATTATGAAAGGTTTTGACAGAGTGGATATAGAGAGAATGTTTCCACTTGTGGGGAAGAGCAAAACTAGAGGCCATCAATATAAGATACACACCAAGAAATCCAATAGGGAATTCAGAAGAAACTTCTTTACCCAGAGAGTGGTGAGAATGTGGAACTCGCTACCACAAGAAGTGGTTGAAGCGAATAGTATAGATGCATTTAAGGAGAGGCTAAATAGGCATTTGAGGGAGAAGGGAATAGAGGGTTATGCTGATAGAGTTAGGTGAGGAAAGATGGGAGGGGGCTCGAGTGGAACATAAACTCAGATAAACATAAGGCGGATAAATCCCCTGGACCTGATGGCTTACATCCTAGGGTCTTGAGAGAAGTAGCGGTAGGGATTGCGGATGCATTGGTGGTAATTTTCTAAAACTCCCTGGATTCAGGAAAGGTCCCAGCAGATTGGAAAACTGCTAATGTAACGCCCTTATTTAAAAAGGGAGGTAGACAAAAGGCTGGAAACTATAGACCAGTTAGCCTAACATCTGTGGTTGGTAAAATGTTGGAGTCCATTATTAAGGAAGCAGTAACAGGACATTTGGATAAACATAATTTAATCGGACAGAGTTAGCATGGTTTTATGAAGGGGAAGTCATGTTTGACTAATTTGCTCGAATTCTTTGAGGATGTAACAAACAGGGTGGATAAAGGGGAACCAGTGGATGTGGTGTATTTGGACTTCCAAAAGGCATTTGACAAGGTGCCACACAAAAGATTACTGCACAAGATAAAAAATCACGGGATTGGGGGTAATATACTGGCATGGGTGGAAGATTGGCTATCTAACAGAAAACAGAGAGTTGGGATAAATGGTTCATTCTCGGGTTGGCAATCAGTAACTAGTGGTGTTCCGCAGGGGTCAGTGCTGGGACCCCAACTCTTTACAATCTATATTAACGATTTGGAGGAGGGGACCAGGTGCAACATATCCAAGTTTGCCGACGATACAAAGATGGGAGGGAAAGCAGTGAGTGAGGAGGACATAAAAAACCTGCAAAAGGACATAGACAGGCTAAGTGAGTGGGCAGAAATTTGGCAGATGGAATATAATGTTGGAAAGTGTGAGGTTATGCACTTTGGCAGAAAAAATCAAAGAGCAAGTCAGTTTCCATCTTAACTCTGGTTCAATATTGTTTGTTGAAACTAATTTTCAAATTACATTTATCAAGTCATAAAAAATAAAAAAATCTTGCCAAATCATCAGGAATCTTACTTTTAGATGCAGTGGGCACCTTGGGATTACCACTATTGTGCACTTAGCTTGATCATATCAAATTTTTAAAAAAGCTTTTAGCTCTTTCCTATCCCATGTAATTTATGTAATCAATCGGGTTGCTGTGGTAATTATGACATTGGCTATGAGGCCTGTGGATTACTAATGTTTCAGAGATGCTCATTGCTTGATACCAAAGTAAACTTTTTACAAACTGTTTGCTGCATAATTTAAATACTGCATAGTGCGGAGCACAAATTGCCCTGTCTGAGTATGACAATTGCTGTACTAAGTTGCATTTTTTGTTTGTTTGAAACTTTGCATTCATTTTTCTTTAAATGCATTTCTCATCAACATTCAGAGGCTTTAAGAGCTGGAATCTGGAGATCCATCTGAAAGAAAAAGGTTAGGTTCATGTTGTAATGTATATACCTTTAAGGGGGGAACTACTTTTTACAGCTCATGTATACTGTAGTACCGGCAGTGACCACACCTGTATATAGCACTGAGTAGTAATCTGTACAGTTCAGTTCCAGAGTGAGCCATGTTAAGTAAACACCTGTTGTACCGTTCTCCTGCAGTCTGTGTCTTACTACTGACAGACACAACATTGGCGACGAGGCAAATTCGATCCTACCTGCAACTCTGCATCACCTCCCAGGGATTCGTTCCTAGAGACCAGTAGTTTGGAGGTCAAGGCCAGAGACACGGGCGTCGACCACGGGCAACCGCCCAGTCATCCAGCAGAGACTCGAGAATTGCGGGGGAGGCTGTTGAGAGCCAGGCTTGGCTTTCCAGTCGCGGTGGTCCAGCGAAACAGGCTGGCAGCAGGTAGTGCGCAGACCCTTCCCGGACAGCAGCGGGCTAGAGCCCGACCGAGCGGCACAGCAAAGGGCCGAGCAGCGTCGACGGGAGAGAGCGAGAGAGGGCAGAGCGCACAGGGCGCAGCCAGTGTTCAGGGGCCGAGCAGCATCGAGGAGAGGGAGAGAAGCACGCGAAACCTACAGGGCGCCGCCATTGCCACGAGGACCACCGAGAGCGGCATTGGCAGCAGCGCAGGAGAAGCGCGCGAAACCTACAGGGCGCCGCCATTGCCACGAGGACCGCCGAGAGCGGCATTGGCAGCAGTGGGGGAGGAAGGAAAGCGCAGGAGACGCCATTTTAAGCCATTTTAAACCACACCCAAAATGCCGAAGAGTGGCAGTATCACCGCATTTGACAATGAAGTCGAAGATTGGACTACATATGTCGAACGAATAGAGGTATACTGCAAGGCAAATGAGGTGTCAGATGACAAGAAAGCGTCGGTATTCTTAAATTTAATGGGTGCAAAGACGTATGGCTTATTACGAAATCTATTAACCCCAGCGAAGCCAGTGGAAAAGAGTTTTGGAGACATAGTGACGATACTACAGGAACATTTAAACCCCACACCGCTGCTGATAGCAGAAAGATTCAAGTTTCACAAACGGAACCAGCATAAGGATGAAAGCAGTGCTGAATATTTAACAGAACTGCGCAAACTATCGAAACACTGCCAGTTTGGAACGGGACTGGCAGATACCTTAAGGGACAAGTTTGTGTGTGGGCTTCAAAGTGAAGGAACCCAGAAACGGCTTTTATCTGAAAAGGACCTTACGCTGGACAAGGCTTTCAGCATTGCGGTATCATATGAAGCAGCAGCACGGGGCGTTGCAGAGATACAACAGAGACCGCAAGAATATGGCACAAATGAAATGTCATATAGAACAGAGAAGTGCTATCGCTGCGGCAGAACAACACACGACCACAATGATTGCTGGTTCAAAGACAAAGTGTGCAGACAGTGTGGAAAAGTAGGACACATAGCACGAGTCTGCAGGTCGGGAAAGAAAACCAGCAATAAGAAATCTCCAAAAGAAAAGTACAAGAAGGTACATAAGGTGACGGAGAATAGTTCAGACGAACAAAAGAGTGATACCGACTCTGAAAGCAGGGAGCTGAGTTGTCTGAAACTACATAATGTGATCAAAACGGAGGATCACCGAACCATTTGGGTCACTCTCAAGACAGCAGGAGTCCAGGTAAAAATGGAATTGGACACAGGATCAGCCCCAACAGTCATAAACCGACGGGACTACAAGCGGCTATTCTCACACATACCCTTGAGAGACACAAAAATTATTTTGAAGACGTACACGGGGCAAAAAGTCTACCCCAAAGGAAAAATAAGGGTGACCGTTATATAGAACGGTAAGGAAACACCAAAACTAGACCTGTATGTATTGCAAGATGGAGGACCACCATTACTGGGACGTGAATGGATCCGGAAAATACAGCTGGATTGGCATTCCATACAAGCACTGACTGTGGCTGCCAAAAAGGATGACGATGTCACACCTGGGCGACTGTCAAAGATCCTAACCGACACGCAAGAAGTGTTCCAGCAAGGACTCGGAACACTAAAAGGCATGACAGCAACAATTAAAATCGAAGAAAACGCAAGCCCAAAATTTTTTAAGGCCAGACCGGTACCTTATGCGATCCGCCCAGCTGTCGAAGCAGAGCTGGAGAGTTTGGAACATTCAGGAGTACTGTCCAAGGTAGACTGGAGCGAGTGGGCTACACCCATCGTCCCTGTGATGAAAAAGTCGTTGAGCAGCACACCTGGGGAACCAAGGAAGGTTCGCATCTGTGGGGACTTTAAGGTAACAGTGAACCCAGTCCTTCACACCATGCAATATCCACTTCCGCAGATTGAAGATATTTTCGCCTCGCTATCTGGAGGGAAACGCTTCACTAAGATTGATCTGGCCCAGGCGTATCTGCAAATGGAGGTAGAAGAAGCATCAAAAAAAATACCTCACAATCAACACCCATAAAAGGTCTCTACCAATACAACCGGCTGGTATTCGGGGTAGCATCAGCTCCGGCTATTTGGCAAAGGGCAATGGAACAAGTCCTGCAAGGGATCCCAGGGACCCAGGGCTAAAAATTCGGTATCGCCGCGCCAGGTCTTTAGTGCCCGAAATTTTGCGCTCGCCCGGATTCCCGTAGCGCCCGCCTGAAATTCAGTTGCGCCGCCCCAAGACGGAGGCGGGCGCTATTGCAGTGTTTGGCCGCCTCGTTTGGGGCGATGAAAGTCAGTTTCAGGCGTCCAGCTGCCGCTGCGGCACCCGATGCGGTGCGGCAGGCTGGGGTACTGCAGGCCTCCTCCTTCTCTTAAGGAGGAGCTGCCTGCAGCCGTGAGATCGCCACTGGATTCCCCCGGCAAATGAGCCCGGCACCACGGAGAAGTGCCGGGCTCGCGGGAGTCAGACACCAATGCCGCGGGGGGGTGGTGCAGGAGTCCGGGGAGGGAGGTGCGGCCAGGCGGCCGCCGGGAAAGCGGCCGGCCGCCCCTCCACTTTTATGCGCTGGCCTCTCGGAGCTGCAAGGCACCGTTTCTCAAACGCTGTTTGCGGCCGCTACGGGCGAGGCGGCCGCAACTGAATTTGGCCATCGGCACGGAATAGCATTGGAACCGGGGCGCTGCGCACACCGATGACGTCATCGGTGCCGGCGCAGCGCTACCGGCTAACGCCGATGTTAGGGACCAACTGAATTTCGGGCGCTAAAAAACTTCCGGCGCAAACCACTCTATAGCCAATAAGTGGGCGCAAACGCGACTGAATTTCTAGGCCCCAGTGTTATTTGGACGACATCCTGGTCACGGGCGAAAATGACAGTGATCACCTCGCCAACCTGGAGCAGGTGCTCACTAGATTGAAGGAATATGGGCTCCGAGCTAACCGCCCCAAATGCGAGTTTTTTAAAAAACAGATCTCTTATTGTGGCCACGTTATCAATAAAGAGGGGTTACATAAGTCCCCAGAAAAGATTGAGGCAGTAGTCAAGGCTCCAGCACCGGAAAACGTGTCACAACTGAGGTCGTTCCTTGGGCTGGTAAATTACTACCATAAGTTCTTGCTAAATTTGTCTACAATACTACACCCACTGAACACCCGACTACAAACTGGAGTGCCATGGAAGTGGAGTGACGAATGTAAACGAGCTTTCCAGAAGAGCAAAACACTAATCACATCAAAAGAGGTATTGGCCCATTTCAACCCAGCACTACCAATTCGGTTGGCGTGTGATGCGTCACCCTATGGCATTGGAGCGGTGCTGTCGCACAAATTCTCGGACGGCTCAGAGAGGCCAATAGCCTTTGCGTCACGATCACTAACCTCAGCCGAGCGTAACTATGCCCAGATTGACAGGGAGGCCCTCAGCCTAGTGTGGGGAGTGAAAAAGTTCAATCACTATCTGCACGGGCAGAAATTCACCTTGCTGACTGACCACCAGCCTCTTGTCTCCATTTTTAATCCGAAGAAGGGCGTTCCGGTGATGACTGTGCAACGACTGCAAAGATGGTCACTCTTTCTAGGGGCGCACCACTATGAGATTGAATATAAGGGCTTGTGTGGTGGCCGGGAATCGATAAACAAATCGAGGACCTGACCAAGAGCTGCTCAGGATGCCAGAAAGTCCAAAATGCACCACCACATGCCCCTCTACACCCATGGGAGTGGCCCTCATCTCCATGGCAACGTGTGCATATTGATTTTGCTGGTCCATTCATGGACTCAATGTTTTTAATAGCCGTGGATGCGCACTCGAAATGGCTTGAGGTCATCAAAATGTCCTCCACCACCACGGAGAAAACTATTGCAGTCCTACGGACCATTTTTGCCAGGAATGGCTTGCCAGAACAGATTTGCTCCAATAACGGACCACAGTTCGTGTCCGAAGAGTTCCGGAGGTTTATGAAGAAGAATGGGGTAAGGCATTACACATCCGCCCCGTATCATCCAGCCACAAATGGATTGGCTGAGAGGTTCGTACAAACCTTTAAGAAGGCAATAAAGGCTATGTACAATGACAACATTCCGCTGCAGCACAAGGTGGACAATTTCCTGTTCGCCTACCGGAATGCGACATATGCAGTCACCAACCAGGCCCCAGCCATGATGTTCTTTAACCGAAGGTTAAGATCTCGCCTGGATTTGCTCAGACCAAACGTATGAAGAGATGTTGAGAGTAAGCAATTCCAGCACATCCATGAGAAGCCAACAAGGAGCTTCAATGTAGGGCAACCAGTCTTGGCCCGCGACTACCGAACAGAAAAATGGCAGCCAGGAACGATATGCACACGGCAGGGCCCACTAATGTACACAGTGGACGTTGGGGAGAACATCGTGAGACGCCATGCTGACCAGATCCTAGAGTCACAGGAACAAGTCAACCCCATGCCTCGCCCATACGTACCTGGTGAGGAACCCGACGTACAGGTCGCATCTACCCCAGAAACAGTAGCATCGGAAGCTGATGAACCAACCGATGACAGGGTGCCAGAATCGCCTACGCACCAAGAGCGAGACACTCGGGAAAGGCGCTATCCAGAAAGGATCAGAAAGCCTCCCCAAAGACTGAATATAAAAATGGACTATTTTCAGCTAACGTTGTATGTTAAAAGTGTTAATTGTAATTAGTTTGATATTTAATTGTTAAATGAGTGTTATGGTACTGTTAATCTAAAAGGGGAGGAATTGTAATGTACCTTTAAGGGGGGTGTATTGATTTGTATGTGGGTTCAATGACGACACATTCATGAAAGTGATGTTTTTTTATCTAAAGTATGTTCAACTCAGTTAACAGCATTACAGGAGACACCATCTTAGAGATCCATCTAAAACGAAACTAAAACTAAACCGCTTGTCTCTCACATGCCCTCTGCTGGTCAGGCATAAATAATCAATCAGGCAAATATGCTGGTAAGGCATAAATAATCAAACAGGCAAATACCATCACTATTTGCTGATATCATTACAGGGGGAACTACTTTTTACAGCTCATGTATACTGTAGTACCGGCAGTGACTACACCTGTATATAGCACTGAGTAGTAATCTGTACAGTTCAGTTCCAGAGTGAGCCACTTTGAGCAAACACCTGTTGTACCGTTCTCCTGCAGTCTGTGTCTTACTACTGACGGACACAACACATGTTTTGGGTGGGATTTTTCTGATAAAGGCTATCACTCGAAATCTCTTGCCATTCAAATGCTGTCTGAGCTGCTGTACATTTCCAGCATTCTCTGTTTTTATTTCAGATTTCCAGTATTCGTACTTTTTTTCTTTTCACCTTTGTAGCTACCTCCAAGCACTCTGCTGCCCTTGTAGTACTGAGTCAGAGTTTAGGTTCAGCTCCCGATAAGAATCACGCACAAGAATCATAACGTAACAAGTCTGTAACCAACCCTCCAGATCTCAGAATCATTGCTCAAGTAATTAAACCTGAGTAACTCCAATAGAAATCCCTCAGGAACACACTTATCATTTTGAGGCATTCACATTTTCCAGTGTTTAAAAATCTAATTTCACCAGCTCATAGTGAGCATGAGTTCTCAAGACAAAACTGCTCATATTTCATGTCTAAATTGGCAATGTTACAAGAGTGGCTTTTTGGGAAATGGAAATGTCACACCTGTGCAAGAGGAAGAGATCTTCTGAAGTTACAGTTAAGGCATGTTGTTGGGGCAATGTGATAATGATTGACCACCCCCGCCCCCCCCGTGATAATGGTCGACTCCCCCGTGATAATGATCGACTCCCCCGTGATAATGATCGACTCCCCCGTGATAATGATCGACTCCCCCGTGATAATGATCGACTCCCCCGTGATAATGATCGACTCCCCCGTGATAATGATCGACTCCCCTATGATAATGATCGACTCCCCCATGATAATGATCGACTCCCCCATGATAATGGTCGACTCCCCCGTGATAATGGTCGACTCCCCCGTGATAATGATCGACTCCCCTGTGATAATGATCGACTCCCCTATGATAATGATCGACTCCCCCATGATAATGATCGACTCCCCCGTGATAATGATTGATCCCCCTCCCCACCCTGTGATAATTACCCTTCATCTAACCTGTACTGTATCTGACCTTGGAAGTGTTTAATGGTGCCGTGCATAGAAACCTTTAATCTGCATCTACCCCTGCCCTACCTGAGCTTGGCGTGCCAATACAGTTGCTGAGAGCAAGACATAGAGGATGCTCCCTTCTCCGGGAGTGACATCTTTAATCTGATAATAAAAAAAATCTATGAAAAAAATACAAAATTCATATCATTACTACTTCTGCTGTCAGCATCCAAAGTTTTCTCTGTAAATGCACATTTGCACATACAAATGGAAGATTTTTTTTACGAAGGATGGCTTGAATCAGGAGCAATCCACAAACTATTTTACTTTAGAACCAACACCTCCTGCAGTCAGACATAAAACTGGATCAGTACAGGATACGAACATATGGAAGTATAAAATTAGGAGTAGCCATCTGCCCCATGAGGCCTATTCCCTCCATAGACCAGTGATAGAGATAGACTCATGTTTTTTATTTCTTCAAATGCGAGTCAGTAGCTGAACCTTCGAGCTATTAGGGCATCCCGGGCAGCAATGGGTCTAGCGATGGGTGCCCCATCTTCATCTTCCTCCTCCTCTTTAATGTTCTCATCATCAGAAGATAATTGATGAGCCCCTTGGTCGTGCTCCACCTCTAATCCTCTCTGCTGCGTAATGTTGTGCAGGACTATCATTCTGCACACCCTGGCTGGCGAGTACTGAAGTGCGCCTCCAGACCTATCTAGGCACCTGAAGTGCACCTTCAACATGCTGATGGCTTGCTCTATGACACACCTGGTGGTCTTGTAACTCTCCTTGTAGTGCTCTTGTGCCTCATTGGTGGGGTTCCTGACAGGTGTCATGAGCCAGGTTTGAAGCGGGTATCCCTACGAGCCAGCCCTTAATTCTGTTTCCTGGTACGAAGAGGTTTGGAATGCTGGACTGCCGCTGTATAAAAGCATCATGATAGCTCCCAGGGAATCTGCCGCACACTGGCATGACCCTCTTTTAGTGGTTGCACACCAGCAGTACATTGATGGAATGAAATGATCACAAAATGTTTGCCAGAGGGAACTGAGAAAGCAGCTGTGAGCACTGAGCCTTTATTCATATCGGGCAATCAGAACTTTAAACACCCCCTTGAAATGCCGCTCCATCACCCCTCCATTTCACTGGTGAGTTCCCCGAGCCCGGTGCTAGACAAGTTAAATTAAAAAAAAAAAAAAATTCACGGGATGGGGACGTTGCCGGCAAGGCCAGCATTTATTGCCCATCCCTAACTGTCCTCGAGAAGGTGGTGATGAGCTGCCTTCTTGAATACAACTGAGTGGCTTGCTAGGCCATTTCAGAGGGCAGTTAGGAGTCAACCACATTGAATCATAGAATCATAAAAATCTACGGCACAGAAGGAAGCCATTCGGCCCATCATGTCTGCACAGGCCGACAAAGAGCTATCCAGCCTAATCCCACTTTCCAGCTCTTGGTCCGTAGCCTTGCAGGTTATGGCACTTCAAGTGCATATCCAAGTACTTTTTAAATGTGATGAGGGTTTCTGTCTCTACCACCTATTCAGGCTGTGAGTTCCAGACCCCCACTGCCCTCTGGGTGAAAAACATTGCTGTGGAGTCACATATAGGCCATACTGGGTAAGGACAGCAAATTTCCTTCCCTAAAGGACAGCAGTGAACCAGATGGGATTTTAATGACAATACGGTAGTTTCATGATCACTATTACTGATACGAGCTTTTTATGCCATATTTACTTAATTGAATTTAAATTTTGCAGCTGCCATGGTGGAGATTTGAACTCACGTCGTCAGGTCATTAGTCCAGGCCGCTGGATTACGAGTCCAGTAACATATCCACTATGCTATCATACCCGTTAAATTAAAATCCCTGTTGAAATCTCTTCAAATGCACCTCTTTAGCCTGTGATAATGATGCCCCCCTCAGCCCCCGCCCTCCCCATGATAAGAACAAAAGAAGTAAGCGCAGGAGTAGGCCATACAGCCCCTCGAGCCCGCTCCGCCATTCAATAAAATCATGGCTGATCATCGACCTCAACTCCACTTTCTCGCCTGATCTCCATATCCCTTGATTCCCCTAGAGTCGAAAAATCTATCTATCTCAGCCTTGAATATACTCAAAGATTCAGCATTCACAGTCCTCTGGGGCAGAGAATTCCAAAGATTCACAACCCTCTGAGTGAAGAAATTCCTCCTCATCTTGGTCTTAAATGGCCTACCCCTTATCCTGAGACTATGCCCCCTAGTTCTAGACACTCTAGTCAGGGGAAACAACCTCTCAGGATCTACCCTGTCAATCCCCTTCAGAATCTTGTATGTTTCAATGGGATCACCTCTCATTCTTCTAAACTCCAGAGGGTATAGGCCCATTCTACACAATCTCTCCTCATAGGACAACCCTCTCATCCCAGGGATCAATCTAGTGAACCTTTGTTGCACCGCTTCCAAGGCAAGTATATCCTTCCTTAGATAAGGAGACCAAAACTGTGCGCAGTACTCCAGGTGTGGTCTCACCAAGGCCCTGTACAATTGTAACAAGACTTCCTTACTCTTATACTTCAACCCCCTTGCAATAAAGGCCAACATGCCATTTGCCTTCCTTATTGCTTGCTGTACCTGCATGCTAACTTTCTGTGTTTCTTGTGATAATGATCGACCGCCCCCACCCCCGGTGATGAAGTTCGACCCTCCGCTGCCCCCCCCCCATGATAATGATCGACACCCCCTGTGATAATGATCGACACCCCCTGTGATAATGATCGACACCCCGTGATAATGATCGACACCCCCTGTGATAATGATCGACACCCCGAGATAATGATCGACACCCCCTGTGATAATGATCGACACCCCCTGTGATAATGATCGACACCCCCTGTGATAATGATCGACACCCCCTGTGATAATGATCGACACCCTCTGTGATAATGATCGACACCCCCTGTGATAATGATCGACACCCCCTGTGATAATGATCGACACCCCCTGTGATAATGATTGACACCCCCTGTGATAATGATTGACCCGCCTCCGTGAGCAGGTTACTTGCATGCAGCAAAATGCGCCTCCGTTAAGATGGAGTGGGCACATTGGAGGCGGGTTGGGGCCGAGTTTGAGAATTTTGCAACTTTTACCTTTCTACCTGTCCCCAAGCCACCCATCCTTGGGGGCTAAAACGCCCCTCGCAGGAGGAGGAGAGAGGGGGCAGGTGCTGTCTGGCAGCCCAATGCAAATGGCCGCCTGGCACCTGCCCTTTAATTTGCACCGCCCCGGCCGCAAACACGTAACCCTGACCCTGTCGGACATAGCGTCCGGTGGTAGGTCATGGGGCGCTAACAGGAGGTGCAAAGCAACCCAATTTTTCCCCCACGATATATTAATACAATTTATAGACTGTGTAGGCTGTTGTAAGGTATATATTTCAAAATGTTGAAATGTTTCAGATGATTGAATTAACCCTAATTTTGCCAGTTTCCACCAAATGCTGACAATAACATCAAATAATTATTCCAATATCGTAACAGCCAGAAGCAGTCAGGGTGGAAGTTAAAGCTTTAAAGTATCCACAGGAGGGCGATTTTGTGAATGGGGGCGCGTTGGAGGCAGGACTGCTGCTTGTCGGGTCGATGTCCCGCCTCCATCGATTTGTGACCAATCCACGCTATTTTCCCTTGATTGACCTTGTTAAGACTGCCCAGCGGGCTTAGCAGGCCAATTAAGGGAAAGCCAGTTGTAGAGCACGTCAACGTATGACGTTTCATCTGTCAAAAATTTTTGATAGATGAATTGTCATCGTTTGACAGCTCTGTGAAGCTGTCAAACACTGACATTCTCTGCAGTTTGATGAGGTCTTGCATACAAGACCTCATCAACCTTCTTTCTTTTACAGAAATGAGATGTTTGTTGCATCTGAGAATGCAACAGCCATCTCTCATCTGCAACACGGAGGTCTGAGACTCTCCGCATACAAACTGACTGAAGCCTGCAGGAAGAAACAAAGGTAAGTACACTTTTAAAAACAGTTTGCACTTACCTCAGATACTCACCTCTACACTCTTGCACTCATCACTTACCTTCACACCACACTTTTGCAGCCCCCCCAGGAAGTTAATAGGCTTTAATCCCTTCCCGCCTCCAAGGGGACGGGACCCGATGGTGGATGGCTACCCGCCTCCTGGGCAGATGTCAGGGATGCGGGTTGGGAGCGGGTTCGGTACCCGCTCCCAGTTTCTGCCATTTTTCCGGCTGTCCCGCCTTCATACTCGCCTCCCCAGGGCTGACAAAATTCCCCCCAAAATAGTCAAAGAAGGGCACCAGAAATATGCCTGGCAACTTCCAATTAATTGACCTCAATAACTGAAAATTTAATGGATTTAATAATCAGAGACAAAGGGCAGGATTTTCTTTGGGCCGTGGAGGTGGGATTGGAGGCATGTGGGGGGTTAAAATTGCAAAAACTGGCAGGCAGGCCCAACCCCGCTTCCATCCCGCCTCCAAGCAATTTTCATTAATTCGTATCTAATGGTCCCGTCTCCATCCCGCCTCCAAGAGGCGAGATAGGCCGTTAAGGCCCTTAACAAGCACTAAATTGCTTCTATAATGCCATTTTGAAAGGCCTTTGCGATTTTAACCCTTTTCCCACGTGAAACATGCCTGTTCTGAAACACAACGGTGAAACCTGATGGGAGCACAATTGAATTGCTGACTATCAGCTGCAGCTCAACCATTAAAGAGGAGATTTGATCAGCCATCATTTGCAGGTGGCAGGACTTTGTAGTCTCAGGTCTGGGGGAACTTTTAGAAGGCATAACCACAGCTGTGGAAGTTTGGAGCCTGACACCTATCTCCAGTGTGACCTCCTGGGAAACCCCTCTCGCCACCTTCACTGAGCGCTTCCTCAACTGAGGCATATACCAGAAGCATGGGAGCCATTTATTTCCTTCCCCTCTGGACATTAGATGAGCATGAAGACCAGCCGTGGCATCAGCAGAACCATGAACAACAGCAGCACCAACAGCAGCAGCAACAAGAGCGCCAAGCTGCTGCTCACCCACCTGAAGCTGCACAGGCCAGAAGGGGCCAGTGCATGGAAGCCCGTCGGCACAGGATATACCCCCCAAACAGGGTCTACAGACACAGGGTCAGCTACCTCACCATGCCTGAGCAGCAGTGCCAAAGGCGGCTCCGACTTTCGCGAGAGGTAGTGGGTGACATCTGCGCAATGCTGTAACAAGACCTGCAGGCCAGAGGACCAGGTGGAAAACCCTTACCAGTGACCATCAAAGTCACCACCGCACTCAACTTTTTTGCCTCAGGCTCATTCCAGGGATCAGCAACCGACATCAGCGGCATCTCCCAGGCGGCCACACACACTTGAATCACGCAGGTAACCGATGCCCTCTTTGCCATCGCGCACAATCACATCCATTTCACCAAGGATCAAGCAAGTGTCACGGCGTGTGCAGTTGGATTAGCTAATCTGGCAGGCTTTCCAAGGGTGCAGGGCGTCGCTGACTGCACACATGTGGCCCTTAAGGCACCCCATTGCAATCCAGGTATTTTTGTCAACTGCAAGGGCTTCCACTCCCTTAATGTTCAGCTGGTGTGTGACCACAAGAAGGAAATTTTGCATGTTTGTGCCAAGTACTCTGGCAGTTGCCATGACTCCTTCATACTGCGCCAGTCTAGTGTGCCTTCGCTATTCAGCCCGCCAGACCAACTTAATGGATGGCTACTTGGAGACAAGGGCTATCCCCTGAGGACGTGGTTAATGACGTGGCTAATGACGCCGTTGAGGAGGCCAGCCAACGAAGCTGAGGAGCGCTACAACTCCAGCCACATTTCCAGCAGATCCATAATCGAGCAAACCATCGGTTTGCTGAAGATGCGCTTCAGGTGCCTGGATAGATCAGGTGGAGCCCTGCAGTACTCAGCAGCCAGGGTCTCCAGAATCGTCTTGGTTTGCTGTGCACTTCACATCATGGCACAGCGTTGTGGCTTGCAGATTCCTGAGGACCAAGTGGCTCGTCACATATCCTCCTCAGATGAGGAGGAGAAGGAGGAGGAGGAGGAGGAGAGCAAAAATGAACATCTTGCAGAGGCCCATCAACCAGTCGCAGCAGTACACGAGAACATTGCTGCCCGGGATGCAAGGAGCGCACTCATCTTGGCCAGATTTGCTTAGCCTAGCCAATCAAGCACTTTTGCCTCGCAGCTTCTTACCTGAGCATCGACAATGGCCAAGGAACAGTGGATTCCTAGCAATTTGACCACCATACTGACAATTGCAAGTAATCCTAAGACCTCAATGTGAAAGTTCCAATCGCGAAATGACACACGCCACAACTACAGCAGTAGTCATCAGATTTTTTATTTACATTATTCATCTGATGGCTTTGTCACAGAAAACATCAAATTTCACCCAAGTGACTATTTGTGCAGTATCTTTCTCTTACGCATGCTCCTACGTGGTGCTTCCCCTGTGGCTTCAGCAGATGTGGAGGCCCCTTGCTTACTTTCCTGCTGCTTCTGTCTCGACACCTTTGGTGGGCATCCTCTGGGGTTGCGAACCTGTGAGGGCTCAGCAACAGTCTGCTGCTCCTGCGGCTGTGCAGGGGTTGAGACGCCGATCTCAGTTGGGTGTGGACTCTGGTGGGGCTCTGACCGAGGGCTCTGCAGTGGCATGGAAGTGTGAGCGCTTGGAGAGGAGCCCTCACTTCCTTGATGTCTGCCACCAACTTCCCTCTCATGGGTCAGGTTCCCCTCAGCGCTTGCAAATGGCTTGAGAGCACCTTGCTGCACATCAGGGGGGCCATGGGGACCCGTATCTGCACTGGCAGTCCTACTCAGAAGGACTTCCATGAAGGTCTGGTTACTCTGTTCAATAGATGACCATCGCTCCTCCAGAGATGTCATTCTATTCAGAACACTCACCATGTTTTCTGCACTCTGGCGACTTATCAGCTCCATGGAGGTTGCCATCCTTTCCATGGTGATGCGTTCATGCATCAATGACTCCACAAAGGCTCTGCTCATGTTCGCTATGGACCCCTCCATTCGCTCCACACTCGCAGCGACCCTGGAGACAAAACCTGCCAGAGACTCCTGCATCTGTTCCTGGAGTTCCAGCACCGCTGATCTTATGGATGGACCCAGAGGCAGAGGGTCGACATGCAGCTGAGCCGAGCTGGCAGAGTCCTACGCCCTCCGACTAGGACTCTCCACTGCTGCCCCTGTCTCCACAATCTGCTGATTCTCACTTGTGAGCTGTGATACACCAGGTGATAACACTACTCTATGTCCCAAAGGTCCCACTGGAGGTGTGAGTGTCTGCGCTGGTGCTGGGTGTGCTGAATTCTGCTGACGCTGCGCCCTCAGAGGTTGCAGCTTCCTCTGAGGAGTCTTGAGGCTCATGCTCTTCCTCCTGGCTAGTGGGGACGGGTGCTTGTGATGGTCCTGTGGGGGAGTAAAGGAAAGAGTCAGAGATGTGATGCCAAGGTTACATGCACATTGCATATTGCAGATGATCATAAGTCCATCTGTTAGAGCTTCAGAATCATTATCAGTGACTCGTGCAATGTCAATGAGAGAGATGGAAAACTATTCTATCACCAGCTTTCTGTGATGCACCCCTCTGTTCGTCCCCCACTTGCGCATCTTCCTCCACTCCTACGATCTCCAGGACTGCCTCCTCCCAGGGGGTGAGGTGGGCTACTGAGGGTGGCCCTCCTCCTGTCCTCGCTCTTTCTCGCTTATTGTGAGCTCTCTTTTCCTGCAATGAGGGAGACAAGTGGAGGTTGAGTGAGAATGAAGAAGTGAGTGTAGAGATTCCATAGCATAGATACTTAGAAGGAGACAAAGATGGAGTGAGGTGGCAAGACCAAGGGCCCTCCCTGTGTGTTGTCAGTTGTTTTCATAGCATCATAGTGATAGGGAGTGTGAGGGCTGCATAGTCGAATAGTTAGGTGTATGTGACCAGAGAGAGAGAGGGAATGGGTAAAGGTGCATTGATGTCAGTGTCAAGTGGGATGTGGAGGAAGAGATTGCTAAAGCTGAGTGCTGGTGAGGAAAGGCAATGAGGATCAGATTGAGGGTGATGGGAAATTCATACTCACTTTTCCAGTGCGCAGGTGGTCATGAAATCTCTTCCTGCACTGAATCCAGGTTCTGCGGCTTACCGATAATGAGTTGACCTCCTCTGCCATCTGGATCCATACAGCCTTGGTCTGCTGGGGAGGCTTCTTCCTCCCTGAAGGGAAGAGCACCTCTTTATTGGCTCTTGCTCCCTCAACTAAAGCCTGCAAGTCAACGTCATCAAACCTGGGAGCAGCCCTAGGTCTCTCGCTGGTCATTCTGCCTCCAGGTCCCTGTAGCATGAAAGGCCAAAAAGTTGGCAGTCTGCAGAAGAAGCAAGGTTTGTTGCAGACCACAAATGCAGCAGCAATGATGATGTCATTGGAGGCAACTTTCAGACTGGAAAAACTAATTTGCCATGGGTTCCCACATGTTGGAACTCAATTGGCCAATTAAGTTAAAATTGCGTCAATCTCCCACATCGATTTAGATTCGGGTGGATAACACGAAATGCGGATTGCACGACCCCAGCCCGCCCCTGAATTAAAATCCAGCCCAAAATGTAATTTGTCAAGTTAACATTTTCAGAAGGGGTAAGATCACACCTGACCAACTTCACAAACTTGTTTTGAGGATGGAGGAAGCTACATCAATTTGTATATATAGACGTCCAAAAGGCTTTTGATAAATGACTATGAGAGACTCCACAAGCTGAGATCTGTTTTAAAAAAGGTTTATTCTTATCCAGAACACTAGCTCTTTTCACAGATGCAACAATTAAAGGTAATTAAAAATATATAGGAATCGTTACAGCAAGTAATGACCCAGTCTATCTCTATTGCCTCGAGTATGTCAAGTGATCCCTGAAGGTTCCCATCACCATAGTTTAAAAAATATTAGAAAATCTAGTGATGCAAGCAATGCAAATTACTTATCGGAGATTTCCAGAGGAGACAAACTGTGATGTACTCCATCTTCATTCTAGCTTACTGGGAGAAAAATCATGGTGCAATTGCGAGTGCATTTCAAACATCTCTCACTTTCTTATTTGATACCTTCAGTCTTTTCTCTCCCAGCTATCTGAGGCCTTCAGTCAACAGTCTAGATCTCAGGCCTAAGAAGTTGGATGACTAAAAATTAGGGTATCTGTAAACATTTAAAAATAGGATGTTGAGATTATGTGTAATTAGAAGGAAGGGATAGCGAATTGGAGTGGAGCCCAATCAAGCAGTCCTGAACACATGCATTAAATGATGGCCAGTCTGGTAAATCTGACTGAATGGCAGTATCCACTGAGCCCAGATCTCTACACCAAAGTGAAAGAAATTTCAGTAAACGGCTCTAGTTGTAGCAGAACCAATTCATTTGAAGTTGGCAGTTAATTGGAAAGAGGCAAATTGTGGCAAGCATGAAGGTGGGTCCAGTGATGGTTTGGGACCAGAAATAATCACTGAGTTAACTGGACACAGGGTAACGTTTACTGATCAGTAGTTGTTTACAGGCTAAACCACTTTCTTCAAGGCAGGGGAATAGCGATTTAAACCAGAATTGTTTTCTATATCAAACATTTAATTTCCTTTTAATAAGGTACTGTCTATACAGACTGAACACTTTTATAAAATGCAGTACAGGAAACTTTAGATTTACCGGCACCTAAATAACTGGACATGTCGGTTAACCGGCAAAATTCAGGAGTAGGTTCAGGTAACTTTTATTACTTTTTTTACTCCATTTGTTGCTGTGCAAGGGTGTGGCTGCAGCTGTTGCTAAGCTACAGAGACGCTTGCAACTTGTGCCCATTGTTCTGAAGCACAGGGTTTGTTGCTTTACACGGAGCTCTCAGCTCCGTATCTTTTACTATAGCATTCGGTTATCCGGAATTTTTGATGAACCGGCACCACGTCGGTCCCGTCCGTGCCGGATAAAAAAAAGTTTCCTGTACATAGGAACATTAGGAACAGGAGTAGGCCATTTAGCCCTCAAGCCTGCTCCACCATTCAATTAGATCATGGCTGATCTGTATCTTAACTCCATTTACCCACCTTTGCTCCATATCCCTTGGCACCTTTACCTAACAAAAATCTATTGCTCTCAGTCTTGTAAGTTCCAATTGTGCTCACATCCACAGCCTTTTGGAGAGTGAATTCCAGACTTCTAATACCCTGAGTGTGAAAAAGTGCTTCCTGATTTCACTCCTGAACGGGCGGGTCCTAATCCTAGCTCTAATTTTAAGTATGTATCTGTTGTTCTTGATTTCCCTGATGAGAGGCAAATGTTTCTCTGTATCTACCCTATTGGATCCTTTTATCATTTTAAACACCTCGATCAGATCACCCCTCAATCTTCTATACTCAAGGGTATACAAGCCAAGTTTATGCAACAAAGTAGCATTCCTAAAGTTAGGCTGCTGGTAGCTTTGTCTGTATCTTTTAAGTAGCAGCAGCAGCAGCCACAACAACAACAACAACTTGTATTTATATTGCGCCTTTAACATAGTAAAACGTCCCAAGGCACTTCACAGGAGTATTTTAAGACTAAAATTTGACACCGGGCCACATAAGAAGAAATTAGGGCAGGTGACCAAAAATTTGGTCAAAGAGGTAGGTTTGAAGGAGCATCTTAAAAGGAGGAAAGAGAGGTAGTGAGGCAGACAGGTTTAGGCAGGGAATTCCAGAGCTTAGGGCCTTGGCACCTCAAGGCATGGCCACCAATGGTGGAGCGATTATAATCGGAGATGCTCAAGAGGCCAGAATTAGAGGAGCGCAGATATCTCGGGGGTTTGTGGGGCTGAAGGAGATTACAGAGGTGGGGAGGGGCGAGGCCATGGAGGGATTTGAAAACAAGGATGAGAATTTTGAAATCGAGGTGTTGCTTAACCGGAGCCAATGTAGGACAGCGCGCTGACAGGCTTTAAATAATAAGAGGAATCTTAGCCACATTAGCCACATCCATATATATAAAACAGTATGTCTCTCTGTCTGTCTGTCTGTCTGTCTTTCTGTCTGGCTATACAATCAAAAGTTATAGAGCGTACCTACACATATGTTATATCAAAAGGAAGCTTATCATTAGGGGACTCTCGTAGGTGTACTTACTTTTTCATCACACAAAAATTGTTATGACTGTGGTATCTTGAGGTGGCCATAGATGGAGACGGACACAGGTTAACTCCGTAACATGGTTTAATCAACACTTGCACATAACAGCTTCTGCCATGAGGCATAAAAAAAAAGAGTACCACAAGTACAGACCAGACTTAACTCAGGAGACCAATTGCCACAGCACCACCTGGTGGATCAGGTTACTCATAACCTCCCAGGTTACTACACTCCTCCCCCCTTAAGATTGCCATATGCAATTCTTAAACAATAACCCTTACTAGGTACTACATTTTAATTAACCAGTATGCTCTAACCATGGTTAACCCCTGACTAATTTAACAGGTTTGTATAAGTCTTTCTGGTTGCTTGCAAATCCTTTGTGAACGTTTTAATTCCACTTCTGGTAGATTCTCAGATTCACTCGCACTTGAGATTGGAGTAGTCTCTGATGTTGGTTTTACTCTGTCCCGCTGTGGCCTGGCAGTACCAGTGTCCACTGGCACCTTATAAGCCGTGCTGGGTCCTGGAACAGCCTCCTCTACTGCCCTTTCTTCCATCTGAGGCAGTTCCCCCTGCTGCTGGCTGAAAAGCTGATCCACATGCCGACAAACCCCTCGACCATCCCCTAGTAACACGGAGTACGACACAGGTCCTGTAATGTCCTGGATTAGTCCTGGTATCCATTTAGGTCCTTAGCCGAAGTTCCGGGTGTACACAGAGTCCCCTATGGCGAAATGACGAGCTTTAGTATGTTTGTCATGGTACGCTTTTTGGTTTGTTTGTTTTGTCTCAACCTTGCTTTTGAGATCTGGGTGTATCAGGTCTAATGTGCACCGCAACTTTCTCCCCATCATCAACTCAGCCGGAGAAAGCCCCGTGGTAGCTTGGGGTGTTATACGATAACTAAACAAGGCTCTATTGAGCTTGGTCTCCAGGGTGTCACCTGAGCTCTTCCTCATGAGCTCCTTAAAAGTCTGCACGGCTCGCTCGGCTAACCCATTTGAGGCTAGGTGATATGGAGCCGAGGTGACATGCGTGATTCCATTCCTTACCATGAATTCTTTGCTCCCTTCACTGACAAAACACTGTGCATTGTCGGATACAATCATTTCTGGAATACCATGCGTGCTGAAGCTGTTCCTGAGACAATCCAGTGTGGCATCAGTCGTTGCAGCGCTCACTGGATAAACGTCGATCCACTTTGAGTGAGCGTCTACCAGCACCAAAAACATTTTGCCCATAAAAGGTCCCGCATAGTCTATGTGAATTCTCCTCCAGGGTTTGCTGGGCCACTCCCAGGGATGGAGTGGTGCCCCGGCAGGTGCTTTCCTCTGTTCCTGACATATAGTGCATGGCTTTACCTTTGACTCAATTTCAGCATCTAAGTTAGGCCACCACAGGTAGCTCCTAGCCAGTCCTTTCATTCTAGTCATTCCTGGATGCGATTGATGCAACTGTTCCATCAAAGTAGAGCGTCCCCACTCTGGGACTATGATGCGTGCTTCCCATAGCACACATCCATCTTGGACACTGAGCTCGTGCTGTCTCTGTCTGTACGGCGCGAACTCCGGTCCCTCACGGTGATCTGGCCAGCCTTTCAGCACATACTCACGGACCCTTGACAGAACAGGGTCCTTGGCTGTCCAGCCCTGGATTTGCGCTGAAGTCATCTGGGGACTGATCTCCTGATCCAGCATCAGGACGTGCTCCTCAGGGGAAGTACTGCGAGGAGATTTTGAGGGGCAGGCGGCTGAGAGCATCAGCGTTCCCGTTTTCCTTGCCGGCTCTGTACGTGATCTTAGTATTACTACCCATCTCATTATTCTCTGTGATGCCATTTGAGGCACCGCTTTCATCTCATTCAGTAAGCTAATAAGAGGCTTGTGGTCAGTACTGATTACAAACTTCCTCCCATATATGTACTTATGGAATTTCTTTACACCAAATATAATGGCTAACCCCTCTTTATCAAGCTGTGAATAGTTCTTTTCTGCAGCTGTGAGCGTGCATGAAACAAACCCGATGGGCCTTTCTGCTCCATCTGGCATGCGGTGGGCCAACACTGCCCCCACTCCATAGGGTGATGCATCGCAGGACATTATCAGCTCCTTCTTCTCGTCGTAATGCACTAACACCCTGCTGGACTGAAGTAACTCCTTTGACTGCTGAAATGCTTTTGCTTGCTCTGGCCCCCAACGCCATGGCTCCTCCTTTCTCAGCAGTTTGTGCAGGGGTGCCAGCAGCATCGATAAGTTTGGAAGAAACTGGTTATAATAATTCAGGAGCCCTAGATAGGCTTTCAGTTCAGTCACTGAGGTGGGTGCAGGTGCATCCTGCACTGCCCGCACTTTCCCTGGTAATGGATGGAGGCCTGTGGCATCCACCCGATGTCCCAGGAATGTAACTTCCTTCTCCATGAAACTACACTTACTCCGTTTCAGGCGTAGCCCTGCCTCTTCCAGCCGCTGTAGCACTTTGTCCAGTGTTTTTACGTAATCCTGATCATCACTTCCTGTTAGCAGAATATCATCTAAGTACACGGCCACCTTTGGAATGCCCTGCAGAATGCCCTCCATAGTCCGTTGGAATATTGCTGGGCTAGAACTGACACCAAATGGTAACCTGGCATACGTGAACAGCCCCTTGTGCGTGTTCACCGTGACAAACTTTTTTGATTCTTCATCTAGCAATATCTGCTGATATGCATGACTCATGTCCAGTTTGCTGAATCTTTCTCCCCCAGCGAGCGATGTTAACATGTCCTCCATTCTCGGAATGGGGTACTGTTCCAGTGATGATACTCTGTTCACTGTTAACTTATAGTCACCACACACCCTTACGTTACCGTCGGGCTTCAATACCGGGACTATTGGTGCCGCCTGTTAAGTCCGTGAATGATTGAGACACGGACTAGCAGGAGAGAAACAAACAGAACTTTACTGGTGAAAGGCATAAATGAATCTAACAAAACAGAGGCTCTCTAGCGCCTTTTATACAGGGGTGGTCACTGCCGGTACTGCAGTCTGAGACCAGTTATTCTCTTAAAGGTACATACACAACAATTCCTCCCCTTTTAGATAAACAGTACATAACATTCATTTAACAACTAATGATAACGAATTACAATCACAATTATTGTTGCTAGATACATTGGTTAAGTTTAAGCAATTATAAGTTCAGTCTTTGAGGAGACTTCCTGATTCTGTCTGGATAACGCCTCTTTGGGGTATCAGGTTCTTCTGGCAATGTTGAGTCGGAATCAATGTCATTGTTTGGTTCATCTGCTTCCAATATTACCGGGTCTGCGGTAGCTGCAATTGGAACGTCGATTTCATTACCAGGTGTATCAGGTCGTGGTGTGGAGTTGGCGTTTTCCAGTGACTCTAGAATCTGGTCAGCATGTCGTCTTACAATGCTCTCCCCAACGTCCACGGTATACATGAAAGGTCCTTGTCGTGTACAAATCGTTCCTGGCTGCCATTTCTCAGTGCGGTAGTCCCGGGCCAAAACTGGTTGACCTATCTTAAAACTCCTGGTCGGCCTTTCATTCATATTCTGAAACTGCCCGTTCTCCACATCTCTTCGGACGTTTGGCTTAACCAAATCCAAGCGGCATCGTAGTCTTCGATTGAAGAACATCATGGCTGGAGTTTGGTTGGTAACCGCATGTGTCGCATTCCGGTAGGCAAACAAGAAGTTGTCCACCTTGTGTTGTAGGGGTATATCTTCATTACACATTGCCTTGATAGCCTTCTTTAATGTTTGGACAAACCTCTCGGCCAATCCATTAGTGGCTGGATGATATGGGGCAGATGTGTAATGCTTAACACCATTGTTCTTTAAGAACCTCCGGAACTCTTCAGACACAAACTGTGGTCCATTGTCAGAGCAAATCTGTTCAGGCAGCCCATTCCTGGTGAATATGGTTCGTAAAACTGTGATAGTTTTTTCCGTGGTGGTTGAGGACATTTTTATTACCTCTGGCCACTTTGAATGTGCATCCACCGCAATTAAAAACATCGAGTCCATGAAGGGACCAGCAAAATCAATGTGCACCCTTTGCCATGGAGATGAGGGCCACTCCCATGGATGCAGAGGAGCTTGTGGTGGGGCGTTTTAGACCTTCTGGCATCCTGCACATCTCTTGGTCATCTCTTCGATTTCTCTATCGATTCCCGGCCACCACACAAACGCTCTGGCTAAGTTCTTCATTTTTACCCCACCCAGATGACCCTCATGAAGCTCATTGAGCACTCTATCCGTCAACTTAGGTGGAATTACTACTCTGGATCCACACATCAAGGTTCCTCTGCACACTGACAGCTGTTCTCTTCTCAGCGAGAATGCTGGCAGCAGTGGTTCGCCATGTGCTGGCCATCCCTTCACCGTTAAATCATAGACCCGTGATAGTGTCGGGTCATTCCGTGTTTCCTTTTCTATGTTTGCATTCGTCACAGGGAGACATTTGACTATGGTCGAGTGGAATAACTCCATTGGATCCACTGCAAGGTCTTCTTCTTCCACCGTCGGCAACGGTAGACGTGACAATCCATCAGCATTTTCATGCTGTTTAGTTCCTTTGTACTCGATGTCATATTGGTGTGCCCCTAGGAAAAGGGACCATCTCTGCAGCCGTTGTGCTGTCATTATCGGTACGCCCTTCTGAGGGTTGAAAATGGAGACAAGAGGTTGATGATCGGTTAGTTGAGTAAATTTTTGACCGTGCAGATAGTGATTGAACTTCTTCACCCCCCACACTAGGCTGAGGGCCTCTGTCAATCTAGGCGTAGTTACGCTCGGCAGAAGTTAACGAGCGTGACGCAAAAGCTATCGGCCTCTCCGAACCATCAAGGAATTTATGTGACAGTACCGCCCCAATGCCGTAGGGAGACGCATCACACGCCAGCCTGATTGGCAGTGCTGGGTTGTAGTGAGCCAATACTTCCTTTGAAGTGATTAAGTCCTTACTCTTCTGAAAAGCACGCTTACAATCATCGCTCCATTTCCATGCTACCCCCGTTCGTAGCAGGGCGTTCAGTGGGTGCAGAATTGTCGACAAATTCGGCAAAAACTTATGATAGTAATTCACCAACCCGAGGAATGACCTCAGCTGCGACACATTTTCAGGCGCTGGGGCCTTAACAACCGCTTCAATTTTGTCAGGGGACTTATGTAACCCCTCTTCATCAATCACGTGGCCACAATACGATACCTGTTTCTTAAAAAATTCGCACTTGGGGCGGTTGGCTCGCAGACCATGTTCCCGTAGTCTAGTGAGCACCTGTTCTAGGTTGTTAAGGTGTTCACTGTCATCTTCACCTGTTACAAGGATGTCATCCAAGTAACACTGAGTCCCCGGAATCCCTTGCAGGACTTGTTCCATCGCTCTTTGCCATATCGCCGGAGCCGATGCTACTCCGAATACCAATCGATGATACTGGTAAAGATCTTTGTGAGTGTTTATCGTGAGATACTTCCTAGAGGACTCTTCAACCTCCATCTGCAAATATGCTTGTGCTAGGTCAATTTTTGTAAAACGCTTCCCTCCAGACAGCGAGGCGAAGGTGTCTTCTACCCTTGGAAGAGGATATTGTACTGTGCGAAGGACAGGGTTCACCGTCACCTTGAAATCCCCACAGATGCGAATCTTCCTTGGCTCTCCGGACTTATTGGTTAACGTTTTCTTCATGACAGGAACGATGGGTGTCGCCCACTCGCTCCAGTCGACCTTAGACAACACGCCCACCTTCTCCAGATTCTCCAGCTCTGCCTCGACGGCTGGGCGAATTGCATATGGTACCGGTCTCGCTTTGAAAAACTTGGGAACTGCATTCTCTTCTATTTTTATCGAGGCGGTTATGCCTTTAAGCGTGCCCAGTTCTTGTTGAAATACCTCTTTGGCGTTAGCTAAGATTGTTGACAATCGTCCAGGAGTGACGTCTTCATATTTTTTACCGTCCACCGTCATTGCATGAATGGAATGCCAATCTAAGTTGATCTTCCTGATCCATTCCCGTCCCAATAACGGTGGTCCACCATTTGGCAGTATGTAGAGATACAATTTCCGTATTTTCTTGCCATTGTATTTGACAGGCACTCTTATTTTTCCTCTGGGGTATACTTTTTGCCCCGTATACGTCGTCAAGACGATGGATGTCTCTCTCAAGGGTATGTGTGAAAATAGCCGCTCATAGTCTCGTCGATTCATGACGGTTAGCGCTGATCCTGTATCCAATTCCATTTTAACTTGGGACCCTGCTATCGTGAGAGTGATCCAAATGGTTCGGTGATCCTCTTTTGCGATTACACTGTAAAGTTTGAGACAGCTTAGTCTTCTGTTTCCGGATTCACTATTGCTCATCTGGTCTTCGGAACTACTGTCCGTCATCTTTTGTACTTTCTTGTACGGTTCCTTAGTAGCCTTTTTGTTGTCGCTGGTCTTCTTCCCAGACCTACAAACTCGTGCAATGTGTCCAATCTTTCCGCATTGTCTGCATATTTTGTCTTTGGACCAGCAGTCCTTCTGGTCATGGTTAGTTCTGCCGCAGCGATAACATTTTGCAAATCCCCGTGTCATTTCGTGGGTGCCGTATTCCTGTGGTTTTTGTTGAATTTCTGCAGCTCCCCTGGCTGCTGCTTCATATGATATTGCCACGCTGAAAGCCTTATCTAGCGTCAGCTCTTTTTCTGCGAGTAACTTCTTCTGTGTTCCTTCACTCAGGTGTCCACAGACAAATTTGTCCCGTAGGGTATCTGCCAGTCCTGCTCCGAACTGGCAGTGTTTTGATAGCTTGCGTAGTTCCGTAAGATACTCAGCATTGCTCTCATCTTTGTGCTGAGTTCTCCTGTGGAATTTAAATCTTTCTGCTATCAACAGCGGTGCAGGGTTTAAGTGCTCCTGTAGAACAGCAACAATTTCGTTAAAACTCTTCGCCTTTGGTTTGGCTGGAGTAATCAGATCCCGCAATAGGCCGTACGTACTAGCGCCCATTACATTTAGCAATATTGATGCCTTTTTCCCCTCCGCTATTTCATTTGCCTCGAAATATACCTCGACTCTTTCCACATATGTGGTCCAGTCCTCTAATGTATTATCAAAAGCAGTGATACAGCCAGTCTTCGGCATCTTGCAAATCTAAAATGGCGCCTCCCGCGCTTTGCCTTCTTCTCCGGTTTAACAAAATGGCGCCTCCCGCGCTTTTCCTTCGTCCCCGCTGTTGTTAGCGCTGCTTTCCACGGTTTCCTGCGCATTAAACATTAATTCGTTTTCTTTTATTATCTTCCCGTCGTGGAGCGGACCCTCTGGGACACTTCCCTCCCTCTTCTGAGGTCCGAACGCTGCCCAGCTTCGAAACACCGGCCGCGCCCTGTATGCTCCACCCTCTCTCTCTCTCTCTCTCTCCTTGCTTCCCGACTCGCTGCCCGGCCCCGTTGCAGCCCAGGAAGGATCAGAGCACTACCTGCCACCAGCCCGATTAGCTGGGAAACCACGGACCGAGGAACCCAGCCTGGCTCTGGACAGTCGCTCCTGCAAGTTTTGAAATCGATGATTGACAGTCGACGCCCGTTTCTCGAGTTGCAATGGCCTATTTTTTTTTTTTTCTTTCTTCCGACCTTCAACGTCGTCGGAGCTGCTGCTGAGTTGCAGGTAAGTTCTTTCTAACTCGTCGCCAGTGTTAAGTCCGTGAATGATTGAGACACGGACTAGCAGGAGAGAAACAAACAGAACTTTACTGGTGAAAGGCATAAACGAATCTAACAAAACAGAGGCTCTCTAGCGCCTTTTATACAGGGGTGGTCACTGCCGGTACTGCAGTCTGAGACCAGTTATTCTCTTAAAGGTACATACACAACACCGTCCAGTCTGAAAATTTCACTGGTTCTATTACTTTGTCCTTTAGCAGGCGATCTAGTTCCGCCTCAACCTTGGTTTTCATTGCAAAAGGTACCGACCTTGGTTTAAAGAAACGAGGCGTGGCATCACTGGCTACATGAATCTTGGCTGTGGCTCCCCTTAAAGTGCCCAGTTCGTCCTTGAACACTAACTCATGCTTCATCAGCACTTCTTGCAGTGCCTCTGTACTGTCCTCCATTTTATTCATTGCCTGCCAGTCCACACTCAACTCACTGATCCACCCTCGCCCTAACAGGTTTGGCCCTGACCCTGCTACCACTACCACCATAAGCTCTTTGGTGACTCCTTTGTGTTCCACTTGTACTTTGGCCGTCCCAAAAATGTCCACCTTCTGTCCTGTGTAGGTTTTGAGACTAATGGGGCATGTACCTAGCTCTGGTACTTTTGCTTCAAGGCTCAAAAATCCTACCTGTCATTAGCGTTGACTGACGTGCTGCTTGACCAATCCTACAGTTCACTCATCTGATGGTTGACCAATTAGTGCATCACGGGCGGGTCCTAATCCTCCAGTCTCCCTAAACTTCGCCGCCATTTTTTCCATCCCCACAGGGACAGCAACACCAAAACAAACCTTCACATTCCGGCTCCCGATCCCGCTCCGCCGGAGTGGCAGGTAAGTTGGGCTCACTCGGGCCGTGCCTCGCAACCGCTCGGCCCAACACACACAGTGGTCGGGGGAGCGGCAGCGGCCGGCCGTCAGCCGCGCGATCCGCGGGGGAGCTCAGCTCGGGTCCGTCTCGGCCCGACAGCCCGGCAGTGCCTCAACCGCTCGGCTCCACATGGCCGCTATCACAACGGCACCGGGCCTCAGGTGCTAGGCAGGGAGGGGGGGGGGGGGGGAAGGGAGAGGACAGCACAGGGAGACGAAGAGAGGGACAGAGAGGGGGGACACACAGGGGCACGGAGACCGCGCGGCCCAAAATTGCCCTGGCAACGCCGGGCTCCCCTGCCAGTTTAAGTATAAAAATTAGTCCCACTTTGCCTATATCATTACTATTTCATTCCAAATTACAGTAATAGCATAGCATTTATACCCTATACATTTCATATTGATAGGACTTTGATGTCTAGTTTCTATTAACCTAATTTGCACATTTCACTAGGTCTGATTTGAATGATTCATTGAAAATTTATCCTAACAATACTTATACCCTCTGCGTTTTGGAAAGCTAGGTCTGAGATGCAAGTTATTCAAGTGGCCTCCTCTGGCATTTGTATTTCATTTCCCTTTCCTAGATTTTTCTGATTACATAAAGCTAAATTAAAAACACAGCAACCCTTACAAATCACTAGGGCTGTCAATTAATCGCAGTTAACGCATTCATTTTTTGGTCGATTAATTTTTTTTAATGCGTTAATTCGGGAAGTTACGCAGAGAGGAGGCAGCAGGGTGAGAACTGGATACTGGAAAAGCCTGAGATATTGGCCCGTAATTTCCTATAGGAGGCTTCCTGTGTGTGAATGCCTCCTATCGGGAAAAAATCTATGCCCGAGGGCTCCGGACTCTTTGCTCCTGGGCCTCTCCTGGTGCACGCGCGCAGAGGCCCAGGTATCCCAGGGGTGCAGGCAGTTCGCAAGCGTCCCTGGGATCACGTGGGCTAGGCGAGCCAATGGGAGAAGGGAATCCCCTTCATACTTTTGACAGGTAGACCTGTCAAAAGTATGAGTGGAGATCACTGAAAAAAGACACATTAAAAACATTTTTTTTAATCACATTTTTAAAATTAGTTAAAATTACATTAAATTAAATATTTTAAACAAAAATTTAATTTTTTGAAAAAAATAATTAAAGTTTTTTATGGGGCTAAAAATAAACTTACTTTTTAAAAAAGTATTTTTACATTACATTACTTTTTTAAACTCTTTTACCAGATGTAATATTTTTAAAGGCTTTCAGCGGGCGGAGGTTCTGCAGAAAGCAGAACTCTCTGCCCACGGAGACCCTTCTCCCAGGCAGGTGGATGATCTGTCAAGAGGATTCTTGACAGATCGCAAGTGCCGGGTTTTAGTGCATGGGCTTCGCATGCCTGAAACCGGCACTTGCGAGGTCCCTATGGGTATATACACAGCTCGTACACACCCGTGGGGGTCGGAATATACGGGCCCAAGTCTTTTTTCTGTTCATTTTTGCCTATCACTTCTTAGCACTTTCTCTCTTTAGCCTTAGCAAAGGCGGTCACTGGGTTCAGATACCCTCTGAGGCTTTCCAAAGGCTGTTAATGTTTTTGTGTCCCTGATCTGTCACTAGCCTTTATTTATTATAATGTTATAAATGGGCCATAGCATAGACTCTGGTATGAGTCTCCAGTGGCAGGGCTGACTGTCATTTAAGATTCCCTGTGTCTTTAGAGGAGTTTGCCCCTCCCATTCGCAATGTGTTGCTGTATTACTGAAGGCAAACTGTATCCCTATTTCAACTACTGTAGTAACTTGAGCAACTCGCAGAAAAACTGTTCCTGTACTAAAGTGGTGATCGACAGAGTCGTGAGGATTATGTGAATCTGCAGGCAAATGACGAAGCAGCGCAGCACCCAACCTCCTCTTTGATGGCTGCTGAAGTGAAGGTAGTGCTACATGAGGCGATTGTGGAGGCGGGTGGCACCATCCTCATAGGTCAGCATTGTAGCAGGCATGGAGGGAGGTAGAGGCAGGTTGGAGGACCTGACCTTCACTGTCACTGGTTGTGCCAGCCTTATGCTGCACATTAGCTGCAGGATTCCATGCAGTAGCTGGCACAGCTTTGCAACTGCCTCTTTCATTGACGCTGAGTCTGTGAAGAGCCCATGGTGGATGCCAGGTAGCATATGGTTTGTAGCATCTTGGCTGATACAGTGGTGCAGGCTATGTTGGCTCTTGAATCATCCAAGCATGATTTCTGCCTTGTAGTACCACTGAAGGCATGACATACTGTGATTGGGATCCCACCAAAGAACCATCTAGCATTACAGTTATTGATTCCTTCACATATATATCTGCTCCATTTGTTTGCTGTTACGGCATTCCCTGGGATTTGGAGCTTCTGCCTCTTAATGTGGGTAACAGGGTACCGGCGGATGGGCACAGAACACTTCTGATGCAGCCTGCCCTACTTGGCTTCCTTTCTTTGGTCCTCCTCTTCTCCCAAAAAGCTTAGGATGTATGTGGATTCTCCAAGGATTCCCATTGGTGCCACGTCCGGAGTTGCGGGGCACGAAAAGTAGCAATGCAACAATTACAACAAAGGCTTATGAGACCTGAAGTGGTAACAGAACAAGAAAGACAAATGGTGCAGAAATGGCCTTACAACTGCTCACTGAATCTTCTGCGTATGCCCTTTAAATCAACTTCCGCACATAGTCAATCGCCTAGCAACCTTGAGTCCACATTATATGTGGTGGTAATTTGCTCATGGCCTTGTGCATGCTGGAAAGTTTTAATTTGGAAACTAGTGTGCAAGGCAAAATGACATTGTCCTGTTCCTTTTTCTCATGCAAGCAGAAACAAGCACTATGTGCAATCAGGGGCATAACAGCCCTCCATCACTATTACTGGTCCATTATGCCCAGTAAGCTGATGCATATGGGGTGTGACAGACACGAAAAATGGCCCCATTTAATTTTAATATTAAATAACTTAAATGTTTTCTAAAATAATGTATTGGTGCTGTTGAATCTAACTAAATATGCCAAACATAGAACTCAAAGTTGTCTTCCTATTTACTTACATTGCAAGGAATTCCAATAGATGAGGCCACTCCCAAATTCCTCCTATTAGACAGAACCCAACCGACCACAGCAGTTCCACATTAAAACCATGGGCTGCTACCGGACACTGCTCGCCCTCCCCCTAACCGCCCCCGCCAACCCTTCCCAATCTCCCCCACCAATCCCTCCTGGTCGACCCTCCCCCAGTAGGAGAAGCCTAGGAGGTGCCTGCAGCTCAGCGGTGTAATTTAAAATGAGACCCGAGTCTCACCTGATATTGGGCCTCAGTGAGCTTTGGACCTATTCGTTCAGGCACAGGGATTGATCCCCGCAAATTTCTACCCCACAATTTCTTGCAAAGGTCGCAAGTTTATCCCAATCCTGCAGCATTTCTTTGAGTGACTATATGTACTGCAATGCCTTATCTTTTATACATTAACTTGAGGCTCAAATTGAGTAGAGGCAATATCACTGGGAGAATATAAACACAGTTGCCATAGAGATAGATGCTAATTAAATGTATGAAGGAATAATATTCATACGAGGCCTATTTGGTAAGGATTGACAGTAATTTCATTTCACTAACCGTCTCCATAGCAACTCTTTCAAAGTACATTAGAGTGGCACAAAGAGCCATTGTGAAGCAATTACTGGGTTAATTACTTAGAAATATTTAAATTAGCTGATTAAAATTTGCCAAGATAACTAACCTGTTATAATTTTGAAGTGAAATATCGGTTGCAGCAATACCAGAATCTGCATTTTTGATTAAATATTTGGCGTATTCTTATACCCAAAGGTATTTTTCCTTCTGCGGAAGGAATGTGGCAGATGTAATGTGCTGGATTATCCTGAACTTTGACCTAAATTGTGCAGAGACCACAGGATGAAATGCACCACCTCTGTGGTACTGAGTCATATAGACCAAGAATTGGTTCAATTCCTTATATGTGCTGAGTTAGCCAGTCTCAACAAGGCAATGGTAGAGGTTCAACAACTGACCAGCACCACTGAAGTAGGGAGGACAGAGAAAAAAATCTGCCAGGGTTCCTGTTCCTGATTGCTACTCAGTAACTTGTGCACGTGTGGATGCCAGGAGAGAACAGGATCTGGCTCAGCTGTAATGGCCCTGCTGTCTCATAGCCCACTATCAAGAGTCTGTATAAATGGTAAGTATCCTGAGTAGAGGGGTGTGATGAATGGAATCCCACAGGGCTTGATGTTAGGACCAGTACTTTTTGACATTTCCATACATGATCTGGAAGAGGAGGTCAGTAGCTTCATCTCAAAGTTTGCAGATAACACTAAAATAGCAGGGGTGGTTAATACAGTGAATATGGGGAAGCGTTATAGGAGGACTAAGACACGTTGAGGACTTGGGCCTACAATTGGCAGATGCAGTTTAATGTCAATAAGTGTAAAGTTATGCAATGAGGGACGTGAAATAAGCATTAAGGGGTTATAGGATTAGTGGGAAAATGCTAACAAAAATTAACCAGGAAAGGTGTCTGGTAGCCATAGTCAGTAAATCTCTCAAGACACCAATCCAATGTCTGGCTACTGTCAAGAAAATTAATGGGATGTTAGCTTGTATAAAAAGAGGAATAAAGTGTACGGGGCGCCAGTCTCGCCAGGGCGCCGGAAGTACCGCCCCGGAAGAAGTCGCGAGCGCCTGCCAGAAATTCAGTTTGAGCGCCCCAAACAGAAGCGCGCGCTACACGAGGCGCCCCGCATCCGTCTTGGGGCGCTGCAACTGAAAATCGCAGCACAATGGGCCGCAGCGCCACATGCTGCGGCACGGCGTGCTGCGGTACTGCAGGCCTTCCTCCCCTTCTTAAAGGGGAGGGGCCTGCTGCAGCGCGATCTGAGATCGCGAGTGCCGGCAAAAGAGCCCGGCACCGAGGAGAAGTGCCAGGCTCTTGGGAGACAGCCGGCACAACGCGGGGGGGGGGGGGGGGGCGCTCAGGAGGCCGCGGACGGCAGCGCGAAGAGGTGCTGGCAGGTGGCCAGCAAAAAAAATTGCCGCCCCGCACCTCAGCGCCTCTACCGTCGCAGGTAGGCCCCCCTGAACCGGTCGCAAATTGCGACCGGCGTTACAGCGGGAGGCGGTACCAAATTTGGCGATCGGGGCGGTAGCGGGGCGCTGCGCACACAGATGACATCATCGGTGGCGGCGCAGCGCTACCGGCTAACGCCATTAGCTCCCCGCTAAATTTCGCGCAGCCCACCGAATTTCTAGGCCATAGAGTCATAGAGTTATACAGCACAGAAAGAGGCCCTTCGGCCCAACGTGTCCACGCTGACCATCAACCCCTGTCTATTCTAATCCCATTTTCCACCATTTGGTCCGTAGCCTTGTATGCTATGGCGTTTCAAGTCAATCTAAATGCTTCTTGAATGTTGTGAGGGTTCCTGCCTCTACCATCCTTTCAGGCAGTGAGTTCCAAATTCCAACAACCCTCTGGGTGAAAAAGTTTTTCCTCAAATCCCCTCGAAACCTCTTGCCACTTACCTTGAAACTATGTCCCCTGGGTATTGACCCCTCTACTAAGGGGAAAAGTTCCTTTCTAGCTACCCTATCTATGCCCCTCATAATTTTGTACACCTCAATCAGGTACCCCCTCAGCCTTCTCTGCTCTAAGGAAAAGAACCCCAGCCTGTCCAGTCTCTCTTCATAGCTGAAGTGCTCCAGCCCAGGTAACATCCTGGTGAATCTCCTCTGCACCCTCTCCAATGCAATCACATCCCTCCTATAGTGTGGCGACCAGAACTGCACACAGTATTCCAGCTGTGGCCTAACTAGCGTTTTGTACAGCTCCATCATAACCTCCCTGCTCTTATATTTTATGCCTCGGCTAATGAAGGCAAGTAGCCCATATGCTTTTTTAACCACCTTGTCTACCTGTCCTGCTGCCTTCAGGAATCTATGCACATGCACGCTAGAAACATAGAAACATAGAAGATAGGAGCAGGAGTAGGCCATTCGGCTCCTCGAGCCTGTGCCGCCATTTAATGAGATCATGGCTGATCATCCAAATTCAGTAGCCTGTCCCTGCTTTCTCCCCATATCCCTTGATCCCTTTAGCCTTAAGAAATATATCTAACTCCTTCTTGAATATATTTAATAAGTTGGCCTCAACTGCCTTCTGTGGTAGAGAATTCCGCAGGTTCACCACTCTCTGCAGGGTGAAGAAATTCCTCCTCATCTCAGTGGCTTACCCCTTATCCTTAGACTGTGACCCCTGGTTCTGGATTCCCCCACCATCGGGAACATCTTTCCTGCATCTAGTCTGTCTAGTCCTGTTAGAATTTTATAAAAGTTTCAATGAGATCCCTTCTCATTCTTCTAAACTCTAGCGAATATAAGCCTAATCGACCCAATTTCTCTTCATACATCATTCCTGCCATCCCAGGTATCAGTCTGGTGAATCTTCATTGCACTCCCTCCATGGCAAGAACATCTTTCCTCAGATAAGGCGACCAAAACGGCACACTATACTCAAGGTATGGTCTCACCAAGGCCCTGTACAACTGCAGCAAGACATCCTTGCTCCCGTACTCGAATCCTCTCGCTATGAAGGCCAACATACCATTTGCCTTCTTAACCGCCTGCTGCACCTGCATGCTTACCTTCAGCGACTGGTGCGCAAGGACACCCAGGTCTCGTTGCACTTCCCCTTTTCCCAATCTATTGCTGTTCAGATAATAATCTGTCTTCCTGTTTTTGCCACCAAAGTGGATAACCTCGCATTTATCTGCCATGCATCTGCCCAATCACCCAACCTGTCCAAATCATACTGGAGTTTCTCTGCATCCTCCTCACAGCACACATGCCCACCCAGCTTTGTGTCGTCTGCAAACTTGGAGCTATTACATCTAGTTCCGTGAGGGATTATGGAGTGTCCTCCTCAAATTCGGCTGCCCTCAAAAGTTTGTCACTATCCTCCGCCTGCTTCACGACGACATGCAATCCGTGATCCTGACCAACGGTTCCACCACAGACCCAATCCACGTACGAACCGGGGTCAAGCAAGGCTCTGTCATCGCACCAACGCTCTTCTCAATCTTCCTTGCGGCAATGCTCCATCTCACCCTCAGTAAGCTCCCCACTGGAGTGGAGCTAATTTACAGAACAAACGGGAAACTGTTCACCCTCCATCACCTCCAGTCCAGATCCAAGGTCATCCCTTCCTCTGTCGTCAAATTACAGTATGCAGACGACGCTTGCATCTGCGCACACTCGGAGGTCGAACTCCAAACCATTGTCAACACCTTCACCGAAGTGTATGAGAGCATGGGCCTTACACTAAACATCCGTAAGACAAAGATCCTCTACCAACCTGCCCCCACCACACAGTACTGCCCCCCGATGATCAAAATCCACGACAAGGCCTTGGACAATGTGGGCCACTTTCCATACCTCGGGAGCCTACTGTCAACAAGGGCAGATGTCGATGACGAAGTCCAACACTGCCTTCAGTGTGCCAGTGCAGTCTTCGGTCACCTGAGGAAGAGAGTGTTTGAAGACCAGGACCTCAAACCCGGCACTAAGCTCATGGTCTACAGAGCAGCAGTGATACCCGCCCTGCTTTATGCCTCAGAGACATGGACCATGTACAGCAGGCACCTCAAAGCACTGGAGAGGTACCACCAACGCTGCCTCCGCAAGATCCTGCAAATCCATTGGCAGGATAGGCGCACCAACGTCAGTGTTCTTGCTCAGGCCAACATCCCCAGCATCAAAGCTCTGATCACGCTCGATCAGCTCCGATGGACGGGTCACATCGTCCGCATGCCCGATACGAGACTCCCAAAACAAGTGCTCTACTCGGAGCTCCGACACAGCAAGAGAGCCCGAAGTGGGCAGAGGAAACGCTTCAAGGACACCCTCAAAGCCTCCTTGAAAAAGTGTTACATCCCCACCGACACCTGGGAATCCCTGGCCCAAGACCGCACAAAGTGGAGGAGAAGCATCCGGGAAGGCGCCGAACACCTCGAGTCTCTTCACCAGGAGCAAGCGGAAGTCAAGCGCAGGCAGCGCAAGGAGCACACGTCAACCCAAGCACCCCACCCACCCGTCCCTTTAACCACCGTCTGCCCCACCTGTGACAGAGACTGTAGGTCCCGCATTGGACTAATCAGTCACCTGCGAACTCATTTTTAATGTGGAAGCAAGTCATCTTCGGTTCCCGAGAGACTGCCTAAGAGACTGATTATATCTAGTTCCCTCGTCTAGATCATTAATATATATTGGCCCAGAAATTCGGGTCGGAGGCTTCCCGCGGGTGCAAGCCCCCGACCTGCACTTACCTAGTGCGCCGGCCGTTGTGCTGTGGGCCCGCGTGGGATTCCGATCCTGGGCCTCCTCCAACTGCCAGCGCACAGTGCTTGCGTATCCCTGGGGCGCAGTTAGTTCAATGCGTCCCTTGGGATCACGTGGGCCATGGAGAGCCAATGGTAGCAGGGAATGCTTCATTCATAAGTATGACAGGAAGAGCTGTCAAACCTATAAATACTATAAGCCCCAAAACATCACTAAAACTTCAAATACATTTTTTTTTTAAATCACATTTTTAAAATAACTATAAATTACATGAAATAACTATTTTAAACAATAATTTAAATTTTTGAAAAAATGAATTACATTTTCTAACGGGCTTAAAAATAAACTTACCTTTCTTTAAAGTATTTAAAAATAATAAACCGGTGGAAAAATGTTTTAATTTTAATTAATTCACCATTTATCTTGTTAAAAGCAGGCCTTGCGCCTGCTTTTTAAAAGTGTAACTGCTGGAGACTTACCCTCCCGGAGAAACCGGCAAAAAAAAGTAAGTTCGATGCGCACGCACTGCCTTTCCGGCACACGCGTTCCACCTGTCAACCCCTTCTTTCAGGGGAACGGAAGTGCCGGTTTCCCGCGCATGCGCAGTGCATGCACAAAACCGGCACTTTCGTTGGGCCTACGCGTGAGTACCCAGTGCATACTCACGTGTTGGGACCCGAATTTCTGGGCCAATGTGAATAGCTGGGGTCCTAGCACCGAACCCTGCGGTACCCCACTAGTCACTGCCTGCCACTTGGAAAAAGACCCGTTTATTCCAACTCTTTGCTTCCTGTCTGCCAACCAGTTCTCTATCCAAGTCAGTACCTTACCCCCCAATCCCATGTGCTTTACCTTTACACACCAATCTCTTATGCGGGACCTTATCGAAAGCCTTCTGAAAGTCTAAGGTCCCTCTGATCCTCTGTCCTTCCTAAGGTCCTACCATTCATTGTTTATTCCCTTGCCTTGTTAGTCCTCCCAAAATGCATCACCTCACACTTTTCAGGGTTAAATTCCATTTGCCATTGTTCTGCCCATCTGACCAAACCATCTATATCGTCTTGTAGCCTAAGGCTTCCCTCCTCGCTATTTACCACTCCACCAATTTTCATGTCATCTGCGAACTTACTGATCATACCTCCTACCTTCATATCTAAATCATTAATGTACACTACAAACAGCAAAGGACCCAGCACCAATCCCTGCGGTACACCACTGGACACAGGCTTCCAGTCACAAAACCAACCTTCGACCATCACCCTCTGCCTCCTGCCACTAAGCCAATTTTGAATCCAATGTGCCAAATTGCCCTGGATCCCATGGGCTCATACCTTCTTGACCAGTCTCCATTGTGGGACTTTGTCAAAAGCCTTACTGAAGTCCATGTAGACTACATCAACTGCACTACCCTCATCCACACACCTAGTCACCCCCTCGAAAAATTCAATCAAATTGATTAGACATGATCTCCCTCTGACAAAGCTATGCTGACTATCCTTGATTAATCCTTGCCTCTCCAAGTGGAGACTAATTCTGTCCCTCAGAATTTTTTCCAATAATTTCCCTACCACTGATGTTAGGCTCACTGGCCTGTAATTCCCTGGTTTATCCCTACTACCCTTCTTGAATAATGGTACTACGTTAGCTGTCCTCCAGTCCTCTGGCACCTCCCCTGTGGCCAGAGAGGTTCTGAAAATTTATGTCAGAGCCCCTACAATCTCCTCCCTTACCTCACACAGCAGCCTGGGATACATCTCATCAGGGCCTGTAGATTGAAAGAGGTTATCCTGCTGCTGTACAGAGGATTTATCAGGCCACACCTGGAGTCTCATGTGCAGCTCTGGAAACTGGAATAAGGAAGCTGAGCTGGGAGTTCTGCAGAGAAGAGCTATTGGGATGATTAGGTGACCAGAGAATAAAATGTACAAGGATAGACTCACAGAACTGGGACTTGGAGATAAGGCTGAGGGGGATGTGTTGGAAGTATTCAAATTAATAAGGCTCAGGGATGTAATGCATCAGTCAGGGATACTTGATTTAATGTTGGATGTAAGAAACCATTACTTCACTGAGAGGGCTGTCAATATTTGGAATAACTTACCATGGGAAGTTATCATTTATGCTAGATATTCACTCGGTTCAGTGTCACCAGCCACTCCTGTAAGCAGACCTTGTGTCCCCAATAATCCAGAGAGCACCCTGTTCTGTCCAATATCTAGCTAGATAATAACATGACCCAAGAATTATCATTAAAAAGCCTTATTCCATACACTGGCTATTAAAATATGACACGTGGCGACATGCAAATTCTCCTCTCGTTCCAGAAAGGGGACTAAAAAGCATTCTTATCAAAACCGTCAGACCAAGAGTTGCTTTAGTTACATAAAACACACGATTAACAGTATACAGGTTTCACAATGAGAACAATCAATTGCCCCATGCTCTTTAGTGAAAAAAGCCCAACTTACTAACTCTCAAAACATGAGCACGTCTCTAGATAAGCTTTCAAAGCTAAGCTCTTTCAGGCTTTTAGATCACAGGCATGTTCTTGCCACCTCAGCAAAAACAATCTCCCTTATCTCTATTGATCTTAATTTAGTTCCATCACATTGCTGAGCTCCATAATTCCAACTTGCCACCTCCTGCATTAGTGAAGATCACTACAATGAATAAAACTTGCCATCCTTATTACTGCAGTTTGGAGTCTCCCTTATCTCTATTGATCTTAATTTAGCTCCATCACATTGCTGAGCTCCATAATTCCAACTAGCCACCTCCTGCACAAAGGAAGATCAATAGAAATACAGGGAGGCTCCAAATTGCAGGAATTCCCATTTTTAACATCGAGATGTTTGGCAAGTTTGATACAAAACTGCAACAGCAACTCTGCCAAGTGTGAAATTTGAATATTCAAGTATGGTTTGGATGGGTGGACAGCCTAGCTAGATGTCTCTGAGACTATTTGTGTAGCTAATAGTCAATACTAAAGGCAACAGCAGATAAATAGCTACCTGCTTCAAGTATAGAATGGTCATGTGCCTTCCCATTCACTCTCACTATATTGAATCTCAAGCCCATTATTATTCACTACCATTAGATGGAAAAACCATGGAGGGGTATGGTTGAGTAGTGGTTTATGATACTAGGCTAGTAATCCAGGGAATGTGAGTTCAACTCCCACCATGGCAGTTTGAGAATCTGAATTCAATAAAAAAAAATCTGGAAACTAAAAGTGACTATGAAGCTTTGGATTATCATGAAAAACCCAACTAATGTCCTTTACAGAAGCAAACTTATCTTTCTTTATACAATCTGGACTCCAGCCCCCCACACAATGCAATTGACTCTTAACTGCCGTCAGAAGTGGCCTGGTTGTATCAAAACCTTTCAGTTGTATCAAAAGAAATGTGGAGCTACAGACCTAACAGCAATGTGGAAGCACAGTCACCACATGGACTCTAGCGGGTTAAGAAGACAACGCACCACCTCCTCAGCAATAAATTGCTCACATCCCAAGAATAAATAAAAGCCCCTCCCATTTTATTGAGTTCAAAGGATCAAACCATTTCAACTCAGTCCAATAGAATTCTGCATCCATAGTACTTAATACAAATTATTCAAGCACAAAAATGTTCAGTATTTATTACCCTAGACTCAAAATGCATCTTTACATCAACAATTCCATCTGCTCTTTTATAAAAAAGGAATACAATCAAAAACACTACAATATTTTGCAAGGTTTTGCTGCAGTAAGTATATCATCTGTATCCTAATTCATCCGTTCATTTTCCAAAGAGATATTGTAGGGCCTTTCCATAACAAAGTGTACCAAATGCTAGGCACGCAAGACTTCTTTGGAGTTCAGGAAGTGCAACCATTTAAAGCATTAGGGGGGCAAAATTCTCCTCCTTTGCGCCCGCCGTTAGCGCTTCCGGGGGGCACTAACAGGGTGAAAAGGGTTTATTGCCCCGGGCGGGCGCCTGCCAAGAAATTCGGTGGGGCGCTACTGAGACGCTAGTTGATAGCACCGCGCCCCCACAAGTAGCGCCCCGGGCCACTGCGCTGCCAGCGATGACATGATTGGCGAACGATGCGACCCCGTAGCACCCTACGGCAGAAATTCGGCTGCGCCACACGAGGGTGCTGTGGGCGATGTCAACGACAGCCTCGCGGGTCGTGAACAGGGCGCCACACCGTTGGCGGGACACTAATTAAAGGGGCAGTCCAGCTGTGCCCCACGCCGACATTTCCATTTTGGCTGACCTCCAGGTCGGGCCCTCTTGGCGGCCCTTGATGTGGTCCATGGCCGCCATTGTGCTTTCTGGTACTGCGTCCCAGTGCCGGGCTGCGGCCATGGCACCACACCGCCCTGGTGGACTAGTGTGGGCCATCGGAAGCCCTGCAGAGCTCACAGCGGCCCTCCCCTTTAACGGAAGGGGAGGGGCGCTGAAATGCGTCAGCGCTATGCGGAGCGGCCGCGTAGCGCTACCCTGCCTTGCGCCCCAGACACCGACCCGTGAGGAAGTGGAGCATCTGAGATAGCGCTCCGCCTCCTCCCCGAGGCAGTAAACCCAATTTAGTGGCCGGGATGGTACTCCTGCCCTGGGCACTAAATGTCTGGCGCTAATTCAGTTACCACCCCAAAAGGGTGTAACTGAATTTCGTCCCCTAGGTGACTAATCTCTCTTATCACCCATGCCAGCATAGAATCTTTGGGGGAAAAATTGGGTCGTGCCCCCTTTGGGGTGCTAACATTGCTGGAGCGCTACTTTTAGCACCCTGAAAAAATTTGCGCCCCCACGCCATAAATTGAGTGGTAGCGCCCCAAGCAGGAGGCGAGCGCTATTGGAAGCGCTCCCCCTCCCTATTGGGGCGCTACCATTCAATATCGCGGCGCTATGTGCAACGTAGCACCACGGTATTACAGGACTCCTCCCCTGATTAAAGGGGAGGGGCCTAGCGCAGCGCACACCGGAGCCCTGCTGGACCACTGGGCAGCAGGGTGCCAGGAAAAGAGCCCGGCACTCAAGAGGAGTGCCGGGCTGGCCGATCGCGGCTGGCACCCCACCTGAGGCGGCAAAAGGGGGCAGGCGCTGGCAGGCGGCCCCCCAAAAAATGGCCGCCTGTCACCTGCCCTTTAATTAGCACTGCCGTGGCCGCAAAAACAGCACCCTGACCCTGTTGGACATATTGTCCAGCGGCAGGTCTGGGGGAGCGACCAAAGCTTGCGGCTGCGGCGCGAGCGGTGCGTGAGCGGGGCGCTGCACACGGCGTGATGTCATTGCCGGAGGCGCATCACCGCCACTAACCTCCCGCTGAATTTCACGGGAGGCGTTAGCGGCACCAAGCCCAGGCACTAGGGGCTTTGCGCCCCGTTACCACACCTCCCCCCCCCCCCCCCCCGGGGTGCTAACGGGAGGAGCAAAGCAACCCAATTTTTTCCCCTTTATCTTTTTATGGTGTAGACATACAAGTGGTGAAGAATCTGCAGGGGCACCATAACAAATTGCCGGTCATGCAGTGCGTGTGGATTCACTCCGAGCGTTCAAAAGGGATCTGGATATGTTCCTACCTGTAGCTGACCTTAGAGTGTGAAAGAAGCAGGTGGGATATTGGATGATGTGTCCCCTGAAACTTGTCTGATCACCTTTGAGGATCAGAGCGGACTTTCCCAGATTTTTCCCCTGAATTGGCTTAGCCTTTTTTCTCTGTGTTTTTTTCTCTTTCCTAGAAGATTATCTGGCAGCTAGTGGATGGGAGGCAATGGGGTCGTGGTGTTAACTTGAACCATGACAGGATGCGACCGGTTCAATGGACCAGCTGATCTTTTCCTGTCCATTATCTTTGTATGTTCGTAACATATTACATTAGGAGCACCAATATGTAGTGCCATGAATTGTTGGCATGTAGGGTCATGCCCACGATCCCTCACACTGCTGATTTCCCAATTTTGTTATGAGGAGTCATTTGGCAGAGGCCAAGTAGCTCTCCACAAAAGAGTGTGAAAGTCAGAGGGAGATCCATTACTGGAGTCGCTCTCCTTTACCTCCAAGTGGCTGGTTCAGAATTACACTGGTGGAGACTTGAGAGGAAGTCACACAACCTATATCTCAGTCACAGCTGAGGTGTGAGATGAAGAAAGCAGAAGGAAACAAAACCAACAGAGACATTCCTATAATTTTATGCAGCACCATCGTCATGAAAAACTGCCTGAAAGCAAATAAAGATATTCTTACTTTTTTTAGTGCGGTAATCCGTTTGTTTGCTGTCACTGTTTTCCAAATTTGTTTGAAGATTAAAGTCGGGTCTTATGATGCAGGACGGAGAGTAGTTTAGATTTTCCGCTATTGCAGCATGTAACAGGACCTATATAGTAAACAAATCACAAAAATGTGACCAAAGATATATTTTGCAATAGTAACAAAATAACATGAACAGTAAAGGATCCTAGCAAGTAAATCACATCTTGGGGTCTCTTTTCCTCCATTATCTACTTTCACCTGAAAAGGTAGACGCAGGTATAAAGCTGCGTTCCCTGCTTTGTACTCGTGTCTACTTTTGCCACTAAAATTAGAACAAAAAGCCAACGTGTTCTTACTATAAACATAGTAAACCCGGGACAAAAGAAATACAGCAAGTCAGCATATGAATAGGGCAGAGACAAGAACAACAACAAGAGATAGGTGGCAGTTTATTCCACAAGTTGACAACTTGAAATGTGAACAAGCTGCTTTTGTTTGGCAAGTTTCCCTTCCTTTTTCTGAAGGAACTGATCCCTGCTAGATTACAATGATTACAGTTCTACTCTGCTTCTATTCCCCTTCTCTTCAACCACGTGCCTAACATATTCTTAAATGTTGACAGGAGCCCCCATTTTAACTGGGGGCGTAAGTGTGACGTGCAGGGGCCAAAACAATCAACAGGCTCAAACAGCCGTGCCAGCGTGAGGCTCCGGCCATTTTAAGTCTCGAGTCTCGCTTATATATTGTACGTTGACTCTGTTGGAATGACGTGGAGATCAGCGGGCGGAAGCGAGGTTTTCGGTGGTTGAAGGCTGCCAATACGGTAAGTAGTCGGGGGTGGCCCGTTGGAAATCGCAACTATGGCAGGTGAGGGGAGCCTAGGGCAGAGAAGGACCAAGGTTCCCTTGTTGGGGCCGAGAGGAGTACTCATACTCCTTCTGGCTCAACAGCAAACTTTTTGAAAACTCTGTTGCCTGAGAGCCGCCTCTGGCCACGGTCCTGCCTGCAGCCAGGCTTCACTGGTAGTTCCGGCACTGGACATTGCAGCCCGCAATCCATGGTACACATCACGTCGGGGTCCAAATGATGTCATCAGACCCCAACATTTTAATATTGAAGAGGCCCTCACCTGTCTGTGGCGGGCACCTTCCCCACAACCAGAACACGCCAGGAATGCTGAGAAAAGATCCTGACCACCATTTTAACTACCAGCCCGCCCCGTTCCCGCCAGCTGGGCAGAGTTAAAATCAGGCCCATGACAGTCTCTGCTTCAATCACGAGCTCCAGCAGTGCATTCCACAGCCTTACAACCTCTGTCTAAAAATATTTCACCTGCTCTCTGTTAAGTCTGTGTGTTATATTGCGAATTACTACACAGACCACAGGAGTAAACTTTAACAGGACTTTACTATTCGAAGGTCAGGGCGGAACTGCCCAATAAATCATTACACAGCACTTATATACCGGTGTGGTCACCGCCGGTATTACAGTATACAGCAGCCAAGATAAAGTACTGCAACTCTTAAAATAGTTCTCTTAAAGGTGGAACGGTTACATACAATAGTCCTCTTAAAGGTGGCCATGGTGTGGAGATGCCGGAGTTGGACTGGGGTGGACAAATGTAAGAAGTCACACAACACCAGGTTATAGTCCAACAGCTTTATTTGAAATCACAAGCTTTCGGAGCGCTGCTCCTTCTTCAGGTGAAGTGGAGAAATGCATAAAGACACAGCTTATATAGTCAGAGAATCATGTCAGATGTTTACAGGTAACCTTTCCAACTGCCATTTATCGCACCTCGGCAGAGAGATAATCACAGCAGTCAAAGGTGTGAATGGTGTCCAAACAGGTCAGTCAGGGAAACATTACATCAAAGAACAATGAGGTGGGGTCACTTTACCCAAACACACGGAACAGCCATGGGGACCAAATTCGCACCCCAATACGCAAACATCTTCATGCACAAGTTCGAGCAAGACTTCTTCGCTGCACAGGATCTCCAACCAACGCTATACGCCAGATACATCGACGACATTTTCTTCCTATGGACCCACGGCGAAGAATCACTGAAAAGACTACACGATAACATCAACAAGTTCCATCCCACCATCAAACTCACCATGGACTACTCCTCAGAATCAGTCTCATTCCTGGACACACGAATCTCCATCAAAGACGGACACCTCAGCACTTCACTCTACCGCAAGCCCACGGACAACCTCACGATGCTTCACTTCTCCAGCTTCCACCCTAACCACGTTAAAGAAGCCATCCCCTATGGACAAGCCCTGCGAATACACAGGATCTGCTCAGACGAGGAGGAACGCGATGGACACCTACAGACACTGAAGGACGCCCTTGTAAGAACGGGATATGACGCTCGACTCGTCGATCGACAGTTCCGACAGGCCACAGCGAAAAATCGCATAGACCTCCTCAGAAGACAAACACGGGACACAACCAACAGAGTACCCTTCGTCGTCCAGTACTTCCCCGGAGCGGAGAAACTACGCCATGTTCTTCGCAGCCTTCAACATGTCATCGATGACGACGAACACCTCGCTAAGGCCATCCCCACGCCTCCACTACTCGCTTTCAAACAGCCGCCTAACCTCAAACAGACCATCGTTCGCAGCAAATTACCCAGCTTCCAGGAGAACAGCGACCACGACACCACACAACCCTGCCACAGCAACCTCTGCAAGACATGCCAGATCATCAACACAGATACCATCATCACACATGAGGACACCACCCACCAGGTACATGGTACATACTCATGTGACTCGGCCAACGTTGTCTACCTCATACGTTGCAGGAAAGGATGCCCCGGAGCATGGTACATCGGCGAGACCATGCAGACACTGCGACAACGGATGAACGGACACCGCGCAACAATCACCAGGCAGGAGTGTTCCCTCCCAGTCGGGGAACACTTCAGCAGTCAAGGACATTCAGCCTCCGATCTTCGGGTAAGCATTCTCCAAGGTGGCCTTCGAGACACACGACAACGCAAAATCGTCGAGCAGAAACTGATAGCCAAGTTCCGCACTCATGAGGACGGCCTCAACCGAGATCTTGGGTTCATGTCACGCTACATGTAACCCCACCTGATGCAGGGTCATCCAGACTCGAGTCGACATTGGCTTGTTCTCTCTACACAGATGCGGCCGGACCTGCTGTGATTTCCAGCCAAAAAAAATGTTTTTTGTCTGTTTTTTTGTTTTTCATACAGACCCCAACATCTGCAATATTTGACCCCTTGTGACCCCACCTCATTGTTCTTTGATGTAATGTTTCCCTGACTGACCTGTTTGGACACCATTCACACCTTTGACTGCTGTGATTATCTCTCTGCCGAGGTGCGATAAATGGCAGTTGGAAAGGTTACCTGTAAACATCTGACATGATTCTCTGACTATATAAGTTGTGTCTTTATGCATTTCTCCACTTCACCTGAAGAAGGAGCAGCGCTCCGAAAGCTTGTGATTTCAAATAAAGCTGTTGGACTATAACCTGGTGTTGTGTGACTTCTTACTCTTAAAGGTGGAACGGTTACATACACTACACTCTGTCCAAATCTCTTACATTGCATCTTATACCTATGACCCCTTGTTCGAGACTTCTCAATCACTGGAAACAGTCCATTTCTATCTGCTCTCTCCCATCCTTTCATAATTTTAAACATCTCTATCAAATCATCCTTTAATCTCCTCAGTTCTAACAAAACCGGCTCCAACTTTTCAAGTCATTCCTCATATTTGTAGTTCCTTATACCAAGCATCATCCTAATCTTAGTTCATAACCAAGACAAAATCTGCTCCTCAAAATAATAAGAAAGCCTAAAAATCAATTATTTCTCAGTTATTTTGTTAATGTCAATAGATTTTTTCCTGCCCTTTGACAGAAGTTTCTGCTTTTTAGTCATTCAGACAAGAGACGGAAAGTCCTGTGTCTTGAACAATGATATCCTTGGAGTTGTATGCAAGGGCTGATGGTACAGAGGCTGTGATCATTTCTGATGTTCTATCCTGCTGGGAGAAGAGAATCTCAGTGCATTGTTCAATCGAACTTCAAACTATTTCAAATCATGAAGCTGAGGATTTTATTTTTTCTCTCTCTCATTAAATGAGATGTTTATCGGCATTGGAAGCACTTTCTTTGCAAGATAAAAGCATGGTCCCTTGGGCTGGCTTAAGAGCAAGAGCAGCTCACTTCGTCATCTCTTCAGCAATGAAAAATGTTCTTCTTTCTCCATTAGTCCTTCAGGTGACATTGATATAATGAGGAAGAAATACATATTATATACCAAGAATTATAAGTAACACAACGCTAACCACAGGAGGACAGACACAGCATGGAATCAACTAGTGAATAGTTGTGATGTTGTGGCTTTGATTTCCCTCCTGCTTTTTGTTTTCCTGGAGGGGGTAAAAAGAGAAGGGAATTTTAGTTCAGCATAAAGATGCAGTGGCCTCATTAAATCTTCAGATGTTTGGTAATGAAGTCTATTTATTCCCCCATTTTGGTTCGCCTCTTCATTAAAGTCTTAAATGTCAGGGCCCAGTAAATAATTCTAAATTTAGCACTATAGTTGATAAGTAAAAGGCTTCATGGTGAACTCCATTTGGGTAACCAGGTGCTGTACAGACATACCGCCCTATATCTATATTTTGCGCCCTACTCTGTAGACAATATTGTGAAAGAAAAATGCAGCAATTTTACAGAGTTCTTGTTTAATTTGAACTGGACAGTGTAAGAATTTCTCAAATATAACATGGACACCGTCAGTATGTTTTTTAAAGTCCATGCTATCACTGCCGACAGCAAAATTCGCCTCCATCGCCCCTGGAGGTGATTTGAGCGTTAAATCAGGTGCTACACACCTCTCTTAAGGCGTTGACGTCAGGGAGCGAAGTGCTACCTCAGAACGCTACTGAAGCTCAAGCGATGTCAGTTAACATGGAACCCAGACAGACTGGCGCCATCCAGTTCTTAAAGGGGAGGGTCTATCTTGCTGCCCAGGCACATCCTGCTCAATGCAGCGTTGAACCTTGGCCTGCAAACACCTACTACCCAGTTTAAACTAGTGATGGATACTCAGAGGCCCAGGGAGAGAGCTCGGTGCTTTAACGACCAGGCATTGGTGGCTCTGGTTGGCGTAGCTGAACGGCGATGGGCTGTGCTCTTTCCAGAGAGTAGCAGGAGGCCATTGCCCCGGGAGTTTAGAAGAATGTGGAGGGAGGTTGCCCAACATGTGTCATCGCGGAGCTTGGTGCCGAGGGCACATATACAGTGTCGTAAAAAGTTCAACAACCTCACTCGGGTGGTTACGGTGAGTACCTGCTTTTCAATACCTCTACCAGCCCGGCATGAGGTTGAAAAGGCCATCCGACAACTGAAGAACAACAAGGCCTCAGGAGCAGATGACAATGGCAAACCCAGCCCTGTCGACCCTGCAAAATCCTCCTTACCAACATCTGGGGGCTGGTGCCAAAATTGGGAGAGCTGTCCCACAGACTAGTCAAGCAACAGCCTGACATAGTCATAATTACCAAATCATACCTTACAACCAATGTCCCAGACACCACCATCACCATCCCTGGGTATGTCCTGTCACACCGGCAGGACAGACCCACCAGAGGTGGTGGCACTGTGGTATACAGTCGGGAGGGAGTAGCCCTGGGAGTCCTCAACATTGACTCAGGACCCCATGAGGTCTCATGGCATCAAGTCAAATATGGGCATGGAAACCTCCTGCTAATTACCACCTACCGCCCTCCCTCAGCTGATGAATCAGTACTCCTTCATGTTGAATACCAATTGGAAGAAGCACTGAGAGTAGCAAGGGCACAAAATGTCCTCTGGGTGGGGGACTTCAATGTCCATCACCAAGAGTGGCTCGGTAGCACCACAACTGACCGAGCTGGCCGAGTCCTAAAGGACATAGCTGCCAGACTGGGTCTGCGACAGGTGGTGAGGGAACCAACAGGAGGGAAAAACCTACTTGATCTCGTCCTCACCAATCTACTTGTTGCAGATGCATCTGTCCATGACAGCATTGGTGGAAGTGACCACCGCACAGTCCTTGTGGAGACGAAGTCCCATCTTCATGTTGAGGATACCCTCCACCGTGTTGTGTGGCACTACCACCGTGCTAAATGGGACAAGTTTCGAACAGATCTGGCAACTCAAAACTGGGCATCCATGAGGCGCTGTGGGCCATCAACAGCAGCAGAATTGTATTCAACCACAATCTGTAACCTCATGGCCCGGCATATCCCTCACTCTACCATTACCATCAAGCCGGGAGATCAACCCTGGTTTAACGAAGAGTGCAGGAGAGCATGCCGGGAACAGCACCAGGCATACCGAAAAATGAGGCGTCAACCTGGTGAGGCTACAACACAGGACTACTTGCATGCCAAACAACGGAAGCAACATGCGATAGACAGAGCTAAGCGATCTCACAACCATCGAATCAAATCAAAGCTCTGCAGTCCTCCCACATCCAGTCGTGAGTGGTGGTGGACAATTAAACAGCTAACAGGAGGAGGAGACTCCAAAAATACCCCCATCCTCAATGATGGTGGAGCCCAGCACATGAGTGCAAAAGACAAGGCTGAAGCATTTGCAACTATCTTCAGCCAGAAGTGCCGAGTGGATGATCCATCTCGGCCTCCTCCTGAGGTCCCCAGCATCACAGATGCCAGCCTTCAGCCCATTCAATTCACTCCACGTGATGTCAAGAAACGGCTGAAGACACTGGATACTGCAAAGGCTATGGGCCCTGACAACATTCCGGCAATAGTACTGAAGACTTGTGCTACAGAACTAGCTGCGCCCCTAGCCAAGCTGTTCCAGTACAGCTACAACACTGGCATCTACCTGGCAACGTGGAAAATTGCCCAAGTATGTCCTGTCTACAAAAAGCAAGACAAATCCGACCCGGCCAATTACCGTCCCATCAGTCTACTCTCAGTCATCAGCAAAGTGATGGAAGGTGTCGTCGACAGTGCTATCAAGTGGCACTTACTCAGCAATAACCTGCTAACTGACGCCCAGTTTGGGTTCCGCCAGGGCCACTCAGGGCCAGCGCCTTGGTCCAAACATGGACAAAAGAGCTGAACTCAAGAGGTGAGGTGAGAGTGACTGCCCTTGACATCAAGGCAGAATTTGATCGAGTGTGGCATCAAGGAGCCCTAGCAAAACTGAAGTCAATGGGAATCAAGGGGAAAACTCTTCATTGGTTGGAATCATACCTAGTACAAAGGAAGTTGGCTGTGGTTGTTGGAGGTCATTCATCTCAATCACATGGCATCACTGCAGGAGTTCCTCAGGGCAGTGTCCTAGGCCCAACCATCTTCAGCTGTTTCATCAATGACCTTCCCTCCATCATAAGGTCAGAAGTGGGGATGTTCGCTGATGATTGCACACTGTTCAGCACCATTCGAGACTCGTCAGATACTGACGCAGTCCATGTCCATATGCAGCAAGACCTGGACAACATTCAGACTTGGGCTGACAAGTGGCAAGTAACATTCGCACCACACAAGTGCCAGGCAATGACCATCTCCAACAAGCGAGACTCTAACCATTTCCCCTTGACATTCAATGGCATTACCATCGCTGAATCCCCCACTATCAACATCCTGGGGGTTCCCATTGATCAGAAATTGAACTGGACCAGCCATATAAATACTGTGGCTACAAGAGCAGGCCAGAGGCTGGGAATTCTGCAGCGAGTGTCTCACCTCCTGACTCCCCAAAGCCTTTCCACCATCTACAAGGCACAAGTCAGGAGTGTGATGGAATATTCTCCACTTGCCTGGATGAGTGCAGCTCCAACAACACTCAAGAAGCTCGACACCATTCAGGATAAAGCAGCCCACTTGATTGGCACTCCATCCACCACCTTCAACGTTCACTCCCTCCACCACCGGCGCACTGTGGCTGCAGCGTGTACCATCTACAAGATGCACTGCAGCAACTCGCCAAAGCTCCTTCAACAGCACCTTCCAAACCCGCGACCTCTACCACTTAGAAGGACAAGGGCAGCAGATGCATGGGAACATCACCACCTACAAGTTCCCCTCCAAGCCACACACCATCCTGACTTGGACCTGTATCGCTGTTCCTTCACTGTCGCTGGGCCAAAATCCTGGAACTCCCTTCCTAACAGCATTGTGGGTGTACCTATACCATATGGACTGCAGCGGTTCAAGGCGGCGGCTCACCACCATCTTCTCAAGGGCTATTAGGGATGGGCACTAAATGCAGGCCTAGCCAGCGACGCCCACATCCCATCAATGAATAAAAAAAAAAAATCCCCGCCGAGGCACTAAAGCATGGCAGAGAAGCACTACTGGCGCGAATTCATGAACTCATTTCTCTTATCTGGAAGGAGGAGAGCATGCCAGGGGATCTCAGAGATGCCGTAATTGTGGCCATCTTCAAGAAAGGTGACAAGTCCGATTGCGGTAATTACAGAGGAGTTTCCCTGCTATCTGCCACAGGGAAAGTCATCGCAAGAATCCTCCTCAATCGCCTTCTCCCAGTGGCCGAACAGCTCCTCCCAGAGTCACAATGTGGATTCCGCTCACTAAGGGGCGCAATGGACATGATCTTCACCGCACGTCAATTACAAGAGAAATGCAGGGAACATCACCAACCACTGTACATGGCCTTCTTTGATCTCACAAAGGCCTTCGACACGGTCAACCGTGAGGGATTATGGAGTGTCATCCTCAAATTCGGCTGCCCTCAAAAGTTTGTCACTATCCTCCGCCTGCTTCACGATGACATGCAAGCCGTGATCCTGACCAACGGTTCCACCACAGACCCAATTCACGTACGAACCGGGGTCAAGTAAGGCTGTGTCATCACACCAACGCTCTTCTCAATCTTCCTTGCGGCAATGCTCCAGCTCACCCTCAGTAAGCTCCCCACTGGAGTGGAGCTAATTTATAGAACAAACGGGAAACTGTTCAACCTCCGTCGCCTCCAGTCCAGATCCAAGGTCGTCCCATCCTCTGTCGTCGAATTACAGTATGCAGACGATGCTTGCGTCTGCGCTCACTCGGAGGTCGAACGCCAAACCATGGTAAACACCTTCACTGAAGCGTACGAGAGCATGGGCCTTACACTAAACATCTGTAAGACAAAGGTCCTCTACCAACCTGCCCCCGCCACATAGTACTGCCCCCCGATTATCAAAATCCATGACAAGGCCTTGGACAACGTGGACCACTTTCCATACCTCGGGAGCCTACTGTCAACAATGGCAGATGTCGATGACGAAGTCCAACACCGCTTTCAGTGTGCCAGTGCAGCCTTCGGTCGCCTGAGGAAGAGTGTGTTTGAAGACCAGGTCCTCAGACCCGGCACTAAGCTCATGGTCTACAGGGCAGCAGTGATACCCACCCTGCTGTATGCCTCAGAGACATGGACCATGTACAGCAGGGACCTCAAATGTAGGGGTTCGCAAAATTCCCCTATTTTCCCTGAAGATCAGGAAATATTGGTCCACATCGTGGATGACGAATTATGTGTTTTGAATTGCCTCTGGGTAGGACAGTGTTTTTAAAACATACCCAGAATTGTGAAAGGCTGCATTGGGCAGAGCAGCACTTGGGCAACATCAGGTTCTAAGACAGTACATTTTATTAAAAATGGTACCTCTGAGTTTCGAACTGTGTATATTTCAAAGAGGTTTGAAAATGGCCGTCAGAAAGCATGGCGTCAGACCTGCCAATCAAAGGGAGTTCCCTTCTCAGAAGCAATCGATGTTTGTTTATTGACTTAAGGGATTAACCAACTTGAACTAAACTGCAGAACAATCGGCTCTGTTTACACAGCAATCTAGCCCCATTTCAACACCACTTACATGCAATGGATACATCTAAACCCCGGAAAAAGGACTTTGATAGGGGACAGATCAGTATGGATGGGTTTGAATCACCCATCACTCAGAACAATAGGGCAGTTGGATTCCCTTTTGTTTTAGCCCAGGTGAACTCCGGATGTGAGCGGGTACACTTCGGTCCCAGAGTGCAGACACATTAAACCACTCAAACCCATTTGGGTCAGCCAATCACAGTCCTTCTCTTGTATATTGGAACTTTTGGGTGCAAGTTTTGCACACAGACTTTTTCAGCGCCAAACAGGAGTTGGCAGGATATAAAAGAAAGCTCCTGAGAAGCTATCTCTCTCTTACTTCGCTGGACCACAGGTGAGCAGGGTTTCTGACTCCTCAGCAAGGCAACCTAGTCAGGAGTTAGGGGGTGGTGATTTAGGGGAAATTGCTAAGATTGTTTAATCAACATTGTAGCCATTAATCCACATTGTAGCCATTAATCCCTCATTTTTGCCGTCTGCCTTCCCCCATTTAAGCAATTTTACTGTAATTACTGTGTTCGTGTGGTATAGTTTAAAATTTGATTATAGTTTCTTTAGTTTAAATAAAGTTTGACTTTCTCACACCCAGACCAGTTGTCCGTTTTAATATATCATTAATTATAAGCCCTCCAGTCAGAACTGGAAGGTGGGGTAGCGATTCGAAACCGCTGTTTAAATTGGTTTACAGTGTAGCAGCAAAAGGCTGCCTGACCAGGTGAATTACCGTAAACCAGGTAAAAGGTTGGAATTGGTCAGAGTGCAGGCAAAGGCTGCTGACCAGGTAAATTACCATAAACCACGGAAAAGATGCCCCCTGCGCAAAGCACTGGAGAGGTACCACCAACGCTGCCTCCGCAAGATCCTGCAAATCCATTGGCAGGATAGGCGCACCAGCGTCAGTGTTCTTGCTCAGGCCAACATCCCCAGCATCGAAGCTCTGACCATGCTCAATCAGCTCCGATGGACGGGTCACATTGTCCGCATGCCCGATACGAGACTCCCAAAACAAGCGCTCCATTCAGAGCTCCGGCACGACAAGAGAGCCCCAGGTGGGCAGAGGAAATGCTTCAAGGACACCCTCAAAGCCTCCCTGAAAAAGTGTAACATCCCCACCGACTCCTGGAAATCCCTGGCCCAAGACCGCAGAAAGTGGAGGAGAAGCATCCGGGAAGGTGCCAAACACCTCGAGTCTCTTCGCCGAGAGCAAGCGGAAGCCAAATGCAGGCAGCGCAAGGAGTGCACGTCAACCCAAGCACCCCACCCACCCGCCCCTTCAACCACCGTCTGCCCCACCTGTGACAGAGACTGTAGGTCCCGCATTGGACTAATCAGTCACCTGCGAGCTCATTTTTAATGTGGAAGCAAGTCATCCTCGCTTCCGAGGGACTGCCTGAGAAGAAGAAGAAATCCCACCATCTCAACTTCACTCTGTGCCCAAACGGTGTAAATACCCAAATACCCAATAGTCATCCAACAACTATGGCCATTTCATAAAACTCACATGCACAGTTCACACTTTTCAGACATTACGGCTATTCTACTATGGTAGGCAAATCTGCCAAACACATGGCTGCACACTCACTCACAAGCTGTCCTTTTCCTTGCAGACCAAGCTTTCACATAACCGAAGAGAGATCCAGCGGACGGGAGGAGGACAGGTGGACCTACACTCACCCACTGAATTGGAGGAGAGTCCACAGGCTCATTGCGAACCAAGTTGTAGGCACCCTGGCCGATGGAGAGATCGACCCCCTTGGGAACAGCAATGGTATGTTCAGCAGCTTTCTCTCTTCTCTCATACCACTTCCCCCTCACAACACCAGCCTTTTACACTTTCAATCTAACTAACTGTCTCTAGTCTTTGCTCCCTTCCTGTCCCCCTGCCCTCATGCTAAAGCCACTCTTGTACCTTCCTGCTTTCAGATTGTGAACCATCAGCGGAGCAGCCTGTTCCTCAGCTTACCAGTGGCAGGGGTGCTTGACAGCATGGATGCACTGGCTAGGAGCATGGAGGAGTCTGCCGCTAGCATAGCTGTCATCTGTGCGCAAACCCTTGAACCCATCCTTGCCTTGTTGCAGAGGATGGTTGAATTGCAGGGAGACCGTGGGGAACCAGAGCCCATGCCGCGTGTAATGGGTGAAGTGGCAGGATCCATTGCAGCACAGGCTGACGCAACGCAATGGCTTGGTGCTGCAATCGAGTCATTGGTTGGTGCCGTCCAGTCTCAGACTGCTCTCAGATTGATGTCACGCAAGCGCTGACTGCTGCCATCCTCACTGGGTGGCCCACAGTCCACCGGGGATCTCACTGTGCCGCAGCAGGCCAGCAATCTGTGCTCGAGCAGATTGCTCCAGATGCTGAGGTGCTGCCCTGTGGGAGTGGCAGTGTGTTGGTCGAGCAGGAAGGTGCTGTCCTTTCTCAGGATGACAGCATTCCTGCTCCCACCACTGCCATTTCCCCATTGCACTTGCCATGGTCAGTAAGTCAGCCAGCCCAGACTGCTGCCGCCCATGCAGAGTTGGTGCAGTCTGCAGCCGGGCCCTCCAGGCCCAGAGCTGGTCGAGGCCGCCCTTCAAGACCATCTGCAGTCTCTGGATCTAACATTCAGCAGCCTTCCACCAGCCTTGCTGCAGCCACTGGGGCCCCATTATGGAGGAGCAGTAGGATGGGAAGGGGGGGGAAGTGCGCAGGGGATGGAAATCACCCTCGAAGGCCGAAAAATAAAAATTATGCAATAAATGGGGGGGGGGGGGGGAATATTTGTGGGAAGGTTTGATGTTCATCTTAATATATTTGTTTACTGTGTTGACGCTTATCTTGATGTTGTGAGAATGAATTTTGTTAGTTTATGAATTGTTGGGTTTGCTTCTAATTGTTTGTCCTGAATAAATAAGACAGAGTTTGTAATATAAATAAAAACTTTTATTGTCACTTTACAACTTTGCTGATTTAACTCACTGGAGCTTTGCCCGGCAACAGGGGCTGTGGGATGCTTGCAATGATGTGCTTCTTCATCCCTGAAGCCAGCTTCTCTGTCATTCATCAGAAGTGGTGTCTTATCAGACATTCACGGATGGCCTTTGCAGAAGCAACATTGAGTGCCTCCCTCCCACGTTGGTGCTGCTGATTCTCCTCTACATCCTCCTCCTCCTCCTCCTCTTCCTCCTCCTGAGGTGGTGCACCAATCCCTGGTGGCAATGGCTGTGTCCTCATAATTGTGAGGTTGTGACGCATTCAGCACACAACAATGAAAAGCGAGACTCGCTCGGGAGAGTACTGCAGGGCTCCTCCAGAATGGTCAAGACACCGGAAACGTTGCTTCAAGACGTCGATCGTCTGCGCAATGAGGCTCCTGGTGGCGCTATGGCTCTCATTGTATTGGAGCTCAGCAGGAGTGTTGGGGTTTCGGAGTGGTGTCATCAGCCAGGTGCAGAGTGGATAACCATTGTTCCCATCCATGAGGTTGACGCGGTGGTTGGAAGAGGTCTGGGACACCAGTCTGGCACAGGATAAAAGCATCATGGCTGCTGCCAGGAGAGCAGGCATTGATGGCGAGGATGCGCTGTCTGTGGTTGCACACCAACTGGACGTTCAGAGAGTGGAAGCCCTTGTGGTTTCGGAACACCTCTGCATTCTCACGAGGTGCCCGCAATGCCACATGCGTGCAGTCAATGGCGCCCTGAACCATGGGGAAGCCTGCTATCCTAGCAAAGCCATATGCATGTTCACGCTGTTTGTCCCTAGTCATAGGGAAAGTGATGCACTGCCTTCTCCTTTTGTACAGAGCATTTGTGACCTCCCGGCTGCAGCAATGGACAGCGAACTGGGAGATATTCGCTATGTCCCCAGTTGAAGCCTGGAAGGAGCCGCTGGCATAGAAATTCAGAGCCACCGTCTGATTGCAGGATGTGGCAGAGCTCAGTGACCACCTCCTTGCTGAAGCGCAGCCTTCGCAAACACTGCTCCTCAGAGAAATGAATGTAGGAGAATTGCTCCCGGAATATGTCTCCTGTGCAGAGGCCTGTTGGCCCTCCTCCCTCTGGCCACATTTGCCACCCTATCTCTGCGCCTCTGCTGCCTCCGAAGGTGAAGCTGGAGGATGACGCCCCGAGTTAGTACAGCCCCCATTTAAAATCTTCTAAATGTGCTAAATATGAAGCTCAGTTAAATAGGAACCTGAAAAGTGTTGCTCAGTACCAAAACTCCTTGGGACAGCATTAAATCTCTCCAGACGTCTCTCTCCCTCTCAACCTGCGTATACCAAAAATTTTGCTGACAAGAAAAAGCAGGAAGTGCACGCCTTTAAATAGCGCTCCCCCAGCCCCTTCCCGACTTCAAAATGTTCCCCTCTACCTGTCGTTCCTAGCGGCTGGCGCTAAAGCAGGGGGCGTGAATTAATTTCTGGTCTGGGGAGCTACCGGGGCGTTGCACGCTTGCATGGCATCACGATCTCCGGCGTAGGAGATCATGGCGGTAGTGTTTAGAGCCACCACAAAACACCAGGTCAATTTCACGAACGGCGCTAAAATTGCCGTGCTTGGGCGCTAAGTTGCTAGCGCCCTGTTAGCGCCCCCCGGAGGTGCTAACAGGAGGCGCTAACCAACCAAATTTTTCTCCCCATGTTTTTCTCTTAGCTTCTATGTCTAGTGATGGGGAGGCCTCACTTGTTAATATTAAGGTTTTCAATTAAGCGCTCATCATTAGCGGCAAAGCAAACATTTTATTTTGAGCCTTGATCCCACTTCCAGCCCCACGCCTCACTCACGCTGTTTGGTTTTATAATTGGGAAAGGCAGCAATCCTACCCATCTCATCACGCCAAAAGTACCTCTTTGATCAAGCCTTTTGGTTATAAAAAGATATACACAAATTTCAGACGTTACATTCAACTGTGTTTCTCAGATAATAACCAGGGTGACATTCGCCCACACTCTTCCATCATTCTCTTAGGCACAGAACAGTTGTCAGTAAAAAAGGATTTTTTTGGCTAAATAAAATTTGAACCACAAGCATTATGATTGTAATCAGAAAAATACATTTCCACTGATCCCTGTCTCTAATTCATCCAAGAATTAATTTCTTCTTGGTTATCAGTCAAATTCACTCATGGAGCTATTTTCATTAGACACTTCCTGCTCCTTTAATACACACAATCTTACCTTGAGAATTAATCCTTTAATCCTGTCCATTTTATGTGGTACCTGTACTATTTTTACAATTTCCCGGACTCTCTCTGCACCAGATGTGCTGTTCTCCTCATTTTCAACAGTCAGCCTCTGTCACTTTGCCTATACAAGGCTCCCAAATAACACATGAATTCCTGAATGCTGCTTAAAATTTGCTGTGCATGAGAACAAGTCCCATCTCCTCCTCCTCCTCCTCGCTTGAGACCTGAAATAGTAACTAGACTGAACAGGTACACAGAGCAGGAGGTAACAGGCTACATACATAGACTGAGCTCTCTGATTTTGTTCAAAATGTAGAGCACTACTGCACATGTGCCAAACTGTATACCTCCTCATGCACACGCACAATGACCCTCTGAGCTTTGGAGGAAACAGCAATCCTGATTGGAATATACTGATGGGCGTGAATGAGGTGTCGTTATTTACTTCTGTTTCACTCCTACAACACTTGTACTGTTGTTAGCAGAGTGACAGTGAGAACTGGTGGTTCATTAATAACCCATTAACCAGGTTGTAATGAAAAACTGGGATATTAGGGGGTATTGTACATGAAACATTGGATCAATTGCGCAAGAGGCACTTTCAGTTTAATGAGGTATCCGAATCTCAACAAAGTGGAACAACTGAATTTCATAAAAGACCACAACAGTTCAACTGTTTCTATACTTTTGCAGGAGTGAGAAAAAGTGAAAGTCTTTAGGAAGGGTGCAATCCTGATCAATGAGTAGTCATCAGTGGAAGACTTACAATGCAGATTTGGCTCCAATAGAAGTTAGTATCACTTGGTTTACATTTTTTTGTGCAGTGTGGGAATTATGAGGTGAGAAAGGTGTTGTATAAATCACAAGACTACAATGATTTGTTTGGTTCTAATGATGATATTTACACATGTGGGCCGGCGGACCAATTTGCTGTGGCAACTGCTGCCAGCCTCATTAGGCATGTGCAGGGAGCTTGATGCTGAGGAAATTGGGTGGCCCAGAAATTCGGGTCTCCATGGGTGAGTACGCGCTGGGTACTCACCCGTAGGCCCAATGGAAGTGCCGGTTTCCTGCATGCACTGCACTTCCATTCCCCTGAAAGAAGGGGTTCAGAGTTCGAACACGTGCGCAGGAGAGGCTGCGCGTGCGCATCGAACTTACGTTTATTTTGCAGGTTTTCCTGGGAGGGTAAGTCTCCAGAAGTTACACATATAAAAAGCAGTCACAAGGCTTGCTTTTTACAAGGTAAGTGGTGAATTAATTAAAATTAAAACATTTTTTCCACAGGTTTTTAAATACTTTAAAGATAGGTAAGTTTATTTTTAGCCCCGTTAGAAAATAAAATTATTTTTTCAAAAATTTAAATTATTGTTTAAAATAGTTATTTCATGTAATTTAGTTTATTTAAAAAATGTGATTCAAAAAAAAATTTATTTGAAGATTTAGTGATGTTTTGGGGCTTATAGTATTTATAAGTTTGACAGCCCTTCCTGTCAAACTTATGAATGAAGCTTTCCCTGCTCCGATTGGTTCCCCATGGCCCACGTGATCCCAGGGGACGCATCGAACTAACTGCGCCCCTGGGATACGCAAGCACTGCGCGCCGGCAGTTGGAGGAGGCCCAGGATCGGAATTCCACGAGGGCCCACAGCTCAACGGCCGGCGCGCTAAGTAAGTGCAGGTCGGGGGCTTACACCCGCGGGAAGCCCTCGACCCAAATTTCTGGGCCAATGTACCCTGTACTTGGTGCTACGATTCTTTGTACTCACCTTCAATATATGTGATTGATAGAAAAGTGCAGCACAGTGTGTTCTGTTAATGTACGCAATGTAGCTTGTCCACAAGTGCTGTGGTCTAAATTGTGAACTCTAATTTTCTCATTACTGGTGATGTGCTAGATGGAGCTCCAAGTTATATATCTTTACACCCAATTTCCTCAGCATCAAGCTCATTGATATATAATTGGCTGTTGTTTCAGTGATCTGAAACATGAGCAAAACACTTCTCAGCTCAACTTATTGCAGACTTATCAACTCGTCCACCATCCTCATTATCCCTGTCAGACAGTCACAGCGCAAAGAGAACCATAGATTTCTCGGTTGTCTAGCAGCTGATACCTGGGTAATTCCTGCCAATGTTCAATCACTCATTACATTCCATTGGGCAAATCTTCAAAACTTCTGAGTCAGCGGCAAAATCAACATGAACTTCTGGCACACTGGTGCTGCTACCTGCAGAATCAATACACAGCAGCTCACACATGCTACAGGGATATTCATCTCAGGCTTTGGCACACGTGGACGGCATCTTTAATGTTCAACTACATGCAAAATGTTCCTAAACGCTATGCATCACTGTAATGAATTCAGGAGCAGCCTTGTTAACAGCTTATATTGAAACCGCTCTCTGGCATAACTTGGTCCATACATGGACAGTGCCCATGATGTTAGGCACAAGGCGGCTCAGGTTATAAATGCACTACCTACTAGGGAACTGAGCCATACGGATAGTGACACTCCTTGGTTCGATCACCGGTCTATATTGAGTTAGCTGAGCTCAGCCAGCGAGGCAGTGGCAGTCGCATGATTTTCCATAGTGCCCTTTGGACTAGAGAGAAGGTTTTTAAAAATGACTCGTGCTTCCTGCTCCTGATTGCTATCCAGTAACACCTCCTGGAAAGTATATGTGTGTGGATATTGGATGACGACAGGAATGGACTCTGTTGTGTTGCTACTCATGGCCAAGTAGCCTGCCGACACCCTAACCAGGTTCCCATTTCAAGGATTTCAGGGATTTGGACAGGTACCGAGGGAATCCAGCAGTCTTTGAACCAGGCCCAGGTGTGACTTAATACCGTCAGAGAAAATTGGTGGGGAGAAGAGTGTGAAATAAAAAAATCAGATATCACTATGCTGTATCAGAAATTATTCAACCGAAGGGAGGAAGGACTAAAATTATATTAGCAATGCTATTTTAAATCAGTAGATACCTTGTTTTGTGAGTCGCCCTTCAGAAAAGGTAGTAAGTACTTAAAATAATCACTAAACATACCCCTGGACACCACAGGTATTGATAGCTGGCACTGTGAATCAGGAAAACCATGATTAGTAAAGATTTGAGTCAGCCAGGCTTCACATTCTCGTCAGTGGAAGCCAGACATTTCCACTTGTCTTAGTGATGGTCACAACTTTATCCTCGCAAGACTTGAAATTCTACAGTTGCAATCTGCCAATGTCTTGTTTGGTTGTTTACACCAATGCAAAACAGCATCATCCCAACTGAAGACTTGGTCATGAGTAAATTAGGCTCATCAGTTATTTCCAGGAAAGATTTCTTTATACCTCAGAGGTACTCATCAGCAGACACAGACTAGAGTATGCAAGGGGAGTCGAATTCATGAATCTCATAGGGATTCTTCAAATCAGTGAAACTGCCTGAATTAATTTGAATGAGAGTCTCTGGCTTTCCTCTTACAATTGGTAAGAATAAGTTTTGCTTTATCTCTGATAAGGACACCTTATTGATTCAATTGTTAACTTTTCTTGGCTTGGATGCCTCCAGATTGGACCATAACCTATGTCACCTGAGCTGCTTAAAGGACAGGTGGAAATGGGTCCACAACCGAGGGGGAGGTGAGTCATTAAGATTGAAAGTATAGTACCTCCGTTTTCAAAAAATATATATATAAAGGGAGATGGTAGAACACTGAAAATAATCACCTTCAGTTATTGGTCATTTTGTAATTTGTGGAGCTTTGTACATAATTAGAAAGGTCATGTAAAAACGCAGATTCCACTTTTTCTGCTGTAAGTATATTGGAGCCACCTACCAACTTTCTCTTCACCCTGGATTTTGCATTTTAATTCTACTCTAATTACATTACCTGATCCGTCTTTGTTTTTTGGGTGGCAGTTGGTTGGAATAACCAGTCATTATCAAGTATTCCTGGATCAGATATAGTGCAGGGTAGATGCAGGACAAAGATCCCTCTGCTCCATTCTTGTGTAACGTCCCTTTAATTTTCTCATTGGGCTGCAAATAGCTGTTGTTGAGTGACTGCAGGAGGACCAAAATGATCTGTTCTTTAGACTCTGTCAATGGTGCTGGGGGATGGTTGAGAGGGGTTCTCTCTCTTACTTTCTGTGCTTTGTAACAACGCTGTAATTGAGATCAGGAACTGAAGGGTATGGGGGGGGGGGGGGGAGGTGTGGGATGGGGGGGGAGGTGTGGGGTGGGGGGGGAGAATTGAGCTAGCGCTGTGGTGACATTCATTGACATTCTAAAACACAATATCAATTTCCCCACCCATTAAAAGGATCAAAAGACACCCAACAGATTCCTTTTACATTTGTGGTAATAACCTTTTGAGGAAATCTCCTCAAAGTGCAGAGCTCCTTTGCATTGATTCCATTTACAGCTATTCTCAATGTGATCAACTGTGCCATTATTAAACCATTATGACTCTTAAAGAATATGTCAATGATTAATCATTGTCAGTGTGGTGACTTTAATGACTCTCATAAATTGATAAAGCTGGCATAGAAGAAACCAGGATTTCAAAAATTAATGAGACTGGAAATCCCAGAATAGTCATTTGAGCACAAACTAAAATGAGAATTAGATACGGTGAGATGAAAATTAGAAGGTGGATTGCTGGCAGTAGCAAAAAGAATATGGGATCGGTTTTAACCCTACCCTGCCCGACGGAAACCAGGAGGGTTTGGCAGTTACAAATGTGCAGACTACTTACTCGCTCAGAACTCAACCCTTTCCCGCCAGCTCTGCTTTTAACCTGCAGGGTTTTGCAGGCGGATGGACCACCTGCTTAAAGCAGGCGGGAGCCTTGTGAATTTATGCAAATTGGGTCCTATTACGTCAATAGGACCTTGATGGCATTTTAACTGGGGCCTGAGTGGGGAATCCATCCGTTGTTTTTCTGGCAAGCTGACGCAGGTCGGCAGCTGGCGGGTGTATTGGTTTGTATGTGGGTTCAATGATGATATATTCATGAAAGAGAATGGGCTAGATTTTCAGTTGCTTGCGCCAGCAGTTAGCGCCTTAAGAGAAGTGATTTTCGGGCGCTATGCGTGTAGCGCCCGGGCACAGCGCAGTTTGCGCCCCGCCCCAAATTAAGTTGCCCGTTAGCGCCGGCGCAAAGTTTAGCGGCCTCCCGGATGCGCGCGCAGAAAATGACGTCACATCCTCGTGCAACGCCCTTTGGCCGCCCCGAATCCAAACTTCAGTCGGACCGCCCCATTGTGCGGCTGGCGTCCAGAGCGTTTGTAAAATGGAACGCAACACACCCTGGGGAGCGCAAATTAAAGGGCACTCCTCCTGCACTATAAAAGGCAGTCTGCATGTGTTGTGTGGAAGGATCCAGTGTGTTGTTGTGAACGGTGTATTTATGTTTCCCACCTCCTCCTCCTCCTTCGTTTTCCCCCCCCCAGACTCTGCCTTTGAAAAAATCACATGCACCCTTCGCCTTTAAGAGCTCACTGGCACCAGAGTGTCTGCCGTGCGCTGCGCCCGAGCTCGGGTGTTGCGCTCTGCACCGCCGGCTTAGCGCCTAAAGATAGTAGTGGAACGCCTCTTTTAGCGCTCCACCAACCTCTTAGGGCGAAGCCACTGAATTTCCGGCAACGGGGCGCTACTTTGGGGCGGGCGCTAAGGTTAGCGCCCCAAAACTGTCTATACTGAAAATCTAGCCCAATGTCTTTTAATCTAAAGTATGTTCAACTCTGTTAACAGCATTACAGGAGACACCATGTTAGAGATCCATCTAAAACCAAACTAAAACTAAACTCCCTCTCTCACATGCCCTCTGCTGGTAAGGCATAAATAATCAAACAGGCAAATATGCTGGTAAGGCATCATAATCAAACAGGCAAATACCATCACTATTTGCTGATATCATTACAGCGGGAAGGACGAAGAGGCCCGCCAGGTAAGCCAAGAAGTTTCCTTTGTGGGGCCAGGAGGAGCAGGAGTACTTAATCAAAACCCTCTTGAAACCCCCACCCCGCCACTTTCCTGCCAAAGGCTGCCTGATCTTTGCTTGTCGGTAGCCGCTCTGTTCCCTCTTCCTGCCCGGAATGGGTTCGAAGTGGATTGGCAGCATTTAAGTGAGTTAAAATACTCGGGCCTGAAATGCAAGCCAGTGAGTGTATTTTGCACTGCCCCCTATGCCCGCTGCCCCCGCCCCACCGAAATCTGCTTCAGATTAAAACTGACTCCTACCTTTCAGTTCTGTATAAAAGGAGGCAGGATGTTGAAGACCAAGAATGTGGGGAGGGCAGGGATAAGAAAAATGTGGATTTATTAAATTAATTCTTCATGTAAAGAAAGTGGACAAATTCCAAATTAGTTAAATCTTCTTGTAGAAGGGCTATAGCCATACAGAACCCACTTTCAGCAAATAGCAAATTCTCCAACATTCTCTCAACTGTAATCAATTTTCAGGATCACTGTTGCAGATAAATCATTCATTCAGTCTCCCAGGTCTGAGACTACAGTATAAGAAACTTGTCCAATTTCCTTCTTAAAACAGTTCATTGAATCTGCATCCCACTCATGATGGTATTTTATTTTCTACATTTACAACTCTTAAGTTTGTTGCTAGACTTGTGTTAATGATTCCTTGAGATCGCCTGATAGCTTGACTGGTAAATGCGCTGCCCAGTATGGAATTAAATTGTGCAGGAGGATTCTAGCTTCAGTCTGTAGTGTCGCAGGGCTTGGGAGGGTGTAAAAGTGAGCCAAGTTCCTGCTTCTAATCGATAGCATTAACTTCTGTAGGATTCGCAAAATTTCCACATTTCCCCAAGGTTATTAATGAAAGGGACCCTATGGACAATTTAAAAAGGGTACCCAAAGATGGCATCCGCACCTCGTGACCAAAAGCCTGTAAGATTTTAAAAGCTTGGACTCTGCAGCTCTGTAGGGAGTTTGCAAAATTCCCCCACCTCGCCTGCTTTCCGAATCAAACAAAGTTGGCCACTTTTTAAACGTACAAAATGGAGTTCTGGGACACGTGACCAGAAAGCTGCTGGAAGCGAGTCATTTTTCTCCCCAGCAACAAGACTGGAGTCAGGGCCTGGAATTCCACAGTCCCTATGTGGATTCCAGGCCAGACATGGAATTGAATATGTAATAGCAAGTCGCCAGTAGGCCGGTAAGAACAATGAACCTGGTTGCACTGCAATCAGGGTTAAGCTAGTTAAAACCATCATCGGGCCCATCTTAACAGATCCAATCATATCAGAAACCGTTTTAGAGGACTAGGCACCAGAGACACCATTGTGTGACTGAAACCAAAAACAATGAGGGCCGGTGATAAGGCGGTTAGTGGGAAATCGGCCGTTTTGCATCCATTTATAGTTAACGAAGTAACCTGGGACACCTCTCGATCTGGGGGAGGCAAGGCAGATCGAGAGAGTATAACTGTTTTTAGTAAGCAGACAGAAAGAGCAGTTGGAGACACTTCGACTTGGAACACACTTCGGGAGAGACAGCTTCTACACTTCACTTCGATTTCATCCTGGGACTTCGCTGCAAAAGGAAACTTCGAGGACTCTACTGGGAGAAGCAGTCTCCAAGGCGGGGAAGGCTATGCGCAGCAGGCCTATGCTTTGGCAAGCAGGCGAAGCTCCCGGTCCGTACTGCCTCCCGATTTAAACCTGACTGTTCCCCCGCCCCCGTGCCCACCACCTCAGGCAGGGATTCAGAGTGGAACCAGGAAGACACGGGACGGAGTGCACCATCCCGGTACGGACCGGAGCCCAGAGCGGGCCTCGCTAAACGGCGCAGCCCGACCCAGGAGGGAAGCCTTTTCGCCCAGCCAAGGAGGAAGATCCACTACCTGACTGACGGGAGAGTGTGTGGCCAGTGCACACTGAACTTTACCAGGCCAGACCAACTAAAGCTGCAGTCCCAGGACAACCTAAAGGCCTTTGTTCCAATGCGTTGGGTGAGCATGAGAGTCTGACCCCACCTTTAGTTCGACCTAGGTTAGGGATAGTGTAGGAGGTGGGGATAAGGCTAAGGGGAGTGTTAATGTGTGATACCCCTCGATGTGTCGTACTCCTTCCTGCACTCGCATGCCCTCTGTTTTGAATATATAGTATTCCTTTTTTTTCTTCTTTTTAAAGTGTATAGAGCTGTAGCCTTGGTTTAGTATCGTTGAACCAATTAATTTCTCTGCTTGCTTGTTTTGTTTTATTTTTCTCTCAATAAAACCGTTATTATTTAACCTTTCACCTGCTTGTCTGTCTCGAGCTTGTTATTCTGCGCATCAGCTGCCTGGTAGGATCCCAGTGTCAGAACTAAGTGGGAGTGTGGGGACGACTCGAAAACGTCCACTGGGTCAGGCCCGGGCCAAACCGACCACCCAACCAACAACCCCTACAGCTCAGAACAAGCAGCTTTGGGAAATCGAAACTTAAAATGCATTTCTGTGAAAAGGACTTTGAAGGGCCAGACAGCTAAGCAAACATTTGAATATGCATTTTCGTCAAATTGGAACAGATCAACCCAGTTAGGCCTAAACATGAGGTCATTAGTTTGTCTGCATAAATAATCGGAAACAGCTTAAGGAAGCCATCGAGGCTGGACAGGCCGATTAAAATGCATTAATGACAATACAGCCCGGACATCAGGCCATTAGGTGTGATAAACAGCCATCTAAAAACTGTTATTTTAGATTGGTACAATCATTTAAAACAGCCCGCCAAAATTGAAACAATGGACTGACCTGATTTGGCGTGCAGATAAGGGGCCATCGAAAGGAGTATAACTGTAGGCCCTTAGTAGCAACCGCTCTCTTGTCTCTTGACTCTTGTCCTGTCTCTTGACTCTTGTCGGGCCTTGGGCTACCGCCGCTTGCACTCGAGCCCTGGCCTCGTGGCAGGTTCTCTTCTCGCTCCCCGCATTAAGTTGCAACCAAGGACATCCATACCAAACGCGGGAGAGGGGAACGAGGCCCGAGTCCAAAGTCACCCAGGCCATGAGAGAGGGCAGAGGAAATGAGGCGAGACGAACCGAGATGAAGAGTAAGGTAGACCCGACAAAGAGCAGAGAAGGGCAGCAGAAGATGTATTAATTAAAACCGAGTGCCGAGTTATAAGCTGACGCTCGGGGAAGAAAATATCTGAGGACAGTGAGACTAAGTTGGTTAGGCGAACCCTGCAAATAAGCTGGCTCTTGGGGGACAAGACTCTTGCTGAACACTGCAAATAAACGCAGGTGTCCACGCCATAATGAATGTACTGGCGTTTGATGCTTGGGTAGTAAAATCTAAGCAGTGAAGACTGCTAATCGTCTCATTGACGCAACGTTACCGCTGACGACCGCCCGAGGGAGAAGAAGAAGAGAACCCATCGCGATGAGACGATGATGGTAGCTGAGGAGAAGAAAGGTGTGTCGCAGCAGCAGCTCCAGGACCACGCCCTGAGACCACGTGGCGACGGAGTACCCCAAAGGACAGCAGCCCAGACCTCAAAATCACGATTGCTAAAACAACAAGCTTTACCTTGGGATTGGTGAGCATGAATTCCTGTCCCCTCATAGCTTAATCTAGTTAGGTATAGGGGTGGAATAAGGATAAGGGGATTGTTAAAGTAATTGTTTTTTCCCTCGATGTGCCGTGTGTTCCCCATTCCCTGTATTAGTATAGTTATAGTGTTGTATGCCTGTAATTGTTTCTCTACCAGTAATTTTTTTCTCATAAGACTGTGTTTTCGTTTTCTGTTTTAATAAAATCTTGGTTTTCTTATACCGAACCACCTGTCTACTCGAATCTTTCTGTATCGCCACCTGTACCTAAGTTCGGTGTCTAGAACCCAGGGGCGTGGGAGCGATTCAAACCGCTCACAGCCAGTCAGGGGCATAACTCACTGGGCGCACGCGCCACCCCCTACAGAAATAGGCGACCACGGCAGGACACCGGCAACAGGGTTGCGATACAGTAGACAATGGTTCGGATGAGCAAACCATGATGGAGGAAAGGATTTCTGATTATGTGTTTAGCAAGGTGAATATCACTAAGAAGTGGATCACCACTCTGTTAAGGGCTAGGCATCCGGTAGATGCAGCAGCTAAGTGGATAGAGGGAAAAGAACACAAGAAGTCCTTAGAAAAGGCAGTTTGGCTGACGTGTTTTAAAAAGCCGGTCCAGATTTTGGACAGGCTCGTTGCAGCACAGGCAGCCGAGTTAAGGGAGTCAGCCCTGGAGATCCAGGATAAGGCTCTAGCAGGGAGAAGTTATTGGTAGCTTTGCAGGCCTTGAATCAGGAGAGAGTGCATTTAATGGGAGAACACAAGGTCCAGTTGGAATACCTACAGTGCCAAGTCACTGAGGCCAAGGGAAATGAGTTAAGGTTGCGGGAGAAAAACGCCCGCTTGGCAAGGCAAGTTAGGGAACAGGAAGAGAAAGTGCAGTAGGTAAAGGCAGCTTATAAGTTCGCGAGCGAACAGGGGTTTGAGGAGGCAGACCACGGCCCCTGTAAAGAGCGGATAGAAAACCTGAGCTGGGCCCTCCGGAAGGCAAAAGGCATGGTATGCCTCATAAGCCCAAAGGCAGGTCAGGCGGATTTTATGGGGAACGAGGGGAGGACAGTTCCAATGTCACCGGTAGTGCCCAGGGACGACCCGGTTGAGGGACAGGAGATCTTACGACCACCACCTGTAGTGCCAAGTTTCAGCGAGGTTTGGCAGCAAGGGGGGGTGGAGCCAGAGGTGGAGGCGGAGCAACCCCCACCAGAGAGGTTGGAGCCGGGACCGATGTGTCCAGCATGGCATCGGAGGTTTGGCCCACCCGTCAATGGCGACGATGAGGGACCCCTCCAAAACCAGTTTGTGTTACCCTATAGCACCCAACAGCTTAGGGCTATGGTCAACCATATCCCGAAGCTCTCCGAAAAGGGAGACCCCTCGATCCACTTCAGGGACATAGAGCAGGCAGCCAGCGTCAATGACTGTGATGGCGCTGAACAGGCCAAGATGCTGCTATTCACCCTGGAGAGTAGTCTCCTCCAATCCCTCTCTGACGAGTGTAAGAGGGGGCAGAGCGGGTATGAGGAGCTCAGGGATGCAGTTCTGGAGGCCATGGGGATGAATGAGGGAAGTCCTTTCTCCCGTGTGGAGAGGATGGTCCAGCTCGCAGGGGAAACCCCGCAGGCTTTCGCGGACCGGTTATGGCTGGTGTACCAGAGGGCCTGCCCGGGGGCGCCGAACCGAGCGTTCCTGAACGGGGATCCCCTGGCCCATTGGCTCCGTTGCCTGGTGGCAAACAGCTTGCCACAGGTCCGGGCCAAGGCAGATGTCTGGTTCGACCCCAAAAATCCCCAGACCACCGAGCTTATGGTGATCAGGCAGCTAACTCTAGCCTATAAAAATGGTAGGGGAACCGATGCACACCCACCCAAAGGGAAGGTGCATGAGGTAAAACCCGGACCGGGTAGGAAAGAGTGGCACCAGGAAGGGAATAACACCCCCAACACAAAGACGAATTGTTAAGGATGCAGGAAGGATGGTCACTGGCGGAAAGAGTGCAAAAACCCTTGGAAAGATAACAAGGGAAAGAATTCCACAGCCCCAGCCCAAAAGGCGGGGACAGGAATCCCTCCCGCAGAGGTCGAGTCACTTTTGGACACCGTGGGGTCCTTATTGACTGGCATGGGGAGAGTAGCAGCCGCTACCGGTGCTCTGACCCCATCAGCCCCATCCAACCCACAGCCATGACTAGAGCCAGTGCAGCCTGTTTACCTGTGTTCTCTCCGGTATGATGAATGGAAAAGACCCCTTTTGGATATGGAGGTAGAAAAGGTGACGGGGACCTATCTGTTGGACATGGGGGCATCATGCACCGTGGTCTACTCAGCTAACCCCACCACCTCGCCTTTACCTAACGGGGTCCCATACAGACTGTCGGGGTTCACAGGCAAAGAACAGGTTGGCTCGTTTTCCATCCCGCTCGCCATTCGGTTAGGACCGCTCCTGTAATGTATATACATTTAAGGGGGGAACCATCTTTTACAGCTCATTTATACTGCAGTACCGGCAGTGACCACACCTGTATACAGCACTGAGTAGTAATCTGTACAGATCAGTTCCCGTGTGAGCCACGTTGAGTAAACACCTGTTGTACCGTTCTCCTGCAGTCTGTGTCTTATTATACACAGACACAACATTGGCGACAAGGCAAGTTCGAACCTACCTGCAACTCTGCATCACCTCCCGGGGATTCGTTCCTGGAGATCAGTGGATTGGAGGTCAAGGCCAGAGACTCAGGCGTCGACCACGGGCAACCGCCCAGTCATCCAGCAGAGACTCGAGAATTGCGGGGGAGGCTGTCGAGAGCCAGGCTTGGCTTTCCAGTCGAGGTGGTCCAGCGAAACGGGCTGGCAACAGGTAGTGCGCAGACCCTTCCCGGACAGCGGCGGGTTAGAGCCCGACCGAGCGGCACAGCAAAGGGCCGAGCAGCGTCGACGGGGGAGAGAGAGAGAGGGCAGAGCGCACAGGGCGCAGCCAGTGTTCAGGGGCCGAGCAGCGTCGAAGAGAGGGAGAGAGAGACGCACAGAAACCCGCGAGGCGCCGCCATTGCCATGAGGACCGCCGAGAGTGGTGTTGGCAGCAGCGCAGGAGAAGCACGCGAAACCTATAGGGCGCCGCCATTGCCACGAGAACCGCCGGGAGCGGCGCTGGCAGCAGCGGGGGAGGAAGGAAAGCGTGGGAGATGCCATTTTAAGCCATTGGGAGACGTCATTTTAAACCACACCCAAAATGCCGAAGAGTGGCAGTATCACCGCGTTTGACAATGAAGTCGAAGATTGGACTATATATGTCGAACGAATAGAGGTATACTGCAAGGCAAATGAGGTGTCAGATGACAAGAAAGCGTCGGTATTGTTAAATTTAATGGGTGCAAAGACGTATGGTTTATTACGAAATCTAATAACCCCACGAAGCCAATGGAAAAGAGTTTTGAAGACATAGTAACGATACTACAGGGGCATTTAAACCCCACACCGCTGCTGATAGCAGAAAGATTCAAGTTTCACAAACGGAACCAGCATAAGGATGAAAGCAATGCTGATTCTTTAACAGAACTGCGCAAACTATCGAAACACTGCCAGTTTGGAGCGGGACTGGCAGATACCTTAAGGGGCAAGTTTGTGTGTGGGCTTCAAAGTGAAGGAACCCAGAAACGGCTTTTATCTGAAAAGGACCTTACGCTGAAAAAGGCTTTCAGCATGGCAGTATCATATGAAGCAGCAGCACGGGGCGCTGCAGAGATACAACAGAGACCGCAAGAATATGGCACAAACGAACTGTCATATAGAACAGAGAAGTGCTATCGCTGCGGCAGAACAACACACGACCAGAATGATTGCTGGTTCAAAGACAACGTGTGCAGACAGTGTGGAAAAGTAGGACACATAGCACGAGTCTGCAGGTCGGGAAAGAAAACCAGCAATAAGAAACCTACCAAAGAAAAGTACAAGAAGGTACATAAGATGACGGAGAATAGTTCAGACGAACAAAAGAGTGATAACGACTCCGAAAGCAGGGAACTGAGTTGTCTGAAACTACATAATGTGATCACAACGGAGGATCACCGAACCATTTGGGTCATTCTCAAGATAGCAGGAGTCCAGGTAAAGATGGAATTGGACACAGGATCAGCCCTAACAGTCACGAACCGATGGGACTACGAGCGGCTATTCTCACACATACCCTTGAGAGACACAAAAATTATTTTGAAGACGTACACGGGGCAAAAAGTCTACCCCAAAGAAAAAATAAGGGTGACCGTTATATACAACGGTAAGGAAACACCAAAACTAGACCTGTATGTATTGCAAGATGGAGGACCACCATTACTGGGACGTGAATGGATCCGGAAAATACAACTGGATTGGCATTCCATACAGGCACTGACTGTGGCTGACAAAAAGGATGACAACGTCACACCTGGGCGACTGTCAAAGATCCTAAGTGACGCGAAAGAAGTGTTCCAGCAAGGACTCGGAACACTAAAAGGCATGACAGCGACGATTAAAATTGAAGAAAACGCAAGCCCCAAATTTTTTAAGGCCAGACCGGTAACTTATGCGATCCGCCCAGCCGTCGAAGCAGAGCTGGAGAGTCTGGAACGTTCAGGTGTACTGTCCAAGGTAGACTGGAGCGAGTGGGCTACACCCATCGTCCCTGTGATGAAAAAGTCATTGAGCAGCACGCCTGGGGAACCAAGGAAGGTTCGCATCTGTGGGGACTTTAAGGTAACAGTGAACCCGGTCCTTCACACCGTACAATATCCACTTCCACAGATTGAAGATATTTTCACCTCGCTATCTGGAGGGAAACGCTTCACTAAGATTGATCTGGCCCAGGCGTATCTGCAAATGGAGGTAGAAGAAGCATCAAAAAAATACCTCACAATCAACACCCATAAAGGTCTCTACCAATACAACCGGCTGGTATTCGGGGTAGCATCAGCTCCGGCTATTTGGCAGAGGGCAATGGAACAAGTCCTGCAAGGGATCCCAGGGACCCAGTGTTATTTGGACGACATCCTGGTCACGGGCGAAAATGACAGTGATAACCTTGCCAACCTGGAGCAGGTGCTCACTAGATTGCAGGAATATGGGCTCCGAGCTAACCGCCCCAAATGTGAGTTTTTTAGAAAACAGATCTCGTATTGTGGCCACGTTATCAATAAAGAGGGGTTACATAAGTCCCCAGAGAAGATTGAGGCAGTAGTCAAGGCTCCAGCACCAGAAAATGTTTCACAACTGAGGTTGTTCCTCAGGCTGGTAAACTACTACCATAAGTTCTTGCCAAATTTGTCTACAATACTACACCCACTGAACACCCTACTGCAAACTGGGGTGCCATGGAAGTGGAGTGACGAATGTAGACGAGATTTCCAGAAGAGCAAAACACTAATCACATCGAAAGAGGTATTGGCCCATTACAACCCGGCATTACCAATTCGGTTGGCATGTGATGCGTCATCCTACGGCATTGGAGCGGTGCTGTCGCACAAATTCTCGGACGGCTCAGAGAGGCCAATAGCCTTTGCGTCACGATCACTAACCTCAACCGAGCGTAACTATGCCCAGATTGACAGGGAGGCCCTCAGCCTAGTGTGGGGAGTGAAAAAGTTCAATAACTATCTGCACGGGCAGAAATTCACCTTGCTGACTGATCACCAGCCTCTTGTCTCCATTTTTAATCCGAAGAAGGACGTTCCAGTGATGACTGCGTAACGACTACAAAGATGGTCACTTTTTCTAGCGGCGCACCACTATGAGATTGAATATAAGGGCACGAAACAGCATGGAAATGCTGATGGGCTATCACGCCTGCCACTGCCTACTGCGGAGGAAGCACCAGCAGTGGATCCTGTCGAAATATTCCATTCGACTATAGTTGAATACCTACCGGTAACCAACGTTTGTATCGAAAAGGAAACCCGAAATGACCCGACACTGTCTCGGGTATATGATTTGACGGTGAAGGGATGGCCAGCACATGGCGACTCATTGTTGCCAGCATTCTCAACAAGGAGAAAACAGCTGTCAGTGTGCCGGGGGACCTTGATGTGTGGATCCCGAGTGGTAATTCCACCCAAGTTAAGGGATAGAGTGCTCAATGAGCTTCATGAGGGTCATCTGGAAGGGGTAAAAATGAAAAGCCTAGCCAGGGCTTATGTGTGGTGGCCGGGAATCGATAAACAAATCGAGGGCCTGACCAAGAGCTGCTCAGGATGCCAGAAAGTCCAAAATGCACCACCACAGGCCCCTCTACACCCATGGGAGTGGCCCTCATCTCCATGGCAACGGGTGCATATTGATTTTGCTGGTCCATTCATGGACTCAATGTTTTTAATAGCCGTGGATGCGCACTCGAAATGGCCCAAGGTCATCAAAATGTCCTCCACCACCACGGAGAAAACTATTGCAGTCCTACGGACCATTTTTGCCAGGAATGGCTTGCCAGAACAGATTTGCTCCGACAACGGACCACAGTTTGTGTCCGAAGAGTTCCGGAGGTTCTTGAAAAAGAATGGGGTAAGGCATTACACATCCGCCCCGTATCATCCAGCCACAAATGGATTGGCTGAGAGGTTCGTACAAACCTTTAAGAAGGCAATAAAGGCTATGTACAATGACAACATTCCGCTGCAGCACAAGGTGGACAATTTCCTGTTCGCCTACCGGAATGCGACACATGCAGTCACCAACCAGGCCCCAGCCATGATGTTCTTTAACCGAAGGTTAAGATCTCGCCTGGATTTGCTCAGACCAAACGTACGAAGAGATGTTGAGAGTAAGCAATTCCAGCACATCCATGAGAAGCCAACAAGGAGCTTGAATGTAGGGCAACCAGTCTTGGCCCGCGACTACCGAACAGAAAAATGGCAGCCAGGAACGATATGCACACGGCAGGGCCCACTAATGTACACAGTGGTCGTTGGGGAGAGCATCGTGAGACGCCATGCTGACCAGATCCTAGAGTCACAGGAACAAGTCAACCCCATGCCTCGCCCATACGTACCTGGTGATGAACCCGACGTACAGGTCGCATCTACCCCAGAAACAGTAGCATCGGAAGCTGATGAACCAACCGACGACAGGGGGCCAGAATCGCCTCCGCACCAAGAGCAAGACACTCGGGAAAGGCACTATCCAGAAAGGATCAGGAAGCCTCCCCAAAGACTGAATATATAAATAGACTATTTTCAGCTAATGTTGCATGTTAAAAGTGTTAATTGTAATTAGTTTGATATTTAATTGTTAAATGAGTGTTATGGTACTGTTAATCTAAAAGGGGAGGAATTGTAATGTATATACCTTTAAGGGGGGAACTATCTTTTACAGCTCATGTATACTGCAGTACCGGCAGTGACCACACCTGTATATAGCACTGAGTAGTAATCTGTACAGATCAGTTCCCGTGTGAGCCACGTTGAGTAAACACCTGTTGTACCGTTCTCCTGCAGTCTGTGTCTTATTATACACAGACACAACAGCTCCGCTCCAAGTGGACCTGTGTCCTGATGAAATGGGAAGTGGAGGGTGGAAGAGGGGTCCTGGGGGCCGACTTTATTGTAGGCCACGGGATCCTAGTAGATTTGAGAAATCATTGCCTATGGGGGGCAGGTAGAGTAAAGAACGGTGAGGTAGTAGTGATCCCAGGAAAGGAAGGGAAGGGGACCCTCTGCACCATGAATCCCAAAGAGGATTATAACCCCAAGGTTATGGTCAGCAATACCCCACCAGAATTCCAGGCATTTGTGCAGGCCCACCTGGCCATATTTGCCACGCACAAACACGACTGTGGGAGAGTCAACGGGTTTGAGGTCAGCGTAGACGGGGACCCCATGGCCCGACCACAGAAACAGTATAACTTCCCCAGGGAAGCAGAGCCAGACATGGAAGCAGCCATGTCCTCGTTAGGACAGCAGGGAGTTCTGAGGCCAATAGCCACCCATGTGAATTCTCCATTGTGGCCGGTTAGAAAGCCGGACAATTCCTGGAGGGCCACGGTGGACTATCGGGTGCTCAATAGTAACATCCCAGCCCGTGCTCCCACGGTAGCAGCAGTTGCTGACCTGATAGGGAGTATTCCAGCATCCGCGACCACTTTCACGGTGCTGGATATTTCCAACGGGTTTTGGTCCATCCCTTTAAGGAGGGAGGATCAGTACAAGTTTGCCTTTACGTTTAAAGGGCAACAGTACACGTGGAACTGCTTGCCGCAGCGCTTCCACAGCAGCCCCAGCATTTTCCACCAGTGCATAGCGAACAGTTTAAGGGATTTTAGTCAGCCCAGACAGTTGGTCCAATATGTGGATGACCTGCTCCTGTTCACTGATTCGAAAGAGGAGCATGGTCCACTATTGGCCGAACTGCTGGAGCTGCTTGGGCAGAAGGGTTTTAAGGTTAACCCAAAGAAAGCGCAGATCGGCCAGCAGGAGGTAAAATTTCTAGGTCTGACCGTCCACGCTGGAGAAAGGGCCATAGGTAAGGCTAGGAGGGAGGCGGTACAAGAGTTACCAGTCCCCAACACAGTAACGGGTGTGAGGACATTTCTAGGGCTAACCGGGTACTGCAGAGACTTTATTGAGGACTATGCAGCCACCGTAGCCCCTCTGCTCCGACTCCTACACAAGGGAGTGGAGTGGGTTTGGGATGAGGGTTGCCAGGCAGCATTCGTCAGGCTCAAAAGGGACTTGCAGACCGCACCAGCTCTAGGGGCTATAGATGGGGAGAAAGAGTTTTTCCTGGAGGTAGCAGCCAGCGGGGACAGCCTGAGTGCTGTGCTGCTCCAAGAGCGGCACGGCCGGCGGTCTACTCCTCCCGGATACTCACGGATGTGGAGAGGAGCTACTCCAATTGTGAGCGGCACCTCTTAGCCACACATTGGGCTGTGAAGAGATCACTAATCTGCACAGGCACCTCTCCCATCACCCTCCTCACCCATCACACACCCACCCAGATGCTTCTGGACGGGAGGATCAAGGATGGAACAGTGAGCAGTGCCCGCATTGCCCGCTGGACCTTGCTCCTCTCACAGATGGATCTCAGAGTGAAGGGTCTCTGCGAGCCAAAGCTCGCAGCCAACCTGGTATATCCTGGAACAGCCCACCGGTGTTCCATTGAAGGGGTTTGGGAAGTGAACATAGGTTTACGGGCCGGGATCCATCCCACGGGCCGCGAGATCTATGTAGACGGTTCCAGCATGGTATCTGCTGGCGAGCGTCTCACGGGGTGTGGAGTTTATGACCCAGCGGCGAACATTGCCCTGGCGATTAAGCTCCCCAGCACCATGAGCGCCCAGCAGGCTGAACTGTCTGCGGTGGTGTACGTCGTTACACACCCCGAAATCTTCCCCACCCCCTACACAATTTGCTCGGACAGTATGTTCACGTGCAATTCGTGTACGGAGTACCTGGCCATCTGGTCCCGCCGCGGATACACCTCCGCCGGCAGGAGACCCCTCACAGTAAAACCCCTGCTGGAAAAGATCCTAGCCGCAGTGGGGGAGGAAGGGGAGGTTTCTATCCACATGGTGAAGGCCCATTCCTCCACAGAAGCCCGCAGCCAAGACAACCAGCAGGCTGACTTGCTCGCCAAGGAGGGTGCCCGCACAGGCACTTTCTGGGACCCTTACGGGTTCAGACCCATGGCAGCAGTCAGAGGTAGGGACGGGACCCAAGGGAATGCAGGGGTAGCGTTGACCCCGGACCTTAAGACGGTCCAAGCCCAAGACCCCGTCCTCAAGGCGGTCCTCAGTGCTGTGACTGAAGGAAAAAGGGTAGAGGGTCCGTACGGCACAGCAACCCTCTCCGTGAAAGAGGGCATGCTGTTCCGGGGGCAACAGTGGGTTGTGCCGCAGCAGCACCAGAGGGAATTCCTTCAACTGGCCCATGAGGGTCCAGGGGCAGGACACCCCGGGCCTGAGGCCACCTGGCAACGGGTGGAACAGGCGGGATGGTGGCCGGGACTCAGGGAGGATGTCCGCGAGTTCTGTGCAGGCTGTCTTGTGTGCGCTGCGAATAACCCCGACCCCCACAAAAGGTAGGTACCTATGGGACACATCAGAACATAACATAAGAAAATAAGAAATAGGAGCAGGAGTAGGCCAATCGGCCCCTCGAGCCTGCTCCACCATTCAATAAGATCATGGCTGATCTGATCCTAACCTCAAATCTTCTATCACTCTGCATCCACCCGAACCCATGTGATCTCCCGGGAGAGGTGAAAAAACAGATAAAGACCCAATGGCCAATTTGGGAGAAAAAAATCTGGGAAATTCCTCTCCGACCCATCTAGGCGATCGAAATTCTTCCAGGAGATCACTCTGTCCCTATATTTTCTACAGTACTTACCTTCTGTAAAGGCGCTCTCCACCCCAGCCAGGAACAGGAATAAAACCATCTCCTGAAATCTAACACAGAATTAGAACACAGTAGGAACAGAACCAGGCTACACGGCCCCTGGGCCCACTCCACTACCCACAGGGCCATGACCATTCCGAACCTAGACTCATGTCCAATTTCCTGCCCGCTCCCCGTAACCCTTAATTCCCTTTACTTCTAGGAAACTATCTATTTCTGTTTTAAATTTATTTAATGATGTAGCTTCCACAGCTTTCTGGGGCAGCAAATTCCACAAACCTACCACCCTCTGAGTGAAGAAGTTTCTCCTCATCTCAGTTTTGAAAGAGCAGCCCCTTATTCTAAGATTATGCCCCCTAGTTCTAGTTTCACCCTTCATTGGGAACATCCTCACCGCATCCACTCGATCAAGCCCCTTCACAATCTTATATGTTTCAATAAGATCGCCTCTCATTCTTCTGAACTCCAATGAGTAGAGTCCCAATCTACTCAACCTCTCCTCATATGACCACCCCCTCATCCCCGGGATTAACCGAGTGAACCTTCTTTGTACTGACTCGAGAGCAAGTATGTCTTTTCTTAAGTATGGACACCAAAACTGTATGCAGTATTCCAGGTGCGGTCTCACCAATACCTTGTACAACTGCAGCAATACCTCCCTGTTTTTATATTCCATCCCCCTAGCAATAAAAGCCAACATTCCATTGGCCTTCTTGATCACTTGCTGCACCTGCATACTAACTTTTTGAGTTTCGTGCACCAGGACCCCCAGATCCCTTTGTACTACAGTACTTTCCAGTTTCTTGCCATTAAGATAATAACTTGCTCTCATTTTTCCTGCCAACGTGCATAACCTCACACTTTCCAGTATTGTATTCCATCTGCCAAATCTCTGCCCACTTACTTAGCCTGTCTATGTCCCCTTGCAGGTTTTTTATGTCCTCCTCACTCACTACTTTCCGTCCCATCTTTGTATCATCTGCAAACTTTGATATGTTACACTCGGTCCCCTCCTCCAAATCGTTAATATAGATTGTAAAGAGTTGGGGACCCAGCACTGACCCCTGCGGAACACCACTAGTTACTGGTTGCCAATCTGAGAACGAACCATTTATCCCAACTCTCTGCTTTCTGTTAGAGAGCCAATCCTCCACCCACGCCAGAATATTACCCCCAATCCCGTGATTTTTTATCTTGAGCAATAATCAGGAGGGTAGAGGGACCATGGCAGTCGATACAGGTCGACTACAATCGGGCCCCTGCCCACCGCCCAGGGAGACTGTAAGCACTGCCTAGTCCTGGTGGATGTGTTCACCAAATGGGTAGAGGCCTTCCCCTGCAGAACAGCCACAGCTCTGGGTACTGCCAGGATCCTGGTCCAGGAAGTGTTCTCGCGGTAGGGACTACCACAGTATGCAGAGTCCGACCAAGGGAGTCACTTCACCGGACAGGTGATGCAGAATACCCTTATGCTGCTAGGCATCGAGGGGAAGTGGCACGTGGCCCACAACCATCAGGGATTGTGGAAAGAATGAATAGGACCCTAAAGGGAAGATTGAGGAAGGAGACGGTGGACTCGCCCCATAAATGGGCCGAGGTCCTACCGTTGGTTCTGATGGGGATCCAGGCCAGCCAGTTGAAAAGCACGGGGTACTCCCTGTACGAGCTGATGAAATGCAGGGTTATGCGGACCCCCACCCATGTACTAGCCCCGGTGCTCACGGAGGGTCAGCTCAGGGAGGTAAACTGGGACAGGTTCGACCGAAACCTCTTCGAGCACCTGAAACAGGTCCATGAGCAGACGGCTGGGAACATGGGAAGGCAGTATCGGAGCAACCGGTTGCTGCTCGAACCCCGAAAGCACCACGAGTGGGAGGTAGGAGATCAGGTCATGGTGCGGAACTATGCCCGAGTAGGAAGTTTGGAGCCATTGTACATGGGGCCCTACAGCATTGTAGATAAAGCCAGCCCCATGGTATACGCCGTTAAGATGCCCCGGCGTACCAAATGGTTTCATATCAACCAGTGCAAGCTGTTTCAACCTGAAAGGGGAAAACAGCCAGTTGGGGTAAGGTCTGAGGATAAAGATCCTCAGCCTGCAGCAGGAGCGAGTTCACAGGCTGCACAGGCAGGCGCTGTGGCTTGCCTAAAGGAGGGGCCATCCCGCCCATCGATTGGGACACTCCCCCACTTTTCTGGGATCCAGATGAGGAGGGACCCGAGGGTGAAGACTCCGCCACGGGCCCAGTTCTGGGACCTGGGGGCGGAGACTCTCAGCCTGTAGTAAAAGGCTGCAAAGAGTTACCTGCCCCTCGCCCAGGTTCGGGATAGGTCAAGCCTAAGGGGGAAGATCCCCGGCCAGTGGCAGTGGTTAGCCCACCGGCCGCACCGGAGGGGACGACGGTCCGGGTTAAAGGCCCATCGACCAAGAAAGCCCCACCCGCCAAAGTCCCTAGAAGGTCCCCACGGATGCCCCAACCGAGAAAGCCATGGTCACCAGCTCCCCAGTTCAAAGGGACAGCCTCCCGAGTCAGGGGGAAGTCAAAGGACAGAGGTCCCCAGCTAGTCGCCACGGGCGGCGAGGGACCAACAGTGCAGGACGGTGCGGCCATGCCGGGGGAAGCGGTGTGCCGCAGTCCAATCAGGAATTAGCCTGGCCGCCCGGAGACGGGCGGCGGCTGTACATAGTTTAGGTAATGTAAGTTTATTTTGTTAAGTTTAAGTATTCAGCTTAAGTTTGGGTGTTTTAGCTTAAGTTAAATAAGGTGATGGGTAGTTTAGATTAAGTAAGTAATCTGCTAAGAGTGTGTATTTTGAGTCGAGGTCGCGAGACCCAGCCATGCTTCACCCAAGCCAGAGAATCTCTTGGGGACCTGGCTGTATTTTTTTGTATCTGTTACAGAAAGAGTGTCGGGATGAAGGGGATCGTAATCCTACTTGCCCTGATGGGACTGAACCTGGGAAGGCGGGGCGATGTAGAAGACTCCCACATCTACAGGTGCTCAGGAGATAGAGCACCTGTAGCGACCGATGGAAGCGGTGAACGGGAGATGGAGGAGACCGCCGTCTACGTCCACGAGGGAAGGTGGCCAGGATGGCTGGGGTCCAATTCGTCTCAGTACTCCAGCCAAACCGGATTCATGTACGGGGAGGCCTCCCTCCTGTGCCCCAGGGTACGGGTCGTTACCACGAGGGTCAGCGTCACCGTAGGGAAGCGTATATGTTTAACGTGCAAGGGACACATTCCTCTGGATAGGTGGTGGTGACTCAGGAAGCTGAGCAAAGATATGAGAAACCCTGCAGTCGAGTGGGAACGGTTGGGGAACAATACCCACCGGATGATGACAGGGACTCACGGAGGATTAAGTGTGTGTTGGGACAAGTGGTGGGAACCGGACCAAGGGATTTATATCTGTATGTGGGGGTCAGAGAGAGTCTGCCCCGCATGCATATCCATTGTTTTCCACCGGCAGTGGCGAGACACCGGGAAGGGGATGAGGTGGGATGCCAGCCGGAAGGTGTGCGCAGTCCCATACTCCCCGATCCAAGTCAATGCCACTGAGCTTGTAACCCGCCCCCGTAAGCCCCCGCCCACGGCGCCGGCAGCGAGGATACACAGGGAAGGGTGCCCCACCACCACCACCAAGGGACCAGGGAATGGGCTGGTACTAGTACCTACTGATCAGGTGCTGTACCAGGGGGTACACTACGCAGTAGCCTCCGTGATTTTAAATCTCACCAAGGTACATTTACCGGAGTGGTGCCCCAAAGAAACAGAGCAGCTATACCAGGCCCTATTGAAGGACATATTCAGGAAGTTTTGAGAGTTCGATTTCGCCAATGTCGACAAAACCGAACTGTACACCACGCACCGAGAGTTTTTGGGTAATGCAGGGAGACAAAGAAGGGGAGTATGGAATGATGTTTTTACTGCTTTTAATACTGGGTCCTCTGTCATCAACAGTCTGGATGACATAGAGCTGCAGACCCAGATAAACGGTTTAAAAACGCAGTTAAAGAAGATATTAATGGATGAGAACAAAGTAGTGGGCTCGGAGTTGCATGAGGACCAGGCCATGACAGTCCATTTAAAGGAGATTATAGCGGAGTTGGAGAAGCACGCAAAGACGGTAAATGCCCTCATAAGGGAGGACAGAAACGCTTCTGACCAGGCTGCGCAGAATGAGGTGTGCGTGCTGTATGGGGCGAGGTTACTGGGCGACGGCCGTAGTAATCTGGAGGATTTAAAACAGGGTTTAGTCCCCTCCTGGATCAGCAACAAACACCTCGCAGCCCTCCACCCATTTGAGAATGCATTAAGCCCGTGCCAACTCCGGCTAGCTTCCGAAGCCTACCCAGTCCCAGTGGATTGTGGATGGTCCAACCACACGATCATGGGAGTAGTAGTTAGGATGCCGGTCATGGGTAGGACAGCCCGATCCATGCCGATATACAGGGTAGAGAACATTGGAGTCATTCAAGGGGGTGCACACATTCATTTCACTGCGGTCCCAACTTACGTCATAAAGTGGGAGCACGCTATGACAGGTACTGACCTCTCAGGGTGCCGGAGCCGGGGAGCACACATAATCCTGTGTCCCCAGCACTTGAATGATTATTCAAAACCACAGTGCGGGTTCAGAGCTGTTGGCGCGAAGCCTATAAATTGTACCATGGAGGCAATGGCACAAGGCCATGTTCCCTCGCAGGTAGCATATATAGGAGGTGGGACATATTGTGTCACCACAGGAGCGTCCCACTGCCAGCATGGACAACATAGCTGGTGTCCGGTTAGTGACAGCAGTTTCTGTTTTAAATCCGAGGCAGAAGTTCAAGTGGCCCAGGAGCAAATTATCCCCATTCCTGAACCCTCCAATGTTCACCTCACTGTGAAGGAGAATTTTAGCAATTTGCAGAAGTACGTAGCGCATTTTGGCTACGAAATTCCCCCTCTCCCAGAACACCTTGCCAAAATACTCAAAGCAGTTATAGTTTCACAGAAACATTTTTACACTCTAGAGCAGAAAACAGTAGAGATAGGGGCTAAGATATTGGATATCGTGATTCCACCCTGGTGGGACATTTTCAATAACATAGCGGTCCTTTCGTGGATCAGACTGGCTTCCCACATTTTCATGGTTTGCCAGTTAGGGATAGTGTTGTATCTAGTCTGCATCCAATGCAAGGGAAAAGGTCAGTTGTTAGAGTTCCGAAACCAGAAGATCCGGAAGGAACATTATGTGACGGTGGAGGGAGATACGCCTGTCTGAGTTTTTTTCCTTGCATTTTTGATTAAAGATTGTTGTTTTTTTGTTTGTTGTTTTTAATAAAAAATTTTGCAACGCGTTGTTAATAAAGATGTATGTGTACCAAGTGGTGCAGGGGTGTTGGTCCCCCTCCATGCTTGGATGTGTGTAAACGACTGTAATTATTCTATGTATGCTTATGTACACTACATTTTCACGGAATGGGAAGTGCATGTGTCGTGGGTATATTAGATAGGTAATTACAGGGGAAGGCTGACTATGGAGGGTCAGAAAGTTTTGCTCACCTTGTAAGGATGATACTTCAAGCAAGTTTTAGTATCACAGGGGGAGCGTAGGATTCGCAAAATTTCCACATTTCCCCAAGGTTATTAATGAAAAGGACCCTATGGACAATTTAAAAAGGGTACCCAAAGATGGCGTCCACACCTCGTGACCAAAAGCCTGTAAGATTTTAAAAGCTTGGACTCTGCAGCTCAGAACAAGCAGCTTTGGGAAATCGAAACTTAAAATGCATTTCTGGGAAAAGGACTTTTGTGTTTGAAGGGCCAGACAGCTAAGAAAACATTTGAATATGCATTTTCGTCAAATTGGAACAGATCAACCCAGTTAGGCCTAAACATGAGGCCATTAGTTTGTCTGCATAAATAATCGGAAACAGCTTAAGGAAGCCATCGAGGCTGGACAGGCCGATTAAAATGCATTAATGACAATACAGCCCGGACATCAGGCCATTAGGTGCGATAAACGGCCATCTAAAACCAGTTATTTTAGATTGGTACAATCATTTAAAGCAGCCCGCCAAAATTGAAACAATGGACTGACCTGATTTGGTGCGCAGATAAGGGGCCATCGAAAGAAGTATAACTGTAGGCCCTTAGTAGCAACCGCCCTCTTGTCTCTTGACTCTTGTCCTGTCTCTTGACTCTTGTCGGGCCTTGGGCTACCGCCGCTTGCACTCGAGCCCTGGCCTCGTGGTGGGTGATCTTCTCGCTCCCCGCATTAAGTTGCAACCAAGGACATCCATACCAAACGCGGGAGAGGGGAACGAGACCCGAGTCCAAAGTCACCCAGGACACCCAGGCCACGAGAGAGGGCAGAGGAAACGAGGTGAGACGAACCGTAAGGTGGACCCGACAAAGAGCAGAGAAGGGCAGCAGAAGACGTATTAATTAAAACCGAGCGCCGAGTTATAAGCTGACGCTCGGGGAAGAAAATATCTGAGGACAATGAGACCAAGTTGGTTAGGCGAACCCTGCAAATAAGCTGGCACTTGGGGGACAAGACTTTTGCTGAACATTGCAAATAAACGCAGGTGTCCACGCCATAACGAATGTACTGGCATTTGATGCTTGGGTAGTAAAATCTAAGCAGTGAAGACTGCTAATCATCTCATTGACGCAACGTTACTGCCGACGACCACCCGAGGGAGAAGAAGAGAACCCATCGTGACGAGATGACGACAGTAGCTGAGGAGAAGAAAGGTGTGTCGCAGCAGCAGCTCCAGCATCGCACCCTGAGACCACGTGGCGACGGAGTACCCCAAGGACAGCAGCCCAGACCTCAAAATCGCGATTGCTAAAACAACAGGTTTTGCCTTGGGATTGGTGAGCATGAATTCCTGTCCCCTCATAGCTTAATCTAGTTAGGTATAGGGGTGGGATAAGGATAAGGGGATTGTTAAAGTAATTGTTTTTTCCCTCGATGTGCCGTGTGTTCCCCATTCCCTGTATAAGTATAGTTATAGTGTTGTATGCCTGTAATTGTTTCTCTGCCTGTAATTGTTTCTCTACCAATAATTTTTTTCTCACAAGACTGTGTTTTCGTTTTCTGTTTTAATAAAATCTTGGTTTTCTTACACCGAACCACCTGTCTACTCAAGTCTTTCTGTATCGCCGCCTGTACCTAAGTCCGGTGTCTAGAACCCAGGGGCGTGGGAGCAATTCGACCCGCTCACAGGCAGTCAGGGGCATAACTGACTGGGCGCACGCGCCACTCGCCACCCCCTACACTTCTGCTAGATATTGTGCATGCTGGGTCAGTGCTGGATCAGGGTCTGTACAATGATCCCACCACTGATTAACCTGAATAACTTTGTTCACAGATGAAAAGTGGACATGGATTGTGGGACAATAACCCAATGCCATTCAGCACCTTCAAGATAGGATGGGAGAAAAATTAGAAATGCATTAAAAAAATCCTTACGCCTGATTTTTTTGTTCCTGTTTCCACACAAAAATGTTTCCAAAATCCACACGAACGCTTGGCCATTTGTACCCGTGTGGCAATAAATGCTGACCTTGCCAGTAACACCCACATCCCTTAAATGAAATTAAAACAATAGTTGATAGTGGTGGATCGTTAGTTGCTATTAATCATCTTGAAGAGATTCTTAATGACCTTGAACGAGCAGAATATATTATTCCAGATGCTGGAAGTAAACATAGATTATTTTAGAGCATATGTAGTCATTAGTTCTCACAAAGATGAGCTTTTCCACATGGTGACCGAGTGCAAAGATGTGGGGCAAAAGCACGAGGTGTAGGAGATTAGGTTTTGGGATTTGTGGGAGCTAGATGCGGAGAGTCTTAAGGAGGGTGGGAAAAGGGGGTCGTGCTGTGATGCGAAGGATTGAGAATGCAGTGGAAAGGGCATCGAATTGATTGCTAACTATCACATGAGAAAGGGTGTTGAATACAAATGACTGTGAAGGAGCTGGTGGGGATGGCAGCTGACAATCCCCACCCCAGTCCCGCTAAATAATGTTCTGGAAGCCAAAATTGTTATGATGTGGTGAACATTTGATAACCTATACAGTGGGAGAAGCAACAGTTTTGCTGTTTGCGTGATGTATCTGGTTAATTGTGAGAGGGAAAATATCTGAAATCGCCAAATAAGAAACCTCCCCTGTATAAGTTCTGGTTTCCCAGTAGCAAGTGGTGGGAGCTGAATAACATTATCATCTGGTAATCAAATACTGTTAAAGGTCTAATTGAATTCTCTGTTGAACATGATGGTTCAGGAGTTGTTGGATTCATGCAAAGGTCATGCCAAGGACAGCAATTGGTACCAGATGCATTGTTAGATGTGCTTTTACAACTTTAAGATCATCCTGGAAAGCAGAAGCAACTCCAAATTCTCACCAACTTCTACCGGTGCACCATCGAGAGTATCCTGTCCGGCTGCATCACTACCTGGTATGGCAACTGCACTGCCACAGACCGCAAGGCTCTACAGATGGTAGTGAAAGCTGCACAACACACTATAGGAATTAAACTACCTGCTGTGCAGGATATCTACCCCGAGGGGTGCCGGGGGAAGGCCCTGAGAATCATTAAAGACGCGAGTCACCCCAGCCACAACCTCTTCGCCCTGCTCCCGTCCGGTAAGAGATACCGAAGCATACAGTCTCATACCAACAGGTTTTGAAACAGCTTCTACCCCCAGGCCATAAGACTCATGAATGATTAATTTATTATTTATTACTGTTGTTTTATTTATTATTACTGTCTTTCTATTAGTATTTTTATCATTGTTATGCCATATTTATTCCAATGTTGGGAGGACTCGTAAAAATCAACATTTCATTGTGCAGTACACACATCTGTTGCATATATGACAAATAAAATTGAATTGAATTGAATTGAAAATTCCCCTTCTCCACCACAAATAACCTTCTCAAACTGCCTCCTCCACACCTCCCATTCTACCTAAGATTCAAATGCAAGAAAATCATAACTTCTTTGTGTCCGAAGTTAAGTCTATTTGCAAAGCTGCTGCTTCTCCTTCGACTGTCAACGACCAGCTCAATTTCTTGCCCTCACCCATTCTGTTCTTGCCCATCTTCCCTTCAGTGCACTCATCGCACCCATGAAGTCTACCACCCAGTCCCTCGGTTCCCTATCCCGGCAACTCTACGGGAAGTGAGAAGGTTTTTAAATGGGTGGGGGAGGGAGGGGGAGCGCTGATGGGAAATATAAACAAACAATCAGAATCAGCGAATAGAGAAGGGAGAAATAGATGAGGATAATATTCATGCAGAAAACAATTTAGCAAGAGGGTTATAGAGTAGAAGAATAAAATCAAATTGACTACAAGTAAACAGGTAAAAGACTGAAGTGAAATTAAAGGGTAGCATAGACAATATCAAACATGGGGAAGTGTTAAAATGCATGTATTGCAATGCACAAAGTCTGGGCAATAAACTGGAGGAACAGGAAGCAATTATTTTACAGGAAGGTCTAGACTTAATAGCGTTGACAGAAACCTGACTGCAAACTAGACAAGAATGGAAAATAAACATGTCAGGATATAATGGGATAGATTTTCCTGGAGCCGTCAGGTGGGGTTTCAGGCGTGTTGGGGGGAATCCCGAATTCGGGGGTCCCGACACCATCCCGCCCAAAACCCGCCTCCACGTAAGTTTCACAGGAGGCGGGTACCCGCCCCGCACTGGGACCCGCCGACCCGAGGCGGGAAGGGATTAGTGCCAATTAACTGCCTGTTAACAGGTAGTTAACAGGCAGTTTTTAGCCTAATCCCTATTTTGAGGGGTGTTGTGTGGGATTCCCGATGGCTCCAAACCATGCCAGGTTAGAGTCGTCGGGCCGTCAGGTTGAAGGACTTGGAGGGGTCGCGATGTCGGTGTTCAGGTGAGTGATGGGTGCATAAGTGCAAAGGTAAGTGTGTTTGGTGTGTCTAAAGTGTGTAAAGAAGTTTAAATTACCTGTACTTACCTTAACAGCCTTTCTTCCTCTAGGTTTCGAGAGTCCATCACTCAGCCGGCACTGAAAGCAAAATGGCTGCGATCTGTCAAAAGTGACAGCCTTCAGCTTTCAGTGCTGGTGACAGTTCTAACTGAGTCTGTGTAGGAGGACTCAGGTTAGAAGTCAGACTGTCAGTGTTTGACAGCTTCAAACAGCTGTGAAACACTGATATTTCATCTGTCAAGACCTCTTGACAGATGAAATTTCAGTCTGTGATGTCACCTGTTGCCAGGTGGCCCTTAATTGGCCTGCTGAGCCCGCCCAGCGGGCTCAACAAGGTCAATCAAGGGAAAATCGCGCGGATTGGTCGGATGTCGATGTAGGCGGGACTAAAACCCGAAAGTTGTAGTCCCGCCTCCTTCCCGACAACTTAAGGAAAATCGACCCCAATATGTTTCGGAGGTATAGAAAAGATAGGAAAGGAGATGGGGTGGCACTATTAGTTAAAGAGGAAATACACACACTCGAGAGAGTTAATGGAGACAAGGAAAGGGGTACAGACAGAGTCAACATGATTGGCGCTCAAAGGTAACAGCAAGGGCTTAGTAGGGGCATATTACAGAACACACATGGTGGAAAAGAAATGAAAGGGGACATTTGCAGTCAGGTCAGATTAGAGAGGTGAGTAAGAATAACAAAATTATTGTTCCAGGGAAGATTTTAATTATCCACTTATCGATTGAGACAGAGAATGGAGAAAAGGGACTGGATTTCCGAGACTCTGTACAGGACTACTTTGTCAAGCTGTAGTATGCTTACAAGGGCAGAGGGGTTGCTAGATCTGGTTACGAGTACTGAAATAGATCAGGTAGCTAAGCTAAATGTGGGTGAGCACTTTCAGAGTTATGAGCACAATATGACATGGTTTAAGATCCAACTAGCAATGGGGGAATTTTCAGTTCAAAAACTAGAACACCAGATTGGATTAGCGCAGATTTAAGAAGTATGCGGAGTGAGCTAGCTGAGCTGAAGTGGAAGGAGAAATTGGCATACAGAGCAATGGTGAGATGCTTTTTAGAAAAGAGATTGCAAAGGTACCAAATATTACATTAAAAAGAGAATTGAACATACTAGTATTCTCATGATGGCATGGATAAATGAAGAGGTGAGAAACCAATAAAAACAAAAGAAGAGGGACTATGACGAATAATAATAATAATGAAAAAAGTAAACATAGAAACATAGAAACTAGGAGCAGGAGTAGGCCTTTCAGCCCTTCGAGCCTGCTCCGCCATTCAACGAGATCATGGCTGATCATCCAAACCCTAGCACCCGGTCCCTACATCGACAGCCATCCCACCCAAGCCCTATCCCCGTAACCCCACGTATTTAATCCCCCCTAACACTAAGGGCCAATTTTTATCATGGCCAATCAACCTAAAGGAGAATATCAGAAAATAAGAAGAGCTTAAGAGTGGCTTAAGGAAAGCTCAGAGGGAGACTGAGGGGAAAAAATCCTAAAACATCAAAAGGAACAGTATGGTGTTTTACAAATATATTAGTAAATAGAGAATTGTTAAAAGTGAGGTAGGGCCCCTGAGAGAAGGCGGCAATGGCCCTGAATTTGTGGTCGGAGGCTTCCCGCGGACGGATGCCTCTGACCAGCAAAAAATCTACAAACTTACCTGGTGGTCCCGGTGGTTCGGACACTCGCGCTCCTGGGCCTCTGCGCGTAGGCCTGCGTAGAGGCCCAATATCCCAGGGGTGCAGGCGGTTCGCAAGCGTCCCTGGGATCACGTGGGCTGACCCAACCAATGAAAGAAAGGGATCCCTTGACCGTGTCTGTCCCGTTTCTCACATTTCTGCCCTCTTGACAGATCGCATGTTCCGGGTTTTAGTGCATGCGCTTTGCATGCCTAAACCTGGAACTTGCGCGGCCCCTACGGGCGCATACACACGCACCCATAGGGGCCGCAAATTACGGCCCTATGTTTGGAGAGAATGATCAAAAATAACAGAGGTATTTAATAAGTACTTTGCGTCAGTCTTTACTGAAGAGAAGGATATCAGACAGGAGGTGAATTCTGAAGTGGTTGAGAGGAGGGTTGATTTATATTATGATGGATAAAAGGCCATTTTTAGATAACTTATTTAAGCTAAGGGGAGACAAGGCACCAGGGCCTGACAGGATACATCATATATTCCTCAGATAAAAATAGAAAATGCTGGAAACACTCAGCAGGTCAGCCAACATCTGTGGAAAGGGAAACAGAGTTAACATTTCAGGTCGATGACCCTTTGTCAGAACTGGCAAATGTTAATGATATAACAGGTTTTAAGCAAGTACAGAGACAGGAAAAAGGGGGAGTGGAAGAAAGAACAAAATGGAATGTCTGTGATCGGGTGGAAGGCAGGAGGGATGATGGTTCAAGGTAAAAAGAGGTGGTAATGGGACAAGTAAAGAAACAAAAGATAGGTCTTGAGGAGCTGGAAACGACACCAGTAGAACCATTACCAGCACCTGCTGTGCAAAAAAATGGGAGCAGTGGTTATGATCTGAAATTGTTGAACTCAACTTTGAGTCTGGAATGCTGTAAAGAGCCCAATCAAAAGATGATGTGCTGTTCCTTGAGCTTCTGTTGAGCTTCATTAGAACAGTGTAGGTGGCCATGGACAGAGAGGTCAGAGTGGCAGTGGGGCAGAGAATTAAAGTGACAGGCGGCCTGAAGCTTGGGGTCACGCTTGCAGACTGAACGGAGGTGTTCAGCAAAGTGATCACCCAATTTGCGTTTGGTCACCCCAGTGCGGAGGAGTCTGCATCGTGAACAGTAAATACAGTATACTAAATTGAAAGTAAAGTAAATTGCTGTTTCACCTGGAAGGATTGTTTGGTGCCTAGGACAGTGGGAAGGGAGGAAGTGAAAGGCCAAGTGTTACATCTCCTGCACTTCTATGGGAAGGTACCGTGGGAAGGGGAGGGGATGATGTGGTGATGGAAGAGTGAACTAGGGTTGTCATGAAGGGAATGGTCCCTTCAGAATGCTGAAAGGGGAGGGGAAGAGGTGCGGTGGCATCACGCTGGAAGTGGCGGAAATAGCGGAGGATGATCTGTTGAATGTGAAGGCTGGTGAGGTGGAAGGTGAGGACAAGGGGAAACCTATTGTGGATCTGGGAGGGATTGTGAGGGCAGAAATGTGAGAAACGGAACAGACACGATCAAGGGCCCTGTCAACCACTGTGAAGGGGAATCCTTGGTTGAGGAAAAAGGAAGACATATTGGAAGGTGGCATCGTTGGAACAGATGTGATGGAGCAACTGGGAGAATGGAATAGAGTCCTTACAGGAAGCGAGGTGGGAGGAAGTATAATCAGGGTAGCTGTGGCTGTCAGTGGGCTTATAGTAGATATTGGTTGACAGCCTATCCCCAGAAATAGAGATAGTGAAGTCTAACTTCTGTCAGTTCTGACGAAAAAAGGGCCTGAAATGTTAACTTTGTTTCTCTCTCCACAGATACTGCCTGGCCTGCTGAGTATTTTCAGAATTTTCTGTTTTTATTTCAGATTTCCAGCACCTGCATTTTGCTTTTGTTATAGAATCCTGAGAGTTGAGGGAAAATTGCAGACGCCCTAGAAATTATGGCCCAGAAATTGGGCTACTTACCGCCACTCGTCAGCACTGGAATCCTGGTGAAAAATGGCGGCCACCACTCTAACGCCCTTCTCTGATGTGGGACTCGGCTGGCCACCATTTTGGTGAGGGCCAGCGCTGCCGATAGCAACACTGGCCCTGGAGATACAAATGGGGAGAGCGCCTACTTAACTCCACGCTCTGTGAACTTTGACCTTAGCGCTGAGTTCAGCACTGGATCCTAAGCTCGCTCTGAAAAGCGAGTGTGCAGCATACTGACAGAGATGTTGTCAGCATTTCTTAAAGGTAAGTTTGCAATTAAGCTTTTGGACTGGATGTTTTTTGATTATATTGAAGTAGTGGCTTGGTGCAGTACATGTTAAAAGTTTTTTAAGTGTGCAGGAAGTGCAGGGAGTGCAGCTGGATGGTTGCAAGCCCTCGGATGGTAAAGGAAAGCCTCTGAGAAGACAGAAACTGCTGGAAATACTCAGCAGGTCAGGCAGCATCCGTGGAGAGAGAAACAGAGTTCACTTCTCAGGTCAAGATGCTGCCTGAGCTACTGAGTATTTACAGCATTGTATGCTGTTATTTCAGATTTGCAGCATCCACTCGCAGAGGGAAGAGGAAGACGAAGAAGAGGAAGATGCAGAAGAAAGGATGCTACCCAGACAGCCCCTTTCTGGCCGGGATATCCGGGATGGAATCATCTGCCTGTGGTACCAGTGACCACAACCCCAATTCCCCTTTCAACATTTGTCCCACACCTTAACTTTCCCTCGGTTATTGACCATCACAACGTCCTCTTGGCCACGATGCTGAAATAAAAACCACCACAAAGCAAATTTTCCAATCAAACTTTATACATCTATCCATCCAATATGGCATCAAGAAATCAACTCATCCTCCTTATTCATTCCCTTAGTGACTGTCTTGTGTGTGCTTTTGCCTATCATACTGATGTCACGTAGTGCTACCTCAGTGGCTGCAGCATGGCTGGTGGAAGGCTGCTGACTTTCAGTGTGGGACAATGTAAATGGTCTTGCTGGTCGACATTGAGGAGCTGGTGGCTGGGAGTGTGAAATTAAGGGACGGTGTTTCTCCCTCTCTCCTCACTGCTCTCCCTCCTCTCCCTCTCCTTGATCACCCACTGGCTGGGCAGGCTGCATTTCTTGGGTGTGTGAAAGGAGGAAGGCACAAGGGTGGAGTTATGGTGAGGGGATGGCTGGAAAGCCAGAGGTGCATGCGAGAAGGAAGATAACGTATGAGGATATCTGCATCTTGTATCCTTTCAGCCCTGCCGCTGGCCAAGGGCTTAGCCATGCCCCTACCAAGAACGCCCTGCACCGTCTCCTCCAAGGGGATGAGGTGAAGCTAGGAATGGGAGATGTGCCTCGTGTTTGGTACAGATTGTTGGTAGGAGAGTGATTGGGGCGGGGCGGGGGAAGTTGTACATGAAAAAGTGTGTGAGGCTAGTAGTGCAGTTGGTAGGAGACGGCTTTTGGAGATGCATTCACTGACCTTGCCCACTGGTCTGAGGTCATGAAGCTTTTTTGGGCACTGGAGCCAGGTGGTGGGGGCGACACTGCTGGCAGTGATGGCCTCGGTGATGTGGTCCCATATCCTTCTTTCTGGAGAGCCTCCTGGCCCTTGTGGGTAGAGGGCCTCTCTTGCAGTGTTGACTCCCTGCACAAAGCTGGGGTGCTGTGTTCGAGACCCTGGGTGCCCCTTTCCTGGCTTGCTGAGCCATTTGTGTTAGGGGTGAAGCACTTTTCCCATTTTTTGAGTTTCGGTTTAAGTGCTGAAGACTCCCATTTGGGAATTCTTTTCTAATGTAAATTTTTTTTCAGAAGGCAGTTGAGCTATAAGGGATAATAACTGCCTATTTTTACATGATTTTTATTTTATTATTTATCCCTTTAAGGGGCTGACACTGCTTTCTGAAATGACAGTCTTGCTTTAAGAGAAGAGTGTTCTTGCTGTAATGACGCTATAGCCATGCTACATTGGGACCTCCCGCTGGGACTAACACCACTAGAACGGCGTTGCATGGTAAGATTAACGCTGGGCTAATGTTAATTAGCCACCAGCGCCAATTTACCGGTCCTGCCAGCGCCATAATTTTTGGCGGCAGTTAACACCAGCCCACGGTAGCACCAGCGGGTTTTTACCGATATCAAATTTCTAGGCCTTAATTTCAGGTTTCAATTGAGTGTGGATGTGTGCTGGAGGACTGGTGAGTGGCCAATGTAGGAGCCATATTTTAAAAGCGGAGGCAGAGCTAATCTGGATAATTACAGTTCAGTTATCTTAATATCTTTGATAAGGAAAATTTTAGAGTCTTCAATTAAGGATGAAATGACCACATATTTCAGTACAGGGAAAATAGTTAGAAGTAGCCAGCAAAAATCTCAAAAGGGGCAATCATGCTTGACAAAACTCAGAATTCTTTGAGGAGGTAACAGTCGTGATAGATGGGGAAAATGCAGTGGATGTACTGTACATGGATCTTAGGAAAGCCTTTAACAGGGGACCACATGGGAGATTACTAGAGAAGATTAAGGGGTACGGAATTAGAGGGAGGATAGCAAACGGGATTAAAAATTAGTTCAAGGAGAAAACAGAGAGTAGAATTTAAGAGCAGTTTTTCAGAGTGGTTGAGTGAAGAAATTCGTCCTCATCTTGGTCTTAAATGGCCAACCCCTTATCCTGAGACTATGGCCCCTAGTTCTAGATGCTTCAGCCAGGGGAAACAACCTCTCAGCATCTACCCTGTCAATCTCCTTTAGAATCTTATACGTTTCAATGAGATCATCTCTCATTCTTCTAAACTCCAGAGAGTTTAGGCCCAATCTACTTGATCTTTCCTCATAGGTCAACTCTCTCATTCCCAGGAAACAATCTAGTGAACCTTTGTTGCATAGCCTCTAAGGCTGATAAGGAGACCAAAACTGTGCACAGTACTCCAGGTATGGTCTCACCAAAACCCTGTACAACTGTAGCAAGACTTCCTTACTCTTGTACTCCAACCCCCTTGCAATAAAGGCCAACATGCCATTTGTTTTTCTAATTGTATGCTGTACCTGCATGCTAACTCTCTGGGTTTCCTGTACGAGGACACCTAAATCTCTCTGAACACCAACATTTAATAGTTTCTCACCATTTAAAAATATTCTGTTTTCCTATTATTCCTACCAAAGTGAATAACCTCACCTTTCCCCACATTATACTCCATCTGCCACTTTATTGCCCATTCACTTAACCTGTCTATATACCTTTGCAGGCTCTTTGTGTCCTCCTCACAGCTTACTTTCCCACCTAGCTTTATCTCGTCAGCAAACTTGGATATATTGCACTCGGTCCCTTCATCTAAGTCATTAACGTAGATTGTAAATCGCTGAGGCCCAAGCTCTGATCCTTGCGTACCCCACTAGTTAAAGACTGCCAACCAGAAAATGACCTGTTTATCCCTACTCTCTGTTTTCTGTCTGTTAACCAATCCTCTATCCATGCTAATACATTACCCCCAGCCCCATGAGCCCTTATCTTGTATAGCAACCTTTTATGTAGCACCTTATCGAATGCCTTTTGGAAATCCAAACATACTACATCCACTGGTTCCATTTATTTACCCTGCTAGTTACATAGAATTATAGAAATCATAGAATCATAGAAATTTATGGCACAGAAGGAGGCCATTAGACCCATTGGGCTGGATTTTACCTTTCGATGCGGCTTGTGGGGTGGGACAGCTGCCTTCCAGGTTCCGATCCTGCCCCCAACGACGTCCGACACACAGACGCTATTTTGCATCAATTGGCCTTGTTAAGCCCACCCTGCGGACTTGCCGGCCAATTAAGAGAAAGCTGGTGTCAGATGACGTCAGTTGATGACGTGTCATCTGCCGGTTTTCTTAAAGGGGCCACACACAATTTTTTTTGACGGGTGATTTTTCAGTGTTTGACAGCCTTAAGGTGCTACAAATACTGACAATCACTGTACAAAGGTGAGCCTTTGTACCCAGGCTCTCCAGTGATTCCTTCCTTAGGCTAGAACAGATGGCAGCTGCAGGTAAGGTTACAGAAGCGATCTGTCACTGGTGAGAGAGGTTCTCTCAATGAGGTGGGACCACACAAACACTTCAAAGCTTGTTACCTACAGAAAAGTCTAAATACATCAAAAATGATTTTCCCAACATTTTCTTACCTCTGAAACTCACCAGTGTACCACTGGGTCCTTCACACCACTTCTGCAGCTGTCATCAATGAAGAAACATTACAGTAGACCCACAGCACACCACACTTACCTGGCGTGGTGTCCGGACGTCGGGAAGCCCGCAGTACACCTGTCAAAATTGCAAAAAGCCTCTTAACTGCCTGTTAACAAGCAGTTAAGTGCCTATAATCCTCTTCCCGCCGCTAGGTGTTGGGTCCATGCACAAATCGGGGACCCAACACCCGGGAAGATTGTTTGCAGGTGGCTTGACAGCGGGTTCAGAATCTTTGCAATTTTGCCACCGGTCCCACCTCCAAACCTGATCCCTGAGCACTGGCAAAATTCCCCCCATCGTGTCTGTGCTGGCCAAAAAAGAGCTATCCAGCCTAATCCCAGTTTCTAGCTCTTGGTCCATAGCCCTGTAGATTGCAGCACTTCAAGTGCATATCCAAGTACTTTTTAAATGTAATGAGGGCTTCTGCCTCTACTATCCTTTCAGGCAGTGAGTTCCAGACCCCCACCACCCTCTGTTTTTTTCACCCATTCTCCTTCACTCCCCTCAAATCCTTCTACCAATTACTTTAAATCTATGCCCCCTGGTTATTGACCTCTCTGCTAAGGGAAATAGGTCCTTCCTATCCACTCTATCTAGGCCCCTCATAATTTTATACACCTCAATCAAGTCTCCCCTCAGCCTCCTCTGTTCCAAAGAAAACAACGCCAGCCTATCCAGTCTTTCCTCATAGCTAAAATTCTCCAGTCCTGGCAACATCCTCATAAATCTCCTCTGTACCCTCTCTAGTGCAATCACATCTTTCCTGTAATGTGGTGACCAGAACTGTACGCAGTACTCTAGCTGTGGCCTAACTAGTATTTTAGACACTTCAGGCATAACCTCCCTGCTCTTATATTCTGCTTTTTAATCTCTTTCCTAGCTCCCTAAAATCTGCCTACAGGGCCTCATCTATCTTTCTACCTATGTTATTGGTACTGATATGGACCACGACTCTGGCTGTTCACCCTCCCCCACAGAATGTCCTGCAGTCGCTCAGTGACATCCTTGATCCTGGCACCAGGGAGGCAACATACCATCCTGGAGTCATGTCTGCGGCCGCAGAAATAACTGTCTGTTCCCCTAACTATTGAATTCCCTATCACTATTGCATTTCTGACCTTCCTCACTCCACCACCCACCCCCAGCCCCCATACAGCTGAGCCATCCATGATGCCGTGGACTTGGATCTGGCTGTACTCCCCAGAGGAACCATCGCCCTCACCAGTATTCAAATACCGGTTAGAGAGCGAGATGCACTCCGGGAACTCCTGCACTACCAGCCTAGTCATCCTTTTCTGTCTGGCGGTCACCTCTCTGCCTGCCTGCAAACTCTTAAGCTGTGATCACCTCCTGAAACATGCTATTCACGAAGCTCTCAGCCTTGCGGATGCACGGCAGTGACACCAGCCGCTGCTCAAGCTCTGAAATCCGGAGCTCGAGCTCCTCCAGCTGACGACCAATCCTGCACATGTGGTTGTCCATAGAAACATGGAAGATAGCAGCAGGAGTAGGCCATTTGGCCCCTCGAGCCTGCTCCGCCATTCAATGCGATCATGGCTGATCATCCACATTCAGTACCCTGTCCCTGCTTTCTCCCCATATCCCTTGATCCCTTTAGGCTTAAGAAATATATCCAACTCCTTCTTGAATATATTTAATGAATTGGCCTCTACTGCCTTCTGTGGTAGAGAATTCCATAGGTTCACCACTCTCTGGGTGAAGAAATTCCTCCTCATTTCTGTCCTAAATGGCTTACCCCTTATCCTTAGACCATGACCCCTGGTTCTGGACTCCCCGACCATCGGGAACATCCTTCCTGCATCTAGTCTGTCTAGTCCTGTCAGAATTTTATAAGTTTCAATGAGATCCCCTCTCATTCGTCTAAACTCCAGCGAGTATAAGCCCAATCGACCCAATCTCTCCTCATACGTCATTCCTGCCATCCCAGGTATCAGCCTGGTGAATCTTCCCTGAACTCCCTCCATGTCAAGAACATCCTTCCTCAGATAAGGCGACCAAAACTGCACACAATACTCAAGATGTGGTCTCACCAAGGCCCTGTACAACAGGAGCAAGACATCTTTGCTCCTGTACTCAAACCCTCTCACTACGAAGGCCAACATACCATTTGCCTTCTTAACCACCTGCTGCACCTGCATGCTTACCTTCAGCGACTGGTGCACAAGGACACCCAGGTCCCGTTGCACTTCCCCTTCTCCCAATCTATTGCCATTCAGATAATAATCTGCCTTCCTGTTTTTGACACCAAAGTGGATAACCTTGCATTTATCCACGTTATATTGCATCTGCCATGCTTCTGCCCAATCACCCAACCTGTCCAAATCATCCTGGAGTTTCTCGGCATCCTCCTCACAGCACACACGCTCACCCAGCTTTGTGTTGTCTGCAAACTTGGAGATATTAGATCTAGTTCCCTTGTCTAGATCATTAATATATATTGTGAATAGCTGGGGTCCAAGGACCGATCCCTGCGGTACCCCACTAGTCACTGCCTGCCACTCGGAAAAAGACCCGTTTATTCCAACTCTTTGCTTTCTGTCTGCCAACCAGTTCTCTATCCAAGTCAATACCTTGCCCCCAATCCCATGTGCCTTAACTTTACACGCTAATCTCTTATGCGGGACCTTATCGAAAGCCTTTTGAAAGTCCAAATACACCACATCCACTGGTTCTCCCTTATCTATTTTACCAGTTACAACCTCAAAAAGTTCCAGTAGACTAGTCAAGCACGATTTACCTTTTGTAAATCCATGTTGACTTTGTCCGATCCTGTCACTGTTTTCCAAGTGCTCTGCTGTTACATCTTTTATAATGGACTCTAGCATTTTCCCCACTACCGATGTCAGGCTTACTGGTCCAGGATACGAGAAGCACCCTGGACTTCCCACATAGCACAGGATGTGCATCCTCAAAAAACTCTAATAAATTTGTTAACACAACTTCCCTTTCATAAAACTATGTTGACTCTGCCCATTCATATTATGATTTTCTAAGTGCCTTGTTACCACTTCCTTAATAATGGATTCCAGCATTTTCCCGACAGCTGATGTCAGGCTAACAAAATCATAGGTGAGAACCACATCTGGTTAATTCTTACTGCTTCCCATGAATTGATAGGGGTCTGGGGAGCAGGCTATTTATCTGACTTTTCAGCATCTGAGGAAGCGAGGGAGACCGAAGATGGAGGATAATTTAACAGAAAAGAGGAATATCATTTCAAAAATGGTATTGTCAGCCTTAGATAATGTTTTGCCAACTTTTTCTCTGTTGTGCAATGAATTACGTCATCTGGGTGCAATGAGTTCATTGATTTAATTGATTACAGCAACAGGAATAGAATTGTAAAAATTTAGAGGCTATCACAAAAGTTGCTTTGCAAGAGATAGTGCTGCATCAGATATTAAATCAGAGTGGAGATGTTTTATTGATTGTAGCACAAACCTTTCTGGCAGTCAATAAAGTGACTCCAAACTGCAGCTTTCAGAGCATGGAAATTCCCATCGTTGGCGCCTCTGGTGGGAAATTCCGCGGGAGGTTAGTGGCGGCGCTACTGGGAATCGCCCCGATCTTCTGCATCTGGAGATCATGACGTCATCTCCGGGTACAGCGCCCTGGTAGCACCTTGGGAGAAAAATTCCCCCTCGCGCCACGCAGCAGCGCCGATGATGTTACCGACTGCTGCAGGGGTCATGAACACTGAAGCTGGCTGCTCGCGGGGCGCAACTTAAAGGCACAGTGGCCAGCCAACGTGAAAAAAATCGCTGATTTTAAAAAAAAATTCTGAGCACTGGACGTGGGCTGATCGCGCGGCTCTCCTGCACACGCTCCAGCAGATGCCAAAAAAAATGCAGAGCTCGCAGTTGAGTGCCCTTTCCTTTAATTGAAGGAAGAGGCCCTGCAACGTGGCAGTGCCATGAGTGGCCACACGTGGCGCTGCTGAGCACATCGCCCTGGATCAGGACATTCCCCGCCTCTTGCGCGCCAAGAGACAAGTGGAGAGCTTGATTTAGCCCTCCACTTCCCTCTTGGAGCAAAAAATGGGAATTTCTCAAATGATTGAAAAGGTTAGCGCCTGGCGCTAACTTTTCAAACATTTTTGACTTAGCGCCCCAAATAGTCCTCTCGGGGAACTTCTCCCCCATAGTGTTTTGGGTATTGAGCTTGCCTGGAAATGTTAGTGATGCCCTTTATAATGAGTGACAGTACATACTCACAGGAAAGTTATTTTCACCATGCAGACAAAAAGGGAGTAAGCCAGCACTAGGAGCAAGATGTTGGAAACAGATTGGTGCAAGTTTCTTAAGGATGGGCTGTCCTACGTCACTTTATGCCAGTGAACATCGAACTTTGGGAAACAACACTTATATCCCAGAACTATCAAAATGGAATACTTAAAATGTTGCAAGCCTACAGTGATATTACACGGTTGGGAAACAAATTGTGGTTACATTTGCAATCCTCACTTGCTGTGCAGTGAATTCAAGCAGATACAATTTCAACTTCATTTCTCCATGGTGAATCACGATGTGTTTCACACCATGAATTATTCATGACGGGTTTCATGAAAAGCTGCAAAAAGATTATAGGTCCTGCAAGTTGAGATGTTTGCTTCTCTCTATGTTGATTAAACATTTAGTTATTTATTCGAGTGTTGGTTCTGTTTAAGGATTGCACTAGCTAGACTTCAAGAGTTCCAATTAAACCTTTGCGCGCTGACGCCGTTTACATTTTTAATGAAGAATTTGCTTTGCCAGAAGTAGCACAGCATAATGGAGTCCTTGGGTAGACCATCAGGAGGCAACAGGAAACTGATCTTCACCACATTCATCCATGTTTTGTGTTCCTGATATAAGCCACTTGATCTGTGCAAAGTCCGGTGTGAAGGACGGGCACTTTCATCCAGGGTAGAGCAGGAAGGTAAAAAGGAGAATGTAATGGCCAGAATCAGAGTCGACATGTTATTAGATATGTCGTTATACTCCTTGATAAGGCACAGGATAGGATTCTGTGCTGCTCAGCCCATTTAATTCGATAACAGTGCACCAAGCCTCTGTCTGCAGCATTCCTCTGCTGATCATTTATCTGAAATGTGCCAGATGTCTTGCATAGGTTGTACACATCCTGCACACCTCTTTACTTCGCTGTGTCACTAATGTAAGCAATGCTTTGTGTGTGAATATTTTTAATGGACATTTCACATTTACACTTTGTTGATTGACTCAAAGTAGAATAGCTGCAAATCAAAATTGAAGAGTAGGAAATGTATGACTCAAACAAGGTAGAAAGCTGTCAATTAGAAGCTATTAAGAACTCATGGAAACAATAACTGCTGTGCGCTCAGTCAGGGGAACCTACCAAAATATGAAACAAAGGGTAAACCGATCAAATCAGAAAACACTGAAAATCTTTTCATCTACCATTTCTTTCCCTCATTAATTGATATTTCTAATGCACAGAAGAAAGACATATTTCACAATAATATGATTAAATTTGCCATTGAATTGCCTTTTAATGCCTTCATTAAGGCCTCAGTCTGTCGCTTGGGCTTCGATTGGATATTTCACAGCTTAATAGTTGGTGAGTTTCCAACCACACCAGAGTGAGACTGGCACCACCGAGAGCGGTGACACCAGGCCCGAGACCAGAGTGAGAGCAGGACCAGCGAGAGCGGTGACACCAGGCCCGAGACCAGAACGAGAGCGGGACCAGCGAGAGCGGCGACCCCAGGCCTGAGACCAGAGTGAGAGCGGGACCAGCGACCCCAGGCCTGAGACCAGAGTGAGAGCGGGACCAGCGAGAGCGGTGACCCCAGGCCTAAGACCAGAGTGAGAGCGGGACCAGCGACCCCAGGCCTAAGACCAGAGTGAGAGTGGGACCAGCGAGAGCGGTAACCCCAGGCCTGAGACCACAGCGAGAGCGGGACCAGCAAGAGCGGCGACCCCAGGTCTGAGACCAGAGTGAGAGCGAGACCAGCGAGAGTGGTGACCCCAGGCCTAAGACCAGAGCGAGAGCGGGGCCAAAGAGAGCGGTGACCCCAGGCCTGAGACCACAGTGAGAGCAGGACCAGTGAGAGCGGCGACCCCAGGCCCGAGACCAGAGTGAGAGCGGGACCAGCGAGAGCGGTGACCCCAGGCCCAAGACCAGACCGAGAGCGGGACCAGTGAGAGCGGCGACCCTAGGCCCGAGACCAGTGTGAGAGCAGGACCAGCGAGAGCGGTGACCCCAGGCCCGAGACCAGAGCGAGAGCGGGACCAGTGAGAGCAGTGACCCCAGGCCTGAGACCAGAGTGAGAGTGGGACCAGTGAGAGTGGTAACCCCAGGCCTGAGACCAGAGCAAGAGCGGGGCCAACGAGAGCGGCGACACCAGGCCCGATACCAGAGTGGGAGCAGGACCAGCGAGAGCGGTGACCCCAGGCCCGAGACCGGAGCGAGAGCAGGACCAGCGAGAGCGGTGACCCCAGGCCTGAGACCAGAGTGAGAGCGGGACCAGTGAGAGTGGCAACCCCAGGCCTGAGACCAGAGCGAGAGCGGGACCAGCGAGAGCAGCGACACCAGGCCCGAGACCAGAGCGATAGCGGGACCAGCGAGAGCGGCGACCCCAGGCCTGAGACCAGAGTGAGAGCAGGACCAGTGAGAGCGGCGACCCCAGGGCCGAGACCAGAGCGAAAGTCTGAGACCAGAGCGAGAGCCTGAGACCAGAGCGAGAGCGGGACCAGTGAGAGCGGTGTGATGAAATATTCCATTCATCACTCATTGGTATTCTCTGCCTGTGACTGTGGTTGGTTTCAGTTTCATTTCCCTTACCTCAGTTCCGTTTCCTCACCATTGTATTGTACTGTGTGTAGGGCTCCGCCCATACCTGGCCCCTATGTAAGCTGGCCCAGCCTGCATCACATCCAGTACAGCAGACCTCTGGATGGAAGATACCTCTCCTCTGTGTGTTACCTTCTAAGTCAATAAAAGCCTTGTTTTGTTTCGTTAACATCGAGTCTCGGATTTATTGAGGCAGATCAATTTTATTGACTTAATTTTCAACACAATGGATCAACTCTTGAAACCCGAACGTTTGGATTTGGACCAGCATGCTTCGGACGCATCGGCACGCTTCGGACACTGGTTTATGTATATGGAATTCTTCCTGGACAATTCCGCAGCCGTCAAAGACGCTACGGACGCTGCGAGTATGAAACTCGGAATTCTGCGGAATTGGGTAAGCCACCGGGTTTACCCCCTCATCCAAGACGCCGACACGTACCCGGCCGCCTGCGACATCTTAAAGGTGCATTACCAGCAGCCTACGAATGAGGTGTATGCTAGGCATCTGCTCGCTACTCGCGCACAGCGACCTGGGGAATCGGTGGAGGAGTTCCTAGGCACCCTGAAAACGCTTGGCAAAGACTGCAAGTGCCAAGATGTAAAAGCCGCAGTGTACACTGACGAGCTTGTTCGCGATGCCTTTATCACAGGCCTCAGCTCCACTTACATCCGGCAGAGACTGCTGGAAAAAACGGGATTGGACCTGAAACAGGCTGCGGACACAGCGCGATCCCTGGATGTGGCCCAGAGAAACTCGGACGCCTACTCTTCAGCCCGCGCCATCCACGCCACCACGTGTGCACCAAGGGCGCCACCATCTTGGAAGGCATCTTCCCCGCCCGGCAGCCCGACACCGTCGGGGCCCCGCTCCCCCCCCAGAAACCCTACGACAGCCGCGACGCGTCGGGGACCCAACTGCTACTTCTGCGGGCAGCCGAAGCACACCAGAAACCGGTGCCCGGCGAAAGGCACCACCTGCTTTAAGTGCGGTAAGAAGGGGCACTTCGGGAAGGTGTGCAGAGGGAACCCCGCCGGAAAACCCGCCACTGCCGCGTGTGCGCCGTGGGAGCGGCCATCTTGGACGCCATCTTGCCCGACCTCGTGGGGTCCGCCATCTTGTGAGCAGACAGCGTGGACGCCATCGTGTCTCGATCAGGGCCATACAGTGGCATCGGTCACAGTGGACCAGACCAGGCCGCACCCGCTATCCAAATCAATGGTGGACATCGAGGTAAACGGGTGCGGGGTTAAATGTTTAATTGACAGTGGAAGCACGGAGAGTTTTATCCACCCTGAACTGGCACAACAACTCTCAACCTCACCTACAACGAGGACAAGTGCGTTTACAACACCACGCGCCTCTGCATACTAGGCAACGTGGTGGAGAATGGGGAAATCAGACCAGACCCCGACCGATTGCGCCCCCTACGGAAGCTGCCCCTGCCCAACACTCCCAAAGCCCTGAAAAGGTGCCTGGGGTTATTTTCTTATTATTCCCAATGGGTCCCCAACTACTCCGACAAAGCCCGCCCCCTCTTGAAAGCATCCTCTTTTCCGCTCCCTGCTGAGGCCCACGCCGCCTTCAAAAGCATTAAGCGGGATATTGAGCGGGCCACGCTACAGGCAGTGGACGAGAACACTCCCTTTCAAGTGGAAAGTGATGCGTCTGACTTTGCCTTGGCGGCCACCCTCAACCAGGCGGGGCGGCCCGTAGCTTTCTTCTCGAGGACCCTCCAAGGGCCCGAGATCAGACACTCCTCCGTGGAAAAGGAGGCCGAAGCCATTGTGGAGGCAGTGCGCCACTGGCGCCACTACCTAGCCGGCAAACGCTTCACCCTACTTACCGACCAGCGGTCGGTAGCATTTATGTTCAATAATAAACAGAGGGGGAAGATTAAAAATGATAAGATTCTTAGGTGGCAGATCGAGCTCTCCACCTTCGATTATGACATCATTTACCGGCCAGGGGCCCTTAACGAATCCCCCGACGTCCTCTCACGAGGGATGTGTGCCAGCGCCACCGGGGATCGGCTACAGACCCTCCACAACAACCTCTGCCACCCAGGGGTCACGCGGCTGTTCCACTTCATAAAGTCCCGCAACTTACCCTACTCGATTGAGGAAGTTCGGTCTCTGACCAGGAACTGCCGCACTTGCGCTGAGTGCAAGCCTCGGTTCTACTGCCCAGATAGAGCCCACTTAATCAAAGCTACACGGCCCTTTGAGCGGCTCAGCTTAGACTTCAAGGGCCCCCTCCCGTCCGTCGACCGCAATGTTTACTTCCTGAACATTGTGGACGAATACTCCCGTTTCCCATTCGCCCTCCCCTGCCCAGCGCCACGGTCATTAAATGCCTCAACAGCCTGTTCTGCCTGTTCGGTATGCCGAGCTACATCCAAACGGATAGGGGGGGCGTCCTTCATGAGTGAAGAGCTACGCCAGTACATGCTGTCCAGGGGGATCGCCACAAGCCGTACCACCAGCTACAACCCCCGGGGTAATGGTCAAGTGGAGCGAGAGAACGGGACAGTATGGAAAGCAGTCACTCTAGCTCTAAGGACCAAGGGCCTCCCTATCTCCCGCTGGCAGGAAGTCTCCCAGATGTGCTCCATTCGATACGGTCGCTATTGTGTACTGCCACTAATGCCACGCCTCATGAGCGAATGTTTGCCTTTCCCCGGAAATCCACCTCCGGCGTATCCATGCCGTCATGGCTCTCCACCCCGGGTCCGGTATTCGTGCGAAGGCATGTGAGGGGCCACAAGACGGACCCTCTCGTGGAGTCAGTGCACCTACTCCACGCCAACCCCCAATACGAGTATGTCCGGCACGCCGACGGAAGGGAGGACACCGTGTCCATAAAAGACATCGCCCCAGCCGGTAACGACAACAACCACGACAACAGCAGCAACAACGATCACAGCAACTCTTACCCACCCACTACTCTTTCATCACCCCCGGAAGAACATCGACCAATGGTACCCCCACCAACTACCCCTTCAACAACCCTGGCGGCACCCCCGGCAGAGACCCAGGAGGCCACCGGGGACACCCAGCAGACACCCGCGGCACCACAACAGCCACGTCGGTCACAGAGGACTATCAAACCCCCGAACAGACTAAATCTATAGAAGGGGTGAATGTGATGAAATATTCCATTCATCACTCATCAGTATTTCTCTGCCTGTGACTGTGGCTGGTTTCAGTTTCATTTCCCTTACCTCAGTTCCGTTTCCTCACCATTGTATTGTACTGTGTGTAGGGCTCCGCCCATACCTGGCCCCTATGTAAGCTGGCCCAGCCTGCATCACATCCAGTACGGCAGACCTCTGGATGGAAGATACCTCTCCTCTGTGTGTTACCTTCTAAGTCAATAAAAGCCTTGTTTTGTTTCGCTAACGTCGAGTCTCGGGTTTATTGAGGCACATCAAGCGGCAACCCCAGGCCTGAGACCAGAGTGAGAGCGGGACCAGCGAGAGCGGTGACCCCAGGCCTGAGACCAGAGTGAGAGCGGGACCAGCGTGAGCGGCGACCCCAGGCCTGAGACCAGAGCGAGAGCGGTGACACCAGGCCCGAGACAAGAGCGAGAGCGGGACCAGCGAGAGCGGTGACACCAGGCCCGAGACCAGAGTGAGAGCAGGACCAGTGAGAGTGGCAACCCCAGGCCTGAGACCAGAGTGAGAGCAGGACCAGTGAGAGCGGCGACCCCAGGCCCGAGACCAGAGCGAGAGCCTGAGACCAGAGTGAGAACGGGACCAGTGAGAGCGGCGACCCCAGGCCAGAGACCAGAGCGAGAGCGGGACCAGTGAGAGCGGCAACCCCAGGCCTGAGTACAGAGTGAGAGCGGGACCAGCGAGAGTGGTGACCCCAGGCCCGAGACCAGAGAGAGAGCGGGACCAGCGAGGGTGGCGACCCCAGGCCCGAGACCAGAGCAAGAGCCTGAGACCAGAGCGAGAGCGGTGACCCCAGCCCGGAGACCAGAGCGAGAGCGGGACCAGCGAGAGTGGCGACCCCAGGCCTGAGACCAGAGTGAGAGCGGCTGTTGTGTATGTACCTTTAAGGGAATAACTGGTCTCAGACTGCAGTACCGGCAGTGACCACCCCTGTATAAAAGGCCCTAGCAGGCTTCTGCAGTTTCAGTTTCCAGGTTGTCTCCATGCAGTAAAGACTTGTTATAATCAACTCCTGCAGTCCATGTGTCAATTATACACGGACATAATACTGGCGACGAGTAAGAAACAAACTTACCTGCAACTCGGTAGCACCTCAGACGACGTTATTGAAGGTCGAAGCCAGAAGAAAGAAAAAAAAAAAATCCAAAGAAACTCGAGAAACGGACGTCGACCGTGGGCAACCGCCCTCCAAATCATCGAATTGAAAAGTGCAGGAGAGACTGTCGAGAGCATGGCTTTGTTCTCCAGTCTGTGGTTTCCCTGCTAATCGGGCTGGTGGCAGGTAGTGCACTGATCCTTCCTGGGCTGCGGCGGGCTAGAGCTCGATCGGGTGGCTCTGCAACGGGGCCGGGCAGTGAGTCGGGAAGCAAAGAGAGAGAGGGTGGAGCACACAGGGCACGGCCGGTGCTTCGACGCCGGGCAGCGTTCGGACCTAAGAAGAGGGAGGGAAGTGTCCCAGAGGGTCCGCTCCACAACGGGAATGGTTCTTCAATTAACGGAGCAAATATTGAAGCGTGATAGAAAAATAAAAATACCGCGGAGAGCGGCGTTGGCAGCAGCGATCGGGGAGGCGCGAAGACCATAGGGCGTCACCATTACAGGATAGTAAAATAAATATAATTGCCAGCAACAGCGTTAGCAGCAGTGGCAGCGGCAGGAAAGCGAGGGAGGCGCCATCTTAACTCGGCGGGGAAGAAGGAAAAGCACGGGAGGCGCCATCTTAGGTTTTCAAGATGCCAAAGACTGGCGATATCACTGCCTTCGATAATGCAATTGAAGACTGGACCACGTATGTGGAAAGAGTCGAGGTATATTGCGAGGCAAACAAAATAGCCGGAGAAAAAGGCATCGGTATTGCTAAATTTAATGGGCGCAAGAACGTACGGCCTATTGCGGGACCTGATAAAACTCTTCGCCTTCGGTTTGGCTGGAGTTAACGAAATTGTTGCTATCCTACAGGAACACCTAAATCCTACACCGCTGCTGATAGCAGAACCACAGGAGAAATCAGCATAAAAATGAGAGCAATGCTGATTACCTTACGGAACTACGCAAGCTATCAAAACACTGCCAGTTCGGAGCAGGACTGGCAGATACCTTACGGGACAAATTTGTCTGTGGACTCCTGAGTGAAGGAACCCAGAAGAGGTTACTCTCAGAGAAAGAGCTGACGCTAGATAAGGTTTCAGCGTGGCAGTATCGTACGAAGCAACAGCAAGGGGAGCTGCAGAAATACAACAAAAGCCACAGGAATACGGCACCCACAAAATGACACGGGGATTTGCAAAATGTTATCGCTGCGGCAGAACAAACCATGACCAGAAGGACTGCTGGTCCAAGGACAAAATATGCAGGCAATGCGGAAAGATGGGACACATTGCACGAGTTTGCACATCTGGGAAGAAGACCTTGCATGTCTGGGAAGAAGACCAACGACAACAAAAAGGCTACTAAGGAACCGTACAGGAAAGTACAAAAGATGATGGACAGTAGTTCCGAAGACCAGATGAGCAATAGTAAATCCGGGAACAAGAGACTAAGCTGTCTCAAACTTCACAACGTAATCGCAAAAGAGGATCACCGAACCATTTGGGTCACCCTCACGATAGCAGGATCCCAAGTCAAAATGGAATTGGATACAGGATCAGCTCTAACCGTCATGAATCGACGAGACTACGAGCGGCTATTCTCACACATACCCTTGAGAGAGGCATCCATTGTCTTGAGGACGTATACGGGGCAAAAAGTATACCCCAGAGGAAAAATAAGGGTGCCTGTCGAATACAACGGCAAGAAAATACGGAAATTGTATCTCTACATTCTGCAAGATGGTAGACCACCGTTGTTGGGACGTGAATGGATCAGAAAGATAAGTTTAGACTGGCACTCCATTCAGGCACTGACGGTGGCTGGTAAAAAGGACGACGACATCACTCCTGGACGATTGTCAACAATCTTAGCTGACGCCAAAGAGGTATTTCAACAAGAACTGGGCACTCTTAAAGGCGTAACCGCCTCGATAAAAATAGAGGAGAATGCAATTCCCAAGTTTTTCAAAGCAAGACCGGTACCATATGCAATTCACCCAGCCGTCGAGGCAGAGCTGGAGAATCTGGAGAATGCAGGCGTGTTATCTAAGGTAGACTGGAGCGAGTGGGCGACACCCATCGTTCCTGTCATGAAGAAAACGTTAAGCAATAAGTCTGAGGAGCCAAGGAAGGTTCGCATCTGTGGGGTCTTCAAGGTGACGGTGAACCCAGTCCTTCACACAGTACAATATCCTCTTCCAAGGATAGAAGAATCTTCGCCTCACTATCTGGAGGGAAGCGTTTTACAAAAATTGACCTAGCACAAGCATATTTGCAGATGGAGGTTGAAGAATCCTCTAGGAAGTATCTCACGATAAACACTCACAAAGGTCTTTACCAGTATAATCGACTGGTATTCGGAGTAGCATCAGCTCCGGCGATATGGCAAAGAGCGATGGAACAAGTCCTGCAAGGAATTCCGGGGACTCAGTGTTACTTGGACGACATCCTAGTGACAGGTGAAGATGACAGTGAACACCTTGCCAACCTAGAGCAGGTGCTCACTAGACTATGTGAACATGGGCTGTGAGCCAATCGCCCCAAGTGCGAGTTTTTTAAGAAACAGATATCGTATTGTGGCCACGTGATTGATGAAGAGGGGTTGCATAAGTCCCCTGACAAAATTGAAGCGGTAGTTAAGGCTCCAGCGCCTGAAAATGTGTCGCAACTGAGGTCATTCCTCGGATTGGTGAATTACTACCATAAGTTTTTGCCGAATTTGTCCACAATTCTGCATCCACTGAACGCCCTACTACGAATGGGAGTAGCATGGAAATGGAGCGATGAATGTAAGCGGGCCTTTCAGAAGAGTAAGGACCTAATCACTTCAAGAGAAGTATTGGCTCACTACAAACCATCACTACCGATAAGACTGGTGTGTGATGCGTCTCCCTACGGCATTGGGGTGGTACTGTCACATAAATTCCTTGATGGTTCAGGGAGGCCGATAGCTTTTGCGTCACGCTCGTTAACTTCAGCCGAGCGTAACTACGCCCAGATTGACAGAGAGGCCCTCAGCCTGGTGCAAGGGGTGAAGAAGTTCAATCTCTACCTGCATGGTCAGAAATTTACTCTACTAACTGATCATCAACCTCTCGTCTCCATTTTCAACCCTCAGAAGGGCGTACCGATAATGACGGCACAACGGCTACAGAGGTGGTCCCTGTTCCTAGGGGCACACCAATATGACATCAAGTACAAAGGAACTAAATACCATGGGAATGCTGATGGATTGTCGTGCCTACCGTTGCCGACGGTGGAAGAGGAACTGGCAGTGGATCCAGTGGAGTTATTCCAGTCGACTATAGTCGAATGTCTCCCTGTGACGAATGCAAACATAGAAAAGGAAACACGAAATGAACCGACACTCTCCTGGGTCTATGATTTAACGGTGAAGGGATGGCCAGCACATGGCGAACCACTGCTGCCAGCATTCTCGCCGAGAAGAGAACAGCTGTCAGTGTGCAGAGGAACCTTGATGTGTGGATCCAGAGTAGTAATTCCACCCAAATTGAAGGATAGAGTGCTCAATGAGCTTCATGAGGGTCATCTGGGAGGGGTAAAAATGAAGAACTTAGCCAGAGCGTTTGTGTGGTGGCCGGGAATCGATAGAGAAATCGAAGAGATGACCAAGAGCTGTACTGGATGCCAGAAGGTCCAAAACGCCCCACCACAAGCCCCTCTACATCCATGGGAGTGGCCCTCATCTCCATGGCAAAGGGTGCACATTGATTTTGCTGGTCCCTTTATGGACTCGATGTTTTTAATTGCGGTGGATGCACAAAGTGGCCAGAGGTAATAAAAATGTCCTCAACCACCACAGAAAAACTATCACAGTCTTACGAACCATATTCGCCAGGAATGGGCTGCCTGAACAGATTTGCTCTGACAATGGACCACAGTTTGTGTCTGAAGAATTCCGGAGGTTCTTAAAGAACAATGGTGTTAAGCATTACACATCCGCCCCATATCATCCAGCCACTAATGGATTGGCCGAGAGGTTTGTTCAAACATTCAAGAAGGCTATCAAGGCAATGTGTAATGAAGATATACCCCTACAACACAAGATGGATAACTTCTTGTTTGCCTACCGGAATGCGACACATGCGGTTACCAACCAAACTCCAGCCATGATGTTCTTCAATCGAAGACTACGATGCCGCTTGGATTTGGTTAAGCCAAACGTCAGAAGAGATGTGGAGAACAGGCAGTTTCAGAATATGAATGAAAGGCCGACCAGGAGTTTTAAGATAGGTCAACCAGTTTTGGCCCGGGACTACCGCACAGAGAAATGGCAGCCAGGAACGATCTGTACACGGCAAGGACCTCTAATGTATACCGTGGACGTTGGAGAGAGCATTGTAAGACGCCATGCTGACCAGATTCTAGAGTCACTGGAAAACGTCAACTCCACACCACGATCTGATACACCTGGCGATGAAACCGAAGTACCAATTGCATCTACCGCAGAATCGGTGATATTGGAAGCAGACGAACCAAACAACGACATTGATCCCGACTCAACCTTGCCAGAAGATCCTGATATTCCAAAGAGGCGTTATCCAGACAGAATCAGGAAGCCTCCTCAAAGACTGAATTTATAATTGCTTAACTTCAACCAATGTATCTAGCAACCGTAATTGTAATTAGTTATTATTTAGTTGTTAAATGAATGTTATGTACTGTTTATCTAAAAGGGGAGGAATTGTTGTATATGTACCTTTAAGGGAATAACTGGCCTCAGACTGCAGTACCGGCAGTGACCACCCCTGTATAAAAGGCCCTAGCAGGCTTCTGTAGTTTCAGTTTCCAGGTTGTCTCCATTCAGTAAAGACTTGTTATAATCAACTCCTGCAGTCCGTGTCTCAATTATACACGGGCATAATAGCGGCGACCCCAGGCCTGAGACCAGAGCGAGAGCGGGACCAGCGAGAGTGGGGACCCCAGGCCTGAGACCAGAGTGAGACCGGGACTAGCGAGAGCGGCGACCCCAGGCCCTAGACCAGAGCAAGAGTGGTGGGGAGAAAAGGAGTGGGAGCGAAGGAGAGAGAGAGAGAGAGAGAGAGAGCAAAAAAAATCAAGGAATGACGTCATGAGACACTGGCACCAGTTCTGGGACAGGATGGAACTGTACCAATGGGACAGCTCTACCTGAACCGGGATGGGAGCCCTGTCCTAGTGGAAAGGGTAAATAGGGAGGTTGCAAAGGTTTTAAACTAGTAAAATGGTGGGCGGGATCTACAAGAAACGTAACCTGCCTAAATATAAACAAAACAGGAAAAGAGACCATAGGAAAGAATAAAGTAAGGGAGGACAGTGATGACAAGGGAATAAATAGAACTATAGAAAGGAGTCTAAAAAGATGATTAAACATAAAGTGAGAGGAAATCCTATTAAAAATGAGTTAAACTGTCTGTACAGTGTCTGTATTAAAACAGGGGAGCTGGAGGCAATCATGTGTTGCGAGGAACCATAGTAGGGATTACTGAGACGTGGCTACAGAAAAATCAGGACTGAGATTTAAACATTGCAGGGTATAACATACTTAGAAAAGATAGAGAGGGAAAAAAGGGAGGTGGAGTAGCTGTACTTATTATGGATAACATAAAGGCAGTAGAAAAAAGTGACGCAGCTGTCAGCAAGACAAAACTAGAATCCATGTGGATAGAGATAAAAGATAATAAAGGATCAATCACACTAATAGGTGTAGCCTACAAACCACCTAATAGTGGAAGGGAGGTGGAGGAAGAAATATGCAGACAAATTAGGGAAATGAGTAAAAAACATAGAATAATAATCATGGGGAATTTCAACTACCCCAATATTAATTGGACAGAAGAGGTAGGTAAAGGGGATAAAGGAATGGAGTTCCTACAATGTGTACAGGACTCCTTTCTAACCCAATGTGTAAAAAGTCCAACAAGGCAGGATTCACTATTGGATCTAGTAATGGGGAATGAACCAGAGCAGATAAGAAGTAAAAGTAGGGAAACATCTACTCAATATTAAGCATAATATAAGATGCTTTAAGATGATAATTAAGAACAACATAAGTATGATGAAAACCAGGTTAATAGATTGGAGAAAAGCTGATTTTGAGGGGCTGAGAATAGAACTTGGGAAAATTAAATGGGCAACAATATTGGCAAACAGCAATGTAAAATATTTAACATGGTGTTCAACAGAATGCAGGAACAATATATTCCGCTAAAAGGAAAGAACAAACTAAACACTAATGAGACTTCATGGATGAATAAAGACATAAGGGAACAATTGAGGGTAAGGAGAGAGGCATACATTAAATACGTGGACAGCAGGGGAGTGCATGATAAGGGAGAATATGAAGAGGTTAGGAGAGAAGTCAAAAAAACAAGTAGGAAGGCAAAGAGGAAGTATGAAATTAAATTATCAAGGAACATAAAACAAAATAGCAAAATATTTCACAGGCACATCAATAAAAAAAAAGGACGTTTGCGATGGGAATAGAACCATTAAGGGATAGACAGGATAACAACACAGGTAACGATAGAGAGATGGCAGAAATATTAAATAATTATTTTGCTTCAGTATTTATGAGGGAGATAGAACAGGTGGACATGACATTGGATGATGAGATTAGTAATGAGATAAGTACATTTAAAATAAAAAGAGGGGATATATTAAATAAACTAAATCAAACTCAAAGAGGATAAAACCCCTCGTCGGGATGGATTGCATCCATGCATTTTAAGAGTATCTAGGGAAGAGATAGCAGAGGCATTACTAAACATCTATCTATATATATAAAACGGTATGTCTCTCTGTCTGTCTTTCTGTCTCTCTGTCCGGCTATACAATCAAAAGTTATAGAGCGTACCTACACATACGTTATATCAAAAGAAAGCTTATTAGAGAACTCTTGTAGGCATATTTACTTTTTCAATCACACAAATATTGTTTGCACAGTGTACAAAAAACGTTCAAAAATACTCAAAAATCCACTCAGTAGCGCTTGACCAATCCTACCTCTCATTAGCGTTGAGTGACGTGCTACTTGACCAATCCCACAGTTCACTCACCTGATGGTTGACCAATCGGTGCGTCACAGGCGGGACCTAATGCTCCAGTCTCCCTAAACTTCGCCACCATTTTTTTCATCCCCACAGGGACACCACCAGCCAAACAAACCCCCACATTCCGACTCCGGCAGCAGCAGGTGAGTTTCCACGCAGCGGGTGGGTCATCGGCAGCGGCCGACCGTCAACCGCGCCACCCGCGGGGGAGCTCCATCCCCACAGCAACCCCCACATTGCGGCTCCCGATCCCGCTCCTGCCCCGCCGCACCGGCAGGTAAGTTGGGCTCACTCGGGCCGTGCCTCGCAACCGCTCGGCCCGACACACACACCGGTTGGCAGAGCGCCAGCGGCCGCCCATCAGCCGCGCGATCCACGAGGGAGCTCAGCTTGGCTCCATCTCCGCCCGACAGCCCGGCCGCGCCTCAAGCACTAAGCACTGCACGGCCGCTATCAGAGTGGCACCGGGCCTCAGGCGCTAGGCAGGGAGAGGGGTGAGGGGGAGGTGAGGGGAGGGGGAGGGGGAGGGGGGCAGGGAGAGGACAGCACAGGGAGAGGGGGAGAGGGACACACAGGGGGGACACAAAAGGGGCACGGAGACCGCGCAGCCCAAAATTGCCCTGGCAACGCCGGGCTTCCCTGCTAGTATTTAATAATTTGTTAGAAAAAAAAAGGTGTAGTGCCAGAAGACTGGGGGATAGCTAATGTAATACTGATATTCAAGAAGGGGGATAGAACATGTCCAGGGAATTATAGACCAGGCAACTTAACATTGGTGGTAGGAAAAATAATGGAATCCCTACTAAAGGAGAAAATAGAAGAACATCTCAAAACCAAAAATATAATAAGGAATAGTCAGCATGGATTTTAAAAGGGAAAGTTTTGGTTGACCAACCTCATTGAATTTTTTTGAAGAGGTAACAGAGAGAGTAGACAATGGTAATGCAGTAGATGTAATTTATCTAGACTTTCAAAAGGCATTCGATAAGTTACCGCATAATAGACTGATGAACAAGGTCAGAGAATGCAGAGTCAGGGGACAAGTTGCAGAATGGATAACTAGTTGGATTCAAGACAGAAAGCAGAGACTAGAGGTAAAGGGTAGCTATTCACAGTGGCAGAAGGTGGGTAGTGGTGTTCCACAAGGATCAGTGCTAGGACCACTGTTGTTCACAATTAACATTAACGATTTAGACTTTGGAATCAAAAACACAATTTCTAAATGTGCGGATGACACCAAATTGGGGGGGGGGGATAGCCAATGCTGAGGAGGACTGCAACAAATTACAGGAGAACATTAATAAACTTGCGGAAAGAGCATATAATTGGCAAATGAAGTTCTAAACAGATAAATGTGAGGTATTACATTTTGGTAGGAAGAATAGGGAGGTCACTTATTACTTGGAGGGTGCGAGTCTAGGTGGGGTAGAGGAACAAAGGGATCTCGGAGTACAAATACACAAATCACTAAAAGTTGCGACACAGGTTAGCAAGGCCATTAAAAAAGCAAATCAAGTACTAGGGTTTATTTCTAGAGGGATAGAATTGAAAAGTAGGGAAGTATGCTAAACATGTATAGAAACTTGGTTAGACCACACTTAGAGTACTGCGTGCAGTTCTGGTCATCATATTATAAAAAGGATATAGAGGCATTGGAGTGGGTGCAGAAAAGATTTACAAAGATGATGCCAGAAAGGCGAGGGTATACATATCAGGAAAGGATGAACAGGCTGGGTCTCTTTTCTCTTGAAAAAAAGGCTGAGGGGTGACCTAACAGAGATCTTTAAAATTATGAAAGGTTTTGATAGCGTGGATACATAAGAACGTAAGATGTAGGAGCAGGAGTAGGTCATTTGGCCCCTCGAGCCATTCAATAAGATCATGGCTGATCTGATCTTGGCCTCAACTCTATTTCCCTTCCCGCTCCCCATAACCCTTGACTCCCTTACCATTCAAAAATCTGTCTATCTCTACCTTAAATATATTCAATGACCCAGCCTCCATAGCTCTCTGGGGAAGAGAATTCCAAAGATTCATGGCCCTCTGAGGGAAGAAATTCCTCCTCGTTTCTGTTTTAAATGGGTGCCCCCTTATTCTGAAATTATGTCCCCTAGTTCTAGATTCCCCCACGAGGGGAAACATCCTCTCTGCATCTACCCTGTCACGCCCCTTCAGAATCTTATATGTTTCAATAAGATCCCCTCTCATTCTTCTAAACTCCAATGAGTATAGGCCCAACCTGCTCAACCTTTCTTCATAAGACAACCCCTTCATCTCTGGAATCAACCTCGTGAACCTTCTCTGAACTGCCTCCAATGCAAGTATATCCTTCCTTAAATAAGGAGACCAAAACCGTATGCAGTACTCCAGGTGTGGTCTCACCAACGCCCTGTACAGTTGTAACAGGACTTCCCTACTTTTATACTCCATACACTTTGCAATAGAGGCCAACATTCAATTTGCCTTCCTAATTACTTGCTGTAGCTGCATGCTAACTTTTTGTGATTCGTGTACAAGGATCCCCAGATCCCTCTGTACCTCAGCATTTTGTAACCTCTCCCCATTTAAATAATAATTTGCTTTTTTATTTTTCTTACCAAAGTGGATAACCTCGCATTTTCCCACATTAAACTCCATCTGCCAGATTTTTGCCTACTCACTTAGCCTATCTATATCATTTTGGAGATTCTTTGCATCCTCCACACAATTTGCTTTCCCACCTATTTTTCTTTCATCAGCAAATTTGGCTACATTTCACTCGGTCCCTTAATCCAAGCCATTAATATAGATTGTAAATAGTTGAGGCCCCAGCACTGATCCCTACGGCACACCACTAGTTACAGTTTGCCAACCTGAAAATGACCCATTTATCCCGACTCTCTGTTTTCTGTTAGTTAGCCAATCTTATATCCATGTTAATAGAAACATAGAAGATACGAGCAGGAGTAGGCCATTCGGCCCTTCGAGCCTGCTCCGCCATTCAATGAGATCATGGCTGATCCTCCAAATTCAGTACCCTGTCCCTGCCTTCTCCCCATATCCCTTGATCCCTTTAGCCTCAAGAAATATATCCAACTCTTTCTTGAATATTCTTAATGAACTGGCCTCCACCGCCCTCTGTGGCAGAGAATTCCACAGGTTCACCACTCTCTGGGTGAAGAAATTCCTCCTCATTTCAGTCCTAAATGGCTTACCCCTTATCCTTAGACTATGACCCCTGGTTCTGGACTCCCCGGCCATCAGAAACATCCTTCCTGCATCTAGTCTGTCCAGACCTGACAGAATTTTATAGGTTTCGATGAGATCCCCTCTCAATCTTCTAAACTCCAGTGAGTATAAGCACAATCAATACAATCTCTCCTCATACGTCATTCCTGCCATCCCAGGTATCAGCCTGGTGAATCTTCGCTGCACTCCCTCCATGGCAAGAACGTCCTTCCTCAGGTAAGGCGACCAAAACTGCACACAATACTCAAGGTGTGGTCTCACCAAGGCCCTGTACAACTGCAGCAAGACATCCTTGTTCTTGTACTCGAACCCTCTTGCTGCGAAGGCCAACATACCATTTGCCTTCTTAACCGCCTGCTGCACCTGCATGCTTACCTTCAGCGACTGGTGTACAAGAACACCCAGGTCTCTTTGCACTTCCCCTTCTCCCAATCTATTGCCATTCAAATAATAATCTGCCTTCCTGTTTTTTCCACCAAAGTGGATAACCTCACATTTATCCATATTATAGTGCATTTGCCATGTTTCTGCCCAATCACCCAACCTGTCCAAATCATGCTGGAGTTTCACGACATCCTCCTCACAGCATACCCTCCCACCCAGCTTTGTGTCGTCTGCAAATTTGGAGATATTACATCCAATTCCCTCGTTCAGATCATTAATATATATTGTGAATAGCTGGGGTCCTAGGACCAATCCTTGCGGTACCCCACTAGTCACTGCCTGCTACTCGGAAAACGACCCGTTTATTCCAACTCTTTGCTTTCTGTCCGCCAACCATTCTCTATCCAAGTCAATACCTTGCCCCCAATCCCATGTGCCTTAATTTTGCACGCTAATCTCTTATGCGGGACCTTATCGAAAGCCTTCTGAAAGTCCAAATACACCACATCCACTGGTTCTCCCTTATCTATTTTACCAGTTACATCCTCAAAAAATTCCAGTAGATTAGTCAAGCATGATTTACCTTTTGTAAATCCATGTTGACTTTGTCCGATCCAGTCACTGCTTTCCAAGTGCTCTGCTATTACATCTTTTATAATGGACTCTAGCATTTTCCCCACTACCGATGTCAAGCTTACCGGTCTATAATTCCCCGCCTTTTCTCTACCACCTTTTTTGAATAGTGGGGTAACATTAGCTACCCGCCAATTCATGGGTACCGTTCCAGAGTCTATCGAGTTCTGGAAGATGACCAGCAATGCATCTACTATTTCTAGGGCCACTTCCTTAAGTACCCTGGGATGTAGATTATCAGGCCCTGGGGATTTATCGGCCTTCAGTCCCATCAATTTTCCTAACACCTTTTCCCTACAAATACTGATTTCTTTCAGTTCCACCCTTTCATCAGACCTTATGTTCCCCGGCATCTCTGGGAGGTTATTTGTGTCCTCCTTTTGAAGACAGAACCAAAATATGTATTTAGTTGGTCTGCCATTTCTTTGTTCCCCATTATAAATTCCCCCGATTCTGACTGCAAGAGACCTACGCTTGACTTCACCAATCTTTTTCTCTTCACATATCTATAAAAGCTTTTACAGTCAGTTTTTATGTTCTCTGCAAGCTTACTCATATATTCTATTTTCCCTTTCTTAATTAATTCCTTTGTTGAATCCTAAACTGCTCCCAATCCTCAGGATTATTGCTTTTTCTGGCAAATTTATATGCCCTCTCCTTGGACCTTATGCTATCCCTAATTTCCCTTGTTAGCCACGGTTAGGTCACCTTTTTTGTTTTATTTTTATGCCAAACTGGGATGAACAAATTCTGTAGTTGACCCATTCGGTCTTTGAATGTTTGCCATTGCCTATCCACCGTCAACCCTTTGAGTGCCATTCCCCAATCAATCCTACCCAACTCGCTCCTCAGACCATCGTAGTTTCCTTTATTTAAATTGAGGACCCTAGTCTCCGAGTCAACTACTTCATTCTCCATCTTAATGAAGAATTCGATCATATTATGATCGCTCCGACCCAAGGGGCCTCGTACAACATGATTGCTAATTAATCCTTTCTCATTACATAATACCCAGTCTAAGATGGCCTGATCTCTGGTTGGTTCCTCGACATATTGGTCCAGGAAACCATCCCGTAAACACTCCAGGAATTCCTCCTCCACAGTATTGTTACTCATTTGGTTGGCCCAATCTATATGTAGATTAAAGTCACCCATGATGACTGCTGTGCCCTTATTGCACGCTTCTTTAATTTCTCTTTTAATGCCATCCCCAACCTCTGCCTTACTGTTTGGAGGTCTATAAACCACTCCCACTAATGTTTTTTTGCCCTTAGTATTTCTCAATTCTACCCATACAGATTCCACTTCATCAGAGCTAATATCCTTCATTACAATTGTGTTAATCTCTTCTTTAACTAGTAATGCTACACACCTCCCTTTCCTTTTTGCCTATCTTTCCTGAATATCGAATACCCCTGGATGTTGAGTTCCCAGTCCTGGCCTTCCTTGAGCCACGTTTCCGTAATCCCAACCAAATCGTATTTGTTTACTTCTATTTGCGCAGCCAATTCATCCACCTTATTACAAATGCTCCTCGCATTAAGACACAAAGCCTTCAGGCTTGTTTTTTTAACGCTCTTAGACCTATTAGAATTATTATTTACTGTGGCCATGTTTGATTTAAACCGTTGATTTCTCTGACTGCCACTTTTGTTTTTCTCCTTCTTATCTTTTGCTTTTATCCTTGTTTCCCTTTCCTCTGTCTCCTTGCTCAGGTTCCCAACCCCCTGCCATTTTAGTTTAAACCCTCCCCCACAGCACTAGCAAACACTCCCCCTAGGACATATATTACCCCCGACCCCATGAGCTCTTATCTTGTGCAGTAACCTTTTATGTGGCATCTTATCGAATGCCTTCTGGAAATCCAAATACATGACATCTATTGGTTCCCCTTTATCCACCCTGCTCGTTACATCCTCAAAGAACTCCAGCAAATTCATCAAACATGACTTCCCTTTCATAAAATCATGCTGACTCTGCTTGACTATATTATGATTTTCTGAATGTCCTGCTTCCACTTCCTTAATTATGGACTCCAGCATTTTCCCAATGACAGATGTTAGGCTAACTGGTCTTTAATTGCCTGCTTTCTGTCTCCCTCCTTTCTTAAATAGGGGCGTTATATTTGCAGTTATCCAGTCCGCTGGGGCCTCTCCAGAATCCAGGGAATTTTGATAGATTACAACTAATGCATCCACTATCTCTGCAGCCACATCTTTTAAGACCCTAGGATGCAGGCCATCGAGTCCGGGGGACTTGTCCACCTTTAGTCCCATTAGTTTGCCTAGTACTTTTTCTCTAGTGATAGTGATTGTTTAAAGTTCCCCCCCGCCACCCCAATAGCCCCTTGATTATCCATTATTGGGATGCTTTTAGTGTCTTCTACCGTGAAGACCAATAAAAAATATTTGTTCAAAGTCTCCGCCATTTCCCTGTTTCCCATTATAAATTCCCCAGACTCATCCTCTAGGGGACTAACATTTACTTTAGCTACTCTCTTCCTTTTTATATACCTGTAGAAGCTGTTACTGTCTGTTTTTATATTTCTTGCTAGTTTACTCTCATAAGCTATCTTCTCTCTCTTTATCATTTTTTTAGTCATCCTTTGCTGTTTTTAAATAATTTCCCAATGTTCTGGCCTTCACACTATTCTTCACAACATTGTATGCTTTTGTTTTCAATTTGATACCATCCTTTACTTCCTTAGTTAGCCACAGATGGTTCATCCTTCTCTTAGAGTCTTTCTTTCTCACTGGAATATATCTTTGCTGAGAGTTATGAAATTTCTCCTTAAATGTTTGCCACTGCTTTTCTGCAGTCTTACCCTGTAATATATTTTCCCAGTACACTTTAACCAAGTCTGCCTTCATACCTTTGTAATTACCTTTATTTAAGTTCAGGACACTAGTTTGAGACCTAGCTTTCTCACCCTCAAACTGAATTTGAAATGCTACCATGCTATGATCACTCTTCCCAAGAGGATCCTTCACTTCGAGATCATTAATTAATCCAGCCTCGTTACACATTACCAGATCTAAAATAGTCTGCTCCCTGGTTGGTTCCACAATCTATTGTTCCAAGAAACCATCCTGCATACACTCTAAGAAGCATAGAAGACAGGAGCAGGAGTAGGCCATTCGGCCCCTCGAGCCTGCTCCGCCATTCAATGAGATCATGGCTGATCATCCAAATTCAGTACCCTGTTCCTGCCTTCTCTCCATATCCCTTGATCCCTTTAGCCTTAAGAAATATATCCAACTCCTTCTTGAATATATTTAATGAATTGGCCTCTACTGCCTTCTTTGGCAGAGAATTCCACAGTTTCACCACTCTCTGGGTGAAGAAATTCCTCCTCATCTCTGTCCTAAATGGCTTATCCCTTATCCTTAGACTGTGACCCCTGGTTCTGGACTCCCCAACCATCGGGAACATCCTTCCAGCATCTAGTCTGTCTAGTCCTGTAAGGATTTTATATGTTTCAATGAGATCCCCTCTCATTCTTCTAAACTTCAGCGAGTACAAGCCCAATCGACCCAATCTCTCCTCATACATTATTCCTGCCATCCCAGGTATCAGCCTGGTGAATCTTCGCTGCACTCCTTCCATGGCAAGAACATCCTTCCTCAGATAAGGCGACCAAAACTGCACACAATACTCAAGGTGTGGTCTCACCAAGGCCCTGTACAACTGCAGCAAGACATCCTTGTTCCTGTACTCAAACCCTCTCGCTACAAAGGCCAACATACCATTTGCCTTCTTAACCGCCTGCTGCACCTGCATGCTTACTTTCAGCGACTGGTGCACAAGGACACCCAGGTCTCATTGCACTTCCCCTTCTCCCAATCTATTGCCATTCACATAATAATCTGCCTTCCTGTTTTTGACACCAAAGTGGATAACCTCGCATTTATCCACATTATATTGCATCTGCCATGCTTCTGCCCTATCACCCAACCTGTCCAAATCATCCTGGAGTTTCTCGGCATCCTCCTCACAGCACACACGCCCACCCAGCTTTGTGTCATCTGCAAACTTGGAGATATTACATCTAGTTCCCTCGTCCAGGTCATTAATATATATTGTGACTAGCTGGGGTCCAAGGACCAATCCCTGCGGTACCCCACTAGTCACTGCCTGCCACTCGGAAAAAGACCCGTTTATTCCAACTCTTTGCTTTCTGTCTGCCAACCAGTTCTCTATCCAAGTCAATACCTTGCCCCCAATCCCATGTGCCTTAATTTTACATGCTAATCTCTTATGCGGGACCTTATCGAAAGCCTTTTGAAAATCCAAATACACCACATCCACTGGTTCTCCCTTATCTATTTTACCAGTTACATCCTCAAAAAATTCCAGTAGATTAGTCAAGCATGATTTACCTTTTGTAAAGCCATGTTGACTTTGTCCGATCCGGTCAATTTTTTCCAAGTGCTCTGCTATTACATCCTTTATAATGGACTCTAGCATTTTCCCCACTACCAATGTCAGGCTTACCAGTCTGTAATTCCCCATTTTCTCTCTACCATCCTTTTTGAACAGTGGGGTAACATTAGCTACCCGCCAATCCATGGGTACTGTTCCAGAGTCTATCGAATTTTGGAATATGACCAGCAATGCATCTACTATTTCTAGGGCCACTTCCTTAGTACCCTAGGATGTAGATTATCAGGCCCTGGGGATTTATCGGCCCTCAATCCCATCAATTTCCCTACAAATACTAATTTCTATCAGTTCCTCCCTTTCATTAGAACTCTTCCTCAAGTCTACTTTTGCCAATTTGCTTTGTCTGATCAATATGAAGATTAAAATCTCCCATGCTTATAGCTGTACCTTTCTCACAAGCCTCTATTATTTCTTGATTTATACTCTGTCCTACAGTGCGGTTACAGTTTGGGGGCCTGTAGACCACTCCCACCAGTGACTTCTTACCCTTATTATTTCTTATCTCCACCCAAACTGATTCTACGTCTTGATCTTCTAAGCCAGTATCATTTCTCACTACTGCATTGATCTCATCCCTTATTAACAGTGCTACACCACCTCCTTTTCTTTTCTACCTATCCTTACGAAATGGCAAATACCCCTGAATATTCAGTTCCCAGCCTTGGTCACCATGCAACTACGTCTCTGTAATGGCTATCAGATCATACCCATTTATTTCTATTTGTGCTGTCAACTCATCTATCTTGTTACGAATGCTGCATGCATTCAGATATAGAGCTTTTAAATTTGTCTTTTTACCATTTTTCCCTACTCTGACCCCTCTTTCAGATGCGCTCTTATGTGTATACGCTCGGTCCCTTCCTGTCACACTCTGGTTATCATTACCCCTATCACTAACCTGCACTTTTGCCTTCTCATTTTTCTTTGACTTTTTAAATTTCCGCTCAGCGGCTCCCTCCACCCCACTATTTAGTTTAAAGCAGTATCTACAGCCCTAGTTATTTGATTCACCAGGACACTGGTCCCAGCCTGGTTCAAATGAAGCCCGTCCCGACGGAACAGCTCCCTCTTACCCCAGTACTGGTGCCAGTGCCCCAAGAATCGAAATCCATTTCTCCCACACCAATCTTTGAACCACTCATTCATCTCTCTGATCATATTTACCCAATGCCAATTTGCACGTGGCTCAGGTAGTAATCCAGAGATTATTACCTTTATGGTTCAGCTTTTTCATTTAGCCCCTAGCTGCTCATACTCCTTCAGCAGAACCTCTTTCTTTGTCTTACCTATGTCGTTGGTACGACAACTGGATCTTTCCCCTCCCAATCTAAGTTCCTCTCCAGCCCAGAGGAGATATCTTTTACCCTGGCACTGGGCAGGTAACACAGCCTTCGGGACTCACGCTCTTGACTGCAGAGAACAGTGTCTATCCCCCTAACTATACTGTCCCCTACCACTATCACATTTCTTTTTGCTCCCCCCACTTGAATGGCTCCCTGTACCACGGTGCTGTGATCAGTTTGCTCATCCTCACTGCAGTCCCTGCTCTCGCCCACACAGAGAGTAAGAACCTCGCAACTGTTGGACAAGAGCAAGGGCTGAGGCTCCTCCACCATTACCTCCTGGGTCCCCATAACTGCCTCGCTCATAATCACACCCACCTGTCCCTGGCCACGGACCAAATTTGAATTAATTAATCTAAGGGCTGTCACTGCCTCCTGGAACACAGCATCCAGGTAACGCACCCCCTCCCTGATGTGTCGCAGTGTTTGAAGCTCGGACTCCAGCTCATCAACACGGAGCCGGAGTTCCTCAAGCATCCAACACTTACTGCAAATGTGGTCACCGTGGACCTCAATGGTGTCCACCAGCTCCCACATGTTGCAGCAGTAACACATCACCTGCCCTGCCATCTCTAATGTATTTAATTAATTAAGTGTTTAAGTTTTGAACGTTTAGTTTTTATTCCCGGCTCTTAATTAAAACCAATGCCCAAGAAAAAGAGAAATACTGACCAAACAATCACTTCCCTGCTTTCCTGTGACATCACACTTTGAATCTTTCTACTTCTTACCCTCCCAGATCGGTTGGCGCTGCTCCGGGCTCGCTGTCCTATAGTCCTGTTGGTCAGCTCAGTGTGCCCTTTTATCTTTAGCCCGATCTCCCACTCTCGCGCTCTCTTGTAGTACTAATTTCACTACACTACACTCTGGTTCTTATTACCCTTGAATAGCACCAATTTTCTGCCTTTCATCTATCCCTAATATTTGTCCATTTTCTGTACCTATCCTGTGAATGTGCGTCTGTTCCAGATAGTATCACCAGGTATTCGGCAGGTTTTTCTATTTTTGGACTGAATTGTTCCTTCATGGCTGTAACGTGGAAACCTGGTACCCTGTCTGGGGCTCTTACAGCCATTTTAACCCCTTTGACAACATTTCCTCCTGTCTGCAGCCAGAGTGCACCTCCCCTTTAAGAGGTGCTGGCTGCCTTTAAGTGGTGCGAGGCACCTGATTTCCAGCCTCCTGCAAACAGGCGTGCAGCCAATGAATAGCGCAGGTGGCACTGGCTGCATGGCTGAATCAGTTTAATAAGGTCCCAGCACAAATACAATGTGCTGTATGGGTCCACATGAACAGGCGTGTGTGTTTTTGGGCACGATCAAATCTCTAGGCCAAAGTCTTTTCCCACCTATTGCCCATGTTCCTATTTCCCCCATGTTCACTGTCCATCCTCTCTATTTTCTGTTTCTCAGTGTAGTATTTTTTTTAGAAAATATATTCTCAAATGATGAAAGTATCTCAATTGTCAGAGTTATTAGATGATTGATTAGCTTCTCTTAATGTGGATTCTTGAGATTTAAAGTAATCTTCTTGATTAAAAATGTTGGTTTGATGAAACTCTAGGTTTCAAGGGTGGATACAACTTGCATTAATTATAGCATCTGTTTTGAATGTGGATCCTCTGCAGTCTTCAGTTGTGACACCCCACAAATCCTCAACACTGACACCCCACAGTAACGACCAACAAAAAGCAGATGATGACAGTGTCTGTGAATGTCCTTAAATTACACCACCCATTTACTGTAGTGAAGTCTCTTGTACAGTTATTTGTCTTGTTTATGTTGACAATCTGCATATGTTTCCACCTTTGGGAATTTACAGTTGTTATTATAATGTGTAAGAGGAAAGCTCAGATTGTGGATGGCTACAGCTTTCACAATGCAGTGACAAATTCCCCAAATCAGTTAGACTTGTGTTTGCTAATAGGTTTAGTCTTGTGACAAATTTTATGAACTGTCCTACATCTCAAAATAATATATCCTATAATTTGCCAGTATTCATTCAACTACAGGAAGCTATTAGTCAATCCTTCAGAATAATTTATTCATTTTATAATATGTGTTGTTGGAAGATGGAAATTAAACATTGAATATATTGCTCTCTCTCTCTGTTATCCTCTTAGAATAATTGAATCAATTATGTACAATAGCTTGGTTATAAAAATTGCAGGTCAGTGCTGATTCATTGATCATAATTCAGGGATTATAACTTTATAATTATGCAACCACACTGTTGTTTCCTTCTGTCACCATTCCTTCTTTAGGAGGTAGCTTTCTATGCAGATGCATCAGTGACCAGCTAACTCCTTCAGACTGGGATTTATCCTGACAGTTAGTTCACAACACTTCTCCTGAGCTAGGGTGCCTTGCGGCTGCTACACAATGGTCCATGTATAAGCTCAACTGAAAAAAACGGCCAAACTCAGTGCAAGAGGGCTGATGGCTTTTAACATCGTCAATGGCTGGCATTCAAACTGAAAGTCACCAAGTTAGGAGTCCAGTGATCTGCAACTACTGGGCCTGTTAATAAAAGCTGTTAACTAGCAGAAAATATTAACAAGTTAATAATCTTGACAGAAAGCCAAGCTTGCATCCCAGTGAAGCAGAAGTGCATGTGCATTAGATCTGTCATACAGATTCTGTTACAAAAGATTGTTGATGTAGCTGGAATATCAAAATCACAGCATGCACCAGAATGTAAAATTGGTTCATCTTTAGTTTAATAGCATCCCTGGTGGTCTATTGGGTAAAGGCACCACCTGCCGTTGCACTAAGCTTACACATCAGAAGATCTCAAATAGAAAATGTCAATTTTTCTAATTGGAAGAATCATTGTTTAAAAAGTTTAAACTTTCCATCTAGCTTGGAGCTTTTAAATTGTTTTAACTTACTTGTTCATGGTCTTCTGCGGCTGCTGAAAGTGTGAAAATCAAGGCTGACATTAAGAATAAATTTGACTCGTTATTTGTGACTGAACAGTGTTGTAGGAAGTATATGATGGCATTTGAGATAAAGATGATCTTGATTTATATAATTAGCAGATCTCCCATAGTGTTGCTCACGGTGAGTCAGAGATTCTATAAGAACAGGGGTGTTAAATCAAGTAATAATATCAGTGACACTGATTTATCAGCATTTGGGGTAGTCTTGGGATCTGGGAGCACTGGGAATGAAGCCTAGTGTAGAGTTGGGGGTCTAGCAATATTTTGACGCTGATTCTAAGGTTTGGAAGCACTGGGAGGGTGGCTTGAGAATACTGCAGAGAAGAATTCAGAGAACACTGGGACAGGACTTTTATCGAGGTCACTGAGAGAGGGATCCTGTGTTCTGGAAGCATTAGGAAGGGAAGTCCCATGGTCTGAAAGCATTAAGATGGGAGATCCCAAGATATGAAAACATTGGGCACGGTCCTGGGATGAGGGAGCATTAGAAATGCGGTCTAATGGATTCTGAGCACTGAGAGGATGTCTGAAAGGTGGGGAGGTGTGGGAGAGTTCTGTGTAGGGGGTCCAGCAATACCGGGGAGGGGTATGGGTCACTGGGGATAGGCAGAGTTTGTCAGTATTTGAAGACAGGCTTTAGCCAATGTCCCAAATTCCTCCATCACCATCCCATGGTATGTCCTGTCCCACCGGCAGGACAGACCCACCAGGGGTGGCAGCACAGTGGTACACAGTCGGGAAGGAGTGGCCCTGTAAGTCCTCAACATTGATTCTGGACCCCATGAAGTCTCATGGCTTCAGGTCAAGCATGGGCAAGGAAACCTCCTGCTGATCACCAACTACCACCCTCCGACAGCTGATGAATCAGTACTCCTCCATGTTGAACACCACTTGGAAGAAGCACTAAGAGTAGCAAGGGCACAGAATGTACTCTGGGTGGGGAACTTCAATGTCCATTACCAAGACTGGCTTGGTAGCACCATTACTGACCAAGCTGGCTGAGTCCTGAAGGACATAGCTGCCAGTCTGGGCCTGCAACAGGGGGTGAGAGAACCAAAACGAGGGAAAAACCTACTTGACCTCGTCCTCACCAATCTACCCGTCACAGATGCATCTGTCCATGACAGTATTGGTAGCAGTGACCACCGCCCAGTCATTGTGGAGATGAATTCCCGTCTTCACACCGAGGACACCCTCCATTATGTTGTGTGGCACTACCACCGTGCTAAATGGGATAGATTCAAAACAGATCTAGCAGCTCAAAACTGGGCATCCATGAGGCGCTGTGGGCCATCAACAGCAGCAGAATTGTATTCCACCACAATCTGTAACCTCATGGCCTGGCATATCCCTCACCCTACCATTACCATCAAGCCAGGGGACTAACCCTAGTTCAATAAGGAGTGTTGAAGAGCATGCCAGGAGCAGCACTAGGCGTACCTAAAAATGAGGTGCCAACCCGGGGAAGCTGCAACACAGGACTACATGCATGCTAAAAAGTGGAAGCTGCATGCTATAGACAGGGCTAAGTGATCCCACAATCAACGGATCAGATCAAAGCTATGCAGTCCTGCCACATCCAGTCGTGAATGGTGGTGGACTATTAAACAACTAACGGGAGGAGGAGGCTCCATGAATATCCCCATCCTCAATGGTGACGGAGCTCAGCACGCGAGTACAAAAGACAAGGCTGAAGCATTTGCAACCAGCTTCAACCAGAAGTGCCGAGTGGATGATCTATATCGGCCTACTCCTGAGGTCCCCACCATAACAGAAGCCAGTCTTCAGCCAATTTGATTCACTCTACGTCATATCAAGAAATGGCTGAGCACACTGGATACAGCAAAGGCTATGGGCCCCGACAACATCCCAGCTATCGTGCTGAAGACTTGTGCTCCAGAACTAGCCTCGCCTCTAGTCAAGCTGTTCCAGTATAGCTACAACACTGGCTTCTATCCAACAATGTGGAAAACTGCCCAGGTATGTCCTGTCCAAAAAAGCAGGACAAATCCAATCCGGCCAATTACCACCACATCCATTACTCTCAATCAGCAGCAAAGTGATGGAAAGTATCATCAACAGTGCTATCAAGTGGCACTTACTCACCAATAACCTGCTCACTGATGCCCAGTTTGGGTTCCGCCAAGACTACTCAGCTCCTGACCTCATTACAGCCTTGGCCCAAGCATGGACAAAGGAGCTGAATTCCAGAGGTGAGGTGAGAGTGACTGCCCTTGACATCAAGGCAGCATTTGAGCGAGTGTGGCATCAAGGAGCCCTAGTAAAGCTGAAGGCAATGGGAATCAGGGGGAAAACTATCCACTGGCTGGAGTCATACCTAGCACAAAAGGAATAAAAACAGAAAATGCTGGAAATACTCAGCAGGTCAGGCAGCATCTGTGGAGAGAGAAATTGAGTTAACGGGCTCGGTTTTGTCAGGCCCGAGGAGGCGGGATTGGAGGCGTGTGAGTTGTTAAAATCAGCAAAAATGGTGGGCGGGCCCGATCCCGCCTCCATCCCACCTCCGAGCAATTTTCCCAAATGTGTGTTTTCTGACCCGCTTTCCATCCCGCCTCCAAGAGGCGGGATAGGCCCTTAAGGCCCTTAACAACCACATAAATGCCTCTATAATCCCATTTTGAGAGGCCTTTCCGATTTTAACACATTTCCCCCATCCTACATGCCTCCTCTGGAACACGCCAGGCAATGCTGGCGGCCTCACAAGTGATTGCATACGAACAGCTGCAGCTCCACCATTACAAAGGAGTTTTCACCAATGATCGTTTGCAGGTGGCAGAACTTTGTTGTTCCAGGTCTGGGGGAACTTTTAGCAGGCATACTTAGTGTTGTGGACTTTTGGAGCCTGACACCCATCTCCAGTGTGACCTCCTGGGAAACCCCTCTCCCCACCTTGGCTGAGCGCTTCCTCAACTGAGGCATATGCCAGAAGCATGGCGACCATTTCTCCTGAACATCAGATTCAGATGAAGACCAGCCGCGGCAGCAGCAGAACCATGAGAAACAGCAGCACCAACAGCAGGAACATCAACAGGAGCGCCAAGCTGCTAGTCACCCACCTGAAGATGCACAGGCCAGAAGGCGCCAGAGCATGACCATATTGCTGCCTGGGATGCAAGGGACGCATTCATGTTGGTCACATTTGGTTAGCCTGTACAATCAAACACTTTTGCCTCACACCTTCTTACCAGAGCATCGACAATGGACAAGAACCTACGCATTCCTATCACTCTGACCCCCATAATGACAATTGCAAGTCGCTCTAACCCCTCAATGTGGAAGTCCCATTTGCGAAATGACACAGGCCACAACGTCAACAGTTTAGCATCAGAATTTTTTATCACAACAAGCAACTGGTGGCATTTCAAAAATAAACACAACATAACACCCAAGCGACTACCCTTGTGACTACTTGTGCATTATCTTCCTCTTATGCGTGATCCTACGTGGTGTTTGCCCTGTGGTTTCAGCAGATGTGGAGGCCCCTTGCTCACTTTCTTGCTGCTCCTGTCTCGACACCTTTGGCGGGTGTCCTCTGAGGACCTGAGGGGGCTCGGCAACAGTCTGCTGCTCCTGCAGCTGTGCAGGGGATGAGATGCCCATCTCAGTTGGGTGAGGTCGCTGGTGGGGCTCCGACTGAGGGCTTTGCAGTGGCATGGTCGTGTGAACGCTTGGAGAGGAGCCCCCACTTCCTTGTTGTCTGCCACCAACATCCCTCTCATAGGTCAGCCCCACTTCAGAGTTAGCAAGTGGCTTGACAGCACCTTGCAGCACTTCAGGGGGGCCATGAGGACCCATTTCTGCACTGCAGGTCCTACTCCAGAGGACTTCCATGAAGGTCAGTTTTCTATGCTCAATAGCTGACTGTGATATCCAAGTGGTAAGGTCAGAAACTGAGAGGAGCGAGATATTAGGAACAAAACCCAACTGTTTATTTACACGGTGTAGCAGAGAAACATATCTCTTACAAGCTGGAGGCAAGGCACACTTCTTATTGCACGAGCACAAGATGGAGGATCAACCTCTGAGTCATACCCATAATGCAATGCCACATTACCGTATTAACTGGTGTACCAGGACATTGAATACATGACCCATTACCTTAAATACTGGTGAATGTGAACCCTTAATATTTGGCTCCATCTGGTGGATAACTTAAACATTACATCCCAGATTACTATATCCCTTCCCTCTTAAGTTGAACATTAATTTCTTAACAACATTCTTAAAAAGTCCCAAAAGGAAACTCCTTTAATGATAGTCCATACTGAACGAATCTAGCAGGTCGTTATCAATCTCTCTGGCGGCCTGTGAGACCTTGGTGAACGTCTTACAGTCAAGTCCATGCTTGGTTGTGGTAGAGCCACTTGCTGCTCCTGAGCAGTACTCAGAGTATCTGACTCTGCTACGATGGTTTCCTCTTGACGAAGGGGTCCAGGTGGAACTGGCTCTGTTCGTGGTGGTGGTACCACTGATGCATTTGGATAACTGGGGGCCAACTTGTCCTCCGACATCTCCTCTGGAACCTCCATTTTGATTTCCCCTTGTCTGGTCAGTATCTGATCTACATGTCTGCATACGACCTGACCAGTTCCCACCATGACCGTATATGATACTGGACCGGTCATTGAGTCTATGATGCCAGGCATCCATTTTGGACCATAACTGAAATTCCTGGTAAGGACCGCATCTCCTTCTCCAAAACTGCGGCTTTGTCCTTCTGTCATGGTTCTCCTTTTGTTTGATTTGTCGGTTTTCCACCTTCCTTTTTAGGTCTGGGTGAACCAGGTCAAGAATGGAGCGTAGTTGATGTCCTAACAACAGCTCAGCAGGAGCGAGTCCTGTGGTAGATTGAGGTGTTATTCTGCAGCTGAACAGAACTCATGACACCTCGGCTGCCAAACTCCCTTCCGCACTTTTTTTCATCATCTCCTTAAATGTTTGTATGGCTCTCTCCGCAAGTCCATTTGAAGATGGATGATATGGAGCTGAGGTCACGTGCACTATGCCATTGTTTCTCATGAACTCTTGTTTCTGTACTCACAAAACATGTGGCATTGTCACTTACTACAATCTCCGGTAGCCCTTGATTACTAAAACTCCTATGCAGGCAGTCTATAGTAACAGTAGATGAAGCAGAATTTACAGGATAAACATCCATCCATTTGGAATGGGCATCAATGATTATGAGGAACATCTTTCCCATGAATGGACCCGCATAATCTACATGTAATCTTCTCCATGGTTTATCCGGCCACTCCCAGGGGTGGAGAGGAGCCGCTGCTGGTGCCTTCCTGTGTACTTGACAAGTGCTGCATGTCTTGACTAGATTTTCTATCTCATCTAGCTTTGGCCACCACAAGTAACTCCTTGCCAAGGCTTTCATACACGAAACTCCAGGATGACACTAATGTAGTTGCCCTAGGATAGACTGTCGTGCTGGCTGTGGAATAATCACTCATGCTCCCCACAACATGCAACCATCTGCACACCCAGCTCTGTCTTCCTGACACTGTAAGGAATGAATTCAGTCCCTTCTGGATGCTGTGGCCAACCCCTCATCATATATTATCGGACTCTAGACAGTACTGGATCTTTACCGGTCCATGTCCTTACTTGTTCAGCGGTCACAATTGCCGTGTCCGTGTCCTCCAACATCAAAACTCTGTCCTCTGGAGCTGCACGGATAGGTGTACCTGGCAGTGGAAGACGGCTCAAGGCATCAGCGTTCCCATGGTACTTGCCCGCCTTGTAAACGATGACATACTCATATGCCCTCAATGTCACTGCCCACCTCTGGGTCTGGGGTGACACCATCTGTGGTACTGCTTTCATTTCATTAAAAAGAGATAGAAGAGGTTTATGATCGGTGCAGATGGTGAATTTCCTGCCATATATGTACTTGTGAAACCTCCGTAACCCAAACATTACTGCTAACCCTTCTTTATCTAACTGGGAATAGTTTTTTCCGCCGGTGTCAGAGTTCGAGACATAAACCCTATTGGTCTTTCTGTTCCATCTTCCAAGCTGTGTGAAAGAACCGCCCCCACGCCGTAAGGTGAAGCATCACAAGGGAGAATTATGTCTTTCTCTGCATTGTAGTGAACCAGCACATCCGAGGACAGCATCAGTTTCTTGGACTGTTCAAATGAAACCCTCTGTTCCTCTTCCCACTGCCACTGTGTCTCCTTGCGCAGAAGTTTGTGAAGAGGTGCTAACACTGTTGCCAAGTTTGGTAAAAATCTGTTATAATAGTTTAGCAGTCCCGGGTAAGCTTTTAACTCAGTCACATTGGTAGGAGCTGGGGCCTCCTGCAGTGCTTGTACCTTCCCCTTGATTGGATGGAGCCTGGTGGAGTCCACTCTGTGTCCCAGGAACACAGCCTCATTCCCCAGGAAAGTGCACTTACTCCTTTTGAGCCGTAACCCAGCCTTATCCAATCTTTGAAGTACCTCTCTGAGTGCTCAGATGCTCCTGGTCGGTTCTTCCCATCACCAGAATGTCATCCAGATAGATTGAAACATGTGGGATCCCTTGCAGTACACCCTTGATAGTCCTCTGGAAAATAGCTGGACTAGATGAGACACCGAATGGTAAGCGGTTATAGGTAAACAAACCCTTGTGTGTATTTATGGTTACATACTTCTTGGATTCCTCATCTAGTGTAATCTGCAAGTATGCATGACTCATATCCAGCTTCGTGAATTTCTTCCCTCCAGCCAGGTTTGCAAAGAGATCCTCTGTTTTGGGAATAGGATACTGTTCTAGTTTAGACACCCTATTTACTGTCAATTTATAATCTCCAGAGTCTTACCGAATTGTCCGGTTTTAAAACAGGTACAATGGGAGCTGCCCATTCTGAACATTTCACGGGTTCCAGTATGTTCTCTCTCAAAAGATGATCAAGCTTAACCTCTACCTTCAGTTTCATGGCATACGGCACAGGTCGTTGTTTAAAAAACCTTGGCAGTGCCTCCTTGTCTACATAAATCTTAGCTGGGGGGCCATTAAATGTGCTAAGTTCTTCCTTGAACATGTTCTCATGTTCAATCAACACTTCTTGCAAAGACAACTGTTTGCCTCCCTCTATTTGATTTATTGCTCCCCAATCTAATTTAAGTTCTTGTATCCAGCCCCGACCTAACAGGTTTGGTCCGGAACCCGATACTACAACTACAGGTAGCTGTTACACTGTGTCCCTGTGTTGCACAGTTACAGTAGCTGTACCCAATGTCGCCACCCGTTCACCGGTATATGTTTTAAGCTGCATAGAGCAAGACTTTAACTTTAGAACTTTTGCATGGTTCCACAATTTTGAGTACTCCTCCCTGTTCATTATGGTTACACCGCATCCTGTATCCACTTCAAAGTTGACCTTAGAGTCATTTACTGTCAGTTGCAAAGTGATAGGATCCACTTTTGGAATGTTCTCTACCATACTATGCATTATGAACATATCGTCTTCTTTCTCAGCTTCTCCGCTGATGTGATGTGCTCCCTGTTTTTTTCACTTCTCTTCCTAGGTTTTGCTTTCCTCCCCCTTTTGGTTTGTATTCCTCCACGATTGCTTTTGCCCTGCATGCACGTTTTATGTGTCCTTTTTTCCCACACTTGTGGCACATTTCTTCCAGAAACCTGCATTCCCTCGCCAGGTGATCGCCATTGCATCTATAACATGCCTTTACATGCTCATGTTGTGGTTTCTGACGCATGTTTAACTTGTGCACAATAACCTGACCTGCAACTTGCTTTGTAGTAGCCCAGTCAGAACCTTGTATTTCTTTTACATCTCGGTTCGCTGTCTCAATGGCTTGAGCAAGTTCCAACACTTTTTCATACGTAAGCCCAGTCTCGGACAATAATCTCCGCTGCATTCGATCATCCATTATCCCGCAAACTAGCCTATCTCTCAGCATGTCTTTCAGGTTGTTGCCGTACTTGCAATCGTGTGCCAATTTCCGCAACACCGCTACATAATCCAATACAGTCGCTCCCGGTTTTCTGTTCCGTGAATTAAATTTGAAACGCTGTACAATCTCACTCGGTCTGGGATTGAAATGGTCCTTTAGCAAGGCCACTAAGTCAGCAAATGATCAGTCTCCAGGCTTTGCAGGACTACATAAGTTTCTCATTAAACTATACGTCTAACTTCCCATGGAAGTGAGCAAAATAGCTCTCTTTTTTCCGACATCAGTTATATCATTTGCTTCAAAGAAATGCATCAACCCCTCGCAGTATTCATCCCAGGTCTGCATCTGAACATCAAAAGCAGAGATCTTTCCTATCGTAGCAGCCATGATCCTTTATTCAGTGTTCCTTTTCTTTTTTTTCTTCGTCAAATTGTGATCTATCCCATTCTCATCGCCAATATGTGATATCCGAGTGGTAAGGTCAGAAACTGAGAGGAGCGAGATATTAGGAACAAAACCCAACTGTTTATTTACACGGTGTAGCAGATAAACATATCTCTTACAAGCTGGATGCAAGGCACACTTCTTATTGCATGAGCACAAGATGGAGGATCAACCTCTGAGTCATACCCATAATGCAATGCCACATTACCATATTAACTGGTGTACCAGGTCATTGAATACATGACCCATTACCTTAAATACTGGTGAATGTGAACCCTTAATATTTGGCTCCATCTGGTGGATAACTTAAACATTACATCCCAGATTACTATATCGACCATCGCCCCTCAAGAGATGTCAGTCTATTCTGAACAATGACCATGTTTTCTACACTCTGGTGACTTAGCTCCTCCATGGCCGTAGCCATCCTCTCCTCTACTGTAGCCATCCTTTCCACGGAGGTTGCCATCCTTTCCATGGTGATGCGTTCACGGGCCAATGCCGCCACAAAGGCTTTGCTCATGTTCACGATGGACTCCTCCATTTGCTCGACACTTGCAGTGACCCTGGAGACAAAACCTGACAGAGACTCCTGCACCTGTTCCTGGAGTTCCAGCACCGCTCTCCTTCTGGATGGACCTGGAGGCACAGGATCGACATGCACCTGAGCCAAGCTGGCAGAGCCCTGCGCCCTCCAACGAGGATGCTCCACTGCTGTCCCTGTCTCCACCATCTGCTGATGCTCACTTGTGAGCTGTGATACACCAGGTGTCAACACTACTCTATCTCGCGAAGGTCCCACCAAGGTGTGAGTGTCTGCGCTGGTGCTGGGTGCTCTGAATTCTGCTGACGCTGCGCCCTCAGATGTTGCAGCTTCCTCTGAGGAGTCTGGAAGCTCAGGCTCTTCCTCCTGGACAGTGGGGACGGGGGCTTTCGATGGTCCTGTGGGGGAGTAAAGGAAAAACCTTGCGGTCAAGGTTACATGAACATTGATTAGTGCAGATGATCATAAGTCAATCTGTTAGAGCAGCAGATTCATTATCAGTGACTCATGCAATGTCAATGAGAGAGATGCCAAACTATTCTGTCACCAGCTTGTTGCGATGCGTTCGTCTGTCCATATCCCACTTGGGAATCCTCCTCGATTCCGGTGATTTCCAGGGCCGCCTGCTCCCAGGCGGTGAGCTGGGCTACTGAGGGTGGCCCTCCTCTTGTCATGGCTCTTTCCCTCTTATTGTGGGTTCTCTTTTCCTGCAATGAGGGACACAAGTGGAGTTTGAGTGAGAATGAAGGACTGAGTGTAGAGAATCCATAGCTTAGAAGGAGACAAAGGACCCTCCCTGTGTGTTGAAAGTTGTTGTTTTCATGGCATCACAGTGATAGGGAGTGTGAGGGCTGCATGGTCGAATAGTTAAGTGAATGTGACCTTAGAGAGAGAGGGAATAGGTAAGGGTGCAGGCATGTAAGTGTCAAGTGGGATGTGGAGGAAGAGGTTGGCAAAGCAGAGTGCTGGTGAGGAGAGGCGATGGGGATCAGATTGAGGGTGATGGGAAAATCATACTCACTTTTCCTGTGCGGAGAAGGTCATGAAACCTCTTCCTGCATTGCAGCCAGGTTCTGTGGCTTAGCAAAATGGAGCTGACCTCCTGGGCCACTTGTAGCCACACAGCTTTTGTCTGCTGGGGTGGCTTTTTTCTCCCTGAGGAACGGAACAGCACCTCCTTATTGCATCTGGCGCCGTGCACCAGAGCTTGGAGGGAGAGCTCATCAAATCGAGGAGCACACTTTTGCTTGATCGTGGACATTGTCGGGAAATCAACTCCCCCTTCATACAATTTGCAGAGCCTTTGCAGTCTCCAGAAGAAGCAAGGCTGCTTGCAGGTCTTAAATCCAGCAGCATTGATGATGTCATCGGAGGTGGCTTTCTGCATGAAAAGATTAATTGGGCCAAGGGTTCCCACACACAGGAAATCAATTGCCCAATTAGGGGAAAATCCCTCTTTTTCAACACTTCACTTAGGAGGCGGGGTCCTGACATGATTGCCACCTGACACATCCCAGGCCGCCCACACTGACAAAATCCAGCCCAATGTTTCAGGTCGATGACCCTTCATCAGAACTGGAAAAAGTTGGAGATGGAACAGGTTTTTAAGCAAGTGCAGGGGCAGGCCTGCCTTACATCCTATTACAGACCTTCCCGTTTGTTCTTTCCTCCCCTCCCCCCTTTCCCTGCCACTAAACCTGTTCCATCTCCAACTTTTTCCAGTTCTGATGAAGGGCCATCGACCTGAAATGTTAACTCTGTTTCTCTCTCCACAGATGCTGCCTGACCTGCTGAGTATTTCCAGCATTTTCTGTTTTTATTTCAGATTTCCAGCATCCGCAGTATTTTGCTTTTGTACTAGCGCAAAGGAAGATGGTTGTGGTGGTTGAAGATCAATCATCACAGCCGCAGGACATCGCTGCAGGAGTTCCTCAGGGCAGTGTCCTAGGCCCAAACATCTTCAGCTGCTTCATCAATGATCTTCCCTCCATCAAAAGGTCAGAAATGGCGATATTCGCTGAAGACTGCACAGTGTTCAGCGCCATTCACAACTCCTCAGATAACAAAGCAGTCCATGCAGACCTGGGCGACGTTCAGGCTTAAGATGATAAATGGCAGGTAACATTCGTGTCAAACAGATGCTAGGCAATGACTATCTCCAACAAGTGAAAGTCTAACCACTGCCCCTTGACATTCAATGGCATTACCATTGCCGAATCCCTCACCATCAACATCCTGGGGGACACCATTGACCAGAAACTTAACTGGACCAGCCACATAAATACTGTGGCAACAAGAGCAGGTCGGAGGCTAGGTATTCTATGGCAAGTGTCTCACCTCCTGACTCCCCAAAGCCTTTCCACCATCTACAAGGCACAAGTAAGGAGTGTGATGGAATACTCTCCACTTGCCTGGATGAGTGCAGCTCCAACAACACTCAAGAAGCTCGACACCATCCAGGACAAAGCAGTCTGCTTGATTGGCACCCCATCCACCGCCTTAAACATTCACTCCTTCCACCACCGGCGTACCGTGGCTGCACTGCAATAACTCGCCAAGGCTTCTTCGGCAGCACCTCCCAAACCCGCGACCTCTACCTAGAAGGACAAGGGCAGCAGGTGCATGGGAATACCACCACCTCCAAGTTCCCCTCCAAGTCACACACCATCCCGACTTAGAAGTATATCGCTGATCCTTCATCGTCGCTGGATCAAAATCCTGGAACTCTCTCCCTAACAGCACTGTGGGAGAACTTTCACCACATGGACTGCAGCGGTTCAAGAAGGCGGATCATCAGCACCTTCTCAAGGGCAACTAGGGATGGGCAATAAATGCTGGCCTTGCCAGCAACGCCCACATCCCATAAACAAATTTTTAAAAATGCAGGAGAATACAACCCATGCTGCCTGTAACCTCTTTCATGTCATCAGGTACCACCCCCCACCACATTCCTTCCTGTTGCCTGCTCCCAGCTCCCACTTTCCACAGACCCTTTTGTACTCTCAGGAATTTTTCTAGCTCAACAGGTTAATCACAGGTGCTGTTAATCTCAGATGTCTAAGAGAGCAGTTCATAATAGTAACGGAGCAGTTGTTAATATATTAACTGTGAGGCTTACTAGAAATAATGCTTTGAAAATTGAATCACCAGTTTATTTCAAAGTCTTTTGGAATAAACAAAGAAAGTCATAAATCCTCACAAAGAGAAGACACACCCTCTACATCAAAGTAGAAACATACTGATGCATGCCCAGAAATTCTGCAAACTGTGCGTGCTCAGAATGTCTAGGATACATAGAATTACAGAGGATACACGACACAGAAACAGGCCATTCGGCCCAACCAGTCCATGCCGGCGTTTATGCTCCACTCGAGCTTCCTCCCGTCTTTCCTCATCTACATCTATCAGCATAACCCTCTATTCCCTTCTCCCTCATATGCTTGTCTAGCCTCCCTTTAAATGCATCTATACTATTCACTTCAACCACTCCCTGTGGTAACGAGTTCCACATTCTCACCACTCTTTGGGTAAAGAAGTTTCTTCTGAATTCCCTATTGGATTTCTTGGTGACTATCTTATATTGATGGCCTCTAGTTATGCTTTTTCCCCACAAGTGGAAACATTCTCTCTGCAAGAGAGCGCGAGATTGGGCTAGCAATAAAATGGCACAACTGAACCGACCAGCGGGACTACAACAGAGCGTGAGAGCGGGCCAGAGATAAAAGGGCGCGACTGAACCGACCAGCGGGACTATAAGAGAGTGAGTCCGGAGCAGCGCCAACCGACCTGGGAGGGTAAGAAGTAGAAAGATTTAAAGTGGGACGTCATAGGAAAGCAGGGAAGTGATTGGTTGGTCAGTATTTCTCTTTTTCTTGGGCATTAGTTTAAATTAAGAGCCGGGATTAAAGACTAAACGTTCAGAACTTAAACATTTAATTAATTAAATACATTAGAGATGGCAGGGCAGGCGATGTGTTACTGCTGCAACATGTGGGAGCTGGTGGACACCATTGAGGTCCACGGCGACCACATTTGCAGTAAGTGTTGGATGCTTGAGGAACTTCGGCTCCATGTTGATGAGCTGGAGTCCGAACTTCAAACACTGCGACACATCAGGGAGGGGGAGAGTTACCTGGACACTGTGTTCCAGGAGGCAGTCACAGCCCTTAGATTAATTAATTCAAATTTGGTCTGTGGTCAGGGACAGGTGGGTGTGACTACGAGCAAGGCAGGTGACGTAAGAAAACTACTAGGCACTTGGTCTAAGTATTAAACAAAGCTTTAATCAACTGTTTTTCAACATGGAGATCTAGTTGTGTCCTTCACTAGTTCCTGTTAAAGAATGTCCTGAGCAAGCTGGGCCCATGCCCGAGTATTTATACTCCCCATGGACAGCGCCACCAGCAGGCCGCCCAGTATCATTTCATAAGTCATTTCCACATGAATAACAAGATTCATGTCATTCTTCCCGCCTGAAAGATTGGAAGTCCGGCGGCTTCCTTCTACCGAATTAATCGGACTAAGAATAGACGCAGTCATTTGGATCTACGTTGGAGGCTGGAAGGCACGTCTCCTCGGACCGTGTTTTGGTCCCTGGGTCACTTGGTTTGTACCGGCGGGCTGGCAGAGTCCGTGTTGCCTTGATCGACCTGAGGGGGACTGGGGTGATCGTGGCTCCGGGTGTGGGCCGCCACAGGCGCAGTGCTGGCTTCACCCTGCTCAGTAGTCGGTGACTGACCGGCATCCTGGCTTCGGGTGGCCATCCCGCGGAGAGCGCTCTATTCCCCGGGTTGATCCGGCAGAATAGGTGGCAGATCCCTTGACGTCCCGGGTAGGGCGTCATCCTCAGAGGAGCGCAGGGTATCGGCGTCATTAATACAGATCCCACTATCAATTGGGTCCATGGGACCGGTTGGGCAGGGAGCCAGATCCCGAAGTGACACTGTGGATTCCCAGCCATCAGGGTACCACACGTGCGCGTACATGGGATTGACATCCGTCAGTTCCACTTCGTCGACAAGGGGATCACTCTTAGAGGATCGGACGAATCTTCGGAGCAGCATGGGGCCAGGAGCTGCCAACCATGATGGTAGGGACGTCCCATGAGTGGAGCGACGCTGGAACCTGAAGAATCGTTCGTGAGGAGTAGCGTTGGTGGATGTAGAAAGAAGAGACCTGATGGAATGCAACGCATCAGGGAGCATAGTTTCCCACTGCTGGTCTGATAGGTTGTGTGACCTCAGTGCAAGACGAACAGCATTCCAAACGATGGCGTTGTATCTCTCAACCGGTCCGTTTCCAATAGGATGATATGGTGTCGTTTTACTTGTGGCGATTCCCCGTTGGGAAAGATAACTTTTGAGTTCGCTTAACATGAAGGAGGGACCCCGATCAGAGTGGATGAAATTGGCCATACCGCAAAGGGAAAAGACCTGATTGAGGCATTTGATCACTATGGAAGTAAGCATATTCGGACAGGGGAAAGCAAAGGGAAAGCATGAATATTCGTCCACCATAGTAAGCAAGTAGGTGTTTCGCGTTGAGGAAGGCAATGGCCCTTTAAAGTCAATGTTGAGTCGCTGCATAGGCTGTGTAGCGTGCATGAGCGAGCCAACCGACGGACGGAAGAATTGCGGTTTTAATTCTGCACAAATTCTACAAGTGGAGCATGTTCTTTTCATGTCTTCCGTAGAAAATGGGAGATTTTTAGATCACACAAAGTGCAACATATGGGTAACGCCAGGATGGCACAAGTCAGTATGAAGATCCGTAAGAGTCGAAGTTGACATGGAAGAGCAGAATGCACGCGTGAGGGTATCTGGGGCCACATTCTCTTTGCCGGGTTGATAATGTATGGTGTAGCCAAAGGTGGCCAATTCCATCCTCCAGAACTGTATTTTGTTATTCTTGATCTTCGTGTGTTTCCGGTTATCCAGCATAAAGGCCACAGAGCGCTGATCAGTTATGAGTGTGAAATGGTGACGAGCAAGAAAATTATTCCATTTACGTACTGCTTCGACGATAGCCGTAGCCTCCTTCTCAACAGGGGGATAATGGAGCTCGCTACCCTGCAAAGTTCTGGACAGAAATGCAACGGGTCGACCGCCTTGATTCAAGGTAGCCGAGATCACCACCTCCGATGCATCGCACTCGACCACGAAAGGGAGGTTTTCATCAATGGAACAGAGCGTGGCTTTTTCTAGTTGTTGCTTGGGGAGGTCGAAAGCTGAACTAGCCATCGAGTCGAACGGAAATGACTTCGCGTGAAACAAGGGCTGGACCTTGTCGGAAAAGTGGGGTATCCACTTTGCATAATAGGCAAACATGCCAAGGGCCCGATGAAGAGAGCCGAGATTCGTAGGAGGAGGGAGCTCCTGAAGCGGACGAAGTCGCTCCGGATCCGGTTTGATGACACCATTGCCCACCCAGTAGCCAAGGATGTTGACTGATGGTACTGATTTCACAGATTTGGACTCATTTAAGGTTAAGTTGCGACGACGGAGAACGTCAAGAAATTTCTGGAGGTTGGTATCATGTTCCTTCTGGTCATGACCAGCACTGGTGATATTATCCAGACATGGAAAAGTGTCCGTTAAGTTCTCCTGTTTGACTAGGCTGTCCATTGCCCGTTGAAAGATGGCCACCCCATTGGTGACCCCAAATGGAAGGCGACAAAACTGGTAAAGCGGACCATTGGCCTCAAAGGCCATATACTTTTTGTCAGAGTCCTTTAACGGTACTTGATGGTATGCGCTCTAAGTCAAAAGTTGAAAATACCCTGTAGTTGGCGAGGTTATTGACCATGTCATCGATGCGTGGTAGTGGGGAGGCATCCAGGTTGGTATACTGGTTAATAGTTTGCGAGTAATCGATGCAAAGACATTTCTTGTGTTGCTTCAGAGGATTTTTAACAACGATGAATTGAGCCCACCAGGAAGATGAACATGGCTCAATGATACTGTCAGCTAGAAGGCGAGAGATTTCTGCCTCGATAAAAGGATAGATCATCTTGGCTGAAACGTCGTGATTTAGTGACTATGGGCTTACATCGGGGGAGAAAGATTGGCAAACAAGGAGGGCTCGTCGAGCAAAGCCGCCGAAAGCGCCCATAACAGTACTTTGGAAATAGTAAGCTCCGGCTTTGGCCCTCCAAACTCGAAAGTGAGTTTTTTTGAGTTGTTTCTGGAAATCCTGCCCAGGAGCACATCACTGCATAAGTTTTTGAGCACCCCGAGCCGGGTGGAAAAATAAGTGCGGCCATTGAGAATAAGGTCAACAAGACAAAAGCCAGAAGAGTTGGTGGTCAGTGTCGTCAGAGCCATTACAATTTCCCTGTCCGAGGGGTAAATACACAGTTTTAACTTACTGACAGCCTGCTCACTGATGAAGCTGTCAGAGCTACATGAGTCGATTAATGCACTCAAAATGTGTCCATTTACCGAAACCCTTGTGGCTGCATGGGACAGGCTTTGGGGGAAAACAGTTGTAACACTAGTAGTGGCTCTTGGGGGAGGAGCAGTTTTATAGATAGCAGCTGCAACACTAGTAGAGGCTCTTGACTGGCATACTTTAGAAAAGTGAACTTTCTTATGGCAATGATTGCAGGTTGCATTACGAGCAGGACAAAATTTTCTATAATGGAATGCACCTCACAGAAGAAACACATCTTTTTAGATTGCCAAGATGCCGCTAGGGCTTCCGCCGGAGGCTTACCGGGGGAGTCACTAAAAGTGGTAGCAGCAGTCCGTGCATATGGTAAAAAAAATAGGCATCTGAATTTTTTTTGAGCTAAGTCTAGAGAATATGCCTGGTTATAGGCAGCTTGTAACCCAAGTGTTTTATTCTCCGACAGATGCTGGCTTATGAGGGGAGAAGCAATTCCGTTAATAAAAGAGTCATGAATTAATTCCTCCCGGTACTGCTCAGCTGAGACAGCTTTAACATTACAATCTTTGCTGAGCCTGTTGTAGGGTTCTCAAAATTCTCACATTCCCCAAAATTAGTAATAAAGGGACCCTGAAGGACAAAGTTATTAATAAGGGTACCCTAAAGAAAATGGCTTCTGGACCTCATGGCAGAAGCCTGCAAGATTGGAAAGCAGGACCCTGCATAAACGGCAGGCCAAATTCAAAAGGGCTTTGAAAAACCTGACATGCCTGGGCCTGTGAGAGACTTGTTATATCTGAAGCCAGACAACTAGATAATACAGAATACACATTCTTCATTTTGAAACAAATCAACTCAGGAAAGACTTAATCTTGTATCCATCAAACCTTTGCATAAATAATCGGTTACAGTTCGAAGTAGCTACCAAGCCAGGAAGATGCCGATTAAACATTATGAATAACAAACACCCAAGATATTAAAGCCATTTAGCAACGAGATAACCACCCCAAAAACAGTTAAGGTGAATGACTATAATCACCTCAGATGAGCCCACCAAAATTAGACAAAGAACTAATCCTGATTTGGCGCACAGATAAAAACCTCCAAAATAGTATAATTGTAGGCCCACCGGTAACCAAAAGTGTGCAGCAAGCGGGCAAGCGAGGCGAGACGAACGGCAAGGCCAACGAGCAAGCAGAGAAGGGCAGTGTGGAGAAGCGTTTGGGGATGAGCAGGCACACGCTCAGGTCCAAGTTTACTTGAAACACAAGGAAGCATTGGGGGACGAGCAGGCAGATGCTCAGGTTCAGAGGTACTCGAAACTCAAAGAAGCAGACCGGCATGGTGGGGCAGGCTTGACCGAAGACGACTAGGCTGCAACCGCAGCCTCACACGAGGAACGACCACGAGCACTGCGGTAACAAAGGGCCGGGTAAACCATACCTTCAGATCATTACCACTGCACAGGTAGTGATCTAGGCCACCGCGACCGAGCTAACACCGAAGACCGCCAACCGAACCCCAACCGCAACAAAACTTAGACGACCAGACCACCACCAGAAGAACAAAACCCGAAGTTTTCCACTCTACAAGGTAAAGTACCCAACAAAGACTTTGGCCTAGAAATTCAGTATAGCCACTTTTGGGGCGGTAAAGTCGGGCGGGCGCTAAAGTTTGCGCCCGGCGCAAAGTCGATGGCACTTCGCCGATATTCAGTAGCTTCGCCCTAAGAGGTTGCTTGAGCGCTAAAACTGGCGATGCACGCCTATCTTTAGGCGCTAAGCCGGCGGTGCTGAGGGATAGCGCCGAGGCCGGGCGCAGCGCAGGTGCGGTCATTTCTTGATTGACAGCAGACACCGTGGCGCCGGCCAGCTCTTAAAGGGGGAAGGGTCGACTTGCTCTGCTGCAACGGCCTGCACACTGCAGCCTTCCAGCTAGGCCTGAACACTGCTGGTGATCAGAAGGAGCCATGGCAACGGTACAGAAGGCCCGTGAGCGTGCCCTGCGCTTCTCAGCCCATGACTTGAAGGTGATGGTGACGGCCTTGGAGAAGAGACAGCACATCTTGTTCCCGGACACTGGCAGGAAGCCTCCCACCAGCGTCTATAGGAAAGCCTGGAGGGAGGTCGCCTGCTGGGTGTCGGCCACCGGCGATGCCCCCAGGGACAATGTCCAATGCCGGAAGAAGTTTAATGACCTGACCAGGATTGTCAGGGTGAGTACCCTTTCCAGTCTCCTCCTCATCCTTGAATGTACACCTGACATGATGGGCAAAGGGACCTGAAAGCCCTAATGGCCAGCCCTCAGCCAGCAGCTATGAGACAGTCATGAACATCAATTGCACATTCTGCACTTTACACCATGGGAGGCAGTGCACACCACATCAGGGCTACACACTGGCCAAGCTATTCCACCATGGGAGGCAGCGCACACCACATCAGGGCTACACCGTACTTACAGGCCATCCTTTCTCTTGCAGGCAAAACTTGCCAACAACCGAAGGCACCAGGAGCAGACCGGGGGAGGCCGCCCCCAGATCCAGGAGCTCACTCCCCTGGAGGAGTGCGTGAGTCACCTCATGGGACCCCGGGTGATTGGGCCCGTCGCCTGTGGAGATGCCAACCCTCTTCTGGGCCACAATGGTATGGACATCACCTTTTGGACCTCTCTCGTCGCACTTGCGCATCCGATCTACCTCCTTTGCCATTGTCCGACCAATGCGCTGAATGCCACCAGTCATGCCTCCCTCGCTGACGCCCTCTCCTCACTCTAAAGCTACTCTTGTGCCTTCCTGCTTTCAGCTGGTGACGAGGAGCTCCCTGAAGCTGCCAGTGACAGCCCCTCCCAGGAGGAGGAGGAACAGGAAGGCGGACCATCAGGGCAGCACTCAGGTGCGGCTGCAGATGCCGAAGTAGTGGACACGTCTTCCCTGGAGGAAGTGTCGGAGGGGAGTGTAGCTGCTGGGACCAGTGGCGTCCAGCAACCCAGGAGGGCTGCGGTTGGTCCGCGGCCTTCCCCCCAGAGGGGGGGAAGGATCGGAGGGGAGTGCAGTTGCTGGGCCCAGTCGCCGCCGGCAACGTGGCAAGGGTCGGCCAGCTCTGCCCCCTGCTCCCCAGCGGGCGAGTCCGGACTCCAGTCCAGCCACGTTCAACTCAGAGGAGGCACGCCACCTCGATCAAATGGCCCAGTATTCGGATCGCCGGCACACCGAGCTGATGGGGGTAGTGGCACGGATGCCCGAGGCCATCGAGTCCCTGGCTAGTAGTGTGCGCGAGTTCGGGGCCTCACATGCCGCGAGTGGCCGGCTGATCAGTGATGCCGTCCAGACAGTGGCTGCTCTGTTGCGGTCGCAGACCAGGGCAACAGGGGCACTGACTGCTGCCACACGCGCTGCGTCAGCCAGGCATCGCCTGGAAACCCGCCGTGCTGCAGCAGCACAGCGGGCTGCCCTTCGGCAGATTGGTGCGCATGCTGCAGTGCGGGCCCGTGCGAGTGCCAGATCACCAGCCAGGGCCGACCATCCGGCAGATTGCACACATTCCTCCAGCCGTCACCGCCACTCCCCCAGTGGCGCCTCAATGGCAAGCGGCTGCAAATGATGTTGGCCAGGCACAGCTGCGCCAATCACCAGCCGGCCCCTCGAGGGGCAAACCCCGTCTAGGCCACCCCCCAAGGGCATCTGCCGGAAGGACATCTAACCCTCAGGAGCCTTTCCCCAGCCTCGCAGCAGCCACTGGGCAGAGCTTGCGGAGGAGCAGCAGGCCGGGCAGGGGCCCCAAAAGGCTCGACAAGGTCTCGCCCTCGCGGCCCAATAAGTAGACGGTGTGGCCAAGTGTTATTTTATATGGCGATGCCTATGTTTCTTTTGGGGATGGTTGTTTTGTTTCTGGGGATGTTTTTTGGGTTAAGGCCGAGGATAAAGGCCATTTTTGAACAAATGTTCAGTTATTCCTCCCTAGGTTGTGGGAGTGAGTCATTTGATGTACTGTTTTTTGGGGCCGTTGAATGTTTCTGGGTTTCATGTGGGAAGGGGTTTCATTGGTCTAAAATAAAGATTTCTCTTTATTCAGAGAGTGTCCATGTTTGTTGGTGTAAGTGTTTGTTGCCTTCGCCGGCTGAGGGCTTGCGGAGCGGCTGCGTTCATGTTCCTTCATGGCCACAAGGCATTCCCTGACAGGGGGCTTAGAAGTGACGTTCAATAAGCTGCCGACGGACGGCCCTTGGACCATCTCGCTCCCTCCTGGGATGGTACTCCTCCTCCTCCTGCTCCTCCTCCTCATGCTCCTCCTCCTGAGGTGGTGGTCCAACGTGAGGTGGCAGTGCCCGAGTCCTGCGGAGAGCCAGGTTGTGCAGCATGCAGCAAACAACGACGAATTGGGACACTCGGTCCGGGGAATACTGCAGAGATCCGCCGGAACGATCCAGGCAGCGGAACCGCTGCTTGAGGACGCCAATTGTTTGCTCGATTATGTTCCTGCTCGCTTGATGACTCTCGTTGTATGCCTCTTCAGCAGGGGTCCTGGGCGCGCGGAGCGGGGTCATGAGCCAGGTACACAAAGGATAGCCTTTGTCCCCGAGAAGCCATCCTCTTGGGGGAGGCTGTGCCTCGAACATGTCACGCACAGTTGTCTGCCGCAGGATAAAGGCATCGTGGCTGCTGCCTGGAAAGCGGGCATTGACAGCTAGGATGCGCTGCTTGTGGTCACACACCAGCTGTACATTGAGGGAATGGTAGCCCTTCCGGTTGCGGTAATCCTCGGCATGCTCCACAGGTGCCCGCAAAGCCACATGCGTACAGTCAATGGCGCCCTGCACCAAGGGGAAGGCCGCGAATCTTGCAAATCCCAGTGCATGCTGATGCTGCCTCTCTAGGGCCATGGGGAAAGGCGATGAATTGGCGTCTCCTTCTGAAAAGGGCATCGGTCACCTGGCGGATGCAGCAATGCACGGCGAACTGGGATATGTTAGCAATGTCCCCAGCAGCGGATTGGAAGGAGCCGGTGGCATAGAAGTTCAAGGCCACCGTCACCTTCACCTCCACCGACAGAGACGTCCTGCTCCTGAGCTTTGGACGCAGATCTCTGCGAAGCAGATGGCAGATCTCTCCAACCACCTCCTTTCGGAATCTCAGCCTTTTTACACATCGCGCGCCACTCATGTTGAGGTAGGTGCGCTGCTGGCGGTATGCCCTGACTGGGTAAGGCCTATGTTGCCGACGCCTGTTGCCCCCTCTGCGTCTAGCCAGGGCTGCCCCTCTCACACCGCGTCTGCGAGCCCTACGGACATGACGCTGAAACTCAGCGTTGGCACCCCATGCAGCCCCCATAATATGCTGCCAGTCAGTCAAATATACAAGAGGCCACTTGCAATGCTCTGGCCTGAAGCCAAAAATACCTGAGCTAGTGTGGGCCCAAACCAGAAAGCTGTCTTCCTTGGTCTCTCTCCAGAAATCCGTTGCACAAGAGTGTTTGCTGCAAAATGCCTGCCCTTTATAGTGCAGGGTAAGTGCCCTTTAATTTACGCTCCCCGGGTCCCGCGTCGGCTCTGTTGCATTCCACTAAACAAGCGTGCGGGCCGCCGGCCGCACAATGGGGCGGTCCCACTGAAGTTCTGGATCGGGGCGCGCAAAGGGCGTTGCACGAGGATATGACGTCATTTTCTGCGCGCACAGGTGAGCGCGCGCTAAACTTTGCGCCGGCGCTAAATGTGTACTTAATTTGGGGCGAGGCGCAGATCGCGCTGCGCCCGGACGCTACACGCATAGCGCCCGAAATTCACTTCTCTTAAGGCGCTAACGGCTGGCGCAAGCAACTGAATTTCTAGGCCTTTACTCCCTATCTCTAATGGAGAAAAGAGGGTACTTTACTCAGACGACTCTACCACCGCGCCCTGGGACCACGTGACGACGGCAGGCCCCAAAGGGTGAACCCCAAAACCGCAACCGGCTTAAATCGACAGGGTTCGACCTGTCCAGAAACACTTATTGGTGAGCATAATCCCTGGCCCCTTATAGCCCAATCTAGTTAGATATTGAGGGTGGGACAAGGGTAGGGGGATTATTAATGTGATTTTTCCCTCGATGTGCCGTGTGTTTCCCATTCCTAATTAAGTGTACTCTTGTATGCCTGTAACTATTCCAGTAATTTTCAGTGTTGTAATTTTATTGTGCCTTTAATAAAAATACAGCTTTCTTGCACCAAACCAGTTGTCTACTCCAATTCTGTATCACCGCCTGTACCTAAGTCTGGTGTCTAGAACCCAGGGGTGCAGGAGCGATTCGAACCGCTCAAAGCCCAGTCAGAGGCAAAGCTGACTGCACACACGTCACCCCCCTACACTGCAAAGCTCTTGAAGGAATTCATCAAGTGATATCCCGGGTTGTTGTTGAGTTGTGGCCAGTAGGTGCCGAGCAAAAATTTTGTTTGGGGCCTTAACATATAGTTGCTGTAGTGTTTGGATAGCGGAGTCATAGTCTACACAGTCTTCGATAATGTCAAACACATGAGGGGATATATAATTGGCAAGCATTCATAACTTATTAGGAACATTCTCACCACACTCCTCGAGGAAGTTGCTGAAGGTACGATACCAGTATTTCCATACCTTAGCAGCTGTAAGTGGATTCGGGTCCAGGTCGAGACGGGCAGGTCTGAGTAGTTTCTCCATGATGGATTGATTACTACATCCAAGTTCCCTTCTACAGTTTGAATCATAGCTGTCTGTTCCCAAATCACTCAGAGCATGGAGTGGGTTGCAGTTGATTAAATTGATGTAAGAAAACTACTAGGCACTTGGTCTAAGTATTAAACAAGGCTTTAATCAACTGTTTTTCAACATGGAGATCTAGTTGTGTCCTTCACTAGTTCCTGTTAAAGAATGTCCTGAGCAAGCTAGGCCCATGCCCGAGTATTTATACCCTGCTGGACAGCGCCACCAGCAGGCCGTCCAGTATCATTTCATAAGTCATTTCCACATGAATGACAAGGTTCATATCAGCAGGTATAGGGACCCAGAAGGTAGTGGTGGAGGAGCCTCAGCCCTTGCTCTTGTCAAACAGTTACGAGGTTCTTACTCTCTCTGTGGGCGAGAGCAGGGACTGCAGTGAGGATGAGCAAAGTGACCACCGCAGCTTGATACAGGGAGCCATTCAAGTGGGGGGAGCAAAAAGAAATGCGGTAGTGGTAGGGGACAGTATAGTTAGGGGGATAGACACTGTTCTCTGCAGCCAAGAGCGTGAGTCCCGAAGGCTGTGTTGCCTGCCGGTGCCAGGGTGAAGGTCATCTCCTCTGGGCTAGAGAGGAACTTAGATTGGGAGGGGAAAGATCCAGATGTCGTGGTCCATGTAGGCACCAACGACATAGGTAGGACAAATAAAGAGGTTCTGCTGAGGGAGTATGAGCAGTTAGGGGCTAAATTAAAAAGCAGAACCACAAAGGTAATAATCTCTGGATTACTACCTGAGCCACGTGCAAATCGGCATAGGGTAAATAAGATCAGAGAGATGAACGAGTGGCTCAACGATTGGTGTGGGGGAAATGGGTTTTGATTCTTGGGGCACTGGCACCAGTACTGGGGTAAGAGGGAGCTGTTCCGTCGGGACAGGCTTCATTTGAACCAGGCTGGGACCAGTGTCCTGGCGAATTGAATAACTAGGGCTGTAGATAGGGCTTTAAACTAAATAGTTGGGTGGGGGAGGGGTCCGCTGAGCAGAAATTTAAAAAAGTCAAAGAAAAATGAGAAGGCAAAAGTGCAGGGTAACGGTAGGGTTAATGATAACCAGAGTGTGACAGGAAGGGACAGAACGTATACACATAAGAGTGCATCAGAAAGAGGGGTCAGATTAGGGAAAAATGGTAAAAAGACAAAATTAAAAGCTCTATATCTGAATGCATGCAGCATTCGTAACAAGATAGATGAGTTGACAGCACAAATAGAAATAAATGGGTATGATCTGATAGCCATTACAGAGACGTGGTTGCAAGGTGACTAAGGCTGGGAACTGAATATTCAGGGGTATTTGCCATTTCGTAAGGATAGGCAGAAAAGAAAAGGAGGTGGTGTAGCACTGTTAATAAGGGATGAGATCAGTGCAGTAGTGAGAAATGATACTGGCTTAGATCAAGACGTAGAATCAGTTTGAGTGGAGATAAGGAATAATAAGGGTAAGAAGTCACTGGTGGGAGTGGTCTACAGTCCCTCAGAGTAGCCACACTGTAGGACAGAGTATAAATCAAGAAATAATAGAGGCTTGTAAGAAAGGAACGGCTATAATCATGGGAGATTTTAATCTTCATATTGATTGGACAAAGCAAATTGGCAAAAGTAGACTTGAGGAATAGTTCTTAGTATGCGGGATGGTTTCTTGGAACAATATGTTGTGGAACCAACCAGGGAGCAGACTATTTTAGATCTGAACTGAAATAAATCAGTATTTGTAGGGAAATGGTGTTAGGGAAATTGACGGGATTGAAGGCCGATAAATCCCCAGGGCCTGATAATCTACATCCTAGGGTTCTTAAGGAAGTGGCCCTAGAAATAATAGATGCATTGCTGATCATCTTCCAACATTCGATGGAATCTGGAACAGTGCCCATGGATTGGAGGGTAGCTAAAGTTATTCAAAAAAGGTGGTAGAGAGAAAATGGGGAAGTACAGATCAGTAAGCCTGACATCGGTAGTGGGGAAAATGCTACAGTCCATTATAAAAGATATAATAGCAGAGCACTTGGAAAAAAGTGACAGGATCAGACAAAGTCAACATGGATTTACAAAAGGTAAATCGTGCTTGACTAATCTATTGGAATTTTTTGAGGATGTAAGTGGTAAAGTAGCTAAGGGAGAACCAGTGGATGTGGTGTATTTGGACTTTCAGAAGGCTTTCGATAAGGTCCCGCATAAGAGATTAGCATGTAAAGTTAAGGCACATGGGATTGGGGGCAAGGTATTGACTTGGATAGAGAACTGCTTGGCAGACAGAAAGCAAAGAGTTGTAATAAATGGGTCTTTTTCCGAGTGGCAGGCAATGACTAGTGGGGTACCGCAGGGATCGGTCCTTGGACCCCAGCTATTCACAATATATATTAATGATCTAGACAAGGGAACTAGATGTAATATCTCCAAGTTTGCAAACGACACAAAGCTGAGCGGGCGTGTGTGCTGTGAGGAGGATGCCGAGAAACTCCAGGATGATTTGGACAGGTTGGGTGATTGGGCAGAAGCATGGCAGATGCAATATAATGTGGATAAATGTGAGGTTATCCACTTTGGTGGCAAAAACAGGAAGGCAGATTATTATGTGAATGGCAATAGATTGGGAGAAGGGGAAGTGCAATGAGACCTGGGTGTCCTTGTGCACCAGTCGATGAAGGTAAGCATGCAGGTGCAGCAGGTGGTTACGAAGGCAAATGGTATGTTGGCCTTCGCAGCAAGAGGGTTTGAGTACAGGAACAAGGATGTCTTGCTGCAGTTGTACAGGGCCTTGGTGAGACCAGACCTTGAGTATTGTGTGCAGTTTTGGTCGCCTTATCTGAGGAAGGATGTTCTTGCCATGGAAGGAGTTCAGCGAAGATTCACCAGGCTGATGCCTGGGATGGCAGGAATGACGTTTGAGGAGAGATTGGGTCGATTGGGCTTATACTTGCTGGAGTTTAGAAGAATGAGAGGGGATCTCATTGAAACTTATAACATTCTGACAGGACTGGATAGACTTGATGCAGGAAGGATGTTCCCGATGGTCGGGGAGTCCAGAACCAGGGTCACAGTCTAAGGGGTAAGCCATTTAGGACAGAAATGAGGAGGAATTCCTTCACCTAGAGTGGTGAACCTGTGGAATTCTCTACCACAGAAGGCAGTAGAGGCCGATTCATTAAGTATATTCAAGAAGGAGTTGGATATATTTCTTAAGGCTAAAGGGATCAAGGGGTATGGGGAGAAAGCAGGGACAGGGTACTGGATTTGGATGATCAGCCATGATCGCATTGAATGGCGGAGTAGGCTCGAGGGGCCGAATGGCCTACTCCTGCTCCTATCTTCTATGTTTCTATGTATCTGGTAATGTGTAACGAGGCTGGATTAATTAATGATCTCGAAGTGAAGGATCCTCTTGGGAAGTATGAACATAGCATGGTAGAATTTCAATATAGTCAAGCAGAGTCAGCATGGTTTTATGAAAGGGAAATCATGTTTGACAAATTTGCTGGAGTTCTTTGAGGATGTAACAAGCAGGGTGGATAAAGGGGAACCAGTAGATGTCGTGTATTTGGATTCGATAAGCTGCCACATAAAAGGTTACTGCACAAGTTAAGAGCTCACAGGTTTGGGGGTAATATATTAGCATGGATAGAAGAGTAGCTAACTAACAGAAAACAGAGAGTCGGGATAAATGGGTCATTTTCAGGTTGGCAAACTGTAACTAGTGGGGTGCCGCAGGGATCAGTGCTGGGGCCTCAACTATTTACAATCTATAGTAATGACTTGGATGAAGAGACCGAGTGTAATGTAGCCAAATTTGCTGATGATACAAAGATAGGTGGGAAAGCAAATTTTGTGGAGGATGCAAAGAATCGCCAAAGGTATATAGATAGGCTAACTGAGTGGGCAAAAATCTGGCAAATAAAAAAGCAAATTATTATTTGAATGGGGAGAGGTTACAAAATGCTGAGGTACAGAGGGATCTGGGGTCCTTGTACATGAAATCACAAAAAGTTAGCATGCAGGTACAGCAAGTAATTAGGAAGGGAAATGGAATGTTGGCCTTTGTTGCAAAGGGAATGGAGTATAAAGTCCTGTTACAACTGTACAGGGTGTTGGTGAGACCACACCTGGAGTACTGCGTACAATTTTGGTCTTCTTATTTAAGAATATTCTTGCATTGGAGGCAGTTCAGAGGTTGATTCCAGAGATGAAGGGGTTGTCTTATGAAGAAAGGTTGAGCAGGTTGGGCCTATACTCATTGGAGTTTAGAAGAATGAGAGGGGATCTTATTGAAACATAAAAGATTCTGAAGGGGCGTGACAGGGTAGATGCAAAGAGGATGTTCCCCCTCATGAAGGAATCTAGAACTAGGGGGCATAATTTCAGAATAAGGGGGCACCCATTTAAAACGGAAATGAGGAGGAATTTCTTCTCTCAGAGGGTCGTGAATCTTTGGAATTCTCTTCCCCAGAGAGCTGTGGAGGCTAGGTCATTGAATATATTTAAGGTGGAGATAGACAGATTTTTGAATGGTAAGGGAGTCAAGGGTTATGGGGAGCAGGCAGGGAAGTGGAGTTGAGCCCAAGATCAAATCAACCATGATCTTATTGAATGGCGAAGCAGGCTCGAGTGGCCAAATTACCTACTCCTGCTCCTACGTCTTATGTTATGTTCTTAGGTGGGGTTTCCCATGATCAGCCATGGTAGGAAAGGGGATGAAAGCACTAGCTGTGCTGATCTGTTTAATGGATATTTGAGCAGCACATTGGCTGATACTGTAGTTCATCCCAATGCTGTTTTAGAATGAAGTGGTGGAATAACAGTTGAACGAGGAGGTGACCTTGACTGCTACTGACAGGGCCATCCCTATGAAGTGGGTTTACAGCAAGTGTTCTTTCAACTCACTCCCTGTTGATCTGGAAGCTGCAGAGTCAGTTCCCCATAGTCAACATTAAGTAGGTGTGCCAGTGCCTGCCGATACAGTTGGTAGCATAATGGCAAGTGCTGTCTGGTGAGTGGTGCCAGTTGATCTCCCTGGCATGCCTTCATGCATCTCGTCATTTCAACCATTCAGGTTGGGAAACCCAGGAGAATGGGTTTTCTGCAGGCCCTGCTGAATTTAACAGCAGGACCTGATTTGTATTTCAAAGCTCTGTTTCCCACCCACAGCCAGCCAGATTGAGAGTCTGGCTGGCTGTGGGCGGTTAGGCCTGCAGCACTAGGCCGCAGAGAGGAGGGAGGGAGGGATCAAGTAAGGGCTGGGATGGGTGCGCGGGAGTGGGGGTGTGGTCAGGAGCCAGAGCATCATGGCGGGAGTGGTGGGGAGAGGCTTGGGGCTGACCGGAGGAGGATCGGAGGGGAGGGGAAGAGAGAATCGGGGCTGACCGGAGTAGGATTGGGGGAGCGGGGGGCGAAGAGGGGATCGGGGTCTACTGGAGGAGGATCAGGGCCAGAATATTGGGTGGGGGGGGGGGGAATTGAGGCCGGAGGAGCATCGGGGCTGGAGGGGGAGTCCGGGAAGGCGATCAGAGGTCTCGTGGGGTGTGGTAAACCACTGTTATTTGGTAAACCACTGTTATTGTTTTCATTGTTGTTCACTACCGTTATCGTTATTGCACAGTTACCTCTCGCTACTCACTGTGTACCAATGCATGCCTCAGCTGGCTCCGCCTACATGACCTGGTATAAAGGTGGCTGCCCGGCAACCCACTTCCTTCTTGGAACCAGTCGTCCACGAGAGGCATGCTCTGTTCTTTAGTTAATAAAAACCTTTTCATTACTTTCCTAATTCATCGCCTTTTATGGAGTAATTGATAAGCGTATCAATTTTATTAACTAAAAGTAAAATGTCCGGAACTGAGCAGCAACAACAGCAGGCGTGCTTGGACCTCGACCCCCAAGCGGCGGGTTCATCTACCAATTTCGAACACTGGCTGAGCTGCTTTGAATCCTTCCTAGAAGCCTCCGCCGTGACATCGGAGAACAAATTAAAAGTCCTGACCGCCCAGGTGAGCCCTCAAGTATATACACTCATCCGGGACGCTACTACGTACACGGCGGCTCTCGACCTGCTAAAAGGGCAATACACGCGCCCAGTGAATACGATTTACGCCAGACACCTCCTGGGATCCCGCAGGCAGCAACCGGGGGAATCGGTAGAGGCATTTTTACGGGCGTTACAGACGCTCTGCAGGGACTGCGACTGTAAGGCGGTAACGGCTGCGGCGCACGCGGAGGGACTTACCTGCGATGCCTTCGTTAAGGGCCTCCAGTCCGACTACTCCCGGCAGAGACTGCTCGAAAGCAAGGAGCTCGACCTGAAGACGGCCGTAGCCCTCGCGCTCTCACTAGATGCGGCCCACCGAAACCTCGAAGCATACGCACGTAACGGGGCCGCACCATGGTCATCGCGACCTTGGGACATGGGACCGCCGCCCCCGGTACCAACGACTGCAACGATGTCCCGTAACCAGGCCCAAAAATGCTATTTCTGTGGCCAGTTAAAACACCCCAGAGCGCGCTGCCCGAAGACCGCTACCTGCGGGAAGAAAGGCCATTACGCCAACACCTGCAGAGGGAAACCCGCGAACGCCAGCAGCGCTGCGTGTGAACCGTGGGGGCAGCCATCTTCTCCGCCATTTTGTGCACCTCCGGCCGCGTGGGGATCGGAATCATGGCCGCCGCCATTTTGCCTGCCGCACTCAACCGCCAATTTGTCTCCGGACTCGACCACCGTCTCGTCGGACGACCATATCAGCTCACTCAGCCATACACTGGCCTCCGTTACGCTGGATCAAGCCCTCCCTCATCATCTGTCCAGGTCCATGATGGGCATTACGGTAAACGGCCGCGCCACTACTTGCCTGTTTGACAGCAGGAGCACGGAGAGTTTTATTCACCCTGACACGGTGCGTAGCCACTCCCTCACGGTCCTGCCAACACGCCATCGGATTTCTATGGCGTCCAAGTCCCATTCAACGGACGTCGGCGGCTACTGTGTGGTGACCCTTTCGGTTAGGGGCACCGAATATAAAAATTTTAAACTTCTTGTCCTGCCCCGTCTTTGCGCTGCCGTTCTGCTAGGGTTGGATTTTCAGTGCCACCTCAAAAGTGTCACATTGGCATACGGTGGACCCCTTCCCCCACTCTCAGTCTGCAACCAACAGCTTTTAAATCGCCCGCCGCGCACCACTTGCAGCCTTTCCACACTCAAAGTCCCCCCCCCTCCCTTGTTCGCTAACCTCACCCGCGACTGTAAACCCATCGCTATCAAGAGCAGGCGGTACAGCGCCGGGGACAGAGCTTTTATTAGCGCTGAGGTGGAGCGACTCCTGAAGGAGGGCATTATCGAAGAGAGCACCAGCCCATGGCGAGCCCAGGTTGTAGTCGTTAAGACCGCCGATAAACGCCGCCTGGTCATCGACTACAGCCAAACCATAAACCGGTACACCCAGCTGGACGCATACCCCCTTCCCTGCATATCTGATATGGTCAATCAGATTGCGCAATACAGGGTATTCTCCACCATTGACCTTAAATCAGCATACCACCAACTCCCTATCCGCCATGAGGACCGCCAGTATACCGCCTTCGAGGCAAACGGCCATCTCTACCACTTCCTTAGGGTCCCCTTCGGCGTCACCAACAGGGTTTCGGTCTTCCAAAGGGAGATGGACCGGATGGTTGACCAGAACGCGCTGCAGGCCACCTTTCCCTATCTGGATAACGTCACCATCTGCGGCCACGACCAGCAGGACCATGACGTTAATCTAGCAAAATTCCTCCGTACGGCCCAGCGGCTGAATCTAACATACAATAAAGAGAAATGTATGTTTCACACCACGCGCCTTACCATCCTCGGCTGCGTAGTGGAGAACGGAGTCATCAGGCCCGACCCCGACAGAATGCGCCCCCTTATGGAGCTCCCCCTCCCCCACTGCCTAAAAGCACTGAAGAGATGCCTGGGGTTTTTCTCTTACTATGCTCAGTGGTTGCCCAACTATGCAGACAAAGCCAGACCCCTCATCAAGTCCACCTCCTTCCCCCTGACATCAGAGGCGGGTGCTGCCTTCACTCTTATCAAGAGTGATATTGCGAAGGCCACAATGCACGCAGTGGATGAGTCCATCCCTTTCCAAGTGGAGAGCGATGCATCCGACTTCGCCCTAGCTGCAACCCTTAACCAGGCGGGGAGACCCGTGGCCTTTTTCTCAAGGACTCTCCAGGGCCCCGAGATTCGACACTCCTCTGTCAAAAAGGAGGCCCAGGCTATTGTGGAAGCGGTGCGACACTGGAGGCATTACCTGGCCGGAAAACGATTTACCCTTCTCACTGACCAGCGTTCAGTTGCTTTTATGTTCAATAATAAGCAGAGGGGCAAAATCAAGAACGACAAGATCTTGAGGTGGAGAATTGAACTTTCCACCTACAATTACGATATCTTGTACCGGCCCGGGAAACTCAATGAGCCCCCAGATGCTCTATCACGAGGTACATGCGCCAACGCGCAAGTTGATAGACTGCGGACCCTCCACAATGACCTCTGCCACCCCGGGGTCACCAGATTCTGCCACTTCATTAAGTCCCGCAACCTGCCCTACTCCATCGAGGAGGTCAGAACTATGACCAGGAACTGCCAAATCTGTGCCGAATGCAAACCGCATTTTTATAGGCCAGACAGAGCAAGCCTGATCAAGGCCACTCGCCCCTTCGAGCGTCGACTTTAAGGGGCCCCTCCCTTCCTCTGACCGCAACGTGTACTTCCTCAACATTGTTGATGAGTACTCCCGTTTCCCGTTTGCCATCCCTTGCCCAGACATGACCAGTATCACGGCCATCAAATGCCTGAATGACCTCTTCGCCTTGTTCGGGTTCCCCAGCTATATACACAGCGACCGGGGCTCATCTTTCATGAGCGACGAACTTCGTCAGTACCTGCTCGCGAGAGGTATTGCTACAAGCAGGACCACCAGCTACAACCCCCGGGGGAACGGCCAGGTGGAAAGAGAGAACGCGACGGTTTGGAAGGCCGTCCTCTTAGCCTTAAAATCTAAGGGCCTTCCGACCTCTCGCTGGCAGGAGGCCCTCCCTGCGGCGCTCCACTCCATCCGGTCACTGCTTTGTACTGCCACTAATGCCACCCCTCATGAGCAAATGTTCGTTTTCCCCAGGAAGTCCACATCGGGAACCTCGCTACCGACATGGCTGACTTCTCCTGGGCCCGTCCTACTGCGGAGGCACGTGAGGGCCCATAAAATGGACCCCCTGGTCGAGAGGGTGAACCTCCTACACACCAACCCCCAGTATGCCTACGTGGCATACCCAGACGGGCGGGAGGACACGGTCTCCATACGAGACCTTGCACCCTCGGGCGCCCCTGAATCACCACCGTTATTATCCACCACTTCTCCCAACCCAACCCCTGTAGACAGCATGCCGGAGCCCCAGGACCCTTCGTCGACCACTCAGACACCAGACTCGACGTTGGATACTGCAGCACCGCCGCCGCTGCTACGACGATCAGGACGGCATACAAGGCCTCCTGATAGACTTACCTACACGAACTTTTAGTACACTTCACCCCGCCGGACTCAATTTTAAACAAGGGGTGAATGTGGTAAACCACTGTTACTTGGTAAACCACTGTTATTGTTTTCATTGTTGTTCACTACTGTTATCGTTATTGCACATTGTTACCTCTCGCTACTCACTGTGTACCAATGCATGCCTCAGCTGGCTCCGCCTACATGACCTGGTATAAAGGTGGTTGCCCGGCAACCCACTTCCTTCTTGGAACCAGTCGTCCACGAGAGGCATGCTCTGTTCTTTAGTTAATAAAAGCCTTTTCATTACTTTCCTAATTCATCGCCTTTTATGGAGTAATTGATAAGCGTATCATGGGGGGACTCCGATCATGGGGGGCAGGGTGGGTGAGGCAGGGACGCTGGATTCAGCAGGTAAGTGGAAAGGTACTTAACTCATGGATCCAGCAGTCGTCGCCTTGCTTTAGCTGGCGGGTTTCCCAAGGCCTACTAAACCCGACCAGCCAGTGTTATATTTGTAATGGTGGTTAAATCTTTGGCACACCAGTCTCATTATAATATTTAAATGGCCGGCCTGCCTCCTGGGAGCGGGTTGGCTGACAACGCCCTGCCTCCGTTAAAACCGCAAATGGGCGGGTTGGAGGCCGGGTGGGAGATTAAAAAGTGTTAAAAAGCCAAATCCCGACCCCAACCCACCTGTTTTTTGTGATTAAAATTCTCTCCCCACCCCACCAAGTTATTAATTTAACTTGACTTGCCGACTGCCACGGGACTCTGTTGCTTAGTTAGACACCTTGATACTCCCTGAGCTCCTGTGAGAGTTTGTATTGGAGGAGACTTAGAGGCTGATTTCCCTCTATGCTTTGTTTCAGTCTGCAGCGGACGGCCTGTAAAGCTCGCTGGTGTTCAAACCTATTTCTTACTGACTGTTTCATCTCTAACCTATACGCACACTCATTTTCTAAACCTATCCCCTGTTGTCTCATACGTACAATTTCTATACTTATCCCCTGCTAACTGTATTTCTAACTCTCTAACACTGTCTCATTTTCTCAACTGACCATGAGTTTGAATTTCTGCGGAGTTCTCGCGATCTTAAGTGGAAGCCCCAGAGAAACGGGACACTGTCTCACTGGGGTTTCCGCAGATCTTCCACAGAAGTTATGACACACAATTGGAGAACCCCAGTAGAAATTCAGTCCCTATATCTCTCACTAGCAGAATCACAGTCCTAAGCTTTTCTCAGAATCTGAGCTGAACCCAGTGGCTGAACAACTTTATTGAGGCTTTAACTTTTTTCCCAATATTTCTTGCCTGCTGCTCCTGCTAGAATTCCACTGATGTTGCAATTTTATCCAATGCAGATTCCTCCTTGAAAAAACAAGGTACCAAACCTCTGCGTTTCCGCTTTGGGCGCAATCGGCGATCTGGGAACAAATTGCACTAAAGATAGCGCCCGTTTTGAGGATTGTCTTTTTTTTCTTAAGTTTCCGCTCAAACTCATTTACATATCGGGATCCCCAAATCTGCCATAAACCAGCACAATTGGACAGCGTTTTAAAACATAATTTCTAAAAAAAATGTTGCTTTAAAAGCTATTCCTTGATATATTTAAGAGTGTAACTTGATGCAGTTTGATTAACACAGCTGACGATGGATTTTTCACAAAAAATAGGCATTTTTAATCACAGTGTCAATCCACCACCTGCGAATAACCCGATTTTATATTCCTGAAAATGACTTAAAAAAAATACTGTATACAGAACCATTTGCTAGCTAGATTGGGGTACAGTAGTCAGTTGCTTAGTAAATTTAAAAAAAAATTACATTCAAAAGTTTTTAAAGCATACCTATTCATGTCCTTGCGCCCAAAAGAACCAACTTAATTTTCAGAGCCTCCTCGAAGGCCTGCAAACGAACGCAATTAACGGAAACTCCCAAAGGTGATTAATTTGATCTGGAGCGTGGCCAGGGTTGTGGGCGGGGCCTGCTTCTAGCCCAATTATTTTTTTAAACCAGCACAAAAGATCGCAGAAACTTGATTTGCTCTGAATGTAATTTGCACTTAAAATTCCGTGATCTTTTGCGCGAGTTACGCCGATTTCGGGTTAATTGTACCGAAAAATCAGTGCAACCGAGCGGAAACTCTACCCCCTAATTTCTATGGATCGCAAAAAATATCCCCAGATACAGGCGGTTAAGGAGCTCCATTTAAAATGACCAATAAAGTATTAAGTGATCCTTTTGGAAGAAATGAAGCATAGACGTAAAGCACAAAATCCCAACCTTCTGATCTCGTTAAATTACCAGAGCCCCTAGACTAATAGAAAAATATTTATCAGCAAATGGCTTCAGTGCATGACCCCAATTAGACTGAGAGATCAGCTCCAGAGCAAGTTGGTTGGTAAATAGTCCAGAAGGCATAGTAAGTACAAATGTATATATATTAAAAAGGCTGCAACAATGATGAAGTACAAGAGTGCAGAAGAGGAAGGTTGAGACATTGAAATCATTTGAAGCAGTGGTAACAAGTTTTAACATTGACTTATAAAGTAGGTTATACAGAACACTAATAGCCCACAGCTTATAAGATATGAGGTGGAATAGGGCCGAGGCCAGGGTTGAAAGTGAAGTCGAGAAAGCTGAAATGAAATGAGAAACCAGGATGGAAAGGGAACTGAGAAGGGACAGATAAAATATGGATGTGGAACTGAGATGATAGAACAAATCTGATTGCACTAGATCAGACCAGAGCAAAACAAAATAGAAGTGAGATGATGGAACAGGTTAGACTAAAGATGAACTAGTAGAAGAGCAGGCTAATACAGAACTCCACGAGCGCTGTGCAGTATGTAGTGAACCTGGTATCAACATCCATGAAAGCAACTCTCTTGCTGTGCAGTACAAGGTAACTGAGCTGACATTTAGTCAATTATTGTGTTCAGAGACAGGAACTAAAAATAGTAACACGGAGCAGCAGGTGCAGTCTAATAGCTGATGCTCGATTTGTACCTGAGTAGTGATGAGATCTCTTATATCCAAGATAAGCCATTTGTGCCTTTACAGTGATAGCCTGAAATAATTACACGAGATGTAATTTATCTTGCATTGAGTCCTCTAAGATCTACCAAGAGTCATTTCAATTTTTGAGATTATAAAGCAATTTGCTTTACAAGGCTTCATTTACCTACTCACAGTGTGGAATGAATGAACAAGTGAGGAAACTGGGAAAAATTACAAGGTTAGAAGTACAGATGTGCGTGGGTGGAGGTATAGTCAAGGTTGACAGCTAACCATTGGGATAGTTCACTTTAATAAGAAAATCCCAGTAATCAGTATAAGAGAGAGTGCCATTATAGCTCATTACAGACCTGTACTGAGCTATCAGTCTCTACAAGAGCACCAACGCATGTTGGTCATTAGATATGCCCTTCATACCTCTACAGGCATCCAGTATGTTCAAAGTGAGATGTTAAATAAATATATTCTACTGCATTGCTTCATAATCCTATATATGTGCCAACCTAGAAAACTAGTAAAAGCTGACCAACAGCTTCAAACAAGCTGCTAACTCCTGAACAGCTCTGAATATCGACCTATGATGTGCAGAGATAATCTATGACATGAAGACAGTGAGTTTGACAGGGAATGTAGCGGGAAATGGGCTTGTCACAACCTAAGGTATCGGTTAGCACAGTTAGCAGCAATTACTGAAGAGGGATGTCAGTGCTAAAAGGCATGAGAAATATTTTCTATAGGGCATGCCTCAAAATTTTTATTTGTGACACCTATTTTGGTGAACTTCTCGCCATTTTGAAGCCTACTGTAATTCTGAGTGTGATCTCAACATAATTTTTTTAATTAAAAATCATAATCGCATAACCCAACCCACCCCATCACTATTTTATTTCTAAACTTTAGCAATTCCACAAGTACAGTGACAGGAACTGTCATTAAAATATTTTTTTTAAAGTTAATGGCTGGAATTTTCATTACCTGTGCGAGTCGTGTGTGGGTGGTCGGCATGGCGGGTCGGAACCGCTTTCTTCTTATCATCCCGCTCCTCAGAGTGACTTTCCGTTAATGGCGCCTATTAAGGCAGGCCTGCGAGTTTTCCGGCCCTATTAAATGGTGCGGGTCTGATGACATCAAAGGTGACTCATTTCCAGCGGGGATATTTAAAGCAGCCTCATTCCATTTAAAGGTTCATCTAGGAGTGTACAGGGAGGATATATCACCACCTGGTTATTGCTCAGCCTTGCACAGATGGCTTCACAAAGACAGAGGGCTGCACCCAGGTTTTCAGATGACTCCCTACATATTCTTGTGCAGGGAGTCAGAGCAGCTGATGGGCGCAGGAGACCTGCCCAGGAAACAAAAAAATCCTGGCTCCAAATTGCAGAGGAAGTGAACAACAGGGATGTGGAGGACCTGGGTGCAGTGCCGGAAGCGCTTTAATGATCTCATGAGATCAGGAAAGGTGAGTGCAAAGCCACACTCACCTTCACCCTGCTGTGCCTCTCATCACAGCCCCATCACACTTCCTTCCCAAGCCTACTCCTGCACATTATTACTCACAACAACATACCTTGCACGTCCATCCATCCCTCTCTATGTACATACTCACATCCCCATCTGACGAACCACCCCAACACTCACCCTCATCCTAATGCAATCATACCAATTAACAACACACAAGGAGGCCATTTGGCATTGGCAATACACTCCCTCAGAGTCACCTTCTAAAGATGTAACCTACATATTTCTTACACTCATGCCATCACTCTCACTCAATCTTCTCTTCTTTCCCGCCTTGCAGGAGAAAAGAGTGCACAACAACAGGGAGAGGGAGAGAACCGGAGGTGGTCCTCCATCCTTCACCACTTTGACAGCAGCAGAGGAGGTCACCCTGGAGGTGTCAGGAGTTGCGGAGCAGCTGGTGGTGGGAGACGGAGAGAGGGGGACATCCCAGCAACTTGGTGACAGAGTTACATCTCATACAGCCACATGGCATACAGCAGTCACTCATATTGTGACTGATATCAGCAGCCAGTGAATGTTCATCATGTTCATAATGGTATTGTTACCCATTCTTAATATAACATTTCTAAATCATCTCTTTACTCTCCCACAGGTCCATCAAGAGCCTATCCCACTGTCCAGCCGGAAGAGGAAGATGACGCCTCAGAGGAGTCTCCAGCCTCTGAGGACGCACCATCACCAGACCTAAGCGCACCCAGCAGCAGCGCAGAAACGCACACCTCAGTGGGTCCTGTGTGACATAGAGTAGTGTTGTCACCTGGTGTCTCACAAGTCAAAAGTGAGCAAGAGGAGATGGTGGAGACAGGGACAGCAGTGGAGACTCCTCACCGGAGGGCACAGGACGCTCCCAGCTCTGCTCAGCTGCACGAAGATGCTCAGCCTCGGGGACCATCCAGAAAGAGGGTGATCCTGGAGGTGCAGCACGAAGTGCAGGAGGCTCTCACAGGTTTTGCGGCCGCGATGTCTGCAAATGTGCAGAGAATGGAGGAGTCCATCTTTAACATGAGCACCACAATGTCGCAGGAAATGGCGACTGTAGGCTCTTCCATGGAAAGGATGGCACTTGCATGGAGCAGCTAATGCGCCACTCACATGAGCACATGCTATCTATGGAGAACAGATGGCAGAGGCTCATAGACCTCCTCTCTGGGAGGGGTGTTAACGTAGACTTGGGTACTCATGGCCCCACTGATGTGCAGCAAGGTGCTCTCCAGCTCCTTGCTAGCAGGGAAGTGCAGGTGGCCCTTGAAAGGGATGATGGTGAGAGGGGACATGGAAGTGGGGGCTCCTCTCAAAGCATTCACACTTCTCCCCTGTTGCCCCCCCCACCCCTTCAGTCAGAGCCCCAGATGCCTCCTGGGATCGCGATGGCCGAGTCTGTCCCTGCACAGTCACAGGAGGAGCAGACTTTGGTGGGGCCATCACAGACTCCAAAACCCAGAGGACATCCTCCAAAAGTGTCTACACAGTCGCAGCAGGGAAGTGAGCAGGCTCTGCTGAAGCCACAGAGGTTGCACCTCGTAGAAGCACGCAGAAACGAAAAATGACATAGAAGTAGATGCAGGAGGGTAAGCACATGGGTGTTTAAAGAAGTGTTTTTGTTAAGGTTCCGTTACTGTTATGTCACATATAAAACGAGTTATTTTCGTCATTTTCCAGTCATGCCGATTTTTGTATGCTAATTTGGAAGTGGCTGAGTGAATTGGAGTGAATGGTGAGACATAACGTTACCTCCAGCGATGTGAGTCAGTGTGAAAGGAATGGCTTGGTCATTGTAGGGATGCTTTTTGGTGTTGTTGGGGGTGGGCGGGGGGGGTGGTTGGAACCTGGCACAGCATGTGGCAGCCATATTGGTGTAATGCAGGAAGTTAAGTAAACCTGGCCATGACGAGGCCACCCCTGGCCTCCCGGGCAGCAATGTGCTCCAGTGTTGCTGGCATCTGGACCACAGGTTTCTTCTGCTCCTCCTCCTCATCTTCCTGATGATGCTCCTCCTCCTTCTGCTCTGAAGAGGCTGTGCACTCTGCACCTTGCTCCTCATGCAGCGCTAATCCTCGTTGCTGCGCTATGTTGTGCAGCACGCAGCAGATGACGATGATTCTGGAGGCCACTGTTCAGTGTTCAGTCTTTGCCCAGTCTCTTTCCACCTACATTCACGACTCTTCCGATGCCCTCCGCCACTTTAACAGTTTCCAGTTTCCTGGCCCAACTGTCTCCTTTTCACTATGGACGTACAATCCCTCGACACCTCCATCCCCCACCAGGACAGCCTGAGGGTGCTTACTTCTTCCTTGAACAGAAGCCCAACCAGTCCCCATCCACCACCACCCTCCTCTGCCTGGCTGAATTGTTCTCACATTGAACAACTTCTCCTTTGACTCCACTCACTTCCACCAAATTAAAGGTGTTGCTATGGGAGCCCGCATGGGCCCTAGCTATGCCTAGCTTTTCGTGGGATATGTAAAACATTCTTTGTTCCAGTCCTACTCAGGTCCCCTCCCTCACCTCTTTTTCTGGTACATTGATGACTGTATCGGTGCTGTTTACTGCTCTCGCCCTGAACTAGAAAATTTCATTCACTTTGCTTCCACTTTCCACCCTTCCCTCACCTACAAATGGTCCATCTTCGACTCTTCCCTTCACTTCCTCGACCTCTCTGTCTCCATTTCTGGGAATAGGCTATCGATAAATATCCACTATAAGCCCACTGACTCCCACAGCTACATGGACTATACTTCCTCCCACCCCACTTCCTATAAGGACTCTATATCATTCTCCCAGTTTCTCTGTCTCCATTCTGACGATGCCACCTTCCTTTTTTTTATTCGTTATTGGGATGTGGGTGTCGCTGGCAAAGCCAGCATTTATTGCACATCCCTAATTGCCCTTGAGAATGTGGTGGTGAGCCACCTTCTTGAACCGCTGCAGTCCATGTGGTGAAGGTACTCCCACAGTGCTGTTAGGTAGGGAGTTCCAGGATTTTGACCCAACGACGATGAAGGATTGGCGATATTCTTCTAAGTCAGGATGGTGTGTGACTTGGAGGGGAACTTGGAGGTGGTGGTGTTCCCATGCGCCTGCTGCCCTTGTCCTTCTAGGTGGAAGAGGTCGCGGGTTTGGGAGGTGCTGCTGATGAAGCCTTGGCAAGTTGTTGCAGTGCATCTTGTAGCTGGTACACACTGCAGCCACGGATTGCTGGTGGTGGAGGGAGTGAATGTTTAAGGTGGTGGATGGGGTGCCAATCACGCGGGCTGCTTTGTCCTGGATAGTGTCGAGCTTCTTGAGTGTTGTTGGAGCTGCACTCATCCAGGCAATTGCAGAGTATTCCATCACACTCCTTACTTGTGTCTTGTAGATGGTGGAAAGGCTTTGGGGAGTCAGGAGGTGAGACACTCGCCGCAGAATACCTTGCCTCTGACCTGCTCTTGTTGCCACAGTATTTATGTGGCTGGTCCATATAAGTTTCTGGTCAATGCTGACCTCCAGGATGTTGATGGTGGGGGATTCAGCGATGGTAATGCCGTTGAATATCAAGGGGAGGTGTTTAGACTCTTGTTTGTTGGAGGTTGTCATTGCCTGGCACTACCGTGGCGCGAATGTTACCTGCCACTTATCAGCCCAAGCCTGAACGTTGTCCAGGTGTTGCTGAATGCGGGCATGGATTGCTTCATTATCTGAGGAGTTGTGAATGGCGCTGTACACTGCAGTCATCAGCGAATATCCCCATTTCTGCCCTTATTTTGGAGGAAAGGTAATTGATGAAGCAGCTGAAGATGGTTGGGCCTAGGACACTGCCTGATTCCCATTGACTTCAGTTTTACTAGGGCTCCTTGATGACACACTCAGTCAAAAGCTGCCTTGATGTCAAGGGCAGTCACTCTCACCTCACCTCTGGAATTCAGCTCCTTTGTCCATGTTTGGACCAAGGCTGTAATGAGCTCGGGAGCTGAGTGGTCTTGCGGAACCCAAACTGGGCATCAGTGAGCAGGTTATTGGTGAGCAAGTGCTGCTTGATAGCACTGTTGATGACACCAACATCACTTTGCTGATGATTGAGAGTAGACTGAAAGAGTGGTAATTGGCCGGATTGGATTTGTCCTGCTTTTTGAGGACAGGACATGCCTGGGCAGTTTTCCACATTGTCAGATAGATACCAGTGTTGTAGCTGTACTGGAACAGCTTGTCTAGAAGTGTGGCTAGTTCTGCAGCACAAGTCTTCAGCATGACAGCGAGTATGTTGTCTGGGCCCATAGCCTTTGCTGTATCCAGTGCGCTCAGCCGTTTCTTGATATCACGGGGAGTGAATTGAATTGGCTGAAGACTGGCTTCTGTGATGGTGAGGACCTCAGGAGTAGGCCAAGATGGATTATTCACTTGGCACTTCTCGCTGAAGATGGTTGCAAATGCTTCAGCCTTGTCTTTTGCATTCACGTGCTGGGCACCACCATTATTGTAGATGGGGATATTCATGGAGCCCATTCACGACTGGATGTGGCAGGACTGCAGAGCTTTGATCTGATCAATACTAATGCTTCTGATATGTATTCCTTTTCCCTCAACTGAGGATTCCCCTCTACGGTGGTTGACACGGCCCTCGATCGTGTCCGTTCCATTTCCCGCACTTCTGCTCTCACCCCTTCCCCTCCCTCCCAGAACCACGATAGGGTTCCCCGTGTCCTCACCTTTCACTCCACCAGCCTCCACATTCAGTGGATCATCCTCTGCCATTTCTGCCACCTCCAGCATGATCCCACCACCAAACACATCTTCCCCTCCCCCACTTCAGCATTCCGAAGGGACCGCTCCCTCCGCGACACCCTGGTCCATGCCTCTGTCACCCTCAACACCCATTCCCCTTCCCATGGCACCTTCCTGTGCAAGCACAGGAGATGCACCTCCTGCCCTTTTACCTCCTCCCTTCCCACTGTCCAGGGCCCCAAACACTCCTTCTAGGTGAAACAGCGATTTAATTGTACTTCTTGCAATTTAGTATACCGTATTCGCTGCTCACGATGCGGTCTCCTCTACATTGGGGAGACCAAGCTCAGATTGGGTGACCGCTTTGCGGAACACCTCCATTCAGTCCATAAGCGTGACCCCGAGCTTCCGGTCGCCTGTCACTTTAATTCTCCCCTCCACTCCCACTCTGACCTCTCCATCCTCGGCCTCTTACACTGTTACAATGAAGCTCAACGTAAGCTCGAGGAACAGCACCTCATCTTTCGATTAGGCACTTTACAGCCTTCTGGACTCAACATCGAGTTCAACAATTTCAGACCATAACCTCAGCCCCTATGTTTTCTTTTTTCTCTCACATGGCAGCTGTTGATCATTCTGCCATTGCCATTTACACCTCATCTAGAGTCATCTTTTGTTTCTTAACTTGTCCCATTACCATCTCCTTTTGCCTTGCACCATCATCTCTTTTGTCTTTTAATCTATCACACACCTTCTCTTTATTCTTTCCTCCCCTCCCCCCTTTCCCTGCCCCTGCACTTGCTTAAATATCTGTTACTTCTCCAACTTTTTCCAGTTCTGATGAAGGGTCATCGGCCTGAAACGTTAACTCTGTTTCTCTCTCCACAATGCTGTCTGACCTGCTGAGTGTTTCCAGCATTTTCTGTTGTTGTTTGAAATGACCAGATAATCTGTTTTTTATTCTAGTGATGTTGGTTGAGGAATAAATGTTAGCTAGCACACTTGGGAGAATTTCACTACTCATCAAATAGTGGCATGAGATTTTTTCCATCCACCTGAGAGGGAAGATATCTCATCTGAAAGACAGCACCTCCAACAGTGCAGCACTCCTCTGCAGTATCAGCATTCATTATATGTTCAAGCCTCTCTTTCACTATCGGAGATACCTGGTCTTGGGGGAAGCTGGAAGGACAGAAAATTGGGGAAGGTGGTGCTTGACAGTTCAATAAATCAAATATTGAACTATCTGGTTTGAGAGCTGAGGCGGTAGTGAATTGTCGAACTTCAGTTGGCATCCACTTAGGTCTTGTGGGGTTTCAGTTACCAGAATCCAATCTGTCCTGATTTGCAATCTCAATTCTGACTTACAGATTGATTGCTTCCTGTTAATATTCACAAAAGAAATGACAGTGCACAGAGTCTGCATTGATCAATTATCTTATTGACATGTGTGCATCAGTGCTCTCATCCTATATAATGTTACATTTATGACTTACATTGCTTTGAAAATGCTTCTACATCATGGAGACTTCTCCCCATAATTGTGCTGAAATTGTAAAACTTGCTGGCTCAGTCAAATAAAGATCAATGCTAAGGAACAATTGTGGCTGCATATTTCAATAGATCGTACATAACCAGACTGAAAGGTCAAAGAAAGCTATTTATTATTCCTTCTGGTACTTCAGTTCTGGCAGCGACTCTAACATATTTGACCCTAGCCAAATCTTTGTTGCTTTGGTTCTCCCAAAAAGCCAAAGTACTGCATGGTCCAAAAGAAAAGATACAACCACATTCAAAAATATGATCTACCATTACATTTTTCAGACAACATATGCCAGAGTATTTACCCCCATTTTTCAATGTAAAATGGTGTATATTGCATGTGAAAAATTACTATGAACTGTGTAGTCACTCTTTTGCATCATCTAAGAGAATTAATACACAACCTAGCAAACTTACAAACAAGTTTATATCAAGTCAATCACCATTTTTGCTGTGTATTTGCATTATTTCAGATTTCCAGTAATCATGGTTTTCTTTATATCCAGTGTCTACGTGGGTATTAGGACAAAACCTTCAAGAAAAAATACTTTTCTCAAGCCAGGTGATTGTAATGTAAAGGAGTATGCCATCACACAGAAACTTTTGAATTACTGAAGTTAATCACATAAGGGCTAATGCTTCAAATATAAGGGAAAATTCAGTGAGGCTGTGATCTTGCAGTGCTAGACCAGTGCATAGGTTGGAGAATAAGAGTTTTAGCCTGATCTGGTGAGCCTCCAGGAACTCTGATTGCTCAATTTTCCAACAAAAGATCAACGAATTCTGCAAAATGATGTTCATTTTGCTTTGATCTCAACTCTTGCTTTATATCCTTTCATCCATATATTCTGCCAAATACTTTAGTTGCATGCATACTTTCATGGCTTCCTTTTTGATGCCATATGGAAGTATCAATGTGTTGTGCTATGATGTAGTAGGATAATTATTCACAATCCCACAAAATGGCTGCCTTGGCCCTTTCAGCTACTGCAGCAAAACTGGATTATCCTATCCCTTCTCCTCCTGAACCAAGGAACAGTTCTCATGGAGGGTGCTAATAGTGCAAGAAATCCACCATGATTATATGTAATGAAGATGCACTGAGGAAAATTGGACTTGTTCTGGGAGGAGTTGCACTGAATGGCAGTTTTGATGCTATTTTAGAGAAAACTGCAGGAGAAAATCTAGAGGTAACTTTCCACACGGGCACCATTTTCCCAGGGTTTCAATGGCTATTCCACTGGAGTTAAGGCCGATAAATGAGAAAACACCACGGAAATTCACTTCTCGGTCATTGTGCAGATGACACAAAACTTGGAAGTATAGTGAACAGTGAGGAGGAGAGTAATAGATTTCAGGAACGGTAGTATAGTGGTATTGTCACTGGGCTAATAGTCCAGCGGCCTGGATTAATGATGTGAGTTCAAATCCCACCACAATAGCTGGGGAATTTTGTAAGGTCCGCGCCTCAATAATACACGGACTTCGGGAGAACAGTTTAACAGGTACTTTACTGAACAGAAGGGCAACGTCAGACTGAAATACAGAAGCCTGCTAGGGCCTTTTATACAGGGGTGGTCACTGCCGGTGCTGCAGTCGAAAACCAGTTCTTCCCTTAAAAGTACATACACAACAATTCCTCCCCTTTTAGATAAACAGTACATAACATTCATTTAACAACTAAATAATAACTAATTACAACTTTCTGGATATTATATACATCAACTGAAATAATCATTTATAAGTTCAGTCTTTGAGGAGGCTTCCTGATCCTGACTGGATAGCGCCTTTCTCGAGTATCCTGTTCTTGCGGTGAAGCTGATTCTGGTTCATGGTCACTGGTTGGTTCGTCAGCTTCCAATACCACTGCTTCTGAGGTAGACGCAATCTGTGCTTCAGGTTGATTAACAGGTGCACCTTCTTGTGGCACGGGTTTGGCTTGTTCCTGTGACTCTAGAATCTGGTCAGCATGGTGCCTCACAATGCTCTCTCCAACATCCACTGTGTACATTAGTGGTCCCTGCTGTGTGCATATCGTTCCTGGCTGCCATTTTTCTGTTCGGTAGTCGCGGGCCAAGACTGGTTGCCCTACCGTGAAGCTCCAGGTTGGCTTCTCATTTATGTGCTGGAATTGCTTATCCTCAACATCTCGTCTTATGTTTGGTTTGAGCAAATCCAGGTGACATCTTAGCCTTCGGTTGAAGAACAGTACGGCTGGAGCTTGGTTGGTTACTGCATGTGTCGCATTCCGGTAGGCAAACAAGAAACTATCCACATTGTGTTGTAGTGGTATGTCGTCATTATACATTGCCTTTCTGGCCTTTTTAAAGGTCTGAACAAACCTCTCAGCCAATCCATTTGTGGCTGGATGATATGGGGCAGATGTGTAATGTTTCACCCCATTCTTCAGAAACCTCCGGAAATCCTCAGACACAAACTGTGGCCCATTGTCGGAGCAAATCTGTTCTGGCAACCCATTCCTGGCGAAGATGGTCCTTAGGACTGCAATAGTTTTCTCCGTGGTGGTGGAGGACATTTTAATGACCTCTGGCCATTTCGAATGGGCGTCCACAGCGATTAGAAACATTGAGTCCATAAATGGACCAGCAAAATCAATGTGTACCCGTTGCCATGGAGATGAGGGCCACTCCCATGGACGTAGCGGGGCCTGTGGTGGAGCGTTTTGGACCTTCTGGCATCCTGTGCATCTCTTGGTCATATCCTCGATTTCTTTATCGATTCCCGGCCACCACACAAACGCCCTGGCTAGGCTCTTCATTTTTACCCCTCCCAGATGAAGCTCATTGAGCACTCTATCTCTCAACTTGGGTGGAATTACCACTCGGGATCCACACATCAAGGTTCCCCGGCACACTGACAGCTGTTCTCTCCTTGGCGAGAATGTTGGCAACAGTGAGTCGCCATATGCTGGCCATCCCTTCACCGTCAAATCGTAGACCCGAGAGAGTGTCGGGTCATTTCGGGTTTCCTTCTCTATACTCAAGTTTGTAACAGGCAAACATTCGACTATGGTCGCATGGAATATCTCAACAGGGTCCACTGCAGGAGTTTCTTCTACCGTAGGCAATGGTAGGCGCGACAGCCCATCAGCGTTTCCATGCTGTTTCGTACCCTTGTACTCTATGTCGTACTGATGTGCCCCTAGAAAAAGTGACCATCTTTGCAGCCGTTGCGCCGTCATCACCGGAACGCCCTTCTTTGGGTTAAAAATGGAGACCAGGGGCTGATGATCAGTCAGTAGAGTGAATTTCTGCCCGTGCAGATAGTGATTGAACTTCTTCACCCCCCACACCAGGCTGAGGGCCTCCCTGTCAATCTGGGCGTAGTTACGCTCGGCTGAGGTTAGCGAGCGCGACGCAAAGGCTATTGGCCTCTCTGAACCATCACAGAATTTGTGTGACAGTACCGCTCCAATGCCGTAGGGTGATGCATCACATGCCAACCGAATCAGTAGTGTTGGGTTGTAGTGGGCCAATACTTCTTTTGAAGTGATGAGGCATTTACATTCCTGAAAGGCACGTTTACACTCATCACTCCATTTCCATGTCACTCCAGTTTGCAGCAGGGCGTTCAGTGGGTGCAGAATTGTAGATAAATTCAGCAAGAACTTATGGTTGTAGTTCACCAACCCGAGGAACGACCTCAGCTGCGACACATTTTCCGGTGCTGGAGCCTTGATTACAGCCTCAATCGTGTCCGGCGACTTATGCAACCCTTCCTCATCAATCATGTGGCCACAATACGAGATTTGCCTCCTGAAGAACTCGCATTTGGGGTGGTTGGCTCGTAGCCCATATTCCTGTAATCTCGTGAGCACCTGCTCCAGGTTGGTAAGGTGTTCATTGTCATTTTCGCCCGTAACCAGGATGTCGTCCAAATAACACTGGGTCCCCGGGATCCCTTGCAGGACTTGTTCCATTGCCCTCTGCCAAATAGCTGGGGCCGATGCTACCCCGAATACCAGTCGATTGTACTGGTAAAGGCCTTTGTGGGTGTTTATCGTGAGGTATTTTCTAGATGCTTCTTCCACCTCCATTTGTAGATACGCTTGGGCCAGATCAATCTTTGTAAAACGTTTCCCTCCAGATAGTGAGGTGAAAATATCTTCTATCCGCGGAAGTGGATACTGTACTGTGTGCAGGACTGGGTTCACAGTCACCTTGAAGTCCCCACAGAGGCGAACTTTCTTTGGCTCCCCAGGCGTGCTGCTCAATACTTTCTTCATTACAGGAATGATGGGTGTGGCCCACTCGCTCCAGTCCACCTTGGACAGCACACCCGAACGCTCCAGACTCTCCAGTTCTGCTTCAACAGCTGGGCGGATCGCGTATGGCACCGGTCTGGCCTTGAAAAATTTTGGGTTTGCGTTATCCTCAATCTTTATGGTTGCCTTTACTCCTTTTAGAGTCCCAAGTCCTTGCTGGAACACCTCTTCCGCGTCAGATAGAATTTGTGACCGACGTCCAGGTGCGACGTCATCATCCTTTTTGTCAGTCACAGTTAGCGTCAGAATGGAATGCCAATCCAATTGTATCTTTTGGATCCATTCATGTCCCAATAATGGTGGTCCTCCATCTCGTAGTATATACATATATAGTTTCTGTGTTTCCTTGCTGTTATATTTAACTGGCACCCTTATTTTTCCTCTGGGGTAGACCTTTTGCCCCATGTATGTCTTCAATACAATGGACGTGTCCTTTAAGGGTATGTGTGAGAATAGCCGCTCATAGTCTTGTCGATTCATGACAGTTAGGGCTGATCCTGTGTACAATTCCATCTTTACTGGGGACCCTGCTATAATGAGGGTGACCCAAATGGTTCGGTGATCTTCCTTTGCAATCACGTTGTGTAACTTTAGACAACTTAGTCCCCTGCTCCCGGAGTCCTTATCACTCTCCTGATCTTTCGAAATACTGTCTGTCAGTTTCTTTACTTTCCTGTACTGTTCCTTAGTAGTTCTTGTCGTGTTGGTTTTCTTTCCCGACCTGCAGACTCTTGCTATATGTCCCATTTTTCTGCATTGCCTGCATACTTTGTCCTTAAACCAGCAGTCCTTCTGCTCATGGGTTGTTCTGCCGCAGCGATAGCACTTTTCTGCTCCATACGCCATTTAGTTAGCGCTGTATTCTTGTGGTTTCTGTTGTATTTCCGCAGCTCCCCGTGCTGCTGCTTCGTAGGATACTGCCACGCTGAAAGCCTGTTCTAGCGTCAGGTCCTTTTTTGAAAGTAGTCGTTTCTGGGTTCCTTCACTCTGGAGCCCGCAGACAAACTTATCCCATAAGGTGTCTGCCAGTCCTGCTCCGAACTGGCAGTGCTTCAATAACTTGCGTAATTCCGTAAGGTAGTCAGCATTGCTCTCATCTTTATGCTGATTTCTTTTATGGAACTTGAATCTTTCTGCTATCAGCAGCGGCGTAGGGTTCAGGTGTTCCTGTAATATATTAACAATTTCCTCAAAACTTTTCTCCATTGGTTTAGCTGGGGTAATTAAATTTTGCAATAGGCTGTACGTACTCGCGCCCATCAAATTCAATAATACCGACGCCCTCTTCCCATCGGCCACCTCATTTGCCTTGCAGTACACTTCAATTCTTTCCACATATGTGGTCCAGTCTTCTACCTCGTTGTCGAAAGCAGTGATACTGCCACTTTTTGGCATCTTGGGTGATTTAAAATGGCGCCTCCCACGCTTTTTCTTCTTCCCCAATGGAATAAAATGGCGCCTCCCGCGCTTTTCCTTCTTCCCCAACGGGATAAAATGGCGCCTCCCGCGCTTTTCCTTCTTCCCCTTGCTGCTGCGCTGCTCCTAGCGATCTACGGGGTAATGGCGGCGACTTGCGGCTTCGGCACGTCTCGCTTTCCTTCCCACCCCCGTTTATTTTCACTCCGCTGCCCGGTTCTTGAGCACCGACCGCGCCCTGTGCGCTCCACCCTCTCTCTCTTGTTTTCTTTTCCCGGCGACGCTGCGCGGCTCGTTTTGTAGAGCCGCTCGATCGAGCTTGAGCCCGCCGCAGTCCGGAAGGGTCAGCGCACTACCTGTCACCAGCACGATTTGCTGGAACACTTTAACTGGGGAGCTAAGCACAGCTCTCCACAGTCTCCCCCGCAATCCTCCGAACACTGATGAATTCTTTGGGCGGTTGCCCGCGGTCGACGCCCGTTGCTCAGACTACGACCTCCAAGAAACCTCCTCTCAGGGCGAGATCCCCGTGAGATGATGCCACACTGCAGGTGAGTTCGAACTTACTCGTCGCCACTGTAATGTCCGCGCCTCAATAATACACGGACTTTGGGAGAACAGTTTAACAGGTACTTTACTGAACAGGAAGGCAACGTCAGACTGAAATACAGAAGCCTGCTCGGGCCTTTTATACAGGGGTGGTCACTGCCGGTATTGCAGTCTAAAACCAGTTCTTCCCTTAAAGGTACATACACAACAAATTTAAATTCAGTTAATTAAATCAATCTGGAATAAAAAGCTACTATTGGATTGTCGTTAAAAACCCATCTGGTTCACTAATGTCCTTAGCTGGTCTGGCCTATATGTAACTCCAGACCGACAGAAATGTGGTTGACTCTTAATTGCCCTCTGAAATGGCCTAGCAAGCCACTCAGTTGCAACAAACCCCTACGAAATAATAATGAAACCGAATGGACCACCCAGCATCGGCATCGGCAACGGCACACCAAAGTCGACCCTGCAAAGTCCTCCTCACCAACATCTGGATACTTGTGCAGAGCTGTCCCATAGACTAGGCAAGCAACAGCCTGACATAGTTATACTCACAGAATCATGCCTTTCAGCCAATGTCCCAAACTCCTGCATCACCATCCCTGGGTATGTCCTGTCCCACCGGCAGGACAAACCCACCAGTGGTGGCAGCACAGTGGTATACAGTTGGGAAGGAGTGGCCCTGAGAGACCTCAACATTAACTCTGGACCCTATGAAATCTCATGCATGGGCAAGAAAACCTCCTGCTGATTACCACCTACCGCCCTCCCTCAGCTGATGAATCAGTACTCCTCCATGTTGAACACCACTTGGAAGAAGCACTGAGAGTAGCAAGGGCACAAAATGTACTCTGGGTGGGGGACTTCAATGTCCACCACCAAGACTGGTTCGGTAGCACCACTACTGACCGAGCTGGCTGAGTCCTGAAGGACATAACTGCCAGTCTGGGCCTGCGACAGGTGGTGAGAGAACCAAAACGAGGGGAAAAACCTACTTGACCTCGTCCTCACCAATCTACCTGTCACAGATGCATCTGTCCATGTCAGTATTGGTAGCCGTGACCACCGCACAGTCATTGTGGAGAAGAAGTCCCCTCTTCACACTGAGGACATCTTTCATTGTGTTGTGTGGCATTACCACCATGCTAAATGGGATAGATTCAGAACAGATCTAGCAGCTCAAAACTGGGCATCTATGAGGCGCTGTGGGTTTTCAGCAGCAGCAGAATTGTATTCCACCACAATCTGTAACCTCATGGCCTGGCATATCCCCCACTCTACCATTTCCATCAAGCCAGGGGACCAACCCTGGTTCAATAAGCTGTGTAGAAGAGCATGCCAAGAGCAGCACTAGGTGTACCTAAAAATGAGGTGTCAACCTGGGGTAGATGCATGCTATAGACTACATGCATGCTAAAAAGTGGAAGCAGCATGCTATAGACAGGGCTAAGCGATCCCACAATCAACGGATCAGATCAAAATTCTGCAGTCCTGCCACACCCAGTCGTGGATGGTGGTGGACTATTAAACAACTAACGGGAAGAGGAGGCTCCATGAATACACCATCCTCAATGATGGTGGAGCCCAGCATGTGAGTGCAAAAGACAAGGCTGAAGCGTTTGCAGCCAGAAGTGCCCAGTGGATGATCCATATCGGCCTACTCTTGAGGTCCCCACCATAACAGAAGCCAGTTTTCAGCCAATTCAATTCACTCCATGTGATATCAAGAAAAGGCTGAGCGCACTGAATACAGTAAAGGCTATGGGCCCTGACAACATCGCAGCTATCGTGCTGAATACTTGTGCTCCAGAACTAGCCGCGCCTCGAGCCAAGCTGTTCCAGTACAGTTACAACACTGGCATCTATCCAACAATGTGGAAAACTACCCAGGTATGTTCTGTCCAAAAAAGCAGGACAAATCCAATCTGGGCAATTACCACCCCATCAGTCTACTCTCAATCATCAGCAAAGTGATGGAAGGTGTCATTGACAGTGCTATCAAGCAGCACTTACTCACCAATAACCTGCTCACTGAAGCCCATTTTGGGTTCCGCCAAGACCACTCAGCTCTGACCTCATTACAGCCTTGGTCCAAACATGGACAAAGGAGCTGAATTCCAGAGGTGAGGTGAGAGTGACTGCCCTTGACATCAAGGCAGCATTTGACCGAGTGTGGCATCAAGGAGCCCTAGTAAAACTGAAGTCAATGGGAATCGGGGGGATAACTCTCCACTGGCTGGAGTCATACCTAGCACAAAGGAAAATGGTTGTGGTGGTTGAAGGTCAATCATCACAGCCCCAGGACATCGCTGGTTCATCAATGACCTTCCCTCCAACATAAGGTCAGAAATGGGGATGTTCGCTGATGACTGCACAGTGTTCAGTGCCATTCACAACTCCTCAGATAATGAAGCAGTCCATGTCCACATGCAACAAGACTTGGACAGCGCTCAGGCTTGGGCTGATAAGTGGCAGGTAACATTCGCGCCACAGAAGTGGTAGGCAATGACTATCTCCAACAAGCGAGAATCTAACCACTGCCCCTTGTCATTCAATGGCATTACCATCACCGAATCCCCCACCATCAACATCCTGGGGGTCACCATTGACCAGAAAATTAACTGGATCAGCCACATAAATATTGTGGCAACAAGAGCAGGTCAGAGACTAGGTATTCTGCGGTGAGTGTCTCACCTCCTGACCCCCCAAAGCCTTTCCATCATCTACAAGGCACAAGTAAGGAGTGTGATGGAATGAGTGCAGTTCCAACAACACTCAAGAACCTTGACACCATCCAGGACAAAGCAGCCCGTTTGATTGGCACCCCATCCACCACCTTAAACATTCACTCCCTCCACCACCGGCATACCATGGCTGCAGTGTGTACCATCTACAAGATGCACTGCAGCAACTTGTCAAGGCTTCTTCGGCAGCACTTCCCAAACCCGCGACCTCTGCCACCTGGAAGGACAAGGGCAGCAGGTGCATGGGAACACCATCACCTTCAAGTTCCCCTCCAAGTCACATACCATCCTGACTTAGAAGTATATCACCGATCCTTCATCATCGTTGGGTCAAAATCCTGGAACTCCCTACCTAACAGCACCGTGGGAGTACCTTCACCACAAGGACTGCAGCGGTTCAAGAAGGTGGCTCACCACCACATTCTCAAGGGCAATTAGGGATGGGCAATAAATGCTGGCTTTGCCAGTGACACCCACATCAGGTAAACGAATAAAAAAAAGGAAGATATAGGCAGGTTGGTGAAATCGGTGGACGCGTGGCAGATGAAATTTAATGCAGAAAAGTGCGAAATGATACATTTTGGTAGAAAGAATGAGGAGAGATCATATAAACTAAATGGTACAATCATGAAGGGGGTACATGAACAGAGAGGCCTAGGGGTATGTGTGCACAAATCATTGAAGGTGGCAGGGCAGGTCGAGAAAGCAGTTAAAAAGGCTTACGGGATCCTGGGCTTCATAAATAAAGGTATAGATTACAAAAGTGTGCAAATTATGATGAACATGTATTAAACACTGGTTCGTCCCCAACTGGAGTACTGTGTCCAATTCTGTGCACCACACTTTAGGAAGGATGTGAGGGCCTTAGAGAAGGTGCTGAAAAGATTTACGAGAATGATTCCAGGAATGAGGGGCTTCAGCTACGTGGTTAGACTGGAGAAGCTGGGGTTGTTCTCCTTGGAGCAGAGAAGATTGAGAGGAGATTTGATAAAGGTGTTCAAAATCATGAGGGGTCTGGACAGAGTAGATAGAGAGAAACTGTTCCCATTGGCAGAAGGGTCGCGAACCGGAGGACACAGATTTACGGTGATTGTCAAAAGAAACAAAGGCGACATAAGAAAAAACGTTATTACGCAGTGAGTGGTTAAGATCTGGAATGCACTGCCTGAAAGGGTGGTGGAGGCAGACTCAATCTTATCTTTCAAAATGTAGTTGGATAAGTACCTGAAGGGAAAAAAATTGCAGGGCTGCAGGGAAAGGGCGGAGGAGTGGGACTAGCTGAGAGTCGATGCGGGCTTGATGGGCCGAATGGCCTTGTTCCATGCTGTAATCATTCTATGATTCTATGAACTCTATGACCTGGGTTCAAATCCAGCCCAGACTGATGAGAAAGAGTCTCTAAGAGGCCCCGATATTGACTGGGGTGAGTTGTGTGAGTGGTGGTGGGGGGAGCGGGGTTGGTGGAGGAGTTTTGGTCGGGCTGTAGAGTTTAACTTGTGGAGGGTGCGGATTGGATTCTGGGTGGGGGTGGGCAGTGACGTCTGATGGTGGGGGGGAGGGAGGGAGGTCCGATGGCAGGGAATAAGGTAAGCTTGTGGGGCCGGGGGGAAGCACTCCTGCTCCTCCTGGCCCACAAGCAGTGCTGTAAAGACCCCATGGAAATCAGAACCCAAACTGACCTACATACAAACAGAAACCAGATGTAGGTTTAAAGATGACCTCAACAGCAGGGGTCATTGCAACAACATCTGCATCTCCAGCATTGTTGAAGGTGCAGAGAATAAACAGTCTATTCTCTTCATCTAGGATACATTCTGATCCATACTGGATCTCAGAAACTGACCTGAGTCTGTAGGATGCTCAACCTATAGCATTAAATCTAAAACATCCCAGCGGCATTTGTGATAAAAGTTTACAACTTCCAAAAAAATAAAGAAATCACCATGACACGCACAGATCCAAATGGCAGCTCTGAGTTCACGGCTCCTAGATTGCATTTTTTTTGTTGACCTCTTCCTAAAATTATAATGGAGGCACAAGTCATTTGATGGCAGCAAACCAACCATCTAAAGCAAGGACATTTAATATAGGATTCTATATCCTGTCAAGTTTAACATCTTGACTCCTTTGATGCTCTCTGCGCCTTCCTGAACCCTTGTCTTGCAGGAACTCTACTGCCTTCTCAAAAATAGGTCACAATCCCAAAGACAGGAGCTCAGGCGAAACAAGCATCCCTCTTTGTTGAGGCCAAAGGAGCTACCCACCATAAGTCATCCAGATGCACTGCAACATTCCTAACCTAGTAACTCCACCATTATAACCCACAACAACTCACTAGGACGACAGAGAGTATATTGGTAGAGCCCAGATCTCCATCTGGATAACTGTCACAGTGTCCCAGACCGAGACTATAACTCCAAGGACCCTTGCCAGAACCCTTACCATGTGCGGCACAGGAACAGGACCTCGGCTTTTAAGTGTCACATGTTTACCACCTGCTGAACAAGCTTGCCACTGTTTTCAAACTCAAATGACGAGATCATCACCACAGTTAGTGTCCAAAGCCCAGTTAAGGTTGCACCGCTTCTCTAAACAAATTGGTGTATGCTATTTGAAAATTACAAAATAAGTCGGCCACTGGAGGAACGTGTTCTCCATTACCCACTTTGAAGATCTTGTGAATGCTTTGGTCCACCAGTGAACCAGACTAGGCAAGAGGGAAGATAGATGAATGACCTTTGGTGACTTCCCACTGAGCAACCCGTAGGATGGGATTCCATGTCCAGCTGGTGGCTGGTGGTTATGGCAGACAATCGGGAAAATCTCTGGCTCAGCGTGGAGGCAAATGCCACCTTATCATCTCCGCAACACACTCTCCCCTTCACTACCCCAACAGAAAATAAATAAATGGATTAATGATTAATTAATTAATTAATTACATTAGCAGCGCAGTGCGTAATTTCAGGGTCTTAACCTATTTGTGGAAAAACCCAGTCAGCCCTTATTACAAAGCATAATTCTGAAATTCTAAGTATCGCTTTTGTCTAAAATAGTTACATCTGCAAACATCATAATGAAATAAATTGCAACGTTGGCTAACTATCATCCCTGTGAAGCTACAATCTCAAGTCTACAGTATCTCATTAGAACTATCTGCTGTTTACTGTAAAAGGCAAGAGTCTCATAACGGAATATAATGCCTCGGCAAAAAACAAACGCTAGTGCATCATGAAATAGACTTTCTGTTTCATAAATTATTTTGGTGTGAGAGTTCTGCAAAGTCTCCCAATGTTTTACTATAAGACGTAATAAATTACAACTCTAGGGAGTGAATATATATTGATTTTTGTACACTGACAGTTCATTATGCTTAGATCTGTCCAGGGGTCCCACTGGTTCAAAATGAAAGACTATAAAGCATCCAGTATGTTCAAAAGTGTATCTTATTTACTGCTTATAGTAAACTGGGTGAATTCAGTAAATGAATTTAACAGCCATTGTGCACACTTTTGCAGTGCACCGTGCAGTCCACTCGAGTTTCATTCAACAGGCTGGACATTGTGAGGAGAGTTAGAATATTGATATGTATCCAGATGGAGAGATAAAGTCACTGGGTGAAGGAATGTAGCTTTTGTAAGTCTGGAAATGCAATCAGATAAAACGTAGGAAAATACTATCCCAGCACAAGTAATTAGAAAATAATTAATTGCCACAATGGATTACTTTTTTTTAATTACATCTCAATCTGTGACATTGAGGGTGAGTTTCCTGGGGTTTCCCACTCATCCACTGTAACTTTTTGCAGAAAAGGCCACGGAAACTGCCTCTAAATGACATTTCCACCATTTTTCCGAGGTTTCTGTGGCTTCTCTGCTGAAGTTAGGCCGGATGAGTGAGGGAATCCCTGCGGAAGTTCACCCCCATACCTCTTCAGGTGTAGAATAAGAGCTGTTCACCACCGCAGCATGAATGATTTATACCCATTGGGAACTGAGTTGAGACTGTTGTCAAATTCATTTCATTTAGGATTCATACAGCTGGTCAGGGAGGGGGTTTAATCCCATCAGTCTGTGTGGTTTTTGAAATCTAATTCCCAGAGATGAAAAAAAACAGTATTGTAATTGGCTATACAGCTGCACAATTGGAAGCAAAGAAAAGTGTGAGCTACATGTTAATGAAATAATCTTTGCTTTGTGCCTGTACAGCCATTGAGCATAGGTGAATGTATTTCTAAAGAAAATGAACCTGGTACAGTGAACTGGAGCACCAGCTCAATCCAGCACGTAGCTATGAGTCAGGGATTTGCATTTGTGATCCTTCACACAATAGGAGATGAAAGTCAAATTTCAGCGGGGCCGCAAAACTGGTGGTAACAGATCGGCTGCCCAGGATACACCCCGCCTTATTCTCCTTTCCAAGTTTTGAAAATGGTCTGAGCGAGTCATGGACTTCAGTGATAGTCCGATCTTGATGAGCTTTCTCATTCCACTATGTGTTCTGCATCAGCTTTAATTTGCATGGCATATAGAAATACAGCATACAGGGCCAGAATACCAGCTTTTACACAGGATGGTGCCAATTATGAGGACAGTTTGCATCGACTAGGCTTGTATTCCCTCTATAGAAGATTAAGGGGTGATCTAATTGAGGTGCTTATGATGATTAAAGGATTCGATAGGGTAGATAGAGAGAAACTATTTCCTCAGGTGGGGGAGTCCAGAACAAGGGGGCATAACCTTAAAATTAGAGCTAGGTCATTCAGGGGTGATGCCAGAAGGCACTTCCTCACACAAAGGGTTGTCAAAATCTGGAACTCTTTCCCCCAAAAAGCTGTTGAGGCTAGGTCAATTGAAAATTTCAAAACTGAGATTGACAGATTTTTGTTCAGCAAGGCTATTAAGGGCTACAGAACCAAGGCGGGTAGATGGAGTTAAGATACATATCATCCATGATCTAATTGAATGGCGGAACAGGCTTGAGGGGCCGAGTGGCCTCCTCCTGTTACTATGTTTACATTGAGAGCGTAATGTAGTGTTATTCAGCCCTGCTGCACAACCCGCTCAAAACACACGGCAGGCCCTTTCTCAGTATTGGATTCGGAAGAGGTGCTGGACATAGTTGAGCAAGGTAAAAGCAATTTAAGCTTGTAATATCTTTTTACAATTTCAATTGGTTTTTGACATATATTTTAGGCATGAGTATAAAGTGGTCCCTGCTTCATACTCAAATCTACCCTATTGCTGAAGTCAATAAACAGCAGAAATGTAGTCCGTTGTTTTTTATCTAAGAAACTTTTAAGTAGGTCACATAGTTTGGTGCAAATTTACAACCTTTTATATTTAACTTACCTAAATTACCTAGCCCTTCACTGTTCCGTTGAGATTGTCACTTGAAAATCGGTGATCCAGCCTTTGCCATGAAACTCTTATCTCTTTCTGGGAGGCCCACGCCTGGAAAGGTGATTTATTGTTCATTTACAACCAGACGAAGTTAAAATCAGAGAAACTGAGCACATCCAATAATACTGCTGTTAAAACATTCATTTGAATTTGCGAGTTAATGAGCCATGGGCATCAGTGTGTGCCGGTTCTACCAGATGAAAATACAACGGTCATGAGCGGTCAGCTCTCGGTGTTAAATACAAAGGTCTTGCAAATGTGAAACTGTGCAGTTTCTTTTAAGTATTCTGGTTGGTATTCTTTGTAGCTGGAATTATAAAATGCAATGATCTGTTCCTTGTCTCCATCACTAATGTGCCGAGACTCTTGCTTTACAGTGTTAACTAGGTGGTGCAGTGGTTTAGCATTATATGCTTTCATCCCTGGGATGCCAGCTTGAATCCAGCCTAGTCTGATTGAATTAAATAAAAGGCAGATTGCAAAATGCTATAAATGCTCAGCATATCAGCTAACGAAAAGAGACATTACTGTTTTTTATGTAACCCTTCATCAGATAGAATATCTCTTCCCTCTGCTGACTGCAAAACTAAGCCCAAAAGATGAAAAGGCAGTTCTAACACTGAGTCCCTGGCATGTATCCTCCCAGTGTTACAGGACATTGACTGTTCTTACATATCACATTCCATAGCAGAGAGGATAATACTCTACAGAACATGATGGTTCATGTACTGGGGATATAGCTGAGTCACATGTGGAACGTAATTGGTCAGAGCTGCAACTGCAGGTTAAAAGATGCATTTAAGGAAAGTCTAGGTGGAGAACGTTTAATTCAAAGTACTCCCTCATTCATTTATTCAAAAAATTATTCTAATAAAAATGATCTGATCTGTAAAAAGAAATGCACGGGATGAGATTGACTGAGATTGCACTGATGTGCCTCAATAAATCCGAGACTCAATGTTGGCGGAACAAAGCAAGGCTTTTATTAACTTAGAAGGTAACACAGTAGAGAAGTGTCTCCCCATCCAGATGTCTGCTGTACTGGATGCGAGACACGCTGGGCCTGCTTACATAGGGGCCAGGTATGGGCGGAGCCCTACACAATACAATACAAGTGAGGAAACAGAACTGAGATGAGGGAAATGAAACTGAAACTAAACCACAGTCACAGGCACACAGAGAATACAGATGAGTGATGAATGGCATATTTCATCACATGCACCACCTGTGTTCTCTAGCGCTAACCCCACTAGAATTTGTGAGGTCACTGGGAGGGGTACCCCAGTCACATGGGACCAGTGGGCACCTGCATGGCTACCATAGATGCATCTTGGGTGTCAGCCCCCCCGTGCTGCCAGAAACTCTTGTGGCTGGCTGCCATCAGGGGATGGGGGCGTTATTCCCAGGCCCCTCCATCCCAGAAACCCCACACGGTACTCCATCAGCTCCCTGTGCAAGGAACATAGGAACAGGAGTTCCCTCGCGCCTGTTCCGCCATTCAATGCAATCATGGCTGATCTATATCTTAACTCCATCCACCCACCTTGGCTTCATATCCCTTAATATCCTTGTCTAGCAAAAATCTATCGATCTCAGATTTTAAATTATTACTTGATCTACTATCCACTGCTTTTTGCAGGAGAGAGCTCCACACTTCTACCACCATTAGCACGAAGAAATGTTTCCTAACTTCTCTCCTGAATGGCGTGGCTCTGATTTTAAGGTAATGTCCCCTTGTCATAGACTCTGCACCTGCATTGCACTCCTTCCAAGGCCAACATATCCTTTCTAAGGTATGGTGCCCAGAACTGTACACAGTGTGATGAAATATTCCATTCATCACTGCCTGTGACTGTGGTTGGTTTCAGGTTTCCCCTCACCATTGTATTGCCTGTGATTGTGGTTGGTTTCAGGTTTCTCCTCACCATTGTATTGTATATTGGAATGTATGGAATGTGTTGTGTGTAGGGCTCCGCCCATACCTGGCCTCTATGTAAGCCAGCTCAGTCTGGCCTCATATCCAGTACTGCAGAGCTCCAGATGGAAGATACCTCTCTCCACTGCGTGTTATCTTCTAAGTTAATAAAAGCCTTGTTTTGTTCCGCTAACATCGAGTCTCGGGATTATTGAGGCACATCAATTTTATTAACTTATTTTTCAACACAATGGATCAACTCCTGAAACCCGAACGTTTGGATTTGGATCAGCATGCTCCGGACGCATCAGCACGCTTCGGACACTGGTTTATGTGTATGGAATTCTTCCTGGACAATTCCGCAGCTGTCAAAGACGCTACGGACGCTGCGAGTATGACACTCGGAATTCTGCGGAATTGGGTAAGCCACCGGGTTTACCCCCTCATCCAAGACGCCGACACGTACCTGGCCGCCTGCGACATCTTAAAGGCGCATTACCAGCAGCCTACGAATGAGGTGTATGCTAGGCATCTGCTCGCCACTCGCGCACAGTGACCTGGGGAATCGGTGGAGGAGTTCCTAGGCACCCTGAAAATGCTTGGCAAAGACTGCAAGTGCCGAGATGTAAAAGCCGCAGTGTACGCCGACGAGCTTGTTCACGATGCCTTTATCACAGGCCTCAGCTCCACTTACATCCGGCAAAGACTGCTGGAAAAAACGGGATTGGACCTGAAACAGGCTGCGGACACCGCGCGATCCCTGGATGTGGCCCAGAGAAACTCGGACGCCTACTCTTCAGCCCGCGCCGTCCACGCCGCCACGTGTGCACCAAGGGTGCCGCCATCTTGGAAGGCATCTTCCCCGCCCGGCAGCCCGATACCGTCGGGGCCCCGCTCTCCCCCCAGAAGCCCTACGACAGCCGCGACGCGTCGGGGACCCAACTGCTACTTCTGCGGGCAGCCAAAGCACACCAGAAACCTGTGCCCGGCGAAAGGCACCACCTACTTTAAGTGAGGTAAGAAGGGGCACTTCGGGAAGGTGTGCAGAGGGAACCCCGCCGGAAAACCAAAACCCGCCACCGCCGCGTGTGCGCCGTGGGAGCGGCCATCTTGGACGCCATCTTGCCCGACCTCGTGGGGTCCGCCATCTTGTGAGCAGACAGCGTGGACGCCATCTTGTCTCGATCAGGGCCCTACAGTGGCATCGGTCACAGTGGACCAGACCAGGCCCCACCCGCTATCCAAATCAATGGTGGACATCGAGGTAAACGGGTGCGGGGTTAAATGTTTAATTGACAGTGGAAGCACGGAGAGTTTTATCCACCCTGAACTGGCACAACAACTCTCCCTAAAGGTGGTCCCTACTCGGGGTACCATCTCTATGGCTGATAAAACCCAGACATCGACCATTCTGGGTTACTGCACGGTACAATTGTCCGTTAACGGGACTGTATACGATAATTTTAAAGTATTAATCATGAAGAACCTATGCGCGAGCGTGATCTTGGGCCTGGATTTCCAGTGCAACCACCAAAGCATCACGCTCAAGTACGGTGGGTCCCAGCCGCCCCTCACAGTGTGTGGCCTGGCTACCCTGAAGGTAAAGCCGCCTTCGCTATTCGCGAACCTTACCCCTAACTGCCGGCCAATAGCGACCAAAAGCAGGAGGTACAGCTGGGAGGACAGGCGGTTTATCGCGACCGAGGTAGACAGGCTCCTGAAAGAGCGCATTATTGAATGCAGCAATAGCCCGTGGCGCGCCCAAGTGGTGGTGGTAAGGGGTAGCGAGAAGAAACGGATGGTGATCGACTATAGCCAAATGATCAACAGGTACACCCAACTAGACGCCTACCCGCTACCCCGCATATCAGAAATGGTGAACCAAATCGCCCAATACCGGGTGTTCTCCACCATCGACCTCAAGTCAGCGTACCACCAGCTCCCTATCAGACCAGAGGACCGCCCGTACACCGCCTTCGAGGCGAACGGACGCCTCTACCAATTCCTCAGAGTCCCCTTTGGGGTGACGAATGGGGTCTCGGTCTTCCAGAGGGAGATGGATCGCATGGTCGATGACCACCACTTGCAGGCAACCTTCCCCTACCTCGACAACGTCACCATCTGCGGTCACAACCAGCAGGATCACGACTCGAACCTCGAGAGGTTCCTGAAAACCGCACAAAAACTCAACCTCACCTACAACGAGGACAAGTGCGTTTTCAACACCACGCGCCTCTGCATACTAGGCAGCGTGGTGGAGAATGGGGAAATCGGACCAGACCCCGACCGATTGCGCCCCCTACGGGAGCTGCCCCTGCCCAACACTCCCAAAGCCCTGAAAAGGTGCCTGGGGTTATTTTCTTATTATTCCCAATGGGTCCCCAACTACTCCGACAAAGCCCGCCCCCTCTTGAAAGCATCCTCTTTTCCGCTCTCTGCTGAGGTCCACGCCGCCTTCAAAAGCATTAAGCAGGATATTGAGCGGGCCACGCTACAGGCAGTGGACGAGAACACTCCATTTCAAGTGGAAAGTGATGCGTCTGACTTTGCCTTGGCGGCCACCCTCAACCAGGCGGGGCGGCCCATAGCTTTCTTCTCGAGGACCCTCCAAGGGCCCGAGATCAGACACTCCTCCGTGGAAAAGGAGGCCCAAGCCATCGTGGAGGCAGTGCGCCACTGGCGCCGCTACCTAGCCGGCAAACGCTTCACCCTACTTACCGACCAGCGGTCGGTAGCATTTATGTTCAATAATAAACAGAGGGGGAAGATCAAAAATGATAAGATTCTTAGGTGGCGGATCGAGCTCTCCACCTTCGAGTATGACATCATTTACCGGCCAGGGGCCCTTAACGAATCCCCCGACGCCCTCTCACGAGGGATGTGTGCCAGCGCCACCGGGGATCGGCTACAGACCCTCCACAACAACCTCTGCCACCCAGGGGTCACGCGGCTGTTCCACTTCATAAAGTCCCGCAACTTACCCTACTCGATTGAGGAAGTTCGGTCTCTGACCAGGAACTGCCGCACTTGCGCTGAGTGCAAGCCTCGGTTCTACCACCCTGATAGAGCCCACTTAATCAAAGCTACACGGCCCTTTGAGCGACTCAGCTTAGATTTCAAGGGCCCCCTCCCGTCCGTCGACCGCAATGTTTACTTCCTGAACATTGTGGATGAATACACCCGGTTCCCATTCGCCTTCCCCTGCCCAGACATGACCAGCGCCACGGTCATTAAATGCCTCAACAGCCTGTTCTGCCTGTTCGGTATGCCGAGCTACATCCACACGGATAGGGGGGCGTCCTTCATGAGTGAAGAGCTACGCCAGTACATGCTATCCAGGGGTATCGCCACGAGCCGTACCACCAGCTACAACCCCCGGGGTAACGGTCAAGTGGAGCGAGAGAACGGGACAGTATGGAAAGCAGTCACTCTAGCTCTAAGGACCAAGGGCCTCCCTATCTCTCGCTGGCAGGAAGTCCTCTCAGATGTGCTCCATTCGATACGGTCGCTATTGTGTACTGCCACTAATGCCACGCCTCATGAACGAATGTTTAGCTTTCCCCGGAAATCCACCTCAGGCGTATCCATGCCGTCATGGCTCTCCACCCCAGGTCCGGTATTCGTGCGAAGGCATGTGAGGGGCCATAAGACGGACCCTCTCGTGGAGCCAGTGCACCTACTCCACGCCAACCCCCAATACGCGTATGTCCGGCACGCCAACGGAAGGGAGGACAGCGTGTCAATAAAAGACGTCGCCCCAGCCGGTAACGACAACAACCACGGCAATAGCAGCAACAACGACCACAGCAACTCTTACCCACCCACTACTCTTTCATCACCCCCGGAAGAACATCGACCAACGGCACCCCCACCAACTACCCCTTCAACAACCCTGGCGGCACCCCCGGCAGAGACCCAGGAGGCCACCGGGGACACCCAGCCGACACCCGCGACACCACAACAGCCACGTCGGTCGCAGAGGACTACCAAACCCCCGAACAGACTAAATCTATAGAAGGGGTGAATGTGATGAAATATTCCATTCATCACTGCCTGTGACTGTGGTTGGTTTCAGGTTTCCCCTCACCATTGTATTGCCTGTGACTGTGGTTGGTTTCAGGTTACTCCTCACATTGTATTGTATATTGGAATGTATGGAATGTGTTGTGTGTAGGGCTCCGCCCATACCTGGCCTCTATGTAAGCCAGCTCAGTCTGGCCTCATATCCAGTACTGCAGAGCTCCAGATGGAAGATGCCTCTCTCCACTGCGTGTTATCTTCTAAGTTAATAAAAGCCTTGTTTTGTTCCGCTAACATCGAGTCTCGGGATTATTGAGGCACATCACACAGTACTCCAGATGTGGTCTAACCAGGGCTTCATATAGCTGTAGCCAAACATCCTCCCCTTTATATTCTAGCCCTCTAGTTATAAAGGCTAATATTTCATCAGCCTTTTTGATTATTGTTTGTACCTAACTACTACATTTTAATGATCTGTGTACATGGACCCTAAATCTCTTTGGACTACATTTTAATGATCTATGTACATGGACCCTAAATCTCTTTGGACCTCACTGTTCCTAGGTTTTCACCATTTATTTATGACTCGAATCTATCCATTTTTGGTCCAAAATGGATGATCTCACACTTATCTGCATTGACATCCATCTGCCATAGTTTTGCCCACTCACTTAATCTATAAACGTCTCTTTGTAATTTTATGCTACCATCTACACTATGTACTATACCACCAATCTTTGTGTCATCAGCAAACTTGGATATATGGCTCTCCATTGTGTCATCTAAGTCATTAATAAATATAGTGAATAGTTGCCACCCCAGCCCAGATCCTTGTGGGAGGCCACGAGCACTTCCTTTAATTCAAGTACATACCCATTAACCCTACTCTCTGTCTTCTACCGCCGAACCAATCTCCTATCCAGGTCAGTAATTTGCCCTCAATTCCATGAACTTTAATTTTAGCTAACAGTTTCTTATGTGGAACATTATTGAATGACTTTTGCAAGTTCATATAAACTATATCCATAGATATTCCCCTGTCTACTACTTTAGTTGCTTCCTCAAAAAATTCAATTACGTTTGTTAGACATAAACAACCCTTTACAAATCCATGTTGGCTCTCTCTAATCAGCTCAAATTTCACTTAAGTGCTCAGTCACTCTGTCCTTAATTATAGATTTCAATAACATCCCCACAACAGATATTAGAGTAACAGGTGTATCATTTATTGGTTTCTCTCTCTTTCACCTTTCTTAAATAAGAACATAAGAAATAGGAGCAGGTGTAAGCCATATGGATCCTTGAGCCTGCTCTGCCATTCAATAGGATCATGGCTGAACTTCTACATCAACTCCACTTTTCCGCCCTATTCCCATATCCCTTGATTCCATTAGTGCGCAAAATTCTGTTGATCTCTGTCTTAAATATACTCATCCACTGACCAACCACAGCCCTCTGAGGTAGAGAATTCTAAATATTCACAACCCTAGGAGTGAAGAAATTTCTCCTCATCTCAGTCCTAAATAGCTGACCCCTCATCCTGAGACTATGACCCCTAGTTCTAGACACTCTAGCCAGGGGAAACAGCCTCTCAGCATCTATCCTGTCAAGCCCTCTAAGAATTGTTTACATTTCAATGAGATCACCTTTCATTCTTATAAACTACAGAGAATATATGTCCATTCGACTCAATCTCTCCTCATAGGACAGCCCTCTCATCCCATGAATCAATCTAGTGAACTGTCGTTGCACTCCCTCTAAGGCAAATATTTAATTCCTTGAGTAAGGAGAACAAAACATTTTTTTTATTCGTTCATAGAATGTGCGCGTCGCTTGCAAGGCCAGCATTTATTGCCCATCCCTAGTTGCCCTTGAGAAGGTGCTGGTGAGCCGCCTTCCTGAACCACTGCAGTCCGTGTGGTGCAGGTACTTCCACAGTGCTGCTAGGTAGGGAGTTCCAGGATTTTGACCCAGCGACGATGAAGGAACGCCGATATATTTCCAAATCAGGATGGTGCGTGACATGGAGAGGAACTTGGAGGTGCTGGTGTTCCCATGTGCCTGCTGCCCTTGTCCTTCTAGGTGGTAGATGTCGCGGGTTTGGGAGGTGCTGTTGAAGAAGCCTTGGCGAGTTGCTGCTATGCATCTTGTAGTAGGTACACACTGCAGCCACGGTGGTGGAGGGAGTGAATATTTAAGGTGGTGGATGGGGTGCCAATCAAGTGGGTTGCTTTGTCTTGGATGGTGTCGAGCTTCTTGAGTGCTGTTGAAGCTGCACTCATCCAGACAAGTGGAGAGTATTCCATCACACTCCTGACTTGTACCCTGTAGATGGTGGAAAGGCTTTGGGGAGTCAGGAGGTGAGACACTTGCCGCAGAACACTCAGCCTCTAATCTACTCTTGTAGCCACAATATTTATGTAGCTGGTCCAGTTAAGTTTCTGGTCAATGATAACCCCCAGGATGTTGATGGTGGGGATTCGGTGATGGGAATGCCATTGAATGTCAAGGGGCGGAGGTTAGTCTCTTGCATGTTGGAGATAGTCATTGTGTGGCACGAATGTTACTTGCCACTTCTCAACCCAAGGCTGAATGTCATCCAGGTCTTGCTGCATGTGGGTGTGGACTGCTTCATTAGCTGAGGAGTTGCGAATAGAACTAAGCACTGTGCAATCATCAGCGAACATCCCCACTTCTGACCTTATCATCATAAGAGGGAAGGTCATTAATGAACCAGCTGAAGATGGTTGGGCCTAGGACACTGCCCTAAGGAACTCCTGCAGCAATATCCTGTGGCTGAAATGATTGGCCTCCAACAACCACACCTATCTTCCTTTGTGCTAGATATGACTTCAGCCAGTGGAGAGTTTTTTCCCTGATTCCCATTGACTTCAGTTTTACTAGGGCTCCTTGATGTCACACTCGGTCAAATATTGCCTTGATGCCAAGGGCAGTCACTCTCACCTCACCTCTGGAATTCAGCTCTTTTGTCCATGTTTGGACCAAGGCTGTAATGAGGTCAGGAGCCGAGTGGTCCTGGCGGAACCCAAACTGGGCATCGGTGAGGAGGTTATTGGTGAGTAAGTGCTGCTTGATAGCAATGTCGGCGACATCTTCCATCATTTTGCTGATGATTGAGAGTAGACTGATAAGTGATAATTGGCTGGATTAGATTTGTTAAGTCTGTGTGTTCCAGTTATGGTTAATATGAATCACTGCACACAGACCACAAGAATAACTTTAACAGGTCTTTACTAATCGAAGGTCAGGGCTGAACTACCCAGCAAATTACTACACAGCACTTATATACCGGTGTGGTCACCACCGGTATTACCGTATACAGCAGCCAGAGAAAGTAGTACATCTCTTAAGGTGGAACAGGTTTAAGTTCTCTTAAGGTGGAACAAGTTACATACACCACAATCCTCCCTTTTTAGCTTAACAGTTATATCCCCATTTAACATAACATAAACACATATATACATATACAACTTCATGTAGAAACAGTTCAAAGGTTCAGTCTCTCAGGAGCCCTCCTGATTCGAGTTGGATAACGCCTTTCAGGGGTCTCTGATTCTTGATGCTGAGGTGACTCCTCTAGTTGGTCTCTTATGTCTTGGACATCATCATCAGGTACATTCACTGCCGAGGTAGATGCTTCAGGTTCACTAACTTCTTCCACGGTTGTCTCTGTCGTAACCATGGGTTCGACCCTTGTTCTCGATTCTACCAGTTGGTCAGCATGACGCCGTATTACATTTTTACCAACATCTACCGTGTACATCAGGGGTCCTTGTCTGGCCCGAATTGTTCCGGATTGCCATTTCTCGTTTCCATAGTCCCTGGCCAACACTGGTTGTCCTACCTCGAAACTCCGAGTGGTCTTGTTATTTATATGCTGGAACTGTTTGTTTTCAACTTCCCTCCGCACATTTGGTTTTAACAAGTCCAACCTGGACCGCAACCTCCTGTTATAAAACATCATGGCAGGACTTTGGTTTGTCACTGCATGAGCGGCGTTTCGATATGCCAGTAGAAACTTGTCCACCTTATGTTGTAGTGGAATCTGATCTTCACTCATGGCCTTTATTGCCTTTTTGAATGTTTGTACAAATCTCTCGGCCAACCCATTTGTATCCGGATGATATGGGGCAGAGGTATAATGTTTCACCCCATTCTTCTTTAAGAATTTTTGGAATTCTTCTGACACGAACTGTGGTCCGTTGTCGGAATATATTTGTTCTGGCAATCCGTTCCTTGCGAATATCGTTCTTAACACCGCAATTGTCTTTTCTGAAGTAGTGGTAGTCATCTTGATCACTTCTGGCCATTTAGAATGTGCGTCCACCGCAATTAGAAACATGGAGTCCATGAATGGACCAGCAAAGTCAATATGTACACGTTGCCATGGGGCTGAAGGCCATTCCCATGGATGCAGCGGTGCAATCGGAGGTGCATTTTGCACTTTTTGGCACCCTGAGCAGCTTTTCGTCAGCTCCTCTATCTGTTGGTCGATACCCGGCCACCACACATAAGCCCTAGCAAGGCTTTTCATCTTGACTCCCCCCAGATGACCTTCATGCAGTTCCTTTAGGACTCTCTCTCTTAACTTAGGAGGAATAATCACCCTTGTTCCATACATCAATGTTCCTTGACAGTCGGACAGCTGGTCTCATCTTGCCGAGAATGCCGGTAACAGAGAATCACCATGTGCTGGCCATCCCTTCACTGTCACCTCGTAGACTCGGGACAGTGTCGGGTCGTTCCTGGTTTCTCTTTCAATACTTGCATTGGTGACTGGTAAACACTCGATGATGGTCAAGTGAAATAACTCAACAGGGTCAACCTTCGTTGTCTCCTCTTCTTCAGGTAGTGGCAGGCGCGACAGCCCATCAGCATTACCATGCTGCTTTGTACCTTTGAATTCTATCTGATATTGATGTGCCCCTAGGAAAAGGGACCATCTCTGGAGTCTCTTTGCTGTCATCACCGACACACCCTTCTTAGGGTTAAAAATGGATACCAACGGCTGATGGTCTGTCAGAAGCGTAAACTTTTGGCCCTGCAGGTAATGATTAAACTTCTTTACTCCCCACACAAGGCTGAGAGCCTCCCTATCTATCTGAGCATAGTTGCGCTCAGCTGAGGTCAATGATCTGGATGCGAACGCGACTGGCCTCTCCGTGCCATTTGGCAACTTGTGTGAGAGTACTGCCCCAATACCATATGGAGAAGCATCACAAGCCAAACGAATAGGCAGTGTTGGGTTGAAGTGAGCCAACACTTCCTCTGAGGTTATCAATTCCTTGCTTTTGCGAAAGGCCTTCTTACAGTCCTCGCTCCACTCCCATGGTACTCCCTTCTGCAAAAGAGCGTTCAGCGGGTGCAGTACCGTGGATAAATTTGGCAGAAACTTATGGTAATAGTTAATCAATCCTAGGAACGACCTCAACTGAGATACATTAACCGGAGCGGGAGCCTTTACAACCGCTTCGATCTTGTCAGGAGACTTATGAAGTCCCTCCTGGTCAATGACATGGCCACAGTACGAGATCCGCTTCTGAAAGAACTCACATTTCTGCCGATTAACTCGAAGTCCATATTTTTTCAATCTGATGAGCACCAGTTCCAAATTTGCGAGGTGTTCCTCGTCACCCTCTCCTGTAATCAGAATATCGTCCAGGTAACATTGTGTGCCTGGAATTCCCTGTAATACCTGCTCCATGGCCCTCTGCCAAATTGCTGGAGCCGATGCCACTCCAAAAACCAGTTTATTATACCGGTACAAGCCTCTATGCATGTTGATCGTGAGGTACTGGCGTGACTCTTCCTCAACTTCCATCTGTAAGTACGCCTGCGCCAGGTCTATCTTGGTGAAGTGTTTCCCGCCCGACAATGAAGCGAAGATATCCTCAATCCGCGGAAGCGGATACTGCACCGTGTGAAGCACCGGATTAACAGTGATCTTGAAATCTCCACAGATGCGAACCTTCCCTGGTTCTCCCGGCTTGTTGCTCGAAGGACGTTTCATCACGGGAACAATGGGCGTAGCCCACTCACTCCAGTCTACCTTAGACAGTACTCCTGAACGTTCTAGCGCTTCCAGCTCCGCTTACACAGCAGGTCGTATCGCATAGGGTACCGGTCTGGCTTTGAAAAATTTTGGTTGTGCATGTTCTTCAATCTTGATGTTTGCCGTAATTCCTCTCAGTGTTCCCAGTCCCTGCTGGAACACCTCTTTAGCATCGTCCAATATTCTGGACAATCGTTTAGGTTTGACATCTGTTTCCCTGGCATCTACCGTTAGTGCTTTTAAGGAATGCCAGTCCATATTCATTTTTCTAATCCACTCCCGTCCCAGTAGTGGTGGACCTCCTTCAGGTAGCACATATAAGTCCATTCCTCGGCTTTCTTTGCCCTTGTGGACCACCTTTACCTCTATCTTTCTGATGGGGTATACTCTTTGCCCCGTGTATGTTTTCAATACAATCTCCGTATCCCGTAGGGGAATATGTTGGAATAACCTTTTGTAATCTTTCTTATTCATGACCGTCAATGCCGATCCAGTGTCCAATTCCATCTTCACTTGGACTCCTGCTATCTGAAGTGTGACCCAAATTATCTGGAGGTCTGCTTCCTTACCAACGTTGTGTACTCTTAAGCTACCCAGTTCATCACTGCTGGCGTCTGAATCTGACTTCTGTTCGTTCGAACTGTTCTCTGTCACCTTGTGTACCTTTCTGTACTTTCCCTGCGGTGACTTTTTGTTGCTGGTCTTCTCTCCTGACCGGCATACTTTAGCTATGTGACCAAGCCTGCCACATTTTCTGCATTCCTTATTTTTGAACCAGCACTGGTTCTGATCGTGCGTTGTCTTTCCACAATGATAACATTTTACTGTACCCAAGACCATTTGATTTGTGCTGAGTTCCGGTGACCGTAGCTGCATTACCGCCGTGCCTCTCGCTGCGGCTTCGTGCGATGCTGCCATAGCGACAGCTTTATCAAGCGTCAGCTCATTCTCCTCAAGCAGTCGCTTTTGTGTCTCTTCTTTTAACAATCCACACACAAATTTATCTCTTAGCGCATCTGTTAGTCCTGTTCCAAACTGACAGTACTTTGCTAGCTTACGCAATTCAATTAAAAATTCAGCATTGCTTTCATCTTTCAGCTGCTTTCTGCTGTAAAATTTAAATCGTTCCGCTAGCATCAGCGGCGTGGGGCTTAAATGATTTTTCAGGACGGTAACAATATCCGCGAAAGTCTTATCCACCGGTTTCTCTGGTGATAGAAGGTGTTTCAATTGCCCGTATGTCTTCGCACCCATTAAGTTTAATAAGGTTAGTGCTTTATCCTCATCTGATATCTTATTTGCTTTACAATAAACTTCTATGCATTCTACATACGTGGCCCAATCTTCAACATCGGCATCGAAATCGTTGATGTTACCACGCTTAGGCATCCTTGCAATCTTCTTGAGAAACAAAAAAACATTTTCTTTTCTTTTTTTTTTCTCTTTTATTTTAAAATGGCTGTTTCCCGCGCTTGTCTTCTTCCCCCGCCTACGAAAATGGCGGCTTCCCGCATTTGCCTTTCTCCCCCGCTGGCTGTAATGGCGATTGCCGTATTGCTGCCGTTCGCGCCTCCCCAGCGGTTCTCAATTCGTGCCTCCCAGCCCCTCTTGCAGTCCGGTCCTTTCCACCGGCTGCGGCTGAGTTCGCCGCGGTTTTTTTTATTTTCTCTCGTGCCTTACGCTGTCCCGGTCGCTGCGCCTCGCGGCCTCGGTAGCTGCCCGGCCTTTTTCACCAGTCGCGGTCGAGCTCTCTCTCGACGCTGTTGCGTCTCCCAGCCCGCTTGCAGCCCGGTCTTTTACACCGGCTGCGTTTGCATTCACCGCGGCTCCCGTGCCTTACGCTGCCCCAGTCTCAGCGCCTCTGGCCCCGACTTCTGTCCGGCTCTTTTCCCCGGCCATGGTCGAGTTCTCCGCCCTTATATCCTCCGTTTTCCCTCCCCTACTCCACAGCCAACGTGGCCGACTTGCTGCTCGTCGCTGATCGGCTTACCCACCACCGTGGTAGAAGGGATGATCACTGCCTGTCGCTGATGGAAGGCTTTGTGTCAGGATTCTTCCTTTGCTCTTCAGACCCGAGTCTTTTCTCAGCAGGATGATGAGGGCGGATGCCTCTTCTCGACGCCCGTTAAACTGCCTTGGATGTATCTCTGCCGCAGGGTAAGATCGTACTCGTCGCCACTGTTAAGTCTGTGTGTTCCAGTTATGGTTAATATGAATCACTGCACACAGACCACAAGAATAACTTTAACAGGTCTTTACTAGTCGAAGGTCAGGGCTGAACTACCCAGCAAATTACTACACAGCACTTATATACCGGTGTGGTCACCACCGGTATTACCGTATACAGCAGCCAGAGAAAGTAGTACATCTCTTAAGGTGGAACAGGTTTAAGTTCTCTTAAGGTGGAACAAGTTACATACACCACAAGATTTGTCCTGCTTTTTGTGGACAGGGCATACCTGGGCAGTTTTTCACATTGTCGGGTAGATGCCAATGTTGTAGCTGTATTGGAACAGCTTGGCTACAGGCGCAGCTAGTTCTGGAGCACAAGTCTTCAGCACGACAGCTGGGGTATTGTCAGGGCCCATAGCCTTTGCAGTTTTCAGTGCGCTTCTTGATATCACGTGGAGTGAATCGAATTGGCTGAAGACTGGTTTCTGTGATGGTGGGGATCTCAGGAAGAGGCCGAGATGGATCATCCACTCAGCACTTCTGGCTGAAGATGGTTACAAACACTTCAGCCTTGTCTTTTGCACTTGCGTGCTGGGCTCCGCCATCATTGAGGATGGGGATATTCATGGAGTCTCCTTCAATTGTTTAATTGTCCACTACCATTCACGACTGGTTGTGGCAGGACTGCAGAGCTTTGATCTGATCCGTTGGTTGTGGGATCACCTAGCTGTCTATAGCATGCTGCATCTGCTGTTTATCATGCATGTAGTCCTGTGTTGCAGCTTCCCCAGTTTGGCACCTCATTTTTAGGTACGCCTGGTGCTGCTCCTGGCATGCTCTTCTACACTCCTCATTGAACCAGGATTGGTCCCCTGGCTTGATGGTAATGGTAGAGTAAGCGATATACCCGCCATGAGGTTACAGATTGTGGTGGAATACAGTTCTGCTGCTGCTGACGGCCCACAGCGCCTCATGAATGCCCAGTTTTGAGCTGCTAGATCTGTTCAGAATTTATCCCATTTAGCATGGTTGTTGTGCCACACAACATGATGGAGGGTGTCCTCAGTGTGAAGAAGGGACTTCGACTCCACAACGACTGTGCGATGGTCACTGGTACCAATGCATCTGTGACAGATAGATTGGTGAGGACGAGGTCAAGTAGGTTTTTTCCCTTGTTTTGCTTCTCTTACCACCTGTCGCAAGCCCAGTCTGGCAGCTATGTCCTTCAGGACTCGGCCAGCTCGTTCAGTAGTGGTGCTACTGAGCCACTCTTGGTGATGGACATTGAAGTCCCCCACCCAGTGTACATTCTGTGCCGTTGCTACCCTCAGTGCTTCTTCCAAGTGGTGTTCAACATGGAGGAGTGCTGATTCATCAGCTGAGGGAGGGTGGTAAGTGTTAATCAGCAAGAGGTTTCCTTTCCCATGTTTGACCTGATGCCATGAGACTTTATGGGGTCTGGAGTCAATGTTGAGAACTCCCAGGGCCACTTCCTCCCGACTGTATACCACTGTGCTGCCACCCCTGTGGGACAGAACACACCCAGGGATGATGATGGAAGAGTCTAAGACGTTGGCTGAAACGTATGATTCCGTGATTATGACTATGTCAGGCTGTTGCTTGATTAGTCTGTGGGACCACTCTTCAATTTTGGTACAAGTTCTCAGATGTTAAGAGGGCTGGGCTGGGTGTGCCTTTGTCGTGTCTGAAGCTGGTCAATGCTGGGTGGTTCGTCTGGTTTTATTCTTATTATTGTTTTTCGGAGCGGTTTGGTACAACTGAGTGGCTTGCTAGGCCATTTCAGAAGGCAGTCAACCACATTGTGGGTCTGGGGCCACATATATGCCAGACCAGGTAAGGACAGCAGATTTCCTTCCCATTAGTGAACCAGATGGGTTTATACGACAATCCAGTGGTCACCATTACTGTTACTAGCTTTTTCATTCCAGATTTATTTAATTAACTGAATTTAAATACCCCAGCTGCTGTTGTAGGATTTAAACTCACGCCTCCGAATCATTATTCCAGGCCTCTGGATTACTAGTCTATACATAACCACTATGCTACCGTACCCGTACCTGTACTCAGTACTCCAGGTGTGGTCTCACCAAAGCCTTATATAATTGCAGCAAGACTTCCTTACTCTTATACTCCAACCCCCTTGCAATATACACTAACATACCATTTGCCTTCCTAATTGTTTGCTGTACCTGCACGTTAACTTTCTGTGATTTGTGTACAAGGACCCCAAACCCCTATGAATACCAACATTTACTAGTCTCTCACCTTTGAAAAAATATTCTGCTTTTCCATTCTTCCTATCAAAGTGGATAATTTCACACTTCCCCACATTATACTCCATCTGCCCTGTTCTTGCCCAATCACTTATCCAGTCTATATCCCTTTGCAGCCTCTTTACGTCCTCCTCGCAGCTTACTTCCCCAGCTAGGTTTGTATTGTATAATGAAGTTACATTTGCAATTTTCCAATCTAAAGGGACAATTCCTGAATTGAAAGAGCTTTGGAAGATTATGGCTAAAGCACCTGCAATTTCCTCACCCACGTCCTTTAAAATCCTGGGGTGGAAACCTCAGGTCCTGGCGATTCTTTAATATTTAGTGCCATTAGTTTTTCTAATACTGTTTTCTTGCTTAAGTTATCTTTAGTGAGCTCCAATCATTGGTTCATTATTAATTTCCCTGGAATGTCAGGTGTGGGGGACTACGGTCTCCCGCGTAAAGAAATAGGCAACACAGCGAGCTACAAGAAATAGGTCTTTACTCCAACTCTCACAATACAGTACTGAATTCATGAAGCCCGCGAACCTGTGATGACTCACGGATTGGTCACCTGCTGGAACCTGATTGGTTTTCCTTCTATCAGCAGCAGGCAAGTCTGAACGTACCTTATTCCTCTCAGCTTGCAACTGTCTTGCGGGGGGAGGGGAATACAGCAGTTAAAAGGGGATTATACAGGTTTATCTACATACACACAGTGTTTCCCCAATGTGGCAACGCCACATACGCCCCCCCAGAATCCTCGTTAACTGTAAAAGTCAGTCTCTGCGGAGGTTTGACCAAGCGGCCGTAGCGGCTGTAGTAGCCATCTGGCGTGTGAGGAGGGCTGTCTAGGAGGTTGGCCGGTTGGTTCGTCAGCTGGTCTGGCAGTGGGCTGGCTGGACGGGCTGCCGGCGAAGGTGGGGCGGCGGCCGGAAAGTAAGGTTCTGGCGTGTCTTGGTCCTCTTGTGGGGCCGCCGCCAACGCGGGCGGTCTGCCCCGCCGTGGGGGAAGAGCCGGCCGAAACGGGAAGCTGAGGTCCAGGTGCGCCGGTTTGAGGCGGTCTACTGAAATAAGGTCCGGCTTCCCGCCGACATCGATAAGAAAAGCTTTATCCCCCGTCTCCAATACTGGGAAGGGGCCGGTGTATGGTGCCTGCAGCGGGCCTCTGTGCGCGTCCCGGCGCACGAAGACGAACTCCGCATGTCGTAAGTCTCGAGGCACGTAGGGCGGCTGCGGGCCATGTTGCGAAGTGGGCACTGGACGGAATTGCTGGGCCGCGTCCTGGTGCAGGGAAAGCTGTCTGGCGGCCGACCACGGCTCCGTTGTCAGGGGGAGGAAGTTGCCTGGTACTCTGAGCAGTTGGCCGCAGACCATCTCGGCCGCAGAGGCGCAGAGGTCCTCTTTGGGCGCGGTACGCAATCCCAGGAGAACCCAGGGTAGTTTGTCGATCCAGCTGGTGTCGACCAGGCTGGCGCGGAGGGAGGCTTTCAAAGAACGATGAAAGCGCTCGCAGAGCCCTTGGCCTGCGGGTGGTAGGCTGTTGTCCTGTGCAACTTGGTGCCGAGGCCGGCGATGATGGCATTCCACAAGTGGGAGGTGAACTGGGGGCCTCTATCCGAGGATATGTCAGCCGGTACGCCGAACCGGGCCACCCATGTCGAGACGAATGCTCGCGCGACGTCGGTCGTGGTGGTGGAGGCGAGGGGAACCACCTCGGGCCATCCGGTGGTGCGGTCGACGATCGTGAGCAGGTGTGTAAAACCGTGCGACGGCGGCAAGGGGCCTACCAGATCGACGTGGACGTGGTCGAAACGCCACTCGGGCACCGGGAAACACTCCAATGGCGCCTTGGTGTGCTGCTGGACCTTAGCGCACTGACACGGCACGCATGTGTTGGTCCAGTCTCTCACATCCTTGTGGAGTCCAGGCCAGACGAACTTGGTGGACATAAGTTTCTGAGACGCACGCATCCCTGGATGTGAGAGGCCGTGAATGATGTCGAAAACTCACTTGCGCCAGGCAGATGGAACGACCGGCCTAGGCGAGGGGACTGAGACGTCGCACAGGAGGGTTGTGCCGGCTGCGTGGAAGTGGATGTCGGCCAGGGTGAGGCTGGTAGTTGACGTCCTGAGAGCCTGGATCTCCGCGTCGGCAGCCTGGTCTCTCGCCATGCTGGCGTAGTCGACGCCCAGGTGCACTGCATGGAGCGAGGGTCTTGAGAGGCAGTTGGCCACCAAATTGTCCTTGCCGGCGACGTGGTGGATGTCCGTGGTGAACTCCGAGATGAAGTTGAGTTGGCGCTGTTGGCGCGCGGACCAGGGTTCGGTTACTTTGGCCATGGCGAAAGTGAGCATCTTGTGGTCCACGAATGCAGTGAACGGCCGGCCTTCCAGAAGGAAACAGAAGTGCCGGATTGCCAGGAACAGGGCCAGGAGCTCTCTGTCGAACGTGCTGTAAGCCTACTCGTTCTTGCGCAGCTGTCGGCTGAAAAATGCCAGTGGCTGCCACGCGCCTTCGACCCACTGTTGCTGGACGGCGCCGATGGCGTAATCCGAGGCGTCCGTGGTGAGGGCGGTCTTGGCGCCCGGGATGGGGTGGGCCAATAGTGTGGCGTTGGCCAAGGCGCTTTTGGTCTGGTGGAAGGCTGTTGCCATCTCGCTGGACCAGGTGAGTTGCTCTTTGCCCGTTTTGCCCCTGGTGGCTTCGTAGAGGGGGGCGCGTGAGTGCGGTGGCCTTGGGCATGAACCGGTGATAGAAATTGACCATCCCCAAAAATTCCTGCAGCGCCTTAACCGAGGCGGGCTGGGGAAAGTCCGCCACCGCCTGCACCTTGGAAGGTAGGGTAATGGCTCCCCTTGGCGAAATTCTGTGGCCGAGAAAGTCAATTTGGGCTGCTCTGAACTGGCATTTGGCCGGGTTGACGATTAGCCCGTGTTGGCTGAGGCGCTGGAAAAGGGAGCGCAAATGTGCGATGTGCTCGGCCTTGCTGGTACTGGCCACGAGGATATCGTCCAGATAGACGAACAGGAAGCTCAGGTCCTGTAGGACGGAGTCCATGAGCCGTTGGAAGGCCTGTGCGGCGTTCTTAAGCCCGAAGGGCATGCGCAGGAACTCGAACAGTCTGAAGGGGGTGATGACCGCCGTCTTCTGGACGTCTGCGTGGTGGATGGGGACCCGATGGTAGCCGCGAATCAGGTCGACCTTGGAAAAGATGGACTTTCCTGCTAGGTGTGCCGAGAAGTCTTGGATGTGCGGAATGGGGTATCTATCGGGTGTGGTGGTGTCGTTGAGCCGTCTGTAGTCGCCGCAGGGGCGCCAGCCACCGCCCGGCTTGGGCACAATGTGGAGGGGGGACGACCAAGGGGTTTTCGAGCGGCGGATGATGCCCAGTTTTTCCATCATGGCGAATTCTTCCTTGGCCACCGCCATCTTGGCTGGGTCCAGGCATCTGGCTCGAGCGAACACTGGTGGTCCCGTAGTGGCGATGTGGTGCTCGACCCCATGCTTGGCTGCCGCGGCTGAGAAGGTCGGTTGTGTGAGCCTCGGGAAATCTGCGAGTAGGCGGGCGTAGTCGTCATGCGCCGGGGCGGAGCAGGACCCGACGAGGGCCGGGCTGTTGCTCTGCTGGCAGGCCAGTGAAGCGAAAGTTGCTGCGTCGATCAGGCGCCTGTCGCGGACGTCGACCAGGAGTCCGTGGGCTCAAAGAAAATCGGCGCCCAGCAAAGGATGTGCCACCGAGGCCGTCACGAAATCCCACGTAAATCGCTGGCCGTTGAAACAAACCTTGGCCCGTCGCTTTCCAAAAGTAGTGATGGCTGCGCCATTTGCCGCCACGAGGGGTGGGCCGCTGCGGCCTGCCTGGATGTCGAGCTGGGAGGCAGGAATTATGCTGCATTGGGCTCCGGTGTCGCAAAGGAATCTGCGCCCTGAAAGAGAGTCGGTTATGTACAGCAGTTTACCTGCGGTGCCGATGGCCATCGTGGCGGCGGGGGTGCGGTCGAGCGGGCCTAGGCGGCTGCGCGGGGCTGGTCCGTTGGGCCGGGCTGCCATCTTGGTTTGATCGAAAGAGCAGGGTGCTCTGCAGCGTTGGGCCTTGTGGCCGAAACGCGTGTGGTAGTAGCATAGTTCTGCGGCCTGGCGTGGCGGCGCGCTCTCGGTGGTGTCGGGGAGCCTCGCGGCTGCACAGCCGAGTTGGGCGATGGCGAAAACTTTGTCCGCGGCAGCTGCCAGTTGTACGCAGTCCGTGATCGGGGACCCCGCGAGGGCAGTCTGTACCTGCTGAGGAAGCAGGCTGAGGAAAAGGGCCCGAAACAAAAAGCACTGCAGTTCAGAGCCCAGGAGCGCAAGCGTCCGGCTCATCAACTGGGTCGGGGTAGAATCGCCGAGGCCTGGTAGTGAGAGAAGCCTGCGAGCCCTCTCCTCCTTGGACAGGCCGTAAGCCTGCAGCAAGCGGCCCTTAATGGTTGAGTACTTGCCGGTCTGTGGTGGGTTCCCCAGCAGGTCGAGAACTTCGGCGGCGGTAGAGCTTGCTAGTGCTGAGACTACGTGGAGGTACCTTTCTTCATCGTCTTGAACCCTGCGAAGGGTGAATTGGGCCTCCGAGTGCGCGAACCAAGCTGGTGCTTGGTGTTCCCAGAAGGTGGGGAGCTTCAAGGATGCGGCGCCGGCCGACATCAGGCTGCTTCTGGTTGCCATCGGGTCGTTGCTGGCCTCTGTAGGGCTGCGTGAGTCAGGGGCTTCGGCCGCCGACATTCGGGGTCACCAATGTGGGGGACTACGGTCTCCCGTGTAAAGAAATAGGCAACACAGCGAGCTACAAGAAATAGGTCTTTACTCCAACTCTCACAATACAGTACTGAATTCGTGAAGCCCGCGAACCTGTGATGATTCACGGATTGGTCACCTGCTGGAACCTGATTGGTTTTCCTTCTATCAGCAGCAGGCAAGTCTGAACGTGCCTTATTCCTCTCAGCTTGCAACTGTCTTGCGGGGGGAGGGGAATACAGCAGTTAAAAGGGGATTATACAGGTTTATCTACATACACACAGTGTTTCCCCAATGTGGCAACGCCACACAGGTATATTATCCTCTTCCTCTCCTGTGAAAACTGACACAAAGTAATTATTCAACAAGTCTGCCATTTCCTTATTTTCATTTGCAATATTGCCCCCAACAAATCCCTTACCCTGGCACCTGGTAAGCAACACACCCTTCGGGACTCTCGATCGTGGCTGCAGAGGATGCTATCTATCCCCCTAATTATTGAATCCCTGATAACTACCATATTTCTATTCTGCTCCTCCCCCCTTTGGGCAGCCTCCTGCTTCATGGTGCCTAGGTCGGCATTGTGGCTGTCCTCCCCACAATCTTTCTCCTTATCCTTACAGGTATCAAGTACATTATACCTGTTGGATAGGACCAGTGTCTGCGGGATCTCTTCCTCAATCTCCCCTCGGTTCCCACTACCCTGCTGACTGACAATCACACTCTCCCCCTCCTGCACCTGTGCTTTCCTCTGAGGTGTGATTGTACTCTGGAGAAATCTAACCAGAAATTCCTCCCCTACCCTTGTGTGTCGGAGTGTCTCTAACTCTCACTCCAACTCAAGGACTCTGAGCTGGAGTGTCTCGAGGCAGAGACATTTCTTGCAGTTGTGGCAATCCAGGACAGTCTCACTGTCCACAAACTCCCACATATCACAGTCCTGACACATACGTTTCTAGTTTTTATTTATTGGTTCGTAATAATTTAATTCTAGATATAATAGAATTACTTGAGATCTAGGTTATACTGAGCAGGTGGATTTAGCTTGATTTCAGGTTAATTTGTAACTAACTTGTCTTGTTTTTTGTTTATTAACTTTTTTATTTCACCATCCCCTTTCTTCCTATTTATTATTTATAGCTTCCAGGTTTGTATTTAATGCAATTCAGATCCCTTTAATGTTGGTATCCTTTATTTATTTTATCCCCTGAGATCTAATTAATTACTCTGATTATTTATTTATAAATACACTTATTTACTGTTCCCCCTTGGTTTAACTTACCGAGCACCTTCTTCCCTCTCTGCACCGAATTCGCACTCTCATCAAATTCCCGTCGCCATTCTGTTTAGCAAGTCACTCCGTCTAGCAGTTTTTCCCAACTCTGTGTGCATAGGACAGGCGGGCAATAATAAAAGCATCTTGTATACAGGAGTGTGTTTGTACTGCCCGATATTTAATCATAAAATAATGTAATCGGGAGCTTAACAATGGCTGGGTCCTTAACCAATGAACTCATTCATGTCTCAATGGCTTTAGCACAAGGCTGGAAAGAGAATTTAAACCTGTGTAAATTCCTATAGTTTTAAAACATCTTAAATGTAACCCTTAATGTGGTGAAATGGTTTTTAAAAAATCCTGAAACTTGCCAGTGCTGTAGCAATAAACCTTTCCTTTTCTTTTGTTCACCTATAGCTGTCTCGTACGGATCAAAGGATCCATCTTCATTGATTCCTTCTCCCCCACAACTGCTCTAGCTTTTCATTTAAAATTCTGAATTTGTTTTTACATCTACAATTGATATTTTCTCCCTCTGTTCCTCCCACTCACCTCTGAATTCAACTTTGTGTGCACTAACACCTCCTGTTGCCTTATAGCCTTCACTAGAGTTGTCAACTCTGGCTGGATGTAATCCTAGAGTTTTCATCACTTGACCTTCTGTCTCCAACTACCCTGTCCAGTCAAACCGCTTTATTTCACATTTCCAATATTTTCATAACTAATAAACAAAGTAATTTTTAAAAAATTAGAAAAACACTTTTTTTTCCTAATGCCCCAATGATTTTTCTCCTGGGTTGCTGCAGCACTGGTCAGGAGACTATTTCTTAATTTCTGGAGATTCCAGGATAATCCTGCCGGGTTGGTAACCCTAACCTTCACCCTCCTTCTGAACCTGCTTTGTTTATAAATTGTTCAGTACCGCCTCCCCCAGCCTCGTGGTCGTCCTCTTGTGTTTCATTTAATGTTTCTCTCTTCCCACTATTATTTTGACCTCCCTGCTTTGCCAACTGTGTAAAATAAAGGGTACGGTCTTCGTCAGCAAATGTTTCTTTGTGTACAAGAACAGAACATGATGATGTGAATAATGTTTCTGTCTGATCTTTTGTACTTGAAGCAACTCTTTTTCTCACATTCGTGACTGGAACGAAATATACCTCCCCGCTTTACACTTATCTATGTTCTCCACAAAAACAACCCCTGACATTCATTGCCTTGACCTGCTAATGGGGTGGCTTGGCAACAAGTCTGATCTAACAATTATGGAGTTTCAATTCTGTACCATTGCTAATAATCACAATGCTTTGCTCATAAATAATGTGGGAAGGGGGGAGAATGAATGCATTTAAGGTGGCAAATCTGTTATCAAGTTAACATCACAGTGTAGATTGAGGTTGATAGTGGGATATATTGCTGTTACCAATTTAGGGGGTAATTTTGACAGTGAATGATAGTGTAAAACGGGCGCTATCGATTCAGCCGCCTGTTATACGTCTCTCCTGATTCTCATTCCCATTGACATAAATTGGCTCCTGCATTTTCCTACATTATTGCTGCGATTACACTTCAAAAGTGTTTCATTGGTAAAACCTGGCACTGTGACCTGCCTTGGACCCCTACCAAAGTACAGATGTTGAGGGACATAAGGAGGAAGGCTATTTTGGGAAGAAACTTGGAATGGGGACAGCAGACAAAGAGGATTTTAAAGGAGAGGTGATGGGGTGGAACAGGGTGAGGTGCTCAAAGGTCAAGAAGGTGTCAGAGGAGTAGGTGTAGAGACCAAGGAGTGACTTGGTTATATGGGCCAAACTGCCACCACATTGGTGGAAAAGTATAGTCAAGTGGGGAGGTTTCAGGAGAGGGGAAAGCTGTCAGGACTCATGAATTAAGTTTCAGTCAAAGCCAAAACGTCAACGCAATCTTTCACCATAAGGTAATAGATGGCAAAGGCCTTGTTTGCAAGTGAAGAGACATTTTGGAGGGAAATATGGAGAGGAGCAGAAATAGTTGATTCTCTGGCAGTGTCAAAGTGGGTGCGGTGAACAGGACAGAAAGGAGTTTGGTGAGGTTACCCACCCCCAGTGTACCCAATACGTGTGCACAAAGCACAGGTGAGTAGACATAAGAAAAGTGGTGGAGAATGAAGAGAATGCACCTAGCTGAGAGGAGAGGTCTCCTCCATCCACATCTGGTGCCAACAGAAATCCAGATCTCTAAGCCTACCTTTTATAAGAAGGATGCCTTCAGGGTATAAAATATCTTCATCAGAAGAGCAGTAGCTGATGTAGGCACAGAGTTCGCGAGTCACGTTAATCCTAGGAGCTGCACACTGACAATCAGCTGCCATGAGGAAAGCACTGAGAATAAGCACCAGAATAGGCAAGTGAACACAACATTCACCCAACAATATGATGTATAAGCACCAAGGGAGAAGACAGTAATTTGATGCCCACTCCTGTTTTCTGAGCAATAAGTATTATGCATTCTGCAGTTTCACGAAGCTGATTTCAGAAATGTGCTAGGAGAATAGTGTTACTAAGGAACAAGTAAAGTTGCCCTGGTCATGCTATGGATTATAGAATCATAGAACGATACAGTCCAGAAAGAGGCCATTTGGCCAATCGTACCTGTGCCAGCTCTTTGGTAGAGATATCAAATTAGTCCCATCTTGCTGCTCTTTCCCCATAGCCCTATATTTTTTTTCCCTTCAAGTATTTATCCAATTCACTTTTGAGTGTTATCCATGGGCCGGATTTTCTGACCTCCACGGGTGCGTATGAGGTGTGTCTCTTAGGCAGTCCCTCGGAACCGAGGATGACTTGCTTCCACACTAAAAACGAGTTCTCAGGTGACTGATGCGTAAGGTTTGCTTATTTAAAAATACTTTTAAAAGAGGCAAGTTTATTTCTAGCCCTGTAAAAAACTTTAATTATTTTTTTTTTAAATTTAATTTGTTTAAAATATTTAATTTAATGTAATTTTAACTAATTTTAAATACGTGATTTAAAAAAATGTATTTAATGTTTAACTGTGTTTTAAAATGTGATCCCCATTCATACTTTTGACAGATCCGTGCGTAGAGAGCTGTCAAAAGTGTGAAGGGGGATTCCCTTCTTTGATTGGTTCCCCAAAGCCCACGTGATCCCAGGGATGCTTGCGAACTGCATGCGTCCCTGGGATACCTGGGCCTCTGTGCATTTCATAGCGCAGAGGCCCAGGATCGCAAGTCTCGTTACCTACAGAGCCAGCAGGTAAGTGCATAGATTTTTTCCTGATCAGAGGCGTCCGCACGCAGGAAGCCTCTGATTGGAAAATCTGGCCCATTGAATCTGCTTCCACTTTCAGGCAGTGCATTCTAGATCATAACTCTCTGTGTAAAAAAAATGTTTCCTCATGTCACCTCTGGTTCTTTTGCCAATCACCTTAAATCTATGTCCTCTGGTTACTGACCCTTCTGCCACTCGAAACAGTTTCTTCTTATTTATCTATAAAAACCATTCATGATTTTGAACAGCTCTATCAAATCTCCTCTCAACCTTCCCTGCTCTAAGGAAAACAACCCCAACTTCTCCAGTCTCTCCACACAACTGAAGTCCCTCATCCCTGGTAACATTCTAGTCAAACTCTTCTCCATCCTATCTAAGGTCTTGGCATCCTTCCTAAAGTGTGGTGCCCAGAATTGAACACAATACTCCAGCTGAGGCACTTACTAGTATTTTATAAAGGTTTAGCATAACTTCCTGGCTTTTGTACTCTATGCCTCGATTTAGAAAGCCCAGGATCCCGCACGCCTTTTTAAACAGCCTTCTCAACTTGTCCTGCCACCTTCAAAGATTTGTGTACATACACCCCAGGTCTCTCTGTTCCTGAACCCCATGTAAAACTGTATAATTTAGTTTATATTGCCTCTCCTCATTCGCCCTACCAAAATGTATCACTTCACACTTCTCTGCATTAAATTGCATCCGCCATGTGTCTGCCCATTTCACCAGTCTATACATGTCCTCCTGACATCTGTTTCTATCCACCTCATTGTTTACTACATTTTCGAGTTTCATATCATCTGCAAACTTTGAAATTATGCCCTGTATACCCAAGTCCGGGCCATTCATATATATAAAAAAGAGCAGTGGTCCTAATACCGGCCCCTGGGGAACACCACTGTATACTTCCCTCCAGTCTGAAAAACAACCACTCACTACTGCTCCCTGCTTTCTGCCCCTTAGCCAATTTTGTACCACTGTTCCTTTAATTCCATGGGTTTTCATTTTGCTAACAAGTCTATTATGTGGTATTGTTTCAAGCGCCTTTTGAAAGTTCATCAACTGCACTATCCTCATCAACCCCCTCCGTTACTTCATCAAAGAATTTAGTCAAGTTAGTCAAACATTGTTTGCCATGATTTGCTATGCTGACTTTCATTTATTAACCCATACTTTTCCAAATGTCAATTAATTTTGTACTAGATTATTGTCTCTAAATGTTTCCCCACCACTGACATTAGATGACTGGCCTGTAGTTGCTGGGTATATCCTTCTCCCCTTTTTAAAACAGGGATGTAACATTTGCAATCGTCTGGTCCTCTGGCACCACCCCTGTAAAGTCCGCGCCTCAATAATACACGGACTTCGGGAGAACAGTTTAACAGGTACTTTACTGAACAAGAGGCAGCTTGATACTGAAACTACAGAAGCCTGCTGGGGCCTTTTATACAGGGGTGGTCACTGCCGGTACTGCAGTCTAAGACCAGTTATTCCCTTAAAGGGACATACACAACAATTCCTCCCCTTTTAGATAAACAGTACATAACATTCATTTAACAACTAAATAATAACTAATTACAATTACAATTTTCTCAGTAATATATACATCAACTGAAATAGTCATTTATAAGTTCAGTCTTTGAGGAGGCTTCCTGATCCGGACTGGATAGCGCCTTTCTCGAGTATCCTGTTCTGGTGGTGGAGTCAATTCTGGCTCATTGTCATTGGTTGGTTCATCAGCTTCCAATACCCCTGCTTCTGAGGTAGACGCAATCTGTACTTCGGGCTCATTACCAGGTGCACATGCTTGTGGTACAGGTTTGGCTTGTTCCTGTGACTCTAGAATCTGGTCAGCATGGCGTCTCATGATGCTCTCTCCAACGTCCACTGTGTTGTTTCGTACCTTTGTACTCTATGTCATACTGATGTGCCCCTAGAAAAAGTGACCATCTTTGCAGCCTTTGCGCCGTCATCACCGGAACGCCCTTCTTTGGGTTAAAAATTGAGACCAGGGGTTGATGATCAGTCAGTAGGGTGAATTTCTGCCCGTGCAGATAGTGATTGAACTTCTTCAGCCCCCACACCAGGCTGAGGGCCTCCCTGTCAATCTGGGCGTAGTTACGCTCGGCTGAGGTTAGCGAGCGCGATGCAAAGGCTATTGGCCTCTCTGAACTGTCACGGAATTTGTGTGACAGCACCACTCCAATGCCGTAAGGTGACGCATCACATGCCAACCGAATCGGTAGTGTTGGGTTGTAGTGGGCCAATACTTCTTTTGAAGTGAGCCAATACTTCTTTTGAAGTGATTTGGCATTTACATTCCTGAAAGGCACGCTTACACTCATCACTCCATTTCCATGTTACACCAGTTTGAAGGAGGGCGTTCAGTGGGTGCAGAATTGTAGATAAATTCGGCAAGAACTTATGGTAGTAGTTCACCAACCCGAGGAACGACCTCAGTTGCAACACATTTTCTGGTGCTGGAGCCTTGACTACAGCCTCAATCTTGTCCGGCGACTTATGCAACCCTTCCTCATCAATCATGTGGCCACAATACGAGATTTGTCTCCTGAAGAACTCGCATTTGGGACGGTTGGCTTGTAGCCCATATTCCTGCAATCTCTTGAGCACCTGTTCCAGGTTGGCAAGGTGTTCATTGTCATTTTCACCCGTAACCAGGATGTCGTCCAAATAACACTGGGTCCCCGGGATCCCTTGCAGGACTTGTTCCATTGCCCTCTGCCACATAGCCAGGGCCGATGCTACCCCAAATACCAGTTGGTTGTACTGGTAAAGGCCTTTGTGAGTGTTTATCATGAGGTATTTCCTAAAAGCTTCTTCCACCTCCATTTGTAGATACGCTTGAGCCAGGTCAATCTTTGTAAAACGTTTCCCTCCAGATAGTGAGGCGAAAATATCTTCTATCCGCGGAAGCGGATACTGTACTGTGTGCAGGACTGGGTTCACAGTCACCTTGAAGTCCCCACAGATGCGAACCTTCCTTGGCTCCCCAGGCGTGCTGCTCAATGCTTTCTTCATTACAGGAACGATGGGTGTGGCCCACTCGCTCCAGTCCACTTAGACAGCACCCCCGAATGCTCCAGACTCTCCAGTTCAGCTTCCACAGCTGGGCGTATCGCGTATGGCACTGGTCTGGCCTTGAAAAATTTTGGGGTTGCGTTATCCTCAATCTTTATGGTTGCCTTTACTCCTTTTAGAGTCCCAAGTCCTTGTTGGAACACCTCTTCCGCGTCAGATAGAATTTGTGACAGACGTCCAGGTGCGGCGTCATCATCTTTTTTGTCAGTCACAGTTAGTGCCAGAATGGAATGCCAATCCAATTGTAGTCTTCGGATCCATTCACGTCCCAATAATGGTGGTCCTCCATCTCGTAGTATATACATGTATAGTTTCTGTGTTTCCTTTCCGTTATATTCAACTGGCACCCTTATTTTTCCTCTGGGGTAGACCTTTTGCCCCGTGTATGTCTTTAATACAATGGACGTGTCCTTTAAGGGTATGTGTGAGAATAGCCGCTCATAGTCTCGTCGATTCATGACAGTTAAGGCTGATCCTGTGTCCAATTCCATCTTCACTGGGGACCCTGCTATCCTGAGGGTGACCCAAATGGTTCGGTGATCTTCTTTTGCGATCACGTTGTGTAACTTTAGACAACTTAGTCGCCTGCTCCCGGAGTCCTTATCACTCTCCTGATCTTCTGAACTACTATCTGTCAGTTTCTTTACTTTCCTGTACTGTTCCTTAATAGTTCTTGTCATGTTGGTCTTCTTTCCCGACCTGCAGACTCTTGCTATATGTCCCATTTTCCTGCATTGCCTGCATATTTTGTCTTTAAACCAGCAGTCCTTCTGCTCATGGGTTGTTCTGCCGCAGCGATAGCACGTTTTGGCTCCATACGCCATTTCGTTAGCGCTGTATTCTTGTGGTTTCTGTTGTATTTCCACAGCTCCCCGTGCTGCTGCTTCGTAGGACACTGCCACGCTGAAAGCCTGTTCTAGCGTCAGGTCCTTTTTTGAAAGTAGTCGTTTCTGGGTTCCTTCACTCTGAAGCCCGCAGACAAACTTATCCCGTAAGGTGTCTGCCAGTCCTGCTCCGAACTGGCAGTGCTTTGATAACTTGCGTAGTTCCGTAAGATAGTCAGCATTGCTCTCATCTTTGTGCTGGTTTCTTTTATGGAACTTGAATCTTTCTGCTATCAGCAGTGGTGTAGGGCTTAGATGTTCCTGTAAGATATGAACAATCTCCTCAAAACTTTTCTCTATTGGTTTAGCTGGGGTAATTAAATTCCGCAATAGGCCGTACGTACTCGCACCCATCAGATTTAATAATACCGACGCCCTCTTTCCATCAGCCACCTCATTTGCCTTGCAGTACACTTCAATTTTTTCCACATACGTGGTCCAGTCTTCTACCTCATTGTCGAAAGCAGTGATACTGCCACTTTTCGGCATCTTGGGCGATTTAAAATGGCGCCTCCTGCGCTTTTGCTTCTTCCCCTTACTGCCACGCTGCTCCTAACATTCTACGGGGTAATGGCGGTGACCTGCAGCTTCGGCGCGTCTCGCTTTCCTTCCCCCCCGTTTAGTTTCTCTCCGCTGTCCTGTTGTCGAGCACCGACCACGCCCCGTGCGCTCCACCCTCTCTCTCTTGTTTTCTTTTCCCGCCGCAGTCCGGAAGGGTCAGCGCGCTACCTGCTACCAGCATGATTCGCTGGAACCACAGTCTCTCCCGCAATTCTCCAAACACCGATGGATTCTTTGGGCGGTTGCCCTCGGTCGACGCCCGTTGCTCAGACTACGACCTTCCAGGACTTTCCTTTCAGGCGAGATCCCCGTGAGATGATGCCACACTGCAGGTGAGTTCGAACTTACTTGTCGCCACTGCAAAGTCCGCGCCTCAATAATACACGGACTTCGGGAGAACAGGTTAACAGGTACTTTACTGAACAAGTGGCAGCTTGAAACTGAAACTACAGAAGTCTGCTAGGGCCTTTTATACAGGGGTGGTCACTGCCGGTACTGCAGTCTAAGACCAGTTATTCCCTTAAAGGGACATACACAACAACCCCCATATCTAAGGAGGATTGGAAGATTCTGACCAGAGTCTCTGAAATTTCCACTCTTACTTCCCCCAGTAACCTAGAATGCATCACATCCAGACCGGCTGATTTTTCTACTTTGACTGCCAACCTTTTAAGTACCTCTTCTTTATCTATTTTATCCTAGGATTGTTTAGGATTACATGGAGTTGGAGATATGGTGGGAGATAAGGAACTGGCTAGGCTTCTGGGGAGCTCGGGAGAATGTTTCTTCGATTAAAGTTTGTTGAGTTGCTCAAGCACACGGCAATGGGTCAACTGGTGCTGGGCTCCTCTGTGAAGGAATAAGCCATATAACCTGTTCAGAAAAATACACCATTCTATGAAAGAATTCTGGCCTTATTAAAACATGACAAACTGGGTCTGGAAATCTAGAAACCTAACGATGAAAAAGCTGTGATAGCATTCTGGCTATTGAGATAAGATAGTTATTGACACTGAATCAATAACCTTATTGAAACAGAAGATTAAAGGCTCCTGACAGGCTGACCTTTCGGAACAAGACAATGGTTCACCTTGGTTAAGGTGTTCTAATTTACACTTCCTAAAGAAGCACAAACATCTGCCTTCGTAAAAATGACATCAAGTAAAACACACCTGCAGTTACATCGTTTTTTATGGTAAACTTAGAACACCTAGAGAAGAGGCATAATTCTGTAATGCTACCAGCTGAGGTGACTGTAAGAATTGCAGGGGTCAGCAGAAAAATGATGAGAGATAATTAGCTTACATCAGCAGAAAACCTTAAAGGAAATACCACTGGAAAAGGGTATAAATATTGAACTCCTTTAGTAGACTTGCTTTAAAGGAGCAAAGCAATTCTCAGCTTCAGAGGTGGCTCTGTAAGTCTCCAACTCTTTGTACCTCGGGGATCAAAGGTATTTGATTTTGATGGATATCCTGAATAAACTTTAAGAACTGTAAAACTGTAGCGAAGTTAAGATTTGAAAGTAAGGTTCTCTGATAATAGAATTGTAAGCTTTCTCTTTTGGAACTGTTAATGTTGCGATTGACTCACCAACTGTAAACTGCATGTCGGTTCTTTAATAAATCTATATATTTTTAGAATTGTCTCACATAAGACTTCTGTATTGTAAGGGGTTTTCCTCTCTGAGATCGCAGAGGTTTCTCTCGCCAGAGGCCTCTCTCTCTCTTTTGCACAGTAAAACCCTTGAGTGGTTCGACCCACTCACCCCTTAGGTTCTAGACACTGGACTTAGGTGCAGGAACTACAATGCGGAGAAGACTCTTATAGACCAAGTTTGATGAAACGAAACAAAATTTTATTGCATATGGAAAAACAAATCAAATGCAAGCAAATAAGAGGGTACATGGGGGGGAAAAACAAATCATAACAATACAGTACTAGCTAAAATAGGTACAGGCATATTATACCTTACAACAGTCATTATGAAATGGGGAAACAAACGGAACATCGAGGGACAACAACTCATGTTAAGTATACCTAAAATGACCACCCCCTTTAACCTATCTAGATCCGATTATGAAGGGCCAGAAACATGCTCAACAATCCAGTTGGAAAAGTATAGAGTTTTGAAACAGGTCTGTGTTTTGATCCCCTCAGGCGTCCTGTTTCCTTGTGGTCAGTGGAGCCACAGTGGGCTGCGCCACACCTCTCTCTCTCTCTCTCTCTCTCTCTCTCTCTCTCTCTCTCTCTCGGTGAAGGTCACGGACAGGCTGGACACTGACGGGCCTGGATGTCGGCGGAGATCATCTGCTTGACCACGGTTGGAAGCCTCTAGCTGGCTTTCATAAAGGTTTCTTCTGTAGTTTTTCTACCCTCCCATTTTGTCAATGGCCCGGGGTTGGTCGATGATCTCCCAATGTTTTACCCCGGGGCGGGATGTCAACTCGAACCGTCTTCTTCTTCCTCGATCGCCACAATGGCTAATGATGGCTAATCTCGCTACGATGGTTACCACCCCCTCACTACCCCCGGGTGTCTCCAATTATACTTCTCAGAAGAAGCCTCTCTCTCCCGCCAAATCAAGGTTAGTCTTTGTTTAACTTTTGGTGGGCTTATAGCACAGCGGGGTAGTTATTATATTAAAACTGCTTTCGGGATGGCCGGTGACGGCCATCTCTGGTCTGGAATGACCTGGTAATGTTTTAATGTCTTCTTGATGTCCTTAACAGGTCCTTGATGCATTCTTTATGGATATGGAACTGTTCCCCTTTGTCTGGGTAAACATTTAGATGGCCTTTATCTACAGGCCGATCTGACTGGATCTGCATCCAATCTTTATGTATGTGTTGGTGTCTGGTTTTGTTCTCTCAGAAATGGCTTCCAGAACTTACTGTGGGTTGAATCCACAAAGGCTGTCTGGGGACTGCAGGAACCATTTTAAAGTGTCCCAATAAGTCAGTCACGGGGTCTGGCGGCCATTTTATGTGCCGCTTTTTTGGGCTTCTTTTAAAACAGTCTTTTAAAATCAAGGCCTCTTCTGCCAGAGGACCCTTATAGTACAATATTAATTTTGCAAATTCTACAGTATCAAACTCGCAAACTCAATCTCTGTACACTCTTTGGTGAGGAGTTGCAGAATTCTGGGGGCGAGATCGGACCAGGAGAGCACCGAGGTGGAGGATAAAAGGAGGAGTGAGGTGAGGCCCGACGAGATCGGACCAGGAGAGCACCGAGGCCGAGTATAAAAGGAGGAGTGAGGTCCGACCAACTCAGCAGCGGGGAGAGTGGTAAAAAGTAATCAGTTTGTGATGTCACCAGGGAGCAGGTAAGTGATTGGTTGGTGAGTATTTCTCTATTTTTTAAACTTTAACTCTGTGGTTTATAGTTGCTAAGGTCTTTCTGGTGTAGCGGGGACTGTTGGTAAACCATACAAGCGCCCTAGAGTATATCTTTAACTGGTGGTATTGAATTAATTTAAATTAATTAAAGGGGTAAGTCATGCCAGGAGAGCCCAGCCCCATGTTATGCTCCTCTTGCTCTATGTGGGAATTCAGGGACACTGCCAGTGTCCCTGACGACCACGTGTGCCAGAAATGCATCCAGCTGCAGCTACTAGCAGACCACATGGAGGCGCTGGAGCTGCGGATGGATGGGCTTTGGAGCATTCATGATGTGGAGAGGGTCGTGGATTACACGTTTGATGAGTTGGTCACGCCGCAGGGTAGGGCTGCACAGGCAGAAGGGAAATGGGTGACCATCAGGCAGAGCAGTAGAGGCAGGCAGGTAGTGCAGGGGACCCCTGTGGCCATCCCCCTTTCAAACAGGTATACCAATTTGGATACTGTTGAGGAGGATGACTTACCAGAGGAAGGCAGCAGCAGCCAACTTCCTGGCACCAGGGGTGCTTCTGTTGCTCAGGAAGGGAGGAAAAAGAGTGGGAGAGCAATAGTGGCAGGGGATTCTATTGTAATGGGAACAGATAGGTGTTTCTGTGGCCATAGACGTGACTCCAGGATGGTTTGTTGCCTCCCTGGTGCCAGGGTCAAGGATGTCACTGAACGGCTGCAGGGCATTCTGAAGGGGGAGGGTGAACAGGCAGAGGTCATGGCTCACATTGGGACCAACGACATAGGTAGGAAGAGGGATGAGGTCCTGCAGCAAGAATTTAGGGAGCTAGGTAGCAGATTAAAGAGTAGGACCTCAAAGGTTGTAATCTCTGGATTACTCCCGGTGCCACGTGTTAGTGAGTATAGGAATAGGAGGATAGAGCAGATGAATGCGTGGCTAAAGAGTTGGTGCAGGAGGGAGGACTTTAGTTTCCTGGAGCACTGGGCCTGCTTCTGGGGAAGGTGGGACTTGTACAAGTCGGACGGGTTGCACCTGAACCAGAGCAGGACAAATATCCTTGCGGGGAGGTTTGCTAGCACTGTTCGGGGGGGTTTAAACTAAAATGGCAGGGGGTTGGGAACCTGAGCAAGGAGACAGAGGAAAGGAAAACAGGGATAAAAGCAAAAGATAGGAAGCAGAAAAACAAAAGTGGCAGTCAGAGAAATCAACGGTTTAAATCAAACGTGGCCACAGTAAATAAATATCCTAATAGGTCTAAGAGCGTTAAAAAAACAAGCCTGAAGGCTTTGTGTCTTAATGTGAGGAGCATTTGTAATAAGGTGGATGAATTGGCTGCGCAAATAGAGGTAAATGAATATGATTTGGTTGGGATTACGGAAACGTGGCTCAAGGCTGGCCAAGACTGGGAACTCAACATCCAGGGGTATTCGATATTCAGGAAAGATAGGCAAAAAGGAAAGGGAGGTGGGGTAGCATTACTGGTTAAAGAAGGGATTAATACAATTGTAGTGAAGGATATTAGCTCTGATGATGTGGAATCTGTATGGGTAGAATTGAGAAATACTAAGGGGAAAAAAACATTAGTGGGAGTGGTATATAGACCTCCAAACAGTAAGGCGGAGGTTGGGGATGGCATTAAAAGGGAAATTGAAGAAGCGTGCAATAAGGGCACAGCAGTCATCATGGGTGACTTTAATCTACATATAGATTGGGCCAACCAAATTAGTAACAATACTGTGGAGGAGGAATTCCTGGAGTGTTTACGGGATGGTTTCCTGGACCAATATGTCGAGGAACCAACCAGAGATCAGGCCATCTTAGACTGGGTATTATGTAATGAGAAAGGATTAATTAGCAATCTTGTTGTACGAGGCCCCTTGGGTCAGAGCGATCATAATATGATCGAATTCTTCATTAAGATAGAGAATGAAGTAGTTGACTCAGAGACAAGGGTCCTCAATCTAAATAAAGGAAACTACGATGGTCTGAGGAGCGAGTTGGGTAGGATTGATTGGGGAATGGCACTCAAAGGGTTGATGGTGGATAGGCAATGGCAAAACATTCAAAGACCGAATGGATGAGCTACAGAATTTGTTCATCCCAGTTTGGCATAAAAATAAAACAAAAAAGGTGACTCAACCGTGGCTAACAAGGGAAATTAGGGATAGCATAAGATCCAAGGAGAGGACATATAAATTGGCTAGAAAAAGCAATAATCCTGAGGATTGGGAGCAGTTTAGGAGTCAACAAAGGAGGACAAAGGGATTAATTAAGAAAGGGAAGATAGAATATGAGAGTAAGCTAGCAGGGAACATAAAAACTGACTGTAAAAGCTTTTATAGATATGTGAAGAGAAAAAGATTGGTGAAGTCAAGCGTCGGTCCCTTACGTCAGAACCAGGGGAATTTATAATGGGAAACAAGGAAATGGCAGGCCAACTAAATACATACTTTGGTTCTGTCTTCACAAAGGAGGACACAAATAACCTCCCAGAGATGCCAGGGAACATAGGGTCTGATGAAAGGAAGGAACTGAAAGAAATCAGTATTTGTAGGGAAATGGTGTTAGGAAAATTGATGGGACTGAAGGCCGATAAATCCCCAGGGCCTGATGGTCTACATCCCAGGGTACTTAAGGAAGTGGCCCTAGAGATAGTAGATGCATTGCTGGTTATCTTCCAGAACTCGATAGTCTCTGGAACGGTACCCATGGATTGGAGGGTAGCTAATGTTACCCCACTATTCAAAAAAGGTGGTAGAGAAAAAGCGGGGAATTATAGACCAGGAAGCCTGACATCGGTAGTGGGGAAAATGCTCGAGTCTATTATAAAAGATGTAACAGCAGAGTACTTGGAAAGCAGTGACAGGATCGGACAAAGTCAACATGGATTTACAAAAGGTAAATCGTGCTTGACTAATCTACTGGAATTTTTTGAGGATGTAACTGGTAAAATAGATGAGGGAGAACCAGTGGATGTGGTATATTTGGACTTTCAGAAGGCTTTCGATAAGGTCCCACATAAGAGATTAGCGTGCAAAATTAAGGCACATGGGATTGGGGGCAAGGTATTGACTTGGATAGAGAACTGGTTGGCGGACAGAAAGCAAAGAGTTGGAATAAACGGGTCGTTTTCCGAGTGGCAGGCAGTGACTAGTGGGGTACCGCAAGGATCGGTCCTGGGACCTCAGCTGTTCACAATATATATTAATGATCTCGACGAGGGAATTGGATGTAATATCTCCAAATTTGCAGACGACACAAAGCTGGGTGGGAGGGTAAGCTGTGAGGAGGATGTCGTGTAACTCCAGTACGATTTGGACAGGTTGGGTGATTGGGCAGAAACATGGCAAATGCACTATAATGTGGATAAATGTGAGGTTATCCACTTTGGTGGCAAAAACAGGAAGGCAGATTATTATTTGAATGGCAATAGATTGAGAGAAGGGGAAGTGCAAAGAGACCTGGGTGTTATTGTGCACCAGTCGCTGAAGGTAAGCATGCAGGTGCAGCAGGCGGTTAAGAAGGCAAATGGTATGTTGGCCTTCGTAGCAAGAGGGCTCGAGTACAGGAACAAGGATGTCTTGCTACAGTTGTACAGGGCCTTGGTGAGACCGCACCTTGAGTATTGTGTGCAGTTTTGGTCACCTTACCTGAGGAAGGATGTTCTTGCCATGGAGGGAGTGCAGCGAAAATTCACCAGGCTGATACCTGGGATGGCAGGAATGACGTATGAGGAGAGATTGTGTCAATTGGGCTTATACTCACTGGAGTTTAGAAGATTGAGAGGGGATCTCATCGAAACCTATAAAATTCTGTCAGGTCTGGACAGACTAGATGCAGGAAGGATGTTTCTGATGGCCGGGGAGTCCAGAACCAGGGGTCATAGTCTAAGGATAAGGGGTAAGCCATTTAGGACTGAAATGAGGAGGAATTTCTTCACCCAGAGAGTGGCGAAGCTGTGGAATTCTCTGCCACAGAGGGCGGTGGAGGCCAGTTCATTAAATATATTCAAGAAAGAGTTGGATATATTTCTTGAGGCTAAAGGGATCAAGGGATATGGGGAGAAGGCAGGGACAGGGTACTGAAATTGAATGATCAGCCATGATCTCATTGAATGGCGGAGCAGGCTCGAAGGGCCGAATGGCCTACTCCTGCTCCTATCTTCTATGTTTCTATGTTTCTATGGGGGAGTTTTCCGGGCCCTCATAATATCCAGAACATTACTGTCTAGCTAAACTTATTAAAAGTGCTATCTGGAGGACAGTAACATTTTCCGGTTGTTCCTATCCTTTAGGGAGAGATAGTCCGGACCTTTAGACCCAATTAAGCGTCTTTAGGATTCGGCTATCTCAAACTTTAGTTGAAAGTGAATGTCTGAGGAATACGCCTGATCCAGTGTAGCCCTAAAAGGGCTAGGAATGGTAATTATCCCTTCACCTCTGCCCCTTCAGCTATCTCTGGCATCTTCTTCTGTTAGTTTTTGAAAGACTACTGCTGTTGCTCCTCACGCTGGAAGTTTGATGTTATTGCAAAGGATACAGTAAGTGGCAATAGTTCTGGAAACGTTTCCAGCATTTTACTGGAGGTTCTCACCTGTTCTGTTTCAGTATGCCTATCATTTTCATGGTCTGTGACCAGTGGACGTGCAGGCAAACAGGTCACAAGTCAGTATGACGCCATTGATGCATCATTTCCAAGAAGTTTAAATAACAGCACCTTTTGTGGTGCAGCAGTCTGCCCCTCCCCCTGCCTAAAGCCAAACAAGAAGAATGTGGGCAGTGCAATGGGACCCAATATTATGGACCCCACCTATTTTCCCTGCGTGCTATACCCACAATACAGGTTCACTTGGAGCACAGGGGTCAGTAACATCGTCCCCACATTGACACAAAGCTGTCTTAACAGTGAGAACAGCAATAGAATTTACTCTCAACCTGTTGAGATGAAAAGAACTTGGTTTCTATTTTTTTAGTGCATGTTATTTAGAAGAAGCCCTCAGTAAATCTGACCAAAGTTAAGTGAGGCCTGACAGAGTTGCCATCCTTTAGAATGTCTGTCATAAATGAGGGGGGCACGGTGGCATAGTGGTTAGCACTGTTGCCTCACAGCGCCAGGGACCCGGGTTCAAATCTGGCCTCGGGCGACTGTCTGTGTGGAGTTTGCACATTCTCCCTGTGTCTGCGTGGGTTTCCTCCGGGTGCTCCGGTTTCCTCCCACAGTCCAAAGATGTGCAGGTTAGGTTGATTTGGCTATGATAAATTGACCCTTAGTGTTAGGGGATTAAATACATGGGGTTACAGGGATAGGGTGGGATATGTGTCGGTGCAGGCTCGATGGGCCAAAATGGCCTCTATCTGCACTGTAGATTCTGTGATTCTGTGATTTAAAAATGGAAACAGAATGTGTTGTAGCAGGGTCCTTGAGTTTTGTTGAAATTGAAGGAGTATGAGGCAATGCAGAAAAATCTTGCTTCATTTGATTCTGAAGCACTGAATGTGATGTGTCCTTGATCCCTGAATTTAACACGAGTTAATCACTTGTTAATATCTTACTCACTCTCAAGCCTATGTAGATGCTCTTCATGATTCAAAGAGGCATCAGGGCTAAACAGCCGTGGCTAAGTTTAAAGGTACTCATTTTAATCACCTTTTTCAATGAATGAAAAGTCAATCCAGTTGAAAAATTAAATAGCTCAGTAGCTAAGCCGAATGTCTCAAGATCTATTATTTATATATTGTATAAAAAGAGACACAACAATGGAAACCAATTCATTAAATGAATAGCTGTAAAACTGAATGCTGCCAACACACAATCAGCTAACAACACTGAAGATACACTGCTGACCCTTTACAATCCACAGAGATGAATCAGCATCAGGCCCTGAAGTCCATTTTATAATTTATTTGACCAGTTTATTTGAACACTGGTCGGGAATGTTTCATCTTGTAACCCAGTCTCGATTGAAAGGTTAGTTTTCCTAATATAAGCTGTTTGTGTTGGAGACACAGTTTAAAGAAAAGGCCAGTTTTCTCCAAATGTTTTCACCTGAAGCTATGCCAAGATATAGATCTACAGGCACCAGGAGCTGGCACTTCGGTACCTCACCCAGTGGCCATCCTTTATGAATGAATACATACAGTGAGCGCTGGCTACAGTCCATTCCCCCAGCTTGTTCTCACCTGATGTGCACATACACTTTCCAGGGAATCACTAACAGCAGCTAAATTTGTTTTTGCCCTTTCAAACTGTGAACAGCAGCCAAAACTTGGTCATGTTGGCTTTGGTGAACGTTAAATTGTTACCCAAGAATTTTTCATTCTTTGCCCCCACATCAAAAGCAGTTTAGTTTCATTGAAAATGTGCAGCAATATCCATTACACACGGGAAAAAGGGGAGTATGATTGTGAACTCCATGATGATATGCACCAGGTGTTGGTGAACTCAGAACATGCTTTATCCAAACAATGCTAATCAGGGTGTATGTGTGTGTTTGGTTGTGGGGGGGGGGGAGCGGGGGGAGGGAGGTGGTAACAAGAAAAGGAGCAGAAATTAGTTAACGCAGATGTTACAGTTTGATTGGGACAGTCCAGTTTGTGAATAAATAAATAAAAATGTTTCAGGTTTACGAAATAACCTCACCTTCCCTCCTCTAGCCTGCCGTTTTCTCTTCCCATTCTTCTCCCCCTTTTTCTCAATTCTGTTTTTGTTCCCCTAGCTAGCCTTTTCCTCATCTCCCAATACCCTTGCTAATTATTCACACCGGTTCCAGTTTACAAAGGGTCTCAATAAACCTGAGGCAACCTTGCAGTACTGTCCCTTCAAACCCAGCCCGCAAAAAACAAGATGAACACCCACAAAAACTGAAGCACATACAATATATATATATATATATATATCTTTAATAAACAAATATACAAGAAAACCTGATAGAAAATACCATACAATTATCACCTCAGCAGGCATGTACCTTTTGAAGCCTAAAATCCCTTATCTCTGCTTACCAGAGTCTGTTGATAATCGCAGGAAAATGAATTGCTTAATTTCTGGCATGCACTGTGCAAATTATTTCTACACAATAACATAAACCTTTGAACACAAGAGGGCTTTGCTTATTTGCCGAGAAGCAAAGAAAATATATTTTCTTCAAATTATGTTGTGAAAAGCATATTTCTGTTTCTAGTCCAGAACATTGAAGAAACTAAAAAAAAAATTCTTAACCTTCCCTTAGGCACTGCATCTCTAGATTTGAAACATATGTAATCTATAGGGGTTTAGGAAATACAAATCCTGTATGAAAATCCAAGCTGACTTCGTTTGTGCCATTATTTTTAATTATCAAGACATACCTGAGAACAATAGACCACTGAATTTAACATCAGTTGTAGAGAAATAGTTTAGAGAGATCTAATGGGCAAATATTTGGAAAAATACACCTTGTTAAAGAATAGAAATTCAGACAAAGAAGCTAAATTTAATTAGCCGGATTTTTTTTGCAAAGATTACGGACAAGGTGGACAGTGAAAAGCAATTGATACTTTATATCTGCGTTTTCAGAAAGTTTTGACAAGCTTCCACATCAATGATTAATGACTAAGATGAGGATTCATGAAATAGGAAGTAAAGTATGGATAAGTAATTGGCTTATAAAACGTAAAGAGAGGGTAGCATAAAAGGAAACGTTTCAACTGGAAAGACTGCGGTACTCCAGGGATCAGTCATCAGAGCCTTGGTATTTTTATATATTTATAACTTAAATAAGGGTTTCTGAAGCACGATCTCCAAGTTTGCTTATGATATAAAAATAGGAGGCATATACTGAGCAACAATACAACCAAATTCATAAGGATTGACCTTTCAAATAAATTGGCCAATAGGTGGTAGATCCAGTTCAGTGTGATCATTTTGTAAAAGAACCAAACGAGACACTATTTATTAAGCAGAACAGTGATACAGCATACTGTTGGGAAGAATCTTATAGTGAATACATTTATGAAACAGTCTACACAGTGCTTACCCACAATAAAAAAAGCAAACAAGGTATTGGGTTAAATTAGCAGATGGACAGAGTACAAACGAAAAGTTAGATTGTTGTATTTTATAGAATTTCTCAGTGTATCTGGAGTATTATGTGCAGTTTGGTCACTAATTAAACAAAGGATAAAAGGATATTATTGCCCGTGAGAGAACACAGAGCAAATGATAACGATAGTTTCAGGCATCAGGAATTTATGCAATGGGGAAGACTAAGGACGTTGCATTTGATTTCCTTAGAAAAGAGAAGATATTTTGTTGACCTAATTTATAATTATCAAGATTATAAAGGAAATTGACAAAATTGATCCAGGCAAATTATTAATTCTGGTGAAGGGTTTAAGTACTAGTGGCACAAGTTTAAAAATTAGGAAGTTAGGAATCAGAAGGAAATCAGGTGAAAAGTTTTCATTCAGAGGGAAGTAGAGTTATGAAGTAAATGACCAGGGAAGGCTGTTGATGTATAAATGGGTTCAATTCACAATTAGCTGTGTTTCTGGAGATAGAAGAGAATGAGGGTTATGGTGTGAAGGCACATAGGTGTGGTCGATCTATGAAAAAGCGACTGACTTTTTAGGCTTAATATTAGGGGAAAATTTGGTTGCTTTGTGCCTCCCACGATATTCCCTCACAGTGCCCCAAGAGGGAGGCGGGGCGCTTCCCTCTTGGGGCATTACCATTCAATTTCCGTCGCAGGGGCGCTAATTTTTCCGGGGCACTAAAAGTGGGTGCTACTCAATTTTTAGCCCATTATTATTTAATTATCCTTTTCCTGTTCCAAAAAGATCTTATGTAATCAAATATAAGCGATCATTAATTCCAGCCAATTTATTGGGTTCAGAAGGAAAGTCTGTTTATAATTCTATACCTGAACTATTCAATTCAGCTCATCATAATTTTCATAATAGGTTCTGCATCCAAGGCACAGTGAACTTTTTTTCTCCCATCTTTTTTGGTTAACTGCCCTAGGAAGTATACATCAATGCTTTCACAACTGAGAGGCGATTGTGGGTTAAGAAGACAACTTGGAAAGGCTTGCATAATTCCCTTTGAGACTACTTCAGCCTTCTTCTTCAGTGGATTATGCTTAACACAGGGTTGTTATGGCAGGCCTGAGTGAGGAGTAAATATCACATATAATAGAAGACACCCTTCATTCAGATTAATGAGCAGATCATTCACATCATTGTTTGCTGTTCAGAATAGTTCTGCGAATGTTGTCTTTTCTAACTGAAATTCCATAACTAGTTTATGAAAGCCAAACCTTTTAAATCCATCCATTAAAGTCTGCCTTGACTCCACATACACCTTTAAATTCTGATGGTTGCGCAGACATTACTCTGGGAATATTACCAAAAGATGCTGAAGTATTAAATTCATGTCAAAGCTCTTGTTGAGCACTTACCCATCTAAACATCACAGTGGTTAAGGTTTTGAGTCATTAGTAATCTTTCTTGATGGCCTCTGGCTTCATGCTACTACAGGAATCTCTGAAATCATCTCCTGCCTTGCAGGAGGTGCAATTCCAATTTGTATTTTTCTTTTAAAATGTAACAGGTCCTTCTGTAATGGGTGTCCAATAATAAATATTCTTCATGATGGTGAAGACATGATGAAGAAATCCGTCTTTCAATACTTCAAAATTGGTATAAGTGGCTGCAGACATTGTACAAGAAGATGCACTAAGTTAACCAGTTGCTGCTTCTAGTATTCTTCAGGATTCCTCCTGTTTTGCTATTTCTTCCCGATGGAATTTGCTGCCTGATCTTGACTGAAGACAAATCAGTGTCTGCCTTTGCCCCACTTACATCTCTATAGTAACATCCATTTTGGAAAACTAGACAGTGACACTCCACAAACTGTTTTTTGCCTTGCCAATAGAGTTCAACTGAACAATTTACACCTATATAAGCATAAGTCACAAATGTAGTATTTTGAGAAGTTTAACATCTGATGCTCATTACAAGTGCTGCCTTTGAAGGTGATTCACTCCTTGATTCTGGAGGCAAAGCTCCACTGATGCTGAAGGCTGGCGTCGGCTTTACCATTTCATTTGGCTGGAAGGGTGGGGAAAGATCTCGGCCTTCAGGGCCAGAAATGCCACCTTTCACATTGCTGGCCTGTATGAACAATCCCCTGACATCTATGACTTTTTTTGAATAAGTGTGTGCGCAAACTTTCAGTGTTGCCATCATGTTTGTTTGCTGTTCAACACAACAGGATCTGGGTTATATAACTTATATTGGTACCATTGGAAGCAATTCTGAAAAGTAATAGTGTATTAAATTCCTGCAATAGTAATATCTACTTAATCATTACAGTACGGTTTTAACAGAGGAAGCTGTTGGTGAGACCGTGCTTCTGATTAGTTGAGGTATGGTTCTTTCTGCTGGTCTGTGTAGATGATAAAGAATTAATCACAAAGAGTAAAGGATAAACTCTGTTTTGGTCAATATTCCCTGTTCCTCAAAAATTCACCTATGTACACTGCTTTTCCTTCGAAATTGCAACAAAAATTAGATACACATACCTTTCACATGTCTTCAAATGAAATAATGTAGCAGTCTTTTGGTTTCTAAAGTATTAGTTATAATTTTAAAAAATAGTAATGCTCATGACCATGATTATCCAAGTGCATATCTTTCCTGTCCATATCAAGGAAACCGGTCCCTTAATAAGAGCAAGGCAGTTCCACTTACAAACAGCCCTATTCTTTCAGCCGCAGTGCACCTGTAGTGATCCAGTGACAGCTTCATATCATCTGCTGTAGTCTGCACACTAATCACATACCTAAAACTCAAGAGCATGTTAATGCCCTATGCATAAAAGCTGATTAGTTAATGGTTTCAAAATTTTCAAAGGTCAGATCGAAAACCAAGTTGGACTGTTGCCAATCCACAGTGAAACTTTGCTTGTCCTAATGAGGCCCTTGCCATGATCCTCTGCAACGTTATAATAGCATTTTATATTGCAGAACTTCTACCACATTATGTCTCTTCTCCCAGTGCTATGGAATCTGCCCCCCTCTTCTTCCTTATCTACATGCTGCAACATTAGCTGCAGAAATGGGGTCACCTTCCACATGTATGTAGTGACACCCAGTTCTACCTCTCCAACATCTCTCTCAATCCCTCCACTGCCTCCATGCTGTCAGACTGGTTGGATAAGTCATAACTTCCTCCAGTTGAATATTGGGAAGACTGAAGCTCGCGTCTTCGACTCCTGCCACAAACTTCATATCCTTGCCACTGACTCCATCAGGCTCCCCAGCAGCTATTTCAGCCTGAACCACTGTTCTCAACTTCAGCATCCTGTTTGGCCCAAGCTGACCTTCTGAACCCATATGCTTGACATCAGAAAGACTGTCTACTTCCATCGCTCTAACATCGCCCACCTCTGCCCCTATCTCAACCCATTTGCTGCTGAAAGCTTCATTCATGCAAGAACAAGCAGATGGGCCACTGATTTAAAGTCTGATCCCAAAGGACAGTACCTCTTACAATTCAGCATTCCCTGCACTGGAGTGCCAGTCTAAATTATGATCTCAACCTTTAGTATGGCGATTGAAACCACAACCTTCTGACCCACAAGCAAGAATGCTACCAGCTGAGTCCAGGTGAAATATCTACATTACTGGCCTGTGTAGGCGCGTGGGGAGGCTGAATAAAATGTAAAAACTATATTGGTAATGGTGGCAGTGTGCCTCTGACAGTATCTAGTGTGGGGTACCCCATCCTGCGGGAGGCACCTGCATGTTTCCTTTATATTACTGAGCTTGATGCCGCAGGAGGCTCCCTCTTTCTTCCTTTTCTCAGTATCAGCTCTGTTTCTCTTTCTCTCTTTTTGTCTGTCTGTTTTTCATAGAATTATAGAAATTTACAGCACAGAAGGAGGCCATTTGGACCATCTTGTCTGTGCCGGCCGACAAAGAGCTATCCACCCTAATCCCACTTTCCAACACTTGGTCCGTAGCCTTGTAGGTTACGGCACTTCAAGTGCATATCCAAGTACTTTTTAAATGTGAGGAGGGTTTCTGCCTCTACCACCCTTTCAGGCAGTGAGTTCCAGACCCACACCACCCTCTGGTTAAAAATATTCTCCTCAAATCCCCTCTAAACCTCCTACCAATTACTTTAAATTTATGCCCCTTGGTTATTGACCCTTCTGCTAAGGGAAATAGGTCCTTCCTATCCGCTCTATCTAGGCGCCTCATAATTTTATACACCTCAATTAGGTTTCCCCTCAGCCTCCTCTGTTCCAAAGAAAACAACCCCAGCCTCTCCAATCTTTCCTCATAGCTAAAATTCCCCAGCCCAGGCAACATCCTCGTAAATCTCCTCTGCACCCTCTCTAGTGCAATCACATCCTTCCTGTAATGTGGTGACCAGAACTGCATGCAGTATTCTAGCTGCAGCCTAACTAGTGTTTTATACAGTTCAAGCATAGCCTCCCTGCTCTTATATTCTATGCCTCGGCTAATAAAGGCAAGTATCCCTTTTGCCTTCTTAACCACCTTATCTACCTGTCCTGCTACCTTCAGAGATCTGTGGACATGCACTCCAAGGTCCCGCTGGTCCTCTGCACTTCTCAGTGTCCTACCATTTAATGTGTATTCCCTTACCTTGTTAGCCCTCCCCAAATGCATTACCTTGCACTTCTCCAGATTGAATTCCATTTGCCACTGTCCTGCCCACCACACCAGTCCATTGATATCAGCTTTCTTCTTCATTATCAACCACACAGCCAATTTTTGTATCATCTGCAAACTTCTTAATCATAGTTCCTACATTCAAGTCCAAATCATTGATATATACCAAAAAAAATAAAGGACCCAGTACTGAGCCCTGCGGAACACCACTGGAAACAGCATTCCAGTCACAAAAACACCCTTTGACCATTACCCTTTGTTTCCTGCCTCTGAGCCAATATTGGATCCAACTTGCCACTTTGCCTTGGATCCCATGGGCTTTTACTTTCATGACCAGTCTGCCATGTGGGACCTTATCAAAAGCCTTGCTAAAATCCAGATAGACTACACCAAACTCACTACCCTCATAGACCCTCCTTGTTACCTCCTCAAAAAATTCAATCAAGTTAGTCAGACACAGCCTTCCCTTAACAAATCCATGCTGACTGTTCCTGATTAATCTGTGTCTTTCTAAATGAAGATTTATCCTGAATCTCAGAATTTTTTCCAATAATTTTCCCACCACCAAGATTAGGCTGACTGGCCTGTAGTTACTCGGTCTATCCCTTTCTCCCTTTTTAGACAACGGTACCACATTAGCAGTCCTCCAGTCCTCCGGCATCACACCTGTAGCCAGAGAGGATTGGAAAGTGATAATCAGAGTCTCTTCTATTTCCTCTCTTACTTCTCTTAACAGTCTGAGATACATTTCTTCTGGGCCTGGGCATTTATCCACTTTCAAAGATGCTAAACCCCTTAATACTTCCTCTTTCACTATGTTTATTTCATCTAATATTTCACACTCCTCCGTAATTGCAATGTTTGCATCATCCTGCTCTTTTGTGAAGACAGAAGCAAAGTATTCATTAAGAACCATACCCATGTCTTCCGCCTCCACACACAGGTTGCCTTTATGGTCTCTAATAGGCCCTACTCTTACTTTTGTTATCCTCTTGCTCTTAATGTATTTATAAAACATCTTTGGGTTTTCCTTGATTTTACTTGCCAATGTTTTTTCATGCCCTCTTTTTTTCCCTAATTTCCTTTTTAATTTCACCCCTGCACTTTCTATACTCCTCTAGGATTTCTGCAGTATCGAGCCCTTGGTATCTGTCATAAGCTTCCCTTTTTTTCCTTTATCCTACCCTGTATGCCCCTTGACATCCAGGGAGCTCTAGATTTGTTAGTCCCACCCTTTTTCTTTAAGGGAACATACTTGCTCTGAACCCTCACTATCTCCTCCTTGAATGCCTCCCACTGATTTACCTTCAAGTTTCTGTCTCCAGTCCACTTTGGCTAAATCGATTTACTTGTACTTCTTGCAATCTAGTATACTGTATTCGCTGCTCACGATGCGGTCTCCTCTACATTGGGGAGACCAAACGCAGATTGGGTGACCGCTTTGCGGAACACCTCCGTTCAGGGTGACCCCGAGCTTCCGGTCGCCTGTCATTTTAATTCACCGCCCCATTCCCACTCGGACCTCACCATCCTCGGCCTCTTGCATTGTTCCATGGAAGCTCAACGTAAACTCGAGGAACAGCACCTCATCTTCCGATTAGGCACTTTACAGCCTTCCGGACTCAATATCGAGTTCAACAATTTCAGATCATAACCTTGGCCCCTATTACATTTTTATTTATATATTTTATCCACACCTTTGTTTTGGCCTTTCCCCCCCCTTTCCTTTTTTTTTCTCTCTCCCACATGGCAGCTGTCTCCCATTCTGCCAGCACATTTCACACCTAATCTAGAGCTGTCTTTTGTCTCCACTAGTCCTATCACCATCTCGTCTCGTTTTGAATACCTCTTAATGTCTCTTCTCTTTTGTTCTCTCCCAGCCCGGCCTCTTAATCTATTTCATTCCCTGTGCCTCTTTAGTCTTGATAAAGGGTTTTGACCCGAAACGTTGACTCTAATTTCTCTCCACAGATGTTGCCTGGCCTGCTGAGTTTTTCCAGCATTTTCTGTTGTTATTTTGGCTAAATCACATCTCAGCTAAGTAAAATTAGCTTTTCCCCAATTGAGAACTTTTATTCCTGGTCTATCCTTATCCTTTTCCATAACTACCCTAAATCTAACTGAATTATGATCACTACCACCAATATGCTCTCCCACTGATACCCTTTCCACCTGCCCAGCTTTATTCCCTAAAACTAGGTCCAGAACTGTCCCCTCTCTTGTTGGGTTTGCTACGTATTGGCTAAAAAAATTTCTTCTGAATGCATTTTAAGAATTCTGCTCCCTCTATACCTTTTATAATATTAACAAAGTTGAAATCCCCTACTATACTGCCCTATTTTTGCACGTCTCAGAAATTTGCCTACATATTTGCTCTTCTATCTCCCTTTGACTGTTTGGGGGTCTATAGTACACTCCCAGCAGTGTGATTGCCCCTTGTTTGTTTTTCAGTTCAACCCATATGGTCTCATTGGATGATCCTTCTAAGATATCATCCCTCCTCATAGCTGTAATTGTTTCTGTAATCAATATTGCAACCCCCCTCCTTTTTTATCCCCCTCTCTATTTTGTCTGAAAACCCTGTAACCAGGAATGTGGAGCTGCCATTCCTGCCCTTCTTTCAGCCATGTCTCAGTAATAGATGACAAGATAGATGAGTTGTCGGTACAAATAGAAGTAAATGGGTATGATCTGATAGCCATTACAGAGATGTGGTTGCAAGGCTGGGAGCTGAATATTCAGGGGTATTTGACATTTCGGAAAGATAGGCAGAAAGGAAAGGGAGGTGCAGTAGCTCTGTTAATAAAGGATGAGATCAGTGCAGTAGTGAGAAATTATATTGGCCCAGATCAAGATGTAGAATCAGTTTGGGTAGAGATAAGAAATAATAAGGGAAAGAGTCAGTGGTGAGAGTAGGCCCCCTAATAGTGGCTACATTGTAGGTCAGAGCATAAATCAAGAAATAATGGAGGCTTGTAAGAAAGGTACTGCAATCATGGGCGATTTTAATCTTCATATTGATTGAACAAATCAAATTGGCCAAGGTAGCTTTGAGGAAGAGTTCATAGAGTGTATTCAGGATGGTTTCTTAGAACAATACATTGTGGAACCAACCAGGGAACAGGCTACCTTAGATCTGGTACTGTGTAATGAGACAGGATTAATTAATGATCTCATAGTAAAGGATCCTCTAGGAAAGAGTGAACATAGCATGAAAGAATTTCAAATTCAGTTTGAGGGTGAGAAAGTTGGGTCTCAAACCAGTGTCCTGAACTTAAATAAAGGCAATTACCAAGGTATGAAGGCAGAGTTGGCTGGGAAAATAGATTAAAGGGTAAGATGGTAGATAAGCAGTGGCACACATTTAAGGAGATATTTCATACTCTCAGCAAAGATATATTCCAGTGAGAAGGAAAGACTCTAAGAGAAGGATAAACCATCTATGGCTAACTAAAGAAGTAAAGGATGGTATCAAATTGAAAACAAAGGCATACAATGTTGCGAAGATTAGTGGTAGGCCAGATGATTGGGAAATTTTTAGAAACCAGCAAAGGATGACTAAAAAAATAATAAAGAGAGAGAAGATAGATTATGAGAGTAAACTAGCAAGAAATATAAAAACAGACAGTAAGAGCTTCTACAGGTATATAAAAAGGAAGAGAGTATCTAAAGTAAATGTTGGTCCCTTAGAGGATGAAACTGGGGAATTAATAATGGGAAATAGGGAAATGGCAGAGACTTTGAACAAATATTTTGTATCAGTCTTCATGGTAGAAGACACTAAAAGCATCCCAATAATAGATAATCAAGGGGCTACCAAAATTCCCTATTTAAGAAAGGAGGGAGGCAGAAAGCAGGAAACTATAGATAAGTTAGCCTAACATCTGTCATTGGGAAAATGCTGGTGTCCATTTTTACAGAAGTATTAACAGGACATTTAGAAAATCATAATACAGCCAAGGAGAGTCAGCATGGTTTTATGAAAGGGAAATCATGTTTGACAAATTTGCTGACGTTCTTTGAGGATGTGATGAGCAGGGTGGATAAAGGGGAACCAGTACATGTAGTGTATTTGGATTTCCAGAAGGCATTTGATAAGGTGCCACATAAAAGGTTAGTGCACAAGATAAGAGCTCATGGGGTTGGGGTTAATATATTGGCATAGATAGAGGATTGGCTAACTAACAGAAAACAGAGAGTCGGGATAAATGGATCATTTTCACGTTGGCAAACTGTAACTAGTGGGGTGCCACAGGGATCAGTGCTGGGGCCTCAACTATTTACAATCTATATTAATGACTTGGATGAAGGGACCAAGCGTAATGTAGCCAAATTTGCTGATGATACAAAGATAGGTGGGAAAGCAAGTTGTGAAGAGGACACAAAGGGCTGGATTTTCATTGGGCTGTGGAGTCGGGATTGGAGGCATGTGGGGGTTTAAAATCTTGAAATCGGGGGTCCCGACCCCATCCCACCCCCAACCCGCCTCCATGCCAGTTTCAAAGGAGGCGGGTACCCGCCCCGCACTGGGACCCGCCTCCCCGAGGCGGGAAGGGGATTAGTGCCAATTAACTGCCTGTTAACAGGCAGTTTTTAGCCTAATCCCTATTTTCATTGGTGAAATGTGGGATTCCCGATGGCTCCAAACCACGCCAAGTTAGTGAGGCAGGCCGTCGGGATGAAGGGCTTGGAGGGATCGAGATGTCCGGTGTTCAGGTGAGTGATGGGTGCATGAGTGCAGAGGTAAGTGTGTTTGGTCTGTGTAAAGTGTTTAAAGAAGTTCTACTAACCTTTACTTACCTTTACAGCCTTCCTTCCTTCAGGTCTTGGGAGTCCCTCATCTCACCGGCACAGAAAGCAGAATGGCCGCCAGCTGTCAAAATCTGCAGCCTCTGCTTTCTGTTCCGGGTATATATCTAAATCATCCTGAGAGGACGGAATTAACCTGGAGTACAGATTGTCCGTGTTTGCCAGCTTCAAACAGCTGTGAAACGCTGATATTTCATCTATCAAAAGGTCTTTCTGTGATGTCACCTGTTGCCGGGTGGCCCTTAATTGGCCTGCTGAGCCCGCCGGGCAGGCTCAACAAGGTCAGTCAAGTCAAAATCGCGTGGGTTGACCACAACTCGATGGAGGCGGGACTACAACCCCAAAAGTTGTAGTCCCACCTCCTACCCGACTCCTCAATGAAAATCCAGCCCAAAGAATCTGCAAAAGGATATAGATAGGCTAAGTGAGTGGGCAAAAATTTGGCAGATGGAATATGATATGGGAAAATGTGAGGTTATCCACTTTGGTAGGAAAAATAAAAAAGCAAATGATTATTTATAGTAATCTTGGATGTAATGCTTAAGTTATCCACCAGAGGGAGACAAATGTTAAGGGTTCATTTACTAGTTTTAAGGTAATGTTGCATTATGGGTAGAATGACTCATAGCATCATCCATCTTGGATATATTGTGCAGTAGAAATACAGAGTGCATGCCTGTAACTGTGAGAGCTCTGTTCTCTCCTTATTCTGTGTAAATTAAAATTAAGTTTTGAGTTCCTGAAGTCTCACTTATATCAATTAATTGGACCTTACTACTCGGTTATAACATTTGGCGATGAGGATTAACTGTTTCAACTTGAAGAAGGGAAAATACAAGAACACTGCATCTGAATCATGGCTACTCGAGTAGGAGAGATTTCTGCTTTTGATGTTCAAAAGCAAACTTGGATCGAGTACTGTGAGTTATTGGAGCATTTCTTTGTGGCAAATGATATTGTCGATGTTGGAAAAAGGAGAGCTATTTTGCTAACTTCGGTGGGAAGTCTGACGTATAGTTTATTGAGAAACTTATGCAGTCCTGCAAAGCCTGGAGATAAATCATTTACTGAATTAGTGGACTTGCTAAAGGAACATTTCAATCCCAGACCGAGTGAGATTGTACAGCATTTCAAATTTAATTCACAGAACAGGATACCGGGAGAAACTGTGTTGGATTATGTAGCGGTGTTGAGAAAACTGGCACATGATTGCAATTACGGGAACAGTTTGAAGGACATGCTGAGAGATAGGCTGGTTTGCGGAATAATGGATGCTCGAATACAGAGGAGATTATTGTCTGAGACTGGGCTTACGTATGAAAAAGCGTTGGAACTTGCTCAATTAATAGAGACAGCTAACCGTGATGTACAAGAAATACAAGGTTCAGACTGGTCTACTACAAAGCAAGTTGGAAGTCAGTTTATCATGCACAAGTTAAATATGGGTCCGAAATCACAACGTGCGCATTTAAAAGCATGTTATAGATGCAATGGAGATCACCTGGCAAGGGAATGCAGGTTTCTGGAGGAAAAGTGCCACAAGTGTGGGAAAAAAGGACATATAAAACGTGCATGCAGGGCAAAAGCTACCATGGAGGTATACGAACCTAAAGGGGGAGAAAAGCAAAACCTGGTAAGAGAAGTGAAAAAACAGGGAGCACATCACATCAGTGGAGAAGCTGAGAAAGAAGACAACGTGTTCATAATGCATAGTATGGTAGAGGACATTCCAAAAGTGGATCCTATCGCTTTGCAACTGATAGTAAATGACACTAAGGTGAACTTTGAGGTGGATACTGGATGTGGTGTTACCATAATGAACAGGGAAGAATACTCAAAATTGTGGAACCGTGCAAAAGTTCCAGAGTTAAAGTCTTGCTCTATGAAGCTTAAAACCTATACCGGTGAACGAGTGATAACCTTGGGTACAGCTATTGTAACTGTGAAACACAGGGACACCGTGGAACAGCTACCTATAGTTGTAGTATCAGGTTCTGGACCAAATTTGTTAGGTCGGGGCTGGATAAAAGAACTTAAATTAGATTGGGGAGCAATAAATCAACTAGAGGGAGGCAAACAATTGTCTTTGCAAGAAGTCTTGATTGAACATGAGAGCGTGTTCAAGGAAGAACTTGGAACATTTAATGGCCCCCCAGCTAAGATTTATGTCGACAAGGAGGCACTGCCAAGATTTTTTAAACAACGACCTGTGCCTTATGCCATGAAACCGAAGGTAGAGGCTGAGTTTGATCGTCTTTTGCGGGAGAACATTCTGGAACCCGTGAATTGTTCAGAATGGGCAGCTCCAATTGTACCTGTTTTAAAACCAGACAATTCGGTAAGAATCTGTGGAGATTATAAATTGACTGTAAATAGGGTGTTTAAATTAGAACAGTATCCTATTCCTAAAGCTAAGGATCTTTTTGCAAACCTGGCTGGAGGGAAGAAATTCACGAAGCTGGATGTGAGTCATGCTTACTTGCAGATTACGCTAGATGAGGAATCCAAGAAGTATGTAACCATAAATACACACAAGGGTTTGTTCACCTATAACCGCTTGCCATTTGGTGTCTCATCTAGTCCAGCTATCTTCCAGAGAACTATCGAGGGTGTACTGCAAGGGATTCCACATGTTTCCATCTATCTGGATGGTGACGGGAAGGACCGACCAGGAGCATCTGAGCACTCTGAGCGAGGTACTGCAAAGATTGGATAAGGCTGGGTTACGGCTCAAGAGGAGTAAGTGTACTTTCATGGGGAATGAGGCCGTGTTCCTGGGACACAGAGTGGATGCCACAGGGCTCCATCCAATCAAGGAGAAGGTAAAAGCACTGCAGGAGGCCCCAGATCCTACAAATGTGACTGAGTTAAAAGCTTACCTGGGACTGCTAAACTATTATAACAGGTTTTTGCCAAACTTGTCAACAGTGTTAGCACCTCTTCACAAACTACTGCGCAAGGAGACACAGTGGCAGTGGGAAGAGGAACAGAGGGTTTCATTTGAACAGTCCAAGAAACTAATGCTGTCCTCGGATGTGCTGGTTCACTACAATGCAGAGAAAGACATCATTCTCTCTTGTGACGCTTCACCTTATGGGGTGGGGGCAGTTCTTTCACACTGTATGGAAGATGGAACAGAAAGACCGATAGGGTTTATGTCTCGAACTCTGACCCCAGCGGAAAAAAACGACTCCCAGTTAGATAAAGAGGGATTAGCAGTGATGTTTGGGTTACAGAAGTTTCATAAGTACATTTATGGCAGGAAATTCACCATATACACCGATCATAAACCTCTTCTGTCTCTTTTTAATGAGATGAAAGCAGTACCACAGATGGTGTCACCCCGAATCCAGAGATGGGCAGTGACGTTGAGAGCGTATGAGTATGTCATCGTTTATAAAGTGGGCAAGTACCATGGGAACGCAGATGCCTTGAGCCGTCTTCCACTATCAGGTACACCTGTCCGTGCAGCTCCAGTGGACAGAGTTTTGATGTTGGGAACTGGTCAGGAAGTACGCAGACATGTGGATCAGATACTGACCAGACAACGGGAGATCGAACTGGAGGCTCCAGAGGAAAGGTTGGAGGACAAGTTGGTCCCCAGTTATCCAAATGCACTGGTGGTACCAGCACCATGAACAGAGACAGTTATACCTGGACCCCTTAATCAAGAGGAAACCATCATAGCAGAGTCAGATACTCTGAGTACTGCTCAGGAGCAGCAGGTGGCTCTACCACAACCAAGCAGGGACTTGACTGTAAGACGTTCAACAAGGTCTCACAAGCCGCCAGAGCGATTGATAACGACCTGTTAAATTCGTTCAGGATGGACTATCGTTAAAGGAGTTTCCTTATGGACTTTTTAAGAATGTTGTTAAGAATCGTTGTAACTTAAGATGGGGGGGATATAGTAATCTCGGATGTAATGCTTAAGTTATCCACCAGAGGGAGACAAATGTTAAGGGTTCATTTACTAGTTTTAAGGTAATGTTGCATTATGGGTAGAATGACTCATAGGATCATCCATCTTGGATACATTGTGCAGTAGAAATACAGAGTGCATGCCTGTAGCTGTGAGAGCTCTGTTCTCTCCTTATTCTGTGTAAATTGAAAGTAAGTTTTGAGTTCCTGAAGTCTCACTTATATCAATTAATTGGACCTTACTACTCGGTTGTAACATTATTTAAATGGAGAGAGATTACAAAATGCTGCAGTAGAGAGAGATCTGGGGGCCCTTGTACATGAAACACAAAAAGTTAGCATGCAGGTACAGCAAGTAATTAGGAAGGCAAATGGAATGATGGCCTTTATTGCAAGGGGGATGAGTATAAAAGTAGGGAAGTCCTGCTACAACTGTACAGGGTATTGGTGAGACCACACCTGGAGTACTGCGTACAGTTTTGGTCTCCTTATTTAAGGAGGGATATACTTGCATTGGAGGCAGTTCAGAGAAGGTCCACGAGCTTGATTCCTGAGATGATGGGGTTGTCTTTTGAAGAAAGGTTGAGCAGGCTGGGCCTGTATTCATTGGAGTTTAGAAGAATGAGAGGGGATCTTATTGAAACATATAAGATGCTGAGGGGGTTTGACAAGGTAGATGCAGAGAGGATATTTCCTCTCATGGGGGAATCTAGAACCAAGGGGCATAGTTTCAGAATAAGGGGTCGCCCATTTAAAACGGAGATTAGGAGGAATTTCTTTTCTCAGAGGGTTGTGAATCTGTGGAATTCTCTACCCCAGAGAGCTGTGGAGGTTGGGTCACTGAATATATTTAAGGTGGAGATAGACAGATTTTTGAATGATAAGGGAGTCAAGGGTTATGGAGAACGGGCAAGGAAGTGGAGTTGAGGCCAAGATCAGATCAGCGATGATCTTATTGAATGGCAGAGCAGGCTCGAGGGGCCAAATGGCCTACTCCTGCTCCTATTTCTTAATTTCTTATGTTCTTATAGCTTTAATATGATACTCCCACGTGTCTATCTGTGCCCTCAGCTCGTTTGCTTTTATTCCCTAGACTCCTTGCATTGAAGTATATACCATTTAGCACGGCCAAACTCCCTTGTTGTCTATTTTCTAGCCTTTGTTTCCTCTGCCTTCCAAACTCACTTACTAATTTTCTGCCTTTCATTTCCAGCTTTGCTTCTCTCCCTTCTGAATCTACTCTCAGGTTCCTACCCCCCTGCCAAGCTAGTTTAAACCCTCCCCAACAGCACTAGCAACCCCTCCCCCCCACGAGGATATTGGTCCTGGTCCTTTGAGGTGCAACCCGTCTGGCTTGTACAGGTCCCACCTCCCCCAGAAACGGTCCCAATGCCCCAGGAATCTAAAGCCCTTCCTCCTGCACCATCTCTCCAGCCACGCATTCATCTGCTCTATCCTCCTATTTCTGTATTCATTAGCACATGACACTGGGAGTAATCTGGAGATTACTACCTTTGAGGTCCTGCTTTTAAATCTCTTTCCTAGCTGCCTAAAATCTGCCTGCAGGACCTCATCCCTCTTTCTACCTATGTTGTTGGTACCGATATGGACCACGACCTCTGCCTGTTCACCCTCCCCCCTCAGAAAGTTCTGAAGCCACTCAGTGACATCCTTGACCCTGGCACCAGGGAGGCAACATACAATCCTGGAGTCATGTCTGTGGCCGCAGAAACGCCCGTCTGCTCCCCTAACTATCGAATCCCCTATGACTATTGCTCTTCCACTCTTCTTCCTCCCCCCTGTGCAGCTGAGCCACCCATGGTGCCGTGTGTAGTGTATGTACCTTTAAGAGAGAACTACTTTTACAGCTCCTGTATACTGTAGTACCGGCAGTGACCAAACCTGTATATAAGCCTTGCGCATGCCTCTGTACCCCCAGTCTTGAGACTACCCTACTCCAGTAAATACCTGTTGATTGTTAAGTTACAGCATCCGTGTGGTTATTGAAAAAACATCATACTCTCCGAATCACGGATCTAACAGTGGCGACGAGTGTCGATTCGAATCTACCTGCAACTCTATATTTCGCTTCGAGGATTCGCTCCGGGAGGGCGGTGGAAGAAAGTCGAGGCCAGAAACACGGGCGTCGACCACGAGCAACCGCCCAGTCGTCCGGCAGAGAGTGAACATCGCAGGGGAGGCTGTGGAAAGCCGGGCTTGGTTCCCCAGCCACGACGATCAGCAATAGACTGACGACAGGTACTGCGCAGACCCTTCCCGGACAGCGGCGGCTGGAGCCAACCGACGGCGGAGAGAAAGCCGAGCAGCGTCGACGGGGTAAGACAGAGGGTGAAGCGCACAGGGCGCAGCCGGGGTTTGAAAACCGAGTGGCGTCGAGGAAAAACAAAACGGAGAGAGAGAGGGTAAAGCAACAGCCGGGTTCAGGACCGAGCGGCGGAAATGGGAAAGGCACACAAAAAAAAAGAACGCGCAGAGCACAGCCAGGGCTCAAGGGCTGAACAGTGTCCGCGGGGAGAAGAAGGGAGTGCGCGGGAGACGCCATTGAGCCGCGGAGAAGAAGGAAGAGCGCGGGAGACGCCATTTTTAGAAGCCGCAGTGGAGAAGAAGGGCGAGCGCGGGAAGGAAGGAAAGAGCGGGAGACGCCATTTTGTGCCAGCGGAGAAGAAGGGGAAGCGCAGGAGACGCCATTTTTGACAGTTAAATGACACCCAGGGATGCAGAAGAGTGGCAGTATCTCTACGTTCGACAATGAAGTCGAAGATTGGGCGACATATGTGGAACGTATTGAGGTGTACTGCAGGGTGAATGAAGTGCCAGATGCTAGGAAAGCACTGGTTTTGTTAAATTCCATGGGTGCAAAAACTTATGGGTTACTGCGAAACCTAATAACCCCAGAGAAGCCTGTGAACAAGAATTTCGAAAGCATAGTCGAAATCCTACAGGACCACTTAAATCCCACACCACTGCTGATAGCAGAACGATTTAAGTTCCATAAAAGGAACCAACACAAAGACGAAAGCAATGCTGAGTACCTAACGGAACTGCGCAAGCTATCGAAACACTGCCAGTTTGGAGCGGGACTAGCAGATACGTTAAGGGACAAGTTTGTGTGTGGGCTGCAAAGTGAAGGAACCCAGAAACGGCTTCTATCAGAAAAGGATCTTACGCTGGACAAGGCTTTCAGTATGGCAGTATCACACGAAGCAGCCGCAAGGGGCGCTGCAGCGATACAACGGAGACCGCAAGAATATAAAGGCACGAAACAGCATGGAAACGCTGATGGGCTATCGCGCCTGCCACTGCCTACTGTGGAGGAAGCACCAGCAGTGGACCCTATTGAGATATTTTATTCGTCAATAATTGAACGATTGCCAGTAACAAACACGGATATAGAGAAGGAGACCCGCAATGATCCAACGCTGTCTCGGGTATATGATTTGATGGTGAGGGGATGGCCAACACATGGCGACTCACTGTTGCCAGCATTCTCATCCAGAAGAGAACAGCTGTCAGTATGCCAGGGGACAGTGATGTGTGGATCCAGAGTGATGATTCCACCCAAGTTAAGGGAGAGAGTGCTAAATGAGCTACATGAAGGTCATCTGGGGGGAGTGAAAATGAAAAGCCTTGCTAGGGCTTATGTGTGGTGGCCGGGAATCGATCAACAAATCGAAGACCTAACCAAGAGCTGCTCAGGATGCCAGAAGGTCCAAAATGCACCACCACATGCCCCTCTATACTCATGGGAGTGGCCCTCCTCTCCATGGCAATGGGTGCATATTGATTTCGCTGGTCCATTCATGGACTCAATGTTCTTAATAGCAGTGGATGCTCACTCGAAGTGGCCTGAGGTGATAAAAATGTCCTCAACCACTACAGAGAAAACGATTGCAGTCCTATGGACCATATTTGCCAGATACGGCTTGCCAGAGCAGATTTGCTCTGATAATGGACCACAGTTTGTGTCCGAAGAGTTTCAAAAATTTATGAGAAGGAATGGGGTAAGGCATTACACATCCGCCCCATATCATCCAGCCACAAATGGATTGGCTGAGAGGTTCGTACAAACCTTTAAGAAGGCGATAAAGGCCATGTGCGACGATGAAATTCCACTACAGCATATGGTGGACAATTTCTTATTAGCCTACCGAAACGCGACACATGCAGTTACCAACCAGACCCCGGCCATGATGTTCTTTAACCGAAGGTTGAGATCTCGTCTGGACTTGCTCAGACCAAATGTGCGAAGAAATGTTGAGGACAAACAATTCCAGCACATCAATGAGAAGCCGACAAGGAGCTTCAATGTAGGACAACCAGTCTTGGCCCGTGACTACCGAACAGAGAAATGGCAACCCGGAACGATATGCACAAGGCAGAGGCCATTAATGTACACAGTGGATGTCGGGGAGAACATTGTGAGACGCCACGTCGATCAGATCTTAGCGTCACAGGAACGAGTCAACCCCATGTCTCGAGTACCTGGGGATGAACCCGACATACCCGTTGCATCTACCTCAGAACCAGTAGCAGTGGCAACCGATGAACTAACCGATGAAAAGGGGCCAGAATCGCCTCTGCACCAAGAACAAGAACCTCAGGAAAGGCACTATCCCGAAAGGATCAGGAAGCCGCCCCAAAGACTGAATCTATAAATGGACTATTGTTGTTTAATGTACATGTTAAAGTGTTAATTGTTATTTGAATATTATGGGTACTACTAATCTAAAAGGGGAGGAATTGTAGTGTATGTACCTTTAAGAGAGAACTACTTTTACAGCTCCTGTATACTGTAGTACCGGCAGTGACCACACCTGTATATAAGCCTTGCGCATGCCTCTGTACCCCCAGTCTTGAGACTACCCTACTCCAGTAAATACCTGTTGATTGTTAAGTTACAGCATCCGTGTGGTTATTGAAAAACATCATACTCTCTGAATCACGGATCTAACACCGTGGACTTGGCTCTGGCTCCTCTCCCCAGAGGAATCATCGCCCTCACCATTATTCAGAACTGAAAACCGGTTAGCGAGTGAAATGCACTCAGGGGTTTCCTGCCCTACCTGCCTGGTCCTTCTCTTCTGTCTGGTGATCACCCATTCTCTCTCTGCCTGCACACTCTTAAGCTGCGGGTGACCACCTCCTGAAACATGCTATCCAGGACGTTCTCCGCCTCGCGGATGCACTGCAGTGACTCCAGCTGCCGCTCAATCTCTGAAACCCAGAGCTCAAGCTGCTGTAGCTGGCGACACTTCCCGTAGATGTGGTTGTCCAGGCCACGAGAAGCGTCCAGGGCTTCCCAAATGGCACAGGATGTACATTCCACAGCTGCCCTGCCATGCCTTTACTTTGTAGATTATTAACTAGAAACACTTACCAGCTACTCGCCAATCAGCTCCTTCCCTGGTTGTGACATCACTATAGCTGTTTTGCAGTAGTTGCTTTTGTTGTTGTTTTCGCTGGTGGTTCTCGGGCCTCCTCGCTGCCTCTGCTTTTATCCTGCTCTGATCCTGCTCCCGCTGGTCTCGGGCCTCCTCACTGCCTCCGCTTTTATCCTGCTCCGCTCCCGCTGGTCTCGGGCCTCCTCACTGCCTCCGCTTTTATCCTGCTCTGATCCTGCACCCGCTGGTCTCGGGCCTCCTCGCTGCCTCTGCTTTTATCCTGCTCTGATCCTGCTCCCGCTGGTCTCGGGCCTCCTCACTGCCTCCGCTTTTATCCTGCTCTGATCCTGCACCCACTGGTCTCGGGCCTCCTCGCTGCCTCTGCTTTTATCCTGCTCTGATCCTGCACCCGCTGGTCTCGGGCCTCCTCGCTGCCTCTGCTTTTATCCTGCTCCGCTCCCGCTGGTCTCGGGCCTCCTCGCTGCCTCTGCTTTTATCCTGCTCTGATCCTGCACCCGCTGGTCTCGGGCCTCCTCGCTGCCTCTGCTTTTATCCTGCTCCGCTCCCGCTGGTCTCGGGCCTCCTCGCTGCCTCTGCTTTTATCCTGCTCTGATCCTGCACCCGCTGGTCTCGGGCCTCCTCGCTGCCTCCGCTTTTATCCTGCTCCGCTCCCGCTGGTCTCGGGCCTCCTCGCTGCATCTGCTTTTATCCTGCTCTGATCCTGCACCCGCTGGTCTTGGGCCTCCTCGCTGCCTCCGCTTTTATCCTGCTCCGTTCCCGCTCCTTCTGGTCTCGGGCCTCCTCGCTGCCTCCGCTTTTATCCTGCTCCACTCACGCTCCTTCTGGTCTCGGGCCTCCTCGCTGCCGCTGCCTTCATCCTGCTCTGCTCCCACTGGTCTCAGGCCTCCTCACTGCCGTCGCCTTCATTCTGCTTCGCTCCCGCTGGTCTCGGGTCTCCTCACTGCCTCTGCTTTTATCCTGCTCCGCTCCAGCTCCCGCTGGTCTCGGGCCTCCTCACTGCCGCTACTTTTATCCTGCCCCGCTCCTTCTGGTCTCGGGCCTCCTCACTGCCGGGGGGGCGGGGGGCGGGTGGGGGTTGGGTCGGGGGAGCGGTGGTGGGGCAGGTGGTGATCGATGCAAGATTATGGGCCGGGAGGAGGGGTGGGGGGTTCAACAAGATGGCGATTGTTGGCCGGCCGGAGGAGCTGGGGGGGTGGGGGTGGTCTCCAGTTGATCATGGGCCGCGGGGAGGTCGGAGGAGAGCGGGAGGCTTCGTGGGATATTCGGTGATCTGGGGGAGAGGTGGCCTGGGGGGGGGATCGGAGGCCTCATGGGGGTGGTCTCCGAACGCGGTGGGTGGGTTAGGTAGGGACCCTGTATCCAGGAGGTAAGTGTAAAGGCACTTACCTCCTGGATCCAGCAGTTCTCTCCTTGCTTTTGCTGGTGGGTTTCACGAGGGGCACAAAACCCGACCAGCTAAAGTTAAATTCAAAATGCAGGTTAAATTAGAGGCTTCCAGCCTCATTATAATATTTAAATAGATCACCCGCCTCCTGGTAGCGGGTTGGTTGCCCGCCCCACATCCCGCCTCCATTAAAACCGGAAGTGGGCAGGTTGGAGTTGGGTTCAGGTCGGGATTCAGATTTTTAACACTTTAACAACCCCCACGCCACCAACCCACCCATTTTTTTAGGTTGAAATTCCCCGTGTGTCTCTGTTTCTCTCTCTCTTTGTTTTGGTCTTTCTCTCTGTCTCTCTCTCCTTTTCTGTGTCTATAGAGGCATAGGGTACAAAAGCAAGAAAGTTATGATGAACCTTTATAAAATACTGGTTCGGAGTATTGTGTCCAATTCTGGGCACCACACATTAGGAAAGATGTAAAGGCCTTAGAGAGGGTGCAGAAAAGATTTACAAGAATGGTTCCAGGGATGAGGGACTTCAGTTACGTGGATAGACTGGAGAAGCTGGGGTTGTACTCCTTAGAGCAGAGAAGGTTAAGAGGAGATTTGATAGAGGTGTTCAAAATCATGAGGGGTCTGGACAGAGTAGATAGAGAGGAACTGTTCCCAATGTCGGAAGGGTCGAGAACCAGAGGACACAGATTTAAGGTGATTGGCAGAAGAATCAAAGGTGACATGAGGAAAATGATTTTATGCAGCGAATGGTTATGATCTGGAATTCACTGCCTGAAAGGGTGGTGGAGGCAGATTCAATCGTAGTTTTCAAAAGGGAGTTGGATAAGTACCTGAAAGAAAAAGATTTGCAAGGCTACGGGGAAAGGGCTGGGGAGTGGGACTAGCTGAAGTGCTCTTTCAGAGAGCTGGCACAGGCTCGATGGGCTGAATGGCCTCCTTCTGTGCTGTAACTGTTGTGTATGTACCTTTAAGAGAATAACTGGTCTCAGACTGCAGTACCAGCAGTGACCACCCCTGTATAAAAGGCGCTAGTGAGCCTCTGTGTTTTTAGTTTCACTATGGACTTCCACCAGTAAAGACTTATTTTGTTCACTCCTGCTGTCCGTGTCTCAATTATTCACGGGCGTAACACTGGCGACGAGTAAGAAACAAACTTACCTGCAACTCGGCAGCACCTCAGACGACGTTATTGAAGGTCGAAGCCAGAAGAAAGAAAAAAAATAAAATAAAATCCAAAGAAACTCGAGAAACGGACGTCGACCGTGGGCAACCGCCCTCCAAATCGTCGGATTGAAAACTTGCAGGAGAGACTGTCCAGAGCCAGGCTGGGCTCCTCGGTCTGTGGTTTCCCAGCTAATCGGGCTGGTGGCAGGTAGTGCACTGATCCTTCCTGGGCTGCGGCGGGCTAGAACTCGATCGGGTGGCTTTTCAACGGGGCCAGGCAGTGAGTCGGGAAGCAAAGAGAGAGAGAGAGGGTGGAGCACACAGGGCACGGCCGGTGCTTTCAATCCAGGCAGCGTTCGGACCTAAGAAGAGGGAGGGAAGTGTCCCAGAGGGTCCGCTCCACGACGGGAAAATAATAAAAGAAAAAGAATCATTTTAAACGCGCAAGAAACCGTGGAAAGCAGCGCTAACAACAGCGGGGAAGAAGGCAAAGCGCGGGAGGCGCCATTTTGATAAATCGGGGAAGAAGGCAAAGCGCGGGAGGTGCCATTTTAGATTTGCAAGATGCCGAAGACTGGCTGTATCACTGCTTTTGATAATACAATAGAGGACTGGACCACGTATGTGGAAAGAGTCGAGGTATATTTCGAGGCAAACGAAATAGCGGAGGGGAAAAAGGCATCGATATTGCTAAACTTAATGGGCACTAGAACGTACGGCCTATTGCGGGACCTGATTACTCCAGCCAAACCGAAGGCGAAGAGTTTTAACGAAATTGTTGCTGTCCTACAGGAACACTTAAACCCTGCACTGCTGTTGATAGCAGAAAGATTTAAATTCCACAGGAGAACTCAGCACAAAGATGAGAGCAATGCTGAGTATCTTACGGAACTATGCAAGCTATCAAAGCACTGCCAGTTCGGAGCAGGACTGGCAGATACCCTACGGGACAAATTTGTCTGTGGACTCCTGAGTGAAGGAACACAGAAGAAGTTACTCTCAGAGAAAGAGCTGACGCTAGATAAGGCTTTTAGCGTGGCAGTATCGTATGAAGCAGCAGCCAGGGGAGCTGCAGAAATTCAACAAAAACCACAGGAATACGGCACCCACAAAATGACACGGGGATTTGCAAAATGTTATCGCTGCGGCAGAACTAACCATGACCAGAAGGACTGCTGGTCCAAAGACAAAATATGCAGGCAATGCGGGAAGATGGGACACATTGCACAAGTTTGCAGGTCTGGGAAGAAGACCAGTGACAACAAAAAGGCTACTAAGGAACTGTACAAGAAAGTACAAAAGATGACGGACAGTAGTTCCGAAGACCAGATGAGCGATAGTAAATCCGGGAACAGGAGACTAAGCTGTCTCAAACTTCACAATGTAATCGCAAAAGAGGATCACCGAACCATTTGGGTCACCCTCACGATAGCAGGGTCACAAGTTAAAATGGAATTGGATACAGGATCAGCGCTAACCGTCATGAATCGACGAGACTACGAGTGGCTATTTTCACACATACCCTTGAGAGAGACATCCATCGTCTTGACGATGTATACGGGGCAAAATGTATACCCCAGAGGAAAAATAAGGGTGCCTGTCGAATACAACGGCAAGAAAATACGGAAATTGTATCTCTACATACTGCCAAATGGTGGACCACCGTTATTGGGACGGGAATGGATCAGGAAGATAAACTTAGATTGGCACTCCATTCATGCAATGACGGTGGACGGTAAAAAAGATGAAGACGTCACTCCTGGACGATTGTCAACAATCTTAGCTAACGCCAAAGAGGTATTTGAACAAGAACTGGGCATGCTTAAAGGCGTAACAGCCTCGATAAAAATAGAAGAGAATGCAGTTCCCAAGTTTTTCAAAGCAAGACCGGTACCATATGCAATTCGCCCAGCCGTCGAGGCAGAGCTGGAGAATCTGGAGAAGGCGGGCATGTTGTCTAAGGTCGACTGGAGCGAGTGGGCGACACCCATCGTTCCTGTCATGAAGAAAACGTTAAGCAATAAGTCCGGGGAGCCAAGGAAGATTCGCATCTGTGGGGATTTCAAGGTGACGGTGAACCCAGTCCTTCACACAGTACAATATCCTCTTCCAAGGATAGAAGACATCTTCGCCTCACTGTCTGGAGGGAAGCGTTTTACAAAAATTGACCTAGCACAAGCATATTTGCAGATGGAGGTTGAGGAGTCCTCTAGGAAGTATCTCACGATAAACACTCACAAAGGTCTTTACCAGTATCATCGATTGGTATTCGGAGTAGCACGGCTCCGGCGATATGGCAAAGAGCGATGGAACAAGTTCTGCAAGGGATTCCGGGGACTCAGTGTTACTTGGACAACATCCTTGTAACAGGCGAAGATGACAGTGAACACCTTAACAACCTAGAACAGGTGCTCACTAGACTACGGGAACATGGGCTGCGAGCCAACCGCCCCAAGTGCGAATTTTTTAAGAAACAGATATCGTATTGTGGCCACGTGATTGATGAAGAGGGGTTACATAAGTCCCCTGACAAAATTGAAGCGGTTGTTAAGGCCCCAGCGCCTGAAAATGTGTCGCAACTGAGGTCATTCCTCGGATTGGTGAATTACTATCGTAAGTTTTTGCCGAATTTGTCGACAATTCTGCACCCACTGAATGCCCTGCTACGAACGGGGAATGGAAATGGAAATGGAGCGATGATTGTAAGCGTGCTTTTCAGAAGAGTAAGGACTTAATCACTTCAAGGGAAGTATTGGCTCACTACAACCCAGCACTGCCAATCAGGCTGGCATGTGATGCGTCTCCCTACAGCATTGGGGCGGTTCTGTCACATAAATTCCTTGATGGTTTAGAGAGGCCGATTGCTTTTGTGTCACGCTCGTTAACTTCTGCCGAGCGTAACTACGCCCAGATTGACAGAGAGGCCCTCAGCCTAGTGTGGGGGGTGAAGAAGTTCAATCACTACCTGCACGGTCAAAAATTTACTCTACTAACCGATCATCAACCTCTTGTCTCCATTTTCAACCCTCAGAAGGGCGTACCGATAATGACAGCACAACGGCTGCAGAGATGGTCCCTTTTCCTAGGGGCACACCAATATGACATCGAGTACAAAGGAACTAAACAGCATGGAAATGCTGATGGATTGTCACGTCTACCGTTGCCGACGGTGGAAGAAGAAGACCTTGCAGTGGATCCAATGGAGTTATTCCACTCGACCATAGTCGAATGTCTCCCTGTGACGAATGCAAACATAGAAAAGGAAACACGGAATGACCCGACACTATCACGGGTCTATGATTTAACGGTGAAGGGATGGCCAGCACATGGCGAACCACTGCTGCCAGCATTCTCGCCGAGAAGAGAACAGCTGTCAGTGTGCAGAGGAACCTTGATGTGTGGATCCAGAGTAGTAATTCCACCTAAGTTGATGGATAGAGTGCTCAATGAGCTTCATGAGGGTCATCTGGGTGGGGTAAAAATGAAGAGCTTAGCCAGAGCGTTTGTGTGGTGGCCGGGAATCGATAGAGAAATCGAAGAGATGACCAAGAGCTGTGCAGGATGCCAGAAGGTCCAAAACGCCCCACCACAAGCTCCTCTGCATCCATGGGAGTGGCCCTCATCTCCATGGCAAAGGGTGCACATTGATTTTGCTGGTCCCTTCATGGACTCGATGTTTTTAATTGCGGTGGATGCACATTCAAAGTGGCCAGAGGTAATAAAAATGTCCTCAACCACCACGGAAAAAACTATCACAGTTTTATGAACCATATTCGCCAGGAATGGGCTGCCTGAACAGATTTGCTCTGACAATGGACCACAGTTTGTGTCTGAAGAGTTCCGGAGGTTCTTAAAGAACAATGGTGTTAAGCATTACACATCTGCCCCATATCATCCAGCCGCTAATGGATTGGCCGAGAGGTTTGTCCAAACATTCAAGAAGGCTATCAAGGCAATGTGTAATGAAGATATACTCCTACAACACAAGGTGGACAACTTCTTGTTTGCCTACCAGAATGCGACACATGCGGTTACCAACCAAACTCCAGCCATGATGTTCTTCAATCGAAGACTACGATGCCGCTTGGATTTGGCTAAGCCAAATGTCCGAAGAGATGTGGAGAACAGGCAGTTTCAGAATATGAATGAAAGGCCGACCAGGAGTTTTAAGATAGGTCAACCAGTTTTGGCCCGGGACTACCGCACTGAGAAATGGCAGCCAGGAACGATTTGTACACGACAAGGACCTCTCATGTATACTGTGGACGTTGGGGAGAGCATTGTAAGACGCCATGCTGACCAGATTCTAGAGTCACTGGAAAACGTCAACTCCACACCACGATCTGATACACCTGGTAATGAAATCGACGTTCCAATTGCAGCTACCGCTGAACCGGTAATATTGGAAGCAGATGAACCAAACAACGACATTGATCCCGACTCAACATTGCCAGAAGAACCTGATACCCCAAAGAGGCGTTATCCAGACAGAATCAGGAAGCCTCCTCAAAGACTGAACTTATAATTGCTTAAACTTAACCAATGTATCTAGCAACAGTAATTGTGATTGTAATTAGTTATCATTTAGTTGTTAAATGAATGTTATGTACTGTTTATCTAAAAGGGGAGGAATTGTTGTGTATGTACCTTTAAGAGAATAACTGGTCTCAGACTGCAGTATCGGCAGTGACCACTGTGGTAAACCACTGTAGTTCACTGTGTTCACTTGTTGTTGTTGTTGTTGTCGTTCACTCTTGTTTCACTGTTGTGCCTGACTATGCCTCAGCTGACTCCGCCCCTGGGCTACCGAGTATAAGAGCGGCCGCATGGCAGCTCCTGGCATTCGGTCGTCCACTAGAGGCATAGTCCTGATCTGTCTGAAGTGCAATTCAGTAGTTAATAAAAGCCTGTTGTTCTGAACTCTGCCTAGCCTTTTATTAGAATTGATAGCGCATCAACCACCCCTGTATAAAAGGCGCTAGTGAGCCTCTGTGTTTTTAGTTTCACTATGGACTTCCACCAGTAAAGACTTATTTTGTTCACTCCTGCTGTCCGTGTCTCAATTATTCACAGACGTAACAGTAACCATTCCATGATTCTATATCTCTCTGTCTGTTTGTCTCTCTCTCTGTTCCCCTTCCCCTTTTCTCATCTAGCTATATGCCAGAAAATGAATAATCTTTTCAGCAATCATTATATTCTGCTTCAATTCAGACTTGAGAGATTCAATGTCAATGGAAACGAAATTCAACACTTCTGAAGCCCGAATTTTAAGGATAGTCAAAATTATAGTACTTTTTACCCATGACCTGTAGCAGAGCTAACAATGTGTGAAAGCAAAAGATTTGCTTTGATCCACGCTACAACCATCAGGTAATTGAATTTCCCATTACTTAGTGCAAGCAAATCTGCTGAATTTCAGCATTCCCACTACAAGGCTGAATATTTCCTTCTCACAGGACCACCAGCCCATTTATATTGTAGAATGGAATATGCAATATGTTCCAGTCCCTGGTTTGCCAAATTTAACCCATTTATACTGCAACAAAGATGGGTTCTGTGATGCCAGAATAACTGAAATGCATGATTTTGTGCATGCAAAGTTGCTACAAAGAAGTGTTTAAGACTTTGCTCCTCTGGCCATTGATGTTTCCTAGTGTTGATATCTCCTCTTATCTCAGGAGATTAGTATACTGCCTTGTTTATATGGCAGTTCTGCCTCCAAAAGCCAGGCTGTATTAGAAACAGCCGACATCAGCTCATACTGGCAGTCAATCAACACTTATCTGCACCTGGACTCTACCCCTGAGATTGAGATGATTTGTGCTGGTCCTGATTTGGAATCTGTAATTGGATAGTTTCTACGCCAAAGGGACTGGAGGCCTGATTTCAGCTGATAGTCTGAGCTTTGCTTGTCAGTTTAGGCTTTGCTTGTCAGTTTAATTGTATATTATCAGTTACAACACAAGCCCAGATTATATTAATGCAATCAGCCACCATGGTGATGCACCTGCTTTGATACCTACTACCAGTCCGACAGTAATACTGTACATGAAAATTATAATATTTGATTTAGGAGCTTTAGGTGACTGGGACCCTCCACAACCTTTTTCCCCTTCACATTCCTCTGACCCCCATCCCTTCTTCCAATCTCACCCCTTGCCGTGTTTTCACTATCCCCTCTGACCTTCCGCCCTCTGACCCCAAAAGATCAGTCCTCAGCACGGAACACCTCCGTTCAGTCCACAAGCGTGACCCTGAGTTTCCGGTCCCCTGTAACTTTAATTCTCCGCGCCACTCCCACTCTGACCTCTCTGTCTTTGGCCTCCTACACTGTTTAAATGAAGCTCAACGTAAGCTCGAGGAACAGCACCTCATCTTTCGATTAGACACTTTACAACCTTCAACAATTTCAGATCATAACCTCTGCTCCCACTTTTTCAGATGGCAGCTATTGATGATTCTGCTATTCCCATTTACACCTCTTCTAGACCCATCTTTTGTTCCTTTACTTGTCCCATTACCACCTGCTTTTGCCTTGCACCATCATCCCTTTTGTCATTTAATCTCTCCTGCCTTCCACCGTATCACACACCTTCCCTTTTGTTCTTTCCTCCCCTCCCCCCTGTCCCTGCTTCTGCGCTTGCTTAAAACCTGTTATATCTCTAACTTTTTTCAGTTCTGATGAAAGGTTATCGACCTGAAACGTTCACTCTGTTTCTCTCTCCACAGATGCTGCCTGACCGGCTGAGTATTTCCAGCATTTTCTGTTTATATCCCATCAAAATAATGTGCTTTTTACTGACTTTGCATTATATTTTTAAGCCAGTTCTTTATTTAAAGGGTAACTGTCTTTATGAAAAAGTGTTTGGCAGCCATTCAGTTTTCCAGTGTGGTTCTTGGGCAGGCAATTTGGAAACTAGTAACATATAAACTAACAAAAGTCACTTTTTAATGATATAATAAACATCCTGCGGTGCCCACCGATTGCAGAAGGCCCCAAGTGTCCTGGTGGACACCGCATGATCCCTCTCCAGGGCCACCCGGGCACCCACCAGGCCACAGAAGAGAGGCAGACAGTTGTATCAATCTTCCCCCCAGAATCTATGCATCCTGAGCCTATGAATGGTGGATTTGGCCAGGCCCAGGAGCAGACTGACACGGAGGTCCTCCAGCTTGCTTGCTCATTTACGTGTACCGGTTGACCCAAGTTCAAGAGCGTTGGACTGAAATTTAGCCAAAACTTGAGGAGCAGCCCCTTTAAATAACCAGATTATGATTTGGATTTATGTGTATTTTGCACGTATCAGTTTGGTTGGGCCATTTGTCTATTAATGGTGACCTCCTCCCCAGGGGTCACCTGCAGCAATGTTTTTGTCCTTGTTGCACTGGGATAGCGCAGTGTCATTCTACTGGTCCAATCCAAAATGGACAAAAGTCACTTTTTTTCCCCATGTTCCTTCAGTGTCTGATCTGGTGGCTTTGGTAATTAATGTTTCAATAAACTTTCAACAGCAGCAAAGCAAACATGAGAATGCAGGCCATGATCCCTATCCTGTCCTCCATCCTTTTCTGCACTTGGAAAAAGATATATCGCATACATCATTCATTACAACACAGTCACACATATATGGTGCATTTCAATGTGAAGTATATCATTGCACAGTGTGCTTGTAAAATAAAAAATCACATTCCTTTGAAGCTCCTGTAGACTCAGTGACAGGCAGGAGCAGCTTTGTGTGGATTTTATTTGAGCCTCTGTAATGTTGTATTTGCACTGGAGAACTGCTTCCTGAAGCAGTATATCCAATATAAAATACTGTTCCTGCTGCTGAAAACACTGCCTCATTTATATTACTGTATGTAGCAGATGATAATACAGGTGGCAGTACTTCAGTCTCAGCCTCAGCCAACGGCTGGGGAAAGTTTGCAGAGATCAGAGATAACAAAACAGCTTTGTTGGTTTTTACATGGCTGATGGCAGCACTTCATCCTCTCAGCCTACCAGTGATGACATAATCTGGTCACCTTTACCTCTGATGGCAACATTTATAATGGCTGAGGTGATGCTGCCATCAGTTACAGGGCCTCTGGCAATGGGAATATAGCTTCATTGACTTTGAACTTCTTGCTGATATCAGGGGTGCCAATGATGTCCAACTTCTAGATGCTATGAAATAACAATGGCCTTGGATTTTTTAGATTAATGTTCAGTGGTTGTAGGACACTCTACATAAGCACAAAGTTTAGAATCAGTTAATAACAAGGAGATGGGGAGTTCCTGAACGGACAAAGTTTCAGGAGGGACTGGATGATGCGATATGTTATACCCCTTGGCTTTTACCTCCAGCATCTGAGTTAAAATCGAATCCAGATCATTGAGTGTAAAATGCATTTATATGGCAATGTAGAAGTAGTTTTACTTTGTTTCAAGTTCACCTCTTTTTGATTGATCTCACTCCCACCTCCTCACCTTTTCCTTCTCTCTCCAGAAACACTTCTAATTGTGCCGTGAACATATTTATACTGTTTGGTGCAATTATTTCCCCTAGTTTTTTTTATTCGTTTATGGGATGTGGGTGTCGCTGGCAAGGCCAGCATTTATTGCCCATCCCTAATTGCCCTTGAGAGGGTGGTGGTGGTGAGCCACCTTCTTGAACCGCTGCAGTCTGTGTGGTGAAGGTACTCCCACAGTGCTGTTAGGTAGGGAGTTCCAGGATTTTGACCCAGCGACGATGAAGGATCGGCAATATACTTCTAAGTCAGGATGGTGTGTGACTTGGAGGAGAACTTGGAGGTGGAGGTGCTCCCATGCGCCTGCTGCCCTTGTCCTTCTAGATAGAAGAGGTTGCGGGTTTGGGAGGTGCTGCCGAAGAAGCTTTGGCGAGTTGTGGCAGTGCATCTTGTAGATGGTACACACTGCAGCCACGGTACGCCGGTGGTGGAGGGAGTGAACGTTTAAGGTGGTGGAAGGGGTGCCAATCAAGCGGGCTGCTTTGACCTGGATGGTGTTGCGCTTCTTGAGTGTTGTTGGAGCTGCACTCATCCAGGCAAGTGAAGAGTATTCCATCACGCTCCTTACTTGTGCCTTGTAGATGGTGGAAAGGCTTTGGGGAGTCAGGAGGTGAGACACTCGCCACAGAATACCTTGCCTCTGACCTGCTCTTGTTGCCACAGTATTTAATTGGCTGGTCCAGTTAAGTTTCTGGTCAATGATGACCCCCAGGATGTTGATGGTGGGGGATTCGCCGTTGAATGTCATGGGGAGGTGGTTAGGCTCTCGCTTGTTGGAGATAGTCATTACCTGGCACATCTGTGGCGCGAATGTTACCTGCCACTTATCAGCCCAAGTGTGAACGTTGCCCAGGTCGTGTTGCATGCGGGCATGGACTGCTTCATTATCTGAGGAATTGTGAATGGTGCTGAACACTGTGCAGTCATCAGCAAACATCCCCATTTCTGACCTTATTATCATAAGAGGGAAGGTCATTGATGAAGCAGCTGAAGATGGTTGGGCCTAGGACACTGCCCTGAGGAACTCCTGCAGCGATGTCCTGGGGCTGTGATGATTGACCTTCAACCACCACAGCCATCTTCCTTTGTGCTAGGTATGACTCCAGCCAGTGGAGAGCTTCCCCCTCCCACCCCTCCACCGATTCCCATTTCCTTCAGTTTTACTAGGGCTCCTTGATGTCACACTCGGTCAAATGCTGCCTTGATGTCAAGGGCAGTCACTCTCACCTCACCTCTGGGATGCAGCTCCTTTGTCCATGTTTGGACCAAGGCTGAAGTGACTTCTCAGATTTCCTTTTTGCTGCTAGCTTTCAAATAAAAAGCACAAGTATAAATTGGGGTTCAATGACACCGTTTCTAGAAATTCAAGTTAATTTGCTTTTAGTTTGCTTAGTTTCACAGTCCCACACTTGGCTCTCCTCCTGCGCAGGATAGGGGGACGTAGAGGGAGGGCAGTTGCAAACCAACTGGAAACTTTAGCTTTCTTTTGGGAACTTCAGAATTACATAGAAACTACAGCCGGGATTTTGCTCACCTCGGCTGGCTCCATCCCACTGTCTAAAATAATTTTCCCTTGATAGGGTTTGTTAAGCCCACCCAGTGCATTTCCCGGTCCAATTGGAGGAAGTGGGTCTGGTGACGTCATTTCATGAGCCGGTTTCCTTAAAGGGACCATGACCAACTTTATTTTGAAAGTTGTGCTGTTAGTGCACTACTGCATTGGAGTGCTGCAAACACTGACAAGCACTGCACAGAGGTGCAGGGCTGCACCCAGGTTCTCCCATGACTCCTTTAAAAAAAAAAAAAAAAATTATTCATTGATGGGATGTGGGCGTCGCTGGCTGGCTAGGCCTGCATTTAGTGCCCATCCCTAATTGCCCTTGAGAAGATGGTGATGAGCCGCCTTCTTGAACCGCTGTAGTCCATATGGTGTAGGTACACCCACAATGCTGTTAGTAAGGGAGTTCCAGGATTTTGGCCCAGCGACAGTGAAGGAACGGCGATACAGGTCCATGTCAGGATGGTGTGTGGCTTGGAGGGGAACTTGTAGGTGGTGATGTTCCCATGCGTCTGCTGCCCTTGTCCTTCTAAGTGGTAGAGGTCACGGGTTTGGAAGGTGCTGTTGAAGGAGCTTTGGCGAGTTGCTGCAGTGCATCTTGTAGATGGTACACACTGCAGCCACAGTGCGCCGGTGGTGGAGGGAGTGAATGTTGAAGGTGGATGGAGTGCCAATCAAGCGGGCTGCTTTATCCTGAATGGTGTCGAGCTTCTTGAGTGTTGTTGGAGCTGCACTCATCCAGGCAAGTGGAGAGTATTCCATCACACTCCTGACTTGTGCCTTGTAGATGGTGGAAAGGCTTTGGGGAGTCAGGAGGTGAGACACTCGCTGCAGAATTCCCAGCCTCTGGCCTGCTCTTGTAGCCACAGTATTTATATGGCTGGTCCAGTTCAGTTTCTGATCAATGGTAACCCCCCAGGATGTTGATAGTGGGGGATTCAGCGATGGTAATGCCATTGAATGTCAAGGGGAGATGGTTAGAGTCTCGCTTGTTGGAGATGGTCATTGCCTGGCACTTGTGTGGTGCGAATGTTACTTGCCACTTGTCAGCCCAAGTCTGAATGTTGTCCAGGTCTTGCTGCATATGGACACGGACTGCGTCAGTATCTGACGAGTCTCGAATGGTGCTGAACAGTGTGCAATCATCAGCGAACATCCCCACTTCTGACCTTATGATGGAGGGAAGGTCATTGATGAAACAGCTGAAGATGGTTGGGCCTAGGACACTGCCCTGAGGAACTCCTGCAGTGATGTCATGTGATTGAGATGAATGACCTCCAACAACCACAGCCAACTTCCTTTGTGCTAGGTATGATTCCAACCAATGGAGAGTTTTCCCCTTGATTCCCATTGACTTCAGTTTTGCTAGGGCTCCTTGATGCCACACTCGATCAAATGCTGCCTTGATGTCAAGGGCAGTCACTCTCACCTCACCTCTTGAGTTCAGCTCTTTTGTCCATGTCCATATGCTTATGGAGTCAGAGCACACAGGGAGGTCCTCTTCCCTTCTGATGGGTGCAAGATACCTCCCCAACAGACCAACGCAGCCTGGTTGCACATTGCACAGGAGGGCACAAGCAGGGATGTCGTCAGGTGGACCTGGGTGCAGTGGCGCAAACCTTTCAATGATCTTATTAGATCACAAAACGTTAGTACAAAGCCACACTCACCTTCATCCTTCTATGCCTCTCATCACATCCACTCTGCCTTCCCTGCCCTACCCCTGCACATCCTTATTCACACCAACTTACCTTGCACCTCCACCCATCCCTCTCACTCTCTCTGCATTATCACATCCCCATCTCACTAGCCACCCCTCACACTCACCCTCATTCTAGTGCAATCATACCAACTAACAACACACAAGAAGTTTGCCACTTATATGTTTTATGCAATGTTCATGTAAAGTTTCTGTTAATGTGCTGTCAAACATTGAAACCTTTATTTTCAACACTTTCCGTTCTTGGACAGATTTGTATGCACCTTTGGAAGTGGCTTAATGAGTTTCAGTGAATGGTGAGACATAACTGTACCCTCTGCAATGGTGGTGAGTGTGAAAGGAATGGCTTGGACATTGTAGGGATGCTTTATGGTGTTGATGTGGGGTGGTGCCAACCTGGTGCATCATGTGGCAGCCAGGGTGTATAGTGTCAAGTGAAGTAAATCTGGCCATGGTGAAGCCATTCCTGGCCTCCCGGGCAGCAATGTGGTCGGGTGCTGATGCCCTCTGTCCTGTGCAGCATCAGGTGATTGCGGAGAAGTTTGGTGTTGTTGTTGGTGCTGCTGGTGTACCTGGTGCTGCTGGTGTTGGGGTTGATCGTGGTTGGATTCTGAGGACCAAGGTGAGGCAGGGCATCTGTGTTTATTGAATAGATGGCAAGTGAAGTAGAGATGACAGAAGCATTCTGTCAATGTTGAGAGAGTTCTTCCAATGAGGTGATACTGGATGGAGAGTGGAAAGTGGAAAGCCTGCAGAATGTGTGCTGGAAATGGACTGAGATACAGCTTGTGGTTGAGGAAAGTGATGATCTGTAAGGTGGGAGCTTTTACTGTACATTTGAAGCTGTCAAGTAATCAGCTGGCGCAATGGCCACTGAACTCCTGCCTCAGGTTGACAGCCGTGGTCCCTGAACAGGGTGGTTCCTGTGGCCATGAAGTTAAAGTGAAAAGGTAATTTTAAAAAGCCTGTTAATGATCTGTCAGCTAGATGTTAATGAGATTACAAAAGCAAAATACTGTGGATGCTGGAAATCTGAAATAAAAACCGAAAATGCTGGAAATACTCTGTCTGATGCTGCCTAAATTGCTGAATATTTCTAGCATGGTCTGTGTTAATGAGATTAATTGGGTTGCCTGCCGCTGCCTGTGGTCATGAAGTTAAAGTGTAGGGTCTGCTCAGCGCTGACAGACCCGACATTGGGAAAGGCGCGTGGTGGCGGGTTGACAGCGGGGTCCCGATCCGCTGTAAAAAAAAACACTTTGCCACCCGACCCACCACCAATGCCACCCACTAACCCCCTGGAAAATTCCAGCGTATGACGCAGAAATAGGCCATTCTGCCCAAACAGTCCGTATTGGAATTTATCCTCCACATGAGCAGTAATCCTAATCCCACTGCCCTCTCTCTTCCCATATCCTTCATTCCTCTTTCCTTCAACCACCTATCTAACCTATTTTTAAATGTTGACTTATATTCTACATCTCTTGGCATAAAACACAGCATTCCATTAGCTTTTTATAACCTTATCCACTTGAATGCTGCTTTTGATGTCTTGAGAACCTTCGAAGCCCTCTGCTCTTTCACTCATCCAGCTTTCCCCATTCAAAGTGTAAATATCACTTGATTAACCAAAATGTACCTCCTAACACTTACCAGCATTGAATTTCATCTGCCTTTTTTTGTCCATTCCATCGCCGTAACGATATCCCCAAGCAGCTTTCTTTGATCCTCCGAAGTATTTATTATGCCTCCTATTTTAGTATAATCTGCTAATTTGGAACCATTCCCTCTAGCCCCGTATCCAAATCATTGATATATCCAGTCAACAGAAGCAGATCAGAACAATACCCTGTGGGACACCGCTACCCACTAAGAAATTTCACTGGGTCTGATTCATACTAATCTCTGGTCAGCATTCTTTCACAATTACTTTAAAAACAATGTTGATGTATTTTGTCTTATTCAAAGTGAGGGATATCAGTGCTGGAAGTAAAACACATCATTTCAGACACACATGTTAGCATCAAATGTTACGTATAGCCCAGTCAGTTGCTTAACACCAACAACTTGCACTTATATAGCACTCTTACTATAAAGAAATGTCCCAAGGTGTTTTGTAAATAGGCGTAATGAAAATGGATGCTGAGCCAGGAAGGAAGAGATTAGGAATAGTGACTGACAGCTAGGTTGAAGAGATAGGTTTTGAAGAGGATTCTAAAAGTGAAGAGTGAGGTACAGATATAAGGCTGGAGAAGATAGCAGAGATAGAGTGGATGGAGGAAAGCCATGGAACGATTTTGGAATGACAATGAGAATTTTGAATTGAATGTGTTGGGGGACAAGGAGTCAATTTCAATCAGCAAAGATGGGGATGATGGGTGAGTGGGATTTAGTGTGAGACAGGATCATTTGGCAGAGTTTTGGAAAAGTTGAAGTTTATGGAGGGTGGAGGAAGGGAGCCAGAAAAGAAAGTATTAAAGTAGCTGAGTTTGGAAGTGTCAAGGCATTTATGAGGTTGGGGAACAGAAGTGTAATGTTGTGGAGGTGGAACTAAGCGGTCTTGCTAATGGACAAGATATGGGTTTATAGGTCAGCTCAGGTTTGAAGAGGACACCAAGATTTCAAGTGGACTGGTTCAATCTGAGAGTGGCCAGGTCGGGAAATGGATTCAGTGGCGAGCGACCGGTGCATCTCCCCACAGTGACTGAGCTGAGGCTGGGAACTCAGTGTGGGGAGAATCAGTGGCAAAACTCATGCCTTTTCAACTTGTGGCAGTTTGGAATGACGCTTATTTTAATAAATTTGTTATCCGTCATTATAATGGATTCTGACACTTGAAAAAGACTCACTGAAGCCCCATTGGCTTTGTTGCTGGGAGCAACCCCAAAGTTAGTGAAAAAGTACACAAGATAGTGCCAGTGCCAAAATAAATGGTGCTGTCATTAGTCTTGTCCAACCATTAGAGAGGGCAGCAGGCCCTAGAAAAGCATCAGTGCAAAATAGCAGTGCAGATGCAAGCTTGTATCTGAGCAATTGTTTAGATGTGGATTCAGTGCTTTAGAAACCATCTGGCAATATAACTGGGTGATTTCTACAGCCCTGGGAATGACAACTGGCATGGCAAAATTTCCTTCTGGAGTGTCTCTGAAAATCTTTTTTTATTAAGTCCACAAAAATATTACTAAGCGCGTTCCCCATAGAAAAACTAAGTGTAGGGGAGAAGGTAGGGTCCTTCAGATGAAGAGACATAACTTTCGTCACATACAAAAACAGACAGCATAAGACAGGTCTCTGAACAGACTCGTCAATCCTCTTCTGCATATTTACTGATGCAATCAGGGAGTGTTGATGTTGCTTGTGCTAACAATCACTATTTTACATCTGCTACAAGACTTTAACTGATGCTACATTTACATTACAGCGTTGCTGCCACTGGTGGCCCCAAATCTTATTGGCAATGCAATAGTATCAATGAGTGCCTTAAGTAGCATGGAGTACACAACAAGAGTTTAACTGAGACACTAGTTGTGACTTAAACTTTTTAAATACTCAATTAGTCAACACCCCTTTGTGATTATTCCATAATAAGGCAAATTCATCAATAGTTAATAAAATGTGTATCAGCAGTTTCAGTGTTACATTCATTATTATTAATGGTAGAACTCCCACAGGATTATTCATGGTATTTTATAACTGGAGAATTATACCATGCCCGTCCGTCCGAACATTGTGTTCTGCCCTAGGGCAGGTCCTACATGAAATACTTGAGCCACTTACTAGGCAAGAATAGTGGAGATGGTTTCCCTTTTTGCCTTCCTCGTGGTTCTTATCTTTGGAGTACCTTCTCCTAGAAAGGCTCTAACCGGGCCTAAAGATCCCATCAACACTTTATGATGGTGGGGGCGCGGCACCCACATCCATCGTTCACATGTACCGCCACTGGACGGCAATCCAGTATTCAGAGCCGGCGCTCCAGTCTCTGCTCGCCAGGGCTGTCAGCAGTGGGGCCAAAACTCAACCCTTCTGTCTAAGAGGCAGGAATACTACCACTGAGCCAGTGGTCACACTGTCCCGACGCGAGTACCCCATTGGATGTCAAACCAATATTTAGAAATCATATTCTAGTCTCTAATCACCAGGGCAGTCTGAACTGGGCTTGAACCCTACATCTTCTGACTCTGAGGCAGGAATGCTACCAAAAAGGAACTGTCATGAGGAGAGTTATGGTGAAGCTCTGTTTAAAGTAGCCTGTCCCTTTAAGGCCACAGACTGTACTCTCTGTGGGGAAGTGTTATAATTAAGTCAATCAAAGCTAATTGCTTCTGTAGATGAAATTTTGTCATTAGATTGGCAGTTGCATGCAAATCACTGGCTCTTCCCCTTAGGGAAAGGTCAAATTATCATGGTCAACAGAAACCAATAGGAAATTACTGACTTTCTTTTTTATATACTTTTTTTTTAAGATTCTACAAATGTAATTTGTTGTTCTTTGAGTATGGTATTTGAGCCAGGCAGATACATGTGTGACACAAACATTACAAGTGTGGCAATTTCATAGAAACATAGAAACATAGAAACATAGAAGATAGGAGCAGGAGTAGGCCATTCGGCCCCTCGAGCCTGCTCCACCATTCAATGCGATCATGGCTGATCATCCAAATTCAGTATCCTGTCCCTGCTTTCTCCCCATATCCCTTGATCCCATTAGCCTTAAGAAATATATCTAACTCCTTCTTGAATATATTTAATGAATTGGCCTCAACTGTTTTCTGTGGTAGAGAATTCCACAGGTTCACCACTCTCTGGGTGAAGAAATTCCTCCTCATCTCAGTCCTAAATGGCTTACCCCTTATCCTTAGACTGTGACCCCTGGTTCTGGACTCCCCCGCCATCAGGAACAGCCTTCCTGCATCTAGTCTATCTAGTCCTGTTAGAATTATGTAAGTTTCAATGAGATCCCCTCTCATTCTTCTAAACTCTAGCGAATATAAGCCTAATCGACCCAATCTCTCTTCATACGTCATTCCTGCCATCCCAGGTATCAGTCTGGTGAATCCTCGCTGCACTCCCTCCATGGCAAGAATATCCTTCCTCAGATAAGGCGACCAAAATTGCACACAATACTCAAGGTGTGGTCTCACCAAGGCCCTGTACAACTGCAGCAAGACATCCTTGCTCCTGTACTCGAATCCTCTCGCTATGAAGGCCAGCATACCATTTGCCTTCTTAACCGCCTGCTGCACCTGCATGCTTACCTTCAGCGACTGGTGCACAAGGACACCCAGGTCTCGTTGCACGTCCCCTTTTCCCAATCTATTGCCATTCAGATAATAATCTGTCTTCCTGTTTTTGCCACCAAAGTGGATAACCTCGCCTTTATCCACATTATACTGCATCTGCCATGCATCTGCCCAATTGCCCAACCTGTCCAAATCATACTGGAGTTTCTCTGCATCCTCCTCACAGCACACACGCCCACCCAGCTTTGTGTCGTCTGCAAACTTGGAGATATTACATCTAGTTCCCTCGTCTAGATCATTAATATATATTGTGAATAACTGGGGTCCTAGCACCGATCCCTGCGGTACCCCATTAGTCACTGCCTTCCACTCGGAAAAAGACCCGTTTATTCCAACTCTTTGCTTCCTGTCTGCCAACCAAGTCAGTACCTTACCCCCAATCCCATGTGCTTTAACTTTGCACGCTAGTCTCTTATGTGGCGTCCTTATCGAAAGCCTTCTGAAAGTCCAAATACACCACATCCACTGGTTCTCCCTTATCTATTCTACCAGTTAAATCCTCAAAAAATTCCAGTAGATTAGTCAAGCATGATTTACCTTTTGTAAATCCATGTTGACTTTGTCCGATCCTTTCAATTATAATGATCACATTATATTTATGGATATACTTTTCCCATGGCAATGCCAGAGGATATGTTGTTTTGTATCATAGCCCTACTAAGCCATGATAGCAATCATGCTTCCTAGAGCAGCCGTCCCTCACAACTGGGTTGCTCTCCCTCATTTATGATTTTTCTTTCACTTTCCTCGCTCTTCTTTTATTTGTCTTCTCTTTCTTTTCCTCTCCTGGTTTTATTTTCTCTCTCCCTCCTCACAACAGAGTAACATGAGTGATGATATTTTATATTTCATCTGTCAGTCTCACATACTGATTATAATGACAGCTGATTATGTTGTTGGTAATGACTTTCAAATATTGAACCATTTGAAGGAACTGTAGTCGTGTTGGGGGAGCCACATTGGAGTACGGCACGCATCAGACCCACAGGTTGGCACTGGGGTGGCCTCCAAACATTAGAAATCAGACGGTCAGTTTCTGCATTAGAACCCTGCATGCGGTTGCTTCTGGGAATTGTGGTCTCGCTGGGGGAAGCGTATCAGGAGGCCTCTGACTGCTGGCTGGGAATGATGCATTGGGGGAGGGTGCACCTAGAGCCCAGTATGTTCAAAGGATTATCATTTGCTGTTTGTGGAAGAGTGGAGGAAATTATGAAAGCCAAGTTTATGAGCAAATCTCTAATTTAAAAAAAGGTTTAGATGCTCGTTATGTGAATTTTTACCTTTAGGGATACAGTGGAAGAGGAGAGGAATGCTCATGGCCACTGTATCTCCTTTTGCTGAAATGTGGGTAGTATTTTATTTTGATGGCGTTTAGTTGGGGAATGGTTTGATGAATAATGAAAATGGAAAGATGGAAAACACAGGGACTTAAATGTTTAACCAATGAGGAAGAAGAAAACTGATATAAACGACAGGTTTAATGTACCTGATGGGCACAAGAATTGTTTTTGAAAGATTAGTTTTCTTCAACTACATTTAAATGTGGATTAACAGGTTGGAGGGGAGTATTTGAATGTTCCAGGAAAAAAATGTAGTTGTTGCTATCGACTATTTGGAAATTTTTCAGCATACGTGTCTTGAACCAGTTTTGCACATAACTACCAATGGGTGTTGAAATGTGGGCAGTTTCATGGTGCGGAATATTATCCACTACGATATAAACTTAAGCGTTTATGTGCTGCCAGATTCTTCTATTGCTGATTAGTCAAGTAACTGCTCACAAGCAGCAAGTCAGACGGGATCTCCAAACATTCTCTGAAATGGTGATCGGCAGTGGCTTTAAAAGGTGCCCATGCTTGGAAAAAGTGGTAAATCCACACACTAAAAACAGATTGCTTACCATCAAGCTAACTAATGACGGCTGAGCTTGTAGTTGCTCAGCTAATCTCAGCAGTTCTGATTTACAGTTGCTAGAGAAAAATTATCTTTCCTTTTGAAAAAACAGTTCCTACCAGCATATTTAACTCTGAGCTCTTGCAACTGGTAGAGAGAAGTGTTGTTTATTCTATTAGTGCATGCATTATGCAAATGCATGCACTGAGACATATCTAGTCATACTTTATGTATCAGCTTTGAATTGACCAAGAGCCTCAATTCACCCATGAGAGTATAAGGCTGTTGGAAGACCCTTCCACTGTGAAGAACTGCTGGAAACACATTCTGAGATTCAGTTTTTAAAATAAGTTTTTTTTGCATAACCTGATATTGTATCTGTTTTGGAAAAATCCCACAGATAAAAAGGAAAAGCTTATAGCATTTAAATAAATTGCACTCAAACAGGGAAGGGTTTGACAGAAGACTTTGTTGGGAATTGTCTGAAGGATTCTTCTCTTTCTACAAAGATTTCGGGAAATTCCGGCTTATAATTCATCTTCTCACTAACAGTATCATATCCAAAGTGGGGTCAAAATATAAATCTACATTTTCTTCACTATAACCCTGTTTTAGGAAGCCATGATCTTCATACAGAACTTTCCAAATGAAGATCACTTTTCTGGATCTGTGAGATCAACATGACTGTAAAGAGGACAGTGAAGTCCATAACTCCACCATCTTGAACAATACTGATGCTGTTGCTATAGTAACTGTTTAGACAATTCTAATCTACTAATCTAATCATGATAATGTGCTCTGTTTGTCGTCTTCAACATGATGTTAATCCAATAATCCTGTATATTGATTCCGCTCATTTCTCCATTCCCGACCAGTCAAAGACTACTGTCCTGCTCCAGGGAAGGAGGCTGAAATAGACCAGGATTCAGGAGTTTCTGTCAATACTGGCATGTGACAGGTGCCGCACTTATAACCAGGTAAGATGGATACAACAGCGTTTCAGTGCTTGAAGTAGAAATTTAAAAGGTTCAGTGAATTTGTGCTGTATAATCTGGTTTTGGAGTCAATGTATGTGAGATCAGCCCTGGCTTAAAAGGCTACTGGTACATGATACCTGTCTGCCTCCCCCCACCTCCTCGTGTGAGTTCAAACCTCCTTAAATAGGTGGAACAGCAATCCATGACAGCAAAGACTAAGCAAATGTGGGCATCCAGACAGTACTAAGAGTCAATAAGCTCAGGACAATCCCCTAATTCCAACATGTGAAATAATTTTTTTGTGTTATACTAAGGTGCTATTGCAGGCATTGAAAGGACTGTAAATTCATGTGAACTCTATTTTGCTGACAAAATGAAGACAATTCAAGGAACCTAGGTTATATGCGTAAGGAGGAACTGACTATAGAAGTATATTATTATCATCATGATTCTTTAACACAACTGAATGTAAACCTTATAGATTTCGATCCAAAAACTCACATGAATTCAAAGAATAAAATAGACTAAAGCTACTTATATTACCAGTTAAGAATTTCTGTGAAATAGCTTTTTGGACAAAATTCAATAGATGTCTGACAATCACAACATATTACCAACATAGGGAAATGCTTCAGCAATCCTTCGTCATGCTATAACATCCCCTTACCTTTTTATTTTGGTCAGTTAGGGTGATGCATCCTCTCCTGAAGCATGACCAAGAGAATTCGGTGCGGCTTCCGTTGAGGAGCAGCAGTGGCAGCAGACGGTTTGCTCACAGACATTCGTACCTGTACATCCACATCACTGCTGTCAGCCAGTACTACTGAAGAGCTCCCTGCAGCTCTGCCAGCCCGATTCACACTCACCAAGCCTGGCTTTGCTGTGGAAAACCAGCAATGGAATTTCTCATTGGGATTGGATTTTCTTCATTTGTGCCACAGGATGATATGAGAAAATGTAAAACTGCTACTGGTCGCAGACAAAACTATTCTATCCTGGTAATAAGGATGGATCAGTCCGTAGAGCAGTTAGAAAGTTAACTAGAATTTCGATCGACCTTAATATTTGTCTGTTTCTGTCATTCTGGTATAATTTTTAAACTTTTGAAGAAACTGGATCAAAGGAAATGTTGGGTCACCAGCAATGTGATGGAGTTGCACTAGCACCAGATTCCACCATCAGCACAAGCTGAGAGGAGTTAAAGCGATTGTGCATTTATCCTGGCTAAACCAAGCTCTTGTTCCCACCTTTATTTATATACTACCCTGTGCCTGTGCTGAGCCTGTGCGGAATCTAAATTAGCATCTAACCAGTCTCTAGGAGAACAGAACCACAGGATGGTACAGTAAAATCTGAGTAATGACAGATACAGCACATTGATACACTGAACCAGGTCAGAGTATTTAGAAAGATAAGGCGGGAGCTCTGGTGGCAGATAGGGAGATTCATAAAATGGCACATCTCTGCTGCTGTCTCTTGTCTGGAGGCCAGTTAGTTTATATTTGCCAGTGCCATCAGCTGTGCGAGATCCCTGTATCAGGGGTCATCTGCACTGGAGTACACTAAAAGCCTGACTCTGTGAGGTAGCTGAATTAAGATCAGTAGAGATATAGGGGGAGAAATTCGGTATCGCCCCATTTGGGGCGCAATTATCGGCCGGGCGCAAAGATTAGCGCCTGGCGCTAATTATCGCCTCCGACTGCAAACTTGGCTTTTATCGCCCCTGGAGGTGATTGGAGCGCTAAATCAGGCGCTTCACATCTGTCTTAAGGCGCAAAGGCCAAGGAGCGAGGCGCTAACTCACAGCGCTGGCAAAGCTCATGTGATGTCAGTCAGCAATGGAACACAGACACACTGGCACCGGCCAATTCTTAAAGGGGAGTTCTGATGAATGGTCATCGACCTGAAATGTTAACTCTGTTTCTCTCTTCACAGATGCTGCTTGACCTGCTGAGTTTCTCCAGCATTTTCTGTTTTTATCTTGAAGGGGAGGGTTGATCTTGGTCTCCATCTACATCCTGTTCATTGCAGCCTTGAGTCTCGGCCTGGAGAGACCTGTACATTAAATCTGTTGGAAAGAACAATGGAAAGACCCAGGGAAAGAGCTCAGAGTGCAGCCCCCGCAGTCTCTTCTAAATAGATACAAGGAAGGGCAAATCAAAATGAACCTGCAAAGTGCTGCACAGTATGCAAAACACCTTCACAAAGTGTAGAATCTCTCCAGAAGTCTCTCTCTCTCGCTCTCTCAGAATGCGTGGTGCAAAAATATCACCAACAAAAAAAGGCAGGAAGCGGTCACCTTTAAATAGCGCTCCCCCAGTCCCTTCCCGACTGCAAAACGCTCCCCTCAACCTGTCGTTGCTAGCGGCAGGCGGTAAGGCAGGGGGCGCCACTCAATTTCCAGTCCGGGGCGCTACCAGGGCGTTGCGCACTCGACTGTCGTCACGATCTGCTGGCGCAGGAGATCGTGGCAGTAGTGTTTAGTGCCGCCACAAAATGTCCGGTCAATTTAGCGAGAGGTGCAGATATCGCCGCCCCCGGGCGCTAGTTGGTTTGCGCCCCACTTAACGCCCTCTTAAGGCGCTAACGGGTGGCGCTACCAACTGAATTTTTCCCCCATAATCATTAACACAAGGTGTTGCTTAGGAGAAGTTACTGATCTCATCTCTTCACCTGAAGAAGGAGCAGTGCTCCGAAAGCTTGTGATTTCAAATAAAGCTGTTGGACTATAACCTGGTGTTGTGTGACTTCTTACATTCATCTCTATGAGGCAGCTGAATTAACTGTACAGCTATAATTATAAAGGATTAAGTGGTGCAATGGGTTAGATATTGGCCTTTCAGTTCTGGGACCTGGATTCAAATCCAGTCTCAGATTGGCTGTAAAAGATCCTCTGTGAAATGCTTGAGCCATCTCAATCCAGTTCCTAGTGTGCATAGGTCCACATCAGAAAATTACACCTAGTTTGGCAATAGTTAACTACTTTAGCAATCTCAGTCAGAGAGGCCACTGGATGGTTGATGTAGGAAATGGAAAATGTTTACATTTATTACATTAATTTAGTAAGGGATGCTCTTCTAAAGTTGAGAGCTCAATGTTGGTAAAGCATAGAATGAGCTTTACTGCTTGATGCTAGCACTGGATACCTGAAACTAAAAGTGTTCCATTCCACAACTATGCATGAGCAAAAATTCATGCAGAAAACAAGTCAAGTAGAGATACAGTCATTAACCCAGAGTGATTTTTTTATTAAGTTCCTTGAGGTGCTGTTTGATGTTGGGGTGTAGTTCCATGCCTGGCACCCTCTGGCCTGAGTGGCCATTCTTCATGTGTGAGCCTAGACAATGAGTGCTGGCGGGCCTGTGACTGAGGGGCAGAGAGAAATCACAGCTGAGCTGAATGCTGCCCGTTCCCGACGTTCGCACAAATACTTTTTTAGGAAGCGTCATTGATTGGGAATGGGAATCTTAGGTGATTTATTTTCCCTCTCCTCTCTAGCCCAGTGGCGCTAAGACCAATTGTAGAGCCTTTATCACAGCTGAGATCAGCTAGCTCTGTACAGATGGGGGATTGAGCCTGGCACCTCCTTGGTCTGTATGGCTCAGTTTACCTAGCCTGGTTCATTCACCAACTAACCTATCAGGGCAGCAATATTGGCACTTATTGCATCTTGACCGAACAGTAATGAATAGAGGAGACGGAATGTACCTTTTACTATTTACTGAGTAAATGGGTGGACATTACAGCACATTGTCTGCATGGCAGGACCCGAAACTGAAAGTGAAAGACAAAGTAAAACCGAGCCCCCCAGCACCCCCTTCAGGTAACACCCGGGAACTGGGACAAACTTAATTGAAGCAAAACTCAAAACACAACACTCCTTTCCCCCAGATAAAACCCCTTAGTCCTCCAGGCGTCTGGGACGGAATCTAACCCGACTTGAGCGTCGCTGGACAGGCATAGTCGGGGTGCCACTGCTAGCCGCAGGAAAACCTTCCTCCATGGCTGATGACTCCGTGACACCTTCTGTCGATGTGGCTTCCGTCGTTGTTGCAGGAAGCAGGCCGTCACTGCCTGGCAGAGGTGGCGGAGACAATGGCCTAGCCTGTGACGTCTCTGTTACTCTCACCGGAGTACGACCCCATAGCTGGTCTACGTGGCGTCTGTGTAGCTGGCCATCAGGTGTACGGACGCTGTACGACAGGGGACCCGTGGCCTGCTCCACCACGGCAGGCATCCATTTGTCTCCTCCTGCATGGCAACGGGCAAACACAGTCTCTGACGGCTCGAACTGCCTGGTGGTGCCCTGGTGCTTCTTAGCCAGCTCTTCTTGCTTTGTGTGCATCTCATCCCTGTAGTCCGGGCGTAGCCGGTCCAATGCAGTCGCCAGCCGGTGACCCATCTGCATCTCGGCAGGACTCTTCCCAGTTGCTGAGTTTGGTGTGGTATGCTGTGATAACAGGAACCTGGCCAATCTGGTTTGCCAGTCCCCCACCGATATCCTCACCAGTGCCTCTTTTGTGGTTTGCACCATCCTCTCTGCCTGCCCGTTAGAGGAGGGGTGATAGGGCGCTGTGGTCACGTGGTGGATCTCGTTTCTGCCTGCAAAAGCCTTGAACTCCGCTGACATGAAGGCTGCTCCATTGTCCGAAACCAGCACGTCGGGGACCCCATGCGTGGCAAACAGCAAACGCAACGTGTTGATCACTGCACTGGATGTCATGGAGCTCATGATAGCCACCTCCAGCCATTTCGAATGAGAATCCACCACTATCAAAAAGACCTTCCCCTGAAATGGCCCTGCAAAGTCAATGTGGAGTCTTGACCATTTACGAGTGGTCCACTCCCAGGGGTGAAGGGGAGCCTTGGATGGGCTATGGCGAGTCAGCTGACATGTCTCACAGCTCTTTACCACCTCCTCCACGTCTCGGTCCAACCCCGGCCACCAGACGTAGCTTCTCGCCAATGCCTTCATGTGCACAATCCCAGGGTGTGAGTCATGCAGCATTTTCAGCACATCCTCTCTTGCGGTGGCAGGAACCACCACATGGCTTCCCCAGAGCACGCAGTTCTTGTGTGCAGACATTTCATGACGCCTCTGAATGAAGGGCTTGAAATGCTCCTCCTGGACCTCGGAGGGCCAGCCATGCAGCAGCCAGCGTAGCACCCGTGATAAGACTGGATCTTTCTGTGTGAGGCTGCCAATCCGCTGGGCATGGAGTGGGGCCTCCGGAACCTCCTCCAGTAGCAGCACCTCCAGGGGTGGTGGCGTCTCAGCCATTGGCCGGTTCAAAGGCAAGCGACTTAGAGCATCAGCATTAGCCAGCATCTTCCCAGGCCTGTAGCAAAGTTCATAACTGTAGGCCCCCAACATCAGACTCCACCGAAGCATACGCGGTGATATGATCTGGGGCATGGGCTTGGAGTGATGCAAGAGCCCCAAGAGTGGCTTGTGGTCTGTGTAGATGACGAACTGTCTCCCTAACAGGTACTGGCTGAACTTCTTTACCCCAAATATGATGGCTAGGGCCTCCTTGTCAATCTGGGCGTAATTACGTTCTGTTGTTGAGAGTGTGCTTGAGGCAAAACTGATAGGCGCTTCCCAGCCATCTGGCTCTATGTGACCCAACAGAGCTCCCAGCCCATATGGTGAGGCATCACACACCAACACCAATGGCTTGTTTTCATCATAGTGTGCCAGAACCTTATCTGCTTGTAGCAGTTCCTTTGCCTGTCTGTAGGCTGTTTCATGAGCTGAGGTCCAGTTCCACACTGTTGCTTGGTCTAACAGCCTGTGCAGTGGCTCTAAGATTGTGGCTTTGCCCTTGAGAAAACAACTGTAGAAGTTTAACAGTCCGAGGAATGCCTGCAGTTCGGTCTTGTTCTTGGGGGTGGGAGCGCTCCTGATAGCCTCCACCTTCTCCGTAGTCGGATGCACACCGTCTTTGTCCACTCCGAATCCCAAGAACTCCACCCCATTGGCAGCGAACACACATTTCTCCTTCTGAAGGCGTAGTCCTACCTCAGCCAGCCGGCGTAGTACTTCCTACAGCCGCTCATCATGGGCTTCCTGTGTCTTGCCTGTAATCAGTATGTCATCCAAGTAAGGCTGAACTCCCGGAACACCAGCCAACAGGGTGTCCATGAACCTCTGAAAGATTGCCACAGCCGTAGACACCCCAAACTGCAGCCTTGTGGCTCGGAAAAGTCCTCTGTGGGTGTTGATTGTCAACAGCTCGGCTGACTCTTCATCCAGGGCCAGTTGCTGGTATGCTTGCTTGAGATCCAGCTTGGTGAACAGAGTGCCTCCAGCCAGTGTTGAAAACAGCTCTGTAACTGTTGGTAAGGGATACACATCTGGTAACACAGCAGTATTAACCGTACATCTGTAATCTCCACAGATTCGCAGGCCCCCATCCTTCTTTGCAATGGGCACGATAGGGGTGGCCCAACGGGAGTTCTTCACTGGCAAGAGAACCCCTTAGTTCACCAGCTTATCCAGGGCCTCATCCACCTTCTTGCGCAACGCAAAAGGAACTGGTCGTGCCTTGAAGAACTTAGGCGCTACCCCTGGGTCCACTTCGATTGAGACTGGCGGTCCCCGACAGGCCCCAAACTCACCAAAAACCTCTTCATAGTTCTCCAACATAGGCATTATGGGCTGTCGCTGTACCGTGTGTACTCCTGTCACTTCAATACCGAGGGGCTCAAACCAATCTCTGCCCAGCAGGCTTGTGCCCTGCCCCGCCACCACATAAAGTGGAAGTGTGTCCTTGACTGCCTGATACTTAACTTCCACATGAATCATACCCAGCACCTGGAGTTGAGCTTGGGACCACTGCCGTAGCATGCCACTGACCTGAGCCATCGCCGGGGGTTCACTTGGCCACAGCCTATTGTAAGTCTCTTCACTTATCAACGAACACGCTGAGCCTGAATCCACCTCCATGCAGAGTGGTGCCCCATTCATGATCACATTTGCCGTGTATCCCCACTGTCTGTGGGGTAGCTGCTCAGCTTCCGTGGTATACACTGTGCACTCATCGTTGTCCTCCAGTGTCAGGGTGTGTGTCTGCGATGCTTGTGTTGGCTCTGCTGCAGCAGCCTGAGCTTTCTTCATGCAAACACGAGCTATGTGTCCTCTTTTCTTACAGAAATGACATACCGCTGACACAAATTTGCATGTAGTGGAACCATGGAGAGCCCCACAGCGGAAACATTTTCTTCCTGTCTCTTTAGTTGCCTCCATGTCTCTCGCAGCAGCAGCTGCGTGTGTGGTCTTGTGCACCTCCTCGGCGGCCTGAGATGGTGCTGCCTCTGTACGGAGCATACGTGTGTTCATCGATGCAGCCTCTGCTGCTAAAGCCTTCTCCTCGGCCAGCCGGAACGTCAGGGCCTTCTCCGCTAACAGCTGTCTCTGCAATGCCGAGTCCAGCACTCCACACACAATCCGATCACGGAGCATATTGTCTAACTGGTCACCAAAATTACAATGTAATGAGCATTTCCTCAACTCAGCAATGTAACTTGAGATAGATTGTCCAGGCTGTTGTTTACAATTGTGAAAATGGAAACGCTGCACAATCTCTGAGGGTTTTGGGTTAAAATGTTTCTGCAGCTTCTCAATCAAATCAGCATAATCCACCTCACTAGGTTTACGAGGAGCCACCAATGAATGCAGGATGGAGTAAGTAGCAGCTCCGCATACACTTAGCAACACTGAGCGCTTCTTCTCTTCTTTGTCAATATTATTGGCCTCAAAGAAACACCCCAGTCTTTCTGCGTATTCCTCCCATGAACTGTCCTTATCCCCAGAGAACTCTTCAATACGTCCCAAGGTCGTCATAGTTTTAATGTGCACTGTCCCTTTAAGATCCACGGACTTTTTTCTTTTTCAAAAAAATTCTTTTTCTCCTCTGGCCAGAGTTACGGTAGCTACATTCACGGTAGTTGCCTGGCCCGCACAATACTCTGTCCGCCGTCTACGTCGCAGCTAGCCAACTATCAAAATGCCGTTGATGTTGCTAGCTGAGTGGCCCTCTCATCGCAATTTCCAATATCATGGCTGTAGGTTCGCATGTCTATCTCCGTCCTTCTAGAGAGTTCAACAGCCGCCTCATCGCCAGTATTGCATCTTGACCGAACAGTAATGAATAGAGGAGACGGAATGTACCTTTTACTATTTACTGAGTAAATGGGTGGACATTACAGCACATTGTCTGCATGGCAGGACCCGAAACTGAAAGTGAAAGACAAAGTAAACCGAGCCCCCCAGCACCCCCTTCAGGTAACACCCGGGAACTGGGACAAACTGAAGCAAAACTCTAAACACAACAGCACTGATCATGCAAGGGAGCTACTTTAAAATAAGTAAAGATACACTCACTAACACAGGTTGGTGCTGGGAGCCTGGCAGTGATCTTGCAATCTCCTTGTGTACATTTGTTAAATCTGCTCCATCACATTATCAACTATAGTTGGTCCTCCTTGACACTTCAGATCATCAGCACTCAGCAAACTCTTGTAGAGGCCAATACTGTACAGTTAGTATTTAACCTTAGATGAGTTCCTTATATTTTTATTTGAACTAGATGTGTAAATATTCTCATTTGGAGGTCTTATCTTTGAAGTTCTATATTTAAGTAAAATAACATTAGTCTTCCCAGTATTTAACAAAACTTCAGCAAAGAACAGCAAACAATCAAGGGTGCCTTCAGACTGGCTAGAAAACAAAACAAACCCACTGACAATGATGGAGAAATGTATGTTCAAGGACCTGCCTTATAAATATAAATATTTACTCAATCAAATCAGAGATATGTCAAGTATACGTACTTTTGTAATATTTGCTCTTCAATTATCCTTTTACTTTAAACAAAAGTTGTCCAAACAAAATCAATCGTAACTATTCCATATTGTAAAAAGGTCATACGGTTATACTGTTCCTCTTAAAAGGGGGCAGGGGATGCTGTAGTTTTGCCAACTGAGGGTAAAGATGCAATGGACCCATCCATTTCTGACGGTAGAGATGATTCAGCGATGTGATGAGCAGCCCCTGACATCCTGAGATGCATTCCCTGTGGGTGCCACTCTCCACTGGGACAGTAGGTTTCAGAATCACCCTCATAAGAATCTCAGCATTTCATTTTTTTATTATTATAACAACTTAAAATTTGTACCTGTTACTACTTGTTCAGAAGGATTTGTCTGTTGTTGTGTACATAGGTGGAGGAGATGTCAGGTTGTCTAGGTTGGGACTGTTTGAAAGGACAGTGGGTTTTATCTGATATACCAGTAAATTACATTGTGGAAATATATATGTCTTTGAACTATGTTAGATGGATATTTTCTCACCCTATTGTCTACAAGACGATGCTGGAGTCATGCTGCCTGCAGGATGCAGCATGTGTTCGACACATCAACCAGCGATCGCCTAGGCATATCGATTTATGTCCTGTCAAGGTATTAATTAGATACTTGGGACCTGAACGGATCTTTGAAATATATTTTTGATTGACAGTTTGGATTAATTGTGAAGATCTTTTTATCTTTCCATTTGTACCAAGGTGATTTCAAAGGGAAGAGAAATATATAATCAGGCTCACACTCTTGGTTCTGTAGTGCCTTCTTACCTTGTTGTTCTGCTCGACATGCCAGGAGTGAATTGAGCGCCCCGTGAGAATTCAGTCCCATTGCAAAGCTTATCATTACAGACAGAGGGTGCAAAGCTATTGAAGAAAACTGTTAGGACATTAAAAGCTTTTATTGTTCTAATACTACAAGTTGAGTGAATTATTGTAATCTAGCTAAATCTGTTATGTTTGTTCTTGTTTCTGTTTTAATATTACTTCTCATTAAGCTTGATTTGTAGTTTGCAGCCCGAGTTTTATGTCCTATCAACATGGGGTTTGCCAGCAGTGGAGAACATGGTAGCAGTCATACTATTTTTAGTGTATACCCCATGGCAAAAGGATTAATTCTGTGCCCATTGTCCCAGTTACTTCACACATAAGATAACATTTTGCTTCATTGATTTAACAAACTTAGATATGGAAGCAGATTTTTCTATTGAGCATGCAGCACGAGTAAAAAGTATTGAAGAGTGACCAAACTGTTAAACACAATGACAAATGCAGTGGAGAATTAGGCAACATTTTCCTGTCGCAGCAACATTTCTGACAAGAATGATTTGTTGTTTGACCGCAAACTAAAAATGTCTGCCATCTAAATTTTAGTGGGGCTGATACCTCTAAAATGTAAAGATTGTCTGTACCAATGAGTAGATTTTCCACTTTCCACTAGTGTGTAAAATGGATAGGCCGCCGAATATAGAAACCATCTGATTTTCATTTCCATTAATTGCAAGGGGATAATTTGGCAGCAAAATCTAACCAAGCGAATAGGGTTGCCAACCCTCCAGGCTTACCCTGGAGTCTCCAGTGCAGTACTGAGGGAGTGCTGCACTGTCAGAGGTGCTGTCTTTCAGGTGAGACGTTAAACTGAGGCCACGTCTGCTCTCCCAGGTGGACGTAAAAGATCCCTAGGCACTATTTCAAAGAAGAGCAGGGGAGTTATCCCCAGTGTCCTGGCCAATATTTATTCCTCAATCAACATCACTAAAAACAGATTATCTGGTCATTATCACATTGCTGTTTGTGGGAGCTTGCTGTGCACAAATTGGCTGCTGCATTTCCTACATTACGACAGTGACTACACTTCAAAAGTACTTCATTGGCCATAACGCGCTTTGGGACGTCCTGAGTTCGTGAACGGCGCTATATAAATGCAAATCTTTCTTTCTTTCTCCAGGAATTACAGATAAATCACTGCAAGCAACCTGGAAGAAAAATCATAGGGGCATTGAAACAATTTTTTTCTTGTTTTCTTTGTACTGCTTTTATTAGTTATAAAAATATTGGAGATGGGGAGGGGAAGAAAGGCTGTTTGACAGTCAAGTACTCTCCAATCAGGTAACGAAGAGTCTCTTCACTTTCCAATTGTCACAGGAAGGCGGTGCGCCGTGAGGATAGACATGTCGGGCGACCAATGGCTGGAGCATGGGGGCGGAGCAGTTGGAGGTCATGTGATGGAACCTCCTGGAATACGTCCAACCAGAGTTGGCAACCCTACAAGACAATCCTTTCCAAAGGACAATGTATCGAGAGTTTTCCAATTGTGACCTGAGTCGTTACTTCTGTGTTTCTATGTTGTCAAAACCCGCATTTGGGGTCTTGTTGAGGCTGAAACAATTTATTAGCCCTTAATCTCAAACACCACTGCTCTTTGACTAGTGAGTACCGTATGTCTATTTTGAGGCATCACTACTGCTCTTCCTATTTTAACCGGTCAGCAGAAGGAACCCAAACACATGTGCTAGAGCCACAGAAATCATAAATCTGGAATGCAACTGGACTGGGCTGACCAGTGTAGATTATGATATTAGATCAATATCCTGGAGTTTTCACGCCGCAACATATACCTGAACTGGAGCAGAGTGGATGGAGATTTACTCTGCTTTTAACCCATGCAGTGCCTTACCTGGGTGTGCCTTATCCTGACACTTGGTGCCAAAAATGGAAACAATATTTCCTTCCTTAGCATAGCCATCTCTTCTCTTGGTGAGGGCAAAATTCACCACCCAAAAAATAGAATAAAACATGGAGCCACTATAAATTCAGTACCAGGTACTGAAAGACTGCAAATAACCCCCAGGCTATGCTTGGACACCTCTGAGTGGTCAGTTTTGGAATGGCATTGCTAGAGAATGGGCAAAAGTTTTAGATAGAAGGAAGTTTCCTTCCTTAGATAGAAGGAAGTTTCCTCAAAACCTCAAAAGGGGTCTCATCATCAACAAAATAAATAAGGTATATGACATTTGTTACAAAAAGGAAAGTGAGCCAAAAGGGATTTTTTAAAACCATCTAGACTGTACCAAATGCGATGCATTCTATGGTGTAAGTGAATATTACTTTACATTAATATTCAAAGTTACAGAATAATCTTTAATATTTGAAAACACAGCTCCTCTGATGGCTCTGTGGGTAAATGCACCATGAGGTGTGGTACTGAGCCTAAAATCCCAGGTTCGATCTATGATCTGTGCTGGATTAGCCAATCTCAGAGAGGCTGGCAGTGCAGGTGCCACAGTCGGCCTTGGTGTTGCCAAGCTGGTGATGGGGGGTAAAAGCAGCCAGGGCCCCTGCTCCTGATTGGCAGCGAGTGACTCCTGCTGGAAAGTGTGCATGAATGAATGTTGGATGAGAACAGAATTAGATTCAGCTGTGATAGTCTTCATGGTCAACGAGACTGTCACCACTCACGGTCGAGGCTCATAGATTAAGAATGGCCACTCAGTCGGGTTCCAGAGGGACACCTGTTAATGACTATTGGACTGTACCCTAGTGTGTCACTGACTTCAGGAGGAGAGTAAAGGAAAAATTCTGAAGGAAAATTGGAGCAAGAAAAACATTATTTTGTGATAGATAGTACAGTTGGAGCCATCAAAATCCAGGTACTTTAGTGGCAAATATATGCCTACTATCCCTTTGGGTCTGCTTGTGTTCTGTGTATTAGAAGACAAAGCAACAGGGGATGACTGAAACAAAGTAAAATGTCTGATATGTCTGACCAGCTGGTTGCTGGGAGTGCAGAAAGACTTGGGGAATTTGTACGGAGACACCAATAGTTACAGATTTTTCAAAGCCTGATTCACACTCCAAAAACCCTGGCTCAGCAAATGCAGGCTAATCGCTAATGTTTAAATGTCTGCACATCTATTTCCTGGGAGAGTTTCACAGTCAAGAATCAGCATGGGATGCCTGGCTGCTGGTATTCCTTAAGGTTTCCACATCTGATCCCTGGGGGCATAGAGATGAGTATGTGTAGATGGAGCATTACACTGCAATTTAACGTGATTGAAACCTGACTGGAAGACTTTGATGGTACAGTATAGAAGAATCTTTACTGTACACCTGACCTGCCTTGTATCTTAGAAAGAGTAGGGAACCTGGATGGACACATTCAGAGGGTGACATGATGATGCCATTGCTTTACTGATCATTTTTGAAAGTTTATTCAAATGAATATAAATCCTCCCAGTGAAAATCATGTCCCAGTACTTGTAATAGAGCAAATCTTGCATCTGTCATAGTGTTGACTTTCCAATCAATTAATATAGCTGCTGTAATCAATTTTAAGAGCAAACCGTTCATGAGGCAATATCTGCCCAAAGACTTCCCAAGGGGGAGTGCCTCTTTAATACAAAGGAATTTAACAGATTGTAAATCTTGTTTCTTTGCCTTAAGGCACCCTCTAGTGGGAAATTTTCACAGTACAATATGGTTTGTTAATTATTTTTCATATAGAAAAATCAGGTAATTGATGAATGGAGGATTGTGAGAAAATTATATATATTTTAAATGCTCATTTTAATTACTCTCTCAATCCCCCATTCACTCAATCACACCTGGAGGTACATCAAATCAAAAGGAGAATTATCTCTCAGAGCACAGGGGGGAAGGGGAAGGAGCAGACTATCAGATACATCACAGTATCTAATTTTAGGGTGAAACTAGACCTTACATGAGTAGCTCATGGTGCTGGAAGATGGAGAAAGGGAAGAGGAGAAAATACCTGAATTAAAGAAAGAAGTTGAGTACCTCTTCATCCTGATCACCATCAATGTCTTTCAATTGTAGTCAAACAAGTCAGCAAGACAGAGGTTACCACAGTTCTACTGCTTTGTCTCCCCTTTTATAGGGTCATATGATCCAATCAGTATAGAATTGCCGATGTTAACTCACTCACAATAATATGATCCTTCTCCACAGAACTGCCTGGTGTTTCCCCAGGACCAGAGACTGTACTGGGTCTAATACTAATGGTGTTTTTAGTAGTAAATTAGTAAAACAAAAAATAAGCTGGCAGGTATTGGTATAACACAGTGCAGCCTCAAACCATATCGCGGTCAATGAGTCCTGTGCACGGGCCATGATCCTCATCCTTTCCCATGCAGGCTGGTCACCTACATGCTTCGGGATCAAACAGTAGGACGAGGAGTGGCTGTCTGGAAATTGCTAGATGAAAATGTAAGAAATGGTCTATTTGATCTATTTTATATTAATTTCTTTCATTTCTGGCTTTTGCCTGCTAAGTGAGTTTCTGTTAGAAGGCGGGAAATGTCAGTTTCATTTCACTGGAATTGAAAAGCAAGCACTGTGTTTTAGCCGATAAGAGTTGAGTCGAGGCAAAAACAGACTTCCTTTGTTACATGAGACGGCTGTATCAACTTCCACAGGTCGTGCAGCTGCGAGGTAGTTGGCAGGTTAATGGTGCCATCCATTCAAGAGCTAGGTTGGCCTATTCCTCCACGAACATTGTTGAGGAGCTTGGTCAAAATGATAACTAAAGCATTGGGCCTCTGTAACTGTCTCCAGTCGAATGATTTGATTGACAACTTAGTCGAGATAAAGCCTTGAGAAGGTGTATGGGAGGCCTTCTTGTTAAAAGTCAAATTTATTAAGTGAATAATGGAATAAGGGAATCATTTGATAACATATGAATCCGCACTGGAGGAAAATATATAAAGAGGTTTGTTAGAATAGATATTTCAGAATTCGACAAAGCTTGCCAGCCATTCAACATTAGAGCTCGAGACCTGCGATGTGGTGAATTCTTCGGTACCATATACCGCAAGTGTGACTCTAAGTATATGTGTAATTATTATTAATAATAGTTATCATTGTTTATGTGTAGTTATTGGTAATAATAGTTATTGTATTCCTATGAAAGCCAATAAATGCCTTTGAACCCTATTATCTTGTGGAATAACTTATACATTTATAAGTTAAGAACATCCATTCCCTAACAAAAACAGCACATAAACAGGCCAGGTTTTAAATTAGAAGTCTGTTTTTTCCCCATTGCTATAGTGTGGAAGTGCTGTTGCTGAAGGTGTTTCCATGAATTGCCATAAGTAGCTCAGAACAACATTAGAATACAAGCTGGGATTCCAGCTCCTGCCACTACCATCCTCCCCCGCCACCCCCCCCCCCCACACCCTTTAGCTTTGGACTTGACAATAGTGACAACCTATTGGCAAGTGATGTAATCTAACCTGACGACCAGGCACTTCCCCAACAGTAACACAGCAAAATCTTTCTAGAGTAAACTCTTGCCACCTAATGCCACTAAACAGTTAAGATATAGCCATGTGGGTGATTCTTCCCCATTAGCAACTAGTTTTAATGCAGTCAACAACCAATGTGAAACGTTTTGTATAATTCAGCGACAGAGAGAGGAAAGAATGAAAGACTCAGAGAAAAGAACTACAGGTCCCAGGGTGCATGCCCGTCTTTGTACAGTTTCCTCCTTGCCCTCCCTCAATGGGATTAACATGGGAATTATATAAATCCGGATTACAGTCAGCATAGCAGGAAATGATTGAGACAGTGAACAATTTCAGGACTGACAGACAATGGGATTACTCCTGCAATATTCCCAAGGGTCCCAAATAATGAAAGAATCTCTTTGAGTATTCCGATGTTTAAGTTGATCAGTTGTTGCTGTGTTTAAATTGAGCACCGGTGATGACCCTGCTTTGACTACAGGAGCAGTTTATACAGGAGGTGAGTTAATTTAATTGTAAAGCTAGAACTGTACATTCACTGAGTTTGAAAATAAGCTACAGCTTTGACTGCTTCAATGTATACAACTGAATTTCCAATTGTTCGATAAAATACTCCAGGATTTTAATTGTGTTTATTCTTTATCCTGGATGTGGTTGAATAAAGGCTATTCTATGGGGGAGGGGTGTAATAGGATAATTAATTCCACAAGTGACTTACCAGATAATTCAGTGCGGAGCGCGTCCCAAATGATTTCACTGCAAGGATGCTGGGTAACTCATTTATTATACTTTCCTCTCCTCCCTCCCCCCCAAAAGAATGCTCTATTTATCACACTTGTTTTTACTTCAACAATTGTTACTCTAATGGGAAAGCAACAGTACCAAAAACTGGTCGGTATTTCACTGCTGTTAGTGGGATGATGCCCTACACGAAAGGCTGCCACATTTACCAAAAGCAACAGGTATTGCACATTAAAATAATTAATTGCATGTGAACATAGAAAATAGGAGCAGGAGTAGGCCATACGGCCCCTCAAGCCTGCTCCGCCATTCAATAAGATCCTGGCTGAACTTCTGCATCGACTCCAAAAATTGTTCAATCTCAGTCTTGATTTTTGGGCACTAAGGGAATCAAGGGATATGAGCATAGGGCAGGAAAGTGGAGTTGATGTAGAAGTTCAGCGGACCAAGCTCGAGGGGCCGTATGGCCTACTCCTGCTCCTATTTCTTGTGTTCACATACAATTAATTACTTTAATGTGCAACACCTGTTGCTTTTGGAAAACGTGGCAGCGTTTCGTGTAGGGCATCATCCCACTAACAGCAATGAATAAAGTATGTGAAGCACTTTGAGATGTTACTGAGAGATGTGAGAAAGTGCTACTTTTTTCAACTGTAAGGCGGAATGGAGGGATAGAGGGCAGAGAGGTGAGAGTGATGATATGAACACAGTTTCATTTCTTGTTTTTACTGCCATACTGAATCAGCTTCATCTCCTCTCTGGTTTATGAGTCAGTGCTATAGAGATGGCAGGAGTCAGTGAAGGAGAGACTGTGCCAATATTCTTCTTGAACACAGAGCAAAAAGAAAAAAACGATGTAACAATACTTTCTGGCTGCCACAGAAAGAGATTTTCCCAATGCATTATTTATCTTTAAAAGGTGAGGGAAACTCTGACTAAACGCCCTTGGTGAGGGGTAACATTTTACCATCAACTGCTCTAGACAGACACAAAAGCTCACTCCAATAGTAAGGGACCATTCGACTCATCAATAAGTAACTTTTAATTTCCAACTCTTACTGTGTATAGAAATACATCGATCGGAGCACAGTTTTGCATTGGTTTCAGAGTGTTCATAGAATAGTTGTGTGCTGATGCATTGAGGGAGCTTTTCTAAGCTTGGTAATTGAGGTACATTATTGGCAGAGGAGCAGAAGGTTTACTCTGTATTTAACTCATGCTTTGACCTTCTCATGCCTGCCTCCCCCTGGTACCTAATGACTTTTACAATAGGAGTGGAGAAAGCTTGCTATTCCATATACCTCTTGGGTAATTTTTTTTACTGAGTTGTAACTCACTGAATGTCTGGAATTTTTTTATTTGGTGCATAATGGCATTTGCACTGAGGAACATAAGAGTGCTGACCTTTGAGCCCAGAAATCTTTAAGGGATGCTTTGCTCTCGCAATATGTCTTGAAAAGTTTCAATGGTATTTATTAGGTGTCAGCACAGTGGCACAGTTTCATTGGAGCTCCCAGCATGCTGTGCCATGGAAATTTAAAAGCACCATTCTCCACAGGATGAATTAGCAATCTGATTAGTACTGTTCTAAGAGACACTGGAGGCTAAATTGGATAGCCCCCGAAAACGGGTGTGGGGATCTCGATGCGCGATTAACCCGCGCCCGTTGATTGCAATGCAGGCAGCGCGCCAACTTCATGCTGCCTGCTCATTTAAATGATCTCTGTGTCCAGACATCGCTAACTCGCTGTTCATTGGCTGGTGCATCAGCAGGAGGCCAATATCGTGAGAGGCTAGCACCTCTTAAAGCTAGCTTGCAATGATTAAAGCTAGCTTGCACCTCTTAAAGGGGAGCGACATTATGGCTGGAGCAGGTGTTGGAAGTTATGATTGAAGAAATTCTGACCTGGGAAAGAGTGAGAAATGGCACAACAGGGGAGAGAGTAGGCTCCAAGGTTTTTGGACACTGCACTGGAGGTCTTGGTGGAGAAGGTAGAAAGGAGGAGAGATGTCCTGTGTCCACAGGGGGGAAGGAGGCCCACCAGTCACACGGTTAAAAGGCCGTGGGAGCAGATAGCCGTGGAGGTCAATGCCAGGAGTCCAGCCCTGAGGACCTGGATGCAGTGCCGCAAGAAGTTCAATGACCTCACACGAGTGGTCAAGCTCAGTGAATGCATCTTCAAATGCCAGATCCTACCAACTGCACCAGTAGTCTCAGCCACTGCTCAAATCACCACAACCCCATCACTAACCTACCAACAATCTCTATCAATCAGGCCGCATACCTAACATTCATATGCTTCACCTCACCCTCACACACTTAGCACTGCTGCAAGCCTCATACCCACATCTCACAGCTTGCACACACTCCCAGCTATTCAATCATGACAGCCACATCACCCAAACAGATTGCACCACACTCACTGACACACTTCCCTCTCTCTTGCAGGACAAGGTGGTACACAACAGGAGGCTGCAGGAGCTAACCGGAGGGGACAGGCACGTCTGCATATCCTAACCCCCATGGAGGAAACGGTGCTGGCCATTATTGGGATGGCATTTATTGAGGCCGTGGCCAGCGGCAGAGCTGAAACCATCATAGATAACGGTACCTTTAAACCTAATCCTCTTTCTCACATCCCACTTCCCCCTCATCCCACACTCTCTTCTGATTTACAAGCTGCGGATGGTGTAAGCATACAGCTCTTACTTTCCCCTTCTCTCCCCGCACCACAACCTTACCCTTGTGCCATTTTCCTTTCAGATACTCAAGAGGTGCAACCTGGCCAGGCAATGGAGGAACACCAAGAAGAGAATGATAATGAAGACACACCATCACTTGATTTCACACTTGCAGCCAACAGCTCAGATACTGATGCTTGGTGCAACTTAAAAGATAGATTACAGGCAGGATCTGCATGTGATGAGACACCGGGCATGAGTGGTCTGCAGCCAGGGCAGGGGACAAGGGTAGTGCAGGCGCCAGCTCACTGGAGGACAAGGTTGCAGAACAGGTTCCACTACAGAGGACTCAAATGAGGACTTCGGTGAGGCAGCCTACAGAAGAACACTGATGGGAATGCACAATGAAATGCTTGGTGCATTGGTAAGCCTGTGGTCAATGTCAAGGAGCATGGAGGTATCCAGCACCAACTTAGCACAGGGCTTTGCGTAGAGCTTGGAGCCCATCCTTTCCAGCATGGAAGTGGTGGCCAACTCCATTCGTACACGTGTGGACCCAACCATGATGCAACGTCTGATGGCCGATGTCGCAGCTTCCATTGCAGCACAAGCAGCAGCCGCCCAACGTCTGAGTGCTGCAGTGGAAGCTCAGACTACTGTCATCATGGCTGTTGTGTATGTGTACCTTTAAGAGAATAACTGGTCTCAGACTGTAGTACCGGCAGTGACCACCCCTGTATAAAAAGGCGCTAGCAGCCTTCTGTAGTTTCAGTTCCTGATTGTCTCCATTCAGTAAAGACTTGTTAAACCAACTCGTGCATTCCGTGTCTCCATTAACACACGGATTTAATACTGGCGACGAGTAAGAAACGAACTTACCTCCAACTCGGCAGCACCTCAGACGACGTTATTGACGGTCGAAGCCAGAAGAGAGAAAAATAAAAAAATAATCCACAGAAACTCGAGAAACGGGCGTTGACCGTGGGCAACCGCCCTCCAAATCATCGACTTGAAAAGTGCAGGAGAGACTGTCGAGAGCCAGGCTTGGTCTCCAGTCTATGGTTTCCCAGCCAATCGGGCTGGTGGCAGGTAGTGCACTGATCCTTCCTGGGCTGCGGCGGGCTAGAGCTCGATCGGTTGGCTCTGCAACGGGGCCGGGCAGCGAGTCGGGAAGCAAAGAGAGAGAGAGAGGGTGGAGCACACAGGGCGCGGCCGGTGCTTCGCAGCCGGGCAGCGTTCGGACCTAAGAAGAGGGAGGGAAGTGTCCCAGAGGGTCCGCTCCACGACGGGAACGATTAAAAATAAAAATACCGCGGAGAGCGGCGTTGACAACAGCAGCAGCGGCGGGAAAGCACGGGAGGCACCATCTTAACTCGGCGGGGAAGAAGGAAAAGCGCGGGAGGCGCCATTTTGATCCATCGGGGATGAAGGAAAAGCGCGGGAGACGCCATCTTAGATTTTCAAGATGCCAAAGACTGGCGATATCACTGCCTTCGATAATGCAATAGAAGACTGGACCACGTATGTGGATAGAGTCGAGGTATATTGCGAGGCAAACGAAATAGCCGAGGAGAAAAAGGCATCGGTATTGCTAAACTTAATGGGCGCAAGAACGTACGGCCTATTGCGGGACCTGATTACTCCAGCCAAACCGAAGGTGAAGAGTTTTAACGAAATTGTTGCTATCCTACAGGAGCACCTAAATCCTACACCGCTGCTGATAGCAGAAAGATTTAAATTCCATAGGAGAAATCAGCATAAAAATGAGAGCAATGCTGATTACCTTACGGAACTACGCAAGCTATCAAAGCACTGCCAGTTCGGAGCAGGACTGGCAGATACCTTACGGGACAAATTTGTCTGTGGACTCCTGAGTGAAGGAACCCAGAAGAAGTTACTCTCAGAGAAAGAGCTGACGTTAGATAAGGCTTTCAGCGTGGCAGTATCGTACGAAGCAGCAGCAAGGGGAGCTGCGGAAATACAACAAAAGCCACAGGAATACGGCACCCACGAAATGACACGGGGATTTGCAAAATGTTATCGCTGCGGCAGAACAAACAATGACCAGAAGGACTGCTGGTCCAAGGACAAAATATGCAGGCAATGCGGAAAGATGGGACTCATTGCACGAGTTTGCAGGTCTGAGAAGAAGACCAACGACAATAAAAAGGCTACTAAGGAACCGTACAGGAAAGTACAAAAGATGACGGACAGTAGTTCCGAAGACCAGATGAGCGATAGTGAATCCAGGAACAAGAGACTAAGCTGTCTCAAACATCACAACGTAATCGCAATAGAGGATCACTGAACCATGTGGGTCACCCTCACGATAGTAGGGTCCCAAGTCAAAATGGAATTGGATACAGGATCAGCTCTAACTGTCATGAATCGACGAGACTACGAGCAGCTATTCTCACACATACCCTTGAGAGAGATATCCATTGTCTTGAGGACGTATACGGGGCAAAAAGTATACACCAGAGGAAAAATAAGGGTGCCTGTCGAATACAACGGCAAGAAAATACGGAAATTGTATCTCTACATTCTGCAAGATGGTGGACCACCGTTATTGGGACATGAATGGATCAGAAAGATAAGTTTAGACTGGCACTCCATTCAGGCACTGACGGTGGCTAGTAAAAAGGATGACGACGTCACTCCTGGACGATTGTCAACAATCTTAGCTGACGCCAAAGAGGTATTTCAACAAGAACTGGGCACTCTTAAAGGCGTAACCGCCTCGATAAAAATAGAGGAGAATGCAATTCCCAAGTTTTTCAAAGCAAGACCGGTACCATATGCAATTCGCCCAGCCGTCGAGGCAGAGCTGGAGAATCTGGAGAATGCAGGCATGTTATCTAAGGTAGACTGGAGCGAGTGGGCGACACCCATCGTTCCTGTCATGAAGAAAATGTTAAACAATAAGTCTGAGGAGCCAAGGAAGGTTCGCATCTGTCGGGACTTCAAGGTGACAGTGAACCCAGTCCTTCACACAGTACAATATCCTCTTCCAAGGATAGATGATATCTTCGCCTCACTATCTGGAGGGAAGCGTTTTACAAAAATTGACCTAGCACAAGCATATTTGAAGATGGAGGTTGAAGAATCCTCTAGGAAGTATCTCATGATAAACACTCACAAAGGTCTTTACCAGTATAATCGACTGGTATTCGGAGTAGCATCAGCTCCGGCGATATGGCAAAGAGTGATGGAACAAGTCCTGCAAGGGATTCCGAGGACTCAGTGTTACTTGGATGACATCCAGGTGACAGGTGAAGATGACAGTGAACACCTTGCCAACCTAGAGCAGGTGCTCACTAGACTACATGAACATGGGCTATGAGCCAATCGCCCCAAGTGCGAGTTTTTTAAGAAACAGATATCGTATTGTGGCCACGTGATTGATGAAGAGGGGTTGCATAAGTCCCCTGACAAAATTGAAGCGGTAGTTAAGGCTCCAGCGCCTGAAAATGTGTCATAACTGAGGTCATTCCTTGGATTGGTGAATTACTACCATAAGTTTTTGCCGAATTTGTCCACAATTCTGCATCCACTGAACGCCCTACTACGAACGGGAGTAGCATGGAAATGGAGCGATGAATGTAAGCGGGCCTTTCAGAAGAGTAAGGACCTAATCACTTCAAGAGAAGTATTGGCTCACTACAACCCATCACTACCGATAAGACTGGCGTGTGATGCGTCTCCCTACGGCATTGGGGCAGTACTGTCACATAAATTCCTTGATGGTTCAGAGAGGCCGATAGCTTTTGCGTCACGCTCGTTAACTTCAGCCGAGCGTAACTATGCCCAGATTGACAGAGAGGCCATCAGCCGAGTGTGGGGGGTGAAGAAGTTCAATCATTACCTGCACGGTCAAAAATTTACTCTAATAACTGATCATCAACCTCTTGTCTCCATTTTCAACCCTCAGAAGGGCGTACCGATAATGACAGCACAACGGCTACAGAGGTGATGCTTTTTCCTAGGGGCACACCAATATGACATCGAGTACAAAGGAACTAAACAGCATGGGAATGCTGATGGATTGTTGCGCCTACCGTTGCCGATGGTGGAAGAAGCACTTGCAGTGGATCCAATGGAGATATTCCACTCGACCATAGTCGAACGTCTCCCTGTGACGAATGCAAACATAGAAAAGGAAACACGAAATGACCTGACACTATCCCGGGTCTATGATTTAACGGTGAAGGGATGGCCAGCACATGGTGAACCACTGCTGCCAGCATTCTCGCCGAGAAGGAAACAGCTGTCAGTGTGCAGAGGAACCTTGATGTGTGGATCCAGAGTAGTAATTCCACCCAAATTGTAGGATAGAGTGCTCAATGAGCTTCATGAGGGCCATCTGGGAGGGGTAAAAATGAAAAACTTAGCTAGAGCGTTTGTGTGGTGGTCGGGAATCGATAGAGAAATCGAAGAAATGACCAAGGGCTATACAGGATGCCAGAAGGTCCAAAACGCCCCACCACAAGCCCCTCTACATCCATGGGAGTGGCCCTCATCTCCATGGCAAAGGATGCACATTGATTTTGCTGGTCCCTTCATGGACTCGATGTTTTTAATTGCGGTGGATGCACATTCAAAGTGGCCAGAGGTAATAAAAATGTCCTCAACCACCACAGAAAAAACTATTACAGTCTTACGAACCATATTCGCCAGGAATGGGCTGCCTGAACAGATTTGCTCTGACAATGGACCACAGTTTGTGTCTGAAGAGTTCCGGAGGTTCTTAAAGAACAATGGTGTTAAGCATTACACATCTGCCCCATATCATCCAGCCACTAATGGATTGGCTGAGAGGTTTGTTCAAACATTCAAGAAGGCTATCAAGGCAATGTGTAATGAAGATATACCCCTACAACACAAAGTGGACAGCTTCTTGTTTGCCTACCGGAATGCGACACATGCGGTTACCAACCAAACTCCTGCCATGATGTTCTTCAATCGAAGACTACGATGCCGCTTGGATTTGGTTAAGCTGAACATCAGAAGAGATGTGGAGAACAGGCAGTTTCAGAATATGAATGAAAGACCGACCAGGAGTTTTAAGATAGGTCAACCAGTTTTGGCCCGGGACTACCGCACAGAGAAATGGCAGCCAGGAACGATTTGTACACAGCAAGGACCTCTCATGTATACCGTGGACGTTGGAGAGAGCATTGTAAGATGCCGTGCTGATCAGATTCTAGAGTCACGGGAAAACGTCAACTCCACACCACAATCGGATACACCTGGCGATGAAACTGACGTACCAATTGCATCTACCGCAGAATCGGTGATATTGGAAGCAGATGAACCAAACAACGACATTGGTCCCGACTCAACCTTGCCAGAAGAACCTGATACCCCAAAGAGGCGTTATCCAGACAGAATCAGGAAGCCTCCTCAAAGACTGAACTTATAATTGCTTAACCTCAACCAATGTATCTAGCAACCATAATTGTGATTGTAATTAGTTATCATTTAGTTGGTAAATGAATGTTATGTACTGTTTATCTAAAAGGGGAGGAATTGTTGTGTATGTGTACCTTTAAGAGAATAACTGGTCTCAGACTGCAGTACCGGCAGTGACCACCCCTGTATAAAAAGGCGCTAGCAGCCTTCTGTAGTTTCAGTTTCCCGATTGTCTCCATTCAGTAAAGACTTGTTAAACCAACTCCTGCATTCCGTGTCTCCATTAACACACGGATTTAATAATGGCTGTGGATTACATTGTGCAAAGGAGCTTGCAGGGTGTCACAGCAGTTCAGCAATCTGTCCTCCAACAGATTACCAGGATTGCTGAGGCAACATCCCGGGGGAGTGGCAGTGGCTCCATGGAGCATGAACCTGCTGTCCTCTCTCAGGAAGACAGCATTTGTCCTATCACCCCTGCCACTCTGCCAGTGCCCTTTCCTGTCAGCCAGCGTCAAGACTGCTGCCGCCTATGCTGAGATGGTGCAGTGCGCAGCCAGGCCTTCTAGGCCCAGAGCTGCTCGAGGTCGTCCTCCAAGTCCATCTGCAGTCTCTTCCAAAGAAAGTCAGCAGCCTTCCACCAGTCATGCTGCAGCCATTGGGGTAGCACTGCGTAGGAGCACTAGGACAGGCAACACAGGCAATAAGGGAATGCACAAGGGTGATTAATGACTTATGTGTGCAATATGGCATGATTTCATTTATAAATTTGGTTTGGAATATTTATTTTGTGTTGGTTTTTATTTTTGCATTGTGGCCAAGCAGATGCTGTGATGTCAGTGTCAGAGGGAAGGTAAAGTGTGGGACTGTTGGTGAATGGGGAACTGTGGTTGTGGTTACTGTTATCGCACTCGGATGAGTTCTTCACGGACAGCCCGAGCAGAAAGGGGCTGTCTAGGTTGCCTACTCCCTTCCTCTTCCTCCTCCTCCTGCTCCTCCTAATACGCCTGCTCCTCAGCTGCTCGCCATATAGCTGGTGGCAAGGGCTGTGCCCTCATGATGGTGAGGTTGTGCAGCATGCAGCAGGCCACCACGAATCTTGACATCGCTCTGCCTAGTACCACAGGGCTCATCCAGATTGGTCCATGCAGCAGAAGAGTTGTTTCAGCATGCCAATGGTCTGCTCTATCACATTTTGTGTGGCAGCATGTCTTTCATTGAATGCATGCTGCGCACGTGTGTGTGGGTTGTGCAGAGAAGTCATGAGCCATGTCATCAGTGGATAGCCCATGTCACCCAGTAGCCACCCTTTGGTTTGCTGAGGTGGCTGAAATGCAGCTGGCACAGCCAACTGCCACAGAATGAAGGCATCATGATTGCTGCCAGGATACCGGGCATTGACCTGCATGATTTGCTGCCTATGTTTGCACATCAGCTGGACGTTGAGGGAGTGGAATCCCTCTCAGTTCTGGTATAGGGCAAAGCAATTTGTGTGCAGTCAATGGCACCCTGCACCATGGGGAAGTCTGCAATCCTAGTAAAGCCGTGTGCTCACTCCGCCTGCTTGTCTCTGCCAAGAGAGAATGAAATTTAGTCAGCTCTCTATGAATAGGGAGCCTCAGTGACTTCCCTTATACAACCATGGATGGCAAACTGCGAGGTGTTGCAAATATCTCCAGCTCCAGCCTGGAAGGAGCCAGATGCAAAAAAGTTCATCACCATGGTTACCTTCACAGCCACTGGCCACGCGGTCCTCGCCCTGCTCTGAGGTTGCAATTGTGGCTGCAGCCGGAGGCAGATTTCAGTGAGGACGTCCTTACTGAAGCACAGACGTCTCGCACATTGTTCCTCGCTGAGGTTCAGGTAGGAGAATTGATTCCTGAACACCTAAGGCGAATATGGCCTCCTGCTGAGAGCCCTCCTCCTCCTCCCTCTTCCAGCAGCTTGTCCTGCTCTGCATTGCCTCTGTTCATTCTCCAAGTCATGCTGTATTCCAAGGGGAATGCCTACTAGTGCACCCATGTCTGACAGCAGGAGGTTTGTGCAGAAGCCTTGAAGTCAGCAAAAAGTCCTTCAGCACCTGCCACACCACTCCCTGTAGACTTTTGCAACTTGAACCAACTATGGAAAGCACCAAACACTTGTAGAATTGTAGCAACAACCAGAAGAAATCAATCAGCAACTAACCTGTAAGTTATTGATGATCCCTTTAAACAGCGCTGGTGGGGGACCTTCCTGCTGCTGAACGCGTGTTCAGCTGTGTGAGATTAAGAGATGGTGTTGGCTGGAGCGTTGAGGTCCAAAATGGCACTGCTAGCATCAAATCAATGTGGCATGCTAATTGACATCATGATCTGCCTGCTCTGCATACTTCCGGCAGATGTTAGCTGCGCGCGTGCTAATTCACTCACCAATATGGTGTCCGGCGCGATTCGCCCCACTAGTGTGCACGTACGCAGCAGATGCCCAAACAATGGGCGCTACCGATTGGAATTTCGCAGCGACTTAGTTAAGGCCAGCATCTTTCACACGCAGGAGACAGATTGGAAGAACAATCACTGATAAATGGAATGTATCTGTAGATCTTCGAGTAGCCTACCCAGGAGTGGCATTGCCAAGGATCTGGGAGCAGGATGGTATCTGATAACTGAATAGGAACAAAAATAATTTGGCAACAGATGAGGAAAGAATGTTGTGTTGCTTGAATCCTAATTCTGCTCATTATCCTGATCTGGTGTTCTTTTTTTTGTCCCTTAACCTAGTGGATGTGAAGCTGTCAGTCAGTCAGTTTGTCAGCCTAAATGCTCTGGCTAGCCATCATCTCATGTTGATTCCACATCATGTTCAGTCTAATTACAAACTGCTGCACCTGGGCTCAGAAAGTTCAGGAGCCAATAAGGTGAGTTTTCTTCTGCTTTGTTGGTCTAAAGGGAAATATCTTAAGAGAAACGTTATCGCATTTATACTTTTATTACTTTTATTCTGTATTGGGTCTATAGCTGTAGCAGTGGTTTGATCTTGACTCTGGGTGTGAAAAAATAGGAAAAGTTTCCACTCCTTAGTATCATGACCCTAATCTTAATTTAACTCAAATACACAATTCATATTTTTTTTGTAATCATTTTGCAATGGACACCATGGCAGAGAATGAGCAACTTGAGCTCACCTTTTGCTGCATGGAGCTAGACGAAGTTGATCGGGGGCAGGTGGAGTGAGGGTGGGGGTGGGTGCTGGTTTGCAAGTACCCTGAAGACTTCCATCCTGTGTTACCTGAGCTCTGGCACTGTACTAACCAGGAGCCAGAACCAACAGTGGATGGAGATTTCTGCATAAATTAAGTGTTACTCAAATTCATCTCCTTGTCAAAAAGATGAGTTATATCATTTCAGGCAGTGCTTGTACAATTCTATCACAGGAAGCTGATCTGAACTGTATGTTCATTAATATCTGATTAAGGAGCAGATTGGCAGTGGCACAATGACACAGCTTGTTGATACGCCAATGGATAGCACCACAAAGTGGGAAGGCATGCTCAGTCCCCTCGAAGTGCACTAGGCCCTGGAAGGAGGAGGGAAAATTAAATGGTGATGTTGCTGCAAGGTGCTATTGTGCTGCTCCTGCCAGTTAGGCAAAAGTGAGCATTGGCAGAAGTTTGGAAGCAGGCCACAGAATCATGGGACCTATAGCTACAACTGAGAAGATGTGCCTTTGTTGGAGGGCAAATACTCTCAAGCAGAAAAATCTAATCTTGGGATGAATATCAGCTTTAATTAGGCACAGTGCCCGATCATTCAAGGAACCCACGTACAGTATCATTATTATAGCCATAATTGTATTTATTTTCTGATGCTGATTTTTGGCCCAATTTGAGTAATCTATTGGTTACAGATATCTATGCACTTTTCCATCTCTCCTTCAGGAATGTCACTCTGCTGATCCTAGGACTGAACAATGCAGGGAAATCTGCAATATTGAAAGGAATACAAAAAGGTAAAGGAACTGCTACCCTAAGACCCGATCAGGAGCACAGACACAATTGTTGTTTTTTATCTGTTACGTCACTTTTGAAAGAGAGAGTGTCACTGTCAGAAACCTGGATTCATGGGAAGGCAGGAAGAATTATTTGACAACTCTAAGGCAGAATTATAAGGAAATTAGGAGCCACCCATGTGCTCGCATTGAATGAATAAACTTCTCAAGAATAGGAATCTAGGGACTTGCATTTTATATCGCAGTAAGGTGCGTGTGGACTATCTAATTTAATAATGGATGAATAAAACTCTTGGAGATGAGAGCTGAGATATGGAGATTCTCTGCCGGGGAGATTTCCTACTGAGCGCTTGTTCAGTATCCAACTGCTCCCTCGGGTTCAGGGAACATAGGGGAGCAATGCTGGAGTATAGCAGGATGGAGCATCTATTTTTCTACTTACTGGATTATTTGTAAGGGGGGAGGGATGCAGGAGTATAATAGGAATTTTATTGGAATACTAGTTAATAGCCTTTGGCTTGGCACATGGGAAGTCAAAACCAAGTGTAGTTTTGAGATAAAGTAGGGTTAAAGGTTAGGGGATAATTGGACCAGGGTGTGCAGATATAATTAAGTCCTCATTTTAAAAGCAGCAGTGCCTCAACTAGCAGGGCATGTAATTGCAGTGTGATAAGTTTACATAGACCCTTTCCATTTTGAATATGGATGTAGAAATTTATAGTGAAACATTTTGACAGGTATTGTGTGCAGATGTAAGATTTTTCATATATTACAGATAAGTTTGCACCATGCACCTCCACTGGCAGAAGAATATAATTGCAGGGTCACATGTTTGCATAGGCAGTTCCTATTATAAATGTGGACATAGGAATTTATAATGGAAAAAATTGACAGGAAATGCATGGAGATGTAAGATTTTACTATATTATAGATAGATTTCGACCATTTCTACGAAATGCTGATGTTACACGTTTTGGGCTAGATATTATCCTATGTTCATACTGATACATAGGGGAAATTTTAGGCCTAAAACACAGGTGGGTTGGGGTTGGGTGGGATGTTAAAGCGTTAAAAATCTGAATCCTGACCGGAACCCACCTCCAACCCCTGCCCACTTCCTGTTTTAATGAAGGCGAAATGGGTGGCCTATTTAAATATTATAATGAGGCTCCGTGCCTCAAATTTAACCACCATTTTAAATTTAACAGCAGCTGGTCGGGTTTTGCAGGCCTCATGAAACCCGCCAGCTAATGGAAGGCGAGGATTGCTGGATCCAGGCGGTAAGTGTCTTTACCTGCTGGATCCAGTGTCCCTGCCTAACCCACCCCCCAGGAGGCCTCCAATTACACCCCCCATCCCCTGCTCCTTCTCCCCCCTCAGACCCCCCCCCTCCCCATCCCCCTCCCTCCTCTCTGCGGTTTAGTATCGCAGGCCTATCCGCCCGCAGCCAGCCAGCCTCTCAATCTGGACAGCTGTGGGTGGGAAACAGAGGTTTCAAATGCAATTTCATTAAATTCGGCTGGGCCTGCGAGAAACCCGTTCTCCCGAGTTTCCCGATCACTTCCAAGTGCCCCCCTCCCTGCCCGCCCCGCTCCCAACCCACCAAAGTATTAAAATTCAGGCCATCGTTCTTCTTGTAGTTCTGATTTAATCTAAAACTGACGTTTTATTCATTACAAAAAATAAAGGCGTTAAATGTGTACAGGTAGGTTGTTTCTGTTTACCACGTCTATAAATAATGCATTTATGATTTTGCTACACACAGTGCACAGAGGAAATATTTCCAAGTAATATACTTCATTATATTTTATCTTACTGTAACCCATTAAAAGTGAATCCATTCTGTATAACAATGTATGTTATGTAAGTGGCACATGCACTGGAACCAAATGATAGGATGTCTGCATAGCTTGATTTCTGCAGCCCCCCTATGTCCTGTGCTGGGAAGTTCCTTGGGGTTCTCCCAAGTGGCCTCCATAACTTCCATGGAAGACCAGCGGAAACCTCAGATACACCATATAAACAGGGTTTCCACCGATCTTCCCCCAAGGTTACAGCGGCGGATCGGGAGAACCCCCAAGGGAATTCCCAGCGTGGATCTCCATTGGTATTGGTGAATAAAACTGTCCTATTAACTTGATGATATTACATTAAGAAAAACAGATAAATGGGAGTGATTTTAAGCCTATCATTCCTTGTCCAGTTTGGATAGTTCTAAAATGCTGTTGTAGTTTATTACATCATTAGAACCCCTCAATGAGATTACTATCGCTAATCCATTAATTTCTGTAGTAACAGTGTAGAATTGTAGAATTTCTTACATCCCATTTCATTGTCACTTGACTTTATCTTACAGTAATATGCACTGTTTATTTTCAGCTGAGGCTATAATCATCCCTGTGCTGCAATCATTAAATTAAAAGCTTCTTTGTTGCCTGTATTTCATACAGTTTGCTTGTATTACAATGAGGAAGAAAAGCTTGAACAGTTCCACTCCATTTCTATTGTGATTGGGGTTAAGGCACTTTGTTGGGGCAATGTAAAAAGCATTTCCCCCAATCTCTAACCCCTGCTATAATTGACCTGACACAAAGTGGAAAAGTGTTCCAATTCCCAGAATCTTCACAACAACAAAAATTCACCAAAAGGATGAATATTTTGTGTCATTGTTACTCTTTTTTCCGCCAGAATCTCCTTACTTCATTCGTCCAAATGGTGGATTTTCCAGGACTAATCTCATGGTAGATCGGTTTAACGTGACGATATTTGACCTTGGCGGTGGAGAGAAAATCCGAAGTACTTGGAAGAATTATTATCCTGCAGCGCATGGCATTATTTTCATTGTTGACTCTACGGATGTGAAGCGAATGGGGGAAGCTGGAACTGTTCTGTCAGAAGTACTAAAGCATCAAAAGATGTCTGGGAAGCCTGTCCTCGTGTAAGTCCTGAAAACTGTAAGATAGTAAATTTGATAGTAGATATAGTTGGATGATTAAAGGGGCACAGGGTTGATGGCAAAGTGTTTAGCAAAGCTTCTGTTGTTTTGTTTATATGTGACTTAACTTAAGTAAACGGTATCAACATGAAAAGCCACAGTATCATTTGTGTGTGATACCATTAAAGTTTAAATGGAGGACAGTTTTTCTGGCCTGTCTCCTCCAAATACATTTTGGTTTCTCCTCCATCTCGCCATCAGCTTACAGCACACTTATATTGTCCACAAGGCCTGCTCCTTTGACTCTCCTTCCACATAAGCTCCTGACTACTAAACTCCCTTCCTAAGTCCCCTGCTTCTCCTCAGCCCCATGCACACTGATATGATTAACCTTCTCTGTTCTCTAGCAGTGATCCTACCTCTTTCAGAACTGCTATTATCAGCCCCTACCATCAAAAATCCCTGGGCGGAAAAATTTGGTTGCTTTGCGCCTTCCGTTAGTGCCCTAAGAGGGCGCTAATGGGGCGCAAAGCAACTAGCGCCTGGGCGCGGCACTGCCAACGCTTCCCGTGAAATTCAGCGGTATCTTCGGTGTTGCCCCCTGACTTACCACTGGACGCTATGTCCGACGAGGTCACGGGGGCCTACCTGCGGCCGGGGCGGCGCTAATTAAAGGCGAGGTGCCGGGCGGCCATTTTTGTTGCAGGCTGCCTGCCAGCACCTGCCCCCGTTGCCGTCCCCGGCCTCCTGAGCAGCACCCCCCTCCCCCCCCACGGAGTGCCGGCTGCGCTCCATGAGCCCGGCACTTCCCTTGAGTGCCGGGCTCTTTTGCTGGCACTCCGATCCCTGGTGGCCCAGCTGGGCCCCAGGTCATGCTGTGCTAGGCCCCTCCCTTTACGAAGGGGTGGAAAGCCTGCAGTATCGCGCTGCGGCACGTAGCGCCACAATATTCCTTCGCTGCGTCCCAAGAGGGAGGCAGGGCACTTCCAGTAGCACCCCGCTTCCCTCTTGGGGCGCTACTGATGAATTTCGGCTGCAGGGGCGCTAAAAGTAGCGCCCCGGCTAAGTTAGTGCCCCAAAGGGGGCGCAACTCAATTTTCCCCCCTGATCTCTTTACCTGTCTCTGTATTTCCAATTTTCCCATTCTTTCCAAAGTTCTGGAATGTGTTGCTTAACAACTGTGCTCTCACTTTTCCCAACACTCCCTATTCAAGACCCTTCAATTCAACTCCTGCCTTGCCCACAGCATTGAGAATGAACTGATCAAAGCCACCAATGATATCCTGTGCAATTGTGATTGTAGCTTGCTGTTTCTCTTTATACTCCTTGACCTCTCAGTTGCCTTCAATATCATGGACCTTTCCATTCTTCTGCAATGCCTCTACTCTGCATCCATGGTATTGCCTAATTCTGCCAATACCCATTGCATCAATAACATTACATCATCTCCAGTGACTTCTCTCCACAATCACCTCCCTAAGTCTCCATCCTCGGTCCCACCCTCTTCCTCATTTACATGCTAAATAAACCTTGGTAACATTATTAAGAAAACACCCAGCTCTACTTCCCTGCCTCCTCCATTACTCACAAGGCTATTGCTGCACTCCTCATCAGCTGCTTTTCTGACAGTAAGCCTGGATGAGCCAAAATTTCCTCTAATCTAACACCAGCAAAATCAATGTCATTCTGTTTGGTTCCTATCAACATATATACCGTGATTCTATCAACCTTCCCAGCTAGCACGTCAGCTGGTGTGGAACCTTGACATCTTGTTCAACTAAAAGCTAAGTTTCCTCCACCACGTCTACTCTATCACCAAGATCGCTTTCTTTTAGCACGGTCTGACTCTTCCCCAATGCTGCTGAGACCCCATTTCATGCCTTCATCATCTCTAATGTATTCCTAGTTAGCCTCCCTGCTTGCACCCTGTACAAAATGCAACTCATTCAAAACATCACAGTCTGAGTCCTCATTAGCACCAAGTCCTGCCTCCTCCATCACCCCTATCTTCTCCAAGCTCCACTGGCTTTCTGTGCCCCAGCACATTGACTTCAAGTTCCTTGTCCTCACTTTCAGATCATTGTATTGCCTTGTCCCACCCCACCTCACTGATCTCTTCCATCCATACAACTCCACATGCACCCTTCACATCTCTGATATTGTGTTACTCTGCTCCCTATGCTCCAACATTGGTGGCTGCTCTTTCAGTCACTAAACCCTGATCCTCTGGAACTCTCTCCCAGATCCTTCTATCTTGCCAGCTCTCTCCCTGCCTTCAAAAACTTACTAAAAATCCTTCTCTTTAACCATGCTTTATCCCACCACTCACTAAATGTTTTCATTCTTCCTCACTTTTTCCTTCTGCTTAGCAATGTAAAGTGCCTTAAGACGCCTCTCTATATGTGAGAAACACTATAGAAACATAAGTATTCTAGTTGTTGAAATGTAGTAAGTATACGGAATAGTAATAATTTATTCCAAGTTACATCCCTTTCCCTTTTCAATTTTGGTGTAGACGTGGATGCTGTACTGAGGTTGGGATTCAAGTAGATTGAGGTGTACTTTCAACTGGTCACTAATTTTAGTGGAAAAGCAAATATGAGAATAAAGAAGGAACATTGCTTTATACCCATGTCTACTTTTAGCTAAGATTAACAAACAAGAGGTCAGTATTCCTATTGTTTGGGCAGTGTAGAGGGAGTTTTACTTTGCTTTGCATCTAACTTATGCTTTACCTGATTTGTGGTTGTTTGATGAAACAATGGCCCAGAAATTCGTGTCGGGGGCTTCCCGCGGGTGCAAGCCCCCGGCCTACACTTACATTGCGCGCCGACAGTTGAGGCCTGGGCCTGCGTGGATTTCCTGTCTGTGGCCCGGTCCAGCTCCCGGCGCGCTGTACTTGCGTGATCCAGCGGCGTACTTAGTGCGATGCGTCGGCTGGGATCACGTGAGCACTGGGCAACCAATCGGAGGAGGGAAAAGTCCATTCATGAGTTTGACATAAGACCTGTGAAACTCATGAAAACTCCGGGCGCCCAAAACAGTACATAACCTTAAAATAATTTTTTTTTAAACATCACACTATTTAAATCAACTATAAATAACATTAAATAACCATTTAAAATAATAATTTAAATTTTTGAAAAAAATAATTTTATAAAAAATCAGAGCTAAAAATACACTTACCTTACTGTAAAGTATTTAAAAATAATAAACCTGTGGAAAAACTGTTCTAATTTTAATTAATTGACCACTTACCTTTTAAAATGAAGTCCTTACATCTGCTTTTTTAATGTGTAAAAAGTGGAGGCCTTCACGCACGGGCAAACCTGTCAAAAAAAAGGAAGTTCAACGCGCACACGCTGCCTCATACGTCGCACACGTTTCACCTCTTAACCCCTACTTTCAGGGGACCGGAAGTGCCATTTTCCCACGCATGCGCTGTGCATGCAAGAAACCGGCACTTCCATCGGGTCCACGCATGAGTACCCCGTGCGTACTCACGTGTTGGGACCCGAATTACTGGGCCAATGTATAGGGAGATTTACTCTGTATCTAATCCATGGTTAGACGCATTTTCATGAGGCGTTCATTGATTCCCACAGGAAATTCGGAGAGTTGGCTAACAAGTTCATTTTTGATGGCAAATCCAACTCCATGGATCCGGAGGTTTTCCGTTGGCTTCCCTTTCCAGTAGAATGTGCAACCCCCCTTCTCCTCCTTCAATTGACCTTCTTCTGCTAGTCAAGTTTCAGATAGGGCCGCTATATCAATGTTGCATCGTTTCAGCTCTCTGCATACGATGGCCGTCCTTCTCTCTGGTCGATCACTTGTTGCACTGTCTACTAGTGTCCGCACATTCCATGCTCCGAAGTTCAATTTTCTGTCTTTAGGACCGCATTTTGGTGACCCCTCTGGATGCGGTATTCCAGACAGGGTGTTATTGTGGCAGGCTATTTTGGGGGCACCTTTTCCAGCCCCCCTCCCTGTTCAGGATGAGCAGAGTGGATCCTAAATAGGGCTGCTCAGTCATGGATGTAGCTGCCGGGGGGCTCCCCTGCCTCGATCCAGGAGCCCGACGACTGAATCAGACACCCACCGCCTAGTGTGCCAGCTTGTGATTAGGAGCTTCCAGACCTCACAATCCTGCCCCCATCACCACTTACTGATCGCCACAGGACTTTACGCTGGCGTGTTGTAGAGGTAAATGTAGATCCCTCTGAAGGACGCCTGTGCGTGGTATCTTTTAGCGTGGGGTGGTTGGTGCACAGCCAGCCACCACACGATCCTTGACAGAAAAAGGGCCAGGGTCCAGTGGCAAGGAAAAACCGAGACGACTGGAGACCCCTCTCTGCTGCAGCCTTCTTCCGCCTTCACAGCCGTTGTGGTGCTTCTCGCAGCCCCTGAACCAAAGTGACTCAGAGTTACCACCGTCATCTGCCTGTTCCACCGTTGAGGACTTGGTATGGATCGCACTTCGTCTGGAACCTCCCCCTTGACCTTACCGCCTTGGGTGACCCTGCCAAGAGCTGTGCTCCCGACGGCATCACTCACAGGTTCATAAGTTCATGCAAGCCTCTCCACCACGACAAGGTGGCGATCCAAGGAAATCAATGAACGCCTCATGAAAATGCGTCGAACCCTATCCAACAATCAGATGGCAACAGTTGTGAGTGCTTATGCTCCCACCCTGGATTCGCTAGATGAAGTAAAGGAGATCTTCTATGCTGACCTGAATAAAACCTTGTCTGGTATCCCAAAAGATGATAAAGTCATTCTTCTTGGGGACTTCAATGCCAGGGTCGGTCGGGATTACCAACTATGGAAAGGCATCATAGGAAAAGAGGGCATCGGAAAGTCCAACTCAAACGGACTACTTCTTCTCACTAAATGTGCTGAGCACAACCTCATAATCACAAACACTTTCTTCCGACAAAAAAACAAGTACAAAACCTCCTGGAGGCACCCCCGCTCAAAATTGTGGCATCTCATTGACTATGTCATTGTACGGGCAAGGGATCGTCGTGATGTTCTGGTCACTAGGGCCATGTTCAGCACTGATGACTGCTGGACAGATCATCCTTATCCAAGCAACTATGTCCCTCAAACTAAAGCCCAAGATATGTGCTCAGAAGAAGCAGTTCCGGCCAAAATTAATGTCTTGAGGACACTACCATACAGCAGTGCTTTCAAGATTCCATCAGGCAAAGTCTTCCAAAGGAATACCCACATGACGCTGGAGAACATTGGGAACTGCTGAAAGCCACTATCCTCAACACCTCCCAGAACACATCAGGACTGGTTTGATGAGAACGACTCAGAAATTGAGCAGCTCATAGAAAGGAAAAGGAAAGCTTTTTGCGCTTGGCAAAACAACATCAGCAGCAAGGCCAAAAGAGAGGCTCATGCTAGAGTTAAGGCAGATGTCCAGCAGAGAATAAGGGAAATGAAGAACAACTGGTGGTCTCAAAAGTCCCTAGAAATACAACGTATGGCTGATACTGGGGACTCCAGAGGCTTCTTCAGTGCCACCAAGGCAGTTTTCGGACCAAGCTACCATGGCTTAAGCCCCTTACGCTCCAAGGACGGTTTTACTCTGCTCAAGGACAAGGAGGCAATTGACACAAGATGGAGGGAGCATTTTCAAGAACTGCTCAACCAACACAGTAGCGCAGATCTGGAGTCCATCAATCAATTACCGCAGAGACCAGAAAGGGAGGAAATGGGGGCACCCCCAAGCATTGTAGAAGTGCAGAATGCCATCAGGTCCATGAAAAACAAAAAAGCTGCCGGCTCAGATGGGATTCCAGCAGAAATCCTTAAAAAAGGTGGCCCTGAGCTCCTGACACACATACATGCCTTCCTCCTAAAAATATGGCAGCAGGAAGAAATTCCACAAGATCTCAGAGACGCTTTGATTGTTACTATCTTTAAAAAGGGGGGAAAGTCGGTGTGTGGTAACTACCGAGGTATCTCCCTTCTTTCTTCCACAGGAAAAGTGCTTGCCCGTGTCCTTGCTAACAGACTTTTGCCGTTATCTGAGGAGGTGCTTCCGGAGTCGCAGTGTGGTTTCTGACCATCCAGAGGAACAGCTGATATGATCTTCACAGCACGTCAATTACAGGAGAAATACCGTGAACAAAAGCAACCACTGTTCATAGCTTTCATAGACTTAACTAAAGCTTTTGACACCATCCACCGCCAGACTTTATGGCATATCTTGTCTAAGCTTGGTTGCCCCGATAAATTCATCTTAGTTCTGAGGCTGCTACATGACAACATGTCTGCAGCAGTTCTCAGCAGCAGCGGTTCTATTTCAGAGCCCTTTACAGTTGAGACAGGAGTAAAACAGGGCTGCATCGTTGCTCCAACCCTTTTTGCAGTGTTCATCTCAGTTATCCTCCATCTCATCAGCAATGATCTGGCCACCGGAATTCAAATCCTTTACCGTACTGATGGCCGACTTTTCAATCTCAACAGGCTTAAGGCCAAGAGCAAAGTCTCCATCACTACCATTATGGAGTTACAGTATGCAGATGATAACACCATCACAGCTCTTTCTGAGCATGATCTGCAAAACACCTTGAATGCTTTTTCCAGAGCCTACAAACTTCTGGGCCTCACCATGAATATAAAGAAAACCCAGGTGCTCCACCAGCCATCACCTAATCAGCTTGCAACTCCTCCCTCTATAAAGATTGATAATAACACCCTTGAAAATGTCAACACCTTTCCATATCTTGGTAGCCATTTATCCTCCAAAGCTGACATTGATTCGGAAATCCATCACCGCCTGAGTTGTGCAAGTGCAGCCTTTTCTAAACTGAGGAGGAGAGTCTTTGAAAATCATGACCTCCAAGTCCAAACTAAAATTCTTGTATACAAAGCCATCATCCTTCCCACCCTTTTATATGGAGCTGAAACCTGGACTACGTACAGTAGACATATCAAAGCCTTAGAGCAATACCACCAACGCTCTCTACGCAAAATCTTGAGGGTCAGCTGGGAGGACAAGCGTACCAACTGGAGTATACTTGAAGAGGCCAATATCTACAGCATCACTACGCTCATCATGCAGCATCAACTCCGATGGATTGGACATGTCATTCGCATGTCAGACTCACGTCTCCCAAAACAGGTTCTGTACTCCCAGTTGAAGGAAGGGCAGAGGTCTCCTGGTGGTCAAAAGAAGCGTTACAAAGATAACATCAAAGTAATCCTTAAAAAGTTCCACATCGATATTAATAACTGGGAGGAAATCGCACTGGACAGAGACAATTGGAGAAAATGCATCCACAACGGTGCCGCACTACATGAAAAGAATCTCCAGCGTGCTGCTGAGGATAAACACCAGCGCCATAAGGAGAGACAACAACTTAAGAAGACCCATACTCCAGTCACTACCAATAGTCTTATATGCCCACACTGTAGTAGAGTCTGTGGATCTCGGATTGGCTTCCACAGCCACCTGAAGACCCACAAGTAGATGACTGATGAAGGACATACCACACTCGAATTCGAGTGGTCGCCGATGATGATGATCTAAACCATGCTATAATAGAAACGACAGAATAGTGGATGCTTTCCTTTATATTTAACCCATGGTTTACCTGATGTGGCCATCCTTGATCCTAATGCTGACTGCTAAAAATAGAAAAATATTCAATTTCCCACTGAAATCCCTCAATCTTGATAAACACATAAATATAAATTGTTTAGACTTCCTGCATGTAGTTCATTTCTTGGAAACCCAGTTCATATTGATGTGTCAAAGACATTCCATGTGAATGGAAATAACCTGTGGCAATCAGCCTGGTATAGGACCTTTTACCTAATAGCTTTGCAATTTGGATCAACAATCTGTCATCTAATTGGAAAGTCAACTATCATTCAATAGTTGGAGTTAGAACTAACGGTAGCTCTGACAGCTCATCCACTTCCAGACACAACAAGCAATTATCCTCTGATACTGTGAATGTGAAACTTATGCAGCTTCTTGTATGCATGTACAAGATCTGACACTTTTTTTTTATTTGTTCATGGGATCTGGGTGTCGCTGGCAAGGCCAGCATTTATTGCCCATACCTAATTGCCCTTGAGAAGATGGTGGTGAGCTGCCTTATTGAACTGCTGTAGTCCATGTAGTGAAGGTACTCCCACAGTGCTGTTAGGGAGGGAGTTCCAGGATTTTGACCCAGCGACAATGAAGGAACGGCGATATACTTCCAAGTCAGGATGGTGTGTGACTTGGAGGAGAACTTGGAGGTGGTGGTGTTCCCATGCTGAAGATGGTTGGGCCTAGGACACTGCCGTAAGGAACTCCTGCTGCGATGTCCTGGGGCTGTAATGATTGACCTTCAACCACCACAACCATCTTCCTTTTTGCTAGGTATGACTCCAGCCAGTTGAGAGTTTTCCCCCTGATACCCATTGCCTTCAGTTTTACTAGGGCTCCTTGATGCCACACTCGGTCAAATGCTGCCTTGATGTCAAGGGCAGTCATTCTCACCTCACCTCTGGAATTCAGCTCCTTTGTCCATGTTTGGACCAAGGCTGTAATGAGGTCTGGAGCTGAGTGGTCCTGGCAGAACCCAAACTGGGCATCAGTGAGCAGGTTATTGGTGAGTAAGTACCTCTTGATAGCACTGTCGGTGACACCTTCCATCACTTTGCTGATGATTGAGTAGACTGATGGGGCGGTAATTGGCCGGATTGGATTTGTCATGTTTTTTGTGGACAGGACATTCCTGGGCAGTTTTCCACATTGTTGGATAAATGCCAGTGTTGTAGCTGTACTGGAACAGCTTGGCTAGAGGCGCGCTAGTACTGGAGCACAAGTCTTCAGCACGACAGCCGGGATGTTGTTGGGGCCCATAGCCTTTGCTGTATCTAGTGCGCACAGCCTTTTTTTGATATCACGTGGAGTGTATCGAATTGGCTGAAGACTGGCTTCTGGAGGAGGCCGAGATGGATCATCCGCTCGGCACTTCTGGCTGAAGATGGTTGCGAACGCTTCAGCCTTGTCTTTTGCACTCACATGCTGGGCTCCGCCATCATTTAGGATGGGGATATTCATGGAGCCTCCTTCTTCCATTAGTTGTTTAATGGTCCACCACCATTCATGACTGGATGTGGCAGGACTGTGGAGCTTTGATCTGACCCGTTGATTGTGGAATCGCTCCTGTAATAGGAGTCAAAATGAATCAGCAGACTTTCATTTGTGTATGCAAGCATAAGATCCCTGCAAGGTTTATTTCCAACATGTAAAGTAATAGATACTGTCAGACCATTGAAATACTCTTGTTTGCCTAAAACTTCACATATTCATATGTTTTTCTCATAGTGAATGTTTTATACTTTGCTTTTTATTTAGACTTGCGAACAAACAGGATAAAGCTGAGGCACTACCAGAGTTTGACATTATTGAGCAGATGTCCCTGGGGAAACTGGCCAATGAAAATAAATCCATCTGCCATATTGTAAGTTTCATCAAGTTTCTGTTTTGCTGAGATTCTACTCACTTTACTATCACCTCACAAATTCTATTAATGTTTTCTCCAAAAGTGTTAGGGTAGAATTTCCTTTGGATCACCCATCAGGTGCCCCTCAGGCACAGCATATCCAAGGTGCACTGCACCCATCAGAGAAGGGGAGCACACAAATTTGCTGCCCTGGGCCTTTTGTATGGCCTGGCATGTTCCGAAGGCAGGTCTGCCCCATGGCGGGGCCTAGTGCTTGAAAGCAGGGCAGGAAACAGGAGTGCAGCTGCTGACCTGAGAGGCCATGAGCATTGCTACCTTCTGGCTGCCCCCAAGACCCCTGTGGACCATCTAGTCTGCAGGGGTTCTGGCGCTAGCCCTATCACCTAGTTTCTTCAGGCACCCCTCTACTGTGGTGTCTAATGGTCCCATAAAGGAGAAGTGAGGCACTAGGTCAGGAATATCCCCTTCAGCTTCATTAGCATCATAACACTGCGCCTGCACCTACTTCTAGTGCAGGTCTGCTGACATGTGGGGTCACATGAGGACCATACGAATGACCTAATCCTATCAATCCAGGCGGGTTCAGGTCTGGTCAGATACAGGGGCCACAGGAAATTCAGCCTTACACTGTGTTATCATATGATATGGGCTAGCTTGTTATAATTAGTAACTCACAGGGCTGGATTTTTCCAACCTCGGTGGGTCCGTGGTGGGTGGCATGTGGGGACTCTGCATCTGTCTTGATCCCGGCCTCCAACAAGATTTTACATTAATAGGGCTTCTTAAGCCTGCCCTGCGAGGTTCTCGGCCAATTAATAGGAAGCGGGTCTGATGATGTCATTTGATGACGCATCATCAGCCAGTTTCCTTAAAGGGACCATGGCCAAATTGATTTTGACAGTTGTGCTGTCAGTGTTCTGCAGCATTGAGGTGCTACAAACATAGAAACATAGAAGATAGGAGCAGGAGTAGGCCATTCGGCCCCTCTAGCCTGCTCCGCCATTCAATGCGATCATGGCTGATCATCCAAGTTCAGTACCCGGTCCCTGCTTCTCCCCATACCCCTTGATCCCTTTAGCCTTAAGAAATATATCCAACTCCATCTTGAATATATTTAATGAATTGGCCTCTACTGCCTTCTGTGGTAGAGAATTCCACAGGTTCACCACTCTTTGGGTGAAGAAATTCCACCTCATTTCTGTCCTAAAAGGCCTACCCCTTATCCTTAGACTGTGACCCCTGGTTCTGGATTCCCTGACCATCGGGAACATTAACCCTGCATCTAGTCTGTCCAGTCCTGCCAGAATTTTATAAGTTTCAATGAGATCCCCTCTCATTCTTCTGAACTCCAGCGAGTACAAGCCCAATCGACCCAACCTCTCCTCATACGTCATCCCTGCCATCCCAGGTATCAGCCTGGTGAATCTTCGCTGAACTCCTTCCATGGCAAGAATACCCTTCCTCAGATAAGGCGACCAAAACTGCACACAATACTCAAGATGTGGTATCACCAAGGCTCTGTACAACTGGAGCAAGACAACCTTGTTCTTGTACTCAAACCCTCTCGCTATGAAGGCCAACATACCATTTGCCGTCTTAACCGCCTGCTACACCTGCATGCTTACCTTCAGTGACTGGTGCACAAGGACACCCAGGTCTCGTTGCACTTCCCCTTCTCCCAATCTATTGCCATTCAGATAATAATCTGCCTTCCTGTTTTTGACACCGAAGTGGATAACCTCACATTTATCCACGTTATATTGCATCTGCCATGCTTCTGCCCAATCGCCCAACCTGTCCAAATCATCCTGTAATTTCTCAGCATCCTCCTCACAGCACACACGCCCACCCAGCTTTGTGTCGTCTGCAAATTTGGAGATATTACATCTAGTTCCCTTGTCTAGATCATTAATATATATTGTGAATAGCTGGGGTCCAAGGACCGATCCCTGCGGTACCCCACTAGTCACTGCCTGCCACTCAGAAAAAGACCCGTTTATTCCAACTCTTTGCTTTCTATCTGCCAACCAGTTCTCTATCCAAGTCAATACCTTGCCCCCAATCCCATGTGCCTTAACTTTACACGCTAATCTCTTATGTGGGACCTTATCGAAAGCCTTCTGAAAGTCCAAATACACCACATCCACTGGTTCTCCCTTATCTATTTTACTAGTTACATCCTCAAAAAATTCCAGTAGATTAGTCAAGCATGATTTACCTTTTGTAAATCCATGTTGACTTTGTCCGATCCTGTCACTGTTTTCCAAGTGCTCTGCTATTACATCTTTTATAATGGACTCTAGCATTTTCCCCACTACCAATGTCAGGCTTACCGGTCTGTAATTCCCCGTTTTCTCTCTACCACCTTTTTTGAATAGTGGGGTAACATTAGCTACCCTCCAATCCATGGGTACTGTTCCAGATTCCATCAAATGTTGGAAGATGATCAGCAATGCATCTACTATTTCTAGGGCTACTTCCTTAAGTACCCTAGGATGTAGATTATCAGGCCCTGGGGATTTATCGGCCTTCAATCCCATCAATTTCCCTAACACCATTTCCCTACAAATACTGATTTCTTTCAGTTCCTCCCTTTCATCAGACCCTATGTTCCCCAACATTTCCAGGAGGTTATTTGTGTCCTCCTTTGTGAAGACAGAACCAAAATATGTATTTAATTGGTCAGCCATTTCTTTGTTCCCCATTATAAATTCCCCTGATTCTGACTGCAAGGGACCTATGCTTAACTTCACCAATCTTTTTCTCTTCACATATCTATAGAAGCTTTTACAGTCAGTTTTTATGTTCCCTGAAAGCTTACTCTCATATTCTATTTTCCCTTTCTTAATTAACCCCTTTGTCCTCCTTTGTTGAATCCTAAACACTGTCAAGCACTGCACAAAGGTGCACGGCTGCACTCAGGCTCTCCCATGACTCCCTCCACATGCTTATGGAGAGAGTCACAGCACACAGGGAGATTCTCTTCCCTTCCAATGGGCAGAAGAGACCTCCCCAGGAGACCAACGCAGCCCGTTTGCACATTGCACAGGAGGGCACAAGCAGAGATGTCATCAGGAGGACCTGGCTGCAGTGGCGCAAACCTTTTAATGATCTCAGTAGATCACGAAATGTTACTGCAAAGCCACACTCAACTACATCCTGCTGTGCCACTCATCACATCCCCATCACTCTGCCTTCCCTACCCTACTCCTGCACATCCTTACTCACACCAACTTACCTTACACCTCCACCCATCCCTCTCTATCTACATTATCACTTCCCCATCTCACTAGCCACTCCTCACACTCACCCTCATCCTTGTCCAATCATACCAACTAACAACACACAAGGGTAGACACTTGGATGTTTTATGCAATGTTCATGTAAAGTTTCTGTTAATTTGCTCTCAAACATTGAAATCTTTATTTTCAACACTTTGCCTTCTTGGACAGATCTGTGTGCACCTTTGGAAGTGGCTTAGGGAGTAGCAGTAAATGGTGAAACATAACGGTATTCCCCCCAGTGGTGATGAGTGTGAAAGGAATGACTTGGGCATTGTAGGGCTGCTTTATGGTGTTGGTGTGGGGTGGTCCCAACCTGGCACATCATGTGGCAGCCAGGGTGTACAGCAACAAGTGAAGTAAATCTGGCCATGGTGAGGCCATCCCTGGCCTCCCGGGCAGCAATGTGCTCGGGTGCTGATGCCCTGTGTCCTGTGCAGCACCAGGTGATTGCGGAGAAGGTTGGTGCTGTTGTTGGTGCTGCTGGTGTGCCTGGTGATGTTGGGGCTGATCTTGGTGGAATTCTGAGGACCAAGGTGAGATTTTTTCAAGGGCACCGATGCTGATGGAATAGCTGGCAGGTGAGGTTGAGATGACAGAAGTGATCTGTCAATGGTTAAAGAGGTTGCTTCAAGGAGGTGACACAGGATAGAGAGTTTACTCCAAACACTTCAAAAGTCCATAAAGCTGAAAAGTGTATTCCAAATCATGAAGGCTCCAGCCTCTAATATTGGAAATTGAACAGCTGTGAAATGGTAGCTTTTATACCACTTTTGCAGCTGTCACCTATTCACAGCAATGGAGAGTCATTGAGAACACGACACACTTACCTGATGTGATCCCCGAGCGCCGGGAACCTCGTAAAAAACATGGAAAAATCATTAGGACCTGGTAAAATGCTGCTTAAATACCTTTAAGCAGCTTCTTAAGTTTCTCAATTGCCTGACCCGCCATTTAGTGCCGGGTCTGCAAACCACAGGCAGAGCCGGCACTTGGGAAATTAACAAGGAGGCGGGTTCAGAGCGGACTTCCGCCCCACTGTCAATCACTGCCATTTTGACAGCAGACCCGCCTCCAAACTCGCACTCGCAGCGCCGGTAAGATTCTGGCCATGGTGTGCTGTTTTATATTTTTACACTCACCCAAAAACGTTTCATAGCATCTCACCAGAGAACCACTCCACATTATCCACATCATTTTAGTTCCCATTTAAGATTACAAATTGCATCTAACTCTTATTATCGCTATTGCCTAAAATGTGGTATAAACTGAATACATGTTCAAGAATCATGGATTGCTGTTGTCCATTTATCAGGTTAGTCAATGTATCTCATCATCTTATATCCTCTATACACATTAGAAAACTGGGAATGCAAAAAGTAACAAAACCACTAATAATAAAGAACCTCAAGGTTACTATAAACTTAATAAGTTGTTCTTAAATATGGATCTCTTCCAATGCCAATATAATAAATCTTTCATTTCAAAATGACACTTCAACCAGCCCAATGCAGTTAGCACAGTACAAATCCAATCTCCAAGGCAGAAAAAATAATTCTCAGCGAATACCATGAAATTAATTATTTACAGTGTACATACCTACGTTTGCATTGACATGATTTATTGGTTCTATGACTTGTAGGACAATTCATGATTTGCTTGCCTTCTTTCCCTGTAACCCTTGTGTATTCAGCTGCTCACTCAGATGGGTTTGGTTCGCATTCTTCTCATTACAGCCGCATGCCAGAGGGGGCAAAACTTGCAAAGACCGCAGCCCAGGTTTAAATATATAGGATGTTCTGGTGGCATTTGTGCTTGAGGGCACTAGGCTGCGAAGGGGGATATCTCATGTGTTTTTCTTCTGTTGTGTCATCTGGGAGAAAGATGCTCAGGGAGACCAGGGAGAGGAGTGCCACCCCAGGCCGTTCTTGTTAATAGATTGTTTCAGCAGGGCATTGGCAGAGTCCGAGGAAAAAGCTATCCACCGTAACAATGAAGGATGCAAAGAGGATGTAAGGCAGAATTTAAAACAAAATTATGAAGATAAAGAATAGGAAGTCATTTTTACAGACAAAAGCTACAACATAACACACAGGGAACTCCTTTCAATTATGGGTATGGCCTGTTTGTGAAGTAGAACTTGCAACAGCTTGGTGTTTGTTGTTCTGATGGTGAGCTCTCACCCAACATCAAACTATTGTACCAAACCACAATTATATGAATTCTCAGTGACTGTAAAAATTTTTAAGGAACCATGCTCGGCTACTTTGGACTACGCCGAAAAGAAACTAGACAAGACCATTTTGAAAGGGCTGCGGTGGCTCCTGCGTGCTATCGCCAAGGACTACACCGATCTGTGCACACGAGTGCTCCATGATGGCATGACACCAAAGAGCAAAGAACAGGAAAAGCCAGAGGGAGCACAGCCAATACGCAGGATGAAAGTTGAAAGGTAAAAATATTTGCGTCAGCTGTGGCTCAGTGGGTAGCGCTCTCTTGCCTCCGAGTCGGAGGGTTGTGGGTTCAATCCACTCCAGAGACTTGAACACATCAGTTAGGCTGACACATCAGTGCAGCGCTGAGGGAGTGCTGCACAGTCGGAGGTGCCGCCTTTCCGATGAGATGTTAAACCGAGATCCTGTGTGCTCTTTTGGATGGATATAAAAGATCCCATGGCTCTATTCAAAGAAGAGGAAGGGAGTTCTCCTGGTCTCCTGGCTAACATTGATCCCTCAACCAACGTCTAAAAAAACCACAAATGATCTGGTCATTTATTTCATTTCAGTTTGTGGGACCTTGCTATGCACAAACTAGCTGCTGCATTTCCTATGTTACAACAGTGACTATATTTAAAAGTCTTTATTGGCTGTAAAGCTTTTGGGACGTCCTGAGGTCAAGAAAGGTGTTATATAAATGCAAGTTCTTTATTCTTTCTTTCTATCTGAGAAAAAGCCATCAAGATTGAATATTCCCACCGACTCTGCACAGTCTCCCTCCCCACACACAACAATAACTTGCATTTATACAGCACCTTTAATGTAGTTGATTAACATCACAAGGCGTTTCACAGAAGGGAAATGGATTTCAAGCTGTAATATAAAGGTTAGGGGTGGTGACTGGAAACATGGTGAAAGAAGTTGGTTTTGAGGAGGCTTTTGAAGGTGGGGAGAGAGGTAGCAAGCAAAGGGATTCATGGAGGGAGTTCCTGAGAGCAGAGCGCAGATGGCTGAAGGTACTACCATTGCTGTTAGAACAAAGGTTGGAGAAAGTCCTAGCTCACCCATGATTTAATAATGGTTCAGCATTTTGACAGCATAGTGGTGGCTATAAAATCCAGGGTGGTGCCAGAGGGGATGGCTGGGTGTAATCAGACCAACTGTGCAAGCTGCAACCATGTCCTAAGGTGACTTCATGGGGCCAGAAAGAGAAGTTATTGCTAGAAATAAGTTGCCTAGGTTGGAATATGTAGGAGTGGAACCAAGCGAGGATGGATTCACAGAGGTGGACCACGGAGGGACGTGCTAGTGGATGATGGACTGATCAACATTTCCCACAGCATGGAGACGGTGAGGAGTACAAAAAGGGATAGTGGGTCTTCGTCACAGTCATTGTGGATCTCGGTGATAACCAGCACGGTCTTGGTGCCGTGGGTGGAAGACCAGCTAAAGGGACTCGAGGAGGAGTAATGATTACATGTTCAAGGACCTTAGACAGTAAAAGGGGGTTAGAGAGGGGGCAATAACTGGAGAGGGTGGAAAAGTTGAGGGTGGACATTTTGAGGAGCAAGGTGAGAACAGCAGTTTTGAAGGGGAGAGCAAGAGTTTCTGTGCAAAAGTTGCTATTAACGAATAGAAACATAGGACCGGGCCATTTAGCCCCTCGAGCCTGTACCGCCATTCAATTAGATCATGGCTGACCTATGACCTAGCTCCCTATACCCGCCTTTGCCCCATAGCCCTTAAAATCTATCAATCTCAGATTTAAAATTAACAATTGACCCAGCATCAATTGCTGTTTGCAGAAGAGAGTTCGAAACTTCTACCACCCTTTGTGTGTAGAAGTGTTTCCTAACCTGACTCCTGAAATGCCTGGCTCTAATTTTTAGACTATGCCCCCCTAGTCCTAGACTCCCCAACCAGCAGAATAACCAGAAACTGGGGAGGAATAGGTATTGAGTGTTGTAATAGTTCTTTAAAACTCATAAACCTCCTGCTCTTTTAAGATAATTAAGGCTGGGAAAAGTCAATAAGATGTGGATTCTGTTCCAGCCAGTGCTCTTCCTGGACAGAGTGGTTAGACAACCCCATCTAGTGGTCAGCACTCTAAGCAGGTCTCCATGTCACTGAGGTGCAGTTAAGAAAATGGATGAAGGATTGCCAAATGGCTCAATAAATACTTTATTTGGATGGATAACAAATTTTATTTTGCCCCATATTATATTAATGACCAATAATGAGAATAGTCTAACTATTGTCTTGAACTAGCTTTACCAGGGATGTCAGTCCTATACTGTGCAGTAAAAACCTTGGTTAACGGGCTATTGTTAGCTATTGACTTCGTGGGCCGTATATTCCGATCCCTATGGGTGTGTACGCGCTGTGTACACACCCGTAGGGACATCGGGAATGCTGGTTTCAGGCATGCCAAGCGCATGCGCTGAAAACTGTCTTTTCCGACCTGTCAAGAATGCTCTTGACAGACAAGACGCCTGCCCTGGAGAAGGGCCTCTGCGGGCGGATAGTTCCGCTTTCTGGAGAACCTCCGCCTGCAGAAAACCCTTAGAAATCTTACAACTGGTTTCACTCATTTATCATTTAAAAATACTTTAAAAAAGGTAAGTTTATTTTTAGCCCCGTAAAAAACTTTAATTATTTTTTTCAAAAAATTTAATTTTTGTTTAAAATATTTAATTTATTTTAATTTCAACGAATTTTAAAAATGTGATTTTAAAAACAATATTTAATGTTTTAATGTGTTTTTGGGGTGATCTCCATTCATATATTTGACAGGTCTATCTGTCAAGTGTATGAAGGGAGATTCCCTTCTTTGATTGGCTCCCCATGGCCCACGTGATCCCAGGGACGCTTGCGAACCGCATGGGCCTCTGGGATACGTGGGCCCTGCGCATTTCGAGTTTGGAGAGGCCCAGGAGCGGAAGTGTCCGGACCTCGGGAGCCCCCAGGTGAGTCCGTAGATTTTTTCCAGATCGGAGGCCTCCGCACGCAGAAAGCCTCCGATCAGAAAATACGGCCCTATGTGACACAAAAGTATGGGTTCTAGGAATTGAGGATGGCTTTTTTTTCTAATCTTATTGTATCATGACTTTTCCTCAGACAGACAATCCACTCCTCGACCCCAAAAAGATGCTATTCTGTAATCTGCCACTAGGAGGTGTATAAAAAGACTCCTGAAAGGGGTGACTACAATTTGTCCTCCATCCCTGTGGGGCAAGCAGCTGCTCGTTCATTGGCACTTCATTGTAGTAACCGCAGCTGAAATTAGAACTTCTGTAAAGCGAGCGTGTGGCGGATAGATTTGCCAACTCTGATTGGACGTATTCCTGGAAGTTTCATCACATGACTTCCTGCCCGGCTCAGTCAAACAGCCTGTCTTTCCATCTCCAATATTTTTATAACTAACAAACAAAACTGTACAAAAAAAAGTGATAAAAATACACAATTCTTTTAATGCCCCTATGTTTTTTTTCTAGGTTAGTCGAAGCAGTGTCCAGAAGATTAATGTTTAATTCCTGGAGACTCCGGGACAATCCTGGAGTATTGGCAACCCTAGTGGAGGATCATGTTCTACCATTGCATGATGTACTGTGCACTGCACGCTAAAGTTCAGAGTTGCTTTTAAAGAATACTTAGCATAAGGTCACATTGTCCAGAATATGTTGAAAACCTTAGTTATAAACATAAATTTATTCTCTGGTCATTTGCTTGTCATTTCTGAGACCAGGCACGAAAGCATAACTCATGCTGGCAGCCTCATACTCAGCATCCAGCCATGAAGGTTAGCTGCTGGATCTGTGAGTAAATGCACTGTGTGGTATGATACTAAAACCATACAGACTAGCAGGATCCCAGGTTCAGTCCCTGCTCTATGTTGAGATAACTGATCTCAGCCGAAGCAACAGTGGGGGTGCTATTATTGACCTCAGTGTCCCTATGCTGTTTTCAGTGAGGAAAGAGTTCAGTCAAAATGACATTATGGAAAAATAGTCCAACAGCACTCATTTTCCAGGTTCACACATAAAGTAGGCCACTTGAGGTACTGGAGGGGCACTGGAATCAGTGGGATCATACTGAACATCAGTCGCTACATTCAGAAGAGAGAGAAAATTGGGGGGGGCGTGAAGAAATAAGTTTCTTTTGCATAGAGTAGTTATAGAGAGGGGTTGTATTTGGCAAGTACTCAATGACAGCCCCAGCAAGCAGAGATGAGAGTTCCAGTCTCTAAATCCTGGGTTGACATCCAGTGAGGTACTTGTGCCTAATGGGGTAGAGTTGCAACCCCCCCTCCCCACCCATTGTATTGGTCCTCCTGGTAGTGGGTTGTGAGTCAGGCTAACGACCTGTCCACATAAAAACAGGGTCTTTATTATGAAACAACCCAGAGCGCAATCAACTGGATGTAAAAGCAGTGGAAGAAATGGTTTTCCTCATGTGCTGCTTGGTGCGGAAGAGAAAAGCAGAAGAAGAGACTGAATGATAAACCCATCACATGATTTTATCCGGGGGCAGTCATTTAATTGTGCAGAGACATTCTGTGTAAGAACTTAATATGGTGTCTAATTCAGAACACTTATCAGCTTGGGTTATGCTCCTGGCTTTGAGGAACATTTTGCAGAATATCCAGTAAGACATTGAGGCCTAGAAATTAGCTATAGCCCCGCCAGCTCGCTGGCGGCCAGAATTTACCGCTGGGCGCGAAGCCACTCGCGCCCAGCCGATATTCAGTTTCAGCGCCCAAAGTCGAGGACGGCCGCTGTTCAAGGGTGTGGCCGCCCCCGCTTGGGGCGCTGAAACTGAATATCGGCGCGCTAGTGGCCGCAGCGCCACCCGCAGCGGAGCGGCAGGCTGCGGTACTGCAGGCCTTCCTCCCTCTCTTAAGGAGGAGGTGCCTGCAGCAGCCGGAGCCCTGATCGCGAGTGCCGGCAAAAGAGCCCGGCACAACGGAGAAGTGCCGGGCTCCCGGAAACCAGCCGGCAATGCCGCGGGGGGGGGGGGGGGTGGGTGGAGGAGGCCGGGGAAGGAGGTGCGGGCAGGCGGCCGCCGAAAAAGCGGCCGGCCGCACCTCCACCTTAAAGCGCCCCACTAAGGCTGCTGTACAGACCCGGTCTCCGAATGTTATTAGCGGCCGCCACGGAAGAGGCGGCCACTACTGAAGATGGGGGTCGGGCCGGTGTCGGGGCGGTACCGGGGCGCTGCGCACACCGATGACGTCATCGGTGGCGGCGCAGCGCTAACGGCTACCGCCGCAATTAGCACGTCAATGAAGTTTGCCCGAAGTTTGCAGACTGGCGCAGAAGCCCTCTTTGGGCGGTAACTGGGCGCAAAGCCCACTGAATTTCTAGGCCTGACTCTTTTATTTCACAGGAAGAGACAGACCAGAGTTGGATTGGAGAAGCAAAAGATGGAACATCTTAAAGACCTTGAAGCCACACCTCACACAAAGATCAACCCTTTTAAGCGTATAAATAATGTCATCAATGCTCAGGTATGAAGATAAAGGTAGATTATCAGCTAAGTGCTGCACTGCAGGGTTTAGGTTTTTCACGTAGCACATTGGTTAATATATTAACATAATAATGTTTATGTAAAATTCCTTCGTATGCTATTTTAATGCAATAGTTAACCAGTTTACATACAATGTACAGAAACGGGCCATTCAGCACAACAGGTCCGTGTCGGTGCTTATGCTCCACACGAGCCTCCTCCCAGCCCTCTTCAACTAACCCTATCCATAACTTTCTATTCCTTTCTCTCTCAAGTGTTTATCTAGATTCCCCTTAATTCACCTCTACTACCCCTGTGGTAGCGCGTTCCACATTCTAACCACTCTCTGAATTCCCTATTGGAGTTATTAGTGACTATCTTATATTTATGGCATAAAAACAGAAAATGCTGGAGAAACTCAGCAGGTCAGGCAGCATCTGTGAAGAGAAAAACAGAGTTAACGTTTCAGGTCGATGACCTTTTGTCAGAGTTTTAATCTCCCCAACAATCATTGGATCATACACCACAGAAGGAGGCCATTTGGCCCATCATGCCTGTGCTGGCTCTCTGAAAGAGCTATTCAATTAGTCCCACTCCCCTGTTCTTTCCCCATAGTCCTGAAAATATTCCCCTTCAAGTGTTTATCGAATTCCCTTTTGAAAGTTATTATTGAATCTGCTTCCATCAACCTTTCAGACGGTGCATTCTAGATCATAACAACTTGCTGCGTAAAAAAAGTCTCCTCATCCTGCCTCTGGTTCTTTTACCAAGTGGAAATATCTACTCTACAACCCTTTCAGAATCTTAAAGACTTCTATCAGGTCACCCCTCAGGGGCATTAAAAATTGCACATAGGAGTATTTGTGCAAGTGTGGTTGATGGTGAGTTGAATAATGAGGTGACACACGGGTGCTACTGAACATTTTTGTATTTTGTTCCCAAAATCTCAAGGTAGATACGGATGAGGAAACCCACATGGCCCATCGTAGCTCCTCCATCCAGAAAGGTCTTACAGTCACTCCATCACAGCATCCAACTGTTACAAATGATTCCAAGGTTTTCATCTCAACTGCCTTACCTAGATGTCGATTCCATCTATTGATTGCTGTGTGAAGAAGAACCTCCTAACCAGTTTGAACCTGTGCCTCCTTGTTCTACTGTCATGGTTTTGGAATAGTGTTCCATGTTTATATTTTTATACCATTTGCTATCTTCTATAATGTCACATCTCAGTCACCTCCTTTCAAAGCTGAAAAATTCAGGTTTCTTCAGTCTTTCCTCAGAACTCAGTCATCTGATGGTCAGGATCAGCCTGTCTGGCTATTTTCTATAGCATCTCCAAGACTTGAACGTCCTCTATATAACAGCCTTATCATCACTTATTCCCCAGGTATTCTTAGAGATGATTGGGTGAATGAATGTCTTATATCCAGAAACTTGTGGCAGTAATCAATACCTATTTCCAAAGGTTAAATTTGCAATCTCTCAGCGTAAATGGAAGCTTATGTTTTATTGCAAACTTATTCTGTTGTAAACTTAATACTTATATTGTGTGAGGCATTTTTACGCTATGTATCAGGAATGCACTGCCTGGAAGGGTGGTGGAAGCAGATCCAATAGTGACTTTCAAAATGGATTTGGATATATACTTGAAAAGGAAAAATTTGCAGGGATATGTGGAAAGAGCAGGGCAATGAGACTAATTGAATAGCTCTTCAAAGAGGCAGCCCAGGCATGATGGGCTGAATAGCCTCCTTCTGTGCTGTATGATTCTGTGATATTCGCCATTAGGATTCCTTACAGAAATTACACAGTTACATACTAGTACACTGGGTTGCAGCTTCGCTCTTGTGCTTCCATCAATCTGTTGAAAGGAGGTGCAGAGTGAAAAGCAAGTGCTTTCCTTTGGGAAGGGAGAAAAATCAGTAGCGCAAGATTCCATTCTTGCACATTTTCTGACAGGCAATTAGGGTGACAATGGGATTAAGGATTGGGAGGAGGCTGCCCATCCATTGCAAGAGCTGATCTATGTTATGGGATATAGGGGGACCTCAAAAAGTGAGAAAATGTAAAATTTGCCAAAAATTAAAAAAGTCTGATGTTTATAATTTTCTGATATGAGGGTTTATTTTTACTTCAGGTGATGGTGATATTTTTGCAAGTCCCTTTGATGATAAATTCATTGGATGGGGTACAGTGATGCCACTCACATTCAGCTCTCAGCTGGACACTAAGAGGGATATATTCCACTGCTGAGGCCACAGTGAATGTGCATCACACTGTGAAATTGTAATTCTGAATAATTCTCCATTTTTATTGTAAACAGAATGAAGAAAAAATCAAGAACGCATTTGTCACTAAGAAGAGAAAGAAGAAACTCAAGTTTGGTGGAAGCAATCTGAGTTTGGCTGGAACCAGTGGATTACCTGGTGGAAGCAATTCCCCCTCAGACATGAGTATCAATACACTTGTATCCTACAAAGGGAGGAGTGAGAGAGGTGAAGGAAGTGCCCCATGGCTTACTCAGCTGGACAATTCTCACCAAGCAGAAAAGAACACACTGATGCCAAGCTCTGCGAACGCAGAAGCCAACACAGGTATAATAGGAATCTAGAGAAAAAGGCCTTTTATAAAACAGGAGTATGACTCTCCCTCTGTTATGTGAAATCCTACGTAATGGCGCCGGGTTCACTACATTAAAATTTTATAAAATTTTTCAAACTTGAAGAAGCTTGGTCCTGAGAAATTCTATACAATGGGAGGAACTGGGAAGTGGTTTGCTCCTTCGGAATTTTCCAGAATGGACAGTAAATTGATCAGTTGGAAATCAGTTGGTAATAACTTAATCAATTGGGAAGATTTGAATTTATGTAGAATTTTATTGTGTCTCTCAGAAGCATTTCAAACAGGACTGTTACGTTGGCAAATACAGAGCAGCCATTTTGCACTCTGCAAGTGTACTGGCCGCGCTAGACGTGCTCCTATCTAGCTATCCAGCAAGTTAAACACTCATTCATAATAATTCCTCGTGAAGCCATTTCGCTGTTTGAAGCTTTACTTGAACAAATTTGTGAAACTGTAAACAAAGACAAAGTATGTTTTGTACATAAACTGAGTATGATACATTCGATATTACATAAGATATAAACATATTTACAACAGTAGAATAGACTAATTGTATAACTAACTAACATTTGAACTAACTTCTGTAACTATTAAATATTAACCTTTTACAAACATAGTATTATCAAAATATTACTCTGACAACATTGCTATTATGCTAAGAACTAAAGATACTCACAAATATTGCGTTTGGCCTAACATATGAAGTCAGATTACACTGGATTGAATCCCTCATGGAATTCTCCATTACTTAAGTCAGGTTCTTCCTGGTAAAACTGCTTCCTGGGGTCAACAGGAAGAAAGGTAAGCAGGTCAAATGACCTCTCACAGGAAGAAAAGTCAGATGACCTTTCCAGCATACAAACTGTTAACACAATAACCGCCACCAGAGGGTGCTATCTACACACATAAAATGTTCAGAATGTCCATCGGTCCAGAACAGCAAGATTCCACAAACAGCATCGAGACGAATGACCAGTTACTCTGTTTTTGCTGGTGTTGGTTAAGGGAAGAATCTTTTTTCCAGGATACAAAAAGAACTCCCTACTCTTCTTTAAATAGTGCCACGTGATCTTTAACATTTTGACCCAAAATAGTTTCTGCTCACTTCTGACTCACTGAATTTATTGAAGCATTTTCTGTATAGCCCTCAATTCTATATGTTGCAACATTCTATTTGAAGATCACTTCCATTTGCTTATACCTTTAACATTCACCTAATTGGGGCCTTGTTTTAATTTGCCTTTGACACAATTGACCACACCATCCTTGTCTAACGCCTCTCTTCCATTGGCCAGCTGGGTGGGACTGCCCTCACCTGGTTCCACTCTTATCTATCCAGTCATAGCCAGAGAATATCTTGCAATGACTTCTCTTCCCACCTGCACATCGTTACCTCTGGAGTCCCCCAAGAATCTATCCTTCGCCCCCTCCTTTTTCTCACCTACATGTTGCTCCTCGACGATATCATCTGAAGACATGTCGTCCAGTTCCACATGTACACTGACGACACCCAGCTCTACCTCACCACCACTCCTCTCAACCCCTCCAATGTCATCAGACTGCTTGTCCGAAATCCATTTCTGGATGAGCCACAATTTTTTCCAGTTAAACATTGGGAAGACCAAATCTATTGTCTCCTTCTCCCATCACAAACTCTGTTCCCATGCCACTGCTTTTCTTGATATATATTAATGACTTAGACTTGGGTGTTGTAAGCTTTTTATTTCGACCAGCATTAAATTGACAGCAAGACCAATTCTTTTGAAACGATTTGGAATAAGTTTATTAAACACATACACTCATGCACATCAAAACAATAGCCTACTGGTATTAATGGACTCTACTCAATTACAACTCATAAGGTAATGGGTTAGATTTACACAGACTGGTACTTCCCTGAGTCAAGCAATGCATGCAGCCTTTTTCCTCGCTTCTTGGTCTGGTCTGTAGAGGGAGGGCTTCTTGTTTTTCCGCGTGGTCATCCAGAGAGAGAGAGAGAGCAAGAGCCTTTGGGTTCCTTGTTTTATATCTTTTTAAGTCCATTGTCTCTAGTCTAAGTTGCTAAGACCCCAGGATTGGGTCTTAGTTTCATGGCAGTTCTTGATTGGCTTTCCTTTGAACATGTGTCTGTCTGCAGTGGCTGGTGCCATTTCTTGCTTAAGTTAATTGTTTGTTGACACCTTTTAATGGCTCTTGAGTTTCGATGGTGAGTTTCGATGGTGTCTCTGTGGGGGGGTTATCCTTTTATGCAGGTTTCCTTTGTTAAGTTTTGCGCCGTTGCCTTACCCAGGGGAGATCCATACACATCAAATTTATCTTTATTACATACATCTTATATTAATAGTCTCAAGTCCATCACACATACAAAACATATATTTTTATTCTTACAGTGTACAGGGCACAATTTCAAAATTTGCAGATGACACAAAACTTGAAAGTATAGTGAACAGTGAGGAGGAGAGTGATAGACTTCAGGAAGACAAACAGGCTGGTGAAATGGGCGGACACATGGCAAATGAAATTTAATGCAAAAAAGTGTGAATACATTTTGGTAGAAAGAATGAGGAGAGAGCATATAAACTAAAGGGTACAATTCTAAAGGGGGTGCAGGAACAGAGAGGCCTGGGGGTATATGTGTACAAATCGTTGAAGGTGGCAGTTTAAAAAAAAATATTTGTTCATGGGACGTGGGCATCGCTGGCAAGACCAGCATTTATTGCCCATCCCTAAAAAGTGGTTAAAAAAGCATACGGGATCCTGGGCTTTATAAATAGAGGCTTAGGGGGCAATTTTGCCAGCCCTGGGGAGGTGGGTATGGAGGCGGGACTGCCAGGAAAATGGCAGAATTTGGGGGCGGGTGCTCAACCGTTTTTCTTTAGGAAATATGCTTTGCACCCAGGAAATACATCATCTGTATAAAGTAGGATTGATTATGCATATCTGAGATGCCAGTATTGCTCAATGATGATGCAGGAGATTCCAGGAACATTGGCTAAAAGCAGCTTGGGTGTACAATGCTATTGCAGGGATTGATTTGTTGTGCTTACCTCAGGCCTCTTAATGGATGTTGAACAAAGTATCCCATATAGCAACAGAAAATTCTGGAAAAACTCAGCAGGCCAGGCAACATCCGTGGAGAGAAAATAGAGTCAACGTTTCGGGTCAAACCCTTTGTCAAGACTGGAAAGGCACAGGAAATGAAATAGATTGAAAGGCCAGGCTGGGAGAGAACAAAAGAGAAGTGAAGAGACGTTAAGAGGTATTCAAAACGAGACGAGATGGTGATAGGACTAGTGGAGACAAAAGACGGCTCTAGATTAGGTGTGAAATGTGCTGGCAGAATGGGAGACAGCTGCCATGTGGGAGAAAAAAAAGGGGGTGAAAGGGCCAAAACAAAGGTGTGGATAAAAAATAAGTAAAAATGTAATGGGGGCCGAGGTTATGATCTGAAATTGTTGAACTCGATATTGAGTCTGGAAGGTTGTAAAGTGCCTAACCCGGAATCAATATCGAGTTCAACAATTTCAGATCATAACCTCGGCCCCCATTACATTTTTACTTACTTTTTATCCACACCTTTGTTTTGGCCCTTTCCCCCCCCCTTTTTTTTTCTCTCCCACATGGCAGCTGTCTCCCATTCTGCCAGCGCATTTCACATCTAATCTAGAGCCGTCTTTTGTCTCCATTAGTCCTATCACCATCTCGTCTCGTTTTGAATACCTCTTAATGTCTCTTCACTTCTCTTTTGCCCTCTCCCAGCCTGGCCTTTTAATCTATTTCATTTCCTGTGCCTTTCCAGTCTTGACAAAGGGTTTGACCCGAAACGTTGACTCTATTTTCTCTCCACGGATGTTGCCTGGCCTGCTGAGTTTTTCCAGCATTTTCTGTTGTTATTTCGGATTTCCAGCATCCACAGTATTTTGTTATCGTGAAGTATCCCATAGTCCTGCTGAGGATATTCATTTATTGGGTGGTATGGTGGGATGGAAGGTTGGTCTGCATAGTGTGAAGAACTTGCATATCTCATAGGAGGTGAAAAATTCTCTCTGACTATATTCGATTCAGACTGATAGTGATTGATAAAGAAAGTTACGTTATTAATCATTGTTAAAATGCCACTTTGTTCCTTTAGGTTATAAGATTTCATTAGACCACTGTGTTAACATAAGTACTGTGTTCTATGTGAAAGATGAGGCTTACTGAGCACATGTATTCAAAAATATTTAATTTCCCTTTAAGATGCTTTTAATGTCCTTTATTTAATTATATATATGAAAATAGAGTTTGACTGGTGCAGTATTATACTCTGCAGTCTCAAATCTGTTAGTGTTGTGCAGAAATTAACCACCAGAGGGCAATTATCCACAGTGACTGAGATCACACGGAATCCTAAGGGGCGATTTTGCCAGCCCTGGGGAGGCGGGTATGGAGGTGGGACTGCTGGGAAAATGGCAGAATCTGTAGGCGGGTGCCCAACCCGCCTCCATGCCATCTTGCCAGGAGGCGGGTAGCCATCCTGCGCCGGGTCCCGTCTCCTTGGAGGCGGGAAGGGATTAAAGCCTATTGACTGCCTGTTAACAGGTAGTTCACAGGCAGAAAATAGGATTATCCCCTTTTTGCCCTCAGAAGTGCGGGCTTCCCGAAGGCTCCAAAACCCGCCAGCTCAGTGAGGCAAGTACTGGGTCTGTGGGGGTCGGGTGAAAAAGTGTGATGTGAAGGTAAGTGATGGGTGCAAGAGTGGAGAGGTGAGTATCTGAGGTAAGTGCAAAGTGTTAGTAAAAGTGTACATACCTTTGTTTCTCCCTGCAGGCTTCAGTCGGTGTGTATGTGGAGAGCCTTGGACCTCCGTGTTGCAGATGAGAGATGGCCGTTGCATAGAAACATAGAAGATAGGAGTAGGCCATTCGGCCCCTCGAGCCTGTTCCGCCATTTAATGAGATCATGGCTGATCATCCAAATTCAGTACCCTGTCCCTGCTTTCTCCCCATATCCCTTGATCCCTTTAGCCTTAAGAAATATATCTAACTCCTTCTTGAATATATTTAATGAATTGGCTTCAACTGCCTTCTGTGGTAGAGAATTCCACAGGTTCACCACTCTCTGGGTGAAGAAATTCCTCCTCATCTCAGTCCTAAATGGCTTTCCCCTTATCCTTAGACTCTGACCCCTGGTTCTGGACTCCCCCGCCATCGAGAACATCCTTCCTGCATCTAGTCTGTCTAGTCCTGTTAGAATTTTATATGTTTCAATGAGATCCCCTCTCATTCTTCTAAACTCTGGCGAATAGAAGCCCAATCGACCCAATCTCTCTTCATACGTCATTCCTGCCACCCCAGGTATTCGCCTGGTGAATCTTCACTGCACTCCCTCCATGGCAAGAACATCCTTCCTCAGATAAGGTGACCAAAATTGCACACAATACTCAAAGTGTGGTCTCACCAAGGCCCTGTACAACTGCAGCAAGACATCCTTGCTCCTATGCTCGAATCCTCTCGCTATGAAGCCCAACATACCATTTGCCTTGTTAACCGCCTGCTGCACCTGCAACTGCCATCTAATTTCTGTAAAAGAAAGAAGCTTGATCAGCAAACTACAAAGAATGTCACTGTTTGACAGCTTCACAGAGCTGTCAAATGATGACAATTCATCTGTCAAAAATTTTTGACAGATGAAACGTCATACGTTGACGTTCTCTGCAACCGTCTTTCCCTTAATTGGCCTGCTAAGCCCGCTGGGTGGACTTAACAATGTCAATCAAGGGAAAATAGTGTGGGTTGCCCACAAATTGATGGAGGCGGGACATCGACCCACCAAGCAGCAGTCCCGCCTCCAACGCGCCTCCATTAACAAAATCGCCCCCATAGAGTACAAAAGCAAGGAAGTTATGATGAACCTTTATAAAACACTGGTTCGGCCTCAACTGGAGTATTGTGTCCAATTCTGGTCACCGCACTTTAGGAAGGATGTGAAGGCCTTAGAGAGGGTGCAGAAAAGATTTACAAGAATGGTTCCAGGGATGAGTGACTTCAATTACATGGATAGACTGGAGAAGCTGGGGTTGTTCTTGTATTAGAGCCACCTGGTGGACTACTGATTTTTTATATAATAATAAAGCTATGTACAGTACAGTTCTTACCAGAAGCCATGTTGTGCTGTTGTATATATATGCTGTGTCTCAAGATATCACAGAATTGGTGATGAGGATGCGATTGCGGATTCCCTAGCTGAAATTTTTGTTGGAGGATAATCCTGCCAACTGATGGAGGGACTGTTAGAGGTAATTCATTTTGCAGAAAAACTTAAAAATCCAAGGTAAATTTTGAGCACACGTGGCTGAACTGTGAACATTGCCAGAGTCCAGGTGGCCACGCCTATGGGAATAATAGTGCGCTTGGGTGAGTTCCATCGTAACCGAGAGACTTTTGGGGTGTATATGGAGCGGCTAGAAATGTTTTTCACCACGAATAGTATTGTCAAAATCCCCGACGATGTAAACAGTAACTGGGCAGTTTTAGAAATGAAACGGGCTATTTTTTTGACTGAAGCAGACCCCGAGGTGTATGAAACCCTGAAAAATTTGCCAGTCAGTTTACTCTTCAAGGACACGGCATTGAAGGAGATCCTAACCAAGTTAGAACAGCACTACAGTTCTGAGCCCCTGGAAATTGCTGCAAGTTATTGTTTTGGAACACGTGATCAATTAAATGACGAGGGTATCAGCAAGTACATTGTAAATTTTAAAAAGCTGTTCATTCACTGTCATTGTGGAAACTTTCAGGACCAAGCTTTGCGTGACCGCTTTGTTTGTGGGTTGAAAAATGAACGTATCAGAAGTAAATTGTTAACAACCCCTAACTTGACTTTTGACTTAGCTATGTCGATGGATATGGCCAACCGATACTCCCGAGAGTTCCGTGCCATTTCAAGTCATTAGACAACCGAGGTGAATCGGCTGCAGGCTAAAAGTAAAAGGCAGTTGGGCCCCAAGGCCTCAGCAATTGGCCAAGGTAACAGTGCATTGAAGTTGTGCTATCAGTGCCTGGGACAACACATCACTCAAAGCTATCCATATGTAAAGGAGAGTGTTTCTACTGCAAGAAAACAGGGTATCTTGAGAAGGCATGCCAACAGAAGAGTAAACTGACTGGCAATGCTAGAAGTAGAAATCGCCAGACACTACATACCATTGAGGAGAAGCAGCAGGACGTGGAGTTTCTGGAGATTCACGTCATCAGGAACACGAAGGTATCTAACAGTGATTCACGAGGTATCATCATCCAAGTGGATGTCGCAGGAACCAGGATACCCATGGAAATCGGCACTGATGCATCCGTGAGCATAATACCGGAATCACTATATCGCGACAAGTTCCGTGATTATCGACTAGAGAAATCGAAGGTAGAGCTATGAGGCTACTCAGGAGAGCAAATCCCTGTAGTAGGAAGTGTCACCATACCAGTGAAATACAAGGATCAGTGTCAGAGCTTGCCTCTCAGTAGTGGCAGGAGACAAGCCTGCCTTGATAGGTAGAAATTGGTTGGGATCACTGAAGCTGGATTGGAATGAGATTTTTCATGTGGAAGCAAAATTTGCGTTGAAAGATGATGGGCTAAAAATTCGGTTTCGCCGCGCCAGGTCTTTAGTGCCCGAAATTTTGCGCTGGCCCGGATTCCCGTAGCGCCCGCCTGAAATTCAGTTGCGCCGGCCCAAGACGGAGGCGGGCGCTATTGCAGGGTTTGGCCGCCTCGTTTGGGGCGATGTATGTAAGTTTCAGGCGTCCAGCTGCCGCTGCGGCACCCGATGCGGTGCGGCAGGCTGGGGTACTGAAGGCCTCCTCCTTCTCTTAAGGAGGAGCTGCCTGCAGCCGTGAGTTCGGCGCGGGACTCCCCCGGCAAATGAGCCCGGCACCCCGGAGAAGTGCCGGGCTCGTGGGAGTCACACATCAATGCCGCGGGGGGGTGGTGCAGGAGTCCGGGGAGGGAGGCGCGGCCAGGCGGCCGCCGGGAAAGCGGCCGGCCGCCCCTCCACCTTTATGCGCCGGCCTTTCAGAGCTGCAAGGCACCGTTTTACAAACGCTGTTTGCGGCTGCCACGGGCGAGGCGGCCGCAACTGAATTTGGCCATCGGGCCGGAACAGCATTGCAACCGGGGCGCTGCGCACACCGATGATGTCATCGGTGCCGGCACAGCGCTACCGGCTAACGCCGATGTTAGGGTCCATTTGAATTTCGGGCGATAAAAAACTCCAGGCGCAAACCACTTTATAGCCAATAAGTGGGCGCAAACGCGACTGAATTTCTAGGCCGATGTCATCAAGCAGTATCCAAAGGTGTTCAGCAAAACGGGCAGTCTGATCCAAGACTTCAAGGCGAGTGTCTGAGTGCAGAAGGACGCAAGACCAGTTTACTGTAAGCTACGTCCTGTACCATATGCATTCAAGGAGAAAGCTGAGCAAGAACTCAAAAGACTAGAAACTGAGAACAATGGCCCAGAAATTCAGGTCCCCACGGGTGAGTGCCAATGGAAGTGCCGGTTTCGTGCATGCACTGCGCATGCGCAGGAAACTGGAACTTCTGTTCTCTTGAAAGAAGGGGTTCAGAGGTGGAACGCTTGCGCCAGAGAGGCAACGCGTGCGCATTGAACTTACGTTTTTTTTCCAGGTTTTTCCGGGAGGGTAAGTCTCCAGGAGTTACACATATAAAAAGCAGGCGCAAGGCTTGCTTTTAACAAGGTAAGTGGTGAATTAATTAAAATTAAAACATTTTTTCCACAGGTTTATTATTTTTAAATACTTTAAAGAAAGGTAAGTTTATTTTTAGCCCCGTTAGAAAATGAAATTTTTTTCAAAAATTTAAATTATTTTTTAAAATAGTTATTTTATATAATTTATAGTTATTTTAAAAAGTGATGTTTTTTAAAATTTATTTGAAGTTTTAGTGATGTTTTGGGTCTTATAGTATTTATGGTTTTGACAGCTCTTCCTGTCAATTTTATCAATGCTACCATTGGCTCTCCATGGCCCACGTGATCCCAGGGGACGCATCGAACTAACTGTGCCCCTGGGGTACGCAAGCACTGTGCGCCGGCAGTTGGAGCAGGCCCAGGATCGGAATCCCACGTGGGCCCACAGCTCAATGGCCGGCGCGCTAGGTAAGTGCAGGTCGGAGGCTTGTATCCGCGGGAAGCCTCTGACCCGAATTTCTGGGCCATTATTTCTAAGGTAGATCTGAGTAATTGGGCTACACCCATTGTTGTTGTACCTAAGTCAGATGGTAAGGTAAGGTTATGTGGTGATTATAAGGTAAACATAAACCAGGTTCTAGAGTGTAATCTACCCAATATGTTGCCAAATGTGGAAGATTTGTTCACAACGCTGACAGGTGGTCAGATCTTTTCAAAGATAGATCTAACAAACGCCTACCTACAACTTGAGTTAGATGAAGAGTCCAAGTCATGCTTGACTATAAATACTCACCGAGGCCTATATCAGTTCAATAGGCTACCATTTAGAGTGTCTTCTGCCCCTGACATATTCCAGGGGGTGATGAATCAAATTTTGCAAGGGATTGAAGGGGTAGTGTGTTATTTGGATGACATAGTCATTACAGCACCAAACAGGCCAATCCATGATGAGGTGTTGAATGAAGTGCGCAAACAGCTAGAGAAGCACAGAATACGAGTGACAGCTCACAAGTGAGAGTTGTTTCAAAACTCAATGGAGTACTTAGGGCATGGAGTAGACAAAGATGGTTTACATCCAACCAAGAGAAAGCTGGATGCAATCAGAAATTCACCTACTCCCAAGAATGTCTCTGAACTTCGATCATTTTTGTGTCTTGAATTATTACGGAAAGTTCCTCCCAAACTTGGCTACATTGTTACATCCACTGAATGAGCTGTTGAGAAAACAGGTCCCTTGGAAATGGTCAAAAGTATGCGACACAGCATTCAAAGAGTGTAAAAGCCAGTTAGTAGAAAGTACCATGTTAGTTCACTATGATGTATTTAAGGGGATCAAGCTAGCATGTGACGCCTCTCCGTATGGAGTTGGGGCAGTGATTTCTCATGTATTAGATAGTGGGGAGGAGAGACCAATTGCTTTTGCTTCTTGAACCCTCCGTGCCAGTGAGCGGAATTATGCACAGATTGAAAGGGAAACTTTGTCATTGATTTTTGGGGTCAAGAAGTTTCACAAATACTCGTTTGGTCATAAGTTTACCATAGTTACTGACCATAAGCCCCTGACAGCAATCCTCCATCCAATGTCCCCAGTTCCAACCCGTATACATATGACATTGAGGACAGTTGATCAGCTGATCACAGTCATACTGAAGCTATATCCAGGTTGCCATCCCCATCACAAGTTACACCCAATAAGGAGGAAATGTTCTATTTCTCATACATTGATGAGCTGCCAGTCACAGCTGAAGATATTGGTAGGGCAACCAAACGTCAAAGCTGTATGATTACATAGCAAATGGATGGCCAAACCAGGTATCAGAGGAAGATATCCATCCATACTTCGTTCGTAGGAATGAATTGTCAGTGGATAAAGATTGTATCATGTTGGGAGCAAGAGTGGTTATCTCAAATAGGTTCAGGTCTAAATTGTTCCGAGATCTTCATGACCAGCACTTGGGATGTGCTTGACCGAGAGCTTTACACACAGTTACTTATGGTGGCCAGGTTTAGATAAAGAGATAGAGTACATAGTCAGTCAGTGTACAACATGTCAATTGGTGAGCAAGAAACCACCATCAGTACCATTACAGCCATGGAAATGGCCTCCCAGAGTGTGGCAAAGGTTACATGTAGATTTTGCTGAGTTAGAAGGACAGCAATTGTTCATAGTGATAGATAGTCACTCAAAGTGGGTAGAGGTGTTTCCGGTGCGGATAATAACAACAAGCAAAACACTAGACAATTTGCGAAGATTGTTTTTTTCATACGGCCTCCCAGAAGAAATTGTGTCTGATAAGGGGCCGCTATTTTGTTAAGAAGAGTTCACATAGTTCATGAGCAGAAACGGTGTGAAACATACCAAAGTTCCACCATACCAACCTGCTTCAAATGATGCAGCAGAGTGCACAAATTGTTAAACGTGCCCTCATCAAGCAAATGTTGGATCCAAATCCAAAGAAATGTTAGTTGTCGTTGGACCACAAACTGGCAAATTTTTGATTACCTATTGGAATACTCCTCATACCACTACTGGTAGAAAACCAGCAGAGTTGTTTCTCCAATGACAGCCACGAACCGGGTTCTCGTTGTAAAGCCAAACTTGGCACAGTTCGTAGAAGAGAAACAATCAAGGCAGGAAGAGAGTCATGATGAAAGTAGAGTTAGAGAGAGGAGTGTGAAGTTGAACCAGAAGGTTAGAGTGAAGAACCATCACCATAAATGGTTAAAGTGGTTACCAGGAAGAGTAGTGAAGATATGTGGCCCTCGCACATAATTGGTCAAGATGTTTGATCATGGAAAGGTTAGGCGTGTTCACATTGATCATATCTTACCTACAGATGTGGAAGGAGTTGAAATCTGGGATGATTCAATTTATTCTGATGAGTCAGATAGTCTTGTTACAATTAGAGTACCAGTAGCAAATCCTACATCAGACGTACCAGAAACAAGTCCAAGACAAAGTCAGAATTTAAGTCTGAGCCCGAGTCAGGCAGACAAACAGTTTGAAAGTGTAGAGTCCAAATGTAGATCAAGTTCAGCCCTTGGAGAAAAATTATCCGCAGGCTCAGCCTAGAATGAGTCACAGTCCTACAACAAGATCTGAAAGTTCTGTTCAAGAAAGAAGGTATCTTCTTCGAAACAGAGAACCAGTGGTTAAGTTTAATCTGTAAATATGGAAAATAAGTTCATATCTTTTTTTGTTTTACAGAATTCTAGTGTAGAATTTGGAAACATAAAATGGGTTCCATTTGAGAAATGTATAACAAGAGCTGTGTATACCATGCAAGTCATGTACAATGATTATTTGCTAATATTAACTTCTTCAATAAGGAGGGAGATGTGTAATAGAGCCACCTGGTGGATTACTGATGTATATATAATAATAATAAAGCCATGTGCAGTACAGTTCCTACTGGAAGCCATGTTATGCTGTGTCTCAAGATATCACAGTTAAAGTCATGAGGGGTCTGGACAGAGTAGATAGAGAGAAACTGTTCCCATTGGCGGAAGGGTTGAGAACCAGAGGACACAGATTTAAGATGATTGGCAAAAGAACCAAAGGCGACATAAGAAAAACTTTTTTATGCAGCGAGTGGTTATGATCTGGAATGCACTGCCTGAAAGGGTGGTGGAGGCGGATTCAATCGTGGCTTTCAAAAGGGAATTGGATAAGTACCTGAAGGAAATTAATTTGCAGGGCTACGAAGAAAGGGCGGGGGAGTGGGGCTAGGTGAAGTGCTCTTGCAGAGTACTGGCACAGACTTGACAGACCGAATGGCCTCCTTCTGTGCTTTAACTATTCTATGATTCTATTGATTCCTTCCCTCTCCCTGACCACTGTTTCAGGCTGAGCCATACAGTTTGCAACCTCGGCGTCCTATTTGACCGTGAACTGAGCTTCCAACCCCATATCCTGTACATCACAAAGACCAGCTACTTCTACCTCAGTAACATCGCCCATCTCTGTCCCTGCCTCAGCTCATCTGCTGCTGAAACCCTCATCCATGCTTTTGTTACCTCCAGACTCAACTATTCCAATGCTGTCCTGGCTGGCCTCCCACTTTCTACCCTCCATAAAATTGAGTGCAGCCAAAACTCTGCTGCCCATATTTTACCTGACACCAAGTCCCGTTCACCTATCACCCATGTGTTCGCTGACCTACATTGGCTCCTGGTCCACCAATATCTTGATTTTAAAATTCTCATCCTCATTTCCAAATCCCTCAATGGCCTTGCCCTCTCCCTATCTCTATAGCCTCCTCCTCTCCGGGAACTCTGCGTTCCTCCAACTCTGGCCTCTTGTGCATCCTCCACTCCCTTCACCCCACCATTGGTGGCCATGCCTTCAGCTGTCTAGTCCCTAAGCTCTGGAATTCTCTCCTTAAACCTCACTGTTTCCGTCTCTTTCTCACACTTTAAGACCCTCCTTAAAACCTACCTCTTTGACCAAGCTTTTAGTCACCGGTCCCAATAGCTCCTTCTTTGGCTCGGTGTCAGATTTGTTCTGATTCCGCTCCTGTGAAGCATCTTGGGACGTTTTTCTACGTTTAAGGCGTTATATAAATGCAAGTTGTTGTTGAAATCAAATCATTAAAATGACCAGTCAATTAAAATAACTGGTTAGATGTAATGGCAGAACTGGAAGCAGGCAACAGATAGGTGCAGCATATTTCTGATGCACATCCTAGTGATCACTCTCATTGACTTTTAAGAGGTACCTATTCACTGTCGTCTTTCTAAATTTATTGAAGCCTTGTCCGTACGACGCCCTCAATTCTGTATGTTGTAAAAAAATTGTTTGAAAGCCAGTTCCTTTTCTTTATAAAGGTTCCTGCTTGCCATTTGTCCTCTATTTAAAATACAGTGTAGGGAGTGGGTGTGGATCAGCATAATAAATGAGAACTTATATAGACATTATAAATCAGAATACTTCTAGTTTAATAGCGTCAGCTAGTTCAAAGTCCATCCACACAAATCCCATAATTTACTCTTTGAGCTCCATCAGGGACTCATAACTAATTTATAACAAAGGAGGTTTGTTTATACTGTCACTGAGTTATGTGTCAGGGGTCCAAGATAACATCAGAGAGGGGGGATGCATTGTAAATTAAATTAGGTCCTGAAAGCTGAGGTTTGTTTGGAATTAACAGATGATGAGATCTAATTATTATGATGTTGTCTGACAGTGTTTGAAAGCCCGAGTAAACAACAGTCTGGATTGTTGCAATTTGGATTTAAGATCATGGTCAAATTTCATGATTTTGTTACTTTTAAAAAATCTGGTTTAGATTCTGAAACGAAAAACAAAAGGAAGAAATTGAAGAAGAAAAGCAAAAATCAAATCAATTCAGCTGATTCCGAACATGATTTTTCCAGAACTGTGGACTTAACTGCACCTCTGGGTAAGGACACAGCACACGTTCAGCACTCCAGCAGTTTGATTTAAATGGCTGATATATACATAGAATGAGATAGAATTACAAAGAATATACAACACAGAAACAGGCCATTCGGCCCAACCAGTCCATGCTGACATTTATGTCTTTTTCTTTTTTATGCTCCACTCGAGCCTCCTCCCGTCTTTCCTCATCTAACTCTATCAACACAACCCTCTATTCCCTTCTCCCTCATATGCTTGTCTAGCCTCCCCTTAAATGCATCTATACTATTCGCTTCAACCACTCCCTGTGGTAGTGAGTTCCACATTCTCCCCACTCTCTGGATAAAGAAGTTTCATCTGAATTCCCTATTGGATTTCTTGGTGACTATCTTATATTGATGGCTTCTAATTTTGCTCTTCCCAGAAGTGGAAACACTCTCTTTGTGTCTACTCTATCAAAAACTTTCATAATTTTAAAGACCTCTATTAGGTTACCCCTCAGCCTTCTCTTTTCAAGAGAAAAGAGACACAGCCTGGTCATCCTTTCCTAATAGGTATAACATCACATTTTTGGTATCATTCTTGTGCATCTTTTTTGCACCCTCTCCAGTGCCTCTATTAGGTCACCCTTCACCCTTATCTTTTCAAGAGAATAGAGACCCAGAGATGAGCAGGACAAGGTGAATCAAGCATGTCTGTTGGAACTCTAGTCATACTAGTTAGGTCTGCTGGGACTTAAGAGCTTTGTTAGTGGCTTAGTGGAAATGAGTCAAATCAACCAAGAAATCCCCAAGTTCATTCTCCAGTCTTTCCTGGAGTTAGCTGATCTCAGGCAAAGTAGGGGTCATGGTGCTATAACTTACCTTAGCTCCCCTGGGCTAAGGAGTAAAATAGTCAGCCACAGTTCCTGCTCCTGATCACTATCTTGTGACTCTTGCTGAACAATGAATGTGCAGGGACTTTAGGTGAGGAGAGGATCAGGCTCATCTGTGAAGCTGTCCATGGTTGAATAGCTTGCTGGCACTAAGTCTAGATCTGCACAGGGGTGCTTGATACTTTGGTGGGGTTCCATAGTGCTACCAGCCAACACCTTTGAGGGAAAGAAAAGATTTCCTGGAATAGACAATTTAAGAAAAATATTAGAAGTACAGGTAGACTACCCTTTATCCGAACTTCCGAAAACCGAAACCCTCTAAAAACCGAAGGTTTTTTCATTCAGCGTAAGTCATGCGCACGACATGACCAGAGTGGCACATGACTTACGCTGAGCAGGGCAGAGGGTCACTGAGTTCCCTCCTGGGTAGGAGATTGCAGGCCGAGCCGGGCAGTGTGAAGGAGGTATACCGGGAGAGTGAACCCAACAATACAGCGGCCCGTCCGATAGCTGCAGCGGCCTGTCCGATATTCTTTTCTCCCCCCTGACCCCCCGCCGACCCCCACCCTTTCGGATAAGGGATAGTGTATCCTTTATCCGCACTTCCGAAAACCGAAATCCTCTGAAAACCGAAAGTGTTTTCGTTCAGCGTAAGTCGTGCGCATGACCCTGACCCCCGCCGACCCCCCCCGCCGACCCCCCCGCCGACCCCGACCCCCGCCGACCCCCACCCCCGACCCCCCCGCCGACCCCCACCCCTGCCGACCCCCACCCCCGACCCCCCGCCAACCCCCCCGCCGACCCCCACCCCCCGCCGACCCCCACCCCCGACAAATTTCCCAGTCTTATAAAATACCTTCCGAAATCCAAAATTTTCCGAAAACCGAAACACGGCTGGTCCCGAGGTTTTCGGATAAAGGATAGTCTACCTGTACTATAAACATATCTCAGATCTGGATTTTAGCGCTTCATCATCAGTAGTGTGAACTGATACATCAGAAATGACTGAGTCTAGTCCTGAAGACTGGAGAAGTGGGAAGTAATGCATACCAACTGACAGTTCAAGTGGCAGCTGTACCCTACATGAAATGAGTTGGGCAGGTTCCGCCCAATGGATTTAAGCCCAGACCACAAAGCTGCCCCTAATTAACATTACATTACATTAGCAATTTCATTCCGAGGAGCCATAAATATGGCTGGTGTAGAAATGGAAATATTCATACTGGTACAACAGAGGTGTTCTTGCAGATGGGACTTGGGCGCATTATTAGGAAGAATAGGAACTTTGCTTGAATTCACCCTGCGGTATATCTGACCTGGAAGTGTTTGATGTTGACACCAGGTGGCAAAAGTGTGAAAGTATTTCAGCATCTCTCTCCTAATGAACAAAAGCTTTTATCAAAGCATTTTAAAGAACTGTAAAGAAAAAAATGCAGATGGTTTTCAGTTGGGGCTCTGAGCTATTTAAAGGGACGATAAATCTTGTAAGACAGGGTGAGCAATGTAACATTGAGCTGATTGGTGGATATCCAACATGGCAGCTGTGATTTATCTCTCAACTTTTTTTAGATGAATTTCGAGGATTTGTTTTAGAAACTGTTTCAGACAGTCAGCCGAGCTCCGTGGGCATCACTCTGCTGGATAACAGGAGTCCTGTTCTCTCTTGCAACATTATAATTAAATAGCTTTGGCTCCTGCCACAAACCTCATACCCTTGCCCTCAATTCTATCCCACTCCCTGGCCACAGTCTCAGGCTGAACCAGACTTTTTGCAATCTCAGCATTCTGGTCGACTTTGTGCTGATTTTCTGACCCCATATCTTCGCCATCACAAAGATTGGCTACTTCCATTACTATAACATCGCCTGCCTCTGCCCCTGCCTCAGTCCATCTGCCACTGAAACCCTCGTTCTTGTCTTTGTCACCTCCAGACTCAATTACTCCAATGCTTTCCTGGAGGGTCTCACATCCTCCATCTCATTCCAAAACTCTCTTGCTTGTATCCTATCCCACACCGAGTCCTACTCACCCAACATCCCCATCCTCGCTGACTTACATTGGTTCCCAGACCCCCAATGTCAAAAAATTAAAATTCTCATCCTCGAGTTTAACTCACTCTATGGCCTCACCCCTCCCTATTTCTGTAACCTCCTCCAGCCCTACAACCAGCCACCTGATCTCTTCGTTCCTCTGACTCCACCCTCTTATGCACCCCCCCTCCCTTTGCCCCATTGACATGTGTCCCTTTAGCCTCCTATGCTCAAATGTCTGGAATTCCCTCACAAAACATCCCTGCCTCTCCACCTCTCTCTTCTCCTTAAAGACTCTCCTTAAAACCTACCTCTTTGATCAAGCTTTTTGTCACCCTCCTAATCTCCTTATACCTCTGAAGTGCCTTGATAGTTTTTACTATGTTAAAGGGTGCTTGATAAATGCAAATTGCTGTTGATGATGATGATATGGTCTTATTAATTGGTTGCAAAGAAAACTGATAGCAATTGCAAACCGTTTGTAACCTGAACAGTACTTTGCCTTCATAACAAGATTCACTGCATTTCAAAAGTAGTTCACTGTCTGAAATGTTTTGAGATGTTCTATAAATCCAAGTATTTTAGTTTTGTTTATTTTCAGCATCAATGAGATAATCAATAGAACAGACTGACAGAACCTGCTAACACAAGTAGTCTATTTTACTGGCAGTAAATTGTGAATAAGCCTACAATATGATGTTTCAATACATTGCTGGATTTTAACTGCCAGCGGGCTACCAGCAGGCGAGTTAATTTCTCACCCACCTGCGGCAGAATGAGACCCAGCCGATTTTAACAGCTAATTTAAATCCTGCTGGTTCACTTCCCACCTGCTTTTAGCGGGAAGTCAGCGAGAAGGGGCATAAAATCGTGTGGCCCAGAGTCCGCCTGCCGACGTGAGGTGGGAGCCGGAACTGGGTCTGAGGGCGTCTCACAGGCACCTAATGTTCAGGAAGGGAGGAGGAGTCCAGGCTTGGGGGGGCCTAAGCTATCCTTGTGGGGACCAGAGGAGCTCCTGCCCTTCCTGGCCCCACAAAAGGAAAGGAAAACACTTAGGCCTAGAAATTCGGTTGGTTGCGCCAGCCGGTAGCGCCTTAGGAGGAGTAGATGTCGGGCGCTAGGCGGCTAGCGGCCGGGCGCAGCGCGATCTGCGCCTCGCCCCAACTTCACTCAAGATTTAGCGGCGGCGCAGAGTCTTTGCACGCGCTCAGCTGCGCGCGCAGATCATGACGTCATTTCCTCATGCAACGCCCTTTGTGCGCCCCATACCGGAAATTCAGTCGCGACGCCCCATTGTGCGCCTGGCGCCCCTAGCGACTGTTAGAGTGGAACGGTGCTCAGTCGATGCGGGGCGCGGGGGGCGCAAATTAAAGGGCACTCCTCCTGCAGTATAAAAGGCTGCCATTTCGCAGCACTCCTTCTTGAGAGACGGATCTTTGCAGAGAGACCAAGGTAGAGAGCGTTCTGCTTTGGCCCAACACTCGGACAGGTACTTGTGGCTTCAGGCCACAGCTTTCCACTTGTCTTTGCCTTCATTGACATCTCATTGTTTGCCAGCATATTATGGGGGCTGCAATGGGTGTAAACGCTGGCTTTCTCAATTACATCCAAAGGGCTCACAGACGCCGTGAGAGAATGGCAGCCCTGGCTAGGCGGAGAGGGGGCAACAGGCGTCGGGAAAGGAGGCCTTACCCACCCAGGGTATACCGCCAGCAGTTCTCCTATCTCAACATGTCTGACGAGCAGTGTGTTCGGAGGCTGCGATTCCGAAGGGAGGTGGTCACAGAGATCTGCCACCTGCTTGGCGGTGATCTGCAGCCACAGCTGAGGAGCAGGACGTCTCTGTCGGTGGCAGTGAAGGTGACGGTGGCTCTCAACTTCTATGCCACCGGCTCCTTCCAATCCGCTACTGGGGACATTTCCAACATCTCCCAGTTCGCCGTGCATTGCTGCATCCGCCAGGTGACCAATGCCCTTTTCAAAAGGAGACGTCAGTTCATCTGCTTCTCCATGGCCCTTGCCAAGCAGCAACAGCGTGCAATGGGCTTTGCAGCATTCGCGGGCTTCCCCATGGTGCAGGGCGCCATTGACTGCACGCATGTGGCTTTGCGGGCACCTCTGGAGAATGCCGAGGATTACCGCAACCGGAAGGGCTACCCTTCGCTGAACGTCCAGCTGGTGTGTGACCACAGGCAGCTCATCCTAGCTGTCAATGCCCGCTTTCCAGGCAGCAGCCACGATGCCTTCATCCTGCGACAGACTTCTGTGGCAGACATGTTCCAGGCCCAGCCTCACCCACGAGGATGGCTTATCGGGGACAAAGGCTATCCTTTGTGTACCTGGCTGATGACCCCGCTCCGTGCGCCCAGCACCCCTGCTGAAGAGGGATACAACGATAGCCATCAAGCGACCAGGAACATCATCGAACAAACAATCGGCGTCCTGAAGCAACGGTTCCGCTGTCTGGATCGTTCCGGTGGAGCCCTACAATATTCGCCGGAGCGAGTCTCCCATTTCGTGGTCGTTTGCTGCATGCTGCACAACCTGGCTATCCGCAGGACTCAGCCACTGCCACCAGAGATTGGAGGACCACCTGAGGAGGAGGAGGAGGAGGAGGATGACCAGCACAGGAGGGAGGCAGAAAGTGCAAGGGCCGCCCGTCGCCGGCTTATTGAACGTCGGTTCTAGGCCCCCTCTCAGGGAATGGCTTGTGCCAATGTCAGCAGATGAATGTAGCCACTCCACAAGCCCTCAGCCGAGCAGGGCAACCAGGACTTAACCAAAAAACCATGCACAGTGCAATTTAACAACAATAATTTATTGCAAACCTCTGCCCTTCCCACATTACATCCTCATGTGGCGAAGCCCCCTCCAAAAACACAGAACTACCAGTCTCGGCCTTACAAAAAGAAAGAAAGACACCAGTCTCGGCCTTACAAAAACACAACTGCACCAGTCTCGGCCTTACAAAAGCACAACTGCACCAGTCTCGGCCTTACAAAAAGAAAGAAAGACACCAGTCTCGGCCTTACAAAAACACAACTGCACCAATCTCGGCCTTACAAAAAGCACCAGGCATTTGTGCATACCTTCTACTTTTTGCCCTGCGAGGGCGATGCCTTTCGCATCCTTGCCTGGCCGCTGCCCGCCCTGCAGCTCCTCCTCAATGGGAGCCCAGTGGCTGCAGCAAGGCTGGGGGAAGGCTGCTGAGGGGCAGATGGTGAGACGGCAGATGCCCTTGGGGGTCGGCCTGCACCAGCTCTGGCCTTGGAGTGGCCGGTTGCTGACTGCTCCAACTCTGGCTGGGCGGCAGCAGTCTGTCCAGCGGCTCGTGGCAGCTGCAATGGCGGAGTGGCAGTGTCGGCTGCAGGAATGGTGCCAACCTGGCAGATCGCAGGTGCTCGCTGGTCGCCTGACACATTGGCACTCGCACGGGCCAGCACTGCAGCATGCGCAGCAAACAGCTGAAGAACAGACTGCTGGGCTGCTGCTGCGCGGCGAGTGCCCTGGCGATGCCTGGCTGATCCAGCGAGGGTGGCAGCAGTTAGTGCCCGTGTGGCCCTGGTCTGTGTCCGCATGACAACAGCCAGTGAATGGATGGCACGACTGAGCACTTGGCTCGACGCCGCCTGTGCTGCCGCGAAGTCCTGTAGACTCCTGGCCTGTGCTGCACTGAATTGATCCAGACTCCTGGCCTGTGCTGCTCCAAATTGCTGCACACTCCTTGACAAAGACTCAATGGAGTCAGGCATCCTTGCCACTGCAGCCATGAGCTCATTGTGCCTGCGCTCAGCCTGGACGGCCATTTCCTCCAGGAGCCGCACCTCCTCTGCGCTGACCGTCGCAGGACTGGAGGCCGCACTCACCCTCTGGGGAGAAGTCCGCCGAGCTTCCCCACCCCTCCCGCATTGCTGCAGGCCGCTGGGCCCCGGAGCTTCACTCTCCTCCGACCCTTCCCCCCGGCTCCCCTCCAGGGAAGACGTGTCCCCTACATCGCCATGGGCTGGCGCGGCTGAGGGTGGCACTGATGGGCCGGCTTCCTCTTCCTCCTCGTATTCCGAAGCGCTGACAGTGGCAGCTTGAGGGCCCGCCTCCTCACCTGGCGATTCACCATCTGAAAGCAGGAAGGCACAAGAGTAGCTTTAGAGTGAGGACAGGGCGGCAGCGAGGGAGGCACGAGTGGTGCCATTCACTGCATTGGTCGGACAGTGGCAAAGGATGCTGATCTGAGGCACAAGTGTAACGAGAGAGGTCAAAAAGGTGATGCCCTTACCATTGGTGCCCAGAACAGGGTCGGCATCTCCACTGGTGACGGGGCCAATCAGCCGGCCTGCCATAATGCGCTCCACACGCTGGTCGAGGTCGGAGAGCTCTTTGACGTCAGGACGGCCTCCCCCGGTCTCAGTTCGTTTCCGCCGGTTGTGCGCCACCTTGGCCTGCAAGAGAAAGGGCGGCCTCTAAGTACAGTGTGAAGCCCTGATCCTGTCTGCAATGCCTCCCATGGTCGAATAGCTTGTACAGTGTGAAGCCCTGATCTTGTCTGCAATGCCTCCCATGGTCGAATAGCTTGTACAGTGTGTAAAGTGCTGAATGTGCAAGTGATTTTCATGCCAGTCCCATAGCTGCTGGATGAGGGCTGGCCATTAGGGCTTTCAGGTCCCTTTGCCCATAAAGTGAGGTGCACATGCAGGGATGAGGAGGACACTGGAAAGGGTACTCACCCTGACAACCCGAGTGAGGTCGTTGAACTTCTTCCGGCATTGCACAGGAGTCCTGGCAACCACGCTGTTGGAAGACACCCTGTTTGAGACCTCCCTCCAGGCTTTCCGGTAGGCGCTGGGCAGCGGCCTCTTGCCACCTTCTGGGAACAGAACATGGCGCCTGCGCTCCACTCCGCCAACCAGCAGCCTCAGGTCACCGTCGCTGAAGCGCTGCGCTCTCTCCCTGGCCTTCTCCATAGCCCTGGGCGTTGTGCAGGTGAAGCTGAAGTGGTCAGGCCTAGGTTGAGGGCTGCAGTGTGCAGGCCGTGGCAGGCAAACAAATCCACCCTCCCCCTTTAAGAGCTGACCGGCGCCAGAGTGTCTGCCGTCAATCAGCAACTCGCCGCACCTGCGCTGCGCCCGGCCTCGGGGGTATGGCTCAGCACCACCGGCTTAGCGCCTAAAGATAGTCGTGCATCGCCTGTTTTAGCGCAGCAGCAACCTCTTGGGGCGATGCGACTGAATATCGGCGAAGGGGGCGCGACTTTGCGCCGGGCGTAAACTTTAGCGGCCGCCTGACTTTACCGCCCCAAAAGTGGCTATACTGAATTTCTAGGCCTTACTGTTTTCAGATCATGATACTGAAACTGATCATGAGCAGCAACCATGATCAATTTCCATCCTCCCACCCTCTAACTCATGTACACAGAGGCCAATTGTAGCACTGGCTGGCATCAGTTAACTCAGTATAGACCAGGAGTTGCACCTGGGATCTAATTGACCTGCATGGCTAACCTACTCTCCAAATATATTAACTGAGCCATCTGGGGAACCTGTAGTAACCTGTAGCCCTACACACAACAAAGCTCCTATCAGTTGGGATGGATTCAATATTAGGTTCCAGAGATGAAAGGATGGTTCCGTAACCCACTGCAGCCATTAATCCTCTGAGTATAAATATTTTAGACAACAGAGAAACTCCTAGTTCACTGGTGTTGAAAATGGTGATGTCACACTGCTGCAGCAGACAGTGATTTGGTTAAGATATGTTACATCAGAGTAGGGAGGAGCTTTGCCCTGCTTCTAAATCTTTCTGTGCCTGGCTTACAACTATTTGACGCAACAGTGCAGAAAGAGCTGATCCTGATCTGAGAGTGCTTGATGCTGGTATTGGTGCCCACTCTCACCCTCGTGGACATAAACATTACCACCACTTCAAACAATATAACTGCATCTAATTTAGGGAAGAAGCTGAAAGGTTGTTAGAAAAGGAGCTATTCATAGTTTTTTTTAAAACAAGTATACATTGAAACCCTGTGTAAATTTCAATTTTAACTGCTAACTAATCGAAGGATACATAAGATTCCATTTCAAGCACTTTAGATTCATCTAATCATTTTGTTTCCTTTTTATACCTTTTAGATCTCTACAGAAAAGCACTCCTTGCATTAAAGACCAGACCACGAGCTAACAACTAGGCAATTTGTTCAATTAAACAGCAAGGATGAGTATCCCAATGAACCGGGTTCTTTACTAGCTGGATAATATTCACACTGGAGAAAGTGGACAATTGTTACTGTCATTTGAAGCCCATGCTTTCTTGAACTATGTCCATCTTTGGAGATGGTTAGGTAGAAATGAAGCCCTTCAGTCAATGCATTAAACTATCTTCTCTGTAGGATCTCAAGAAAATATTGACAAATCATGCAAATTAGTAATCAGGAACTGTGACAAATTAGTTTTTTCATGATGTCATCAGATGCTGCAGGAGACCTGAGACCCTGGATGCCACCCACATCAGATAGTGATCCAATCTCACTCCACAGGCTCAGTTTCTTCCCATTATGTACAACGCTATACTGTCTTTTCCATTTTATGTTGCCACATTCATTTCTTTCTCTTCATCTATTGTATTTTGTATTCTTTGATGCTTGCTTAATGTGTTTAAAGGGAAAAATATTGACCTGTTGCATAATTTTTAATGTTATAAAGAGAGGTACCTAAATATCTACTGGTGTCTCTCAGTCTTTCCTTATTCTAGAGTTTCATGGTCAGAAGAAGTCTGGAGCAGCCATGGAGGAACATAGGAACAGAAGTAGAGTAGGCCATTCAGCCCCTTGAGCCTGCCCACCATTCAATGAGATAATGGCTGATCTGTATCTTAACTCCATCCATCTGCCTTGGCTCCATATCCTTTTATAACCTTATCTAGCAAAAACCTATTGATCTCAGATTTTAAATTATTAATTGAGCTAACATCTACTGCATTTTGTGGGAGAGAGTTCCACACTTCTATCACCCTTTACATGAAGAAGTGTTTCCTAACTTCTCTCCTGAATGGCCTGGCTCTGATTTTAGGGTGATGTCCCCTTTTCCTAGACTCCCCCCACCAGCGGAAAAAGTTTCTCTCTATCTACCCTATCAATTCCTTTCAAAATTCTAAAAACCTCAATCAAATCACCCCTTAACCTTTTATATTCCAGAGAATACAAACTTAGTTTATGTAATATCTCCTAACCTAACCCTTGGAGCCCTGGTGATATTCTGGTGAATCTGTGCTGCACTCCTTCCAAGGCCAATATATCCTTTCTAAGGCGCGGTACCCAGAACTGTACACAGTACTTCAGATGTGATCTAACCAGGGCTTTGTATAGCTGTAGCAAATTGTCCTCCCTTTTATATTCTAGCCCTTTAATAATAAAGGCTCACAGTCCATTAGATTTTTGATTATTTTTTGTACCTGGGTACTACATTTTAATGATCTGTGTGCATGGACCCCTCAATCTCTTTGGACCTCCACTGTTCCTAGATTTTCACCATTTAATATTACTCGGATCTGTCCTTTTTTGGTCCAAAATGGATGACCTCACACTTGCCTGTGTTGAAATCCATCTGTCACAGTTTCGCCCACTCACTTAATCTATTAATGTCTCTTTGTAATTTTATGCTGCCATCTACACTACTTAGTGATGTGATGAAAAACCTGTCCAATGGCATGAATTGAGATTGCTGCCAACATATTTCGGGTCAATTTCAGAAGACTTTTGTTCCCATTTCCATTTGGCCCAGCACCACCCGATTGTTATGCCAACTACTATCCAAAGGGAAAAGCAGGAGTCATATCTAAAACCTAAAGGGGGAGAAATTCGGTATCGCCCAGTTTAGGGTGCAATTATCGGCCGGGCGCAAAGTTTAGTGCCTGGTGCTAATTATCGCCTCCGACTGCAAACTTGGCTTCTATCGCCCCTGGAGGTGATTAGAGCGCTAAACCAGGTGCTGCACACCTGTCTTAAGGCGCAAAGGCCGAGGAGCGAGGCGTTAACTCAGAGCACGGGCGCAGCTCAGGTGATGTCAGTTAGCGATGGAACACAGACACACTGGCGCCGGCCAGTTCTTAAAGGGGAGGGTCGATCTTGCTCTCCAGCCACACCCTGCTCATTGGAGCCTTGAATCTCGGCCTGGATAGACCAGTGACTACATTTTCCAGCCAAGGATTATGCAGAGGGTGAGAGAACAAGCTCAGCGCTTCAGCGATTGGGCCTTGGAGGCTCTGGTTGGCGCGGTGGAGCGCAGAAGATCTATACTCTTCCCTGAGAGTGGCAGGAGGCCTTTGCCACGCAACTACAGAAGAGTGTGGAGGGAGGTGGCTCAGCACGTCTCCTCCAGGCGCATGGTGACTAGGACCCATACTCAATGTCGCAAAAAGTTCAACGACCTCACTCGGGTCGTCAGAATGTGTGGCTTTTTTTCAATACCTCTCCATCCCTCTATCTCAACCTCACTCTATGGCCAGCGGGTCATAAAACCCCAATGCCCAACACTCATCCAACACCTATGGCCCTCTCATGAAACACACACACACACATTGCACACCTTGCATACAGTAAGGGCTATTCAACTATGGGAGACACATCAGGCAAGACCATGGCTGCATACATTAAGGGCTATTACATTATGGGAGGCACATCAGGCAAGACCATGGCTGTATATTTACTCAGACGCCGTCCTTTTTCTTGCAGGCCAAGCTATCTCATAATAGGAGACAGCAGCAACGGACGGGTGGAGGGCGGCCTCAGCTGCAACCCCTCAGCGATCTTGAGGCGCGCGTCCACAGGATTGTGGCAAGCCAAGTGATCGGTCCCATCGCCCCTAGAGAGGCCGACCCCATTCGGGACAGCAATGGTAAGGTCATCAGCTTTCTCTCCTCTCAACACCAGCCTTTGACACTTTCAATCAAACTTACTAAATTGCTGCACTCCTTCCTCCCTTACTGCCCTCCTGTTCTGACACTAAAGCCACTCTTGTACCTCCCTGCTTTCAGATGGTGATTCACTAGCTGAGGAGACGGGCCCTGAAGCTGCCAGTGGGAGTGAAGCCGTAGACGAGGAGGAAGAGGAAGCCGGAGCATCAGCTCCACCCTCTCCCGAGGAAGCCCATGCCCACACTGGGACCACGTCTTCCCTGGAGGGGAGCAGGGGGGAAGGGTCTGATGAGGGTGAAGCTCCAGGACCCAGCGGGCTGCAGCAACGCGATGTGGCTAGGGAAGCTCAGGGGCCTTCTCTCCAGAGGGAGAGTAGGCCAGCGAGTCCTGCTGCACTAGATGCAGAGCAGGAGTGGCTCATTGCTGAAATGAACACCCAGGCGGTGGACATGCACACTCAGCTCATGGGTGCAGTAGGAAGGGTGACCGATTGCATTGATGCACTGGCAAGGAGTGTGGAGCACTATACTGTAGCAAAGGCAGATGCCACACTAATGCTTAGTGCTGCAATTCAGTCACTGGCTGCCGTGATCCAATCTCAGACTGGTCTCATGCAGACTTGGATTGAGGCCACGCAAGCACTGACTGCTGCCATTGTCACTGTTTTGGACGCATTTCCCCGGGGCTCTCACCGCGCCGCAGCAGGCCAGCAATCTGTGCTCCAGCAGATTGCTCCGGATGCTGAGGCGCTGCCCTGTGGGAGTGCCAGTGTGTCAGTCGAGCAGGGAGTTGCTGCCCTCTCTCAAGGTGACGGCATTCTTGCTGCCACCACTGTCACTTCCCCTTTGCACTTGCCACTGCCTGTAGCCCAGACTGCTGCCACCCATGCAGAGTTGGTGCAGTCTGCAGCCGGGCCCTCCAGGCCCAGAGCTGGTTGAGGCCGTCCTTCAAGGGCATCTGTAGACTCAGGTTCTGACAATCAGCAGCCTTCCACCAGCCTTGCTGCAGCCACTGGGGCCCCATTACGGAGGAGCAGTAGGGTAGGAAGGGGGGAAGTGCGCAAGGGAAGGAGATCACCCTCGAAGGGCAAAAAGTAGGAGGTGTGACGAAATGTTGGTAAATTTTTTATTAAAGGCCGAGGTTCGTGTTCACACTTTTGTTTAGTGTTTTGGACCTTATCTCCAGGTTGTGAGAACCAGTTATGTTAATGAATGATTTTTTGTGTTTGTTTCTATTAGTTTGTCATGAAGAAATGACACACACAGAGTTTGTAAAATAAAAAAGTTTTTGTATTCAAAATGTGCAGGTTTGGCCTTTGGAATCATTGCTGCCTTGGCTGGCTTTGGGGTTGCGGGTTGCTTTCATTCATGTTGTTCTCCATGCCAGAAGCCATTTCCTCAGTAGGGGCCTAGAAGCGGCTTGTTATCAGCCGTTGACGGACAGCCCTTGCAGTTTCAACATTATGGGCCTCCCTCCCGCCTTGGTGCTGCTGATCATCCTCATCCTCCTCCGCCGGTGGTGTTCCAAGACCTGGTGGCATTGGCTGGGTCCTGAGGATTGCCAGGTTATGAAGCATGCAGCACACAACTATGAAGAGGGAGACTCGCTCAGATTAGTACTGCAGGGCTCCTCCTGAGTGGCCCAGACAGCGGAACCGTTGCTTGAGTATGCCAATCGTCTGCTCAACGATGTTCCTGGTGGCAAGATGGCTCTCATTGTACCGCAGCTCAGCAGGGGTGTTGGGGTTATGGAGCGGTGTCATCAGCCAGGTGCACAGTGGATAACCCTTGTCCCCGAGGAGCCAACCACTTGGCTGATGTGGTGCCTGGAAAAGTTCTGGCACAGCAGTCTGGCGCAGGATGAAAGCATCGTGGCTGCTGCCAGGATAGCGGGCATTGACAGCAAGTATCAGCTGTATGTGGTCACAGACCAACTGGACATTTAAGGAGTGGAACCCTGTAAAGTCCGCGCCTCAATAATACACGGACTTCGGGAGAACAATTAAACAGGTATTTTACTGAACAGAGGGTACTCTTTTGTTTGGACCCAAAAAAAAAAAAAAAAAAAATTGGACTGTAAATTAACAAAAGTTCAACTAAAACTTAACAAATCAAATTAAAATTTGGTTTTCCGGGTTGATGATGCACTCCAGTCCCTGCGGTGCCCACCGGTCGCGGAAATACTCAAGCGTGCCGGTGGACACCGCGTGCTCCATCTCCAGGGCCACCCGGGCGCGAACATGGCCGCGGAAGAGAGGCAGGCAATCCGGCCGGACGACCCCCTCGACCTCCCGCTGCCTGGACCAATTGATGGCTCTTTTAGCCAGGCCCAGGAGCAGGCCTACAAGGAGGTCCTCCAACCTGCCCGCTCCCCTCCGCACCGGGTGACCGTAGATCAAGAGCGTGGGACTGAAGTGCAACCAAAAATTGAGGAGCAGCCCCTTCAAGTAATGAAAGAGGGGCTGCAACCTCTCACACTCGAAATAAACGTGAAACACGGACTCCTCCAGGCCGCAAAAAATGCAGGCGGCCTGGGAGTCCGTGAACCTACTTAAAACCATATTGCACGGGACTGCTCCGTGCTACACCCTCCAGGCCAAGTCCCCGATGGAACAAGGGAGGACTCCCACATAGAGTGCCCTCCATTGGGGACCTCCGCCTCCGCCGGTCGGCAAGACGCCACGCCAAGGCGTGTCCAGACGGCAGACGAAGATGGCAAAGTGGAGAGTGTGCAGGAGCAGCCCGTACAGGAAACCCCTCCGCGCGGAATGAAAAGGCACGGAGGGTATTTCCTCGAGATGGCTCAAGTTGTGAGGCGCCGGTTCCCGAGGGGAGTTTCGGGGCCGGGCGCCGATGAGGAATTCCGTCCGAAAGGGGGTAAGCTCGGACGGGATCGCCCCACGTGCTTGAGCCGCCTCAATACACCTAGTGGAGTCAGGACCCAGTGCCACTTTCACCGACTCGATGGCTTCGACCGCGAGCCGGACGTTAGCCCAGGACAGGCACCGCGCCAGCTCCTCCGGCGCCATCCAGCCCGCTCCTCCGGCATCGAGCAGGTCCCCGACTCTGGTCACCTTGCCAGGCACAGCCCTGCCCTCCGCCAGCCGCCCGAACCCGCGGTCGTGGAGGTGCGGATTCCTGAGCAGTGGCTCCCGAAGGAGAGCCGCCGCTCCTGACGGGGGAGAGCTCCGCCTGGAAGCGACGTAGTTCCAAACCCATAGCAGTTCCTGGTAGAAGACAGGCAGCTCCCGCAGGCCGGCATGCCTGCAGCCCACTTTCACAAACAGGAGCTGCGTGTCGTAATTGAGGCCGTGCAGCTGGCGGAAGAAATACATCGCCAGCGCACACCATCTCGGAGGATTCTCGACGTACAGGTATCTCTGCAGCGTCTGAAGACGGAAAGTCACAGCCTGGGTGCGAAGGCACACCAGCGCCTGACTGCCCTCCCTAAGCGGGAGATTCAGAATCGCGGCAGAGACCCAGTGCTTCCTTTTGTCCCAGAAGAAGTCGATGAGCTTCTTCTGCATCTTGGCGACAAACGCAGGGGGAGGGATCAAAGTGACCACAACATGGCGGCCACCAGCTGGTTTATGACCAGCGCTCGACCCCTGTAGGACAACACTCGGAGCAGTCCTGTCCAGCATCCTAGGCGAGCGGTGACTTTGGCCTCCAGCTCTTGCCAGTTCGCCGGCCAGGCGTCCTCGGCAGGGCTAAGGTAGACTCCCAAATAGAGGAGATGCGTGGTGCTCCAGGCCAAAGGCCTGAACTCCTCCGGCAGGGAGTCCACCCGCCACTGACCCACCAGGAGTCCGGAACATTTCTCCCAGTTGATCTTGGCGGAGGATGCGTCCGAGTAAATCTGCTGGCATTCCCGCATCCTCCTCAGGTCAGCGGGATCCGTGACCGTGAGGAGCACGTCATCAGCGTAAGCCAAGAGGACAACCTCCATGCCCAGCCCTTGCAGAGCCAGTCCCATCAACCGCTTCCACAAGAGGCGTAGGAAAGGCTCCACGCAAACGGCGTATAACTGACCGGACATGGGGCATCCCTGACGCACCCCCCTCCCGAAGCGAAGGGGCACCGTCAAGGGCCCGTTAACTTTAATCAGACACTCCGCGGCGGCGTACAGAAGCCGGATCCAGGCGACGAAATGCGTCCCGAACCCGAATGCGCGCAGAGTCCCGAAGAGATACTCGTGATCCACCCTGTCGAACACCTTCTCCTGATCCAGGGAAAGGAAGGCGACCGACAGACCAGCCCTCTGGGAGTGGTGGACCAGGTCCCGGACCAGATGGATGTTATCGTGGATGGTCCGGCCCGGGACCGTGTAGGACTGGTTGGGGTGGATCATGTGGGCCAGCACGGTGCCAATGCGAGCAGACATGGCCCTGGCAAAGATTTTATTGTCCGTGCTGAGGAGGGAGACCGGGCGCCAGTTCTTAAGGAGGCGGCGATCGCCCTTCTTAGGCAGCAGGACAATGACCGCCCTGCACCAAGAGAGGGGCATCACCCTGGTCGCCAAACTTTCCCCCATGACCCGCGTGTAGTCGCCCCCAAAGACGTCCCAGAATGCCCTGTGGAACTCCACAGTCAGCCCGTCCAGCCCCGGGGACTTTCCCCTGGAGAGCTGGCGGAGGGCGTCGGTCAGCTCCGCCAGGCTTAGCGGAACATCCAGTTTTTCGGCACTCTCCGGGCTGACCTTCGGCAGGTCCTCCCACAAAACTCTGCGCGCATCCTCGCTGGACGGATCCGGAGAGAACAGAGCCCCATAATAGGGGCGGGTCTCCGCGCTGATTCCCTCCGGATCCGAGACCAGAGATCCGTCGTCGGCCAGCAGCCCCAAGAGCTGCTTACGGACCCCCCGTCTTTTTTCCAGCGAGTAGAAGAAGGGGGAGCCACGGTCCAGGTCCCGCAGGAGCTGGATCTGCGACCTCACGTACGCGCCTCGGGACCCGATGAACTGCAGGTCCTTCAGCGCGCCCTTCTTCTCTTCGTACACCTTCTGCAGGGCCGGGTCCTCGACGACCTGACAGAGACGGGACACCAGGTCGAGCACCTCCTTCTCCAACCACCCGACCCGGGCTTCCCGCCTCTTGGTCGACCCCTTCGCGTACTCCTGACAGAAGAGATGCACGTGAGCCTTGCCCACGTCCCACCATAGCCTCAAGGAGGGGAAGCCCCCCCGCTTCCTTCTCCAGTCGGCCCAGAACCGATGAAATGAATCCTGGAACCGCGCGTCCTCCAGCAGCAGGTTGTTAAAATGCCAGTACGCGGAACCCCCCTGGCGCGCGCAGCGGAGCGAGCTCTGCCCACACCAGGTGGTGGTCCGTGCATGGCACCGGCCGCATGGAAGCTGCCGGAATGCAGGAGACGTATGCCCGGGAAATGTAGAGGCGGTCGATTCTGGACCATCCTCCCCCAGACCTCACGCTAGTGAAGGCGCTGGAGTCGGGGTGGAGATTTCGCCAGATGTCCACCAAGTCGAAGGACCCAACCAGGTCCCTCAACTTCTCCATCGCCGCCAGGCTTCGCGGGGGACCCGGACGGTCCCTCGCCTCGAGGCTGCAGTTAAAATCCCCCCCGAGGATGACACACTCGCCCGCATCGACGGAGCCCAAAAGAGCGGACACTTCTTCGAAGAAGCGCACTTGCTGCGCACCGGTCTGAGGGGCGTACACATTCACTAGATGGAGCGGCACGCCCCCTAGGCGAACAGTGACCTGGAGCAAGTGGCCCAGCACGTGCTCCCTGACCCCCAAGATCTCCGGCTGAAAACGCGGGGCCAGCAAGATAGCCACCCCGCTGGAATTGTTGGAGAGGTGACTCATGCTGACCCCTCCTTGCCACTCCAGGAGCCACGTGGCTTCGTCTCCCGGAACGGTGTGGGTTTCTTGCAGGAAGCACACCGCATACTTCCCGTCCCGAAGGACCGAGAAGTTATTGAATCTACGGCGCGCCTCCCTGCTGCCGTTGATGTTGAGGCTGGCTATGGTTATCTTCATGTCAGAAGCATAGTGCAACCTCTACCTACACCTAACGGGGGGAGGGAGCGCAGCCGCTGGTCACCGCCACTTCCTCAGCAGCCCAGTGAGAAACGTTCTGAGCCGACGCAGCTCGAGCGGGTCCATGCCCTCGTCCGCGCCCATGATTTTAACGGCGGCTTGGACGGACACGATGAGCAGCGCCAGCTCTGACCACCTGTCGAGGGCCAGCCGGACCTTATTGTGCCGACCCAGGCACGTGGCCATAAAGCCCCAGAGTTCCCTATGGGAATGAGGAGAGACTTGGCGAGGGGCACGAGGTCATCCAGCGCCTTGTCGACGGTGGAGTCCAAATCGTCCTCCGTGCCCATCACCGAGTCCCCATCCTCCTCCAGGGGATCGTCACCAGCGGCCGACCCATCCGTCGCGCAGTGCACAGCGAATGGCTCGGCCGCACCAGCCGGCCCCGCCTCCGCCCGGATCCCATCCCCAGGATCGGCGGCAGAGGATTCCTCCCTGGGCTCCGCTAGGGGTGCCGGGCCAGAAGACGGCGGCAGTTCGGAGTCCCCCCCCGCCCCAGGCGCCAGAACGACTGGAGAAACGGGGGAGAGAACAATTCCCAGCTCCTCCAGTACGTCCGGCACCAGAGACGCAGCCAGGGGGCCATCCTCCTCCCCGCCACCAACCTCCGACCCAGCGGATGGGGTGTTTTGAATTAAAACCTCTACCGGGTCGAGCAGCCCCTGGGAGTTGTCCGGGTCGCATTGGGCAAGCTCATTTTCCTCGAGCGCGCCCGACCCAGACCCCAGGCCGCCCGACCCAGCGAGGGGTAACGGCACCGATAAAATGTTAATCTCCGCCGCGGGTTGTTCCGCACCCACCCCCACGGGCAGGGTCTCATCCCCACCCCCGGGAGGCACGTGCCGGACAGACACACCTGCCTCAGCCTCCTGAGGGACAGGCGACCCCTGCCGATCGCTGGTGATGACCACAGCGGGGGGGGGGGTGCAGTACCCGCGGCGGGCGACGACTCCCCCTGCTCGGAGGGACCTTCCTCCTCCCGGTCCTCCTCCTCTTCCAGGGGGTCACGCCTTCTTTTCAGCGCAGAGGGAGCGAGGGAGACCTCCATGTCTGCAGGGGCCTCCTTGTCTGCTCCCTCCGGCAGAGCAGGTTTGTCGGGTTCCTCGGGGCCGAGCCCGGCTGCAGGTATTGGCGTTTCCGCTACGGCGGTTGCGGCCACAGGCTCGGGCACGAGGCCCCTCCCACTCCCATCCGCCCCGATTAACTCCGCGAGGAGCGCGGGTGTAAGGGGCTTAAGGGGCAAGGGCTGGCCCTCCATGGGGGGACCCACCCTAAGGTGTTTTGATTTTTGCTGCGCCTTCCTTCCGGCCGGACGCGCTCCCTCCCCCCGCCGGAGGCCTTGGTGGCATCGGCCTCCGACGCCGACCGCACATCAGCAGTTCCCGATGCGCGGGCAGATCCGGGGGGAGAAGCGACTTAGGCGCCAGCCTCGGCCCCACTAGATGATCTGGCGGCCTTGGAGGCGGGGCAGTTTTTCCGAATGTGCCCCACCTCCTTGCAGGCGTGGCACCGCACACCGTCCGACGTCCAGAAGACGCGATAGGCGGTCCCCTCGTGGTGGACGACGAATGCCCCGTCGGTGTCCTCCTCCTGCGCCAGCTGGATAAACAGCTGGCGCCGGAAGGAGAAGACGTGGCGAAGGCTGGCTTCCCAGAAGCCGAGCGGGATGCGCGTGATCCCCGACATCACCTCCCCAAGTTGGCATAAATGGGGGAGGAGGAGCTCACCAGGAACATAGGGCGGGACGTTCGAGATGACGATCCTCTGCGCGGTGGCCTCGAGAGGATCCACCGGCAGGAAGGTCCCGCCCACGGTGAGCCCCTTGGCGACGGCCAGGGACACCACCCGCTCCGACCCCAGGAAGAACACAGCCTTCCCGTACATTTTTGAGGCCGCGACGATGCCTGAGGGGCCGACAACCCCAGCCATGGCTTTAACGCAGGCCTCAATGGTCATAGTGGGGTGAGTGTAGCTCTTCACCCCAAGCTTTTTTGTCATAAGTTTAAAAGGTGACGAGGCAGCAGGAGGAGCGGGAGCAGCTGTGGCTGTGGCTGCCACTCCTGCATAAGTCCTGGCTGGCCCCGCCACCGGCGAAGATGCAGTCGCCATTATGGAGTGTTTTTATAAGGGCTACACTCACCCCAAGTCACAGGCCTGAAGGTGTTAATGGCCTCAGGTATTTTTTGGCCCTCTATTGAGCAGAGGGAGCTGTTTAAAATGAAGGCACACCTCTCCCCTTATTGATTGAAATTGGGAGAGGGGCCTTCTCCCCTCTGCTCAATAGGCAATTAATCAATAAAGATGAAATTGAAGTGCCTCAGAGAAAGAGGCAGAGAGAGACAAAGAGAGAGAGAGAGGTGGGGTGGGAAGGAGGGAGGCTGCAAGGGCAGGGTTGCCACTCAGGACGGTGGGTGGGTGGGTGTCGGCAGGGGTGCACTCTCTGATGGAAAAATTAAAGTCTTTGAAGGTGGTCTTCTGGCAGGGGGAGAAAGATGTCTTCACCTGGGAAAGCTGGAGATGCCCCAGGCTCAGTCCCACACCAGGTCTTAATGATCTATTATGAAATTGGACTTCACCTAGGCAGCTCCAGCTGTCCCAGGTCAGGCAATAGAAAGGGTGCTTATTAGTGGTGTGTGTGGCCAGAAGACGGCGGCGGTTCAGAGCTCCCCTCCGCCCCAGACGCCGGAACGACCGGAGAAACCGGGGAGAGAACAATTCCCAGCTCCTCCAGTACGTCCGGCACCAGAGACGCAGCCAGGGGGCCATCCTCCTCCCCGCCACCAACCTCCGACCCAGCGGGTGGGGTGTCTTGAATTAAAACCTCGACCAGGTCGAGCAGCCCCTGGGAGATGTCCAGGTCGCATTGGGCGAGCTCATCTACTTCAAACTCGCCCGACCCGGACCCCAGGCCGCCCGACCCGGCGAGGGGTAACGGCACAGATAAAATGTCAATTGCCGCAGCTTGATCCACGAACCCCCCTACGGGCAGGGTCTCGTCCCCATCCCCGGGAGGCACGTGCCAGACAGACACATCTGCCTCAGCCTCCCGAGGGACAGGCGACCCCTGCCGATCGCTGATGATGACGACAGCGGGGGGAGGGGTGCAGTACCCGCGGCGGGCGACGACACCCTCTGCTCGGAGGGGCCTTCCTCCTCCCGGTCCTCCTCCTCTTCCAGGGGGTCGCACCTTTTTAACGCGGAGGGAGCGAGGGAGACCTCCATGTCTGCAGGGGCCTCCTCGTCCGCTCCCTCCGGTGGAGCAGGTTTGTCGGTTTCCTCGGGCCCGAGCCCGGCCGCAGGTATTGGCGTTTCCGCTACGGCAGGTGCGGCCACAGGCTCGGGCACGAGGCCCCTCCCACTTGCGTCTGCCCCGATTAACTCCGCGAGGAGCGCGGGTGTAAGGGGCTCTAGGGGCAAGGGCTGGCCCTCCACGGGGGGACCCGCCCTAAGGTGTTTCGTTTTATTCCGCGCCTTCTTTCCGGCCGGACGCGCTCCCTCCCCCCCGCCGGAGGCCTTGGTGGCATCGGCCTCCGGCGTCGACCGCGCATCGGTTACTCGGGATGCGGGGGCAGACCCGGGGGGAGGAGCGGCGGCGGCGCCAGCCTCGGCCGCACTAGACGATCTGGCGGCCTTGGAGGCGGGGCAGTTTTTCCTGATGTGCCCCACCTCCTTGCAGGCGTGGCACCGCACACCGTCCGACGTCCAGAAGACGCGATAGGCGGTCCCCTCGTGGAGGACGACGAACGCCCCGTCGGCTTCCTCCTCCCACGCCAGCTGGATAAACAGCTGGCGCCGGAAGGAGCAGACGTGGCAAAGGCTGGCCTCCCGGAAGTCGAGCGGGATGGGTGTGATCCCCGACCTCACCTCCCCAAGTTGGCGTAAATGGGGGAGGAGGAGCTCACCAGGAACATAGGGTGGGACGTTAGAAATGACGATCCTCTGCGCAGTGGCCTCGAGAGGATCCACCGGCAGGAAGGTCCCACCCATGGTGAGCCCCTTGGCGACGGCCAGGGACACCGCCCGCTCCGACCCCAGGAAGAACACAGCCTTCCCATACATTTTTGAGGCCGCGACGATGCCTGAGGGGCCGACAACCCCAGCCATGGCTTTAACGCAGGCCTCAATGGTCATAGTGGGGTGAGTGTAGCTCTTCACCCCAAGCTTTTTTGTTATAAGTTTAAAGGGTGATGGGGCTGCAGAAGCAGCGGGAGCAGCTGTGGCTGTGGCTGCCACTCCCGCATAAGTCCTGGCTGGCCCCGCCACCGGCGAAGATGCAGTCGCCATTATGGGGTGTTTTTATAAGGGCTACACTCACCCCAAGTCACAGGCCTGAAGGTGTTAATGGCCTCAGGTATTTTTTTTGGTCCTCTATTGAGCAGAGGGAGCTGTTTAGATTGAAGGCATACCTCTCCCCTTATTGATTGAAATTGGGAGAGGGGCCTTCTCCCCTCTGCTCAATAGGCAATTAATAAATAAAGATGAAATTGAAGTGCCTCAGAGAAAGAGGCAGAGAGAGACAAAGAGAGAGAGGGGGGGGCGGTGGGAAGGAGGGAGGCCGCAAGGGCAGGGTTGCCACTCAGGATGGTGGGTGGGTGGGTGTTGGCAGGGGTGCACCCTCCGATGGGAATTAATAGTCTTTGATGGTGGTGGTCCCCTGGCAGGGGGAGAAAGATGTCTTCATCTGGGAAAGCTGGAGATGCCCAGGCTCAGTCCTGCACCAGGTCTTTACGATGTTTAATGGAATTAAAGACTTCACCTAGGCAGCTCCAGCCGTCCCAGGCCAGGCAATAGAAGGGGTGTTTGATAGTGGTGTGTGTGGCCTAGTATTCTACAAGAGCCACACACACACACAGACACCCCTTGGTGTTCCGGTCTTCTTTCCTCCCCCCACCTACAATACAAAGTCTTTTGGAGAGTGCACCAAATAACACCCACCTGCAGATGTTCAGTGAAGATGTTATCCTTCCCTCATTCCAGGCAGTTGATAGTGGGCATTGGTTGTTGCTTCTCTCCCCTCTCTCCCTCTCCTGGAATGGAGGCCGATTTGGGGAGGCAGTGGTGGAAAGGCCCCTCCTCTGGTAGGTGTTGGCCTCCTTTTTCCCTCTCCTCTCCTCTGTCCTCTCTCTCCAGGCACCTCAGTAGTTGTTGTTGTGATAGTGGTAGTGGTGGTCTGGCGTTCTCCTTCTCCTTCTCTCCCTGGTCAGGAGACCACCACTTTCCACTCTCCTCCTTCTCCTGGTCTGGCTGCTCCTTCTCCTTGTGTGCTGCTGCACAGCCAGCAATGCTGTGAATGAGGTCTAACAGAGGGTAACGTCAGACTGAAGTACAGAAGCCTGCTAGGGCCTTTTATACAGGGGTGGTCACTGCCGGTACTGCAGTATAAAATCAGTTCTTCTCTTAAAGGTACATACGCAACAAACCCCTTGCGGTTTCGGAAAACCTCTGCATTCTCATGCGGTGCCCACAATGACACATGCATGCAGTCAATGGCGCCCTGCACCATGGGGAAGCCCGCTATCCCAGCAAAGCCCAATGTGCATTCATGCTGTTTGGCCCGGGTCATAAGAACATAAGAACATAAGAAGTAGGAGCAGGAGTAGGCCATACGGCCCCTCGGACCTGCTCCGCTATTCAATAGGATCATGGCTGATCCGAACCTAGACTCACGTCCACTTCCCTGCCCTTTCCCCGTAACCCCTAATTCCCTTATCTGCTAGGAAACTGTCTATCTCCGTTTTAAATCTATTTAATGTTGCAGCTTCCACAGCTCTCTTGGGTAGCAAATTCCATAGATTTACTACCCTCTGAGTAAAGAAGTTTCTCCTCATCTCAGTTTTGAAAGGGCAGCCCCTTATTCTAAGATTATGCCCCCTAGTTCTAGTCTCACCCATCAGTGGAAACATCCTCACCGCATCCACCCGATCAATCCCCCTCACAATCTTATATGTTTCGATAAGATCGCCTCTCATTCTTCTGAACTCTAATGAGTAGAGGCCCAACCTACTCAACCTTTCCTCATAAGTCAACCCCCTCATCTCCGGAATCAACCGAGTGAACCTTCTCTGAACCGCCTCGAGAGCAAGTATATCTTTTCTTAAATATGGAAATCAAAACTGCACGCAGTATTCCAGGTGTGGCCTTACCAATACCCTGTATAACTGCAGCAAGACTTCCCTATTTTTATACTCCATCCCCCTTGCAATAAAAGCCAAGATTCCATTGGCCTTCCTGATCACCTGCTGCACCTGCATATTAACTTTTTGTGTTTCATGCACCAGGACCCCCAGATCCCTTTGTACTGTAGCACTTTGCAGTTTCTCTCCATTTAGATAATAACTTGCTCTTTGATTTTTTCTGCCAAAGTGCATAACCTCACACTTTCCAATATTATATTCCATCTGCCAAATCTCTGCCCACTCACTTAGCCTGTCTATGTCCTTTTGCAGGTTTTTTATGTCCTCCTCACTCACTGCTTTCCCTCCCATCTTTGTATCGTCGGCAAACTTCGATACGTTGCACTCGGTCCCTTCCTCCAAATCATTAATATAGATTGTAAAGAGTTGGGGTCCCAGCACTGACCCCTGCGGAACACCACTAGTTACTGATTGCCAGCCCGAGAACGAACCATTTATCCCAACTCTTTGTTTTCTGTTAGATAGCCAATCTTCCACCCATGCCAGTATATTACCTGTAATGTATGCACCTTTAAGGGGGGAAACTACTTTCTACAGCTCATGTATACTGTAGTACCGGCAGTGACCACACCTGTATATAACGCTGAGTAGTAATCTTTTGTTTCAGTAGCAGTTTGAACCACGTTGAGTAAACACCTGTTGAATCGTTCCCTGCAGTCTGTTGTCTGATTATTGAAGGACACAACATTAAGATACACGGACCTAACATTGGCGACGAGGCAGATTCGAACCTACCTGCAACTCTGCATCACCTCCCAGGGATTCGCTCCTGGAGAACAGTGGAAGAAGGTCGAGTCCAGAAGCACGGGCGTCGACCACGGGCAACCGCCCAGTCATCCAGCGGAGATTTGAGCATCACAGGGGAGGCTGTCGAGAGCCAGGCTTGGCTTTCCAGTCACGGTGGTCCAGCGAAACGGGCTGGCAACAGGTACTGCGCAGACCCTTCCCGGACAGCAGCGGGCTAGAGCCCGACCGAGCGACACAGAAAAAGGCCGAGAAGCATCGACGGGGGAGAGAGAGAGGGCAGAGCGCACAGGGCGCAGCTGGTGTTCAGGGCCGAGCGGCATCAACGGGGGAGAGAGACGAGAGAGAGCAGAGCGCAGCCGCTTTTCAAGGGCCGAGCAGTGTCAACCGTGGAGGGAGGCGCACAGGAAAACGTGAGGTGCTGCCATTGCCACGAGGACCGCAGAGAGCGGCGTTGGCAGCAGCGCAGGAGCAGCACACGAAACCCACAGGGCGTCGCCATTTGCCACGAGGACCGCCGAGAGCGGCGTTGGCAGCAGCGCGGGAGACACCATTTTAAGCCACAGTGGGGAAGAAAGGAAAGCGCGGGAGACGCCATTTTAAGCCAGTCTAACCACACCCAAAAATGCCGAAGAGTGGCAGTATCACAGCGTTCGACAATGAAGTCGAAGATTGGACGACATATGTCGAACGCATAGAAGTATACTGCAAGGCGAATGAAGTGCCAGATGACAAGGAAGCGCTGGTATTGTTGAATTCAATGGGTGCAAAAACATATGGCTTACTATGAAACCCAGTAACCCCAGAGAAGCCAGTAGAAAAGGATTTTGAAAACATAGTGTCAATCCTACAGGACCACTTAAACCCCACACCGCTGCTGATAGCAGAAAGATTTAAGTTTCACAAAAGGAACCAGAATAAAGATGAAAGTAATGCTGAGTATTTAACAGAACTGTGCAAGCTATCGAAACACTGCCAGTTTGGAACGGGACTAGCAGATACCTTAAGGGACAAGTTTGTGTGTGGGCTTCAAAGTGAAGGAACCCAGAAACGGCTTTTATCTGAAAAGGACCTTACGCTGGAAAAGGCTTTCAGCATTGCAGTATCATATGAAGCAGCAGCACGGGGCGCTGCAGAGATACAACAGAGTCCGCAAGAATATGGCACAAACGAACTGTCATATGGAACAGAGAAGTGCTATCGCTGCGGCAGAACAACACACGACCAGAATGATTGCTGGTTCAAAGACAAAGTGTGCAGACAGTGTGGAAAAGTAGGACACATAGCACGAGTCTGCAGGTCGGGAAAGAAAACCAGCAATAAGAAACTGACCAAAGGGAAGTACAAGAAGGTACATAAGATAACGGAGAATAGTTCAGACGAACAAAAGAGTGATAACGACTCTGAAAGCAGGGAACTGAGTTGTCTGAAACTACATAATGTGATCACAACGGAGGATCACCGAACCATTTGGATCACTCTCGAGATAGCAGGAGTCCAGGTAAAGATGGAATTGGACACAGGATCAGCTCCAACAGTCATAAACCAACGGGACTACGAGCGGCTATTCTCACACATACCCTTGAGAGACACAAAAATTATTTTGAAGACGTACACGGGGCAAAAAGTCTACCCCAAAGGAAAAATAAGGGTGACCGTTATATATAACGGTAAGGAAACACCGAAACTAGACCTGTATGTATTGCAAGATGGAGGACCACCATTACTGGGACGTGAATGGATCCGGAAAATACAACTGGATTGGCATTCCATACCGGCACTGACTGTGGCTGACAAAAAGGATGAAGACGTCACACCTGGGCAACTGTCAAAGATCCTAAGTGACGCGAAAGAAGTGTTCCAGCAAGGACTCGGAACACTAAAAGGCATGACAGCGACGATTAAAATTGAAGAAAACGCAAGCCCAAAATTTTTAAGGCCAGACCGGTACCTTATGCGATCCGCCCAGCCGTCGAAGCAGAGCTGGAGAGTCTGGAACGTTCAGGTGTACTGTCCAAGGTAGACTGGAGCGGGTGGGCTACACCCATCATCCCTGTGATGAAAAAGTTATTGAGCAGCACGCCTGGGGAACCAAGGAAGGTTCGCATCTGTGGGGTCTTTAAGGTAACAGTGAACCCGGTCCTTCACACCGTACAATATCCACTTCCGCGGATTGAAGATATTTTCGCCTCGCTATCTGGAGGGAAACGCTTCACTAAGATTGATCTGGCCCAGGCGTATCTGCAAATGGAGGTAGAAGAAGCATCAAAAAAATACCTCACAATCAACACCCATAAAGGTCTCTACCAATACAACCGGCTGGTATTCGGGGTAGCATCAGCTCCGGCTATTTGGCAGAGGACAATGGAACAAGTCCTGCAAGGGATCCCAGGGACCCAGTGTTATTTGGACGACATCCTGGTCACGGGCGAAAATGACAGTGATCACCTTGCCAACCTGGAGCAGGTGCTCACTAGATTGCAGGAATATGGGCTCCGAGCTAACCGCCCCAAATGCGAGTTTTTTAGAAAACAGATCTCGTATTGTGGCCACGTTATCGATAAAGAGGGGTTACATAAGTCCCCAGAGAAGATTGAGGCAGTAGTCAAGGCTCCAGCACCGGAAAATGTGTCACAACTGAGGTCGTTCCTCGGGCTGGTAAACTACTACCATAAGTTCTTGCCAAATTTGTCTACTATACTACACCCACTGAACACCCTACTGCAAACTGGGGTGCCATGGAAGTGGAGTGACGAATGTAGACGAGCTTTCCAGAAGGGCAAAACACTAATCACATCGAAAGAGGTATTGGCCCATTACAACCCAGCATTACCAATTCGGTTGGCATGTGATGCGTCGCCTTATGGCATTGGAGCGGTGCTGTCGCACAAATTCTCAGACAGCTCAGAGAGGCCAATAGCCTTTGCGTCACGATCACTAACCTCAGCCGAGCGTAACTACGCCCAGATTGACAGGGAGGCCCTCAGCCTAGTGTGTGGAGTGAAAAAGTTCAATCACTATCTGCACGGGCAGAAATTCACCTTGCTGATTGATCACCAGCCTCTTGTCTCCATTTTTAATCTGAAGAAGGGCGTTCCGGTGATGACTGCGCAACGACTACAAAGATGGTCACTTTTTCTAGGGGCACACCACTATGAGATTGAATATAAGGGCACGAAACAGCATGGAAATGCTGATGGGCTATCACGCCTGCCACTGCCTACTGCGGAGGAAGCACCAGCAGTGGATCCTGTCGAAATATTCCATTCGACTATAGTTGAATACCTACCGGTAACTAACGTTTGTATCGAAAAGGAAACCCGAAATGACCCGACACTGTCTCGGGTATATGATTTGACGGTGAAGGGATGGCCAGCACATGGCGACACACTGTTGCCAGCATTCTCGACAAGGAGAGAACAGCTGTCAGTGTGCCTGGGGACCTTGATGTGTGGATCCCGAGTGGTAATTCCACCCAAGTTAAGGGAGAGAGTGCTCAATGAGCTTCATGAGGGTCATCTGGGAGGGATAAAAATGAAAAGCCTAGCCAGGGCTTATGTGTGGTGGCCGGGAATCGATAAACAAATCGAGGACCTGACCAAGAACTGCTCAGGATGCCAGAAAGTCCAAAATGCACCACCACAGGCCCCTCTACACCCATGGGAGTGGCCCTCATCTCCATGGCAACGGGTGCATATTGATTTTGCTGGTCCATTCATGGACTCAATGTTTTTAATAGCCGTGGATGCGCACTCGAAATGGCCTGAGGTCATCAAAATGTCCTCCACCACCATGGAGAAAACTATTGCAGTCCTACGGACCATTTTTGCCAGGAATGGCTTGCCAGAACAGATTTGCTCCAACAACGGACCACAGTTTGTGTCCGAAGAGTTCCGCAGGTTCTTGAAAAAGAATGGGGTAAGGCATTACACATCCGCCCCGTATCATCCAGCCACAAATGGATTGGCTGAGAGGTTCGTACAAACCTTTAAGAAGGCAATAAAGGCTATGTACAATGACAACATTCCGCTGCAGCACAAGGTGGACAATTTCCTGTTCGCCTACTGGAATGCGACACATGCAGTCACCAACCAGGCCCCAGCCATGATGCTCTTTAACCGAAGATTAAGATCTCGCCTGGATTTGCTCAGACCAAACGTACGAAGAGATGTTGAGAGTAAGCAATTCCAGCACATCCATGAGAAGCCAACAAGGAGCTTCAATGTAGGGCAACCAGTCTTGGCCCGCGACTACCGAACAGAAAAATGGCAGCCAGGAACGATATGCACACGGCAGGGCCCACTAATGTACACAGTGGACGTTGGGGAGAGCATCGTGAGACGCCATGCTGACCAGATCCTAGAGTCACTGGAACAAGTCAACCCCATGCCTTGCCCATACGTACCTGGTGATGAACCCGACGTACAGGTAGCATCTACCCCAGAAACAGTGGCATCGGAAGCTGATGAACCAACCGACGACAGGGGGCCAGAATCGCCTCCGCACCAAGAGCGAGACACTCGGGAAAGGCGCTATCCAGAAAGGATCAGGAAGCCACCCCAAAGACTGAATTTATAAATAGACTATTTTCAGCTAATGTTGCATGTTAAAAGTGTAAATTGTAATTAGTTTGATATTTAATTGTTAAATGAGTGTTATGGTATTGTTAATCTAAAAGGGGAGGAATTGTAATGTATGTACCTTTAAGGGGGGGAACTACTTTCTACAGCTCATGTATACTGTAGTACCGGCAGTGACTGTGGTGTATGTAACTTGTTCCACCTTAAGAGAACTTAAACCTGTTCCGCCTTAAGAGATGTACTACTTTCTCTGGCTGCTGTATACGGTAATACCGGTGGTGACCACACCGGTATATAAGTGCTGTGTAGTAATTTGCTGTGTAGTTCAGCCCTGACCTTCGACTAGTAAAGACCTGTTAAAGTTATTCTTGTGGTCTGTGTGCAGTGATTCATATTAACCATAACTGGAACACACAGACTTAACAGTGGCGACGAGTACGATCTTACCCTGCGGCAGAGATACATCCAAGGCAGTTTAACGGGCGTCGAGGAGAGGCATCCACCCTCATCATCCTGCTGAGAAAAGACTCGGGTCTGAAGAGCAAAGGAAGAATCCTGACACGAAGCCTTCCATCAGCGACAGGCAGTGATCATCCCTTCTACCACGGTGGTGGGTAAGCCGATCAGCGATGAGCAGCAAGTCGGCCACGTTGGCTGTGGAGTAGGGGAGGGAAAACGGAAGATATAAGGGTGGAGAACTCGACCACGGCCGGGGAAAAGAGCCGGACAGAAGTCGGGGCCAGAGGCGCTGAGACTGGGGCAGCGTAAGGCACGGGAGCCGCGGTGAATGCAAACGCAGCCGGTGTAAAAGACCGGGCTGCAAGCGGGCTGGGAGACGCAACAGCGTCGAGAGAGAGCTCGACCGCGACCGGTGAAAAAGGCTGGGCAGCTACCGAGGCTGCGAGGCGCAGCGACCGGGACAACGTAAGGCGCGGGAGAATTTTTTTTTAAAAACCGCGGAGAACTCAGCCACAGCCGGTGGAAAGGACCGGACTGCAAGAGGGGCTGGGAGGCACAAATTGAGAACCGCTGGGGAGGCACGAACGGCAGCAATATGGCAATCGCCATTACAGCCAGCGGGGGAGAAAGGCAAACGTGGGAAGCCGCCATTTTCGTAGGCGGGGGAAGAAGACAAGCGCGGGAAACCGCCATTTTAAAATAAAAGAAAAAAATAAATAAAAGAAAATTTTTTTTTGTTTCTCAAGAAGATTGCAAGGATGCCTAAGCGTGGTAACATCAACGATTTCGATGCCGATGTTGAAGATTGGGCCACGTATGTAGAACGCATAGAAGTTTATTGTAAAGCAAATAAGATATCACATGAGGATAAAGCACTAACCTTATTAAACTTAATGGGTGCGAAGACATACGGGCAATTGAAACACCTTCTATCACCAGAGAAACCGGCGGATAAGACTTTCGGGGATATTGTTACCGTCCTGAAAAATCATTTAAGCCCCACGCCGCTGATGCTAGCGGAACGATTTAAATTTTACAGCAGAAAGCAGCTGAAAGATGAAAGCAATGCTGAATTTTTAATTGAATTGCGTAAGCTAGCAAAGTACTGTCAGTTTGGAACAGGACTAACAGATGCGCTAAGAGATAAATTTGTGTGTGGATTGTTAAAAGAAGAGACACAAAAGCGACTGCTTAAGGAGAATGAGCTGACGCTTGATAAAGCTGTCGCTATGGCAGCATCGCACGAAGCCGCAGCGAGAGGCACAGCGGTAATGCAGCTACGGTCACCGGAACTCAGCACAAATCAAATGGTCTTGGGTACAGTAAAATGTTATCATTGTGGAAAGACAACGCACGATCAGAACCAGTGCTGGTTCAAAAATAAGGAATGCAGAAAATGTGGCAGGCTTGGTCACATAGCTAAAGTATGCCGGTCAGGAGAGAAGACCAGCAACAAAAAGTCACCGCAGGGAAAGTACAGAAAGGTGCACAAGGTGACAGAGAACAGTTCGAACGAACAGAAGTCAGATTCAGACGCCAGCAGTAATGAACTGGGTAGCTTAAGAGTACACAACGTTGGTAAGGAAGCAGACCTCCAGACAATTTGGGTCACACTTCAGATAGCAGGAGTCCAAGTGAAGATGGAATTGGACACTGGATCGGCATTGACGGTCATGAATAAGAAAGATTACAAAAGGTTATTCCAACATATTCCCCTACGGGATACGGAGATTGTATTGAAAACATACACGGGGCAAAGAGTATACCCCATCGGAAAGATAGAGGTAAAGGTGGTCCACAAGGGCAAAGAAAGCCGAGGAATGGACTTATATGTGCTACCTGAAGGAGGCCCACCACTCCTGGGACGGGAGTGGATTAGAAAAATGAATATGGACTGGCATTCCTTAAAAGCACTAACGGTAGATGCCAGGGAAACAGATGTCAAACCTAAACGATTGTCCAGAATATTGGACGATGCTAAAGAGGTGTTCCAGCAGGGATTGGGAACACTGAGAGGAATTACGGCAAACATCAAGATTGAAGAACATGCACAACCAAAATTTTTCAAAGCCAGACCGGTACCCTATGCGATACGACCTGCTGTGGAAGCGGAGCTGGAAGCGCTAGAACGTTCAGGAGTACTGTCTAAGGTAGACTGGAGTGAGTGGGCTACGCCCATTGTTCCCGTGATGAAACGTCCTTCGAGCAACAAGCCGGGAGAACCAGGGAAGGTTCGCATCTGTGGAGATTTCAAGATCACTGTTAATCCGGTGCTTCACACGGTGCAGTATCCGCTTCCGCGGATTGAGGATATCTTCGCTTCATTGTCGGGCGGGAAACACTTCACCAAGATAGACCTGGCGCAGGCATACTTACAGATGGAAGTTGAGGAAGAGTCACGCCAGTACCTCACGATCAACACGCATAGAGGCTTGTACCGGTATAATAGACTGGTTTTTGGAGTGGCATCGGCTCCAGCAATTTGGCAGAGGGCCATGGAGCAGGTATTACAGGGAATTCCAGGCACACAATGTTACCTGGACGATATTCTGATTACAGGAGAGGGTGACGAGGAACACCTCGCAAATTTGGAACTGGTGCTCATCAGATTGAAAGAATATGAAATTCGAGTTAATCGGCAGAAATGTGAGTTCTTTCAGAAGTGGATCTCGTACTGTGGCCATGTCATTGACCAGGAGGGACTTCATAAGTCTCCTGACAAGATCGAAGCAGTTGTGAAGGCTCCCGCTCCGGTTAATGTACCTCAGTTGAGGTCGTTCCTAGGATTGATTAACTATTACCATAAGTTTCTGCCAAATTTATCCACGGTACTGCACCCACTGAACGCTCTTTTGCAGAAGGGAGTACCATGGGAGTGGAGCGAGGGCTGTAAGAAGGCCTTTCGCAAAAGCAAGGAATTGATAACCTCAGAGGAAGTGTTGGCTCACTTCAACCCAACACTGCCTATTCGTTTGGCTTGTGATGCTTCTCCATATGGTATTGGGGCAGTACTCTCACACAAGTTGCCAAATGGCACGGAGAGGCCAGTCGCATTCGCATCCAGATCATTGACCTCCGCTGAGCGCAACTATGCTCAGATAGATAGGGAGTCTCTCAGCCTTGTGTGGGGAGTAAAGAAGTTTAATCATTACCTTCAGGGCCAAAAGTTTACGCTTCTGACAGACCGTCAGCCGTTGGTATCCATTTTTAACCCTAACAAGGGTGTGTCGGTGATGACAGCACAGAGACTTCAGAGATGGTCCCTTTTCCTAGGGGCACATCAATATCAGATAGAATTCAAAGGTACAAAGCAGCATGGTAATGCTGATGGGCTGTCGCGCCTGCCACTACCTGAAGAAGAGGAGACAACGAAGGTTGACCCTGTTGAGTTATTTCACTCGACCATCATCGAGTGTTTACCAGTCACCAGTGCAAGTATTGAAAGAGAAACCAGGAATGACCCGACACTGTCCCGAGTCTACGAGGTGACAGTGAAGGGATGGCCAGCACATGGTGATTCTCTGTTACCGGCATTCTCGGCAAGACGAGACCAGCTGTCCGTCTGTCAAGGAACATTGATGTATGGAACGAGAGTGATTATTCCTCCTAAGTTAAGGGAAAGAGTTCTAAAGGAACTGCATGAAGGTCATCTGGGGGGAGTCAAGATGAAAAGCCTTGCTAGGGCTTATGTGTGGTGGCCGGGTATCGACCAACAGATAGAGGAGCTGACGAAAAGCTGCTCAGGGTGCCAAAAAGTGCAAAATGCACCTCCGATTGCACCGCTGCATCCATGGGAATGGCCTTCAGCCCCATGGCAATGCGTACATATTGACTTTGCTGGTCCATTCATGGACTCCATGTTTCTAATTGCGGTGGACGCACATTCTAAATGGCCAGAAGTGATCAAGATGACTACCACTACTTCAGAAAAGACAATTGCGGTGTTAAGAACGATATTCGCAAGGAACGGATTGCCAGAACAAATATGTTCCGACAACGGACCACAGTTCGTGTCAGAAGAATTCCAAAAATTCTTAAAGAAGAATGGGGTGAAACATTATACCTCTGCCCCATATCATCCGGCTACAAATGGGTTGGCCGAGAGATTTGTACAAACATTCAAAAAGGCAATAAAGGCCATGAGCGAAGATCAGATTCCACTACAACATAAGGTGGACAAGTTTCTACTGGCATATCGAAACGCCGCTCATGCAGTGACAAACCAAAGTCCTGCCATGATGTTTTATAACAGGAGGTTGCGGTCCAGGTTGGACTTGTTAAAACCAAATGTGCGGAGGGAAGTTGAAAACAAACAGTTCCAGCATATAAATAACAAGACCACTCGGAGTTTCGAGGTAGGACAACCAGTGTTGGCCAGGGACTATGGAAATGAGAAATGGCAATCCGGAACAATTCGGGCCAGACAAGGACCCCTGATGTACACTGTAGATGTTGGTAAAAATTTAATACGGCGTCATGCTGACCAACTGGTAGAATCGAGAACAAGGGTCGAACCCATGGTTACGACAGAGACAACCGTGGAAGAAATTAGTGAACCTGAAGCATCTACCTCGGCAGTGAATGTACCTGATGATGATGTCCAAGACATAAGAGACCAACTAGAGGAGTCACCTCAACAACAAGAATCAGAGACCCCTGAAAGGCGTTATCCAACTCGAATCAGGAGGCCTCCTGAGAGACTGAACCTTTGAACTGTTTCTACATGAAGTTGTATATGTATATATGTTATTATGTTATGTTAAATGGGGATATAACTGTTAAGCTAAAAAGGGAGGATTGTGGTGGATGTAACTTGTTCCACCTTAAGAGAACTTAAACCTGTTCCACCTTAAGAGATGTACTACTTTCTCTGGCTGCTGTATACGGTAATACCGGTGGTGACCACACCGGTATATAAGTGCTGTGTAGTAATTTGCTGTGTAGTTCAGCCCTGACCTTCGACTAGTAAAGACCTGTTAAAGTTATTCTTGTGGTCTGTGTGCAGTGATTCATATTAACCATAACTGGAACACACAGACTTAACAGTGACCACACCTGTATATAACGCTGAGTAGTAATCTGTTGTTTCAGTTGCAGTTTGAACCACGTTGAGTAAACACCTGTTGAATCGTTCCCTGCAGTCTGTTGTCTGATTATTGAAGGACACAACATTAAGATACACGGACCTAACATTACCCCCAATCCCGTGAAAGAGATGTACTGGCATCTCCTTTTATAGAGGGCATTTGAGACCTGACGGATACAGCAATGGACCACGAACTGGGAGATATTGGTGATGTCCCCAGTAGCTGCTTGAAAGGAGCCGGTGGCATAAAAGTTCAAAGCCACTGTGACCTTCACTGCCACCAACAGAGACATCCTGGTCCTCAGTAGAGGCTGCAGATCTGGCTGCAGTAGGTGGCAGAGCTCAGTGACCACCTCCTTGCTGAAGCACAGCCTGCGCAAACACTGCTGCTCGGACAAATTAATGTCGGAGAATTGTTGGCGAAATACCCTGGGAGGGTAAGGTCTCCTGTACAGAGGCCTGTTGGCCTTCCTCCATCTGGCCATGATTGGCATTTTCTCTCTACGTCTCTGTTGCCTCTGATTCTGCAAGCGCAGGACGACGCTCTGAATCAGTGCAGCCCCCATAGTCTCTTGGCAATCGAAGTAATGAAGGTCAAATCCAAAAGTACCTGTAAAGTGATGTTCAGTAGCCAAAACTACTTCACACAGCGTGACTCTATTCTGAAGTCTCTCCTTCTCTCTCTCAGAATCTCTCTCTGTCAGAATGAGTGGTGCAAAAATGTCTGCCACAGAAAAAGCCAGGAAGAGGCCATCTTTAAATAGCGCCGCCCCCCAGCCCCTCACCGACTGGGAAACATTCCAGTCTCCCTGTCGTTGCTTGCGCCAGGCGGAAAGGAGGGGGGCGCCACTCAATATCCGGTCCGGGGTGCCACCAGGGCGTTGCATGCTTGACTGACATCACGATCTGCAGGCGCAGGAGATCGGGGTGCTAAACTTTTGCGCTGCCGCAAAAACTCTAGTCAATTTCGCGAGCGGCGCAAACATCGCCATGCCTGGGCGCTAACGGGAGGCGCAAGCCAACCAAATTTTTCCCCCAGAGATCTTTTATGTTATCATAATGAAACTGCAATTTACAAGCCTCTTTTTATAATTAATTTCACAACTCAAGAATATCTGCCAATGATATGAAAGACTCAGAGGAAAACTATGGAATAAATTCTGTGTTCTGAGTTTCATGGAGAGTTTTTCTGGTTTATTCAATGTGTATATTTCTTACTGTTATGTTTTACAATGAGGACAGACTCTTTGAGGTATGAATGGTTTTCCAATGCTACTAGAAGTGTCAGCTAGTAGCATTCATGCCTCTGTATCAGAGGTTATGGGTTTGATCCCCACTGAACATATTGCAGAACTATGGGACTGTTGCATTGTCAGAGGTGCCATCTTTCAGATAAGACATTAAAACAAGGCCGCTTCTGCCTGCAAAACAATTTGAAGAGAAGAGAGTTCTTCTGGTGCAATGCTCAATGTTCCTCCCTCAATCAACACCACCAAAAACAGATGAACTGCTTTTGTGGCACTTACTTGGCTGTCCTGTTTGCCCACATAACAACAGTGATTGCACGTCAAAAAATAATTCATTGATTAGAACATCAGTGCCCATTCCTCCCTCTCATGGATAAGCTGCTATACAAATACAAAATGTTTCTCTTTCTTTCAATAACTAACATTAGCTGTCTCACAAGTCTCTCCACAGTAAGCTGGCACTATTTTAAGGAATTCCTTTTCCATGGAAAGGGAGTTAAATTCCCAAACTGTCTTGTACCAAGAAAGAATGAAATTTTAGCTCTATGGCATGATTAAGACAAATAAATGTATAACACATTTTTTAAAACTTTAAATTGTTCAACTATTGCACAGAAATAAAATATTTTACTCTGGTAATATTTTAATTTCCAAATGCTGATTGAACAGATTAAATAAATAAATGAAGATGCTTATCTACCTCCATCTCTCAGTGGGGGGAATGCATCTTATTATGTACATACTTGTTTTTCTTGGCATCCACAAATGGGGCCTGGGCCTAATCCAGGCTCTGGCAGTCTAGTAACAGCATGACCTCAACTTTAGATTCGTGCTTCATGAAGATCTGAAGATTGAGCCTTGCAAAGTTGTTGCCTGAATAAAGCCAAATGTTCATCCCTACCAAAAACAGTTATAAAATGTATGATGGAATACTGCTTAAGAAAGATATTACTCATAAACAGGAAGGTTATAACCATTCTAGATCCACACCCAATTATATGGTTATAAAATAACTTTGTATTATTGAATCATTTAGACATGGAATAAAGTCATGTCATTGAGTAAAGCACCTGTAAAAATTTTACTTTGATTTACGCAAACATATTCCATCCCAAACAGCATATGAATAATAAACAAGGATTGCACCTACATCAGGTATTTCCTTATTGGGTCAAAGATCAGCAATTTAATCTCAGATAGCAGATTGTATCAAACACACAGTGCACATACATGTTAAATGAGTTATTGCAAAAAAATAGTCTTTATAAAAGGAAAGAACAATCTTGCATTTATATAGGCCCAGTACGCTTACAGCTGCCCACAGACATTTAATGGGCTTTTGCATGTCTCAGTAAGGATTCTACAGTCTGATTGGTTGAAGAGACACGCTGTTGCTTGCCCTGTCCCAGAACCCCTGTAGAGGACGCCGCGCTGACATGGCTCTCTAATTACCGTAAGTTGCCACACAAAATCTGTGGGCAGCTGTAAGTGTAATAAACGGCAAGCGCCGCACGTTCAGCACTGACGGCAAAATCCAGGCCATTGTGTTTTATATAAGTGCAACATTCTAAAGTGCTTTACAGCCAATGAATTACTCTTTAAGTGTAGTCACTGTTGTAGGGAAACATGGCAGCAAATTTTCACAAAGCAAAGTACCACAAACAGCAAAGAAATAAATGACCAGATAATCTACTTTAGTAATTTTGCTTGAGGGATAATAGTTGATCTGGACACTTGGAGAACTCCCCGGCTCTTCTTCAAGTACTGCTATGAGATCTTTTACGCCCACCTTGAGGGCAGATGGGACTCCCGCAGTGCAGTACTCACCCAGTATTGCACTGAAGTGTCCGCGTGGAATATGTGTTCAGGTCTCCGAGCCCTCGTAAAATTGAAGTCAATGGGAATCGGGGAAAATTCTCCACTGGCTGGAGTCATACCTAGCACAAAGGAACATGGTTGTGATCGTTGGAGGGCAATCATCTCAGCTCCAGGACATCACTGTAGGAGTTCCTCAGGGCAGTGTCCTAGGCCCAACCATCTTCAGCTGCTTCAACAATGACCTTCCCTCCATCACAAGGTCAGAAATGGGGGTGTTCACTAATGACTGCACAGTGTTCAGATCCATTCACAACTCCTCAGATAATGAAGCAGTCCATGCCCATGGGCAGCAAGACCTGGACAACATTCAGGCTTGGGCTGATAAGTGGCAAGTAATATTCGCGCCACACAAGTGCCATGCAATAACCATCTCCAACAAGTGAGAGCCTAACCACCTCCCCTTGACAGTCAACGGCATTACCATCACCGAATCTCCCACCATCAACATCCTGGGAGTTATCATTGACCAGGAACTTAACTGGACCAGCCACATAAATACTGTGGCTACAATAGCAGGTCAGAGGCTGGGTATTCTGCTGCAAGTGTCTCACCTCCTGACTCCCCAAAGCCTTTCTACCATCTACAAGGCACAAGTAAGGAGTGTGATGGAATACTCTCCACTTGCCTGGATTAGTGTAGCTCCAACAACACTCAAGAAGCTCAACACCATCCACGACAAAGCAGCCCGCTATATTGGCACCCTATCCACCACCTTAAACATTCACGCCCTCCATCACCAGCGTACCATGGCTGCAGTGTGTCCCATTTACAAGATGCACTGCAGCAACTCGCCAAGGCTTCCTCGACATCACCTCCCAAACACATGACCTCTACCACCTGGAAGGACAAGGGCAGCAGGCGCATGGGAACACCATCACCTCCAAGTTCCCCTCCAAGTCACACACCATCCTGACTTGGAACTATATCACCATTCCTTCATCATCGCTGGGTCAAAATCCTGGAACTCCATCCCTGACAGCACTATGGGAGTACCTTCACCATACGGACTGCAGTGGTTCAAGAAAGCGGATCACCACCACCTTAGAATCATAGAATCATAGAACTTTACGGCACAGAAGGAGGCCATTTGGCCCATCATCTCTGTGCTGGCCGAAAAAGAGCTATCTAGCCTAATCCCACTTTCCATCTCTTGGTCCGTAGCCTTGTAGGTTACGGCATTTCAAGTGCATATCCAAGTACTTTTTAAATGTGATAAGGGTTTCTGCCTCTACCATCCTTTCAGGCAGTGAGTTCCAGACCCCCACCACCCTCTGGGTGAAAAACGTTCTCCTCAACTCCCCTCTAATCCTTCTACCAATTACTTTAAATCTATGCCCCCTGGCTATTGACCTCTCTGCTAGGGGAAATAGGTCCTTCCTATCCACTTTATCTAAGCCCCTCATAATTTTATACACCTCAATTAAGTCTTCCCTCAGCCTCCTCTGTTCCAAAGAGAACAACGCCAGCCTATCCAATCTTTCCTCATAGCTAAGATAGTCCAGTCCTGGCAACATCCTTGTAAACCGCATCTGTACCCTCTCTAGTGCAATCACATCTTTCCTGTAATGTGGTGACTAGAACTGTACACACTCTAGCTGTGGCCTAACTAGTGTTTTATATAGTTCAAGCATAACCTCACTGCTCTTATATTCTATGCCTTGGCTAATAAAGGAAAGCATCCCATATGCCTTCTTAATCACCTTATCTACTTGTCCTGTTTCCTTCAGGGATCTGTGGACATGCACTCCAAGGTCCCTCTGTTCCGCTACACTTCTCAGTGTCCTACCATTTAATGTTTATTCCCTTGCCTTGTTAGCCCTCCCCAAATGCATTACCTCAAACTTCTCTGGGTTCAATTCCATTTGCCACTTTTCTGCCCACCTGGGGATATCTTCCTGCAGACTACAGCTTTCTTCCTCATTATCAACCACATGGCCAATGTTTGTATCATCTGCAAACTTCTTAATCGTGCCCTTTAGACATTGAAGTCTAAATCATTGATGTATACCACAAAAAGCAAGGGACCTAGTACTGAGCACTGTGGAACCCCACTGGAAACAGCATTCCAGTCACAAAAACACCCGTTGACCATTACCCTTTGCTTCCTGCCACTGAGCCAATTTTGGATCCAACTTGCCACTTTCCTTTGGACCCTGTGGGCTTTTACTTTTGTCTGCCATGTGGGACCTTGTCAAAAGCCTTGCTAAAATCCATGTAGACTACATCAAATGCACTATCCTCATCAACCCTCGTTACTACTCAAAAAATTCAACCAAGTTAGTCAGACACAACCTTCCCTTAACAAATCCATGCTGACTGTCCTTGATTAATCCGTGCCTTTCTAAATGACGATTCATACTGTCCCTCAGAATTTTTTCCAACAATTTGCCCACCACCGAGTTTAGGCTGACTGGCCTGTAATTACTCGGTCTATCCCTTTCTCCCTTTTTAAAAAATGGCACAACGTTAGCAGTCCTCCGCTTTCACACCTGTAGCCAGAGAGGTTTGGAAAATGATGATCAGAGCATCCGTTATTTCCTCTCTTTGCTTCTCTTAACAGCCTGGGATACATTTCATCCAGGCCTGGTGATTTATCTACTTTTAAAGATGCTAAACCTCTTAATCCTTCCTCTCTCACTATGTTTATCTCATCTAATATTTCACACTCCTCCTCCTTAACTACAATGTCTGCATCGTCCCTCTCTTTTGTGAAGACAGACGCAAAGTATTCATTAAGAACCATACCCACATCTTTCACCTCCACACACAAGCTTCCTTTTTGGTCTCTAATAGGCCCTACTCTTTCTTTAGTTATCCTCTTACTCTTTATGTATTTATAAAACATCTTTGGGTTTTCCTTGATTTTACTTGCCAATATTTTTTCATGCCTTCTCTTTGCTTTCCTAATTCCCTTTTTAATTTCACCCTTGCACTTTCTATACTTCTCTAGGTTTTCTGCAGTATTGAGCTCTCGGTGTCTTACATAAGCTTCCCTTTTTTGCCTTATCCTACCCTGTATGCTCCTTGGCATCCAGGGGACTAGATTTGGGAGTCCCACCCTTTTTCTTTGTGGGAACATATTTGCTCTGAACCCTCGCTATCTCCTCCTTAAATGCCTCCCACTGCTCTGATACTGATTTACCTTCAAGTAGCTGTTTCCAGTCCACTTTTGCTAAATCACATCTCAGCGTAGTAAAATTGGCCTTTCCGCATCGAGAACTGTTACTCCTGATCTACCTTTGTCCTTTTCCATAACTATGCTAAATCTAACTGAATTATGATCACTACCACCGAAATGCTCTTCCACTGATAACCCTTCCACCTGCCCAGCTTCATTCCCTAAAACTAAGTCCAGAACCATCCCCTCTCTTGTTGGGCTTGCTACGTACTAGCTAAAAAAGTTCTCTTGAATGCATTTTAACAATTCTGTGCCCTCTATATTTTTACACTGATTCTATCCCAGTTAATTTTAGGGTAGTTGAACTGCCCTACTATTACTGCCCTGCTGTTACTGCCCTACTGTTACTGCCCTACTGTTACTGCCCTACTGTTACTGCCCTACTGTTACTGCCCTACTATTACTGCCCTACTATTACTGCCCTACTGTTACTGCCCTACTGTTACTGCCCTACTGTTACTGCCCTACTGTTACTGCCCTACTGTTACTGCCCTACTGTTACTGCCCTACTGTTACTGCCCTACTATTACTGCCCTACTGTTACTGCCCTACTGTTACTGCCCTACTGTTACTGCCCTACTATTACTGCCCTACTGTTACTGCCCTACTGTTACTGCCCTACTGTTACTGCCCTACTGTTACTGCCCTACTGTTACTGCCCTACTGTTACTGCCCTACTATTACTGCCCTACTATTACTGCCCTACTATTACTGCCCTACTGTGTTTGCACTTCGCAGAAATGTGCCAACATATTTGCACTTCTATCTCTCTCTAACTATTTGCGGGTCTATAGTACACTGCCAGCAGTGTCATTGTCCTTTGTGTTCTTCAGTTCAACCCATATGGCCTCATTTGATGATCCTTTTAACATATCATCCCTCCTCACAGCTGTAATTGTTTCTTTAACCAATATTGCAAACCCTTCCATTCTTTTTTATCCTCCTCTCTATTTCATCTGAAAACCCTGTAACCAAGAATGTTGAGCTGCCATTCCTGCCCTTCTTTCAGCCATGTTTCAGTAATAGCTATGATACCATACTTCCACATGTCTATCTGTGCCCTCAACTCATCTGCCTTATTCACTAGACTCCTTGCATTGAAGTATATACCATTAAGCATTACCAAACCCCTTTGTCATCTATTTTCTAGCCTTTGTTTCCTCTGCCTTCCAAACTCACATACAAAGCCTTTCCACCATCTACAAGACACAAGTAAGGAGTGTGATGGAATACTCTCCACTTGCCTGGATGAATGCAGCTCCAACAACACTCAAGAAGCTCGACACCATCCAGGACAAAGCAGCCCGCTTGATTGGCAAGCCATCCACCACCTTAAATATTCACTCCCTCCACCACCGGCGTACTGTGGCTGCAGTGTGTACCATCTACAAGATGCACTGCGGCAACTCACTGTCATAAATCGCAACTTCTGCAAGGAGTAACTCAGGAAGTACTACTGAACGGCCAGCTGAGGGCGCTGTCCGAGGAGTATAAATACTTGGGCGTGGGCCCAACTTGGCCAGAGACAATCTGGAAACAGGAAGCTAGTGACTACTAACTAGACCTCCATGTTTTGTTACAAGTCGATTAAAGCCTTGCTTTATGTACAACCAAGTGCGTAGTGAGTCTTTATTACGTCAATTTAATCGACTTGTTATCGTCTCCACGCCTTGGGTGATTCGGAACAACCAGCTGCAACTCGAACCACAGAAAGGAACTTGGGCAAGAAACTGATCCATCATGGAAAAACTCCTTAGACTCGCTCGTCTCGACCTGGACCCGAATGCACCTGCGGCAGCGAAGGTATGGAAGCATTGGTTTCGTACCTTTAGCAACTTACTTGAAGAATGTGGGGCGGATGCGCCTAATAAGTTATGAATGCTTATTAACTACGTATCCCCTCATGTGTATGATTATAGTGAGGACTGTATAGACTACAACGCTGCTATCCAAATTTTACAGCAGCTATATGCCAAGTCCCCGAATGAAATCTTTGCTCGACACCTACTGGCCACAACTCAGCAGCAGCCTGAGGAATCACTCGATGAATTCCTCCAGAAACTTCGCAGGCTCAGCAAAGATTGTAACCTTAAAGCGGTTACAGCTGAACAGTATCAAGAGGAACTAATCCGCGATTCCTTTATCAATGGGATTGCATCCCCTTTTATACGTCAGCGCCTGCTGGAAAATAAAACCCTCAATTTACGGCTGCTTATGACCAGGCGTGTTCCCTGGACTTGGCCAAGAAGAATGCAGACACTTATCTCCCACCACGTGCACGGGCGGCAGCTATCACCTTTAATAAGTCTTTCGATAGGTCTCGGGTGGATGCCCCCGCTGATGATGATTCTACTCTAATGGACGACGACCCTACCCTAGAGGCTTTTGCTGATGATGACCCCACCCTAGCAGCATCCTGGCAATCAGGAAGAAAGTGTTTCTTTTGTGGAGGTACGTTCCATTACAGAAAATTTTGCCCGGCTCGTAATGCGACCTGCAATCATTGCAGCAAGAAAGGACACTTTTCCAAGGTATGCCAGTCACGGGCCTCTGCTAACAAAAAAGGCCGCTCCTCTAAAGTATACCGGTCGAGAGCTCCTGTTAGCTTCACAGCTGCTCTCTATGGAGCTGCTCCTCCCCCAAGAACCACTGCTAAGGCTACAGCTGCCGAAAGAAAAATTACCCCTCCTCCCATCACAGCTGTTTATCCCCAAAGTTTGTCCCATGCAGCCACGAAGGTTTCAGTAAATGGGCACACTCTAAGCGCGCTAATCGACTCCTGCAGCTCTGACAGCTTCATTAGTAAGCGGGCTGTTAGCAGGTTAAAACTGCACATTTATCCCTCGGACAGGGAGATTGCAATGGCTCTGACCACCAATTCTTCTGGCTTCTGTCTTGTCAACCTCATCCTCAATGGTCGCACGTATCCCTCCACCCGGCTCGGAGTACTCAAAAACTTATGTAGCGATGTGCTTCTGGGACAGGACTTCCAGAAGCAGCACAAAAGACTCACTTTTGAGTTTGGAGGGTCGAAGCCGGAGCTTACCATTTCTAAGGTGCCGTTTTGTGCGCTCTCGGCGGCCTTACTCAGGGAGCCCTCCCTGTTTGCCAATCTCTCCCCCCGCTGTAAACCCATAGCCACCAAATCGCGGCGCTTTAGCCAAGACGACCGAGCATTTATCGAGGCAGAAATCTCTCGCCTTTTAGCTAACGGTATTATCGAGCCGTGTTCATCTCCCTGGCGGGCTCAAGTCTCGTTGTGAAAAACCCTTTAAAACAACATAAGAAACGTCTGTGTATTGATTATTCACAGACTATTAATCAATATACCAATCTGGATGCCTACCCGCTACCACGCATAGATGACATGCTCAACAACCTTGCCAAATACAAGGTATTTTCAACCTTCGATTTAAAGAGCGTGTACCATCAGGTACCGCTGAAAGACTCTGACAAAAAGTATACGGCCTTTGAGGCCAATGGTCGGCTTTATCAGTTTCGTCGCCTTCCATTTGGGGTCACCAATGGGGTGGCCGTCTTCCAACGGGCAATGGATGGCCTAGTCCGGCAAGAGAACTTGACGAATACCTTTCCGTATTTAGACAATATCACTATTGCCGGCCATGATCAAAAGGAGCATGACGCCAATCTTCAGAGATTTTTTGACGTTCTCCGTCGTCGCCACTTAACGTTAAACGAATCCAAATCAGTGAAATCGGTGGCATCAGTGAACATTCTCAGCTAATGGGTGGGCAACGGTGTTATTAAACCGGACCCAGAGCAACTTCGTCCACTTCAGGAGCTCCCTCCCCCTACAAATCTCGGCTCTCTTCATCGGGCACTTGGCATGTTTGCTTATTACGCAAAGTGGATACCTCACTTCTCCGATAAAATACAGCCCCTGCTTCATGCGAAGTCTTTTCCATTGGAAGCAACGGCTATTTCTGTCTTCAACCTCCTCAAACGACAGCTGGAGAAAGCTATGCTTTGCTCCATTGACAAAAACCTTCCTTTTGTGGTCGAATGCGATGCATCAGAGGTGGCGATCTCGGCTACCTTGAATCAGGTGGTCGACCCGTGGCATTCCTATCCAGAACCTTACAGGGTAGCTATTATGTCCGTGTATAATTAAGACACGGACTGCAGGAGTTGGTTATAACAGGTCTTTACTGAATGGAGGCAACCTGGAACGACTATGCAAATGTTACTACACAGGCTTATATACAGGGGTGGTCACTACTGGTACTGCAGTATACAGGGGCTGCAGAATATAGTTCCTTCTGCAAAGTACATACACTACAATTCCTCCCCTTTTAGCTAAACAGTACATAACATTCGATTAACAATGAAATAACATATTTACAATTACAACTGCTAGATACATTAGTTGAAGTTAAGCAATTATAAGTTCAGTCTTTGAGGAGGCTTCCTGATTCTGTCTGGATAATGCCTCTTTGGGGTATCAGGTTCTTCTGGCAACGTTGAGTCGGGATCAATGTCGTTGTTTGGTTCGTCTGCTTCCAATATCACCGATTCTGAGGTAGATGCAATTGGTACTTCGGTTTCATCGCCAGGTGTATCAGATCGTGGTGTGGGGTTGACGTTTCCCAGTGACTCTAGAATCTGGTCAGCATGGCATCTTACAATGCTCTCTCCAACGTCCACGGTATACATTAGAGGTCCTTGCCGTGTACAGATCGTTCCTGGCTGCCATTTCTCTGTGCGGTAGTCCCGGGCCAAAACTGGTTGACCTATCTTAAAACTCCTGGTCGGCCTTTCATTCATATTCTGAAACTGCCTGTTCTCCACATCTCTTCTGATGTTTGGCTTAACCAAATCCAAGCGGCATCGTAGCCTTTGATTGAAGAACATCATGGCTGGAGTTTGGTTGGTAACCGCATGTGTCGCATTCCGGTAGGCAAACAAGAAGTTATCCACCTTGTGCTGTAGGGGTATATCTTCATTACACATTGCCTTGATAGCCTTCTTGAATGTTTGAACGAACCTCTCGGCCAATCCATTAGTGGCTGGATGATATGGGGCGGATGTGTAATGCTTAACACCATTGTTATTTAAGAACCCCCGGAACTCTTCAGACACAAACTGTGGTCCATTGTCAGAGCAAATCTGTTCAGGCAGCCCATTCCTGGCGAATATGGTTCGTAAGACTGTGATAGTTTTTTCTGTGACGGTTGAGGACATTTTTATTACCTCTGGCCACTTTGAATGTGCACCCACCGCAATTAAAAACATCGAGTCCATAAATGGACCAGCAAAATCAATGTGCACCCTTTGCCATGGAGATGAGGGCCACTCCCATGGATGTAGAGGGGCTTGTGGTGGGGCGTTTTGCACCTTCTGGCATCCTGTACAGCTCTTGGTCATCTCTTCGATTTCTCTATCGATTCCCGGCCACCACACAAACGCTCTGGCTAAGTTTTTCATTTTTACCCCTCCCAGATGGCCCTCATGAAGCTCATTGAGCACTCTATCCTTCAATTTGGGTGGAATTACTACTCTGGATCCACACATCAAGGTTCCTCTGCACACTGACAGCTGTTCTCTTCTCGGCGAGAATGCTGGCAGCAGTGGTTCGCCATGTGCTGGCCATCCCTTCACCATTAAATCATAGAACCAGGAGAGTGTCGGGTCATTTCGTGTTTCCTTTTCTATGTTTGCATTCGTCACAGGGAGACATTCGACTATGGTCGAGTGGAATATCTCCACTGGATCCACTGCAAGTTCTTCTTCCACCGTCGGCAACGGTAGGCGCGACAATCCATCAGCATTCCCATGCTGTTTAGTTCCTTTGTACTAGATGTCATATTGGTGTGCCCCTAGGAAAAGGGACCACCTCTGTAGCCGTTGTGCTGTCATTATCGGTACGCCCTTCTGAGGGTTGAAAATGGAGACAAGAGGTTGATGATCAGTAAGTAGAGTAAATTTCTGACCGTGCAGGTAGTGATTGAACGTCTTCACCCCCCACACCAGGCTGAGGGCCTCTCTGTCAATCTGGGCGTAGTTACGCTCGGCTGAAGTTAACGAGCGTGACGCAAAAGCTATCGGCCTCTCTGAACCATCAAGGAATTTATGTGACAGTACCGCCCCAATGCCGTAGGGAGACGCATCACACGCCAGTCTTATCGGTAGTGATGGGTTGTAGTGAGCCAATACTTCTCTTGAAGTGATTAGGTCCTTACTCTTCTGAAAGGCCCGCTTACATTCATCGCTCCATTTCCATGTTACTCCTGTTTGTAGTATGGCGTTCAATGGGTGCAGAATTGTGGACAAATTCGGCAAAAACTTATGGTAGTAATTCACCAATCCGCGGAATGACCTCAGTTGCGACACATTTTCAGGCGCTGGAGCCTTAACTACCGCTTCAATTTTGTCAGGGGACTTATGTAACCCCTCTTCATCAATCACATGGCCACATTACGATATCTGTTTCTTAAAAAACTCGCACTTGGGGCGATTGGCCCGTAGCCCATGTTCACGTAGTCTAGTGAACACCTGCTCTAGGTTGGCAAGGTGTTCACTGTCATCTTCACCTGTCACTAGGATGTCGTCCAAGTAAAACTGAGTCCCCGGAATTCCTTGCAGGACTTGTTCCATCGCTCTTTGCCATATCGCCGGAGCTGATGCTACTCCGAATACCAGTCGATTATACTGACAAAGCCCTTTGTGAGTGTTTATCGTGAGATACTTCCTAGAGGATTCTTCAACCTCCATCTGCAAATATGCTTGAGCTAGGTCAATTTTTGTAAAACGCTTCCCTCCAGATAGTGAGGTGAAGATATCTTCTATCCTTGGAAGAGGATATTGTACTGTGTGAAGGACTGGGTTCACCGTCACCTTGAATTCCCCACAGATGCGAACCTTCCTTGGCTCCTCAGACTTATTGTTTAACGTTTTCTTCATGACAGGAACGATGGGTGTCGCCCACTCGCTCCAGTCTACCTTAGATAACACGCCTGCATTCTCCAGATTCTCCAGCTCTGCCTCGACGGCTGGGCGAATTGCATATGGTACCGGTCTTGCTTTGAAAAACTTGGGAATTGCATTCTCTTCTATTTTTATCGAGGCGGTTACGCCTTTAAGAGTTCCCAGTTCTTGTTGAAATACTTCTTTGGCGTTAGCTAAGATGGTTGACAATCGTCCAGGAGTGACGTCGTCATCCTTTTTACCAGCCACCGTCAGTGCCTGAATGGAGTGCCAGTCTAAACTTATCCTTCTGATCCATTCACGTCCCAATAACGGTGGTCCACCATCTTGCAGTATGTACAGATACAATTTCTGTATTTCCTTGCCGTTGTATTCGACAGGCACCCTTATTTTTCCTCTGGGGTATGCTTTTTGCCCCGTATACGTCTTCCAGACAATGGATGTCTCTTTCAAGGGTATGTGTGAGAATAGCCGCTCGTAGTCTCGTCGATTCATGACGGTTAGAGCTGATCCTGTATCCAATTCCATTTTGACTTGGGACCCTGCTATCGTGAGGGTGACACAAATGGTTCGGTGATCCTCTTTTGCGATTACGTTGTGAAGTTTGAGACAGCTTAGTCTCTTGTTCCCGGATTCACTATCGCTCATTTGGTCTTCGGAACTACTGTCCGTCATCTTTTGTACTTTCCTGTACGGTTCCTTAGTAGCCTTTTTGTTGTCGTTGGTCTTCTTCCCAGACCTGCAAACTCGTGCAATGTGTCCCATCTTTCCGCATTGCCTGCATATTTTGTCCTTGGACCAGCAGTCCTTCTGGTCATGGGTTGTTCTGCCGCAGCGATAACATTTTGCAAATCCCCGTGTCATTTCGTGGGTGCCGTATTCCTGTGGCTTTTGCTGTATTTCCGCAGTTCCCCTTGCTGCTGCTTCGTACGATACTGCCACGCTGAAAGCCTTATCTAGCGTCAGCTCTTTCTCTGAGAGTAACCTCTTCTGGGTTCCTTCACTCAGGAGTCCACAGACAAATTTGTCCCGTAAGGTATCTGCCAGTCCTGCTCCGAACTGGCAGTGCTTTGATAGCATGCGTAGTTCCGTAAGGTAATCAGCATTGCTCTCATCTTTATGCTGATTTCTCCTGTGGAATTTAAATCTTTCTGCTATCAGCAGCGGTGTAGGATTTAGGTGTTCCTGTAGGATAGCAACAATTTCGTTAAAACTCTTCGCCTTCGGTTTGGCTGGAGTAATCAGGTCCCGCAATAGGCCATACGTTCTTGCGCCCATTAAGTTTAGCAGTACCGATGCCTTTTTCTCATCGGCTACTTCGTTTGCCTCGCAATATACCTCGACTCTTTCCACATACGTGGTCCAGTCTTCTATTGCATTATCGAAGGCAGTGATATTGCCAGTCTTCGGCATCTTGGAAATCTAAGATGGCGCCTCCCGCGCTTTGCCTTCTTCCCCGATTTAACAAAATGGCGCCTCCCATGCTTTGCCTTCTTCCCCGCTGGATTAGGATGGCGCCTCCCACGCTTTCTGTCTTCTCCGCTGTTGCTAGCGCTGTTGCTGGCGTTTTATGCCTTGATGGCGACGCCCTATGGTCTTCGCGCACTTCCCCCCGCGCTGCTGCTAATGCTGCTCTCCGCGGTTCCCGTGGCAAACTGCAGCTCCTCGCGTCTTCCTGCGTGTTTAATTTTTATTATTTCCCCGTCGTCGGAACAACCCTGCGAGACTTTTGCCTCCCTCTTCTCGGGTCTGTACGCTGCCCGGCTTCGTAGCACCGGCCGCGCCCTGTGTGCTCCACCCTCTCTCTCTCTCCTCTTCCTGACAACACTGCTCGGCCCCGTTGCAAAGCCACCCGCTCGAGCTCTAGACCGCCGCAGCCCAGGAAGGATCAGTGTACTACCTGCCACCAGCCCGATTAGCTGAAACACCATCGACAGGATAACCAAGCCCCGCTCTCGACAGCCTCTCCTGCAAATCTTCAACTCCGCTGACTCATAGGCGGATGCCCACGGTCGACGCCCGTTTCTTCTGTTTCTTTCTTCCTTCTGGCCTCGACCTCTGATAACTTCGCTTCAGGGATGGATCCCCATGAGGTGGTGCAGACTGTAGGTAAGTTCGTACCTGCTCGTCGCCAGTATTATGTCCGTGTATAATTAAGACACAGACTGCAGGAGTTGGTTATAACAGGCCTTTACTGAACGGAGGCAACCTGGAACTACTATGCAAATGTTACTACACAGGCTTATATACAGGGGTGGTCACTACTGGTACTGCAGTATACAGGGGCTGCAGAATATAGTTCCTTCTGCAAAGTACATACACTACAGTAGCTAGCTCCATTACCCCCCCGTCGAGAAGGAGGCTACAGCCATCATCGAGGCTGTACGCCAATGGAGTCATTTTCTTGCTCGGCGTCATTTCACGCTCATAACTGACCAGCGCTCCATGGCCTTCATGTTGGATAACCGGAAGCGCGCGAAAATCAAAAATAATAAAATTCAACTCTGGAGGATGGAGCTGGCCGCCTTTGGATATACTATCCGTTACCAACCCGGCAAACAGAATGTGGCCCCAGATACCTTCACATGAGCATTTTGCTCTTCAATGTCAACGTCGACTCTGGCGGATCTGCATATGGACTTATGCCATCCTGGTGTTACCCATATGTTGCACTTTGTGCGCTCTAAAAATCTACCATTCTCAACGGAGGACGTAAAGAAAACATGCTCCTCCTGTAGGATTTGTGAAGAATTGAAACCACAATTCTTCCACCCATCAGATGACTTATTCATACATGCAATGCAGCCTATGCAGAGGCTCAGCATAGACTTTAAAGGGCCATTGCCTTCATCGACGCGGAACACCTACCTACTTACGATGGTAGACGAGTATTCACGCTTTCCCTTTGCCTTCCCCTGTCCTAATATGCTTACCTCTACGGTAATTAAATGCCTCGATCAGGTCTTTTCCCTTTGCGGGACGGCCAATTTTATCCACACGGATCTGGATCCCTCCTTTATGTCGAGTGAACTTAAAAGTCATCTCTCCCAACGGGGAATCGCCTCGAGTAAGACGACACCATATCACCCAATCGGCAATGGGCAGGTTGAACGATACAATGCTATCATCTGGAACGCTGTCCGTCTGGCACTGAGGTCATGCAACTTACCAGACCAGCAGTGGGAAACTGTGCTCCCCGACGTGTTACACTCTATCAGGTCTCTTCTCTCCACATCCACTAATGTCACACCTCATGAGCGATTCTTCAAGTTCCGGCGTTGCTCTACACATGGGACATCTCTACCATCATGGTTGGTGGCTCCAGGCCCTGTGCTACTCTGGAGGTTTGTCCAGTCTGCCAAGAATGACCCTCTCGTTGACGAGGTGGAGTTAATGGAGGTAAACCCCATGTATGTGCACGTGCAGTACCCCGATGGCCGGGAGTCCACCGTCTCGCTCAGAGATCTGGCTCCCTGCCCAACCGGTCACACGGGTCCAAATGATGAAGGATCCCACGACGATGATGTCAACACTCCGCACCCCTATGAAGATGACGCCCTACCTGGGACATCGAGGGATCTGCCAGCAGTGCTACCGGATCAACTCAGGCAGCCGAATGCTCCCCGTAGGATGGCCACCTGAAATCAGGACGCCGGACAATCTCTGGCTACGACCCAGGATGAGGCCAGCTGTGTGCCTGTGGGGACCCGCACCCAGAGTCATGATATTCCCAGGCCTCCACAAGACGATCAAGATGACGCGGACTCTACCGATTTACCGGTACGGGCCAAGCGACCCAGGGACCAGGACACGGTCCGGGGAGACGTGCCTTCCGGTCACAAGCAGAAAGCTAAACAACTACGGCTATTTTTGGTCCGCCTAGTCCGTTAAAGGAAGACTGGACTTCCAAACCTTTTAGGGAGGAAGAATGTCATAAATCGCAACTTCTACAAGAAGTAACTCAGGAAGTACTACTGAACGGCCAGCTGAGGGCGCCATCCGAGGAGTATAAATCCTCGGGCGTGGGCCCAACTTGGCCAGAGACAATCTGGAAACAGGAAGCTAGTGACTACTAACTAGACCTCCATGTTTTGTTACAAGTCGATTAAAGCCTTGCTTTATGTACAATCAAGTGCGTAGTGAGTCTTTATTATGTCACTCACCAAGGCTTCTTTGGCAGCACTTCCCAAACCCGTGACCTCTTCCACCTAGAAGGACAACAGCAGCAGCCGCATGGGAACACCAACACCTCCAAGTTCCCCTCCAAGTCACACATCATCCTGACATAGAAGTATATCGCCGATCCTTCATTGTCACTGGATCAAAATCCTGGAACTCCCTCCTGTGGGAGTACCTTCACCATACAGACTGCAGCGGTTCAAGAAGGCAGCTCACCACCACCTTCTCAAGGGCAATTAGGGATGGGCAATAAATGCTGGCCTTGCCAGTGATGACTACATCCCATAAACGAATAAAACATTTTTTTTACTGCCTTCCATTTCCAGCTTTACTTCTCTCCCTTCTGAATCTACGCTCAGGTTCCCATCCCCCTGCCAAGCTAGTTTAAACCCTCCCCAAGGGCAATTAGGGATGGGCCATAAATGCTGGCCTCGCCAGCGACGCCCACATCCCATGAACAAATATAAATAAAGTTTACCTTGTATATGCATTATACTTTTCATTATTTCATATATTTTTATTCAGATTCTTTTAAAGCTTCCTATTTATGTTATAAATTGCTGGGCTACTATATTACTCCCTCCGTAGTCAAAGGTTGCCTACGCTCGTTGTCTGTGCCCATATATGAAGAATGGACATTTGGGTAATGTAACAAAGGGTTGCAAAACCCAATGAAATGTTGCATGTCACTGCCTTCTGGACAGGAAGGAGAAAAATGTAAGGGAAGATGATCGGAGTTCTTTCACAAATGAGGTCAAGGTTCCCAGTTCTTAATTAGACTTCAGATTTTCTTTGCTATTTTTGCTGTAAACTTCCTTGTATACACACACACAACTGAAACATTCATAGAATATTTATATTAAGTTAACTGTCAAGATACAAATGAAGTACAGAAAAACTGCTCTAAAGGAAAAGTAAACTTTATATGTAATGGAGCACTTCTCCCTTTGCACCTATCTTGCTTTTGATATTCCAGTTTTGTTTCTCAGTCTCTTTTTCTTTTGTTTTTCTCTCTTCCTTATCTTTGCATCTTCTTATCTTTTTTTTCATTCTTCATTGCCCAAATTGGGGACCCTACAGGAAAGTCGTTGCAGCCCGGAATTTCCTGAAAACTTACGCCATAGCATAGACGCATCTACAGCGTGCGTCATTATTATAGCGCAGGTTTTCCAGGAAATTATGGCATAAGGCAGAAAGCAGAGAGTAGTGGTAAATGGTTGTTTTTCAGACTGGAGACAGTAGAGTTTCACAGGGGTCGGTATTAGGACCACTGCTCTTTTTGATATATGAATGACCTGGACTTGGGTATACAGGGCATCATTTCAAAGTTTGCAGATGACACAAAACTCAGAAATGTGGTAAACAGTGAGGAGGATAGTAACAAACTTCAGGAGGACATAGACAGACTGGTGAAATGGGCAGATACATGGCAGATGCAGTTTAGTGCAGTGAAGTGGTAATTGATGCATTTTAGTAGGAAGAATGAGGAGAGGCAATATAAACGACATGGTACAATTTTAAAGGGGGTGCAAGAACAGAGAGACCTGGGGGTGTATGTACACAAATTTTTGAAGGTGGTAGGACAAGTTGAGAAGGCTGTTTAAAAAGGTGTGCAGGATCCTGGGCTTTGTAAATAGAGGCATAGAGTTCAAAAGCAAAGACGTTATGCTAAACCTTTATAAATCACTGGTTAGGCCCCAGCTGGAGTATTGTGTCCTGAGCACCACACTTTAGGAAGAATGTCAGGGCCTTAGAGATTTACTAGAATGGTACCAGGGATGTAGGACTTCATTTACGTGGACAGACTAGAGAAACTGGGTTGTTCTCCTTAGAGCAAAGAAGATTAAGAGGAGATTGGATAGAGGTGTTCAAAATCACCTCCAAAGTATAGATTTTGATAGAATAAATAAGGAGAAACTGTTTCCAGTGGCAGAAGGGTCGGTAACCAGAAGACATAGGTTTAAGGTAATTGAGGCAAGATGAGGAGAATTTTTTATACGCAACGAGTTATGATGATCTGGAATGCATTGCCTGAAAGGGTGGTGGAAGCAGATTCTGGCCCAGAAATTCGGGTCGGAGGCTTCCCGCGGGTGCAAGCCTCCGACCTGCACTTACCTTGCGCGCCGGCCGTTGTGCTGTGGGCCCGCGTGGTATTCCAATCCTGAGCCGCCTCCAACTGCCGGCACACAGTGCTTGCGTATCCCAGGGGCGCAGTTAGTTCGAAGCGTCCCCTGGGATCACGTGAGCCATGGAGAGCCAATGGTAGCAGGGAATGCTTCATTCATAAATTTGACAGGAAGAGCTGTCAAACCTATAAATACTTTCAGACCCAAAACATCACTAAAACTTCAAGTAAAATTTTTTTTTAAATCACATTTTTAAAATAACTATAAATTACGTGAAATAACTATTTTAAACAATAATTTAAAATTTTGAAAAAATTAATTACAATTTCTAACGGGGCTAAAAATAAACTTACCCTTCTTTAAAGTATTTAAAAATAATAAACCTGTGGAAAAAATGTTTTAATTTTAATTAATTCACCACTTACCTTGTTAAAAGCAGGCCTTGCGACTGCTTTTTAAAAGTGTAATTGCTGGAGACTTACCCTCCTGGAGAAACCTGCAAAAAAAACGTAAGTTCGATGCGCACGCGCTGCCTCTCCGGTGCACGCGTTTCACCTGTCAACCCCTTCTTTCAAGGAAATGGAAGTTCCGGTTTCCCACGCATGCGCAGTGCATGCACGAAACCAGCACTTTCGTTGGGCCTACGCGTGAGTACCCAGCGCGCACTCACGCGTGGGGACCTGAATTTCTGGGCCATTAACTTTCAAAAGGGAGTTGGATAAATACTTGAAGGGAAAAAATTTGCAAGGCAGGGGAATGGAACTAATTGGATAGCTCTTTCAAAGAGCTGGCACAGGTACGCCATTACTTACGCCACACCAAATATTTCCTGGGACCTTCTACACCGTTCCGCCATTACCCTAGCTGAAACAGTGTGAATTTACTTATCATAGCTCTGTCCATGGTGATGTCTAATTTGTTCCATTAATGCCGCTTTGATCGCCGCTCCCACTTCAGCTGAACTAAAAGGGCACTGGTGAGCTCGCAGCAACGTGATCTGCATTGGAAAAAAGAAAATTGCAAAGTTTCATTTGGGAACTTCAACAAGCTCAAAAAGGCACTTGCTTAGTAAGAGTTACACAAACTTTACAGCAATATATTTAGTAGAATAAACACAACATTAACATTATTGATGAAAGGCAGAAAGGCTAATCACAATCAGAGATAATACAATCAACTTTAGGCTTGCGATTGTCGGGGTTCTCTGGGACTGGGGTAGCAGCAGTAATGCCTGCCGTAGGGCACACTCTCCTGAGTAGAAGGATTCCGCCGGGTGGGAAGGATTAAAACTCTCCCCCATCCACCCCATTGTCTCTTTAAAATAATGAGGTGGAAATAGTATACAGCTACAGGCCAAGCAAAGAATTGATCTGCAGCAGTGACCTACAGGCAGAGCTTCCAGCCGTCCATTATTCAGGCTATAAACTTTCCCTGTTACCTGGGTGTAGCGAATTGTAACAATTCCCAAAAGATTATCTGAAATTAGTTTGTTTTATGGTCATGTGGGGAGTGGCAATCTCTGTGAGTATGGACTTCAATCTGTTCTTAAAAAGTGCACTCAGAGATCCATTTTCATTCAAGTGGCGTATTGGTAGAGTTATACTGTAAAGTGTAGGCTTAATACTGGAATTCTAACAATGTTGCTTCTCCGTGTTATCTTTACAGTCATTTTGATGCTATTGGTTAGTACATCTACTGAACAGACTTCGGAGTCTCTCTCTTCAGACCTCAAAGGCAAAGACAATACAACATCAGGTGAGTACTCAATTTGCCAATATTGTAGGACAGCACGGTGGCATAGTGGTTAGCACTGTTGCCTCACAGCGCCAGAGACCCGGGTTCGAATCCGGCCTCAGGTGACTGTCTGTGTGGAGTTTGCACATTCTCCCCGTGTTTGCGTGGGTTTCCTCCGGGTGCTCCGGTTTCCTCCCACAGTCCAAAAATGTGCGGGTTAGGTTGATTGGCTATGATAAATTGACCCTTAGTGTTAGGGGGATTAAATACGTGGGGTTACGGGGATAGGGTGGGATATGTGTTGGTGTAGAGGTTACGGGGATCGGGTGGGATATGTGTCGGTGCAGGCTCGATGGGCCGAAATGGCCTCTATCTGCACTGTGGGGATTCTGTGATTCTGTGATTCTGTGACAGGTGCACATTATTAGTGTGGAAAGTGGTTTTTTTCTTTCAGTATCACCGGGGAGCTTTTTCATGTGCACAAGTTTCAGAATGTGAGGCGCACAAAAAATTCTATCTTAAGATAGGTCCTCCTGGGCCCCATCGGAATAACTTACCTTTCAGTGCCTCCACTTCTTCCCCAACAGGTTTTATTAAGCAGGATGCCTGCTGCAGGTGTCCGTAACATTATGCCATTAAAATGTATTTTGCTTTTGCCATTAAAATGTCATCTGGGTCCTATGTACATCATTGGACTCCAATTAGCATATAATTAATGAGGCTGCCACCTGAGACAGGCGGGTGCCTCAGCCGCTGACAAAACCAGCCAAGCGAAACCTGCTGTGGGATGAGAATGGAGCGGCAAATAGAGCCGCTCGATTTTAATTCCTGTTCCGCCCAGTTTCCACTGGGTAGAGGGAGTTAAAATTCCACCTCCAGTCCTCAAAGCATATTGGGCCTCTCTGGTGGCAGGACTTGAGGCTGAGAATTCACTGTGTGGGGATAATACAGGCAAAAGCCCACATTCTACCACACCATGGCATAGCACTCTGCTGCCTCACTGTGCTGCTGTCATTATGCCAACTATTTGTCTGAGATTAGAAAGATTAGAGAATGAATTCCCCCCCTAAGAATAATGGGGGTAATGTTCAACTTCGGCACGGGCGAAAAATGGGTCGTAGCGGCTTGAGCTCCCGTTGAAGTCAATGGGAAGGAAAATCAGGCTGGGTGAATAACAGGCAGCCAATCCGCTACTGCCCATTTTTGCACAGCTGTCAAAGTAATATTTTACACCCAATATTTCAAGTTGATAAATCTAGGGGATATTGTATTCGTCGCAAGTTTTTAGGAAGCTATTTACTCTGTCAACTTTTCTGTTATCTTCTTTTCATAATTTTCTTTTAGAAAACTGCAAAAATATTCGTGACTATGGTACATGTTTAAAGAATACATGCCCAGATTATATGCCTTGCTATTGTAAGGACAAGAAAGAATACTGCCGGTAAATATACATTTCTAAATGGATATCAATAATGATATCAAATTTTTCATGTTGTAATGCCTCAAAATGTACTTCCTAATAAAGATATGCAAAGTGAATATTTGTTAATGTTGGCATTAGGTCATTTAGATTATGATTTCACAAAATATCCAATTCGCACTCTGGGTAACAGGCCAGATTTTGCTGGAAAATAACAGCATATGAACAATGCATGTGCTATTAATGCGCAAATTGGCCAGCAATTTGAAGCAAGGAAGAGATATGCCAATGATTGCAAATCGCCACAGGTTGCTGGCCAATTTACCCCGTTCCACTGTTAGCTTCACGAAAACGGCATCTCATCCTTAACCTCCCCGTAATTTTCATGAAGTTGCTGCATTTGCACATTAATTGCCCATTAAACTCGCCACAAAAAGCTAAGTCTAATAATTAATAATGTAAGTACAGTACCCTTTTGACAATGTGATAAATATTAATGACTGCCAATCAACTTCACTTGCCCAGACAGTAAACAATTATAAGTGTGGAGTCTCATTCCTTCAGGTTGTGAATTGTTTTAGGAGATTTTTTAAAAGTCAGATTTTAAATTTTAAACATTTTTTTGTATTTTTCCTTTCTGTCTTTTTTTTCTCTCACTCTCTTATTCCAATCTTTCTTTCCCTCTCTTTATTTCTCTTTCTGTACCTGATTTGACATTGAAGTTCTTCCTATGTTTAGTTCTCAATCCTTAAATCTCATTGGTTAAAGAGATACACTGTTTGTCCCGTTGTTTACCAAGGCCCCTGAGGCCCTGTTGCCCTCATTGTGCTGTTATCAGCTCACAATTGCAGTAACATTGTGGGGGAAATTGCCAATACTTCCTGTTTTCCATGAATGATTTCCATTAGTCAGAGAAGCTGCAGAGTGCTCTGGTCAGCTCACATTGAATAGTATCTTTAGTTATGGTCACCGAGATACATTTAGGGCTCGATTTTGTCAATGGGGAGCTTTTGGAGGCGGGACTCCCACTTTTTGGGTTGTAGTCCCGCCTCCATCGACATGTGGCCAACCCACGCTACTTTCCCTTGATTGACCTTGTTAAGCCCACCCAGCGGGCTCAGCAGGCCAATTAAGGGACGCCTGGTTACTGGTGATGTCAGCGATTGACATTTCATCTGTCAAGAGCTTTTGACAGATGAAAAATCAGCATTTGACAGCTCTGTGAAGCTGTCAAACGCTGACAATCTGTCTTCTAACTTGAGTCCTTCTACTCAGACTCAGTTAGAGAGCTCTCCAGACCAGAAAGCAGAGGCTGCAGCTTTTGACATTTCAGCGGCCATTCTGCTTTCTGTGCCGGTGAACTGAGGGACTCCCGAGAACTGAAGGAAGGAAGCCTGCAGGAGAAAGTAAAGGTAAGTAAAACTTATTAAAACGCTTTACACTTACCTTACTCACTTACCTCTGCACACATGCACCCATCACTCACCTGCACAATGGACATCTCGACCCCTCCAACCCCTGCAGACCGACGGTCCGCCTCGCTAACTTGGCGTGGTTCAGAGCCATCGGACAGCCCACACTTCAGGGCTAAAAATAGGGATTAGGCAAAAAACTGCCTGTTAACTACCTGTTAACAGGCAGTTAATTGGCACTAATCCCCTTCCCGCCTCGGGGAGGCGGCTCCCAGCACAGGTCGGGTACCCGCCTCCTGGGACATTGGCACGGAGGCGGGTTGGGGGCGGGTTGGAGGCGGGATGGGTTCCTGCCCCCCGATTCTGCAATTTTCCCACCACTCCTGCCTCCAAACCTGCCTCCTCGGGGCTTGGAAAATTGAGCCCTTAATATTTAAGCTCTGAAGCTGGTACAGAGAAGAACCGTGAAGTTGACCCCAATTGTTAAATTTCAAATTTGTTCCACATACCTCTTCTTGTGTGCAACACAGGTGAGCCATCACTCCCCATGAAATGAAATGAATAATCTGGGATAGTGTGCGCCAGGTAAACCCCTATTTTGTCACTGGATAAACTGTAGGAGTTTAATTGCATCTCACATCACTTCAGAAGACTGGTACTATCAGTCGCGCCAAACACATTTTGTAACAGACTAAACTATTAAACAGGTTTACTCACAGAAGCAGCAGTACAGCTTAGATGTTAGCCCAATTTTAATCTAGCTTGCCCAGTGGGAACAGTGCAGATGGGTGTTAAAATGGTAGCCGGTCGGAAGCCGCTGTATTCTGCACAGTTTCTGCCCCCCGCTATTTTAACTGCCGGGATTCTGGCTGCGTGAAGGCTGCTCTCCACAGGAAGGTGGGGGCCTAATTAGTCACAGAAGGAGGCCATTCGGCCCATCGTGTTCGTGACAGAATTAAAATGTAGAAGTTGTGGCCCAAAGACATCATTGCTTCGGTACCGCGATTGTAAATTAGTGTCATGGGTGCCCCGCAGCATGGCCAGAAGATGCCAAATTAAGTTTAAAAATTTTTTGGGAAGGATTCCTTGGGGGCCAGGAGGAGCAGGAGTAGTCCTCTGGGGCCCCACGAGGAATTCCTTGGGCCTCCTCTGTTGCGACCTTGCCTTTCCCTCCCCCGACTAGCATTGGCTCTGCAACCCCACTCCAAACTTACCTTAAGACTGGGACCGCTCCCTTGGGTCCGTGGCAGCGTCTTGTCCCCACTTCAATTCCCACGCCCGCCCGCTGGCCTTGACATCATTCCTGCTGGTTTCAGGTGGTAGATGGTGTAGACACATTAAAATGAGGCCCTGGGAGTTAAAATGGCCCAGGCATCATGCCGAGGAGCTCCTGGGGAACTCCTGCCTGCTCACTTGCCATGAACGCGCCCCGTGTTAAAATTGGTGCTTTTGAATCAATTTAAATACAGTAGTCTGGAGCCAGTTCCTAAAGGGTTAAACAGACAAACAGATGGGAGCTGTTGAAAGTGTCCTTGCTGAACTTGTGATAAAATAAATGATTTTCAGAGAGAGACAATTGTCGGGTTCCTTAGTGAAACAGCAGAATACGGTATTTGCAGGATTTAAAAATGAGGTTAGGTTTTGCCAAGTCCCACATTGAGAGAATCTGCTGGCCAAAGGACCTGGTTGCTATCTGCCACATGCTCTTAATTTTTTTGCGTGAAATTTTGTGTTTATTAAGGTCAGGCTTTTTAAATCTACTTCAATTATTATTATTAAATACCACTTGGAAGAATATCCATAGCTTCCTTACTTACTTCAGTCAAGTCCAATGTCTAATATTTGCTTAAAGTCAGATTTTACAAGATCACCAGATAATTAAGGATGAGAATGGCCATTCAACACATCCTAGTAACGGAAAACAGACCTTTTTCCACTTTTGTAACCTCCCTGGTCTCTGTCCCAGCACCTCCAAAAAAGATGTCTCTGCGTTGTGAAGCAGCACAAACTAAGAATGATTAAAGCTTCCTAAATTTATTTCAGACACTTACAGCTGGCAGAGGAAAAGGATTATCAATCCATTACTGTGGTTGGTGTTCAAACACAGGGCCTAAGGTTGAAAGGATAGTGTTTTAACCTGTTGTCCATTGAATATCTCAACCCTTCAAGCCTGATTGCTATGGCCCTACCACTATTAGTCAAGGTGGCTGCACAAAATCGAATCGTATTGAAGTGACTAATATATTTCTACAGAGACAGGAGAGATCCACTTCCCAAATCACCAGGTTCTCACCCAGAAATATATTTATACTATGGAAGGTTTGAAAACAAGGGTGAGAATTTTAAAATTGAGGTGTTGCCAAACCAGGAGCCAATGTGATGGGTGAATGGGACTTGGTGCGAGTTAAAATACGGGCAGCGGAGTTTTGAATGAGCTTAAGTTTAAGTAGGATGGAAGATGGGAGGCCGGCCAGGAGAGCATTGGAATAGTTATTTACATAAACGATTTGAACATAAGAACGAGGTAGGAGCAGGAGTAGGCCATACAGCCTCTCGAGCCTGCTCCGCCATTCAATAAGATCATGGCTGATCTTCGACGTCAACTCTACTTTCCCGCCCAATCTCCATATCCCTTGATTCCCCTAGAATTCAAAAATCTATCTATCTCAGCCTTGAATATACACAACGATTCAGCATCCACAGTCTTTTGGGGTAGAGAATTCCAAAGATTCACAACCCTCTGAGTGAAGAAATTCCTCCTCATCTCAGTCTAAAATCGTCGACCCCTTATCCTGAGACTCTGCCCCTAGTTCTCGACTCTCCAGCCAGAGCGAACAGCCTCTCAGCAGTCCCCCACAGAGTCTTATATGTTTCAATGAGATCACCTTTCATTCTTCTAAACTCCAGAGAGTATAGGCCCAATTTACTCAATCTCTCCTCATAGGACAACCCTCTCATCCCAGGGATCTCATCCCAAGGATTTGGACTTGGGAATTGGAAGTACAATTTCAAAATTTGCGAATGACAGCAAATTGGGGAGTGTATTTAGTACAGAGGAGGATTGTGTTAAAATACAGGAAGATGTTAATAAATTTGCAGAATGGGCGTGTAATTGGCAAATGAACTTAAGTATAGATAAGTGCGAGGTAATACATTTTGGTAGAAAGAATAAGGAGGCCACATTCTCCTTGGAAAATAAGCATCTAAATTGCTTAGAGGAACAGGGGCATCGGGGGTGGGGGTGGCGGGGCAGGTGGCGGGGGGGAGGGAGGGGAGTACAGATACATAGATCACTGTAAGTAGTTACGCAGGTTAATAATGCCATTAAAAAAGCAAACACAGCACTAGGTTCATTTCTAGAAGGTTAGAATTGAAAAGCAGAGAAGTTATGTTAAACTTGTATAGAACCTTGGTTAGTCCACACTTGGAGTACTGTGAACAGTTCTGGTCTCCATATTATAAAAATGATATAGAGGCACTGGAGAAGGTGCAAAAAAGATTTACTAGAATGATACCAGAACTGAGAAGTTATACCTATCAGGAAAGATTGAACAGGCTGGGGCTCTTTTCTCTAGGGGTGACTTGATAGAGGTCTTCAAGATTATGAAAGGGTTTGATAGGGTAGACATTGAGAAGATGCTTTCACTTGCAGGCGAGACCAGAACTAGGGGCCTTAAATATAAGATAGTCAGTAATAAATCAGGAGAAATTTCTTTACCCAGAGAGTGGTTAGAATGTAGAACTCGCTACCACAGGGTGTAGTTGTGGTGAATAGCATAGATGCTTTCGGGGTGAAGCTAGATAAGCTTCAAAATTCAAAATGCAAAATTCCTCCCAGTCCACACAAACCTCCTCCCACCCCTCTTCATCTAACCCCATCAACATGTTATTCTATTCCTTTCTCCCTCATGTGCTTATAAGAACATAAGAAATAGGAACAGGGAGGATGTTTCCCCTGGCTGGGGAGTCTAGAACCAGGGGTCACAGTCTCAGAATAAGGGGTCGGCCATTTAGGACTGAGATGAGAAGAAATTTCTTCGCTCAGAGGGTGGTGAATCTTTGGAATTCTCTACCCCAGAGGGCTGTGGAGGCTCAGTCGTTGAGTATATTCAAGGCAGAGAGCGATAGATTTTTGAATATTAAGGGAATCAAGGGATATGGGGATAGTGCAGGAATGTGGAGTTGAGGTAGAAGATCAGCCATGATCTTATTGAATGGCAGAGCAGGCTCGATGGGCCGAATGGCCTACTCCTGCTCCTATTTCTTATGTTCTTATAAGCACATGAGGGAGAAAGGAATAGAAGAATATGTTGATGGGGTTAGATGAAGAGGGGTGGGGGGAGATTTGTGTGGAGCATAGTGAAGGCAGGACAGGGGACGGGGGCCGGGCAGCCAACCTGCTCCTCGGAGGTAGGTTGGCTATATAAATATTATAATGAGGCTGTGTGCCTCAGATTTAACCTGTGTCACTGGTTTAACCCTGACTGGCCAGGTTTCCCAGGCCTCGAGAAACCTGGCAGCTCAAGGGAGGCGAGGACAGGTTCCGTGAAAGGGTAAGTGCCCTTAGAGCACTGCTTGTGGGCCAGGAGGAGTAGGGATGCTTCCTCCCAGTCCACCAAGCAACCTGCTTCCCTGCCATCAGACCCACCCCCGCCATCCGACCTCCCCCCCAATCAAAGACACCATCCTGACCCCCGGGATTAAGAATCGGACACCACCCCTCCCTTAGGTCTGACTTCCGGGCGGGAATCCTGTCGGAAAAGAAAGACGCACGCTGTGGTTCTGGAACTCCTCACCCCTGGCTTGGAAAGCCCTCCTCTGTCAATATCTCTGAAGAGAGGCTGAGAGCATTTTTGAGCGATGGCTTTAACTTCAGCAAAGAGGAGGAAACACAACAAAGGAAATCGGGTTTAACATCATCTGGGAATACTTCCCTGAAAAACATGCTGAGAAATATAAAAATCTCACCATTAAAGATCCTTGGAGCCTGATACAATAGCCAAAAAAGGAATTTGATACAAATGCATTAAGAATAATATTACACAGCCTAAATTCCAGGCTAAAGAAACCAACAGATACAACAGCAAGAGCAACAGCTAGAAGAACATTATTCCCTGTTGCAAAGTTAAAAAGTCGGACAAGCGGTTTATAAAATAAAATGATATTTGGGCAATAAACAAATACATTACAGATTTCCCAGTTAAAGTATCAGAGATTTAAACTGTAATGACAATTAGGCTCAGCGATAGAATAAATGGCTGCTGAGAGAACTATTTTAAAATGACTTCCTACAGTTAGTGCTCCAAGGGGGAAAGATTCAATAGCGCCCCAGGGCGCTAACTGTTGAAAGTTGGGAAACTTAGCGCCAGGCACTAATGATTCCCAGCTTTTTCAAAATTCGGTGTTTGCGCTCCAGAAAGGAAATGGAGTGCTAAACCAAGCGCTCCACTTCCTTCCTGGAGCACTAAAGGACACAGCCGGGGTGGTAGTGGTGCAGGGTGCCGTGATCCGAGACTCCTTCCCTCCCTTAAAGGGAAGGGCCATCGCTGCAGGCTCTGCATTGGGACCAGTTAGCTGGTCTCCGTCGGTGGCCGCGATCTGGCCCGATCAGCCCCATGCACTCCAGCAGAGTGCCTGGCTGATTGATCGAGGCCCAGGAGCGAGCGAAAAAAATCACTTGAAGCGTTGTTAAAATTTTTCTCCTACCCGCGCTAACATCCCCTTTTATTTACGCCTCTGAAGCTCCTGGCCTCCCGAACAACGCCTCCTGCAGCTGCCGGTGTTGTCGCCTGGCGATGTTGCAGGGGGCGGAACCAAAATTCGGGTCCAGGGCACTACCAGGGTGGTGCGCACGGCGATGATGTCATGATCTCCGGGCGCAGGAGATCATGGGGCAAAGTGTTACTGCCACTGCAAACCACTCGGCCAAGTTAGTGGGAGTCATTCATGTTGCTGCACCCGGTCGGTAAGACATTAGTGTCCTGTTATCACCCCCCAGAGGCGATAACGGGAGGCGCTAACCAATGGAATTTCTCTCCCTAAAAGTTTAACGAGACTGTTTAACTGATCACAACCTATAGTTTGGTCTTCCTATGATCCAATGTTTGTAGTCATAACATTTGGCACAAATATCTAGGCTGACACTCCAGTGCAATACTGAGGGGCCTAGAAATTCGGTAGGCTTAGCGCCGCATTTGAGGCGCTAGAGGGCCTAGCGCCGGAGTTATGGCCAGTTGAGAAATTCCCTGGGGCCCTAAATCGGCGTTGCACCGGTAGCGCTGCGCCAGCACCGAGGACATCATCGGTGTGCGCAGCGTCCCGGTTGCTGTGGTAACCCGGCCCCAAGCCGAAATTCAGTTGCGCCCGCCTCGCCCGTGGCAGGCGCAACTAAGACTCTGGCAACAGAGTCTTCCCCCAGTGTGCGCCGGCGCATAAAGGTGGAGCGGCGGCCGGCCGCGTTCCCGGCGGCCGCCTGCCCGCACCTCCCTTCCCGGACTCCTGCATTCCCCCCCCGCGGCCCTGATCAGTGTCTGATGCGAGCCCGGCACTTCCCCGAGGTGCCGGGCTCAGATGTCGGGTCAATCCGCCGGACAGTTGTCGGCTGCAGGCAGCTCCTCCTTAACAGGAGGAGGAGGCCTGCAGTTCCCCCGCCTGCCGCACCGCATCGGGTGCCGCAGCGGGGGATTAGCGCCGGGAAACCCAAGTTCACGCCCGTTTTGAGGCGCTAAAGGAGGGTTTTAGCGCCCGCCGCCGTCTGGGCCCGGCGCACCCGAATTTTCGTCGCGCGCTGCCGCATTACCGCTGGCGCAAACTTTCTGGCGCTACAGCCCTGGCAAGACCAGAACCCAATTTCTAGGCCAGGGAGTGCTGCATTGTTAAGGTGCCATCTTTTGGATGAGACGTTGAAACCGAGGACACGTCTGCCCTCTCTTGTGGACGTAAAAGATCCCATGGCACTATTCAAAGAAGAGCAGGGGAGTTCAACCCTGTGTCCTGGCCAATATTTATCCCTCGACTAATGCCACTAAAACAGATTATCTGGTCATTATCACATTGCTGTTTCTGGGACCTTGCTGTGTGCAAATTGGCTGCCGCGTTTCCTACATTACAACAGTGACTACACTGTAAAGCACTTTGGGACATCCTGAGGTTGTGAAAGGCACTATATAAATGCAAGTTTTTCTTTTAATCTGTGCTTGTTAGACAATATTAAAAAATTAAATTGCTACAGGTATACAAAATATTCAAAATACATTTTCTAGGTGTACAAATTTTAAAGGTCCCTTGGGGGATTACTGGAATTTGGGCTCCAAGTGTGACCAGCAATGGAATACCCGTGACCTGATTCTAGTGGCCGTACTTCCTGGCGTTTGCCTTGTTATGATTGTTGCTGTCAGTATGCACTGTGTCTACATCTGCAAGAAGCGGAACTACCTTGCAAAGGCCAACAAAAGGTGAGTCATATCTCATTAGTTGCACTTGCTAATCAAGCTGGAATAGTTCCCAGATCAGTAGAATGACCCACGTAATCAAATCTGAGATGTTCAAAAAGCATATACTGTACTTTGAAGCTTCCCTTTTGCAGTCCCTAATATTGTAAGGATATTTTATAATGAGTATAGAATTGCATCTAAGCAGTAAATTTAATCTAGTCAGGAAAAAATTCTCCAAACTCACCAGGAAGTCCTTTGATCTGCTTGCCTTACACACCAGGTAACTGAAAATAAACAGGGCTGTGGGGGGGTATTCAGCCTCAACTAATGAAAAAGGGGAATGTAACTTCTGCGGAACACCGACTCCTCCTTGTCACGAATGGGGCAATAAGGAGAGGAGTCAGTAAAATGGCTCAGCAGCCTGCTGTAGACCTCTATGTCATGTAGAACCCTTTACCCCCAAGTTGCCAGCAGTTCTGGTGAGAAGTTGCAAAAACAGGCATTCAGGGTAGAGGCAGAACAAACCGACCTTTCTAGTGACTGCTCTACAAAAGTAATCCCTTGGTCGTAAAGCATTTGGAGCGAGGCAGGAATTTATCCTGGAGTATACTTTTTTTTTACATTGATAACACAAACATTTATATAATACAACTGTCTACTGGTTCTCCAATACATGCATTGGTTTGCCATGATTATGCACCTCTCACCCTGCAAACTTGAACGTTAGGAACACAGACCTTAAAAATCAGGCAAAAATGGCCAAAAAAAAGTACCATGAATATTCAACAATTTTTGTTCTTTTATTTATGTATTTTGTAATGGGTTACACAAATTTCAATATAAATTGGGAGTTTTAGACTGGTATATGCATAATTTGTTTTTTCGCGTCACACTTCTCAATCAGAGGGATTAACTCAGTGGGATCGATTTTCACTCCCTTTGCCTGGCATTTATGGCCTCAAGTTGGGGTCAGTAACCTTACCGCCCCATTAACACCAGCGATGCAGCTGGCTGCATTTCGAAAGAAGCCTACCGACAGGTGTTCAATGCGCCTGCCTGTTTCAGGCGACAGGCCCATTTTAATATGGAAATCGGGGTCTTGTGATGTAAATAGGACCCCGATTGCCATTTTTGGTCTGAACTGGTTGGAGCGTGCACCACGCACTCTCCGACCAGTTCCACGGGTGATGGAAACAGAGAGGTCCAGCTAAGGTAAGTGGTAAATTATTTTTGTTGGCCCCGAAGGAGTAGGAGTGCACCCATGGCACCCACAGAAATAATCTGGGCCTCTGCCGCCCTGGGACCCCCACCCTGGCAGGTGGGTCCACTGTTTTGGGATAAAAGAGCCAGATTTAGCAATGTAAATGCAGGGAGCTGGCACATGGGTGTCTGTTTCTGGTGAACCAAACTAAACAAGTGGCAGAGTGATATTGTCCTGGAACAACTGTTTAGGCTTGGAAGAGATTTTTTCATTTGCAAGTGCAAGATATTGGGAAAGGATTGTAGTTCAGCTGTAAAATCGGAACCTTTCGATTAAATTGGGACAGCTGAGAGATATGCACAATATGGTTGTGTTTCAATCCTTAGTTTCTTTTTCCATGTTAATAAATGGATATCATTTTTATATGAAATGAAAATCTACTGACAGAAAAGAAGAATTAACTGGAAGTGAAACCATATCTAGGCATCCTGTGATGATCAGCAATCACCAGAACAAAGCCTTTGTGAATGATGAAGACTACAACCAAGGTCTGGCTCAAAATATGGTAAGGCTACAATGCTGTTAGTTCAGTCAGTTTAAAGTTATGCTCCAAATGTGCTGGGAGCTACTTAGAATCATGTTATTTTAACTCATTGGCTGGAAATTTCCTTGGAACTGCTCCTGCTCCACCACCGTAACCTTGTCTGAAGAGTGACGGAAACCTTTCCAAATCTTGACTGTCCGTGTCCTAACTCGCACCAAGTCCTGTTCACCCATCACCCCATGTGCTCGCTGACCTACATTGGCTCCCGGTTAAGCAATGCCTCGATTTTAAAATTCTCATCCTTGTTTTCAAATCCATCCATGGCCTCGCCTCGCCCTATCTCTGTAATCTCCTCCAGCCCCACAACCCCCCGAGGTATCTGCGCTCCTCTAATTCTGGCCTCTTGAGCATCCCTGATTTCAATCGCTCCACCATTGGTGGCCGTGCCTTCAGGTGCCAAAGAACTAAGCTCTGGAATTGCCTCCCTAAACCTCTCTGCCTCGCTACCTCTCTTTCCCCCTTTAAGATGCTCCTTAAAACCTACCTCTTTGACTAAGCTTTTGGTCATCTGCCCTAATATTTCTTTATGTAGCTCGGTGTCAAATTTTGTTTTATAACATTTCTGTGAAGTGCCTTGGGACGTTTTACTATGTTAAAGGCGCTATATAAATCCAAGTTGTTGCTGTAAACAGAGTGACCACCGTACATCTGGCGAAGTTAGTGTGGTGGAGCCAGGGCAGCTACGAGGAAATTCCTGTCCATTGTATTTGGATGGCATGTAGCTTAAACTTTTTAAACTGCCAGTCAAAATTATATAACACTTAAGTCTGTACTTGCAATGTTAAAAACAGCCATAGGATTCCTGATAGATGATTGCTGCTGTTGTGTGACTAAATTTCAGGGAGCATTTCATGATATTGAAACTAATTGTGAACTCTTTAAAATACATATGGACATTCATACAAAGGTATACCTGATATAAGCATTATACCATGGCTTGCTTCCCCAGGCCCAGTAGGTAACACTTGTTAGATATGTGTTTGATGGTACTATTCTAATCACCTAAAATGGGAATGCAACTGCACGAATAATTTAAAATGGCCTGGTCGATGTGATATCAGCCCTTATAGGTCAATCCAGTCTCCTATCTCCTCCCTGCACAACCACCTTCAGGGTTAGGTGTCAGATCCGGGAAGCAGAGACAGGTCGAAGCTATAGGTTTTAAGGAGGCAGGTGTTAAGGAGGATTTTGAAGATGGAGAAGAGGATTAGCAATATGATTAAGGGAGGGGGTTCCAGAGTATTTGACAAAGTGGTTGAAGATTCTGCCACTGATGGTAGAATGGAAGGAGGGAAATAGACAGCAGGCCAAAACTGGAAGAGTGGTGGGTGCAGCAAGGCATAGCACTGAAGGGGGTTGATGAGGTAGGAAGGGTGAGGCTGTGGAGGGATTTGAAGACAAGGACAAAGATTATAAATTGATATATTGATGGATGGGAGGTTGACAGAATTAGGGTCTTAGTTGAGAAAGATTTTGTGCAGGTAGCAGAATTCTGGATGAGTTGAAGTTTATAAAGGGTGAAACTAAGGAGTTTCCCATTTTAGTGTCAGCAGAAACACTTTGGACTCTCATTAAATATATTACTTATCCAACAATGCACAAGTCATGAATATCATTTTGGGTTGGACTCTGACATGAATCCTCTGCTTATCTTATAAAAATCTAGATGTTGTAACAAGCTTACTGTAAATGTTGCAGCTCAAATATATCCAAATTATTCACAAATATTACACTGATGTCACTTTTTTTTAAAGCAAATAAAGTATATGAATGATTGCTTGTACATATTTCAAAGGTACGAATGGTCAAGTAGATACCACACTGGTGTGTTTGTGCTGGAAGAATTAGGGAATGATTGTGGAAGGAGATACCAGTCAAGAAGGCACCTCTTCTCATACTATTCAGAGCAACTCTGGTGGCAAAAGAAGAGGCAGAATCAACAGAATCTGTGGGACTGTGTCTAGTGTGACAAAGAAGGTCACATGGAAGCAGAAGGCTCTGTTGGAAGTTAGAGAGAAAATAGATAATTATATAGCTTTACAACATCTACTACTACTCTGTAAAAGTAATGCAAATCCATTAGGTTTTTAAGTGCAAATGCCTTGCATAATACTGGAAAGCATTTCAAGATTTGTAAATAGTTCTGTGTTTAAACAGGAACCACCAAATGAAATGTGGATACAGGCAGGAAAATAGCATAATGTTAATCTATGAAATTGTGAACCGCTCCTGGATTTGAGCACATAATCTAGGTTGAAGCTTCAGTGCAGTATTGAGGGAGTGCTGCATTGTCAGAGGTGCCATCTTTTAGATGAGTTATTAAACCATAACCCCATCTGCCTGTTCAGATGGATAGAAAAGATCCCGTGGCACTATTTGAGGAAAGTCAGAGTTCTCCTAGTACCCAGCCAACATCCATCTCTCCAACAACAGGTCATCTGATCATTTATCTCATTTTTTGCTTTTTGGGACCTTACTGTGCACAACTTGTTTACCTGCAAAACTACAGTGACTGTACTTCAAAAAGTAGTTGATTGGCTATGAAGTGTTTATGGATGTGAAAGGTGCTATATAAATGCAATTTCTTTCTTTCTGTATTGTGTTTTTTGTCTGATTGAAATTAGCTACTTAAATTCTTGGAGAGCATAGGATTAGGATGACACCAGTGGTCACGCTAACATCTGAGGGTTCAAATCGAGGCTCACTTATTAGGCAGGGTGGGGGAGAGTAAACTCAAATCAGAAGAAGGAGTGAAACGGGGGGCATGAAAATAAGAAAACAAGAGAGAAACAAAAGACAATGAAAGCAACAGAAAGTGAAAGGACAAATTTATAAATGTTTTAAGTTCTAACTTTGGAGCAAAATATCTTAGTATTTTCATGGTTTCTATACTGTTCTTGGGGCAATCAAGTGTGTATTGTAATTAGAAAATAATCAGGAAAATCAGTAAGGAAATGCAGAGAAAAAAACTTGAAATATGCAAGAAAGATCTGTTCTTGATGCTGAAATCCTGATTAGAGATCAGTTTACTGCAGAAGCATTTTGAGTCAATATTAAAATAAAGAAGGATTTAGGTGTCCCGCTGGTGATGCTAGAGGAAAATGTGACAGAGGTTGGAACGCAACAAGGCATATTCCCAAATTGCTTTCCGTCTCCATCCACCAGATCCACTGAAATATTGACGGTGAGGGAAGGCAGGCAGCCTAAGCCACATTTATAATTTCAATGTGCATGGTCCAATACGATTGGCTCAGAAAGATTTCTGGAACGCAATTGAGGTTGGGGCTATGAAGGAGACTGTGCTATAAAGGTCACTGATACCACACTGAAGCACATAGACCCTGAGTTACTATATTAGGAACCAGAATGAAACAGCTATCCCATCATGGTCTTTGTTATTTTTCCATAATACTACTGAAAAGGCACTTTACTGTTCTATTGATTAGTCCTTTGGCTCCATAATTACTGTACTAAGATGCATTTGTGGGGGAAAAATACCGAGTGTGGCAAACTCAATGTTTCTTTTTGTTACAAGGTTTGCCCTCAGAGAATCCCAAACGTGAATATAGCTCACGAAGACCAGATGGAACATACCTATGATACAGAAGTGATGTATATTCCCAAAGCTAAGTTCAGGTTTGGAATTTTTTGCATCCTGTTTGTCCTTTTTTGTGCAAAATGAGATCAAAAAGTGTAAATATTTGGCTCTGCATCAGCTACTGTATAAACTTTATAATGGTATAAGCAGAATGAATTTAGAGTAGGGAATCATTATAAGTATGTACTCATCCTATCACACAGATAGAGCACTTCACTCTGAAATGAAACCAAGAAACTAGTTCAGTTAAGTCACTTTGGAGCTAAATCCCATTGTCAAAATAGGACTGTGAGGCCCTGGAATTTCTTGAGTTACTGTTGTAATCACCAGGGATTAAAAGCCTCACCATAAATCCTCAATCACTCAATTGGGACCATGCTTTTGCTGTCATTAACGCTTTTAATCGCGATACCTCTTTCGTGACGTTTTTATACTTTAGGTAATCCAGACCAAATTTTAAGACAGACCTCAGATGGTTTAAATTCAATGGCCATGCAGTATATTGCCGTTTTCATTCTGGAAGCCTGATGCTAGAAGGAATTAGTTTATCTCTTTTGAATAAAGACAATGGACAGGTTATGGAGGAATGGATGCCTTCATTTAAATATAAATGATGATTACGTTATACAGGGTCTGATCTCTGAAAACCTGCTACACCTAGGGGGGTGATTTTGTCAATGGGAAGCTTTTGGAGGCGGGACTCCCACTTCTCGGGTTTCAGTCCCGCCTCCAACAGCTTCTGGCCAACCCATGCTATTTTCCCTTGATTAACCTTGTTAAGACCGCCCAGCGGGCTTAGCAGGCCAATTAAGGGAAAGCCAATTGCAGAGAACGTCAACGTATGACGTTTCATCTGTCAAAAATCTTTGACAGATGAATTGTCATTGTTTGACAGCTCTGTGAAGCTGTCAAACAGTGACATTCTCTGTAGTTTGATGAGGTCTTGAATTCAAGACCTCATCAAGCTTTTTTCTTTTACAGAAATAAGATGGTTGTTGCATCTGAGTATACAACAGCCATCTGTCATCACCGACTGAAGCCTGCAGGAAGAAACAAAGGTAAGTACACTTTTACTAACACTTTGCACTTACCTCAGATACTCACCTCTCCACTCTTGCACCCATCACTTACCTTCACACCACACTTTTTCACCCCCCGACCCCCCGCAGACCCACTACTCGCCTCGCTGAGCTGGCGGGTTTTGGAGCCTTCGGGAAGCTCGCACATGAGAGGGCAAAAAGGGGATAATCCTATTTTCTGCCTGTGAACTACCTGTTAACAGGCAGTTAATAGGCTTTAATCCCTTCCCGCCTCCAAGGAGATGGGACCCGGCGCGGGATGGCTACCCGCCTCCTGGCAAGATGGCATGGAGGCGGGTTGGGGCGGGTTGGGCACCCACCCCCAGATTCTGCCATTTTCTCGGCAGTCCCGCTTCCATACCCGCCTCCCCAGGGCTGGCAAAATTGCCCCCTAGGATTCCGTGTGATCTCAGTCACTGTGGATAATTGCCCTCTGGTGGTTAATTTCTGCACAACATTAACAGATTTGAGACTGCAGAGTATAATACTGCGCCATTGTCAAACTCCATTTTCATACATATAATTAATAAAGAACATTAAAAGCATCTTAAAGGGAAATTAGATTTTTTTTGAATACATGTGCTCCAGTAAGCCTCATCTTTCACATAGAACACAGTACTTATGTTAACACAGTAGTCTAATGAAATCTTATAACGTAAAGGAACAAAGTGGCATTTTAACAATGATTAATAACGTAACTTTCTTTATCAGTCACTATCAGCCTGAATCGAATAGAGTCAGAGAGAATTTTTCACCTCCTATGAGACAGGCAAGTTCTTCACACTATGCAGACCAACCTTCCACCCCACCTTACCGCCCAATAAATGAATATCCTCAGCAGGACTATGGGATACTTCGTTCAACATCCATTAAGAGGCCTGAGGTAAGCAGAACAAATCAATCCCTGCAATAGCATTGTGCACCCAAGCTGCTTTTAGCCAATGCTCCTGGAATCTCCTGCATCATCATTGAGCAATACTGGCATCTCAGATATGCATAATCAATCCTACTTTATACAGATAATGCATGTCCTGGGTGCAAGGCATATTTCCTAAAGAAAATGGAATTATCTTTGTTTTAGCTTTGCTACCTTCAATTTTAAACAAATGTGTTTAGATGCCGAAGCATTATTAGTGAACTGTGCTGCAAAAAATCATGAGGTAATTATAACGACTGCGGTATAATTAAGGTACTATAGGCTTGGTTCTGAAATGCTTGCAGAACTTTCACTTAATGAAACTTTTAGATTCACTATTTAATCATTTGAATTATTTCTTCAGAAGCAGTGTAAGGCATGATAAGCTTAAATCAAAAGGTGGTATTACTCTGGAAAGCCACAACATGTTTTTGCTTTGCAGATAAAGGGGATTCAAGTTTTGCCTCCAATGGGACCCAGACAAAGTTTCCAAAGGGAACAATTACATGAGCATCCAGGTCATCAGCAATTCCACAATCCTGTCAGATACGAAAGACCTCAATACTAAGGACCGGAGATACTATAAACAAGGGAATCTGACCTCTTTGAAGCACAGGCATCTCCAGGAACATTTGCTCAGTTAGCAAAATAATTCAATTAAAAAATCAATACATAAATGAATCATTAATAAATATTGCTGTAGTAAAATGAAGTGCCATGCTGTAGATCGTGGACCAGTGTTCTCTACTGAAGTGAATAGTGACAAATAAAGATTTTCTGCATGTTCTGCTTTTGAAAATTTGTCCTCATGTTATGTGCTCATGTTATGAGGGAGTTAGCAGAGGGAATGTGACTTTCCTACTTCAGGTACAGAAGCCTCAATTTTAAATCCCAACGGGAATTGTGCAGGTGATGGTCGAGGCGGAAGGAAAACCACCCATCCCTCCACAGCATGAGGCCTGGGAAATTTTAACTCCTGGACCTCATCTGCATGGGCCCTGTCAGTCCTTGTCTAACCCGGTGAGAAGCGTTAGCTGGTCGACGGGTGGCAGCGGGATTACGGGCAGCAGGAGGCTGATGCCAGGGACCTGGAGAAACGGTCCACGGCAGTCAGCTATGTGGTTAGGAGGTTCTGCAGGGGGCGGGGGGGGGGGGTGGGGTGGGGGCAGGGGGTGGGGGGTGCAGGAGGCCCTTGCGGTTGAGGGAGGGAAACCCAGGGCAGGGAAGGTCCATGGATTCCCTGTGGGGCCCGGAGGAGTACTTCTGCTCTTCATGGCCCATAAAGAAACAAAAAAATGGCCGCAATTACTTTAATGGAAAGGAAAATCAGGCGTGGTGCATAACAGGCAGCCAATCCTCTACCACCGGTTTTCTGCCTTGCTGTGAAAGATAAAATGTATTCGTAAGTATAGGGTTGCTGCCTTCAGGGAGGTAGGGGTGGGGGAGATTAACAGTATTTGTATAACACCTGTTTCCATTCATAAATATTTTTTCTGCATTCTGCATTGGTTATAGCTAATGGCATTGGTCTCTGTCTGAGGTTGTCTTTTTATGAGATTATTGATCTACTGAAGAATTTTAACCAACAATGTCAAATAAATCTTTTTCAGATATAATATATGTAACAGTTTAATTTCCTGCTTGAGCTGCAAAATAATCATTATAATGTAGCCAAGGAGAAGCATGAGTGTCAATTGGTACAAATTAGACAGTCCATAAATCTACTATCATTTTCTGAATGTAATTGTATTTAGTGGTAAATACACTAACTATTAAAGTTGTATTGTTCAAACATCAACCATTTACATCACACTGATATTTTTAAATCAAATTTTCCTTCTCCTCTCCTGAAAGTAGATTCTAGCTGGGGTATGGTTCCACTGGCATTAGCACCCCTTTGGTGCTTCCTCTAACTGGCCATTTTTCAGACATATGTGTTAATTTGGTTCAGTGGTAGCACTCTTGTTTCTGAGTCAGAATGTTGTGGGTTCAAACCCTGCTCCATGACTTTGGCACATAATCCTGACACTTCAGTGTAGCACTGAAGGGGTGCTGCATCGTTGGAGGTGCTGTCTTTCAGATGCAATGTTAAACCGAGACCCCATTCAGGTGGATGTTTGAAGAAGATCAGGAGCGTTGTCTTTGCCAACATTTAGCTCTTACCCTATGCCACCAAAAACAGACTGACCAATAATTTATCCCATTTCTGTTTGTGAAACCTTGCTATGCACAACTTGGCTGTTGTGTTTGCCTACAAAACAACAGTAACTGCACCTAAAAAGTAATCCACTTGCTGTGAAGTACTTTGTGATGTCCTGAGGATATGAAAGCCACTGCATGAATGTAGACAGTGAGTATCGGCAGGCTAGTTGGGAGATAGTGCTCATAAGAACATAAGAACATAAGAAATAGGAGCAGCAGTAGGCCAATCGGCCCCTCGAGCCTGCTCCGCCATTCAATAAGATCATGGCTGATCTGATCCTAACCGCCAATCCACTATCACAGAACCATCTCCTGAATCTAACAGAATTAGACACACGAAATAGGAGCAGGATCAGGCTACACGGCCCCTGGGCCCGCTCCGCTACCCACAGGGCCATGACCGATCCGAACCTAGACTCATGTCCAAATTCCTGCCCGCTCCCCATAACCCTTAATTCCCTTTACTTCTAGGAAACTGTCTATTTCTGTTTTAAATTTATGTAACGATGTAGCTTCTACAGCTTTTTGGGGCAGCATATTCCATGGACCTACCACCCTCTGAGTGAAGTAGTTCCTCCTCATCTCAGTTTTGAAAGAGCAGCCCCTTATTCTAAGACTATGCCCCCTAGTTCTAGTTTCACCCATCATCGGGAACATCCTCCCCGCATCCACCCGATCCAACCCCTTCACAATCTTATATGTTTCAATAAGATCGCCTCTCATTCTTCTGAACTCCAATGAGTAGAGTCCCAATCTACTCAACCTCTCCTCATATGTCCATCCCCTCATCCCCGGGATTAACCGAGTGAACCTTCTTTGTACTGACTCGAGAGCAAGTATGTCCTTTCTTAAGTATGGACACCAAAACTGTACGCAGTATTCCAGGTGCGGTCTCACCAATACCTTGTACAACTGAAGCAATACCTCCCTATTTTTATATTCTATCCCCCTAGCAATGAAAGCCAACATTCCATTGGCCTTCTTAATCACTTGCTCCTCTAACATGAATCAAAAAGCATTTTTCTCATTCCAAATGTGTTATATTAGCATGCATTTACAATGCAACTATAGCATCTGCTTCACAGCAATGAACATAAGAACATAAGAACATAAGAAATAGGAACAGGAGTAGGCCATACGGCCCCTCGGGCCTGCTCCGCCATTCAATAGGATCATGGCTGATCTAATATTGTAGTCTAAAACATACAAACAAACGAAAACAATAGACAGCAAAAGATCAACTGGTCCATCTAGCCTGTCCTACACAGTTGTGATGACTTATGCATCATGACACAGACACTCCCTACCTAGCCACAGCCATGTAGTCTCCTGGGAGAGGTGAAAATCCAGATAAAGACCCATGTATATGAGGAGACTGTAGGATTCGCAAAATTGAACAATAGACCTAAGGGTCTATTGGCAGAAAAGGCCTTAATTTTTAAAGACTGTTTTAAAAGAAGCCCAGGAAAAGGGGCATACAAAATGGCCACCAGACCCCGTGACCAGCTTTTTGGGACATTTTAAAATGGTTCCTGCAGTCCACAGACAGCTTTTGTGGATTTAGCCCACAGTAAGTTCTGGAATGCAATTTTGGAGAATGTGAAACCAGACAGAACCCCATACATATGGATTGGATGCAGATCCAATCAGATCGGCCTGTAGATAAAGGCCATCAAAATGTTTACCCAGACAAAGGGAAACAGCTTCAAATTCAAAGGGGGACATCAAGACCCATTAAAGACAATACAAGGTCATTCCAGACCAGAGATGGCAGTTACCGGCCATCCCAAAAGTACTTTAAACACAATGACTACCCCTCTGTGCTACAAGCCCGCCAAAAGTTAAACAAAGACTAACCTTGATATGGCAGGAGATAAGGGCCTTGATGAGAAGTATAATTGGAGACCCGTGGTAGCTATCGAGAGAAGTTGATCAGGGTTCGAGTTGAGACGATCGAGGAGAGGATCGGGATCGACGATCGAGGATCGAGGTTCGAGTTCGGAGAGAAGTTGGAGAGAGAGAGGTTCGAGAGGGAAGATCAAGTCAGCGCCCAGACCCGGGGTAGCTATCGGGAGATCATCGACAAACCCCAGGCCATTTGGCGAGACGAAAAGACGGCGACCCTCCAAGAAGAAACCTATATGAAAATGGTCAAACAGTTGGTCTCTCTCCACGCCGACGTCCAGGCCTGCTAACATCAAGCCTGCCCGTGTCCATTACCTCGAGGGAGGAAAGAGTGTGTCGCAGCCCGCTGCATTCCGCTGACCGCGTGGAGACAGGACGCCTGAGAGGACCAAAACGCAGACTTCAAAACCTCTATTTTCTAACTGGGACTGGTGAGCATGTTTCTGGTCCCTCATAATCTAATCTAGCTAGGTTTAGGGGGTGGGCATTTTAGGGGATAATTAACAATGAGTTGTTGTCCCTCGATGTTCCGTGTGTTTCCCTATTTCATGGTGAACCTTGTAAAGTGTAATATGCCTGTGGATATATTGGTTAGCACTGTATTATGATTTGTTTTTCCCTCCCATGTACCTTATTTTGGCTTACATTCAATTTTTCCTTTATGCAATAAAATTTCACTTCGTTTCATTAAACTTGGTCTACAGAGTATTCTCTGCGTTGTAGTTCCTGCCTAAAAGTCCAGTGTACAGAACCTAAGGGGTGAGTGGCTCGAACCACTTGGTAAATTATTGTGCAAAAGAGAGAGGTCTCACAAAAGAAAGAGACCGAGTTGTAATGTATATACCTTTAAGGGGGGGACAATGTTTTACAGCTCATGTATACTGCAGTACCGGCAGTGACCACACCTGTATATAACACTGAGTAGTAATCTGTACAGATCAGTTGCAGTTTGAGCCACGTTGAGTAAACACCTGTTGTACCGTTCTCCGCAGTCCATTTCTTATTATACACGGACGTAACATTGGCGACGAGGCAGGTTCGAACCTACCTGCAACTCTGCATCACCTCCCGGGGATTCATTCCTGGAGATCAGTGGATTGGAGGTCAAGGCCAGAGACTCGGGCGTCGACCACGGGCAGCCGCCCAGTCATCCAGCAGAGACTCGAGAACTGCGGGGGAGGCTGTCGAGAGCCAGGCTTGGCTTTCCAGTCGAGGTGGTCCAGCGAAACGGGCTGGCAACAGGTAGTGCGCAGAACCTTCCCGGATGGCAGCGGGCTAGAGCCCGGCCGAGCGGCACAGCAAAGGGCCGAGCAGCATCGACGGGGAGAGAGAGAGAGGGCAGAGCGCACAGGGCGCAGCTGGTGTTCAGGGGCCGAGCAGCGTCAAAGAGAGGGAGAGAGAGACGCACAGAAACCCGCGAGGCGCCGCCATTGCCACGAGGACCGCCGAGAGCGGCGTTGGCAGCAGCGCAGGAGAAGCGCGCGAAACCTACAGGGCACCGCCATTGCCACGAGAACCGCCGGGAGCGGCGTTGGCAGCAGCGGGGGAGGAAGGAAAGCACGGGAGACGCCATTTTAAGCCATTGGGAGACGCCATTTTAAACCACACCCAAAATGCCGAAGAGTGGCACTATCACCGCATTTGCCAATGAAGTTGAAGATTGGACTACATATGTCGAACGAATAGAGGTGTACTGCAAGGCAAATGAGGTGTCAGATGACAAGAAAGCGTCGGTATTGTTAAATTTAATGGGTGCAAAGACGTATGGTTTATTACGAAATCTAGTAACCCCAACGAAGCCAATGGAAAAGAGTTTTGAAGACATAGCAACGATACTAAAGGAACATTTAAACCCCACACCGCTGCTGATAGCAGAAAGATTCAAGCTTCACAAACGGAACCAGCATAAGGATGAAAGCAATGCTGATTATTTAACAGAACTGCGCAAACTATCGAAACACTGCCAGTTTGGAGCGGGACTGGCAGATACCTTAAGGGACAAGTTTGTGTGTGGGCTTCAAAGTGAAGGAACCCAGAAATGGCTTTTATCTGAAAAGGACCTTACGCTGGAAAAGGCTTTCAGCATTGCGGTATCATATGAAGCAGCAGCACGGGGCGCTGCAGAGATACAACAGAGACCGCAAGAATATGGCACAAACGAAATGTCATATGGAACAGAGAAGTGCTATTGCTGCGGCAGAACAACACACGACCAGAATGATTGCTGGTTCAAAGACAAAGTGTGCAGACAGTGTGGAAAAGTAGGACACATAGCACGAGTCTGCAGGTTGGGAAAGAAAACCAGCAATAAGAAACCGACCAAAGGGAAGTACAAGAAGGTACATAAGATAACGTAGAACAGTTCAGATGAACAAAAGAGTGATAACGACTCCGAAAGCAGGGAACTGAGTTGTCTGAAACTACATAATGTGATCACAACGGAGGATCATCGAACCATTTGGGTCATTCTCAAGATAGCAGGAGTCCAGGTAAAGATGGAATTGGACACAGGATCAGCTCTAACAGTCATAAACCGACGGGACTACGAGTGGCTATTCTCACACACACCCTTGAGAGACACAAAAATTATTTTGAAGACGTACACGGGGCAAAAAGTCTACCACAAAGGAAAAATAAGGGTGACCGTTATATATAATGGTAAGGAAACAACAAAACTAGACCTGTATGTATTCCAAGATGGAGGACCACCATTACTGGGATGTGAATGGATCCAGAAAATACAACTGGATTGGCATTCCATACAGGCACTGACTGTGGCTGACAAAAAGGATGATGACGTCACACCTGGGCGACTGTCAAAGATCCTAACTGACGTGAAAGAAGTGTTCCAGCAAGGACTCGGAACACTAAAAGGCATGACAGCCACGATTAAAATTGAAGAAAACGCAAGCCCAAAATTTATTAAGGCCAGACCGGTACCTTATGCGATCCACCCAGCTGTCGAAGCAGAGCTGGAGAGTCTGGAACATTCAGGTGTACTGTCCAAGGTAGACTGGAGCGAGTGGGCTACACCCATCGTCCCTGTGATGAAACAGTCGTTGAGCAGCACGCCTGGGGAACCAAGGAAGGTTCGCATCTGTGGGGACTTTAAGGTAACAGTGAACCCGGTCCTTCACACCGTACAATATCCACTTCCGCGGATTGAAGATATTTTCGCCTCGCTATCTGGAGGGAAACACTTCACTAAGATTGATCTGGCCCAGGTGTATCTGCAAATGGAGGTAGAAGAAGCATTAAAAAAATACCTCACAATCAACACCCATAAAGGTCTCTACCAATACAACCGGCTGGTATTCGGAGTAACATCAGCTCCGGCTATTTGGCAGAGGGCAATGGAACAAGTCCTGCAAGGGACCCCAGGGACCCAGTGTTATTTGGACGACATCCTGATCACGGGCGAAAATGACAGTGAACACCTTGCCAACCTGGAGCAGGTGCTCACTAGATTGCAGGAATATGGGCTCCGAGCTAACCGCCCCAAAAGCGAGTTTTTTAGAAAACAGATCTCGTATTGTGGCCACATTATCGATAAAGAGGGGTTACATAAGTCTCCAGAGAAGATTGAGGCAGTAGTCAAGGCTCCAGCACCGGAAAATGTGTCACAACTGAGGTCGTTCCTTGGGCTGGTAAACTACTACCATAAGTTCTTGCCAAATTTTCTACAATACTACACCTACTGAACACCCTACTTCAAACTGGGGTGCCATGGAAGTGGAATGACGAATGTAGACGAGCTTTCCAGAAGAGCAAAACACTAATCACATCGAAAGAGGTATTGGCCCATTACAACCCAGCATTACCAATTCGGTTGGCATGTGATGCGTCACCCTACGGCATTGGAGCGGTGCTGTCGCACAAATTCTCGGACGGCTCAGAGAGGCCAATAGCCTTTGCGTCACGATCACTAACCTCAGCCGAGCGTAACTACACCCAGATTGACAGGGAGGCACTCAGCCTAGTGTGGGGAGTGAAAAAGTTCAATCACTATCTGCACGGGCAGGAATTCACCTTGCTGACTGATCACCAGCCTCTTGTCTCCATTTTTAATCTGAAGAAGGGCGTTCCGGTGATGACTGCGCAACGACTACAAAGATGGTCACTTTTTCTAGGGGGGCACCACTATGAGATTGAATATAAGGGCACGAAACAGCATGGAAATGCTGATGGGCTATCATGCCTGCCACTGCCTACTGCGGAGGAAGCACCAGCAGTGGATCCTGTCGAAATATTCCATTCGACTATAGTTGAATACCTACCGGTAACTAACGCTTGTATCAAAAAGGAAACCCGAAATGACCCGACACTGTCTCAGGTATATGATTTGACGGTGAAGGGATGGCCAGCACATGGCGACTCACTGTTGCCAGCATTCTCGACAAGGAGAGAACAGCTGTCAGTGTGCCTGGGGACCTTGATGTGTGGATCCCGAGTGGTAATTCCACCCAAGTTAAGTGATAGAGTGCTCAATGAGCTTCATGAGGGTCATCTGGGAGGGGTGAAAATGAAAAGCCTAGACAGGGCTTATGTGTGGTGGCCGGGAATCGATAAACAAATGGAGGACCTGACCAAGAGCTACTCAGGATGCCAGAAAGTCCAAAATGCACCACCACAGACCCCTCTACACCCATGGGAGTGGCCCTCATCTCCATGGCAACGGGTGCATATTGATTTTGCTGGTCCATTCATGGACTCAATGTTTTTAATAGCCGTGGATGTGCACTCGAAATGGCCTGAGTTCATCAAAATGTCCTCCACCACCACGGAGAAAACTATTGCAGTCCTACGGACCATTTTTGCCAGGAATGGCTTGCCAGAACAGATTTGCTCCGATAACAGACCACAGTTTGTGTCCGAAGAGTTCCGGAGGTTCTTGAAAAAGAATGGGGTAAGGCATTACACATCCGCCCCGTATCATCCAGCCACAAATTGATTGGCTGAGAGGTTCGTACGAACCTTTAAGAAGGCAATAAAGGCTATGTATAATGACAACATTCCGCTGCAGCACAAGGTGGACAATTTCCTGTTCGCCTACCGGAATGCGACACATGCAGTCACCAACCAGGCCCCAGCCACGATGTTCTTTAACCGAAGGTTAAGATCTCGCCTGGATTTGCTCAGACCAAACGTACGAAGAGATGTTGAGAGTAAGCAATTCCAGCACATCCATGAGAAGCCAACAAGGAGCTTCAATGTAGGGCAACCAATCTTGGCCCGCGACTACCGAACAGAAAAATGGCAGCCAGGAACGATATGCACACGGCAGGGCCCACTAATGTACACAGTGGACATTGGGGAGAGCATCGTGAGACGCCATGCTGACCAGATCCTAGAGTCACAGGAACAAGTCAACCCCATGCCTCGCCCATGCGTACCTGGTGATGAACCCGACGTACAGGTAGCATCTACCCCAGAAACAGTAGCATCGGAAGCTGATGAGCCAACCGACGACAGGGGGCCAGAATCGCCTCTGCACCAAGAGCAAGACACTCGGGAAAGGCGCTATCCAGAAAGGATCAGGAAGCCTCCCCAAAGACTGAATATATAAATAGACTATTTTCAGCTAATGTTGCATGTTAAAACTGTTAATTGTAATTAGTTTGATATTTAATAGTTAAATGAGTGTTATGGTACTGTTAATCTAAAAGGGGAGGAATTGTAATGTATATACCTTTAAGGGGGGGGACTATGTTTTACAGCTCATGTATACTGCAGTACCGGCAGTGACCACACCTGTATATAACACTGAGTAGTAATCTGTACAGATCAGTTGCAGTTTGAGCCACGTTGAGTAAACACCTGTTGTACCGTTCTCCGCAGTCCGTTTCTTATTATACACGGACGTAACACTAGTAAGAGGAAAACCCCTTACAGAAAATGGCGACCCCGGCAGGACACTGGCAGCAAGGTTGCAATGTATTAGACCCAGGTTTAAATGGACGAAATATTATGGATGAGAGGATAGCGGATTATGTTTTTGGTAAGGTTACTCTCACTAAGCAGTGGATTTCCGATCTCTTACGGGATGGGCGTCCGGTAGACGCAGCCGTCAGGTGGACAGAGAGTAAAGAACATAAAAAGTCAGTAGAGAAGGCAGTGTGGCTGATGTGCTACAAAAGACAAGTCCAGATTTTGGACAGAGTCGTTGCAGCGCAGGCAGCCAAGATCAAAACCCAGGCTTCAGAGATAGAGGAAAAGGCCATGGGTGGGGAAAAGCTCATTGCAATGCTTCACGCGCTGAATCAGGAATGCCAAATTGTAGCCAGCCAAAATCAGGCTAAAGTAGAGTACCTGGAATGCCAGGTTACTGAGGCAAAGATTCATGAAGCGAGAGTACGGGAGAAAAGCGCCCGCCTCGCACAACAGCTAAGAGCGCAGGAGGAGAAAGCGGTGGAGGTTAAGGCAGCTTACAAGGTGGCCATCGAGCAGGGGTTTGAAAGTGCAGACCACGGCCCCTGCCAGAAGGCTGTAGAAGACCTAAGAATGGCCCTGGCTAAGGCAAAAGGCATGGTATGCCTCATAAGCCCAAAGGCAAGTCACATAGACTTCCTGAAGGAATCCAAAAAACCGACTCCACGTGAAGTAGTTCTGGCACCAGCCACTGAACCCTCAGCACCGCCGAGCTATAATGAGGTTTAGCCCGAAGAAGGGGAGAAAGCCGAGGTAGAACCGGAGGAAGGACAACCCCTGGTAGTGAAGCCGGAGCCGGCACCAATGTGTCCTGCTCGGCATCAGAGGTACGGTCCCGCCGCCACAAATGGCGATGACGGACCCCTCCAGAACCATATCATACTGCTCCACAGTGCCCAACAAATCAGAGCGATGGTGAGCCACCTCCCAAAATTCTCCGAGAAGGGAGATCCCTCAGTCCATTTCAGGGAGATAGAGCAGACAGTCGCCGTCAATGACTGCGATGGTCCAGAACAGGCTAAGATGTTGCTATTCTCCCTGGATAGCACAATCCTTCAGTGCCTCTCAGACGGGAGTAAGAGGGGGCAGAAAGGGTATGAGGAACTCCGGGACGAAGTCCTGGAGGTTATGGGAGTGGACGGCGGCAACCTGTTCCTCCGTGTGGAAGGGACTATGCAGCTAACTGGAGAGCCCCCACGGGCTTTCGCAGAAAGGCTGTGGCCAGTGTATCGGCGCAGCTGTCCGGGCATGCCTGAACGGGCCGCAATGAACGATGTCCAGTGGGTTCACTGGCTCCGCTGCCTGGTTGCCAACAGCTTACCGCAGATACAGGCACAAGCCAAATCTTGGTTTGACCCCCAAGGTCCCGGTACCACAGAGGAGACAGTGCTCCGACAGCTCACCATTGCGTATAAGAATTGCAGGAGTCAGGAGGCACCTCCGTCTAACGGAAAAGTGCATGAGGCAAAACCCGCAGCCCCAAGTAAAAAGGAGTGGCATCAGGAGGGGAGTCGCCCTCCCCAGGCCAAGCTCAATTGCTACGGGTGTGGGAAGGATGGACATTGGCGCAGGGACTGTAAAAATCCGTGGAAGGATAATAAGGGAAAATCTCCCGCAGCCCAAGCCCAAGCCCAGACCGCCGCCCCAGCACGAGTCCAGGTCCAAGCCGCAGCCCCTGTCCCAGAAAAAGGAGCTGGTGCAGCTATAGATCCTGCTGCGATAGAATCAATTTTAGAGACAATGCGGTCTCTTATGATCTCACAGGGAAAGATAGCAGTCACCACCGGTCCTGTCATTCCCTCGGCCCCGACCGCTCCACCACAATGACTAGAGCCAGCGTAGCCCGTTTACCTGTGTTCGTTGCGATATGATTTATGGAGGCGACCCCTCGTAGAGATGGAGGTAGAGAAGGTAAAAGGGACCTATCTGTTGGATACGGGGGCATCGTGCACCGTGATCCACACAGCTAACCCTACCACCTCACCTCTGTCCACCGGGGTTCCATATATTCTGTCGGGCTTCACGGGCAAAGAACAGGCTGGCGCATTCTCCATCCCCCTCTACATTCATTTAGGACCACTCCGCACCACGTGGAAGTGTGTACTGATGAAGTGGGAGGTGGAGGGTGGAAAAGGGATCCTTGGGTCCGATTTCTTAGTAGAACACGGGATCCTCGTGGATCTTAGAAATCACTGTCGCTGGGGAGCGAGTACGGGTAAGAAAGGCGAGGTAGTCATCATCCTAGGGAAGGAAGGGAAAGGGACCCTATGTACCGTGAAGCCAAAAGAGGGCTACGACCTCGAGCTCATGGTTGCCAGCGTCCCACAAGATCTGCAGGCATTCGTGTCAGACCACCTGACTACGTTTGCCACTCACAAACACGATTGCGGGAGGGTCACCAGGTTTGAGGTCAGAGTAGACGGGGACCCCATGGCCCGACCCCAAAAACAGTACAACTTCCCCAGGGAAGCGGAGCCCGACATGGAGACAGCAATGTCTTCACTGGTGCAGCAGGGCGTGTTGAGGCCGATAGCCACCCATGTAAACTCTCCTTTGTGGCTGGTGAAGAAGCCGGACAATTCCTGGAGAGTCACGGTGGACTACAGAGTCCTCAATAGTAACATCCCAGCCTGCGCGCCGATGGTAGCAGCAGTTGCCGACCTGATAGGGAGTATTCCAGCATCCGCGACCACGTTCACGGTGCTGGATATTTCCAATGGGTTTTGGTCCATCCCTTTAAGGAGGGAGGATCAGTACAAGTTTGCCTTTACTTTTAAAGGGCAACAGTACACCTGGAATTGCTTGCCACAGGGTTTCCATAACAGCCCCAGCATTTTCCATCAATGTATGGCAGGAAGCTTAAAAGAGTTCAGCCAGCCCAATCAGCTAGTGCAGTGTGTGGACGACCTGCTCCTGTTCACAGATTCCAGAGAGGAGCATGGTCCACTATTGGCCGAGCTATTGGAGCTGTTAGGCAGAAAGGGTTTCAAAGTAAATCCAAAGAAGGCACGGATCGGCCAGCAGGAAGTAGAATTCCTGGGTCTGACCATCCGCGCTGGAGAGAGAGCCATAGACAAGGCTAGACGGGAATCGGTGCAAGATCTACCAATCCCCATCACCGTATCAGGGGTGAGGTCCTTTCTGGGTACTGCAGAGACTTCATTGAGGACTATGCAGCCACAGCAGCCCCGCTGCTCCGACTCCTACACAAAGGAGTGGAGTGGTCCTGGGATGAGGCTTGCCAGGCAGCATTTGAAAAACTCAAGGGGGACTTGCAGACCGCGCCAGCTCTGGGGGCCATAGATGGGGGAAAAGAGTTTTTCCTGGAGGTAGCGGCTAGCGGGGATAGCCTGAGCGCTGTACTGCTTCAAGAGCGACACGGCAGGCTAAGGCCGGTGGTTTACTCCTCCAGGGTGCTCACAGATGTGGAAAGGAGCTTTTCCAATTGTGAGCGGCATCTTTTGGCCACGCATTGGGCTGTGAAAAGGTCTTTGATCTTCACAGGTGATGTGCCATCAATAACTCAAAGACAAGGAATTAAAGGATTCAACTGAAGGCTTTTAATCACTAAGAACATTGCATGTCTTTCCACATCGGATTCATCTGGCAGAAATGACTCATACAGCTCTTGAGACCTTTATATGACAAAAGACAGGGGCGGAGCCAATACACACAATAGGAAAAAGGGGGCGGTACACACAATACAATGCAGGTAAAACACAGGGGCTGATGAAGGCATATATTTCATCACATTCACCCCTTCTACAGATTTAGTCTGTCCGGGGGTGTGATAGTCCTTCCTGAACATCGCAACAGTACCTCGGGTTCCGACCGGGAGTCCGTGGTGCCCTCCTGGGCATACCCCTGTGCTGGGGGTGTTGCAGGTACTTCTGGGGGTGGTGAGGATACCTCTGGGGATGGTGGAGGTTCTTCTGGGGGTGGTGAGGATGGGTCATCGTCGCTTCCTGCCGAGGCGAGGTCCTTTATGGACACGGTGTCCTCACGCCCGTCGGCGTGCTTGACGTACGCGTACTGTGGGTTTGCGTGGAGTAGGTGTACTGCCTCCACGAGGGGATCCGTTTTGTGGCCCCTCACATGCTTCCGTAATAGGACTGTCCCTGGGGTGGAGAGCCACGAAGGTAGGGACACTCCTGAGGTTGATTTGCGGGGAAAAACAAACATCTTCTCGTGAGGAGTGGTGTTAGTAGCAGTACACAGTAGCGACCTTATCGAGTGGAGTACGTCTGGGAGGACCTCTTGCCAGCGGGAGGTAGGGAGGCCTTTAGACCTTAGTGCTAAGGTGACTGCCTTCCACACCATCGCGTTCTCCCTCTCCACTTGCCCATTACCCCGGGGGTTATAACTAGTGGTCCGACTCGTGGCTATCCCCTTCGACAGCAGGTATTGGCACAGTTCGTCGCTCATGAACGACGCCCCCCTGTCAATGTGGATGTAGTTAGGCATGCCGAACGTGCAAAACAGGCTGCCGAGGCACTTGATGGCCGTGGCACTGGTCATGTCTGGGCAGGGGTAGGCGAATGGGAAGCGGGAGTACTCGTCCACAATGTTGAGAAAGTACACATTGCGGTCAGTGGAGGGGAGTGGTCCCTTGAAATCTAAGCTCAGGCGCTCGAATGGCCATGTAGCTTTGATCAGGTGGGCTCGGTCGGGCCTGAAAAAACGGGGCTTGCATTCCGCACAGGTGCGGCAGTCCCTGGTCATAGACCGGACCTCCTCGATGGAATAGGGCAGGTTACGGGATTTTATAAAGTGGAATAGCCGGGTGACCCCCGGGTGGCAGAGGCCATTGTGGAGGCCCTGTAGCCTGTCCCCCTGGATGCTGGCACACATCCCTCGTGATAGGGCGTCGGGGGATTCATTGATGGCCCCCGGCCTATATATTATGTCGTACTCAAACGTGGAGAGTTCGATCCGCCACCTGAGAATTTTGTCGTTCTTGATCTTCCCCCTCTGTTTGTTGTTAAACATGAAGGCTACCGACTGCTGGTCGGTAAGCAGGGTGAAGCGTTTGCTGGCTAGGTAGTGCCTCCAGTGCCGCACTGCCTCCACTATGGCCTGGGCCTCCTTCTCTACCGAGGAGTGCCTGATCTCGGGCCCTTGGAGGGTTCTTGAGAAAAAGGCTAAGGGCCGCCCATCCTGGTTGAGGGTGGCTGCTAAAGCGAAGTCGGACGCATCGCTTTCGACCTGGAAAGGGATGTTTTCGTCCACTGCCTGCAGCGTGGCCTTCTCAATGTCATGTTTAATGCTGTTGAAGGCGGCGTGGGCCTCGGCCGTGAGCGGGAAGGACGTTGATTTCAGGAGGGGACGGGCCTTGTCGGAATAATTGGGGACCCATTGGGCGTAATAGGAGAAAAACCCCAGGCACCTTTTCAGGGCCTTGGGAGTGTTTGGTAGGGGTAGCTCCCGTAGGGGGCGCAATCGGTCGGGGTCCGGACCGATTTCCCCGTTTTCCACCACGCAGCCCAGGATACAGAGGCGCGTGGTGCTAAAGACACACTTATCCTCGTTGTAGGTGAGATTGAGTCTGAGGGCGGTTTTCAGAAATCTCGCGAGGTTCGAGTCGTGGTCTTGCTGGTCGTGGCCGCAGATGGTGACGTTGTCTAGGTATGGATAGGTGGCTGTTAACTGGTTCTCATCGACCATGCGGTCCATCTCCCGCTGGAAGACCGAGACCCCATTTGTTACCCCAAAGGGGACTCTGAGGAAGTGGTAGAGGCGTCCGTTCGCCTCGAAGGCGGTGTATGGATGGTCCTCCGGCCTAATGGGGAGCTGGTGGTATGCTGATTTTAGGTCGATGGTGGAAAACACCCAGTATTGCGCGATTTGGTTAACCATATCCGCTATGCGGGGCAGAGGGTAGGCGTCTAGCTGGGTGTTTAGATTAACTGTCTGGCTATAATCTATCACCATCCGCTTCTTTTCGCTACCCTTAACTACTACTACCTGGGTGCGCCACGGGCTGGTACTGCATTCAATGATACCCTCCCGCTTGAGTCTTTCTACTTCCGATGCAATGAACCGTCTGTCCTCCCAGCTGTACCGCCTACTCTTGGTCGCTATGGGTCGACAGTTGGGTGCGAGGTTGGCGAACAGAGAGGGCGGCTTGACCTTCAGGGTAGCCAGACCGCACACTGTGAGGGGCGGCTGGGACCCACCGTAGGTGAGCGTGATACTTTGGTGGTGGCACTGGAAGTCCAGACCCAAGATCACGCTCACACAGAGATCTGGCATTATCAATAGTTTAAAATCTCTGTAATCAGTGCCTTTTACCGACAACATAACCGCGCAGAAACCTGTAATTTTTGAGGTATGGGTCTTATCAGCCATGACGATTTTGCCCTGTGTAGGGACTATCGTTAGTGAAAGTCATTTTACCAGGCTAGGATGAATAAAGCTTTCGGTGCTCCCGCAGTCAATCAAGCATTTAACCTTGTTCACGTTTACCTCTGTGTCCATCATCGATCTAGACAACGGATGCGGCCTGGATTGATCCACCGTGATCGAGGCCACCAGTGGGTCCTGGAGGTCCGTGTAGTCGGGACAAGATGGTGGACTCCATGAGGATGGACAAGATGGCGTCCAAGATGGCCGCCCCCACGGCGCGCACGCGGCGGTGGCGGAGTTGGAGGCGGGGTTCCCTCTGCAGACTTTGCTGAAATGTCCTTTCTTCCCGCATTTAAAACAGGCGGTGCCCTTCGCTGGGCACAGATGCCTGGAGTGTTTGTCCTGGCCGCAGAAGTAGCATTTCGGGCCCCGATGCATCGCGCCAGTAGTGGGGCTCCTGGGTGGAGGCTGGGGCTCCGATGGTGCTGGGCTGGCCTGAGACCTGGGAGGTGAAGATGGCTTCCAAGATGGCGGCCCCCACGGCGCGCACGAGGCGGAGTGGGCCGCGTGGCCTGAGGAACAGGATTCAGAGTTCCTCTGGGCCATATCCAGCGATCGCGCTATGCCCATAGCCTGTTTTAAGTCCAGTCCCTCCTTTTCAAACAGTTTCTGCCGAATGTAATTTGAACTGAGGCCCGCAATAAAGGAGTCTCGGATCAGCTCCTCCGTGTACACGATGGCAGACACGGCCTTACAGTTACAGTCTCTGCCCAGTACTTTTAGGCTTAGCATGAAGTCCTCTAGTGACTCACCATGCCGCTGCGTGCGAGTAGTCAGAAGATGCCTGGCGTACACCTCATTTATTGGCCGCACGTAGTGGGCCTTCAGAATGGTGCAGGCATCCCCATAGCTGGTGGCATCTCGGATGAGAGGGGAGACCCGATGACTATTGCAGTCCTACGGACCATTTTTGCCAGGAATGGCTTGCCAGAACAGATTTGCTCCGATAACAGACCACAGTTTGTGTCCGAAGAGTTCCGGAGGTTCTTGAAAAAGAATGGGGTAAGGCATTACACATCCGCCCCGTATCATCCAGCCACAAATTGATTGGCTGAGAGGTTCGTACGAACCTTTAAGAAGGCAATAAAGGCTATGTATAATGACAACATTCCGCTGCAGCACAAGGTGGACAATTTCCTGTTCGCCTACCGGAATGCGACACATGCAGTCACCAACCAGGCCCCAGCCACGATGTTCTTTAACCGAAGGTTAAGATCTCGCCTGGATTTGCTCAGACCAAACGTACGAAGAGATGTTGAGAGTAAGCAATTCCAGCACATCCATGAGAAGCCAACAAGGAGCTTCAATGTAGGGCAACCAATCTTGGCCCGCGACTACCGAACAGAAAAATGGCAGCCAGGAACGATATGCACACGGCAGGGCCCACTAATGTACACAGTGGACATTGGGGAGAGCATCGTGAGACGCCATGCTGACCAGATCCTAGAGTCACAGGAACAAGTCAACCCCATGCCTCGCCCATGCGTACCTGGTGATGAACCCGACGTACAGGTAGCATCTACCCCAGAAACAGTAGCATCGGAAGCTGATGAGCCAACCGACGACAGGGGGCCAGAATCGCCTCTGCACCAAGAGCAAGACACTCGGGAAAGGCGCTATCCAGAAAGGATCAGGAAGCCTCCCCAAAGACTGAATATATAAATAGACTATTTTCAGCTAATGTTGCATGTTAAAACTGTTAATTGTAATTAGTTTGATATTTAATAGTTAAATGAGTGTTATGGTACTGTTAATCTAAAAGGGGAGGAATTGTAATGTATATACCTTTAAGGGGGGGGACTATGTTTTACAGCTCATGTATACTGCAGTACCGGCAGTGACCACACCTGTATATAACACTGAGTAGTAATCTGTACAGATCAGTTGCAGTTTGAGCCACGTTGAGTAAACACCTGTTGTACCGTTCTCCGCAGTCCGTTTCTTATTATACACGGACGTAACACTAGTAAGAGGAAAACCCCTTACAGAAAATGGCGACCCCGGCAGGACACTGGCAGCAAGGTTGCAATGTATTAGACCCAGGTTTAAATGGACGAAATATTATGGATGAGAGGATAGCGGATTATGTTTTTGGTAAGGTTACTCTCACTAAGCAGTGGATTTCCGATCTCTTACGGGATGGGCGTCCGGTAGACGCAGCCGTCAGGTGGACAGAGAGTAAAGAACATAAAAAGTCAGTAGAGAAGGCAGTGTGGCTGATGTGCTACAAAAGACAAGTCCAGATTTTGGACAGAGTCGTTGCAGCGCAGGCAGCCAAGATCAAAACCCAGGCTTCAGAGATAGAGGAAAAGGCCATGGGTGGGGAAAAGCTCATTGCAATGCTTCACGCGCTGAATCAGGAATGCCAAATTGTAGCCAGCCAAAATCAGGCTAAAGTAGAGTACCTGGAATGCCAGGTTACTGAGGCAAAGATTCATGAAGCGAGAGTACGGGAGAAAAGCGCCCGCCTCGCACAACAGCTAAGAGCGCAGGAGGAGAAAGCGGTGGAGGTTAAGGCAGCTTACAAGGTGGCCATCGAGCAGGGGTTTGAAAGTGCAGACCACGGCCCCTGCCAGAAGGCTGTAGAAGACCTAAGAATGGCCCTGGCTAAGGCAAAAGGCATGGTATGCCTCATAAGCCCAAAGGCAAGTCACATAGACTTCCTGAAGGAATCCAAAAAACCGACTCCACGTGAAGTAGTTCTGGCACCAGCCACTGAACCCTCAGCACCGCCGAGCTATAATGAGGTTTAGCCCGAAGAAGGGGAGAAAGCCGAGGTAGAACCGGAGGAAGGACAACCCCTGGTAGTGAAGCCGGAGCCGGCACCAATGTGTCCTGCTCGGCATCAGAGGTACGGTCCCGCCGCCACAAATGGCGATGACGGACCCCTCCAGAACCATATCATACTGCTCCACAGTGCCCAACAAATCAGAGCGATGGTGAGCCACCTCCCAAAATTCTCCGAGAAGGGAGATCCCTCAGTCCATTTCAGGGAGATAGAGCAGACAGTCGCCGTCAATGACTGCGATGGTCCAGAACAGGCTAAGATGTTGCTATTCTCCCTGGATAGCACAATCCTTCAGTGCCTCTCAGACGGGAGTAAGAGGGGGCAGAAAGGGTATGAGGAACTCCGGGACGAAGTCCTGGAGGTTATGGGAGTGGACGGCGGCAACCTGTTCCTCCGTGTGGAAGGGACTATGCAGCTAACTGGAGAGCCCCCACGGGCTTTCGCAGAAAGGCTGTGGCCAGTGTATCGGCGCAGCTGTCCGGGCATGCCTGAACGGGCCGCAATGAACGATGTCCAGTGGGTTCACTGGCTCCGCTGCCTGGTTGCCAACAGCTTACCGCAGATACAGGCACAAGCCAAATCTTGGTTTGACCCCCAAGGTCCCGGTACCACAGAGGAGACAGTGCTCCGACAGCTCACCATTGCGTATAAGAATTGCAGGAGTCAGGAGGCACCTCCGTCTAACGGAAAAGTGCATGAGGCAAAACCCGCAGCCCCAAGTAAAAAGGAGTGGCATCAGGAGGGGAGTCGCCCTCCCCAGGCCAAGCTCAATTGCTACGGGTGTGGGAAGGATGGACATTGGCGCAGGGACTGTAAAAATCCGTGGAAGGATAATAAGGGAAAATCTCCCGCAGCCCAAGCCCAAGCCCAGACCGCCGCCCCAGCACGAGTCCAGGTCCAAGCCGCAGCCCCTGTCCCAGAAAAAGGAGCTGGTGCAGCTATAGATCCTGCTGCGATAGAATCAATTTTAGAGACAATGCGGTCTCTTATGATCTCACAGGGAAAGATAGCAGTCACCACCGGTCCTGTCATTCCCTCGGCCCCGACCGCTCCACCACAATGACTAGAGCCAGCGTAGCCCGTTTACCTGTGTTCGTTGCGATATGATTTATGGAGGCGACCCCTCGTAGAGATGGAGGTAGAGAAGGTAAAAGGGACCTATCTGTTGGATACGGGGGCATCGTGCACCGTGATCCACACAGCTAACCCTACCACCTCACCTCTGTCCACCGGGGTTCCATATATTCTGTCGGGCTTCACGGGCAAAGAACAGGCTGGCGCATTCTCCATCCCCCTCTACATTCATTTAGGACCACTCCGCACCACGTGGAAGTGTGTACTGATGAAGTGGGAGGTGGAGGGTGGAAAAGGGATCCTTGGGTCCGATTTCTTAGTAGAACACGGGATCCTCGTGGATCTTAGAAATCACTGTCGCTGGGGAGCGAGTACGGGTAAGAAAGGCGAGGTAGTCATCATCCTAGGGAAGGAAGGGAAAGGGACCCTATGTACCGTGAAGCCAAAAGAGGGCTACGACCTCGAGCTCATGGTTGCCAGCGTCCCACAAGATCTGCAGGCATTCGTGTCAGACCACCTGACTACGTTTGCCACTCACAAACACGATTGCGGGAGGGTCACCAGGTTTGAGGTCAGAGTAGACGGGGACCCCATGGCCCGACCCCAAAAACAGTACAACTTCCCCAGGGAAGCGGAGCCCGACATGGAGACAGCAATGTCTTCACTGGTGCAGCAGGGCGTGTTGAGGCCGATAGCCACCCATGTAAACTCTCCTTTGTGGCTGGTGAAGAAGCCGGACAATTCCTGGAGAGCCACGGTGGACTACAGAGTCCTCAATAGTAACATCCCAGCCTGCGCGCCGATGGTAGCAGCAGTTGCCGACCTGATAGGGAGTATTCCAGCATCCGCGACCACGTTCACGGTGCTGGATATTTCCAATGGGTTTTGGTCCATCCCTTTAAGGAGGGAGGATCAGTACAAGTTTGCCTTTACTTTTAAAGGGCAACAGTACACCTGGAATTGCTTGCCACAGGGTTTCCATAACAGCCCCAGCATTTTCCATCAATGTATGGCAGGAAGCTTAAAAGAGTTCAGCCAGCCCAATCAGCTAGTGCAGTGTGTGGACGACCTGCTCCTGTTCACAGATTCCAGAGAGGAGCATGGTCCACTATTGGCCGAGCTATTGGAGCTGTTAGGCAGAAAGGGTTTCAAAGTAAATCCAAAGAAGGCACGGATCGGCCAGCAGGAAGTAGAATTCCTGGGTCTGACCATCCGCGCTGGAGAGAGAGCCATAGACAAGGCTAGACGGGAATCGGTGCAAGATCTACCAATCCCCATCACCGTATCAGGGGTGAGGTCCTTTCTGGGTACTGCAGAGACTTCATTGAGGACTATGCAGCCACAGCAGCCCCGCTGCTCCGACTCCTACACAAAGGAGTGGAGTGGTCCTGGGATGAGGCTTGCCAGGCAGCATTTGAAAAACTCAAGGGGGACTTGCAGACCGCGCCAGCTCTGGGGGCCATAGATGGGGGAAAAGAGTTTTTCCTGGAGGTAGCGGCTAGCGGGGATAGCCTGAGCGCTGTACTGCTTCAAGAGCGACACGGCAGGCTAAGGCCGGTGGTTTACTCCTCCAGGGTGCTCACAGATGTGGAAAGGAGCTTTTCCAATTGTGAGCGGCATCTTTTGGCCACGCATTGGGCTGTGAAAAGGTCTTTGATCTTCACAGGTGATGTGCCATCAATAACTCAAAGACAAGGAATTAAAGGATTCAACTGAAGGCTTTTAATCACTAAGAACATTGCATGTCTTTCCACATCGGATTCATCTGGCAGAAATGACTCATACAGCTCTTGAGACCTTTATATGACAAAAGACAGGGGCGGAGCCAATACACACAATAGGAAAAAGGGGGCGGTACACACAATACAATGCAGGTAAAACACAGGGGCTGATGAAGGCATATATTTCATCACATTCACCCCTTCTACAGATTTAGTCTGTCCGGGGGTGTGATAGTCCTTCCTGAACATCGCAACAGTACCTCGGGTTCCGACCGGGAGTCCGTGGTGCCCTCCTGGGCATACCCCTGTGCTGGGGGTGTTGCAGGTACTTCTGGGGGTGGTGAGGATACCTCTGGGGATGGTGGAGGTTCTTCTGGGGGTGGTGAGGATGGGTCATCGTCGCTTCCTGCCGAGGCGAGGTCCTTTATGGACACGGTGTCCTCACGCCCGTCGGCGTGCTTGACGTACGCGTACTGTGGGTTTGCGTGGAGTAGGTGTACTGCCTCCACGAGGGGATCCGTTTTGTGGCCCCTCACATGCTTCCGTAATAGGACTGTCCCTGGGGTGGAGAGCCACGAAGGTAGGGACACTCCTGAGGTTGATTTGCGGGGAAAAACAAACATCTTCTCGTGAGGAGTGGTGTTAGTAGCAGTACACAGTAGCGACCTTATCGAGTGGAGTACGTCTGGGAGGACCTCTTGCCAGCGGGAGGTAGGGAGGCCTTTAGACCTTAGTGCTAAGGTGACTGCCTTCCACACCATCGCGTTCTCCCTCTCCACTTGCCCATTACCCCGGGGGTTATAACTAGTGGTCCGACTCGTGGCTATCCCCTTCGACAGCAGGTATTGGCACAGTTCGTCGCTCATGAACGACGCCCCCCTGTCAATGTGGATGTAGTTAGGCATGCCGAACGTGCAAAACAGGCTGCCGAGGCACTTGATGGCCGTGGCACTGGTCATGTCTGGGCAGGGGTAGGCGAATGGGAAGCGGGAGTACTCGTCCACAATGTTGAGAAAGTACACATTGCGGTCAGTGGAGGGGAGTGGTCCCTTGAAATCTAAGCTCAGGCGCTCGAATGGCCATGTAGCTTTGATCAGGTGGGCTCGGTCGGGCCTGAAAAAACGGGGCTTGCATTCCGCACAGGTGCGGCAGTCCCTGGTCATAGACCGGACCTCCTCGATGGAATAGGGCAGGTTACGGGATTTTATAAAGTGGAATAGCCGGGTGACCCCCGGGTGGCAGAGGCCATTGTGGAGGCCCTGTAGCCTGTCCCCCTGGATGCTGGCACACATCCCTCGTGATAGGGCGTCGGGGGATTCATTGATGGCCCCCGGCCTATATATTATGTCGTACTCAAACGTGGAGAGTTCGATCCGCCACCTGAGAATTTTGTCGTTCTTGATCTTCCCCCTCTGTTTGTTGTTAAACATGAAGGCTACCGACTGCTGGTCGGTAAGCAGGGTGAAGCGTTTGCTGGCTAGGTAGTGCCTCCAGTGCCGCACTGCCTCCACTATGGCCTGGGCCTCCTTCTCTACCGAGGAGTGCCTGATCTCGGGCCCTTGGAGGGTTCTTGAGAAAAAGGCTAAGGGCCGCCCATCCTGGTTGAGGGTGGCTGCTAAAGCGAAGTCGGACGCATCGCTTTCGACCTGGAAAGGGATGTTTTCGTCCACTGCCTGCAGCGTGGCCTTCTCAATGTCATGTTTAATGCTGTTGAAGGCGGCGTGGGCCTCGGCCGTGAGCGGGAAGGACGTTGATTTCAGGAGGGGACGGGCCTTGTCGGAATAATTGGGGACCCATTGGGCGTAATAGGAGAAAAACCCCAGGCACCTTTTCAGGGCCTTGGGAGTGTTTGGTAGGGGTAGCTCCCGTAGGGGGCGCAATCGGTCGGGGTCCGGACCGATTTCCCCGTTTTCCACCACGCAGCCCAGGATACAGAGGCGCGTGGTGCTAAAGACACACTTATCCTCGTTGTAGGTGAGATTGAGTCTGAGGGCGGTTTTCAGAAATCTCGCGAGGTTCGAGTCGTGGTCTTGCTGGTCGTGGCCGCAGATGGTGACGTTGTCTAGGTATGGATAGGTGGCTGTTAACTGGTTCTCATCGACCATGCGGTCCATCTCCCGCTGGAAGACCGAGACCCCATTTGTTACCCCAAAGGGGACTCTGAGGAAGTGGTAGAGGCGTCCGTTCGCCTCGAAGGCGGTGTATGGATGGTCCTCCGGCCTAATGGGGAGCTGGTGGTATGCTGATTTTAGGTCGATGGTGGAAAACACCCAGTATTGCGCGATTTGGTTAACCATATCCGCTATGCGGGGCAGAGGGTAGGCGTCTAGCTGGGTGTTTAGATTAACTGTCTGGCTATAATCTATCACCATCCGCTTCTTTTCGCTACCCTTAACTACTACTACCTGGGTGCGCCACGGGCTGGTACTGCATTCAATGATACCCTCCCGCTTGAGTCTTTCTACTTCCGATGCAATGAACCGTCTGTCCTCCCAGCTGTACCGCCTACTCTTGGTCGCTATGGGTCGACAGTTGGGTGCGAGGTTGGCGAACAGAGAGGGCGGCTTGACCTTCAGGGTAGCCAGACCGCACACTGTGAGGGGCGGCTGGGACCCACCGTAGGTGAGCGTGATACTTTGGTGGTGGCACTGGAAGTCCAGACCCAAGATCACGCTCACACAGAGATCTGGCATTATCAATAGTTTAAAATCTCTGTAATCAGTGCCTTTTACCGACAACATAACCGCGCAGAAACCTGTAATTTTTGAGGTATGGGTCTTATCAGCCATGACGATTTTGCCCTGTGTAGGGACTATCGTTAGTGAAAGTCATTTTACCAGGCTAGGATGAATAAAGCTTTCGGTGCTCCCGCAGTCAATCAAGCATTTAACCTTGTTCACGTTTACCTCTGTGTCCATCATCGATCTAGACAACGGATGCGGCCTGGATTGATCCACCGTGATCGAGGCCACCAGTGGGTCCTGGAGGTCCGTGTAGTCGGGACAAGATGGTGGACTCCATGAGGATGGACAAGATGGCGTCCAAGATGGCCGCCCCCACGGCGCGCACGCGGCGGTGGCGGAGTTGGAGGCGGGGTTCCCTCTGCAGACTTTGCTGAAATGTCCTTTCTTCCCGCATTTAAAACAGGCGGTGCCCTTCGCTGGGCACAGATGCCTGGAGTGTTTGTCCTGGCCGCAGAAGTAGCATTTCGGGCCCCGATGCATCGCGCCAGTAGTGGGGCTCCTGGGTGGAGGCTGGGGCTCCGATGGTGCTGGGCTGGCCTGAGACCTGGGAGGTGAAGATGGCTTCCAAGATGGCGGCCCCCACGGCGCGCACGAGGCGGAGTGGGCCGCGTGGCCTGAGGAACAGGATTCAGAGTTCCTCTGGGCCATATCCAGCGATCGCGCTATGCCCATAGCCTGTTTTAAGTCCAGTCCCTCCTTTTCAAACAGTTTCTGCCGAATGTAATTTGAACTGAGGCCCGCAATAAAGGAGTCTCGGATCAGCTCCTCCGTGTACACGATGGCAGACACGGCCTTACAGTTACAGTCTCTGCCCAGTACTTTTAGGCTTAGCATGAAGTCCTCTAGTGACTCACCATGCCGCTGCGTGCGAGTAGTCAGAAGATGCCTGGCGTACACCTCATTTATTGGCCGCACGTAGTGGGCCTTCAGAATGGTGCAGGCATCCCCATAGCTGGTGGCATCTCGGATGAGAGGGGAGACCCGATGACTCACCCAGTTTCGCAGGATTCCCAGTTTCACGTCTCCGGTGGTGGTCGCGGCTGCGATGGCGGTGGCTGAGCTTTCGATGAAAAATTCGAAGCATTGGAACCAGTGTCCGAACTGTGTGGCTGCGTCTGAGGCATGGGGGTCCAGATCCAAGCGCTCTGGTTTCAGGAGTCGATCCATCTTGGTGTTTTAGTGATTAAAATTGATGTGCCATCAATAACTCAAAGACAAGGAATTAAAGGATTCAACTGAAGGCTTTTAATCACTAAGAACATTGCATGTCTTTCCACATCGGATTCATCTGGCAGAAATGACTCATACAGCTCTTGACACCTTTATATGACAAAAGACAGGGGCGGAGCCAATACACACAATAGGAAAAAGGGGGCGGTATACACAATACAATGCAGGTAAAACACAGGGGCTGATGAAGGCATATATTTCATCACAACAGGCACCTCTCCCATCACTCTCCTCACCCATCACACACCCACCCGAATGTTTCTGGATGGAAGGATCAAGGATGGGACAGTAAGCAGTGCCCGCATTGCACGCTGGACCCTCCTCCTTTCCCAGATGGATCTGAAGGTGAAGGGTCTCTGCGAGCCCAAGCTTGCGACCAACATGGTATATCCCGGAACAGCCCACCGGTGTTCCGTAGAAGGGGTATGGGAAGTGAACGTAGGTCTACGGGCCAGGATACATCCCACGGGCCGCGAGATCTATGTAGACGGATCCAGCACGGTATCCGCTGGCGAACGACTCACAGGGTGTGGAGTTTATGACCCCGCAGCAAACATTGCCCTGGCGATTAAGCTCCCCAGCACTATGAGCACCCAATAGGCTGAACTGTCCGCGGTGGCGTACGTGGTTACCCTCCCCGAGATCTTCCCCACCCCATACACGATTTGCTCGGGCAGCATGTTCACATGCAACTCGTGTACGGAATACCTGGCCATCTGGTCTCGTCGCGGATATACCTCTGCAGACAGGCGACCCTTGACCGTAAAGCCCCTACTAGAAAAGATCCTGGCCGCGGTGGTGGAGGAAGGGGAAGTCTTTATCCACAAGGTGAAGGCCCATTCCTCCATGGAACCCCGCAACCAGGGTAACCAGCGAGCAGATACGCTAGCCAGGGAGGGTGCCCACACCGGCACTTTCTGGGATCCCTATGGGTCCAAACCCGTGGCAGTAATCCGAGGCAGGGATGGGACTCAGGGGACCACAGGGGTAACACTGCCCCTGTTGTGTATGTACCTTTAAGAGAGAACTGCTTTTATACTGCAGTACCGGCAGTGACCACACCTGTATATAAAGCCGTAGCAGGCTTCTGTACTTTCAGTTCCAGCATACCCTCTGTTCAGTAAACACCTGTTATTATCGTTCTCCTGCAGTCCGTGTGTTATTGATACGCGGACACTACACTGGCGACGAGCAGGTTCGAACTCACCTGCAGTACTGCATCACCTCACGGGGATCCATCCCTGAAAAGAAGCTTCTTGGAGGTCAAGGTCAGAGCAACGGGCGTCGACCGCGGGCAACCGCCCAGTGATCCATCGGAGTTCAGAGAATCGCAGGGGAGGCTGTGGATAGCTGGGCTTGGCTCCCCAGTCAAGGTGTTCCAGCAAATCATGCTGGTAGCAGGTAGTGCGCTGACCCTTCCGGACTGCGGCGGGCTTGAGCTCGATCGAGCGGCTCTGCAAAGGGGCTGTGCAGCATCATCGGGAAGGAAAAGAGAGAGATAGGGTGGAGCGCACAGGGTGTGGTCGGTGCTCATGAGCCGGGCAGCGTTAGAGAAAATAAAACGAGGGGAAGGAAAAGAGACGCGCAGTGGACAGCGTCGAAGAAGAATAAAACTAAGGAATTTAACTAACAAAAGAGAGACGGGCCGAAGCCATGGGGCGCCGCCATTAGTATTTAGAATGCTAGGAGCAGCATTGGCAGCAAGGGGAAGAAGGAAAAGCACGGGAGGTGCCATTTTATTCCATTGGGGAAGAAGGAAAAGCGCGGGAGGCGCCATTTTAAACCACCCAAGATGCCGAAGAGTGGCAGTATCACTGCTTTCGACAATGAGGTAGAAGACTGGACCACGTATGTGAAAAGAATTGAAGTGTAATGCAAGGCAAATGAGGTGGCCGATGGAAAGAAGGCATCGGTATTATTAAATTTGATGGGCGCGAGAACGTACGGCCTATTGCGGAATTTAATTACCCCAGCTAAACCAATGGAGAAAAGCTTTGAAGAGATTGTCAATATCTTACAGGAACATCTAAACCCTACACCGCTGCTGATAGCAGAAAGATTCAAGTTCCATAAAAGAAACCAGCACAAAGATGAGAGCAATGCTGACTATCTTACGGAACTACGCAAGTTATCGAAGCACTGCCAGTTCGGAGCAGGACTGGCAGATACCTTAAGGGATAAGTTTGTCTGCGGGCTCCAGAGTGAAGGAACCCAGAAACGACTACTTTCGGAAAAGGACCTGACGCTAGAAAAGGCTTTCAGCGTGGCAGTATCCTACGAAGCAGCAGCACGGGGAGCTGCGGAAATACAACAGAAACCGCAAGAATATAGCACCAACGAAATGGCATATGGAGCAGAAAAGTGCTATCGCTGCAGCAGAACAACCCATGACCAGAAGGACTGCTGGTTTAAGGACAAAGTATGCAGGCAATGTGGAAAAGTGGGACACATAGCAAGAGTCTGCAGGTCGGGAAAGAAAACCAACACTAAAAGAACTACTAAGGAAAAGTACAAGAAAGTAAAAAAAATGACAGACAGTAGTTCAGAAGATCAGGAGAGTGATAATGACTCCGGGAGCAGGAGACTAAGTTGTCTAAAGTTACACAACGTGATCGCAAAGGAGGATCACCGAACCATTTGGGTCACCCTCATGATAGCAGGGTCCCAAGTAAAGATGGAATTGGACACAGGATCAGCCCTAACTGTCATGAATCGACGAGACTATGAGCGGCTATTCTCACACATACCCTTGAAGGACACGTCCATTGTATTGAAGACATATACGGGACAAAAAGTCTACCCCAGAGGAAAAATAAGGGTGCCCGTTAAATACAACGGCAAGGAAACACAGAAATTGTATCTATATATACGACAAGATGGAGGACCACCATTATTGGGACGTGAATGGATCCGAAAAATACAATTGGATTGGCATTCCATTCAGGCGCTAACTGTGGCTGACAAAAAGGATGACGACGTCACACCTGGACGACTGTCAAAAATTCTAACTGACGCGAAAGAGGTGTTCCAACAAGGACTTGGGACTCTAAAAGGAGTAACGGCAACGATAAAAATTGAAGATAACGCAAACCCAAAATCTTTTAAGGCCAGACCGGTACCGTACGCGATCCGCCCAGCCGTCGAAGCAGAGCTGGAGAGTCTGGAGCGTTCGGGTGAGCTGTCCAAGGTGGACTGGAGCGAGTGGGCCACACCCATCGTTCCTGTAATGAAGAAATAATTGAGCAGCACGCCTGAGGAGCCGAAGAAGGTTCGCATCTGTGGGGACTTTAAGGTAACTGTGAACCCAGTCCTGCACACAGTACAATATCCACTTCCACGGATAGAAGATATTTTCGCCTCACTATCTGGAGGGAAACGCTTTACGAAGATTGATCTGGCCCAAGCGTATCTACAAATGGAGGTAGAAGAAGCATCTAGAAAATACCTCACGATAAACACTTAGAAAGGTCTTTACCAGTACAATCGACTGGTATTCGGGGTAGCATCAGCTCCGGCTATTTGGCAGAGGGCGATGGAACAAGTCCTGCAAGGGATCCCGGGGACCCAGTGTTAGTGGACGACATCCTGGTTACGGGCGAAAATGACAGTGAACACCTTGCCAACCTGGAGCAGGTGCTCACTAGATTACAAGAATATGGGCTACGAGCCAACCGCCCCAAATGCGAGTTTTTCAGGAAACAAATCTCGTATTGTGGCCACATGATTGATGAGGAGGGGTTACATAAGTCCCCAGACAAGATTGAGGCAGTAGTCAAGGCTCCAGCCCCGGAAAATGTGTCGCAACTGAGGTCGTTCCTCGGGTTGGTGAACGACTACCATAAGTTCTTGCCGAATTTATCTACAATTCTGCACCCACTGAACGCCCTGCTGCAAACTGGAGTAGCATGGAAATGGAGTGATGAGTGTAAGCGTGCCTTTCAGAAATGTAAATGCCTAATCACTTCAAAAGAAGTATTGGCTCACTACAATCCAACACTACCGATTCGGTTGGCATGTGATGCGTCTCCCTACGGCATTGGAGCGGTGCTGTCACACAAATTCCTTGATGGTTCAGAGAGGCCAATAGCCTTTGCGTCACGCTCGTTAACCTCAGCTGAGCGTAACTACGCCCAGATTGACAGGGAGGCCCTCAGCCTGGTGTGGGGGGTGAAGAAGTTCAATCACTATCTGCACGGGCAGAAATTCACCCAACTGACTGATCATCAGCCTCTGGTCTCCATTTTTAACCCAAAGAAGGGCGTTCCGGTGATGATGGCGCAACGGCTGCAAAGATGGTCCCTTTTTCTAGGGGCACATCAATACGACATAGAGTACAAGGGTGCGAAACAGCATGGAAACGCTGATGGGCTGTCGTGCCTACCGTTGCCTACGGTGGAGGAAGCACCTGCAGTGGACCCTGTTGAGATATTCCATTCGACCATAGTCGAATGTCTACCTGTTACAAACTCAAGTATAGAGAAGGAAACCCGAAATGACCCGACACTCTCTCGGGTCTATGATTTGAGGGTGAAGGGATGGCCAGCACATGGCGACTCACTGTTGCCAGCATTCTCGCCAAGGAGAGAACAGCTGTCAGTGTGCCGGGGGACCTTGATGTGTGGATCCCGAGTGGTAATTCCACCCAAGTTGAGAGATAGAGTGCTGAATGAGCTTCATGAGGGTCATCTGGGAGGGGTAAAAATGAAGAGCCTAGCCAGGACGTTTGTGTGGTGGCCGGGAATCGATAAAGAAATCGAGGATATGGCCAAGAGATGCACAGGATGCCAGAAAGTCCAAAACGCTCCACCACAGGCCCCGCTACACCCATGGGAGTGGCCCTCATCTCCATGGCAACGGGTACACATTGATTTTGCTGGTCCATTTATGGATTCAATGATTTTAATTGCCGTGGATGCACATTCGAAATGGCCAGAGGTCATCAAAATGTCCTCCACCACCACGGAGAAAACTATTGCAGTCCTACGGACCATCTTCGCCAGGAATGGCTTGCCGGAACAGATTTGCTCTGACAATGGGCCACAGTTTGTGTCAGAGGATTTCCGGAGGTTTTTGAGGAATAATGGGGTAAAACATTACACATCTGCCCCATATCATCCAGCCACAAATGGATTGGCTGAGAGGTTTGTTCAGACCTTTAAAAAAGCAATAAAGGCGATGTATAACGACGACATACCACTACAACACAAGGTGGATAATTTCTTGTTTGCTTACCAGAATGCGACACATGCAGTCACCAACCAAGCTCCAGCCATAATGTTCTTTAACCGAAGGTTAAGATGTCGCCTGGATTTGCTCAAACCAAACATAAGATGAGATGTTGAGGATAAGCAATTCCAGCACATCAATGAGAAGCCAACCAGGAGCTTCAAGATAGGGCAACCAGTCTTGGCCCGCGACTACCGAACAGAAAAATGGCAGCCAGGAACGATATGCACACAGCAGGGACCACTAATGTACACAGTGGACGTTGGAGAGTGCATCGTGAGACGCCATGCTGACCAGATTCTAGAGTCACAGGAACAAGTCAAACCCATACCACGAGCATGCGCACCTGGTGATGAACCCAAAGTACAGATTGCGTCTACCTCAGAATCAGTGGTATTGGAAGCTGACGAACCAACCAATGACAATGAGCCAGAATCGACTCCACCGCAAGAACAGGATACTCGAGAAAGGCGCTATCCAGACAGGATCAGGAAGCCTCCTCAAAGATTGAATTTATAAATGATTACTTCAGTTGATGTATATAGTACAGAGCAAATTGTAATTGTAATTAGTTATTATTTAATTGTTAAATGAATGTTATGTACTGTTTATCTAAAAGGGGAGGAATTGTTGTGTATGTACCTTTAAGAGAGAACTGCTTTTATACTGTAGTACTGGCAGTGACCACACCTGTATATAAAGCCGTAGCAGGCTTCTGTACTTTCAGTTCCAGCATACCCTCTGTTCAGTAAACACCTGTTATTATCGTTCTCCTGCAGTCCGTGTGTTATTGATACGCGGACACTACAGCCCCCAGACCTCAAGACCATCCAAACCATTGATCTCGCCCTAAAAACAGTCCTCAATGCCATCACTGAGGGCAAGGAAGTAGAGGGTCCGTACGGTATAGCAGCCCTCTCCATCAAGGAAGGCATGCTGTTCCGAGGGCAACAGTGGGTTGTGCCGCAGCAGCACAGGAGGAAATTCCTTCAACTGGCCCAAGAGGGTCCAGGAGCGGGATACCCCGGGCCTGAGGTCACCTGGCAATGGGTAGAACAGGCGGGATGGTGGCCGAGACTTCGGGACGATGTCCGTGAGTTCTGTGCTAATTGCCTTGTGTGCGCTGCAAACAACCCAGACCCCCAGAAAAGGAAGGTGCCCCTGGGACACATCAGGAGAGTAGAGGGACCATGGCAGTCGATACAGGTCAACTACATTGGGCCCCTGCCCACCGCCCAGGGAGGCTATAAGTCTTGCCTTGTCCTGGTGGATGTGTTCACCAAATGGGTAGAAGCCTTCCCATGCAAAACAGCCACGGCACTTAGTACTGCCAGGATCTTGGTCCGGGAAGTGTTCTCGCAGTGGGGACTACCACAATTTGTGGAGTCTGACCAAGGGAGTCATTTCACCGGCCAAGTGATGCAGAACACCCTCATGCTCTTAGGCATCGAAGGGAAGTGGCACATGGCCCACAATCCTCAGTCATCCGGGATTGTGGAACGCATGAACCGCACCCTCAAAGAAAAACTGAGGAAAGAGACGATGGACTCGCCCCAAAAATGGGCGGAGGTCCTGCCTTTAGTCCTCATGGGGATCCGGGCTAGCCAGTCTAAAAGTACGGGGTACTCCCCGCACGAATTAATGACTGGGAGAGTCATGCGAACCCCCACCCATGTACTAGCCCCGGTACTCACTGAGGGTCAGCTCCGAGAGGTAAATTGGGACAGGTTTGCCCGGACTCTTTTGGAGCGCCTGAAACAGATTTATGGGCAAGCGGCTGGGGACATGGGAAAGCAGCATCAGGGCAACCGACTGCTGCTCGAACCCCGTAAGGCACAGGAGTGGGAAGTTGGAGATCAGGTCACGGTGAGAAACTACGCCCGAGTGGGGAGTTTAGAACTACTGTACTTGGGGCCCTAGAGTATTGTAGATAAAGCCAGCCCCATGGTATACGCAGTGAAGTTGCCCCGGCGCACTAAATGGTTTCACGTAAACCAGTGCAAACTATTTAAGCCGAGTGCAAAAGAGCCAACAACCGAAGCCAGGTCTGAGGGTAAAAATCCTCAGCCTGAGGCGTGCAAAAAGTCACAGACCACACAGGCTGGCGCCGCAGCCTGCTTGAGGGGAGGAGCTATCCCGCCCACCTGGGAGGTTTCCCCATTGGCCTGGGACTCGGACGGGGAAGAGCCCGAAGACCAAGGCCCTCCCCCTGACCTGAGCACAGTTAGGGGGGAGCCCGAACAGCTAGGCCCCGCCCCGACACGATTCTGGAGGAGGTGGAGTCAGAGGACGGAGGTCCCGCCCTCGGCTCAAGCTTAGGGGAGGTAGAACTTGGGGGCGGAGATTCTCCACCTGTAGGGACAGGTAGGGAGGAGTCATCTGCCACAGACCCAAATCCCAAAGGGGCGGAGTCTGAGGGAAGGGAGCCGAAGCCGACAGTCATGGAGAAGCCACGGGCTGTGAGGGCTAAAGTCCCAACCAACGGGCCACTCGCAAAGGGAGCCTCGCCCGAAGTACCCCCTCGCAGGTCGTCTCGGACGCCTCAGCCAATAAAACTCTGGCCAGGTTCCCCCTACTTCAGCAGGCACCAACTTGGGAAATCCCTAGAAAGACGCAGTCCCCAATTGGCAGCAAAAGGCTGTGGGGGACTCAAGCTACAGGTCAGTGCGGCCCCGCCACAGGCAGCGGTGAGCTGCAGTCCGAACAGGGATTAGGCAGGCCGCCAGGGGATGGGCGGCGCTGTACATAAGTTTAGTTAAGTTTAAGTTTGGTTAAGTATAAGGTGTGTAAATTTTTAAGGTGATGGGTGTTATAAGAAATAGTTTTGGAGTCTGCCCAGCATGTGTGTTCGTTTTGGATCGAGGTTGAAAGACCCGATCATGCCTTCACCTAGGCCAGAATCTCTCAGGAGCCTGACTGTATCGTTTAATCTGTTGCAGGAACCAAAGGTAACATGGAGAGGATTCTCATCATGTTTGCAGTGATCGGGTGTAGCTTGGCCTATCGGGGCTACACCAAGGACTCCATCGTGTATGGATGCTCCGGGGACACAGCCCCCATCGCGACTGATGGGACAGGTGAACGGGCCGTTGAGGAAACAACCACCTACTTCTATGAAGGGAGGTGGCCAGGATGGCTGGGGTCGAACTCTGCGGAATACTCCAGCCAGTCCGGGTTTGCATATGGAGAGACTTCTCTAATGTGTCCCAGGGTGAGGATCATCGCGCCCAGAGTCAGCGTAACCGTCGGGAGGAAGATTTGTTTAGTATGCAACGGACATGTTCCTTTGGACAGATGGTGGTGGCTTCGGAAGCTGAGTAAGACCATGAAAAACTCCACGGTCGAGTGGGAGCGACTGGGTAACAATACCCATCGGACTATTACGGGGACTCATGGGCGATTGAGTGTCTGTTGGGAAAAATGGTGGGAACCAGATGAGGGGATTTACATCTGCATGTGGGGTTCAGAACGCATCTGCCCCACAGGCGTCTGCATCTTTTTCCAGAGACAGTGGCAGGATGCTGGGAAAGGGATGAGGAGGGACGTCAGCACGCGGGCATGCGGAGTCCCATACTCTCTGATCCCGGTGAATGCCACTGAGCTCATCACCCGCCCCCGCAAGCCCCTGCCCACGATTCCGGTAGCCAAAGCCCGCAAGAAAGGGTGCCCTGCCACTACCAAGGGACCCGGGAATGGACTGGTATTGGTACCCACAGGTCAGGTGCTGTACCAAGGGGTGCACTACGCGGTAGCCTCGGTGATTTTAAACCTCACCGAGGTGCGATTGCCAGAGTGGTGCCCCAAGGAAATGGAGCAATTGTACCAGGTCCTGTTAACAAATATGTTCAGACAATTTTATGAGTTCGACTTTGCCGATGTCGAAAGAGCCGGATTGTACACCACACCACATGAGGTCTTGGACAGGGTAGGGAGACAAAGAAGGGGTACAGCCAATGATATTTTTACCGCCTTTAACACAGGGACTTCCGTCTTCAACACTCTGGATGACGTGGAGCTGCGGACCCAGATCAATGGTTTAAAAGTGCGGTTAAGAAAGATACTGATGGACGGGAATAAGGTAGTGGGTTCTGAGTTACATGAGGACCAGGCCATGACACTACACTTAAAAGAAATCATAGCTGAGCTGGAGAAACACACTAAAACGGTAAATGCTCTCATCAGAGAGGATCGGAATGCGTCAGATCAGGCTGCGCAGAATGAGGCGTGCGTGCTGTACGGGGCGTGGTTACTGGGCGAGGGCCGCAGTAATCTGGAGGATTTAAAACAAGGTTTGGTCCCCTCCTGGATCAGCAATAAGCACCTCGCAGCCCTCCACCCTTTTGAGAATGCATTAAGTCCGTGCCAGCTCAGACTAGCTTCAGAGGCCTACCCAGTCCCAATGGACTGTGGGCGTTCTAATCACACCATTATGGGTATAGTGGTAAGAATGCCGGTTATGGGAAAGACAGCTAAACCCGCCCCGGTATACAGGGTGGAGAACATTGGAGCCATTCAAGGGGGTGCACACATTCGCTACACAGCAGTCCCACCTCACGTCATTCGATGGGAGCATGCAATGATGGGTACCAACCTCTCAGGGTGCCGGAGCTGGGGAGAACACATCATCCTGTGTCCCCAGCACTTGAATGCCTATTCGAAACCACAGTGCGGGTTCAGAACTGCTGGCACGAAGCCTATAAATTGCACCATGGAGGCAATGGCACAAAGCCATGTGCCCCCGCAGGTGGCATATATAGGAGGTGGGACATACTGTGTCACCACTGCAGCACCCCACTACCAACATGGACAGCACGGCTGGTGTCCGGTCAGTGACAGCAGTTTCTGCTCAAACCCAAGGCAGAAGTTCAAGTGGCCCAAGAGCGAATTGTCCCTATTCCTGAACCTTCTACTGTTCACCTCACTGTCAAGGAAAATTTCACCGATCTGTAACGATTCGTTGCACATTTTGGCTACGTCATTCCCCCTCTCCCTGAACACCTCACCAAGATACTAAAAGCCGTTGCCATTTCACAGAAACATTTTTACACGCTGGAGCAGAAGACATTAGAAATAGGGGCAGACATATTAGATATAGTGACCCCACAGTGAACATTATCATTAAACCTGCTGATAAGGGTGGTGCTGTTGTTGTTTGGTGAACCGACCTCTACCATGCAGAAGCTGAACGCCAACTCTCCAACACCTCCTCCTACCTCCCCCTGGACCATGACCCCACTAGCGAACATCCAGCCATTGTTTCCAAGTGTGTCACTGACCTCATCTCCTCCGGAGATCTTCCCTCCATGGCCGCCAACCTCATAGTCCCCCAACCCTGCACAGCCCGCTTCTACCTCCTTCCCAAGATCCACAAACAGGACTGCCCTGGTAGACCCATCGTTTCAGCCTGTTCTTGCCCCACGGAACTTATCTCTTCCTATCTCAACTCTATTTTTTCTCCCCTTGTCCAGTCTCTTCCCACCTACATTCGCGACTCTTCCGAGGCCCTCCGTCACTTTAACAGTTTCCAGTTTCCTGGCCCCAACTGTCTCCTTTTCACTATGGACGTCCAATCCCTCTACACTTCCATCCCCCACCAGGACAGCCTTCAGGCGCTCCATTTCTTCCTTGAACAGAGGCCCAACCAGTCCCCATCCACCACCACCCTCCTCCGCCTGGCTGAACTTGTTCTCACATTGAACAACTTCTCCTTTGACTCCACTCACTTCCTCCAAATTAAAGGTGTTGCTATGGGAACCCGCATGGGCCCTAGCTATGCCTGCCTGTTCATGGGATATGTGGAACATTCTTTGTTCCAGTCCTACTCAGGTCCCCTCCCTCACCTCTTTTTCCGGTACATCGATGACTGTATTGGTGCCGTTTCCTGCTCTCGCCCTGAACTGGATAAGTTCATTCACTTTACTTCCAATTTCCACCCTGCCCTCACCTTCACATGGTCCATCTCTGACTCTTCCCTTCCCTTCCTTGACTTCTCCATCTCCATTTCTGGCGATCGGCTTTCAACAAACATCCACTACAAGCCCACCGACTCCCACAGCTACCTGGACTACACTTCCTCCCACCCCGCTTCCTGTAAGGACTCTATTCCATTCTCCCAGTTTCTCCATCTCCGCCGCATCTGTTCTGACGATGCCACCTTCCATACTAGTGCTTCTGACATGTCTTCCTTTTTCCTCAACCGAGGATTCCCCTCTACCGTGGTTGACACGGCCCTTGACCGTGTCCGTTCTATTTCCCACACTTCTGCTCTCACCCCTGCCCCTCCCTCCCAGAACCACGATAGGGTTCCCCTTGTCCTCACCTTTCACCCCACCAGCCTCCACATTCAACGGATCATCCTCCGCCATTTCCGCCACCTCCAACGTGATCCCACCAACAAACACTTCTTCCCCTCACCTCCCCTTTCAGCATTCCGAAGGGACCGCTCCCTCCGTGACACCCTGGTCCACTCCTTAATCACCCCCAACAGCCCTGCTCCTTCACCTGGCACCTTCCCATGCAAGTGCAGGAGATGCAACACATGCCCTTTTACCTCCTCCCTTCCCACTGTCCAGGGCCCCAAACACCCCTTCCAGGTGAAACAGCGATTTACTTGTTCTTCTTGCAATTTAATATACTGTATTCGCTGCTCACGATGCGGTCTCCTCTACATTGGGGAGACCAAACGCAGATTGGGCGACCGCTTTGTGGAACACCTCCGTTCAGTCCGTACGGGTGACCCTGAGCTTCCGGTCGCCTGTCACTTTAATTCACCGCTTCACTCCCACTCTGTTCTCTCTGTCCTCGGGCTATTGCATTGTTCCAATGAAGCTCAACGTAAGCTCGAGGAACAGCACCTCATCTTTCGATTGGGCACTTTGCAGCCTGCCGGACTCAACATTGAGTTCAACAATTTCAGATAGTTATCCCTGCCCCCATTTTTCATGCAGTATGATTTTTGCCATTCCCATTTGCAACATTTTATCTTTCCTGCCTCTTACAAAAGTACAGGGTGAACTTTCTACTCCTTCCTCCCCTCCTAACCGCCACCCCCACCCCCATCTCTGCACCTGCTTAATATCTGTTACATCTCCAGCTTTTTCCAGTTCTGATGAAGGGTCCCAGACCTGAAACGTTAACTCTGTTTCTCTCTCCACGGATGCTGCCTGGCCTGCTGAGTATTTCCAGCATTTTCTGTTGTTATTACCACAGTGGTGGGACCTGTTCACTGATATAGAAGTCCCCTCATGGATTAGGATAGCCTCCCACATCCTTGTAGTATGTCAGATTTTTATTGTGACTTATTTACTCTTTGTACATTGTAAGAGGGACAAACGTTTCCAGAAGTATGAGAACAGAGGAGAATGGAGGGAGCATTATGTGCGGGTAGACGAGGAGACACCCATTTAAATTTTGCTGCTATGTATAGAGTTAGAGTTTCCCTCCCTCCTCTATTTTTGATAGTATTCATGTGTGATGTTGTGTGTATTTTCTTTCTTTATTATTTTTATTGAAGTTTATTATGTGTGTTGTTATTAATAAAAGATAATATGTATGAACCAGGTGGTGTAGGGGTATTAGGCCCCCCTCCACGCCTGGAAATATGTGTGTCAGATTTTAACTCCAATGTATTGCCATCTATAGATGCTTAATGTACACTGTGGGTTTTCTGAAATGGGAAATGCATGTGTCGTGGGGTCATAGATAGGTAAATACAGGGGATGGTTTGATTATGGAGAGTCAGAAAATTTTGCTCACCCAGAATTATGATACTTCAAGCAAGTTATAGTATCATCAGGGGGGACTGTAGGATTCGCAAAATTGAACATTGTCCTATAAGGGTCTATTGGCAGAAAAAGCCTTAATTTTTAAAGACTGTTTTAAATGAAGCCCAGGAAAAGGGGCACACAAAATGGCCGCCAGACCCCGTGACCAGCTTTTTGGGACATTTTAAAATGGTTCCTGCAGTCCACAGACAGCTTTTGTGGATTTTGTGGTGTATGTGCCTTTAAGAGCAATTATGGTGTATGTGCCTTTAAGAGCCCCAGGTGTGCGTAATGCCGGTAATTGCCACTTGGGCTATAAAAGCCTGTGTATTGTGTATATCCTTTAGAAACCACCCCAGACTTGCTTAGTAAATACCTATGAACCAACTCCTGTCTTCAGTGTCTTTATCTACACACGGACACTACAGTGGCGACGAAGTGGAAACAGACTTACCTGCAATTCGGCAGCACCTCAAGGACATCGATTCCTCCAGCGTCCAGAAGACTCAAGGAAGTAAGAGAAACTGTGGTTTCACCAGCTGGCCAAGCTGGTGACAGGTACTGCGCTAATCCTTCCTGGGCATCAGGCTGGAGCTCCAGCGGCGAGCTCTACAGCTGAGACAGGCAGCGAAATCGGAGGCAAGCAATAACGGACTGGGAGGGTGCACTCGAGAGACGGCCGGCGCGGCAAGCAGGTCAGCGTTTAGACCTCCGTCGGGAACGAGTCTCCAACAGTGAATAAACTGAAACCACAGTAAAACAGCGTTGTTATCGGTAGCAGCGGCAGGAAAGCGCGGGAAGCGCCATATCGTTGCTACAGAGAGAAAAAAAAAAGCGCGGGAAGCGCCATATCTTTTCTGAAATGCCTAAATCTGGTAATATTGAGGCTTTTGATGGCGAAATAGAAGATTGGACCACATACGTGGAAAGAGTAGAGGTTTATTGCACTGCAAATGGAATAACAGATGAAAAAAAAGCTTCAGTACTTCTGAACTTAATGGGCACGAAGACATACGAGCTGTTACGAAATTTAATCACTCCAGCCAAACCAAAGGACAAGACTTTTAAAGAAATTGTTGATACCCTGCAGGAGCATTTAAACCCAACACCGCTGCTGATAGCGGAACGATTCAAGTTCTTCAAGAGAAATCAACACAAGAATGAAAGTAACGCTGACTACCTAACCGAATTAAGAAAGCTATCAAAGTACTGCCAATTCGGAGCAGGACTATCGGATTATCTTCGAGACAAATTTGTTTGCGGTCTCTTAAGTGAAGGAACACAAAAAAGACTGCTTTCTGAAAAAGATTTAACATTGGACAAAGCTTTCAGTATGGCTGTATCATACGAAGCAGCAGCAAAAGGAGCTGCAGAGATACAACAAGAGACACAAGACTTCGGCACCCATAAAATGACACAGGAGTTCGGAAGATGTTATCGCTGCGGCAGATCCACCCATAACCAGAGGGACTGCTGGTTCAAGGGCAAAGCATGCAGGCAATGTGGTAAGATTGGACACATTGCACGGGTATGCCAATCTGGACAAAATAAATCCACTGACAGAAAACAAAAAATCAATAAAAAAAAGTACAGGAAGGTACAAATGATGACGGACAATAGCTCCGAAGACCAGAATAGCGATAGCGACTCCGGAAACAAGAGACTAAGCTGTCTCAAATTACATAATGTACTTGCCAAAGAGGATTACCAAACCATTTGGGTTACCCTCACAATAGCAGGGTCCCCAGCTAAAATGGAGCTCGATACAGGATCAGCTCTAACCGTAATAAATCGACGAGATTACGAGAGGCTATTTTCACATATACCTCTAAAAGACACATCCATTATCTTAAAAACATATACGGGGCAGAAAGTCTACCCCAAAGGAAAAATAAGGGTGCCTGTGGTATACAACGGCAAAGAAATACAAAAGTTGTATTTATACATTCTACAAGATGGTGGTCCACCGTTGTTGGGACGTGAATGGATAAGGAAGATACGTTTAGACTGGCACTCCATTCAGGCACTGACGGTGACCAGTAAGGAAAAAAACAATGATGACATCATACCTGAACGATTAAAAGACATCTTGGCCAACGCCAAAGAAGTGTTTCAAGAGAAACTAGGAACCTTGAAAGGCATCACCGCCTCAATAAAAGTGGAAGATACAGCAATTCCAAACTTTTTTAAGGCAAGACCGGTGCCATACGCAATACGTCCGGCAGTCGAGGCAGAGCTGAAGAATTTGGAAAAGGCAGGCGTATTATCCAAAATAGATTGGAGCGAATGGGCAACACCCATCGTTCCAGTCATGAAAAAAACATTGAAAAATAACTCTGAGGAACAGAAAAAAATTTGCATCTGTGGAGACTTTAAGGTGACTGTAAACCCGGTCCTTCACACGGTACAGTATCCTCTTCCGAGGATAGAAGATATTTTCGCCTCACTATCCGGAGGGAAACGTTTCACAAAAATTGACTTGGCACAGGCATATCTACAGATGGAGGTTGAGGAGACCTCTAAAAAGTATCTCACAATAAACACACACAAAGGCCTGTACCAGTACAATCGACTGGTTTTTGGAATAGCATCAGCTCCAGCTATCTGGCAAAGAGCTATGGAGCAAGTCCTGCAAGGGATTCCGGGGACTCAATGCTACCTAGACGACATCCTTATAACAGGAGAAAATGACAACGAGCACCTTGCCAATTTGGAGCAGGTGCTCACTCGGCTGAAAGAACGGGGCCTACGAGCAAATCGCCCCAAGTGTGAATTTTTCCAAAATCAGATATCATATTGTGGCCACATAATTAATAAGGAAGGGTTGCATAAGTCACCTGAAAAAATTGAAGCAGTTATAAAAGCCCCAGCACCTGAAAATGTTTCACAATTAAGGTCATTCCTGGGATTAATAAATTACTATCATAAATTTTTACCGAACTTATCAACTATTCTACACCCTCTTAATGATCTTCTACAGACAGGAGTGATTTGGAAATGGAACGAAGACTGTAAACCTGCCTTCCATAAATGTAAAGACTTAATCACATCCGACAAAATTTTGGCTCATTACAACCCATCACTACCAATCAGACTGGCGTGCGATGCATCCCCTTACGGCATAGGAGCGGTATTGTCCCATAGATTCCCTGATGGCTCGGAACGGCCGATAGCTTTTGCGTCACGCTCATTGAACTCAGCTGAGCGTAACTATGCCCAGATAGACAGGGAAGCACTCAGCCTGGTATGGGGAGTGAAGAAATTCAACCATTACCTACACGGACAAAAATTTACCTTGCTGACTGACCATCAACCCCTCATCTCCATATTCAACCCTAAAAAAGGTGTCCCCATTATGACGGCACAAAGACTACAGAGGTGGTCCCTTTTTCTAGGGGCACACCAATACAACATTGAATACAAAGGGTCAAAACAGCATGGGAATGCTGACGGTTTATCACGCCTACCGTTGCCAACGATAGAAGAGGCACCTACAGTAGACCCAGTAGAGATATTCCACTCTACCATAGTGGAATGTCTACCGGTGACAAATTCTGCCATTGAAAGGGAGACAAGAAATGACCCTACTCTCTCACGGGTCTACGATTTAACAGTGAAGGGATGGCCAGCACATGGCGAACCACTGTTGCCAGCATTCTCGCAAAGAGGAGAACAGCTGTCAGTGTGCCGAGGAACCTTGATGTGTGGATCCAGAGTGGTGATTCCACCCAAACTCCAGGATAAAGTGCTAAAGGAGCTTCACGAGGGGCATCTGGGTGGAGTGAAAATGAAGAACCTAGCTAGGGCGTTTGTATGGTGGCCAGGTATCGATGGAGACATCGAAGACATGACCAAGAGCTGCCTAGGATGCCAGAAGGTCCAAAATGCTCCACCACAGGCCCCTCTACATCCATGGGAGTGGCCCTCATCTCCCTGGCAAAGGGTGCACATCGACTTTGCTGGTCCATTTTTGGACTCAATGTTCTTAATCGCAGTTGATGCACACTCCAAGTGGCCGGAGGTAATAAAGATGTCCTCCACCACCACGGAAAAAACCATCACAGTATTAAGGACCATATTTGCCAGGAATGGGCTGCCGGAGCAGATATGTTCTGATAATGGACCGCAATTTGTGTCCGAAGAATTCAGAAAGTTCTTAAAGAACAATGGGGTAAAGCACTACACGTCCGCCCCATACCATCCCGCCACCAATGGATTGGCTGAAAGGTTTGTCCAGACCTTCAAGAAGGCCATCAAGGCCATGGGTAATGAAGACATAAAACTTCAGCACAAGGTGGATAACTTCTTATTTGCATATAGGAATGCAACGCATATGGTTACTAACCAAACTCCCGCCATGATGTTCTACAATAGAAACCTAAGATGCCGGCTGGATTTGGTCAAGCCCAACATCCGAAGGGACGTGGAGAACCGGCAGTTTCAGGGCATGAATGAAAGGCCAACTAGGGCCTTCCAGATAGGCCAACCGGTTTTGGCCCGGGATTACCGTACCGAGAAATGGCAGCCTGGAACTATCTGCACACGATTAGGACCACTGATGTATACCGTGGACATCGGAGACAGCATAATAAGGCGCCATGCTGACCAAATCATCAAGTCATCCAAAAAGGGACAACCTACACCACCACTCTATACATCTAACGATGAAGTAGAGATACCCATATCTACCTCCGATCCGGTGATACTGGAGCCCGATGAACCCGACACTGGCCTTCAAGCCGAATCAGCCTTGCCAGAAGAACCTACTACACCACCAGAAATGACTACACCCCCGAGGCGTTATCCGGACCGAGTCAGGAAGCCTCCTGAGAGACTAACTTATAATTAATTAATACAGCAATGTATATTATTTTGCATATAACATGTAATTAATAATTACTTAAAATATGATGTACTAGTTAGCTAGAAGGGGAGGAATTGTGGTGTATGTGCCTTTAAGAGCAATTATGGTGTATGTGCCTTTAAGAGCCCCAGGTGTGCGTAATGCCGGTAATTGCCACTTGGGCTATATAAGCCTGTGTATTGTGTATATCCTTTAGAAACCCCCTCCCAGACTTGCTTAGTAAATACCTATGAACCAACTCCTGTCTTCAGTATCTTTATCTACACACGGACACTACAGATTTAGCCCACAGTAAGTTCTGGAATGCAATTTCGGAGAATGCGAAACCAGACAGAACCCCATACATATGGATTGGATGCAGATCCAATCAGATCGGCCTGTAGATAAAGGCCATCAAAATGTTTACCCAGACAAAGGGAAACAGCTTCAAATTCAAAGGGGGACATCAAGACCCATTAAAGACAATACAAGGTCATTCCAGACCAGAGATGGCAGTTACCGGCCATCCCAAAAGTACTTTAAACACAATGACTACCCCTCTGTGCTACAAGCCCGCCAAAAATTAAACAAAGACTAACCTTGATATGGCAGGAGATAAGGGCCTTGATGAGAAGTATAATTGGAGACCCGGGGTAGCTATCGAGAGAAGTTGATCAGGGTTCGAGTTGAGATGATCGAGGAGAGGATCGGGATCGACGATCGAGGATCGAGGTTCAAGTTCGGAGAGAAGTTGGAGAGAGAGAGGTTCGAGAGGGAAGATCGAGTCAGCGCCCAGACCCGGGGTAGCTATCGGGAGATCATCGACAAACCCCAGGCCATTTGGCGAGACGAAAAGACGGCGACCCTCCAAGAAGAAACCTATATGAAAATGGTCAAACAGTTGGTCTCTCTCCACGCCGACGTCCAGGCCTGCTAATATCCAGCCTGCCCGTGTCCATTACCTCGAGGGAGGAAAGAGTGTGCCGCAGCCCGCTGCATTCCGCTGACCATGTGGAGACAGGACACCTGAGAGGACCAAAACGCAGACTTCAAAACCTCTATTTTCTAACTGAGACTGGTGAGCATGTTTCTGGTCCCTCATAATCTAATCTAGCTAGGTTTAGGGGGTGGGCATTTTAGGGGATAATTAACAATGAGTTGTTGTCCCTCGATGTTCCGTGTGTTTCCCTATTTCATGGTGAACCTTGTAAAGTGTAATATGCCTGTGGATATATTGGTTAGTACTGTATTATGATTTGTTTTTCCCTCCCATGTACCTTATTTTGGCTTACATTCAATTTTCCCTTTATGCAATAAAATTTCACTTCATTTCATTAAACTTGGTCTACAGAGTATTCCCTGCGTTGTAGTTCCTGCCTAAAAGTCCAGTGTACAGAACCTAAGGGGTGAGTGGGTCGAACCACTCGGTAAATTGCTGTGCAAAAGAGAGAGGTCTCACAAAAGAGAGAGACCTAGCAAGAGGAAAACCCCTTACAAGTCTGAACCTGACCAGACTCCAGAAAGAAGCAGTGTGAGACCCCCTGGAGAAAGGGTTCTCATACTGCTTACTGTGACACCATATTGAGTGTAAAGCCAAGGTGGTATCAAAACCAGGAGTATAAAGTGGATATCTTGGCCACTTTTTACACGTACCTACAATTAATTTAAATGTTTAATAAATGCTTCTCGTTACAGAATATAGAACTATCATAGAGATTTTAAAAATGCAATGCTATAATTTAAAAAATAATGCTTGCTACCCATGTTATTTCTTGAAAATCAACTGTTTGTTACAAACAAGTTTTTAGTAGCTGTAAACTGGCACCAAAATGGAATGCAATGGCCATTGATATCCACACAGAGAGTTGGTGTTGGGGAAAATATTTGATCCACAACTGAATAAAATCACTTCCTGGAGTGATATCAATCCTGTAATCTTATCTTGCTTTCCAGATGAATGTTGCAAACTAAAGTTTATGATATCTTAAATATTCAATTATATTACTGCCTTGTAATCATTTCCTACATTGTATATTCAAGGTAGTGAATTTTCCTGTAATTCATTATCAAACAATGGTCTGGTAATACTGCACGTCGTACAGCACAATTCAAAATTCCTTTACATAATGCATCATTAAGTCAATATTCATTAAGGTCTTAGATCATATGTTACCTTGAAATGACAACCAAAATGCTACAGCACAACTGCAATAAAAATTGTAAAGGATCTTCTGTAGGTTAAAAAAAGTTAACAGATTCTTGCTGGGGAATTCAGGGCAACAATCTAAGCTCATAGTTCAAATGGTGAACATAAGCTGCTCCATCTTCACTGCCACTCTGCTATGGTATCTTAACCCCTTGTTCGGATAGCTGCCTTGCAGTTCACTAAGAGATATCCATTATACTGTGTTTATCAGTAATATGGCGATGTCCCTATTGAAGTAACAGTCAAAGCGTTTCAACCATACAATCTCCAGGAACTGATACTTCACATGAGAAGACAATCTGGTGCTAAGATCCTAATGATAACATTTCTCTCACAAAAAAATGACCTTCGGTATATATAACTGTAGAATGAATTGGAATTTTTACAATATGACAAATTTATGGATTGAAGCAATTCTCACCAGGCTGTGTCTGACTTAGCTTTTTTCAGAAGCCTGCACGGCCAGTGTTTCAATGACATGGAAAAACAATTGCACTACTGATTTGTCATGTAACAATCAAAGAATGATTCATTGTTTACTTCTTTTAAAAAATCACTTAATAAAAAGAAAAGCGAACCAGTTATTTCCAAGAAAGTCAAACATGTCTTTGGGGAGCAGGGGAATTTCTTTAGTGAAATATTTAGAGCAAAACTGTAAAGGTGAGCAAAAAGAACACTTTACAATTTTGCTATGAATAGTGAACAGTGTAAATCTTCCCCACGCATGCTGTAGTCAGTCGGGACACAATTTCACAAAAGGGCCTGAAGCAGATGTTAAGCCCCTGATTTGCATAGGCAATGGGCCTACTGCATATTTCAGGCAGGCGTCCTGGACGACTACAGAGCACCCTTATCGATACGGCATGTGGCGCACTTCCGGTGTGCACTGAGCCCGCACATGCTGCACACTATATTGGGCTCTGTAGAACCCGTTTTTTGCTCAAATAATGGGTGCTACACAATCACATTTCTAAACCAGAATCTTTTGTGCCCATATAGCTTTCAGCCTTTCTTTCTCTGCTGCAGTACAGGGGTAATTCCACAATCCATACTTCCAGAAAATGTTGGTCAGACATAGGATTGCAATATTGTGCCTCCAATTCTTCAAACCACACTTCGTGTGAGTATGGCTCTCTACTCCGATTGTGGGATTGTGAAATAACTCTTAGTATGTAAAAACAAATTACTCCAAAGGGATAATAAATCCAAATATTTACTGGGGGCTGAATTTTGCCTGCGCTCAGAGTGCGGGTTTGAGGCGTGTCCGCTGTCAAAATCATAATGATTGACAGCGGGTTGGTATCCTACTGTAAATCCGCCTCCTTGTCAGCTTCCCAAGTGTCGGACCTGTCATCCCTGAACAGACCCGACACCAAGCGGCAGGTCAGCCAATTTAGATAGTTAAAAGCATCTTAAAAGTTAGTTAAGAACCATTTTCCCATGTACTTACCATTTTACCAGGTTTTCAACGAGGTTCCCGGAGAGCGGCTATCACGTCAGGTAGGTAGGTCGGGTTCTCAATGACTGTGGATTGCTGTGAATAGGTGAAAGCTGCAAAAGTGATTTAAATCCTACCATTTCACAGCTTTCACTTCCCAATCTTAGAAGCTGGAGCATTAATGATTTGGAACCCACTTTTGAGCTTTATACACTTTTGAAGTGTTTGAAGTAATCTCTCTATCCACTGTCACCTCCCTGGAACAACCTATCTCAATATTGGTCCTCAGAATCCCAACACAATCAGTCCCAACACCAGCATCACCGGGCACACCAGCAGCACCAATATCCACACCAACCTTCTCCGCAATCAACTGATGCTGCACAGGACACAGGGCATCAACAACTGTGCACATTGCTGCCCGGGAGGCCAGCGATGGCCTCACCATGTCCAGATTTGCTTCACTTAATACTGAACACCCTGGCTGCCACATGATGCACCAGGTTGGAACCACCCCACACCAACACCATAAAGCATCCCTACAATGTCCAAGCCATTCCTTTCACACTCATCACCATTGTGTGTGTGTGTGTGTGTGTAGGGGGACGTTATGTCTCACCATTCACTGGAACTCACTAAGCCACTTTCAAAGGTGCACATAATCTGTCCAAGAAGGCAAACTGGTGACAATAAGGATTTAAATGCTTGACAACACAATAACAGAAAGTTTACAAACATTGGCTAAAACATCGAAGTGCCTACCCTTGTGTGTTGTTAGCTGGTATGATTGGACTAGGATGAGTATGAGAGGTGGCTAGTGAGATGGAGAAATGATAATGTAGATAGAGATGGATGGATGGAGGTGCAAGGTAAGTTGGTGTGAGTAAGGATGTGCAGGAGTAGGGTAGGGAAGGCAGAGTGATGGGGATGTGATGAGTTGCACATGAGGATGAGGTTGAGTGTGGCTTTGCAGTAACGTTTCGTGATCTAATGAGATCATTGAAACGTTTGCGCCACTGCAGCCTGGTCCTTCTGACGACATCCCTGCTTGTGTCCTCCTGTGCAAAGTGCAACCAGGCTGCGTTGGTGTCCTGGGGAGGTGATTCCGCCCATAAGCATATGGAGGGAGTCATGGGAGAGCCTGGGTGCAGCTGTGCACTGTTGTGCAGTGCTTATCAGTCAGTGTTTGCAGCACCTCAATGCTGCAGAACACTGACAGCAGAACTGTCAAAATCAATGGCCCCTTTAAGGAAACCGGCTGATGACACATCATCAAATGATGTCGCATCATCAAATGATGTCATCAGACCCGCTTCCTATTAATTGGCCGGGAACCTCGCAGGGCGGGCTTAAGAAGTCCAATCAATGTAAAATCTTGTTGGAGGCCAGGATCGAGACAGATGTAAGGTCCCCACAGGCCACAGCGTCACCCGCCATGGACCCGCCGAGTTTGGAAAAATCCAGCCTTTGAGGTTTGAGGCAGTAAGATAAACCATTTCCCTTCTGGTTACTAAAGTCCTTGAAGTTCCTTGAGTCCTGCAAAGCAATCACAAGATAGATATGGTTGAAAAGGTCATTTGTCCATTCTAGCTCACCCATCCAGAAAAAAAGCTTTAACTGTCCTCCATCTCCCATCACAGAATCCAACTTTTGAAGGATTCTACGTTTTTGGCCTCCACTATCCTACGCAGAAGTTCATTCCAGCTGTTGATTACTCATATGTGAAGAAGAATTTCCTGACAATAGTCTTAAATTTGCCAGTCACCCATTTAAACCTATGCCTCCTTCTCTTACTTCAAGTGCAATTAATCATTATGCAAATCGTTACTAAATTCAGATGAATATATTACCATACTGATCTGACTGTGCCTGTACTATATCATATCTAGCATTGCATGTCAAATTAATTTGTAAACAATATATTGCTCTACAGCGCAGATCCCAATCTTCTGAATAATAAATAAAATGAGAGCATACTACACAAAATGTGTCTACCTACACTCTACGCCTCTTGTTTGCCATTAATACTGAAGAGAAATCTATCAATTGTTCCATTGAATGAACCTTGAGATCTTGTAGTGGTCTTGTAGTTGCTCTTTGTAACATGTCTAGGCCTAGGGAAGTAGGCTGTAAGAAAATCAAAGACCAGGGGCAGGATTTTCATTGAGCTGTGGAGGTGGGATTGGAGGCGTGTGGGGGGTTAAAATTGCAAAAACTGGTGTGCAGGACTCCCCCCGCCTGGTTCCCGACTCCGAGCAATTTTAACTCAGGCATGTCTGATGGTCCTGACTCCGTCCCACATCCAACAGGCGGGACTGGTTATTAAGTCCCTTAACAAGCACTAAATGGCCTCTATAATCCTATTTTAAAAGGCCCTTGCGATTTTAACCCTTTTCCCACGTGAAACACGCCTGGTGGGAAACACGATGGTGAAACCTGACGGGAGCACTATTGGATTGCTGACTATCAACTGCAGGTCAACCATTAAAGAGGAGATTTGATCAGCCATCATTTGCAGGTGGCAGGACTTAGTGGTCTCAGGTCTGGGGCAACTTTTAGAAGGCTTAACCACACCTGTGGAAGGTTGGAGCCTGACACCCATCTCCAGTGTGACCTCCTGGGAAACTCCTCTCACCACCTTCCCTCAGCGCTTCCTCAACTGAGGTATATACCAGAAGCATGGGAGACATCTATTTCCTTCCCATCTGGGCATTAGAGGAGCTCGAGCACCAGCCGCGGCACCAGCAGAACCAGGAACAACAGCAGCACCAGCAACAGCAGCACCAGCAGGAGCGCCAGGCTGCTGCTCACCCACCTGAGGCTGCACAGGCCAGAAGGGGCCAGCACCTGGAAGCCCGTCGGCGCAGGAGATACCCCCCAAACAGGGTCTACAGACACAGGGTCAGCTATCTCAACATGTCGGAGCAGCAGTGCCAAAGGCGGCTCTGTAGGGGGGCATCCTTTACCTGGTTTATGGTAATTTACCCGGTCAGGCAGCCTTTTTGCCACTGCACTGTGACCAATTCCAATCAGCAGTTTCGAATCGCTAAACCACCCCTTCCAGTTCTGACTGGAGTAACTTATAATTAATGATATATTAAAACGGACAAATGGTCTGGATGCAAGAAAGTCAAATTTTATTAAAACTAAGAAACTACACCACACGATCAAAATAATCACGGTAAAATTGCTTAAATAGGGGAGGAAAAACGGACACAACAAGGGAAATCGACTAAAATACTATTCTAACGAAATCCCCACTTTACTCCCACCCCTAAGCCTATCCTAAGTTGCCTTGTGGAAGGCCAGAAAAATATATGCTCACCACTGCAATGCCAGCTCCGTGCCCTGCGGTCTTGGATCTTCACTGCCCAGAAGTGAAAAAAAGCCCAGTGTTTCAAAAGTAAGCTGCTGGTGTTTTACTTCTTCAGACAGACTCCACGCTGTAGAGAGAGGCACACGGAGGCAGGCCAGAGAGAGAGAGATGCCCCTGAGAAGCTATCTCTTATACCCCAATTTTGGGGCCAAAATGTTCCCGCCCAGATCCGGAAGTTTCTGGGCTTAAACAAAAGGGATCCAACTGTCCCCATTGTCCAGTAATGGGTGATTCAAACCCATTCATTTTAAACTGCTCCCTTCCTCAGTCCAAATGTCTCTTCTGTGCTGAGTTCATTGTGTGTGATGGGCTATTGAACCATTTCCGTTCATCCTGATGGGTTTTGAATGGGGCTGTATTACTATGTAAGCAGCCTGGAAGGCTATAGTAAACAGAAGCCATTGTCCTGTGGTCACTGAAACCACAGCCTAAGTGGTTTAATCCCTTGTGTACACAAAGTAGCAGTTTCTGTAAACAAACATGATTGTCTCTGCAGGGAGGGGAAACTCCCCTTTTGATTGACAGAATTTGACTGCCATTGCTTCACAGACACAGAAAGCTGCTTCCAGGTCCTTTGTCCTTGGCCACGCAGTCTGACGGCCATTTTATCCCTGGGCAATTTACCAAACTCAAGAGTACATTTTTAAAATAAAAATGTACTGTCTTAAGGTGTGCGATTTTTTTACAAAGTTCTTTGATTCCGGTGTTGTCCAAGTGCTGCCTAGCTTAACGCAGCCTTCTTGCAGTTCTGGGTATGTTTTAAAACATTGTCCAACCCAGAGACAATTTAAATCACGCAAAGTCTTCATCCACGATGTGGATTAATATTTCCCGATCTTCGGGGGCTGAGGGGATTTTGCGAACCCCTACAGTGCCGACTTTCGCGAGAGGTAGTGAGTGACATCTGCGCAATGCTACAGCAAGACCTGCTGCCCAGAGGACCAGGTGGACAAGCATTACCAGTGGCCGTCAAAGTCACCACCGCACTCAACTTTTTTGCCTCAGACTCATTCCAGGGATAAGCAGCAGACATCAGCGGCATCTCCCAGGCGGCCGCACACACTTGCATCATGCAGGTAACCGATGCCCTCTTTGCCCTCGCGCACAATCACATCCATTTCACCAAGGATCAAGCAAGTGTCACGGCGCGAGCGGTTGGATTAGCTAATCTGGCAGGCTTTCCAAGGGTGCAGGGCGTCGTTGACTGCACACATGTGGCCTTTAAGGCACCCCATCACAATACAGGTATTTTTGTCAACCGCAAGGGCTTCCACTCCCTTAACATTCAGCTGGTGTGTGACCACAAGAAGGACATTTTGCATGTTGTGCCAAGTACCCTGGCAGTTGCCATGACTTCTTCATACTGCGCCAGTCTAGTGTGCCTCCGCTATTCAGTCCGCCAGACCAACTTAACGGATGGCTACTTGGAGACAAGGGCTATCCCCTGAGGACGTGGCTAATGACGCCGTTGAGGAGACCATCCAACGAAGCTGAGGAGAGCTACAATTCCAGCCACATGTCCACCAGAGCCATAATCGAGCAAACCATCGGTTTGTTGAAGATGCGCTTCAGATGCCTGGATAGATCAGGTGGAGACCTGCAGTACTCAGCAGCCAGGGTCTCCAGAATCGTCATGGTTTGCTGTGCATTTCACAACATGGCACAGCGTCGTGGCTTGCAGATTCCTAAGGACCGAGTGGCTCCTCACATATCCTCCTCAGATGAGGAGGAGGAGGAGGAGGAGGATGAGGAGGAGGAGAAGGGCGAAAACGAACATCCTGCAGAGGCCCATCAACCAGCCGCAGCATTACGTGAGAACATTGCTGCCCAGGATGCAAGGAACGCACTCATCCTGGCCAAATTTGCTTAGCCTAGTCAATCAAACATTTTTGCCTCGCAGCTTCTTACCAGAGCATTGACAATGGCCAAGAACCAAAGGATTCCTAGCACTCTAACCACGATACCAACAGTTGCAAGTATGCCTAAGCCCTCAATGTGGAAGTCCCAATAGCGAAATGACAGACGATACAACTGCAACATTTGCCATCAGAAATTTTATGTACAATAACGAAGTGATGTAGCGTTCTCAAAATTCCCACATTCCCCAAAAGTTATGGATAAAGGGACCCTGTATGGACAAGTTATTAAAAAGGGTACCCAAAATGGCTTCTGTAACCTCGTGACCAAAACCTACAGGATTTTTAAAAGCAAGGCCCTGCAAAAGGCAGGCCCTGAAACGAAACCTAACATGCATGGATCTGTGAAAGACTTTGTAAAGCCAGACAGCTAGGTAAACACAGAATATGCATTCTTCACCTTGGAACAGATCAAGTCAGGATGGACCTAATCTTGAGGCCATCAACTTTTTGCATACATAATCGGTAACAGATCAACGTGGCCACCGAGCCAGGAAAAGACGATAACATTTCATAAATAACAAACAGCCAGGATATCGAAGCCATTAAACAAGGAGACAACCGCCCCAAAAGCCATTAAAGTGAATGACTGTAATCACTTTAGACGAGCCCGCCAAAAATTAGACAAAGAACTGACCTGATTTGCCGCGCAGATAAGGGGTGAAGAACTGAGTATAATTGTAGGCCCACCGGTAGCCAAGCTCTCTTCTCTCTTGCTTCTTGTTCGACCTCTTGCTCACTCTCTTGCCTCGTGCCCTTGCCCCTCCCGACACCGAGGACACCCATTACAACACCGGGGGCCAAAACGCAGGAAGGAGAACGGAACCGAATCGAACAAGCACAGGACACACAGGCCGCAAACGGGCAGACGAGACAAGACGAATGGTAAAACCGATAGGCAGAGAAGGGCAGTGAAAAGAAGCAGTGGGGACAAGCGGCCTAGTTATAAGCTGGCGTTTGAAGCATGGGTAGTAAAATCAATCGACGATAAAAACCGCCACCCGAGCCCCAACCACAACAAAACCGTCAGCGACCAAACTGTCACCGGAAGAAGAACCATTGCTGCAAAGTAAAGTACCCAAAGTAAAGACTTTACATCGTATTTCTAACGGAGGAAAAGGGGGGGGTACTTTACACAGACGACACCATCGCCGCGCCCTGCGGCCACGTGACGACGGCAGACCCCAAAGGACAACCAGAGCGAACCCCAAAACCACTACCGGCTTGATCAACAGGTTTTGGATTGTTAAGGAAACCCCATTGGTGAACATGAATTCCTGGCCCCTCGTAGCTTAATCTAGTTAGGTATTGGGGGTGGGATAAGGATAAGAGGATTTTTAATGTGTTTGTTCCCTCGATGTGCCATGTGTTCCCCATTCCCAAATAAGTGTAATTTTACATGCCTGTAATTATTCCAGTAATTCTCAGTATTGTGTTTTATTGCGCCTTTTAATAAAATTTGCGGTTTTCTTGCACCAAACCACTTGTCTACTCTATTTTCTGTATCGCCGCCTGTACCTAAGTCCGGTGTTTAGAACCCAGGGGTGTGGGAGCGATTCGAACTGCTCAGAGACAGTCAGGGGCAGAGCTGGCTGGGCACACGCCACCCCCTACAGAAATGGCGACCACGGCAGGACACCGGCAACAGGGGTGCGATACAGTAGACAATAGTTCGGAGGAGCAAACCATGATGGAAGAGAGGATTTCTGATTATGTGTTCAGCAAGGTGAATATCACAAAGAAGTGGATCACCAATCTGTTAAAGGCTGGGCATCCGGTAGATGCCGCGGCTAAGTGGACAGAAGGGAAGGAGCACAAGAAATCCCGAGAGAAGGCAGTCTGGCTGATGTGCTTCAAGAAGCAGGTCCAGCTTTTGGACAGGCTCATTGCAGCAGAGGCAGCCGAGATAAGGGAGTCAGCCCTGAAGGTCCAGGACAAGGCTCTAGCAGGGGAGAAGTTACTGGTAGCATTGCAGGCCCTGAATCAGGAAAGGGTGCAATTAATGGGAGAACATAAGGCCAGGTTGGAATACCTACAGTGCCAGGTCACCGAAGCCAAGGGTAATGAGTTGAGGTTGCGGGAAAAGAATGCCCGCCTAGCGCGACAAGTAAGAGAGCAGGAAGAGAAAGTAAAAGAAGTAAAGGCAGCTTATAAGTTAGCGAGCGAACAAGGGTTTGAAGATGCAGATCATGGCCCCTGCAAGAAACAGATAGAGAATCTGAGCCTGGCCCTAAGGAAGGCAAAGGGCATGGTGTGCCTCATAAGCCCAAAGGCAGGCCAGGCAGATTTTACAGGGAACGAGGGGAGAACGGTTCAGACATCACAGGTAGTACCAAGGGACGACCCAGTTGAGGAACAGGAGGTCCCGCGACCACCACCCGTAGCACCAGGTTTTAGCAAGGTCTGGCAGCAAGGGGGGGTGAAGACAGGGGTAGAAGCGAAGGTGGAACAACCCCCACAAGTGAGGCTAGAACCAGGCCCGATGTGCCCAGCCTGGCATCGGAGGTTCGGCCCACCCGTTAATGGCGAGGACGTGGGGGCCCCTCCAAAACCAATTCGTATTACCCTATAGCACCCAACAGCTTAGGGCTATGGTGAGCCATATCCCAAAGCTCGCCGAAAAAGGGGACCCCTCGGTCCACTTCAGGGAAGTGGAACAGGCAGCCAGCATCAACGAATGCAATGATGCTGAGCAGGCCAAAATGCTGCTGTTGTCTTTGGAGAGTAGGCTCCTCCAGCCCCTCTCTGATGAGTGTAAGAGGGGGCAGAGCGGGTATGAGGAGCTCAGGGATGAAGTTCTGGAGGCCATGGGGATGAATGAGGGAAGTCCTTTCTCCCATGTGGAGAAGACAGTGCAGCTCGCAGGGGAAACCCCGCAGGCTTTCGCAGACAGGTTATGGCCGGTGTACAGGAGTGCCTGTCCTGGGGCACCTAACCGGGCATTCCTGAACCGGGATCAGCTGGCCCACTGACTCCATTGCCTGGTGGCAAACAGCTTGCCACAGGTCTGGGCCAAGGGGGAAGTCTGGTTCGACCCTAGGAATCCCCTGACCACTGAACTTACGGTGATCAGACAGTTGGCCCTAGCCTATAAGAACGGTAGGGGAACCGATGCACACCCACCCAAGGGGAAGGTGCATGAGGTAAAACCCGGACAGGGTAGGAAGGAGTGGCATCAGGAAGGGAATAACCCTTCTAGCCATAAGCTGAATTGTTACGGGTGTGGGAAGGATGGTCACTGGAGGAAGGAGTGCAAAAACCCTTGGAAAGATAACAAGGGAAAGAATTCCACAGCCCCAGCCCAAAAGGCAGAGGCAGGAATCCCTCCCGCCGCAGTCGAGTCATTTTTGGACACCATGAGGTCCTTATTGACTGGCCACGGGAGATTAGCAGCCGCTACCGGTGCTCTGACCCTGTCGGCCCCATCCAACCCACAGCCATGACTAGAGCCAGCGCAGCCTGTTTACCTGTGTTCCCTTCGGTACGATGTATGGAAGAGACCCCTCGTGGAGATGGAGGTAGAAAAGGTGAAGGGGACCTATCTGTTGGACACGGGGGCATCATGCACCGTGGTCCATTCAGCTAACCCCACCACCTCACCTCTCTCTAGCGGGGTTCCATACAGTCTGGCGGGTTTCACAGGCAGAGAACAGGCCGGCTCATTTTCCATCCCGCTCGCCATTCGTTTAGGTACACTCCGCTCTCAGTGGACCTGTATCCTAATGAAGTTGGAACAGGAGGGTGGAAAAGGGATCCTGGGAGCCGACTTTATTGTAGGCCATGGGATCCTGGTGGATTTAAGAAACCATTACCAAGTACAGGAAAGGACGTCGAGTTAGTAGTCATCCCAGGGAAAGAAGGGAAGTGGACCCTGTGCACCATGAAGCCTAAAGAGGGTTACAGCCTCGAGCTCATGGTCAGTAATACCCCAAAAGAGTTCCAGGCATTTGTGCGAGCCCACCTAGCCACATTTGCCACACACAAACACGACTGCGGGAGGGTCAACGGGTTTGAGGTCAGCGTAGATGGGGACCCCATGGCCCGACCACAGAAACAGTATAACTTCCCCAGGGAAGCGGAGCCAGACATGGAAGCAGCCAAGTCCTCCTTAGTGCAGCAGGGGGTCCTGAGTCCGATAGCCACCCACGTAAACTCTCCACTGTGGCCGGTTAGAAAGCCGGACAATTCCTGGAGGGCCACGGTGGACAATCGGGTGCTCAACAGTAACATCCCAGCCTGCGCACCCACGGTAGCAGCAGTTGCCGACCTGATAGGAAGTATCCCAGCATCCGCGACCACTTTCACGGTGCTGGATATTTCCAACGGGTTTTGGTCCATCCCTTTAAGGAGGGAGGATCAGTACAAGTTTGCCTTTATGTTTAAAGGGCAACAGTACACCTGGAACTGTTTGCCTCAGGGCTTCCACAACAGCCCCAGCATTTTCCATCAGTGCATGGCAAACAGTTTAAAGGGTTTCAGTCAGCCCAGACAGTTGGTACAGTATGTGGATGACCTGCTCCTCTTCACTGATTCGAGAGAGGAGCATGGCCCACTACTGGCCTAACTGCTGGAGCTGCTCAGACAGGAGGGTTTTAAAGTAAACCCGAAGAAAGCGCAGATCGGCCAGCAGGAGGTGAAATTCCTGGGCCTGACCGTACGCGCTGGGGAAAGGGCCATAGATAAGGCTAGAAGGGAGGCGGTACAGGAGTTACCAGTCCCCAACACAGTCACAGGTGTGAGGTTGTTTCTAGGGCTAACCGGGTACTGCAGAGAATTCATTGAGGACTATGCAGCCACAGCAGCCCCTCTGCTCCGACTCCTACACAAGGGAGTGGAGTGGGCTTGGGATGAGGGTTGCCAGGCAGCATTTGTCAGGCTCAAGAAAGACCTGCAGACCACACCAGCTCTAGGGGCCAGAGATGGGGGGAAAGAGTTCTTCCTGGAGGTGGCAGCCAGCGGGGACAGCCTGAGTGCTGTGCTGCTCCAAGAGTGGCATGGCAGGCTGAGGCCGGTGGTCTACTCCTCCAGGATACTCACGGATGTGGAGAAGAGCTACTCCAATTGTGAGAGGCACCTCTTGGCCACACATTGGGCTGTGAAAAGATCGCTGATCTTCACAGGCACCTCTCCCATCACCCTCCTCACCCATCACACACCCACCCAGATGCTCCTGGATGGGAGGATCAAGGATGGGACGGTGAGCAGTGCCCACATTGCTCGCTGGACCCTGCTCCTCTCACAGATGGACCTAAAGCTGAAGGGTCTCTGCGAACCAAAGCTCGCAGCCAACCTGGTATATCCTGGAACAGCCCACCGGGGTTTGGGAAGTGGACATAGGTTTGCGAGCCGGGATACACCACAGGCCGCAAAATCTATGTGGACGGCTCCAGCACGGTATCTGCTGGTGAGCGACTCACAGGGTGTGGAGTTTATGACCCAGCGGCGAATATTGCCCTGGCAATTAAGCTCCCCAGCACCATGAGCGCCCAGCAGGCTGAACTGTCCACGGTAGTGTACGTTGTTACACACACCCCGAAATCTTCCCCACCCCATACACGATTTGCTCGGACAGTATGTTTACGTGCAATTCGTGTACGGAGTACCTGGCCATCTGGTCCCGCCGCGGATACACCTCCGCCGACGGGAGACCCCTCACAGTAAAACCCCTGCTGGAGAAAATCTTAGCAGCAGTGGGGGAGGAAGGGCAGGTTTTTATCCATAAGGTGAAAGCCCATTCCTCCACAGGACCCTGTAGTCAGGGCAACCAGCAGGCTGACATGCTAGCTAAGGAGGGTGCCCGCACCGGCACTTTCTGTGACACATATAGCAGCAGTCAGGGGTAGGGATGGGACACAAGGGAGTGCAGGGGTAGCTTTAGCCCCGGACCTTAAGACGGTCCAAACCCAAGACCCCGTCCTCAAGGCAGTCCTCAGTGCAGTGACTGAGGGAAAAAGGGTAGAGGGCCCTTACGGCACAGCAGCCCTCTCCGTGAAGGAAGGCATGCTGTTTAGGGGAGAACAATGGGTGGTACCACAGCAGCACCGGAGGGAATTCCTTCGACTGGCCCATGAGGGTCCAGGAGTGGGGCATCCCGGGCCTGAGACCACCTGGCAGCGGGTGGAACAGGCGGGATGGTGGCCAGGACTCAGGGAAAATGTCCGCGAGTTCTGCGCCGGCTGTCTGGTGTGTGCTGCTAACAACACTGACCTCCACAAAAGGAAGGTACCTATGGGACACATCAGGAGGGTAGAGGGACCATGGCAGTCGATACAGGTCGACTACATCGGGCCCCTACCCATCGCCCAGGGAGGCTATAAGTACTGCCTAGTCCTGGTAGATGTGTTCATGAAATGGGTAGAAGCCTTCCCCTGCAAAACAGCCACAGCTCTGGGTACAGCCAGGATCCTGGTCCGGGAAGTGTTCTCGCGATGGTGGCTACCACAGTATGTGGAGTCCGACCAAGGGAGTAACTTTACCGGGCAGGTAATGGAGAATACCCTTATGCTGCTCGGCATCGAGGGGAAGTGGCATGTTGCCCACAACCCACAGTCATCAGGGATTGTGGAGAGAATGAACAGGACCTTGAAGGAAAGGCTGAGGAAAGAGACGGTGGACTCGCCTAGAAAATGGGCCGAGGTCCTACCGTTGGTCCTGATGGGGATCCGGGCCAGCCAGTCAAAAAGCATGGGGTACTCCCCGCACGAGCTGATGACTGGCAGGGTTATGCGGACCCCCACCCATGTACTAGCCCCGGTGCTCACAGAAGGTCAGCTCAGGGAGGTAAACCAGGACAGGTTCGCCCGAAACCTCTTTGAGCACCTTAAGCAGGTCCACGGGCAGGCGGCTGGGAACCGATTGCTGTTAGAACCCCAAAAACACCACGAGTGGGAAATAGGGGATCAGGTCATGGTGAGGAATTTCGCTTGGGTAGGAAGTCTAGAACCGCTATACATGGGGCCCTACAGCATTATAGACAAGGCCAGCCCCATGGTATAGGCCATTAAGATGCCTCGGTGCACCAAATGGTTCCATATTAATCAGTGTAAACTGTTTAAGCCCGAGAAGAGAGAACAGCCAGTTGGGGCAAGGTCTGAGGATAGAAATCCTCAGCCTGCAGTGGGAGCAAGTTCACAGACTGCACAGGCAGGCGCTGTGGCTTGTTTAAGGGGAGGGGACATCCCGCCCACCGCTTGGCACACTCCCCCACTCTTCTGGGACTCAGATGAGGAGGGACCCGAGGGCGAAGACCCCGCCCCTGACCCAGGTTCAGAGGAGGGACCCGAGGGCGAAGACCCCGCCCTGGACCCAGATTTGGGACCTGAGGGTGGGGACCCTCAGTCTGCAGCAGCAGGCTGCGAAGAGTTGCCTGCCCCTAGCCCAGGTTCAGGAAAAGTAAAGCCTGAGGATGAAGATCCCCAGCCAGCGGTAGTGGTAAGTGCACAGACCGCACAGGAGGGGGCAGTGGCTCGGGTTAAAGGCCCACCAGCCAGAAAAACCCCACCCGCCAAAGTCCCCAGAAGGTCCCCACAGATGCCCCAGCCAAGGAAACCGTGGTCACCGGCTCCCCATTTAAAAAGGGCAGCCTCCCGAGTCAGGGGTAAATCTAAGGACAGAGGTCCCCAGCCAGCAGCCACAGGCTGTGAGGGACCGAAAGTACAGGATGGTGCAGCCACACCGAAGGGAGCGGTGTGCCACAGGCCGAATAGGAATTAGGCTGGCCGCCCGGCGGCAGATGTACATAGTTTTACGTAATTTTTAATTTTAGTTATTGTTAAGTTTGGGTGTTAGTTTAAGTTTAAACGAGGTGATGGGTAGTTTAAATAGTAGTAGTATTGTTGTAAGAGTGTTTGTATTGAGTCGAGGTCGCAAGACCCGACTATGCTTCACCCAAGCCAGAGAATCTCCTTGGGACCTGGCTGTATGTTCTTGTATTTCTTTGCAGAGAGGATTTCAGGATGAAGGGGGGCATACTCCTACTCACCCTGATAGGAATGAGCATTGGAAAGCGAGGTGACGTGGAGGAATCCCACATCTATGGGTGCTCAGGAGAGAGAGCACCTATAGTTACCAATGGAAGTGGCGAACGGGATGTGGAGGAGCTCGCCATCTACTTCCACGAGGGAAGGTGGCCAGGGTGGCTGGGGTCCAATTCGACTCAGTACTCCAGCCAGACCGGGTTCACGTATGAGAAGGCCTCCCTCCTGTGTCCCAGGGTACAGGTCATTGCCACAAGGGTCAGCATCACCGTGGGGAAACGTGTATGTTTAACATGCAAGGGACAGGTTCCTTTGGATAGGTGGTGGTGGCTCAGAAAACTGAGCAAGGATATGGGAAACCCCGCAGTCGAGTTGGAACGATTGGGGAACAATACCCATCGGACGATTACAGGGACTCACGGGGGATTGAGTGTGTGCTGGGACAAGTGGTGGGAACCAGATCAGGGGATTTATGTCTGTATGTGGGGGTCAGAGAAGGTCTGCCCCACAGGCATATCCATCATTTTCCACCGGCAATGGCAAGATGCCGGGGAGGGGGTGGAGTGGGATTCCAGCCTCAAGGCGTGCGTGGTCCCATACTTCCCGATCCCAGTGAATGCCACTGAACTTGTGACCTGCCCCCGAAAGCCCCTGCCCATGACTCAGGCAGCAAGGACACACAGAGAGGGGTGCCGTGCCACCACCAAGGGACCAGGGAATGGGCTGGTACTAGTGCCGACGGATCAGGTGCTATACCAGAGGGTACACTACGCGGTAGCCTCCGTGATTTTAAACCTCACCGAGGTACACTTACCTGAGTGGTGCCCCAAAGAGACAGAACAGCTATACCAGGCCCTGTTAAAAGAGATGTTTAGGAAGTTCTACGAGTTCGATTTTCCCAATGTAGACAAAAGAGAACTGTACACCACACACAATGAGTATTTTGGTAATGCGGGGAGACAAAGAAGGGGAGCCTGGAATTATGTTTTTACAGCGTTTAACACAGGGTCCTCTGTCATCAACAGCCTGGATGACATAAAATTGCAGACACAGAGAAACGGTCTAAAAACACAATTGAAGAAAATCCTAATGGATGAAAACAAGGTAGTAGGCTCAGAGTTACATGAGGACCAGGCCATGACGGTCCATTTAAAAGAGATAATAGCTGAGCTGGAGAAGCACGCAAAGACTGTAAATGCCCTTATAAGAGAGGACAGAAATGCTTCAGACCAGGCTGCACAGAACGAGGTGTGCATACTGTATGGGGCATGGTTGCTAGGCGAGGGCTAAACAGGGTTTAGTCCCCTCCTGGATCAGCAACAAGCACCTCGCAGCCCTCCATCCATTTGAGAATGCATTAAGCCCGTGTCAACTCCGGCTAGCTTCTGAGGCCTACCCAGTCCCAGTAGATTGTGGACGTTCAAATCATACTATCATGGGTATAGTAGTAAGGATGCCGGTCATGGGTGGGACAGGCCGACCTGCACCGGTATACAGGGCAGAGAACATTGGAGTCATTCAAGGGGGTGCACACATCCATTTCACAGCGGTCCCACTTAATGTCATAAAGTGGGAGCACGCTATGACAGGTACTGACCTCTTGGATTGCCAGAGCCGGGGAGCACACATAATACTGTGTCCCCAGCACTTGAACGCCTATTCAAAACCACAGTGCTGGTTTAAAGCTGCTGGCGCAAAACCTATAAACTGTACCATGGAGGTAAAGGCACAAGACCATGTTCCCCCACAGGTAGCATATATAGGAGGTGGGGCATATTGTGTCACCACAGGTGCACCCCACTACCAGCATGGACAGCATAGCTGGTGTCCGGTAAGTGACAGCAGTTTCTGCTTTAAACTCGAGGCAGAAGTTCAAGTGGCCCAGGAATGAATTGTCCCCATTCCTGAACCCTCCACTGTTCACCTCACTGTAAAAGAGAACTTCACCAACCTGCAAAAGTATGTAGCGCATTTCGGCTACGAAATCCCCCCTCTCCCAGAACATCTTACCAAAATACTCAAAGCAGTAATAGTCTCACAGAAACATTTCTGCACTCTGGAGCAGAAGACAGTAGAGATAGGGGCCAAGATATTGGACATTGTAGTTCCACCCTGGTGGGACATTTTTGAAAATATAGAGGTCCCTTCATGGATTAGACTGGCTTCCCACATTCTCGTGGTTTGCCAGCTGGGAATAGTATTGTACCTAGTGTGCACTCAGTGCAAGGGAAAAGGTCAAATACTAGAATTCCGAAACCAAAGGACCTGGAAGGTGGAGGGAGATACACCTGTTTGAATTTTTTTTGTGTGTTTTTGAATAAAGATTGTTTTTTTTTGTGTTTTTGTTATTTTTAATAAAGATTTTTGACGTGTTGTTTTAAAGATGTATGTGTACCAAGTGGTGCAGGGGCGTTGGACCCCTCCATGCTTGGATGTGTGTAAACGCCTGTATTCTGTCTATGTATGCTTATGTACACTACATTTTTACAGAATGGGAAATGCATGTGTCATGGGATCATAGATAGGTAATTACAGGGAAAGATTGACTATGGAGGGTCGGGAATTTTGCTCACCTTGTCAGGATGATACTTAAAGCGAGTTTAGTATCAACAGGGGGGAGTGTAGGGTTCTCAAAATTCCCACATTCCCCAAAAGTTATGGATAAAGGGACCCTGTATGGACGTTATTTAAAAGGGTACCCAAAATGGATTCTGTAACCTCGTGACCAAAACTTACAGGATTTTTAAAAGCAAGGCCCTGCAAAAGGCAGGCCCTGAAATGAAACCTAACATGCATGGATCTGTGAAAGACTTTGTAAAGCCAGATAGCTAGGTAAACACAGAATATGCATTCTTCACCTTGGAACAGATCAAGTCAGGATGGACCTAATCTTGAGGCCATCAACTTTTTGCATACATAATCGGTAACAGATCAACGTGGCCACCGAGCCAGGAAAAGACGATAAAGTTTCATAAATAACAAACAGCCAGGATATCGAAGCCATTACACAAGGAGACAACTGCCCCATAGCCGTTAAAGTGAATGACTGTAATCACTTTAGACGAGCCCGCCAAAAATTAGACAAAGAACTGACCTGATTTGGCGCGCAGACAAGGGGTGAAGAACCGGTTTTAATTGTAGGCCCACCAGTAGCCAAGCTCTTTTCTCTCTTGCCTCTTGCTCGGCCTCATGCTCGCTCTCTTGCCCCGTGCCCTTGCCCCTCCCGACACCAAGGACACCCATTACAACACCGGGGGCCAAAACGCGGGGAGGAGAACGGAACCGAATCGAACAAGCACAGGACACACAGGCCGCAAACGGGCAGACGAGACGAGACAAACGGTAAAACCGATAGGCAGAGAAGGGCAGCGAAAAGAAGCGGTGGGGACAAGCAGTCTCATTATAAGCTGGCATTTGAAGCATGGGTAGTAAAATCAATCGACGATAAAAACCGCCACCTGAGCCCCAACCGCAACAAAACCATCGGCGACCAAACCGCCACCGGAAGAAGAACCATTGCTGCAAAGTAAAGTACCCAAAGTAAAGACTTTACACCGTATTTCTAGCGGAGGAAAAGGGAAGGGTACTTTACACAGATGACACCATCGCCATGCCCCGCGACCACGTGACGACGCCAGACCCCAAAGGACAACCAGAGCGAACCCCAAAACCACTACCGGCTTGATCAACAGGTTTTGGATTGTTAAGGAAACCCCATTGGTGAACATGAATTCCTGGCCCCTCGTAGCTTAATCTAGTTAGGTATTGGGGGTGAGATAAGGATAAGGGGATTTTTAATGTGTTTGTTCCCTCGATGTGCCATGTGTTCCCCATTCCCAAATAAGTTTAATTTTAAATGCCTGTAATTATTCCAGTAATTCTCAGTATTGTGGTTTATTGTGCCTTTTAATAAAATTTGCGGTTTTCTTGCACCAAACCACTTGTCTACTCTATTTTCTGTATCGCCGCCTGTACCTAAGTCCCAGGGGTGTGGGAGCAATTCGAACTGCTCAGAGACAGTCAGGGGCAGAGCTGACTGGGCACATGCCACCCCCTACAGTGATGGCATTTTTACAGTAAACACAAAATTGCACCCAAGTGACTACCCTTGTGACTATTTGTGCAGAATTTTCCTCTTATGCGTGCTCCTACGTGGTGCCTCCCCTGTGGCTTCAGCAGATATGGAGGCCCCTTGCTCACTTTGCTGCTGCTCCTGTCTCGACACCTTTGGCAGGCGTCCTCTGGGGTGGCGAGCCTGTGAGGGCTCGTTAACAGTCTGCTGCTCCTGCGGCTGTGCAGGGGTTGAGACACCTATCTCACTTGGGTGTGGACTCCGGTGGGGCTCTGACCGAGGGCTCTGCAGTGGCATGGAAGTGTGAGCGCTTGGAGAGGAACCCCCACTTCCTTGAGGTCTGCCACCAACCTCCGTCTCATGGGTCAGGTCCCCCTCAGCGCCTGCGAGTGGCTGGAGAGCACCTTGCTGCACATCAGGGGGGCCATGGGAACCCGTATCTGCAATGGCAGTCCTACTCAGAAGGACTTCCATGAAGGTCTGGTTTCTCTGTTCAAGAGATGCCCATCGCTCCTCGAGAGATGTCATTCTATTCTGAACAATGACCATGTTTTCCATACCCTGGCAACTAAGCTCCTCCATGGCCGTAGCCATCCTCTCCTCTACCGTAGCCATCATCTCCTCTACATCCTTTCCATGGAGGTTGCCATCCTTTCCGTGGTGATGCGTTCATGCGCCAATGACTCCACAAAGGCTCTGCTCATGTTCGCTATGGACTCCTCCATTCGCTCCACACTCACAGCGACCCGAGAGACAAAATCTACCAAAGACTCCTGCATCTGTGCCTGGAGTTCCATCACCGCTGATCTCATGGATGGACCCAGAGGCATAGGGTCGACATGCTGCTGAGCTGAGCTGGAAGAGTCCTACGCCCTCTGACTAGGACTCTCCACTGCTGTCCCTGTCTCCACAATCTGCTGATGCTCCCTCTCATGGGTCAGGACCCCCTCAGTGCCTGCAAGTGGCTTGAGAGCACCTTGCTGCACATCAGGGGGGCCATGGGGACCCGTATCTGCAATGGCAGTCCTACTCAGAAGGACTTCCATGAAGGTCTGGTTTCTCTGTTCAATAGATGCCCATCGCTCCTCAAGAGATGTCATTCTATTCTGAACACTCACCATGTTTTCCATACACTGGTGACTAACCTCCTCCATGGCTGTAGCCCTCCTCTCCTCTACCGTAGCCATCCTCTCCTCTACGGTAGCCAGACTTACCATGGAGGCAGCAATCATTTCCACGTAGGTAGCCATCCTTTCCGTGTTGATGCGTTCATGCGCCACTGACTCCACAAAGGCTCTGCTCATGTTCGCTCTGGACTCCTCCATTCACTCCACACTCGCAGCGACCCTGGAGACAAAACCTGCCAGAGACTCCTGCATCTGTGCATGGAGTTCCATCACCTCTGATCTTACGGATGGACCCAGAGGCAGAGGGTCGACATGCAGCTGAGCCGAGCTGGCAGAGTCCTGCGCCCTCTGACGAGGACTCTCCACTGCTGTCCCTGTCTCCACAATCTGCTGATGCTCACTTGTGAGCTGTGATACACCAGGTGACAACGCTACTCTATGTCCCGAAGGTCCCACCGAGGTGTGAGTGTCTGCGCTGGTGGGTGCGCAGATTTCTGGTTACGCTGCGCCCTCAGAGGTTGCAGCTTCTTCTGAGGAGTCTGGCTGCTCAGCCTCTTCTTCCTGGCTAGGGGGGATGGATGCTTGTGATGGTCCTGTGGGGGAGTAAAGGAAAGAGTCAGAGATGTGATGCCAAGGCTACATGCACATTGCTTTTTGCAGATGCTCATAAGTCCATCTGTTAGAGCTTCACAATCATTATCAGCGACTCATGCAATGTCAAAGAGAGAGATGGGAAACTTTTCTGTCACCAGCTTGCTGTGTTGCACCCGTCTGTCCATCCCCCACATGCACATCATCCTCCAGTCCCACTATTTTGAGTACTGCCTCCTCCCAGGGGGTCAGGTGGACTATTGAGGCTGTCCCTCCTTCTGTCCTGGCTCGCTCTCTTTTGTTGTGAACTCTCTTTTCCTGCAATGAGGGAGACAAGTGGAGGTTGAGTGAGAATGACGGAGTCAGTGTAGAGATTGCATAGCATAGATACTTAGAAGGAGACAAAGATGGAGTGAGGTGGCAAGACCAAGGGCCCTCCCTGTGTGTTGTCAGTTGTTTTCATAGCATCAGAGTGATAGGGAGTGTGAGGGCTGCATAGTCGAATAGTTATGTGAATGTGAGCATAGAGAGAGAGGGAATGGGTAAAGGTGCATGGATGTTAGTGTCAAGTGGGATGTGGAGGAAGAGATTGCTAAAGCTGAGTGCTGGTGAGGAAAGGCAATGGGGGTCAGATTGAGGGTGATGGGAAATTCATACTCACTTTTCCAGTGCGCTGAAGGTCATGAAAACTTTTCCAGCACTGAATCCAGGTTCGTCGTGTGACTCCCAAGGAGTTGACCTCCTCAGCCACCTGCATCCACACTGCCTTAGTCTGCTTGGGAGGCCACTTCCTCCCTGAGGAAGGGAAGAGCACCTCCCTGTTGGCCCTAGCCCCATCCACCAATGCCTGCAGGGCTGCCTCGTCGAAACGAGGAGCTAATCTGGGCCTCCCACTTGTCATCTTTCCTGCAGGTCCCTCTTACATCAAATGGAGAAAGTTGGAAGCCTGCAGAAGAAGCAAGGCTTGCTGTTGACATAAATGCAGCAGCAATGATGACGTCATCGGAGGCGACATTCAGTCATGAAAAACCCATTTGCCAAGGGTTCCCACACGTTGGAAATCAATTGGACAATTAAGTTAAAATTGCATCAATCTCCCACAGCCATTTAGATTTGGTGGATAACACGAAATGCGGATAACACACCATCCCGCACCTGAGTTAAAATCCTGCCCCAAAAATCTTTTAGGGTTTAGTACTTGAATAGATAATATCAGTCAACTAGGCAGTTGGAAAATAAAAATGAAATGTCAAGTAATGCATTGCAACTGAATAAGAGTAAAATACTGAATGTGTTTCCTAGGCAATAAACTGAATAGTTTCTTTATCAGCAGTATTACAAAATCTATTGTTCACTCATGAGGTCGAAAACATTATATGCATGGCAAGGTTGACAACAGTCATTGAAACATAGAAACATAGAAGATAGGAGCAGGAGTAGTCCATTCGGCCCCTCGAGCCTGCTCCGCCATTCAATGAGATCATGGCTGATCATCCAAACTCAGTACCCCGTACCTGCCTTCTCCCCATATCCCTTGATACCTTTAGCTCTAAGAAATATATCTAACTCCTTCTTGAATATATTTAAAGACTTGGCCTCAACCTCCTTCTGTGGTAGAGAATTCCACAGGTTCACCACTCTCTGGGTGAAGAAATTCTTCCTCATCTCTGTCCTAAATGGCTTACCCCTTATCCTTAGACTATGACCCCTGGTTCTGGACTCTCTGACCGTCGGGAACATTCTACATGCATCTAGTTTGTCCAGACCTGTCAGAATTTTATACGTTTTGATGAGATCCCCTCTCATTCTTCTAAACTCCAGCGAGTATAATCCCAATCGACCCAATCTCTCCTCATACGTCATTCCTGCCATCCCAGGGATCAGCCTTGTGAATCTTCGCTGAACTCCTTCCATGGCAAGAACATCCTTCCTCAGATAAGGCGACCAAAACTGCACACAGTACTCAAGGTGTGGTCGCACCAAGGCCCTGTACAACTGCAGCAGGACATCCTTGCTCCTGTACTCAAATCCTTTCGCTATGAAGGCCAACATACCATTTGCCTTCTTCACAGCCTGCTGCACCTGCATGCTTACCTTCAGTTTCTGGTGCACAAGGACACCCAGGTCTCGTTGCGCTTCTCCTTCTCCCAATTTATTGCCGTTCAGATCATAGTCTGCCTTTCTGTTTTTGACACCAAAGTGGATAACCTCGCATTTATCCACGTTATATTGCATCTGCCACTCTTCTGCCCATTCACCCAACCTGTCCAAATCATCCTGGAGTTTCTCGGTATCCTCCTCGCAGCACACACGCCCACCCAGCTTTGTGTCGTCTGCAAACTTGGAGATATTACATCTAGTTCCCTTATCTAGATCATTAATGTATATTGTGAATAGCTGGGGTCCAAGGACCGATCCCTGCGGTACCCCACTAGTCACTGCCTGCCACTCGGAAAAAGACCCGTTAATTCCCACTCTCTGCTTTCTGTCCGCCAACCAGTTCTCTATCCAAGTCAATGCCTTGCCCCCAATCCCATGTGCCTTAACTTTACATGCTAATCTCTTATGTGGGGCCTTATCGAAAGCCTTTTGAAAGTCCAAATACACCACATCTACGGGTTATCCCATCCCTATTTTCCCAGTTACATCCTCAAAAAATTCCAGTAGATTAGTCAAGCACGATTTACCTTTTGTAAATCCATGTTGACTTTGTCCGATCCTGTCACTGTTTTCCAAGTGCTCAGCTATTACATCCTTTATAATGGACTCTAGCACTTTCCTTACTACCGATGTCAGGCTTACCGGTCTGTAATTCCCCGCTTTCTCTCTACCACCCTTTTTGAATAGTAGGGTAACATTAGCTACCCTCCAATCCATGGGTACAGTTCCAGATTCCAGCGAATTTTGGAAGATGATCAGCAATGCATCTACTATTATTAGGGCCACTTCCTTAAGTACCCTAGGATGTAGATTATCAGGCCCTGGGGATTTATCGGCCTTCAATCCCATCAATTTCCCTAACATCATTTCCCTACAAATACTGATTTCTTTCAGTTCCTCCCTCTCATCAGACCCTATGTTCTCCAACATCTCTGGGAGGTTATTTGTGCCCTCCTTTGTGAAGACAGAACCAAAATATGCATTTAATTGGTCTCCCATTTCTTTGTTCCCCATTATAACTTCCCCTGCTTCTGACTGCAAGGGACCTACACTTGATTTCACCAATCTTTTTCTCTTCACATATCTATAAAAGCTCTTACAGTCAGTTTTTATGTTCCCTGCCAGCTTACTTTCATATTCTATTTTCCCCTTCTTAATTAATCCCTTTGTCCTCCTTTGTTGAATCCTAAACTGCACCCAATCCTCAGGGTTACCGCTTTTTCTGGCCAATTTATATGCCCTCTCCTTGGATCTTATGCTATCCCTAATTTCCCTTGTTAGCCACGGTTGAGTCACCCTTTTTGTTTTATTCTTATCCCAAACTGGGATGAACAACTTCTATAGTTCATCCATGCGGTCTTTGTATGTTTGCCATTGCCTATCCACCGTCAACCCTTTGAGTGACATTCCCCAATCAATCCTATCCAATTCGCGCCTCATACCATCGTAGTTTCCTTTATTTAAATTCAGGACCCTAGTCTCCGAGTCAACTACTTCACTCTCCATCCTAATGAAGAATTCTATCATATTATGATCACTCTGACCCAAGGGGCCTCGTACAACAAGATTGCTAATTAATCCTTTCTCATTACATAATACCCAGTCTAAGATGGCCTGATCTCTGGTTGGTTCCTCGACATATTGTTCCAGAAAACCATCCCGTAAACATTCTAGGAATTCCTCCTCCATAGTATTTTTACTAATTTGGTTAGCCCAATCTATATGTAAATTAAAGTCACCCATGATGACTGCTGTGCCCTTACTGCATGCTTCTCTAATTTCCCTTTTAATGCCATCCCCAACCTCCGTATTACTGTTTGGAGGTCTATATACCACTCCCACTAACGTTTTCTGCCCCTTGATATTTCTCAGTTCTACCCATACAGATTCCGCATCATCAGAGTTAATATCCTTCCTTTCAATTGTGTTAATCCCCTCCTTAACCAGCAATGCTACCCCACCTCCCTTTCTTTTTTGCCTATCCTTCCTAAATATTGAATACCCCTGGATGTTGAGTTCCCAGCCTTGGCCACCCTGGAGCCATGTTTCTGTAATCCCAATCAAATCATATTCGTTTACCTCTATTTGCGCAGCTAATTCATCCACCTTGTTCCAAATGCTCCTTGCATTAAGACACAAAGCCTTCAGGCTTGTTTTTTTAATGCTCTCAGACCTATCTGAATTATTATTTACTGTGACCATGTTTGATTTAAACCGTTGAGTTCTTTGCCTTCTAATTTTGTTTTTCTCCTTCCTGTCTTTTGCTTTTTTCCTTGTTTCACTTTCCTCTGTCTCCCTGCTCAGGTTCCCAACCCCCTGCCACTTTAGTTTATACCCTCCCCAACAGCACTAGCAAACACTCCCCCTAGGACATCGGTCCCGGCCCTGCCCAGGTGCAAACCGTCCCGTTTGTACTGGTCCCACCTCTCCCAGAACCGGTTCCAATGTCCAAGGAATTTGAATCCCTCCCCCTTGCACCATTCCTCTAGCCACGTATTCATTTGAAATATCCTCCTATTTCTACTCTGACTAGCACGTGGCACTGGTAGCAATCCTGAGATTACTACCTTTGAGGTCCTATTTTTTAATTTACCTCCTAACTCCCTATATTCTGCTTTTAGGACCTCATCCCGTTTTTTACCTATATCGTTGGTGCCTATGTGCACCACGACAACTGGCTGTTCGCCCTCCCCCTCCAAAATGTTCTGCAGCCGCTCCGAGATGTCGTTGACCCTTGCACCAGGGAGGCAACACACCATCCTGGAGTCTCGATTGCGGCCGCAAAAACGCCTATCTATTCCCCTTGCAATTGAGTCCCCTATCACTATAGCTCTTCCACTCTTTTTCCTCCCAGCCTGTGCAGCAGAGCCACTCATCGTGCCAGGAAGTTGGCTGCTGCTGCCTTCCCCTGATGAGTCACCCCCCCCAACAGTATTCAAAGTGATCTATTAGGGTGATCAAACTACTATCCGCACATGTAAAGGTGCAGCAAGTAAATGAAAGGATCATAATAAGAACATAAGAACATAAGAAATAGGAGCAGGAACAGGCCATTCGGCCCCCGAGCCTGCTCCGCCATTTAATGAGATCATGGCTGATCCGAATTTGGTCTTAACTCCACTTTCCTGCCCGCTCCCCATAACCCTTGACTCCCCTGTTGCTCAAAAATCTGTCTATCTCAGCCTTGAATATATTCAATGACCCAGCCTCCACAGCTCTCTGGGGTAAAGGATTTCAAAGATTCACGACCCTCTGAGAGAAGAAATTCCTCCTCATCTCCGTCTTAAATGGGCGACCCCTTATTCTGAGACTATGCCCTCTCGTTCTAGATTCCTCCACAAGGGGAAACATCCTCTCAGCATCTACCCTGTCCAACCCCCTCAGAATCTTGTATGTTTCAATGAGATCACCTCTCATTCATCTAAACTCCAATGAGTATAGGCCCAACCTGCTCAACCTTTCCTTATAAGACAAGCCTTCCACCCCAGGAATCAACCTAGTGAACCTTCTCTGAACTGCCTCCAATGCAAGTATATCCCTCCTTAAATAAGGGGACCAAAACTGTACGCAGTACTCTAGGTGTGGTCTCACCAGCGCCCTGTACAGTTGTAGCAAGACTTCCCTACTTTTATACTGTACCCCCCTTGAAATAATGGCCAACATTCCATTTGCCTTCCTAGTTACTTGCTGCACCTGCATGTTAACTTTTTGTGTTTCATGTACGAGGACACCCAAATCCCTCTGTACCGCCGCATTCTGTAGTTTTTCGCCATTTAAATAATATTTTTCTTTTCTATTCTTCCTACCAAGGTGGATAACTTGTGCTAAGTAGGGACTGGGTGCTAAGGGTTTGGATGATCAGCCATGATCTCGTTGAATGGCGGAGCAGGCTCGAAGGGCCGAATGGCCTACTCCTGCTCCTAGTTTCTATGTTTCTATGTTTCACATTTTCCCACATTATACTCCATCTGATAAATTCTTGCCCACTCACTTAACCTATCTACATCCCTTTGCAGACTCTTTGGGCTTAATTTTAACTCAGCCATCAGGCGGGCTTTGAGGCGTGTGGGGGGTTAAAATTGCAAAACCTGGGGGTCGGGACCCCCCCGCCTGGTTCCTGACACCTAGCCATTTTAACCCAGGCGTGTCTGATGGTCCCGAATCAGCCCTGCCTGCAACAGGCGGGACTGGTCTTTAGGGCCCTTAAACAGCACTCATTGGCCTTTATAATCCTATTTTAACAGGCCCTTGCCTGTTTAACCCTTTTCCCACGTAAAACACGCTTGGTGAGGATCACGCCTGTGAAACCTGGCATGAGCACTATTGGCTTGCTGACTATCAGCTGCAGGTCAACCATTAAAGAGGATATTTGATCAGTCATCATTTGCAGGTGGCAGGACTTTGTTGTCTCAGGACTGGGGCAACTTTTACCAGGCTTAACCACACCTGTGGAAGGTTGGAGCCTCACACACTTCTCCAGTGTGACCTCCTGCGAAACCCCTCTCGCCACCCTCACTCAGCGCTTCCTCAACTGTGGCATCTACCAGAAGCATGGGAGGCCTTTTTTTCCTTCCCTTCTTGGCATTAGAGGACCTCCAGCCCCATTCGCGAAATGGCACATGCCACAACTGCAGAAGTTGCCATCAGAATTTTTATGCAAAACAAACAACTGATGGCATTTTTACAAAATACACATTTCACCCAAGTGACTACCCTTGTGACTATTTGTGCTTTATTTTTCTCTTACACGTGCTCCTACATAATGGTTCCCCTGTGGCTTCAGCAGACGTGGAGGCCCCTTGCTCACTTTGCTGCTGCTCCTGTCTCGACACTTTTGGCGGGTGTCCTCTGGGGTGGTGAGCCTGTGAGGGCTCGTCAGCAGTCTGCTGCTCCTGCGGCTGTGCAGGAGTTGAGACGTCTATCTCAGTTGGGTGTCGACTCCGGCGGGGCTCTGACCGAGGGCTCTGTAGTGGCATGGAAGTGTGAGCGCTTGGAGAGGAGCCCCCACTTCCTTGAGGTCCGCCACCAACCTCCCTCTCATGGGTCAGGACCCTCTCAGTGCCTGCAAGTGGCTTGAGAGCACCTTGCTGCACCTCAGGGGGGCCATGGGGACCCGTATCTGCAATGGCAGTCCTACTCAGAAGGACTTCCATGAAGATCTGGTTTCTCTGTTCAATAGATGCCCATCGCTCCTCAAGAGATGTCATTCTATTCTGAACACTCACCATGTTTTCCATACACTGGCGACTAACCTCCTCCATGGCTGTAGCCCTCCTCTCCTCTATCGTAGCCCTCCTCTCCTCTACCATAGCCATCCTCTCCTCTACGGTAGCCAGACTTACCATGGAGGCAGCAATCATTTCCACGTAGGTAGCCATCCTTTCCGTGTTGATGCGTTCATGCACCACTGACTCCACAAAGGCTCTGCTCATGTTCGCTCTGGACTCCTCCATTCGCTCCACACTCGCAGCGACCCTGGAGACAAAACCTGCCAGAGACTCCTGCATCTGTGCATGGAGTTCCATCACCTCTGATCTTACGGATGGACCCAGAGGCAGAGGGTCGACATACAGCTGAGCCGAGCTGGCAGAGTCCTGCGCCCTCTGACGAGGACTCTCCACTGCTGTCCCTGTCTCCACAATCTGCTGATGCTCACTTGTGAGCTGTGATACACTAGGTGACAACTCTACTCTATGTCCCAAAGGTTCCACCAAGGTGTGAGTGTCTGCGCTGGTGCTGGGTGCGCTTATTTCTGCTGACACTGCGCCCTCAGAGGTTGCAGATTCCTCTGAGGAGTCTGGCATCTCAGGCTCTTCCTCCTGCATACTGGGGATGGGGGCTCGCGATGGTCCTGTGGGGGAGTCAAGGAAAAAGCGACTCATGCAATGCCAATGAGAGAGATGGAAAACTATTCTGTCACCAGCTTGCGGGAATGCACCTGTCTGTCCTTCCCCAGCTTCCGCATCTCTGTCAGCCCCGACAATCTCCAGGATGCCTTCCTCCCAGGGGGTGAGCTGGGCTAATGAGGGCGGCCCTCCTCCTGTCCTGGCTCGCTCTCTCCTGTTATGAGCTCTCTTTTCCTGCAATGAGGGAGACAAGTGGAGGTTGAGTGAGAATGAAGGAGTGAGTGCAGAGATTGCATAGCATAGATACTTAGAAGCAGACAAAGATGGAGTGAGGTTGCAAGGCCAAGGGCCCTCCCTGTGTGTTGTCAGTTGTGTTCAAAGCATCAGAGTGAGAGGGAGTGTGAGGGCTCCATGGTGGAATAGTTATGTGAATGTGAGCATAGAGAGAGAGGGAATGGGTAAGGGTGCATGGATGTGAGTGTCTAGTGGGATGTTGAGGAAGAGATTGCTAAAGCTGAGTGCTGGTGAGGAAAGGCAATGGGGATCAGATTGAGGGTGATGGAAACTTCATACAGTACTTACTTTTCCAGTGCGATGAAGGTCATGGAATCTTTTCCTGCACTGCATCCAGGTGTGCCGTGTGAGCCCCAAGGAGTTGACTTCACCAGCCACCTGTAGCCACACAGCCTTGGTCTGACTGAGAGGCCTCTTCCTCCCTGAAGTAGGGAACAGGACCTCCCTGTGGGCCCTAGCACCATCCAGCAATGCCTGGAGTGAAGCCTCATCAAATTTGGGGGCAGCTCTTGCCCTCCCGCTGGCCATTGCTCCTGCAGGCTCCTGTGCCATCTTAATGGTGAAGTTTGGAAGCCTGCAGAAGAAGCAAGGCTTGCCGTGGACCTTAAAAGCTTCAGCAATGATGACATCATATTCTGCAACTTTCTGACTGGAAATATTCATTTGCCAAGGCTTCCCACACGTTGGAAATCAATTGGCCAATTGAGTTAAAATTGCATCAATCTCACAGACCCATTTAGATTCGTGTGGGAAACACTAAATTCGGGGAACCCGCCACTTCCCCGCACCTGAGTTAAAATCGACCCCTTTATGTCCTCCTCACAACTTGCTTTCCCACCTATCTTTGTATCATCTGCAAATTTGGCTACAATACACTCACTTCCTTCATCCAAGTCATTAATATAGATTGAAAATAGTTGAGGCCCCAGCACTGATCCCTGTGGCACCCCAGTAGTTACAAATTGCCATCCTGAAAATGACCCATTTATCCCGACTCTCTGTTTCCTGTTAGTTAGCCAATCCTCTATCCAATCTTATATATTACCCCCAACACCATGAGCTCTTACCTTATGTAGTAACCTTTTATGTGGCACCTTGTCGAATGCCTTTTGGAAATCCAAATACACTAAATCTACTGGTTCCCCTTTATCCACCCTGCTCATTACCTCCTCAAAGAACTCTAATAGATTCATCAAACATGATTTCCCTTTCATAAAATCATGTTGACTCTGTTTGATTGTATTATGATTTTCTAAATGCCCTGCTATTACTTCCTTAATAATGGATTCGAGCATTTTGCCAATGACAGATGTTAGGCTAACTGGCCTATAGTTTCCTGCTTTCTGTCTCCCTCCTTTTTGAATAAGGGTGTTACATTTGCAGTTTACCAATCCACTGGGACTTTTCCAGAGTTAAGGGAATTTTGGAAGATTACAACCAATGCATCCACTATTTCTGCAGCCACTTCTTTTAAGACCCTAGGGTGCAGGCCATCAGGTCCAGGGGACTTGTTAGCCTTTAGACCCATTAGTTTGCCTAGCACTTTTTCTCTAGTGATAGTGATTGTTTTAAGTTCCTCCCTCCCTTTTGCCCCTTGATTTTCTACTATTACTGGGATGTTTTTAGTGTCCTCTACTGTGAAGACAGATACAAAATATTTGTTCAATGCCTCTGCCATTTCCTTGTTTCCCATTATTATTTCCCCAGTCTCGTCCTCTAAGGGACCAACGTTTCCTTTAGCTACTCTCTTCCTTTTTATATACTTGCAGAAGCTCTTACTGTCAGTTTTTATATTTCTTGCTAGTTTACTCTCATAAGCTATTTTCTCCCTCTTTATTATTTTTTTCGTCATCCTTTGCTGGTTTCTAAAATTTTCCCAATCTTCTGGCCTACCACTAATCTTTGCAACATGGTATGCTTTTTCTTTCAATTTGATACCATCAATAAGGTCTTTGGTTAGCCATGATTGCTTCATCCTTCTCTTCGAGTCTTTCTTTCTGTAGAATTTGCAAAATTGAACATTGTCCTATAAGGGTCTATTGGCAGAAAAGGCCTTGGCCTAGAAATTCATTGTAGCCACTTTTGGGGCGGTAAAGTCGGGCGGCCGCTAAAGTTTGCGCCCGGCGCAAAATCGAGGCCACTTCTCCGATATTCATTCGCTTCGCCCTAAGAGTTTGCTCGAGCGCTAAAACTGGCGCTGCACGCCTCTCTTTAGGCGCTAAGCCGGAGGTGCTGAGCGAGAGCGCCGAGGCCGGGCGCAGCGCAGGTGCGGCCATCTCGTGATTGACAGCAGACACCCTGGCGCCGGCCAGCTCTTAAGGGGGAAGGGTCGACTTGGTCTGCTGCCACGCCCTGGATAGTGGAGCCCTCCAGCTAGGCCTGAACACTGCTGCTGGACACAAATAGCGCCTGAAGCCATGCAGAAGGCCCGTGAATGAGCGCAGCGCTTCTCAGAGCGTGATCTGAGTGTGCTGATTGGTGGTGTGGAGAAGAGGCGCCATATTTTGTACCCGGACAATGGCAGGAAGGCGCCGGTCCACGTCTACTGGAGAGCCTGGAGGCAAGTCGCCAGCAAGGTGTCAGCCAACAGCGAGGTCCCCAGGACCGGTGTCCAATGCCGCAAAAAGTTTAATGACCTCACTCGGATTGTCAGGGTGAGTACCCTTTCCAGTGTCCTCCTCATCCTTGCATGTGCACCTCACATTATGGGCAAAGGGACCTGAAAGCCCTAATGGCCAGCCCTCATCCAGCAGCTATGGGACAGGCATGAACATCAATTGCACATTCTGCACTTAACACACTGGCCAGGCTATTCCACCATGGGAGGCAGTGCACACAAGATCAGGGCTACACACTGGCCAGGCTATTCCACCATGGGAGGCAGTGCACACAAGATCAGGGCTACACACTGGCCAGGCTATTCCACCATGGGAGGCAGTGCACACAAGATCAGGGCTACACACTGTACTTAGAGGCCATCCTTTCTCTTGCAGGCCAAGCTGGCCAATAACAAGAAGAGCCGGACTGCGACCGGGGGAGGCCGACCCCAGATCCAGCCGCTCACCGAGCTGCAACATCGCGTGGAGCGCATCATGGGTGGCCGGGTGATTGGCCCCATTGCATGTGGAGATGCCGACCCTGTTCTGGGCACCAATGGTAAGGATATCACCTTTTGGACCTCTCTCGTCCCACCTGCGCATCAGATCTACATCCTTTGCCACTGTCCGACCAATGCGCTGAATGCCACCACTCATGCATCCCTCGCTGACGCCCTCTCCTCACTCTAAAGCTACTCTTGTGCCTTCCTGCTTTCAGATGGTGAGGAGGAGGTCCCTGAACTTGCCAGTGACAGCCCCTCAGTAGAGGAGGAGGAGGAAGAGCAAGAGGAAGGCGGCCCATCAGGGGAACCCTCAGCCGCGGCAACCCATGCGAATGTAGGGGACACGTCTTCCCTGGAGGGGAGCATGGCGGAAGTGTTGGAGGGGAGGGGAGCTCATGGGACCTGCGGCCTGCAGAAACGCGGGAGGGGGGTGGAAGCTCAGCGGTCTTCTCCCCAGAGGGGGGAAGGGTCGGAGGGGAGTCCAATTGCTGGGCCCAGCGGCGTCCAGCAACGCAGGAAGGGTCGGCCAGCTCGGCGGCCTTCTCCCCAGAGGGAGAGTCCGGCCTCCAGTCCGGAGATGGTCTTCGCCGAGGAGGTGGAACGCCTCGAGGACATGTCCGCGGACTCGGAGCGCCGGCACACGGAGCTCATGGGGGTAGTGGCACGGTTGCCTGAGGCCATCGAGTCCCTCTCTCGGAGTGTGACCGATGTCGGGGCCTCACAGGCCATCAGTTTGGCGGAATTTGGGGCAGAGCAGGCAGCGAGTCGGGCGGCATTCGGGGCAGCTCAGGCAGCGAGTGGGCAGCTGATCAGTGGTGCCGTGCAGTCACTGGGTGCTCTGATGAGGTCACTGAACAGGTCAACACGGGCACTCACTGCTGCCACACTCGCTGTGTCAGCCAGGCATCGCCAGGGCACCCGGCGCGCTGCAGCAGCACAGCGGTCTGTCCCTCGGCAGATTGGTGCGCATGCTGCAGTGCTGGCCCGGGCGAGTGCCAGTGTCTCAGGCGACCAGCGAGCGCCTGCCATCCGCCAGCTTGCCCCCATTCCTCCAGCCGCCACTGCCACTCCCCCAGTGGAGCTGCCAGGAGCTGCTGCAGCGACTGATGCTGGCCAGCCACAGCTGCAGCATTCAACAGCCGCCCGCTCGACGGCCAGACCTCGACTCGGCCGACCCCCAAGGGCATCTGCCGTCATGACATGTGCCCCTCTGGAGCCTGCCCCCAGCCTTGCAGCAGCCAATGGCCTTACTTTGAGGAGGAGCAGCAGGGCGGGCAGGGGCCATACAAAGATGGCCAAGGCATCGCCCTAGCGGGCCAAAAAGTCGAATGTGTGGCCAGTTGTGTTTGTTTTTTGAGGCCTAGAATTGGATGTTTGTTTTTTGAAGGCCGAGAATTGGATGTTTGTTTTTTGAAGGCCGAGGATGTGGCCATTTTAGTTGCACAGTTTTGTTAATCCTCTCCAGGTTGTGGGAGCGAGTAATGTGTTTGAGTGTTTTTTGGGGTTTCGTCTGTTTTTGGTTTTCATGTGGGAAGGGCCCTGAGTTTGTACAATAAAGCATTTTATTTATTAACATTGTCCATGTTTGATCTTTGAAGTGTTTGTTGCCTTAACCGGCTGAGGGCTTGCGGAGCGGCTGCAATCATGTTCTTTCGTTGGCACAAGCCATTCCCTGACAGGGGGCCTAGAAGTGACGTTCAATAAGCCGCCGACGGGCGACCCTTGGACCTTGTGCCTCCCTCCTGGGCTGGTACTCCTCGTCCTCCTCCTCCTCATGCTCCTCCTGCTCCTCCTCCTGAGGTGGTGGTCCAACGTGAGGTGGCAGTGCCTGAGTCCTGCGGATAGCCAGGTTGTGCAGCATGCAGCAAACGACGACAAATTGGGAGACTCGCTCCTGCGAATACTGGAGGGCTCCCCCGGAGCGATCGAGACAGCGGAACCGTTGCTTGAGGACGCCGATTGTTTGTTCTATGATGTTCCTAGTCGCTTGATGGCTCTCGTTGTATGCCTCTTCAGCAGGGGTCGTGGGCGCGCGGAGCAGGGTCATGAGCCAGGTACACAAAGGATAGCCTTTGTCTCCGATAAGCCATCCTCTTGGGTGAGGCTGTGCCTGGAACATGTCAGCCACAGTTGTCTGTCGCAGGATAAAGGCATCGTGGCTGCTGCCTGGAAAGCGGGCATTGACAGCTAGGATGCGCTGCCTGTGGTCACACACCAGCTGTACGTTGAGGGAATGGTAGCCCTTCCGGTTGCGGTAATCCTCGGCATGCTCCAGAGGTGCCCGCAAAGCCACATGCGTGCAGTCAATGGCGCCCTGCACCATGGGGAAGCCCGCTATTCTTGCAAATCCCACTGCACGCTGCTGCTGCTTGTCCAGGGTCATGGGGAAGGAGATGAATTGATGTCTCCTTCTGAAAAGGGCTTCGGTCACCTGGCGGATGCAGCAATGCACAGCAAACTGGGAGATGTTAGCGATGTCCCCAGCAGCGGATTGGAAGGAGCCGGTGGCATAGAAGTTGAGCGCCACCGTCACCTTCACTGCCACCGACAGAGACGTCCTGCGCATCAGCTGTGGCTGCAGATCTCTGTGAAGCAGCTGGCAGATGTCTGCAACCACCTCCCTTCTGAATCGCAGCCTCCTAACACACATCGCGGCAGACATGGTCAGATAGGAGGACTGCTGGCGGTATACCCTGGGTGGGTAAGGCCTCAGTTGGCGACGCCTGTTGCCCCCTCTGCGTCTAGCCAGGGCTGCCACTCTCTCACGGCGTCTGTAAGCCCTTCTGACATAAGGCTGAAAGTCAGCGTTGGCACCCAATGCAGCCCCCATTATATGCTGGCAAACACTGAGCTCTCAATGAAGGCAAAGATAATTGCTAAGCTCTGGCCTGAGCCAAAAATACCTGTCCTAGTGTTGGTCCAAACCAGTAAGCTCTCCTCCTTGGTCTCTCTCCAAAAAACCGTTGCACAAGAGCGAATGCTGCAAAATGGCTGGCCTTTATAGTGCAGGGTAAGTGCCCTTTAATTAGCGCTCCCCGCGGCCCGCCTCGGCTGTGTACCGTTCCACTTCACAGTCGTTAGGGCCGCCCGGCGCACAATGGCCCGGTGCGAGTGAAGTTCCGGTTCGGGGCGCACAAAGGGCGTTGCACGATGAAATGACGTCATGATCTGCGCGCGCAGCAGGGCGCGCGCTAAGACTTTGCACCGGCGCTAAATGTGTGCTGAAGTTGGGGCGAGGCGCAGATCGCGCTGCGCCCGGGCGCTAAGCGCCGAGCGCTCGAGATCTACTCCTCCTAAGGCGCGAACGGCTGGCGCGCCCAACTGAATTTCTAGGCCCTTAACTTTTAAAGACTGTTTTAAAAGAAGCCCAGAAAAAGGGACACACAAAATGGCCACCAGACCCCGTGACCAGCTTTTGGGACACTTTAAAATGGTTCCTGCAGTCCCCAGACAGCTTTTGTGGATTCAGCCCACAGTAGGTTCTGGAAGGCAGTTTCAGGGGAAACAAAACCAGACAGAGCCCCATACATATAGATTGGATGCAGATCCGATCAGATCGGCCTGTAGATAAAGGCCATCAAAATGTTTACCCAGACAAAGGGAAACAGTTTCATATTCATAGGGGGAACATCAAGCACCATTTAAGACATCAGAGGACATTAAAGACAATACAGGGTCGTTCCAGACCAGAGATGGCATTTACCGGCCATCCGAAGATACTTTAAAAACAAAGGCTACCCTGCTGTACTACAAGCCCGCCAAAAGTTAAACAAAGACTAACCTTGATATGGCGGGAGATAAGGGCCTCCACGGAAAAGTATAACTGGAGTCCCGGGGTAGCCATCAGTAGCTTGTAGCTGGTAGCTTTTTGAGCTAGCTTGCTTTTTCGAGAACCGTGGAGGAACGTCGATCCAGAGACCAGCCAAGAAGGTGACTCGAGTCTGCGTCCCGCCCCGGGGTAACCATCGGGAGATCATCGACAAACCCCGGGCCGTTGATGAGACAAAGGACAGCAGCCCTTCAGAAGAAACCTATCTGAAAATGGTAAACCAGCTGGGCTCTGCGAAGAAACCTATCTGACCATGATCAAATAGTTGGTCTCCGTCCACGCTGACATCCAGGCCTGCCAGCATCCAGCCCTGTCCGTGACCTTCACCTCGAGGAAGAAGAGAGAGTGTCGCAGCCCGCAGCATTGACCATGTGGAGACAGGATGCCTGAGAGGTTCAAAATGCAGACCTTTCAAAATCTTATACTTTCTCATTGGATTGGTGAGCATGTTTCTGGCCCCTCATAATCTGATCTAGCTAGGCTTAGGGGGTGGGCATTTTGGGGATAATTAATTATGAGTTGTTGTCCCTCGATGTTCTGTGTGTTTCCCCATTTCGAGATGACTTTTGTAAAGTATAACATGCCTGTATATACGTTGGTTAGCCCTGCATTACGATTTGTTTTTCCCTCCCATGTACCTTATTGGCTTACATTCAATTTGTTCCTTTATGCAATAAAATTTCATTTCGTTTTCATTAAACCTGATCTATAGAGTATTCTCTGCATTGTAGTTCCTGCCTCAAAGGCCAGTGTATAGAACCTAAGGGGCGAGTGGGTCGAACCACTCAAGGTTTTTACTGTGCAAGAGAGAGAGGCCTCTAGAGAGAGAAACCTCTGCGATCTAAAAACCCCTTACAGAAAATGGCGACCGTGGCAGGACACTGGCAGCAGGATTGCAATGTATTAGATCCAGGTTTAAATGGACGAAATGTTATGGATGAGAGGATAGCGGATAATGTTTTTGGCAAGGTAAATCTCACTAAGCAGTGGATTTCCGATCTCTTACTGGATGGGCATCCGGTAGACGCAGCCATCAGGTGGACAGAGAGCAAAGAACATAAGAAGTCAGTCGAGAAGGCAGTGTGACTGATGTGCTACAAAAGACAAGTCCAGATTTTGGACAAGGTCGTTGCAGCGCAGGCAGCCAAGATCAAAACCCAGGCTTCAGAGATAGAGGAAAAGGCCATGGGTGGGGAAAAACTTATCGCAGCGCTTCACGCGCTGAATCAGGAACGCCAAACTGTAGCCAGCCAACATCAGGCTAAAATAGAGTACCTGGAATGTCAGGTTACTGAGGCAAAGTTGCATGAAGCGAGGGTACGGGAGAAAAGTGCCCGCCTGTCACAACAGCTAAGAGCGCAGGAGAGAGTAGCAGAGGTCAAGGCAGCTTACAAGCTGGCCATTGAGAACAGGCTTGAGAGCGCAGACCACGGCCCCTGCCAGAAGGCGTTGGAAGACCTAAGAATGGCCCTGGCAAAGGCAAAAGGCATGGTATGCCTCGTAAGCCCAAAAGCGAGTCAAATAGGCTTCCTGAAGGAATCCAAAAGACCGATTCCACACGAAGTAGTTGTGGCACCAGCCACTGAACCCTCAGCACCGCCGAGCTATAAAGAGGTTTGGCCAGAAGGCGGGGGGTGGTAGAAGGGGAGGAAGCCGAGGTAGAACCGGAGGAGGAACAACCCCTGGTAGTAAAGCCGGAGCCGGCACCAATGTGTCCTACTCGGCACCAGAGGTACGGTCCCACCGACGCAAATGGCGTGGACGGACCCCACATGAACCAGATCGTGTTGCCCCACAGTGCCCAACAACTCAGAGCGATGGTGAGCCACCTCCCAAAACTCACTGAGAAGGGAGATCCCTCAGTCCATTTCAAGGAGATAGAGGAGACAGCTGCCGTCAATGATTGTGATGATCTTGAACAAGCGAAGATGTTGCTGTTCTCCCTGGGTTGCACAATCCTTCAGTGCCTCTCAGACGGGAGTAAGAGGGGACGGAAAGGGTATGTGGAACTCAGGGACGAGGTCCTGGAGGTTATGGGAGTTGACGACGGCAATCCGTTCTTCCATGTGGAAGGGACTGTGCAGCTAACTGGAGAACCCCCACGGGTTTTCGCAGAAAGGCTGTGGCCAGTGTATCGGCACAGCTGTCCGGGCTTGCCGGAACGGGTCGCAATGAACAACGTCCAGCGGGTTCATTGGCTCCGCTGCCTGGTTGCCAACAGCTCGCCACAGATACAGGCACAAGCCAAATCTTGGTTTGACCCCCAAGGTCCCGGTACCACAGAGGAGACGGTGCTCCGACAGCTCACCATTGCATACAACAATTGCAGGAGTTAGGAGGCACCTCCCTCTAAGGGAAAAGTGCATGAGGCAAAACCCGCAGCCCCAAGTAAAAAGGAGTGGCATCAGGAGGGGAATCGCCCTCCCCAGGCCAAGCTCAATTGCTACGGGTGTGGGAAGGATGGACATTGGCGCAGGGACTGTAAAAATGCGTGGAAGGATAATAAGGGAAGATCTCCCGCAGCCTAAGCCCAAGCCCAGACCGCCGCCCCAGAAAAGGGAACCGGTGCAGCTATGGATCCCGCTGCAATAGAGTCAATTTTAGAGACAATGCGGTCTCTTATGATCTCACAGGGGAGGGTAGCAGCCACCACCGGTCCTGTCGTTCTCACAAACCCGACCGTTTCACCCCAATGACCAGAGCCAGCGCAGCCCGTTTACCTGTGTTCGCTGCGATATGATTTATGGAGACTGTAATGTATGTACCTTTAAGGGGGAGAATTACTTTTTACAGCTCCTGTATCCTGTAGTACCGGCAGTGACCACACCTGTATACAAAACCTGAGTAGTGATCTGTACAGTCAGTTGCAGTTTGAACCACGTTGAGTAAACACCTGTTGTACCGTTCTCTGCAGTCCTTTTCTTATTATTACACGGACGTAACAGTGGCGACAAGCAGATTCGAACCTACCTGCAACTCTGCATCACCTCCCAGGGATTCGCTCCTGGAGAACAGTGGAAGAAGGTCAAGTCCAGAAGCACAGGCGTCGACCATGGGCAACTGCCCAGTCATCCAGCGGAGATTTGAGCATCGCAGGGGAGGCTGTCGAGAGCCAGGCTTGGCTTTCCAGTCACGGTGGCCCAGCGAAACGGGCTGGCAACAGGTACTGCGCAGACCCTTCCCGGACAGCGACGGGCTAGAGCCCGACTGAGCAGCACAGAAAAAGGCCGAGCAGCGTCGACGGGGGAGAGAGAGAGGGCAGAGCGCACAGGGCGCAGCCGGTGTTCAGGACCGAGCGGCATCAATGGGGGAGAGAGACGAGAGAGAGCAGAGCGCAGCCGGTGGTCAAGGGCCGAGCAGCGTCAATGGGGGAGAGAGGCGTGCAGGAAAACGCGAGGCGCTGCCATTGCCATGAGGACCGCAGAGAGCGGCATTGGCAGCAGCGCAGGAGCAGCGCATGAAACCCACAGGGCATCGCCATTTGCCACGAGGACCGCCGAGAGCGGCCTTGGCAGCAGCGCGGGAGACGCCGTTTTAAGCCGCAGCGGGGAAGAAAGGAAAGCGCAGGAGACGCCATTTTAAGCCAGTCTAACCACACCCAAAAATGCCAAAGAGTGGCAGTATCACAGCGTTCGACAATGAAGTCGAAGATTGGACGACATATGTCGAACGCATAGAAGTATACTGCAAGGCAAATGAAGTGCCAGATGACAAGAAAGCGCTGGTATTGTTGAATTCAATGGGTGCAAAAACGTAAGGCTTACTATGAAACCTAGTAACCCCAGAGAAGCCAGTAGAAAAGGATTTTGAAAACATAGTGTCAATCCTACAGGATCACTTAAACCCCACACCGCTGCTGATAGCAGAAAGATTTAAGTTTCACAAAAGGAACCAGCATAAAGATGAAAGTAATGCTGAGTATTTAATGGAACTGCGCAAGCTATTGAAACACTGCCAGTTTGGAATGGGACTAGCAGATACTTTAAGGGACAAGTTTGTGTGTGGGCTTCAAAGTGAAGGAACCCAGAAACGGCTTCTATCAGAAAAGGATCTTACGCTGGACAAGGCTTTCAGCATTGCAGTATCACACGAAGCAGCAGCACAGGGCGCTGCAGAGATACAACGGAGACCACAAGATTATGGCACAAATGAAATGTCATACGGAACAGTGAAGTGCTATCGCTGCGGCAGAACAACACACGACCATAATGATTGCTGGTTCAAGGACAAAGTGTGCAGACAATGTGGAAAAGTGGGACACATAGCAAGAGTCTGCAGGTTGGGAAAGAAAACCAGCAGCAAGAAATCTCCACAGGAGAAGTACAAGAAGGTACATAAGGTGACGGGGAGTAGTTCAGACGAACAGAAGAGTGATACAGACTCCGGAAGCAAGGAGCTGGGTTGTCTGAAACTACATAATGTGATCAAAACGGAGGATCACCAAACTATCTGGGTCACGCTCAAGATAGCAGGAGTCCAAGTGAAAATGGAATTGGACACAGGATCAGCCCTAACAGTCATAAACCGAAGGGACTACAAGCGGCTATTCTCACATATACCCTTGAGAGATACAAAGATTGATCTGGCCCAGGCGTACCTGCAAATGGAGGTAGAAGAAGCCTCGAAACAGTACCTCACGATCAACACTCATAAAGGTCTCTACCAATACAACCGGCTGGTGTTCGGGGTAGCATCAGCTCCGGCTATTTGGCAAAGGGCAATGGAACAAGTCCTGCAAGGGATTCCAGGGACCCAGTGTTATTTGGACGACATCCTGGTCACGGGCGAAAATGACAGTGATCACCTCGCCAACCTGGAGCAGGTGCTCACTAGATTGAAGGAATATGGGCTCCGAGCTAATCGCCACAAATGCGAGTTTTTCCACAAGCAGATCTCGTATTGTGGCCACGTTATTGATAAAGAGGGGTTACATAAGTCCCCTGAAAAGATTGAGGCAGTAGTCAAGGCTCCAGCACTGGAAAATGTGTCACAACTGAGGTCGTTCCTCGGGCTGGTGAGCTACTACCATAAGTTCTTGCCGAATTTGTCTACCGTACTACACCCACTGAACACCCTACTGCAAACGGGGGGACCATGGAAGTGGAGTGACGAATGTAAATGAGCTTTCCAGAAGAGCAAAGCGTTGATCACATCAAAAGAGGTGTTGGCGTGTGATGCATCACCCTATGGCATTGGAGCGGTGCTGTCGCACAAATTCCCGGACGGCTCGGAGAGGCCAGTAGCCTTTGCGTCTCAGTCACTAACCTCAGCCGAGCGTAACTACGCCCAGATTGACAGGGAGGCCCTCAGCCTAGTGTGGGGAGTGAAAAAGTTCAATCACTATCTGCACGGGCAGAAGTTCACCTTGCTGACTGACCACCAAACACTTGTCTCCATCTTTAATCCAAAGAAGGGCGTTCCGGTGATGACTGCGCAACAGCTACAAAGATGGTCCCTTTTTCTAGGGGCGAACCAATATGAAATAGAGTATAAGGGCACGAAACAGCATGGAAACGCTGATGGGCTATCACGCCTGCCACTGCCTACTGTGGAGGAAGCACCAGCAGTGGATCCTGTTGAAATATTTCATTCAATTATAATTGAATGCTTGACAGTAACTAACGCTGGTATAGAGAAGGAGACCCGAAATGACCAGACACTGTCTCGGGTATATGATTTGACGGTGAAGGGATGGCCAGCACATGGTGACTCACTGTTGCCAGCATTCTCATCCAGAAGAGAAAAGCTGTCAGTATACCAGGGGACCTTGATGTGTGGATCCCGAGTGGTAATTCCACCCAAGTTAAGGGAGAGAGTGCTCAATGAGCTTCACGAAGGTCATCTGGGAGGGGTGAAAATGAAAAGCCTTGCTAGGGCTTATGTGTGGTGGCCGGGGATCGATCAGCAAATCGAGGACCTGACAAAGAGCTGCTCAGGATGCCAGAAGGTCCAAAATGCACCACCACATGCCCCTCTACACCCATGGGAGTGGCCCTCATCTCCATGGCAACGGGTGCATATTGATTTTGCTGGTCCATTCATGGACTCAATGTTTTTAATAGCCGTGGATGTGCACTCGAAATGGCCTGAGGTGATCAAAATGTCCTCCACCACCACGGAGAAAACTATTGCAGTCCTACGGACCATTTTTGCCAGGAACGGCTTGCCAGAGCAGATTTGCTCTGATAACGGACCACAGTTTGTGTCCGAAGAGTTTCGAAGATTTATGAGAAGGAATGGGGTAAGGCATTACACATCCGCCCCGTATCATCCAGCCACAAATGGATTGGCTGAGAGGTTCGTACAAACCTTTAAAAAAGCAGTAAAGGCCATGTGCGATGACGACATTCCACTGCAGCATAAGGTGGACAATTTCCTGTTAGCCTACAGAAATGCGACACATGCAGTCACCAACCAGGCCCCGGCCATGATGTTCTTTAACCGAAGGTTGAGATCTCGTCTGGATTTGCTCAGACCAAATGTACGAAGAGATGTTGAGAGTAAGCAATTCCAGCACATTAATGAGAAGCCGACAAGGAGCTTCAATGTAGGGCAACCAGTCTTGGCCCGCGACTACCGAACAGAGAAATGGCAACCAAGAACGATATGCACACGGCAGGGGCCACTAATGTACACAGTGGATGTTGGGGAGAACATTGTGAGACGCCATGCTGACCAGATCCTAGAGTCACAGGAACGAGTCAACCCCATGTCTCAGCCATACGTACCTGGTGAGGAACCCGATGCACAGGTTGCGTCTACCTCAGAAACAATAGCATTGGAAGCTGATGAATCAACTGACGACAGGGTATTAGAATCGCCTCCGCACCAAGAGTGAGACACTCGGGAAAGGCGTTATCCAGAAAGAATCAGGAAGCCTCCCCAAAGACTGAATTTATAAATAGACTATTTTCAGTTAATGTTGCATGTCAAAAGTGTTAATTGTAATTAGTTTGATATTTAATTGTTAAATGAGTGTTATGGTACTGTTAATCTAAAAGGGGAGGAATTGTAATGTATGTACCTTTAAGGGGGAGAACTACTTTTTACAGCTCCTGTATCCTGTAGTACCGGCAGTGACCACATCTGTATATAAACCCTGAGTAGTGATCTGTACAGTCAGTTGCAGTTTGAACCACGTTGAGTAAACACCTGTTGTACCGTTCTCTGCAGTCCTTTTCTTATTATTACACGGATGTAACAGAGACGACCCCTCGTGGAGATGGAAGTAGAGCAGGAAAGGGGGACCTATCTGTTGGATACGGGGGCATCATGCACCGTGATCCACACAGCTAACCCTACCACCTCACCTCTGTCCACCGGGGTTCCATATATTCTGTCGGACTTCACAGGTAAAGAACAGGCTGGCGCATTCTCCATCCCTCTCTCAATTCATTTAGGACCACTCCGCACCACGTGGAAGTGTATACTGATGAAGTGGGAGGTGGAGGGTGGAAAAGGGACCCTTGGGTCCGATTTCCTAGTGGAACACGGGATTCTCGTGGATCTTAGGAATCACTGTCTGGGGAGCGAGCACGGGTAAGAGAGGCGAGGTAGTCAAAGGGACCCTATGCACCGTGAAGCCAAAAGAGGGCTACGACCTCGAGCTCATGGTAGCAAGTGTCCCACAGGATCTGCAGGCATTCATGTCAGACCACCTGACTACATTTGCCACTCACAAACACGATTGCGGGAGGGTCACCGGGTTCGAGGTCAGAGTAGACGGGGACCCCATGGCCCGACCCCAAAAACAGTACAACTTCCCCAGGGATGCGGAGCCTGACATGGAGACAGCAATATCTTCACTTGTGCAGCAGGGCGTGTTGAGGCCGATAGCCACCCATGTAAACTCTCCTTTGTGGCTGGTGAAGAAGCCGGACAATTCATGGAGAGCCACGGTGGACTACAGAGTCCTCAACAGTAACATCCCAGACTGCGCGCCGACGGTAGCAGCAGTTGCCGACCTGATAGGGAGTGTTCCAGCATCCGCGACCACGTTCACGGTGCTGGATATTTCCAATGGGTTTTAGTCCATCCCTTTAAGGAGGGAGGATCAGTACAAGTTTGCCTTTACTTTTAAAGGGCAACAGTACACCTGGAACTGCTTGCCACAGGGTTTCCATAACAGCCCCAGCATTTTCCATCAATGTATGGCAGGAAGCTTAAAAGAGTTCAGCCAGCCCAATCAGCTAGTGCAGCATGTGGACGACCTGCTCCTGTTCACAGATTCCAGGGAGGAGCACGGTCCACTATTGGCTGAGCTATTGGAGCTGTCAGGCAGAAAGGATTTCAAGGTGAACCCAAAGAAGGCACGGATCGGCCAGCAGGGAGTAAAATTCCTGGGTCTGACCATCTGCGCTGGAGAGAGAGCCATAGACAAGGCTAGACGGGAATCGGTGCAAGACCCACCGGTCCCCACCACCGTAGCCCAGAAGTGGGAAGTAGGAGACAAGGTCATGGTAGGAAACTCTGCCTGAGTGGGGAGTTTAGAACCACTGTACATGGGGCCCTACAGTATTGTAGACAAAGCCAGCCCCATGGTTTACGCAGTGAAATTGCCCCGGCGCACTAAATGGTTTCACATAAATCAGTGCAAGCTATTTAGGCCGGCTGCAAAAGAAACAACAACCGAAGCCAGGTCTGAGGGTAAAACTCCTCAGCCTGAGGCGTGCAAAGAGTCACAGACCACACAGGCTGGCGCCGCAGCCTGCTTGAGGGGAGGAGCTATCCCGCCCACCTGGGAGGTTTCCCCATTGGCCTGGGACTCGGACGGGGAAGAGCCCGAACAGCTAGGCCCCGCCCTCAACACGATTCTGGAGGAGGTGGAGTCGGAGGACGGATGTCCCGCCCTCGACTCAAGCTTAGGGGAGGTAGAACTTGGGGGCGGAGATCCTCCACCTGTAGGGACAGGAAGGGAGGAGTCGTCTGCCACAGACCCAAATCCCAAAGGGGCGGAGCCTGAGGGAAGGGAGCCGAAGCCGGCAGTCGTGGTGGAGCCACGGGCTGTGAGGGCTAAAGTCCCAACCACAGGTCCACTCGCTAAGGGAGTCTTGCCCAAGGCACCCCCTCGCAGGTCGTCTCGAACGCCTCAGCCAGTAAAGCCCTGGCCCGATTCCCCCTACTTCAGCAGACACCGATTTGGGAAATCCCTAGAAAGAAGCAGTCCCCAATTGGCAGCAAAAGGCTGCAGGGGACTCAAGCTACAGGTCAGCGCGGCCCCGCCACAGGGAGCAGTGAGCTGCAGCCCAAACAGGGATTAGGTAGGCCGCCCGGGGACGGGCGGCGCAGTACATAAGTTTAGTTAAGTTTAAGTTTGGTTAAGTTTAAGGTGTGTAAATTTTAAGGTGATGGGTGTTATAAGGAGTAGTTTTAGAATCTGCCCAGCATGTGTGTTTGTTTGGATCGAGGTCAAAAGACCCGATCATGCCTTCACCGAGGCCAGAATCTCTCGGGAGCCTGGCTGTATCGCTTAATCTGTTGCAGGAACCTAAGGCACTATGGAAAGGATTCTCATCGCATTCGCGGTGATCGGGTGTAGCTTGGCCTATCGGGGCTACACCAAGGACTCCATAGTATATGGATGTTCCGGGGATACAGCCCCCATCGCGACCGATGGGACAGGCAAACGGGACGTTGAAGAAACAGCTACCTATTTCCACGAGGGGAGGTGGCCAGGATGGCTGGGGTCGAACTCTACGGAATACTCCAGCCAGTCCGGATTCGCATACGGAGAGACTTCTCTCATGTGTCCCAGGGTGAGGATCATCGCGCCCAGGGTCAGCTTCACCGTCAGAAGAAAGATTTGCTTGGTGTGTAACGGACATGTTCCTTTGGACAGATGGTGGTGGCTCAGGAAGCTGAGCAAGACCATGAAGAACTCCACGGTCGAGTGGGAGCGACTGGGTAACAATACCCATCAGACTATTACGGGGACTCAGGGGGGGTTGAGTGTCTGTTGGGACAAATGGTGGGAACCAGATGAGGGAATTTACATCTGTATGTGGGGTTCAAAATGCGTCTGCCCCACAGGCGTCTCCATCTTTTTCCAAAGACAGTGGCAGGATGCTGGGAAAAGGATGAGGTGGGACGTCAGCACACGGGCGTGCGGAGTCCCGTATTCTCAGATCCCGGTGAACGGCACTGAGCTCATCACCTGCCCCTGCAAGCCCCTGCCCACGATTCCGGTAGCCAAAGCCCGCAAGGAAGGGTGCTCCACCACTACCAAGGGACCCGGGAACGGATTGGTATTAGTGCCCACAGGTCAGGTGCTGTACCAAGGGGTGCACTACGCGGTAGCCTCGGTGATTTTAAACCTCACCGAGGTGCGATTGCCAGAATGGTGCCCCAAGGAAACGGAGCAATTGTACCAGGTCCTGTTAACAAACATGTTCAGACAATTTTATGAGTTCGACTTTGCCGATGTCGAAAGAGCCGGATTATACACCACACCACATGAGGTCTTCGACAGGGTAGGGAGACAAAGAAGGGGTACAGTCAATGATATTTTTACAGCCTTCAACACAGGGACTTCTGTCATCAACACTCTGGATGACGTGGAGCTGCAGACTCAGATCAATGATTTAAAAGGGCGGTTAAGAAAGATACTGACGGATGAGAATAAGGTAGTGGGTTCTGAGTTAAATGAGGACCAGGCCATGACACTACACTTAAAGGAAATCATAGCTGAGCTGGAGAAACACGCTAAAACGGTAAATGCTCTCATCAGAGAGGATCGGAATGCGTCAGATCAGGCTGCGCAGAACGAAGTGTGCGTGCTGTACGGGGTGTGGTTACTGGGCGAGGGCCGCAGTAATCTGGAGGATTTAAAACAAGGTTTGGTCCCCTCCTGGATCGGCAATAAGAACCTCACAGCCCTCCACCCTTTTGAGAATGCATTAAGCCCGTGCCAGCTCCAACTAGCTTCAGAGGCCTACCCAGTCCCAGTGGACTGTGGGAGGTCTAATCACACCATTATGGATATAGTGGTAAGAATGCCAGTTATGGGAAAGACAGCTAAACCCGCCCCGGTATACAGGGTGGAGAACATTGGAGTCATTCAAGGGGGTGCACACATTCGCTACACAGCGGTCCCACCTTATGTCATTCGATGGGAGCATGCAATGACGGGTACCGACCTCTCGGGGTGCCGGAGCCGGGGAGCACACATCATCCTGTGTCCCCAGCACTTGAATGCCTATTCGAAACCACAGTGTGGGTTCAGAACTGCTGGCGCAAAGCCTATAAATTGCACCATGGAGGCAATGGCACAAGGCCATGTGCCCCTGCAGGTGGCATATATAGGAGGTGGGACATACTGTGCCACCACTGCAGCGCCCCACTACCAACATGGACAGCAGTTTCTGCTTCAAACTCAAGGCAGAAGTTCAAGTGGCCCAAGAGCGAATTGTCCCTATTCCCGAACCTTCCACTGTTCACCTCACTGTCAAGGAAAATTTCACCGATCTGCAACGATTTGTTGCACATTTTGGCTACGTCATTCCCCCTCTCCCTGAACACCTCACCAAGATACTAAAAGCCGTTGCCGTTTCACAGAAACAGTTGTACACGCTGGAGCAGAAGACTTTAGAAATAGGGGCAGACGTATTAGATATAGTGACCCCACAGTGGTGGGACCTGTTCACTGATATAGAAGTCCCTTCTTGGATTAGGATAGCCTCTCACATCCTCGTAGTATGCCAGATTGTTATTGTGATTTATTTACTCTTTGTACATTGTAAGAGGGACAAGCGTGTCCAGAAGTATGAGAACAGGGAAGAATGGAGGGAGTATTATGTGCGGGTAGACGAGGAGACTCCTGTTTGAACTTTTGCTGCTATGTATAGAGTTAAAGTTTCCCTCCCTCCTCTAATTTTGATAGTATTCATGTGTGATTTTTGTGTGTATTTTCGTTCTTTATTATTTTTATTGAAGTTTATTATGTTGTTGTTAATAAAAATAATATGTATGAACCAGGTGGTGCAGTGGTATTAGGCCCCCCTCCACACCTGGAAATGTGTGTAACAGATTTTAAGTCTAATGTATTGTCATCTATAGATGCTTAGTGTACACTGTAGGTTTTCTGAAATGGGAAATGCATGTGTCGTGGGGTCATAGATAGGTAAATACAGGGGATGGTTTTGATTATGCAGAGTCAGAAAATTTTGCTCACCCAGAATTATGATACTTCAAGCAAGTTATAGTATCATCAGGGGGGACTGTAGAATTCGCAAAATTGAACATTGTCCTGTAAGGGTCTATTGGCAGAAAAGGCCTTAACTTTTAAAGACTGTTTTAAAAGAAGCCCAGTAAAAGGGACACACAAAATGGCCGCCAGACCCCGTGACCAGCTTTTGGGACACTTTAAAATGGTTCCTGCAGTCCCCAGACAGCTTTTGTGGATTCAGCCCACAGTAAGTTCTAGAAGGCAGTTTCAGGGAAAACGAAACCAGACAGAGCCCCATACATATAGATTGGATGCAGATCCGATCAGATCGGCCTGTAGATAAAGGCCATCAAAATGTTTACCCAGACAAAGGGAAACAGTTTCATATTCATAGGGGAAACATCAAGCACCGTTTAAGACATCAGAAGGACATTAAAGACAATACAGGGTCGTCCCATACCAGAGATGGCAGTTACCGGCCATCCGAAGATACTTTAAAAACAAAGACTACCCCGCTGTGCTACAAGCCCGCCAAAAGTTAAACAAAGACTAACCTTGATTTGGCGGGAGATAAGGGCCTCCACGGAAAAGTATAACTGGAGTCCCGGGGTAGCCATCGGTAGCTTGTACATGGTAGCTTTTTGAGCTAGCTTGCTTTTTCGAGAACCGTGGAGGAACGTCGATCCGGAGACCAGCCAAGAAGGTGATTCGAGTCTGTGTCTCGCCCCGGGGTAACCATCGGGAGATCATCGACAAACCCCGGGCCGTTGATGAGACAAAGGACAGCAGCCCTTCAGAAGAAACCTATCTGAAAATGGTAAACCAGCTGGGCTCTGCGAAGAAACCTATCTGACCATGATCAAATAGTTGGTCTCCATCCACGCTGACATCCAGGCCTGCCAGCATCCAGCCTGTCCGTGACCTTCACCTTGAGGAAGAAGAGAGAGTGTCGCAGCCCGCAGCATTGACCACGTGGAGACAGGATGCCTGAGAGATTCAAAACGCAGATCTTTCAAAATCTTATACTTTCTCATTGGATTGGTGAGCATGTTTCTGGCCCCTCATAATCTGATCTAGCTAGGCTTAGGGGGTGGGCATTTTGGGGATAATTAATTATGAGTTGTTGTCCCTCGATGTTCTGTGTGTTTCCCCATTTCGAGATGACTTTTGTAAAGTATAACATGCCTGTATATACGTTGGTTAGCCCTGCATTACGATTTGTTTTTCCCTCCCATGTACCTTATTGGCTTACATTCAATTTGTTCCTTTATGCAATAAAATTTCATTTCGTTTTCATTAAACCTGATCTATAGAGTATTCTCTGCATTGTAGTTCCTGCCTCAAAGGCCAGTGTATAGAACCTAAGGGGCGAGTGGGTCGAACCACTCAAGGTTTTTACTGTGCAAGAGAGAGAGGCCTCTAGAGAGAGAAACCTCTGCGATCTAAAAACCCCTTACAGAAAATGGTGACCGCGGCAGGACACTGGCAGCAGGATTGCAATGTATTAGACCCAGGTTTAAATGGACGAAATGTTATGGATGAGAGGATAGCGGATTATGTTTTTGGCAAGGAAAATCTCACTAAGCTGTGGATTTCCGATCTCTTACTGGATGGGCGTCCGGTAGACGCAGCCATCAGGTGGACAGAGAGCAAAGAACATAAGAAGTCTGTCGAGAAGGCAGTGTGGCCTCTAGAGAGAGAAACCTCTGCGATCTAAAAACCCTGATGTAAGAAAAAGGAGTCTTACCATCAAGTAACTTTAAAGTAAGCTTTAAGTAACTTATAAACACACTATATACAAGAGAGGTCTTTACCATGCCTCTGGTAGAAGCCTCTTACAATACTGAACAGACCAGTATTTATACCAGTCCAACAGGAAGTGACATATGACAGGAAGTGAGGTATGTACACAGTTCATAGTTCATAGTTCACAGTTCACGGGAAGTGATGACATAACTTCCCGGAAGTTATTATTATTATCACATTCTTCCCTCCTGCAGGATTAGGAGGCTGTGGTCTACCTTTTGGTCCGCAGCCGCCGAACAAGGAAGAGTCGCACCCGTTTGGATTCCCGTCGTAGAGGGTCGCTGGTCCGCTTACATGCGGTTGGCCATTGGTCAGAGTCTGTGTGGCCTGGATTGCCCTGTTAAGGGTCGGGGAGATCATGGCTTCAAGTACGAGCCCCAATAGGTTCAAAGTCGGACTGCCTCTGTTCAGAGGGAGGTGCAGAGCTGGTCTGTGGCGGATCAGTACTTTCCTGCACGGTACTGGGAGGGTCGCAACCTTGAGTACGGGGTTCTACCGGCACCAAGCTAGTTGGTGTCCGATCAGGATCCTGGAGAGTGGTACCCGATAGGTCCCAAGAGTTTCTTGGTGAAATGCCATCACCCGATGTCCCACTAGGTCCTGGTGGGCAGGGAGCCAGATCCCGTAATGATACGGTAGATTCTCGGCCGTCGGAATATCGTATGTTTGCATAGGTGGGGTTGGCATCGGTTAGTTCGACCTCGTCTACGAGAGGGTCATTTTTAGACGTCCGAACGTATCTTCGGAGTAATACAGGCCCAGGAGTAGTTAGCCATGACGGGAGTGATGTCCCATGAGATGAGCGACGCTGGAATCCAAAGAACCGCTCATGAGGTGTAGTATTTGTGGCTGTAGAAAGCAGGGACCGTATAGAGTGCAATGCATCCGGAAGCACTGTTTCCCATTGCTGGTCTGGTAGGCCCCGAGATCTTAAAGCGAGACGTATGGAATTCCAGATGATACCGTTATACCTCTCTACCTGCCCATTTCCGATGGGATGGTATGGTGTTGTTTTGCTTGTAGCAATTCCCCGTTCTGAGAGGTAGTCCTTGAGTTCCCTTGACAAAGGATGGACCCCGATCTGAGTGAATATAAGCCGGCATGCCACAGAGAGAAAATACCTGCTCAAGGCAGCAGATTACTGTGGATGCCAGCATATTGGAGCAGGGGAAGGCAAACGGAAAACGTGAATATTCGTCGATCATGGTGAGCAAATATGTGTTCCGAGTTGAAGAGGGCACTGGGCCGTTAAAATCGATGCTAAGTCATTGCATCGGTTGGGTTGCATGTATGAGTATACCATCTGAGGGGCGGAAGAACTGAGGTTTTAATTCCTCACAAAGCCGGCATTCTGAGCATATTTTCTTTACATCTCCAGTGGAAAAAGGGAGATTCCGTGATCGTACGAAATGTAGCATGCGCGTAACGCCAGGATGACACAATCCATTGTGGACATCCATGAGAGTAGAGGAAGACATAGTGGAGCAGAATGCCCGTGTGAGGGTGTCCGGGGCCGCATTCTCCTTGCCAGGCCGATAGAGAATGGTATAACCAAAAGAGGCCAGTTCCATCCTCCAAAGTTGTATTTTATTATTCTTAATTTTGGTTCGTTTTCGATTATCGAGCATGAAGGCGACTGATCGTTGGTCCGTGATCAATGTAAAGTGCTGGCGAGCTAGAAAATGGTTCCACTTCCGTACTGCCTCTATGATGGCTGTGGCTTCTTTCTCAACCGGAGGATAATGTAGCTCGGCACCTTGTAAGGTCCTGGACATAAATGCTACAGGACGACCTTCCTGATTCAGAGAAGCCGAGATCGCCACCTCCGAGGCATCACATTCAACCACGAAAGGGAGATTCTCATCGATGGAGTGAAGAGCCGCTTTCTCCAACTGTTTTTTGAGAAGATTAAAGGCTGCAACAGCCGCTGTTCCCACTGGAAATGATCTAGCATGCAGCAAGGGTTGGATTTTGTCCGAAAAATGAGGAATCCATTTAGCGTAGTATGCAAACAGACCGAGAGCCCGACGTAAAGAAGCCGGATTCTTAGGTGACGGGAGCTCTTGGAGCGGGCGAAGTCTTTCTGGGTCTGGCTTAATGATACCATTGCCTAGGCAGTAGCCAAGGATGTTGATGGTCGGTTGCGACTCAACAGACTTGGATTCTTTCAGGGTCAAATTACGGCGATGGAGGGCATCCCGAAATTTTTGGAGGTTGGCGTCGTGTTCCTGTTGATCGTGACCTGCAATGGTAATGTTATCAAGATAGGGAAAAGTGTCCCTTAGGTTTTCCTGCTTAACCAGGCCATCCATTGCCCGTTGGAAGACAGCCACTCCATTAGTAACCCCGAATGGGAGGCGACGAAATTGGTACAGCCGTCCATTAGCCTCAAAGGCCGTGTACTGCTTATCTGAGACCTTCAAGGGTACCTGATGATAGGCACTTTTTAAATCGTAAGTTGAGAACACTTTGTATTCGGCCAGTTTATTAACCATATCATCAATGCGTGGCAATGGGTAGGCATCCAAGTCGGTATATTGATTGATGGTTTGCAAATAATCGATGCATAGTCGCTGTTTGTGAGATTTTAGAGGGTTCTTGTCAATGACGACTTGAGCCCGCCAGGGCGACGAACATGGTTCGATGATATCCTCTGCTAGAAGTCGAGAGATTTCAGCCGCAATAAAAGATTGGTCTTCCTGATTAAAGCGCTGCGATTTCGTTATTATTGGTTTGCATCGAGGCGGAATACTGGCAAATAATGAGGGTTCATCAAGTGAAGCTGCTGACAATGCACAAAACGGTAATTTAGACGGTATATTAGAAATAGTAAGTCCGGGTTTGGATCCACCAAACTCAATGGTGAGTTTCTTATGCTGTTTTTGGAAGTCCAGCCCTAAGAGGAGATCACTACATAAGTCCTTGAGCACCGAAAGTCGGGTGGAAGGATACATATGACCATGAAGTGTCATATCAACAACACAAAAGCCGGAGATTCTGGTATTAAGTGATGACTGAGCCATCGCAATTGCCTGGTCCGATGGGAAGACATGTAGTTTCAATTTCGCAACAATCTGTTCCTTAATGAAACTATCAGTACTTCCTGAGTCAATTAAGGCATCTAAGGTATGCCCTTTAATTGAAATTTTTGTGGCTGCATGAGACACGTTCTGTGGGCAAGCAGCTGTAATTGGTGTCATTGCACAGAGAGTGGCTAAAACTCTCGGTGTGCTTCTTCGGGAGAGAGCTCGAGAGGAAGCTTGATAGGTCCTAGCTGGAGCATCTTGATAGGCCCTAATTGGGGCAGTTCGGTAGGCCTTAGCTGGATTGGCCCTCGTAGAGGCCCTTGATAGGCAAACTTTAGCAAAGTGTCCTTTTTTTTTGCAATAACTGCAGATTGCATTGCGAGCAGGGCAGGTTTTCCTAGGGTGAAAAGCATCTCCACAAAAGAAGCACTCCTTCCTAGATTGCCAAGAGGCTGCTAAAGTGGGATCATCCTCCGCTTCTTCATCAGAATTATCAGAATTAGATTCCCCCATGATAGGGTTCACCTGAGACCGCTTGAATTGTCTGGTTGCAGCTACAGCAGCAGATCGAGATCTGGGCAGCTGATAGAGGTCTGCATTTCTCTTTGCCAAATCCAGAGAACAAGCTAGGTCAAAAGCTTTTTGTAGCTCAAGTGTTTTACTTTCTAGTAGACGCTGGCCTATAAATGGAGAGGCAATCCCGCAGATGAAAGCATCACGAATCATTTCTTCGCGGTACGGCTCAGCTGAGGCTGCCTGAAAGTTACAATCTATGCTGAGCCTGTGAAGTTCTTGCAGGAATTCGTTAATTGATTCCCCTGGCCCTTGTTGGGCTGTGGCCAGTAGATGTCTAGCATAGACCTCATTTGGGGTCTTGGCATACAGTTTCTTAAGTGCCCGAATCACCTCGTCATAATTATCCCATTCATCAACATATTCGAACACTTTTGGGGTCACATAATTGATAAGTATCCTCAATCTAGCAGGAGCATCCGCTTTACATTCATCCAGAAAATTCTCAAAAGTACGGTACCAATGCTTCCATACCCTGCCAGCTGCTGGTGTATTCGGGTCCAAGTCCAGACAAATAGGTCTAAGGATTCTCTCCATGATGGGTGGTTCCCTGGATCCTTAACTCCGAGTTTGTCCGAAGGTCTAGTATTTGTGAGTGTAAATACTAAGTTACTTAAATTGATGTAAGAAAAAGGAGTCTTACCATCAAGTAACTTTAAAGTAAGCTTTAAGTAACTTATAAACACACTATATACAAGAGAGGTCTTTACCATGCCTCTGGTAGAAGCCTCTTACAATACTGAACAGACCAGTATTTATACCAGTCCAACAGGAAGTGACATATGACAGGAAGTGAGGTATGTACACAGTTCATAGTTCATAGTTCACAGTAAGTGATGACATAGCTTCCCGGAAGTTATTATTATTATCACAAACCCCTTACATTTCTCACTGAAATATATCTTTGTTGAGAGTCATGAAATATCTCTTTAAATGTCTGCCGTTGTTTTTCTACCGTCTTACCTTTTAATCTATTTTCCCAGTCCACTTTAACCAACTCTCTCCTCATACCTTTGTAATTGCCTTTATTTAAGTTTAATACTCTAGTTTCAGACCCAATTTTCTCACCTTCAAACTGAATGTGGAATTCTATCATGTAATGATAACACTTCCCTAGAGGATCCTTTACTATGAGATCATTAATTAATCCTGTTTCATTACACATTACCAGATCTAAAATAGCCTGTTCCCTGGTCGATTCCGCAATGTATTGTTCCAAGAAACTGTCCCGAATACACTCTATGAACTCATCCTCAAGGCTGCTTTTGCCAATTTGATTTGTCCAATCTATATGAAGATTAAAATCGTCCACAATTATTGAAGTACCTTTCTTACATTATGTCTTGATTTATACCCTGTCCTATAGTGTAGCTACTGATAGGGGGCCTATAGACTACCCACACCAGTGACTTCTTTCTCTTACTATTTCTTACCTCTGCCCAAACTGATTCTACATCTGGAACTTCCAAGCCAAGATCATTTCTCACTATTGTACTGATCTCATCCTTTATTAACAGAGCAACCCCACCTCCTTTTCCTTTCTGTCTATCCTTCCAAAATGTCAAATACCCCTGAATATTCAGTTCCCAGCCTTGATCACATTGGAACCACGTCTCTGTGATGGCTATCAGATCATACCTATTTATTTCTATTTGTGCCGTCAATTCATCTATCTTGTTACGAATGCTGCATGCATTCAGATAAAGAGCCTTTAATTTTGTCTTTTTATCATTTTTCCCTATTCTGACCTTATTTGCTGGTGCACTCTTATGTTTGTACTCTCTGTCCCTTCCTGTCACACTCTGGTTTTCATTGCCCATATCGCTACCCTGCACTATTGCCCTGTCCTTTCTCTTTAACTTTCTAAATTTCCCCTCACTTGAACCCTCCCCCCCATTATTTAGGTTAAAGCCCTATCTACAGCCCTAGTTATTCATTTCACCAGGACACTGGTCCCAGTATGTTTCAAGTGAAGGCCGTCCCAACGGAACAGCTCCCTCTTTCCCCAGTACTGGTGCCAGTGCCCCATGAATCGAAACCCATTTCTTAATTATTGTTTATTTGAAAAATAAAACATGTAAATGTAAAGCAATACGTAACAACCATGTTGGCTGTTGGAAATCAAATTTATTTCTTTGTAAAATGTAATGTATCAACATTTCCTACTCCCTCCCTCACATGCCCTGGTCAACCCCTTTCCTGAAATTCAATATATCAAATAACATACATATCAAATAACATATTATATTAAAGTATTTTACATTACATTCACAATTTAAATTTCAAAGGACCAACTGTAAGTATTTCTGTTATTACTGGCTGCATTGTACTGGTAATGTAACAGTTACTTGTTTAAATGAAAAGCTAATGGCCCAGAATTTTCAGTAATGCCGCCCGTTATTAGTTAAACTTGCCCTTGTCCATTTATTCTCCATGATAGTTTGCGTTGCAAGTTGCTGGAAGTGCGAGATGGAAATAGCACGGTGCCCTCTACAGGGCATCTGGGACTTGAGTGAACAGGGCACGAAACTGTGTGTATCCTTAACCAAGCAGATTGAAGGATTGTGAAATTAACAGCGCAGGGACTGAACAAGGAAGTGTAAATTGGAACGGTGAAGTCAATGTCAAATCAGGTACAGAAAGAGAAATAAAGAGCAGAAAGAAAGATTGAATTAAGAGAGAGAAAAAAGAGACAAAAAAAGTTTAAAAAAAATTATTTTCACTTTTTTTAAATCTCTAACAACAATTAAAACCTGAAGAAATGAGACTCCACACTTGTAATAGTTCATTTTCAGTGCCAGAGAGGTTTTTTGGCAGTAATTAACATTTAGCACATCATTAAGAGGGTACTTATACTTGAAATAACTTGGCTTAATTTTCTGTGGTGAGTTTACTTCATATTTACCATGCAAGTACAGGAACTTCACGCCGCTCAATACATTTGAATCGGGAGCCAGACAGTGAGGTGCCACTTTTGCGAAGCTAATGGTGGAGCGCACATCTCTGGCAGCAACTTTTTGATTTCCGTGTTTAATCGCACATCTGCCTTCGCCTGAGGTTGCTGTGGCATTTGTGCATAAATAATGCCGTGTGTTATTAGCCTCGCCATTATCTTGATAGCAAATTTTGGCCCTTTATGTTTTGGAGAACTCATTGGACAGTTTTGTCCATGGTTGAGCTGGTTTACTGTCCTACATATTGAGATTCATCGGTCAGCATTTACATTAAACATAGAATTTATATTTCTTGAAACTATCTTTGTGTGTACATGATGTGAACTCAATTTGATTAATCATATTTATGAAATTAGTCTCCCTCTATAGGGATACAGCCGCTGGAGTGTTGGGGGTGGGGGGGGGGGCGGGTGGTGGGGGAAGTCATTCTTTTAATTTATGCAGAGAATCTGTAGTAAATCATTTGATGTTCTCCATTGCACTGATTGCTGCCTCCGGAATATTGCTGAAAGCAAAGATACTCTGGATCCCATGAGTCACAGTTCAGTCTCTGCAGTGTAAATAATGCTCCTTCTCAGTATTGCAGTTTGGTTTTTTTTACTTCTGAAACAATGGAGATTTATGACCTACTCAAATCTGTAACATAAATTTTACAGGTTAATGCACTCAATATGCTCTCAAATTCTTAACCAGAAGCACAATAAGACTGAGCCAGATGTAGCTGAGAACCACTTAAGTCCTATAATCTAAAGAGAGCTAACATGGTTCAGGGTGACATCTGGCTTGTGAAGCCCGGCACTGCACAATTCATGGAAACAAATATAATGGGCCAGTAATTCCGGGCCCAACGCGTGAGTACGGACGGGGTACTCACGCGTGGGCCCGTTGGATGTGCCGAATTTCAGCATACACAGTGCATGCGCAGGAAACCGGCATTTCCTCCAAGGGGTTCAGAGGTCCAACGCGTGCGCGCAGGACTCTGCGTGCACGCGTTGAACTTCCTTCTTTTTGACAGGTTTGCCCGTGTGTAAGGGCCTGAACTTTTTAGAAATGTAAAAAGGAGACGTAAGGACTTGATTCTTTAAGGTAAGTGGTCTATTATTTAAAATTATAACATTTTTTCCACAGCATTATTGTTTTTAAGGACTTTACAGTAAGGTAAGTTTATTTTTAGACCCGATTTCTTAAAAACTTATTTTTTTCAAAAATTTGATTAATTGTTTAAAATAGTTTTTTAAAGTTATTTATAGTTCATTTAATTAGTGGGATGTTTTTTAAAATGTTATTTAAAGTTTAAGTAGTGTTTTGGGCGCCCGTAGTTTTCATGAGTTTGACAGTTCTTACTATCAAACTCATGAATGAAGTTTCCCCTCCCCTGATTGGCTGCCCAGTGCTTACCTGATCCCAGCCGGCACATCGCACTAACTACGCCGCTGGATCAGGCAAGCACAGCGCGCCGACAGCTGAACCGAGCCAGTGACAGGAATTCCAAGCAGTCCCAGGCTTCAGCTGTCAGCACGCCGGGTAAGTGCACATCAGGGGCTTGCATGCGCGGCAAGCCCCAGATCCTAATTTCTGGGCCAATGTAAATGTTGCCTGACAATGCAATATAAAACAATGTTCCTGGAAAAATAAATAACGATTCGAAAATGCAACCAGAATTAACTACTCTAAACACTTTACAAGATCATACACAATATTTTATAATTATTTTTATCCTATTTTTGCCAGAGCGTCACACCATCAGCTTGAACTGGGCCATCAATAATAGTGACCTGCTACTTGCCTTACAAGCAACTGCTCAACAAAAAATGAGAAAAAAATTCTTTGTTGCAATATACTTTGTGACCCCAAAATTTCATGTGGTGAGATGTGTTAGATTAGCGCCAATGAGTCCAGAGTTACACTGCCAACACTCTGCAGAACTGAATCCACCAAAATATACTGGGCCAGCTCACTTGCATATCCATCGGAGAATCTCCAGCGTAAAACCTGTGTAAAACAGGAGTAATGTGCTGGGCTTGCTTGGAAACTAGAGCGCAGCTTTTAAAAAGCCAGGTCTGGTTGAAGATTGCAGCAGCAGGCTGGGGGCACAGCAGGTAACTAGGTAAGTGTTTGGATCACTGAGTTCACTGTCAGGTAGCTACGCTGGATTGCTAATGTGTGTTTTTGTGCCACTTTTTAAGAATGTCTACTACTGGAGCATCTAGCACAGACAGCAGTGAAAAAAGGACAAGGGCAACGCAAGGAAGAACAGAAGAAAAGCTCATGGTCTCAGTGAGACTGACCTCCGAGCCCTCCTCAAGTAGATAGAACAGAGGATGGACAGACTGCTGGGTCTGCACGGGAGGTAACGTCAAAAAAATGATCCTTTTGTAGCACACGAGCAGCCAACCACCTCTTGCGATATTGGTGTTGTGTTTGCAAAGGTAATCCAGAGACCGTCAGCAGAGTTCAGTTCATGTTGCTTTTATAATGGCTGCCACACACACACACTTCCAGGCATAAGCAATCGAATACCTATATCCAATGCAGACACAATACAATGATAACAGCACTATCAAACTCCGTGTGCTCAGGCCAAGGCAATCGAGTACCTATCACCAATGTCAGACATAACATTTCCTCCCCCCTCACAGAACTTCAAACATGAAATGTAGTGACAAAGTCCTGTAGGTGGCCAGGGCGAGAACGTGTACGGACAGGCCGAGGTGTGGACTGGTGAAGAGCAGGCCAAAGTGGGGACTGCTGAGGAGCAGGCTGAGGCACAACATCTGCTTGGGGGTTGGCTGGCTGAGTCACATGTGCATCCCGCCACTCTGGGGGTAAGGCTTGGGGCTGAGGTCCATATAATCCTGCATCAGGGGGTGCTGGCACCTTCCAAAGGCGGCTGGCATGCCACGAGAGCCGTCAGTGAGGCAGAAAGTGGCTGGTCCAAGTTGGCGGCTGATTTGGAGAGGGGAGGACCAGAATGACGCCATCTTATTATTGCGGTGAGGCCTGCGGACTCTGACCCAATCGGAGACTGAGATGTTGGGCGCCTTGGCCCTCTTCGACTGGTCGAAGCGGAGTTTCATCTTCTCCTGCTGTCTAGCGACTGTGGCTTGAGCCGGTGGAGCAGGGCTCTGAGCTAGCGAGAGGCAGAGCCTGCCAAGGGGCAGCATGAGCTCACGGCCTAGCATGAGGGATGCGGGTGAGACCCCTGTAGTGGAATGCTGGGAGGCTCTGTAGTGCAGCAGTGTGTGGAGAAGGGCCTTGTCAATCGCACACCCCTGGGATAGGTGTGCTCTGAGGCCATTTTTCAGTGTCTGGTTAAAATGCTCCACCCCCCCCCCCCATTTGACTCGGGGTGGTAGTACGCTGTGCGAATGTGACGGATGCCCTTGCTCTCAAGGTAAGAGGAGGGTTCCGAAGAGACCATTTGGGGGCCATTGTCTGTGGTGATGGCCTTTGGATGCCCCAGCAGGAGAGGAGGGACTCAAGGATATCAATGATGACCCGAGAGGTGACAGAGCCCACGGCAGTGACCTCTGGCCATTTTGAGTGCAGGTCATAGGTCACCACTAGGAACCGTTGATGGTGGGGGACACCATGGATCTCCCCGCAGACGTCCAGCTGCAGGTGCTCCCAGGGCTGAGAGGGCCAGGCAAGGGGTTGCAGGGGTGGAGGAGCTTGGTGGCCAGTCTTGCCACTTACAAGGCAGGCTGTACAGTCCTTGACCAGGGCCTCGATTTCCCTGTCGATACCCGGCCACCATACTAGGTCTCGGCATCGTTGCTTGAGCTTCACTATGCCCAAGTGGCCCTCATGCGCCATGGATAAAACACGCGCACGAAGGGCACTTGGGACCACAGTGCAGAGCCCACGTGCAACACAGGAGTCATTCCAGCAGGAGAGCTCCTCTTTAACTCTGGAGTAGGCAGACAGTTCCTCAGGCACCTTGCGAGGCCAGCCATCTCTGATGAAGGTGCACAGCTGGGAGAGGGCCGGATCCTGTTCAGAGGCCTCTTTGAGCTCCTGGAGAGAGACTGTGGTTTGGAGAGGCGTGTGCAGCATCTGAACGATATCCTGTTCCACATGTTCAGACCCGACGAGTGGGGCTGGGGCAGAGACAGTGCGGGAGAGCAGACCTGCAACAACATTGTCATGTCCTGGTGTGAACTGGAGACTGAAATTGTATTGGCGGAGGCAGTCAGACCAGCGGTGTAGACGCAGTGGTCTGTGGCCCGTGCCGGATGTCGACAGCAGGGCAGTGAGAGCCTGGTGATCGGTTCGCAGGGTGAAGACACGGCCATACGTGTACAGGTGCCACCGCTCACATGCCCAGACGCACGCCAACACCTCACGCTCGCCTACTGAGTACTTCTGTTCGGTGGGGCTAAGGGCTCGGGAGGCAAAGGCGATTGGTTTCTCCACTCCATTCTGTATCTGCGATAACACCGCCCCCACAGCTGCAGCGGACGCGTCGCAGGTGACGAGGGTGGGGCTGGCGATGTCAAAGTGAGCCAACACTGGAGGCGACGTGAGCTGCGATTTGAGGAGGCGAACAGCTTCCGTACAGGCTTGTGACCACACCCAGGGCTCATCCTTTCGCAGGAGCTGGTGCAGTGGGGCTGTGGTGGCTGAGTACTGGGGCAAAAACTTCAGGTAATACCCAGTCATGCCAAGGAAGGAGGCAACCTGTGCTGCAGAGCTGGGTTCTGGGATGCTGTGAATGGCATCCACGTTTGACTGGTGTGGGGATATACCGTCAGCCGACAACCGAAACCCCACAAATTCGATCTCTGAAACAGCAAAGACACACTTTTCGGCATTCAGTGTGAGCTTGTGTTTTGCTCGAGCTGTGAAAACTCTGTGAAGGCGTTCGTCGTGAGTGGAGGTCGAGGGCCCATGCACGACGATGTCATCCAGGTAGATGGCCACCCGAGGAATGCCCGCGAGTAGAGAGGACATCACCTTTTGGAAGCAGCTGGGTGCAGAGCTAAGTCCAAATGGCATCCTGGTGTACCGAAAGGCGCCAGCATGTGTCACAAAAGCAGTGAGATCCCTGCTGCTGGGGTGGAGGGGAACCTGTAGATAGCCCTGTCGAAGGTCCAGTTTTGAGAACAGGATGGAACCATAGAACTGCGCTGTGAGTTCCTCTGACGTGGGCAATGGATACTTGTCAGGGATTACGGCCTTATTCACTGCTCGAAGATCGACACAGACGCGTAGACCACCTGACTTTTTCATTGCGACCACCAGGTTGGAGACCCATGGGGAGGCATCAACTGGTTCGATGATGCCGGCTTCCAGTAGCTGCTTTAGTTCAGCTGTGACCCCGTCACGGAGAGCAAGCAGGATGCGGCGCAGTGGCTGAATGACAGGGGTAACGGTGGAGTTAACCATGGGCTGGTGGGTGAAGGCAGTCAGGCAGCCCAAACCCTCGAAGAGTGCTGGCCATGTTTGGCGCCACGGTGAGGCGACGTGCAGAATCGCATACCCACCGGTGTCCAAGAGAGAAAAACCCAGGTCAGTGAAAAGATCCAGTCCCATCAGGTTAGCTCCTTGGCGTGCCACATGAAAACAAAAATCTGGCAAAACTTTTGTTCCATAGCGTACAGTGAGGTTGACTGAGCCCACTAGTCCAATTTTCGAATTACCATACCCGCAAAGGGTAGTGGAGGGCGCAGAGAGTGGCAGGGAGCTGAAAAAGCGTTTGAATGTGTCCACATTCAGCAGTGAGACGCTGGCACCGGCATCCAACAACAGCGGGATGCACACATCATTCAGGTTAATTGTGCATGACTTGAAAGCCACTACTGGCCCAGAGCTCACGTTGTGAATTATAGTGTTTGAGGACTGAGAGTGTTCATTTGTAGCAACCGGGGCAGAGCGGCAGACATTGGCAAAGTGATTTTGTTTTCCCCAATTGCGACAGGCTTGGCCGCACGTGGGGCAATTCTGCGCTCTGGTAGCATGTGAACGAGATCCGCAGTTTCCACACTGTTGCCGCGGTAGCGCGCGTTGCTACCGTTGTGCGAGCATTACCGTGTCAGAGCTGTCGGGGCCGAGGGCGCTGTCACTGGGTGTGTGTGCTAGTTTCGCTGCACATTCGGCTGCAGACTCCACTTGAAAGGCAATGTTGACTGCCTGTGACAACGACAGATCGTCGGACTCAAGTAACAGTCTTTCACGCACTCTCACGTTGTTTGTGTGCTCTATTAGTTGATCACGCACCATCTCATCTTGTAGTGCACCGAACTTGCACAAGCTAGCTAACCCCCTCAAATTTGCCACGTATTGATGCACCGACTCGCCGAGGAGTTGGTGACGCTGTCTAAAAATGAATCGCCGCAGGAGGGCACTGTGATAATAATAATAACTTCCGGGAAGTTATGTCATCACTTCCTGTGAACTGTGAACTATGAACTATGAACTGTGTACATACCTCACTTCCTGTCATGTCACTTCCTGTTGGACTGGTATAAATACTGGTCTGTTCAGTATTGTAAGAGGCTTCTACCAGAGGCATGGTAAAGACCTCTCTTGTATATAGTGTGTTTATAAGTTACTTAAAGCTTACTTTAAAGTTACTTGATGGTAAGACTCCTTTTTCTTACATCAATTTAAGTAACTTAGTATTTACACTCTCAAATACTAGACCTTCGGACAAACTCGGAGTTAAGGATCCAGGGAACCACCCATCATGGAGAGAATCCTTAGACCTATTCGTCTGGACTTGGACCCGAATACACCAGCAGCTGGCAGGGTATGGAAGCATTGGTACCGTACTTTTGAGAATTTTCTGGATGAATGTGAAGCGGATGCTCCTGCTAGATTGAGGATACTTATCAATTATGTGACCCCAAAAGTGTTCGAATATGTTGATGAATGGGATAATTACGATGAGGTGATTCGGGCACTTAAGAAACTGTATGCCAAGACCCCAAATGAGGTCTATGCTAGACATCTACTGGCCACAGCCCAACAAGGGCCAGGGGAATCAATTGACGAATTCCTGCAAGAACTTCGCAGGCTCAGCATAGATTGTAACTTTCAGGCAGCCTCAGCTGAGCTGTACCGCAATGAAATGATTCGTGATGCTTTCATCTGCGGGATTGCCTCTCCATTTATACGCCAGCGTCTACTAGAAAGTAAAACACTTGAGCTACAAAAAGCTTTTGACCTAGCTTGTTCTCTGGATTTGGCAAAGAGAAATGCAGACCTCTATCAGCTGCCCAGATCTCGATCTGCTGCTGTAGCTGCAACCAGACAATTCAAGCGGTCTCAGGTGAACCCTATCATGGGGGAATCTAATTCTGATAATTCTGATGAAGAAGCGGAGGATGACCCCACTTTAGCAGCCTCTTGGCAATCTAGGAAGGAGTGCTTCTTTTGTGGAGATGCTTTTCACCCTAGGAAAACCTGCCCTGCTCGCAATGCAATCTGCAGTTATTGCAAAAAAAAAGGACACTTTGCTAAAGTTTGCCTATCAAGGGCCTCTACGAGGGCCAATCCAGCTAAGGCCTACCGAACTGCCCCAATTAGGGCCTATCAAGATGCTCCAGCTAGGACCTATCAAGCTTCCTCTCGAGCTCTCTCCCGAAGAAGCACACCAAGAGTTTTAGCCACTCTCTGTGCAACGACACCAATTACAGCTGCTTGCCCACAGAACCTGTCTCATGCAGCCACAAAAATTTCAATTAAAGGGCATACCTTAGATGCCTTAATTGACTCAGGAAGTACTGATAGTTTCATTAAGGAACAGATTGTTGCGAAATTGAAACTACATGTCTTCCCATCGGACCAGGCAATTGCGATGGCTCAGTCATCACTTAATACCAGAATCTCCGGCTTTTGTGTTATTGATATGACACTTCATGGTCATATGTATCCCTCCACCCGACTTTCGGTGCTCAAGGACTTATGTAGTGATCTCCTCTTAGGGCTGGACTTCCAAAAACAGCATAAGAAACTCACCATTGAGTTTGGTGGATCCAAACCCGGACTTACTATTTCTAATATACCGTCTAAATTACCGTTTTGTGCATTGTCAGCAGCTTCACTTGATGAACCCTCATTATTTGCCAGTATTCCGCCTCAATGCAAACCAATAATAACGAAATCGCGGCGCTTTAATCAGGAAGACCAATCTTTTATTGCGGCTGAAATCTCTCGACTTCTAGCAGAGGATATCATCGAACCATGTTCGTCGCCCTGGCGGGCTCAAGTCGTCATTGACAAAAACCCTCTAAAACCTCACAAACAGCGACTATGCATCGATTATTCGCAAACCATCAATCAATATACTGACTTGGACGCCTACCCATTGCCACGCATTGATGATATGGTTAATAAACTGGCCGAATACAAAGTGTTCTCAACTTACGATTTAAAAAGTGCCTATCATCAGGTACCCTTGAAGGTCTCAGATAAGCAGTACACGGCCTTTGAGGCTAATGGACGGCTGTACCAATTTCGTCACCTCCCATTCGGGGTTACTAATGGAGTGGCTGTCTTCCAACGGGCAATGGATGGCCTGGTTAAGCAGGAAAACCTAAGGGACACTTTTCCCTATCTTGATAACATTACCATTGCAGGTCACGATCAACAGGAACACGACGCCAACCTCCAAAAATTTCGGGATGCCCTCCATCACCGTAATTTGACCCTGAATGAATCCAAATCTGTTGAGTCGCAACCGACCATCAACATCCTTGGCTACTGCGTAGGCAATGGTATCATTAAGCCAGACCCAGAAAGACTTCGCCCGCTCCAAGAGCTCCCGTCACCTAAGAATCCGGCTTCTTTACGTCGGGCTCTCGGTCTGTTTGCATACTACGCTAAATGGATTCCTCATTTTTCGGACAAAATCCAACCCTTGCTGCATGCTAGATCATTTCCACTGGGAACAGCGGCTGTTGCAGCCTTTAATCTTCTCAAAAAACAGTTGGAGAAAGCGGCTCTTCACTCCATCGATGAGAATCTCCCTTTCGTGGTTGAATGTGATGCCTCGGAGGTGGCGATCTCGGCTACTCTGAATCAGGAAGGTCGTCCTGTAGCATTTATGTCCAGGACTTTACAAGGTGCCGAGCTACATTATCCTCCGGTTGAGAAAGAAGCCACAGCCATCATAGAGGCAGTACGGAAGTGGAACCATTTTCTAGCTCGCCAGCACTTTACATTGATCACGGACCAACGATCAGTCGCCTTCATGCTCAATAATCGAAAACGAACCAAAATCAAGAATAATAAAATACAACTTTGGAGGATGGAACTGGCCTCTTTTGGTTATACCATTCTCTATCGGCCTGGCAAGGAGAATGTGGCCCCGGACACCCTCACACGGGCATTCTGCTCCACTATGTCTTCCTCTACTCTCATGGATGTCCACAATGGATTGTTTCATCCTGGCGTTACGCGCATGCTACATTTCGTACGATCACGGAATCTCCCTTTTTCCACTGGAGATGTAAAGAAAATATGCTCAGAATGCTGGCTTTGTGAGGAATTAAAACCTCAGTTCTTCCGCCCCTCAGATGGTATACTCATACATGCAACCCAACCGATGCAATGACTTAGCATCGATTTTAAGGGCCCAGTGCCCTCTTCAACTCGGAACACATATTTGCTCACCATGATCGACGAATATTCATGTTTTCCGTTTGCCTTCCCCTGCTCCAATATGCTGGCGTCCACAGTAATCTGCTGCCTTCAGCAGGTATTTTCTCTCTGTGGCATGCCGGCTTATATTCACTCCGATCGGGGTCCATCCTTTATGTCAAGGGAACTCAAGGACTACCTCTCAGAACGGGGAATTGCTCCAAGCAAAACAACACCATACCATCCCATCGGAAATGGGCAGGTAGAGAGGTATAACGGTATCATCTGGAATTCCGTACGTTTCGCTTTAAGATCTCGGGGCCTACCAGACCAGCAATGGGAAACAGTGCTTCCGGATGCATTGCACTCTATACGGTCCCTGCTTTCTACAGCCACAAATACTACACCTCATGAGCGGTTCTTTGGATTCCAGCGTCGCTCATCTCATGGGACATCACTCCCGTCATGGCTAACTACTCCTGGACCTGTATTACTCCGAAGATACGTTCGGACATCTAATAATGACCCTCTCGTAGACGAGGTCGAACTAACCGATGCCAACCCCACCTATGCAAACATACGATATTCCGACGGCCGAGAATCTACCGTATCATTACGGGATCTGGCTCCCTGCCCACCAGGACCTAGTGGGACATCGGGTGATGGCATTTCACCAGGAAACTCTTGGGACCTATCGGGTACCCCTCTCCAGGATCCTGATCGGACACCAACTAGCTTGGTGGCGGTAGAACCCCGTACTCAAGGTTGCGACCCTCCCAGTACCGCGCATGAAAGTACTGATCCGCCACAGACCAGCTCTGCACCTCCCTCTGAACAGAGGCAGTCCGACTTTGAACCTATTGGGGCTCGTACTCGAAGCCATGATCTCCCCGACCCTTCACAGGGCAATCCAGGCCACACAGACTCTGACCAATGGCCAACCGCATGTAAGCGGACCAGCGACCCTCTACGGCGGGAATCCAAACGGGTGCGACTCTTCCTTGTTCGGCGGCTGCGGACCAAAAGGTAGACCACAGCCTCCTAATCCTGCAGGAGGGAAGAATGTGATAATAATAATAACTTCCGGGAAGTTATGTCATCACTTCCTGTGAACTGTGAACTATGAACTATGAACTGTGTACATACCTCACTTCCTGTCATGTCACTTCCTGTTGGACTGGTATAAATACTGGTCTGTTCAGTATTGTAAGAGGCTTCTACCAGAGGCATGGTAAAGACCTCTCTTGTATATAGTGTATTTATAAGTTACTTAAAGCTTACTTTAAAGTTACTTGATGGTAAGACTCCTTTTTCTTACATCAGGCACTTTGTGGGGCAGAGAAGTGTGTGCTTAACAGAGCCACAGCCTCATCATATGTTTGGATTGAGTCTGATGTGCATAATGTCCCAAGAACACGCTAGCCCTCCGCTCCCAAACAATGGGATAACAGTGCCTTTTTCCGAGCCGTACTCACAGTTTCTAGTCCAAGAGCAATGAGGTAGGTTTCAAAGGACTGTAACCAGCGAACCCATGGGATCGGGGGCTCACCTGGTAGTGCAAGGAAGGGAGGAGGTGGTGGAAGAGAGATTTCAGCCATCCTTGTCGCCAAATGTTGCGTTTGCAAAGATAATCCAGAGACCGTCAGCAGAGTTCAGTTCATGTTGCTTTTATAATGGCTGCCACACATACACACTTCCAGGCACAAGCAATCGAATATCTATACCCAATACAATGATAACAGCACTATCAAACTCCATGTGCTCAGGCCAAGGCAATCGAGTACCTATCACCAATGTCAGACATAACAATTGGCCCTCAGGTTGCAACAGGGGGTAGCTCTAAAATAGGAGAAAGAAAGGTATGTTTAAACATCCTGGGGAAGTGCGGTGTCAGGAAAGAATAGGTTGGCTTCTGTTTACTTTGGCATTTGTTGTCTTAAAGGAGAATGTGCACTTAATTTTTGCTCTATTTTCCAAGGAAGTTAGAGCCATACAGGGCAAGGCCGAGAGCGGAGCGAGAGACAAGGGCGAGGCTGAGAGCAGAGCAGGAGAAAAGGGTGGTCTGTGAGTCTATGAGCGGCACGGGAGAAAGATTGCAAAGTGATGTCACAGCACAAGGGTGGGGGGCGGGGCGTGGGGGTAAGTTATAGATAAATATTTAATTTCATCTACCTATAACTTAAACGAGATCAAGTAATTAGTTAAAAAACTAAAAAAATATAAGCTAAGTTGATTAAATACATAAACATTAATTAATTAAATAAATAAAATAAAGTTAGATAGGGATGGCAGTGCATGTGGTGTGCCGCAACTGCAGCATGTGGCAGTTTGTGGAGAGCATCATGATCCCGGACAACCACATTTGCAGTAAGTGTCTGCATCTCAAGGAACTTCAGCTCAGAGTTGTTGAGCTACAGTCTGAGGTACAGACATTGCAGGGCATCAGGGAGGGGAGAGTTATCTGGACACTTTGATCCAGGAGGCAGTCACACCCCTTAGGTTAGGTAGTGGTACAGGTCTGGTTAGTGGTCAATGACAGGAGGGTGTGACTGCAACTCAGGCAGGTAAGGGGACCCCAGGTGCAGTGCTGGAGGAGCCTCGGCCTTTGCCCTTATCCAACAGGTACGAGGTTCTTGCTGCCTGTGGATGAGCAAGCTAACCACGGCACCATGGTACATGAGGCCATTCAAGTGAGGGGGAGTGTAAAGGAATGTTGTAGTTGTAGTCAGGGGGAAAAATACTTTTCGCTGCAGCAGCGACCAGGAGTTCCGAAGATTGTGTTGACTGCCCGGTGCCAGGGTTAAGGATCTCTCCTCGCAGCTGGAGAAGAACTTGGAGAGGGAGGGGGAGGATCCAGTTGTCGTGGTCTACATAGGAAGCAACGACATAGGTAGAACTAGGAATGAGGTTCTGCTGAGCGAGTTTGAGGAGCTAGGGTCCAAATTAAAATACAGAACCTTTGGATTGTTACCTGAGCCATGCACAAATTGGCATAGAAGATAGGAAACATAGAAGATAGGAGCAGGAATAGGCCATTCGGCCCCTCGAGCCTGCTCCGCCATTCAATGAGATCATGGCTGATCATCCTAACTCAGTACTCTGTCCCTGCTTTCTCCCCATATCCCTTGATCCCTTTAGCCTCAAGAAATATATCCAACTCCTTCTTGAATACATTTAATGAATTGGCCTCAACTGCCCTGTGTGGCAGAGAATTCCACAGGTTCACCACTCTCTCGGTGAAGAAATTCCTTCTCATCTCAGTCCTAAATGGGTTAGCCCTTATCCTTAGACTGTGACCCCTGGTTCTGGACTTCCCTGCCACCGGGAACGTCCTTCCAGCATCTAGTCTGTCTAGTCCTGTTAGAATTTTATAAGTTTCAATGAGATCCCCTCTCATTCTTCTAAACTCTAGTGAATATAAGCCTAATCGACCCAATCCCTCCTCATACGTCATTCCTGCCATCCCAGGTATCAGTCTGGTGAACCTTTGCTGCACTCCCTCCATGGCAAGAACATCCTTCCTCAGATAAGGTGACCAAAACTGCACATAATACTCAAGGTGTGGTCTCACCAAGGCCCTGTACAACTACAGCAAGACATCCTTGCTCCTGTACTCGAATCCTCTCGCTGTGAAGGCCATTTGCCTTCTTAACCGCCTGCTGCACCTGCATGCTTACCTTCAGCGACTGGTGCACAAGGACACCCAGGTCTCGTTACACTTCCCCTTTTCCCAATCTATTGCCGTTCAGATAATAATCTGTCTTCCTGTTTTTGCCACCGAAGTGGATAACCTCGCATTTATCCACATTATACTGCATTTGCCATGCATCTGCCCAATCACCCAACCTGTCCAAATCGTACTGGAGTTTCTCTGTATCCTCCTCACAGCGCACACGCCCACCCAGTTTTGTGTTGTCTGCAAATGTGGAGATATTACATCTAGTTCCCTTATCTAGATCATTCATATATATTGTGAATAGCTGGGGTCCTAGCACCTATCCCTGTGGTACCCCACTAGTCTCTGCCTGCCACTCGGAAAAAGACCCGTTTATTCCAACACTTTGCTTCCTGTCTGCCAACCAGGTCTCTATCCAACACAGTACCTTACCCCCAATCCCATATGCTTTAACTTTACACGCTAATCTCTTATGTGGGACCTTATCAAAAGCCTTCTGGAAGTCCAAATACACCACATCCACTGGTTCTCCCTTATCTATTCTACCAGTTACATCCTCAAAAAATTCCAGTAGATTAGTCAAGCATGATTTACCTTTTGTAAATCCATGTTGACTTTGTCCGACCCTGTAACTGTTTTCCAAGTCCCCTGCTATTACATCTTTTACAATGGACTCTAGCATTTTCCCCACTACCGATGTCTGTTTTTTCTCTACCACCCTTTTTAAATAGTGGGGTTACATTAGCTATCCACCAATCCATGGGAACTGTTCCAGAGTCTATAGACTTTTGGAAGATGACCAGCAATGCATCTACTATTTCTAGGGCCACTTCCTTAAGTACCCTAGGATGTAGATTATCAGGCCCTGGGGATTTATCGGCCTTCAATCCCATCAATTTCCCTAACACCATTTCCCTACAAATACTGATTTCATTCAATTCCTCCCTCTCATTAGATTCCCTGACATCTCTGGGAGGTTATTTGTGTCCTCCTTTGTGAAGACAGAACCAAAATATGTATTTAATTGGTCTGCCATTTCTTTGTTCCCCATTATAAATTCCCCTGATTCTGACTGCAAGGGACGTACGCTTGACTTCACCAATCTTTTTCTCTTCACATATCTATAGAAGCTTTTACAGTCAGTTTTTATGTTCCCTGCAAGCTTACTCTCATAAACTATTTTTGCCCTCTTAATTAATCCCTTTGTCCTCCTTTGCTGAATCCTAAACTGCTCCCAAACCTCAGGTTTACTGCTTTTTCTGACCAAATTATATGTCCTCTCCTTGAATCTTATACTGTCCCTAATTTCCCTTGTTAGCCATGGTTGAGTCACCTTTTTTGTTTTATTTTTATGCCAAACAGGGATGAACAAATTCTGCAGTTCATCCATGCGATCAAAGAGACAAACAGATTAGAAGGTTAAATGCGTGGCTGAAAGAGTGGTGTGAGAGGCAAGGGTATCGATTCATAGGGCACTTGCACCAGTTCTGGGGAAAGAGGGAGCTGTTCCGTTGGGACCAGCAGCATCTAAACTGGGCTGGGACCAGCGTCCTAGCGAACTGAATAACTAGGGCGGTAGATAGGGCTTTAAACTAATGAAGGGGGAGCAGTGAGAGGATTCAGGAAAGGGTAAATTCAAAAGCAGTAAGAGAAAAGTCAAGGCTGTAGAGCAAAGTAGCGATTTGGGTAAAAATAAGCATAGTGGGTCAGGAAGTGAGAGAAAGCTAAAAATTCAGGGGCTTAATGTTACTCATTACTGGCAAAAAGTAGTGTAAAGAGGGCAGCAGCTGCTCTTTCGCCAGCTGGTGGCAGGTCCGGTGGCGTCTTCCATTTTTCCAGGCCCAGCAGCACTGCCAGTAACAGCAATGGCCCTGCAGATTTAATGGAGGGAGAGGTGGCGTCTGCACGCTGACTTAACATCGGCTCGGCGAACTTGGACCTTGCACTGAGTTCCGCGCTGGGCCCTAAGCTCGCCACGTAAACCTAGCATGCAGCAGACTGACAGAGGCACTGTCGGCACCTCTTAAAGGATCACACACATCTTTCAGGTAAATTTGCATTTTAGCTTTTGGACTGGATTTTTTTGATTTTATTGAGGTAGTGGCTTGCTGCAATACATGTTAAAAGTTTTTTAAGTGTGTAGGGAGTGCTGCTGGATGCTTGCTGAAGGGGTAATTACTAGTCCTAGCCCCTTTAGGGCTACCCCGTATCAAGCGTATTCCTCAGACGTTCACGTTCAACTAAAGTTTGAGATAGCCGAATCCTAAAGACACTTAATTGGGTCTAAAGGTCCGGACTATCTCTCCCTAAAGGAAAGGAACAACCTGAAAATAGAAACATAGAAACATAGAAACATGGAAGATAGGAGCAGGAGTAGGCCATTCGGCCCCTCGAGCCTGCTCCGCCATTCAATGCAATCATGGCTGATCATCCAAATTCAGTACCCTGTCCCTGCTTTCTCCCCATATCCCTTGATCCCTTTAGCCTTAAGAAATATATCCAACTCCTTCTTGAATATATTTAATGTATTGGCCTCTACTGCCTTCTGTGGTAGAGAATTCCACAGGCTCACCACTCTCTGGGTGAAGAAATTCTTCCTCATTTCTGTCCTAAATGGCCTACCCCTTATCCTTAGACTGTGACCCCTGGTTCTGGACTCCCCGGCCATCGGGAACATCCTTCCTGCATCTAGTCTGTCCAGTCCTGTCAGAATTTTATAAGTTTCAATGAGATCCTCTCTCATTCTTCTAAACTCCAGCGAGTACAAGCCCAATCGACCCAATCTCTCCTCATACGTCATTCCTGCCATCCCAGGTATCAGCCTGGTGAATCTTCGCTGAACTCCTTCCATGGCAAGAACATCCTTCCTCGGATAAGGCGACCAAAACTGCACACAATACTCAAGATGTGGTCTCACCAAGGCCCTGTATAACTGCAGCAAGACATCCTTGTTCCTGTACTCAAACCCTCTCGCTATGAAGGCCAACATGCCATTTGCCTTCTTAACCGCATGCTGCACCTGCATGCTTACCTTCAGCAACTGGTGCACAAGGATACCCAGGTCTCGTTGCACTTCCCCTTCTCCCAATCTATTGCAATTGGGATGTTACTGTCCTCCAGATAGCACTTTTAATAAGTTTAGCTAGACTGTAACGTTCCGGATATCATGAGGGTCCGGAAAACTCCCCCAGAATTCTGCAACTCCTCACCAAAGAGTGTACAGAGATTGAGTTCGCGAGTTTGATACAGAAGTCTTATGTGAGGCAATTCTAAAAATATATAGATTTATTAAAGAACCGACATGTAATTTACAGTTGGTGAGTCAATTGCAACATTAACAGTTCCAAAAAGAGAAAGCTTACAATCCTAATATCAGAGAACCTTACTCTCAAATCTTAACTTCGCTACAGTTTTACAGTTCTTAACGTTCTATTCAGGATATCCACCAAAATCAAATACCTTTAATCCCTGAGGTACAAAGAGTTAAAGACTTACAGAGCCGCCTCTGAAGCCGAGAATCATTTTGCCCCTTTAAAGCGAGTCTACTATCCCATTTGAGAGTTCAATATTTATAACCTTTTCCAGTGGTATTCCCTTTAAGGTTTTCTGCTAATGTAAGCTAATTATCTCTCGTCATTTTTCTGCTGACCCCTGCAATTCTTACAGTCACCTCAGCTGGTAGCATTACAGAATTATGTCTCTTCTCCAGGTGTTCTAAGTTTACCATAAAAAACGGTGTAACGGCAGGTGTGTTTTACTTGATGTCATTTTTACGAATTCAGAAGTTTCTTACTTTTATGTGCTTCTTTACAAAGTGTAAATTAGAACACCTTAACCAAGATGAACCACTGTTTCATTCCGAAAGGTTCAGCCTGCTGGAGCCTTTAACCTTCTGTTTCAATAAGGTTATTGATTCAGTGTCAACAACTATCTTATCTCAATAGCCAGAATGCTTTCACAGCTTTTTCAGAGTTAGGTTTCTAGATTTCCAGACCCAATTTGTCATGTTTTAATAAGGCCAGAATTCTTTCATAGAATGGTGTATTTTTCTGAACAGGTTATATGGCTTATTCCTTCACATTGCAAGGCCTCATATGGTAAAGGAAGGCCTCTGAGAAGACAGAAAATGCTGCAAATACTCAGCAGATTAGGCAGAGCAATTTACTTGTACTTATTTCAATTTAGTATTCGCTGCTCACGATTTGGTCTCCTCTACATTGGGGAGACCAAATGCAGATTGGGTGACCACTTTGCGGAACACCTCCGTTCAGTCCGTAAGGGGGAGCCCGAGCTTCCGGTCACCTGTCACTTTAATTCTCCTCTCCATTCCCACTCAGACCTCACCGTCCTCGGCCTCTTGCATTGTTCCATGGAAGCGCAGCGTAAGCTCGAGGAACAGCACGGTGGCATAGTGGTTAACACTGTTGCCTCACAGCGCCAGGGACCCGGGTTCGAATCCGGCCTTGGGTGACTGTCTGTGTGGAGTTTGCACATTCTCCCCGTGTTTGCGTGGGTTTCCTCCGGGTGCTCCGGTTTCCTCCCACAGTCCAAAGATGTGCGGGTTAGGATGATTGGCTATGATAAATTGACCCTTAGTGTTAGGGGGATTAAATACGTGGGGTTACGGGGATAGGGTGGGATATGTGTCGGTGCAGGCTCGATGGGCCGAAATGGCCTCTATCTGCACTGTGGGGTTTCTGTGATTTCTGTGAACAGCACCTCATCTTTCGATTAGGCACTTTACAGCCCTCTGGACTCAACATAGAGTTCAACAATTTCAGATCATAACCTCGGCCCCTGTCATATTTATATTTTTTATCCACACTTCTTGTTTGTGCTTTTTTTTTCTTCCCTCCCATGTGGCAGCTGTCTTTCATTCTGCCAGCGCAATTCACACTTCATCTAGAGCCATCCTTTGTTTCTTAACCTGTCCCATTACCATCTCCTCTTGCCTTGAATATCTCTTAATGCCTCTTCACTTTTCCTGCCTTCCATCCTATCACAGACCTTCCCTTTTATTCTTTCATCCCCTCCCCCATTTCCCAGCCCCTAAACTTGCTTTTAAATCTGCTCCATTTCCTGCTTTTTTCCAGTTCTGACGCAAGGTCCGCGACCTGAAACGTTAACTCTGTTTCTCTCTCCACGGATGCGGCCTGGCCTGCTGAATTTTTCCAGCATTTTCTGTTGTTATTATAGCAGATTACGCAACAGCCATGTAGAGAGAAACAGAGTTCAGATCTCAGGTTGAGATGCTGTCCGACCTATTGAGTATTTCCAGCATTTTCTGCTGTCATTTCAGATTTCCAGCATCCGATCGCAGAGGGAAGAGGAATACACAGAAGAGGAAGGCGCAGAAGAGGAAGATGCAGAAGAAGAAGAAACAGAAGAGGAAGAAGGCGAAGGAAGAATGCAACCCAGACATTCCCTTTTTGGCCGGGAAATCCGGGATGGAATCATCCGCCTGCGGTACCAGTGACCACAACCCCTTTTTCCCTTTCAACATTTGTCCCAAACCTTACCTTCCCTCTGTTACTGACCATCACAGCGTCCTCTTGGCCACAATGCTGAAATAAAAGCCACCACAAAGCAAACTTTCCAATCCAACTTTATACATCTATCCCTCCAATATGACATCAAGAAATCAACTCATCCTCTTTATGCATTCCCTTAGTGACTGTCTTACATGTGCCTTTGCCTATCCTACTGATGTCACACAGTGCTACCCTAGTGGCCGCAGCATGGCTGGTGGTGAAGGGATATTTACAAGTCCTAGCCCTTTTCGGGCTACCCCAGATCAGGCGTATTCCCCAGATGTTCACCTTCAACTAAAGTTAGAGATTGCCGTATTCTATAAGATGCTTAAATGGATCTAAAGGTTCAGGCTATCTCTCCCTAAAGGAAAGGAATGACTGAAGATGTTACTGTCCTCCGGATAGCACTTTTAATAAGTTTAACTAGACTGTAACCTTCCGGATATTATGAGGGTCCGGAATACCCCCCAGAATTCTGCAACTCTTTACAAAAGAGTGTACAGAAATTGGGTTCGTGAGATTGATACAGAAATACTCTGAGACAATTCTAAAAATATATAGCTTTATTTAAGAGCCGACGTTTATTTAACAGCTGTTGAGTCAGTCACAACATTAACAATTCAAAATACAAATAGCTTACAAATCTTATCAGAGATCCTTATTCTCAAATCTTAACTTCGTTACATTTCCACACTTCTACTTATTCTTAATCCAGAATATCCACCAAAATCAAATACCTTGATTACCCGAGCCTCAGAGTTGTAGGCTTACAGAGTGGTCCTGAAGCCGAGAATTGCTTGCCCATCTCCAGTGACTTCTGACTTTCTGTTTGAAAAGCTCTTATTTTTATACACTTTTTTGAATGGTATATTCTTTGAAGTTTTCTGCTGATGTAAGCTAATTATCTTATTCATTCTCTCTGTTGAATTTTTTCTATTCTTACTGCCATTTCAGGTGCCAACTCTCAGACTTCTGCCTCTACCTTTAGGTGTTCAATAGTTATCATAAAAACAATATGACAGTAGTATTTAGTTGATGTCATTCTTATCAAAGATCTTTCATTCAATTCTTAATATTGGCTTAACTGGTTTAAGCAGACGTTGTGACTCCTAACTGCTCCAAGTTCAATACAAAAACTTTGTGATTGCTTGGTGTCATCTATTGAAGTCATATCTTCAAAATGTTCTGCAGGTATCATATTTACTACATGTAAATTAAAGACACTTCAACTAGGGTGGTTGCTTGTTTTCTAGCTATCTCAATTGGTTCCATATTTAATCGTATGTTTCCTGTCTTCCAAGTTTAACATAAAAACTATTTGACCAGCAGGTGTTCCTTTTACTTGATGTCATCTTTTCAAAGGCACATGCCACTTTTAATATTCTGTTTCTGTTTCCCTGAGTGTTAGCTTATAACACTTTACTTGGGTCACTCCATTGTGTTTCTCCCAAACTCCAGACCTTTTGGAAGCACCAAACTGCTATTTCAATAGGGCCTTTGTCTTAGCATTAACAATCAATTCCCATTTCAAAGCTTGTTGTGTTTACAACTTTGTTAACAACTGATCTTTATCTCAGAAGCCTGTTTTCTGTTTACAGCTTGTGTCTCTGAGGTTTTAGATTTTCAAACCCAGTATATCATGTATTAATAATGTCAGAAATCTATTCATATTATGGTGTATCTCTTGAAATATGGCTTATTCCATCACAGTGGAAAGCTGCAGACTTTCAGTGGGGGACACTGCAAAAGGCCTTGCTGGTCGACCTTGAGGAGCTGGTAGTTGGGTGTGTGAAATCAAGTAATGGTGTTTCTTCTTCTTCACTCTCCCCTCCCTCTTCTTGGTCAACCACTGGCTGGGCAGGCTGCCTTTCTTGGGTGTGTGAAATGATGAAGGCACAAGGGTGGAGTTGTGGTGAGGGGAGGGCGGTAAAGCATGAGGTGTATGTGAGAAGGAGGATAATATATGAGGAAACCAGCGCCTTGTATCCTTTCTGCCTTGCCGTTGGTCAATGATAAATAAATAGCACAGATAGAAAGAAATAGAAACATAGAAACATAGAAGATAGGAGCAGGAGTAGGCCATTCAGCCCCTCGAGCCTGCTCCGCCATTCAATGCAATCATGGCTGATCATCCAAATTCAGTACCCTGTCCCTGCTTTTTCCCCATATCCCTTGATCCCTTTAGCCTGAAGAAATATATCCAACTCCTTCTTGAATATATTTAATGAATTGGCCTCTACTGCCTTCTGTGGTAGAGAAGTCCACAGGTTCACCACTCTCTGGGTGAAGAAATTCCTCCTCCACTCTGTCCTAAATGGCTTACCCCTTATCCTTAGACTGTGACCCCTGGTTTTGGACTCCCCGACCATCGGGAACATCCTTCTTGCATCCAGTCTGTCCAGTCCTGTTAGAATTTTATAAGTTTCAATGAGATCCCCTCTCATTCTTCTAAACTCCAGTGAGTACAAACCCAATTGACCCGATCTCTCCTCATACGTCATTCCTGCCATCCCAAGTATCAGCCTGGTGAATCTTCGCTGCATTCCTTCCATGGCAAGAACATCCTTCCTCAGATAAGGCGACCAAAACTGCACACAATACTCAAGCTGTGGTCTCACCAAGGCCCTGTATAACTGCAGCAAGACATCCTTGTTCCTGTACTCAAACCCTCTCGCTACGAAGGCCAACATACCATTTGCCTTCTTAACCACCTGCTGCACCTGCATGCTTCCTTCAGCGACTGGTGCACAAGGACGCCCAGGTCTCGTTGCACTTACCCTTCTCCCAATCTATTGCCATTCAGATGATAATCTGCCTTCTTGTTTTTGACACCAAAGTGGATAACCTCGCATTTATCCACATTATATTGCATCTGCCATGCTTCTGCCCAATCACCCAACCTGTCCAAATCATACTGGAGTTACTCAGCATCCTCCTCACAGCACACACGCTGACCCAGCTTTGTGTCATCTGCAAACTTGGAGATATTACACCTAGTTCCCTCGTCCAGATTATTAATATATATTGTGAATAGCTGGGGTCCAAGGACCAATCTCTGCGGTACCCCACTAGTCACTGCCTGCCACTCGGAAAAAGACCTGGTTATTCCAACTCTTTGCTTTCTGTCTGCCAACCAGTTCTCTATCTACGTCAATACCTTGCCCCCAATCCCATGTGCCTTAACTTTACACGCTAATCTCTTATGCGGGACCTTATCGAAAGCCTTTTGAAATTCCAGATACACCACATCCACTGGTTCTCCCTTATCTATTTTACCAGTTACATCCTCAAAAAATTCCAGTAGATTAGTCAAGCACGATTTACCTTTTGTAAATCCATGTTGACTTTTTCCGATCCGGTCACTGTTTTCCAAGTGCTCTGCTATTACATCTTTTATAATGGACTCCAGCATTTTCCCCACTACCAATGTCAGGCTTACCGGTAATTCCCATCATTGGGTTAAACACGATTAAAATCACTAAGGAGATGGCACTCGGTAAAATAATGGGACTTAAGGCGGATAAATCCCCCGGACCTGATGGCCTACATCCTAGGGTCTTGAGAGAAGTGGCGGTAGGGATTGTGGATGCATTGGTGATTATTTTCCAAAACTCCCTGGACTCAGGAAAGGTCCCGGCAGATTGGAAAACTGCTAATGTAACACCCTTATTTAAGAAGGGAAGTAGACAAAAAGCCGGAAACTATAGACCAGTTAGCCTAACATCTGTGGTTGGCAAAATGTTGGAGTCCATTATTAAGGAAACAGTAACAGAGCATTTGGATAAACATAATTTAATAGGGCAGAGTCAGCATGGTTTTATGAAGGGGAAGTCATGTTTGACAAATTTGCTCGAATTCTTTGAGGACGTAACATACAGGGTGGATAAAGGGGAACCAGTGGATGTAGTGTATTTGTGCTTCCAAAAGGCATTTGACAAGGTTCCACACAAAAGATTACTGATCAAGATAAAATATCACGGGATTGGGGGTAATATACTGGCATGGGTGGAAGATTGGCTATCTAACAGAAAACAAAGAGTTGAGATAAATGGTTCGTTCTCGGGCTGGCAGTCAGTAACCAGTGGTGTTCCACAGGGGTCAGTGCTGGGACCCCAACTCTTTACAATCTATATTAACGATTTGGAGGAAGGGACCGAGTGCAACATATCCAAGTTTGCCGACGATACAAAGATGGGAAGGAAAGCAGTGAGTGAGGAGGACATAAAAAACCTGCAAAAGGACATAGACAGGCTAAGTGAGTGGGCAGAGATTTGGCAGATGCAATATAATGTTGGAAAGTGTGAGGTTATGCACTTTGGCAGAAAAAATCAAAGAGCAAGTTATTATCTAAATGGAGAGAAACTGCAAAGTGCTACAGTACAAAGGGATCTGGGGGTCCTGGTGCATGAAACACAAAATGTTAGTATGCAGGTGCAGCAGGTGATCAGGAAGGCCAATGGAATCTTGGCTTTTATTGCAAGGGGGATGGAGTATAAAAACAGGGAAGTCTTGCTGCAGTTATACAGGGTATTGGTGAGGCCACACCTGGAATACTGCGTGCAGTTTTGGTTTCCATATTTAAGAAAAGATATACTTGCTCTCGAGGCGGTTCAGAGAAGGTTCACTCGGTTGATTCCGGAGATGAGGGGATTGACTTATGAGGAAACTTGAGTAGGTTGGTACTCTACTCATTGGAGTTCAGAAGAATGAGAGGCGATCTTACCGAAACATATAAGATTGTGAGGGGGCTTGATCGGGTGGATGCGGTGAGGATCAGCCATGATCCTATTGAATGGCTGAGCAGGCCCGAGGGGCCATATGGCCTACTCCTGCTCCTACTTCTTATGTTCTTATGTTTGATCTAATAGCCATTGCGGAGATGTAGTCGCAGCGTGACCAAGGTTGGGAACTAAATATTCCAGGATACTTGTCTTTCAGAAGAGCTAGGCAAAATGGAAAAGGAGGGGGTAGCCCTGATAACAAAGGATGGGATAAAGACAGTATAGAGAACGGATCTTAGCTCGGAAAATCAAGATGTAGAATCAGTTTGAGTGGAGCTAAGAAACAACAAGGGGCAGAAAGCACTGGTGGGAGTTGTTTATAGGCCCCCTAACAGTAGTTTTAGTGTTGGGCAGAGTATAAATCAGGGAATTAGAGGTGCATGTCACAAGGGCAATACAGTAATCGTGTGGGACTTTACTCTTCATATAGACTGGGGAAACCAAATTAGCAGTAATAGTGTGGAGGACGAGTTCAAGGAATGCATTCAAGATAGTTTTCTAGATCAGTATATCGAGGAACCAACTAGGGAACAGACTATTTTATATCTAGTACTGTGTAATTAGACAGGGTTAATTTATAACCTTGTAGTAAAGAATCCTCTAGGGAGCAGTGATCATAATGTGTTATAATTCTATATTGAGTTTGAGAGTGATTTAGTTAAGTGTGAAACTGGGGTCTTAAATCTGAACAAAACAAACTACGTAGGTATGAGGGGCAAATTGGTTAAGGTAGATTGGGAAACTAAGCAATAGCAAACATTAAAAGAAATAATTCATAATTCGCAATGAATATACATTCCCATAAGGAATATAAAACCCACAGGAAAAGTGGTCCAACCGTGGCTAACGAGAGAAGTTAAAGATAGTATTAGATTAAAAGAAGAGGCAAAAAGAGTAGTAAGCCTGAGGATTGGGAGGATTTTAGATTTCAGCAAAAGATGACCAAGAAATTGAAAACGAGAGAGAAAATAGAATATGAGAGTAAGCTAGCGAGACATAAAAACAGATTGTAAAAACTTCTATAGGTATGTAAAAAGGAAGAGATTAGTAAAAGTAAACATTGGCCCCTTACAGGCAGAGACAGAAGTGAAATTATAATGGGGAATAAGAAAATGGCAGAGACATAAGAACATAAGAACATAAGAAATAGGAGCAGGAATAGGCCATTCGGCTCTTCGAGCCTGCTCCGCCATTCAATGAGATCATGGCTGATCTTCTGCCTCAACTCTATTCACCGGCCCTATCACCATATCCCTTGATGCCCTTACTAGTCAGAAATCTATCAACTTCTGTTTTGAATATACCCAATGACTGAGCCTCCACAGCCCTCTGCAGTGGAGAATTCCAAAGATTCACCACCCTTTGTGTGAAGAAATTTCTTCTCATCTCAGTCCTGAATGGACTACCCTTTATCTTGAGGTTGTGGCCCCTGGTTCTAGAATCCCCAGCTAGAGGAAACATTCTCCCAGCATCCATCCTATCAAGCCCTGTAATAATTTTGTATGCTTCAATGAGATCCCCTCTCATTCTTCTGAATTCAAGAGAATACAGGCCTAGTTTACTCAATCTCTTCTCATACGACAGTCCCGCCATCCCAGGAATCAATCTCGTGAACCTTCTTTGCACGCCCTCTATGGCAAGTATATCCTTCCTTAGGTAAGGAGACCAAAATTGTACACAGTACTCCAGGTGTGGTCTCACCAAGGCCCTATATAATTGGAGTAAGACTTCTTTACTCCTGTACTCAAATCCTCTTGTAATGAAGGCCAGCATACCATTTGCCTTCCTAATGGCTTGCTGCATCTGCACATTCACTTTCAGTGACTCATGTACAAGGACACCCAAGTCCCTTTGAGCATCTGCATTCCCCAATCTTTCACCATTTAGGAAATACTCTGCCTTTCTGTTTTTTCTACCAAAGTGGATAACTTCACATTTATCCACATTATATTCCATCTGCCATGTTCTTACCCACTCACTGAGCCTGTCGAGATCCCCTTGAAGCCTCTTCACATCCTCTTCGCAACTGACATTGCCACCTAGCTTTGTATCATCAGCAAATTTGGAAATGTTACATTTTGTCCCCTCTTCCAAATCATTGATATAGATTGTGAATAGCTGGGGCCCAAGCACCGATCCTTGTAGTACCCCACTAGTCACAACCTGCCATCCTGAAAAAGACCCGTTTATCCCTACTCTTTGTTTTCTGTCTGTTAACCAATTCTCAATCCATGCTAGTATATTACCCCCAATTCCATGTGACCTAATTTTGTTCACCAACCTCTTGTGTGGGACCTTATCGAAGGCCTTCTGAAAATCCAGATACACCACATCTACCGGTTCCCCTTTGTCTGCTCCACTAGTTACATCCTCCAATAGGTTTGTCAAACAGGATTTCCCTTTCATAAATTCATGTTGACTCTGCCCAATCTTACTATTAGTTTCTAAGTGCCCAGTTATTGCATCCTTTATAATAGATTCCAGCATTTTCCCAACTACTGATGTGAGGCTAACAGGTCTGTAGTTACCCATTTTCTCTCTCCCTCCTTTCTTAAATAGTGGGGTTACATTTGCTATCCTCCAATCTGCAGGAACTGTTCCAGAATCTATAGAATTTTGAAAGATGACAACCAATGCATCCACTATTCTAATGGCCACCTCTTTCAAAACCCTAGGATGTAGGTCAACCGGTCCTTGGGATTTGTCGACTTTTAGTCCCATTAATTTTGCTGGTATTGTTTTTTTAAACGAATAATAATTTCTTTAAGTTCTTCATTCTCGCCACACCGTTGGTTTTCTCGTATTTCTGGGAGGTTTTTTGTGTCTTCCTCCGTGAAGACAGAAACAAAGGCCTATAAATTCGGTGACACCCCGCCAGCACGTTTGCGCCGGAAATTTAGCGCCCGCCGCCGAGCCAGTTGTGCCTGCCCCAAATTCACTTTCAGCGCCCCAAAGCGGAAGCGGGCGCTGGTACAGGGTGTGCCCGCCCCGCTTGGGGCGCTGAAAGTGAATTTCAGCGCTGCCGGTCCCACTGCGCCACCCGATGCGGAGCGGCAGGCTGCTGTACTGCAGGCCTCCCCCTTCTCTTAAGGGGGAGGTGCCTGCAACAGCCGGAGCCCCATTGAAAGTGCCGGCAAAAGAGCCCGGCACAACGGCGAAGTGCCAGGCTCCACGGAAACCAGCCGGCAATGCCGCGGGGGGGGGGGTGGAGGAGGCCGGGGAAGGAGGTGCGGGCAGGCGGCCGCCGAAAAAGCGGCCGGCCGCACCTCCGCTTTAAATAGCGCCTCTAAGGCTGCAGCACGGCCAGGTTTTCAAAACATTGTTAACGGCCGCCAGGGAAGAGGCGGCCGCTACTGAAGATGGGGATCGGCGTGGTTTCGGGCGGTACCGGGGCGCTGCGCACACCGATGACGTCATCGGTGCCGGCGCAGCGCTACCGGCTTACGCCGATTTAAAGGCCCACCTAATTTCAGCAGCGACGCAACTTCCGGCGCAACCCACTCTTGCGCCTCTAAATGGGCGCAAACCCAAGGGAATTTCTAGGCCAAAGTATTTATTTAATTTCTCAACCATTTCCTCATTCCCCATTATAAATTCTCCTGTCTCTGACTGTAAAGGACCTACATTTACCTTCGACATTAAACGAATATTTGGCCTAGAAATTGGGTGGTTTATCGCCACCCATTACCACCATAATTGGACAAAAAAAGGCGGCTGCCGCTCTCCTGCCAACTGTCAGTAGGTCCCGCGGTGGCTGCCATTTTTGGGTGGCTGGAAGCACTGCTGATAGCAGCGATTGCGAAAATCACTGAAATGAAGCAGATCATGACGTCAGTGAGTGTGCAACACACACTTGACGCCCGATCTGCAAGTTTGGACTTCACCGTCACACCGCCTTAGAAACATAGAAACATAGAAAAATAAGAGCAGGAGTAGGCCATTCGGCCCTTCGAGCCTGCTCTGCCATTCAATATGATCATGGCTGATCCTCTATCTCAATACCATATTCCCGCTCTCTCCCCATACCCCTTGATGCCTTTTGTGTCTAGAAATCTATCTATCTCATTCTTAAATATATTCAGTGACTTGGCCTCCACAGCCTTCTGTGGTAGAGGATTCCACAGGTTCACTACCCTCTGAGTGAGGAAATTTCTCCTCTTCTTGGTCCTAAATGTCCTACCCCGTATCCTGAGACTGTGACCCCGCGTTCTAGACCCCTCAACCAGGGGAAACATCCTCCCTGCTTCCAGTCTGTCTAGCCCTGTCAGAATTTTATACGTTTCAATGAGATCCCCTCTCATGACTCCCCTCCGCAACCTCACCACTCGTGCCCAGCATTCATATAATGAGAGCCATGCTTCCAACAGGAACATCAACGAGCAGACCATCAGGCTACTGAAGCAACAGTTTTGCTGCCTTGACTACTCGGAAGGAGCCCACCAGTACACGCTGGAGTGGGAGTCCCATTTCGTGGTGGTTTGCTGCATGCTTCACAACTTGGCCATCATGACCGTGCAGCCCTTGCCACCAGGGATTGTGGGACCACTTCAGAAGGCGGACAAGGGAGAGGAAGAGGAGGAGGAGGAAGAGGAGCAAGAGGAAGAGGAAGAGGAGGGAGGGAGGAGGCAGCCAATCCCCTTCCAGAAGGGCTGTCTGTGAAGGCCTCATCAGACTCTGATTCCAATGAATGAAGCCCCAAATCTCCATTGCTCACCATATCCCCATCATACCATCCCGCTGTCACGGAATATCACAGCGTCATCCCGGGAACAATACTGAAATGAGAGACACTACAAAAGAATCCAAACTGAATTAATAAACTTATCAAAAATCACTCCACACATACTTACAGTAACAATATGAACTAATCACCCTTGTGCAATCCCTTAGTGCCTGTCATTCGTGTGCCTTTTCCTACACGAATTCTCCTACGAAGTGTCCCCCAGTGGCTGCAGCATGGCTGGTGGAAGGTTGCTGAGTTTCCATGGGGGAGACTTCAAATGGCCTTGCATGATGACCTTGAACAGCTCTGGTCCGACGAGAAGGCCCGGCTGCAGACTGGACTACCTAGGCATAGGTGGCTGCAGTCTGGGTTGGCTGGCTGACAGGCAACGGCAAGGACCAAGGCAGAGTGGCAGTGGTGGGAACAGGAATGCTGTCCTCTTGAGAGAGGACAGTAGGGTCTTGCTCCACTGACCCACTGCCACTCCCCTGGGGTGGCGCCTCAGCATTCCTAGAAATCTGTTGGAGCACAGATTCCTGGGCTGCTGTGACATCCTGCAAGCCCCGGATGACAGTGGTAAACCCAGCCATGCTGGCAGCAGTCTGAGCTTGGGTGGCATCAAGCTGAGACTGCATGACAGCAGTCTGAGCTTGAGTGACATCAAGCTAAGACTGCATGACAGTGGTCTGAGCATGGGTGCCACCAAGCTGAGGTTGCATGAGAGCAGTCTGAGTTTGGATGGCTTAAGGCAAAAGGGATCAAGGGATATGGGGAGAAAGCAGGGACAGGGTACTGAATTTGGATGATCAGCCATGATCGCATTGAATGGCGGAGCAGGCTCGAGGGGCCGAATGGCCTACTCCTGCTCCTATCTTCTATGTTTCTATGTTTCTATGCATGAGAGTTGTCTACGCTTCTGCTGCAGCACAAAGACGGTGGGTCACTTTTGGCTGTGCTGCAATGGCAGCCGCGACATTGCCCATCACACACACCATCACGTCTGGGTCGACATGGTCTCTTCGCGATTCTTCCATCATTTCCAGCCTGGAACTCCTGGGCTCCAAGCTCTGCACAGAGCCCCATGCAATGCTGGAGGCGGACTCCTCCACGTTCCTTGACATTGCCAAGAGGCTCACTGGCAGGCTTGCCATTGCACCTATCAATTCGGTGTGCATGCCCATCACTCTTCTTCTGAAGGCCACCCCATCATGGTCCTCATCTGAGTCCTGTGCAGCAGATCGTGCACGCAAACTCGCTCTCTGGGGAGCTGGGCCCTGAGCTACCCTTTCCTCCTGGCCTTGCTGCAGCCCACTTGTGCCCGGTGCCTCACCCTGTGCAGATCCCGCTTCTACACTAGCCTCTAAAGTACACGCAGTGCCAGTTTCTGAGCTGGTGTCTGCAAGTGACAGATGCAGAGATGCAGTGTCTTCTTCTTCCTCTTCTTCTCCCCCCTCACTCCCGTGCATTGCCATGGGGACAGGCTGCTTGTTGTTGATTATCAGAAAGCAGAAAGACACAAGATTCAGGTTATGGTGAGGGGAGGTGGGGGGAGGAAGCAAGATATGCATGCATACAGCATCAATAGCTTGAAAGTGAGAAGAGACTGTGGGATGAGGGGGCGTGGGATGTGAGAAGAAGGATTAGGAATGACCATGCTGTTGTTGTCCCCAAGGGATTCAACCTCGCCGGTTGCCACGGCATTTGCGATCTGCCGCTCCTCCAGTTGGCTCAGGTCCTATATGTCAGCCTGGCCCCCCACCTGTCTGCCACTGCTCCCGGCGGTTATGTGCGACCTTGGCCTGCAAGAAAAAGAGAAGTGTTGTGAGTTAGTGTGGTGCAATATGTTTGGGTGATGTGCCTGCCATAGTTGAATAGCTGTCAATGTGTGCAAGGTGTGAAATGTGGGTGTGAGTATTGCAGCAGTGGTAAGGTTGTGAGGGTGAAGTGAAGCTATGATTGTAAGGTATGATTGGTGATAGGTAGAGATTGTTGATAGGTGAGTGCTGGGGGTGTGGTGTGTTGAGCAATGTGTGAGGCTTGTGGTGAAGATGGTAAGATATGGCATTTGCTGAAGCCTTCACTCAGCTTGACCACTCCTGTGAGGTCATTAAACTTCTTCTGGCACTGGATGGCCGACCTTGGCACCACAGTGCTGGCCATCGCATGGGCGGCTATTTCCTGCCACATCCTTTGGGAGATATGTTGCGAGGGCTTCCTTCCAGTCTGTGGGAAGAGGACAGCCCACTTCCTCTCCACGGCTACAACTAGTGACTCCAGAGTTGCGTCAGAAAATCTCCAGGCTCTCTCCCTTTGAGGACGCTCTGCCATGGCTTTGCAGTTCCTTATTCCTCCTTCTTCTTCTGGTAGCTGCAGTTGGAACTTGCTTGACAATGAGGTGCTGTAGCATCAGTGCACCCCCCCTTTAAGTACTAAATAAAGCCTGTGCCATACATTACTGGGAATTAGACCGGCCCCGATATTGGTCCACCTGTTGAGCGTTAAGCCAATGTGCAGCAGTTTTAACACTGAAATCAAGACTATAATCATATTAATGAGGAGTGAGCACGAATTTTGTGTGCTACCTAGACCATTTTGAGGTGGTGCAGCTTAACATCATTAGGCCTTAACACTGCCCGCTTCGTGGCCATATCCAATTTCTAGGCCTTTCTATCTGTCTTCACAGTAGAAGACATAAAAAACATTCTGGAAATAGTGGGGAACCAAGGGTTTAGTGAGAATGTGGAAAATATAGAAATTAGTATCAGTAAAGAAATAGTACTGGAGAAATTAATGGGACTGCAAGCTGACAAATCCGTTGGACCTGATGGCCTACATCCTAGATTTTAGAATGGTTCCAGCGGATTAGAAGGTAGCAAAGGAAACACCGCTATTCAAGAAAGGAGAGAGAGAGAAAACAGGGAACTATAGGCCAGTTAGCCTGACATCAGTAGTACGGCAAATGCTAGAATCTATTATTAGGGACGTGGTAACAGGGCACTGAGAAAATCATAACATAATTGGGCAGAGTCAACACGGATTTATGAAAGGGGAATCATGTTTGACAAATCTATTAGAGTTTTTTGTGGTTGTAACTAGCTGGGTAGATAAGGGGGAGCCAGTGAATGTAGTATATTTGGATTTTCAAAAAGCATTTGATAAGGTGCCACACTAGAGGTTATAACACAAAATTAGGGTTCATGGGATTGGGGGTAATATATTAGTGTTACATTGTTATAGTATCACATCGTTAAATGGAACTACTTTGGTATGGAACTACTTTGGTATGGTGTAGTTATATTGCTATGTGGCACACTGTGCAAGGGCAGTGCACAGTGCAGCGTCGGACATCTTGTATCACTCCGCACCATGCGGCAGCACTGAAACAAAGCAAATACAGCTAAGTAAAAAGCACTAACTAAAAATGAACTAAAAGTGTCTGTAATATATATAGTAATAAGAACACAAGGAGACACAACATGGTGGCAGCGGTATAAGTGAGTACAAAATTGTGCTATACGAACTATGAATAAGACGAAAAGTGATTTTATGAGCTGATTGAGAGTGAATCGTACGGGAAACTAAAATGACTGTGCAAATGCAACCCCTCATGAACTGGGAAGCCGACAATATAGGAGAAGCATTCCGCAAGTTCAAACAGAAATGTGAGCTTACATTCAAAAGCTTCCTGAAGGGTACTACCAATGAGGAAAAGGTTAGTTACATTCTGTTGTGGACAGGAGAAAAAGGTCTAGATTTGTATAATAGCTGGAGTTTGACTGAAGAGGAAAAGGAAAACCCTGCAACAATTTTTGATAAATTCAGCAACCATCTAGAGCTTAAATCCAATCACCGTATACACAGATACAAATTCCAGAGTCTAAGAGAGGAACCCGGTGAAACAGCTGACAATTTCCTGACAAGGCTGAGAAATGAAGCCAGCAAGTGTAAATTTAAGGAAATGGAAGAAAGGCTTGTGGACCAGCTAATAAGGGGGTCAGCGCATGTAGAGGTACAAAAAGCCCTGATAGGAAAAGAAAAGCTTGGAATAACAGATACTGCAAGAGCTCATGAAGCCATGAAGCAGCAAATGAAAACGCTGATTTCTCAAACGGCTGACATGCGGACAGCTTCTGAGATGGACAACAGAGTGGATGCAGTGAGAGAAAAGTACAACACACAAAGGCATGCACATGACAACGGGGGAAACATGTGCAGAAATTGCGGAAGACCGCACGATTACACAGACAAGAGGAAATGTCCAGCATATGGAACAAGCTGCAATGCATGTGGCAAACTAAACCACTGGGAAAAGAGGTGTAGAACGAAGAAAGACGGAACATACATCAAAAACAAAGGCGGACAGCAGAACCAGAGAAAGAAACACAATATCCATGCCATGGATGAGCAGGATGATGATGATGATCACGACAATGCACTAAACATCGAAACCATAAAGATACAGCTTCACGAGATGTCCAGAGCGGAAAATACTCCGAGGAGAGAATTGCACACTATCATCCAAATCAAAAAAAAGGTCAAAGGTCGGCCCACAACCATCAACTTATAGTTGAAGCTGGACACAGGGGCTCAGAGCAACATTCTCCCATTGAGACTGTACCAGCAGATCTTTCCCGAAAACCTGAGAGAAGATGGCTACCCGAAAAATGGTTGTTTAAAGGCAAGTAATGTCACGCTGACAGCATACGGGGGGAGTGAGATTAAACAACTCGGAATAACCTTTATCAAAGGGACACATAAAAGAAAGAACATCAACTGCATGTTCTATGTCACCGACACTGAGGGGCCAGCGATCCTGGGATTAAACAACTGCGAGAAGTTGAGATTGATCTCAGTGCATCACGAGCTGATGGAAACGCCACTGAAGATAGACAGCAACACCCCACTGGAGAACCACCCACAAATCAAGAGTAAAAAAGACTTGATAGACATGTATCCAGAATGTTTCGATGATACAGTGGGATGTTTCGGAGATTTCCAATACCACATCACCATCGATCCAGAGGTAAAGCCCGTTATCCATGCTCCACGAAAAGTACCCATTGAGCTGAAGACAAAGCTTGAAAGAGAGCTAAAGGAGATGGAAGAAAAGGGAGTGATCGTAAAGGTCACTGAACCCACAGACTGGGTAAACTCAATTGTGGTACGAGAAAAGCCAAACGGGCGTCTCAGAATATGTTTGGACCCCAAAGATCTAAACCAGGCGATAAAGAGGGACCACTATCCCACCCCAACACTAGAGGAGACTACGCCATCACTGGCAGGAGCCAAGGTTTTCTCAAAACTAGATGCCAGAAATGGATATTGGAACGTGAAGTTGGATGAGGAATCAACAACACTGACAACATTCAACACACCATTTGGGCATTACAAATTCCTGCGGCTACCATTCGGGTTAAAGGTCAGTCAAGATATCTTTCAACAGAAAATAGACGAGACATACAGAGGCTGTGAAGGAGCTATAGGAATAGCTGATGATATTCAGATCTATGGAGCAGATGAAAGAGACCATGACATGCACCTACATGAGGCCATGGAGAGTACCAGGAAGGTTGGCATCAAGTTAAATGCAGATAAGTGCATAGTTAAAGTCAAGGAATGCCAATTCTTCGGTATGATTTATACACCAGAGGGAGTCCAGCCAAATCCAGAGAAGATTGCGGCGATTGCTGAAATGAAACCACCCAAAGACAAGAAAGAGCTGAGGAGTTACCTCGGCTTGGTTCAATACATGAGCTCTTTCATCCCACACATGTCAAAACATACAACAAATCTCAGAGAGCTATTGAAAGAAGACGCCGAATACCAGTGGTCTGAATCACACGAAAGGAATTTCAAACAACTTAAAGAACTGTTGTGCAAAGAAACAAGTCTGTCATATTATGACAGAAGAAAACCAGTCACTCTGCAAGTAGACGCTTCTACCAGAGGACTAGGGGCAGCTCTGGTGCAGGAAGGAAAGCCGATAGCTTTCGCATCAAAGGCCTTGACATCAGCCGAGACGAGATACGCCAACATAGAAAGAGAACTATTAGCAGTAGTGTACGGATGTGAGAAATTCCATACATACATACCTATATGGCAGGCAATTTACAATAGAGAGTGACCATCGTCCACTAGAACAGATCTATAAGAAGAATCTGTGCAAAGCGCCTGCAAGACTGCAAAGGCTACTTCTAAGGATCCAAAGCTATGACTTCACGCTTAAATATAAGCCAGGAAAGGAAATGGTGCTAGCAGATGCGTTGTCTCGATTGTCACCATATGAGAAACACGAGGTGGAGGGCCTAACAGTAAAAATCCACCACCTAGTGAATGTTACCCCTACAAAGCTCAGTCAAATCAGAGATGAGACTAGCAAAGATGAGGAGTTGCAACTACTCACACAACAAGTAATACAGGGGTGGCCGGAGAGAATCCAGCAGGTACAGGCGACAATTCGTCAATACTGGACGATTAAAGACGATATTGCAGTAGAAGACGGTATTCTCCTTGCTGGATCGAGGATCATCGTGCCAAAGATAATGCAGACACAACTTCTCCATCTCATACATGAAGGCCACATGGGAATGGAGAAATGCAAGCTGAGAGCCAGATCAGCTGTATACTGGATAGGCATGTACAAAAATATCGAACAGATGGTCTCTGCATGTGGTATATGCCAGAAATACAGAAATGCACAACAGAAAGAGGAGATGATACCTAGTGAAATACCGTCAAGACCATGGCACACTGTTGGGGCAGATCTCTTCATGTGCAAACAAGAATGGTATCTCATAGTGGCAGATTACTATTCCAAGTTTCCTTTTGTGAGAAGGATGAAAGACTTGAGAGCCACAACTACCACCAGGATTGCAAAAAGCTTGTTTGCTGAACAAGGAATCCCGGAAAAGGTAATCTGTGACAATGGAACCCAGTTCACATCGAGTGAATTCAGAGCTCTGGCAGAAAAGTATGGGTTCAAAATAGTAACCTCATCCCCACATTTCCCAAGGGGACACGGGTTCATCGAAAGACAGATCCAGACTGTCAAGAGAACTCTCATCAAAAGTAGTGAGATGGGGGAAGACCAAGACCTTGCCCTCCTATCACTCAGGCCAACACCACTGAAAGCAGATATGAAATCACCTGCGGAATTGCTGAATGGGAGGAAGTTTAAGACTACACTACCAGCAAAAATACATCCTCCCCAGGACCAGGAGGACTTCAGACAAAAGCTGGCAGAAGCACAAATCGTAGGAAGCAAACATTACGATAAACATGCAAAGACGCTACCAGAATTGCTGAATGGACAATCAGTGCATGTGCAAGACCCGGTGTTGAAAACCTGGAATCCAGCCAAGGTCATTGGAAAAGCTGATACTTCAAGATCCTACTTCGTAGAGACTGAACCTGGTAACCAATACAGATGGAACAGACTCCACATCAGACCTTCACCTGAACTGGATAAGCAGCAGACAACACCAGCAACATTGACAACACCAGCTACCACAAGTAGTAGAAGTGCTACAAATCAAACAACCACGAGCGTGCACACTCCAACTCCAAAGGCGACAGCAACAACAACAACGAGAGCGGAACACACCAAAACACCGCAGAGAGGAATGGTCACCACCAAATCCACAAGATGGAGGGACAACATCCAACCACCTGAGCGATATCGCAAATAAAAAAAAAACTCATGATTCTTTGTAGTTGATAATAATAGTTTAGATATATTTGTTAATTTAAATTGTTAAATTTCATGTTTTAGTTTTTTGAGAAAGAGGGATGTTACATTGTTATAGTATCACATCATTAAATGGAACTACTTTGGTATGGAACTACTTTGGTATGGTGTAGTTATATTGCTATGTGGCACACTGTGCACGGGCAGTGCACAGAGCAGCGTCGGACATCTTGTATCACTCCGCACCATGCGGCAGCACTGAAACAAAGCAAATACAGCTAAGTAAAAAGCACTAACTAAAAATGAACTAAAAGTGTCTGTAATATATATAGTAATAAGAACACAAGGAGACACAACAATTAGCATGGATTTAGGATTGGTGTAGGATTCGCAAAATTGGACATTGTCCTATAAGGGTCTATTGGCAGAAAAGGCCTTAATTTTAAAGACTGTTTTAAAAGAAGCCCAGAAAAAGGGGGCACACAAAATGGCCACCAGACCCTGTGACCAGCTTTTGGGACATTTTAAAATGGTTCCTGCAGTCCACAGACAGCTTTTGTGGATTCAGCCCACAGTAAATTCTGGAATGCAATTTCGGAGAATGCAAAACCAGACAGAACCCCATACATATGGATTGGATGCAGATCCAATCAGATCGGGCTGTAGATAAAGGCCATCAAAATGTTTACCCAGACAAAGGGAAACAGCTTCAAATTCAAAGGGGGACATCAAGACCCATTAAAGACAATACAAGATCATTCCAGACCAGAGATGGCAGCTACCGGCCATCCCGAAAGTACTTTAAACACAATGACTACCCCTCTGTGCTAAAAGCCCACCAAAATTTAAACAAAGACTAACCTTGATATGGCGGGAGATAAGGGCCTCGATGAGAAGTATAATTGGAGACCCGGGGTAGCTATCGGGAGTGCGGAGGATCGAGTTAGATGATAGAGGATCGAGTTAGATGATCAAGGATCGAGTTCGAGTTCGAAGTTGGAGAGAGAGGTTCGAGAGGGAAGATCGAGTCAGCGCCCAGACCCGGGGTAGCTGTCGGGAGATCATCGACAAACCCCGGGCCATTTGACGAGATAAATAGACGGCGACCCGCCAAGAAGAAACCTATATGAAAATGATCAAACAGTTGGTCTCTCTCCACGCCGACGTCCAGGCCTGCTAACATCCAGCCTGTCTGAGTCCATTACCTCGAGGGAGGAAAGAGTGTGTCACAGCCCGCTGCGTTCCGCTGACCACGTGGAGACAGGACGCCTGAGAGGACCAAAACGCAGACTTCAAAACCTTTGTTTTCTAACTGGGACTGGTGAGCATGTTTCTGGCCCCTCATAATCTAATCTAGCTAGGTTTAGGGGGTGGGCATTTTAGGGGATAATTAACAATGAGTTGTCCCTCGATGTTCCGTGTGTTTCCCTATTTCATGGTGAACCGTGTAAAGTACAATGTGCCTGTAGATATATTGGTTAGTACTGTATTATGATTTGTTTTTCCCTCCCATGTACCTTATTTTGGCTTACATTCAATTTTTCCTTTATGCAATAAAATTTCACTTCGTTTCATTAAACTTGGTCTACAGAGTATTCTCTGCATTGTAGTTCCTGCCTCAAAGTCCAGTGTACAGAACATAAGGGGTGAGTGGGTCGAACCACTCGGTAAATTACTGTGCAAAAGAGAGAGAGGTTTCACCAGAGAGAGACCCGGCAAGAGAAAACCCCTTACAGAAAATGGCGACCGCGGCAGGACACTGTCAGCAGGATTGCAATGTATTAGACCCAGGTTTAAATGGACGAAATGTTATGGATGAGAGGATAACGGATTATGTTTTTGATAAGGTAAATCTCACTAAGCAGTGGATTTCCGATCTCTTACTGGATGGGCATCCGGTAGACGCAGCCGTCAGGTGGACAGAGAGTAAAGAACATAAAAGGTCAGTAGAGAAGGTAGTGTGGCTGATGTGCTACAAAAGACAAGTCCAGATTTTGGACAGAGTCGTTGCAGCGCAGGCAGCCAAGATCAAAACCCAGGCATCAGAAATAGAGGAAAAGGCCATGGGTGGGGAAAAGCTGCTCGCAGCGCTTCACGCGCTGAATCAGGAACGCCAAACTGTAGCCAGCCAACATCAGGCTAAAGTAGAGTACCTGGAATGCCAGGTTACTGAGGCAAAGATTCATGAAGCGAGAGTACGGGAGAAAAGCGCCCGCCTCGCACAACAGCTAAGAGCGCAGGAGGAGAAGGTAGTGGAGGTTAAGGCAGCTTAAAGGCTGGCCATCGAGCAGTGGTTTGAAAGCACAGACCACGGCCCCTGCCAGAAGGCGGTAGAAGACCTAAGAATGGCCCTGGCTAAGGCAAAAGGCATGGTATGCCTCGTAAGCCCAAAGGCAAGTCACATAGACTTCCTGAAGGAATCCAAAAAACTGATTCCACGTGAAGTAGTTGTGGCACCAGCCACTGAACCCTCAGCACCGCCGAGCTATAGTGAGGTTTGGCCCGAAGGGGGGGTGGTAGAAGAGGAGAAAGCCGAGGTAGAACAGGAGGAAGAACAACCCCCGGTAGTGAAGCTGGAGCCGGCACCAATGTGTCGTGCTCGGCACCGGAGGTACGGTCCCGCCGCCGCAAATGGCGATGACGGACCCCTCCAGAACCATCTCGTGCTGCCCCACGGTGCCCAACAACTCAGAGCAATGGTGAGCCACCTCCCAAAACTCTCCGAGAAGGGAGATCCCTCAGTCCATTTCAGGCAGATAGAGCAGACAGCCGCCATCAATGACTGCGATGGTACAGAACAGGCTAAGATGTTGCTATTCTCCCTGGATAGCACAATCCTTCAGTGCCTCTCAGACAGGAGTAAGAGGGGGCAGAAAGGGTATGAGGAACTCCGGGACGAGGTCCTGGAGGTTATGGGAGTGGACGACGGCAACCCGTTCCTCCGTGTGGAAGGGACTATGCAGCTAACTGGAGAGCCCCCACGGGTTTTCGCAGAAAGGCTGTGGCCAGTGTATCGGCGCAGCTGTCCGGGCATGCCTGAACAGGCCGCAATGAACGATGTCCAGCGGGTTCATTGGCTCCGCTGCCTGGTTGCCAGCAGCTTACCGCAGATACAGGCCCAAGCCAAATCTTGGTTTGATCCCCAAGGTCCCGGTACCACAGAGGAGACAGTGCTCCGACAGCTCACCATTGCGTATATATAAGAATTGCAGGGGTCAGAACGCACCTCCCTCTAAGGGAAAAGAGCATGAAGCAAAACCCGCAGCCTCAAGTAAAAAGGAGTGGCATCAGGAGGGGAGTCGCCCTCCCCAGGCCAAGCTCAATTGCTACGGGTGTGGGAAGGATGGACATTGGCGCAGGGACTGTAAAAATCCGTGGAAGGATAATAAGGGAAAATCTCCCGCAGCCCAAGCCCAAGCCCAAGCCCAGACCGCCGCCCCAGCACGAGTCCAGGTCCAAGCCGCAGCCCCTGTCCCAGGAAAGGGAGCTGGTGCAGCTATAGATCCCACAACGATAGATTCAATTTTAGAGACAATGCGGTCTCTTATGATCTCACAGGGGAAGATAGCAGTCACCACCGGTCCTGTCGTTCCCGCAGCCCCGACCGCTTCACCCCAATGACTGGAGCCAGCGCAACCCGTTTACCTGTGTTCGTTGCGATATGATTTATGGAGGCGACCCCTCATGGTGATGGGGGTAGAGAAGGTAAAAGGGACCTATCTGTTGGATACGGGGGCATCGTGCACCGTGATCCACACAGCTAACCTTACCACCTCACCTCTGTCCACCGGGGTTCCATATATTATGTCGGGCTTCACGGGCAAAGAACAGGCTGGCGCATTCTCCATCCCCCTCTCCATTCATTTAGGACCACTCCGCACCACGTGGAAGTGTATACTGATGAAGTGGGAGGTGGAGGGTGGAAAAGGGATCCTTGGGTCTGATTTCTTAGTAGAACACGGGATTCTCGTGGATCTTAGAAATCACTGTCTCTGGGGAGCGAGTACGAGTAAGAGAGGCGAGGTAGTCATCATCCCAGGGAAGGAAGGGAAAGGGACCCTATGTACCGTGAAGCCAAAAGAGGGTTACGACCTCGAGCTCATGGTCACCAGCGTCCCACAAGATCTGCAGGCATTCGTGTCAGATCACCTGACTACGTTTGCCACTCACAAACGATTGCGGGAGGGTCACCGGATTTGAGGTCAGAGTAGACGGGGACCCCATGGCCCGACCCCAGGGAAGCAGAGCCCGACATGGAGACAGCAATGTCTTCACTGGTGCAGCAGGGCGTGTTGAGGCCGATAGCCACCCATGTAAACTCTCCTTTGTGGCCGGTGAAGAAGCCGGACAATTCCTGGAGAGCCACGGTGGACTACAGAGTCCTCAATAGTAACATCCCAGCCTGCGCGCCGACGGCAGCAGCAGTTGCCGACCTGATAGGGAGTATTCCAGCATCCGCGACCACGTTCACGGTGCTGGATATTTCCAATGGGTTTTGGTCCATCCCTTTAAGGAGGGAGGATCAGTACAAGTTTGCCTTTACTTTTAAAGGGCAACAGTACACCTGGAACTTCTTGCCACAGGGTTTCCATAACAGCCCCAGCATTTTCCATCAATGTATGGCAGGAAGCTTAAAAGAGTTCAGCCAGCCCAATCAGCGAGTGCAGTATGTGGACGACCTGCTCCTGTTCACAGATTCCAGGGAGGAGCATGGCCCACTATTGGCCGAGCTATTGGAGCTGTTAGGCAGAAAGGGTTTCAAGGTGAACCCAAAGAACGCATGGATCGGCCAGCAGGAAGTAAAATTCTTGGGTCTGACTATCCGCACTGGAGAGCCATAGACAAGGCTAGACGGGAATCGATGCAAGACCCACCGGTCCCCACCACCGTAGCACAGAAGTGGGAAGTTGGAGATCAGGTCATGGTAGGATACTCTGCCCGAGTGGGGAGTTTAGAACCACTGTACATGGGGCCCTACAGTATTGTAGATAAAGCCAGCCCCATGGTATACACAGTGAAGTTGCCCCGGCGCACTAAATGGTTTCACGTAAACCAGTGCAAACTATTTAAGCCGGGTGCAAAAGAGCCAACAACCGAAGCCAGGTCTGATGGTAAAAATCCTCAGCCTGAGGCGTGCAAAAAGTCACAGACCACACAGGCTGGACCCGCAGCCTGCTTGAGGGGAGGAGCTATCCCGCCCACCTGGGAGGTTTCCCCATTGGCCTGGGACTCGGACGGGGAAGAGCCCGAAGACCAAGGCCCTCCCCCTGACCCGAGCACAGTTAGGGGGGAGCCCGAACAGCTAGGCCCCGCCCCTGACATGATTCTGGAGGAGGTGGAGTCGGAGGACGGAGGTCCCGCCCTCGGCTCAAGCTTAGGGGAGGTAGAACTTGGGGGCGGAGATTCTCCACCTGTAGGGACAGGTAGGGAGGAGTCATCTGCCACAGACCCAAATCCCAAAGGGGCGGAGTCTGAGGGAAGGGAGCCGAACTGACAGTCGTGGAGAAGCCACGGGCTGTGAGGGCTAAAGTCCCAACCAAAGGGCCACTCGCAAAGGAAACCTCGCCCGAAGTACCCCCTCGCAGGTCGTCTCGGACGCCTCAGCCAAAAAACTCTGGCCCGATTCCCCCTACTTCAGCAGACACCGACTTGGGAAATCCCTAGAAAAATGCAGTCCCCAATTGGCAGCAAAAGGCTACGGGAGTCTCAAGCTACAGGTCAGTGCGGCCCCACCACAGGCAGCGGTGAGTTGCAGTCCGAACAGGGATTAGGCAGGCCGCCCGGGGACGGGCGGCGCTGTACATAAGTTTAGTTAAGTTTAAGTTTGGTTAAGTATAAGGTGTGTAAATTTTTAAGGTGATGGGTGTTATAAGAAATAGTTTTGGAATCTGCCCAGCATGTGTGTTGGTTTTGGATCGAGGTCAAAAGACCCGATCATGCCTTCACCTAGGCCAGAATCTCTCGGGAGCCTGGCTGTATCGTTTAATCTGTTGCAGGAACCAAAGGTACCATGGAAATGATTCTCATCGTGTTCGCGGTGATCGGGTGTAGCTTGGCCTATCGGGGCTACACCAAGGACTCCATCATGTATGGATGCTCCGGGGACATAGCCCCCATCGCGACTGATGGGACAGGTGAACGGGACGTTGAGGAAACAACCACCTACTTCCACGAAGGGAGGTGGCCAGGATGGCTGGGGTCGAACTCTACGGAATACTCCAGCCTGTCCGGGTTTGCATACGGAGATACTTCTCTAATGTGTCCCAGGGTGAGGATCATCATGCCCAGAGTCAGCGTAACCGTCGGGAGGAAGATTTGTTTAGTATGCAATGGACATGTTCCTTTGGACAGATGGTGGTGGCTTCGGAAGTTGAGTAAGACCATGAAAAAGTCCACGGTCGAGTGGGAGCGACTGGGTAACAATACCCATCGGACTATTACGGGGACTCATGGGGGATTGAGCGTCTGTTGGGACAAATGGTGGGAACCAGATGAGGGGATTTACATCTGCATGTGGGGTTCAGAATGCGCCTGCCCCACAGACGTCTCCATCTTTTTCCAGAGACAGTGGCAGTATGCTGGGGAAGGGATGAGGTGGGACGTCAGCATGCGTGCGTGCGGAGTCCCATACTCTCTGATCCCGGTGAATGCCACTGAGCTCATCACCCGCCCCCGCAAGCCCCTGCCCACGATTCTGGTAGCCAAAGCCCGCAAGGAAGGGTGCCCCGCCACTACCAAGGGACCCGGGAACGGACTGGTATTGGTACCCACAGGTCAGGTGCTGTACCAAGGGGTGCACTACGCGGTAGCCTCGGTGATTTTAAACCTCACCGAGGTGCGATTGCCAGAGTGGTGCCCCAAGGAAACGGAGCAATTGTACCAGGTCCTGTTAACAAATACGTTCAGACAATTTTATGAGTTCGGCTTTGCCGATGTTCAAAGAGCCGGATTGTACACCACACCACATGAGGTCTTCGACAGGGTAGGGAGACAAAGGAGGGGTACAGCCAATGATATTTTTACCGCCTTTAACACAGGGACTTCCGTCATCAACACTCTGGATGACGTGCAGCTGCAGACCCAGATCAATGGTTTAAAAGTGCAGTTAAGAAAGATACTGACGGACGAGAATAAGGTAGTGGGGTCTGAGTTACATGAGGACCAGGCCGTGACACTACATTTAAAAGAAATCATAGCTGAGCTGGAGAAACACGCTAAAATGGTAAATGCTCTCATCAGAGAGGATTGGAATGCGTCAGATCAGGCTGCGCAGAACGAGGCGTGCGTGCTGTACGAGGCGTGGTTACTGGGTGAGGGCCGCAGTAATCTGGAGGATTTAAAACAAGGTTTGGTCCCCTCCTGGATCAGCAATAAGCACCTCGCAGCCCTCCACCCTTTTGAGAACGCATTAAGTCCGTGCCAGCTCAGACTAGCTTCAGAGGCCTACCCAGTCCCAGTGGACTGTGGGTGGTCTAATCACACCATTATGGGTATAGTGGTAAGAATGCTGGTTATGGAAAGACAGCTAAACCCGCCCCGGTATACAGGGTGGAGAACATTGGAATCATTCAAGGGGGTGCACACATTCGCTACACAGCGGTCCCACCTCACATCATTCGATGGGAGCATGCAATAATGGGTACCGACCTCTCAGGGTGCCAGAGCCGGGGAGCACACATCATCCTGTGTCCCCAGCACTTGAATGCCTATTCGAAACCACAGTGCAGGTGTGATTTTGTGTGTATTTTCTTTCTTTATTATTTTTATTGAAGTTTATTATGTGTGTTGTTATTAATAAAAGATAATATGTATGAACCAGGTGGTGTAGGGGTATTAGGCCCCCCTCCACACCTGGAAATATGTGTGTCAGATTTTAACTCCAATGTGTGGTAAACCACTTTTATCGTTACACTATAGTTATCACTGTTGTATTGTTATCACCGTTATCACTGTTGTATCACGATACGAGGTCGCCTCTTGTCGCGCTGTTATACCTGGGCTGACCACCTCCGACTCCGCCCATGGCTCCACCTACCTGCCCAGGTATAAAGGTAGTCGACTGGCTGGTATTCCTCCTTGTTGGACCCGATCACCCACGAGGGTGGGCTCTGTTATTTAGTCAATAAAAACCTTTAGTTACGTTCCTAACTCGTCGCTTTTTATTGGACGAATTGATAGGTATATCAATTTTATTGACTAAATTTTAAAGATGTCTACTACTGGCCAGCCAGAAGCCCTCCCAGAAGCACAGCCACACCAGCCGGCTTGGCTGCAAGCCCTCAAACCACCGTACCTGGATCTAAACCCACAGGCAGCAAACGCAGCCCTCAACTTCAAACACTGGCTGGACTGCTTCGAATCCTACCTGGAAGAATCCGGCGCCCCGCAGAGATCCAAACTAAGACTTCTGAACGCCCAAGCGAGCCCGAGAGTATACGCACTCATCCAGGACACGACTACGTACGAGGCCGCTATCAACCTACTGAAACAGCAGTACCGCAGCCCGGTAAATTACATGTACACCAGGCACCTCCTAAGATCCCGCCCGCAACAGCCAGGAGAGTCTGTAGCTGAATTTTTACGGGCGCTAAGAGCACTCGGCAGGAACTGTGACTTTAAAGCGGTGACGGCTGTTGAAAATACGGAAGATAATATCCGCGATGCCTTTGTGAAAGGCCTACGGTCCGACTACTCACGGCAAAGACTGCTTGAAGCTAAAGACCTCGACCTGGACAAAGCTGAAGCCCTCGCTCTCTCCCTGGAGGTGGCCCATCAGGACCAGGAGGCGTTTTCCAGGTACTGCTCGCGACCCTGGGACTCGGGCCCGACCCCTACCGCAATACCCTTCGCAACGCCGCCCCCGGGACCTACCTCAGCGTCGGCGTCCCGGACCCGACCGGGCCCGCCACCCCCGGTACCGGCTCCGACATCGGGCACCCGCGATCGGGCCGCCGGCTGCTTCTTTTGCGGCCAGGAGAAGCACCCGAGGTCGCGCTGCCCAGCCAGGAACTCTACCTGCACAACCTGCAGGAAGAAAGGCCATTTCTCTAAGGCCTGCAGGAGCGGATCTTCAGAGGCCAGCAGTGCCTCATGCGAACTGTGGGGGCGGCCATCTTCTTTCACGGCAACTGAGGCCAGTATCCCCACACGTGAGTCATGGGGGCGGCCATCTTTGATCAAGGCAACCGACCCCAATAGTGCCTCATGTGAGTTATGGGGGCAGCCATCTTCTCCGCCATTTTGTCCTACCTCGTGGGAGACGCCATTTTACCCACCACGCCCGACTGCCACCGGGCCCCCGGACCCGACGACCGCCTCGCCCGCAGACGACAACGGCTCGCTTACCTACACGCTAGCCTCCGTCACTCTGGATCAAGCCCGCCCACACCACCTGTCCAAGTCGATGATGGACATCAAAGTAAACGGCCACGCCACGACCTGCCTGTTCGACAGCGGAAGCACGGAGAGCTTCATCCACCCAGACACGGTGAGCCACTACTCCCTCCCTGTCCTGCCAACGCGCAACCGAATCTCGATGGCATCGAGGTCCCACGCCACGGACATTAGCGGCTACTGTGCTGTGACCTTGTCGGTTAAGGGTACAGAGTATAAAAACTTTAAACTCCTCGTCCTCCCCCAGCTCTGCGCTGCCGTCCTACTAGGGCTGGACTTCCAATCCCACCTCCAAAGTGTAACCCTAGCATACGGTGGACCCCTCCCCCCACTCACAGTCGACAACCAGCGAAGGTTAAACCGCCCACCGCGTAACACCTGCAGCCTATCCACCCTCAAGGTGCCGCCACCTTCCCTGTTCGCTAACCTCACCCCCGACTGCAAACCCGTCGCTACCAAGAGCAGGCGGTACAGCGCTGGGGACAGAGCTTTCATTAGCTCTGAGGTGCAGCGTCTCCTGAAGGAGGGCATCATCGAGGGGAGCAACAGCCCCTGGCGTGCCCAGGTCGTGGTCGTTAAGACCGGCGATAAAAATCGCCTGGTCATCGACTACAGCCAGACCATAAACAGATACACCCAGCTGGACGCATACCCCCTTCCCCGCATATCTGACATGGTCAATCAGATTGCACAATACCGCGTATTCTCGACCATCGACCTTAAGTCGGCCTACCACCAACTCCCTATCCACCCCGAGGACCGCCAGTACACCGCCTTCGAGGCGAATGGGCGCCTATACCACTTCCTTAGGGTCCCCTTCGGTGTCACCAACGGGGTCTCGGTCTTCCAAAGGGAGATGGACCGGATGGTTGACCAGAACGGACTGCAGGCCACATTCCCCTACCTAGATAACGTCACCATCTGCGGCCGCGACCGGCAGGACCACGACGTGAATCTGGAGAAATTCCTCCGTACAGCCCAACGGCTGAACCTCACCTACAATAAGGAGAAATGTGTGTTTAACACCTCGCGCCTTGCCATCCTTGGCTGTGTAGTAGAGAACGGACTCATCGGCCCCGACCCCGAAAGAATGCGCCCCCTCATGGAGCTACCCCTCCCCCACTGCCCTAAGGCACTTAAGAGAACCCTGGGGCTCTTCGCCTACTATGCCCAATGGGTGCCCAATTATGCGGACAAAGCCAGACCCCTCATGAAGTCCACATCCTTCCCCCTTACGGAGGAAGCGTGCGCAGCCTTCTCCCTCATTAAGGGAGACATTGCCAAGGCCACTATGCACGCAGTGGATGAGTCCATCCCCTTCCAAGTCGAGAGCGATGCATCCGACTTCGCCCTAGCCGCCACCCTTAACCAGGAGGGGAGACCGGTGGCCTTCTTCTCAAGGACCCTACAGGGCCCTGAGATCCGACACTCGTCGGTCGAGAAGGAGGCCCAGGCGATTGTGGAGGCGGTACGACGCTGGAGGCACTACCTGGCAGGCAAACGATTTACCCTCCTTACCGACCAACGTTCGGTCGCTTTTATGTTTAATAACAAGCTGAGGGGCAAAATCAAGAATGACAAGATCTTGAGGTGGAGAATCGAGCTCTCCACCTACGATTATGATATCTTGTACCGGCCAGGTAAGCTGAACGAACCCCCCGATGCTCTGTCACGAATTACATGCGCCAGCGCGCAAAGTGATAGACTTCAGACCCTCCACAATGACCTCTGCCACCCCGGGGTCACCAGACTTTACCACTTCATTAAGGCCCGCAACCTGCCCTACTCCATCGAGGAGGTCAGGACCATAACCAGGAACTGCCAGACCTGCGCCGAGTGCAAACCGCACTTCTTTAGGCCGGACAGAGCAAGCCTGATCAAGGCCACCCGCCCCTTCGAGCGCCTGAGCATCGACTTTAAGGGGCCCCTCCCGTCCTCTGACCGTAATGTGTACTTCCTCAACATTGTTGATGAGTACTCCCGTTTCCCCTTTGCCTTCCCCTGCCCAGACATGACCAGTACCACGGTCATTAAATGCCTGAACGACCTCTTCGCCTTGTTCGGGTTCCCAAACTATATACATAGTGACCGGGGCTCCTCTTTCATGAGCGAGGAACTCCGTCAGTTCCTACTAGCGAGAGGTATTGCAGCAAGTAGGACCACCAGCTACAACCCCCAAGGGAACGGCCAGGTGGAAAGAGAGAACGCGACGGTATGGAAGGCCGTCCTCTTAGCCTTAAAGTCTAAGGGCCTCCCAACCTCCCGCTGGCAGGAAGTCCTCCCGACAGCGCTGCACTCCATCCGGTCACTACTTTGCACTGCCGTTAACGCCACCCCCCATGAACGAATGTTTGTTTTCCCCAGGAAGTCGACTACGGGAACCACCCTACCAACCTGGCTGACCTCTCCGGGGCCCGTCTTGCTGCGAAAGCACGTGAGGGCCCATAAAACAGACCCCCTGGTCGAAAGGGTGAACCTCCTGCACGCCAACCCCCAGTACGCCTACGTGGCTTACCCAGACGGGCGGGAGGACACTGTCTCCTTACGAGACCTCGCACCCTCGGGCACTCCGGAGACACCACCTTTACCCCCCCCCACCACCCCCCCAATTCCAGCCCAGGTAGACGGCATGCCGGAACCCCACGAGCCTTCGCCGACCACGCAGACACCAGCACTAACACCGGATAATGCAGCACCGCCGCTGCGACGATCGGAGAGGCTTACGAGGCCTCCGGACAGACTGACATACCAGAACTGGTAGTACACTTCACCCCGCCGGACTCAAATCTAAACAAGGGGTGAATGTGGTAAACCACTTTTATCGTTACACTATAGTTATCACTGTTGTATTGTTATCACCGTTATCACTGTTGTATCACGATACGAGGTCGCCTCTTGTCGCGCTGTTATACCTGGGCTGACCACCTCCGACTCCGCCCATGGCTCCACCTACCTGCCCAGGTATAAAGGTAGTCGACTGGCTGGTATTCCTCCTTGTTGGACCCGATCACCCACGAGGGTGGGCTCTGTTATTTAGTCAATAAAAACCTTTAGTTACGTTCCTAACTCGTCGCTTTTTATTGGACGAATTGATAGGTATATCACAATGTATTGCCATCTATAGATGCTTAATGTACACTGTGGGTTTTCTGAAATGGGAAATGCATGTGTCGTGGGGTCATAGATAGGTAAATACAGGGGATAGTTTGATTATGGAGAGTCAGAAAATTTTGCTCACCCAGAATTATGATATTTCAAGCAAGTTATAGTATCATCAGGGGGGACTGTAGGATTTGCAAAATTGAACATTGTCCTATAAGGGTCTATTGGCAGAAAAGGCCTTAATTTTAAAGACTGTTTTAAATGAAGCCCAGAAAAAGGGGGCACACAAAATGGCCGCCAGACCCTGTGACCAGCTTTTGGGACATTTTAAAATGGTTCCTGCAGTCCACAGACAGCTTTTGTGGATTCAGCCCACAGTAAGTTCTGGAATGCAATTTCGGAGAATGCAAAACCAGACAGAACCCCATACATATGGATTGGATGCAGATCCAATCAGATCGGGCTGTAGATAAAGGCCATCAAAATGTTTACCCAGACAAAGGGAAACAGCTTCAAATTCAAAGGGGGACATCAAGACCCATTAAAGACAATACAAGATCATTCCAGACCAGAGATGGCAGTTACCGGCCATCCCGAAAGTACTTTAAACACAATGACTACCCCTCTGTGCTAAAAGCCCACCAAAATTTAAACAAAGACTAACCTTGATATGGCGGGAGATAAGGGCCTCGATGAGAAGTATAATTGGAGACCCGGGGTAGCTATCGGGAGTGCGGAGGATCGAGTTAGATGATAGAGGATCGAGTTAGATGATCGAGGATCGAGTTCGAGTTCGAAGTTGGAGAGAGAGGTTCGAGAGGGAAGATCGAGTCAGCGCCCAGACCCAGGGTAGCTATCGGGAGATCATCGACAAACCCCGGGCCATTTGACGAGATAAATAGACGGCGACCCTCCAAGAAGAAACCTTTATGAAAATGGTCAAACAGTTGGTCTCTCTCCACGCCGACATCCAGGCCTGCTAACATCCAGCCTGTCCGAGTCCATTACCTCGAGGGAGGAAAGAGTGTGTCGCAGCCCGCTGCGTTCCGCTGACCACGTGGAGACAGGACGCCTGAGAGGACCAAAACGCAGACTTCAAAACCTCTGTTTTCTAACTGGGACTGGTGAGCATGTTTCTGGCCTCTCATAATCTAATCTAGCTAGGTTTAGGGGGTGGGCATTTTAGGGGATAATTAACAATGAGTTGTTGTCCCTCGATGTTCCGTGTGTTTCCCTATTTCATGGTGAACCGTGTAAAGTACAATATGCCTGTAGATATATTGGTTAGTACTGTATTATGATTTGTTTTTCCCTCCCATGTACCTTATTTTGGCTTACATTCAATTTTTCCTTTATGCAATAAAATTTCACTTCGTTTCATTAAACTTGGTCTGCAGAGTATTCTCTGCATTGTAGTTCCTGCCTCAAAGTCCAGTGTACAGAACCTAAGGGGTGAGTGGGTCGAACCACTCGGTAAATTACTGTGCAAAAGAGAGAGAGGTCTCACCAGAGAGAGAGACCCGGCAAGAGAATACCCCTTACATTGGTTAATGGACAGAAAACAGAGAGTAGAAATAAATGGGTCATTTTCGGGTTGGCAGGCTGTAACTAGTGGGGTACCGCAAGGATCAGTGTTTGAGCCTCAGCTATTTATCTACATCAATGACTTGAGGGGACCAAGCTTAATGTATCCAAGTTTGCTGACAATACAAAGCTAGGTGGGAAAGTAAGCTGTGAGGAGGACGCAAAGAGGCTGCAAAGGAATATAGACAGGTTAAGTGAGTGGGCAAGAATGTGGCGGATGGAATATAATGTGGAGAAATGTGAAGTTATCCACTTTGGTAGGAAAAATAAAAAAGCAGAATATTTTTTAAATGGTGAGAGGCTGAGAAATGTTGGTGTTCAGAGGGACCTGGGTGTCCTTGTACACGAATCACAGAAAGTTAACATGCAAGTACAGGAAGCAATTAGGAAAGCAAATGGTATGTTAGCCTTTATTACAAAGGGATTGGAGAATAAGAGTAAAGGGCCTAGAAATTCGGTGGGCCGCGCCACCAGTTAGCGCCTAAAGAGGGCACCTAGTGGTTTTAGCGCCACTGGCCATGCCTCCCGCGAAATTTAGCGGGGCGCTAATGGCGGCGTTAGCCTGTAGCGCTGCGCCGCCACCAATGACATCATCGGTGTGCGCAGCACCCCGCTGCCACCCCAAACGCGATATTGGGTCACGCCCCCCCCCCGTAGCGCCGGTCGCAATTCGTGACCGGTTCAGGGGGGCCTACCTGTGGCGGTAGTGGCGCTAATTAAAGGGGAGGTGCGGGGCGGCCATTTTTTTCGCTGGCCACCTGCCAGCACCTCCTCGCGCCGCCCTCCCCGGCCTCCTGATCCCCCCCCCCCCCTCGGGCAGTGCCGGCTGTGCCCCAAGAGCCCGGTACTTCTCCCGGTGCCGGGCTCTTTTGCCGGGACTCGCGATCAGAGATCGTGCTGGTGCAGGCCCCTCCCCTTTAAGAAGGGGAGGAAGGCCCGCAGTACCGCAGCGCGCCGTGCCGCAGCGTGTGGCGCTGCAGCACGTTGCACTGCGCTATTGAGTTTGAGAGCCCCAAGAGGGACGCGGGGCGCCTCAAGCAGCGCCCCGCTTCCGTTTGGGGCGCTCAAACTGAATATCCCGCTGGCACTCCTGGCTACTTCCGGGGCGGGACTTCCGGCACCCAGGCGAGCTTGGCGCTCCAAACGGGGCGCCAACGAATTTTTAGCCCAAGATGTCTTACTGCAATTATATAGGGCTTTGGTGAGACCACACTTGGGGTATTGTGTACAGTTTTGGTCTCCTTACCTAAGGAAGGATATACTTGCCTTAGAGGGAGTGCAGCAAAGGCTCATTAGACTGATTCCTGGGATGGGGGGATTGTCCTATGAGGAGCGATTAAGTAGACTAGGCTGATATTCCCTAGAGTTTAGAAGAATGAGCAGTGATCTCATTGAAACATATAAAATTCTTAAGGGGCTTGACAGGGTAGATGCAGGGAGGATGCTTCCCCTGGCTGGGGAGTCTAGAACCAGGGCTCACAGTCTCAGAATAAGGGGTTGGCCATTTAGGACTGAGATGAAGAGAAATTTCTTCACTCAGAGGGTTGTGAATCTTTGAAATTCTACACCCCAGAGGGCTGTGGATGCTCAGTCATTGAGTATATTCAAGACAGAGATCAATAGATTTTTGGATACTAAGGGAATCAAGAGATGTGGGATAGTGCGGGAAGGTGGAGTTGAGGTGGAAGATCAGCCCTGATCTTATTGAATGGCGGAGCAGGCTCGAAGGGCCGAATGGCCTACTCCTGCTCCTATTTCTTAATCTGTTGTGCACTTATGTACAGGAAAGTATGCACGTATTTCATGCTGAATTATTTATTCAGCTGATTATCATTGGCATGGTCATATAAGGGCAAAATCATCTGGTGCGTTGTAATATTCTAGGATGGGTATTGCATTGAATGATTTGTCCTTTATTTGAAGGTGTGAAGAAAGTGACGTTGACAAAGGTAGACGGTGTTACTTGATCGTTGTTCCCATTACAAAAACAGATCCTAAACTCCATTACGTCACACCATAAAATTTACAGAATGCATTATGGAAGTTAACAGATTTGCAGAAATTAAAACAAAGCTGCAATCTAATTTCAGGACTTTCAATGGTGATTATAAGAATTTCAAGCATCACTCTTATAGTTGATGTCACTATTTGAAATCCTGAATTACATTATTGCATTGTGATCACTCCTGAACCTTCATAACCTCTGTGTAACACAATCTGGAGGTTTAGTTTTCTTTACAATTAAGTCTGAGATCACTCAGCTGTTTTACAGCCTTAACCCACTACCCTATCATTTTTTTCTACAATATATATGAAATTTAGTTTGATTTATATTTTTTGCAAGGTCACTGATTTGTGGCTTTCACACAAAAATGAATGGAATCACGGTGTATGATTAACATTAATAAAAACCTGGAAACACCCCATAATCTCACATAATAAAAATAAAATTTGACTCCATACATCAATGGGCCTAATTATAAATGGAAGGAATCACAGAATATAATCTTCGAAATAGTAGTAAAAATCCCAGAAACCCATGCAACGAACATTGGAATTTGTCTTAATCAGCTACCATAAACCAATGGCCCTGACATTAACTTAATCAAAGTATAATTTGTTGCCTCATGCAAATGTTTTCAATTAATTTGAAGTATCATCAATAACGGTACTATTTAAAAATGCATTATGATTTAAATGGTTAAACGCTGTCGTATTTCTAAAATGCTGAAAATACACAGCAGGTGTCACAAAATCAAATAGGTTAGTACTTTAAGTAAAAACTCTTTTGTCAGATCAAAGGTGTTCTGACAAAATGTCTTAACTCAAAATATTAACCTGTTTTTTCCTGATAGGGAGAAATTTCACTTCTTTGTTCAGATGTTCACCTTTCCCATTTTTTACTCTCACTGCTGGAGACACAGTTGGGTCGATATTAACCCGCACACGATGGAGCATCCAAGTAACCCACTCTGGAGAGGCGAGTCTGTAATTATAATATTTAAATTAGGCTCCTTTCATGAGGTTTTGGCAGAGATATGAAATTAACGCCTCCTGCGTGGGTTTCCTGGGGTTCGGGAAACTTGTCAGTAAAACGGAGGTGAGATTGAGTGGCACTTCATGGGAATGGTTAAAGGTCACGAGTCCCGATATGAATAAAGGCTCAGTGCTCACAGCTGCTTCCTCAGTTCCCTCTGGGAAATGGTTTGGTGAGAATACTTGTTGTGAGAGACTTATTCGTGCAGTTTGGAGGTGTTGACATGGAGAACATTAGGATGGGTGGCGTCATGGCTGCTTTTGATTGGACTTCAGATGAGGAAGATCAGCATCCAAAGCAGCAAGGGCGTGCTGAGAAGGGAGCTGCAGGTGGACAACAGAGAGGGGAGCAACAGAGAGGTCGTGTTCGCAGGAGGCACTACCCACCTAATGGGGTGTACAGATAGAGGCTCAGCTTCCTTGACCTATCGGAAGAGCAGTGCTTTCGAAGGCTGAGATTGTCGCGTCAGGTGGACAGAGACATCTGCAGCCTCCTAGAGGAAGGCCAGCTACCTGCTGGACCTGGTGGACACGCATTACCAGTGGCTGTGAACATCACCACTGACCTCAGTTTTTTTGCCTCTGGTTCCTTCCAGCGCGCTACCAGAGACATGGAGGGTCTTGCAGTCGGCTGCACATAAATGCATACGGCAGGTAACGGATGGATTGTTTGCCAGGGCTGGGAGTTATATAAACATCCCCTGTGATGACAATAACCAGAATGAGCGGCCACTCGAATTTGCGTCTCAGGCTGTCTCCCTACAGGTGCAGGGTGCCATTTATTGCACACACGTTGTGAGGGAGTAAGCCATACTTCAGAAAGATACACCATAATATGAACAGAATACTGATATTATTAATACATGATATACTGGGTTTAAAAATCTAAAGCCTTGGAGACACAGGCTGCAAACAGAAATACAGGCTTCTGAGATAAAGATCAGTTGATAACAAAGTTGTAAACAAGCTTTGAAATGGGAATTAGTTAAAAATACTAAAACAATGAAAGATTGAAGCAAACCATTTGGTGCTTCTGAAAGGTCTAAAGTGTTAAGAACTAACATGTAGAACAGAAACACAAACATTAAAAGAACCAAGTGCCTTTGAAAGAATGACATCAAGTAAAAGAAACACCTGCTGGTCAAATAGTTTTATGTTAAACTTGGAAGGCAGGAAACACAATTAAATATGCAACCAATTGAGATAGCTAGAAATGCATGAAACACTCTGGTTAAAAAGTGTTTTTAATTTATACATATAGTAAATATGATACCAACAAGAAGACTTAGACCTAGAAATTCGGTATAGCCGTATTTGGGGCGCTAGTCCTGGCGATGCGCAAAGTTTAGCGCCAGGCGCAATTTAGTGCCACCTAGCGCGATATTGGGTTGCAGCGCCCCTAAAGGTGATTGCGGCGCTAAATCAGGCGCTGCACGCGCTAACCCGGCGGCGCAACCCAATTTTGCGGCGGCGGGTCGCAGCGAGGGTGCTGTCAATAATCACTTTCCCTGAGACACACTGGCGCCGGCCAGCTCTTAAAGGGGCAGTTCAATTGGCATCACCAGACACACTCACTGCCTTGTAGGCCTTCAAAGCGGTGGGAGCCTACCTGTGACGCACCAGCCTAGCAAGACATGGAAAGGGTGAGGCAGAGGGTGGAACACCTCACTGATGGGGCATTGGATGCTTTGGTTGGTGCAGTGGAATCAAGGCCAAGGAAGATAGTCGGAATGTGATTTATGTTTTGGACGTCTCCCGGGTGTGAGAGCCAGTTATGTGTCAGTGTATTAGTTTTGCTTTCTGTTGCTGGTGTATCCATGTGTTAATGAAGACACGGAATGCAGGAGTTGGTTTACAGGTGTTTACTGGACAAAGTCTGGAGGTGAACTAACAGATACAAGACAATATACAGGCTTATATAGCCCGAGTGGCCATTACCGGCATTACAGTACACAGGCGGCTCTTAAAGGCACATACACCACAATTCCTCCCCTTTTAGACAACCAGTACATAATATTTTAAGTAATCATTAATTAACATGTTACAAGAACAATAATCTACACATTGCTGCAGTTAATCAATTATAAGTCAGTCTCTCTGGAGGCTTCCTGACTCGGTCCGGATAACGCCTCGGGGGTGTAGTAGTTTCTGGTGGTGTAGTAGGTTCTTTTGGCAAGGCTGATTCGGCTTGAATGCCAGTGTCGGGTTCATCTGGTTCCAGTATCACCGGATCGGAAGTAAATACTATGGGTATCTCTACTTCATCATTAGGCATATAGAGTTGTGATGTAGGTTGTCCCTTTTTGGATGACTCTATGATCTGGTCAGCATGGCGCCTTATTATGCTTTCTCCAATGTCCACGGTATACATCAGCGGTCCTAGTCGTGTGCAAATAGTTCCAGGCTGCCATTTCTCGGTACGGTAGTCCCGGGCCAAAACTTGTTGACCTATCTGGAAGGTTCTAGTTGGCCTTTCATTCATGCCTTGAAATTGCCGGTTCTCCACGTCCCTTCTGATGTTTGGCTTGATCAAATCCAGCCGGCATCTTAGGCTTCTATTGAAGAACATCATGGCGGGAGTTTGATTTGTAACCACATGTATGCAAACAAGAAGTTATCTACCTTATGCTGAAGTTTATGTCTTCATTACCCATGGCCTTTATGGCCTTCTTGAAGGTCTGGACAAACCTTTCAGCCAATCCATTGGTGGCGGGATGATATGGGGCAGACGTGTAGTGCTTAACCCCATTGTTTTTTAAGAACTTCCTGAATTCTTCGGACACAAATTGCGGTCCATTATCAGAACAGATCTGTTCAGGCAGCCCATTCCTGGCAAATATGGTCCCTAATACTGTGATGGTTTTTTCCGTGGTGGTGGAGGACATCTTTATTACCTCCAGCCACTTGGAGTGTGCATCAACCGCGATTAAGTACATTGAGTCCATAAATGGACCAGCAAAGTCAATGTGTACCCTTTGCCATGGAGATGAGGGCCACTCCCATGGATGTAGAGGGGCTTGTGGTGGGGCGTTTTGGACCTTTTGGCATCCTAGGCAACTCTTGGTCATTTCTTCGATGTCTCCATCGATACCTGGCCACCACACAAACGCTCTGGCTAGGTTCTTCATTTTCACTCCACCCAGATGCCCCTCGTGAAGCTCCTTTAGCACTTTATCCTGGAGTTTGGGTGGAATCACCACTCTGGATCCACATTTCAAGGTTCCTCGGCACACTGACAGCTGTTCTCTTCTTTGCGAGAATGCTGGCAACAGTGGTTCGCCATGTGCTGGCCATCCCTTCACCGTTAAATCGTAGACTCGTGAGAGAGTCGGGTCATTTCTCGTTTCCTTTTCAATGGCAGAATTTGTTACTGGTAGACACTCCACTATGGTTGAGTGGAACATCTCTACTGGGTCTACTGTAGGTGCCTCTTCCACCGTTGGCAACGGTAGGCGCAATAACCCGTCAGCATTCCCATGCTGTTTTGATCCTTTGTATTCTATGTCATATTGGTGTGCCCCTAGGAAAAGGGACCACCTCTGTAGCCTTTGCGCTGTCATAATGGGAACACCCTTTTTAGGGTTGAATATGGAGACGAGGGGTTGATGGTCAGTCAACAAGGTAAATTTTTGTCCGTGTAGGTAATGGTTGAATCTCTTCACTCCCCATACCAGGCTGAGTGCTTCCCTGTCGATCTAGGCATAGTTACGCTCAGCTGAGTTCAATGAGCGTGATGCAAAAGCTATTGGCCGTTCTGAGCCATCAGGGAATCTATGTGATAATACCGCTCCTACGCCATAAGGGGATGCATTGCACGCCAGTCTGATTGGCAGTGATGGGTTGTAATGAGCCAAAACTTCCTTGGACGTGATCAAGCCTTTACATTTATGGAAGGCACGTTTACAGTCCTTGCTCCATTCCCAAATTACTCCCGTTTGTAGCAGTTCGTTAAGAGGGTGCAGAACAGTTGACAAGTTCGGTAAAAATTTATGGTAGTAATTTATTAATCCCAGGAACGACCTTAATTGTGAGACATTTTCAGGTGCTGGGGCTTTTATGACCGCTTCAATTTTCTCAGGGGACTTATGCAACCCTTCTTCATTAATTATGTGGCCACAATATGATATTTGTTTCTGGAAAAATTCGCACTTGGGGCGGTTTGCTCATAGGCCCCGTTCTCTCAGCCTAGTGAGCACCTGCTCCAAATTGGCAAGGTGTTCGTTGTCATTTTCTGCTGTTACAAGGATGTCGTCTAGGTAGCATTGAGTCCCATGAATCCCTTGCAGGACTTGTTCCATAGCTCTTTGCCAGATAGCTGGAGCTGATGCTATTCCGAAAACCAGTCGATTGTACTGGTACAGGCCTTTGTGTGTGTTTATTGTGAGATACTTTTTAGAGGCCTCCTCAACCTTCATTTGTAGATATGCCTGTGCCAAGTCAATTTTTGTGAAACGTTTCCCTCCGGATAGTGAGGCGAAAATATCTTCTATCCTCGGAAGAGGATACTGTACCATGTGAAGGACTGGGTTTACAGTCAGCTTGAAGTCCCCACAGATGCGAATTTTTCTCTGTTCTTCAGATTTATCATTATTTAACGTTTTCTTCATGACCGGGACGATGGGTGTTGCCCACTCGCTCCAATCTATCTTGGATAACACGCCTGTCTTTTCCAAATTCTCCAGCTCTGCCTCGACTGCTGGACGAATGGCATATGGTACCGGCCTTGCCTTAAAAAACTTGGGAATTGCTGCATCTTCCACCTTTATTGAGGCCGTGATGCCTTTTCAAGGTTCCTAGTTCCTGTTGGAACACTTCTTTGGCATTGGCCAAGATGTCTTTTAATCGTTCAGGTATGATGTCATCATCATTTTTTTTCTTACTGGTCACCGTCAGTGCCTGAATGGAGTGCCAGTCCAAACGTATCTTCCTGATCCATTCACGTCCCAACAGCGGTGGACCACCATCTTGCAGAACGTATAAATACAACTTCTGTATTTCCTTGCCGTTGTATACAACAGGCACCTTTATTTTCCCTTTGGGGTATACTTTCTGCCCCGTATATGTTTTCAAGATAATGGATGTGTCTTTCAAAGGTATATGCGGAAATAGCCGCTCGTAATCCCGTCTACTTATGACGGTCAGAGCTGATCCTGTATCTAGCTCCATTTTAACTGGGGACCCCGCTATCGTGAGGGTAACCCAAATGGTCTGGTAATCTTCTTTGGCAATTACATTATGTAATTTGAGAGAGCTTAGTCTCTTGTTTCCGGAGTCGCTATCGCTCTTCTGGTCTTCAGAGCTACTGTCCGTCATCATTTGTACCTTTCTGTACTTTTCCTTATTAATTTTTTTTCTGTCAGTGGATTTTTTGTTTCCAGATCGGCATACACGTGTAATGTGTCCCATCTTTCTGCATTGCCTGCATGCTTTGTCCTTGAACCAGCAGTCCCTCTGGTCATGGGTGGATCTGCCGCAGCGATAACATCTCTCGAAACCCCGTGTCATTTCATGGGTGCCGAAGTCCTGTGGCTTTTGCTGTATCTCTGCAGCTCCTCTTGCACTGAAAGCCTTGTCCAGTGTCAAATCTTTCTCAGAAAGTAGCCTTTTTTGTGTTCCTTCACTTAGGAGACCGCAGACGAATTTGTCTCGTCGAGAATTTGCCAATCCTGCCCCGAATTGGCAGTGTAGGGTATCAACAATCTCCTTAAAATTCTTGTCCATCGGTTTGGCTGGAGTGATTAAGTTTCATAACAGCCTGTATGTCCTTGCGCCCATTAGATTTAGAAGTACCGATGCCTTTTTATCATTTTCTATTCCATTTGCTGTGCAATATACCTCCACTCTTTCCACATATGTGGTCCAATCCTCTATATCGTTATCAAAAGCATCAATATTGCCAGCCTTAGGCATCCTGGAAAAAAAATGGTGCTTCCCGCGCTTTTCTTTCTTTCCTGCAGAAAAGATATGGCGCTTCCCACGCTTTCCCGCCGCTGCTGCTGCTGACAACGCTGTTTTCCGTGTTTTTTTTTCTTGCTTTTCTTCGACTTTGGACGTCTGAGGAATCGATGTCCTTGAGGTGCTGCCGAATTGCAGGTAAGCCCGTTTCCAATTCGTCGCCACTGTTGTATCCGTGTGTTAATGAAGACACGGAATGCAGGAGTTGGTTTACAGGTGTTTACTGGACAAAGTCTGGAGGTGAACTAACAGATACAAGACAATATACAGGCTTATATAGCCCGAGTGGCCATTACCGGCATTACAGTACACAGGGGGCTCTTAAAGGCACATACACCACAGTTGCCATAGCTTTCTCATGTTTGAAGGAACCACATTTTGTGTAATGAAACACTTTCTTCATTTACAATGGCCATGCCTTCTATTTACATGCGTCTTGCCCTTCACAGGCTTGGGGGTATCAGACCGGTTCCATTCCTGTTCTTGGAATGGCAGCAAGCATTCCGTGAGAGGGGCCTAGAAGCTACTTCTGATCAGCCTCTGACGCGCAGCCTGAGAAGAGCCGCTCACGTAGAAGTTCAGACCGGCAGGCATCTTCTCAGCCACCGACAGAGATGTCCTGCACCTTTTCTGAGGTTGCAGATCTGGCTGAAGCAGCTGGCACAGCTCAGTCACCACCTCCTTTCTAAATCGCAGCCTTCTGACACACTGCTCCTCCGGCATGTTCATGTAGGAAAACTGCTGTCGGAAAACCCTGCCAGTGTAAGGTCTGCTGTGGCGACGTCTGTTGGCCCTCCTCCGTCTGGCCATGCCCACCCCCCTCTCCCAGCGTCTCAGTGCTCTTTCCAGATGATTCAGCAGCAGGACGTTCCCCTCCAATGCAGCCCCCATAATAACTGCCCACAGGAAGGTTCCCTGTTGTCAAGGCTCACCAACAGCAAGGTGATGGTCAGAAGGCTGAAGATCGTCTGCCTGTGCTGGCTCAGTGGTCAAATGGCTCTCAGTGTGCAGCTCAGCAACTCTTTGTAGCTCTCGAGGAAGTTGTGCTCCAAAAATGGCTGCCACTTTTAAACCACACCAGTCCCCTTTAAATAACGCTCCTCCAGCCCGAGAGCGACTTGGTAAGGCCCAGGTAAGCTGTCACTATTAGCGCCAGGTGCTACGGAGGGGGGCGCCACTGAATTTCCAGTCCGGGGCGGCCAAAAGGCGTTGCACACTCAAATGACATCATAATCAGCCTGCGCCCATGAGCGGGTGCTAAGATTTAGCGCCGGCGCTAAATGCATGCTCAATATGGGGCGAGGCACTAGGCGCCTTGCGCCCGCCCAGAAATTGGCTAGCACCCCACTTCTCGGCCTCTTTAGGCGTTAATCAGTGGCGCTAACAACCAAATTTCTCCCCCTTTGAAGATATAACTTCAATAGATGACACCAAGCAATTACATAGTGTTCGTATTAAACTTGGATCACCACGGAGTCACAATGTCTGCTAAAAATCAGTCAATATTAAGAATTAAATGGAAAATCGTTGATAAGAATGACATCAAACAGAAACCATAGCTGTCATTGTTTTTATGATGGTTTTTGAAACACCTAAAGGTAGAGAAATCATTATGCATGCATTAGTTGAATTGACAGTAAGAATAGAAAGCATTCAAAACAGAGGTATCAAGAAAGACAATTAGCTGACATCAGCAGAGAACTTCAAAGAAGAAACCACTGCCAAAAGGGTATAAAAATAAGACCTTTTCAACAGAAAGTCAGAGCTCACTGAACGGGCAAAGCATTTCTCAACTCTTCAGAAGCAGCTCTGTAAGTTTTTAACTATGAGTCTCGGGAAGTCAAAGTAATTGATTTTGGTGGATGTTCTGGATTTAGAAATAAGTAAGAAATAAGAAATGTAACAAAGTAAAGATTTGAAAATAAGGATCTCTAAGAAATAAGAAATGTAAGCTATCTGTATTTTGAATTGTTAATGTTGTGACTGATTCAGCAGATGTTAAATGAATGTCTGCTTTTAAAAAACTATATATTTTTAGAATTTCTCAAAGAGTAATTCTGTATAAACTCGCGAACCCAAATTCTGTACAATCTTTTGTAAGGAGTTGCAGAATTCTGGGGGGTATTCCAGACCCTCATAATATCCGGAAGGTTACAGTCTAGTTCAACTTATGAAAGTACTATCTGGAGGATGGTAACATCTTCAGTCCTTCCTTTTCTTTAGGGAGAGATAGCCTGAACCTTAAGACCCATATAAGCATCTTATGGAATTCGGCTATCTCTAACTTAAGTTGAGGGTGAATGTCTGGGGAATATGCCTGATCTGGGATAGCCCAAAAAGGCTAGGACTGTAATTATCCCTTCTACGTGACAATCCAAGCACCCCCAGGTCAACCAGGAGCATTCGTCAACTGCAAGGGATTTCATTGCATCAATGTTCAGCTTGTGTCCAAACAACAACAACTTGCATTTATATAGCGTCTTTAATGTCGTAAAACCATCTCAAGGCACTTCACAGGAGCGATATCAAACAAAATTTGACGCCGAGACACATAAAGAGATATTAGGACAGATGATGGAGGTTTTAAGGAGCGTCTTAAAGGAGGAGAGAGAGGTATAGAGGTGGAGAGGTTTAGGGAGATATTGCAGAGTTCAGGGCCTGGGCATCTGAAGGCATGGCCGCCAATGGTGGAGCAATTAAAATCAGATGTGCAAGAGGCCAGATTTGGAGGAGTGCAGAGATCTCGGAGGGTTGTAAGGCTGGAGAAGATTAGAGAGCTAGGGAGGGGCAAGCCCATACACGGATTTGAAAACAAGGATGAGAATTTTAAAATTGTGGCGTTGGCAGACCGAGAGCCAATGTAGGCCAGCGAGCACAGGGGTGATGGGTGAATGGGACTTGGTGTGAGTTAGGATATGGGCAGCAGAGTTTTGGATAAGCTCAAGTTTATGGGGAGTAGAAGATGGGAGGCCGGCCAGGAGAGCATTGGAATAGTCAAGTCTAGAGGTAACAAGGACATGGTTGTGGGTCAGAGATATTTAATGCAGTCACTATGCAGCAGTTAAGTCTGAGTCTCGCCATCTCCAATGCTTAGGGATGCTGACATCCCACTTATCTCCAGGGCCTCCTGCTCTGCAGTTGTCAACTCCATGATCTGTGGTGGCTCACATCTGGTCCTCTGGCTCTCCCTTGCATTTTGTGCTCTTTTCTCCTACAAGGGGGCACGACAGACTAATGAGTGTCTGTAATGCAAGTGTGCATCCAGTGGATGTAGTGCATTCGTTGAGGGTGACTATCAGGAAGATGCATCATGAGAGACACTGGTATGCATTTGAGGACATGTTGACGTGTACATCAAGGGACGCCTCATTATAGCAGGTTTATAGCCTTTGCTCTTCCTGATTCCATTTCAAATTCTAGTAATCTCCTATAATTCACCTAACTCCTCCAAATTCCATCTGTGTATTGGCCCTTTATAAAGTCGAGGTAAAATCTCGTCGAGCAGGTGCAGATTACGCCCGGAAGTAAAATGATAATGAGGCATCCATGTTGAAATCAGACTTCCCCACGGGTTCCAGGATCTTCGGCATTGCTCACTTGCTATCGCACACCCACATCCCTCCCACCCCTGCTCAGCTCCAACCCCAGTGAGTTCATTCCCTTCCTTGTGCCAGATCTATCACTAATATATGGTAATTCCCCTTCAGAAACTTTCTTTTTAAAGATACGATAGGTCTTGCAATAGACTGACCTTATTCAATAAACACAGATGCAACTGAAACATTAGAATAGGAAATGGATAAATTTCTGATTCAGCGGGAAGCAATGTTAAATGATAAGGCCAGACCTTGAAACAGGATCTAGTTGGAGTGATGTGGAGGAGTAAGTTACTTGTGCATAACTTCTTACAATGTTAAACAAGGTTTATGTTCTTAAACTGCACACTGCTTTATTTGGGGGATTCACTATCCATGGGGCACGCTGATTACAATGAATCCTAAGAGGAAGATGTCCAAAACTGAGTACTTTGGACATGCCGAATTAAGTGTTTGAAGAAGAAGCATCACCTCAGGAGTTTTGAAAAAAAATATGGGCAGGAGGGATGGTTACACTTTGAAACAAAGAATTTTGATGTCTGAGTAATGAATGATTGAAGAAATCAACACAGCATGAAATGCATTGCCAAAATCAATGAGTCATAAACCTAATCATGCATTTAATAGGATCCAACTGTAATACAATACTTTTCTGATCCATCTCTGTGATTGCCTACTGCTTCTCTCTTTGCTAAGGGTCATCACATTCTCATCATCCATCTATTAGCCTCACAGGTTGTTACTGCCAAGGCATTTACTTTAGACCATCTGGTTACATTTTAGCCTATTTTGTTTAACTATCCACAATTGTAAATTCTCAGTACATTCCACATGCAATACAGTTTTCGTTTGTTACCAAAAACAAAACACTTCTATTTTGGACTATGATTTGATGCATTAAATATGCATTAAACAGAATATTCGTGGTTAAGCAATGGTAGGATCTAATAGCCCCAAAATTGCTCATGCATTCAGGCTAGGCTAGGAATCTAGCGGAACTGCTGCAAACTCCACCAAGATTCAGGAACACTTTACACTGGCGTTTCCAGTGGCCTTTTTCTGGGGCCAGAGCCTCTGGGCAGATTACACTACTGTGTCTGATCAATGTAAAACAATGGTGCCATTGAAGCCTTGGCGTTAAGATACAAATCAGCCATGGTGGAATAGGCTCGAGGGGCTGAATGGCCTACTCCTGTTCCTATGTAATTCATAGAAAAATCACAAGACTGATCACTGGTATCAAAGGGCTGAATTATAAGGAAAGACTGGTGAAATATATAGACTTGAAAGGAGATGTCTAAGAGGAATCTTCCTATAGGTATATAAGAAAGTAAACAGTATAGAAAAGGTAAATCTAGAACATCACTTCAAATTAAATGGTGACAATATGCTACATTACAACCACGACTATAGTTCTAAAAGTACTTTACTGGCTGTGAAACATTTTGGGACATTCTGAGGACATGAAAGGTGTTGGAAAAATGGAAGTTCTTTCTTGCTTCCTTTCTGGGACAAACTACCAAAAGGCATATTCAGGACATTTTATGCCCAATATTTCTTGCAGGAGACCCAATTCATTTTGAGGGCCTAGCATTTGGCTGACATCTGTTGGCAGAAAACGAGTGCAATATTGGGCGGCCAGGAGGGCCCCTGGGCCGGAAGAAAGTAGATTCTCGGGGTGGGTGGGGGGGGGGGGGGGGGAGTTCAATCTCAGGATGGTTGGTGGTGGGTGGGGGGCGGGGGTGGATACCTGGATAGCAGCAGCCCAAGCTGGTTTTTGGAGCCTGGAGGAGTACTCCTGCTTATCCTAGTGCCACAAAAATATCGTACAACGTACCTGCCGGGTTCCTCTTCGGCTGGACTGCCAGCTGATACTGGACAGAGCATGCACGGCACTCAGTACTGTCCTAAAATGGCAAACTGGCTCAATTTGCAGGCTAAAAGTACCTAAGGCGGCCTGAAGGAAGATTGCGGCAGCCACAGCGACAGCTACAACAGGGCAGTAAATCATTCTGCACCATTTTCAGGGTGCTACTGTTCTTTTTCTACCGGGTGGGAGGCCTCAAAATTTCCCCTATATTCATTTAAGAAACAGCTAGATTGTGTAATGGAGAGATTGCAGGTCCTTTCTGGGACTGATGAGCCAAGATGGACCTTCCCCATCCGAACCTATCCTGTGATCTTGTGGTGTGGTGACACCATCACACATGACCAGATATCCCTCTCTCCTCCAGTAGTGTATGTCTGAAGTCCAGAATGAATATCTGTGCAGAATGAGAAGATTATTATGAGTGCTACACATCACAGTAATGGTATTTTATTATGAACAGGAACAATGACACTGCATGCACATTTAACATTTGGAAGAAAAACAATTTTGCCCATGTCCTTGAAGAGCTGGATGTTCTGAATTATTAGGCTTGATGTGTCATTTCCATGCAAATGTGAGTATTACAGATTATTATGTCTGATTTCTGTGAAAAACTACTCTGCTATAAGTTTGCAGCCCTGGCTAAATGATAAAAGAGTACATCTTGGATTACTCACAGTTCCATGGAAGATTCCCGATAACATTTCCCAATTGTGTCTATAACATACTATGGAACATAATTACACAAGATTAAAATGTTTTACTTTAAGTAGTTTTACTCACTTTAAATAGTGTTAAATAATATTAAATTTAATAAATATACTGCAAGATTCGCAAAATTTCTACATTTCCCCAAAGGTTATTAATAAGAAAAGGGACCCTGCATGGACATTTTAATGAAAAAGGGTACCCAAAATGGCGTCCGCGCCTCGTGACAGAAAGCCTGTGAGATTTTTTAAACTTGGACTCTGCGGCACAGGCAGCTCGTGGAGAAATCGAAACCAAAGCTGCAGTTTCTGTGAAGAGAGACTTTGCATTTTGAAAACCAAACAGGACTTTGAATTATGTATTAGATCAAATCGGAGACAGATCAAACCCAGTTAGGCCTATAGTTAAAGGCCATCAAGCAGTTTGCATAAATAATTGGCAACAGATTAAGGAAGCCATCGAGGCTGGACAGGCCCATCAAGGTGCATTCTAAACAAGTCAATTATCAGGCCGGTAGATGCGATTACCGGCCATCTAAAAGCAGTTAGAGTAGATTGCCACCGTTATTTAAAATAGCCCGCCAAAATTAAGACAAAGAATTAACCTGATTTGGCGCGCAGATAAGGGCCATCCAAAGGAGTATAATTGTAGGCCCACCGGCAACCTTCTCTCTCTGATCTCAGCCTTGCTCCGGCTCTGGCCCCTCGCCCTCGTGGCTGCTGCTCTTCCCCTGTCCCGCGCTTACCCCCTGGCCTTTGCCCGTGCCTTTCCCCACTCCATCTGGAATCGCCCAAACACTGCATCGGGTGGACACGGACAATTCAGGCCAGGCGAGGTGGGACGCAACAAGGCGAGGAGGCAAGACGAACTGAGGAAGACAACGGAGGAGATGAACTGAGGAAGACGACTGAAGACAGGCTTCGAATCATTGGGCCTTCAGTCTCAGCTGGCCTGCGACTATCTTCATGCAAACTCAAACTGTCGGCCGAGGAAGAGGAACCGCCATCCCTGCAAGGTAAAGTACCCAGGCAGAGACTTTAACTTTGGGGTACTCGAATCTGGACAACACACTTGCAGCACCCGGAGACCACGTGATGACGTCAGGCTCCAGAGAGCACCAAGAGTGAACCACGAACCCCACCGCTGTTTTGAGTTCAGCAGACCCCTGTTGATTGGTGAGCATGAAGTTCTGACCCCTCATAGCTTAATCTAGTTAAGTATAGGGGGTGGGATAAGGATAAGGGGATTGTTAAGATAGTTGTTTTCCGTCGATGTGTCATGTGTTCTGATGTAAGAAAAAGGAGACTTACCATCAAGTAACTTTAAAGTAAGCTTTAAGTAACTTATAAACACACTATATACACGAGAGGTCTTTACCATGCCTCTGGTAGAAGCCTCTTACAACACTGAACAGACCAGTATTTATACCAGTCCAACAGGAAGTGACATATGACAGGAAGTGAGGTATGTACACAGTTCATAGTTCATAGTTCATAGTTCACAGGAAGTGATGACATAACTTCCCGGAAGTTATCATTTTTATCACATTCTTCCCTCCTGCAGGATTAGGAGGCTGTGGTCTACCTTTTGGTCCGCAGCCGCCGAACAAGGAAGAGTCGCACCCATTTGGATTCCCGTCGTAGAGGGTCGCTGGTCCACTTACATGCGGTTGGCCATTGGTCAGAGTCTGTGTGGCCTGGATTGCCCTGTGAAGGGTCGGGGAGATCATGGCTTCGAGTACGAGCCCCAATAGGTTCAAAGTCGGGCTGCCTCTGTTCAGAGGGAGGTGCAGAGCTGGTCTGTGGTGGATCAGTACTTTCATGCGCGGTACTGGGAGGGTCGCAACCTTGAGCACGGGGTTCTACCGGCACCAAGCTAGTTGGTGTCCGATCAGGATCCTGGAGAGGGGTACCCGATAGGTCCCAAGAGTTTCCTGGTGAAATGCCATCACCCGATGTCCCACTAGGTCCTGGTGGGCAGGGAGCCAGATCCCGTAATGATACGGTAGATTCTCGGCCGTCGGAATATCGTATGTTTGCATAGGTGGGGTTGGCATCGGTTAGTTCGACCTCGTCTACAAGAGGGTCATTTTTAGACGTCCGAACGTATCTTCGGAGTAATACAGGTCCAGGAGTAGTTAGCCATGATGGGAGTGATGTCCCATGAGATGAGCGACGCTGGAATCCAAAGAACCGCTCATGAGGTGTAGTATTTGTGGCTGTAGAAAGCAGGGACCGTATAGAGTGCAATGCATCCGGAAGCACTGTTTCCCATTGCTGGTCTGGTAGGCCCCGAGATCTTAAAGCGAGACGTACGGAATTCCAGATGATACCGTTATACCTCTCTACCTGCCCATTTCCGATGGGATGGTATGGTGTTGTTTTGCTTGTAGCAATTCCCCGTTCTGAGAGGTAGTCCTTGAGTTCCCTTGACATAAAGGATGGACCCCGATCTGAGTGAATATAAGCCGGCATGCCACAGAGAGAAAATACCTGCTCAAGGCAGCAGATTACTGTGGACGCCAGCATATTGGAGCAGGGGAAGGCAAACGGAAAACGTGAATATTCGTCGATCATGGTGAGCAAATATGTGTTCCGAGTTGAAGAGGGCACTGGGCCCTTAAAATCGATGCTAAGTCGTTGCATCGGTTGGGTTGCATGTATGAGTATACCATCTGAGGGGCGGAAGAACTGAGGTTTTAATTCCGCACAAAGCCGGCATTCTGAGCATATTTTCTTTACATCTCCAGTGGAAAAAGGGAGATTCCGTGATCGTACGAAATGTAGCATGCGCGTAACGCCAGGATGACACAAACCATTGTGGACATCCATGAGAGTGGAGGATGACATAGTGGAGCAGAATGCCTGTGTGAGGGTGTCCGGGGCCACATTCTCCTTGCCAGGCCGATAGAGAATGGTATAACCAAAAGAGGCCAGTTCCATCCTCCAAAGTTGTATTTTATTATTCTTAATTTTGGTTCGTTTTCGATTATCGAGCATGAAGGCGACTGATCGTTGGTCCGTGATCAATGTAAAGTGCTGGCGAGCTAGAAAATGGTTCCACTTCCGTACTGCCTCTATGATGGCTGTGGCTTCTTTCTCAACCGGAGGATAATGTAGCTCGGCACCTTGTAAGGTCCTGGACATAAATGCTACAGGACGACTTTCCTGATTCAGAGTAGCCGAGATCGCCACCTCCAAGGCATCACATTCAACCACGAAAGGGAGATTCTCATCAATGGAGTGAAGAGCTGCTTTCTCCAACTGTTTTTTGAGAAGGTTAAAGGCTGCAACAGCCGCTGTTCCCAGTGGAAATGATCTAGCATGCAGCAAGGGTTGGATTTTGTCCGAAAAATGAGGAATCCATTTAGCGTAGTATGCAAACAGACCGAGAGCCCGATGTAAAGAAGCCGGATTCTTAGGTGACGGGAGCTCTTGGAGCGGGCGAAGTCTTTCTGGGTCTGGCTTAATGATACCATTGCCTACGCAGTAGCCAAGGATGTTGATGGTCGGTTGCGACTCAACAGATTTGGATTCATTCAGGGTCAAATTACGGCGATGGAGGGCATCCCGAAATTTTTGGAGGTTGGAGTCGTGTTCCTGTTGATCGTGACCTGCAATGGTAATGTTATCAAGATAGGGAAAAGTGTCCCTTAGGTTTTCCTGCTTAACCAGGCCATCCATTGCCCGTTGAAAGACAGCCACTCCATTAGTAACCCCGAATGGGAGGCGATGAAATTGGTACAGCCGTCCATTAGCCTCAAAGGCTGTGTACTGCTTATCTGAGACCTTCAAGGGTAACTGATGATAGGCACTTTTTAAATCGTAAGTTGAGAACACTTTGTATTCGGCCAGTTTATTAACCATATCATCAATGCGTGGCAATGGGTAGGCGTCCAAGTCGGTATATTGATTGATGGTTTGCGAATAATCGATGCATAGTCGCTGTTTGTGAGGTTTTAGAGGGTTCTTGACAATGACGACTTGAGCCCGCCAGGGCGACGAACATGGTTCAATGATATCCTCTGCTAGAAGTCGAGAGATTTCAGCCGCAATAAAAGATTGGTCTTCCTGATTAAAGCGCCGCGATTTCGTTATTATCGGTTGGCATTGAGGCGGAATACTGGCAAATAATGAGGGTTCATCAAGTGAAGCTGCTGATAATGCACAAAATGGTAATTTAGACGGTATATTAGAAATAGTAAGTCCGGGTTTGGATCCACCAAACTCAATGGTGAGTTTCTTATGCTGTTTTTGGAAGTCCAGCCCTAAGAGGAGATCACTACATAAGTCTTTGAGCACCGAATGTCGGGTGGAGGGATACATACAACCATGAAGTGTCATATCAACAACACAAAAGCCGGAGATTCTGGTATTAAGTGATGACTGGGCCATCGCAATTGCCTGGTCCAATGGGAAGACATGTAGTTTCAATTTCGCAACAATCTGTTCCTTAATGAAACTATCAGTACTTCCTGAGTCAATTAATGCATCTAAGGTATGCCCTTTAATTGAAATTTTTGTGGCTGCATGAGACAGGTTCTGTGGGCAAGCAGCTGTAATTGGTGTCGTTGCACAGAGAGTGGCTAAAACTCTCGGTGTGCTTCTTCGGGAGAGAGCTCGAGAGGAAGCTTGATAGGTCCTAGCTGGAACATCTTGATAGGCCCTAATTGGGGCAGTTCGGTAGGCCTTAGCTGGATTGGCCCTCGTAGAGGCCCTTGATAGGCAAACTTTAGCAAAGTGTCCTTTTTTCCCGCAATAACTGCAGATTGCATTGCGAGCAGGGCAGGTTTCCCTAGGGTGAAAAGCATCTCCACAAAAGAAGCATTCCTTCCTAGATTGCCAAGAGGCTGCTAAAGTGGGGTCGTCCTCCTCTTCTTCATCAGAATTATCAGAATTAGATTCCCCCATGATAGGGTTCACCTGAGACCGCTTGAATTGTCTGGTTGCAGCTACAGCAGCAGATCGAGATCTGGGCAGCTGATAGAGGTCTGCATTTCTCTTTGCCAAATCCAGTGAACAAGCTAGGTCAAAAGCTTTTTGTAGCTCAAGTGTTTTACTTTCTAGTAGACGCTGGCGTATAAATGGAGAGGCAATCCCGCAGATGAAAGCATCACGAATCATTTCTTGGCGGTACAGCTCAGCTGAGGCTGCCTGAAAGTTACAATCTACGCTGAGCCTGCGAAGTTCTTGCAGGAATTCGTCAATTGATTCCCCTGGCCCTTGTCGGGCTGTGGCCAGTAGATGTCTAGCATAGACCTCATTTGGGGTCTTCGCATACAGTTTCTTAAGTGCCCGAATCACCTCTTCGTAATTATCCCAGTCATCAACATATTCGAACACTTTTGGGGTCACATAATTGACAAGTATCTTCAATTTAGCAGGAGCATCCGCTTTACATTCATCCAGAAAATTCTCAAAAGTACGATACCAATGCTTCCATACCCTGCCAGCTGCTGGTGTATTCGGGTCCAAGTCCAGACGAATAGGTCTAAGGATTTTCTCCATGATGGGTGGTTCCCTGGATCCTTAACTTCCGAGTTTGTCTGAAGGTCTAGTATTCGTCAGTGTAAATACTAAGTTACTTAAATTGATGTAAGAAAAAGGAGACTTACCATCAAGTAACTTTAAAGTAAGCTTTAAGTAACTTATAAACACACTATATACACAAGAGAGGTCTTTACCATGCCTCTGGTAGAAGCCTCTTACAATACTGAACAGACCAGTATTTATACCAGTCCAACAGGAAGTGACATATGACAGGAAGTGAGGTATGTTCATAGTTCATAGTTCATAGTTCACAGGAAGTGATGACATAACTTCCCGGAAGTTATCATTTTTATCACATGTTCCCCATTCCCTGTATAAGTATAGTTATTTTTGTATTTTGCCTGTAAAAGTGTATACTAGTAACTTTTTCATAAGATTGTGTTAATTTCCTCTTCAATAAAATCTTGGTTTTTGCTTACATCCAACCACCTGTCTACTCGAGTCTTTTCTGTATCGCCGCCTTGTACCTAAATCCGGTGTGTAGAACCCAGGGGCGTGGGAGCAATTCAAACCGCTCACAAACAGTCAGAGGCATAACTGACTGGGCGCACGCGCCACCCCACACCACCCCCTACAATACATCACTGTTTCAACATTATTAGGAAATGTGTAACAGATCCAAGAGCCATCACAGTTATAAAAACTGAACACACATCAAAACATTTCCAAAAGTGAACCCCCAAATTGTTTAATATTAATATTTTCACATCTCCTTCATATATCCTTCTCCATTGCAGAAGATAGGGTAGTCTTAGCTATGGATTCCCTCATGAATGCTATCAACGCCTATTGTATAGTGATTTACAGCAGACATAATTCTAATCGACCAAATCAGATTCCAACTTTCTCTAACATTCTGGAGGACTTTGTCATCTTTTCATAGTTCAGATGTTTGGCTCTAAGGTGATGTAAGACTACTGGGCTTTTCTGTTCATCTCAACTGATAGCAGAAGTCTGGCCAATGTAAGGGTTTTCTCAACTTAGAAACGGCACAGCCCTAGCCACTTACAGGCTTATTAAATACTACTAAACCCATATATCTTTGTACTGTAGTTACTGTGTTAGTGTTGGTTGTGTGTTGTGTACTTAAATGATGTTTAGTATTGTACATTTTGTCATCTATTGTATGTGTTGATACCAGGGTTGGAGGTGCCGTCTTTCAGGTGAGACGTTAAACCGAGGCCCCGTCTGCTCTCTTAGGTGGATGTAAAAGATCCCATGGCACTATTTCGAAGAAGAGCAGGGGAGTCATCCCCGGTGTTCTGGCCAATATTTATCCCTCAACCAACATAACAAAAACAGATTATCTGGTCATTATCACATTGTTGTTTGTGGGAGCTTGCTGTGATCAAATTGGTTGCCGTGTTTCCCACATTACAACAGTGACTTCACTTCAAAAAAGTACTTCATTGGCTGTAAAGCGCTTTGAGACGTCTGGTGGTCATGCAAGGCACTATATAAATGCAATTCTTTCAAGTCTTTCTTTCAGGGTAGGATTTTATATTCAGCTGGTTTAAATGACCAAAATAGATTTTCATTTTTTTTCTCGAAACATGGAAAATATGGCAGCAGCAAAAGAAATACACTCTCAGCTGGAAACAAAACAATTATTTTATCAAGTTCCACTTATCTGTTATATATAGTTAATTGGTCATTCCTACCATGCTGAGTGAATCCTTTAAAAGAGACAACTAAACATATACATATTACAATTTTAGAAATTAAAACAGATTTGGCACTGTAGATTGGAAACATTTCTTCTTAGTCAGAAAATCCATCAACAGAAAATAAGATAAAATGTTCACGTTTATACGAGAATAGATCCACTAGATCCCCTGCAGTATTCTGTCATGTCTCACCTATAGTTTTATGCACCTGCTGTCTGAACAAGCTTTTTATTACTTGGCTTGGCTTTTGGCTGATGCCACAGCTCGCCACATAACCTTATATATTGCCACTCAATTCTCTTCAGAAAAATTGCAGTAATAAATTGAAAATCAACGGGGATTTATTTTCACAACTAAGCTGTCCCACCAGTTTGGAATCAGAATCACATTTCATTATTACTTGCTGTTTGGTTTGTGAGATTACCAGTCTTGTATGTGTGACCTTGAAGATGTTTCTGATTTATCAGTGTGCAGAGCATAGTGTTTAGTGCAATATAGTCAAGATATGGGCTTTTGGTTTGCTTGATTTTTATTCACATTTTCCCCCTCTTCGCTTCTCCTCATAGCCCTGCCATGGATGGTGATTTCCATCTGGTACCTTCTTCTACTGGCCAATTTTAATTTGTGACCCTAGAAAATTAATTGCTAAGATATTATATAGGCCACAGACAGCTGACTTGAGCAACCCCACACTTGCACAAATGTATTTCAGTACTGGTACAACTGTAATCAGTTAATGCTGCATGAATGTCCAGTATCTTAAAATATTCTTGCAGCATATACAGGCTGAATATTCCATGTAACATTCCAATAAATAAACAATATCACTTCAGTTGTCATAGATTACTACTTACATTAAATTGTGATTCAATTGCAGGGATCTACCGTGTTACCAAAATCATTGCTGACAACCCTTCTGTTCCACAAATAGACAATATATTTTAGGGTCTAGGAGATTTAAATAATATAAATTACTTTTAACAACCATACATAAGAATATAAGAAAATAAGAAATGGGAGCAGGAGTAGGCCATTCAACACCTCAAGCCGGCTCCGCTATTTAATAAGATCATGGCTAGTCTTCTACCTCAACTCCACTTTCCTGCCCTATCCCCATATCCCTTGATTCCTTAGTTCCCAAAAATCTATCGATCTCTGTCTTGAATATACTCAATGACTGAGCTTCCACAGCCCTCTGAGGTAGAGAATTCCAAAGATTTACAACCCTATGAGTGAAGAAATGTCTCCTCATCTCAGTTCTAAATGGCTGATCCCTTATCCTGAAACTATGACCCCTAGTTCTAGACTCTCCAGCCAGGGGAAACAGCCTCTCAGCATCTACCCTGACAAGCCCTCTAAGAATTTTATGGGCCAGAAATTACAGTGTCTTTGACAGTGTATGCTCAGCGTACGCCATCACAATCCTTCTGAAAGGCCCCGCAAGTCCTGGGTTTCCGCATGCGCGAAAACCCGGAACTTGCGATCTGTCAAGGTACGCCTTGACAGATCATACGAACCGACTGGAAAATCACTATCACGGGTGCAGAATTGGGCTATTTGCCCAACAACTGCCCAGCGATTGCCCACAAAACTCTTATGGCTGGTAAAAACAGGCGTAGGGCCTGCTTTCAGCAGCGTAAGAGTTATTGGGCCAGAAATTCAGGTCGGAGGCTTCCCGCAGGTGCAAGCCCCCAACCTGCACTTACGTAGTGCGCCGGCCGTTGTGCTGTGGGCACGCATGGGATTCCGATCCTGGGCCTCCTCCAACTGCCAGTGCGCTGTGCTTGCGTATCCCAGGGGCGCAGTTAGTTCGAAGTGTCCCCTGGGATCACGTGGGCCATGGAGAGCCAATCGTATCAGGGAATGCTTCATTCATAGATTTGACAGTCAAATCTATGAAACAGAGATCGGCCCCAAAACATAACTAAAACTTCAAAACAAAAATTTTTTCATTACATTTTAAAAATAACTATAAATTACATAAAATAACTATTTTAAACAATAATTAAAATTTTTGAAAAAATTAATTACAGTTTTTAACGGGGCTAAAAATAAACTTACCTTTCTTTTTAAAGTATTTAAAAATAATAAACCTGTGGAAAAAATGTTTTAAAATTACTTAATTCACCACTTACCTTGTTAAAAGCAGGCCTTGCGACTGCTTTTTAAAAGCGTAGCTGCTGGAGACTTACCCGCCCGGAGAAGCCTGTAAAAAAAACGGAAGTTCCAGGCGTATGCGCTGCCTCTCCGGCGCATGCATTCAACCTGTGAACCACTTCCTTTAAGGGAACGGAAGTTCCGGTTTCCCGCGCATGCGCAGTGCATGCACAAAACCGGCACTTTCGTTGGCCCTACGCGTGAGTACCCTTTGCGTACTCACCCGTGGGGACCCGAATTTCTGGCCAACTAGTATAAATCTTAGGGGAAAAATTGGGTTGATTTGCACCTTTCGTTAGCATCCCTGGGGGGCGTTAACGGGGCACAAATCCCTTGCCGCCCGATGTGCGGTGCCGCTAATGCCTCCCGTGAAATTTAGCAGGTTAGTGGCGGCGGTAGCCGGTAGCGCCCCATGGCGCTGGCGATGATGTCATTGCCGTGCACAGCGCCCCACTCACGCCCTGGCCGCAAACTTCGTTTGCGCCCCCTGACCTATGGCCAGAAAAAGCAGTAATTCTGAGGATTGGGAGCAGTTTAGGATTCAACAAATGAGGACAAAGGGATTAATTAAGAAAGGGAAAATAGAATATGAGAGTAGGCTTTCAGGGAACATAAAAACTGACTGTAAAAGCTTTTATAGATATGTGAAGAGAAAAAGATTAGTGAAGTCAAGCGTAGGTCCCTTGCAGTCAGAATCAGGGGAATTTATAATGGGGAACAAAGAAATGGCTGACCAACTAAATATATATTTTGGTTCTGTCTTCACAAAGGAGGACACAAATAACCTCCCAGAGATGCCGGGGAACATAGGGTCTGATGAAAGGGTGGAACTGACAGAAATCAGTATTTGTAGGGAAATGGTGTTAGGAAAATTGATGGGATTGAAGGCCGATAAATCCCCAGGGCCTGATAATCTACATCCCAGGGTACTTAAGGAAATGGCCCTAGAAATAGTAGATGCATTGCTGGTCATCTTCCAGAACTCGATAGACTCTGGAATAGTACCCATGGATTGGAGGGTAGCTAATGTTACCCCACTATTCAAAAAAGGTGGTAGAGAAAAAACGGGTAATTGTAAGTCTGACATCAGCAGTGGGGAAAATGCTAGAGTCCATTATAAAAGATGTAATAGCAGAGCACTTGGAAAGCAGTGACAGGATCAGACAAAGTCAACATGGATTTACAAAAGGTAAATCATGCTTGACTAATCTACTGGAATTTTTTGAGGATGTAACTGATAAAATAGATAAGGGAGAACCAGTGGATGTGGTGTATTTGGACTTTCAGAAGGCTTTCGATAAGGTCCCACATAAGAGATTAGCATGCAAAATTAAGGCACATGGGATTGGGGGCAAGGTATTTGTGGTAAACCACTGTTGTTCACTGTTGTTCACTCCACTGTTGTTCACTTCACTGTTGTTCACTCTTGCCCATTGTTGTACCTGTCTGTGCATGCCTCAGCTGGCTCCGCCCCTGGCTCCACCCATATGCCCTGGTATAAAGGCGGCTGCTCTGCAGTTCCCCAGGCATTCAGGACCGGTCGACCACTAGAGGCATGCCTTCGTTCTTTAGCTAATAAAAGCCTGTTTGTTACTCTCTTAACTTCCAGTCTTTCTCAGTAATTGATAGCGCATCAATTTTATTAGCTAAACTTTTTTTCGATGGAGCAAATCCTCAAACCAGCACGCCTGGAACTAGACCCTCAAGAGGAGGATTCATCTACCAAGTTCGCACACTGGCTGCGATGCTTCGAATTTTACATAGAAGCCTCCGTCGAAACTGTTCAAAACGATGGCGACAAACTAAAAATTCTGACCTCCAAGGTGAACCACCAAGCTTATTCGCTCATCCAAGATGCGACTACGTACAAGGGCGCTCTCGACCTCCTTAAAGAACAGTATGCACGCCCGGTAAATGAGGTTTACGCCAGACACCTCCTGGGGTCCCGCAAACAGCAACCCGGGGAATCGATGGAGGTATACCTATGGGCGCTGAAGGTGCTCGGCCGGGCCTGCAAATGTAAAGGGGTGTCGGCCGCGGTGTACATGGAGGAACTTGTCCGGGACGCCTTCGTCGCGGGCCTCAGGTCCAACTACACCCGGCAGAGACTGTTGGAGCAGGGCGAACTCGACCTGAAGAAGGCCACGGCCCTCGCACTCTCGCTAGACGTGGCCCACCGGAATATGGCCGCCTACTCCCCTGGCCGTGCGGCCGCATCGTGGATGGCGCGGGCGCCGCCATCCTGGGACACGGTAGGACCGCCACCCTGCGCCGCGCCACCCCCGTCACATCCCGCCAACGGCCCAACTTCTGCAGCGATGTCCCGGGGCCCAAAGTGTTACTTCTGTGGCCAAGCCAAACACCCCAGAGCGCGCTGCCCGGCGAATAACGCTACTTGCTCTGGTTGTGGGAAGAAAGGGCACTACGCCAGCGTCTGCAAGGCTAAACCTACCCCAAACTCCAGCAGTGCCGTGTGTGGGCCGAGCGGGCCGCCATCTTGGACGCCGCCATCTTGGACGCCATCTTGTACGCCTCCAGCCGCGTGTGGATCATGGGCGCCGCCATCTTGGACGCCATCTTGGATGCCTTTGACCATGGGTGATCCGTTCCGGCCGCCATTTTTGCAACGGGCCCCCGACTCACCCACCGCCTCACCTGATGACTGCAGCGACACGCCTGACCCTATGCTGGCCTCCGTTACACTGGACCAATCTAGACCTCACCAACTCGCCAGGTCCATGATGGACATTAAGGTAAACGGCCACGCCACGACCTGCCTTTTCGACTACGGGAGCACGGAGAGCTTTATCCACCCCGACACGGTGCGGCGTTACTCTCTCCCGGTCCTGCCAGCGCGCCACCGGGTCTCTATGGCCTCCAAGTCCCATTCAGCGGACGTCGGCGGCTACTGCGTGGTGACCCTTTCGGTGAGGGGCACAGAGTACAGAAAGTTTAAACTGCTTGTCCTGCCCCATCTCTGCGCTGCCGTTCTACTGGGGTTGGATTTTCAGTGCCACCTTAAGAGTGTCACGATGGCGTACGGTGGACCCCTTCCCCCACTCACAGTCTGCAACCAGCAGTTTTCAAATTGCCCGCCGCGCACCTTTTGCAGCCTCTCCACGCTTAAAGTCACCCCTCCCCCGCTGTTCGCTAACCTCGCCCACAACTGTAAGCCCATCGCCACCAAAAGCAGGCGATACAGCGCTGGTGACAGAGTTTTTATTAAATCTGAGGTGGAGCGGCTCCTGAAGGAGGGGATTATTGAAGCTAGCACCAGCCCCTGGCGAGCCCAGGTTGTGGTCGTCAAGACCGGCGAGAAGCAGCGCCTGGTCATTGACTACAGCCAAACAATTAATCGATATACCCAACTGGACGCATACCCTCTCCCCCGCATATCTGATATGGTCAATCAGATCGCACAATACCGCATATTCTCCACCATTGACCTTAAGTCAGCATATCACCAACTCCCTATCCGCTATGAGGACCGCCAGTATACTGCCTTCGAGGCAAACGGCCGCCTCTACCACTTCCTTCGGGTTCCCTTCGGCGTCACCAATGGGGTCTCCATTTTCCAAAGGGAGATGGACCGGATGGTCGACCAGAATGCGTTGCAGGCCACTTTTCCCTACCTGGACAATGTGACCATCTGTGGCCATGACCTGCAGGACCATGACGCCAACCTCGCCAAATTCCTCCGCACTGCCCAACTCCTAAACCTTACGTATAACAAGGAGAAGTGCATATTCTGCACAACCCGCCTCGCTATCCTTGGCTGTGTTGTGGAACACGGAGTCATCGGCCCCGACCCCGACCGGATGCGTCCCCTTATGGACCTTCCCCTGCCCCACTGCCTCAAGGCCCTGAAGAGATGCCTGGGGGTTTTCTCCTACTATGCCCAGTGGGTCCCTAATTATGCGGACAAAGCCCGTCCACTTATCAAGTCCACCTCTTTTCCCCTGGCGGCAGAGGCCTGCTTAGCCTTCCACCGTATCAAAGAGGACATTGCTAAAGCCACCATGCACGCAGTGGACGAGTCCATCCCCTTCCAGGTGGAGAGCGATGCGTCCGACTTTGCCCTGGCCGCTACCCTTAACCAGGCGGGAAGGCCCGTGGCCTTCTTTTCACGAACCATCCAAGGCTCCAAAATCAGACACTCCTCTGTCGAAAAGGAGGCCCAGGCCATTGTGGAAGCTGTGCAACATTGGAGGCATTACCTGGCTGGAAAACGATTCACCCTACTCACTGACCAGCGTTCAGTTGCTTTTATGTTTAATAACAAGCAGAGGGGCAAAATCAAAAACGACAAGATTTTGAGGTGGAGAATTGAACTTTCCACCTACAATTACGATATCTTGTACCGGCCCAGGAAACTCAATGAGCCCCCGGATGCTCTATCGCGAGGTACATGTGCCAACGCACAGGTTGATAGACTGCAGGCCCTTCACAATGACCTCTGCCACCCGGGGGTCACCAGGTTCTTCCATTTCATCAAGGTCCGCAACCTGCCTTACTCCATCGAGGAGGTCAGGACCATGACCAGGAACTGCCAAGTCTGTGCCGAGTGCAAACCGCACTTTCATAGGCCAGACAGAGCACACCTGATAAAAGCCACCCGACCCTTTGAGCGCCTGAGCGTCGATTTTAAAGGGCCCCTCCCCTCCTCTGACCGCAACGCGTACTTCCTCACTATCATCGATGAGTACTCCCGTTTTCCATTTGCCATCCCCTGCCCAGACATGACCAGTGCTACGGTCATTAAATGCCTGAACGACCTCTTCGCCTTGTTCGGTTTCCCCAGCTATATCCATAGCGACCGGGGCTCATCGTTTATGAGCAACAAACTCCACCAGTACCTGCTCGTGAGAGGTATTGCCATGAGCAGGACCACCAGCTACAACCCCCGGGGGAACGGACAGGTAGAAAGAGAGAACGCGACAGTTTGGAAGGCCGCCCTGCTAGCCTTAAAATCTAAGGGACTTCCAACCTCCCGCTGGCAGGATGCGCTCCACTCCATTCGGTCACTGCTCTGTACTACCACTAACGCCACCCCTCACGAAAAAATGTTTGTCTTCCCTAGGAAGTCCACATCGGGGACCTCGCTACCACCATGGCTGATGTCTCCAGGGTCTGTCCTACTTCGGAAGCACGTGAGGACCCATAAAACGGCCCCCCTGGTTGAGAGGGTCAACCTCCTCCACGCCAACCCTCAGTATGCCTACGTTGCGTACCCGGACGGGCGGGAGGACACAGTCTCCATACGAGACCTCGCACCCTCGGGGGCCCCTGAAACCAACATCACCCACTACCCACTACCATTGCCCTTCACCGCTACCCACAATGCACCGGCGGCAATGGACCCATACCTAACCCCTGTAGACGGCACGCCGTGGCCCCGTGACCCGTCATTGATCACCAACCAACTCAACACCCATGAGGATGACACGCCAGTGCTCCAGCCCACACGAGACTCGGCGTCGGAAGCTGCACCACCTCAGCCGTCGCCACGACGATCACGACGGCATACAAGACCCCCAGAAAGACTTAATTATATGAACTTTTAATACACTTCACCCCGTCGGACTCATTTTTAAGCAAGGGGTGAATGTGGTAAACCACTGTTGTTCACTTCACTGTTGTTCACTCTTGCCCATTGTTGTACCTGTCTGTGCATGCCTCAGCTGGCTCCGCCCCTGGCTCCACCCATATGCCCTGGTATAAAGGCGGCTGCTCTGCAGTTCCCCAGGCATTCAGGACCGGTCGACCACTAGAGGCATGCCTTCGTTCTTTAGCTAATAAAAGACTGTTTGTTACTCTCTTAACTTCCAGTCTTTCTCAGTAATTGATAACGCATCAGTATTGACTTGGATAGAGAACTGGTTGGCGGACAGAAAGCAAAGAGTTGGAATAAACGGGTCATTTTCCGAGTGGCAGGCAGTGACTAGTGGGGTACCGCAAGGATCGGTCCTAGGACCCCAGCTGTTCACAATATATATTAATGATCTGGACGAGGGAATTGGATGTAACATCTCCAAATTTGCAGACGACACAAAGCTGGGTGGTAGGGTAGGCTGTGAGGAGGATGTCATGAAACTCCAGTACGATTTGGACAGGTTGGGTGATTGGGCAGGAACATGGCAAATGCACAATAATATGGATAAATGTGAGGTTATCCACTTTGGTGGCAAAAACAGGAAGGCAGATTATTATTTGAATGGCAATAGATTGGGAGAAGGGGAAGTGCAAAGAGACCTGGATGTTCTTGTGCACCAGTCGCTGAAGGTAAGCATGCAGGTGCAGCAGGCGGTTAAGAAGGCAAATGGTATGTTGGCCTTCGTAGCAAGAGGGTTCGAGTACAGGAACAAGGATGTCTTGCAACAGTTGTACAGGGCCTTGGTGAGACCACACCTTGAGTATTGTGTGCAGTTTTGGTCGCCTTACCTGAGGAAGGAGGTTCTTGCCATGGAAGGAGTGCAGCGAAGATTCACCAGGCTGATACCTGGGATGGCAGGAATGATGTATGAGGAGAGATTGTGTCGATTGGGCTTATACTCACTGGAGTTTAGAAGATTGAGAGGGGATCTCATCAAAACCTATAAAATTCTGTCAGGCCTGGACAGACTAGATGCTGGAAGGATGTTTCTGATGGCCGGGGAGTCCAGAACCAGGGGTCATAGTTTAAGGATAAGGGGTAAGCCATTTAGGACTGAAATGAGGAGGAATTTCTTCACCCAGAGAGTGGTGAACCTGTGGAATTCTCTGCCACAGAGGGCGGTGGAGGCCAGTTCATTAAATGTATTCAAGAAAGAGTTGGATATATTTCTTAAGGCTAAAGGGATCAAGGGTTATGGGGAGAAGGCAGGGACAGGGTACTGAATTTGGATGATCAGCCATGATCTCATTGAATGGCGGAGCAGGCTCGAAGGGCCGAATGGCCTACTCCTGCTCCTATCTTCTATGTTTCTAATATGTCCTACAGGGTCAGGGGGCATTTTTGCAGTGGCGGCGGCGCTAGTAAAAGGGGCAGGTGTGCAGCCTCTTGCATGCTGGGCTGTTTTCATGGCACCCCGCTCCCCGGTGGTCTACCAGGGCCCTGGTGTGTGCAGCGCTAGGCCCCTCCCCTTTAATCAGGGGAGGAAGGCCTGCAATGACACGGCGCTACGTGCCAACGCACATGGCACTTTTACTCGTAGCGCCGCGATCTTCAGTTGTAGTGTCCCAAGAAGGAGGTGGAGAGATTCCAGTAGCGCTCCACTTCCTGCTTGTGGCGCTACTACTGAATTTCCAACGGAGGGGTGCTAACTTTTTCGGGGCGCTAATATTAGTGCACCGGCGACATTAGCACCCCAAAAGGGACACCACCCAATTTTTCCCCCTTAAATTAAAAATTAAGAAAAGGTGCACAAACACTTAAAATTAGTTTATGCAAATATTGGCCTGGATTAAAATGTTTAAAATTATTTTGCAAATCATTAAATTTCTATTCTATTTTGTGTAATGAAGGGGCTTTTCATTAAATTTGAAAATCAGAACATTTATTAGAGTTGTCTAACTTGTTTAATTATTTGGGGATTTCTTTGCATGTCATTATGGGATTCCGTTTGGAAATTACTGCAATGAAATATTCCTTTCTCATTGGAGGATCTAGCCCACGTGAGCCAAGGGACGCTTCCGAACCGCCTGCATCCCTGAGATCCGTGGGCCTTTACGCAGGCGTACACACAGAGGCCCAAGGCCTGAACTCTCCGTAGCTTTGGAACCTGGAGGTAAGTTTGGAAATGTTTTGCAAATTCAGGGCCTATATGTTTCAATGAGATCACCTCTCATTCTTCTAAATGCCAGAGAATACGTGCTAACCATTGCTATTTTAAGCTGACAGTCAGCATTTCAACCTTTGTGTCTGTTTGTTGAGTTTCACAAGAAAAATTTTGTTTTTGCTGGGATTGCAGATTGTCAGTATCAACCAATCAGATCGGTTGAAAGATGAGACAGAAACCAATGAATTGGGCCTTACTATTAAATTTTTAGGCTTCTTTTACCTTTTTTCATTCTAAATATTTTTGGCTTCTGTGTTTCAGACTACTCTCATAAGTGAGCCCTAGCTATCTATGTTCCAGGCATGGTTTCATTTGTCCCGATATCTAAATAAAATTTGCAGCATGCCTGTATAACGAATAGAGAACCCTTTTTACATTATTGCAGTACTAATTCTATCCTGTGCTTTCATGAGATCCTTCTTGTTTTCGTATGGCAGCAGAATATTAATATACTCTATCTTGTCATAGGCTGTAACTGACAAATGTATTAAACAGCACTAGAAAAAGTTATTAGTAGTACCACAGCATATATTTTTACAGTAATTGTTAAGTTTAGCTACCTCCCTTGTTTTAGTAGAAAATACATAATAGTTTGCAACGGTTGTGATAAACTAGGTTATTCTTCTCTCGCCAACTAAGAAGCTGTCTGGCTTCAATAGCTCTTTTTGAGGATTCCAGAGAGAATTATTTCAAAGACTCCAAACAGTCTCAATTATTCCAAAATTTCCAAGCTAATAATAATAATAATCTTCACACTAGGTCCAGACTTCCGGCATGGACTCGATGGGCCAGAAGGCCTCCTTCTGTGCCATTGTGACTCTAAGGCCTAGAAATTGGGTATCGCCCCGCTTGAGGCGTTAGAACTGGCGCTGCGCAAAGTTTATAGCCAGATGAAAGTTATCGCCGCCTGGCGCGATATTGGGTTGCATCGCCCCCAAAGGGGATTGAGGCGCGAATTCAGACGTTGCACGGGCCTCCTAAGGCGCAAAACTTCCAGCGCTACCCAATATCGGCGCGGACGGGCGCAGCGCAGGTGATCTCAATTACCGATAACCACGAGACTTCCAGGCGCCGGCCGACTCTTAAAGGGGTGGGTCAGTCAGCCTCAGCTTCCACACTCAACGCCCTGTAGGCCTCAGAATCGGCGCTCCTCCTTCTCTGGCGCAAAAAACTTGGTCAGGATGGAGAAGGTGAGACAGAGAGCAGAGCGCTTCAGCACTGAGGCTCCGGAGGAGTTGGTGTCCGCAGTGGAGCGCCGTCGAGATGTTCTGTATCCTGACAATGGCAGGAGGCCGAATCAAAAGGATTACCGCCGAGCTTGGAGGGATGTTTCTCAGAGGGTCAACTCCAGCAGCATGGCGCCCAGGAGCCCTGTTCAGTGCAGGAAGAAATTCAACGACCTCACTCGGGTCATTAGGGTGAGTGTTGTTTATGCAAACTTCTGATTCCCTCCATCTGCACCTGACTTCGTGCACCCTGTTGCCATGATGCCCCAATGGCCATCTGTCAGCAAGCACCCATGGCCCTTTCTGGGCACACACATGGACATTTGACTCAAGGCATCATGTAAGGGCTCTTGCACCATGGGGGGCATGAGATGATCTCTCAAGGCATCATGTAAGGGCTCTTGCACCATGGGGGGCATGAGATGATCTCTCAAGGCATCATGTAACAGAGCTTCCCCTTCTTTCCCCTGCAGTCCAAGCTGGCAACGATCCGAAAGGACCAGCGTCGAACCGGTGGCGGACCTCCACAAGTGGTCACTCTCACGGATCTCGAGGAGAGAGTGCACCAGATTCTTGGAGGACGTCTGAGTGGTCCTGTTACCACTGCAGCTGCCGACCCCCTTCTCGAAAGCGAGGGTAAGGCTCTCACCTTTTTCAGCTGTCTCCTTCCACTTGGTCCCCCCGCCAGCATGCTTTCTCGGTGTGCAGCCATGTTGGAGCCTTGCCGCAATCTGGCATGCCTTGCCGCCAACCTGACCCTTTTGCTAAAGCCACTGTTCCACCTCCCTGCTTTCAGATGCTGCATCACCAACTCGGGATCTGCGCCCTGAAGTTGCCAGTGCCAGTGCCTCCGGAGGCGAGGATCAGGAGGAAGCCGGAGCATCCGTTCCAACTTCAGGGGAGCGTACACATCTGCAGACTGGGGATAGTAGTTCCCTGGATGGGAGGGGGGGGGGGTGCTCTGCTGATGAGCCAGTTGCCGGAACAAGTGGCATGCAGCAGCGCGGGGGGGGTAGGCAAGTTTGGCCACCGGCTCCCCGGAGGGCAAGGCAGGGAGTGATGACTGCTGCACAGAGTGCAGAGGAGGTGCGTAGCCTGGCTGAAATGAGCACCCAGGCCCGGCTCAGGCACACTGAGCTGATGGCTGCAGTGGGGAGGATGCCTCAGTCGATAGAAACACTGGCAGAGTGTGTTGGACTTTGGAGCAGCAATGGAGAGGACTGTCCAGGGCTTCGGGGCAGCAATGGAGAGGACTGTCCAGGGCTTCGAGGCTGCTATGGAGAGGACTGTCCAGGGCTTCGAGGCTGCTATGGAAAGGACTGTTCAGAGCTTCGGACAATCCCTGGAAAGGTCTGTCCAGGGCTTGTCCGAGGCAGTGGAACGGACTGCTCCGGCCTTGTCCGAAGCAATGGAAAGAACTGTCCAGGGCTTCTCCGAAGCACTGGCACCTGCCACACAGGTCCTCACTGCTGCCCCGCAGTCACTTGCTGGCCTCGTCCACACCCAGATTGAGGCAACGCGAACTCTCACTGCAGCCACCCTATCTGCATCAGCTAGGATCACCCCGGGCCCTTCCAGTACCATACAAGGCCAGGAATCAGTGGAGCAGGCGATTGTGGCGGTGGAGCCGAACCGGTCCCCTCAGAGAGCCAGTGTGTCGTCCGACCATGGTGCAGGTGTCCTCTCTCGGCAGGTGACCATTGCTCATGCCACCGCTGGTATGTCTGCAGTGCGGCTGCCACCACCTGCAAGGCACACTGCTTCCAGCCATGCTCAGATCAAGCAGCCTGCGTCCGCACCCTCCAAGACCAGAGGTCGGCCAGGCCGTCCCTCAGGGGCTTCTGCGCTTCCACACAGTCAGCAGGCGTCCCCCAGCCTTGACCCCGCCACTGGGGTTCAATTACGTAGGAGCAGCAGGGAGGGAAGGGGCCAACCGTGAAAGAGAAGTCGTTCTCCATCAAGGGGCCAGCAGTAGAGGGAGGTGCAGAGACGTTTCTTTGGCCAAATTCAAGGACTCCCTCACCTGTTGTGATTGTTGGAAATGGTTTGTTTAGTTTTGCGGCTTTGCCGAAGAGTTAACTGTTATTTTGTTAGTTATGGTTTCTGTTGACATGACGTTGTTATGCTGGAAGGAAGGACTTTTGTGACAATAAAGAAAAGTTTTAATTTGCAATGGTACACGTAACTATTTACAATCATGCTGGCCTTCAGAGCCTTTCAAAGATCCGAAGTGCGCAGGACAAATGACACCCATCATTCCGCCAGAGGGGCCTGGAACCGAGTCCTGATGAGCCTCTGACGGATGGCCCTTCCACTTTCAGGAGCCCTCCCATCTTCCTCCTCCTCCTCCTCCTCCTCGTCCGCCTGCTCCTCCTCCGCCTGCTCTGCTGGACCTTGAGGGACAGCTGGCATTGGCTGGGTGCCTCGAATCGCCAAGTTGTGGAGCATGCAGCAGACGACGACGATGTGACCCACTTGCTCCGGCGAGTACTGCAGGGCTCCCCCCGAATGGTCCAGACAGCGGAAACGCTGTTTGAGCACACCAATAGTGTGCTCTACAATGTTCCTGGTCGCCTGATGGCTGCTGTTGTACAGCTCTTCTGCTGGGGTGGCGGCCAAATGGAGTGGTGTCATGAGCCATGGGCAGAGAGGATAGCCCTTGTCCCCAAGAAGTCAGCCTCGTGAGCGAGCCGGCCCCTCAAAAAGGTCACAAACTGAGGTCTGCCGCAGGATGAAGGCATCGTGGCTGCTCCCTGGGAATTGGGCGTTGACTGCCATGATCATTTGGCAGTGGTCACAGACCAGCTGCACATTGAGGGAGTGGAACTCCTTGCGGTTGCGGAAGTCCTCAGGATTGAGTAATGGCGCCCGCAAAGCCACGTGTGTGCAATCAATCGCCCCCTGCACCATGGGGAAGTCCGCAATAGCAGCGAAGCCCTGCGCGCGCTCTGCCTGCTTCTCCAGGCTCAGAGGGAAGGTGATGAATTGACGCCTTCGTCTATAAAGGGCAGCTGTAACTTGCCGGATGCAACAATGGACTGCAAACAGAGATATTCGCAACGTCCCCAGTGGCTGACTGAAAGGATCCGGTGGCATAGAAATTGAGGGCAACAGTCACTTTAACGGACACCGACAGAGAGGTCCTGCACCGTAGATGCAGCTGCAGATCCTGAGCAAGCAGGTGGCACAGCTCAGTTACAACCTCCTTCCCGAATCGGAGCCTTCGCACACACTGCTCCTCCGACATTGCAAGGCATGAGACCTGCTGCCTGAATACCCTCGCAGCGTACTCTTGGATTGGCCGACTTCCATTGCCCCTCCTCCTTCTGGCCAATCCCGGCCCTCTCTCCCGCCGTCGCTCTGCCCCTTCACAGTGTCCGGCCATGAGGACGTTGCCATCCAAAGCAGCTCCCATTCCGATGCCAGTCGGTCAAAACACTGTTAGGTGTAGTGCTCCAACTGCTCCGGACAGGTTTGAAGGTCCCAAGTATTCTAAGGCTAAATTCCCAAAAATCTGCTCCACAGTAGCTCACCAACTCTCTCCAGCAACGATCACAATGAACAGGCCAAGTGGCTGCAGCTTTTATACTAGAGCTGTCCCCTTTAAATAGCGCCCCCCGACTACGAGAAGGGCCTGGTAACGTTCCATCGAACTGTCACTAACAGCGCTAGGCGCAAAGGTTCCGGGCGCCACCGAATATCCGGTCCGGGGCGCCAAAAAGGCGTTGCACACTGAAATGACGTCATGATCTGCCTGCGCCCGCAGGCGCGCGCAAAGAGTTAGCGCCGGCGCTAAAAGGATACTCAATATGGGAGGTGGCGCTATATTCACTGCGTCCGCCCGAACATTGGGTAACGCCCCAATTCTCGGGCTCTTTAGGCGCTAAATGCTGGCGCTACCAACCGAATTTCTAGGCCAATGACTCTAACTGTGGTTACATTCTAAAAAAGCTACCTATGGAAAATATATTTGCATAAAACACAAAATGTTTGCATTTGAATTGAGGGGCTTGACCACATCCCCACCCCTCTCTTGGGCACCTGTCTTCTGACAAATGGACAAAATGTTGCAACAAATGTACCAAAAATGAAATGGCACATTCTTCTGTGAATAAATTTTTAAAAATCTTTATATAAACAATGACAGAATTAAAACAGATCATATCAAGCAAAATCTTAAACAAAAATACTTATTGTCAGTTACTTCCTCTCATTTATGGTTGCAATATAAACTTAAAGCAAACAAGTTTTAAGATGAGCAGACAGGGTTTTTTAGCGCTGTAGTTTCGTTTATCCACACCTTCAGTAGTGTCAGATCTGTAGTTTTAGTGAGGGCCAGTGTTCTGATAATAAAATAAGGGCTGTAGTGGTATTTTGTGGGTGCTCGCCTGAATTTACAGTACTGGTTGTTTCTTGTCTTACTTCCAACATACAATCTTTGTCTCAGGTAGTGGTGTAGCAGTTTATGTTTTGATGAAAAGAAGTTGATTCTTGCCCAGACTACTAGGTTGCCATGTCAATAATGCAGAAATGTTAAGGAGTGACGAGGCTTACAAATCCCATCTTCCTCACCTTCCAATTCCTCTTGTTCCCCGATGTGCCTATTTAAACTTTATGGAGCTGTTTTTTTATTTGTTTTAATGCGACACAAATCAAAAGAAGCCGTATTAAAAAAAAATAACAGAAATAAGTTTTTTTTTTAAATGTTGTCCCTGAGAGGTAGTTTTGGCGGGCCTGTAGTATTTTTGACCCCCGGAATATCGCGTATGTATTGAAATAAACACATTGTGTGGCTCTTTCTTCAGTTGGAGTCGGGAACGCACCTTTTGCCTTTTTATATATTGCGTTAGTTTGTTGCAGTAGCTGCAGATTTTGCCCGATGCCGGTGTTTTTTGGCAGTGCTTTGCCCTGCCTGCGCTCTACCCTGCGGCTCGGGCTGCAGCTCCTCAGCTGTCTTGCTCTGACGTAACCCCGAAAAGCCGGTGCGGGCGGGCGCGCGCGCTCAGCCCGCAGCCGCCGCCAGATCGAAGCCTAATTGGCGGGGCCTGGATCCGGGGAGCGCTCGGCCCTGGCAGCACACGGCGGGGAGGCGGCCGGCCGATCGGAGCGATAGAGGACAGGCTACACACAACAGGCAAGTCACCGGCTTACAGTGAGCGGGCCTCCCGCCTAACCATCGCTTACAGGGCGGCGGCGGAGGAGGGGGGCGGAAGCCGAGGGCCCGGCCCGCTGAGGGGATTGAAGGGAGGGCTGAGTTAGGCCGGGTTAAGGCCGCAGTTAGGCCGCGGCCTTGGGCCCAACCCCAACACAAGGCCTAAAATCTCAGCGGACCGAGGGGAAGAAACAAAGGGAGAGGGGAAGAATCCTGGTCGCTCGGGCCCGGACTCTCGGTTGTGGAGAAGGCGGTGGCGGCCTCCGGGAGAGGCTGGAGTGAGTTTGATTGTTGTGCGCGGCCGGGTTTAATGAAATTATAAAATAAATAAATAATGGAAAGTGCCGGGGAGGGTGGGAGCGAGGGGGGTATCCCGAGTTGGGGCTCAGGCCGAGCCCGGGAAACGGCGGCTTGTGTTGAGATATGATGCCCCGTAATGGCGAGGAGAAGCGCTGGAGACAGGGAGTACGTGTAATATGGCGGAGAAACAAGATGTCGGCGGCTGGGCGAGCGATTGGTGTCTGACTCCGGGAGGGGAGGGAGCGGCCATGATCGACCTTCCTTGTCCGTGTCTCAACTTCACTGCAACGGAAGCGTCGTCCTGGTCTTCCACCAGGGCTACGGCATTGTTGCAGATGGAAAATGGTGCGGGTGTGTGTGCACATTCATCCAGGGGAATTTGCAGCATTTGAGATTTTGCAACAAACGTTAACTGTTCTGAACCATAATGGTGACACGCACACAATACCACTCAGTTGTCGGTTATAATGTTGGATTGGCAGTTGTCTTCACTGGGCGAAATATCAGTAATAACAGCCGCCCATTGTAATTCGTGCGATTTTACTGTATCCTAGTTTATCTGGAAGAACTGACCACTCAATAAATGCTGAGTCCTTTTATTTATAATTACAATGATGATTTACATGCACGTCTTTAGATTAAAATGTGATGTGAAATTGCAGTAGAATATTTACCACAATATGAAATTGCCGAACATATTATTGGTTAATGCCACAAGCTGTTTTATCTTAAATTTGTCCCGGCCCCTTTTATCTCCACCCACCTTGTGTCAGGGTGACAAAGCTGACGTTTTGCCCACTTCTAACGTGATCTCGTGTGGCTTCCTGTACCTGTAATATGTTTGTGTTATTTCTCCGAAGAGTGGGTACCTGTGGGGAAAATGCTTTCAAGAAGTGGTTATCACTTCATATAATGCAGATTTTTAATAAGACCCTATTCACAATAATCTTAATCTCCAGAATCTTATTCTGAATGACATTTTGTAGAATTCATTGCATTCTGCCAGCAGCATGAAAAACATTCTCATGGACATGCCCAACAGGAGCCAATGGTTGTTGGATTTATGTGATCAGAGCTGTTTTTGTTTTAATGCAGTCCCTATGGAGTTTGTGTTTAGTTTACTGAGAATACAGCAAGTCTTAGTGGGTTATACTTCAAAAAATATATATGCACCCCCTGGTTAGGAGCAATTGTAGAAATGCTATAATGAATGCCTCCTGGTGATCATGTTCAATGACCATCTCTTTTTGTGAGATCAGTGGAGCCCATCCTCTTCCTCTGTCCTCTTTGTGGTTGCCTTTCACAGGAAAGAGTTTAACTATGCAAGTGAGCCAACAACACTAGACAATGCCTGACAGAACAGTCATTATGCTTTGACCCGATTATTTATTACTGGTCCAGATAACTACTAATTCACATCTGCACAATGCTCTGGAGATGAAACTACTGGATATCTGGATTATAGCATTTTAAGTTTTTAAAAAAATATCAAATGCAGATATGACCAACCCAAGAAATTGTACCTACAAGTAGGAGGTAGGGCTGCTTATAATTGGCTTACAATGCAGCATCTGCCATGGAATTGTTGATCATTCCAAAGACCAAAGCTACTTGCTGTTAAAGACACACACAAGTAACTTTTTTGAGGCCGTCCACATACTCCAACTATGATTGATTTTTTTTGTATTCTTCTTGACCTTTCTAACCTGAAAATCTGTTGTGGAAGATTTACTTTCTTGACTGAAATCTAATTGTCCTAAATTGCATAAGTGCCAAATTGTTCAGTACATTGAGTTGGATAATGGTAATGCAGTACTATGTAGAAAGGAACTGTCATTGAGGCAGGTGTTGCAGATAAAGTTCAGTAGTAGGAAAAATTGTTGATCTTCATTTCAACCATTCAGTGCTCTCATTAGTATTGCCTCTATCAAATGTGAAGTCTGTTTACCTCTTGTATAGTTTACTTGTTTTATTTTGCTTGTGTAGAAATTTTAATTTCTTAAAGCTGGTTATTATGCACAATGTCAATGTATACAGAATAATCATGTTCAATTACAGTATCCAATCATCTGCAATATGAATCAAATCAATTACACAATAAAATTATGGGATAAAAAAATTCTAAACTTACGTTTTGAATTTTCAATAAATTATGGTGCCAGCCTTAAAAAAAAACACACTTACACTGGATCTGAAAGGCTGATTGGAGAGTTGTTGATGACAAAGCACTATGCTGACATTGCTTCACCTGTATTACCTTTTATAAATCAAATTTATCTTTTTTTCTTGACTTTAAGTGCTGATTTTCAAAGTGAAAATTGTGGGGGAGTGCAGGTTTTGAGCTTTTCAAATTAAGCATTTATTCTTGGTGCACATAATAACATTGTAAACTTAAGAATTTAGATCAACAAATTAAAAACTATTGGGTTTCTTATAGTATCTCAATTTTTAGACAAGTGAATCTTGGAAGATCAGTCCTTAAACCACTTCAGTACACTAGAGCTGGATGTAATATGTTGAAATGTTTAGATGTAATAGATAATGCATTTTCTGTGACTTAAAAAAAGTAAGTTATATTGAAAGAAAAGAAAGAACTTGGATTTATATAGTACCTTTCACAACCACAGGACGTCCCAAAGAGCTTTACAGCCAATGAAGTACTTTTGAAGTGTAGTCACTGTTGTAAGTAACGTGGTAGCCAATTTGTGCACAGCAAGCTCCCACAAACAGCAATATGATAATGACCAGATAGTTGGTTGAGGGATAAATATCTGCCAGGACACTGGGGGGAACTCCCCTACTCTTTAAAAAAAATAGTGCCATGGGATCTTTTACATCCATCCGAGAGGGCAGACAGGGCCTCAGTTTAACGTTTCATCTGAAAGACGGCACCTCCTGACATCCTGGACTGTCAGCCTAGATTTTGTGCTCAAGTCTTTGGAGTGGGTCTTGAACCCAGAACCTTCTGACTCCGATGCCTTCCAATATATTTCAACTTTAAGTATTCAATTTAACCAGTAAATGCTAGATATTAATGGATATGTTTCTTCCATTTGCTAATGTGAAGCCAAAAGTAGGTTTGAGTATAAAATGGCTTTCTAACTTTATGCTAATGACAGGAAGGCCATATACCTAACACAACAATGAATAAAAAGCACAATTGAAGTAGTTCCATTGTTATAGCAGTTGCAGTAAAAAAAACTCCTTGATGGAAACGAGAACTAATTTTGGAAAATACTGGTAAATTCCTTACATCTTATGCCAACAACCTCTTAGAATTGCATCTTAATTAGTAATGAACCGTGGATTAGGATTTTCTTTTGTCATGTGATCCTTGGTTCAGGAATTGTATACAATAGGAGTGAATGATCAGTGGTTTGAGCAGTAATTCTATATTTGAATCAAAAGTATTCATAGGTATGTAATTCTGAAGTTTAACTGTACAGAAAAGGTATTATGCTGGAGACTTAGCCATCTACTCCTCAAGTAACAAGTATCTGTGGAGTACTGTTATTTTCCCACAAATAATCCCAATCCAGATCTCATGCAGACAAAATAATTGGTTTTCAAATACATTTTGTGAAAAATACTATTTGCAATAATTTATAACACTTGCATGGGACTCGATGCAAAGGGTCTTATGTTCTTGGCCTACAGAAATACTCAAGGTTCCTTGTTTTCCCATATTTTAAACTTTAGTTTTCGTTCCAGATTTTCTATTATAATTATCTCCTTTTTAAAGTTAACATAGTCCGCTCATAATTTCATAGTTTGTTAGCTATCAGATCAGCATATCCTCTGGAAATAATTATGCTATCACCAGCAGATTGACCATGGGCCACAGCCAGTTGATATGTGTGCGCGTGTTATACATATGGGCGGCTGTAACTTCAGCTGCCTAGGCACCACACTCTGGAATTCCATCCGCCTCTCCTCCTTTATCATCCTCCTTAAAACCCATCGCTCTGGAGTGGCATCCATTTATTTCTGATTACGCTTCTGTGACATGCCTTGGGACATTTTTCTAAGTTAAAGGAATTATATAAATGCAAGTATATATATATGCGATAGAGTTGGGCGAGAGATTTCAGAAATTTGCTCTGCAGCTCCACAGTTGCAGATGCTTGCAGCTATATCGTGACAGCTGACATAGCAAAATTGAATGGTAACTGTTGACAGAAAAGTGTGACCAAAAATCATGACTAGAAGTGTGTGGACTATACAAGATTTTAATGGCATATATAGATTCATTGGTATAATGTTGCATTTTGCATTTTAAAAAATTCATTCACGGGATGTGGGCGCCGCTTGCAAAGCCAGCACTTATTGCCCATTCCTAATTGCCCTTGAGAAGGAAGTGGTGAGCCGCCGCCTTGAACCGCTGCAGTCCAAATGGTGAAGGTACTCCCACAGTGCTGTTAGGGAGTTCCAGGATTTTGACCCAGCAGTGACGACGGAGGAACAGCGATTATATTTCCAAGTCAGGGTGGTGTGTGACTTGGAGGTGGTGATGTTCCTATGCGCCTGCTGCCCTTGTCCTTTTTGGCGGTAGAGGTCGCTAGTTTGGGAGGTGCTGTCGAAGAAGCTTTGGCAAGTTGCTGCAGTGCACCTTGTAGATGGTACACACTGCAGCCACGGTACGCCGGTGGTGGAGGGAGTGAATGTTTAAGGTGGTGGATGGGGTGCCAATCAAGTGGGCTGCTTTGTCCTGGATGGTGTCGAGCTTCTTGAGTGTTGTTGGAGTTGCACTCATCCAGGCAAGTAGAGAGCATTCCATCCCATCACACTCCTGACTTGTGCTTTGTAGATGGTGGAAAGGCTTTGGGGAGTTGGGAGGTGAGTCATTTGCCACAGAATACCCAGCATCTGACCTGCTCTTGTAGCCACAGTATTTATGCAACTGGTCCAGTTAGGTTTCTGGTCAATGGTGACCCCCAGGATGCTGATGGTGGGGGATTACGCAATGGTAATGCCATTGAATGTCAAGGGGAGGTGGTTAAACTTTCTCTTGTTGGAAATGGTCATTGCCTAGCACTTGATTGGTGCACATGTTACTTGTCACTTATCAGCTCAAGCCTGAATGTTGTCTGGGTCTTGCTGCATATGGGCACGGACTGCTTCATTAGTTGAGGAGTTGCGAATGGAACTGAACCCTGTGCAATCATCCCCAGTTCTGACCTTCTGATGGAGGGAAGGTCATTGATGAAGCAGCATTACTGAGCGGTGCTCTACGACTAAAAATACTTAAGGGAAACATTAATCAAAAGTTTTAAAATGCATTTAGTTTGTACGTTGCATTTTATTGCTAAAATGATGATGCTCTTTATTTTCACATAAAATGTTCCATTTATGAGGAGTTGAACAGATGATGGCGCAATACAAGAATGATTTAATCTGTGCCAAAAGCAATAGAAAATTTCATTGGAAGCAGGAACAGTCAGATAAATTTGAGTTTGCAATTAATTTAGGAGATGCTTATGAGGCAAAGTACTCTCTCTCCCTTAACCTCAGTTAACCAACAAAAGTTTTGTCTGTTACTAGGCATTAGAAAGGGTGCAGGGGAGGCTTACCAGGATGTTACTGGGAATGAGGGACTTCAGTTATGAGGAGAAGTTGGAAATGTTAGGACTGTTCTCCTTTGAACAGAGAAGGTTAAGAGGTGACCTAATAGAGGTGTTCAAGATGATGAGAGGTTTGATAGAGTAAATAGGGGAAAGATATTCTGTCTGGTGAGTGGGTCAATAACTAGAGGTCATAGATTTAAAATCATTGGAAAAAGAGCTAGAGGGGAGTTGAGAAATGTTTTCACTCTGAAAGTTGTCGGGATCTGGAACACTATCTGAAAAGGTGGTGGAAACTGATTCCATAAATAATTTTTAAAAGGGAGTTGGACAGGTACTTGAGGATGAGGAACTTAGCGGGCTATGGACAAAAAGCGGGGATGTGGGACTAAGCGTGACTGCTCTTTCAAAGAGCCAGCACAGGCACGATGGGCTCAATGGCCGCCTTCTGCCTTCTGTGCTGTAAGTTCCTATGAATCTATTTCTGATGTACAAGAAATTCAATTTTGTTTTAGACTTACAGTAGCTTCTTGGAGATTGATAATTTTAGGCCTCGAGCTTTATAACACCCACTGTTGATCAGCATGTATTACAGTCTCGGATAGTAATCAAGACTTGAAGTTCTGTATGAGCTAGATGCCCTTTGTACTAAATTTTCTGTTTCTCTTGGCACCCCTCCAGTTGATAGCTAGCATCGAAAGGGTTGTTCATTTGCCTATTCGGGTACACATTATAGGTTCCATGGTATGTTTCAAAGAAAGGGAGTTCTCCCAGTGGCTATCATTCCTCCCTCAACTAACATCACCAAAAACAGATTGACTGGTCGTTCTTTTTGCTGCTTGTGGAGTCTTGCTGTGCATAAAATGGCTTCCATCTTTGCCTATCTAACAATAGTCACTTCACCTCAAAGTAATTCTATATGAAGCACTTTAAGACATCTCAAGAAATGTGATGAGGTGCTATATAAATGCAAGTTTTTCTGCTGGATTGTGGAGCTCATAACTGATATAGCTGGATAACGCTGTGCTAGGTTTGAGAACCTAGAATATTGGCTCTGGTAATTATTTTTTAATGAACTCTTCTGAGCGAATGACACTCACGTGGTGTGGTGGATTTAGCACAGTCAATACTTCTTTGATATGGGTGTGCAGCCAGCCGTGATTGATGAGATGTTTCAACCATATTTCAGCTATGTAAAGAATTCACAGTACAGAATTGCCTGTATTTCAATACAAACTTGTAGATGTCCTGTGATGCTGCACGTGGGTAGCAGTCCAGTATTTGGAGTATGGTTTTTGATGTATACTGAGGTCCTACTGTAGCCTAAATGCAAAAGTGTTGTGCTTGATCTCTAACAGTAGATTTACATAACTGATGCCAGGTAAAAATATTAAACATTTTACCGGTACTGAAAGGTTCAGGCCTCACAGAAACATTTGTAATATTGTTTACCTACCACTTTACAAAACCTGCTTACGGTGCAAATAATTTTGTTGTTCCCACTTTAAAATCTCCTTCTCGGTTCTTCATTTTTTTAGGTTGCTGTGCCACCCACCAGTGCATTGGACCCAAGTCCTCTGGTCCCCTCTTCTCCCTCCCCAAGATTTTCCTCTCTTTTCTTAGTTATTAACTATTAAAGTTGTTTTTGTCTCTTCCTGTCTACAATTTGTAGTAGTTCTTGATGAAGCTGTTGTTGGCATAGTACTGCTCCAGGGAGGTTTTTCCCCATGGTCACCCGTGATCATCATCTTGAACAGGTAGTTGTTCACTCTGCTTTGAGCCTGACTGACTCCAGCGACAAAGTCCATGGTCAGTTCATTGGTCAGTATCAAAGTGTCTCATTAACATCCCTTCACCGGCCCCTCTGCAACAGAAGAAATATCCCAACACGTCTGTTCGCACAATTTTTTTTGATGGCTTAATCTACAGAAATCCTTATGGTTCTTTTCCATTACTCGTGCTTCACAGTTATTTGTACATTTTCTGCATGGTTGTCATGTGACACAGGCCATCAGGTACGCTTCATGTAATCTATTTCCACAGGAGCACGGTAGAAAATACAACTCCCTTGATATTTTGCGCTCTTGTGTGCCCTCTCTCATAATTTATCAACAAGAGCTTTTAAGTCCCCAGGCAATTAAAGGATTCTGGTTGTCATGTGATATCTATTGTGGTGAATTCATCATACTAGTTTTACAAGATGAGGGTGTAAACCACAACTCTGATTATGCATCTTTTAACAATCATACATTTTGTCACACACAACTGGAAATCCACAGCAACCAAGGCCAAGTGAAATTTCCAACTCTAGAAGGGCCCAGGCAGAAGAGCAGACCTGTATAAGGAAAACTTTTTTCAGCTACTTCATTGAATTACCAATTTTTGGGTTTAATGATTTTATTCTTTAAATGTGCATTTTTTTGTATTTTACGGTAAATATTTTTAGCTGAAAACCGTGTGAAGAAATTATTTGATCAATTTGATTTTTGTTTTGTGTTAGTTGCTGGTTCCAGATTGGTGGGTTTTTGATGCTTCTTAATTGCTGATTGAAATTTTCCTAACTGACCAATGAATGAGAGTGGTTTTTGATTGCTTTGCAGTAGAATATTTCAGCATGACCTGTTTGAGAGATGCAATACTGTGGATGCGTGCTACACGCAAGACTTTTAATTTTATAGATAGCTAAATGGTTTCAGATCACTTGTGAGAAATGAGGGTAAACTTATACTGGCACACTTGAGGTGCTTTCGGAGGTTGAAATAAAGATACATTATTGGGGTAAAATAGAGGGAGCGTTTACTTTGCATTTATCCTGGTGTGAATACTTGATGCTGATACAGGATACCCTTCAGCTTTCAAAGTGCACATGCACTAATCAAATTTAATTAGTACATCACCTACTGAGCTTCTATGGAAAACTGTAATGTTGGGATCTCCATTTGGTAAAAATATCCATGGATTTACCGAGGTATATTGAAGTCATATAGAGCTGGTCATCATGTCTCCAGTGCCAGTCTCAAAAATGTCTATTTTAGACAGTCATCTCATTGGCCAATTTTCCTGCACTGTTAATTCTGCCCTTTTTTTATTTATTATTATTATTATTATTAGCCAGCTCTTGGGTTAAAGAAAGTAGACCGCAGGGACCTCCAAAAAGGGCTGGAAGACACGATGGGAATAGAAATAAATTCAAATTTGAAACCAATGCAAAGATGCAATAAAATGAAATAGATGACATTGAAATCTAAAATAATAAAACAAAAGAATAAGACTGCAAAATAATGTAAACAACATCTTGCATTTATAAAGCCTCCTCTTAACATGGAAAGCCATCCCAAGCCCTCAAAAGTCAGTGCCATTATCTTGTGTATGGAAAAAAGAGGGCAGATATTACTGGGACTGTGAAATGTCATTCAAGATCCATAAGCATAACAGCAAACAAGAGACAGCTGTAATCTTAAAGGATAGTCCAGAGGTTCCCAAACACACTTTTTCTGAGCCCCCCCCTTCAGAGATTCATGTCCCATTCACACCCCCCTTTAAGAGTGCAATTCTATTGATTTCAAAAACTGGAAAAAATTGAGAGAAGTTCAAATGCACCAGAAGCTGGTCCAATTGGACATTGGCTTCCACTCCAGTTTTTGGGATAGGAATGGAAGGCACATTGCCTTGATTGAGAATTGCAGTTCCCTTACAAACCTCTACTGCTTAAGCAAACTTATGGTGCTGCAGTTCTGAGATCGCCACGGTCTTGTTTCCAGTAGACATTCCTCGTGAGTCTCCCTTTTTGGCACACTCGTGATTTGACAATAGAAGAATAAGTAAATTGTTACCACAGGCCTGCAAGAGATCTGAAAACCGATAGGCAAATCTATTTTGTAAACCCTCTAGCTGCATCAGTTAGTGAGTCTTTGTAATTATGTTTATCGCAAAAGCTTTGTGTGGCTAAATATATAGAGAAGACATATAAAGCATTTACTTAACAAAGGAGAGGAGCTATACCCTACAATGTTATATATTGCAGGTTGGTTTATTTAAGTCTGTCCTTAATTAAAATTGAGGTGCATGAGAAGAAGGTTTGAGATGTATGTTGGGCAGATGGAGAAGTGTGTTTGAACTTGACATTAAACGGTCACAATTGGAGATTGGACACTAGTGGCTTGGACTGCTTCCAATTTATAGATAGTCCTGAATGCTGATTAGGCTCAGTCAACTTACTGTGGGATGTTGCTGAGTGGAGGCCAGATGCCTCACTAAAGAAAATCAAAGGAAGAGTTTTTGCTGGCCAGCTGTTGCCAATCACATTCTAAAGTCAAAGCAGCTTCTACATTATGTGTAGTTGGGAAACTGGAAATATATAGAGCATCCATAGCATCCTAGATTCTCTTGGAAAAATAACTTGGTATTGCAGCCTAGTGCTAATCATGCAATGCCATACAACTTAAGCTCCTGTATCACTATTATTATCTTTCATGTCTTGCGCCATTTCTACTGTCTAATGCAGAAGGGTTCAAAAACAAATTTCTCGAAGAGAATTATAAACGAATAACATGCCTTGCAATGATTTGTTTTGTGGAATAATTCAGTCTTTACTGATTTGTAACTCCTTTGTGGAGTATATTGAAAGCACACAGCCATACACTAATTTTCTAAATGCATCTCATTTCCGTGTGATCTTGGAGTTTTCAGTAGAATTTTGGGGTTGATGTGCATTTTAAGCTCAAATATATGCCTGCTAAAATTTGCTTTGACAAATGTATGAAAATAAAACTCATTCTTACATTTCAGTTCTGTACAACAACACATTATTGCAGTATTGCTGATATGGCTACCACTTTTGTTACTTGACCAGAATATTGCACTTGCACTGCTGCATAGCAATGAAATGGTTACTACTGCTTTTATTTTCATGTAACAAATAATTATTGATTTCTTTTTCCTCCATGTCTAGTCATTGGTTTACAAATTCATACTGGTTCAACATCTTGCTGGTAGACTATTTTGGACTTTAAATGACCCTGTGAATTTTCAAAATGCTTTGCAATAAGGTGAAGTAAAGGTGCCAAATGTCCTTCATGTTCAAAATAGTTCCTATAGAAACTAATTATTTTAAAACATAGCTCTCTTCTGGTTGAGAAAGGGGTAAGGTAGTGCAATGGTTATGTTACTGGACTAGTAATCCAGAGAACGAGTTCAAATCCCACCATGACAGTTCAGACTTTGAATTCAATTTTTTTTTAAATCTGGAAATTAAAAGCAGATACCAGTTAAACAAAAGTGACCATGAAGCTATCAGATTCTTGTAAAAACCCAACTGGTTCACTAATTTCCTTTAGGGTAGAAATATTTGTGTCTGCAGTCCCACGATAACGCCGCTGTTCCAGCACAGCTACAACACAGGCATCTACCTGGCATTCCTTAGCTAGACATAATGGAATATGCTGAAAGTCTTACACAGCTGTAGTTACTTTTTTCATTCTTGTGCTATGGAAAATCCTATACTAAACAAGCATGTTTTCATAAACATCTTGGCACCGATAAAAAGGAAATCTGAACCAGCTATTTAAAGCTGTGCCTTTAGCCACAACTAACACGGATTTCTCCAAGATTAAAATTTAAAGTAAAACTTAATAGATACTTGGCCAAATTGCAATAAATGGGATTGTAGTTATAATGTAGATGTTTTATACCCACTACTGCAATTTACTATAGCACTTCAATTTCTACTTTTGGACTAATGAATGATTTCTAAAATTTGTTTGACAATCTTGCTCGCACAGGCTTTCTTTCTGTAATGGCTTTTCCTTTTATAGTGTAAATGGACAGTTATCACTCAAACTCAGAAAAAAAACTATGCTCTTTTGACTTTTACATTTATACATAGAAATATATAATTGTCAAAAGATTTGGGAGTTGGAATTAAGTTAGAATGCTTCCTCTTCACTTTTGGGACTTGATTTTGAATCCAACATTGCCAGATGGGACAAATATCCCTTTGGCAGCTATCAAGTGTTCTCGGTGAAATTAATTTAATGTGGTTTCAATTCTTCTTCTTTCGTATGGTAGTAGTAAAGTAAATCAAATGCCAATGTCTAAGTCAGATATCCGGGCCAAAGCTTCCTGTGTAACCGCGCGGATATCTTGTAGGCTGCCTGTGAATTTCCTCTGAGGGCAGTGTTCACTGATGTGCTCCAGGGTCTGATTAGGAGCTCCACAGTCGCATGATGGGGATACTTTAATCTTCCATCTGTGGAGAACATGGGAGCATCTACCATGACCGGTTCTGAGCCAGTTAATGGTTGTCCACTGTTTGTGAGGAAGGTTTTATCGTCAGGTTGTACTGTGGGGTCCTCTATAAGGAATCAATTCGCTATGTCACGGTTTTTCCAAGCATTTCGCCATCGGTCATCAAGGCTGAGGGGAGATCACTGAAGCGCTTTGGCGACGGTCCAAAATGGCCTTCTAGATTTGAGACGGGTTGTTCAAGTCAGCCTGGATCAGCATGTCTTTGCTGGTGTAGCGGTTGTATTCTCTGAAGACTGCATACTCGTGGCGTAGGTGTGGTGGTGCAATGTCTGCAAGCATGGGCAGCCAAGGTGTTAGTGTCGATAAAAGCGTACCAGTGATGATTCTCATGGTAGATTTCGGCTGGACATTGAGTCCACCTCACAAAACCGCTACGTTTTTATTCTCACTCAGGAAATGGAAACATGGAAACATAGAAGATAGGAGCAGGAGTAGGCCATTCGGCCCCTTGAGCCTGCTCCGCCATTCAGTGAGATCATGGCTGATCATCCAAACTCAGTACCCTGTCCCTGCCTTCTCCCCATATCCCTTGATCCCTTTAGCCTTAAGAAATATATCTAACTCCTTCTTGAATATATTTAATGAATTGGCCTCAACTGCCTTCTTTGGTAGAGAATTCCACAGGTTCACCACTCTCTGTGTGAAGAAATTCCTCCTCATCTCTGTCCTAAATGGCTTACCCCTTATCCTTAGACTGTGACCTCTGGTTCTGGACTCCCCCGCCATCAGGAACATCCATCCTGCATCTAGTCCTGTTAGAATTTTATAAGTTTCAATGAGATCCCCTCTCATTCTTCTAAACTCCAGCGAGTATAAGCCCAATCGACCCAATCTCTCCTCATACGTCATTCCTGCCATCCCAGGTATCAGTCTGGTGAATCTTCGCTGCACTCCCTCCATGGCAAGAACATCCTTCCTCAGATAAGGCGACCAAAACTGCACACAATACTCAAGGTGTGGTCTCACCAAGGCCCTGTACAACTGCAGCAAGACATCCTTGTTCCTGTACTCGAACCCCCTCGCTATGAAGGCCAACATACCATTTGCCGCCTTAACCGCCTGCTGCACCGGCATGCTTACCTTCAGCGACTGGTGCACAAGGGCACCCAGGTCTCGTTGCACTTCCCCTTCTCCCACTTCTCCCAATCTATTGCCATTCAGATAATAATCTGCCTTCCTGTTTTTGCCACCAAAGTGGATAACCTCGCATTTATCCACATTGGGCAGATGCAGTATAATCACCCAACCTGTCCAAATCATACTGGAGCTTCTCGGCATCCTCCTCACAGCACACACGCCCACCCAGCTTTGTGTCGTCTGCAAACTTGGAGATATTACATCTAGTTCCCTCGTCTAGATCATTAATATATATTGTGAATAGCTGGGGTCATAAGACCGATCCTTGCGGCACCCCACTAGTCACTGCCTGCCACTCGGAAAAAGACCCATTTATTCGAACTCTTTGCTTCCTGTCTGCCAACCAGTTATCTATCCAAGTCAGTACCTTACCCCCAATCCCATGTGCCTTAACTTTACATGCTAGTCTCTTATGCGGGACCATATCAAAAGCCTTCTGAAAGTCCAAATACACCACATCCACTGGTTCTTCCTTATCTATTCTACCAGCTACGTCCTCAAAAAAAATTCCAGTAGATTAGTCAAGCATGATTTACCTTTTGTAAATCCATGTTGACTTTGTCCGATCCTGTCACTGTTTTCCAGGTCCCCTGCTATTACATCTTTTATAATGGACTCTAGCATTTTCCCCACTATCGATGTCAGGCTTACCGGTCTGTAATTCCCCATTTTCTCTCTACCACCATTTTTGAATAGTGGGGTAACATTAGCTACCTTCCAATCCATGGGAACTGTTCCAGAATCTATAGAATTTTGGAAGTTGACCAGCAATGCATCTACTATTTCTAGAGCCACTTCCTTACGTACCCTAGGATGTAGATTATCAGGCCCTGGGGATTTATCGGCCTTCAATCCCGTCAATTTCCCTAACACCATTTCCCTACAAGTACTGATTTCATTCAGTTCCTCCCTCTCATTAGACCCTATGTTCCCCGACATCTCTGGGAGGTTATTTGTGTCCTCCTTTGTGAAGACAGAACCAAAGTATGTATTTAATTGGTTTGCCATTTCTTTGTTCCCCATTATAAATTCCCCTGATTCTGACTGCAAGGGACCTATGCTTGACTTCACCAATCTTTTTGTCTTCACATATCTATAAAAGCTTTTACAGTCAGTTTTTATGTTCCCAGCAAGCTTGCTCTCATACTCTATTTTCCCCTTAATTAATCCCTTTGTCCTCCTTTGCTGAATCCTAAACTGCTCCCAGTCCTCAGGTTTACTGCTTTTCTGGCCAATTTATATGTCCTCTCCTTGGGTCTTATGCTATCCCTAATTTCCCTTGTTCGCCACGGTTGAATCACCTTTTTTGTTTTATTTTATGCCAAACAGGGATGAACAAATTCTGTAGCTCATCCATGTGATCTTTAAAATGTTTGCCATTGCCTATCCACTGTCAACCCTTTGAGTAACATTCCCCAATCAATCCTACCCAACTCGTGCCTCATACCATCGTAGTTTCCTTTATTTAAATTCAGGACCCTAGTCTCTGAGTCAACTACTTCACTCTCCATCTTAATGAAGAATTCGATCATATTATGATCGCTCCGCCCCAAGGGGCCTCGCACAACAAGATTGCTAATTAATCCTTTCTCATTACATAATACCCAGTCTAAGATGGCCTGATCTCTAGTTGGTTCCTCGACATATTGGTCCAGGAAACCATCCCGTATACACTCCAGGAATTCCTCCTCCACAGTATTGTTACTAATTTGGTTAGCCCAATCTATATGTAGATTAAAATCTCCCATGATAACTGCTGTGCCCTTATTGCACGTGGTGTATGAAATAAAAATGTCACTGTGGTACAGCACTCAATGCTATTCTGGACTTGGGGTGAGATGTTTTAGGCAGTGCAGAGGAACCTATATATTGTATGTAATTTGTCATGTACAGTATGGTCAACAGTCCATGATCCTGGGTTAAAGGGGACAGATATTTTATTCTGTAACAATGGCCTGGATTTTGCAGCCTGTGGCAAAGTGATGGCGCTTGCCGCTGACCTCGATGTAAGCTGCCAACGAAGATCTAGCGATCTCTGTGGCATCGATTTCACCTCTCCCGATGTTGCACCTCTCCCGACGTTAATTTGAATTTGGCCCCAAGTCTAGAGGATCTCCAGCGTCCAGCAACAGTGATATCATCAAGCTGGCTAAGCAGCCAAGCATATTGAAGAATTCTCACACAGCAAACCAGGAAGTAAAATGCACTGATTTCCCAACACATTTTTTAATCATTTTACAGTGAGCGAAATAAAGATTGGGACATACACATAGGATTAATTTAGAAGCTGAAATATCATAAAAATTTCATGTTTTTTATAGTAATCTTTTAATCATAATGGAAATATTTGACATTCCATAAATATAAAATTAGTTTTTCAGGGCCTGAACGGTTGTTCAGTAATTACGACTCAGTACGCCATTAAAAACCCAGTTACACCTCATTCAACAAGGCTTAACTTTTTCTGGGTTTTTTTTAAGAGCTATGTTCCAGCGTAAAAGCTTAAGTTCTCATCAGTTCAGTGATTTCAATTGATTGCTGGCTGTGGGGAGTTCAGCCTGTGGAGGGGCAGGGAATGACTGACAGCAACTTATGGATTTCCGCGTTTAACTGCACATGTGCGTACTCCAGATTGCTGTCAGATTCACGGTTGTAACGGTGGCGAACACTGACAGTTTCATCATTATTACAACCGCTAGTTCCGGGCCATGTCCTTTTACCTTGTCTGTCCAAAATTCAACATTTAAAAAATATTGTATATGTCTAGCACAGTTTCTATTAGATTTGCTCTTTTGAATTTCTGAAATTGCTCCGTGTGTGCCTTTGTTGTAAATAGCAATTTCCCTTACCCCAGCATTTGTTTGTTCCATATATAAACCTCGTAACTGTGTCAGCTTGGCTCAGTGGCCAAAGTCTGGGTTCAAGCCCCACTCCGGGACTTGAGAACATTAATAGGTTTACTCTTCAGCGTAGTACCAAGGGAGTGTTGCATTGTCTTCTGGATGAGACATTAGACCGATGCCACCTGCTTGTTCGGGTGGATATAATGGATCCCTAGCTCTATTGAAAGAGCAAAGGAAGAAAAGAAAGAAATTGTGTTTATATAGCACCTTTCATGACCACAGGATGTCACAAAGCACTTTACAGCCAATGTAGTACTTTTTGAAGTGTAGTCACTGTTGTAATGTAGGTAGCATGGCAGCCAATTTTCACACCGCAAGGTGCCACAAACAGCAATGTGAAAATGACCAGGTAATCTGTTTTATTTAGTGATGACCTGGGAGAGATTTGGGATATGAATGGCACTATATAAATGCAAGTTTTTTTTTCTTTACCTTCCTCCCACCTCCTTTTTGTCTTTCCTTTCCTCTTATTTTTATTTTCATTTTCATTCCTTTGAGCAAGGGATTACAAAATGCTGAGGTACAGAGGGATCTGGGGGTCCTTGTACATGAGTCACAATAAGTTAGCATACAGGTACAGCAAGTAATTAGGAAGGGAAATTGAATGTTGGCCTTTATTGCAAAGGGAATGGAGTATAAAAGTAGGGAAGTCCTGTTACAACTGTACAGGGCATTGGTGAGACCACACCTGGAGTACTGCGTACAGTTTTGGTCTCCTTATTTAAGGAAGGCTATACTTGCATTGGAGGCAGTTCAGAGAAGGTTCACGAGGTTGATTCCGGAGATGAAGGGGTTGTCTTATGGAGAAAGGTTGAACAGGTTGGGCTTATACTCAGTGGAGTTTAGAAGAATGAGAGGGGATCTTATTGAAACATATAAGATTCTGAAGGGGCTTGACAGGGTAGATGCAGAGAGGATGTTTCCCCTCGTGGGGGAATCTAGAACTAGGGGGCATAATTTCAGAATAAGGGGAAACCCTTTTAAATCGGAAATGAGGAGGAATTTCTTCTGAGGGTCGTGAATCTTTGGAATTCTCTTCCCCAGAGAGCTGTGGAGGCCGGGTCATTGAATATATTTAAGGTAGAGATAGACAGATTTTTGAATGATAAGAGAGTCAAGGCAAGGAAGTGGAGTTGAGGCCAAGACCAGGTCAGCCATGATCTTATTGAATGACCTACTCCTCCTACGTCTTATGTTCTTATGAAATGACAGAGAAAAGGATTCAACAGTTGGAACAAATTAGAAAGATGCTGCACAGGACTATCTGCATGCTAAGTGCCAAAAGTAGCAGGCGATAGACATGGTCTAGAAAGGATAGCAGAATAAGCCACAGAATAAGCCACTAGTTGCACATTTTGATATTTCAAAATATATGCAAAAAACAATTTCACTTTGAGAAAGCTCTGAGGGAAGCAAGGGCACAGCATGTACTCTGGGTGGAGAACTTCAATATGCACCACCATGAGTGGCTTGGCCAAGTGAGCTGGCCTTCTGAGGAGTATAGCTGCTAGGGTCAGATGATGAGAAAACTAACATGAGGAAGTAACTTTCTTGACTTCATGCTCACCAACCTACCTATCATGGACACATCTGTTCATGATAGTACTGGCAAGTGACCACCACACAATCCTTGTGAAGACCAAGTGTCATCTTCACCTTGAAAGCGTCTTCCATCGTATAGTGTGCCACTGCCACCCATGCTAAGTGGGTCAGACTGAGGATCGATTTAGCAACTCAAAACGGGACATCCATGAGCTGCTGTGGGCCATCAACAGTCCACAGCAGCTCATGGATGGCCCGTTTTGAGTTGCTAAATCGATCCTTAGTCTGTAACCTCATGGATCATGATCCCTCACTCCATGATCACCATTAAGCTAGGAGACTATTCCTTGTTCAATGCGTAGTGTAGAAGGGGGTGCCAGGAACTGCACCAGCCATTACCTTAGAATGAGGTGTGAACCTAGTGAAGATGCTGCACAGGGCTATCTGCATGCTAAATGCCAAAAGTAGCAGGCGATAGACAGAGCTAAGTGGACCCACAATCAACTGCACATCAATCGAAATTGTTTGTGAAGAACCAGGTAACCAACAGGAGGAGGCTCTAGATTTCCCATCCTCAACCGTGGTGGAGCCCAGAACATGAACGCAACAGACAGGGCTGAAGTGTTTGCAAACATCTTCAATCAAAAGTGCCAGGTTGATGATCCTTCTCGTTCTCTTCCATAAAATATACTGTTACGGTTGTGAGCTTGTTTAAGTTGCATTTCCCTTTAACCATCTTGAACACTTGAGCAGTGCACTGAGTCAGATCACCATCAGCTTTGAAATGCATTTGTAGTTGTAGCCTGGAATTTTCCTTAATTATAGAGAAAGTGAAACACTGCTAATTTAAAAGTGCATTTGTCGTCAAGTATGTTGTGCCATGTAGTAGTAGGATGTAATTTTGGATCTCGAATTCCCCATGTGGTGAGATCCAAATCTCAGCCCTAATATTTAATAGAGTAGTAAAAGCTGATGCTCTTTCCTTTCTGTGAATTTGAGCAGTTCAAACTACTGGCTTTTTCACGGATAAAACACTAAGGGAACATCCCCAAAAAGCAAACAAAAAGTGTGAAATCTGAAATAAAAACACAAAATATGCAGCAGTATGCTTCAAATGTAAGACATTTCCTCAGAACTGAAAATTGAAAGATTATTAGACCCCTTTGTAGTGTGCAAGAGAGAAGGAAAAAGAGGTAGTTAATAAGTTGACCAGCAGACTGCTTAATTAAAAAAGCAGAAGCATCTTAGATGGTATAAAAGACAATCTTGATGAGGTAATGAAAAGACATTCGAAGAACAAAGCAATATTTAAATAGCTAAGATGGTGAATAGCACAAAGAAAACAGCAAGAAGATGAAAACTTTTTTAAATGCAGGAGGTCTGAAATTAAATGAGGAAATGCTGGAAGTACACGGTAGTTTCACGAGTCCCTATCCATCTTCTGTTATATCACCCCTCATGCCCTTTCTAAGCTTATTCTGTCCATAACAACGACCTCCTGCTCCTACTAACCTGCTGAGCACCCAACATCCCTTCTAGGCCCACCATGCCACCTGACTTTGGAAATGGTTTCCTCGCCTCAGGTTCTCTCCCTTTTACTTCAGAAACCACCATCATCACCGCCCCCTCAATAAAACCCACCCATGACCCTCTGTCCTTGCCCTATCTCCAACTTCTCTTTCCTTTCCAAAGTCCTTGACTATGTTGCCGCCTCCCAAATCCGTACCCATCTTTCCTGCAACTCAATGTTTGAATCTCTCCAACTAGAATTCCAACTCTGCCACAGCATAAGTGACATCCTCTGTGACTGTGGCCGTGGTGCATTATCCCTCCTTGAATTTTCTGCAGTCTTTGATACAGTTGAGTGTACCATCCTCATTCCAGTGCCTTTTTTCTGTTGTCCAGTTGGTGGGATTGCCATTGCTTGATTCCACTCTTACTTATCTGATCGTAACCAGAGCTACTCCAACAATGGCTTCTCTTCCCATCCCATCCTTGCACTGTTACCTTTGGAGTCCTCCAAGGATCTGTTGTTGGCCCTCCTCATCCTAAGCTACATGCTGCCCCTTGGTGACATCATCCACGGATGGGAGATCATCTCCCACATGTATGCTGATGATACCCAGCTCTACCTCTCCACCATCTCTATCTACCTGACCACTGCCTCTGTGTTGTCAGATATCCAGTCTTTCACGAATCGCAATTTCCTCCAGTTAAACATTGGGAAGATTAATGACATTTTCAGCCTTCGCCACAAACTCTATACCCTTGACACCTATTCTGTCTCCTTCCCCAGCCATTGTCTCAGGCTTAACCAGACTGTTCACAACTTCACTGTCCTATTCAACCCTGAGTTCACCCTCCGACCCGACATACTCTGCATCACAAAGACTTGACGACTTCCACCTCTGTAATATTGCCTGCCTTTGTCCCTACCGTAGCCCATCGCTGAAACCCTAATCCATGCTTTTGTCACCTCCAGGCGCGACTATTCCACTGCTCTCCTGGTCAGCCTCCCATTGTCCTCCCTCTGTAAACTTCAGCTCATTCAATGTCTGTCTCATATCCTGCACCTGCCCTTGCTGACCCATATTAACTCCTGGTCCCCCAGGTCTCAAGTTTAAAATCCTCATCCCTGTGTGTGTAAATCTCTTTATTGCCTTGTCCCTCCCTATTTCTGTAACTTCCTTATATCTCCACCCTGCACCCCCGCCCCCCCCCCCCCTTTTTGTCATAGCATTGGCGGCCATGAATTCTCACATATGGGCACCACATTCTATATAATTTCCTCCCTAAACCCTCCGCCTCACCTTTAAAATCCTCCTCAAAACTACCTCTGACCAAGCTGCTGGTCACCCCATCTAATATTTCCTCCTTTGTTTTGGTGTCCATTTTTATCTCATTACGCCTCTGAATTGCCACGGGACATTTTTCTATGTTAAAGGTGCTTTATTATTGCAAGTTGTTGAAAAGGGGGAGCCATGTGATAAATTCATCTGATACTGAAAGGTTGTATCAATCTAATTTTTATAGCAGTAAATGGAATTTCCTGCCCCCGCCACCCCCCCCCCCCCCCCACCCCAGCCTGCCATTGGCCATGAGTTTTATCATTTTTCTCCCCCCAGAAGATTACGTGGTGCCTGGTGGGTAGTGTCTTGTTCATGATGTATAAGGCATCACAACTGTATGGGAAAGGCAAGATCTTTGGAATTCTCTACCCCAGAAGGCTGTGGATGCTCAGTCATTGGGTATATTCAAGATAGAGATCGATAGATTTTTGGATACTAAGGGAACCAAGGGATCTGGGGATAGTGCGGGAAGGTGGAGTTGAGGTAGAAGATCAGCTGTAATATTGAATGGCGGAGCAGGCTCGAAGGGTCAAATGGCATAGTCCTGCTCCTATTTCTTATGTTCTTGAGATGGACCAGCTGGTCTTTACTTGCTCAACATTTTCGTATGTTGCTTGCATTAAACAGAAAATATATTCAGCTTAAAGCATATTTTAAATTCTAGATATTATAAAAAAAAATGAATTTTCTTTATTAATGTCAGAATGTGGAGTCGGGGGACAAATGGAGAGATTAGAGAGGCTGGGTTGTTCTCCCTGGAGCAGAGATGGTTAAGAGGAGATTTGATAGAGGTGTTCAAAATCATGAATAGTTTTGATAGTGTGAATAACAAGGAGAGGCTGTTTCCGGTGGCAAAAGGGTTGGTAACCAGAGGCGACAGATTTAAGGTGATTGGCAAAAGAACCAGAGGTGACATGAGGAAATACTTTTTTATACAATGAGTTGTTGTGATCTAGAGTGCACTTCCTGGAAGGCTGGTGGAAGCAGATTCAATAGTAACATTCAAAAGGGAATTGGATAAATACTTGAAGGGAAAACATTTACAGAGTTATGGGGAAAGGGGAGTGGGATTAATTGGATAGCTCTATCAAAGAGCAGGCACAGGCACAATAGGCCGAATGGCCTCCTTCTGTGCTGTATCATTCTATAATTCTATGAATTTGTGGTAGGAGCTAAATTGTATGTGTGCTAAATAGAAGTTATTTGGAACCTATGACTTTCCTTTAATTTATGGACCAACAGTGGGGCATTACAGCCATGATATGACATTTGTTACCTTGTTAAAAAGATGTGGTTAGATTGAAAAATTCACTTGTGTGCTCATGAAAACATTTAAAATGTTTATTTAGTTAAAAAGCTAATTATTACATCTTTTGTTTAGACATTGATGAAAACTGTACATCATGGATCAAGGAGGGGGAGGACTTGAGTTACATTCACATGAGTCAAAAGTCTCTCACGCTATGATTATGCAGGACTTTGGTAAGTAGTTTACTTATTTAGAAATTTATAGTGCACAAAGTCAAGTTGTTAACTTTATATAGTATAATTCAATACTTATCAATAAAAGGCCACAAATAATTGATCACCAGTAGATTTAAGTAGCGGTTTAAAGGAGAGTTCTAAAGTAACAACATTTGGGACTGTTCTACCAACTTGAGCCTGACATCGGGGAAGGTACTAGCCTGACAACTGGGCAGATTTAGTACAAAGGGAAATAATAAAAATGGATATTGCGTACCAGGACCAGGAAGAATGTGAATCCATGTTTAATTTAATGGTAGCCAACTCAGACATATATATGTTATATATTTCACTTATCCAGGTGAGAGATTCAATATGGTTATATAATTCCAGGTGAATTGTATATTTAGTGAGTTAAAATTATATGTTTTATTGAATTAACCAGCTCTTTTAGATTTTCATTCAGCAGATATATATGGCAATTTATTCAGTGCATTTAAAAGCTAATAATAATGGCCAAATCTATAGTCCAGTCTCTGTTTTGCTATTTTAATATTATCACATTGTATGTGTGGATATAAAATACACATGCACCATCCCTCATGCAATTTGACCCCAGAACAAAGATGATCAGTAAAATGATTTGAATTAACAGAAAATGTTACTAACTGGCATAATCCTAATCTATTGTTTGTGTTGCAGTGACTGGAATGGCTGGTGCAGCCCACATTGATGGAGATCACATTGTTGTATCTGTGCCTAATGCAGTGCTGGTCTCTGATGTCACTGGGGAAGAAGTTACACTAGAACATGGTCTCACAACTAATATTCACGAAGTTGTGCAGGGTCCAGATATTATAGCTGAAAGTGATGTTGTTACAGAAGGAGTGATTGTCTCGGATTCAGTACTAGAGACTAATGTTACCATTGAAGAAGACTTGAACACCAGTTCGGTTCCTGACCATGTTCTGGCTTCAGATCTTATAACTGAGACTGTTGGTGTTCCAGATCACGTACTAGTGTCGGACCTTGTTTCAGTGCAGGATGAGGAACATTTTGAACACGTTGTCCAGGATTCAGTTACAGATGTTCTCTCTCCTGGGATGGTCTCAGAAGAAGTTATGGAAGTAGATGCTGTGTCAGAGACTGTAATTCAAAACCATGATTTAGTAGTTCAAAATCAAGAGACTGTTTCTGGCCCAACCATGACTATTGAAGCCCAGGTAGATGAAAAAGATGCATCTGAGGATTTCTTAATGATATCCTGTAAGTGGAAATTAAGAGTGTGGCTTTTGTATTTATATTGTTGTTGGGAACTGAAATTTTGTATTTGTAATTTTATGCCCATCAAACTGCTGTAGAAACTTTTCACAAAAAATGAAGGTATGCTGTACCAAGTTTCTGATAATGGGCAATGTAGGAGTAAGTTACAACATTTATGCAGGCAAGAAGTTTAGATGATGAATTAAACCACGAGGACCAACCCTGAAAACTACCATTAATTGCGTTAAGTTGTATCAGTTTTTCTCCTTTCTTATAATTACTGTTTTAGGCATTTTATTCTTATCAAATTTTGTGGTATTGGTATTTTGTCTACAATAACATATTGTAGAAAAATATATAAGCTAGTACTACATTTGCTACTTATATAGGAATATAAAAATATACAGGGCTGGAAAAGACCGTTACGCTCCATCTGTGTCATCATATCCCACAATACCCCTCTATCCATTTTTTCTCCACAGACTTATGCAGCTTTCTCTTGAACATTCTGACACAGTCAGGCCCCATTGTCTTTCTTGGCAGTCTGTTCCATACATTTACCACCCTCTGCTTAAAGTAGTTGAATCTAAACTGTCTTTTCACCCTCCCTCTTCCAAGTTTAAAGTTTTATGCTCTTGTAGAATGTGTGACTATATTAAACATATAGGCCTAGAAATTCGGTTGGTAGCGCAAGCGATTAGCGCCTAAAGAGCCTGAGAATTGGGGCGTTACCCAATTTTCGGGCAGGCGCAGTGAATATAGCGCCACCTCCCATATCGAGTATCCTTTTAGCGCCGGCGCTAACTCTTTTCGCTCGCCCGCGGGCGCAGGCAGATCATGACGTCATTTCAGTGTGCAACGCCTTTTTGGTGCCCGCAACCTTTTCGTCTGGCGCTATTAGTGACAGTTGGATGGAGTGTTCCCAGGCCCTTCTCGGACTCGGGGGGGGGGGGTGCTATTTAAAGGGGACAGCACTAGTATAAAAGCTGCAGCCATTTGGCCTGGCCATTCTGATCGTTGCTGGAGAGAGTTCCTGACCTTCTGTTGGACAGTAATTTTCTCATTGAGCCTTCGGAGGCACTGGCACTGGCAGCTTGAGTGCCCGGCTCCCGAGCTGGTGATGCAGCATCTGAAAGCAGGGAGGTGGAAGAGTGGCTTTAGCAAAAGGACAGCTTGGCAGCAAGGGATGCCAGATTGCGGCAAGGCTATGACATGGGTCCACAGTGAGAAAGCATGCTGGCGGGGGGAACAAGTGGAAGGAGACAGTTGTAAAAGGTGAGAACCTTACCATCGCTGTCGACAATGAGGTCGGCAGCTGCAGTGGTTACAGGACCACTCAGACGTCCTCCAAGAATCTGGTGGACTCTCTCCTCAAGATCCGTGAGAGTGACCACTTGTGGAGGTCCTCCACAGGTGCGAAGCTGGTCTTTTCCAATCCTCGCCAACTTGGACTGCAGGGGAAAGGAAGGGAAGTTCTGTTACATGATGCCCTGAGTGATCATCTCATGCCCCCCATGGTGCAAGAACCCTTACATGACGCCTTGAGTCAAATGTGCATGTGTGTGCCCAGAAAGGGCCATGGGTGCTTGCTGGCAGATGACCAATGGGGCACAACCCACCCTGTAGCCATAAAGTCAGGTGCAAATGAAGGGATGCAGAAGTTTGCAGAAACAACACTCACCCTCACGACTCGAGTGAGGTCGTTGAATTTCTTTCTGCATTGGACAGGGCTCCTGGTCACCGTGCTGCTGGAGTTGACCCTCTGGCATACATCCCTCCAAGCTCATCGGTAGTCCTTATGATTCGGCCTCGTGCCATTGTCTGGGTAGAGAACATCTCGCCGGCGCTCCACTGCGGCCACCAATTGCTCCAGAGCCTCATTGATGAAGCGCTCTGCTCTCTGTCTCACCTTCTCCATCTGGTCCAAGTTTTTAGCGCCAGAGAAGGGCTTGCGCCGATTCTGAGGCCTGCAAGGCGCAGAGTGTGGATGCTGAAGCTGACTGACCCACCCATTTAAGAGCTGGCCGGCGCCTGGAAGTCTCGTGGTCATCAGTAATAGAGAGCACCTGCGCTGCGCCCGTCCGCTCCGATATTGGGTTGCGCCGGAAGATTAGCGCCTTAGGAGTCCTGTGTAATGCCTGAATTCGCGCCTCAATCCCCTTTTTAGGGGCGATGCAACCCAGTATCGCGCCAGGCGGCGATAAGTTTCGTCTGGCTATAAACTTTGCGCAGCGCCAGTTCTAACGCCTCAAGCGGGGCTATACCCAATTTCTAGGCCATGGACTTTTATCTTGTCAGTGACCTTTAGGATCTTGAATACTTCTCTTCGATCACCCCTGAGCCTAATGTTTTCCATTGTAAAAATTCCCAGCTTCTGGAGCCTATCCTCAAAACTCAGGTGCCTCAGTGTATCTGTCTGTTTAATTACACCCTCTCCAGTGTCTGGATAGTTTTGTTATAATATGGTGACCAGAATTGTACACAATAATTCAGGTGAGAGGTGGGGCTGGGCCAGTGCACTGTACAAACTCAATCACTACAGGCGATTTGTGCTGTATTCCTTTGGGTGCACAGCCCAAGATCTTATTTAAGTCTTTACTTATGCCACCCATTGTCTTGATGGCTTCATCGATCTGTCCATCAGTACACCCAAATCCCTCTTCTGTGTGGTGTCCTGTAGAATAATATAATTTAACTTATATTGCTACTGTTAATTATCCTTTCCCAAAATGTGGGCTTTGTATTTATTCACATTACATGACACATGTCACTCATCGGCCCAGCTTCCCAATCTATCCAGGACCTTTTGTGCTTGACCAGACTGTTGTTTGTAGTCTCTCTTAGTTTGTTATCAAGCAAACTTGGACAGTTTTGTTTCTATCTCCACTACCAAGTCATTTAGGTACAATATAAACAGCAATGACCTCGGCACTGATCTGTAGGGCATCCTGCTAGTTGCCTGCTTCATTGCTGATCCAGCTCCACAGCTGTCTGTTACAGCCAATTTTCAATCCATTTCAGAAGCACTTCACCTATACCTTCCAACCTTGTGCTACATAAAAGATTGGTCCATTTACTGAAATCTAAATAAGCACCTTGTCCACAAGGTTTGTTATCTCCTCCAAGAACTCTGAGGACTGCTTTGAAGGTTGAGGTTAAGGCACATTGAATCTGACCCATGCTATACCTTATCTGTAAGTGCTTGATATTACCAATATGCTTTGTTTGCTTTTGTTTCTGTCTCTTTCCCTTCTTTTCCTCTCATCATTTTGTCTCTGTGTGCATTTTTCACCCATCCCTCATCTTTTTCTTGCCCTCTTTACCAGTTTCAGCAATAAATTATAACATCACCAAAAAAACAAGTCTTGGCAGTTACATTATGAGCACAAATTGCTTCTGTAATACATTCCAGAATTTTAGCACTTGCTTATCTGCCACTGTAATTCACGCTGAGGACAAATCATTCATTTAAAATTTGTAGAACAAAAAGTACATAATGAACTTTGTGTACTGAATTTCATAAAGGCTTTATCACTAATTTCATATTTATTTTAAAATTAACTGGGTCTTGACTAAATGAGCAAATTTCACATTTATTTTAAAATTAACTTGGTCTTGACTAAATGAGCAAGTTTATAATTATGTAAACAAGTTAAAAGTACAAACTTTTAGGATGCAATAACCATGATTGGATTTCAGGGAGAGATCAGTAGCTAGATAATGAAACACATTGTGTCATAATTTTGCCTGTATCCTTATTTTGAAAATGGATTTGTGTATAATATAACAATTTAACCATTTTAGTTATATACTGTATAGACTTTAAGTGGGCAACTGGAAGGCAAGTTTTATTGAAATTCTTGAGCAAGACCTCTAGCTGATGAAATGATGGTAGTGTTCCAGTTTCTGAATGAACTTTGTTTATAAAAAAAAAAAAAAATGTTGCTACCTGAACTGAAGCGATCAAGATAGATTAGGGTGTAATCCCAAATCAGTAAATTTGCCTTTACTTTGCCCAAACAATATGCCTCGATTTTAGAACAGAACATTAATGCAATATTTTCCTTTCCATCTAAGCTATTTTTACTTCTAGGGGCTTGATTTTAAATCCAATTCAAGTTGATTGGATTAATTTAACCCCTCTGGTCGCTGTTAAAAATTTAAATGAAACTGATTTGAATTGTATCAATCCCGTTCTTTGTGTTTGGGAGAACAGTTTGGGGAAACAAGGTCTTGACACACCAATTTGGCTGAATATTTTGAGGAGGTTACTAGGTTGGTTGATGAAGGTAGCCTGGTTGACATAGTATACTTGGATTTTCAAAAAGGTTTTGACAAGGTGCCATGCAATAGGCTAATTTATAAAGTAAAGTCCTTTGGGATTAGCAGGCAGATCCTGGGGTAGGTAAGGAATTGGTTGCAGTCTTGTAAGAAGAGGGTTGCTATTAATGATAGTGGTTCTGCGTGGAGTTCTGTAGGGATTGGTGTTGGGACCGTAGCTCTTCACTATATTAATGATGTGGAAAAAGGCATTGGAGGTTCACAGATGACAGAAAGATTTGTGCTGGTGTTAGAACCTTGGATGAACAAAAAAAATTACAGTCCTATCTAGATGCAATGGTGAAATGGGCCTGTGTCTGGCAGATGATAATTTAATATAGATAAATGTAACATTATGTACACGGGTAGGGCTTAACACCAAGCGAGTATATACTGTACAGGGATTTGAACTAAAGTCTGTTGAGTGGGAAAGAGACCTAGGTGTTATAGTCCACGAGTCTCTCAAATTCACAATTACCTAGTTATAAAGCCTTAATTATCAGGATAAGCTTATTGAGCTGAGTCATTTTGCGCTAGAAAAGTGTAGACTTCGGGGAGATTTGATTGAAGTATTTAAAATAATGTAGGACTAGACTGTGGTGTGTGCGAATTCACTGAAAACATTTAAAAGGGAGCTGGATGGGCTCCTGGCTGAGGCTGATATCACTGCATATACAAAAGATAAGTGGGATGTTGCTGATGCTCCTCATGGCCACTGTTGTTTCCTGGAACTTGTTTTGGTTTGGGAGATGGAGGGGAATTTCCTAGAATCTTTTTCCCCCTGAATTGGTCTAGGGTGTTTTTGGGGGCGATTCGCCACTGCTGGTTGGTGGAAGCCTTGAGGGGCATGATGCTTAATTGCACCATGACTGTATGGGACAGGCTTAGTGGCTAGCTGGGCTTTTCCTACCCATCATTTCGAATGTAGATAAGGGACATCAAATTCAGAGAAGGTACAAAGGTGGAATGTGAGAGAAGAATTTCTGATGGTGGTGTAATAGGGATACTTTTCTGAGGTTGAGAATTAGGCACATTGTGGCAATGTAGGAAGATCTCCACATTGAACCTATGGTATGTCTGATCTGTAAGCACTTGAAACTACCAGATACAAAGTGGAATAATACTAATTTCCCAGAACAAATATATTGCCTGTTAGCACAAAATTCACTAGCGTGAGGTGAGCAAGAGATTTTAATTCAGTGTTTCGTTCTGAGGTTTATGGTATCAGCATTTCATAGAAAAATGTGGAATTCCATTTCAGTTAGTATATAAATGTTTGACGTGAGGAAGCTGAACATTTTCATTAGACCTGCAACCTGAGAGAAACATCCATTATTTGGGCCTTTAACAGTTCAAATGATTTTGATAAAATGCCTGTTTAAAATGGATTGAGTCACATTGTTATTGTGTGGCTAGCCATATAGAATACAAAATGTATATTCCAGGGTAACAGATTATACATGGTTTAAGATCAGTTATGAATAATACTAGTGTAAAAATTCCTTTTGATACTTTTTTTTAAGTAAATATATTCTGCAAAATGGTTACAAAGTGACAGAACCATTTTTAGGAGACCCTTTCACCCAGAATTTTGCTGCAGGTTGTTATTTTATTATAGTCAGTTCCTTTTAAGTGAATAAGCTGTTTGCCATCCAGTTTGATTCACGTACATGGAGGAACTGGGATCTAATCATTTTATTATTAGATGTTAAGGCCACAAACAACAATATGATGAAACAGGACTTTGTAAAAGCAGATTTTGAAGTTATGAAAAGAGCTTGAGGAAATATTAATTGGGAAATCATACTTGAGTAACAGAAGACAAAATAATCAATTTAAGGATATTGTACAGGATGAGGAAAGTACATGCCTTTTTTAAAAAAAAACACAGCATGACCTAGACCATAGAGGTTTAATAAAGAGGAAGAAGATGGAAAAAAAAAAGCAAAAATACTTTAAAAATAATACAAAGGATTGGGATACAGGGTATACTGAGGATAGCTAAAGAAGCCACAAGGATCAGTGCTGGGGTCTCTGCTATTTGCAATCTATATTAATGACCTAGATGAAGGGACCAAGTGTAATGTATCCAAGTTTGCTGACGATACAAAGCTAGGTGGGACAGTAAGCTGTGAGGAGAACACAGATTCTGCAAAGGGATATAGATAGACTAAGTGAGTGGGCAGTAAGGTGGCAGATGGAGTATAATGTACGGAAATGTGAGGTTATTCACTTTGGTGGGAAGAATAGAAAAACAGAATATTTTTTAAATGGTGAGAAACTTTCAAATGTTGGTAGAGAGATTTGGGTGTCCTCGTGCAAGAAACACAGAAAGCTAGCATGCAGGTACAGCAAGCATTAAGGAAGGCAAATGGCATGTTGGCCTTTATTGCAAGGGGGTTGGAGTATAAGAGTAAGGAAGTCTTGCTACAATTGTACAGGGCCTTGGTGAGACCACACCTGGAGTACTGTGCACAGTTTTGGTCTCCTTATCTAAGGAAGGATATACTTGCCTTGGAGGCAGTGCAATGAACGTTCACTAGATTGATTCCTGGGATGAGAGGGTTGTTCTGTGATGAGAGATTGTGTAGAATGGGCCTGTACCCTCGAGTTCAGAAGAATGAGAGGTGATCTCATTAAAACATACAAGATTCTGAAGAGGATTGACAGGGTAGATGCTGAGAGGATGTTTCCCCTGGCTGGAGTGTCTAGAACTAGGCTGCATAGTCTCAGGATAAGGGGTAGGCCATTTAAGACCGAGATGAGAAGGAATTTCTTCACTCGGAGGGTTGTGAATCTTTGGAATTCCCTGCCCCAGAGGGCTGTGGATGCTGAGTCTTTTGAGTATATTGAAGGCTGCAATAGATAGATTTTTGGACTCTTGGGGAATCAAGGGACATGGAGATTGGGCGGGAAAGTGGAGTTGAGGTCATTGATCAGCCATGATCTTATTGTATGGCGGAGCAGGCTCAAGGGGCCGTATGGCCTACTCCTATTTCTTATGTTCTTAATAGGAAAAAGTAAGAGAAGTAGCGAAATGAATTGCAGAGGACAGCAAGAGTAACCCCAAAAGGTTTTACAACAATGTTAATCATAGATGAAAGGTCAAAGCACAAGTGGATCTCTTGAAGGATAAACTGAGTAATTCTTTTTGCGCTTTATAGCAGGCTCAATGAATTGTTCACATCAGTTTTCACTACAGTGAGAGAGGAAGTATTAAGGGGATTAACATCTTTGAAAGTAGATAAATCGCTAGGCCCGGATGAAATGTATCCCAGGCTGTTAAGAGAAGCAAGGGAGGAAATAGCAGAGGCTATGACCATCATTTTTCAATCCTCTCTCACTACAGGTGTGGTGCCGGAGGACTGCTAACATTGTACCTATTTTTAAAAAGGGAGAAAGGGATAGACCGAGTAATTACAGGCCAGTCAGCCTATTCTTGGTGGTGGGAAAATTTTGGGGAAAAAATTCTGAGGGACTGTATTAATCGTCATTTAGAAACACACGGATTAATCAAGGACAGTCAGCATGGATTTGTTAAGGGAATGTCGTGTCTGACTAACTTTATTGAATTTTTGAGGAGGTAACAAGGCGGGTTGATGAGGGTAGTGCATTTGATGAAGTCTACATGGATTTTAGCAAGGCTTTTGACAAAGTCCCACATGACAGACTGGTCAGAAAAGTAAAAGCCAATGGGATCCAATGGAAAGTGGCAAGTTGGATCCAGAATTGGCTCCGTGGCAGGAAGCAAAGGGCAATGGGCGACAGATGTTTTTGTGACGGAAAGCTATTTCCAGTGGGGTTCCGCAGGGCTCAGTACTAGGCCCCTTGCTTTTTGTGGTATACATCAATAATTTAGACTTCAATGCAGGGGGCATGATTAAGAAGTTTGCAGATGATACAAAAATTGGCCGTGTGGTTGATAGTGAGGAAGAAAGCTGTAGACTGCAGGAAGATATCATGGACTGGTCAGGTGGGCAGAAAAGTGGCATGTGAATTCAATCCAGAGAAATGTGAGGTAATGCATTTAGGAAGGGTTAACAAGGCATGGGACTACACAATAAACGGTAGGATACTGAGAAGTGTAGAGGAACAGAGGGACTTTGGAGTGCATGTCCACAGATCCCTGAAGGTAGCAGGACAGGTAGATACGGTGATTTAGAAGGCATATGGGATACTTTCCTTTATTAGCCGAGGCATAGAATATAAGAGCAGGGAGGTTATGCTTGAACTGTATAAAACACTAGTTAGGCCACAGCTAGAGTACTGTGTACAGTTCTGGTCACCACATTGCAGTAAAGATGTGATTGCACTAGAGAGAGTACAGAGGAGACTTACGAGAATGTTGCCAGGACTGGAAAATTTTAGCTATGAGGAAAGATTTGATAGGCTGGCGTTGTTTTCTTTGGAACAGAGGAGGCTGAGGGGAGACTTGATTGAGGTGTATAAAATTATGGGGGGCCTAGATAGAGTGGATAGGAAGGACCTAGTTCCCCTAGCAGAGAGGTCAATAACCAGGGGGCATAGATTTAAAGTAATTGGTGGAAGGATTAGAGGGGAGTTGAGGAGAACTTTTTTCACCCAGAGGGTGGCGGGGATCTGGAACTCACTGCCTGAAAAGATGGTAGAGGCAGAAATGCTCATCACATTTAAGAAGTACTTGGATATGCACTTGAAGTGCCGTAACCTACAAGGCTACGGACCAAGAGCTGGAAAGTGGGATTAGGCTGGATAGCTCTTTTTCGGCCAACACAATGGGTCGAATGGCCTCTTTCTGTGCTGTAAATTTCTATGATTGATTCTATGATTCACAAAAGAGGACTAGACAAATTTCAGTCATGAGAAATGGGGCTAAGCGATCCATAGTACATGCAAAATTTGGTAAGGATTCTATTTGTTTTTATTCATTCCTGGGATGTGGGCGTCGCTGGCAAGGCTGACATTTATTGCCCATCCCTAATTGTCCTTGAGAAGGTGGTGATAAGCTGCCTTTATCAACTGCTGCAGTCCATGTGGTGAAGGTACTCTCTGTGTTGTTGGGGAGAGAGTTCCAGGATTTTGACCCAAAACTCCAGTTATCCACAAAGCTCTTTGGGCACTTTGAATACATCCTAGAATCCTTAAGGAATTAAAGGAGGAAATTAGTGATGATTTGGATGATATTTTTTGGTGCTCTCACCACTGGAGAAGTAGTTGAGATCTGGAGGGATGGCAAATGTAGTTCTAATATTCAAAAAAGGATAAAGGCATGAACCTGGTAGGTCATTTTACGCATCCTTAGTAAGAGAAATAATTTTGAGCATTTTATGGGATATAAATGAGTATTTAAAGGACAAGTGTTATAGGGAGCAATCGCATTGGTTTAGAAGTAAAAGGCCTTGACTTACAAATGTACTGGAATTCTTTGAGCTAGTAACTAAATTAGTTCAGATAGAATTTACTCGGATTTTCAAAAGGTGTTTGATACAGTTCCTCATTTAAGGCTAATAAGGAAACATAAGGCTTGTAGCATATTTGACCAGTTGTCCAGATGTTTTGAAAACTAGCTTCGCCACAAAGGAGGCAGACAGAACATATTGCAGTCAGCAGCGAACGAATGGCGCTCTCGCCGTTCATTATGCTTATGGCTGCCCACAGACTTTTTGTGGGCTTTTCGCAGCAAATTACGGTCATCGGGAGTCTGATCCAGTGCGGTGCCCTCTACAGAGGATCTGAGACCTGTATGAACAGGGCAAGCAACAGTGTGTCTCTTCAACCACTCTGATTGATTGAAGAATCTTTACTGAGGCACACAGAGTCTAAATGAGGAAGTGTAAGAATATTTAATTCAATATAAAATTATCTATAGAGAGGGAAAGAAAGATGGGATTAAGAGACAAAGAAAAACATTTTTTTTTAATCTCCAATAATAATTAAAATCTGAAGAGACTCCACACTTTTAAAAGTAAGTTTTCTGTGTCAGTGAGGTTGTTGGGCAGTAATTAAGACTTAACACACTGTTAAACTTCACTTACGCTTGAATGGAGAAGCCCTAACTTTTCTGGAGTGTTTAGTGGGTATCTAGTGGGTACGTACCGCAACTTCATGCTTTTCATGTGTTTGAATGCTGAGTCTCTCGGCGAGGTACTGGTGTAGCGAAGCTTATGGAGGAGCAGGGCAACTCTGACAGTAACTGCGCATGTGCGGAAGCTGGAATTTGTTGTCAGATTTACTCCTCAATAACGGTGAGTGCTAATGGCCTCACCGTTATTCCTTTCGCAAAATCCGGGCCAATGGAACAAGCTCTGCCTTGGAAAAGGTAACCATGTGTTCTGGGACCCTTACTACTTACAATATTTGTGAATGACGTGGAACAGGGTGTGAATAGTATTACATTTTCCGGGGACCTGTAGATCTGTGGGCAAGTAATGGTTAGAAAGAAGATTGGTCATCTTTAGAAAGACTTGAACATGGGCTGAGATATGGCAGATGGATTTTAATATGGATAAAATTAGTACTACATATTGGAACAGGCAATAGTAAACGTGCGTAACATGAAAGGATCTTCGTTGGCAGAGGCCATAATGGAAAAGGATTTGAATGACTATTGATCATACTCAAAAGCAATTGGTCAATGTGAGGCAGTTATTCATGAGACAAATCATGTACTGGGTTGCATCTGGATGGCATTGGACTACAAGTCAGAGCAAGTTATGCTGACAAATTAATGGTGAGGCCAATTCTGGAGTACAGAGTTGAGTTTTGACCGTCCTAACTCAAAAAGGATGCAGATGCATTCGAAATGGTTCAGACGAGAGTGGCCAAGGTTATTCTAGGCCCTTGGGACTAAGTCATGAAGTAAGGCTCGAACGACTAAACTTTGCTGAAGACAACCCATACATGTCGTCAAAATAATGGTAGTTATGGATGAGGTGAAAGTAAACAAGCTATTCATTTTGGACAATGAACATATGACGAAAGGACCCAAGTATAAAATTCATGAGCATCAACAAGGTTAGAGAGAAGATTTCTTTTCTCACAGGATATGTGGAATAAACTCCTAGAGAAGGTAGTCAATTCAGTAGCAGTGGGACCTTTAAAAAGAAATGGAATCAATATCTGTTGAGAAGTGGGATTGAGGATTAGAGCTATTTAACAGTGTTGCTTGACTTATTTTATAGGGGGGGGGGTGGGTGCGGGATTAATATTCCCTAAAGTAGGTGATCAACACATGGTATGGGAGGAAACTCCATGATCGAATAATCATACATGCACTTTCTCACTCTGGATCTTGTGTTCTGACATCAGAGATTTACAATGCAGTATTAGCAAGAATTGTTCCTTGGATTTTTTTTCTTTTTTATTACTCTTTAGATATTTAATATTCTTCCTTTAGGTCTCTATACTCCATTCCCCTTCAAGAAAACATGCAGGTGACTTGCTCCCAGGCCTCTGCCAATGCTGTTCTTGATCTGGCTACTGGGAGGTGAGTGACAGCAGCCTGGGGTGACATCCTGTTGTTTGTTCCTTTCTGAGGAAGTAGCAAGCCTCCGGCATCTCCCCCTGATGCTTGACTGAGATTGAGAATTCACCATATAGGAATCGTGGGTGCAGAACCATGTCCTACCAAATTGATACTGCACTGCATCACCTGATTTCCATGTTTTTAGTTGTAATGGCAGTTCTTCGCAATATAAGTTGCTTTGGCCTTGCTGTAGATTGTACAGATCATGCAATATATTGTGCATATGGGATCTATAAACAGGGCTGTAAATAAGGTAAAATGTATAATGCTGGCATGTAATATTCACTGAATTGACATTTACAGGTCAGTCAACAGAACTGAATATAGAAAATATTAATATTCTGAACAAATATTTCCTTATACGGAATTCATGTGGAATATTCTATTGTGTTAATTAGGAACAATGGCTTTCATATTGCAATTAATTTTAAACATGGACAGAAATGTATGAGAAATACATTCTTAAGTGGAATGTGTCCTGTTTTTCAATATAGTACTGTATTTCATTTTAAAATAATTTTGTTGGGATGGTGATGACTTTGTCTTACATTTTTGTGGTTTACGCTTTGTTATCTCTCTTTTTAGTTATCTTGTGCTTATAAAATGTGAAGGGGAGACGTTAAGCAGCTGTAGGTCAACTGAAGCCACCTTGTAAATCATTACTTATTAATTAACTGTTAGCGACTCAGATTGCTGTTAAATGTTTCACAATGTAAGTTAGTGTTGGGGTAGAACCCGAATTGACTGTTGTAGCTGATCTGTGGAATTTAATAAGTAACATGTTGCAGATGTATTGTCCTACTTAATGTTGATTTTTCAAATCCAGGGGCTTTTTTTTGTTGTTGTCATAACCCAGATATAATTTTTTCCCACATTTTGATGCCAGTAATCTTAAACTACAATAAAATTATATATTTTGAAAAATGTTATTCAGATAGAGTGGGTCATAATTCGTATCAATTTGAAAAATCACAGTAAAAAGCATGCAATTTCCATTAATACTCCCTTGGCTTCATCTATTTTCATTTATCGATTTGAATATTTATGTGCGGTTAGTGTTGATGACAACATTGAAGGAGTTACTGAGCCTAGCAGTATTAGAGAGTTGAACTAATGTACACAGTTTGACTGGCAAAATCCACTGAAATGCCACATGCTGTACTGATAATTCAGCTCCCTTACATAGTCAGGCTCAGAAAGCCAGCTCCTTTGCTGTTAGTGGTGTTTATTTTTTGTCAGCTGCTGGTACTGGAGCCTTAATTTCATATCCTTTGGTATTTGTAGCCCAAGTAGCCAAGCTAATAAAGAATACTAAAATGCTTCAAAGATTTGGCAGTGTGTATAACCATGGCAAAGGAAACAAGATCAAGAGTCAAGCAAATTTAAATTGGGCCAGCAAAATGGATTTGGTTGAAATCATTTTGAGGTTGTTGGGGAAGGAATAGGCATGAAAGGCCTGGTCTCAAATATTTTCATGGTCGAGAAATTTATTGCAACTCAGAATGGGTAGTAGACTCAAGAACCTGCAGAAGACTTATTAAGCTTGAGGTTTCTGATGTGCTATAACTGTTTATTTAACTGTTTTATGCAGTAGATGATGTCGGAGAGAAGTTGGACCAGATGGGAAATGCACCAATAAAAATAAGCACTGATATTGAGCAAGATGATTCTTCTAAAGAAGATGGGTTTGGAGCGGAGGTCATAAAAGTGTATATTTTTAAAGCTGAACCAGAAGATGACGTGGAAATAGGTAAATATTATAATTTATTAGCATGTGTAATTTATAACATTTAAAAAAAAATTTCACAAGTTTATTCCCTGTATCAATTTTACAATGGACAAAGGGTCCAGTTTAGTGTGAAAGTCTAATCTAGTACATTAAAATGGCTGTTTAGCACATTAGCTAGAGACATTACATAGTTTAATTTAAAGAATGCAAACCATAACTGGCCATATTTTCAGTTTTCATGACCCTTGTACATCATTCTGGCTTTAAGTACATGGACAGCAGTTTCTTTACTGGAATTGCTCATACTGCTCACTTGGTTCTTCCCTGATTTAATTACACTGGAATTGAAATGTAGAATTCATTTATTTTCCATTGTCAATCGCAAGTCTCTCAGAAGTTTTTCTCAGATGGTTCCAATTACATACTGTGGAGAAATTAGAGTTCTGATCTGCCAGCCTTGATTTGCTAATGTGAATACATGTGGTTTGAGATGCTGTGATAATTTTCAGTATCTTTATATGAATTTTGAATTTCTTTATGCATTACCCTTCACAGACAAAGGGTTGTCTGACTGGAAAAATAGGTAAGGATGGTGGTTTCTCTAGGAGTTTTTATTTTTCCTATACTGCTTAATTTCTGTTTTGTAAGATTAGAAGGAAGCACAGAATGGGAAATGGCAATACAAGCCTTTTTTATGCCAAGTTTGCACCATTTATACTGCAGAATGGATTTAGCGACAGTAAATCAACTGCACGTGTACAATTTGCTACAGATTAACTACAATTGCTACGAAGTCAGATTTGTGACTTTAGCATTCTAACTGTATACCTTCCTCAAGTTGAGGAAAGGACCATATAGGCCAGCAATGTTACAAACACTTTGTTCACCAAGCTGCCTGTGGTGGACCTACAGAAGAACCAACAGTATTTGTTCAGCTTTGCCTCCTGAGTCGGTCAGAAAAAGTACCTATATGAGACATTTTGATGCCTCACAATTGTATGTTTGCTGTCTGAGACAACTTTGCAAAGTAAATGGGCTAAAAAAGATACCTACTTTCACTTGAGCATGAGTGAAAGTCATAGAAAATTTCTCATGTTACACGAACTAGACACATTGGCCCTGTAATTTGCAGGGAGGGAGCGGGAGAGCGTATTTGCAGGGGGAAACCTGAAATCCCAGGAAGGCTAAAGTCCTAGCAAATTTAACGGCAGAACCTCATTATCATTTTAAAATTCCATTTCCCACCCGGATTGTCAGGCTTGACTGGCTGCCGGGTGGGAAAGCCTGTGCTAGAAGGCCACAGTCGGGGGCTGTTGGTAACGGTCCCCGGCAATCTGGAAAGATTGCGGGTTGGGTGGGGGGGAGGGAGGTTGGCAAATCATGGGGCACCGCGGGGCATAAGGGGGTTCAGCAAAGATAGAGGGGCATAAGGGGAGGTCAGACCAGCAATCAGGAGGGAGGGAAAGATTGCGGGGCATAAAGCTTGGGATCGCGCGTTGCGGTCGCGGCGGAAGGTTTGCTTGAGGGGCCGGGAGAAGCACTCCTGCTTCCGGCTCTCAAACAGTGCTATAAAAAACACTTACCTGATTGATCCGGCTGTTCCCGTCTCCATTTAGATACCATAAGAACATAAGAAATAGGAGCAGGAGTAGGCCATTCGGCCCTTCAAGCTTGCTCCGCCATTCAATGAGATCTTCTGCCTCAATTCCATTCACCAGCCCCATCGCCATATCCCTTGATGCCTTTACTAGTCAGAAATCTATCGACTTCTGTTTTGAATATACCCAATGACTGAGTCTCCACAGCCCTCTGGGGTAGAGAATTCCAAAGATTCACCACCTTGTGTGTGAAGAAACCTCTTCTCATCTCAGTCCTGAATGGCCTAACCAATTATCTTGAGGCTGTGGCCCCCTGGTTCTAAACTCCCCAGCCAAGGGAAACATTCTCCCAGCATCCACCCTATCAAGCCCTGTAATAATTTTGTATGCTTCAATGAGATCCCCTCTCATTCTTCTGAATTCAAGAGAATATAGGCCTGGTTTACTCAATCTCTTCTCGTACAACAGTCCAGCCATCCCAGGAATCAATCTCGTGAACATTCGTTGCGCTCCCTCTATGGCAAGTAGATCCTTCCTTAGGTAAGGAGATAAAAATTGTACACGGTACTCCAGGTATGGTCTCACCAAGGCCCTATATAATTGGAGTAAGACATCTTTACTCCTGTACTCAAATCCTCTTGTAATGAATACCGGGTTTCACAAGTCCTGGGAACTGTTGGAGCCTGATTTAAATATTGTAATAAACTGTTCTGTCTCTCGAGAGTGGGACACACACACACACACACACACACACACACAGCATGCAACCCGCCGGCGTAAAAAATGACGGTAGGTGCATACGAGGCAGGTTGAAGTCACGTTACGCGATTTTACATATTTAACCCACCCGTCCTGGTGGGGGTTGTTAAATTTCCCCATTGTGTATAGAAAGCTGCTTTCAGCCCACAGTCTTCACACAGATGTATAAGCAATGATACTATGCCCAGATTTTGTGGTCAGTGGCGAAAGAATGACGCTCGCCATTCATTATGCTTACACTTAACCACAAATCACAGTGTAAAATCTGTGGGCATCAGACAGTCAGCGTGGCACCCTCTACAGGGGATCTGGGACCTGTGTGAACAGGGCAAACAGCATGTCTCTTCAGCCACTCATTGAAAAATCCTTACTGAGGCACACAGATTCTAAACCAGGAAGTGTAAATTAGAATATTTAATTCAATGTAAAATCATGTATAGAAAGCAAAATAAAGAGAGGGAAAGAAAGATGGTATTAAGAGTGAGAGAGCTAAGAGACAAAGAAAAAGTTTTTTTGTAATTTTTTTCAATTTTTCAATCTCCTACAAAATTAAAATCTGAAGGAATGAGACTCCACACTTGTAAAAGTAAATTTTCAGTGCCAGAGAAGTTGTTTGGCAATAATTAAGAACATAAGAAATAGGAGCAGGAGTAGGCCATACAGCTCCTCTAAGACTTACCACGCCGTTAAAAATTCACTTACACTTGAATTGAAAAGCCCTAACTTTTTCTGGCATGTTTAGTGGTTATCTAGTAGGTAAGTACCATGCCCTTCATGTGTTTGAATGTCCAAACTCTCGGCGAAGTACTGGTGTAGCGACGCTTGTGGAGGAGCAAGGTAAATCGGACAGCAGTTTCTTGACTTCCGCGTTTAACTGCGCATGTGCAGGCGCCGGAGGTTGCTGTCCGATTCACTCCATAATAACAGTGAGCGCTGATGACGTTATTCTTACCGCAACATCATGGCCATTATCTGCACTCGAGGGGACTCTCCTTTTAACCATATCTGGACACTCATTTGATGAGTGAACTATCCATGAACACGGCTGTCGAATAGCTGGTCACCACTTTCAGACAGTTAAACCTAGTAATAGACAGCAATATATTATCAGTGAAATCCTACAAATTCTTTTGGACATCCAAGCCTTAGAACCCTTGTTCAGTTATCTTTTGCTATCCAGGTGTGGGCAGATAGTGCGTCTTCAGTGACCGTTATGCAAAGACAGTTTGTGTTCTGTTGAAGGTCAGAATAAAACTGCTTTTGTTTTCCTTAACATTCACAGCCTTCTTGATTAGCTGGGAAGTGCAGGATACATAGTTTCTTTAGTGGACACAGACACACATAACTTGATTAGAGTGAAGTGTTTGCAGGGAACATTAAATTTGAATTGGATTTAGAACATTAATTGTGTTACATTTCATTCTCTCTTGGGGTGGACACTTAGTTGAGGGACATCTAAGCTTGGAGTTTCCACTGCCCTCGCCCAGCTTTGTGGGTGGCAACAGCAAATGGAACAGAGATCCGTAGTGATGGATCTTCTTCATAATGATGGAATACGATGTTGTGAACAGCCCCATCGCTGTCTGTTTATTAGTTCAGATATGAAGCACAGCCTTTTGGAATTTTCATTTGAAATGATGCCTCCTTAATTGTGGAAATTTAATCAAATTGTTTCTCAGTGGCACACTTGCCCATATTATTTTTTCCAGAGACAATAGATACTAGCTCGACAACCTAGGCTTTATTTATCAATAATAATACAAACAAAAGCAGGCCTCGTCCAGCTTAAGTGAGCATCTCTTCTAGACCATTGCTTTCCCATGAGGCTTCCAAGAGAATGAAATCCTTTCAGAGTGCAACTCAGTTGTAGTTAAAAATTCATTTGAAAGTATATGGTTCAGTAGTATTTTATGGTATAATGTGGGATGGAGCCTTGTGCCTATCGCAATATGATCAGTTGGTTGAAAGCTGTATTGTCCTAACCTTTTTTAAAAAATAAAAAATCCTCATTTTGGGTTCCCTCATGTAAACTTATATACTGACAAACATCCTTGGTCAAAACAACTGAAGATAATGACGAGGGGCATGTCAAATGTTTGTCACAAGAAGCAGTCTTGTGATGAACTTTGAAAATCTCTTGAAGAGAAGGGTGATTTTTGCTTGTGTACCAGTAGAATATGGAGGATAACTTAAAATGAAGGAAGAATACTATACTCTGAGTAATCCGTCTTTAACAACCCTACCTATTACTTAATTTTCCAAAGAGAAATAACATTGCATTTCTTTTTATGATTTGATTTGCTCCACTAGCAAACTATGCTGAAGCTTCAATACTTAATGCCATTAAAACTAAACCAATGTTATTCTGAATCTTGTGCCGGTGTACTGATTGTGATGGCCAGTTTTATTTTACTTCTGGTTGCCTAACGAGCAGCATGTTCAAAAGAACTCTGCCATTTTTGATATGTGTGGTACTTTACATCTACTAAAATGGAAAATTGAGCCTGTCTACCCCAGAGGAGGTTTGTGCACACTAGAACCTCGGGAACTAAATTGTGCAACTTACAACTGAAGAACGCCTTCCAGGTTTTTCAATTGATCAAATGGTTACTAAACATTTTCTGCATCTAAGTGGCCATTGTACCTGACTGTAAAGTAATTAAAGAAAGTTCACTTGAGTTTTTCTTTAAAGTCTGATTGTTTTCTTATTTGAAGGTGAAACTGAAGTTATTGCAGAGAATGATTATCAGAATGGTCATACCATAACCGGAATGCTTGATCAAGGGAATGTTGGTAGAATGCCTCGGGAAAAGATGGTTTACATGGCAGTCAAAGATCCATCTCAGGAAGATGACATTAGTAAGAAATTCTATGTACGGTTTCTTTTTTAGTGTTCATTGAAAGGAGAACTATAACTTATTTAGAAATAGTAAATTTAGCCATGTTACTTACTAATACAATCTTCTCTCTAGAATCCTGAGAGATAACCAATTATAGACTTAGTTTAGTAATTTTTTTAGAAGCAAGTGATGTTTGCTCTTTCTGTATGCAGTAGTGTGGAATAAGGCAAACCTAGTACTCTGGGTATTACATCCAACCTGAGTTTTTTTTTTAAACCTGAGAACCCAGGTACAGTAAGTCAGCAAACACTAGAGCTAGAAGAAATGGCTTTTTACAAAACACTGTAATGCGATAGTATACTTAGCAACAGGAATTAAAATAGTAAGATAGAAGATTGTACTAGTTGAGAAAATTGTCTAAATTTACCAGTTTTAAATAGAGTTCACTTTTAAAGTGCACCATTAAGCTGCATGACTGACTGACTTGCTGTGTTGCTTGATTAATTTCAATTTAATACAAATAAAATGAAGTACAAGTCTGAGAATCTGAAAATGTAAAATATAGAATGTTGTTTCAAGTAGAGATCTTTTGTCAAAATTGATTAATATAACTCTGATTACTGCTTTGGATTGAGAAACATTCTAAATCATGTTTTTAAGTGGGCCTCCTATACTTTGAACTCATCTATAAGAAGCATCTAATTGTCTAGGAGTTTATAGAGCAGTTCGTGTAAACTAATTGTTAAACTCTGAGCGGGTTAGTTTGGCACTGACTAGATTTTTAGTGGTGGTAAAAGAAAGTGCGAGTGCTGGAAATTCAGTATAGGTATGTCGGCATCTGAAAGAGTAAAGATATTCCAGGTGGACACCCTTCATCGGAACTGCTATAGGGCAAGTAACTTTAATGGCTTGACTGAAACAAAAAAAGGAGTTGAGAGCACAGATATGTTAATTATTTTTAAAAAGAGATAGCAAATGATTTTAAAGGCCAAGAAACAGATTTTAAAAGGCTGGGAAAAGTTTTGACGTGTTGCATGATATACAAAGGCAATATTAATCAGAGACTCTTCAGCTGCATTTTTTCAGAGGAAGTTTTTGGCAATATTACTAAACCTAATTAATTTAAATGTCCAAATACATTACATTTAGGCGAAGGGCATTTGTGATACTTATTTCTTAAATATTAAACTATGAAGGTTGGGAGATTGACGTGAACAACACACTTTAGCCTGTTACCCTAAACTCCTACAATGGTGTCAAGTACTCTGATGTAATTTGGAACTCTCCCCCACATAACCTGACTGCATTTACATAAACTACTGCCAGAAGAATATCTTCTACTGCACCAGCATGCCTTCCATTAAGAAATTAAACTACCTATTTTAAATTTACAATTGTGCTAATTGTACTGGATTTTAAGGGAGTGGTACATAATATTTTCGTCTAATTCTGTAGATTTGATGATTCTTCAATTAACTTTTAATAATAGTGGAAAATCTTGACTCACTTTTGACTAAAGCACTTTATACTTTATTCAGACTGTGCTGATATTGCTGATGAAGTCTACATGGAGGTCATTGTTGGAGATGAGGAGGCATCAACGGTCCATGAGACACAGATTGAGGATTCTGGCATCAGTAAAGCCTTTGTACCTGTTGCATGGGCTGCTGCATATGGTAAGAAATTGGCAGGATTTCAAAATCAAGGCTAAACTTTTTCCTTGATGCGCTTCCACGCATTTTAAAAGAATCTAAAGAGATAGCAGAGGCACTATTATACATATTTAATAATTAATTAGAAAATGGTGTGCCAGAAGACTGGTGGATAGCTAACGTTATACCTATATTTAAGAAGGGAGATAGAACATGTCCAGGGAACTATAGACCAGTCAGCTTAACATCAGTGGTAGGAAGAATAATGGAATCCCTACTGAAGGAGAAAATAGAAAAACCATCTAGAAACCAGGGGGGAAAAATTCAGTATCGCCCCATTTGGGGCGCCGATATCGGCCGTGCGCAAAGTTCAGCGTCTGGCGCTAACTATCGCCTCCGACAGCAAACTTGGCTTTTATCGCCCCTGGAGGTGATTGGAGCGCTAAATCAGGTGCTTCACACCTGTCTTAAGGTGCAAACGCCGAGGAGTGAGGTGCTACCTCAGAGTACTGGCGAAGCAAGGAAGGGCAAATCAAAATAAACTTGCAAAGTGCTGCTCAGTACTCAAAACTCCTTCACACAGCGTTGAATCTCTCCAGAAGTCAGTCAGTCAGTCAGTCTCTCTCTCTCTCTCTCTCTCTCTCTCTCTCTCTCTCAGACTGCGTGGTGCAAAAATGTCACCGACAAAAAAAGATAGGAAGCCGTCGCCTTTAAATAGCGCTCCCCTAGTCCTTTTCTGACAGCATAACGCTCCCCTCAACCTGTCGTTGCTAGCGGCAGGCGGTAAGGCAGGGGCGTTGCGTACTCGAATGACATCACAATCTGCCAGTGCAGTAGATCGCCGCCACAAAATGTCTAGTTAATTTCGCGAGCGGCCTCTAGTTGCTTTGCGCCCCAATTGGCACCCTCTTAAGGCACTAACGGGAGGTGCAAACAAATGAATTTTTCCCCCATAAAATATAATAATGAATAGTCAGCATGGATTTCAAAAGGGAAAGTCTTGCTTGACCAACTTCATGCTTTGAAGAGGTAACGAGAGAGTAGACAAGGGTAATGCAGTAGATGTAATTTATCTAGATTTCCAAAAGGCCTTCGATAAGGTCTAATGAATAAGGTCAGAGCATGTGGAAAAGTAGCAGAATGGATAGTTGGCTTGTCTGCAAGACCGAAAGCAGTGAGTAGGGGTAAAGGGTAGCTGTTCAGAGTGGCAGCAGGTGGAAAGTGGGGTCCCACAAGGATCATTGCTGGGACCAATGTTGTTCACAATTTATATTAATGATTTCAACTTTGGAATCAAAAACACAATTTCTAAATTTGCAGATGACACCAAATTGGGGGGGGATAGTCAATACTGAGGAGGACTGCAACAATTTACAAGAAGATGTTAAACTTGAAGAATGGCCATGTAATTGGCAAATGAATTTCAATACAGACAAGTGTGAGATATTACATTTTGGTAAGGAAAAATTACTTGGAAAATAAGAATCTAAAAGGGGTAGAGGAGCAAAGGGATCTGGGAGTACAAATACACAAATCACTAAAAGTAGCGGTACAGATGAATAATATTAGGCCATGAAAAAAAAAGCAAACCAAGTTTATTTCTCGTGGGATAGAATTGAAAAGTAGAGAAGTTATGCTAAACTTGTATCGAACCTTGATTAGATCACACTTGGAGTACTGTATACAGTTCTAATCACCATATTGGCCCAGAAATTCAGGTCGGGGGCTTCCCGTGGGTGCAAGCCCCGACCTGCACTTACCTAGCGCACTGGCCGTTGAGCTGTGGGCCCGCGTGGGATTCCGATCCTGGGCCTGCTCCAACTGCCGGCGCGCAGTGCTTGCGTATCCCAGGGGCGCAGTTAGTTCGATGCGTCCCCTGGGATCACGTGGGCCATGGAGAGCCAATGGTAGCAGGGAATGCTTCATTCATAAGTTTGACAGGAAGAGCTGTCAAACCTATAAATACTATAAGCCCCAAAACATCACTAAAACTTCAAATAATTTTTTTTTTTTAAGTAACTAAATTACATGAAATAACTATTTTAAACAATTTAAATTTTTGAAAAAATTAATTACATTTTCTAATGGGGCTAAAAATAAACTTACCTTTTCTTTAAAGTATTTAAAAATAATAAACCTGTGGGGAAAAAAGGTTTTAATTTTAATGAATTCACCACTTACCTTGTAGTGTAACTGCTGGAGACTTACCCTCCCGGAGAAACCTGCAAAAAAAAGTAAGTTCGATGCGCACGCGCTGCCTCTCCGGCGCACGCGTTCCACCTGTCAACCCCTTCTTTCAGGGGAACCGAAGTGCCGGTTTTACGCGCAGTGCATGCACGAAACCGGCACTTTTGTTGGGCCTACACGTGAGTACCCAGCGCGTACTCACGCGTTGGGACCCGAATTTCTGGGCCATTATAAAAAGGAAATAGAGGCACCGGAGAGGATGCAAAAAAGATTTACAAGGATGATACCAGAAATGTGAGGGTATACCTATTAGAAAAGGCTGAACAGGCGGTGTCTCCTTTCTCTTGAAGGCTGAGGGGTGACCTAATAGAGGTATTTAAAATAATGCAAGGTTTTGATAGAGTAGACAGCGAGAGTGTTTTCACTTGTGGGGAAGAGCAAAACCAGAGGCCATCAATATAAGGTAGTCACCAAGAAATCAAATAAGGAATTCAAAAGAAACTTATTTACCCAGAGAGTGGTGAGAATGTGGAACTTGCTACCTCAGGGAGTGATTGAGGTAAATTGTATGGAGCATTTAAGGGGAGGCTAGATAAGCATATGAGGGAAATGTGAATAGAGGGTTATGCTGATAGAGTTAGATGAGGAAGGATGAGAGGAGGTGCGAGTAGCCTTTTTCTGTGTTGTATATTCTCTGTAATTCTGCGTTAGAAATTATTAACAGCAATCCTGATAGCTCAGAGGTAAAAGTCTGAAATATATAGTTCAGGAAGGCCCCAGGTTTGATAGCATGTCTAAGTTAGCTGACTTAGCAGTTAATAGTCTGACTAAACCAGACGTTTAACGTCCTGTTCAACCGAGCTGAGTTTTAAATCCCACTTCCTATCCATCACTAAAATTGCCTATTTCCACCCACCTTCGCACTACCTCACTACCTCTCCACTGCTGAAACCCTTATCCGTGCATTTGTCACCCCTAAGCTCAATTATTCCAATGGTCTCCTATCTCTCCTGATATTCACCACAAAATCCAATTAGTCGCAAAAACAGCCACCTATATCCTGTTCTGAACTAACTCCCACTACCACCAGCCTTGCGGACCTACACTGAATCCCTGTCGACCAACGTATTAAATTTAAACCTCATGCTCGTCTTATCCACAACTTTGCTCCACCCTACCTTTCTAACTTCGTCCAGCCTTGTGCTCCTTCATCCCCTCTGACTGGCCTTGGGAATGTTCCTCCTCCCTTCGCACCACCATTGATAGCAGAACCATCAGTGTCCTTAGCCCCACTCTCTCGATCTCTCCAGCTAATCCCCTGCACATCTCCACTTCTTTTACCTCCTTTCTGAGCCATCATAAAACCAATTTATTTAACCAGCATTTTGGTCACCCCACCTAATTTCTCCCTTTATCGCTCAGCCTCCATTTTCCTGTCTATTTCCATTTGTGAAGCACCGTAGCAAGTTTTTCCACTAAAGGTGCTATTTTAATGCACGTTGTTCTCGGCACTACTGGGTTACGTAAGGTTCCTGCTTCTGTTTGTTATACTGAGTGCATAATTGTAGATTGGTGAGGACAGGATCATGTTTGGCTGTGATATCTTCCACTGTTGTACAGCCTACTGGCACTCGTCGTTCTGGCTCTTCTTGAATAATGGCCACTTCAGTAAGATACTAGAGGTTGTCCAGTGACTGTGCAACCATACCTCAGTGAAGGACTATATCCCAGAAGAAATTTGAGGTTGTATAAATCTTTTAATTCATTGGTTTAAGATATTTTAATGTAAATGATTATTTGATTTATGATCACTTTTAATCTCTTTTTAATTACATTAAGAACTTTAATCTCTTCCATCCCCTCCCCCTAGCTCCATGATTCAGTGCACTCTGTGCCATTGAACCATACAGACCAGAACCGTCAGAAATCTGAGCTTAGGTGTACTGTAGATCATACTCTTGGCCTTAGCAGATGGGTTCAAGTTGGACTCCGATGTTTCTTTGAGAAATACTAAGGGGGAAAAAAACATTAGTGGGAGTGGTATATAGACCTCCAAACAGTAAGGCAGAGGTTGGGGATGACATTAAAAAGGAAATTAAAGAAGCGTGCAATAAGGGCACGGCAGTCATCATGGGTGACTTTAATCTACATATAGATTGGGCTAACCAAATTAGTAACAATACTGTGGAGGAGGAATTCCTGGAGTGTTTACGGGATGGTTTCCTGGACCAATATGTCGAGGAACCAACCAGAGATCAGGCCATCTTAGACTGGGTATTATGTAACGAGAAAGGATTAATTAGCAATCTTGTTGTACGAGGCCCCTTGGGTCGGAGCGATCATAATATGATCGAATTCTTCATTAAGATGGAGAATGAAGTAGTTGACTCAGAAACTAGGGTCCTCAATTTAAATAAAGGAAACTACGATGGTCTGAGGAGCGAGTTGGGTAGGATTGATTGGGGAATGGCACTCAAAGGGTTGACGGTGGATAGGCAATGGCAAACATTCAAAGACCGAATGGATGAACTACAGAAGTTGTTCATCCCAGTTTGGCATAAAAATAAAACAAAAAAGGTGACTCAATCGTGGCTAACAAGGGAAATTAGGGATAGCATAAGATCCAAGGAGAGGACATACAAATTGGCCAGAAAAAGCAATAATCCTGAGGATTGGGAGCAGTTCAGGATTCAACAAAGGAGGACAAAGGGATTAATTAAGAAAGGGAAAATAGAATATGAGTAAGCTTGCAGGGAACATAAAAACTGACTGTAAAAGCTTTTATAGATATGTGAAGAGAAAAAGATTGGTGAAGTCAAGCGTAGGTCCCTTGCAGTCAGAATCGGGGGAATTTATAATGGGGAACAAAGAAATGGCAGACCAACTAAATACATATTTTGGTTCTGTCTTCACAAAGGAGGACACAAATAACCTCCCAGAAATACCGGGGAACATAGGGTCTGATGAAAGGGTGGAACTGAAAGAAATCAGTATTTGTAGGGAAATGGTGTTAGGAAAATTGATGGGACTGAAGGCCAATAAATCCCCAGGGCCTGATAATCTACATCCCAGGGTGCTTCAGGAAGTGGCCCTAGAAATAGTAGATGCATTGCTGGTCATCTTCCAGAACTCAATAGACTCTGGAACAGTACCCATGGATTGGAGGGTAGCTAATGTTACCCCACTATTCAAAAAAGGTGGTAGAGAAAAAGCGGGGAATTATAGACCGGTAAGCCTGACATCGGTAGTGGGGAAAATGCTAGAGTCCATTATAAAAGATGTAATAGCAGAGCACTTGGAAAGCAGTGACAGGATCGGACAAAGTCAACATGGATTTACAAAAGGTAAATCATGCTTGACTAATCTACTGGAATTTTTTGAGGATGTAACTGGTAAAATAGATAAGGGAGAACCAGTGGATGTGGTGTATTTGGACTTTCAGAAGGCTTTCGATAAGGTCCCACATAAGAGATTAGCGTGCAAAATTAAGCCACATGGGATTGGGGGCAAGGTATTGACTTGGATAGAGAATTGGTTGGTGGACAGAAAGCAAAGAGTTGGAATAAACGGGTCGTTTTCCGAGTGGCAGGCAGTGACTAGTGGGGTACCACAAGGATCGGTCCTAGGACCCCAGCTGTTCACAATATATATTAATGATCTGGACGAGGGAATTGGATGTAATATCTCCAAATTTGCAGACGACACAAAGCTGGGTGGGAGGGTATGCTGTGAGGAGGATGTCATGAAACTCCAGTACGATTTGGACAGGTTAGGTGATTGGGCAGAAACATGGCAAATGCACTATAATGTGGATAAATGTGAGGTTATCCACTTTGGTGGCAAAAACAGGAAGGCAGATCATTATTTGAATGGCAATAGATTGGGAGAAGGGGAAATGCAAAGAGACCTGGGTGTTCTTGTGCACCAGTCGCTGAAGGTAAGCATGCAGGTGCAGCAGGCGGTTAAGAAGGCAAATGGTATGTTGGCCTTCGGAGCAAGATGGTTCGAGTACAGGAACAAGGATGTCTTGCTACAGTTGTACAGGGCCTTGGTGAGACCGCACCTCGAGTATTGTGTGCAGTTTTGGTTGCCTTATCTGAGGAAGGACGTTCTTGCCATGGAAGGAGTGCAACGAAGATTCACCAGGCTGATACCTGGGATGGCAGGAATGACTTATCAGGAGAGATTGTGTCGATTGGGCTTATACTCACTGGAGTTTAGAAGATTGAGAGGGGATCTCATCAAAACCTATAAAATTCTGTCAGGCCTGGACAGACTAGATGCTGGAAGGATGTTCCCGATGGTCGGGGAGTCCAGAACCAGGGGTCATAGTCTAAGGATAAGGGGTAGGACATTTAGGACTGAAATGAGGAGGAATTTCTTCACCCAAAGAGTGGTGAACCTGTGGAATTCTCTGCCACAGAGGGCGGTGGAGGCCAGTTCATTAAATATATTCAAGAAAGAGTTGGATATATTTCTTAAGGCTAAAGGGATCTTGGGATATGGGGAGAAGGCAGGGACAGGGTACTGAATTTGGATGATCAGCCATGATCTCATTGAATGGCGGAGCAGGCTTGAAGGGCCGAATGGCCTACTCCTGCTCCTATTTTCTATGTTTCGCCCCACTACACCCACCCACCCACCCACACATGAAGAATGGCCATGTATGTGAGCTATTAGAGGACCACTGCTTTCTGTAAATCTATATCCCAGTTCCATATTTCAAACCTACTTCACTAAAAAGGAATTGTGGTTCCTGGTAATGTAGTGGATTAGCATGTTGTCCTGTTGTTAGGAAAACCTGGGTTGATGGGATAAGAGTTTCCTGTGTCTGTTGCATGTAAGGGTACTATTTGAAATGAGTTTAGGCAATCTTATTTCAGTTCCTTGTAGATGCAGGCCCAAAGCACAAAACTGCCTCTAATTTGGCAAGTCTCATTTCAAGAGGCACAAGGATGACTGGAAAATAGAAATGTCATCATGGTTCGTTAGAAAACTTAGAAGCAAGTTAGGGGGAAAATAGCCTGATGGGTAACTTTTGAACCATTTTCCCCATACGTGATGAAACATTGGAGAAACAAGTATTTTGTTGCAAAAGGAGTTGATTTTAAAGAAATAATTTTATACTTTGTACATTTATTGTTAACATTTTCTTTTCGTTAGACTGAAAACAACTCTGGAAATTTCATGCAAAGATTTGCTTTGAAATCCATGATGACAAAGTAGAATTTGAGAAGTTTTGCAATAAAATTGATAGATTACTTCTTTGCTCCTGACAATACCACATTTGTACCATAGTTGTGCCATTGTTTGGATCTTTGTCTTTGTTGTTCCCAGTTATTTCTTAGCTCAATTCACAAAGCTTCTGGAAGTACACAAAACAAGTTCCTTAAACTTACCTTTTGGAGGAAAATGTCACCACTTGCACAAAGAAAAAGAATCTTTGGCACAAATAGATTTTGCATTGCAAAACATGAGGCACCACAAAATTATGAAACCATAATTGATATTCATTTAAATTACATTCTTTAAAAATTGTATTGTTTTGCTCAAGGTAACAATTTTGAGGCAAAGGTAGAAAATAAGAATGGCACTTCGAGTCAGTTCCTACAAATAAGTGACAGCACAAGCACTACCAGAGCGCTAAAGCAAAAAGCCAGGAAGAAGAGGAGGGGTGAAGGCAGACAGTGGCATACAGGTAAGTGTAGCTAGCCAGTGGAAATCAATGGTATTTGGTAGCATTAGAAACCAGTGTTTGTGAGAAAGTGGATTTTTCTTGTTCACATTTCACTAAGAATGAATATGTTTCAAAGTGCACTGTACAATATGAAGAACCAATATTTACCCATTAGTCTTAACATTGATATTTATTAAAGAGGAATGTGGGAATTGCTAATGTGCATTTAGTAGTGCAGAGCAAAATGACTGTCAATTACAGCACCTAATGGAGACTGAGGGCTAATGGGGAAGGCGGGTTGGGGGCAGGGGGCCTCCGAGGCGGTTGGGAAACACGGGTGAATAGGTTTCCCGCAGGCCCTGTCGACTTTAATGGCAGGGCCTGATTTGCATGCAAAGTCTCTGTTTCCCACCCGCAGCCAGCCAGATTGAGGGGCTGGCTGGTTCTGGGCGAGTAGGCCTGCGGCACTAGGCTGCACAGACGAGAGAAGGCGGGATTGCGTGGGGGCCAGGCGGTGAAGAGGATTGGGGGGGGGCGGGCCGGGCCGGGCCGGGAAGAGGGTTGGGTTGGGTCGGGCCGGGTCGGGCCAGGAAGAGGATCGGGGGGTCGGGCAGAGCGGGGTTGGGCCGGGAAGAGGATTGGGGGGGTCGGGTCGGGCCAGATCGGGGCGGTCGGGCTGGGCCAGATCGGGGGGTCGGGCCGGGCTGGGAAGAGGATCGGGGGGGTTGGGTCGGGCCAGATCGGAGGGTCGGGCCGAGCTGGGAAGAGGATCGGGGGGCCGAGCTGGGAAGAGGATCGGGGGGCCGGGCCGGGAAGAGGATCGGGGGGGGGGGTCGGGCCGGGAAGAGGATCGGGGGGGGTCGGGCCGGGAAGAGGATCGGGGGGGGGTCGGGCCGGGAAGAGGATCGGGGGGGGGTCGGGTCGGGAAGAGGATCAGGGGGTCGGGCCGGGAAGAGGATCGGGGGGTCGGGCTGGGCCAGATCGGGGGGTCGGGCCGGGCCAGGAAGAGGATCGGGGGGGTTCGGTCGGGCCAGATCGGAGGGTCGAGCCGAGCTGGGAAGAGGATCGGGGGGGTCGGGCCGGGAAGAGGATCGGGGGGATCGGGCCGGGAAGAGGATCGGGGGGGTCGGACCGGGAAGAGGATTGGAGGGGGTCGGGCCGGGAAGAGGATCGGGGGGGCCGGGCCAGGACGGGAAGAGGATCGGGGGGCCGGGTTGGGCCGGGAAGAGGATCGGGGGGTCGGGCCGGGAAGAGGATCGGGGGGTCGGGCCGGGAAGAGGATCGGGGGGGGCGGTCGGGCCGGGAAGAGGAACGGGGGGGCCGGGCCGGGACGGGAAGAGGATCGGGGGGGGGGCCGGGCCGAGGACCGGGGGGGTCGGGCCGGGCCGAGGATCGGGGGGGTCGGGCCGCGCCGAGGATCGGGGGGGTCGGGCCGCGCCGAGGATCGGGGGGGTCGGGCCGCGCCGAGGATCGGGGGGGTCGGGCCGCGCCGAGGATCGGAGGGGTCGGGCCGCGCCGAGGATCGGGGGGGTCGGGCCGCGCCGAGGATCGGGGGGGTCGGGCCGCGCCGAGGATCGGGGGGGTCGGGCCGCGCCGAGGATCGGGGGGGTCGGGCCGCGCCGAGGATCGGGGGGGTCGGGCCGCGCCGAGGATCGGGGGGTCGGGCCGCGCCGAGGATCGGGGGGGTCGGGCCGCGCCGAGGATCGGGGGGGTCGGGCCGCGCCGAGGATCGGGGGGGTCGGGCCGCGCCGAGGATCGGGGGGGACGGGCCGGGCCGAGGATCGGGGGGCCGGGCCGGGAAGAGGATCGGGGGGCCGGGCCGGGAAGAGGATCGGGGGGCCGGGCCGGGAAGAGGATCGGGGGGCCGGGCCGGGAAGAGGATCGGGGGGCCGGGCCGGGAAGAGGATCGGGGGGCCGGGCCGGGAAGAGGATCGGGGGGCCGGGCCGGGAAGAGGATCGGGGGGCCGGGCCGGGAAGAGGATCGGGGGGCCGGGCCGGGAAGAGGATCGGGGGGCCGGGCCGGGAAGAGGATCGGGGGGCCGGGCCGGGAAGAGGATCGGGGGGCCGGGCCGGGAAGAGGATCGGGGGGCCGGGCCGGGAAGAGGATCGGGGGGCCGGGCCGGGAAGAGGATCGGGGGGCCGGGCCGGGAAGAGGATCGGGGGGCCGGGCCGGGAAGAGGATCGGGGGGCCGGGCCGGGAAGAGGATCGGGGGGCCGGGCCGGGAAGAGGATCGGGGGGCCGGGCCGGGAAGAGGATCGGGGGGCCGGGCCGGGAAGAGGATCGGGGGGCCGGGCCGGGAAGAGGATCGGGGGGCCGGGCCGGGAAGAGCATCGGGGGGCCGGGCCGGGAAGAGCATCGGGGGGCCGGGCCGGGAAGAGCATCGGGGGGCCGGGCCGGGAAGAGCATCGGGGGGCCGGGCCGGGAAGAGCATCGGGGGGCCGGGCCGGGAAGAGCATCGGGGGGCCGGGCCGGGAAGAGCATCGGGGGGCCGGGCCGGGAAGAGCATCGGGGGGCCGGGCCGGGAAGAGCATCGGGGGGCCGGGCCGGGAAGAGCATCGGGGGGCCGGGCCGGGAAGAGGATCGGGGGGCCGGGCCGGGAAGAGGATCGGGGGGCCGGGCCGGGAAGAGGATCGGGGGGCCGGGCCGGGAAGAGGATCGGGGGGCCGGGCCGGGAAGAGGATCGGGGGGCCGGGCCGGGAAGAGGATCGGGGGGCCGGGCCGGGAAGAGGATCGGGGGGCCGGGCCGGGAAGAGGATCGGGGGGCCGGGCCGGGAAGAGGATCGGGGGGCCGGGCCGGGAAGAGGATCGGGGGGCCGGGCCGGGAAGAGGATCGGGGGGCCGGGCCGGGAAGAGGATCGGGGGGCCGGGCCGGGAAGAGGATCGGGGGGCCGGGCCGGGAAGAGGATCGGGGGGCCGGGCCGGGAAGAGGATCGGGGGGCCGGGCCGGGCCGGGAAGAGGATCGGGGGGCCGGGCCGGGCCGGGAAGAGGATCGGGGGGCCGGGCCGGGCCGGGAAGAGGATCGGGGGGCCGGGCCGGGCCGGGAAGAGGATCGGGGGGCCGGGCCGGGCCGGGAAGAGGATCGGGGGGTCGGGCCGGGCCGGGAAGAGGATCGGGGGGTCAGGTTGGGCCGGGAAGAGGATCAGGGTCGGGCCGGGAAGAGGATCGGGGAGGTCGGGTTGGGCCGGGAAGAGGATCGGGGGGCCGGGCCGGGCCGGGAAGAGGATCGGGGTCGGACTGGGCCAGATCGGGGGGTCGGGTCGGGTCGGGAAGAGGATCGGGGGGTCGGGCCGGGAAGAGGATCGGGGGGTCGGGCCGGGCCAGGAAGAGGATCGGGGGGCCGGGCCGGGCCGGGAAGAGGATCAGGGGGTCGGGTTGGGCCAGATCGGGCGGTTGGCTCGGGCTGTGCCGGGAAGAGGAGCAGGGGGTGGCGTGGTTGGGTGCGCCAGGACGAAGATCGGGGCATCAGGGTTCGGGCTGGGCTGGGTAGAAGACCTACCCATTTTTTTAGGTTAAAATTCCCCCTGGATCTCCAAGAAATGGAATTGAGTACTAAAGCTTTAAAGAGGAATGTAATTTGTGGACAGGGAGAAATATAGTACAAAATACTGGTCTGTAATTTTGATTTTAAAGAAAGTTATTTGTCACATTTCCTCTCTGAGAAGATGTATTTACATCCATCTTTATGTCCAGTAGCCTGCACGCACCTCAGGAATTATACTGAGTACAAATGTTTTTCACAGGGAGAATTTGAGAGGCACTCTGGTATCCATAATGCATAACACTATTGGCATTTTTCCCCATTCCTGTGCAATATACAAGCCGTGCCCCCCAGCTGGGAAAACTATTCATTGACATTCCTTGCATTTTCTTGTGTGCCAGCAAACACATTTCCATAAGACCTTCCTCTACAGCCTCAGCAGGCACTGAGCCTATCTCTCAGATCCCCTGATTTCCATTTGGCACTTTTCAGTTTGTTTGGTGGGGGGTGCTTCCTCTTTTATGCAGCAAAATGAGAGGTGATCGCAAGATGTGTGGGTCAGGAAGACCATCAGCCAGACTATTTCAAGTTGATTTCATTTTCAGAACAGTTTATTTCAAATTCAGAGACACTAGCAACCTAGCAGTTATTTCAGTCTATTTTTTTGTTTTTCAAACAAAAAAAACAAGAAAGGTTGCATTTTTAATATAGAACATACAAACATTAAGAAAGCTTACCTGATCAATTTTTTTCTTGTTTTAAAGCTGTCATCATAGGTCCTGATGGACAACCCATAACTGTATACCCATGTCACATCTGTGGGAAGAAGTTTAAATCCAGGGGTTTCTTGAAAAGGCACATGAAGAACCATCCTGAGCAGAGCACCAAGAAGAAATATCAGTGCACAGACTGTGACTATACAACAAATAAAAAAGCAAGTTTTCATAATCATCTAGAGAGTCACAAGCTCATCAACAAAGGAGAGAAAACATACGAGTATAATGAATATGGAAAAAGATTCACTCAGGCAGGAGCACTGGCCGCTCACAAACTAGTCAATAGGGAAAAAGAAACTAAAATGCATAAATGCAAATTTTGTGATTATGAGACAGCTGAACAGGGTCTTCTTAATCGGCATCTGTTGGCAGTGCACAGCAAGAATTTCCCGCATATCTGTGTGGAGTGTGGGAAGGGATTCCGTCATCCATCAGAACTCAAGAAACACATGCGAACTCACACAGGGGAGAAACCATACCACTGCCAGTACTGTGAATACAGGTCTGCTGATGCTTCTAACCTGAAGACCCATGTGAAAACCAAGCACAGCAATGAGCTGCCATACAAATGTGACCACTGCCCTCAAACATTTTTGGATGACAAAGATCTGCAAAAGCATGCCACTTTATTTCAGGCACATAGGACCCATCAGTGCCCACATTGTGACCACAGAAGCTCCAACTCTAGTGACCTTAAACGTCATATAATATCTGTGCACACCAAGGAATTCCCACACAAATGCGAGGTGTGTGATAAGGGATTTCATCGTCCGTCAGAGCTGAAGAAACATATGTCAACTCACAAGGGTAAAAAGCTTCATCAGTGCAGGCACTGTGATTTCAAAATTGCAGATCCTTTTATACTTAGCCGCCATATTCTTTCAGTCCACACCAAGGACCTTCCTTTTAAATGCAAAAGGTGCAAGAGAGAGTTTCGACAGCAAAGTGAGCTTAAGAAGCACATGAAGACACATAGTGGAAAGAAAGTTTACCAGTGTGAATATTGCGAGTATAGCACTACTGATGCTTCAGGCTTTAAGCGCCATGTAATATCTATTCACACAAAGGACTACCCTCACCGATGCGAGTTTTGCAAGAAAGGCTTCCGTAGGCCATCGGAAAAGAACCAGCATATAATGCGGCATCATAAAGAGGCTATAATGTGATGTACAGACGGGAAAATGTTTTACACAAAAAAACTTAATAACTGTCAGTTAATTAGCACGGCTCGTGAACTGTTTCTCCTGGTCTCAACTTGAGTGCTGTTTCTCAACCTACCTTTCATTCTTTGTATTATAAGTTTTTAAAAGGTATGAGAGTTGGGAGGAGGAGTCAATTGTACAAATGTTTTGGTTTCTTTACACAATCTGACTAGTAATGTTCTGGGGTTGCCATAATTGTGAAGCCATTCAGCGAGTTCTCTGGTTTTTAACAATTTCAGGTGACTCGAGTTTAATTCACATGCAGTTGCAAAATATTGTATTCTACAGCTACGCTATAAAACTTGCAATTAGACCCTTTAAAATTGTTTCCATTTTATTGTTAATCCTGGTAAATATCTGATTCATGGAACAGATGTTAAAAACATCTATTTTTAACTTTTTTTAATCAAAAATAAACCCCAATAAAGTGATTTGTGACAAATAGCCTAGCAGGTACAGACCGCTTTCCAAAAAGCTTCATGAAAAGACTGGTTCAATGGATGCGATGGAATTTCTTTTGGTTCACTCCTTACAGTTACTGCAGCTTGTTACAGACTTGCATTTTAATACCAAAGCAAGTGTAGCTCTATGCAGCCAGTGTGGATTCGTGCCGTACTGCTGAGAGTTGGACTGCTTTTTATTATAGGGCATGTGTGGTGATTCTATGCATCCCTTTGCAAATACTTTTGATCTGTAAGTTATATAACACGGGAGTACTTCATGAATCAAACAAGTTGGTTCAAGGCTATTTAATGGATACAGATCTTGTTTTGACATTGTTATGCATATAATGTATAGGAAGTGGTATGATGGATATAGTTTTTTAGCTGGTTACTGCTCACACATTAAATGGTTGTTCACTTTGTGAATTTTTAACTTTATTCATTGTGTTGTGGTAGTTTTTGTGTTTTTTCAAATGTTGTCAATTTTTGTTTTGCACCAGATGAGAATCAGTTGCTCGAGAATTCAAAATGTTCTATTTCCAAAACTCAAAATGTTAATTTAGCAATGCCTCTTAGATTAAAAAACACTTGTGTTTCATGTGGCTGTAAAGGTTGTACACTCTGTAAAATAAGAGATCTTTTGTCACTGTTCTGTGGGATTACTATTTCTAAATGTTCTTAATGTGATGAGTATATCAATAAAACTGCATCTGTTGCACTGAAAGTTACTTCATGGTCAATCCACTTGCCCAGGCAGCCCAATCTCATTGCGGTTTTGGCAGATGCTTTCCAAACAGTAGCGTTGTCTTGCTGTTAATTTGTGTAATTCCTGTTGGCTGCACTGCTGCAAGCATGCACCTTGTGTTCACAGATTATACAGCAGGATTTGTGATCGTCAAAGAGAAGTCATAAGTCTGGACTAAGCCAATAAGCTGAAGAAGCCTGCATGAAGATGAAGTCAAGTGCATTTTTGATTCCTGGTAAATACCTGATTCTTACTACTATACTCCTGTAATCAGAAAAATTAATTCAATTTAAGTTCCTATGAAATAAGTAATGTAACAATAATTTTGGAATACTTGTTCCTGCATAGATTAAAATTTATAGATTTTTAAACAAATGTTTGTTTATGCTAGCCCCCATCCTTGGCTAATTTCATCCCCATGTACCAAATCTCTCTCTTCCCCCATCACCTGGGAGAGACAGAAAAGTCCTTTGTCAAAATTTACTCTCTGACCCTTCATGATTAGGCAATCCCCAGGGGGGTCATAAATCTATTAATTATTATCCAGAATAATTTCCTCATGCTGTGATCACCTCCTTTTCTAGAAGGCTGTCTACTACCTTTTTGAAGGACTGTAAAGTATTGGTTTTCACTGCCTCCTCTGGAATCCTCTTCTACGGGTCGATCACCATCTCAGAACAGTAAAGCTTCCACACATCCAATCCACCCCAGCTTCTCAGTTTATGTAGGAGGCCCCTAGTTCTACCTATCCTCATCACCACAAACACACTACTGTATCTACTATTTAAAAAAAGCAAAATACTGTGTGGTAAACCACTGTTGTTAGTATTGTTGTTCACCACTGTTGTTAGTACTGTTGTTCACTCTTGCATATTGTTGTACTTGTCTGTGCATGCCTCAGCTGACTCCGCCCCTGGCTCCACCCTCATGGCTGGATATAAAGGTGGCTGCTCGGCAGCCCCCGGCCCTTTTGGATACCAGGCAACCACAAGAGGCATGCTCTGTTCTTTGGTAATAAAAGCCTGTCTGTTACTTTCTCAACTTCCAGTCTTTTGTAGCAATTGATAGTGCATCAATTTTATTACCAAAATTAAATGTTGGCTGCGAATGCTGATCAACCGATGGCGCAAAACGCTGAGCAGCAGGCGCTGCTGCGAGCCCTCAGACCAACATGCCTGCACCTAGACCCCCAAGAAGCGGGTTCGTCGACTAAATTCGCACAATGGCTGCGTTGCTTTGAGGCGTATCTGGAAGCCTCGACCGTGACTCTTGATGAAAATAAATTGAAAATCCTGGCCTCGAAGGTGAGCCACCAAGTCTATACTTTAATCCAAGATGCGACGACCTACGCGGCGGCTATCGACCTACTGAAAGGGCAGTATGCACGCCCGGTTAACACGGTCTATGCCAGGCACCTTTTAAGATCTCGCAGACAGCAGCCCGGGGAATCGGTGGAGGCCTTCCTACGGGCACTGCGGGTACTCGGACGCGGCTGCGACTGCAAGGAAGTATCGGCTGCGGCACATGCGGAGGGACTGATACGAGACGCTTTCGTTGCGGGTCTAAGGTCCGACTACTCCCGGCAGAGGCTGCTGGAGAAGGGTGAAATAGACCTGACAAAGGCAGTGTCCCTCTCGCCCGACGCGGCCCACAGAAATATGGACGCTTTCTCCCCTAATCGCCCCGCGCCGTGGATGCCGCAATCTTGGGCCATGGGACCGCCACCTCCGACTGCTGCAGCGATGTCCAAGGCACAAAAATGCTATTTTTGTGGCCAAGCTAAACACCCTAGAGCACGCTGCCCCGCGAAGAATGCTACCTGCTCCGGCTGCGGGAAGAAAGGTCACTACGTTAGCGCCTGCAAAGGGAAGACCGCTAACGCCAGCAGCGCCGCGTGCGAACTGTGGGCGCAGCCATCTTGCCCGCCATCTTGGGCTCCCCCAGCCGCGTGGGGATCGGGACCGTGGGCGCCGCCATTTTGTCCGCCATCTTGGACGCCTCCGACTTCGGTTACGGGGGACCCGGACTCCACCACCGCCTCATCGGACGACCGCATCGACGCGCTTGAACATACGCTGGCTTCCGTGACGCTGGATCAATCTCTCCCGCATCAACTGTCCAGGTCCATGATGGACATTACGGTAAACGGCCGCGCCACTACCTGCCTTTTTGACAGCGGGAGCACGGAGAGTTTTATACACCCCGACACGGTGCGCAGTTACTCTCTCCCGGTCCTGCCGACGCGTCATCGCATCTCTATGGCTTCCAAAGCCCAGTCAGCGGAAGTCGGTGGCTACTGTATGGTGACTCTTTCAGTGCGGGGTACTGAATACAAAAATTTTAAACTTCTGGTCCTGCCCGATCTCTGTGCTGCCGTCCTACTGGGGTTGGATTTTCAGTGCCACCTTAAGAGTGTCACTTTAGCGTACGGTGGACCCCTCCCCCCTCTCACGGTCTGCAGCCAGCAGTTTTTAAATCGCCCGCTGCGCGCCATTTGCAGCCTCTCCACCCTTAAAGTCTTCCCCCCCCCCCCCCCTCCTTGTTTGCTAACCTCACCCGCGACTGTAAGCCCATCGCTACCAAAAGTAGGTGTTACAGTGCCGGGGATAGGGGTTTCATTAAATCCGAGGTAGCGAGACTCCTGAAGGAAGGGATTATCGAGAGCAGCAATAGCCCATGGCGAGCACAAGTGGTGGTGGTGAAGACTGGCGGAAAACAGCGCCTAGTTATTGACTACAGCCAGGCGATCAATCGCTACACCCAGTTGGATGCATACCCACTCCCCCGCATATCTGACATGGTCAATCAGATAGCACAATACCAGGTGTTCTCGACGATTGATCTGAAGTCGGCATATCACCAGCTCCCCATCAGGGCTGAGGACCGCCAGTACACAGCTTTTGAAGCTGACGGTCGGCTCTATCACTTTCTCAGAGTTCCCTTCGGCGTCACCAACGGAGTTTCTGTCTTCCAACGGGAGATGGACCGGATGGTTGACCAGAACGCGCTCCAGGCCACTTTCCCATATCTAGACAACGTCACCATCTGCGGCCAGGACCACGACGTTAATCTAGGGAAATTCCTCCGGACGGCCCAGCGGCTGAATCTCACATACAACAAAGACAAATGTATGTTTCGTACTAAGCGCCTTGCTATTCTTGGCTGCGTAGTGGAGAATGGAGTCATCGGCCCAGACCCCGATAGAATGCGCCCTCTTATGGAGCTCCCCCTCCCCCACTGCCAGAAAGCACTGAAGAGATGCCTGGGGTTTTTCTCTTACTATGCTCAGTGGGTGCCCAACTATGCGGATAAAGCCCGACCCCTCATCAAGTCCGCCTCCTTCCCCCTGACAGCAGAGGCCTGTGCAGCCTTCACTCTCATAAAAAGCGATATTGCGAAGGCCACAATGCACGCTGTGGATGAGTTCCTCCCTTTTCAAGTGGAGAGCGACGCATCCGACTTTGCCCTAGCTGCAACCCTTAACCAGGCGGGGAGACCCGTGGCCTTTTTCTCAAGGACCCTCCAGGGCCCCGAGATTCGACACTCCTCTGTCGAAAAGGAGGCCCAGGCCATTGTGGAAGCCGTGCGACATTGGCGGCATTATCTGGCCGGAAAACGATTTACCCTGCTCACTGACCAGCGTTCAGTAGCTTTTATGTTTCATAATAAGCAGCGGGGCAAAATCAAGAATGACAAGATATTAAGGTGGAGAATCGAACTCTCCACCTACAATTACGATATCTTGTACCGGCCCGGGAAACTCAATGAGCCCCCAGATACCCTATCACGTGGTACGTGCGCCAACGCGCAGGTTGATAGATTACAGACCCTCCACAATGACCTCTGCCACCTGGGGGTCACCAGGTTCTTCCATTTTATCAAATCCCGTAACCTGCCCTACTCCATCGAGGAGGTCAGGACCATGACCAGGAACTGCCAGATCTGTGCCGAGTGCAAGCCGCATTTTTATAGGCCAGACAGAGCGAGCCTGATCAAAGCCACGCGCCCCTTCGAGCGGCTGAGCATCGATTTTAAAGGGCCCCTCCCCTCCTCTGACCGCAATGTGTACTTCCTCAATATAATTGATGAGTACTCCCGTTTCCCATTTGCCATCCCTTGCTCGGACATGACCAGTACCACGGTCATTAAATGTCTGAATGACCTCTTCGCATTGTTCGGTTTCCCTAGCTATAGCCATAGCGACAGGGGCTCATCTTTTATGAGCGACGAACTTCGGCAGTACCTGCTCGCAAGAGGCATTGCTACAAGCAGGACCACCAGCTACAACCCCCGGGGTAACGGCCAGGTGGAAAGGGAGAATGCGACAGTCTGGAAGGCAGTCCTTTTAAACTTAAAATCTAAGGGCCTTCCGACCTCCCGCTGGCAGGAGGCCCTCCCTGCGGCGCTCCATTCCATTCGGTCGCTGCTCTGTACACCCACCAATGCCACTCCTCACGAGAGAATGTTCTCCTTCCCCAGGAAGTCCACGTCGGGGATTTCGCTACCAACATGGCTGGCTTCTCCAGGACCCGTCCTACTGCGGAAGCACGTGAGGACCCATAAGGCGGACCCCCTGGTCGAGAGGGTGAGCCTCCTCCACGCCAACCCGCAGTATGCTTACGTGGTGTACCCGGACGGGCGGAAGGACACAGTCTCCATTCGAGACCTCGCACCTGCGGGTGCTCCTGAAACACCCTCTTCGCCACCCACCGCTACTCCTGCCTACCCCCAGGACACCGTCCCCGCACGAGACCTCGCACCTTCGGGTGCCTCTGAGAGACCACCATCGCTACCTCCCATTACCCGCGCTCTGACCCCTGTAGACGGCATGCAGCAGCCCCAGGGTCCGCCACCTGCTACACCTCCTCTGAACGAGACACCGGGTTCAACGTTGGATGCTGCACCATCACCGCCGCTGCTGCGACGCTCAGGACGGCTTACAAGGCCTCCTGATAGACTTCAGTACACGAATTTTTAGTGCACTTCACCCCGCCGGAACAAGGGGTGAATGTGGTAAACCACTGTTGTTAGTATTGTTGTTCACCACTGTTGTTAGTACTGTTGTTCACTCTTGCATATTGTTGTACTTGTCTGTGCATGCCTCAGCTGACTCCGCCCCTGGCTCCACCCTCATGGCTGGATATAAAGGTGGCTGCTCGGCAGCCCCCGGCCCTTTTGGATACCAGGCAACCACAAGAGGCATGCTCTGTTCTTTGGTAATAAAAGCCTGTCTGTTACTTTCTCAACTTCCAGTCTTTTGTAGCAATTGATAGTGCATCATGCTGCAGATGCTGGAAATCTGAAATAAAAACAGAAAATGCTGGAAATACTCAGACGGTCAGGCAGCATCTGTAGAGAGATAAACAGAGTTAACGGGATCGATTTTCCCAAAGCTGTCGGGAAGAAGGCGGGACTACAACTTTCGGGTTTTAGACCCGCCTACTTCGACATCCGGCCAATCCGTGCGATTTTCCCTTGATTGACCTTGTTGAGCCCGCCCAGCGAGCTCAGCAGGCCAATTAAGGGCCACCCAGCAACAGGTGACGTCACAGACTGCAATTTCATCTGTCAAGAGTTCTTGACAGATGAAATATCAGTGTTTCACAGCTGTTTGAAGCTGTGAAACACTGACAGTCCGAGTTCTAACATAAGTCCTTCTGCGCAGACTCAGTTAGAACGCTCAGCAGCACTCAAAGCTGAAGGCTGTCACTTTTCACAGATCGCAGCCGTTCAGCTTTAAGTTCCGGCTGAGTGCTGGGCTCCCGACGGCTACAGGAAGAAAGGCTGTTAAGGTAAGTACAGGTAAGTAAAAGTTCTTTACATACTTTAGACACACCAAACACACTTACCTTTGCACTCATGCACCCATCACTCACCTGAGCACCGAAATTGTGACCCCTTCAACCCGACGGCCTGCCTGCTCCTGCTCTAACCTGGCGTAGTTTGGAGCCATCGGGAATCCCACACGAAACCCCTCAAAATAGGGATTAGGCTAAAAACTGCCTGTTAACTACCTGTTAACAGGCAGTTAATTGGCACTAATCCCTTCCCGCCTGGTTTCGGCGGGTCCCAGTGCGGGGCGGGTACCCGCCGCCTCTGAAAGTTGCATGGGGCGGGATGGTGTCGGGACCCCCGAATCCGGGATTTCCCCCTCCCCCACATGCCTGAAACCCCGCCTGATGGCTCCACGAAAATCGACCCCAGCGTTTCAGGTCGATGACCCTTCGTTAGAACCGGAAAAAGTTGGAGATGTAACAGGTTTTTAAGCAAATATAGGGGCGGAGGAGGGGAGGAAAGAACAAAAGGGAAGGTCTGATAGGATGGAAGGCAGGAGAGATTAAGAGACAAAAGGGATGATGGTGCAAGGCAAAAGGAGATGGTAATTGGACAAGTTTAGAAACAAAAGATGACTAGATGAAGTGTAAATAGCAGTGGCAGAATGATCGACAGCTGCCATGAGAGAGAAGAAAAAAAAATGATGGGGCAGAGGTTATGGTCTGAAATTGTTGAACTCGATGTTGAGTCCAAAAGGCTGTAAAGTGCCTAATCGAAAGATGAGGTGCTGTTCCTCGAGCTTACGTTGAGCTTCATTGGAACAATGTAAGAGCCCGAGGACGGAGCGGAGAATTAAAGTGACAGGCGACCGGAAGCTCAGGGTCACCCTTATGGACTGAACGGAGGTGTTCTGCAAAGAGGTCACCCAATCTGCGTTTGGTCTCCCCAATGTAGAGGAGACCACATCGTGAGCAGCGAATACACTATACTAAATTGCAAGTAGTACAAGTAAATCGCTGTTTCACCTAGAAGGAGTGTTTACTATCGACTATTATGTTGTCCTTGCCTTTAATAATCTATCTTTACTACGTTAAAGGCGCTATATAAATACAAGTTGTTGTTGTTGCCTGGATTCGATTATTTCTTAAATCTTCATCTCGAGTACAAGCTCAAAGTGTCAAGTTTATCTATAGCTAAATTTCTTTCAGGCCAGGAATCATTATTGTTGCCCTTCTTCACAGAATCTACAGTGCAGATAGAGGCCATTTCGGCCCATCGAGCCTGCACCGACACATATCCCACCCTATCCCTGTAACCCCACGTATTTAATCCCCTAACACTAAGGGTCAATTTATCGTAGCCAAATCAACCTAACCTGCACATCTTTGGACTGTGGGAGGAAACCGGAGCACCCGGAGGAAACCCACGCAGACACAGGGAGAATGTGCAAACTCCACACAGACAGTTGTCGCTTTCAGATTCACATAATCCTTCCTGAGGCAGGGAGACCAAAATTGGACAGATTACTCTAAATGAGGTCTTACTAAAGCATTATATATCCCTATTATTGGGTCCTAGTTTTGTAATGTATGGTCCAGGCAATGTAGCCCATGAACCCATTTGCCATGGACACAGTCTCCTGACACTGTTTTGAAACTTTGAGAGAATGGTGAAAGAACACTCCCAAGTCTTTCTCCCTATAACTTTAACCAACATATACTTGTTATATTTCATACTGTTATTAAAGGCACCTAAGAGTGTAGCTTGTCTGTATTGAAGACAATTTGCTAATCTTGGACCTGCTTTCCCAATCTAACAAATTCATCTGCAATCTAGTACCCTTTTCTAAGCTCCTGAGTGTTACACAATTTGGTGTCATCAGCAAATGTATCACCGTACTGTCAATGCCCTACTTCTGATCCTGAGTAAATACTCTGAACAGAAGGACCTAACATTGAAACCTGGGTCACCTACTTGTGACTAATCCCATTGAGAAGCTACCGAATTCAAAACCATCCTTTGTTTATGGTCCCTTAGCCCATCTTCCCTTTTCAACCCCACAGCATTAAACCTAATTTCCCCTATGTGGCACCTTATCGAAAGCCTTTTGAAAATCCATGGAGACAAAATCTGCCAGCTCTCGTTGATTCACTAGTACAGTCACTTCTTGAAAAAGCTGGATAAGATTTGTTAAATGTCCTCTGTTTTCTAAAGTTGCATTTTATGACCTAGAAATTCAGTATCGCGACGTTTGGGGTGTTATAGTCGAGCGGGCGCGAAATTTAGCACCCGGTGCAAATTATCGCCACCTACAGCTAAATTGACTTGCTTCGCCCCAAGAGGTGCTTGGAGCGCTAAAGCAGGCACTGCGCGACTGTCCTAAGGCGCTAAGCCGGAGAAACAGGTGCAGCCAGTTAGCGATTGCAGGCAGACACGCTGGCGCCGGTCAGCTCTTAAAGGGGAGGGTCGATCTTGGATTGCAGCCACACCCTGCACATCGGAGCCCTGATTCTCGGCCTGGACAGACCTGCTGCCACATTCTAACGCCTAGAACCATGGAGAGGGCCAGGGAGCGAGCGCAACGGTTCAGTGAGGGGGCCCTGCCGGTTCTGGTTGGCGCAGTGGAGCGCAGGCGATCTATTCTGTTTCCGGATAGTGGCAGGAGGCCGCTGCCCACCGACTACCGCAAAGCTCGGAGGGAGGTGGCTCACAGAGTGACCTCCAGCAGCATGGTGCCTAGGACCCCTGTGCAATGCAGGAAGAAGTTCAACGACCTCACTCGGGTCGTCGGGGTGAGTACCCTTTTCAGTATCCTCTTCATCCCTGCATGTGCACCTCACTTTATGGCCAAAGGGTCCTGAAAGCCCCAATGACCAGCCCTCATCCAACACCTATGGGCCTTTCATGAAACTCACACGCACATTCAGCACTTTACACACTGTAAGGGCTATTCGACCATGGGAGGCAGTGCAGCCAAGATCAGGGCTTCACACTGTACTCCGAGCCCGTCCTTTCTCTTGCAGGGCAAGCTGGCCCATAACGGGGCAGCAGCAATGGACCGGGGAGGCCGGCCTCACCTTAAAAGACCTCAACGATCTGGAGCAGCGAGTCCAGTGCATTATGGCAGGCCGGATGATTGGCCCCGTCGCCACTGGAGATGCTGACCCCGTTCTGGACAGCAATGGTAAGGTCATCACCTTTTGACCTCTCTCCGTCCACTTGTGCCTCACACCAGCATCCTTTGCCACTATCGAACCAATACAGTGCATTGCAGCACTCCTGCCTCCCTCGCTGCCGCCCTGTCCTCACGCTAAAGCACCCCTTGTACCTCCCTGCTTTCAGATGGTGAATCGCCAGGTGAGGAGGCGGGCCCTCAAGCTGCCACTGTGAGTGATTCTGAAGGCGAGGAGGAAGAGGAAGCCGGACCATCAGTGCCACCCTCAGCCGAGGCAGCCCATGGCCATAGTGGGGACACGTCTTCCCTGGAGGGGAGCAGGGAGTCTGAGGAGGGTGAAGCTCCGGGGCCCAGCGGGCTGCAGCAACGCGGTGGTGTAGGGAAGCTCGGTGGCCTTCTCCCCGGAGGGAGAGTCTGGCCTCCAGTCCTGCTACAGTGAGCGCAGAAGAGGTGCGGCTCCTCGCTGAAATGGGCGCCCAGGCAGAGCAGAGGCACACTGAGCTCATGGCTGCAGTGGCAAGGATGCCCGAATTCATTGAGTCACTGGCAAGGAGTGTCCAGGACTTGGGTGCAGCACTGGCAAGGAGTCTGCAGGACTTCGGTGCAGCACAGGTGGCTTCCATGCAAGTGCTTAGTGGTGCAATGCAGTCAGTGGCTGGTCTGATGCAGACACAGATTGAGGCCACACAAGCACTGACTGCTGCCACCCTCTGCATCGGGCTCAAATCGCCGGGGCCCTCGCCGCGCCGCAGAAGGCCAGCAGCCTGTGCTTCAGATTGCTCCGCATGCTGCCCCGTGGGAGTGCCAGTGTGTTGCCCGACCAAGGAGTGCCTGTCCTCTGTCAGGATGGCAGCATTTCTGCTGCCAACACTGTTACTTCTCCACTGCAGCTGCCACCACCCGTAGGACAGACTGCTGCCGCCCATGCAGAGTTGAAGCAGTCAGCAGCCGGGCCCTCCAGGCCCAGAGCTGGTCCAGGCCGTCCCCCAAGGGCATCTGCCGACTCAGTTTCTGACACTCAGCAGCCTTCCCCCAGCCTTGCTGCAGCCACTGGGGTCCCATTGCGGAGGAGCTGCAGGGTGGGAAGGGGCCAATCTCGCAAGCGAAGCAGATCACCCTCGAAGGGCAAAAAGTAGGAGGTGTGGCAAAATGCTGTTAATTTTTTTAGTGAAGGCCGAGGATCATGGTCATTTTTTGTTAACTCTTTTGTTCATTGTCTCCAGGTTGTGAGAGCCAGTTATGTGTCTGACTGCTTTTTTGGGGGTTTCTCTCTATTACTTTGTCATGCGGGAAGGGTACACAGTTTGTTAAATAAAGAAGTGTCTTTATTCAGATTGTGCATGTTTGCTCTTTGAACTATTTGTTGCCTTGACTGGCTCAGGGTTTGCGGAACCATTCCATTCATGTTCTTTCAATGGTACAAGCCATTCCCTCAGAGGGGGCCTAGAACCGACTTGCAATAAGCCGCTGATGGACGGCCCTTGCACTTTGTGCCTCCCTCCCGTCTTGGTCCTCCTCCGCCTCCTCCTCCTCCTCTGCTGGTGCTGGCAGTGGCTGAGTCTGGAGGATTGCCAGGTTATGCAGCATGCAGCACACTACAACGAAATGGGAGACTCGCTCAGGCGAGTACTGAAGGGCTCCCCCGGAATGGTCCAGACAGCGAAACAGTTGCTTTAGCACGCCGATTGTGTGCTCCATGATGTTCCTGGTCGCTTGATGGCTCTCATTGTATCGTTCTTCAGCAGGGGTGCTGGGTGCGCGGAGCGGGGTCATCAGCCAGGTGCACAGAGGATAGCCCTTGTCCCCGAGAAGCCAGCCTCCTGGGTGAGCCGGGGCTTCGAAAAGGTCTGCCACGGAAGTCTGGCGCAGGACGAAGGCATCGTGGCTGCTGCCTGGAAAGCGGGCATTGACAGCTAGTATCAGCTGTCTGTGGTCACACACCAACTGCACGTTCAACGAATGGAACCCCTTCCGGTTGCGGTAATCCTCGGCATTCTCTTGCGGCGCCCGCAAAGCCACATGCGTGCAGTCAATGGCGCCCTGGACCATGGGGAAGCCCACTATTCGTGCAAATCCCATTGCGCACTCTTGCTGCTTGTCCAGGGCCATGGGGAAGGAAATGTACTGACGTCTCCTTTTAAAGAGGGCATTCGTGACTTGGCGGATGCAGCAATGCACCGCGAACTGGGAGACATTGGCAATGTCCCCAGTAGTGGATTGGAAGGAGCCAGTGGCATAGAAGTTGAGAGCCACTGTCACCTTCACTGCCACCGAGAGATGTCCTGCTCCTCAGTTGAGGCTGCAGATCTGGCTGAAGCAGGTGGCAGAGCTCAGTGACCACCTTCCTGCTGAATTGAAGCCTCCGAATACACTGCTCCTCAGACATGTTGAGGTATGAGAACTGTTGGCGGAATACCCTGGGAGGGTAAGGCCTCCTGTGCCGACGCCTGTTGGCCCTCCTCCGTCTCGCCATGATTGGCACTCTCTCTCGGCATCTCTGAGCCCTCTCAATGCAATGGAGAAACCCAATGTTTCCACCCATTGCAGCCCCCATAGTATGTGGCCACTCAAGGTTATGGCACTGAAAAATCAATCCAACTGCAAAGTTCTGGGCCGAAGCCAGAAGTACCTGTGCGAGCGCTGACTCAATGCAGAAAGCTCTCTCCGTTTGTCTCTCTACAAATCTCTCTCTCTCTCTCTCTCTCTCCCTCTCTCTCTCTCTCTCTCTCAGAAGGAGTGGTCCAAAAATGGCTACCACTAAGAAGCCAGGAAGAGTCCCCTTTAAATAGCGCCCCCCCAGCCCCACAGTGACTGGGAACCGTTCCAGTCGCTGGGAGTGCCAGGTAGAAAGGAGAGGGCGCCACTGAATTTCCGGTTCGGGGCACCCCAAGGGCGTTGCACCATGAAATGACGTCCGGATCTGCGTGCGCAGCTGAGCGGACGTTGCGGTTTTGCGCCGCCGCTAAATGTCCGCTCAATGTCAAAGCTCAAAGAGGCGCAGGTCTCGCCGCGCCCGGGCGCTAGCCGCTTTGCGCCCCACTTATCGCCCTCTTAAGGCGCTAACGGGTGGTGCAAACAACTGAATTTCTCCCCCTATATCCCTTACAACTTCTGTAAGTTCTACATATTTATTTATAGTGTCCCTTATGATACTTCCCTTATCTTTCCTACTACAGAGGTTAGACTCGCTGGTCTATAATTCCCCAGATTTGATTTGCAGAAAAGATTTACAAGAATGGTTCCAGGGATGTGGGACTTCAGTTATGTTGATAGACTGGAGAAGCTGGGGTTGTTCTCCTTAGAGCAGAGAAGGTTGGGAGGAGATTTGATAGAGGTGTTCAAAATCATGAGGGGTCTAGACAGAGTAGATAGAGAGAAACTGTTCCCATTGGCAGAAGGTCGAGAACCAGAGGACACAGATTTAAGGTGATTGGCAGAAGAACCAAAGGCAACGTAAGGAAAAACTTTTTTACGCAGCGAGTGGTTAGGATCTGGAATTCACTGCCTGACAGGGTGGTGGAGGCAGATTCAATTGTGGCTTTCAAAAGGGAATTGGATAAGTACCTGAAGGAAAAACATTTGCAGGGCTACGGGGAAAGGGCAGGGGTGAAGCTCTTGCAGAAAGCTGGCACGGGCTCGACGGGCCAAATGGCCTCCTGCACTGTAACCATTCTATAATTCTATTTTGAATAAGGAGACCATATGTGCTTTTTTCCATTCCTCTGGCACTACCCCAGATCTTGCTGAGCCAGAGTGTCACACAAGACTTTCACCGTTTTGTTCAGCACCCTTGGATAAATTAAGCCAAACTTTGCTGCTTTTTATCATTCGAGCTGTTTTAATTTAGCTACTACCTTTCCTTTTGTAATCAGCAAACAACCTGCCTGAATTTTGGTACTATCTACCAGGCAAGGAGCAGGTCCAACTTTCTCAACAGTTTAAAAACTGATACAAAGCATCTGTTCAACTCTTCTGCACTGAATTTATCATTTTATAACTGTCCCCAAGTTATCCTGCAATGGTCCTATTTGTTCCTTAACTGATCTTTGAGTCCTAACATAAGGAAATGTCCTCTTTCCAGATTCATTTTAGACCTTCTAATCTTTTTTTCTAGTTAACACTTAATTTTTTTGTACTTTTCTTTATCTGAAGGACTATTACCCTGTTTATAACTTCTAAAATACCTGCCCTTGATTGCCAGTTGCTGAATTAATTCCCCATGTAGCCATTGTAGCTTTCTCTCATTCTATGCTACTTCCTTTAAGGCTTCCAACTATAACCATAAGTTGAAGTCCATTAAGTAATCTTTCTTTTCAGGAGTTTCTTTTTCAAGTGGATACATCCTGTTCACACTCCCATTTAACCACTGCTAAATCTGTAAACTGAGCCTTTTTAAAAATATAACAACAGCGTAATATTAAATGTCTCATGATCTGAATCTGCAAGGTGCTCTCCCATCTCGGTCATCTCTCAGCTGTGACTCATTATTAAATATTAAAGCCAATAGAGTGTTTTCTATAGTACTTGTCTTTACATGGAAGCAATCATTGATTGTATTAATAAATGTCTCCAGGGCCTCCCTCTCTTGTGCCATCACTGGTATTTCTGCTAAACTCCATTTGGAGCCAGAGTGTTTCTCCAACCCACCCCGACTCCCCCATTTATTCCTTTCTTAATGAACATGGCCACTCTTCTTCCCCTTCTACTAAATCTATCTTTCTTAAACAATGCATACCCATGCATGTTATATTAAGGCCCATCCTTAAATCCAGCCATGTTTCTGTAAGGCCCATCAGTTACGGGTTTCCAGTAGCAGTCTATAGCTGCAGTTCTGTCAAATTATTGCTAATGCTTTTGGCATTTGTGTAGGCACACTGAATATAAACTCTCCAGATAATTTGAAGCATTGTTGTCTCCTGCTAACATCCTTTCTTAGTGGGTCCAACTGCAGAGGGGAGTTAAAATTCCCAATGTCTACAATGGCACTCTGGTTGAGCTTCCACCTTTATTCTGCAGGATGTGTGTGTTTTTCTCTCTGGTTTCATTAGTTTAAAGAAACTGTAGATGCTTCCTCCATGTTGGCAGCAAGTAGTTTGATGCCTACCTTACTTTGGTTACCTTCATCATTTTGAATAGCCCTGGTCATCCTACAAACTGGCTCCAGATGTTAATGTACTGCAGCCCCTTCCTTGCTGAGGACTATAACCACAAGTTGAAGTCCATAATTCTGGACCTTCTTTCAGTTCCTGTGCTTCATGATTCCTGACCGTGGCTCCTTAATGTAATTTCTCCCCACATGAACAGCTACAGTAGTCCCCATGAGTACTCCTTTAGCACTCCCTTGACCCTACCATCCAAGTCATCTATCCTAGCGCTGGAAAACATAGCATGGTAGCAATTAATTTCTTTTTCTTAACAAAGTTCCTGATCAGAAAATCTGATGTTGGAGCCCCCAACAACTAAGACCTTGCTCTCCTGATTCTGCTTGTCAATATATTTGTGATAGTGTTGAATGGACAAGCCTACTTCCTAATTCCTTTCTGATTTCTTCCTCCAGTGGTGCAGGTGTTCTGTCCTCTATATATGCACCCTGGGTGGAACTCATCTGCACTCTGAAGCCTCTGTTTAACTTAGCAGCAGCTAATGGTTAGCAGTGTGAATATGAAACTCTGCTACATCCTGTGTGAGAACAAGTGCAGCAAGGCTAGCCTTGTGCAGGAAAACCTCATACTCGGTGAACTGGTCATATATAACTCTCACTCGCTGACTCCACCTAGAATGTGTACAGTCCCAGAAGACGTACAAATGAACGTCCCTACCTGATCCTTGGAAGTCTCGCCTACAATTTTCTTCGTTCTAATGACGTAATCTCCTGTGTACCTGTAAGGGGCGGGGGGAGTGAAAATGACCAGTTTTAATCTGTGGTAGCTTATGTCAGAAAATTGTACCATAGCCATGTTACCTGGGTTAAAAAATGAGACCCGCACATAACACAAAAGCACAACTAAATGTATTAATTTAAAATGATTAAAGTTCCCTGTGTTCCTTTAGTCTATGCGGTAGGTTATATTAAATATTTATCACACTAAGCTGTATATGCAAATTGTTTTTATACTTTTAGCATAACATTTACATCACAGAAACAGGCCATTCAGCCCAACTGGTCTATGCTGGTGTTTATGTTCCACACAAACCTCCTCCCACCCTACTTTATCTAGCCCTATATGCATATCCTTCTATTCCTTTCTCCCTCATGTACTTGCCTAGCTTCCCCTTTATAGGCATCTATGCTATTTGCCTCAACTACTCCATGTGGTAGCAAGTTTCACATTCTAACTATTCTCTGGGTTTCTCCTGAATTATTTAATGTCTTCTCTTGTTCTGCATATACTGAGTAAAGTATCAAAGCTATCTAGAAGAAGACCTCCACTAGGAGTAAAGATTGCTCCTTGCAATATCCATTGCAGTCTTTGTCAAAGCATGAAGCTGAAATGGCTGCTGAGGAGAAAACCTGGCTATGGTGAATTTGTGTCACATCCTGTGCAAAAGTCCATCTCTCTTCTGTATCCAACCATCTGGACTTCTGATTTGTTATACCATACCAGATCATAATTGAAACATAATTGCCAAATCACCATTCGGGTGTGAGTAGAGATAGCACAATGGACTAGGTAGGTCTAACTTGGTGAACAGTCCCTGGGCTGTAATTTAGAGAGAGATGGATAGGACAAATCACCAAAAGGTCAAAACCTGGCATCTCTAAGAGTTCCAGTAAATCCTGCAATTTTCTTTGGTAAGCAACTAGAGTAGCTGTTGGAATACTACAACACCATTTACAGCAACTCTGGGCCATTTCTGGACTGGTACCATGGGAAGAGTCTCCGATGATTGAATATCTGCCCCATTTACACATCTAGACAGGTATTGCAGAAGGAACCCTTTTTTTAATTTTAGCTGGGGATTCAGGGCAGTGTGCCTCTGTGAAGTATATCATCTCAACTAGGGTTTCAACTGCCAGCTTCTCACCCAAGACACACTCATGGACACCTTCCTCCCCAACCCACAAGTGACTAAGGTAGGATTGACAAACTTTGTAGTCATGTGGGAGAGGATCATGACAGATGCATGGGGAGTGAAGGTCAGGAGCAGCTGGCATCCTGTACGTTTTTGAACCAAATCCATGTTTTCAATGTGCAGTACAATTGCATCATCTGAGGGACCCTTAATTGGTGGATATATTCGATTATAGATAGTTCTTGTCATCTGTGATGATACAGATGGTTCATAAAGATCAGAAAAGAAATCATTTTTACTCATGATATTTTGTGATCCCAAAAGGGTGGGAAGATAATGGCCCATTCTTAATCTCAAAGCACTGAACATGTTCCTTTGCAAAGAATGATTCAAAATGGTGACCCTACCTCGGTTATTCAAGCAGTCTGTGCAGCAAACTTACTGGGCGCAGTTGATTTACAAGGTGTCTACTTTGACATTGGCAATCAACAGTGTTATCAAAGGTACTCTTGGTTTGGTTTTCTACATTGCAATTAGCAGTAAAAGTTAAAGCTGTTTGGCCTTTCCACTGTTCCCTAGGGCTTTTACTATATGCCTATTTCTAGTCACAGTGCACATCGATACAATGCTTGCACATCAACCATATTGTGACCAACCTTTTGGCCACCCCTAGTGGTGCAAATCCTTCTGATTGTTCTCTGCTTCTTTAAGATTCACCAACTATATAGCATCAGCACAGAGTTCAGAGTGGCACAACAATTGATCATGTAGTTGTGCATTGCTTAGCATTTTCTTAATTCGTTTATGGGATGTGGGCGTCTCTGGCAAGGCCAGCATTTACTGCCCATTCCTAATTGTTCTCGAGAAGATGGTGGTGAACTGCTGCAGTTCGTGTGGTGAAGGTACTCCCTCAGTGCTGTTAGGTAGGGAGTTCCAGGATTTTGACCCAGCGATGATGAAGGATCGGCGATATACTTCTAAGTCAGGATGGTGTGTGACTTGGAGGTGGTGGTGTTCCCATGTGCCTGCTGACCTTGTCTTTATAGGTGGAAGAGGTTATGGGTTTGGGAGGTGCTGCCAAAGAAACCTTGGTGAGTTGCTGCAGTGCATCTTGTAGATGGTACACACTGCAACCATGGTGCACCGGTGGTGGAGGGAGTGAATATTTAAGGTGGTGGGGTGCCAATCAAGCGGGCTGCTTTGTTCTGGATGGTGTCGAGCTTTTTGTGTGTTGTTGGAGCTGCACTGATCCAAGCAAGTGGAGAGTATTCTATCACACTCCTTACTTGTGTCTTGTAGATGGTGGAAAGGCTTTGTGGAGTCAGGAGGTGAGACACTTGCCACAGAATACCTAGCCTCTGACCTACTCTTGTTGCCACAGTATTTATGTGGCTGATCCAGTTAAGTTTCTGGTCAATGGTGACCCCCCCAGGATGTTGATATTGGGGATTTGGCGATGGTAATGTCATTGAATATCATGGGGCGGTGGTTAGACTCTCGCTTGTTGGAGATAGTCATTGCCTGGCTCTTCTGTGGCGCGAATGTTATCTGCCACTTTTCAGCCCAAGCCTGAACGTCATCCAGGTCTTGTTGCATGCGGGCATGGACTGCTTCATTAGCTGAGGAGTTGTGAATGGCACTGAACACTGCAGTCATCAGTGAACATCCCCATTTCTGACCTTATGTTAGAGGGAAGGTCATTGATGAAGCAGCATATGCTTTGTTCTACTACATTAATGTCGCTGGGAAAATTCAGACCTAATGGCAGCTCAAGACACTAGCCTCATGATAGTGAGTATCTGCCAAGTCAGAGTGACAGTTAACCTCTGTTCTACAAGCAATTGCACCAAAACTCTCAGCCACAAATAATGCCCTCTTGTGACTGTGGTGTATGTGCCTTTAAGAGCAATTATGGTGTATGTGCCTTTAAGAGCCCCAGGTGTGCGTAATGCCGGTAATTGCCACTTGGGCTATATAAGCCTGTGTATTGTGTATATCCTTTAGAAACCCCCCCCCCCAGACTTGCTTAGTAAATACCTATGAACCAACTCCTGTCTTCAGTGTCTTTATCTACACACGGACACTACAGTGGCGACGAAGTGGAAACGGACTTACCTGCAATTCGGCAGCACCTCAAGGACATCGATTCCTCCAGCGTCCAGAAGACTCAAGGAAGTAAGAGAAACTGTGGTTTCACCAGCTGGCCAAGCTGGTGACAGGTACTGCGCTAATCCTTCCTGGGCGTCAGGCTGGAGCTCCAGCGGCGGGCTCTACAGCTGAGACAGGCAGCAAAATCGGAGGCAAGCAATAACGGACTGGGAGGGTGCACTCGAGAGACGGCCGGCGCGGCAAGCAGGTCAGCGTTTAGACCTCCGTCGGGAACGAGTCTCCAACAGTGAATAAACGGAAACCACAGTAAAACAGCGTTGTTATCGGTAGCAGCGGCGGGGAAGCGCCATATCGTTGCTACAGAGAGAAAAAAAAAGCAGCGCGGGAAGCGCCATATCTTTTCTGAAATGCCTAAATCTGGTAATATTGAGGCTTTTGATGGCGAAATAGAAGATTGGACCACATACGTGGAAAGAGTAGAGGTTTATTGCACTGCAAATGGAATAACAGATGAAAAAAAAAGCTTCAATACTTCTGAACTTAATGGGCGCGAAGACATACGAGCTGTTACGAAATTTAATCACTCCAGCCAAACCAAAGGACAAGACTTTTAAAGAAATTGTTGATACCCTGCAGGAGCATTTAAACCCAACACCGCTGCTGATAGCGGAACGATTCAAGTTCTTCAAGAGAAATCAACACAAGAATGAAAGTAACGCTGACTACCTAACCGAATTAAGAAAGCTATCAAAGTACTGCCAATTCGGAGCAGGACTATCGGATTATCTTCAAGACAAATTTGTTTGCGGTCTCTTAAGTGAAGGAACACAAAAAAGACTGCTTTCTGAAAAAGATTTAACATTGGACAAAGCTTTCAGTATGGCTGTATCATACGAAGCAGCAGCAAAAGGAGCTGCAGAGATACAACAAGAGACACAAGACTTCGGCACCCATAAAATGACAGGAGTTCGGAAGATGTTATCGCTGCGGCAGATCCACCTATAACCAGAGGGACTGCTGGTTCAAGGGCAAAGCATGCAGGCAATGTGGTAAGATTGGACACATTGCACGGGTATGCCAATCTGGACAAAATAAATCCACTGACAGAAAACAAAAAATCAATAAAGAAAAGTACAGGAAGGTACAAATGATGACGGACAATAGCTCCGAAGGCCAGAATAGCGATAGCGACTCCGGAAACAAGAGACTAAGCTGTCTCAAATTACATAACATACTTGCCAAAGAGGATTACCAAACCATTTGGGTTACCCTCACAATAGCAGGGTCCCCAGTTAAAATGGAGCTAGATACAGGATCAGCTCTAACCATAATAAATCGACGAGATTATGAGAGGCTATTTTCACATATACCTCTAAAAGACACATCACAGAAATCACAGAAACCTCACAGTGCAGATAGAGGCCATTTCGGCCCATCGAGCCTGCACCGACACATATCCCACCCCCGATCCCCATAACCCCTACACCAACACATATCCCACCCTATCCCCGTAACCCCACGTATTTAATCCCCCTAACACTAAGGGTCAATTTTATCATAGCCAATCAACCTAACCTGCACATCTTTGGACTGTGCACATCCATTATCTTAAAAACATATACGGGGCAGAAAGTCTACCCCAAAGGAAAAATAAGGGTGCCTGTGGTATACAACGGCAAAGAAATACAAAAGTTGTATTTATACATTCTACAAGATGGTGGTCCACCGTTGTTGGGACGTGAATGGCACTCCATTCAGGCACTGACGGTGACCAGTAAGGAAAAAAACAGTGATGACATCATACCTGAACGATTAAAAGACATCTTGGCCAACGCCAAAGAAGTGTTTCAAGAGAAACTAGGAACCTTGAAAGGCATCACCGCCTCAATAAAAGTGGAAGATACAGCAATTCCAAAAATTTTTAAGGCAAGACCGGTGCCATATGCAATACGTCCGGCAGTCGAGGCAGAGCTGAAGAATTTGGAAAAGGCAGGCGTATTATCCAAAATAGATTGGAGCGAATGGGCAACACCCATCGTTCCAGTCATTAAAAAAAACATTGAAAAATAACTCTGAGGAACAGAAAATTTTTTTGCATCTGTGGGGATTTTAAGGTGACTGTAAACCCGGTCCTTCACACGGTACAGTATCCTCTTCCGAGGATAGAAGATATTTTCGCCTCACTATCCGGAGGGAAACGTTTCACAAAAATTGACTTGGCACAGGCATATCTACAGATGGAGGTTGAGGAGACCTCTAAAAAGTATCTCACAATAAACACACACAAAGGCCTGTACCAGTACAATCGACTGGTTTTTGGAATAGCATCAGCTCCAGCTATCTGGCAAAGAGCTATGGAGCAAGTCCTGTAAGGGATTCCGGGGACTCAATGCTACCTAGACGACATCCTTATAACAGGAGAAAACGACAACGAGCACCTTGCCAATTTGGAGCAGGTGCTCACTAGGCTGAAAGAACGGGGCCTACGAGCAAATCGCCCCAAGTGTGAATTTTTCCAAAATCAGATATCATATTGTGGCCACATAATTAATAAGGAAGGCTTGCATAAGTCACCTGAAAAAATTGAAGCAGTTATAAAAGCCCCAGCACCTGAAAATGTTTCACAATTAAGGTCATTCCTGGGATTAATAAATTACTATCATAAATTTTTACCGAACTTATCAACTATTCTACACCCTCTTAATGATCTTCTACAGACAGGAGTGATTTGGAAATGGAACGAAGACTGTAAACGTGCCTTCCATAAATGTAAAGACTTAATCACATCCGAGAAAATTTTGGCTCATTACAACCCATCACTACCAATCAGACTGGCGTGCGATGCATCCCCTTACGGCATAGGAGCAGTATTGTCCCATAGATTCCCTGATGGCTCGGAATGGCCGATAGCTTTTGCGTCCTGCTCATTGAACTCAGCTGAGCGTAACTATGCCCAGATAGACAGGGAAGCACTCAGCCTGGTATGGGGAGTGAAGAAATTCAACCATTACCTACACGGACAAAAATTTACCTTGCTGACTGACCATCAATCCCTCATCTCCATATTCAACCCTAAAAAAGGTGTCCCCATTATGACGGCACAAAGACTACAGAGGTGGTCCCTTTTTTTCTAGGGGCACACCAATACAACATTGAATACAAAGGGTCAAAACAGCATGGGAATGCTGACGGTTTATCACGCCTACCGTTGCCAACGATAGAAGAGGCACCTACAGTAGACCCAGTAGAGATATTCCACTCTACCATAGTGGAATGTCTACCGGTGACAAATTCTGCCATTGAAAGGGAGACAAGAAATGACCCTACTCTCTCACGGGTCTACGATTTAACAGTGAAGGGATGGCCAGCACATAGCGAACCACTGTTGCCAGCATTCTTGCAAAGAAGAGAACAGCTGTCAGTGTGCCGAGGAACCTTGATGTGTGGATCCAGAGTGGTGATTCCACCCAAACTCCAGGATAAAGTGCTAAAGGAGCTTCACGAGGGGCATCTGGGTGGAGTGAAAATGAAGAACCTAGCTAGGGCGTTTGTATGGTGGCCAGGTATTGATGGAGACATCGAAGACATGACCAAGAGCTGCCTAGGATGCCAGAAGGTCCAAAATGCTCCGCCAGAGGCCCCTCTACATCCATGGGAGTGGCCCTCATCTCCCTGGCAAAGGGTGCACATCGACTTTGCTGGTCCATTTATGGACTCGATGTTCTTAATCGCAGTTGATGCACACTCCAAGTGGCCGGAGGTAATAAAGATGTCCTCCACCACCACAGAAAAAACCATCACAGTATTAAGGACCATATTTGCCAGGAATGGGCTGCCGGAGCAGATATGTTCTGATAATGGACCGCAATTTGTGTCCGAAGAATTCAGAAAGTTCTTAAAGAACAATGGGGTAAAGCACTACACGTCCGCCCCATACCATCCCGCCACCAATGGATTGGCTGAAAGGTTTGTCCAGACCTTCAAGAAGGCCATCAAGGCCATGGGTAATGAAGACATAAAACTTCAGCACAAGGTGGATAACTTCTTATTTGCATATAGGAATGCAACGCATATGGTTACTAACCAAACTCCCGCCATGATGTTCTACAATAGAAACCTAAGATGCCGGCTGGATTTGGCCAAGCCCAACATCCGAAGGGACGTGGAGAACCGGCAGTTTCAGGGCATGAATGAAAGGCCAACTAGGGCCTTCCAGATAGGCCAACCGGTTTTGGCCCGGGACTACCGTACCGAGAAATGGCAGCCTGGAACTATCTGCACACGATTAGGACCACTGATGTATACCGTGGACATCGGAGACAGCATAATAAGGCGCCATGCTGACCAAATCATCAAGTCATCCGAAAAGGGACAACCTACACCACCACTCTATACATCTAACGATGAAGTAGAGATACCCATACCTACCTCCGATCCGGTGATACTGGAGCCCGATGAACCCGACACTGGCCTTCAAGCCGAATCAGCCTTGCCAGAAGAACCTACTACACCACCAGAAACTACTACACCCCCGAGGCGTTATCTGGACCGAGTCAGGAAGCCTCCTGAGAGACTAACTTATAATTAATTAATACAGCAATGTATATTATTTTGCATATAACATGTAATTAATAATTACTTAAAATATGATGTACTAGTTAGCTAGAAGGGGAGGAATTATGGTGTATGTGCCTTTAAGAGCCCCAGGTGTGCGTAATGCCGGTAATTGCCACTTGGGCTATATAAGCCTGTGTATTGTGTATATCCTTTAGAAACCCCCCCCAGACTTGCTTAGTAAATACCTATGAACCAACTCCTGTCTTCAGTGTCTTTATCTACACACGGACACTACAGTGACTAACGTTGCCAATCCTGGGTGATTGTTCTGGAGTCTCCAGGAATTAAAGATTAATCTGTGGACACTGCTGTGAGCAACCAGGCAGGAAATCATAGGGGCATTAAAAGTAAATGTTTTCTCAGATCATTTTCCCTTACTGGTTATAAAAATATTGGAAATGGGCAGGATGGTTAGAGGCAGAAGGTCATGGAAAGAAACCTCTAGGAATACTTCCAACCCAAGTTGGCAACCTCCATGTGACCTAAACCCAATATTTGTGTCTGTCGCATGTGAATTTCTTCAGTCTCTTTGAACGCAGACCAAGCAAATGCTTGGCAAGGCTAGGCTTTGTGAAATCATTAGGCTGCTTTATTTCAGTGAGTGAAAATAGAGAAACAGTTATGATCAAATTAATCTAGTTCAGTCAGTACAACTTATCTTCATATAAAGAACACACCATGCTTTCCAACTTAATTGACTTAAACAAGATGTTTCTAACCTTCCTCCAGCTTTTCTAACCTCTTTGCCTCAGCAAATTCCCTTACAGCTTTTCCTTTAACAAATCTGACTGCTCATATGTGGCTCTTTGTTCACCTCCTTCCTGCCTCCACAGGACATGGGGTTTAGTTCCTGTCTGGGGGTGGCTAGATCAGTTGCTAATTAAACCTGTTACCACAACCCCTCCCTTTAAAACTATCTTCACGTTAAACTCAACAGGAAAGGACAATCCATCCCCCTATGGAGCAAATGTTTGTTGGGAGTCCCAGGTTGAGATAACAGCTCCCCTATTGTTTCCAATTGTCCTGGGTAACAGTATCAATATCTGAAATAACAACAGAAGACGCTGGAAAAACTCAGCAGGCCAGGCAACATTCGTGGAGAGAGAAATAGAGTCAACGTTTCAGGTCGAAACCCTTCTTCAGAACTAAGGAAACAAAGGCAGGAAATTAAATGGATTAAAAGGCAGTTTGTGGGCTGGGAAATGGGGGAGGGGATGAAAGAAGAGACATTAAGAGATATTCAAGGTGAGACGAGATGGTAATAGGAAAGGTAAAGAAACAAACTGGCTCTAGATGAAGTGTGAAATGCGCTGGCAGAGTGAAAGACAGCTGCCATGTGGGAGAGAGAAAAAAAAGGAAAAGGCACAAACCAAAAGTGTGGATAAAAAATATGAAAATATAATAGGGACCGAGGTTATGATCTGAAATTGTTGAACTTGATATTGAGTCTGGAAGGCTGTAAAGTGCCTAATCGGAAGATGAGGTGCTGTTCCTCGAGCTTATGCTGGGTTTCTGTGGTACAATGCAGGAGGCCGCGGACGGTGAGGTCTGAGTGGGAATGGAACGGTGAATTGAAATGACAGGCGACTGGAAGCTCGGGGTCACCCTTACGGACTGAACGGAAGTGTTCCGCAAAGTGGTCACCCAGTCTGCGTTTGGTCTCCCCAATGTAGAGGAGACCACATCATGAGCAGCGACTACAGTATACTAGATTGCAAGAAGTACAAGTAAATCACTGTTTCACCTGGAAGGGGTGTTTGGGGCCCACACTTCATCTAGAGCCATTGTTTGTTTCTTTACCTGTTCTATTACCATCTTGTCTCACCTTGAATATCTCTTAATGTCTCTTCTTTCATCCCCTCCCCCATTTCCCAGCCCGCAAACTGCCTTTTAATCTGTTTCATTTGCTGCCTTTTTTTCTCCGTTTTGAAGAAGGGTTTCGACCTGAAACGTTGACTCTCTCTCTCCACAGATGTTGCCTAGCCTGCTGAGTTTTTCCAGCGTCTTCTGTTGTTATTTCGGAATTCCAGCATCCGCAGTAATTTGCTATAGTATCAATATCTGGCCTTAATACACATTTTGTAGATGCCTGCAATCTTTTTAAACCTGTGCCAATTCTTTTTGTTTAAAACCCAACATTCAAAAGTAACTCCTATATATTCCAGATCTTTTCAGAGAAAATGGTTTAAAAAAATCCCGAATCATGACAGGTGCCTACCGCGATTGGCTTTTAAAGAAGCAGCAGATGCTGATGAGGTGCAGCACCTTCAACTGCTGCAACCATGTTTTGGTAAAGTATGGTGTCTGTCTCTGTTGTGGTCAGGAAGATGTTGATTCTGATAGTGAAGTGTCAAACAATATCTACTCAATCGCACCAGTCCACAAGAGAGACTTCTCTCAACGATCATGTCAGATTCTCCAATGGACCACCAATTCTCCAATTGATGGTCTCTATTGAGAGGACTCAGATTACCTTCGTTGGTGATTGGCACATTATTGTCGTCTTGTGAATTATCCAATCCTCAGGCTTCGAATATATGCAGCATTTCAACCTGCAGCTGAAACTTGGCTTCATCCATATTCATATAACAGGAATCTCAGCTTTTCATGATCCTGCTGCTCCAAGTTCATTTGGAGAGCATGCTCTGGTCCCTCAGTTCATGATGGAAGTCTGAAATCAGACAGTCCATCTCTGGTGCTAAACTGGGACCTGAATTTGCTAATCAAATAGATGCACTCTTTCTTTGAAACCTCTTATAAACTATCACTTAAAATATCTGTCATGGAAGACTGCACTGTTCGTAGCTCTGGTTTTCAGCACATAGGTTATCCATCAGCCTTACCTGATTTTATATACTGCTCATGCTCTTAGGATACATGCAGGTTTCCTGCCAAATGTTGTATCCCACTTTCAATGTTGTATCCCACTTTTAAGAAATTGTGATTCCTTTTTACCCTCCTCTTCAAAATTGAAGTTAGAAAATGCTGGTCACTCTAGATGCCCACAGAGCTGTGGTTTATATGATGAATTGCACCAAGTCCCAGCAGTTACTTGTTTTATTTGACTCTAAGAACCATTATTTCTGTCTAAAGGCCATGATTCATATGATTTTTTTCCATTTCAAAGTGCCTGGTGTGGTTTATAGTCCGTATCAGCCTTGGCTCAGTGGTAACACTCATGAGTTATAAGGTCGTGGGTTTGAGCCCCATTCCAGAACTTGAGTACATAATCTTCGCTGATACTGCAGTGCAGTACTGAATGCGTGCTGCATTATTGGGAGTGCTGTTTTTTGGATGAGATGTTAAACCGAGTCCCAATCTGCCCTCTTGGGTGGATCTAAAAGATCCTGTGGTGGTATTTGAAGAAGAGCAAGGAAGTTATCACTGCCATCAAAAACAGACTAAATGGTCATTCATCACGTTGCTGTTTGTGGGATCCTGCTGTGTGCAAATTGGCTGGTGTATTCGCATTTGTCTATGTAATAATGAATTGCATTCAAAAAGTAATTTATTGTAAGCACTTTAGGACATCCTGAGGACTTAAAAGGCTATATAAATGATAGATCATTCTCTTTCTATATCTTTTATGGATGTAATTTTTTTTTGAACAATATGGCCTAGAAATTGGGTTGGTAGCGCCGGCGCTGAGCGCCTAAAGAGATCTAGAATTGGGTCAAAGCCCTATGTTGGGGCGGATGCTATGAAGATAGCGCCAACTCAGATATTGACTATACATTTAGCGCCTGCGCAAAGTGTTTGCGCGCACCCGCGAGCGCAAGCGGCTCATGACGTCATTTCAGTGTGCAACGCCTTTTAGGAGCGCCTGAGCGCATATTGGGTGGCGCCCGGAGCCTTAGCGCCCAGCGCTATTAGTGACAGTTCGAGGGAGGGCTAACAGGCCCTTCTCGGAGTAGGGGGGCGCTATTTAAAGGGGACAGCTCTAGTGCAGAATCTTCTGCCACTTGGACTGCTCATTGCGATCGCTGCTACAGAGAGTTGGCGAGCTAATGTGGAGTGGAGTTCTGGGAATTAAGCTTTACAGTGCTTGGGACCTTCAACCCTGTCCGAAGCACTTGCAGCACTACACCTAAAAGCCTTTTGACCAAGTGGCATCGGAATGGGAGCTTGTTTGGAGGGCCATGGCCTCATTGCCCAACACTGAAGGGGCAGAGAGATGGCGGGAGAGAGGGCCGGGATTGGCCAGAAGGAGGAGGGGCAATGGAGGTCGGCCAATCCCACGGGATGCTGCGAGGGTCTTCAGGCAGCAGGTGACAAGCCTTGACATGTCGGAGGAGCAGTGTTTGGAAAGGCTCCGAATCTGGAGGGACATTGTTACTGATCTGTGCCACCTGCTTGGTCAGGATCTGCAGCCGCGTGAACGCTGCAGAACCTCTGTCCGTGATGGCTAAACTGACTGATGGCCTCCATTTTTATGCCAACGGATCCTTTCAGTCAGCCATTGGGGACAATGCGACTGTCGCTCAGGCTGCAGTCCGCTGTTGCATCCGGCAAGTGACAGATGCCCTTTATAGGCGAACGCGTCAAATCATAACCTTCCCTCGAACCCTGCACAAGCAGGCGGAGGAGGAGGAAGATGGAAGGGCTGCTGAAAGTGGAAGGTCCATGTGTCAGAGGCTCCTCTGGACTCCTGTCGACACCCCTGTGACGGAATGATGAGAGTCTTAACTCATGTGCACTTTGGATGTTTGAGGGCCTCTGAATACCAGCATCACTGAAAGTAGTCACATGCACCATGCCACATTGAAACTTCTGTTTATTGGCACAAAAGTCTTTAATTACAGCTAAACAACGTCATGTCAGCAGAAACCATAACTTAAAAAAAAACTGTGAACTGTTTGGCAAAGCCACAAAACTCAACCAACCTTCTGCAAATATCACAGCAGGTGAGGGTGTCCTTGAATTTGGACAAACAAACGTCTCAGCACCTCCCTCTACAACTGGCCCCTTGAGGGAGAATGACTTCTCTTTCGCGCCCGGCCCCTTCCCTCCCTGCTGCTCCTCTGTAATTGGACCCCAGTGGCGGGCTCAAGGCTGGGGGACGCCTCCTGACTGTCTGGAAGCGCAGAAGCCCCTGAGGGACGGCCTGGCCGACCTCTGGGCTTGGAGGGTGCGGACGCAGGATGCTTGCTGTGACCATGGCTGGAAGCAGTGTGGCCTGCAGGTGGTGGCAGCTGCAATGCAGACGTCCCAGCGCTGGCATGTGCAATGGGCTCCTGCCGAGAGAGGACACCTGCACCATGGTCGGATGACACACTGGCTATCTGAGGGGAGCGGCTCGGCTCATCCGCCACAATCGCATGCTCCACTGATTCCTGGCCTTGTACGGCAGTGGAAGGGCCCGGGGTGATCCTGTCTGATGCAGAGAGGGTGGCTGCAGTGAGAGACCGCGTTGCATCAATCTGGCTGTGGAGGAGCCCAGCAAGTGACTGTGGCAACAGTGAGGACCTGTGTGCCAGGTGCCAGTGCTTCGGAGAAGGCCTGGACAGTTCTTCCCATAGCTTCGGACAAGCCAGGTGCTGACCGCTCCACTGCGTCGGACAAGCCCTGCACAGGCCTTTCCAGGGACTGTCCGAAGCCCTGAACAGTCCTTTCCATAGCCGACTCAAAGCCGTGGACAGTCCTCTCCATTTGTTGGGCCGAAGCCCTGGAGAGTCCTCTCCATTGTTGCCCCAAAGCCCTGCAGAGTCCTCTCCATTGTTGCCCCGAAGTCCAACATACTCCTAGCCAATGAATCTATTGACTCAGGCATCTTCTCCACTGCAGCCATCAGCTCCGTGTGTCTGAGCCGGGCCTGTTTGCTCATCTCAGCCAGGCGACGGACCTCATCTGCACTCTGTGCAGCAGTCATAACGACCTGCCTTGCCCTGCGGGGAGACGGTGGCCGCACTTGCCTATCCCCCGTGCGTGGCTGCATGCCGCTTGGTCCGGCAACTGGTTCATCCTCAGAGCCCCCCCCCCTCCCCTCCAGGGGACTACTATCCCCAGTCTGTAGATGTGTCCGCTCCCCGGATTCTGCAACGGCTGGTCCGGATTCCTCCTGGTCCTCGCCTCCGGTGGCACTGGCACTGACCGCTTCAGCGCGTTGAGCCCGAGTTGGTGCTGCTTCATCTGAAAGTGGGAGGTGGAAGAGTGGCTTTAGCTAAAGGACAGCTTTGCTGAAAGGCATGCCAGATTGCGGCAAGGCTCTGACATGGCTGCACACTGAGGATGCATGCTGGCGGGGGGACCAAGTGGAAGGCAACAGGTGAAAAAGCTGAGAGTCTTACCCTCGCTGTCGGTAATGGGGTCGGCAGATGCAGTGGTCACAGGACCAGACAGACATCCTCCAAGTATCTGGTGCACTCTCTCCTCCAGATCCGTGAGAGTGACCACTTGTGGAGGTCCGCCACCGGTTCGACGTTGTTCCTTTCGAATCATCGCCAGCTTGGACTGCAGGGGAAATAAGGGGAAGTTCTGTAACATGATGCCTTGAGACTTCATCGCATGCCCCCCATGGTGCAAGAGCCCTTACAGGAGGCCTTGAGACATCTGTCCATGTGTGTGGCCAGAAAGGGCCATGGGTGCTTGCTGACAGATGGCCATTGGGGCATCATGGCAACAGGGTGGCCGAAGTCAGCTGCAGATGCAGGGAAGCACAAGTTTGGTAAACCATCACTCACCCTAACGATCCGTGTGAGGTCGTTGAATTTCTTCCTGCACTGAACAGGGGTCCTGGTCGCCATGCTGCTGGAGTTGACCCTCACAGCAACCTCCCTCCAAGATCGTCGGTAAGCCTTCTGATTCGGCCTCTTGCCATTATCCGGATACAGGACCTCGCGACGGTGTTCAACTGCAGCCACCAAGTGATCCAGGGCCTCAGTGCTGAAGCGCTCTGCTCTCTGTCTAACCTTCTCCATGATGAACAAGTTTGTACCGCCAGACAAGGGTGAGCGCCGAATCGGAGGCCTACAGGGCGTTGGGTGTTGAAGCTCAGACTGACTGACCCACCCCTTTAAGAGCCGGCCGGCGCCTGGAGGTCTCGTGCTTTCCCGTAATTGGGTTCACCTGCGCTGCGCCCGTCCGCATCGATATTGAGTAGCGCCTGACCTTTTACGCCTTAAGAGCACCGTGCAACGGCTGATTTAGCACCTCAATCCCCTTTGGGGGCGATGCAACCCAGTATCATGCCAGGCGGCGATAAGTTTCGTCTGGCTATATACTTTGCACATCACCAGTTCTAACGCCTCAAGCGGGGCTATAACCAATTTCTAGGCCTATATGTTCACTTTAGCTTAATTTTTGCAGCAACTAAATGTTTCAAGTACCTTTTAAAGGTAACTGCAATGCTCCATTTTCAGCTTAAGCTTGGTGTGCAACAATCCAGGGTTACATTTTGCCACTCTGTCTCAACCCTATGTGTTGTGTATGTAACCTGTTCCACCTTAAGAGATGTACTACTTTCTCAGGCTGCTGTAGACGTAATACCGGGGGTGAACACACCGGTATATAAGCACTGTGCAGTAATCTTGTATTCAGAATAGTCCCTACCTCCAACCAGTAAAGACCTGTTTTATTGTTACTGATTAAGTCTGAGTATTAATTACTTGAACAACTCACAGACTTAACACTGGCGACGAGTCTGATTCGGACCCTGCGGCAGTCACTCCATGGCAGTTTCGTCCACAGCCAGGACGTTACAGAGAGGTTTCCACCCTCTCCACCCCACTGGAAGACATCCTGACCTCGGAGCCTCCATCGGCGACCGTCAGCTTCTTCTCCAGCTTGGTGGTGGGTAAGCCGTTGTCTGAGCCGGGCAGCGACGCGACAGGCAGTCGACCGCGTTAGCCGCACGAACGGGGCTGGGGGAGCAGGAGGAATAGGGCACGAGAGCCGCTTCGAGCGGGAGGCGTTTCAACAGAGCGATCGCATCTCCTGATAAGGGCCGAGAGCCGCTTCGAGCGGGAGGCGTTTCAACAGAGCGATCGCATCTCCTGATAAGGGCCGAGAGCTGCTTCGAGCGGGAGGCGTTTCAACAGAGCGATCGCATCTCCTGATAAGGGCCGAGAGCCGCGAGAGCGATCGCATCCGCTGATAAGGGCCGCACTCGGGCGATCGCGGCGAAGATAAGGGCCGCACTCGGGGGCTGAAGGGAGACGGCGTCGGGGGGGACGGGTGAAGACTGCCAAGCGCGGGAAAACCGCCATTTTGTGGGCGGAGGACGACGACGGCAAGAGCGGGAAGCCGCCATCTTGGATAGCAGTAAAAAATTAAAAAAAATCTGAGAAATTGCAAATCTGATAAAGTACTACAATGCCTAAACACGGGAATATTAGCAACTTTGATAGTGACATCGAAGATTGGGCCATATATGTTGAACGAGTTAAAAATTATTGTAAGGCAAATAAAATTCGTGAGGCTGATAAAGCACTAACATTATTAAGTTTAATGGGTGCGAAGACATACGGGCAATTGAAACACCTGTTATCACCAGATGAACCGGCGGATAAGACGTTCGATGAGATTGTTACTGTCCTGAAAGATCATCTAAACCCCACGCCGCTGATGCTAGCGGAACGATTTAAATTTTACGACAGAAGGCAGCTACAGCATGAAAGCAATGCTGAATATTTGCTGGAATTGCGTAAATTAGCGAAATATTGCCAGTTTGGAACGGGACTGACAGATGCACTACGAGACAAATTTGTGTGTGGTTTATTTAAACAGGATACACAAAAGCGACTGCTCGAGGAGAATGAGCTGACGCTTGAGAAGGCGGTCACTATGGCAGCAGCACACGAAGCCGCAGCGAGAGGCACGGCAGTAATGCAGCTACGGTCACCGGAGCTCAGTGCACACAAATTGGGTGTGAGTTCTGGCAAATGTTATCGTTGTGGAAAGACAACGCATGATCAGAACCAGTGTTGGTTTAAAAACCAAGAATGTAGAACTTGTGGTAGGCTTGGACATATAGCTAGAGTATGCAGGTCAGGGAAGAAGACCAGCAACAAGAAGTCACCGCAAGGAAAATACGCAAAAGTACACAAGGTGGCCGAACAGGAGTCCGATTCAGACGCTAGCAGTAATGAACTGGCTGGCTTAAGCAGTATTGAACTGGCTAGCTTAAGGGTACTCAACGATGGTAAGGGTGCAGACCTCCAGACAATTTGGGTTACTCTTCAGATAGAAGGAGTCCAAGTAAAAATGGAATTGGACACTGGATCGGCATTGTCGGTCATGAATAAGAAAGATTACAGAAGGTTATTCCAACATATTCCCCTACAGGATACGGAGATTATATTGACAACCTACACGGGGCAGAGAGTGTACCCCATCGGGACAATAAAGGTTGCAGTGGCCAACAAGGGCGAAGGAAGTCAAATAATGGACTTACATGTGCTACCGGAGGGAGGTCCACCACTACTAGGCCGGGAGTGGTTTAGAAACATAAATATGGACTGGCATTCGCTAAAAGCCATAAAGAGTGAGAACTCGGTGCAGATAATCAGCCCAGACTCTAGAACTGATGATGGTAAGACCAACCCATGTGCAAAAGACAAAGTTTCAGCACAGAATTCCACTGAGCAACAACAACATAGTTTAACAGAGAATTCTGAGTCTGTCAAGTCTACTGATATGCACATTTTTGAGGGACACTGGGCTCGAACTCAACTCCATTTCAAACTACAACAGCAATTAGAACAAATGATTCGCCGTTTTGAGCAAGAGATGAATGAAATAAAAAAGTTCTTTGTGACAGAGTGGGAGAATCTGGAAAGGCAACAGAAGCAACTGATGGAGAAAATGGAGCAGGAGCACACCAACCATCTGCGCGAGGAGGCCGAACGAATCAAAGCTGATTCAGGTTCTGAAGGTGCGTGCCATAACCTGGTGTCAGAAGAGTTAACGGTCAGCCAACTCCTTCATATGCTGAGGGACAAGACTCTGAAATGGGAAAAACTTGAACACGAGCTGCGATCTTCAAAGGAAAAGGGTTCGGAGCTCTCAAAAGTCATTGAGATGGCTGATGTGACGACACAGACTGAAACGACTGCAACAGAGCAGCCATTGGATGCCAAAAGTACGCTGACTCACGTCAATGTAGAACAACAGACCGCTGAAACAGCTGCTCCGGTAGAGGGATTGCATAGTCCGATCAATCAATCTCCAAAGGAAGTTGAAGTATTAAAATCACAAATGAGGTCACTAGTAAACGACTTGCTGAAAGCCCAGAAAAAGCTGGATGCAGAGGTACACATGAAGAAGTCTCTTCAGGAAAGATGTCTGGATTTGGAACAAGAGCTGGCTAACGTCCAGCTGGGTATGGAGGAAATAGACGACCCTCTCACTGGTCTAGCTCAGGACGACACCGAATATTACCATGACCTGGTGGACGACACCGAATATTACGATGTCCTGTCCTGCCCAGCTTGTAATTTCGACTCCCAAAGTGCAGAAATCATGGAGGAGCACCAAAAGTCTACGGAACATCGGGAGAAGCTGGCTCTACGACGGAAACAGGAGGAAGAGAAGGAGGAACTGCGCATGCAGCTGGCAGCTGTGGCAGCTGACAATGGAGCCCAGAGAGTCTCCAAGAAGCAGAAAAGGAAAAGTAAAAACAGAAGATGACCCATCTGAACCATTATCACCTCTACCAGATCACACACGTGGTCCCTCCGAACGGAGCCAAATCAGTTCGGAAGTTCAAGCTGTTAAATCCATGAAAGGACTATTGAATGAGTAACGTGAACCGACTACACCACAGAGATTGAATCTGTGAACTGTTTTCCGCAGAGACTGAATCTGTGATATGTTACGTTAAACATGAAGTTATATATGTATATATGTTATTACGTTATGTTAAATGGGGGGGATGACTATAAAGCTAAGAAGGGAGGAGTGTTGTGTATGTAACCTGTTCCACCTTAAGAGAGCTTAAGCCTGTTCCACCTTAAGAGATGTACTACTTTCTCAGGCTGCTGTAGACGTAATACCGGGGGTGAACACACCGGTATATAAGCACTGTGCAGTAATCTTGTATTCAGAATAGTCCCTACCTCCAACCAGTAAAGACCTGTTTTATTGTTACTGATTAAGTCTGAGTATTAATTACTTGAACAACTCACAGACTTAACACTATGCTGTAGCCAAAGAGTGTTGGTTGACATCTCTGCCCGTGGAGACCATGCTAGACACTGGAGGATATCGACTTCACCTCAAATTTTCAGTTTAGAGAGTTAAGATAAAAGATATGGTTGAAGCTGAAGTCTAGGTAAAAGAAATTTGTCCTCTGCCTTTCTCCCAGGAAACTGAAAACATTAACTTTTCAGATTCTGACTGTGCCAGACACTTAAATTTGAAGTTCGGAGTGCTTGTTGCATCTATCAGGGTTTCATTTTCTGAGAGAGATTCTTTTGTGCATTTCATTTCATGAAAGGACGATCAAATCTAACCCAAATTATTTTCTCTTCACTCCTTTTGGATCTGTATTTAGTTCTTTATAAGTTCATGTATTTTTGATCTTTATATATTCTGACATATTAAGGTTTCTTGTTTGGAAAACTGCACTAATAGCACTACTGTCAGTTGGGTGAGACCCTGGTAGATTACCAGCCACATTTAATAATCACAATGTCCAAACTTTTCCAAGGCGTCAACCTAAATTCCTTCAATTTCATTTACAAAAGGAAATTACCATTACCTTTGTCTTTTCATCTCGTCAGAATTGGCGCTTATTGGGTGAATGTCCAATGTGTTGCATTCTACAATGCAGAATCAAACTTTTGTAACATTGGATAATCCTTTGAGTTTTATGCATTTTTTTTTTTCTTTTGGATCACTATTTTCAAACCAGTTTAGCAAAATAACATGTTGAATCTCTTTTAGACTGCTGCTGCCTCATGGGTAGATAATCTGCAGGGACCGGGCATTCCACTAAATCTAGCTCACCCCTCCCCTTCTCCTAGGTTGTATTAAGTCAGACTATTACCATTTGTGGAGGATGTGAACAAAGATGTATTATAAGGCCTTTCTCATTCTTTGCATGAAGCATTCTCCGCATACCAAGAGACTCGCCAACTAATCTGTGTCCTCTCTTGGGGATAAAATTTGAATATAATTGTTGTATTCATATTAATCATGTTCTACCTCCTTGTTATTCAAAAACAGCTGTGTTGCAGCTGAGGAGAGGGAGGGTGCCTTTAGATGTTGCAGAAAGGAATACTCGCACAACTCCTACCTCACTGTCAAAAATGCTTTGAAGGAGCTATATCTGTCATTTTCTGGTTAGCAACCTGGCCGTACTCCTGCATTATGTAAAGAATGCTTCATTGAAAGAATAAGGAAGATCATACAAGGTAAGTAAAGTTTTCTTTTCATTGATGAATAGAACCATAGAAATTCCATTCAACCCATCAAATTTATATCTAGCCTTTCTGCTGAAGCTCTCTACTGCCATTTCCCATCCCTTTCTTCATATCCTTTTATATTCTTCCTTATCAAATAAATATCTACTTCCAGTTTAAATGATATAGTTTATGACTCACTAGCCATCTGTGATATAGTTGTTGTATGTAACCCTCCATTGTGGGGAAAGAAATATTTGAACCCCACTCTTGATTCTTTGAGTGATAGTTAGAAGTCTACTCCCCATTGGTACTAATTGACTAACTGGTGCAAACAATATTTTACTTTCTCAAAACTTTCATAATTTTGAAACCCTCTGTTAGATTCTCCTCTTAACCATCTCTGTTTGAGTGAGAAACCCCATTTTTTTAGCCTTTCTTCAAAACTATAACCTTTCCTTCCTGGTACAATTCTAGTGAATCTTCATTGTACTCTTTCCACAGCTTTAATACCCTTTCTATAATGGGATCCCAGAACTCCATGTAATACTCCAGATATAGCCTAACCAACATCTTGTACAAATTCAACATGACATCATTGCTTTTATTTTCAATGCCCTGATGCATAAAATTGAGAATCCTATTTGCCTATTTTTATGGCCTTTTCCAACTGCACTCTCACCTTTGAAGATCATAGAATCATACAGCACTGAAGGAGACCATTCGGCCCATCGTGCTTATACCAGCTCTTTGAAAGAGCTATTCAATTAGTCCTTCTCCCACTTTTACCTTTAGCCCAGCAAATTTTTCCCCTTCAAGTATTTATCTAATTCCATTTTGAAAGTTATTATTGAATCTGCTTCCACCACCCTTTCAGGTAGTGCATTCCAGATCATCATAACACACTGCGTAAAAAATGCCTCCTCATCTCTAGTTCTTTTGCTAATTACCTTAAATCTCTGTCCTCTGGTTACCAACCCTTCTGCCACTGGAAACCGTTTCTCCTTATTTACTCTATCAAAATCCTTCATGATTTTGAACACCTCTATTAAATCTCCCCTTAACCTTCTCTGCTCTAAGGAGAACAACCCCAGCTTCTCTAGTCTCTCCACGTAACACAGGTCCTGCATCCCTGGTACCATTCTAATAAACCTCCACTGCACCCTTTCTAAGGCCTTGACATCCTTCCTAAAGTGGACCCCCTTTAAAGTTGTACCATTTAGTTTATATTGCCTTTCTATCCTCCTCATCATTATTTACTAAATTTCTGAGTTTTGTGTCATCCGCAAACTTTGCAATCATGCCCTGCATACCTAAGTCCAGGTCGTTAATATAGATCAAAAAGAGAAGTAGTCCTAATACCAACCCCTGGGCAACACCACTTTATACTTCCCTTCAGTCTGAAAAATAACTCTTCACCACTACTCTCTGCTTTCTGTCCCTTAGCCAATTTTGTATCCATGCTGCCACTGCCCCTTTAATCCCACGCATTTCAATTTTGCTAACCAGTCTATTATGTGGTGCTTTATCAACGCCTTTGAAAGTCCATATACACAATGTCAACCGCACTACCCGCATCAACCCTTTCCGTTACTTCATCAAAGAACTTAATCAAGTTCGTCAAACACGATTTGCCTTTTAACAAATCCATCCTGGCATCATTTATTAACCCATATTTTTCCAAGTGACAATTAATTTTGTCTCAAAGTTTCCCCACCACCGACGTTAGGCTCACTGACCTGTAGCTGCCGGGTTTATACCTCGCCCCATTTTTGAACAGGGGTGTAACATTTGGAATCCTCTAGTCCTTTGACACCACTCCCATATCTAAGGAGGATTGGAAGATTGTGGCCAGAGCCTCCGCTATCTCCACCCTTACTTTCCTCCGCAACCTAGGTTGCATCCCATCCGGACCAGGTGACTTTTCTACTTTGAGGATTGCCAACCTTTTAAGTACATCCTCTTTATCTATTTTTATCCTATCCAATTTTCTACTACCTCCTCCTTTACTGTGACATTGGCAGCATCCTCTTTAGTGAATACAGATGCAAAGTACTTATTTAATACCTCAGCCATGCACTCTGCCTCCACAAGATCTCTTTTTCGTCCCTAATCGGCCCAACCCTTTTTACTACCTTTCACTTTTATATGTTTAGAAATGACTTTGGATTTCCCTTTTATGTTACCCGGTAATCTATTCTCATACTCTCTTTAGAAACATAGAAAAATAGGAGCAGGAGTAGGCCATTCGGCCCTTCGAGCCTGCTCCACCATTCAATATGATCATGGCTGATCCTCTATCTCAATACCATATTCCCGCTCTCTCCCCATACCTCTTGATGCCTTTTGTGTCTAGAAATCTATCTCCTCAAATATATTCAGTGACTTGGCCTCCACAGCCTTCTGTGCTAGAGGATTCCACAGGTTCACCACCCTCCTGAGTGAAGAAATTTCTCCTCATCTCGGTCCTAAATGTCCTACCCCGTATCCTGAGACTGTGACCCCTTGTTCTAGACCTCCCAGCCAGGGGAAACATCCTCCTTGCATCCAGTCTGTCTAGCCCTGTCAGAATTTTATACGTTTCAATGACATCACCTCTCATTCTTCTAAACTCTAGTTGACCCAATCTCTCCTCATACGACAGTCCTGCCATCCCAGGAATCAGTCTGGTGAACCTTCACTGCACTCCCTCTATGGGAAGTATATCCTTTCTTAGGTAAGGAGACCAAAACTGCACACAGTACTCCAGGTGTGGTCTCACCAAGGCCCTGTATAACTATAGTAACATAGAAGATAGGAGCAGGAGTAGGCCATTCGGCCCCTTGAGTCTGCTCCGCCATTCAATGAGATCATGGCTGATCATCCAAATTCAGTACCCTGTTCCTGCCTTCTCTCCATATCCCTTGATCCCTTTAGCCTTAAGAAATATATCCAACTCCTTCTTGAATATATTTAATGAATTGGCCTCTACTGCCTTCTTTGGCAGAGAATTCCACAGGTTCACCACTCTCTGGGTGAAGAAATTCCTCCTCATCTCTGTCCTAAATGGCTTACCCCTTATCCTTAGACTGTGACCCCTGGTTCTGGACTCCCTGACCATCGGGAACATCCTTCCAGCATCTAGTCTGTCTAGTCCTGTCAGAATTTTATAAGTTTCAATGAGATCCCCTCATTCTTCTAAACTCCAGCGAGTACAAGCCCAATCGACCCAATCTCTCCTCATACGTCATTCCTGTCATCCCAGGTATCAGCCTGGTGAATCTTCGCTGAACTCCTTCCATGGCAAGAACATCCTTCCTCAGATAAGGCGACCAAAACTGCACACCATACTGAAGATGTGGCCTCACCAAGGCCCTGTACAACTGTAGCAAGACATCCTTGTTCCTGTACTCAAACCCTCTCGCTACGAAGGCCAACATACCATTTGCCTTCTTAACCACCTGCTGCACCTGCATACTTACTTTCAGCGACTGGTGCACAAGGACGCCCAGGTCTCGTTGCACTTCCCCTTCTCCCAATCTATTGCCGTTTAGATAATCTGCCTTCCTGTTTTTGACACCAAAGTGGATAACCTCACATTTATCTACGTTATATTGCATCTGCCATGCTTCTGCCCAATCACCCAACCTGTCCAAATCATACTGGAGTTTCTCGGCATCCTCCTCACAGCACACATGCCCACCCAGCTTTGTGTCATCTGCAAACTTGGGGATATTACATCTAGTTCCCTCGTCCAGATCATTAATATATATTGTGAATAGCTGGGATCCAAGGACCGATCCCTGCGGTACCCCACTAGTCACTGCCTGCCACTCGGAAAAAGAGCCGTTTATTCCAACTCTTTCCTTTCTGTCTGCCAACCAGTTCTCTATCCAAGTCAATACCTTGCCCCCAATCCCATGTGCCTTAATTTTACACGCTAATCTCTTATGTGGGACCTTATCGAAAGCCATTTGAAAATCCAAATACACCTCATCCACTGGTTCTCCCTTATCTATTTTACCAGTTACATCCTCAAAAAATTCCAGTAGATTAGTCAAGCACGATTTACCTTTTGTAAAGCCATGTTGACTTTGTCCGATCCGGTCACTTTTTTCCAAGTGCTCTGCTATTACATCCTTTATAATGGACTCTAGCATTTTCCCACTAGCAATGTCAGGCTTACCAGTCTGTAATTCCCCGTTTTCTCTCTACCACCCTTTTTGAACAGTGAGGTAACATTAGCTACCCGCCAATCCATGGGTACTGTTCCAGAGTCTATTGAATTTTGGAAGATGACCAGCAATGCATCTACTATTTCTAGGGCCACTTCCTTAATTACCCTAGGATGTAGATTATCAGGCCCTGGGGATTTATCGGCCCTCAATCCCATCAATTTCCCTAACACCATTTCCCTACAAATACTGATTTCTATCAGTTCCTCCCTGTCATTAGACCCTATGTTCCCCGACATCTTTGGGAGGTTATTTGTGTCCTCCTTTGTGAAGACAGAACCAAAGTATGTATTTAATTCGTCTGCCATTTCTTTGTTCCCCATTATAAATTCCCCTGATTCTGACTGCAAGGGACCTACGCTTGACTTCACCAATCTTTTTCTCTTCGCATATCTATAAAAGCTTTTACAGTCAGTTTTTATGTTCCCTGAAAGCTTACTCTCATACTCTATTTTCCCCCTCTTAATTAATCCCTTTGTCCTCCTTTGTTGGATCCTAAACTGCTCCCAATCCTCAGGTTTACTGCTTTTTCTGGCCAATTTATATGTCCTCTCCTTGGATCTTATGCTATCCCTAATTTCTCTTGTTAGCCACGGTTGAGTCACCTTTTTTGTTTTATTTTTATGCCAAACTGGGATGTAGTTCATCCATGCGATCTTTGAATGTTTGCCATTGCCCATCCACCGTCAACCCTTTGAGTGACATTCCCCAATCAATCCCTCCCAACTCGCACCTCATACCATCGTAGTCTCCTTTATTTAAATTCAGGACCCTAGTCTCTGAGTCAACTATTTCACTCTCCATCTTAATGAAGAATTCTATCATCATATGATCGCTCCAACCCAAGGGGCCTCGCAGAACAAGATTGCTAATTAATCCTTTTTCCTTACATAATACCCAGTCTAAGATGGCCTGATCTCTAGTTGGTTCCTCGACATATTGGTCCAGGTAACCACCCTGTATACACTCCAGGAATTCCTCCTCCACAGTATTGTTACTAATTTGGTTAGCCCAATCTGTATGTAGATTAAAGTCACCCATGATAACTGCTGTGCCCTTATTGCACGCTGCTCTAATTTCCCGTTTAATGCCATCCCCGATCTCCGCATTACTGTTTGGAGGTCTATATACCACTCCCACTAACGTTTTCTGCCCCTTGGCATTTCTCAGTTCTACCCATACAGATTCCACATCATCAGAGCTAATATCCTTCCTTTCAATTGTGTTAATGCCCTCTTTAACCAGCAATGATACCCCACCTCCTTTTCCTTTCTGCCTATCTTTCCTGAATATTGAATACCCCTGGATGTTGAGTTCCCAGCCTTGGCCACCCTGGAGCCATGTTTCCGTAATCCCAATCATCATATATTCGTTTACCTCTATTTGCGCAGCTAATTCATCCACCTTATTACGAATGCTCCTCGCATTAAGACACAAAGCTTTCAGGCTTGTTTTTTTAACGCTCTTAGATCTTTTAGAATTATTATTTACTGTGGCCTGGTTTGATTTAAACCCTTGATTTCTCTGCCTGTCACTTTTTGTTTTTCTCCTTCCTGTCTTTTGCTTTTATCCTTGTTTCCCTTTCCTCTGTTTCCCCGCTCAGGCTCCCAACCCCCTGCCATTTTAGTTTAAACCCTCCCCCAGAGCACTAGCAAACGCTCCCCCTAGGACATCGGTCCCGGCCCTGTCCAGGTGCAAACCGTTCGGTTTGAACTGGTCCCACCTCCCCCAGAACCGGTTCCAATGTCCCAAGAATTTGAATCCCTCCCCCTGGCACCATTCCTCTAGCCACGTATTCATCTGAAATATCCTTCTATTTCTACTCTGACTAGCATGTGGCACTGGTAGCAATCCTGAGATTACTACCTTTTGAGGTCCTGTTTTTTAATTTACCTCCTAACTCCCTATATTCAGCTTTTAGGACCTCATCCCATTTTTTACCTATATCGTTGGTACCTATATGCACCACAACAGCTGGCTGTTCACCCTCCCCCTCCAGAATGCCCTGCAGCCGCTCCGAGACATCCTTGCCCCTTGCACCAGGGAGGCAACACACCATCCTGGAGTCTCATTTGCGGCCGCAGAAACGCCTATCTATTCCCCTTACAATAGAATCCCCTATTACTATAGCTCGCCCCCTCTTTTTTTTCCTCCCGTCCTGTACAGCAGAGCCACCCCTGGTGCCAGGAAGTTGGCTGCTGCTGCCTTCCCCTAGTAAGCCATCCGCCCCCATCAGTATCCAAAGCGATATATCTGTTTGAGAGGGGGATGGCCACAGGGGACCCTGCACTACCTGCCTGTGCCTAGTACTCTGCCTGTGCCACCTTTATCTGCGGTGTGACCAACTGATTAAATGTGCTATTCACGACGTCCTCAGCATCGCGAATGGTCCAGTATGGATCCAATCGCTGCTCCAGCACCGCAATGCGGTCTGCCAGTAGCTGCAGCTGGACACACTTCCTGCACACGTAGTTGTCAGGGACACAGGAAGTGTCCCTGAGTTCCCACATAGTGCAGGAGGAGCATACCACGGCACCGGGCTTTCCTGCCATGACTTACCCTTTAATTAATTGCAATTAAATTAAATCAAATCAATCCCACCAATTACACTACAGATAAATGATATATTTTAGGGCCCTGGTTTACCAACAGTCCCCACTACACCACAGAGACCCTAGAAACTATAAACCACAGAGTTAGAGTTTAAAAAAGAAAGAAATACTCACCAACCAATCACTTACCTGCCTACCTGGTCTCTGGGGGCCTTTTAAAGCCTCGCCGCTCGCATTTCCCGCTGCTGCCGCTGTGAGGCCTACCTGGTCTCTGGGGGCATTTTAAAGCCTTGCCACTCGCGTTTCCTGCCGCTGTGAGGCCTACCTGGTCTCTGGGGGGCCTTTTAAAGCCTTGCCGCTCGCGTTTCCTGCCACTGATGCTGTGAGGCCTACCTGGTCTCTGGGGGTCTTTTAAAGCCTCGCCACTCGCGTTTCCCGCCGCTGCCGCTTGTTAAGTCTGTGTGTTCTAGTTATTGTTAATAAGAATCACTGCACACAGACCACGAGTAAATTCAACAGGTCTTTACCAGTCGGAGGTCAGGCTGAACTGCCCAATAAATCATTACACAGCACTTATATACCGGTGTGGTCACCACCGGTATTACAGTATACAGCAGCCAAGATAAAGTAGTGCATCTCTTAAAATAGTTCTCTTAAAGGTGGAACGGTTACATACACCACAATCCTCCCTTTTTAGCTTAACAGTATATATTCCCCATTAAACATAACATAATAACATATATACACAACTTCATGTAAAAACAGTTCACAGATTCAGTCTCTGAGGAGGCCTACTGATCCGAGACGGATAACGCCTTTCAGGGGTCTCTGGTTCTCGTTGCTGGGGTGACTCATCTAGTTGATCCCCTATGGATAGGACATCATCATCAGGTATATTCACTTCTGAGGTAGATGCTTCAGGTTCACTAACTTCCTCCACGGTTGTCTCTGTCGTAACCATGGGCTCGACCCTTGTTCTCGATCCCACCAGTTGGTCAGCATGACGTCGCATTACATTTTCACCAACATCTACCGTGTACATCAGGGGTCCTTGTCTGGCCCGAATTGTTCCAGATTGCCATTTCTCGTTTTTATAGTCCCTGGCTAACACCGGTTGTCCTATTTCAAAACTCCGAGTGGGCTTGTTATTGATATGCTGGAACTGTTTGTTTTCGACTTCCCTCCGCACATTTGGTTTTAACAAGTCCAACCTGGACCGCAACCTCCTGTTATAGAACATCATGGCAGGACTTTGGTTTGTTGTTGCATGGGTGGCGTTTCGATATGCCAGTAGGAAATTGTCCACCTTGTGTTGCAGTGGAATCTGATCTTCGCTCATGGCCTTTATTGCCTTTTTGAACGTCTGTACAAACCTCTCGGCCAGCCCATTTGTAGCTGGATGATATGGGGCAGAGGTATAATGTTTCACCCCATTCTTCTTCAGGAATTTCTGGAATTCCTCTGACACGAACTGTGGTCCGTTGTCTGAACATATTTGCTCTGGCAATCCATTTCTTGCAAATATCGTTCTTAGCACCGCGATCGTCTTCTCCGAGGTAGTGGTAGTCATTTGAATCACTTCTGGCCATTTAGAATGTGCGTCCACCGCAATTAAAAACATGGAATCCATGAATGGACCAGCAAAGTCAATATGTACACGTTGCCATGGGGTTGAAGGCCATTCCCATGGGTGCAGCGGTGCAATTGGAGGTGCATTTTGGACTTTTTGGCAGCTTTTCGTCAGATCCTCTATCTGTTGGTCGATACCCGGCCACCACACATAAGCCCTAGCGAGGCTTTTCATCTTGACTCCCCCCAGATGACCTTCATGTAGTTCTTTTAGAACTCTCTCTCTTAACTTAGGAGGGATAATCACCCTTGTTCCATACATCAATGTTCCCTGACAGATGGACAGCTGTTCTCGTCTTGCTGAGAATGCCGGTAACAGTGGATCACCATGGGCTGGCCATCCCTTTACTGTCAATTCGTAGACCCGGGACAGTGTCGGGTCATTCCTAGTTTCCCTTTCAATATTTGCATTGGTGACAGGTAAACATTCGATGATGGTCGAGTGAAATAACTCCACCGGGTCAACCGTCGGTGCCTCCTCCTCAGTAGGTAGTGGCAGGCGCGACAGCCCATCAGCATTACCATGCTGCTTTGTACCTTTGAATTCTATCTGATATTGATGTGCCCCTAGGAAAAGGGACCATCTCTGGAGCCTCTGTGCTGTCATCACCGAAACACCCTTCTTAGGGTTAAAAATGGATACCAACGGCTGGTGGTCTGTCAGCAGTGTAAACTTCTGGCCCTGCAGGTAATGATTAAACTTCTTTACTCCCCACACAAGGCTGAGAGCCTCCCTATCTATCTGAGCATAGTTGCGCTCAGCGGAGGTCAATGATCTGGATGCAAATGCGACTGGCCTTTCCAAGCCATTTGGCAACTTGTGTGAGAGTACTGCTCCAACACCATAAGGAGAAGCATCACAAGCTAAACGAATAGGTAGCGTTGGGTTGAAGTGAGCCAACACTTCCTCTGAGGTGATCAATGCCTTGCTTTTGCAAAAGGCCTTCTTACAGTCCTCGCTCCACTTCCATGGTACTTCTTTCTGCAAAAGAGCGTTCAGCGGGTGCAGCACCGTGGATAGATTTGGCAGAAACTTATGGTAATAGTTAATCAACCCTAGGAACGACCTCAACTGGGATACATTTTCCGGAGCGGGAGCCTTCACAACAGCTTCGATCTTGTCAGGTGACTTGTGCAGCCCCTCCTGGTCAATGACATGACCACAGTACGAGATCCGTTTCTGAAAGAACTCCCATTTCTGGCGATTAACTCGAAGTCCATATTCCTTCAATCTGGTGAGCACCAGTTTCAAATTTGCAAGTTGTTCCTCATCGTCATCTCCTGTAATCAGGATATCGTCCAAGTAACATTGAGTGCTTGGAATTCCCTGTAATACCTGCTCCATGGCCCTCTGCCAAATTGCTGGAGCCGAAGCCACTCCAAAAACCAGTCTATTATATCGATACAAGCCTCTGTGCGTGTTGATTGTGAAATACTGGCGCGACTCTTCCTCAACTTCCATCTGTAAGTACGCTTGCGCCAGGTCTATCTTGGTGAAGTGTTTCCCGCCAGACAATGAAGCAAAGATATCCTCAATCCGCGGAAGCGGATATTGCACCGTGTGAAGCACCGGATTAACCGTGATCTTGAAGTCTCCACAGATGCGGACCTTCCCCGGTTCCCCTGGCTTGTTACTCGATGAACGCTTCATGACGGGAACAATGGGCGTGGCCCACTCACTCCAGTCCACCTTAGACAGTACTCCTGAACGTTCTAGCCCTTCCAGCTCAGCTTCCACAGCAGGTCGTATCGCATAAGGTACCGGTCTGGCTTTGAAAAATTTTGGGTTTGCATGTTCTGCAATCTTGATTTTTACTGTAATTCCTCTCAGTGTTCCCAGTCCCTGTTGGAACACCTCTTTAACCTCATCCAATATTCTGGACAATCGTTCAGGTTTGACATCTTTTTTTCTGGAATCTACCGTTATTGCTTTTAGGGAGTGCCAGTCCATATTTATTTTCCTGATCCACTCCCGTCCCAGAAGTGGTGGACCTCCCTCAGGTAGTACATATAAGTCCATTCCTTGGTGTTCTTTGCCTTTGTGTACCACCTTGACTTTTATCTTTCCGATGGGGTATACTCTTTGCCCCGTGTATGTCTGCAATACTATCTCCGTATCCCGTAGGGGAATATGTGTGAATAACCTTTTGTAATCTTGCTTATTCATGACCGTCAACGCCGATCCGGTGTCCAATTCCATCTTCACTTGGACTCCTGCTATCTGAAGTGTGACCCAGATAGTTTGTAGGTCAGCTTCCTTACTCACATTGTGAATTCTCAGACTACCCAGTTCCTTGCTGTTGGAGTCTGAATCCGAATTCTGTTCATCCGAACTCTTCTCAGCCACCTTATGTACCTTTCTGCACTTTTCCTGCAGTGACTTTTTGTTGCTGGTCTTCTTTCCTGACCGGCATACTTTAGCTATGTGACCAAGCTTGCCACATTTTCTACATTCCTGATTTTTAAACCAGCATTGGTTCTGATCGTGTGTTGTCTTTCCACAACGATAACATTTCGCTGTACCCAAAGCCATTTGATCTACGCTGAGTACCGCTGCCTTCAGCTGCATTTCCACAGTGCCTCTCGCTGCGGCTTCGTGCGATGCTGCAATAGTGACAGCCTTATCAAGTGTAAGATCATTCTCTTCAAGCAGCTGCTTTTGTGTTCCTTCTTTCGACAATCCACACACGAATTTGTCTCTCAGTGCCTCTGTCAGTCTTTCCCCAAACTGACAGTATTTCGCTAGCTTACACAGTTCAATTAAATACTCCGCGTTGCTTTCCTCTTTCAGTTGCGTTCTCACATAAAATTTAAATCGTTCCGCTAACATCAGCGGTGTGGGGTTCAAATGATTTCTCAGGACAGCAACAATATTAGCGAAAGCCTGATCCGCCGGTTTAGCTGGTGATAGAAGATGCTTCAATAGCCCGTATGTCTTCGCACCCATTGAGTTTAGTAAGGTTAGTGCTTTATCTTCATCTGATATTTTATTTGCCTTACAATAAATCTCTATGCGCTCTACATACGTGGCCCAATCTTCAACATCGGGATCGAAATCATTGATGTTACCACGCTTAGGCATCCTCGCAATCTTTTTGAGAAACAAAAAGAATTTTTTTTTCTTTTTTTTTTCAAAATGGCGGTTTCCCGCGCTTGTCTTCTTCCCCCGCCTACGAAAATGGCGGCTTCCCGCGTTTGCCTTTCTCCCCCGCTGGCTGTAATGGTGATTGCCATATTGCTGCATTCGCCCTCCCCAGCGGTTCTCAAATCGTGCCTCCCAGCCCCTCTTGCAGTCCGGTCCTTTCCCCCGGCTGCGGCTGAGTTCTCCGCGTTTTTTTAAAAAAATTTATCCCGCGCCTCGTGGCCTCAGCAGCTGCCCGGCCTTTTTCCCCAGTCGCAGTCGAGCTCTCTCTCGACGCTGTTGCGTCTCCCAGCCCGCTTGCAGCCCGGTCTTTTACACCGGCTGCGTTTGCATTCACCGCGGCTCCCGTGCCTTACGCTGCCCCAGTCTCAGCGCCTCTGGCCCCGACTTCTGTCCGGCTCTTTTCCCCGGCCGTGGTCGAGTTCTCCGCCCTTATATCCTCCGTTTTTTCCCTCCCCTACTTCACAGCCAACGTGGCCGACTTGCTGCTCGTCGCTGATCGGCTTACCCACCACCGTGATAGAAGGGATGATCACTGCCTGTTGCTGATGGAAGGCTTCGTGTCAGGATTCTTCCTTGCTCTTCAGACCCGAGTCTTTTCTCAGCAGGATGATGAGGGCGGATGCCTCTTCTCGACGCCCGTTAAACTGCCTTGGATATATCTCTGCCGCAGGGTAAGATCGTCATCGTCGCCACTGTTAAGTCTGTGTGTTCTAGTTATTGTTAATAAGAATCACTGCACACAGACCACAAGAGTAAATTCAACAGGTCTTTACTAGTCGGAGGTCAGGCTGAACTGCCCAATAAATCATTACACAGCACTTATATACCGGTGTGGTCACCACCGGTATTACAGTATACAGCAGCCAAGATAAAGTAGTGCATCTCTTAAAATAGTTCTCTTAAAGGTGGAACGGTTACATACACCACACCGCTGACGCTGTGAGGCCTACCTGGTCTCTGGGGGCCTTTTAAAGCCTCGCCGCTCGCGTTTCCCGCTGACGCTGTGAGGCCTACCTGGTCTCTGGGGCCTTTTAAAGCCTCGCCGCTCGCGTTTCCCGCTGCCGCCGCTGACGCCCTTGCTCCTGTACTCAAATCCTCTTGCAATGAAGGCCAACATACCATTTGCCTTCCTAACTGCTTGCTACACCTGCATGTTTGCTTTCAGTGACTGGTGTACAAGGACACCCAGGTCCCTCTGTACATCAACATTTCCCAATCTATCACCATTTAAATAATACTCTGCCTTTCTGTTTTTCCTACCGAAGTGGATAACTTCACATTTATCCACGTTATACTGCATCTGTAATGTATTTGCCCACTCAACTTGTCTAAATCACCTTGAAGCCTCTTTGCATCCTCCTCACAACTCACAATCCCACCTAGTTTTGTGTCATCAGTAAACTTGGAAATAATACATTTGGTTCCCTCATCCAAATCATTGATATATATTGCCCCTCTTATTTCCTCTTTCAGTTCCTCTCTGTACTTTCTGTATTCAGCTCAGTTCTCTACTGTATTATGAACCTGACATTTATCATTTATCCTTTTTCTGTTTCATTTTAACCTCTATCTTTAGTCATCCAGGGAGCTCTAGCTGTGGATGCCCTTCGTGGGAATGTTTCTAGTCTGTATCCGAATTATCTCCTCAATGAAGGCCTCCCATTGCTCATTTACTGTTTTACCTGCCAATCTTTGATCCCAATCCACTTGGACCAGATCCCCTTTCAACTCACTGAAATTAGCCCTCCTCCAGTTGAGTATTTTCATGTTTGATTGCTCCTTGACCTTTTCCATAACTACTCTAAACCTGATGATATTGCGATCACTGTTCCCCAACTGCTCCCCCACTGAAACATGCTCCACTTGCCCCACATTATTTCCCAGAACCCATATCCAGCACTTGTTGAGCTAGAAACACACTGATCAAGAAAGTTCTCTTGTAGACATTTCAGAAATTACTCCGGCCTAGAAATTCAGTTGTTAGCGCCAGCCACTAGCACCGTAGGAGGAGGAGAAGTGGGGCGCTAAGCGGCTAGCGCCCGGGCGCGGTGCGATCTGCGCCTCTCGCGAACTTCAGTCAAGATTTAGCAGCGGCGCAAAACCGTAGCGCCCGCTCAGCTGCGCGCGCAGATCCTAACGTCATTTCATGGTGCAACGCCCTTGATGCGCCCCGAACCGGAACTTCAGTGGTGCCCCCCTTCTGTGCGCCTGGCGCCCCCCAGCGACTGGTTGAGTGGAATGGTTCCCAGTCGCTGCGGGGCGCGGGGGGCGCTATTTAAAGGGGACTCTTCCTCCATTCTTTGTGGCAGCCATTTTGTTCCACTCCTTCTGTGTGAGAGAGAGAGATATTTGGAGAGAGACAAAGGGAGAGAGCTTTTTGCTTTGACTCAGTGCTTGCACAGGCACTTCTGGCTTCAGGCCAGAGCTTTGCAGTTAGATTTAACATTCAGTGCCATAGCCTTGAGTCGCCACATATAATGGGGGTTGCAATGGGTGGAAGCGTTGGCTTTCTGCATTGCATTCAAAGGGCTCAGACGCCGAGAGAGAGTGCCAGTCATGGCCAGATGGAGAAGGGCCAACAGGCGTCAGCACAGGAGGCCTTACCCACCCAGAGTATACCGCCAGCAGTTCTCATATCTGAACATGTCTGAGGAGCAGTGTGTTCGGAGGCTGCGATTCAGAAGGGAGGTGGTCACAGAGATCTGCCACCTGCTTCAGAGAGATCTGCAGCCACAGCTGAGGAGCAGGATGTCTCTGTCGGTGGCAGTGAAGGTGACGGTGGCTCTCAACTTCTATGCCACCGCTCCTTCCAATCCGCTACTGAGGACATTGCCAATATCTCCCAGTTCCCGGTACATTGCTGCATCTGCCAGGTGACGAATGCCCTCTTCAGAAGGAGACGTCAGTACATCTCCTACCCCATGACCCTGGACAAGCAGCAAGAGCGTGCAATGGGATTTGCAAGAATAGCTGGCTTCCCCATGGTCCAGGGCGCCATTGACTGCACGCATGTGGCTTTGCGGGCACCTCGACAGAAGGCCGAGAATTACCGCAACCGGAAGGGCTACCATTCGCTCAACGTCCAGTTGGTGTGTGACCACAGGCAGCTCATACTAGCTGTCAGTGCCCGCTTTCCAGGCAGCAGTGACGATGCCTACATCCTGCGCCAGACTTCTGTGGCAGACCTTTTCGAAGCCCTGGCTCACCCAGGAGGCTGGCTTCTCGGGGACAAGGGCTATCCTTTGTGCACCTGGCTGATGACCCCGCTCCGTGCGCCCAGCACCCCTGCTGCAGAACGATACAATGACAGCCATCAAGCTACCAGGAACATCATTGAGCACACAATCGGCATGCTCAAGCAACGGTTCCACTGTCTCGACCGTTCCAGAGGAGCCCTACAGTACTCGCCTGAGCGAGTCTCCCATTTTGTTGTAGTGTGCTGCATGCTGCACAACCTGGCTATCCTCAGGACTCGGCCACTGCCAGCAGACATTGGAGGACCACCAGAGGAGGAGGAGGAGGAGCACCAAGACGGGAGGGAGGCACAAAGTGCAAGGGCCGTCCGTCAGCAGCTTATTGCAACTCGGTTCTTGGCCCCTTCTCAGGGAATGGCTTGTGCCAATGAAAGAACATGAATGGAGCCGCTCTGCAAACCCTCAGCCGGTCAAGGCAACAAATAGTTCAAAGTGAAAACGATATAGGTAAAAGTGTCCCGCATGACAAGCAAATTCAGAGAAACCCCCCAAAAAACAGTCAGACACATAACTGGCTCTCACAACCTTGAGAAAATGAAAAAAACAGTTGAACAAAAATGACCATGATTCTCAGCCTTCATATAAAAAACAAACACAACATTCTTGGCCTTCATATAAAAAAAAACCATTTTGCCACACCACCTACTTTTTCGCCTGCGAGGGTGATCCGCCTCGCTTCCACGATTGGCCCCTTCCCGCCCTGCAGCTCCTCCTCAATGGGACCCCAGTGGCTGCAGCAAGGCTGGGGGAAGGCTACTGAGGGTCAGATGGTGAGACGGCAGATGCCCTTGGGGGACGGCCTGGACCAGCTCTGGGCCTGGAGGGCCCGGCTTCTGACTGCTCCAACTTTGCTTGGGCGGCAGCAGTCTGTCCAACGGGTGGTGGCAGCTGCAGTGGAGGAGTGACAGTGTTGGCTGCAGGAATGCTGCCAACCTGACAGAGCACAGGCACTCCCTGGTCAGCCGAGACACGCACTCACACGGGCCAGCACTGAAGCATGCGCAGCATTCTGCTGAAGCACAGACGGCGAGGGCCCCGTCGATGCCTGGCCGATCCAGCGAGGGTGGCAGCAGTTAGTGCCCGTGTGGCCCTGGTCTGTGTCTGCATCACACCAGCCAGTGAATGCACGGCATAACTGAGCACTTGGCTGGAAGCCGCCTGTGATGCCGCAAAGTCCTGCAGACTCCTGGCCTGTGCTGCCCCGAATTCCTGAACACTCCTTGCCAGTGACTCTATGGAGTCAGGCATCCTTGCCACTGCAGCCATGAGCTCAGTGTGCCTGCGCTCAGCCTGGGCGCCCATTTCACCAAGGAGCCGCACCTCCTCTGTGCTCACCGTAGCAGGACTGGAGGCCGCACTCACCCTCCGGGGAGAAGGCCGCCGAGCTTCCCCACCCCTCCCGCGTTGCTGCAGCCCGCTGAGCCCCGGAGCTTCACCCTCATCAGACCCTTCCCCCCCTGCTCCCCTCCAGGGAAGATGTGTCCCCATCATGGCCATGGGCTGCGTCGGCTGAGGGTGGCACTGATGGGCCGGCTTCCTCTTCCTCCTCCTCGAATTCTGAATCAGACACAGTGCCAGCTTGAGGGCCCGCCTCCTCACCTGGCGAATCAGCATCTGAAAGCAGGGAGGCACAAGAATTGCTTTCGAGTGAGGACAGGGCGGCAGCGAGGGAGGCAAGAGAGCTGCTACGCACTGCATTGGTTCAAGAGTGGCAAAAGATGCTGGTGTGAGGCACAAGTGGAAAGAGGTAGGTCAAGAAGGTGATGACCTTACCATTGCTGTCCAGAACGGGGTCGACATCTCCAGTGGCGACGAGGCCAATCAGCCAGCCTCCATAATCTGCTCCACTCGCTGCTCCAGGTCGCTGAGCTCTTTAAGGTCAGGACGGCCTCCCCCAGTCCGTCGCTGCTGCCTGCGATTGTGGGCCAGCTTGCCCTGCAAGAGAAAGGACGGACTCTAAGTACAGTGTCGAGCCCTGATCTTGCCTGCACTGCCTCCCATGGTGGAATAGCCCTGACCGTGTCAAGCCCTCATCTTGCCTGCACTGCCTCCCATGGTGGAATAGCCCTGACAGTGTCAAGCCCTCATCTTGCCTGCACTGCCTCCCATGGTGGAATAGCCCTGACAGTGTGTAAAGTGCTGAATGTGCAAGTGATTTTCTTGAGAGTCCCATAGCTGTTGGATGAGGGCTGGGCATTGGGGCTTTCAGGTCCCTTTGGCCATAAAGTGAGGTGCACATGCAGGGATGAAGAGGATACTGGAAAGGGTACTCACCCTGACAACTCGAGTGAGGTCGTTGAACTTTTTTCTGCATTGCACAGGAGTCCTGGCAACCATGCTGTTGGAGGTCACCCTGTTTGCCACCTCCCTCCAGGCTTTTCTATACTCGCTGGGCAGCGGCCTCCTGCCACTATCAGGGAAGAGGACAGGTCGCCTGCGCTCCACTGCGCCAACCAGTAGCTTCAGGGTACCCTCGCTGAAGCACTGCGCTCACTCCCTAGCCTTCTCCATAGTCCTGGGCGTTGAACTGGTGAAGCAGCTATGTTCAGGCCTTGATTCAGGGCTGCAGTGTGCAGGGCATCGCAGCAAAACAAATCGACCCTCCCCCTTTAAGAGCTGACTGGCGCCAGCGTGTCTGCCTTCAATCAGCAACTCGCCGCACCTGTGCTGCGCCCGCCCTTGGTGGTAACGCCCCGGCTCGCCGGCTTAGCGCCTTATGATAGTTGTGCACCGCCTGCTTTAGCGCAGCAGCAACCTCTTGGGGCGATGCAACTCAATTTCGGCGAAGGTGGCGCTAGGTTGCGCCAGTCGCTAAATTTAGCGATCGCCCGGCTGCAGCGCCCCAAACGTGCCGATACTGAATTTCTAGGCCTCCGTCTTTTCCCTTAACACGGTTATTTGCCCAGTCTATATTAAGATAATTGAAATCCGCCATTATAACTACTCTATAGTTCTTGCAACTTTCTGAAATTTCCCTACAAATTTTCTCCCCTATCTCCTTACCACTATTTGGTGGCCTATTGTATACACCCAGCAGTGTAACAGCTCCTATTATTCCTTAATTCTAACTAAATAGTTTTTGTCTTTGAAACCTCAAGTACATCATCTCTTTCCAGTGCTGTAACAGAATCCTTGATCAATATGGCCACCCCCCTCCTTTTTTCCTTCCCCATCTTACCTGAATACATTGTAGCCAGGAATATTAAGTTCCCAGTCCTGCCCTTGTTTGAGCCTGGTCTCTGTTATTGCCACTATATCATAGTCACATGTGACAAATTTGTGCCTGCAGCTCACCCACCCTTATTTACCACGCTCCATGCCTTTATGCACATGCACTCCAAACCCAGCCTAGACTGGCCCCCTATCTGATCCTTCCTATTTCTGAACTACTCTTTGTTCTAATGTTGTTTGTCTCTCCCAGTCCTCTGTGCACCTTGTTTCTCCTCTCTAATCTTGATCCTGTTGCACCTCTCCCTGCCAAATTAGTTTAAACCCACCCTCACAGTACTATTTAACCTCCCCGCAAGGATGTTGGTTCCAGCTCTGTTGAAATGCAACCCGTCCACCTTGTACAGGTCCCTTCTGCCGCAGACCTGGTCCTAATGCCCATGAAATATGAAGCCCTCCCTCCTGCACCATTTCTCCAGCCACGCATTAACCTGCCTTATTTTACTGCTCCTATACTCACGAGCACATGACAGAGAGTAATTCAGAGATTACCGCCTTTTGGGGACCTGCTTTTTAACTTCCTCCCTGCTTCCTGAAGCTCTTACTGGATAATCTCAATTCTCTTCCTTCCTATGTCGTTGGTTCCAACATGGACCACAACGTCTGGCTGTTCCCCTCCCCCCACCCCTGCAGAATGTTCTGCACCCATTCCATTATATCCTTTACCCCGGCCCCAGGGAGGCAACACACCATGCGAGACTCATGTCAGCAGTTGCAGAAACGCCTGTCTATCCCCCTGCCTATTGAATCCCCTATGACCACTGCATTTCTACACTTTCCTGTGCCTCCCTGTGCAGTCCGTTGACCCATGGTGCCGTCGATTTGCTCTGGACTGTAATCCTTCAAGGTATCAGTACTGAAAATGGTTTGTGAGTGCCACACTCCCGGAGGATTCCTGCACTGCCTGCCTGCTCTTCCTATCCTGCTGGATGGCCACCCACTTGCTATCTACTCTGAAATCTCTGTGGCTGTGGGGTGACCACCTCCTGGAACGTGTAAGCCAGGAAATTCTCAGCCTCCCGTCTGCCCTGCAGTGATTCCAGCTGCTCCTCAAGCTCAGAAACCCTGAGCTTGAGCAGCAGGAGGCACTTCCTGCACACATGGTTATTCAGGACATATGAAGCGTCCTGGAGTTCCCACATGGCATGGGAATTGCAGGCAATGGGTCTTAGTTGTCCCATCATTTACTTAAAAGTCTATCTACTTATGTTATAGATAGATGCTTTAGTTTAGTATCCCCTTGAGCCCTATTTATTATTCATGTATACCAGATTTTTATTTAATGCAGTTCAGATCCCCTTACTGTTGGTATACTCTACTTAGTTAATTACCCTTATTTATTTATTTACTGTTGTCCCTTGGTTTAAATTACTTGGCCCCTTCTCCCCCCTCTGCACCCAATTCCCGCTCTCGCCTAATTCCCGTTTTACAGTCCTCACTCTATTTTGCAATTCACTCCGTTTTAGCAGTTCGCTCCCTCAGTGCTTCGAGCCCTCTGTTTATGTATCTGCACTCCTAGATTTCTGATAAGAATCTTGCCATTTAGATTTTAATTCCTGTCACTGCTTTTCCCCAAAATGTTCTATTTGCTGTTTTAATACAATATATTTATCTGTTTCCTTTGTGCTAAGTTAGTCAATGATGACCTGCCAAGTAGAAATAAAGGTCATTCTTTTCAGCTCTTGGGCTAACATTAAAAAGCTTCTCTGGACTTTATAAGATGATTACATGCCCATATTTTTTCCCCAAACATCCTACTGGATCTGTGCACTTCGACAAATATGCTTAATATTATCTCCATGCTTCAAGCTGGCTCTAACATGAAATCATAGGATTATCTATCTTTGTTTCTTGTATTGCTGTGTAATAATCATGTTGTTTTGGAAGAACACAGCAAGATTGTGTAACATCGCTTTATTCCTTTGTCACCTCTAGACTTGACTATCCCAATGCTCCCATGTCCAGCCTCGATTTCAACGCTGCTCATCCTAAACTCTGTTGCCTGATTCCCATCCCACACCAAGTCCTGCTTACCCATCACCCCATGTCCTCATTAACCTACATTGGCTCCCGGTCCCAAAGTGCCTCAAATTGAAAATTCTCACCTTCTTGTTTAAATCCCTTCATACCTTCCTAGCTCTGTAACCTCCTCCAGTCCTACAACCCCCTCCCCCAAACTCCCCATTCCTCAGACTCTGGCCCCTTGTGTATCCCAGCCCCTTTGCCCACCATAGGTGGCCTGCCTTCAGCTGACTAGGCCCCACACGCTGGAATTCCCTCCCTAAACCCCTCCACCTCCCTCACCTCCTTTAAAACCCTCCTTAAAACTCACCTCTTGGATTAAGCTTTTGGCCACCCCTCCTAATCTCTCCTGCTTTGCCTCAGTGTCTATTTGTTGATTGTGCCTCTGTGAAGTGCCTTGTGGTGCTATCTAACTCAAACTACTGGGAGGTGATTATGTAGGTAAAATATTCTTTCTTGTACCTCTCAGCCTCACTTGCTGCTATCTGCATCAAAGAACAAAGGAGGGTAGGCAAGGTTGGGGCCATTTATAACAGGAATAGGACAGTGTTCTTATTGGCGGCACTAACCATCTACTCGATATTATTTCTTAACTAGCTTAAAAGGTTAGATACATAATTTAAATAAAAATATATATTCTGAGCAAGCAATTTGAGCAAGAATTGTATAACTGCAAAATACCCAATGTCTTACTCCCAATGGTGCTGAACACAGTAGCCATTAACAATCGGTAGGATGCAAAGCTCCTGGCCTGATCAAAAATACTCTACCACGCTACATAGGCTAAGGTTTATCAGCTGATCCATGTCTGCAAAGCAGCTCTGAAGAGTAATGGACATACCTCTTCTAATAATTGTTGTCTTAAGCTCATCAGGAATTATATGTATTTGTGAAGGATTGTGCAGTGAAACTGACCTTCGTATAAGTCAACTTAATCCTCCTCTCTGACATACAGCCAGTAGAGAGGAAACAATGGTGTAAGGGTCTTGTATGAAATGGCCAGTCTCAATCAGTTCATGGTAGGTGTGAACCTGCAATAGAAAACTTTCCTTAATGTGGCATGACTTGGTACTAAATTGGTAATCTCGCTTGGAGAAGGCAAAAGGATGGCTTATCTAAGACGTGGAAAAATTCTCAATGGAGCACTTCTGAGGTTGGGTAGAGTTTGGGAATCATTGTTTTGCCTCTGACTGTACTACATCAGACCTGGGAGTGCTGGATGCTGGTGTTGCAATTATTCATCAAATGAAATTTTACTCTATATAACCTATATCCGTTCCACAATTTTCCTGTGAGTTTGAACATTTAGGTTTCCTCCAAATGCTGCCTTTCTGTATGACAAGGTTGTGCAGGAGACTCTTTGTGGGCCATATTGTCAGGAACTCCAGATCTGTCCAGATAACTGAACCTCGGCTCCAGCAACCCTATGGTGTGCTCAATAATCATCCTGGTGATCGCATTGATTATACCTATGTTGCTCAGGTGTGGTGGGGTGCCAGGAGCCATGTGTGTAGGGAGTATCCCTTGTTTCCCCCCCCCCCCCCCCCCAACCCCCGCAGCCTTCCTGTCACATTGGTGGAAGGGTCGACTACTGGGAGATAGTTGTGTCCCAAGATAAATGCAACATGACAGCTGCCTGGATTCTCTGTACAAACTTACATTGATGCTATTTCTGGGATTAAGTTCAGTCGGACATTAATGGAGTGGTAGCCCTTTTCTATTCCTGAATGGTATTCTGGTGCCCTGATGACAACTTGTGTGCAGTTAATGATACCCTGGACTCGAGGTAAGCCAGCTATTGTTGCAAATCCCTGAGCTCTCTCATTGACTTAAGTCAGTGGAGAAGATGATGTACTGGTTAGCACTGGTTTAATGCAGCTGTGTATTTCAGACTGGGAGATATGAGAAATGTCCCCTGTTGCAGACTGGAAGGAGCCAGTGGCAAAGCAGTTGAGTGCTGTGGCGACTTTGGGAGCCACTGGCAAAGCATGGCCCCCTGGTCCCGCAGGCAGCAGGGCCTGTTGCACAAGACTGCAGAGGTCTGCAACAGGTCTGGAGAAGCGCAGCCTCCTGGTGCACCACTCTTCAGATATATCCAAGGAAGTGCTCTTGGCCTGTACACCCTGTGTGCTGGGTATAACCTCCTACCTGCTGCCTTCTAATAGGCCCAGCTACCGCTCGTGCTGGTTACTGAGGCTGCTCCATCCAAATGATATTGGCAATAATATCACCCATGATCAGCAGAGAGAGCTTACTGTGTAAAAAGTCGGATAGCCAGGTGGTGAAGAATAGAGTACTAGAGCTGACTCAATTTACACAAGTTTTGTTAATCTTCTAATTCTGTCATAAGGAGGAACAAGCTTGTCAGAAATGATATGTATTTGTGAAGGATTGTGCAGTGAAACTGTCCTTCATATAAGTTAATTTAATCCTCCTCTCTGACATACACCATTGTTTCCTCTCTACTGGCTGTAAGGGTCTTGTGTGACAGCAGCGAACACCTTCACTTCGCTACTGACTGCAAATTCCATGCCATAAAGCATCAGATCAGATGGGATGGTTGATTTGAATGCTAAGGTAAGCAGCAGCAATCAACACTGCAAAGTTTAAAATAGAATTACATAGAATATTCAGCACAGAAATACTGTATTTTGTTAAAGAAAAAACAATTAATTTGAATTTTTCTCCATATAATCTTCATTTAGAGAGACCCATTGCGGTGGAGATTATACAACTTCAACTCAAGAAGATGTTTACTTGCTGTGCTCTTAGAGGACTTTGCAATACTGTGAGTTCTATAAACTGAACTGGAGTGTGTTAAGAACACCAGGCAGTGAAATACTTCTACTTGCCACAAGGTGGGGTCTTCTAAAAAAATGTATTACTTTGCTCATACACTCCACCATGTGGCAGAGGGTCTAATTAAAAAGTTAGGAATTTAGGCCCGGAATTTGCGGTCGGGATGACAGCGTTCTCTATCATTTTGCCTTTGAAACTGACTCAAACGTCAAAATTTGGCACATCCTGAAGTTGCGGTCTGTCAATGACGGCTCTGAAGCAGGTTGCGCTGTGCCCCCTCCTCCCACAGAGCCGGCAATCAGTGTAATCGGCCAAATCATTGAAACTGAAAAAAACCTCGACTCTTCCGCAGTAATTACACTGTTAAATTCCCCATTAATAGTTGGACCCAAAGGAATTAGGTGTAACTGGGGTTATAACAGCGTTATTACTGCTAAACAAATGTTAAGGGCCTGGAAAACACTCTTAATTTTGTGCAGTGTGAAATTTGTCTGTTTTTAAAAGTCTGCCCGTCTTTATTTCAGGTTTGCCTTTTCCCCATGTGAGAGCCCCAATCTTTGTTTTGCTCTCTAACATTTTTAAAAAGTTAGAATATTAAGAGCTTGCTCACTTCCTTGTTCGCTGTCTGCGAGAATTCTGTATTTTGATTGGCTGCTTAGACAGCCTGTTGACGTCACAGCAGTTGGCACAAGGTGATCCCCACTACAACTTGTTGATTTGAATTGAACATCGGAAAACCCGAAGTCCTCGACACAGGGATCGTGAGACGCTTGTGCGAAGCGTACTTCAGGGGCAGCAACGAATACCTTCACTGCTGCTGACCGCAAATTCCGGGCATAATATTGGAAAGCATCAATGTGCGGAGTTGTCTTATTTTAAATGAGAACTGTAAAGTCCGCGCCTCAATAATACACGGACTTCGGGAGAACAGTTTAACAGGTACTTTACTGAACAAGAGGCAGCTTGAAACTGAAACTACAGAAGCCTGCTAGGGCCTTTTATACAGGGGTGGTCACTGCCGGTACTGCAGTCTAAGACCAGTTATTCCCTTAAAGGTGCATACACAACAATTCCTCCTTTTAGATAAACAGTACATAACATTCATTTAACAACTAAATAATAACTAATTACAATTACAATTTCCTCAGTAATATATACATCAACTGAAATAGTCATTTATAAGTTCAGTCTTTGAGGAGGCTTCCTGATCCAGACTGGATAGCGCCTTTCTCGAGTATCCTGTTCTGGCGGTGGAGTCAATTCTGGCTCATTGTCATTGGTTGGTTCGTCAGCTTCCAATACCCCTGCTTCTGAGGTAGACGCAATCTGTACTTTGGGCTCATTACCAGGTGCACATGCTTGTGGTACAAGTTTGGCTTGTTCCTGTGACTCTAGAATCTGGTCAGCATGGCGTCTCACGATGCTCTCTCCAACGTCCACTGTGTACATTAGTGGTCCCTGCTGTGTGCATATCGTGCCTGGCTGCCATTTTTCTGTTCGGTAGTCGCGGGCCAAGACTGGTTGCCCTATCTTGAAGCTCCTGGTTGGTTGGCTTCTCATTTATGTGCTGGAACTGCTTATCCTCAACATCTCGTCTTATGTTTAGTTTGAGCAAATCCAAGCGACATCTTAGTCTCCGGTTGAAAAACAGTACGGCTGGAGTTTGGTTGGTTACTGCATGTGTCGCATTCCGGTAAGCAAACAGGAAGTTATCCACCTTGTGTTGCAGTGGTATGTCGTCATTATACATTGCCTTTATGGCCTTTTTAAAATTCTGAACAAACCTCTCAGCCAATCCATTTGTGGCTGGATGATATGGGGCAGATGTATAATGTTTCACCCCATTATTCTTCAGGAACCTCCGGAAATCCTCAGACGCAAACTGTGGGCCATTGTCGGAACAGATCTGTTCTGGCAACCCATTCCTGGCGAAGATGGTCCTTAGGACTGCAATAGTTTTTTCTGTGGTGGTGGAGGACATTTTAATGACCTCTGGCCATTTCGAATGGGCGTCCACAGCGATTAGAAACATTGAGTCCATAAATGGACCAGCGAAATCAATGTGTACCCGTTGCCATGGAGATGAGGGCCACTCCCATGGATGTAGTGGGGCCTGTGGTGGAGCGTTTTGGACCTTCTGGCATACTGTGCATCTCTTGGTCATATCCTCGATTCCTTTATCGATTCCCGGCCACCACACAAACGCCCTGGCTAGGCTCTTCATTTTTACCCCTCCCAGATGACCCTCGTGAAGCTCATTGAGTACTCTGTCTCTCAACTTGGGTGGAATTACCACTCGGGATCCACACATCAAGGTTCCCCGGCACACTGACAGCTGTTCCCTCCTTGGCGAGAATGCTGGCAACAGTGAGTCGCCATATGCTGGCCATCCCTTCACCGTCAAATCATAGACCCGAGAGAGTGTCGGGTCATTTTGGGTTTCCTTCTCAATACTTGCGTTTGTAACAGGCAAACATTCGACTATGGTCGCATGGAATATGTCCACCGGGTCACTGCGGGTGCTTCTTCCACCGTAGGCAACGGTAGGCGCGACAGCCCATCAGCGTTTCCATGTTGTTTCGTACCTTTGTACTCTGTCATACTGATGTGCCCCTAGAAAAAGTGACCATCTTTGCAGCCGTTGCGCCGTCATCACCGGAACGCCCTTCTTTGGGTTAAAAATTGAGACCAGGGGTGGTTGATCAGTCAGTAGGGTGAATTTCTGCCCGTGCCGATAGTGATTGAACTTCTTCACCCCCCACACCAGGCTGAGGGCCTCCCTGTCAATCTGGGCGTAGTTACGCTCGGCTGAGGTTAGCGAGCACGATGCAAAGGCTATTGGCCTCTCTGAACCGTCACGGAATTTGTGTGACAGCACCGCTCCAATGCCATAAGGTGACGCATCACATGCCAACCGAATCGGTAGTGTTGGGTTGTAGTGGGCCAATACTTCTTTTGAAGTGATTTGGCATTTACATTCCTGAAAGGCACGCTTACACTCATCACTCCATTTCCATGTTACACCAGTTTGAAGGAGGGCGTTCAGTGGGTGCAGAATTGTAGATAAATTCGGCAAGAACTTATGGTAGTAGTTCACCAACCCGAGGAACGACCTCAGTTGCGACACATTTTCTGGTGCTGGAGCCTTGACTACAGCCTCAATCTTGTCCGGCGACTTATGCAACCCTTCCTCATCAATCATGTGGCCACAATATGAGATTTGTCTCCTGAAGAACTCGCATTTGGGACGGTTGGCTCGTAGCCCATATTCCTGCAATCTCGTGAGCACCTGTTCCAGGTTGGCAAGGTGTTCATTGTCATTTTCGCCCGTAACCAGGATGTCGTCCAAATAACACTGGGTCCCCGGGATCCCTTGCAGGACTTGTTCCATTGCCCTCTGCCACATAGCCGGGGCCGATGCTACCCCAAATACCAGTCGATTGTACTGGTAAAGGCCTTTGTGAGTGTTTATCATGAGGTATTTCCAAGATGCTTCTTCCACCTCCATTTGTAGATACGCTTGAGCCAGGTCAATCTTTGTAAAACGTTTCCCTCCAGATAGTGAGGTGAAAATATCTTCTATCCGCGGAAGCGGATACTGTACTGTGTGCAGGACTGGGTTCACCATCACCTTGAAGTCCCCACAGATGCGAACCTTCCTTGGCTCCCCAGGCGTGCTGCTCAATGCTTTCTTCATTACAGGAACGATGGGTGTGGCCCACTCACTCCAGTCCACCTTAGACAGCACCCCCGAATGCTCCAGACTCTCCAGTTCAGCTTCCACAGCTGGGCGTATCGTGTATGGCACCGGTCTGGCGTTGAAAGATTTTGGGGTTGCGTTACCCTCAATCTTTATGGTTGCCTTTACTCCTTTTAGAGTCTCAAGTCCTTGTTGGAACACCTCTTCCGCGTCAGATAGAATTTGTGACAGACGTCCAGGTGCGACATCATCATCTTTTTTGTCAGTCACAGTTAGTGCCAGAATGGAATGCCAATCCAATTGTAGTCTTCGGATCCATTCACGTCCCAATAATGGTGGTCCTCCATCTCGTAGTATATACATGTATAGTTTCTGTGTTTCCTTTCCGTTATATTCAACTGGCACCCTTATTTTTCCTCTGGGGTAGACCTTTTGCCCCGTGCATGTCTTCAATACAATGGACGTGTCCTTTAAGGGTATGTGTGAGAATAGCCGCTCATAGTCTCGTCGATTCATGACAGTTAGGGCTGATCCTGTGTCCAATTCCATCTTCACTGGGGACCCTGCTATCATGAGGGTGACCCAAATGGTTCGGTGATCTTCTTTTGCGATCACGTTATGTAATTTTAAGCAACTTAGTCGCCTGCTCCCGGAGTCCTTATCACTCTCCTGATCTTCTGAACTACTATCTGTCAGTTTCTTTACTTTCCTGTACTGTTCCTTAGTAGTTCTTGTCGTGTTGGTCTTCTTTCCCGACCTGCAGACTCTTGCTATATGTCCCATTTTCCCGCATTGCCTGCATATTTTGTCTTTAAACCAGCAGTCCTTCTGCTCATGGGTTGTTCTGCCGCAGGGATAGCACTTTTCGGCTCCATACGCCATTTCGTTAGCGCTGTATTCTTGTGGTTTCTGTTGTATTTCCGCAGCTCCCCGTGCTGCTGCTTCGTAGGATACTGCCACGCTGAAAGCCTGTTCTAGCGTCAGGTCCTTTTTTGAAAGTAGTCGTTTCTGGGTTCCTTCACTCTGGAGCCCGCAGACAAACTTATCCCGTAAGGTGTCTGCCAGTCCTGCTCCGAACTGGCAGTGCTTCGATAACTTGCATAGTTCCGTAAGATAGTCAGCATTGCTCTCATCTTTGTGCTGGTTTCTTTTATGGAACTTGAATCTTTCTGCTATCAGCAGATCACAGAAACCCCAGTGCAGATAGGCTTTGGTGTTCCTGTAAGATATGAACAATCTCCTCAAAAGTTTTCTCCATTGGTTTAGCTGGGGTAATTAAATTCCTCAATAGGCCGTACGTATTCGCACCCATCAGATTTAATAATACCGACGCCCTCTTTCCATCGGCCACCTCATTTGCCTTGCAGTACACTTCGATTCTTTCTACATACGTGGTCCAGTCTTCTACCTCGTTGTCGAAAGCAGTGATACTGCCACTTTTCAGCGTCTTGGGCGATTTAAAATGGCGCCTCCCGCGCTTTTACTTCTTCCCCAATGGAATAAAATGGCGCCTCCCGCGCTTTTGCTTCTTCCCCAACGGGATAAAATGGCGCCTCCCGCGCTTTTGCTTCTTCCCCTTACTGCCACGCTGCTCCTAGCATTCTACGGGGTAATGGCGGCGACCCGCAGCTTCGGCGCGTCTCGCTTTCCTTCCCCCCCCCCCGTTTGGTTTCTCTCTGCTGTCCTGTTCTCGAGCACCGACCGTGCCCTGTGCGCTCCACCCTCTCTTGTTTTCTTTTCCCGGCGACGCTGCGCGGCCCGATTTTGTAGAGCCGCTCGATCGAGCTTGAGCCCGCCGCAGTCCAGAAAGGTGAGCGCGCTACCTGCTACCAGCACGATTCGCTGGAACCACAGTCTCTCCCGCAATTCTCCAAACACCGATGGATTCTTTGGGCGGTTGCCCTCGGTCGACGCCCGTTGCTCAGACTACGACCTTCCAGGACCTTCCTTTCAGGCGAGATCCCCGTGAGATGATGCCACACTGCAGGTGAATTCGAACTTACTCTTTGCCACTGTAAAGTCCGCACCTCAATAATACACGGACTTCGGGAGAACAATTTAACAGGTACTTTACTGAACAAGAGGCAGCTTGAAACTGAAACCACAGAAGCCTGCTAGGGCCTTTTAGACAGAGGTGGTCACTGCGGTACTGCAGTCTAAGACCAGTTATTCCCTTAAAGGTGCATACACAACAAGAATAGCATCTGTTACTGTCACAAAAATGATGTACCACTTGCAATTAGTCAAGACTTTAGAGCAGAGATAAATTGAAATCTTTTTCTAGATTTGGAGAGAGTTTCACCCAAGCAGTCAAGTTTTGGAAATCAGTTTGAGGTGCTGTGTGGAGGTGGTTTTGTTGGATGACCAATCAACATGCACATTATTTTGCTCAGTGAGCACAGTTTTCCAGTATGTTTTAGGGTCTTTATATACTCATATATACTTTTGTTCCAGGAGATTTGGGAAACTTTATGGAGGATCAATTGCCAAACCTGCAGTGTCCACAAATTCTGAAGAACTTCGGGTGTTTCAGTTATGTGTTGTCTTTGCTTAGCTCTTAAATTTATTTGCATGTTCATAATGCTCCAACTACTTTTCTTAATTAAATACATTTATTGCTTTAAATGCAGCTGACAGAATATTAGATGAAACTCCACCCCTGTGTAATTTTGTGATTCAGTCAGTAGAAGTAGTACATTCCATACAGTCACCAAAAGGTGGGTATGACATTGATCGGAAAGCTGTGGAGAAGTCTGTAGTCTAGTAATGCAATACACTGGTGCCACAATAATAAAATTGTCTATCAGTGCTGCTTAAAATGAGACTAAAGTAAAGTGAGCAGCAGCGCAATTGGCACCTTCTTTTGCTCTTATAATGTTTTCTATTACCTCAGTGAGATCATAGAATCTTACAGCACAGAAACATAGAAAAATAGGAGCAGGAGTAGGCCATTCGGCCCTTCGAGCCTGCTCCGCCATTCAATATGATCATGGCTGATCCTCTATCTCAATACCATATTCCTGCTCTCTCCCCATACCCCTTGGTGCCTTTTGTGTCTAGGCCCGGTCGTGCCTGTGCCAGCTCTTAGGAAGAGCTGTCCAATTCAGTCCCATACCCCAGCTTTTTCCCCATAATCCTGTAAATTAGACCTCCATACATATCCAATTGCCTTTTGAAAGTTACTATGGAATCTGCTTCCACCACCCTTTCAGGTATTGCATTCAAGATCTTAACAACCCTCTGTGTTGAAAAAATTTCTCCTCATTTCCCCTCTAATTCTTTTGCCAATTATAAATGTATGACCTCTGGTTACTGACCTACTTACCAGAGGAAACCCTTTCTCCTTACTTGCTCTATCAAAATGCTTCACAATTTTGAATACCTCTATTAGGTCGCCCCTTAACCTTCTCTGCTCTAAAGAGAACAATCCTGGCTTCTCCAAACACTGAAGACCCTCATCATCCTGGTAAACCTCCTTTGTACCCTCTCCAAATCCTTGAAATCCTTTCCACAGTGTGGTGCCCAGAATTGTGCACAATACTCCAGCTGAGGACCTAACCAGTGATTTGTAAAGGTTTAGCATGATGACTTGTTTTTGAATTTAATGCCCTTATTACAAAGCCAAGTACCCTATACACTTTCTTAATCGCCTGATCAACTTGTTTTGCCTCCTTCAAAGAGCTGTGAATGTGCACCTCGGGTCCCTCTGCTCTTGCAGCCCTCTCAAAATAGTAACATTTAGATTATACTGCCTCTTCATCTTGTTGCTCCCAAAGGGCATTACTTCACACTTATTTGCATTAAATTGCATATGTCATGTTTCTGCCCATTTCACCAGTCTGTCTATGTCCAAGTCCAGGTCACTTATATATAACGAGAAAACTTTGGTCCTAATACTGATCCCTGGGGGACCCCACTCCATACTTCTCTCCAGTCAGAAAAACATCTGTTCATCACTACTCTCTGCCTCCTATCACTTAGCCAATTACATACCCAAATTAGCTCCGTCCATTTAATCCCATGTACTTCAATTTTCTGAATATGTCTGTTATGTGGTACTTCATCAAATGCCTTTTGACAGTCCATATATACATTTACTGCACTACTTTCATCAGCCCTCTGTTACTTCATCAAAGAACTCAATTAGGTTAGTCAGACACTATTTGCCTTTAAGAAATCTGTCCTGGCTGTCCCTTACTAACCCATGCTTCTCCAAGTGAGAATTTTGTCCTTGACAATGGTCTCTTAGTAGTTTTTGCACCACTGATGTTAGACTAACTGGCCTGTAGTTACCAGGTTTATCCCTCTCCCCCTTTTTGAATAGGGATGTAACATTTGCAATCCTTCAGTCCTCTGGCATCACTCCCATATAAAAGGAGGATTGAAAGATTGTGGTCAGAGCTTCTGCTATCTCCACCCTTGCTTCCCTCAGCAGCCTAGGATGCATTCTATCTGGACTGGGTGACTTGTTAACTTTGAATGATGCCAACCTATTTAGCACCTCCTTTCTATCTTTTTTATCGTATCCAATATCTCTACTCCGCCCTCCTCTAATGTGACATTAACTTCACCCTCTTTTGTGAAGACAGATGCAATGTACTCATTCAGTACCTCAGTCATACCCTCTGCCTTCCATACCCTCTGCCTTCACAAGAAGGGTTCTTTCTTTGTCCCTAATTGGCCTCTCCATTCCTTTAACTATCATTTTACTTTTTATATGTTTGTAAAAGATTTTTGGGTTCCCTTTTTATGTTACCTGCTAATCTTTTTCATATTCTCTCTTTGTCCTTCTTGTATCCTTTTTCAATTTCCCCCTGCACACTTTGCATTCTGTATCTGACAATTTCATAAACCTCCTTTTTCTGCTTTATTTTAATCTATTTCCTTTTCATCCAGGGAGCTCTAGCTTTGGATGCCCTATCTTTCTTCCTTATAGGAATATGCTTGGTTTATACCCAAACTATCCCTGCCTTGAAGACCTGCCATTGCTCATTTATTGTTTTCCAGTCCACCTGTGCTAGATCCCTTCTCAAATCACTGAAATTGGCTCTCTTCCAGTTGGATATTTTTACCTTTTGATTTTTCTTTGTCCCTTTCTGTAACTACTTTAAACTGAATTATATTATGATCACTATTACCCAAATATTCTCACACTGAAAAAACTCCACTTGCCTTATTTCATTCCCTAGAACTAGATCCGGCACTGCTTCCTTCCTCATTGGGCTAGAAACATATTGCTTAAGAAAGTTCTCCTGTACGCATTTTCGGAAATCTTCACCCTCCTTGCCTTTAATATGGCTTTCTCCCCAGTCTATATTGGGGAAATTGAAGGCCCCTATTATTACTACTCTATTATTTTTACATTTCTCTTAAATTTGCCTACATATTTGCTCCTCTATCTCCTCCTCACTATTTGGGGGTGTATAGTAAACACCCAACAGCTCATTTTCTGTTCCTTAACTCTAACCAAATAGATTCAGTCTTTGAACTCTCTAGTATATTGTCCCTCTGTAGAACTGTAATATTATCCTTGATCAAATCTGCCACCCTCTCCTTTTGTTTTCCTTCCCTATCCCTCTTGAATACATTGTAACCAGGAAAGTTTTGTTCCCATTCCTGCCCACGTTTAAGCCAAGTCTCCATTATAGCCACTATATCATAACTCCATGTGGGAACTTGTGCCTGCAGCTGATCAACTTTATTTGTAACACACCTTTCGTTAACACCCATGCATACCAACACCATGCTAGTCTGCTTTTCTTTTTACCTCCATCTAATTCCTGCTCTTTCTACACTATTCTTTGTTCTGTTGCTGTTTGTTCCTCATAGTTTTCTATGCACTTTGTCTCTTCTCTCTGCTGCTACATCCTGGTTCACCTCCCCCTGCCAAATTAGTTTAAACCCTCACCCACAGCACTAGTTGATCTCCCCGTGAGGATATTGGTCCCAGCCATTTTCAGGTGCAACCCGTTCGGCTTGTACAGGTCCCTTCTGCCCCCTAACTGGTCCCAATGCCCCAGGAAACTAAAGTCCTCCCTCCCGCAACACTTCTCCAGCCACGCATTCACCTGCACTATCATCCTGTTTCTGTACTCACTAGCACGTAGCACTGGGAGTAATCCAGAGATGACCACCTTTGAGGTCTTGTTCTTTAATCTGTTTCCTAGCTCCTGAAACTCTGTCTGTAGGACCTCAACCCTTTTCGCACCTATGTCATTGGTTCCAACATGGACCATGACTTCTGGTTATTCTCCTTCCCTTCGCAGAATGTACTGCACTTGTCCAGTGATATCCTTTACCCAGGCACCAGGGAGACAACACGCCATTCAGGACTCAGGCCTATGGTTGCAGAAACACCTGTCTATCCCCCTGACTATCAAATCCCCTATAACAACTGCATCTCTACACTTTCTTGGGCCCCCCGTGCAGCCGAGTCTCCCACGGTGCCATGGATTTTCTTCTGACTGCACTCGCCTAACTTGTCATCACGCCCACTGGTATTCACCCACCAGAATGTCATCATCGGAAAGAATGGTGATCACCTTTGGTGTGACCTGAGGGTGGATTTTATTTATCAGGCAGCCGGCTGGCCAGCAGAGTGGGCGAGCATGGGATGGTAGCAGCTCAAATTGGAGTCCGGAGGAGCACTCCCACTCCTCCTGGCCCTCCACAAAAATAACTTTAACACTTATCTGTTTGAACATCTTCTGCTGTACACCCCCAGGTTTTACAGAACATACTGTCCATGACGTATACTCCATCCAGTAGAACATTAAAATGGTATTGGGGTCCTATGTATATTAAGGGATCCTGATTTGCATGAATTCATGATGCTGCCACTTGATTCAGATGGGAATATAGCAGTGGATAGAAAGCAAGATGGTAAGTCCACCAATATGATTTTAACTCCGCTACTGCCCAGTTTCTGCCAGGTGGAGGGAGTGAAAATCAATCCTTTAAAATCCTATCCTGGACAAGGTTGTACCTTTGAGATGCTCTTAGTGACATTGGTTTTAGTAACTGTTGGATTTTAATGTTCTTTTATATACTTAATTATTTAAAAAATGTTACATTTATTAATGAAAAGTTAGTACTTGACTCATGGTTTATAAAAGATCAGGTGTTAACTGATCAATTTTATGGGCGTATTATTGATAGCTTTTAATCAGCCTTTATAGTGATGAGTGGTACCAATGTATGGTCCTGAATGATGGAAGGAATACAGCTCAACCAAAGTGTCAGAAAACTACAGCAAGAGAAGTAATTCCCACATTTATAGTGCTGGTGCCTTGTCTAATATAATTTTGTTTATATAAAAGGAAACAGTCCCACTTTGATATGTAGTGTCAAAATCAAGCATTCCCAAGTCAATGGGGCAGGATGTGAAGTAATGTTCCTTCTACTCTGACCGAACAAGATGCTTTAACCCCAACCTTTGAAGAGCATCGCCAGTGTGAAATCTTGCACTTCCCACATTGACTAGCCTTATAACCTTTCTGAGTATGTTTGCAGTTTTGTGCCACTCTCTGGAAAATTGTGGGTCGTGTGGTCAACCTATGCCCACTAGGGATTAGATTGCAACTGCACAAACCTCCTTCTTCTTTAAGACCTTACAGCAAGCAGAGACAGGAGCCTTCCATCCCTCACTGTAGACTGGATAGTCAGGTAGATCCCAGTGAACAGTATGATATCACACTTGCCACTCCGTCCCCTTCTCATCTTCTAATTATACACTTTTTTGTACAGAAATATCCCCACTAAAAACATCCCTACTCATTACTGAATATAGGTGAGGGCGATGGTTCCTCTGGGGAGTACAGCCAGAGCCAAGTCCACAGCACCATGGGTGGCTCAGTTGTACAGGGGGTGGGGGGGAGGAGGAGGAAGACCGGGAAAGCGATAATGATAGGAGATTCAATAGTTAGGGGAACAGACAGGTGTTTCTGTGGCTGCAGACATGAATCCACAATGGTATGTTGCCTCCCTGGTTCCAGGGTCAAGGATGTCACTGAGCAGCTGCAGGACATTCTGAGGGGGCAGGGTGAACAGACAGAGGTCGAGGGGGAATCATGGTCCATATTGGTATCAAGGACATAGGTAGAAAGAGGATTGAGAGAGATTTTAGGGAGCTAGGAAAGAGATTAAAAAGCAGGAGCTCAAAGGTAGTAATCTCCGTATTACTCTCGGTGCCACGAGCTAGTGAGTATAGAAATAGGAGGATAGAGCAGATGAATGCTTGGCTGGAGAGATGGTGCAGGAGGGAGGGCTTTAGATTCCTGGGACATTGGGATCGGTTCTGGGGGAGGTGGGAGCTGTACAGGCCAGACAGGTTGCACCTCAACAGAGCCGGAAAGAATGTACTCACGGGGTGGGGATGGTGGGGGTTTGCTAGTGCTGTTGGGGAGGGTTTGAACTAATTTGGCAGGGGGATGGGCACCAGGATGTAGCATTAGAAAGGAGAAATGAGGTGCATAAAGGATTGGGAGTGACAGATAGCACTAGAGTAAGAATTAGTATGGTATTAGGTAGGGTTAGACTAAGAGAGAATACAAGAAGGTCTAAGATGGGTTTACAGTGCATGTGTGTAAATGCACAAAGCATTGTAAATAAGGATGGTGAGCTGCAGGCGCTAATAGCCACATGGAAATATGATAATCAACTTTATTGTCATTGTTAGTGCACAAGTGCAGTACAATGAAATGTAGGCTTGCGGCTCCCGAGAGTGTACATTTAGATTAAGACATTTAAACATTCAACATTCATTTGGCTTGTAATACATTAACATAAACATAAGCATAATAAAGTGCATTGGCAGATGTGCAGGCTTTAGAGTTTATTTGTGGAGTTCAGTAGGATGACAGCCCTGGGAAAGAAGCTGTTCCTAAATCTGGTTGTTCAGGTGCGAATGCATCTGTAGCGTCTCCCAGATGGCAGGAGGGCGAACAGACTGTGGCTGGGGTGGGTAGGGTCTTTGATGATGGTCCGTGACCTCCGTAAACAGCGTTTCTGGTATATGTGCTCTATGGTCGGTAGCCGGGTGCCGGTAATGCGTTGGGCAGTTTTGACTACCCGCTGCAGGGCTTTCCGGTCATAGTAGCTACAGCTGCCATACCATATCGTGATGCAGTTCATCAGGATGCTCTATTGTGCAGCGGTAAAAGTTAGAGAGGATCAGGGGTGACAGGTTACATCCCTTCAGCCTCCTTAGGAAATATAGGCGCTGCTGGGCCGCCTTCACCAGAGAGGAGGTATTGAGGGACCAGGAGAGGTCTTCCGTGATGTGGACTCCGAGGAACTTAAAGCTGTCCACCCTTTCCACCACAGCCCCATGGATGTGGATGGGGGTGTGACTTCCGCCTTTAGGCTTCCTGAAGTCCACAATGATTTCTTTGGTTTTCTTGATGTTAAGGGCCAGGTTGTTATCGGCGCACCACTTCACGAGATGCTGGACCTCCTCCCTGTAGGCTGACTCATCGTTGTTGGTGATCTGGCCTACTACCGTGGTATCATCCGCAAACTTGATGATGGTGTTGGAACCATGAACAGCCACACAGTCGTGGGTGAAGAGGGAGTAGAGGAGGGGGCTCAGCACACATCCTTGTGGGGCCCCCGTGTTCAGGGTCGGGGGGGGGGGGGAGGTGTGGTTACCTAATTTGACAGACTGGGGTCTGTTTGTTATGAAGTCCAGGGTCCAGTTGCAGAGGGAAGTGTTCAGGCGAAGAGACCTGGTTCAAAAAAGGCCAAAATTCGGTACTAAATATTCCTGGATATAAAGGGAGAAATTGAGTATAGCCCCGTTTGGGGCGCCAGCCTCGGCGGGGCGCTGGAAGCATTTGCGGCTGCCCGCCGGAAATTGAGTGGTAGCGCCCCAAAGGGAAGCGCGGTGCTACTGGAGGCGCCCCGCATCCCTCTTGAGGCGCTGTGACTGAATATCGTGGCGCAACGTGCTGCAGCGCCACATGCTGCGGCACGTCGCGCTGCAGTATTGCAGGCCTTCTTCCCCTTCTTAAAGGGGAGGGGCCTTGTGCAGCGCGATCTGGGGCCCAGCTGGGCCCCCGAGGATCGGGAGTGCAGGCAAAAGAGCCCGGCACCGAAGAGAAGTGCCGGGCTCTTGGAACGCAGCTGGCACTCCACGAGGGGAGGTTCAGGAGGCCGGGGACGGGAACGCAGGCAGGTGCTGGCAGGCGGCCAACAACAAAAATGGCCGCCCCGCACCTCCTTTAATTTGCGCCTCCCCAGCCACAGGTAGGCCCCCCTGAACCGGTCGGACATAGCGTCCGGCGGTAAATCAGGGGGCGCTGCCAAATATTGTGGCTGGGGCGTCAGCAGGATGCTGCGCACACCGATGACGTCATCGGTAGTGGCGCAGCGCTAACGGTTAGTGCCGCCACTAACGTCCTGCGGAATTTAGTGGGAGGCATGGACAGTGCTGCGCCCGGGCACCAGTTGGCTTGCGACCCACTTAGCGCCCTCTTAAGGCGCTAACGGGTGGCGCAACCTACTGAATTTCTCCCCCAAAGTGTTCAGGAAAAATAGGGATGGAAAGAAAGGAGATTGGGTGGCAGTATTGGTTAAGGAGAATATTACAGTGCCGGAGAGAGCGGATGCCCTGAAGGGGTCAAGGACAGAATCTATTTGGTTAGAGTTAAGAAACAATAGAGGTGCCATTACACTACTAGGTGTATTCTATAGGCCACCAACTAGTGGGAAGGATATAGAGGAGCAAATTTGTAGGGAAATTACAGAGAGGTGCAAGAACTATATAGTAGTGATAATGGAGGACTTCAATTATCCTAATATAGACTGGGATAGTAATAGTATAAAGGACAGAGAGGGAGAAGAATTTCTGAAGTGTGTTCAGGAGAACTTTCTTGATCAGTATGTTTCCGGCCCAACGAGGAAGGAGGATTTGCTGGATCTGATTCTGGGGAATGAGGTGGAGCAAGTGTTAGTAGGGGAACATTTAGGGAACAGTGATCATAGTATCATAAGGTTTAGATTAGCTATGGAAAAGGACGAGGAGCGATCTAGAGTAAAAATAGTTAATTGGAGGAGGGTCAATTTCAGTGGGTTGAGAACGAATCTGACCTGGGTAAATTGGAATTAAAGATTGGCAGGCAAAACTGTAATCAAACAATGGGCTGCTTTTAAAGAGGAGTTGGTTTGGGTACAGTCGCGGTACATTCCCACAAGGGGAAAAGGTAGGGCAACCAAAGCCAGAGCTCCCTGGATGACGAAAGAGATAGAGAGTAAGATGAAGCAGAAAAAGGGGGCGTATGATGGATGTCGGGTTGAGAATACAAGTGAGAATCAGGCTGAATATAGAAAGTTCAGAGGGGAAGTGAAAAAGGAAATAAGAGTGGCAAAGAAAGAATATGAGAATAGACTGACAGCTAACATAAAAGAAAATCCAAAAGTCTTCTATAGGCATATAATTAGTAAACGGTAGTAAGAGGAGGGGTGGGGCTGATTAGGGACCAAAAAGGAGACCTATGCATGAAGGCAGAGGGCATGGCTGAGGTACTAAATGAGTACTTTGCATCTGTCTTTACCAAAGGAGAAGATGCTGCCAAAGTCATAGTGAAAGAGGAAGTAGTTGAGATACTGGATGGGATAAAAATTGATGAAGATGAGGTAGTAGAAAGGCTGGCTGTACTTAAAGTAGATAAGTCACCAGGGATGGGGTGCATCCTAGGATACTGAGGGAGGTAAGGGTGGAAATTGCAGAGGTACTGGCCATAATCTTCCAATCCTCCTTAGATATGGGGGTGGTGCCAGAGGACTGGAAAATTGCAAATGTTACATCCTTGTTCAAAAAAAGGATGCAAGGGTAAACCCAGCAACTACAGACCAGTTAGTTTAACCTCGGTAGTGGGGAAGCTTTTAGAAATGATAATCCGCGACAAAATTAGGTCACTAGGACAAGTATGGATTAATTAAGGAAAGCCAACATGGATTTGTCAAAGGCAAATCATGTTTAACTAACTTGACTAAATGTTTAACTGTCTTGATTAAGTTTTTTTGATGCGGTAACAGAGAGGGTTGATGATGGCAATGCGGTTGATGTGGTGTACATGGACTTCCAAAAGGCATTTGAGAAAGTGCCACGTAATCGGCTTGCCAGCAAAGTTGAAGCCCATGGAATAAAAGGGACAGAATATGAAATTGGCTAAGTGACAGAAAACAGAGTAGTGGTGAACGGTTCATTTTCAGACTGGAGGAAGGTATACAGTAGTGTTCCCAGGGGTCAGTACTAGGACTATTGCTTTTCTTGATATATATTAATGACTTGAACTTGGGTGTACAGGGCACAATTTCAAAATTTGCAGATGACACAAAACTTGAAACAAGTGGCAGATGAAATTTAACGCAGAAAAGTGTGAAGTGATACATTTTGGTAGGAAGAATGAGGAGAGGCAATATAAACTAAAGGGTACAATTGTAAAGGGGGTGCAGGAACAGAAAGACCTGGAGGTATATGTGCACAAATCATTGAAGGTGGCAGGACAAGTTGAGAAAGTGGTTAAAAAAGCATACGGGATCCTGGGCTTTATAAATAGAGGCATAGAGTACAAAAGCAAGGAAGTAATAATGAACCTTTACAAAACACTGGTTCGGCCTCAACTGGAGTATTGTGTCCAATTCTGGGCACCGCACTTTAGAAAGGATGTGAAGACACTCAGAGAATTTGCAGAAAAGATTTACAAAAATGGTTCCAGGGATGAGAGAATTCAGTTATGTGGATAGACTGGAGAAGCTAGGGTTGTTCTCCTTAGAGCAGAGAAGGTTGAGAGGAGATTTGATAGAGGTGTTTAAAATCATGAGGGGTCTTGACAGAGTAGATGGAGAGAAACTGTTCCCATTGGCGGAAGGGTTGAGAACCAGAGGACACAGATTTAAGGTGACTGGCAGAAGAACCAAAGGTGACATGAGGAAAAACTTTTTTATGCAGCGAATGGTTAGGATCTGGAATTCACTGCCTGAAAGGGTGGTGGAGGCAGATTCAATCGTGGCTTTCAAAAGGGAATTGGATAAGTACCTGAAGGAAAAAATTTGCAGGGCTACGGGGAAAGGGCGGGGGAGTGGGACTAGCTGAAGCGCTCTTGCAGAGAACCAGCATGCACTCGACGGGCCAAATGGTGGCCTCCTGTGCTGTAACGATTCTATAATTCATTCTTCAGCAATGTAATTCTTATCATGCAAAACAATAAAAAAAACTTTGTTTGCTGCAGACTTCCTTATATTGTAGTTAAAGCAATTTTAACTCAGAGCTTTGATGTTTATATATTTTATAGATCTAAATGTTCATTTTGAGTCACACCCATATGAATTTTGCATTTCCAAACTGCAAGCTCTGTCGCAATCACTTTAAAGTTTCAATTCTGAGACTATCACAGCCACAAGAAAATCATTTAAATCAAAACTATTCTATTGCGAGAGAAAATAAAATTTTAGGCAGTGTAAGCATTTCCAAGGGGAACTATGATGGTTGGAGAGTTGGTAATTTTACACTGGGTGTGTCGCTAGGTAATTGTAACACTAGACTTTACATTCAGTTAGTATGATAAGTGAAATGTGAAAAACAAATTGGCTGGAGGCCTTAAAATGTCATGCAGTTTGTTAAAACATCACTAGTAAAACCAGTAGGGCATGTTACCTGAGAATTTGCTGTTAAAAAAAAATATTTACGAAGGGTGGAGTAAGTCAAATATTTCTCATGATGGATACACTTTAAAATCTTTAGGTAGGTTAATTTAACTTAGCTGGAGAACATGTTTACAATGAAGTAATTCAGCAAGATCAATCTGGGCAGAAGAGATAATGTAATTTTATTGTACTTAGCACAATTACAATAAAATACAGGTAGACTATCCTTTATCCGAAAACCTCGGGACCAGCCGAGTTTCGGATAAAGGAGAATTTCGGATTTCGGAAGGTGGGTCGGCGGGGGGTCGTGCGCACGACTTACGCTGACGCTTAGCGTAAGTCAGTCGGGGTCGGGGCCGGCGGGGTACGCGGGGGGGGGGGGGTCGGCGGTTGTCGGGGCTGGCGGGGTCCGCGGGGGGGTCGGGGCTGGCGGGGTCCGCGGGGGGGGTCGGCGGCTGGCGGGGTCCGCGGGGGGGTCGGCGGTTGTTGGGGCCCGCGGGGGGGGTCGGCGGTTGTCGGGGCTGGCGGTTGTCGGGGCCCGCGGGGGGGGTCGGCGGTTGTCGGGGCTGGCGGGGTCCGCGGGGGGGTCGGCGGTTGTCGGGGCCCGCGGGGGGGTCGGCGGTTGTCGGGGCCCGCGGGGGGGTCGGGGGCTGGCGGGGTCCGCGGGGGGGTCGGCGGTTGTCGGGGCCGGCGGGGTCCGCGGGGGGGTCGGCGGTTGTCGGGGCCGGCGGGGTCCGCGGGGGGGTCGGCGGCTGGCGGGGTCCGCGGGGGGGTCGGCGGCTGGCGGTTGTCGGGGCTGGCGGGGGGTCGTGCGCACGACTTACCCTTTATCCGAACTTCCGTAACCGGAACCCTCTAAAAACCGAAGGTTTTTTCGTTCAGCGTAAGTCGTACGCACGACTTACGCTGAACGAAAAAACCTTCGGTTTTTAGAGGGTTTCGGTTTTCGGAAGTCCGGATAAAGGGTAGTCTACCTGTAGTACAAAATATAAATTACAACAGAGCCAAGTGTAAGCTAATGGTTTTTGTGTGTGGAAAAGATGCACGTGCAAATTTGAGAGAATTTATTTTCTTGCAAAATACATCAAGTATTCTTGCCAATATTATGCACTCAAACCTGAAAGGCTGTGCTCAACCTGACTGTGAATCATTTGCTGTCATTGTTTTGGATAATGTCTTTCAGCTATATGAATGAAATTCACTACAATATCAGAATGACCAAATTAAAAATGACAAGTTTCAATTTGAGGTAATTGTGATTAACACAGTTTGTTACCGTAATACAAGTTTGATTTTTACTTCAGAACATTTCCCTCTGAATTCCTCCCCACCCAAAGGCTCAGTGCAATTACTAACAACAGGCTAAGCAGGCATTGATTTGATTGATACCAGTGTAGCCTAATGGGCCAGCTGATAGGTGTCATGCTCTATTTAGATTTGGAGCGCTAATTCCACCGAGCAGCCAAACAAAAATAAATTCCTCCATTTTTCCCTTGGCTCTTGAAATGTCTGTTTCAAAGTATTATACCCGAGAGTTGATGGTAGATTGTCTCAAGAATAAATGTTGGGCAACTGGTTTTGTATTTGTTTGCAAGTAAACATGTAAGTGTATCATTGGTTGATTGTTCTTTGCATAATGTAAAAGTGATGCTCTTCCACATTGTTTCCACTTTCTCTAAGCAATTTCTCATGAAGATCATATCGCTTTAACAGCTGCTTCAGCTGCTTCAGTGAAAACTTCACTTAAACCATATTGGCTGTAGCAGTGGCAAACTGTGTACCACAGCTAGCCGTTCCCTTGGCCAAGCTGTTCCATCACAGCTATTACACTGGTGTCTACCAATAATGTGGAAAAGTGCCCGGGTATGTCCTATTCACAAAAGAACAGGATAAATCTAACCCAGCCAATTACCGCCCTAACAGCATAGATACATTTAAGGGGAAGCTAGATAAACACATGAAAGAGAAAGGAATAGAAGGTTATGCTGATAGAGTTAGATGAAGAGGGGTGGGAGGAGGCTCATGTGGAGCATAAACACTGGCACAGATCAGTTGGGCCGAATGGCCTGTTTCTGTGCTGTACTTTCTATATCTATCTATATATATATATATAAAAGGATACTTCTGTCTGTCATTCCGTCTGTCTGTCTGTCTTGAATTAACTCGAAAGTTATAGAGCGTACCTACACGTGCTTTACGTCAAAAGAAAGCTGACGATTCCAGAACCGTCCTAAGCGTATTTACATTTCGGCCGGACAAAAATTGTTTGCGCGTTATGCAAAAAACCTTCAAAATTAAACTCATTATCTGCTAAGTAGCATTGATTGACTGACGTCAAGGTCGACCAATCCTGTGCTGGCACAATTGACCATTCCTACAGTTCAGTCACCTGATGGTTGGCCAATCGCTGCGTCTGTGGGCGGGACTAATCGTTTTCATCTCCGGGATCTGGCAGCCATTGCCTCAAGCTAAAAACCCCATTTACTTCCAGCTCAAAATCTGCTAATCCAGCTTTGAAAAAGTTAGTATCTCTTTTAAAAATAACATAAGATTTACCAAAAACGTTTTATAAGTACTTTCACTTTCATCTTTCAAGGTATTAAAAGGTAGAAATGTTGCCCGGCAGCAGATTGAGAGAGGGACACAGAGACAGGGCCCAAAAGCCTGGGACTCGATTTAAAATGTTGCCTGGCAGCAGATTCACAGAGGGACACAGAGAGGCCCCAAAGCCTGGGACTCGATTTAAACTGCCCGGCCCAAAACAGCCCTGGCAAAGCGGGCTCCCCAGCTAGTAATTCTATGTAACGGCCTCAACTTAATCATCAGTAAAGTGATGAAAGGAGTCATCAACAGTGCAATCAGATAACATCTGCGCTCACTCGAAGGTCGAACTCCAAACCATCGTCAGCACCTTCACCGAAGCGTACGAGAGCATAGGCCTTACACTAAAAATCCGTAAGACAAAGGTCCTCTACCAACCTGCCCCCACCACACAGTACTGCCCCCCCGATTATCAAAATCCACGACAAAGCCTTGGACAACATGGACCACGTTCCATACCTCGGGAGCCTACTGACAACAAGGGCAGACGTCGATGACTAAGTCCAACACTGCCTTCAGTGTGCCAGTGCAGCCTTTGGTCGCCTGAGGAAGAGAGTGTTTGAAGACCAGGACCTCAAACCCGGCACTAAGCTCATGGTCTACAGAGCAGCAGTGATATCCGCCCTGCTGTATGCCTCAGAGACATGAACCATGTACAGCAGGCACCTCAAAGCACTGGAGAGGTACCACCAACGCTGCCTCCGCAAGATCCTGCAAATCCATTGGCAGGATAGGCGCACCAGCATCAGTGTTCTCGCTCAGGCCAACACCCCCAGGATCAAAGCTTTGACCATGCTCGATCAGCTCCGATGGACCGGCCACATCGTCCACATGCCCGATACGAGACTCCCAAAACAAGCGCTCTACTCGGAGCTCCGACACGGCAAGAGAGCCCCAGGTGGGCAGAGGAAATGCTTCGAGGACACCCTCAAAGCCTCCTTGGAAAAAGTGCAACATCCCCACTGACACCTGGGAATCCCTGGCCCAAGACCACACAAAGTGGAGGAGAAGCATCTAGGAAGGCGCCGAACACCTAGAGTCTCTTCGCCAGGAGCAAGCGGAAACCAAGCACAAGGAGCGAACATCAACCCAAGAACCCCACACACCCGCCCCCTCAACCACCGTCTGCCCCACCTATGACAGAGACTGTAGGTCCTGCATTGGACTCGTCACCTGAGGACTCATTTTTAATGTGGAAGCAAGTCATCCTCGGTTCTGAGGGACTGCCTAAGAAGAAGAGAAGACGACTCGCCAATAAGCTGCTCACCAATGCTCAGTTCGGGTTCCACTATGAACCACTATGCTCCAGACCTCCTCATAGCCTTGTTCCAGGCATTGGCACAAGAACTGAATGCCAGAGGAGAGATGAGAGCATCTGCCCTCAACATCAAGGCAGCATTTGATGGTACCAAGGAACTAGAACAAAACAGTGTTCAGCTCCATTCACAACTCCTGATGATTAAGCCTACAGCAGAATCTGGATTAGGCTGACAAGTGGCAGGTAACATTCATGCCTGTTAGAAACTAAAGATGCCTAAAAATGTATATCATTATGCGATTAAAATTGACGTGAAAAATGCAGTGCTTAAATGGTTATGTTCGAATTGCAGATGGAAAGCCTCCTCGGACCAGATAGATGCTTAGAAGTGCTAATGTTCTGGTTTCTTATGGAGGTATACAATCTCCCTGTTGCTAAGTGATTATCTGTTTTTTTAAGTTAAGACTTGAACCTTGTTTATGTAGTTTATGTATAATGCCAAGATAGGATTTGAAGTTAGCTTAACAGAACTGCTTGCGAAGATAACAGAAGGATATTTGGGGAAGTTAATGTAAACATTTGCTGCATCATAAAGGTACACTCTGAAGTGAACAGGTTTCTGGTTGGGCCTCATGAGATCAAAGAAGGATACAGCCGAAAGAGATAAGACACGAATTCCACAGGAAGGAAACCCTGGGAAAATATAAACAGAAAGACATGTGGCCAAAATCATAAAATATCTTTAGGGTGGGCTTTGACGCAAGAATCGAGACAATGAACTAGAAGTCCCATTGGATATCAAGGTTTTTGGGGAACTTCTCTTGGTCAAAAGGTCTTGTCAATATCCCGGTTCAGGTCCACCCCTAAAAGTAGAATAAAAGTGACCTCCTGAAAGCTTGTACTCACAGACGGAAGAGAGAGAGGAGGCTCTAGACGAAAGGAAGAAGAAAATTGCTCACGTGTGTCAACCATCTGTCTGATCGGATCGGTATCAGCTTCTTGTCACGGTTATATGCTTTTGCTGTATAACTAATGTGTTATATTCCGTCTTAAACTCTGATTAAACACACTATACCCACCATATTAGTTTATGCCACATAAGTGCCAGGTAATACCTATCTTGAACAAAAGAAAGCCCAGTCATCTCCCCTTTTATTCAATGGCGCTATCATCGCTAAATCCCCCACTATCAACATCGTGGGGGTCACCATTGACCAGAAGCTTAACTGGAACATCCATATCTACACCATGGCTACAAAATTATAGGTGTGAATTTTCATAGTCTAGTTGAACAATGAAATAGAGCAAGAAGTTAAAATTACTTACTTGATAGTTAAAATAGCATCAGATTGCTGAAGCAACAAAGATGTTCAATGGAGGATAACAATTACAAAATAAAACAAGAAAGACTTGCATTTATATAGCGCCTTTCACGACCTCAAGACATCCCAAAGCGCTTTACAGCCAATTAAGTACTTTTGAATTGTATTCGCTGTTGTAATGTAGGAAACGTTTAACAACATGAAGCTGTTTCTGTATAACTAATATTAGACTGGTGATAAGTAGAATGCTTAGCTATTCTGTGTGGTCAACTACACTATGCAATGTGAAAAATTATACCGATGTAAAGAATGACTACTAACATGGTCCTGGAAGTAGCACAGGGGAGAAGTGATTAGGCTGATTTATGAGAAGAAAAGAATGGCATACTGTGGGAACATTATTTTGGCATGGGCCTGAGCAGGGAAGTGGTTTTGGCTTTCCTGCCAGCTTAACCTAGTGGGAAGAGCAGTTGGGTCCAGAAGTGGCCTAAAGAGGTTTTTAACTTTCTTTGTGGGGCTCTGCCCTGGACTTTGAATATATTATAGATATAAAATCAGGCATGTAATCTGACAGAATTTATTTTCCCCAACTGAACAGTGAGCATGGAAAATAGACTTTCAGCAAAAGTAGGTGATGATGATTGAGAATGCTGGGGATGGCCCCAATCCAAAATTGTTGCAGTCACTATATGTACATATGGCACATAAAGTTACTGTCAGTCACAGACCATCCTTTTCTTGGTTCTTTAGATCTTGTGTGTTTTTTTTCTGCCACATCCTGTGCCTCCTGTCTCATGGAGGATATAGCATTGCCTGCAAGAGTCCAAATTCACTTCCGAACCTAAACGTCTATTTTATGCAACAGAATTTGATTTCATTAATTTTTCTGAGGTAGCGGTCTCTTCACCTCCAATTCTGGATTCATTGAAATCATGGCACAGAAGTGGGTCATTTGGGATAGCTCTTCAACTGGGATTATCTACTCTACTCCCATTTTCCTACCCTTCTCCTGTCCTTTTATATGCTTTCTTAAGTGCTCATTCTTGGTGGTATTCTAATGAAATTTCATTGTACCCTTTCCATGGCTCTAATATCCTTCCTATAATGGAATGCCCAGAACTGCATGCTATACTCTGACTGTGGCCTAACCAATGGCTTGTGTTAGCAGATTTCTTAGTGGTTACTGTCTCAACAAAGGGTTGTTAGTCCGGCGACAATAACTCGGCTTATGATCACGCACGAGTTGTTTTTATAATGAGCTTTATTACAGTGACTGATTTGGTCTTCCATTTACATTAAATGACAGGCAAGTAATACAACCTGGTTCCCAAGCTCCAAATACCTCCGAGCACGCTCTCTGATGCCAGAGAGGAACACAAGTCCTGGAGTGACCAGCTCCTGCCCTCCAGGCCCTCTGTGCGGCTGCATTGCTCCTGACCCTCGAGAACGCTCTGCCTTAAAGGGGACCTGGTTCTATTCTTATACTATAATACAACCTTGGCCTGTGCTTACGTAGATACATAATATATAGATTGCACATTTAGCTGAGGCTGCATTTTTAGGTGTTTACTCAGCTTATAATATTTTCAGCCTTTGCCTCTGTGATACAAGCTTTGTTTATAGTACAGTAATTACTTAGGCCAAATGTTTATCCCATTGCCCAGACCTGGATGTTTTCATTCTCTGCCCTTGTGTTTTGAAACTGTCTGTTGTTCAGATATAGAGACAAGATTAAGATTTCCCTTTCTCTCACACTTGCTCTACCACTAAAAATATTAGAAGAAAGGAATGCTGGAATAGATTGACTTTTTAAATCATCTTAAACCATTCTAACAGCTTGTACATATTCAACATTATTTCTTTGCTTTGTATTCAATACCCCAATGTACAAATCCCAGAATTTCATTTGCCAGTTTTGTAGTCTTTCTCCTCTGGACTCCCACCTTCAACAATCTATGTATCTATACCCCAAAGTCTCTTTGTTCCTTCACTCTTAAGAATATTACCATTTAGGATATACTTCTTTCCTCCAAAAATGTACTAGTTCACATTACTTGTCTGAAAGTGTTGGTTCCTTGTTAGAGTACTGTTCCACAGGTATAACAACAGAAAACGCTGGAAAAACTCAGCAGGCCAGGCAGCATCCGTGGAGAGAGAAACAGAGTTAACGTTTCAGATCTGGGACCCTTCATCAGAACTGGAAAAAGCTTGAGATGTAACAGATATTAAGCAGGTGCAGAGATGGGGAGGGGAGGAAGGAATTGAAGGAATATACTGTACTTTTGTAAGAGGCAGGAAAGATAAAATGTTGCAAATGGGAATAGCAAAATCATACAGCATGAAAAATGGGGGCAGGGGTTATAGTTTGAAATTGTTGAACTCAATGTTGAGTCCAGAAGGCTGTAAAGTGCCTAATCGAAAGATGAGGTGCTGTTCCTCGAGCTTACGTTGAGCTACATTGGAACAATGTAATAGGCCCGAGGACAGAGAGATCAGAGTGGGAGTGAAGCGATGAATTAAAGTGACAGGCGACCGGAAGTTCAGGGTCACCCTTACGGCCTGAACGGAGGTGTTCCGCAAGGTGGTCGCCCAATCTGCGTTTGGTCTCCCCAATGTACAGGAGACCGCATTGTGAGCAGCGAATACAGTATACTAAATTGCAAGAAGAACAAGTAAACTGCTGTTTCACCTGGAAGGGGTGTTTGGGGCCCTGGACAGTGGGAAGGGAGGAGGTAAAAGGGCATGTTGCATCTCCTGCGCTTGCACAGGAAGGTGCTAGGCAAAGGGGAAGGGCTGTTAGGGGTGATTGAGGAGTGGACCAGGGTGTCGCGGAGGGAGCGGTCCCTTCGGAATGCTGAAAGGGGAGGTGAGGGGACGATGTGCTTGGTGGTGGGATCACACTGGAGGTGGCGGAAATGGCGGAGGATGATCCGTTGAATGTGGAGGCTGGTGGGGTGAAAGGTGAGGACAAGGGGAACCCTATCATGGTTCTGGGAGGGAGGGGAAGAGGTGAGAGCAGAAGTGCGGGAAATGGAACGGACACGATCAACGGCCGTGTCAACCACAGTAGAGGGGAATCCTCAGTTGAGGAAAAAAGAAGACATGTCGGAAGCACTGGTATGGAAAGTGGCATCGTCAGAACAGATGCAGCAGAAACAGAGAAACTGGGAGAATGGAATAGAGTCCTTACAGGAAGCGGGGTGGGAGGAAGTGTAGTCCAGGTAGCTGTGGGAGTCAATGGGCTTGTAGTGGATGTTTGTCGAAAGTCGATCGCCAGAAATGGAGACGGAGAAGTCAAGGAAGGGAAGAGAAGAGTCAGAGATGGACCATGTGAAGGTGAGGGAAGGGTGGAAATTTGAAATAAGGTGAATGAACTTATCTAGTTCAGGGCGAGAGCAGGAAATGGCACTGATACAGTCATCGATGTACCGGAAAAAGAGGTGAGGGACCCAAGTAGGACTGGAACAAAGAATGTTCCAAATATCCCATGAAAAGGCAGGCATAGCTAGGGCCTATGCGGGTTCCCATAGCAACACCTTTAATTTGGAGGAAGTGAGTGGAGTCAGAGGAGAAGTTGTTCAATGTGAGAACAAGTTCAGCCATGCGGAGGAGGGTGGTGCTGGATGGGGACTGGTTGGGCCTTTGTTCAAGGAAGAAGCGGAGCGCCCTCAGGCCATCCTGGTGGGGGATGGAGGTGCAGAGGGATTGTACGTCCATCGTGAAAAGGAGATGGTTGGGGCCAGGAAACTGTTAAAGTGACGGAGGGCGTCAGAAGAGTCGCAAATGTAGGTGGAAAGAGACTGGGCAAGGGGAGAAAAAATAGAGTCGAGATAGGAAGAGATAAGTTCCGTGGGGCAAGAACATGCTGAAACGATGGGTCTACCAGGGCAGTCCTGTTTGTGGATCTTGGGAAGGAGGTAGAAGCGGGCTGTACGGGGTTGGGGGACTATGAGGTTGGTGGCCATGGAGGGAAGATCTCCAGAGGAGATGAGGTCAGTGACAGTCTTGGAAACAATGGCTCAATGTTTGCTAGTGGGTTCATGGTCCAGGCGGAGGTAGGAGGAGGAGTCAGAGTTGGCGTTCAGCTTCCGCACGGTAGAGGTCAGTTCGCCAAACAACAACAGCACCACCCTTATCAACAGGTTTAATGATCATGTTAGGGTTGGATCGGAGAGAACAGAGTGCTGCAAGTTCAGAGGGAGGTAGGTTGGAGTGAGAGAGGGCAGCAGAGAAATTGAGACGGCCGATGTCACGTCGGCAGTTAGCAATGAAAAGATCTAGAGAGGGTAAGAGGCCAGAGGGAGGGGTCCAGGTAGAATGAAAATTTTGAAAGCAGGCGAATGGGTCACCTGTTTTGGGGGAAGACTCCTGGCCAAAGAAGTGGGCACTGAGATGAAGGCAACGGAAATAGAGCTCAACATCGTGCCGAGATCGAAATTCATTGAGATGGGGGCGTAAGGGGATGAAGCTCAGGCCTTTGCTGAGGGCTGATCATTCGGGGTCAGAGAGGGGAAGGTCAGAGGGGATAGTGAAAACACGGCAGGGGGTGAGATTTTACTGTTCCACAGGTGTTGGTCAACCTCGGGTATTCACCCCTGGTTGTCTTGACAGTGACTACCAGCAGGCTATTCCTACCATGGTGAGGTACCAGTGGCTCTCACAGTTGAGTTCTAGCCTGTCATCACTAGAAGATGCACACTTCCAGTAGGGATTGCTGAACTGGGAATCCTGGACAAATTACCAAAGGGCAATTGTAAGTACCTTTACTACCACTCCGGCTAAGATCAATTTATTCCGTACAAATCGAAAATCGAAACTGGGACATTCCTGGTCAACTACTCGCTGAATGAACTCACTAAATCAAAGAGGAGTGAGGTTTTCTTTTTCATGGCTTTGTAAAATTGTTGTCAAAGTGATGTCAGAGCTTAAGTGGCCCATAAATCTAAACAATGCTTAAAATCTTCCACCTCTTCTGCAAGAGAAAGAAAAGTCTTAGGGCTGGATTTTCATTGAGGAGCCAGGTAGGAGGCAGGACTACAACTTTCAGGGTTGTAGTCCCGCCTCCATCAAGTTCTAGCCAACCCACGTGATTTTGACTTGATTGACCTTGTTGAGCCCGCCCAGCGAGCTCAGCAGGCCAATTAAGGGCCACCCGGCAACAGGTGACGTCACAGATTGATATTTCATCTGTCAAGACTTTTGATGAAATATCAGCGTTCGACAGCTGTTTGAAGCTGTCAAACACTGACAATCTGTACTCTAAGTTAATTCCTTCCTGTCAGGATGATTTAGAGATCTCCCCGGAACAGAAAGCTGAATGCTGGAACTTTTGACAGATCGCGGCCATCCTGCTTTCTGTGCCGGTGAGATGAGGGACTCCCGAGACCTGAAGGAAGGAAGGCTGTAAAGGTAAGTAAATGTAAGTACAACTTCTTTAAACACTTTATACACACACCAAACACACTTACCTCTGCACTCATGCACCCATCACTCACCTGAACACCGGACATCTCGACCCCTCCAAGCCCTTCATCCCGACGGCCCACCTCGCTAACTTGGCGTGGCTTGGAGCCGTTGGGAATCCCACATTTCAACAATGAAAATAGGGATGAGGCTAAAAACTGCCTGTTAACTACCTGTTAACAGGCAGTTAATTGGCACTAATCCCCTTCCCGCTTCCACGGCCCAATGAAAGTCCTGCCCTTAGTCTTTTCTGATGTTATTTTTATATTTACTTATTTACTATTTTATGTAATTTACTAAATATAATAAATAGAGTTATTGGCAGCAGCGAGAGTGGACCGACCTGTGAGGGAACAGGTGAAGGAGGAGCGAGGAAATAAAGCCCAAGGCTCGAGGCCCAGACCGAGCTATTGGGAGCTGCAGCGAGAGTGGACCGACCTGTGAGGGAACAGGCGAAGGAGGAGCGAGGAAATAAAGCCCAAGGCTCGAGGCCCAGACCGAGCTATTGGGAGCAGCAGCGAGAGCGGACCGACCTGTGAGGGAACAGGCGAAGGAGGAGCGAGGAAATAAAGCCCAAGGCTCAAGGCCCAGACTAAGCTATTGGGAGCAGCAGCGAGAGCGGACCAAAACGGGTAACATTCGAAAGTGAGTTCAGAGATTAAATGTGACGTCGGCACGAAGGAAGGAGCTGATTGGTAAGTCGGACCTGGTGAGTATTTCTATAGTCCAGTCGTTAAAGTAAAAGTAAGGTCTCTAATTTAGAGTAAGTAGTGTTTAAAGTGAAGTAAGGTCCATAGTGTATTTAATATTCTTTAATTTAAAGGAAGTAAAGGGAGTAAATTAAGGGTAGGACATGGCAAGGCAGCTCAGCAGCGTGGAGTGCTCCTCCTGTGCTATGTGGGAAGTCAGGGACACTTTCGGTGTCCAATGCGAACACGTGTGCAGGAAGTGTCTCCAGCTGCAGCTACTCAAATTCCACGTTTCGGAACTGGAGCTGCAGCTGGAGTCACTGGGGCATCCACGAGGCTGAGATCTTCGTGGATAGCACATTTAACGAGGTGGTCACACCGCAGGTAAAGAGTGCACAGGCAGACAGGAAATGGGTGACCGCCAGACAAAGTAAAAGAACTAGGAAGGTAGTGCAGGAGTTGTAGTGTATGTAACCTGTACCACCTTAAGAGACTACCTTAAGGTGATGAACTACTTTCTGATGGCTCCTGTATATTGTAGTACCGGTGGTGACCACACCGGTATATAAACCCTGTGGAGCAGTTTGTATTTCAGTTCAGCCCTGACCCTCAATTACTAAAGACCTGTTTAAGTATTCTGTTGTCTGTGTCCAGTTATTCAGCATAACTACATTTGGGAAATCACAGACTCAACAGTGGCGACGAGTCTGATCGTACCTAGCGGCAGTTTTGCATCCAAGGAAGCTTCGTCCTCAGAACGGGCGTCGAAAAGGGGCATCCGCCCTCATCATCCTGCTGAGCACCGCATCGCACGGGAGGCATCGAGAACCCGGTTTGGATTTGCTGGCCACAAAGTCCACCATCAGCAACAGGCAGTGATCATCCCTTCTACGACAGCGGCGGGTAAGCCCGATCTAGCGACACGGAGAGAAAGTCGGCCGAGTTGTCAGTGGGAGAAGGGGAGGGAAACCGAAGAAAAGGGCGGAGAACATGACCGCAGCCGGTGAAAAGGGCCGGACTGCAATCGGGCAGAGACGCGCAGCAGCCAGAAAAGCGTTAATGTCCACGAGGACCGCGGGAGCGGCGGGGAACAAGAGCAGCAGCGTCGGGGGAAATAAGGACCGCTGGGAGGCGAGAACGGCAACAGCACGGTAATCGCCATTTTAGTCGGCGGGGGAAGAAGATAAGCGCGGGAAAAGCCGCCAAGCGCGGGAAGCCGCCATTTTGGAAAAATAAATAAAATAAAGGAAACTCAACAAGATGCCAAAAACGGGTAACATCACTGCTTTTGATAGCGATGTAGAAGATTGGGCCACTTATGTGGAATGCGTTGAAGTTTACTGTACAGCGAATGAGGTACCGGCGGATAAGAAAGCACTAACCATATTAAACTCGATGGGTGCGAAGACGTACGGGTTATTAAGGCACCTTGTAACACCAGATAAACCGGTAGGAAAGAGTTTCGCTGAGATTGTTACCATCCTGCAAGAGCATTTAAACCCCACGCCACTGCTGATAGCGGAGCGATTTAAATTTTACAAAAGAATTCAGCTTAAAGAGGAAAGCAACGCTGAATTCTTAATCGAACTGCGCAAGTTATCAAAGTACTGTCAGTTCGGTACAGGACTAGCAGACGCTCTGAGAGATAAGTTCGTGTGTGGGCTACTAAAGGAAGGAACCCAGAAGCGACTGCTAGAGGAAAAGGATCTTACACTGGACAAAGCTTTCAGCATTGCAGCATCGCACGAGGCAGCAGCACGAGGCACTGCGGAAATGCAGCAAAGGCCATCGGAATTCAGCACCAATGAAATGGCATTGGGTGCAGCAAAGTGTTATCGTTGCGGAAGGACAACGCATGATCAGAACCAGTGCTGGTTCAAAGATAAAGAATGCAGGAAATGTGGCAGACTTGGTCACATAGCGAAAGTATGCCGGTCAGGAAAGAAGACCAGCAACAAAAAGTCGCCGCAGGAGAAGTACAAGAAAGTACACAAGGTGACAGAGAACAGTTCAGATGAACAAAAGACGGATTCAGACTCCAGCAGTAAGGAACTGGGTTGTCTAAAAATACATAATGTGGGTAACACAGCAGACCACCAAACTATCTGGGTCATGCTACGGATAGCAGGAGTCCAAGTGAAGATGGAATTGGGCACTGGATCGGCATTGACGGTCATGAATAAGCAAGAGTACAAAAGGTTATTCTCACACATTCCCCTGAGGAATACGGAGATTGTATTGAAAACATACACGGGGCAAAGAGTATACCCCATCGGAAAGATAAAGGTAAAGGTGGTCTACAATGGTAAAGAAAGTCAGGGAATGGACTTGTATGTGTTACCTGATGGAGGTCCACCACTACTGGGACTGGAATGGATCCGGAGAATAAATATGGACTGGCATTCCTTACAAGCACTAACTGTAGATTCCTGTAAAGAGGACGATGTCAAACCTAAACGACTGTCCAAAATATTGGACGATGCTAAGGAGGTGTTCCAACGGGGACTGGGAACACTGAAAGGAATTACGGCAAACATCAAGGTTGGAGAACATGCAAACCCAAAATTTTTCAAAGCCAGACCGGTACCTTATGCGATACAACCTGCTGTGGAAGCAGAGCGGGAAGGGCTAGAACGTTCAGGAGTACTGTCAAAGGTGGACTGGAGTGAATGGGCCACGCCCATTGTTCCCGTCATGAAGCGTTCGCTGAGCAACAAGCCGGGGGAACCTGGGAAGGTTCGCATCTGCGGCGATTTCAAGATCACTGTTAATCCGGTTCTTCACACGGTGCAATATCCGCTTCCACGGATTGAGGATATCTTCGCTTCGCTGTCTGGCGGGAAACACTTCACCAAGATAGACCTGGCACAGGCGTACTTACAGATGGAAGTTGATGAAGCGTCACGCCAGTATCTCACGATCAACACACATAAGGGCTTATATCGGTATAATAGACTGGTTTTTGGAGTGGCATCAGCTCCAGTGATTTGGCAAAGAGCCATGGAGCAGGTATTACAGGGAATTCCAGGCACACAATGCTACCTGGACGACATTCTGATTACAGGAGATGATGATAAGGAACACCTCGCGAATTCGGAGCAGGTGCTCACCAGATTGAAAGAATATGGACTCAGAGTTAATCGCCAGAAATGTGAGTTCTTTCAGAAGCGAATCTCGTACTGCGGTCACGTCATTGACCAGGAGGGGCTTCATAAGTCACCTGACAAGATAGAAGCTGTTGTGAAAGCTCCCGCTCTGGAAAATGTATCCCAGTTGAGGTCATTCCTTGGGTTGATTAACTATTACCACAAGTTTCTTCCAAATTTATCTACGGTGTTACACCCGCTGAACACTCTTTTGCAAATGGGAGTACCATGGAAGTGGAGCGAGGACTGTAAGCGGGCTTTTCAAAAAAGCAAGGCACTGATCACCTCTAAGGAAGTGTTGGCTCACTTTAACCCAACGCTGCCTATTCGTTTAGCTTGTGATGCTTCTCCATATGGTATCGGGGCAGTGCTCTCACATAAGTTGCCAAATGGCTCAGAAAGGCCAGTCGCGTTCGCATCCAGATCATTGACCTCCGCTGAGTGCAACTATGCTCAGATAGATAGGGAGGCTCTCAGCCTCGTGTGGGGAGTTAAGAAATTTAACCATTACCTGCAAGGCCAAAGGTTTACGCTGCTGACAGATCACCAGCCGTTGGTTTCCATCTTTAACCCTAAGAAGGGTGTTCCGGTTATGACGGCGCAGAGGCTTCAGAGGTGGTCCCTTTTCCTAGGGGCACATCAATATGATATCGAATTCAAAGGTACAAAGCAACATGGTAATGCTGATGGGCTGTCGCGCCTGCCACTACCTACAGCAGAAGAGGCACCAGCAGTTGACCCTGTCGAGATATTTCACTCGACCATCATCGAATGCTTACCAGTCACCAATGCGAGTATTGAGAGAGAGACCAGAAATGACCCGACACTGTCTCGGGTCTACGATTTGACAGTGAAGGGATGGCCAACACATGGCGAACCACTGTTACCGGCATTCTCAGCCAGACGAGAGCAGCTGTCCGTCTGTCAAGGAACATTGATGTATGGAACAAGGGTGATTATTCCTCCTAAATTAAGGGAGAGAGTTCTGAAGGAACTGCATGAAGGTCATCTGGGGGGGAGTCAAGATGAAAGGCCTTGCTAGGGCTTATGTGTGGTGGCCAGGTATCGACAAACAAATAGAGGATCTGACTAAAAGCTGCTCAGGGTGCCAAAAAGTTCAAAATGCACCTCCAATTGCACCGCTGCATCCGTGGGAATCGCCTTCAACCCCATGGCAACGTGTGCATATCGACTTTGCAGGTCCATTCATGGATTCCATGTTTTTGATAGCGGTAGACGCACATTCTAAATGGCCAGAAGTGATTAAGATGTCGACCACTACCTCTGAAAAGACGATCGCAGTTCTAAGAACCATATTTGCAAGGAATGGGCTGCCGGAACAAATATGTTCAGACAACGGACCACAGTTCGTGTCAGAAGAATTCCAGAAATTCATGAAGAAGAATGGGGTGAAACACTATTCATCTGCCCCATATCATCCGGCTACAAATGGGTTGGCCGAGAGATTTGTACAAACATTCAAAAAGGCGATAAAGGCCATGAGCGAAGACCATATTCCACTACAACACAAGGTGGACAATTTCCTGATGGCATATCGAAACACCACGCATGCAGTGACAAATCAAAGCCCTGCCATAATGTTCTATAACAGGAGGTTGCGGTCCCGATTGGATTTGTTAAAACCCAATGTGCGTAGGGAAGTCGAAAACAAACAATTCCAGCACGTAAATAACAAGGGCACTCGGCGTTTCGAAATAGGACAACCAGTGTTGGCCAGGGACTATAGGAATGATAAATGGCAATCCGGAACAATTCGTGCCCGACAAGGACCCTTGATGTACATGGTAGACATTGGTGAGAACGTAATACGACGTCATGCTAACCAACTTGTGGAATCAAGAACAAGGGTCGACCCCATGTCTACGGCAGAGACACCAGTTGAAGAAGTTATTGAGCCTGTAGCATCTACCTCAGACTCGATCGTACATGATGATGTTCAATCCATAAGAGATCAAATGGATGAGTCACCCCAGCAACGAGAACCAGAGACCCCTGAAAGGCGTTATCCAGCCCGGATCAGGAGGCCTCCTCAGAGACTGAATCTTTGAACAGTTTTGTATGAAAGTTGTATATATGTTATCCATGTTATGTTTAAATTGGGGTGTACACTGTTAAGCTAAAAGGGGAGGAATTGTAGTGTATGTAACCTGTACCACCTTAAGAGACTACCTTAAGGTGATGAACTACTTTCTGATGGCTCCTGTATATTGTAGTACCGGTGGTGACCACACCGGTATATAAACCCTGTGGAGCAGTTTGTATTTCAGTTCAGCCCTGACCCTCAATTACTAAAGACCTGTTTAAGTATTCTGTTGTCTGTGTCCAGTTATTCAGCATAACTACATTTGGGAAATCACCGACTCAACAGGAGTCCCCTGGGTCCATCTCCAACAGATTTTCTGTTTTGGATACTGCCGGGGGAGATGATTTCTCAGGAATGCAGCAAGAGCCAAGTCCGTGGCTCAGCTGCACAGGGGAGGAAAAAGAGTGGCAGAGGCAATAGTGATAGGGGATTTGTTGTGTATTTTGAATGTGTATTAGAATTGTCCCACATGGGATACCGTAGTGGTGATTTGCAATGCACTATGGGAAATGTAGTGCATTGAGTGAAGAAGCACATTGTAAATAAAATGGCCGTTAACTAAACTCTCCACCCCGGAGTCCTCCTTAATTGTTATATAGGTAAGGGTATAAAACCCCTTGAAACACAACAAAACTGGCGACGAGGACGACGGACTTGCGCATCACTTTGCACTGGAATCGGCGATGTTTAAAGTAAGAAGTTCCTGTCTCTTAATGGCGCGCACGCAGTTTAGTGCTGATGCAATCGCCTCGTAAAGGTGGCGGTTCGTGTGTTACACAAATAAGAAGGGGGAGAGTAACGATACAGTGAAACGAAGTGGAGGAAAAGGACTGTAAAGATTTTTTAAAAAGAAAACAAAATGGCTATGCTAACCGGAGCGTTTGGACCATTTGATGAAATGGCGGAGCAATGGAGTGCTTATACAGAGCGTTTCGGATTTTTCGTGACTGCAAATGGCATTAAAGATGACGTGAAAGTGGCGACGTTCCTCAGTGTGATCGGAGCAAAAACATTTGGCTTGTTACGGAGTTTGATGCACCCGGATAAGCCCGGCGCTAAGACATATGATCAGATTGTGGAAGTTTTGGAAACACATTTCACACCCAAGCCGCTGCTGATTGCCGAGAGGTTCAGGTTTCACCAACGAAACCAAGGGGAGGGTGAGTCCATAGCCAAATATGTTGCAGTGCTAAAGAAGCTAATTGAGCATTGTGAGTTTGGTGAAACGCTAAATAACACTGTCCATGATAGGTTTGTGTGTGGATTAAGATGTGAAGCAACACAGAAGCGCTTGCTCACGACTGACAAACTGATGCTTAAATCAGCAGTGGAGCTCGCTGTGTCTATGGAGTTAGCAGCTAAAGATGCACAGCTGTTGGGGGCTGCAACAAGAGTGCACAGGGTAGCAGCTACACTGGATAAGCATGCAAGGGACACCAAAGAGTGTTACAGATGTGGAAGGTCAGGTCATCAGCCATCTGACTGCTGGTGTAAAGACCTGACCTGTCGGAAATGTTAAAAGAAAGGACACATTGAACGTGTGTGTAAAGGGCAAAGCAAACAATCCTACACAGAGACACACAAAAAACAAACAAGGAAACACATCCAACTGGCGTTTTAGAAGAAAAACCTACACATGGTGAAACAAGAACAGGAAGACAGTGACACAGACTCTGATGGGGAGCTGAATCTCCATGTGTTAATGGTGAATGGAAGCTCATCAGGCTATGGAGTCACTCCACTACTAGAGGGAAAACCGGTCAAAATGGAGCTGGATACGGGGGCCGCTGTCTCCTTGATTTCAGAGAAGCTATTCAAAGAAAAGCTGAACCACCCATCACTGACGCCGGCCAAGCTCATCTTAAAGACCTACACTGGGGAAACAGTCCCAATGCTGGGTAAGATGGAGGTCAAGGTGGAGCTTAATGGACAAACTGTGATGCTGCCAGTTTACGTGGTCAAGGGTGACTATCCATCCCTGATGGGCAGGCCATGGTTGGAGAAAATTCATCTGGATTGGAAAAAAGTGAATGCGGTGTCAGTTGAAGAGGCGGGGCTAGCGGCAGTGTTGACAAAGCATGCGGCTGTCTTTGACGGAGAATTGGGGAGTATGAAGGGGATTACAGTCAAACTCAAGGTGAAGCCTGACAGCCAGCCACAATTCCTGAAGGCCAGGAACGTTCCCTACACCCTCAGACCAAAGGTGGAGGCTGACCTGGAGCGTCTGGTCAAGATAGGGGTCCTGGTGCCGGTTTCGCACAGTGAGTGGGCCACGCCCGTGGTACCAGTGATGAAGAGTGATGGCGCGGTTTGCTTATGTGGAGATTTCAAAGTAACAGTGAATCCTGTGCTCTCAGCTGAACAGTACCCCCTCCCCATCATTGAAGATCTTTTCACGGGTCTAGCAGGCGGTCAGAAGTTTAGCAAGATTGATCTATGCCAAGCCTACTTGCAGATGCATGTAGAAGAGGACTCACAGAAGTACCTCACCATCACCACCCACAAGGGCCTCTACAGGTACTGCCGCCTACTCTTTGGTATAACGTCAGCACCAGCATTGTTTCAGCGGGCTATGGGCCAGATCTTAAGCGGCAATCCAGGGGTACAATGTTATCTCGACGATATCCTTGTCACAGGAAAGGACGACAACGAGCATCTGCAGAACCTGATGAAGACACGGGGAAGACTTGAAGAATATGGCTTACGCGTTCGCAAGGACAAATGCGAATTTTTCAAGCCATCAGTGGAGTACCTAGGCCATGTCATCGACATGGACGGCCTACACACAGCACCATCAAAAGTGAAAGCCATTGCCGACGCTCCTGCACCTACAAATGTCGGCCAGCTGCGGTCATTCTTGGGTCTCCTGAACTATTACGGAAAGTTTATTCCACAGCTGGCATCACTGTTGAAGCCATTACATGAGTTGCTGTGTCAGGGCAAGGCCTGGGCGTGGACGAAGGAGTGCGAAGCTGCATTCAAGAAAGCCAAAGCAGCTTTGACTGACCCCAGAATGTTGACGCACTTTGACCTGTCATTGCAGATTCAGCTGGCCTGTGACGCGTCGCCTTATGGCGTCGGCACGGTCGTGTCCCACATCTTTCCCTCAGGCGAAGAGAAGCCGATTGCATTCGCGTCAAGGTCCCTGAGCAAGGCGGCGGTGAAATACCCGCAGATCGAAAAAGAGGCTTTGGGCATCACCTTTGGAATCAAAAAGTTCCATCGCTACTTGTTCAGAAGGAAATTCACCTTGCTGACAGATCATCGTCCTCTGACATCGATCTTTGGTCCACACACAGGAATACCCTCCCTGGCAGCGTGCAGGATGCAGCGCTGGGCGCTGATATTAAGCGCTCACAGTTACAACATCAAATACCGGAGGTCAGCAGCACATGGCAATGCAGACGAATTGTCAAGACTTCCGCTGCCTGTGCCCTCTGAAGGCTGTGAGCAGAAGATTTTCTACTTTGACATGGTGCGCAATGCCCCTGTCACGGCCCGGCAGGTCAAGAAAGAGACCAGAGTGGACACTACGCTATCCAAGGTGCTGGATCGGGTGATGCGAGGAGACGGATCACGGGTGTCAGATGCACCACCTGAGCTCCTACCTTACCTGTCAAGAGGGAAGGAGTTGTCTGTCACGTCAGGATGCCTTCTTTGGGGCATGCGAGTGATCATACCACCAAGGCTGTGGAAACATGTCCTCAACGAGCTGCACTCAGGACATTGTGGTATTGTCCGGATGAAGGAGCTGGCACGAAGCTACTTCTGGTGGCTCGGTCTGGATCATGAAATTGAAGTTGAAGCGAAATCATGCCCATCATGCGAGACAACCAGGGATACGCCAAGAGCAGCGCCACTGCATCCATGGGAATGGCCGGCGACACCGTGGCAACGGATCCATCTGGACTTCGCGGGACCAGTGGAAGGAGCGATGTTCCTGGTCGCGGTGGACTCCCATTCCAAATGGCCAGAGGTTGCAGTAATGTCCACTACCACTATGGAGAAAACCATCGAGACTCTGAGAGAGATGTTCGGGCGATTTGGTCTGCCAGAGCAGATCGTAACCGACAATGGAACACAGTTCACATCCCAGGAGATGGAGGAGTTCCTCATGAGCAATGGAATCCAGCACACGTTCTCCACGCCTTATCATCCATCCATGAATGGATTGGCGGAGAGATTTGTCAGAACGCTGAAACGCGCGTTGAAAGCGGCAAGAAGTGATGCTCCTCTAAAGCAGCGCCTGAATGCTTTCTTGCTGAAATACCGAAACACGCCTCATGCTACGACTGGAGCATCTCCTGCTTACCTACTCATGGGAAGGCAGCTACGGACACGCCTTGACCTGCTGAGACCAACGTCCACAGAAGCAGTGGTGCACGCCAATCAGCAGGATCAAGTCAGCAGACGAGCTCAGAGGTCCAAAGAACAACACTGTGGTGGGGGGCAAAGTCCTCGCGTGTAACTACACCACCCCGGAGCGGTGGGTCCCGGCTATGGTCATTCAAAAGACGGGCCCCGTTTCATACCGAGTCCGCACCGGAGACAACCAAACATGGAGACGGCATGTAGACCAGTTACTGCCAAGATAGTCGCCACAGGTAACCCAAGAAACAGAGGATCAAGGACCTGCTGGGGGCTCCAGCAGGGACTGGTCGTCCGACCCCGAGACGGTGGCACCATCCACTCTTGTGCCATCGAGGGAGGAAGCCACACCTGCAGGGTCACGGGAGAGCCAGCCAGAGCCTGCTCCTAAGACTAGGCGTTACCCCAAAGAGAAAGGCAGCCTCCAGAGCGCCTTAGTTACAGTTAGTGCTAACCTGTGTGCATGGGGCAGAATAATCCCCAGGGTTAGCGGAATGTAGAGGCAATCTACCCTCTCTTCCAAAGTTATAGTCATTTTCAGTTATTCTGTTTTGTGGACATTCTATTTTAAGGGGGAGGAAATATGTTGTGTATTTTGAATGTGTATTAGAATTGTCCCACAGGGGATACCGTAGTGGTGATTTGCAATGCACTATGGGAAATGTAGTGCATTGAGTGAAGAAGCACATTGTAAATAAAATGGCCATTAACTAAACTCTCCACCCCAGAGTCCTCCTTAATTGTTATATAGGTAAGGGTATAAAACCCCTTGAGACACAACAGGATTCTATCGTAAGTGGAACAGAGAGACGTTTCTGTGGCCGCAGACGTGACTCCAGGATGGTATGTTGCCTCCCTGGTGCCAGGGTCAAGGATGTCACTGAGCGGCTGCAGGACATTCTGAAGGGGGAGGGTGAACAGCCAGAGGTCGTGGTCCATATCGATACCAACGACATAGGTAGAAAGAGGGACGAGGTCCTGCAAGCAGAATATAGGGAGCTAGGAAATAAATTAAAAAGCAGGACCACAAACGTAGTAATCTCAGGATTACTCCCAGTGCCACGTGCTAACAAGAGCAGAAATAGGTGAATAGACCAGATGAATGCATGGCTGGAGAGATGGTGTAGGAGGGAGGGATTTAAATTCCTGAGGCATTGGGACCGATTCTGGGGAAGGTAGGACCTGTACAAGCTGGACGGGTTACACCTCAGCAGAAACGGGACCAACATCCTCACGGGGGTTTGCTAGTGCTGTTGGGAAGGATTTAAACTAGTTTGCGAAGGGGCTGGGAACCTAAGTATTGGCTCAGAATGGAGAGAGGAAAGAAACAAAGTTGGAAGTGCACATTAGAAAAGTAGTCAGCAAAACTAGTAGGGAGCAGAAACAAAGGCCAACAGTAAAGAGGGTCAAAGTGCAGAAAAATATTAAACAGGCAAAGTTGAAGGCACTTTATCTAAATGCATGTAGCATTCGCAACAAGGTGGATGAATTAATGGCACTAATAGAAGTAAATGGGTATGATGTAATTGCCATTACAGAGACATGGTTGCAGGGTAACCAAAGCTGGGAACTGAATGTTCCAGGGTACTCATTGATGTGCCTCAATAAATCCGAGACTCGATGTTAGCGAAACAAAACAAGGCTTTTATTGACTTAGAAGGTAACACACAGAGGAGAATGTATCTTCCATCCAGAGGTCTGCCGTACTGGATGTGCTGCAGGCTGGGCCAGCTTACATAGGAGCCAGGTATGGGCGGAGCCCTACACACAGTACAATACAATGGAAATGAAACTGAAACCAACCACAGTCACAGGCAGAGAAATACTGATGAGTGATGAATGGAATATTTCATTACACTCAACATTTAGGAAGGACAGACAAAAAGGAAAAGGAGGTGGCGTAGCGCTGTTAATAAGGGATGATATCGGTACGGTAGAAATAAAAGATCTTGGCTTGGCAGATTGTGATGTAGAACTGGAATCTGTTTGGTTGGAGTAAACAAACAGCAAAGGGTGGAAAACATTGGTGGGAGTTGTGTATAGGCCACCAAACAGTAATGATAATGTAGGGCACAGTATCAATCAAAAGATTTAGAAGTGCATGTAACAAGGGCAATACGATAATTGTGGGGGACTTTAATCTACATATTGACTGGGCAAATCAAATTACCACTAATGGTGTGGAGGACGAATTCTTGGAATGCATGCGAGATGGTTTCCTGGATCAGTATGTGGAGGAACCAAACAGGGAACAGGCTATTCTGGACCTAGTACTGTTTAATGAGAAAGGGCTAATCAGTAATCTTGTGGTAAAGGGGCCTTTAGGGACAAGTGCCCATAATATGATTGAATTTTACATTAAGTTTGAGAGTGATGTAGTCCAATCTGAAACTAAGGTCTTCAATCTAAACAGAGGAAACTACAAGGGTATGAAGGACAAGTTGGCCATGGTAGATTGGGAGACTACACTAAAACGTATGAAGGTGGACATACAATGGCTAACACTCAAGGAAATAATGCATAATTTGCAACAAACATATATTCCTCTAGGGCATAAAAACCCAAAAGGAAAAGTGATCCAACCATGGCTAACAAAAGAAATTAAAGTTAGTATTAAGTCAAAGAAGGAAGCTTATAAAGTTGCCAGAAAAAGCGGTCAGCCTGAGGATTGGGATCTTTTTAGAAATCAGCAAAGGGGGACCAAGAAATTGATAAAGAAAGGGAAAATGGAATATGAGCATAAACTAGCAAAAAATATAAAAACAGATTGTAAAAACTTCTATAGGTATCTGAAAAGGAAAAGACTGGCGAAGGTAAATGTAAGTCCTTTACAGTCAGAGACAGGAGAATTTATAATGGGGAATGAGAAAAATGGTAGAGAAATTAAATAAATACTTTTTGTTTCTGTCTTCACGGCGGAAAACACAAAAAACCTCCCAGAAATACGAGAAAACCAAGGGTGTGACGAGAATGAGGAACTTAAAAAGAAATTATTATTAGTAAAAAAACAGGAGTAGCAAAATTAATGGGACTAAAAGTCGATAAATCCCAAGGGCCAGGTGACCTATATCCTAGGGTTTTGAAAGAGGTGGCCATTGGGATAGTGGACGCATTGGTTGTCATCTTCTAAAATTCTATAGATTCTGGAACGATTCCTGCAGATTGGAGGATAACAAATATAACCCCGCTATTTAAGAAAGGAGGGCGAGAGAAAACGGGGAACTACAGACCTGTTGGCCTCACATCAGTAGTTGGGAAAATGCTGGAATCTATTATAAAGGATGCAATAACTGGGCACTTAGAAACTAATAGTAAGATTGGGCAGAGTCAACATGGATTTATGAAAGGGAAATCCTGTTTGACAAACCTATTGGAGTTATTTGAGGATGTAACTAATGGAGTAGACAAAGGGGAACCAGTAGATGTGGTGTATCTGGATTTTCAGAAGGCCTTTGATAAGGTCCCACACAAGAGATTGGTGAACAAAATTAGGGCTATTGGAATTGGGGGTAATATACTAGCATGGATTGAGAATTGGTTAACAGACAGAAAACAAAGAGTAGGGATAAACGGGTCTTCTTCAGGATGGCAGGCTATGACTAGTGGGGTACCGCAAGGATCGATGCTTGGGCCCCAGCTATTCACAATCTATACCAATGATTTGGATGAGGGGACTAAATGTAACATTTCCAAATTTGCTAGGTGGCAGTGTCAGTTGTGAAGAGGCTTCAAGGGGATCTCGATGGGCTCAGTGAGTGGGCGAGAACATGCCAGATGGAATATAATGTGGATAGGTGTGAAGTTATCCACTTTGGTAGAAAAAACAGAAAGGCAGAGTATTTCCTAAATGGTGAAAGATTGGGGAATGCAGATGCTCAAAGGGACTTGGGTGTCCTTGTACATGAGTCACTGAAAGTGAATGAGCAGGTGCAGCAAGCCATTAGGAAGGCAAATGGTATGCCGGCCTTCATTACAAGAGGATTTGAGTACAGGAGTAAAGAAGCCTTACTCCAATTATATAGGGCCTTGGTGAGACCACACCTGGAGTACTATGCACAATTTTGGTCACCTTACCTAAGGAAGGATATACTTGCCACAGAGGGAGTGGAACAAAGGTTCACGAGATTGATTCCTGGGATGGCGGGACTGTTGTATGAGAAGAGATTGAGTAAACCAGGCCTGTATTCTCTTGCATTCAGAAGAATGAGAGGGGATCTCATTGAAGCATACAAAATTATTACAGGGCTTGATGGGATGGATGCTGGGAGAATGTTTCCCTTAGCTGGGGAGTCTAGAACCAGGGGCCACAGCCTCAAGATAAAGGGTAGGCCATTCAGGATTGAGATGAGAAGAAATTTCTTCACACAGAGGGTGGTGAATGTTTGGAATTCTCTACCCCAGAGGATTGTGGAGGCTCAGTCATTGGGTATATTCAAAACAGAAGTCGATAGATTTCTGACTAGTGGCATCAAGGGATATGGCGATAGGGCCGGAGAATGGAGTCGAGGCAGAAGATCAGCCATGATCTCATTGAATGGCGGAGCAGGCTTGAAGAGCCGAATGGCCTACTACTCCTCCTATTTCTTATGTTCTTATGTTGATTACTGTGGAATGCATGCCAAAACATATTATATGGTTGAACAAAACATCCAATATAATGTTCATAGTCCAAAGAATCCTGGAAAGCTTTTTAAGGAAAAATGAGTTCAATGATATGATACAATCTTGATTTTTAAAAAAACCTTCTGCAATAATTGTAGTGTATGTACCTTTAAGAGGAACTATGTTTTTGAAGCCCCTGTATACTGTAGTACCAGTAGTGACCACTCGGGTATATAAGCCTGTGTAGCGTCTTGTGTTGTTAGTTCACCTCCAGACTTTGTTCAGTAAACACTTGTTAAATCAACTCCTGCATTCCGTGTCTCCATTAACACACGGATCTAACAGTGGCGACAAGTTAGAAACGAACTTACCTGCAATTCGGCAGCACCTCAAGGGGATCGATTCCTCAGACGAAGGTCGAAGCCAGAAACAAAATAAAATAAAATAAATAACTCGAAGAAACTCGAAAACGAGGGCCAGGCTTGGTCTCCAGTCTGTGGTTTCCCCAGCTAAACGGGCTGGTGGCAGGTAGTGCACTGATCCTTCCTGGGCTGCGGCGGGCTAGAGCTTGATTGGGTGGCTCTGCAACGGGGCCGGGCAGCGAGTCGGGAAGCAGAAGCAAAGAGAGAGAGAGGGTGGAGCACTCAGGGCGCGGCCGGTGCTGCAAAGCAGGTCGGCGTTCGGACCGAGCAGAGGGAGGGGAAAGTCCCAGAGGGTCCGCTCCACGACGAGAACGGTTCTCCAAGTAATGGAGAAACTATTGAAGCGATATATAAAAAAAATATAGAAACACCGCGAAAAGCTGCAGGTCGCAACGGGAACCGCGGAAAACAGCGTTGGCAGCAGCGGCAGCGGCGGGAAAGCACGGGAGGCGCCATCTTAACTCGGCGGGGAAGAAAGAAAAGTGCGGGAAGCGCCATTTTAGATTTTCAAGATGCCGAAGACTGGCAATATTACTGCTTTCGATAGTGGTATAGAAGATTGGACCACATATGTGGAAAGAGTGGAGGTATATTGCAAGGCAAATGAAGTAGCGGATGATAAAAAGGCATCGGTACTTCTAAATCTGATGGGCGCAAGGACATACGGGCTGTTACGAAACTTGATCACTCCAGCCAAACCGATGGACAAGAATTTTAATGAGATTGTTGATACCTTACAGGAGCACTTAAACCCAACACCGCTGCTGATAGCGGAACGATTCAAATTCTTCAGGAGGAATCAGCACAAGAATGAAAGTAACGCTGATTACCTCACCGAATTACGAAAGCTGTCAAAGCACTGTCAATTCGGGGCAGGACTGACAGATTCTCTACGAGACAAATTTGTCTGCGGTCTCCTAAGCGAAGGAACACAGAAAAGACTACTTTCTGAGAAAGATTTGACACTGGACAAGGCTTTCAGTGTGGCTGTATCATACGAAGCAGCAGCAAGAGGAGCTGCAGAGATACAGCAAAAGCCACAGGACTTCGGCACCCAGGAAATGACACGGGGTTTCGAGAGATGTTATCGCTGCGGCAGATCCACCCATGACCAGAGGGACTGCTGGTTCAAGGACAAAGCATGCAGGCAATGCGGAAAGATGGGACACATTGCACGTGTATGCAGATCTGGAAAGAAATCCGCTGACAGTAAAAAGGTCAATAAGGAAAAGTACAGAAAGGTACAAATGATGACGGACAGTAGCTCCGAAGACCAGAAGAGCGATAGCGACTCCGGAAACAAGAGACTAAGCTGTCTCAAATTACATAATGTAATTGCCAAAGAAGATTACCAGACCATTTGGGTTACCCTCACGATAGCGGGGTCCCCAGTCAAAATGGAGCTCGATACAGGATCAGCTCTGACGATCATGAGTCGACGGGATTACGAGCGGCTATTTCCGCATATACCTTTGAAAGACACATCCATTGTCTTGAAGACATATACGGGGCAGAAAGTATACCCCAGAGGGAAAATAAGGGTGCCTGTTGTATACAACGGCAAGGAAATACAGAAGTTGTATTTATACGTTCTGCAAGATGGTGGTCCGCCGTTGTTGGGACGTGAATAGATCAGAAAGATACGTTTAGACTGGCACTCCATTCAGGCACTAACGGTGAGCAGTAAGAAAAAAAACGATGATGACGTCATACCTGGACGATTAAAAGAAATCTTGGCTAACGCCAAAGAAGTGTTTCAACAGGAACTAGGAACCCTGAAAGGTGCCACCGCCTCAATAAAAGTGGAAGATGCGGCAATTCCCAAGTTTTTTAAGGCAAGGCCGGTGCCATACGCAATTCGTCCAGCCGTCGAGGCAGAGCTGGAGAATTTGGAAAAAGCAGGCGTGTTATCCAAGGTAGATTGGAGCGAGTGGGCAACACCCATCGTCCCGGTCATGAAGAAAACGTTGAATAATGATAAATCTGAAGAACAGAGAAAAGTTCGCATCTGTGGGGACTTCAAGGTGACTGTAAACCCAATTCTTCACACGGTACAGTATCCTCTTCCGAGGATAGAAGATATTTTCTCCTCACTATCCGGAGGGAAACGTTTCACCAAAATTGACTTAGCACAGGCATATCTACAGATGGAGGTTGAGGAGGCCTCTAAAAAGTATCTCACGATAAACACACACAAAGGCCTGTACCAGTACAATCGACTGGTTTTCGGAGTGGCATCAGCTCCGGCTATCTGGCAAAGAGCTATGGAGCAAGTCCTGCAAGGGATTCCGGGGACTCAATGCTACCTAGACGACATCCTTGTAACAGGAGAAAACGACAACGAGCAACTTGGAGCAGGTGCTCACGAGGCTGAGAGAACGGGGCCTACGAGCAAATCACCCCAAATGCGAATTTTTCCAGAAACAAATATCATATTGTGGCCATGTCATTAACGAAGAAGGGTTGCATAAGTCACCTGAAAAAATTGAAGCGGTCGTAAAGGCCCCAGCGCCTGAAAATGTCTCACAATTAAGGTCATTCCTGGGATTAGTAAATTACTATCAAATTTTTACTAAACTTGTCGACAGTTCTGCACCCGCTTAACGCACTGCTACAAACGGGAGTAGTTTGGAAATGGAGCGAAGACTGTAAGCGTGCCTTCCACAAAAGCAAAGGTTTGATCACGTCCAGGGAAGTGTTGGCTCATTACAACCCATCACTGCCAATCAGACTGGCATGCAATGCATCCCCTTACGGCGTGGGAGCAGTATTATTGCATAGATTCCCTGAAGGCTCGGAGCGGCCGATAGCTTTTGCGTCACGCTCATTGAACTCAGCTGAGCGTAACTATGCCCAGATCAACAGGGAGGCACTCAGCCTGGTGTGGGGGGTGAAGAAATTCAACCATTACCTACACGGACAAAAGTTTACCTTGTTGACTGACCATCAACCCCTCGTCTCCATATTCAACCCTAAAAAGAGCGTTCCCATTATGACAGCGCAAAGGCTACAGAGGTGGTCCCTTTTCCTAGGGGCACACCAATATGACATAGAATACAAATGAACAAAACAGCATGGGAATGCTGACGGGTTATCGCGCCTACCGTTGCCAACGGTGGAAGAGGCGCCTACAGTGGACCCAGTGGAGATATTCCACTCGATCATAGTGGAATGTCTACCGGTGACAAATTCTACCATTGAAAAGGAAACGCGAAATGACCCAACTCTTTCACGAGTCTACGAATTAACGGTGAAGGGATGGCCAGCACATGGCGAACCACTCTTGCCAGCATTCTCGCAAAGAAGGGAACAGCTGTCAGTGTGCCGAGGAACCTTGATGTGTGGATCCAGAGTGGTGATTCCACCCAAACTCAAGGATAGAGTGCTAAAGGAGCTTCACGAGGGGCATCTGGGTGGAGTGAAAATGAAGAACTTAGCCAGAGCGTTTGTGTGGTGGCCAGGTATCGATAGAGACATCGAAGGAATGACCAAGAGCTGTCTAGGATGCCAGAAGGTCCAAAACGCCCCACCACAAGCCCCTCTACATCCATGGGAGTGGCCCTCATCTCTATGGCAAAGGGTACATATCAACTTTGCTGGTCCATTTATGGACTCAATGTTCTTAATCGCGGTGGATGCACACTCCAAGTGGCCGGAGGTAATAAAGATGTCCTCCACCACCACGGAAAAAACCATCACCGTACTAAGGACCATATTCGCCAGGAATGGGCTGCCTGAACAGATCTGTTCTGATAATGGACCGCAATTTGTATCCGAAGAATTCAGGAAGTTCTTAAAAAAACAATGGGGTTAAGCACTACACGTCCGCCCCATACCATCCCGCCACCAATGGATTGGCTGAAAGGTTTGTCCAGACCTTCAAGAAGGCCATGGGTAATGAAGACATAAATCTACAACATAAGGTAGATAACTTCTTGTTTGCGTACAGGAATGCAACACATGTGGTTACAAACCAAACCCCCGCCATGATGTTTTTCAATAGAAGACTAAGATGCCGGTGGATTTGTTCAAGCCAAACGTCAGAAGGGACGTAGAGAACCGGCAATTTCAAAGCATGAATGAAAGGCCAACTAGAACCTTCCAGATAGGTCAACCAGTTTTGGCCCGGGACTACCGTACCGAGAAATGGCAGCCTGGAACTATTTGCACACGACTAGGACCGTTGATGTATACCGTGGACATTGGAGAAAGCATAATAAGGCGCCATGCTGACCAGATCATAGAGTCATCTGAAAAAGGACAACCTACACCACAACTCTATACGCCTAGTGATGAAGCAGAGATACCCATAGTATCTACCTCCGATCCGGTGATACTGTAACCAGATGAACCCGACACTAGCATTGAAGCCGAATCGACCTTGCCAAAAGAACCTACTACACCACCGAGGCGTTATCCGGACCGAGTCAGGAAGCCTCCAGAGAGACTGAATTTGTAATTAACTTCAGCAAATGTGTATATTATTGTTCTTGTAAAAATGTTACTTAAAATGTTATGTACTATTTATCTAAAAGGGGAGGAATTGTAGTGTATGTACCTTTAAGAGGAACTCTGTTTTTGAAGCCCCTGTATACTGTAGTACCAGTAGTGACCACTCGGGTATATAAGCCTGTGTAGCGTCTTGTGTTGTTAGTTCACCTCCAGACTTTGTTCAGTAACACTTGTTAAATCAACTCCTGCATTCCGTGTCTCCATTAACACACGGATCTAACAATAATGAAAAGTTATAAGCAGCATCTTAATTAATCATCATTTCATATCTTCTCAGGTAATTCTTCCACACTTCCACCCTAACAGTTCACCTCCCTGGGGAGATAAGGTAGGTTATGTGGAGCATGTAACAGGGCAAATTAGAGGTGGTCTGTTGAAAGTGATTTTTCTTGTTAAATGATTTATTGGCATTCTTTGTATTACATAAATTAGGCAACTGAGTTGTTGCTGCAAATGATTTATCACTGATACTGGCAGTGTCATTTCCTCCAGGACTTTTCTTGGCAAAACCGTAGAATGTAAGTCAGAGGAAACCTCGACCAAACTGTACAGTGCTCTGGTCAGGCTTGTTGAGATTAGATTATCTCTGGTCTTTCAAATAATCAGGATCGAGTGCAAACCAATATGGTGGGTATATTGCGTTTAATCTGAGTTTAAGACAGAATATAACACTAGTTATACAGCAAAAACATACAACCGTGACAAGCAGCTGGTACCGGTCTCGATCGGACAGACGGCCTTTCTCCCTCTCTTTCTCTCTTCTAGAACTGCCAAGAGTGTTAGATAGGGTCAGTATGGGTCCACTCTTGGAAGCTCTTCACTCCACCGTCTGCACTAAGGGCTTTTCGGGTCTTTCTCTTATACCCTTTTTTAGAGGTGGATCTGGGATAGAATATTGACAAGACCATTTAACCTGTAAGGGTTCCTCTTAAACCAAGCTCCCCAATGGTATGTTGTGTTCTTTGTCTTAACTTTCAGATGAAAGCCCTCCCCTAAGGAGTCTCATGCTTTTCCCTCACATGTCTTTCCTGTTTATACATTCTGAAGGCCCAGCCATCTAAATTACTCTTATCTCTCCTTCTTATCCTCCCAAGTTTGGAGTCAGACATGCCATGCTCGACCTTCAGATGTTCGTAGCTACTTGTTATCAGGTATTTATGTTCAAGCTGTTCATGCAGCTTAGCTGTGCAAAACTAACTATTTCATTCCATTATCAGACTATTGTACCATGATATGAATCATTAAATTCCCAAAGAGATCCTCTATTCTATTCTCACACACTGGTTAGCTTACGCATTTTAAATAAGTTTTGTTAAACAAAGTCAAAATCCTAACTTAGCATTATAATATGGTGATTAGCAGTAATGGAAGAAACATAGGTGTTGGGCCATAGTTGGTCAAATTAAGGATACATTAAACAAAGTCGAAATCCTAACTTACAAACAGCAGATATCTAGTCTGGGAAGCAAGGTCATATGTTACTGCCACGGTGCAGAATGTTATAACGCCCACAGGGAACCAAAAACATAAGCAAATTCTAAGCATCTATCCAGCTATTCTAATACTAGTCTGAAGAGACACTTTTGTCTCAAGTTCCAATACAATCCTCTAAACACAGTATTATTCACATCACAATTTCATTCGCATAACCATATACATTTTAGGTTCCCTAATTTCTAACAGACTACACTTGAGTAGTGTGTCCAGCTCACGTCACTGAGACACAAGGGAGACATTCAAAGCTGGAAGCAGTGCAGAGAGGAGCCACAAGGCTGATCCCTAGTGTTAGGGATCTGAGTTATGAGGAAGGACTGCAAAGACAGCCGCTTTTCAGCCTAGAGAGAAGGTATCTGAGAGGTGATCTTAGAGATATAATACAAAAGGTAAATTTGGAACATTACTTTAAATTAAACTGGGAGAACAGGATAAAGGGCCACAACGTTAAACTTAGGACTGATATCAGAAAGCTCCTCTTAGCACAAAGAGTGACCAATGGACTTCCAGATGGAATCAGTTAGCCTAACATCTGTGGTTGGTAAAATGTTGGAGTCCATTATTAAGGGAACAGTAACAGAGCATTTGGATAAACATAATTTAATAGGACAGAGTCAGCATGGTTTTATGAGGGGAAGTCATGTTTGACAAATTTGCTCGAATTCTTTGAGGACGTAACATACAGGGTGGATAAAGGGGAACCAGTGGATGTGGTGTACTTGGACTTCCAAAAGGTATTTGACAAGGTTCCACACAAAAGATTACTGGTCAAGATAAAATATCACGGGATTGGGGGTAATATACTGGCATGGGTGGAAGATTGGCTATCTAACAGAAAACAAAGAGTTGGGATAAATGGTTCATTCTCGGGCTGGCAGTCAGTAACCAGTGGTGTTCCGCAGGGGTCAGTGCTGGGACCCCAACTCTTTACAATCTATATTAACGATTTGGAGGAAGGAACCGAGTGCAACATATCCAAGTTTGCCGACGATACAAAGATGGGAGGGAAAGCAGTGAGTGAGGAGGACATTAAAAACCTGCAAATGGACAGAGACAGGCTAAGTGAGTAGGCAGAGATTTGGCAGATGGAATATAATATTGGAAAGTGTGAGGTTATGCACTTCAGCAGAAAAAATCAAAGAGCAAGTTATTATCTAAATGGAGAGAAACTGCAAAGTGCTACAGTACAAAGGGATCTGGGAGTCCTGGTGCATGAAACACAAAAAGTTAGTATGCAGGTGCAGCAAGTGACCAGAAAGGCCAATGGAATCTTGGCTTTTATTGCAAGGGGGATGGAGTATAAAAACAGGGAAGTCTTGCTGCAGTTATACAGGGTATTGGTGAGGCCACACCTGGAATACTGCGTGCAGTTTTGGTTTCCATATTTAAGAAAAGATATACTTGCTCTCGAGGCAGTTCAGAGAATGTTCACTCGGTTGATTCCGGAGATGAGGGGGTTGACGTATGAGGAAAGGTTGAGTAGGTTGGGCCTCTACTCATTGGAGTTCAGAAGAATGAGAGGCGATCTTATCGAAACATATAAGATTGTCAGGGGACTTGATCGGGTGGATGCGGTGAGGATGTTTCCACTGATGGGTGAGACTAGAACTAGGGGGCATAATCTAATAAGGGGCTGCCCTTTCAAAACTGAGATGAGGAGAAACTTCTTCACTCAGAGGGTAGTAAATCTATGGAATTTGCTACCACAGAGAGCTGTGGAAGCTGCAACGTTAAATAAATTTAAAACGGAGATAGACAGTTTCCTAGCAGATAAGGGAATTAGGGGTTACGGGGAGAGGGCAGGGAAGTGGACGTGAGTCTAGATTCGGATCAGCCATGATCCTATTGAATGGCGGAGCAGGCCCGAGGGGCCGTATGGCCTACTCCTGCTCCTCCTACTTATGTTCTTATGGTGGTGAAAACTCTGGAATCATTTAAGACACAATGGATGCTGCAATGGAAAACTTTAGGATCTTTCTGGATGGATGAGCTGAGATGGGTCGAATGGCCTTCATCATTCATAATTATCTTGTCATGTTGTGAAAATCATACTAATGACAGTAAGAGTTGAAATTTGTAGGATTTGTCATGGATTGTTGTGTCACGTCAAATCACTTGCCTTGTACCTATTTCAAATAGACTGGGTAAAGTTAGCAAATATACTACATCCACTGGTTCCCCTTTATCTACCCTGCTAGTTACATCCTCAACAAACTCTACTGTCTGTGCTCGGGGGAAAGAAATGCATTTTGGCTTTCTGGGTCTGGACTTTTTGTCAGCAATGAGCCCAAAAATTTGACATACCTACTACACCAGCAGAAGTGCGGCAGAGCGGGCTGTAAGTATACTGCACTGGCGGAGGTGCCGCCTTTTGGGTAAGACGTTAATATGATGCCCTGTCTGCTCTCTCAGCTGGACGTAAAAGATCCCATGGCACTATTTCGAAGAAGAGCAGGTGCGTTATCACCGGTGTCCTGGCCAATATTTATCCCTCAATCAACATAATAAAAACAGATTATCTGGTCATTATGACATTGTTGTTTGTGGGAGCTTGCTGTGTGCAATTGGCTGCCACGTTTCCTACATTACAACAGTGACTACACTTAAAAAGTACTTTATTGGTTGTAAAGCGCTTTGGGACATCCTGAAAGGCGCTATATAAACGCAAGTCTTTCTTTGCTTCTCCACTTCATGTTACCAAACTCAGCCTTCATACCCCTAAAGTTTCCTTGCCTATATCTGTATACTAGGTTATATTGTATTCCTGTGCTGTTTCTCGAAGTCAGATTGTTGAGGTATCCAACAGGCGGGACCTGCTGCATTCAGTTATGTCTTGTTTAATAGGAAGAAAAGTTTGCTTGCAGCCTACCATTATAAGAGTGAAAGAATTGAAACATGCACAACTGACGGTACAATGTTTATGGTGTGTGAATAGTTTCACTTGCCCCTTTAAGGGATCTTCAAAGGGCTAGTTGTCCTAATCGTCCCTTTGATTTTTTTCAAAATTTTAAGTTATTTTCACTAAACGCTCATTATATGGCTCCATTTTATCAGAGATGTAATTTGGTGCATAAATGTGTAATGTTCAGAAGAAAAACATGTTTACTCACCATGGGACTAGTTACAGTTTAGATTTGAAAATCTATTGCTTTAGACATTAGCTATATCCTCCATTTACTTTACAGCAAGGGCTGATGGGTGGCCTACATAACATAAGAAATCTGAGCAGGAGTAGGCCATACGGCCCCTCGATCCTGCTCCGCCATTCAATAAGATCATGGCTGATCTTTGACCTCACCTCCACTTTCTCGCCTGATCCCCATATCCGTTGACTCCCATAGAATCCAAAAATCTATCTCTCTCGGCCTTGAATATACTCAATGACTCAGCATCCACAGCCCTTTGGGTAGAGAATGCCAAAGATTCACAACCTGCTGAGTGAAGAAATTTGTCCTTCTCTGTCCTAAATGGTCGCCCCCTTATCCTGAGACTATGCCCCCTAGTTCTAGACTCTCCAGTTAGGGGAACCAGCCTCTCAGTATCTACCCTGTCAAGCCCTCAGAATCTTATGTGATCACCTCTCATTCTTCTAAATTCCAGAGAATATAGGCCCATTCTACCCAATTGCTCCTCATAGGACAATCCTCTCATCCCAGGAATCAATCTAGTGAACCTTTGTTGCACCCTCCTTTAAGGCAATATCCTTGCTCAGGTACAGAGACCAAAACTGTACACAATACTCCAGGAGTTGTCTCACCAAAGCCTTCGCTGCAAGACTTTCTTACTCTTGTACTCCAACCCCCTTGAAATAAAGACCAACATACCATTTGCCTTCCTAATTGCTTGCTGTACCTGCATATTAACTGTGCGTTTTGGGTAAAGGAACGCCCAAATCCCTCTGAACTCCAACACTTAATAGTTTCTCACCATTTAAAAAAGTTCTGCTGCACCCCACTAGTAACAGTCTGCCAACCTGAATATGAGCAGTTTATTCCTACTCTCTGTTTTCTGTCCTTTAACTAATTCTCTATCCATGCTAATAAATTACCCCAACCCCATGAGCTCTTATCTTGTCTTTTGTGGCACCTTATTGAATGCCTTTTGAAAATCCAAATATACTTTATCTACCCTGCTAGTTACATCCTCAACAAACTCTATTGTCTGTGCTTGGGGGAAAGAAATGCATTTTGGCTTTCTGGGTCTGGACTTTTTGTCAGCAAATAGTTCTGGGGAATGGGGGTCAATGCCCTTGGTGTTGTCCTGTTTTTTTCTCTTTGCAAGACTAATTTTTTGTAACCAGATTTCTTTATCTCCAGGTCTTGTGCATTTATTTTCCAATTTCCCTAATTTTTTCAACTTTTCCTTGGGAGGACTTCTCATTGTTTCAGTTATTTGCATATTCTGAATTTTTCCCACTATCTTTCTGTTTCCCTCGCTGAGATCCCAGCATTCCTTTAAACAGGTTTCAGGTCATTAAACCCATTAACTTTCTCTCTCTGTTAGGAGTATCTGTAGTTCCCCCCACCTTCTACTAAATTCCTGGTTTATCTTTCATTTTTGAGTTCTGAAAAAAAGGGTTACACTCAAAAATAATAATTTGTCTTTCCCCTAAATAAATGATGAGTGACCTTCTGTGCATTTCAAGCATTTTGTTTTTATTTCAGTTTTGACTTTTTTTTTTTAAAGTAGATGTTTAGTACCATCCAGCCCAGTCAGTATGCTGCACTAGTAGGTAGTCCCCGTGGGTGGAAGACATGAATACTGGAGTAGGGACATTCCCCTTCTAATAACATGCCTCATGATGATGCTTTAGATCCAGGCCACAGGGAATAGACGTGGCAGTTGGGGGTATCCTGATCCCCTTTAATTTTGCATTTTTTTTGATTGAATACATGTCTCACCAAGAAAATAGTTATGAAGCAGAATGGTGGCATGTCTGCCTGTTAGAAATAGGCATGAAACACCAGACTATAAAATCATACAATCGTACAGCGCAGAAAGAGGCTATTCAGCCCATCTTTGAAAGAGCTGTCCAATTCGTCCCACTCCCCTGCTCTTTCCCTGTAGCCATGCAAAAGTATATATCCAGCCTCTGTGAGCAGCATTAAAACATCAAACAGATGCGGAAAGCTGTCAATTTAGAACTACAAATGTAGAGTGCTATTTCGCAATTAGTTTCAAATTACAGGTATGAGTAGAATGAAACATAGCAACGGCAAATGTGCTTCGGAAGCCAGTCTTGGTTAATTTGGCATTAGAACAATGGTGAATGCATTGGCGTCCACGCCTAAAATCTAAAACTGTAAAAACACACAAGTAACAAACTGAGTCAAAAGGCATTTTTCTATAACATTTTTATTTTTTGAATTGCCCAGCTACATTTAGTTTCTGGCTTTGGTTACCTGCTGATTGGACAGGCAGCTTGGAAAAGCATCCAAGCACAGAATTGCCAAGTGATATAGAAATTCACCTATTCATATCAACTCCGAACAGAGCATTTTACTTCTCTCTTAATAAATTGTACAACACTCCAAGAGGGAATAATGAAGCTTAGCATGCAGAGCTAGATTCATACAATTGGCTAATGAATCTGTCCAGTATATTATTTAGATAAAACAGCCTGAGCTTCATCATCCATCAAATAGAAACTTAGGACTTGTACACACTTCATCCCCAATAGTAAAAAAAAAGTAACAGTCTACTTCTGATATTGCAAAGTTGCTTTTTTGCACTAAAAAAAACTATGAATTATGAGCAGACTGTATACAGAAAATAATTTCTTCAGCCATAAAGAGTAAACACAAAGCTCATTTTGCACTTTAATGCTCAGTTTGATTCTCAGATCATTAAAATTTGAATCCGATTAGTTTCACTCATGATAAATAATTGTTATTTTGAACAACCATGGTGGTTTGAATAGAACACATTTTTGATAGCTTCTACTCTTGGTGAAAGTAGAATGGTTGGTTGAAATCATCCTAGATATTGTAAATTAAGATGCATGAATTTTCAGGGAGCGTTGTTTAGTCCTTAACTGGCATAGAAGTCATTTTCTTAAATATAAATAGAATTTATATAATCTTCTGAATAATTTTGCTCTGCGTCACAAAAAAATTCTATACATTTTTTAAAGTCTATTTCTGAGGCCACTAAATTTTAGTCAATAATACTCACATAACTAAAATTCTTTACCAAAAATGCCAAACTTCTCTGAACTATTTTGCATAATCAAAACTCCTTCAGAACAAAAGGCCATCCATTTGTATAAAACATCTGATCTGTCATTGGCAATGCTTCCGTTCTTTGGCAAATATACTTTTCATGGAAATCAGAACAATCACAAATAAAAGGCAATGCTGTCCTGTGCATTGCTACTTCTAAATCAGTGTTGCCCAATAGAAATTGGTGATTAGCCACGTGCACTAATTTTAGTAGAAAACGCCTTGCATACATAAATACAGGTAGTTAACGAACATCTACCACGATTCCTTAACCAAGGAAGTAAAGCACTTGCATGCTCTGCTCTTTAATCTAACTTTGTTGTGTGTTTGTTAATAATAAAATGGTAAAAGTACACATGCTTGTGAATATGAGTGAGCTCACATGCCCAATTATGGTGTCTATTTCTCTTTTTTATTTACTAATCAGAAAGGCAATTAGCCACACGTGGCTAGTGGCTCACATATTGGACAACACTGTTCTAATTCATACCCTACCACTCTTTCTTATTACAGTTTACATGCTTTTAAGTCTTGACACCATACACCAAATTCCTACTTAACTTGAATACTAAATCTTATTTCATTCTTACATTGCAAGATAAAAAACAAAAGCCCTCACACCCAAAACCTCCAACATTTGCAGTAAACAGCAGTAAAAATAAGCTGAATTGACTAAAATAAACTGACACAAACCCATAAAAAAATTCAGCATATTTCAACTATTTTAACCTTTTTAATCACCGGGTGAAAAAGGACATCATAAAATGCTGAGTAATTTCCGTTTCAAAATAGTAAACACTGGCTACCCGAAGTATTCAATATGTCTTCAATTTCATGAAAAGAATTCCTAATGTGAAAACAAAAAAAAAGATTTTATGAAAGGTTATTCTGTAGAACAGTCCTTACCTACTGTGCAAATATATAACTAAGCATCTGCATTTTCAGCATTAACAAGTTTAAATGCTTCCACATTTCACGCATATTTTCTTCCTAAAAGCTTTCCAAGAATCACAGTGGACCAGCGTTTTGTTGGTCATTTAAAGGGTGAAAGAGCTAACTGAAGATAATATTAATGTACCTGTTTTTATATTCTGCCAGTCTTTTCAATGAAAACAGTCCGCACTTCTTTACTAGGTGAAGTCAGTTTGCTATCTTTCAAAAGGCCCAGTATTGGATAGTCAAGGTACCTATATTTATAAATAAAAAATTTAAATTATCCTTAAAGAGCCTGAGATTGCAAATCACATCTCAAATGAAACAAACAAAAAGGAATTGGAAAAGCAACGATGTATTAAAATGTATATTTTTGGCTCTTATTTCATGCAAACCTTGGTGGGTTGAGTAGAACTATAAAGGCAGCTAATACTCTGGGTAAGTATTTTTCACTGACTGATGAGAAATGGGCACTAAATTTACTTGATGCCATCAAATTTTTCATATAGTAATTTTAAATAGAATAACCAAAATGTTCTTTAGGCCTTAATCTTATCACTGTATACAGAAAGTGCAACATGATGAGACAGCTACTCACCTGCCTAGTGTTCTTAGCTTGTTTAGTCCAATAAAAATGACAGATTTGCATGCTGATTTGCTAAATCTAACGCCTTTTGGGACACTAAATCGTCTAAAAACGACAGAGATTGAGCAACCCCATACGTACCTCAGATCTTATTCTGAGACTAAGACCAAGTTAAAATAGTGGCACAGGCTTCAAACCCTTAACCTACAAGTATAAACAAACATGGCTACTTTTTTGGCCACTCATTGGCTGCTTACACACCCAGTTTTGCTTGTTCCTCTAATTTACTGAGGTGAATGACTGAAAAAATATGCTGTTTTTATACAAAAAATGTATATGCAAACACTGCATCTAATATAATGGGGTATTAGAGTGAAGAAATGTATGGATGAGTTCAGAACAAAATACAAACCCTTAACTGGGACCACCTTTTACTTCCCTGCATCAAGCTTAGGATCAGTTACCAACAATTTGTATTTATATCGCACCTTTAACGTCGTAAAATGTCCCAAGGCGCTTCACAGGAGCAATACCAAACAAAATTTGACACCGAGCCACATAAGGTGATATTAGGACCAAAAGCTTAGTCAAAGAGGTAGGTTTTAAGGAGTTTCTTAAAGTTGGAGAGGTTTAGGGAGGGAATTCCACAGCTTAGGGCCTCGGCAGCTGAAAGCACTGCTGCCAAAGGTGGAGCGATTAAAATCAGGATGCGCAGAATTGGAGGAGTGCAGAGATCTTAAAAGATTGTAGGGCTGATGGAGGTTACAGAGATAGGGAGGGACGAGGCCATGGAGGGATTTGTAAACAAGGATGAGAATTTTTAAATCAAGATGTTGCCAGACTGGGAGACAATGTAGGCCAGTGAGCACAGGGGTGATGGGTAAACGGGACTTGGTGCGAGTCAACTGTTCGGTAGTGAAGTACTTTTATTTTGTAAAATATATCACGTAAGCCTCAAGAAATGATCCACCCAAAGCCAGTGTTATTAGTTAGTAAAATCCTACAGACAGACACCACACATTCTTTTGATGTAATATCCATGTCACAGCAATAAGCATGAACACTGAATGAACACATCATTTGTTTGATACTTAGTTTTTGGTAGGCTTCCAAGAGCCAAAGGCATCATACAATAGCTCAAGATTTCAATTTCAGATCATAAGCATCGGTTGCAGGAAAAGTGAAGCCTGTGATGGCCAAACACCAGCTTGATCCACTGGGAGTCCTTGTGTTCTTCAATTGTACCAGTAGCACGTGCTTTTCCCAGCACTTATCTGTACGATACCCTCCCCTACCATTGAAAAATTGCCAGGGAAAGCACAGTTTTTTTTAATATAAAGGCAGTACATGCATGTAAGATGCACAAACAGCAGCTTGCTTGTATGTATTTTTAATTGAAGACTTCCTCCTATGCCCCCCAAAAATCTTCACACCATTGCAAATAGGTAATGTGATCACAGCTCAATATTCACACCACTGTTGAAATACTGTTGGTGCTGGAGAGGTAGCTGCAGTGTTAAGACAGAGTCATTTCTGTCATGGTTATCAGACTCTGATGAAGCTGCATTACTGACATATAAACAACCACTGTGGGTTATTTATACATCAGCAACACAGCCTCCTCAGTACAATAGCCCATGGGTGTTTAATTTGATATCTTTTGCATTAGTTTGATTGCTATGTGACAATTTGCATCAGTGATTTATATTTTGTTAACTTCTCAGAGGTCATACAAATTAAAGCAATTTCTACATTTGATTGGTTTTGATAAATACAGTTTAACTATTTGAATTGGATTACTGACAAGGAAATCAGTCTGCCAGTAACAGGTCGGTAATAACCCAAATAACCTTGTACTTTCTAAGCAATGTTGATAATATTGATTACCGCTTTGTGATGATTGTGTGTGTCACATTCTTGTCTGTCCCATGTGATGGAGATTTCAGTCTCCGGATTTCCTGGAAAAGAGATTAAAGGGATAAAGTTATCAGATTCAGCCTGGGATTTCAACCACGATCATTAATACCCGATACTGTCTCAATGTTCAGAAAGGCACTTTCTTCTCAGTGAGAACTGCTATCACTGAGGAAATCTTGCCATTGACTTCCTGCCATAGGAATCCCTTCTAAAGAATGTTATTTTGAGGAGATCCTGGTATTTGTTCCCCTTCCAAATAGAGTCTCACCATCTCATGATTTTGTTTAAATTAAGCAGCCAATGCCAGCCTACAGAAGGACCTGGATAACCTCTAAAAGTTTGGGCTGACAAGTGGTAGGTAACATTTGCACCCCACACTTGCCGAGTAATGACCATTTCCAACAAGAAAAAGCTCAGTCATCTCCCTGACCTTCAATGTCACCGCCATCACAGAGTACCCCACTAACAACGTCTTGGGTGTAACACTGACCAGAAGCTTAATTGGACCATCTATATCAACACTATGGGGGAGAAATTCGGTTGTTAGCGCCACCGATTAACGCCTAAAGAGGCACTAGCCAATATCCGGGCGGGCGCAAGGCGCCTAGCGCCTCGCCCCATATTAAGCATGCATTTAGCGCCGGCGCCCGCTCATGGGCGCAGGCTGATTATGACGTCATTTGAGTGTGCAACGCCTTTTGGGCGCCCCGGACCGGAAATTCAGTGGCGCCCCCCTCCGTAGCGCCTGGCGCTAATAGTGACAGCTTACCTGGACCTTACCAAGTCACTCTCGGGCTGGAGGAGCGTTATTTAAAGGGGACTGGTGTGGTTTAAAAGCGGCAGCCATTTTTGGAGCACAACTTCCTCGAGAGCTACAAAGAGTTGCTGAGCTGCACACTGAGAGCCATTTGACCACTGAGCCAGCGCAGACAGACGATCTTCAGCCTTCTGACCATCACCTTGCTGTTGGTGAGCCTTGACAACGGGCAACCTTCCTGTGGGCACTTATTATGGGGGCTGCATTGGAGGGGAACGTCCTGCTGCTGAATCATCTGGAATGGGCACTGAGATGCTGGGAGAGGGGGGCGGGCATGGCCGGGCATGGCCAGACGGAGGAGGGCCAACAGACATCGCCACGACAGACCTTACGCTGGCAGGGTTTTCCGACAGCAGTTTTCCTACATGAACATGCCGGAGGAGCAGTGTGTCAGAAGGCTGCGATTTAGAAAGGAGTTGGTGACTGAGCTGTGCCAGCTGCTTCAGCCAGATCTGCAGCCTCAGATAAGGTGCAGAACATCTCTGTCGGCGGCTGAGAAGATGCCTGCTGGCCTGAACTTCTACGCGAGCGGCTCTTCTCAGGCTGCGCATCAGAGGCTGATCAGAAGTAGCTTCTAGGCCCCTCTCATGGAATGCTTGCTGCCATTCCAAGAACAGGAATGGAACCGGTCTGATACCCCCCAAGCCTGTGAAGGGCAAGATGCATGTAAATAGCAGGCATGGCCATTGTAAATGAAGAAAGTGTTTCATTACTCAAAATGTGGTTCCTTCAAACATGAGAAAGCTATGGCAACAGAAAGCAAAACTAATACACTGATACATAACTGCCTCTCACACCCGGGAGACTGTCCAAAACATAAATCACATTCCGACCATCTTCCTTGGCCTTGATTCCACTGCGCCAACCAAAGCATCCAATGCCCCATCAGTGAGGCGTTCCGCCCTCTGCCTCACCCTTTCCATGTCTTGCTAGGCTGCTGCGCCACAGGTAGGCTCCCACCGCTTTGAAGGCCTACAAGGCAGTGAGTGTGTCTGGTGATGCCAATTGACCTGCCCCTTTAAGAGCTGGCCGGCGCCAGTGTGTCTCCGGGAAAGTGATTATTGACAGCACCCTCGCTGCGCCCCGCCGCGGCGAAATTGGGTTGTGCCGCCGGGTTAGCGCCTTAGGAGTAGCGTGCAGCGCCTGATTTAGCGCCGCAATCACCTTTAGGGGCGCTGCAACCCAATATCGCACTGGGTGGCGCTAAATTGCGCTAAACTTTGCGCATCGCCAGGACTAGCGTCCCAAATGTGGCTATACCGAATTTCTAGGCCAATGGCTGCAAAAGGAGGCAAAGGCTGCTTTGAAAGTTAGCAAGGGAATCCAGTACTGAAAGGGTTAAGAATCACATGAAGGAGAAATAGAATTAGGGAGAATGGGGTAAAATGCCCCATTTATGTTTGCACCAGGAGTGAATTTGCTGCAATCTGCTCCAGGTACAGAGGTAGAAACACAATAAAAATATAGCAGTTCCAATTATACGGTTCCTCGCGGTAGGGGCAGTGGCACTAGTTAGAATTTATAGTTAGTGACACTGAAAGCATTTGGCAAAGCTTGGACTGATGCCAGCAGGATGATGTCAGGCACATTTGATAGTACCTTGTTAGCAATCTGATACCAAGAAACTAGTGCTTGGTTGGTGATTCTAAATTTTGATCCCTACCTATGTGCCATCCCGACACTCCATTCCATAGAACACTGCAATGCTAATCTAGAGCCATGATACCAGGTGTTGCGCCACAGTGGACTCTGTACTGGATTCTTTATTACACTGGCGTGACAGTGTCAATGAAACCAAAGAGAAGCCACGGGACCTTACTCACCTCATTCTTTTGTTTGATGATGGCCTCCTTCTCACTTAGGCTATTACTGTATTGCATCAATTTTATTTGCAAGCTGCTGGAACTGTCTTGTCCCGATGACATTTCACGTTTCATATTACTGATTTCTGACTAAAAGAGAACAATAAGTTATATTAAAAGAGTCAGAGCCACAGCTCATACCTGAACAATGAACCTTCTCCAGAGAAGGAACATCACAACAGCGCCAGTTAACTTCAGCTTTTTCCCATTTTTTTTTTTTAAACAGTATTTTTACAGCGAAATTGTTACTGCTGTTGGAAACCCTAATAACTAGATTAAATTTGTTTTAAATTGCAATTTCTTTACACATTTAGGTCCCCAGTCCTTTGCCTACACCAATCTACCTTCAAATAAAAACATAGGAGACTGGGCTGGTCAATAATCATCATCAACCTGCATTCATACAGTGCCTTTAACATAGAAAAACATCTCAAGGCACTTCACAGAGGTCTAATTAAAAAAGTGGATGGCGAGCCAAAGGAGGAAATATTAGGAGGGGTGTCCAAAAGCTTGGTCAAAGAAGGGGGGCTCAAAAGAGGAGAGGGATGTGGAGATTCCTGAGCGTGGACCTAAGCTGTTGAAGGCAGGCTATCTATGGTGGTGTGAAGATAGGGGGGATACACAAGTGTCCAGAGTCAGAGGAATGGAGAGTTTAGGGCGGTGGGGAGGAGGGTGGAGGAGGTTACAGAGATAGGGAGGAGTGAAGCCATTAAGGGATTTAAACAAGAGGAAGAGAAGTTTTAATTTGAAGCACTTTGGAGACAATAAGGACAGGTGTGATGGGTGAGCAGGATTGGTGTGGTAGTTTGCAAGGACAGAGGGGTCAAGAGTGTTCTTGAGGGGGGATTAATGATGGTGGACTTGAAAGGAATGGACACAGTACCTGAGAAGAAGGAACCATTAACAATGCCAGATAGCATGGCGGCCAGGTGTGGAAATTGGGTGGTCAGCACATTAGTGGGAATGGGGTCAAGGAAGCAGGAGCTGGGTCTTAATGAGAAATGTGTACTGGATATGTGTGTTCTAAAATGTGAATAAAAGGCAAAATGGAAAAGGGGTGGGGGTGGGGCGGGTTAGCCCTGATAATAAAGGATGGGATAATGACAGTAGAGAGAAAGGATCTTGGCTCAAAAAATCAAGATGTAGAATCGGTTTGGGTGGAGCCAAGAAACAACAAAGGGCAGAAAACACTGGTGGCAGTAGTTTATTGACCCACTAACAGTAGTTGTAGTGTCAGGCAGAGTATAAATCAAGAAAGTAGAGGTGCATATAACAAGGGTAATGTAGTAATCTTGGGGGACTTTAATCTTTATGTAGACTGAGCAAACCAAATTTGCAGTTATAGTGTGGAGGACGAGTTCATGGAATGTTTTCTAGATCAGTATGTCGAGGAACCAACTCGAGAACAGGCTATTTTAGATCTAGTATTGTGCAACGAGCAAGGGTTAATTAATAAAGTTGTAGTAAAGGAGCCACTCAGGAAGAGTGATCATATTATAGAATTTTATATTGAGTTTCAGAGTGATTTAGTTAAGTCTGAAACTAGGATCTTAAATCTGAACAAAGCAAACTACGTAGGTATGAGGGGCAAGTTGGCTAACGCAGATTGGGAAACTAGATTAAAAGCTATGATGGTTAATAAGTAATGGCAAACATTTAAAGAATTCATTCATAATTCGCAAAGAATATACATTCCCCTAAGGAATAAAAACACCACAAGAAAAGTGGTCAAACTGTAGCTAATAAGAGAAGTTAATGATAGTATTAGATTAAAGGAAGAGGCCTATAATTTTGCCAAAAAGAGTAGTAAGCCTGAGGATTGGGAGGATTTTAGAATTCAGCAAAGGATGACCAAGAAATTGATAAAGAAAAAGAGAATGAGAGTAAACTAGCAAGAGACATAAAAACAGATTGTAAAACCTTCTATAGGTATGTAAAAAGGAAAAGAATAGCGAAAGTAAACGTGGGTCCCTTAAAGGCAGAGACAGGAGAAATTATAATGGCATAGGCATTAAACAAATACTTTGTATCTGTCTTCACGGTAGAAGACACAAAAAACATTCTGGAAATAGTGGAGAACCAGGGGTCTAGCGAGAGTGAGGGAACCATAGTGCTGGACAAATTAATGGGACTAAAAGTCGATAAATCTCCTCGACCTGATGGCATACATCCTAGGGTTTTAAAAGAGATGGCTGCAGAGATAGTGGATGCATTGGTTTTGATCATCCAGAATTCCCTAGATTCTAGAACAGTCCATGTGGATCAGAATGTAGCAAACATAACCCCGCTGTTCAAGAAAGGAGGGAGAGAGAAAACAGGGAACTATAAGCCAGTTAGCCTGACAGTAGTAGGGAAAATGCTAGAATATATTAGGGATGTGGTAACAGGGCACTTAGAAAATAATAATAGGACTGGGCAGAGTCAATGTGGATTTATGAATTGTATTTGACAAATTAGAGTTTTTTGAGGACGTAACTAGCAGGGTAGATTAGGGGGAACCAGTGGATGTAGTGTATTTGGATTTTCAAAAAGCATTCGATAAGGTGCCACACAATTGGTTATTACACAAAATTATGGCTCATGGGATTGGGGATAATATATTAGCATAGCTTAAGGATTGGTTAATGGACAGAAAACAGAGTAGGAATAAACGGGTCATTTTTGGGTTGGCAGGCTGTTACTAGTGGGGTACCGCAAGGATCAGTTCTTGGGCCTCAGCTATTTTCAATCTATATTCGTGACTTAGATGAGGGGACCGAGTGTAATGTATCCAAGTTTGCTGATGATAAGCGGCGAGGAGGATGCAAAGGGATATAGACAGGTTAAATGATTGGGCAAGAACATGGCAGATGGAATATAATGTGGAGAAGTGTGAAGTTATCCACTTTGGTAGGAAAAATAGAAATGCAGAATATTTTTTAAATGGTGAGAGGCTGGGAAATGTTGGTATTCGGAGGGACCTGGGTGTCCTGTACACGAATCACAGAAAGTTAACATGCGCAGGTACAGCAAGCAATTGGGAAAGCAAATGATACATTAGCCCTTATTACAAAGGGATTGGAATATAAGAGTAGGGAAGACATACAGTTGTATAGGGCCTTAGTGAAACCACACCTGGAGTACTTTGTCAACAGTTTTGGTCTCCTTACCTAAGAAAGGATATACTTGCCTTAGAGAGAGTGCAACAAAGGTTCACTAGACTGATTCCTGGAATGAGGGGATTGTCTTATGAGGAGAGATTGAGTAGAATGGGCCTATATTTCCTAGTGTTTAGAATAATGAGAGGTGATATCATTGAAACATATAAATTTCTTAAATGGCTTGACAGGGTAGATGCTGGGAGGATGTTTCCCCTGGTTGGGGAGTCTAGAACTAGTGGTCACAGTCTCAGAATAAGAAGTTGGCCATTTAGGACTGAGATGAGGAGAAATTTCTTCACTCAGCGGGTTGTGAATCTTTGGAATTCTCTACCCCAGAGGGCTGTGGAAGCTCAGTTGTTGAGTATATTCAAGACAGAGATTGATGGATTTTATGGTACTAAGGGACTCAAGGGATATGGGGATAGTGTGGGAAGGTGGAGTTGGGGTAGATCAGCCGTGATCTTACTGAATGGCAGAGCAGGCTCAAAGGGCCAAATAGCCTTCTCCTGCTCCTATTTCTTATGTTCTTATGAAACAAATAAATCTTTTTTTTTTCTTTTTAAAAGCTATTACTTCAAAGTACAGTCACAGAACCAGACAGGTAATTACGTTACCAAAAATTATGTTGGATTCAGCAAAATTAGCAAGCAAATCAGATATCTGCAGTATGGGTGGGGAGGGAAGAAGGAGAGATGAGTGACTAAGGGACATTAAAACCAATGTGTAGTACCTCATGAAAAGGTAATTCATGTGAAACTGTTTTGCAGACTTCATATCCATTAAGTTGTCCACTACCAAACTTCATATACACAATATGGTGTGATGTATGAACAGGTATCATGACACCATAATCAAGGAACAGTCCTGCTGCTCACAGTGCACTATGGAACAAGTAATGCAATTCAGCAGCAAAAGCTTTTTATAAAGTCTCAACAGAATCTTTTCTATCTAAAAGTAAATCACAACACTGGTGTGTACAAGTGTTGCTCATTTTTTTAAATTAATGTAAACTATATTTACTGTTTACACAATTACTGTTAAAAGGAATCAACTACACACACATTAATAGCCCTGGGCCTGCCCCGGCAGTTAATGAATGGCAGTAAATCTTCATTAACTGAAGGAATGGCGTGCAAAAAGGGAGAGCATCTTAATAATATGTATAAGCTGAACCATTAAGAGTGAGTCAGTTAATTGTTCAGTGTGAGTGAGTCATAGGAACAGGAGTAGGCTATTCAGCCTCTCGAGCCTGTTCCGCCATTCAATAAGATCATGGCTTATCTGTATCCTAACTCCATTTACCTGCCTTGGTTCCCTTAATATCCTTGTCCAGCAAAAGTCTATCGCTTTCAAATTTAAAATTAATTGAGCTAGCATCTACTGCTTTTGGTAGGAGAGAGTTCTACACTTCTACCACCCTTTACATGAAGACGTGTTTCTTAACTTCTCTCTGAATGGCCTGGCTCTGATTTTAAGTTTATGTCCCCTTGTCCTAGACTCCCCACCAGCAAAAAAAGATTGTTTCTATTAACCCTATCAATTCCTTTCAAAATCCTAAAAATCTCAATCAAATCACCCCTTAACCTTCTATATCCCAGGGAATACAAGCAGAGTTGATGTAATCTCTCTTAATCTAACCCTTGGAGCCCTGGTAACATTCTGGAGAATCTGCACTGCACTCCTTCTATGGCCAATATATCTTTTCTATGGTGAGGTGCCCAGAACTATACACAGTACTCCAGGTGTGGTCTAACCAGGGCTTTGTACAGCTGCAGCAAAAATTCCTCCCCTTTATATTCTAGCCCTATAGTTATAAAGGCTAACATTCCATTAACCTTTTTGATTATTGTTTGTACCTAACTACTACATTTTAGTGATCTGCATACATGGACCCCTAAATCTCTTTGGACCCCCACTGTTCCTAGCTTTTTACCATTTAAAAATACTCAGATCTAGCCTTTTTCCCCATTTACTTAATCTATCAATGTTTCTTTGTAATTTTATGCTCCCATCTACACTACATGCCACCTATATTTGTGTCCTTGGCAAACTTAAATATATGGCTCTCTAATGCATTACCTAAGTCATTAATAAACAGAGTGAATTGTTGAGACCCCAGTACAGATCCTTGTGGGACACCACTAGTCACTTCTTTCCAATTTGAGTACTACCGCCGAACCAATCTCCGAACCAGGTCAATCATTTGTCTTCAATTCCATGTGCTTTAATTTCAGCTAACAGTCTCTTATGTAGGACCTTATCAGTTGCCTTCTGGAACTAAATATAAACTACATACATAGACATTCCCCTGTCTACTATACTTACTTCTTCAAAAAATTCAATTAGGTTAGTTAGACATGACCTACCCTTTACAAATCCATATTGGTTCTCTCTAATCAGCTCAAATTTCTCCAAGTGCTCAATCACTCTGTCCTTAATTATAGATTCTAATAACATCCCTACAACAGATGTTAGTCTAACAGGTGTATAATTTCCTGGTTTTGATCTCTCATCTATCTTAAATAATGGAGTTACATTTGTAATTGTCCAATCTAAAAGGGACAATTCCTGAATCGAGAATGCTTTGGAAGATTATGGTTAAAGCACCTGCAATTTCCTCACCTACTTCCTTTAAAATCCTGGGGTAGAAACCATCAGGTCCTGGGATTTGTCAGTCTTTAATGCCATTATTTTTTTTAAGTACTGTTTCCTTGCTTACTTTAACTTTAGTCGTTGATTCTGCTTTCCCTACTGTAAAGACTGACACAAAGTCATTATTCAGCAAGTCTGCCATTTCCTTATTTTCATTTGCAATATTACCTGCATTTGTTTTTAAAGGGCCCACAATACCCTTGACTACCCTTTTTCTTACACTTTTGTGTTAGTTGGCCAATGAGAGTGAGACATTTTAATTGGCCAGTGAATTCTATAACTGAAAAATATAATCAAGGTCAATGTATTTTGTTATGACGATCTGGAATGCACTGCCTGAAGGAGTGGTGGAAGCAGATTCAATAGTAACTTTCAAAAGGGAATTGGATATATACTTAAAAAGGGAAAAATGCAAGGCTATGGGGAAAGAGCTGGGGAGTGGGACTAATTGGGTAGCTCTTTCTGTGCTATAAGATTCTATGTTTTGTATTTCCAATTTCGAATGTGGGCTTAAAAATAAGATAGTGATCATGTTATATTGAAAAGAGTGACAGCAAGAAAATAATTTCTGTACCCTCAAAGAACCGATCTCCTTGTCCTTTTCTTCACGCAGCTTGTTGACCATTTCGTAGTAATTATTTGAGATTTCCATACTAAATATCGAGCTGGAGGATTGACTTGATGGACTCTTGGACAGCTGTAAACAGCAAGTATTATAATCAATGTTGTCAGAATGGACTGTTTGATCAGATTCAAATCATTTAGTATCAAACATCTGAATTAAAACAAACCAGGCTGTATTCTTTAGCATTATATTTTGTGCATGTTACACACATTGCTTAAAATGGTAATCCTGCCACAGGAAGTATCTGGCAACTGTTTTCAGTTTGTGTACTTGTAACAAAAATTATTTCCCCAACTCATTGATGTAATTCCTATCATTCTATGGGCTGCTCCATCCTGTGCCACCAGACTCCATTTCAATCTTCCACTTTGGTTTACTTTCACTTCAGTTTTGCCAGTGACATCTCCTCGTGGCTGGAGGAGAACTTGGAGTGGGAGAGGGAGGATCCAATTGTCGTGGTTCTGCTGAGGGAATTTGAGGAGCTACGATCCAAATTAAAATGCAGAACCTCACAGGTAATAATCTCTGGATTGTTACCTGAGCCACGCGCAAATTGGCATAGGGACAAACAGATTAGAGGTTTAAATGCATGGCTCAAAGAGTGGTGCATGAGGAAGGGGTTTCCGTTCATGGGGCACTGGCACCAGTACTGGGGAAAGAGGGAGCTGTTCCGTTGGGATGGGCTCCACACAAACCGGGCTGGGACAGTGTTCTGGCGAACCGAATAACTAGGGCAGTAGACAGGGCTTTAAACTAATGAGGGAGGGGGGAGGATTCAGGAAATAGTCAATTTTAAAACAGCAAGCTAAGTCAAGGCTCTAGAACAGAGTAGAGTTTTGGGTAAAAATAAGCAGAGTGGGTAACAAAGATAATGGCCCAGAACTTGGTGTCGGGGGCTTGCCGCGCGTGCAAGCCCCCGATCTGCACTCACCCTGCGCGCTGACATCTGAAGCCCGGGCCTGCTTGCATTTCCTGTCACAGGCCCGGTTCAGATGTCAGCGCGCAGTGCTTACCTGATCCAGCGGCGTAGTTAGTGCGATGTGCCGGCTGGGATCAGGTGAGCACTGTACAACCAATCAGGGGAGGGGAAGGTTCATTCAGGAGTTTGAGAGTAAGAACTGTCAAACTCATGAAAACTACGGGGGCCCAAAACACTATTTAAACTTTAAATAAAAATTTAAAAAACATCCCAATCATTAAATGAAGTATAAATAAGTTTAAAAAAAAATAATTTAAACAATTTTTTTTTTGAAAAAAATAAATTTTTAATAAAAAGGGTCTAAAACTAAACTTACCTTATTGTAGATTCTTTAAAATAATAAACCTGTGGGGAAAAAAAAATTCTAAATTACACTAAAACACCACTTACCTGTAAAAATAAATACTTACGTGTGCTTTTTACAAGCGTAAAGACCGGAGGCCTTTAGACATGCGCAAATCCCCCAAAACAGAGGAAATCCAAGACGCACGCGCTGCCCCCTACAGCGCACGCGCTAGCCTCTTCACCTCTTGGGTTAGAGGAGAGGAAATGCCAGTTTTCAGCGCATGCGCTGTGCATGCTAAAAACCGGCATTTCCTCCGGCCAGACGCGCGAGTACCCCTTCCGTACTCACGCGTTTGGGGAGGAATTACTGCCCCATTAAGGCATCAGCGACTAAGATGGTGCCGGGTAAATATAGAAATAATTCAATGCTAAAGGCACTATATCTGAGTGCGCGAAGCATTTGCAACAAAATAGATGAATTACTAACACAGATAGAAATGAATAGGTTTGATCTAATAGCCATTATGGATATGTGGTTGCAAAGTGGCCAAGGTTGGGAACTAAATATTCCAGGATATTTAAATTTTAGAAGAGATAGGCAACATGGAAAAGAAGGAGGGGTAGCTCTGATAATAAAGGATGGGAGAGAGAAAGGCCTAAAAATTCGGTTGCTTTGCGCCTCCCGGGCAAAGCAAGTAACGCCCGGGTGCGGCGCCGCCAGCGCCTCCCGCGAAATTTAGCGGGAGGTTAGCGACGGCCATAACCGTTAGTGCCCTGCGCCGCTTGTGCCCCGGCCACGATCTTCAGTAGCGCCCCCTGACTTACTGACGGACATTATGTCCGACGGGGCCAGGGGGGCCTACCTGCGGCTGGGGCGGCACTAATTAAAGGCGAGGTGCTGGGCAACCATTTTTGTTGCTGGCCGCCTGCCAGCACCCCCACAGGGTGCCGGCTGTGCTCCGTGAGCCTGGCACAGCTCTTTTGCTGACACTCCGATCCCTGGTGGCCCAGCTGGGCCCCGGGTCGCGCTGCGCAAGGTCCCTCCCCTTTAAGAAGGGGAGGAAGGACTGCAACCGCAGCACAACGTGACGCAGCGCCCCAAGAGGGAGGCGGGGCGCTTCTAATAGAGCCCCGCTTCCCTCTTGGGGCACCAGCGATGAATTTCGGATAATTTTTTCTGGACGCACAGCGCCCCGGCGAAGTTAGCGCCCCAGAGGGGGCGTGACTCAATTTTTCCCCCAAAGGATCTTATCTCTGAAAATCAAGAAGTAGAATCAGTTTGGTTGGAGCTAAGAAACAGCAAGGGACAGAAAACATTGGTGGAAGTTGTTTATAGGCCCCCAAACAGTAGTTGTAATGTAGGGCAGAGTATATATCAGGAAATTAGAGGCGCATGCAACAAGGGTAATACAGTAATCATGGGTGACTTTAATCTACATATAGACTGGGCAAACCAAATTTGCAGTAATAGTGTGGTGGGCAAATTCATGGAATGTAGGCAAGATAGTTTTCTAGATCAGTATGTTGAGGAACCAACTAGGAAACAGGCTATTTTAGATCTAGTATTGTGCAACCAGCAAGGGTTAATTAATAACTTTGTAGTAAAGGGGCCTTTAGGGAAGAGTGACCATAATATGATAGAATTTTATATCGAGTTTGAAAGTGATTTAGTTAAATCTGAAACTAGGGTCTTAAATCTAAACAAAGCAAACTACGTAGTTATGAGGGGCGATTTGGCTAAGGTAGATTGGGAAACTATATTAAAAGGTATGATGGTAGAAAAGCAATGGCTAGCATTTAAAGAATTAATACACAATTTACAACAAATATACATTCCTTTAAGGCACAGAAACCCCACAGGAAAAGTGGTCCAACCGTGGTTACCAAGAGAAGTTAAAGATAGTATTAGATCAAAGGAAGAGGCTTATAAAGTTGCCAAAAAGAGTAGTAAGCCTGAGGATTGGGAGGGTTTTAGAATTCAGCAAAGGAGGACCAAGAAATTGATAAAGAAAGGGAAAATAGAATGAGAGTAAACTAGCGAGAGACATAAAAACAGACTGTAAAAGCTTCTATAGGTATGTAAAAAAGAAACGATTAGCAAAAGTAAATGTGGGGTCCTTACAGGCTTAGATAGGAGAAATTATAATGGGGAATAAGGAAATGGCAGAGAATTTAAACATGTACTTTGTGTCTGTCTTCACGGAAGAAGACAAAAAACTTCCTGGAAATAGTGGAGAACTAAGGGTTTAGCGAGAATGAGGAACTGAAAGAAAATAGTATTAGTAAAAAAAAATAGTACTGGAGAAATTAATGGGATTGAAAGCCAAAAAGATCCCCTGGTCCTTATGGCCTACATCCTAGGGTTTTGAAAGAGGTGGCTTTAGAGATGGTGGATGCATTGGTTGTCATTTTCCAAAATTCCATAGATTCTAGAATGGTTCCCATGGATTGGAAGGTAGCAAATGTAACCCCACTGTTTAAGAAAGGAGGGAGAGAGAAAACGGGGAACTACAAATCAGTTAGCTGGACATCAGTAGTAGGGAAAATGTTAGAATCTATTATTAAAGACATGGTAGCAGGGCACTTAGGGTAAAAATTGGGTAGCTATCTTCGCCGGGGCGCTAATTTTAGCGCCCCCCGCAGCTGATTTTCCAAGAGGGGCGCTACTGGAAGCGCCCCGCATCCCTCTTGGGGCACTGCGAGTCAATATTGCGGCGCTATGTGCTGCGGTACTACAGGCCTTTCTCCCCTTATTAAAGGGGAGGGGCCTGGTGGAGTGCATCCCGGCGCCCAGCTGGGCCACCAGGGATCAGAAGTGCCGGCAAACGAGCCCAGCACTCAAGGAGTGCCGGGCTCACGGAGAGCAGCCAGCACCCCGCGGGAGGGGGGAGATTCGCGGGGGCCGGGGACAGCAACGGGTGCAGGTGCTGGCAGGTGGCCAGCAACAAAAATGGCCACCCGTCACCTGCCCTTTAACTAGCGCCTCCCTGGCCGCAGGTAGACCCCCCTGACCTCGGCGGACATAGCGTCCGTCGGTAAGTCGGGGGGCCCCACCCAATATTACAGCCGAGGCGCAAGCGGGTCGTGAACAGAGCACTGCGCATGGCGATAATGTCATCACCGGCATCGCTGCGCCATGCGGCGCTGACCGTTAGCGCCGCTGCTAACCTCCTGCTGAATTTCGCAGGAGGCGTTACAGGCGCCGTGTCTAGGTGCTAGTTGATTTGTGCCCCTTTAGCGCCCTAGGCAAATCAACCGAATTTAGCCCCTTTAGAGAATAATAATAGGATTGGGCAGAGTCAACATGGATTTATGAAAGGGGAATCGTGTTTGACGAATCTGTTAGAGATTTTTGAGGTTGTAACTAGAAGAATAGATAAGGGGGAACCAGTGGATGTGGTGTATTTAGATTTTCAGAAGGCATTCGATAAAGTGCCACACAAGAGGTTATTAAACAAAATTAGGGCTCATGGGATTGGCGGTAATATACTAGCATGGATTGAGGATTGATTAACGGGCAGGAAACAGAGAGTAGGAATAAACGGGTCATTTTCGGGTTGGCAGGCTGTAACTAGTGGGCTACCACAAGGATCAGTGCTTGGGCCTCAGCTATTCACAATCTATATCAATGATTTGGATGAGGGGACCAAATGTAATATACCCAGTTTGCTGATGATACAAAGCTGGGTGGGAATGTGAGTTGTGAGGTGGATACAAAGAGGCTTCAAAGAGATATAGACAAGCTAAGTGAGTGGGCAACAATGTGGCAAATGTAATATAATGTGGAGAAATATGAAGTTATCCACTTTGGTAGGAAAAATAGAAAAGCAGAATATTTTTAAATGTTGAGAGATTGGTGTTCAGAGGGACCTGGGTATCCTTGTACACAAATCACTGAAAGTTAACATGCAGGTACAGCAAGTAATTAGGAAAGCAAATGGTATGTTGGCCTTTATTACAAGAGGATTTGAGTATAAGAGTAAAGACATCTTACTGCAATTATACAGGGCCCTGGTGAGACCACACCTGGAGTACTGTGTACAGTTTTGGTCTCCTTACCTAAGGAAGGATATACTTGCCATAGAGGGAGTACAACAAAGGTTCACCAGACTGGTTCCTGGGATGGGGGGATTGTCCTATGAGGAGAGATTGAGTAGACTAGGCCTATATTCTCTAGAGTTTAAAAGAATAAGAGATGATCTCATTGAAACATATAAAATTCTTACAGGGTAGATGCAGGGAGGATGTTTCCCCTGGCTGGGGAGTCTAGAACCAGGGGTCATAGTCTCAGAATAAGGGGTTTGCCATTTAGGACTGAGATGAGGAGAAATTTCTTCACTCAGAGGGTTGTGAATCTTTGGAATTCTCTACCCCAGAGGGCTATGGAGGCTCAATTGTTGAGTATTTTCAAAACAGAGATCGATAGATTGGTTTTTGGATATTAAGGGAATCAAGGGATATGGAGATAGTGCAGGAAAGTGGAGATGAGGTAGAAGATCAGCCATGATCTTATTGAATGGCGTAGCAGGCTCGAGGGGCCAAATGGCCTACTCCTGCTCTTATTTCTTATGTTCTTATCACTTTTTACCTCTCTCCCGCTTCAGCCCTGGCAGAGGCTGCCAATGAATGCAATGCATTTTGAGTTTGTCCAAATGCTTTAATAACATTTAGCCCCCTTTTTTGTCACCTGTCTTTAATTGTCCAGTCCCACCCCTGGGTTACCTGCCTGCTCATATACAAAGCTGCACCTGAAGTCAACAGAAAAGAAAATTGGGTGGGATGTAAATCGGACAGTCGATTCGCTATCACCTATTTTTTGCACAGTGATAAAAGTTAAAATGACTCCCTTCTGGGGAGCTTTGCTCTTGTTTCCAGCCATTGGTGGTCCTTACTGGAAAGTCTAGGCTGGTGTGTTTTTGCCACAAAAAAGATTAAGATGTATTGAAGCATCTTAGCTACATAAAATTTAGAAATGACAACAATGCATCTGTTGCCGTTTTAGAAGCATTGTGATTTCATTAGTAGACTGTTGCGATAATTCCTTCATTTTCACAGTGAGGCAAATAATCTTATTGAGGTTGCTATGCTATTAATGAACACCAGAGTTAATCATCGGTTATCAGGGAATACAAAATTTTTTAATTTTTAAAAAAAACAATGCTGTTTCATTATGATATATCTCCCAATTTGTTTTTTTTTCATTAACCACAATGTGCAGGCAGAGACAACTGTAACAAGGGCTGACACCTCCATTTTGGCTTTGGGAGGTACCAAAAATCTCTTTGATGTTAGAAAGGATAGACTCCAGCATGTTCATTGATTAGCATAGCTTTGGGCCATGCTCAGTTTCTGCGTAAGTGATGATGTTTTCCTGCAGGCTGCCAATAAATCAGATTTGGGTGGATCACTGCCAACAAATTGCAAATTAGACTTTCTTGAGGATTCCTACTCCCAACATGTTTCCCAGCCATCATCGGGAGTTGCCAACCACACCTTACAGCATGCGATAACCAATCTATAGGTGTTGAATAGTTTTAGTTTATAAGGAGTTTACAGCCCTTACAAAGTAGAGATAGGTGAGCAACATGACAGTCAATCTTCAGAATAGTCACCGAGACTGGTTTATCGTGGTGATGAAGATAACGCACCATTTATTCACACACTGTCTCTTTTCTGATACAGAACTAACCTCTCAGAGATGGTGATGTCATCGACAGAGCGCATTATTTGTGCTAATGAAACAATAAGGGATCAAGTGCACTTTCCCTGCAAGCCTCTTGTGGAGGTGTTACCAGTTGGTATTTTAAGTTGTGCATTCGATTCAACAGCTCATTAAATGCACAAGAGATCACCTTCTCAAAGAGGCCAGGGTATCATAATATTGAAAGTTTAACCTGTTTTTTGAGCACATTAAATACAATAGCCCACTGGCAGCATTCCTTAGAAGTTTCATTGTTTTTAACATGTAAAATGAATTTTGTTGTTCATGGTCTTCATTTTTTTGACTGTTTAAATGAGCACAACTACAGAGATTTGCCAATTGATTCTTCTCTTCTAAATTGATAAAATCCTCAACCTGTTGTAATCCCAATGCCTTTATGTTCTTTGGGATTTGAGTGCATTCACAATTTTACTATAGCTACCGAGTAGAGTAGTCCGAAAAAGGACCAATATACTCCAAAAATTACCTTGCTTTATATTTGACCTTTAGTTCAGAAACAGGCTGAGGGGAGGGGAGCATTCAGTGCGTTCACATATTCTCTAGTCAGCAGGATTATAATACATTTACAAACAAACTAACATCAAATAGTCTACTTGTGTTAGGGATTCAGGGAATTTCTGGCAGGAAACCCATTAAATACAAAGATAGGCCAGTAAATGGTCCAAACATCTCAGAAACATTCTTTTAGAAAGGATTTTTTTGGCACAGTACCAGAAGGGGTATAAGCATGTCTACAAGGTTAAGAGGATATTAACATATACTGAAGCAAGATTTGTCAAATGTTTTGAATCTAGATTATGTTAAGTGCTCTTTCACAGATGGCCATGCCTCTGAATTGATGTGAAACAGGTATTGAAATGGGTACTTGGGAAGAAAATTCTGTTAAAGTGGGAGAATGGCTAGTTTCCTCTAATTAACAACGTTCCTGCATTTCATTAGTGAGTTGTTCTTTACCAAGAAAAACATGCATTGCCTCCTTTTTCATTAAGAGGGATCTCACTCCTAAGGAGGTTATTGTAGGTTGCACATTCCCCTGAATGCCATTTTAATATAAACATAATTGTAAAAGAGGAAAGTGAAACATTCAAAACCTTAAAAATGGAGAAAGTGATAGACTGAGTAATTACAGGCCAGTCAGCCTAACCTCGGTGGTGGGAAAATTATTGGAAATAATTCTGAGGGACTGGATAAATCTTCATTTAGAAAGACACGGATTAATCAGGGACAGTCAGCATGGATTTGTCAAGAGAAGGTCGTGTCTGACTAACTTGATTGAATTGTTTGAGGAGGCAACAAGGAGGGTCGATGCGGGTAGTGCATTTGATGTTGTCTATATGGATTTTAGTAAGGCTTTTGATAAGGTCCCACCTGGCAGACTGGTCACGAAAGTAAAAGCCCATGGGATCCAAGGCAAAGTGGCAAGTTGGATCCAAAATTGGCTCAGAGGCAGGAAACAAAAGGTAATGGTCAAAGGGTGTTTTTGTGACTGGAAGGCTGTTTCCAGTGGGGTTCCGCAGGGCTCAGTACTGGGTCCTCTGCTTTTTTGTGGTATATGTCAATGATTTGGACTTGAATGTAGGAAGTATGATTAAGAAGTTTGCAGATGATACAAAAATTGGCTGTGTGGTTGATAATGAAAAAGAAGGCTGCAGATTGCAGGAAGATATCAATGGACTAGTCAGGTGGGCAGAACAGTGGCAAATGGAATTCAATCTGGAGAAGTGTGAGGTAATGCATTTGGGGAGGGCTAACAAGGCAAGGGAATACACTATAAATGGTAGCACACTGAGAAGTACAGAAGATCAGAGGGACCTTGGAGTGCATGTCCACAGATCCTCAAAGGTAGCAGGACAGGTAGATAAGGTGGTTAAGAAGGCATACGGGATACTTGCCTTTATTAGCCGAGGCATAGAATGTAAGAGCAGGGAGGTTATGCTTGAACTGTATAAAACAGTAGTTAGACCGCAGCTAGAATACTGCGTGCAGTTCTGGTCACCACATTACAGGAAGGATGTGATTGCACTAGAGGGGGTGCAGAGGAGATTTACGAGAATGTTGCCTGGGCTGGGAAATTTTAGCTATGAGGAAAGATTGGAGAGGCTGGGGTTGTTTTCTTTGGAACAGAGGAGGCTGAGGGGAGACCTAATTGAGGTGTGTAAAATTATGAGGGGCCTAGATAGAGTGGATAGGAAGAACCTATTTCCCTTAGCAGAGGGGTCGATAACCAGGGGGCATAGATTTAAAGTAATTGGTCAGCAGTTGAGAGGGGAGTTGAGGAGAAATGCTTTCACGCAGAGGGTGTGGGGTCTGGAACTGACTGCCTGAAAGGGTGGTAGAGGCAGAGACCCTCATCACATTTAAAAAGTACTTGGATATTCACTTGAAATGCCATAACCGACAAGGCTACGGACCAAATGCTGGAAAGTGGGATTAGGGTGGATAGCTCTTTGTCGGCCGGCACGGACAAGATGGGCCGAATGGCGGCCTCCTGTGCTGTAAATTTCTATGATTCTATGATATAGTTTTAAAATTATAATACTATAATTTAGTGAAAAATTAAAATGATGTCCACAGCCGGCACGTGAAGGACAGAGCAGGTGTACCTTTTGGCAGGGGTCAGGTAAGTGAATGGACTCGGTGTAACTGGAATAGGTTTCATTCTCTCAATTGTACTTGAAACATTTAAATACTCAGTTATGTCAAGGTATAGTATCTGTTCTTTACCTGTTGTCGGAGCGTCTCATTTTCTTGTTCCAGAGCTCGCTTGCTGTATTCCAACTCTTTCACACGGAACTCCTTATCTGCCTCTGAGTTCCTCAGAGTTAAGATCAAATCCTCAAGAGATCGGTTTCTTGAACTATTCTCCTTAATGGTACTCTAAACCAAAACACCAAAAAAAATACATTGAGAGTATGCCCATTATATGTCCTTTTGCCCACATCTACACCCTCCTGTGCACCGTTTCATAATACTGACACAATATGCTAATTTAACAAACACCATGAATTATTAAACTGTACACTATACTGTTAATGCAGCTGCAGTATGCATGTGAAAATTGTCAACTTGACTGTTACTGTAAAAACTGGCACTGTACAACACCGCTATAAGTGTCCAGAATTCTTTTCACCAAAAGATGTCAAGAGAAAAGGTAAGTGATTTTCACAGCTCAGTTCATTTATTGACTACTAAATGAACTGATATTGAGGTATACAAAAGCAAATACTGCCGATGCTGGCAATGATGTTTCATGGCAGGGATGGAGAGGAAGATACAGGACTTACAATCTCATCCATTACAACATAACAATATATAATCTTTTCCAGATTACACTGCCATTCTGCCTCTAGGTATACAGGATGAATAGATGGTATTTTTGCAAGTCAGTAAGATACAGGGGTTGAGATGTCATACGAGCTATAAATTGTGTAACTGCTCGGAACGCACTCCATAGCAGATTCTGCATAATCTGTTGCTGATGCCCCTACCAGCAAAAAAGGAAATGAAATACAGAAAGTAATCACTACAGGGGTTGAAATTACATTGTGTGATATTGGTAACAAATACATTAACACACTTGTATGAAATCCTATTTTCATGGGTCAACACCTTTAGTAAAATAGCAGATGTCGATGTGTTTGTCACCAGTATCACAGAATGTGATTTAAACCCCCATAGATTACTTTCTATATTCTATTTTTGCTGTATGGACATCCGTGACAGATGGTAGATCTGTGCAATTCAATCATGTGAATTGATAAGTAACGATATTATACTCGATTTCGCAAGCAGTACTATGGGGATATTATTGTAACTGACAGAGGTATACCATAAGGCAGTTGAGGCCAATTCATTAAATATATTCAAGAAGGAGTTAGATATATTTCTTAAGGCTAAAGGGATCAAGGGATATGGGGAGAAAGCAGGGACAGGCTACTGAATTTGGATGATCAGCCATGCTCTCATTAAATGGCAGAATAGGCTCGAGGGGCTGAATGGCCTACTCCTGCTCCTATCTTCTATGTTTCTATAACACCTACATAATATACCGCATTAACTACTACAGTCAGCAGCAGGTGATGGTACTCAGTCGGATGTGTTCCACCGTCACCTTTATGACTATAACTTTCTGAAATACATCATTGCCTGAGACATGATGAAAGTAATGCAGGACACTTCTGGCTCCGCAAACAACAAAAGGCCTCAAAGACTTTTTACGTAAGCCGAGTGGAATGTAAAGAGGGAATGATTCACGGCCTATAAAATGAACATTCTCGTGAGAATTCCTGATTAATCATCAGCTGCTGTATTAGTGTCTCCTGTTTTACTTCATAACACGAGAACTGAGTGCAACAGTCACAACCACTGTGCTACTGCTTTACCTGCAACTGTCGGTTGTTCTCTCGTACGGACTCCAAGAGCTGCAAGTATTCTGTTACCTGCTGAGATTTAAAAGCCAGGTCTCTTTCCAGCATCTCCTTGTCTGTTGTAAGTCTCTGTGGAAATAAAAGGATAAGCATTCCTTCAAATTAAAAAATGACATTTATTGTTCTGCTCAGCAGTTGAAACCATAATATAAATTTCCATCTGCAACATTAAGGTAGCATAATTTACATTTATTTTATATAAAAAAAACACACAATGCTGCCTGTATGATCTAAACAACTTGAATTAAATTGAAATTAGCATTTGCCATCTCCAGTTTTCAGATTCAACCCCACAGTTTGTGCCTCAAATTGTTTCTATAAAATGCCCATCACTAAACAAAAGCAGAACAATTTGACTCATTGATATTCAAACTGAATGCTGACCCCTCTTTCTCAAACAGAAATCAACATGGTTTCAGGCACACCCCACCCCCTACTATCTGAAGAGAAAAATAATGGTGCAGGACAAAGAGTATTGCAGAGTTTGTGATGCAAGTCCTAAAGATATTCATGGATCATGTGACAGGACTAGCAGTGGGGAGATGTAGGAATAGCCACTCTCCATAGCAACACAGCATGCTCAAGTATTTCTACAAGCATCTCTGTGCTATTAAGCCATGTATCCGATTCGCTGTACCAGTATGCTGGTGCATCAAAGTGCTGCTGTGGTGGGGAAGGAGTCCTGTTGCTTTGTCATTACACTTGTGAATTACAAAGATACAGTTTGTGCGGATCTGATACAAGGATTAGACAAATTAGGCTATTTCTGATCATAGTTCCCTACAACTTTATTTTGCTTTAGACTCAAACCTGGCAGTTCTCCCAATGGCTCAGATAAGTGTACTATATAATTGGGAGGTTGGTGGAAAGGCAAGTGCCAAACCCCCAACCTCAGCGTGCGGTCTGGGCAATTTTAACGCCTGGGCCTCATCTGCATGCCAGTCAGCTGCCTGCCCAAAATGGACAGGAAGCGCCAGCTTGCCACGGGCTGGCACCATGGGAATGGCTGCCGGCAACAAGATAAGTCGCAGGGAGTAGTTTTTGGGAGGGTCTCATGGGAGGAAATGGGCGGGAAGGCCTGCGGGGCAGGGGAGGCACTCCTGCTCCGCCTGGCCCCACAAGTTTTAGTATTTTTTAAACTTTCCTTATCTGTTTGTGCCTGGTCTGGCCCTGGATTTTCTTCCCGCTGTCTTCACCTGGCAGGAAGGCCACAAGTGCTTACCTGCTCGGGCCACCAGCTAAAATTGCAGTCAGGGCCCAATAACATCATCAAACTCTGATCTGTCTATTTAAAGGAGGACCCTTCCAGCTTCAGGTGGGTGTCCTTGCTGCCTGTTCAGAAGAGCAGGTTAAAATAGAAGATAGAGGGATCTGTGTGGGATGTTGGCAGGTAAGTCACCTGGATGATTTTAACTACCTGCTTGCTCAGTTTATGCCAAGTGGGTAGGGTTAAAATTACCCCTATGATGTGGCACTGAGCCATACAAGATAGGTTCAACCTCTATTTGTGCTGAATTAGCTGATGTCATTAGTGTCCCTGGGTTATGGAGAAGAGGGAAAATAACAAAGGTTTCTATTGCTGATCTCTATCCAGACACCCATCCTGAAAAGTGCTTTCTTGCTGACAGCAGGTGAAGGCAAGGTTTGGGTAGGCTGTGATGACCCCATAGTCTGCCAACTCTCATTATCCTGGCTCACACATGAAGAATGGGGGTTTTGTTGAGATATGAAAGGCTTTACTGATGCCTGCAGGGCCATACTCCAGTATGAGTCAGTCCCTTCAGACAAGGTGGGAAGAAGGGATTAAAGTGTGAAGAAAAAGAAAACATATATTTAAATATCAAATATAACACTGCTGTCTTTGAAATAGTAGAACAATTGGTTTCTAAAAGAATTTATACAGATTGGCAGTTTTATAGTTCCTTCAATATTCAATTCCAACATGGCAATATACTCATAATGCACACCCTCTAATGTCTTACTTTCTTGGTACTATTTTAACAAATTTGAGCTCAAACATATCAATAATATAGTTGAGATTTGTAACCACAAACACTGGGTTTAATTTTGACTTCTACAGGCCAATAACTTCTAGTGATCATCCTCAATGTTAGGTACACTTAAGCAAACAGTTAAAATTTAAGAATATAAATATTTCATTTCAGACACTGAATTGTTGCAACCCCTTGACATACATTTAAGTCGTCTTGCAGATGGAGCAGGTCTTCACGTAGGCTGCTGAATGTTGCCAAGAGTAGTCGTAGGGACTTGTCCACGGTAATTCTTGTCTAAAAAAAATCATACACAGCCCATCAGTTCAGCCATATGTAATATTCTATAACCAAGGTACTGGTTTCTTCAAGCCTAGTCACTGAACTGTAAACATCACAACTGCAGAAACCTGACAACTAACCTCCCAACAAGCAATGGTAGGTCAGATATGGCTGTATTTTTTTTATGGCTGATCAATAGCTAACAGAGCACAGTGACAGCTACAAACTGAAGGCAGTGCAAATGGATTTTCTGTAAAATTAATAATTTACGATACTAAATATCTTCCTTTAAACTGTTACTGCGAGACAACCTTGATGATTGTTTGGAGGCTGTGTCTGTGAAATGTTGACCGTTGAGCTGTGATGATTACAGTATAAAATTAGCACCACTTTCAAGTGGGGGAGAGTGCAGAACTACAAACCTGAACAGCACCTTTTTAGAACCTTCCAGTCAGGATCTCCCCTTGGCTCCCCGAGTTTATCAAGCAATTAGCTGAGTCATACAGACCAGCAAAGTCTCAAATTCAATCTCCAGCCTGTGCTGAGGTAACTGATCTCAGCCAGGACAGTGGATGGAGTACTATGATTGACTTCTACAGTCTTGGAATAGAGAAGGAGAAATCAGCCATAATTCTTGCTCTTGCGTGCTATCCACTGAACTCCTGTAGAAGTGTGTGTGTGGACATCAGGTGAAGAAAGGATCAAGCTTGTTCAGGATTCCCGATTTAGTTGAATAACTTGCTACCACATAAATAATGGCCACTTGGAGGTAACACAGGAGAAAAGGAGTCAATGCATTGAGGAGGGAAGGAGGGTAGAAAATTGACAGAAAAAGGAAGAAGAAATAAACTTCATATTCAACTGCATTCTAGTAATGTGGAGAATTTGTGATTTGTTATTACTTTCTCCAAACTTTTGATCTATTTTCAACCATTTTTCATAAGTTAGTCAAGAATCAATTAATTCTGCTGATTTATTTATTCATGTATTGGATTTTGCTGGACCAGATGCCTTCTGTCCAGCATCCACGACTGGCCCAGATGAAAATCTCTAGGAGCTGCTTAGTGACTGATCTTGTTGCTGGTGTCAGCAGAATGGCTACTTTCAAAGAAGAATGACATGAAATGATGGGTCGCTTGGGAAGAGGAAGGGTTGTTCGGGGAAGGACATTAAAACTGCTTGTGAGGTGGAGGGGAGAGCTCTTTACATTGAAAGCACTCTCTTTTACAGTAATGATCCTGTTTCTGTACAGATACAAATGGAAGATAACAGGTATTGTAAAGTAAGTGTTCTCCTGTACCAGTGAGGGTAGAAATCTCAGAGTGGAATTTCCTGGTTATTTGTGCCTAGAGGCACATGTAAAGCAAATACTTGGCGTTAAAGATCGAGGAAACTCAGGCACAAGTACGTTACGTGTGTATGTGCAAATTTCCTCGCTTTTACACCAGTCTATTGATCCCTGCCCCAAACTAATCTCGGCTTGTGGCGGTACCACCGGTTGTCCCTTACTAACTATGTACATAATTCACTATAACTTACCTGTTGGGGCCGTTGCCCCTTTAAGACGCACCCTAGTGCGCTGACGTCACGTCACGCATGACGTGACCTACGCGCGGCGGCCGCCAGCCCGACTCGGCCTTCCATGACGGCCGCCGGCACAGCCCAGCCTACCGCGACTTCGGCCGCATCGGCCAGCAGACGGGAGCGACGCGATCTCCCGCTCCCGCGACAAGCGCCGGGTCAGCCCGGCCTCCAGCTCCCGCTCCCGTGCTCGTGACTTCGGCCTCAATGGCAGCCTCCGCACCGGGGAAACGCACCAACGTATCGGCGCGGATCACGTGACCGCCCCAAGAGCGGACCAACGCGCTAACGTCATCACGCGGTCACGTGACACCCGAAGCGTGGGAAAACGTGACTGAGCGTGATGACGTCATCATGCTCTCCCGAGGACTGCGGACTCAGTCCTCGTGGCGTCCCCGTCGGGGTAAGACCTATCTCGCATTGCTCCTGTGTAAAGCCAGCTTACCTATTGTATTTAGTCAGTTCCAGTTAATAAACAACTTAGTGATTATTCATCCAAAGTCGAACTAAATTATTTAGTAGGTATTCGTCCCAAGAGGTCAACACGAATACCTACAATTGGTGACCCCGAAACCGTGAACGTGTTTTGCGGAAGAAGAGCAGCCAACAACGCCTACCACGACGGACCCCGAATCCATGAACGTTTTTCACGGGCGAAACGCGCATCCTGAACCTCGTCTTCACAGACGACGAACAACCGACTCCGTGGACGGTTTTCACGGAGGAAGCACGCAGCCTGAACCTGGCGACCCCGTCTTTGCGACCGTCTTCGCAAGGGCAGCGCAGCCTGGAGGTGATCTCGTTTTTCACGGACAAAAGAAAAAACAGCCGGACCTCGATTTTGTGAACATTTTTCACAAAAGCAAGCAAGCCATGGAAGCACCAGCCATTTTGCTGTCGCAATTCAGGGAGAAACAACTGCCCTCGTGCTTTGGCAAGGTAGAAGCCCAGTTCGCCGGGACCATCGACATGGAGCAGACCATGCATTTGCTTACTGCCCCCGTGGTCGACTTTTCTACCGCCATGCGGGTCGTCCGCCCCTACGGCAAGTATCAATCTCTCCAAGCGCGGGGTACAGCACGTTCGGGCCCACAAGGTCGGAGCGCGCCCGGCAGGGATACCGCGAGGACTCACCCCCGCGAACCGCGAGAACTCGCTCCTCTCGACACACAAGGACCCATCCCCCGCGAACCTCGGGGACCCATCCCTCGCAAGCCACAAGGATCCACCCCTCGTGCAACACGAAGACTCGTTCCCCGCCGACGACGCACCAGCCCGTCGGCCTGCTGGTTGTGTTACCTATCGTACTTGCTGGCGGGTAAGAGAAGGGTGCCGCTTTCTCGGCAGTAGTTTCACCAAGTCAACAGAAACAACAAGCAGCGTTGCCGCCCTTCCGGCAGTTTCCCCCCACCGAAAGCGACGTCGGCCCAGTCCGTCCCACCCTTTCTCTGGCCCATCAGCACAAGGGTCCGGAAGCGATTCCTCTCCATAGAGCACGTACTAGAAACAGGTTTTAAGCTTCAGCAGGTCGAAAGCCTGCACTCTGATTTTAACGTCCTGACAAGTGCCGAACGAATAGCCTTCCTACAGGAACATTGAAAGACAACCTGCTGACAGCAGGTTACTATTCCTCCTACTGTTTCATTATTGATATCAGGCCTTGTAATATCCATAGGTCCTGCAAAACTGCGTTTACTGGCTTTAAACGAGGCTTTCGCAACCAAAGAGAACATACTGCTCTCCTGAAGATTGAGGGGGTTTACTGAAGCGATCAAACAGAATTTTTCCTGGGCACGAGATGTGCCTATGTCTACAAAGCACAGGATTCGTGCTAAGCTGTACCCATCAAGGATTTGACGCACAGCTGCACGGTGATTGACAATAAATAGCCAATTTTTCCTAGTCTACCTGGTTAACTTCCAGTTCTTTTAGCACCGCACGGCAGAGTTGAATGTAATATTGAGATGAGACATCACCGATGACTGCTATCCGCTCTACTATATGAAATGGCGTACCCGGAAGCGCCTCAGTGATTTAATGAAATGAAGGTGCCCATTTTCTTCGGAAGACACACTCGGAACGTTAATTGCCCAAAAGAACCACTACGTAGCAGTCTTGCTCAGTGAATCCTTCAGGTTGGCTTGTTGGGGAAATATTGGAATGATGCCACAGCTCAGCCTCCTTACACCATCGCTACAGACAACGAGACTCACAAACCATCCTTTTTAGGATCTGCCTTTGGCATGCGTCTGATTGATAGCCTAATCCTCAACAGACAAGTCGAGCAAGAGTCAGAAACGGAGCTCAGCATGCACACCCCCTTGCTCATTCGCTTCCTCAATGTTGTTGCCTCACCAGCTATTGGTTTCAACCACTTTGGCAGGGGCAATCGAGGGGTAAAATTGTTGCGTCACCATGTGGACAGTAGCTCTTCCAATTGCCTTCCTCATGAAGAACTCGATTTGGTCACTCCCATCAGTGATGAGGCCTCAAAAAAATGCGGCTCAACACAGGCCCAGTGAACCTTTTAGTCCTACTATCATCCTAAAAGCTCCTCACAACTTCGAAGCATCTGAAATTCAAAAACGAATAAGGCTTCAATCAACATGCTCCGTATTGCAGAGCCATACATTGCATGGGAATATCCAAATCTAAAGTCTGTCTGTGAATTGATTTACAAACATGGTTTCGACAGGTCCAACATCAGCGCATTGCCCTCACTGCCAATGCCCTGATTGGAAAGCAGCTTGGAAAGTATGGCATAATTTGTATTGGCGATCTGATCCATGGGATCTACACAGTCGGCAAGAACTTCAACATGGCCAACAATTTCTGGTGGCCCTTCAAACTGTCCTCGCCACGTGGTGGCATGAACGAAAAGACAACACCTTTTGTTGAGGGTGGTGCTGCTGGTAACAGAAAAGACCGAATCAACAGAATGATCAGAACTAGGAACTAAGGGCGTGCCCGTCTCCAACTCCGACGCTCGGACAGCACCTGACGCGGGCCGACATTTGCCGTCCTAGCCCGTTACATGCTGATGCTGTTTTTCAGCCACTCGCTCGCTGCGGCCGCCCATCCCCCCTTAACAAACGCAAACATCTACTGAAGCCGCAAACATTGAGGACGGGTCCAACGGACAGCCCACGGCTGCGATTGGCCACGTGAAAGTTGCAGTCCGCACCAATCACTGCTCTGCGTAGCAACGGCTCACTCTCCGTTGTGCGATCATCGTAGCACTATGGTACGCACCATTCTGTGCGTGCCAGGCTCCCGAAGATTATGCTCACCTGTCGGCGAGTTCACCAACCTCGCCTGTAAAGTCCTTCTGGATCGCCCGGTTGACGTACCTGCAGAGTTCGTCAGAACAAGGACTTCTTCTACCATCAACAGAGCGATCGCCCGCGTCCACCCGACCTGCCCGTCACTCTGACTTGGCCTGCTGTTTTGCACGTTTCCACGGTCCTTCGCCTGACGGATACGTTTTATTCGCCACGACGTGCGTAAGGATCCGCTGCCGACCAGCATCTTCAGAGCTCGCCGAGACCACCGGCTCGTCAGCCCATCTTTGGACTTTCGTTAAAGCGAATTCTGGGGGGGCGCATGTGGCGGTACCACCGGTTGTCCCTTACTAACTATGTACATAATTCACTATAACTTACCTGTTGGGGCCGTTGCCCCTTTAAGACGCACCCTAGCGCGCTGACGTCACGTCACACATGACGTGACGTACGCCGGCCTGACTCGGCCTTCCATGACGGCCACCGGCACAGCCCGGCCTACCGCGACTTCGGCCGCATCGGCCAGCAGACGGGAGCGACGCGATCTCCCGCTCCCGCGACAAGCGCCGGGTCAGCCCGGCCTCCAGCTCCCGCTCCCGCGCTTGCGATTGCGGCCTCAACGGCCAGCCTCCGCACCGGGGAAATGCGCTGACGTATCGGCGCGGATCACGTGACCGCCCCAAGAGCGGACCAACACGCTAACGTCATCACGCGGTCACGTGACACCCGAAGCGCAGGAAAACGTGACTGAGCATGATGACATCATCATGCTCACCCGAGGACTGCGGACTCAGTCCTCGTGGCGTCCCCGTCGGGGTAAGACCTATCTCGCATTGCTCCTGTGTAAAGCCAGCTTACCTATTGTATTTCATCAGTTCCAGTTAATAAACAACTTAGTGATTATTCATCCGAAGTCAAACTAAATTATTTATCTTCACTGGAGGACATGCAGAAGGAAGACATTTGACTTCATAAACAACAGAAACTCCCATGATTTGCATTAATAACACTAATTGAACTACAAATAATCTGTCCTCCTGTTGCAATCTAATCCATAGGTTTTCAAAAGGGGTGCCTTGCCTCTAGGGAGGTGAGGTTATTGTTTGTGTGTCATTAGATTTCCCTACTTTTTTATACTTGACTCATTAGCAAATTATTTCTATTACTTTATGCTAATAAGATGCATTTATTGCCAAGACACCGCTGTTTTCCTTTTGGTGGTGTTGGGGTGGGGGGTTGGGGTAGGAGCTGACACTGTTTTTGGAAGTTAGATTCCTGAGATTGGGGGTGCCCGGGATTATGTCAACACTTACACAATGAAAAGTTTGAAAACCATTGACCTAATCCATAGAGAGATCCATGTCTCGCTCTTCGGGGCACAGCTACTGTTGTACTTTCAGAGTAAATCTTGGTGTTGAAGCTTGAAGTAGGCAAGAGGCATTGACAGCCCATGGCCTTAGACAAAATCTTGGCTGTTTCCTTCTTTCAGTGCATTAAAATGCCTTTCTATTGGGTGGCGCTCATAACAAAAAGTGAGGAATTCTCGGGTGAATGCCAGGCACATGGTATAAAGGTCATAGTGAAATGGGAAATCCACACTTATCAGTAGAATGGCTGCTATTATGTTAACTGGACTTTTCCTTCAAGTACAATGTCTATTCAGTGCTTACTTCCACAAAAAATAAACTTATCCTCAATTTTCACTGACAGTTCTATAACTATTGCCACGGCTGTATCAGTTTTACCTGCAAGATATAGCGCAAGTGTTGCTTTGTCAATTCAGATAGCCCTTTTGGTATCAAAGTTTCAATGTTTTCATTGGTGCCCTGGAAAATAAACACATTCTCTTTAGGGCTTGATACATTTTTACAACACATTTACATTCTAACTAATCAAAAAGATCTCCGCAAATGTTCTGCTTGAAAATATCTGACAGTAACTTTTCTTTTATTCATTTGCAGGATTATTAGTACTTTTTTCTGTTCTCTAATAAAGGTTAATTCTGTGCATTTCATCTCAGATTTTTGACCCACACGTCCCACAATTATCCATTCCACTTTTCTCTGAATCCATTCTCATGCATGGGAGTAGAAACTACAGTTCTCCGCTCGCCAGCTCGTGTCCATTAAAGTGAATGGGTGGAAAATCGTAGGCTGCCAAGTGCAGAGATGGAACGTCTTCCCCCTGGTGTTCTAGAGTTCAGTCTCACCCTCCCATCATCTCTCTCCTCATTTCCTTTCATTGTACACTGGTGGGGGTGGTACTGGGAGGTGGAGTACCACGAATCTCCGAGTCAGCAATCCGGAAGACTAGCCACTAAAATACATATTTTAAATCAGTGAATTTTAAGTATATATTCTTAAATGGAAAACATCTTGGATGGCCATTGTAGGTCTTCAATCACAAAGCTTTTTTTTAAACTCTGACTCCTTCCACCATCCTGCTTCAACTATTTATAATTCAGGTTCTCACATGGTCATGCTCAGCTACTCTTTCAGTTAAGATCCCTCAAGCAGATCATCTTCACAAGAGTACTCACAGTTCAAACAGCATATGCATGGGCTAGAAATTCATTATAGCCCAGGAAAAGTTTGAGAATTAGCACCAGGCGCTAATGCTTTAGGCTGCACGCAAAATTCATTCTCACTGCTCAAAGAAATGATTGGGGTGCTAAATCAAGTCTTAAAGGCCTAGCTCAGTGGCGTTACACTCAAAAAGGTGAACCAATATCAGGTGCAGTCTAATCTCAACTCATCATTGCCACAGGCTTTTCCCAGTACTTAAAGGGGAGGCTCATTGATACTGCAGCACCCCATTCTATGCATTGCTGAGGCAGCTGCACAGCCAACAAAGAGAAGCACAACAAGGAGAAGGAGCCAGAGGACTGAAGCAGGTGTGCTCATGGCAGATCCACCTCAGTCGGGTGGTCAGGGTGATTGAGTGCTTCAACAAATGCTACATATCACCATCTGTACCACAAACTTCATATACTGCCCAAAGCACCTCAGCACTCACCCACCAACAATCTCTACCTACCAACACTCACACCCACATCTCACGCCTTGCACACAATGACAACTACTCAACTATGGCAGGCACAAAGGTCATTAGTTATTAGAATGAATGTGATATGATTATGCATAAATTTACTAACGGAGTTAGCAATATTTTGTGGTCTCTCTCATTTCACCTTTATGCCCAGGAGGACGCTGTGATATGGAATGACACTGTGATATGGAATGACATAGGGATGTATGATGGGCATGTGGTTAGCAAAAGGGATCTGGGGTTTAAATCATCCTAGTGAGGCTGGAGGTCTGTTTGGAGGAGCTGGCAGAGTTCTGTAACCACCACCTTGGTGATGTGGAGCCATCTAAGACACTGCTTCTCGCTTAATTGAAGGTGCTGTCGGATTACTCTCGGAGGGTAAGGTCTCCTGGTGAGAGCACTGATGTCCCTCCTCATCCCTCTGCGCACATGTTCCCATATTTTTGGCTGCCTACGCTCCCTCCGCCATATACCCTGGAGGATGAGGTGGCATGCCAGCACAGCCCCCATTAATGTTGTCAAGTGAAGCAGTTTGAATCTTTGAACAATAAATGTAGCAACACTGCACTTGCCAGAAGACTGCTGATAAAAAAGCTTGAAATTACTCATACAAACTCATCCACTGGGTGAAACTGACAAGAAACCATCGAAACTAACCTGCCCTGGCAGCTGCGAGTGATTAATGCCGATGCCTTTGCATAACGTCGCTGGAGCCGGCTTCCTGCAGCTGTGCGCCAGCTCTCCGCGTCACTGTCTGGTCAAGGCGCAAAGGTGATGGTGAATTTTCCAGATCGGGTGCCCAGTGATCGGGTGCACGCTCACTGACATCACGATCTGCCTTGCATTGAAGTCCCTGACAGTACCTCGTACGGGTGGTGCAACAGGGAGAGCGGGAGATCAGATTTGCCGTGCGGCACTGGATTCGCCTCACCCAGTTACTGCATCAGCACCCCATTACTGCCCCCTTCAGGTGTGAACGGGAAGCACTAACCTACCGAATTTTTCTCAATAATCTTTTAAAACATAGATATAATGCAGACATAAAATGAATCCCAGCTGAATTCGTAAGTACTGTAATAACGATGGTGTGCTTGTCTTTTTTAATCCAAATACTTCCCATTGTTAAAGGACAGTACTGTACAAATAGCTAGCAAGAGGTGGCCAAAACTGGAAAATATTCCATGAGAAGACAACAATATGGCACATGGATTATGTTGTGATCAAACCCTTAAGAGTGCCTCTCACTGTAATGTTTAAAGTGGCATATAGCTGATCCAATCTTAAAATATTTTGGAATTGGTTTAAAGACCAACTACATTATTGCTAAATAGAGCCAAAGTTCAAATACAATTACAGTACATGAGTATTTATTGATGCCAACTGTTAGAGCATTTCTTTGTATCAGGTCTTTCTCTGTAATCACAAACAAGCTAGCAGCCCATTTTGAAAAGCATAAGCCACTATTCTCATACCTGCTTATACTCTCCCTTTTTGTTACTCATCTGTGCTTTTAGAATTTCTCCTACATTAGAAGCTATCATTTTGTTGTACACCTCCTTCTTGGACTTTAATCTCCTTATTCATTCATGGAATGCTAATCTTTGCCACAAACTCTTTATTCCTAGTTGAAATGTTTTGAGTTTGTACCCTACTCATTTTGTAATATTTCCCACTGTGGGTCTGCTGTATTATCTTTTCCCCTGAATTAATCTGATTATGGGTCTCCTTTTATTCCACTAAAATTTGCTCTTTTCCTGTCCAACACATTTGTTTTTGCATTAATTGTTTCTGCATTCAGGAGCAAAGAATCAACAATAATAGAACAAGTGTTTTCTTTATATATTAGCTTATAAGTGGAAACTGCAATACTTACACTGTAGTCAACATTCACATCCAAGCTGGTTTGCCTGTCAAAAAATGCAATTATAATAAATATAAATTTCTTTTAAAGTGTATTGTATTGAGTTATGTGATAAATTGTGTTGCATGGATACAGGAACAGTTACCGATTATTACATTTTAGTATTCATTAACAAACTGGTGTCAGTGTACATAACTACATGGTCTGAAATTCAGGGTTTCTTATTTTCAATGCTTTTTCTATTTAATAAATAACAGAATAAATATAGGTAGATTTAAGAGTTCATTAACATTTATTTACAAAAAGAGAGATCAATTATTGGTGGGACCTGACAGGTTGCACACATGGGAAACCACAGAGTGATAAACAGAGGTCATTGAGACATTGCACCATGAGTTACACAGAGCACACACAAGGTGAGTGCAGCACAAGTTACACAGAGCACTGACAGGCAGAGACTGCACCATGAGTTACACACAAAGCACTGACAGGGCAGGGGGCCGAAAGTGCACACTAGTCAATTCCATGCCATAAAATGCTAGACCACCATAGTACAATGTATCATTTGTATCACAGACCTGGGGAAGCTCTTTAGTACCATCATTTAATGAAACAATTTTTTTTACTTTAAGTAGATAAATCTTCTAAGACAGTCCCATATTTTGATATGAATGGAAGTTTTGCATGTATCAGTACAGAAAGTACATCGACCTCTACTGTAAAATATGGACTGCTTTCACTATTGGTATGACATATCACAACAAAATGCAGAACTGATTTGCACTAGGATTTTAAATTGACTGAACTGTTTTTACTGTCATAAAGTTTAGGGTTTTCATTAGTTCCATGAACAAGAAAAAACTGCATCAAAATGGCAGCCAAAGAATTGCCTGGGGACATGGGGGCGGGGTTGAGACTGTAACTGGCCAGAATTTCATCTCAGTTACAAACCCACAATCATGAAGTTTCATTCATATTGGTTTGTTAACTCAACAGTCTTCTATCTCAGTGATCTCAGCGTGCCAGTGTAAATAGCTTTATCATAGTATCATAGCAGCACTATTTGCAGATTATTTTATTTTAACTAAATAGACTTCATCAGCATTGCACAGGCACACACAATATAGAAGAGGAAACTAGGCCATCAGCCAATTTTCCATAATTTGCTATTCTCTCTCGCTTCAATCCTCCTTCGTCCTATCCTGTTTGGAGAGGTTCTGTTCATATTTTATACTAATTTCTGATTATTTCCATGTCTAAAGTGAAGAGCTTGAAAGCCGTTTGCAAATTCTCCTCCTAAGCACTAAACATTTTAAAAAATGTTCTTGAGTAATAACTGCTTGTCCAACCAAGGAACTACCCCACAGCACTCTAAATGATCTCAAAAATAAAGCTTTACAAATAGGACAATTATTCCAACTGTGATGTTAATTGCTGTACAGAAGGAAGGGAGAAAGAGGGAGATATATTGTATGTGTCCTCTGTCTTAACTCTATGTGGTCAGGGGTTTGGCCCTCTGAGCTGTCAATTACTGAGAGCTCCAGATTGGGCCTGCCCTTCGAACTGTGGGCTGTGGCTCCTATATTTCCCCCATAAATTAAAATGTAATGATTTTCTATAAATTATGCATTAATAGAAGTAACAGTACAAGGGAAACACAAACTCGCTCTTTGGTTACACATACAGTACCATCAAGAACCTTTACCCCAACAACCATCATATTTAAGGTGTTCTAACAGTGAGCACCCTCACTCTGGCACTTTGTGTTTCTCGTATCTAGCACTTAAATCAAAGTTAATTATCTTTCAAGTTTTTTCTAATTATTATTAAACAAAATTTCTTTAAAAAAATGTCTGCAAACCTCTCAGTGACAGATGACACTACAAACATCCTCTACAGTTATGATATACAAATGGTACTAAAACCAGCATATAGCGAGATATAAGAGGGGTGCATTTATTCAAACCTCTACAGTATATATTCTATGCCAGAATACGGTTTAAATTGTTTATTGTGCTTCATCTGACACTACCACTGATGGTGATTAAAATATGTTTTAATTTTAGTACGCAACTAAGTGTGCTGGCACAGGCATGATGGGCCGAATGGCCTCCTTCTGTGCTGTATCATTCTACGATTCTATAATCTTTCTCATGTGCTTCTTCCTTCAGAAAATGCCAAACAGGCCTGCAGTGTTACAATAATTGTCGTCTTGCTGGAGAGTTAAAAATTATAGTTTAAAAAAAAATTGAACCTAGTGTTTGCTATTCAATTGCCAAAATATGTAGGGTCAAAAAGGATAAAATTCATGAAATACCAGACCAAGGAAAATGACTAGTTGCGAGAATGTTGCCACTACATAATGAGAAGGGTGTTTAAAAAAGGTACATAGTCACTTTAATCATGTTGGAGATGACCAGGTGCTTCCACAAACATTCATATATTCATTTTCCAAAAATGACTTACTGGTTTCTGGTTCTAGTCATTTGCATATTCATAAGTTTTACGGTTTGAATAGAGTGTCAATGTTACATTTCATAAATGCAATTGTGACATTAATTCTAACTTAGTTGTGTACTAAAATTAAAACATATTTTAATCAGACTTCTGTGCCGCTGTGGAAAAAACAAGATCAAGGAAATTGCTGGTAATACAGGTAAAGAGGCTAAAGTAACAAAATACCTCTGGCAGTGTAGTGTGCGCAGCCAACGCGAGGCTCATAGCACCATTCAATATAACTGCAGATCTTGAAGTGGGATTTTCTAATGGTAATATTATTAATTTGACATGTTTTCCTTTGGTAACTGGAATGTAATGGCCCCTTGAACACGCTAAACTCCTGGAGCTCTATCTTACTGTCACCAACAAAAAAGTGCATCAGAAATAATTGGGGAAATATTGATTGCAGTGCAGCACCAAATTCATCTTTACCATTCAACAGAACAAAATTTACCTGGTTGGGAGCATGAATGCAAGTATTGAAAATAAAATGGCATTCCCCAATAGTTAACGCTTAGAAAAAAGTGAATAATGGCCCGGATTTTGCGGTCAGTGGCAAAGTGACGGCACTCGCCGCTGCCCACAAAGATCTAGCGGTCTCTGTGGCGTCGATTTCACCTCTCCCAACATTAATTTGAATCTGGCGCTAACTCCAGGGGATCTCCAGCCAATCACATTGAAGAATTCTCACAGACAGCAAACCAGGAAGTAAGATGCACTGATTATCCTTCACTATTTAATTATTTTATAGAGAACAAAATAAAGATTGGGATATACACATGGGATTAAGGTAGAAGCTGAAATATCAAATAATTTTTTTTTAATTATTAAAAACCATGCAATTTTTATCATAATGGAAAAATTTGACATTCCACAAATATAAAATTAATTTTTTGGCCCAGAGAGGTTGTTCAGCAGTAGTTCTGACTTAGTATGCCACTGACAGTTTCGCCGTCATTACAACCGCAAAATCCGGGCCATTATCTTTGTTACATTTTGATCTTTATTGGCTATTCTTGATATAAATAGCTACAAATAGGCACTCTTAGAATGGTTCAGCTGGTTAAGGCAATGAGTAGCTGAACCATACAGATTTGGAATGTTCCAAGTTCAGTCCTTAGTCTGTGTAAGTTGGCTGATCTCAGGGGGAAGGGCACTGCAATTGGCCTCAGCACCTTCATTTAGAAGGGCAACATTGGCCAGCATTCAGATTACTTTTTGCATGCCCTATTAGAATTAATACATGTAGACATCAGGAGAGGACATATTTGGGCTTTTCTGCAGTGAATGAATCGTCTGCCGACATGCAGTATCAAGGCTCTCACATGAATAATGGCTATTTAAGAAAGGTATGACAGTGTGCTCAGTGGCTGTGGAACCTTATGCCAACACCTTCAGGAGACAGAGGAGGGAGGGGAGGAAATTGGCAGAAACAATGAAGTAGCTATAAATATGCTTATAAAGGACAAAGAAAGACGGTTTAAAAAACAGGAGGAAGAGCAGGGGAAGAAAGCACAGCCTGGAACACTGCTCAAAATGGTGTGAGGCAACAAGGAAGTAAAATTCTCTTCAACCTAATGAGGAAGAAGAGATAAAGCACTGTTCACAAGTTTAACTGGTTGATTGGTATTAATAAAGTAAGAACCATCCAGTTCTATACTTACCAACACAGTCAATTGAACTCTAATAGATGTTGCATGCTGTTATCTATAATATGGAAGTGCTTCTTAATAAAGACAGAAATGCATGATGTCATCATGGACTCGATAAGCTTGCACGCTATTTTATTGCTTTCTAGCCTGCAGCTTACTGATCACACAATATGGGTGGGAGCACTATATTAGTAACCTAATCTGAAGGGAGAAATAGCCTTGACAGTATTTTGGATTTTCCCATTGTTAGTCCACAAAGCTGCTCTTCAATTATAAATAGAGGCTAATACTTTCCTACAGATGTTTTGTCCAAGCCATATAGGTGCAGCCTCATCATGGGATCACACCTATTGTGGGCAATGGATTCCCTTTATTTAATTGATGTTATTAAAGGCATAATACGTAACCTACAAGTATTGATATTGGATTAAATGCTCCTAATCTTTTATGTAAAAGGTATAGTGTGCACTTACAGTGACAGAAATCATTCAGAAGTCTTAATTATCTTCCTTTTCCAGCCTTTCTGTATTATCTCTTCAATGGTGGAAATGTGGTAGAGTGGTGCAGGGTAAAGGGTCCCCCTCCTACAGTACATCTGCAGCACAGCACTGATGACATGGGACAATTGCACTGATGACCTCTAGACATGATCCATTTTCCTCCACACTCCCCACTCAGTGTTTACACCGACTGCAATCATTGTGATTCACTTGTCACCAATGCTATTATAACGGACACCCAGTCGATTTTCGTCCGCTTCCCACCCGATTTTTTGCGTGAACGGGGCAGTAGCAGGAGGCGCATCCAAAATAAAATCAGCTTACGCCGGAGGCCGAACTGTTGCTAGTTTAGCGGGGGCCTCAATTTAAGCGGTCAGAACCAGGTGGGAGCCAAATAATTATACTTAAACAAAAGGAAAATACTGCTGATGTTGGAAAGCTGAAATAAAACCAGAAAGGGCTGGAAAACACTCAGCAGGTCAGGCAGCATCTGAGGAGCGAGAAACAGAGTTAATGTTTCAAGTCGATGAACTCTGTTTCTCTCTGCACTGATACTGGATGGCCTGCTGAGTGTTTTCCAACATTTTCTAACTATATTTAAATTTGGGATGATAGTCTGCCCATGCCTACCCTTCAGCGGGCTTTTTTTGCTCATTTTCAAAATCAACAATCCGTTGGTGGTGTCATCGATACCCTGAAAAAAAATAAGCAATTGCAAACTTTGCGCATGCTTTCCTACATCCATGAGCCACGGCCTTATTCCAGTGGCTCAGGTGGATGTTAAAGGTCCCATGGCACGATTTGAAGAAGCTGTGTCTTGGCCAACATTGCTGCATAAAAAGCAGATAGATACACAGGCCTAATATTAAACCCCCACGACGGGCGGAGGTTAAAAATTTTTAAGCGAGGAACGAGCCTCCAACCCGCCATGTGCGTGCCCGTTGCTATTTTTAAAGCAGGTAGTGTGCCGGGCAAGTGCCCTGCCCGTGAGAGGTGGTACACCACATTAACATATTTAAATCAGGCTCCCACAGAGTTACTGGGAGCCTGATTTAAATTCAACAGTTGCTAGTCGGTTTTCCCAGGGCTTGGGAAACCTGGCAGCAAAATGGAGGCGGGAGTTGCCGGCTCCAGAAGGTAAGTGCTTTTTATAGCATTCCTTGTGGGTCAGGAGGAGCAGGAGTGCCCTCCCCGGCCTCTCAAGGAAGCCTTTGGACTCCCCCCTGCCGATCACAGCCTCTCTCTCCCCTCTGCCGCAATTGCCGACCTCCCCCCCCACCACAAACACTGATCTGTGGGTCCCTCCCTCCAGATTGCCGGGGACCTGCCGCTGATTTTCCCTCCTGGCCGCCGGACAGGCTGTCCATTAGACTGGCTGCCAGACGGGAAACACTAGAAAAAATGTTAATGAGGTCCTGCCATTAAATTCATAGAATCATAGAAATTTACGGCACAGAAGGAGGCCATTCGGCCCATTGGCCTAGAAATTGAGTTTGCGCTGCGCCGGGGCTTAACGCCGGAAATTTAGCGCCGGTGGTAAGTCGCGCTGTGCGCGCCAAAAATTCAGTAGCGCCGCGCCCAAACGGCTGCCGGCGCTACTGAAGGCTGTTTGCGCCTGAAAACTGGCGCTATTCCGGCGCTGCGGCGCCCGATGCGGTGCGGCAGGCTCGGGAAGTGCAGGCCTCCTCCTTCAGTTAAGGAGGAGCTGCCTGCACCCGCCCGCTGGCCGGTTAAATCGCCACAAAAATGAGCCCGGCACCTCGGGGAAGTGCCGGGCTCGCAGCCGAGAAGCATCTGTTCCGCGGGGGGGGGGGGGTGGGGGAGTCCGGGGAGGGAGGTGCGGGCAGGCGGCCGGCGGGAAAGCGGCCGGCCGCCGCTCCACCTTTATGCGCCGGCGCAAAGTCGTGCAAGACTCTGTTGCCAGAGTCTTAGTTGCGGCTGCCACGGGCGAGGCGGCCGCAACTGAATTTCGGCGCTGGGGCCCGTCACCACGGCAACCGGGACGCTGCGCACACCGATGACGTCATCGGTGCCGGCGCAGCGCTACCGGTGTAACGCCGATGTTGGGCCCTAGTCAATTTCAAAACCGGCTGTAAGTCCAGCGCAATGCCCTCTAGCGCCGCAAAATGGGCGCTAAGCCCACTCAATTTCTAGGCCCTTGTGTCTGTGCCGGCCGAACAAGAGCTATCCATCCTAATCCCACTTTCCAGCTCTTGGTCCGTAGCCCTGTAGGATTACGGCACTTCAAGTGAATATCCAAGTACTTTTTAAATGTGATGAGGGTTTCTGCCTCAACCACCCTTTCAGGCAGTGAGTTCCAGACCCCCACCACCCTCTGGGTGAAAACATTTCTCCTCAACTTCCCTCTAATCCTTCTACCAATTACTTTAAATAAGAACATAAGGGCCTAGAAATTCAGTTCGGACGCTATTGCGGCGCTAAAGTCGGGCGCTCGGCAAATTTAGCGGCCGCCGGAAAGTGCAGGCGAGCTCGCCGAAATTCAGTAGATTTGGCCAACTTTTTGGCCGAGCGCTGCAATAGGCGTTGGAACCCTGTGTTCAGGCGCTAATCCGGCGATGCGGCCTGATAACGCCGATTCCGGGCGCAGCGCAGGTGCGATCATGTGGTGAGTGTCAGCAGACACCCTGACGCCGGCCAGCTCTTAAAGGGGGAAGGGTCAACTTTGACTGCAGCCACGCCCTGCATGCTGTAGCCCTGCAACTAGGCCTCAGGACTGGTTGTGTACCAAATCAACGCCTGGAGGTAATGGAGAGGGCCCGTGAAAGAGCCCAGCGGTTCTCTGACCATGCGCTGGGTGTGCTCCTTCATGGGGTACGCAAGAGAAGACGGGTCGTGTGCCCGGCTAGTGGCAGGAAGGCTCCCAGGAGCCAGTTCAGGGAGGCGTGGACCAAAATTGCCCGGAGGGTCTCCTCCAACTCCGATGTTCCCAGGAGTGCGGACCAGTGCCGCAAGAAATACAATGACCTATGTCGGCTGGTCAAGGTGAGTACCCTTTCCAGTGTCCCCCTCATCCTTGCATGTGCACCTCCCATTAGGGCCAAAGGGACATCAAAGGTCTAATGCCCAGCCCTCCTGCCGCTGCAATGGCACTTGCATGTTAATCAATAGCTCTTTCTGCACTTATCACACTGTCCAAGCTATTCCACCATGGGAGGCCTCACACACAGCAACAGGGCACCACACTGTCCAAGCTATTCCACCATGGGAGGACTCACACACACCAACAGGGCACCACACTGTACTTAGACGCCCTCCTTTCTCTTGCAGGCCAAGCTGGCGAGGAACGCCAGGAGCCTGCGTGTCACTGGTGGAGGCCCTCGCGATTACCAGGAGCTAACGCTTCTGGAAGAGAGGGTGGCCCGACTCCTGCGTCACCCGGTGACTGGGCCTGTGGCGCTCGGCGACGCCGACCCTATACTGGACCCCACTGGTAAGGACAGGACCGGGTGCACCTCTCTCCTTGCCCTCGCGCATCAGATCTACATCCTTCCCCACTGGCCGAAAAATGCGCATAATGCACCAGTGCGGCCTCCCTCACTGTCGGCCTGTCCTCACTCTAAAGCTACACTTGTGCCTTCCTGCTTTCAGCTGGTGAGGAGGAGGTGCTCCCTGAAGCCCAGACAGCCAGGCCCTCGGAGGAGGAGGACGTCGAGGAGCAGCAGGAAGGCGCCACCTCGGGGGAACCCTCCTCCGCTCCAGGAGATGGCAATGAAGGGGAGACGTCTGGCGTGCCGGAGAGCCAGGGGGAGGCGGGGGAGGGGAGCCCCGAACCTGGTCCCAGTGGCATGGACGCACGCGGCAAGGCTCCGGCGGCACGCCAGCCTTCTGCCCAGAGGGTGGAGGCGCCCTCCAGTCCGGACTCGGACGTCGCCCAGGAGGTGCGCCTCCTGGACGAGGTGTCGGCGGTGTCGGAGCGGCGGCACGTCGAATTCATGGAGGTGGTGGCACAGATGCCTCACGCCATCGAAAGCCTCGCACAAAGTATGGTGGCTTTCGGCCAATCCCAGGCCAGGGGGCTGGAGCAAATCGCAGCAGCGCACGCCAGGGGGGTGGAGCTCCTTGTGGCAGCGCATGAGAGGGGGGTGCAACAACTCGAGGCAGCGCAGCACGCCAGTCGCCAGCTGAGAGGTGCTGGGCAGACAATGGCACTGCAGATGCGGGCACATGCTGGCGCAGTTGGGGCACTGACTTCTGCCACCCTCGCACTGGCGCGGAGGCGTCGCCAGGCCAGCCGCCGCCCTGCTGCCGCACACCGGTCTGGCGACCAACAGTTTGGCGCGCTTGCTCCCCGGCCAGGCCGCCCGAGTGCACGTGTGTCTGGCGAGCAGCGCGCGCCTGGCATCACCCACCTTGTCCCCATTGGTGCAGGTGAGCCTGCCACTCCCCCAGCCAGGGTGCAAGGAGCTGCTGCAGGCAGTGAAGAGGGCCACCCACAGCTGCAGCAGCCACCAGCCGGCCCCTCCCGGGCCCGCCCTCGTGTAGGCCGACCCCCAAGGGCATCTGGCGAGACGCCTTGTCGCCCTGAAGATCCTTCCCCCAGTCTCGCCACAGCCTCACGGCCCAGCTTGAGGCGCAGCAGCAGGAGGGGCCGGGGCAAAAGACGGCTGTCGACGGACTCGCCCTCTCGCCACACCGAATAGAGTGTGGTGAGCGAGGGTTTGGGTGATGCGGGGGCTTCTGTTCTGGGGGGCATTATGTTGTTTGGTTTTATGGGGGTGTTTGTGTTGTGGGGGGGGCTTGTTTTTGTTAGGCCAGTGAGGAAGGCCATTTGGATGTTGATGTTTTGTTAGTCCTCCCCAGGTTTTGGGAGTGACAGAAGTTTGTGACTGTTTTTTGGGGGTCTTCTCTGTTTTGCTCTTCCATGTGGGAAGGGCCCTGAGTTTTTGAAATAAAGATGTTTATTTATTCACCATGTGCAGGTGTCATGTTTCAAGTGGTTGTTGGGTTAACCGGCTGAGGGCTTGCGGAGCGGCTGCCTTCAGCTGCGTTCAGTGGCCCAGGCCATTCCCTGACAGGGGGCCTAGAAGTGTCGAGCAATAAGCCCCCGGCGGACGGCCCTTGGACCTTGTCGCTCCCTCCTGGCCTGGTGCTCCTCCTCCTCAGGGTCCTCCTGCTCGTCCTCCTGAGGTGGTGGGCCAATGTCAGGTGGCAGTGCCTGAGTCCTGCGGATAGCCAGGTTGTGGAGCATGCAGCACACCACGACGAACTGGGAGACTCTATCCGGCGAATACTGAAGAGACCCGCCCGAACGATCCAGGCAACGGAACCGTTGCTTGAGGACGCCTATCGTTTGCTCTATTAGGTTCCTTGTGGCTTGATGGCTTTCGTTGTATGCCAGCTCCGCTGGGGTCCTGGGCGCGCGGAGCGGGGTCATGAGCCATGTGCACAAAGGGTAGCCCTTGTCCCCGATAAGCCATCCCCTTGGTGGAGGCTGTGCCTGGAACATGTCAGCCACAGTAGTCTGGCGCAGGATAAAGGCATCGTGGCTGCTTCCTGGGAAGCGGGCATTGACAGCTAGGATGCGCTGCCTGTGGTCACACACCAGCTGCACATTTAGGGAATGGTAGCCCTTCCGGTTGCGGTATTGCTCGGCATTGTGGATAGGTGCCCGCATAGCCACATGCGTGCAGTCAATGGCGCCCTGCACCATGGGGAAGGCCGCAATCCTGGCAAATCCGACTGCACGCTGCTCCTGCTTGTGTTGGGTCATGGGGAAGGAGATGAATTGGTGCCTCCTCGCGAAAAGTGCTTCGGTGACCTGTCGGATGCAGCGATGCGCGGCGAACTGGGAGATGTTCGCAATGTCCCCAGCAGCGGCTTGGAAGGAGCCGCTTGCATAAAAGCTGAGAGCCACCGTGACCTTCACTTCCACCGAGAGAGACGCACTGGACATGAGCTGTGGCTGCAAATCTGTGTGAAGCAGCTGGCAGATCTCTCCAACCACCTCCCTTCTGAAGCGCAGCCTCTTAACACAATGCGCCGCAGTCATGGTGAGATATGAGACCTGCTCCCGGTATTGCCTGACTGGGTAAGGCCTACGTTGGCGACGCCTAATGGCCCCTCTGCGTCTAGGCATGCCTGGCCCTCTCTCAAAGCGTCTGCGAGCCCTTCGCACAAAATGTAGCAACTGAGGGTTGGCCCCCCATGCAGCCCCCATTACAAAGTTCCAAACAGCAAAATCACAAGGATGCAAATGTCAAAGCACTGGCTAGAAGCCAAAAATACCTCTCCTATGGTGTCCGAAATCAGTAATCTCTGTGCCTTGCTCTCTGTGCAGAAATCCAAAGCAGTAAAGTCATTGCAGCGAAATGGCTGGCTTTTATGGGTGAGTGGATGTGCCCTTTAATTAGCGCTCCCCGAATCCCACAGGGCCTCTGTTGAGTTCCATTTCACAGTTCTTAGCAGCGCCACGCCCACATCGGCCGGGCGCAACTGAATTTCCGGTTTGGGGCGCACAAACGGCGTTGCACGACGGAATGACGTCATAAGATGCGCGCGCAGCTGAGCGGGCGCTAACACTTTGCGCCGGCGCTAAAGCCCAGCTGAATTTCGGCGTAGGCGCAGATCCGGCGGTGCCCGGCCGCTAAGTGGATAGCGCCGGAAATCTGGCGCTAACAGCTTGCGCAAACAGCTGAATTTCTAGGCCAAGTAGTAGCAGGAGTAGGCCATACGGCCACACAGGCCTGCTCCGCCATTCAATAGGATCATGGCTGATCCGAATCTAGACTCACGTCCACTTCCCTGCCCTCTCCCCGTAACCCCTAATTCCCTTATCTGCTAGGAAACTGTCTATCTCCGTTTTAAATTTATTTAATGTTGCAGCTTCCACAGCTCTCTGGGGTAGCAAATTGCATAGATTTACTACCCTCTGAGTGAAGAAGTTTCTCCTCATCTCAGTTTTGAAAGGGCAGCCCCTTATTCTAAGATTATGCCCCCTAGTTCTAGTCTCACCCATCAGTGGAAACACCCTCACCGCATCCACCCGATCAAGCCCCCTCACAATCTTATATGTTTCGATAAGATCGCCTCTCATTCTTCTGAACTCCAATGAGTAGAGGCCCAACCTACTCAACCTTTCCTCATACGTAAACCCCCTCATCTCCAGAATCAACCGAGTGAACCTTCTCTGAACCACCTCGAGAGCAAGTATATCTTTTCTTAAATATGGAAATCAAAATTGCACGCAGTATTCCAGGTGTGGCCATACCAATACCCTGTATAACTGCAGCAAGACTTCCCTGTTTTTATACTCCATCCCCTGTTTTTATACTCCATCCCCCTTGCAGTAAAAGCCAAGATTCCATTGGCCTTCCGGATCACCTACTGCACCTGCATACTAACTTTTTGTGTTTCATGCACCAGGACCCCCAGATCCCTTTGTACTGTAGCACTTTGCAGTTTCTCTCCATTTAGATAATAACTTGCTCTTTGATTTTTTCTGCCAAAGTGCATAACCTCACACTTTCCAATATTATATTCCATCTGCCAAATCTCTGCCCACTCACTTAGCCTGTCTATGTCCTTTTGCAGGTTTTTTATGTCCTCCTCACTCACTGCTTTCCCTCCCATCTTTGTATCATCGGCAAACTTGGATATGTTGCACTCGGTCCCTTCCTCCAAATCGTTAATATAGATTGTAAAGAGTTGGGGTCCCAGCACTGACCCCTGCGGAACACCACTAGTTACTGATTGCCAGCCCGAGAACGAACCATTTATCCCAACTCTTTGTTTTCTGTTAGATAGCCAATCTTCCACCCATGCCAGTATATTACCCCCAATCCCTTGATATTTTATCTTGATCAGTAATCTTTTGTGTGGAACCTTGTCAAATGCCTTTTGAAAGTCCAAATACACTACATCCACTGGTTCCCCTTTATCCACCCTGTATGTTACGTCCTCAAAGAATTCAAGCAAATTTGTCAAACATGACTTCCCCTTCATAAAACCATGCTGACTCTGCCCTATTAAATTATGTTTATCCAAATGCTCTGTTACTGTTTCCTTAATAATGGACGCCAACATTTTGCCAACCACAGATGTTAGGCTAACTGGTCTATAGTTTCCAGCTTTTTGTCTACTTCCCTTCTTAAATAAGGGTGTTACATTAGCAGTTTTTCAATCTGCCGGGACCTTTCCTGAGTCCAGGGAGTTTTGGAAAATAATCACCAATGCATCCACAATCCCTACCGCCACTTCTCTCAAGACCCTAGGATGTAGGCCATCAGGTCTGGGGGATTTATCCACCTTAAGTCCCATTATTTTACCGAGTACCATCTCCTTAGTGATTTTAATCGTGTTTAGCTCCTCCCCCCATTGCCCCCTGTTTGTCCAGTATTGAGATATTTTTAGTGTCCTCTACTGTAAAGACTGATACAAAATATTTGTTCAGCGTATTTGCCATCTCCATGTTCCCCACCACTAGTTTCCCGGTCTCATCCTCTAAGGGACCAACGTTCACTTTAGCCACCCTTTTGCTTTTTATATATCTGTAGAAACTCTTGCTATGTTTTTATATTTTTTGCTAGTTTACTTTCATAATCTATCTTCCCTTTCTTAATTAATCTTTTAGTTATTGTTTGCTGGCTTTTAAATGCTTCCCAGTCTTCCATCCTCCCACTAGATTTGGCTACTTTATATGCCCTTGTTTTCAGTCGGATACTATCCTTTATTACTTTACTAAGCCATGGATGGCTGTCTTTTCTTTTACTCCCCTTTTTCCTCCGTGGAATATATTTATCTTGACAGATGTGAAATATCTCCTTGAATGTAGACCACTGCTCTTGTACCGTCTTACACTTTAATCTGTTTTCCCAGTCCACTTTAGTCAATTCTACTCTCACACCTTCATCGTCTCCTTTATTTAAGCTCAGTACGCTGGTTTGAGATCCAACTCTCTCACCCTCAAACTGAATTTGGAATTCAACCATATTATGGTCACTCATTCCAAGGGGATTCTTTACTAGGACATTTTTTATTAATCCTGTCTCATTACACAGGACCAGATCTAAGATTGCCTGCCCCCTGGTTGGTTCAGTTACATACTGCTCAAGGAACCCATCCCTAATACACTCTATGAACTCTTCCTCAAGGCTGCCATGCCCAATTTGATTAGTCCAGTCAATATGAAAGTTAAAATCCCCCATGATTATAGCTGTTCCCTTATTACAAGCCCCAACTATTTCCTGATTTATACTCCGACCAACAGAGTTGCAACTGTTAGGAGGCCTATAGACTACGCCCACTAGTGACTTTTTCCCCTTATTATTCCTTATCTCCACCCAAACTGTTTCATTATCCTGATCCTTTGACCCAATATCATTTCTGACATCAGAACCTCCGTGTCCCCGGCCTTGTGGGGTTTTCCCTGTGCTACCACACTCCCTCTCCGCCTCCCCAGAAATATTGGGCCCAAAATCTCAGAGAGGAGATTTGATCGAGTTGTTCAAAATCATGAGGTGTCTAGACAGAGTAGATAGAGAGAAACTGTTCCCTTTGGCAGAAAGGTCGAGGACCAGAGGACACAGATTTAAAGTGATTGGCAAGAACCAAAGGCAACGTAAGAAAAGACTTTTTTACACAGTGAGTGGTTAAGATTTGGAATGCACTGCCTGAAAGGGTGGTGGAGGCAGACTCAATCTTATCCTTCAAAGGGAGTTGGATAAGTATCTGATGGGAAAGAAATTGCAGGGCTACGGGGAAAGGGCAGGGGATTGGGACTAGCCGAGAGTCGGCACAGGCTCGACAGGCTGAATGGCCTTCTTCTGTGCTGTAACCATTCTATGATTCTATGAGAAATCTATTGGAAAAAGACTGCTTTGTGTCTGCATACAGTTCCAGGTTCTGGCCACCAGGTAAGTGCTGTAGAGCATTTTCTCTCTCCATTGTTTCCTCAAGCAATATGCTGTCCGCCATGTTGGTCTCTATGGTGTGAGACGAGCAGCAAGTTAAGTAGCTTAATGTGTGTAACTTTTAACTTTTTATTTAATATATGTTTTTTTTTAAATGTTGGCCTTAAAGACCCCTTCCATGACTCTCAGGCATTTCAGCAGTCTTCGTCTTCAGTTTGGCCCTTGCTTGCTGCTTCAATATAAAGAAATAGTACAATCTTCTCTTTGGAGATACATAAATAAAGGGTGTATTTAGTGATAATATTAGCGTCAATAATGATTTTTGCAGACAACGCAGAGGTAACTGCATGGACGTCACATAATGCACAACGCTAATAATCCTCATATCGCTGAAACCCTAACCTTAACCCTAAGCCCTCTAGCCCTAACCAATAACCCCAATTCCTAACCCTAACTTGAACACACTGACCCTTAACATTAAGCCCCCCCGCCATCCACTCCTCCAACCCAAGTCAGGTGTGCGATGTGCGGTGCCAATAGTCATTGTGACATTGATGCAGGATGACTACAAAGTCAAAACACTCTGATAATTAAATGTCTTAATCTCCCCATTCGAAATGTACATAAATTAATAAATGCCAAGATCTTCCCTGTTCCAAATAAATGCCATGATGCCCCCACAATTCACATTAATTCCATTTTTGCTATTCCATATCATATTACTATGAATTTCTGCCGTGCACGACTTTAATGAAGTGATTTCGTCACATCTGTCGGGAATATCAAAATAACACAAGTCAATATATAAATCTTTCCTGCCTGTGTTTAACAACACTGGAGATTGACTAACATTACCAAACATCTAACAGTACAAGCAGGGTCACTAAAACAGTGAGGAATGAAACTTAAAGCGAACAGCAGCTGATGTAGTGGTGAGTAAATCTAAAGTTTTATCTGTTGTTTGATCAAAGATAGTTATGACTAAAGTTATTATCAAGGCAATCTAGAGAATATAATAGAACAGGTGCAATGTAATTCTTTTACGTGAGGTCACTGTAGCTGAAGCTTCTAGAGTAGATTTCCCCAGTCCAAAAAACTGTTTAAAATTAGTGAAGCTAAACAAAAAGATGAAAGCTGTGTTGTAGAAATCAGGTACGGCATTTAAATGTGGTTGGACAAAAATGCTTTATTTCCAAAAATTCATTGCGTTGCAAATGCTCATGTAATCTAAGCAAATTTTACAGGTGTGGAAAAATATTTGCATATTTTTAATATGAGCCATTTCAGAAAGGCAGCATATGACTTTCAATTGATTCGCTCCAGGTGATATGAATTTTACTTAAATATTTGCCAACTTATCAAACGTATGCCAAATTGCCTGCCACATGAAGTGCATTGCTCAACAATTAACATGAATAAAATTCCAGCCTGCCCAAGCTATTTATGTACATTGGTTATCTCGTAGTACTTGTGTTTGCAATGCATGCGGTAGCATGTTCATTTCAGAGCAATATTACATAAAAGAATATCCATCCAGCTAGATTAGTAAATTCAATTAAAATTTTCACTAAGAGTGAGGAGAGAGGTTAGGAGAAATTCCTTTACTCAGAGCAAGAGATGCTTTACCACGGGGACTCGTTGAGGCAGAAACCATTGCTGCACTTAAGGGAAAGTTGAATAAATATTTGAAGCAGAGGAAAATACAAGACTATGGTGACAGGGCAAGGCAGTAGAACTAGTTTTGGACTGCTCTAGGCCACATGGCTTCCTTCTATGCTGTAAATTTCCATTTCACAAGCTTGATCAAAATTCAAAATAGGACAGGAATTTAACTATGAGGAAAGAGGATGAGTTCAGTAGGATGGAGTGAAGGGACTCATACCTTAAAGCATTTACTTAAGCTATAGGACCAGATGCGAGGATTTTCCAATTTATATTATGCTGCATTTTAAATTATCTCACTGTCTAAAAATTAGTGTCTACTATGCTCCTCTTACATTGCCTTCTTTAGACCAGGTGAGCAGGGCAGACACCTGAAAGCAAGCACTTTGAGACTGTGGGTTTTTTGATGTGGAGGCATACACCTGGATGGAAAGATCTGGCTGGCAGGTTCAGTGACATGGGGCATGTGCAAATCTAGCAATCCCGAAAATAAATACCACCTTAGATTCAAGATAATGCTGAAGACTCTTACAGGGTTTCTGTAGAGGGTTCATGGTGCAGTCTGATATTTAACAATAATTCTTAACTACTTAAAAAAAAAAAATCAAAATCCTCCAGCTCAAATTCCATGGTTCGGAAACGATAAACAGAAGTGTACACTTACTTTCCCTTGATTTTCTGCATGTTTTCGAACAGGATGTTTTGGAGGTCAGTGGTCTTGCATGTCAGCTCAGCCAGCAGCTCACCAAAGTATCGGGGATCCAATTTCTCAATGTTACCACTCTCATAATCCATGGCACTCTTGATCTGGTGTCAGAAAATTATCATTACACAGCTAGACAGGTTGGTATGTTATTCAGAATAATAAAGCGGAGGATATGTAACACCTGCCGCTATACCTCCCCCCTTCCCACTGTCCAGGGCCCCAAACACCCCTTCCAGGTGAAACAGCGATTTACTTGTACTTCTCGCAATCTAGTATACTGTATTCGCTGCTCACGATGCGGTCTCCTCTACATTGGGGAGACCAAACGCAGATTGGGTGACCGCTTTGCGGAACACCTCCGTTCAGTCCGCAAGGGTGACCCCGAGCTTCCGGTCGCCTGTCATTTTAATTCACTGCTCCATTCCCACTCGGACCTCACCGTCCTTGATCTCTTGTATTGTTCCACGGAAGCTCGACGTAAACTCGAGGAACAGCACCTCATCTTCCGATTAGGCACTCTGCAGCCTTCCGGACTCAATATCGAGTTCAACAATTTCAGATCATAACCTCGGCCCCTATTTCATTTTTTCTTGTAATTTTTCCACTCCTTTCCCCCCCCCCCCCCTTTCCTTTTGTTTCTCTCTCACGCCTGGCAGCTATCTCTTGCCCTGCCAGTACACTTTACACCTAATCTATTACCATCTCGTCTAGCTTCTAATACCTTTTATTGTCTCTTTTACTTCTTTTGTTTCTTTTATTCTTTTGTCCGATCGCAGCCCTGCCTCCGATCTATCTTCTTTTCTTTCCAGTTTTGAAGAAGGGTTCGACCCGAAACGTCAACTCAAATTTCTCTCCATGGATGTTGCCTGACCTGCTGAGTTTTTCCAGCATTTTCTGTTGTTATTAATAATTATTAAGTACTGCCTACATACAGCATGGAGTATAATTTGGAAGGAAATTTAAACAAGATGCTTTTGCCAATAACTTAGAGATAGCCACATGAATAGGGCAAATACATAAGCTCAGCTAAACTTGATGGAGCCATGGTGCTCAACTCCCATGACACAAGCTCATATTTCAAGCCTTATGACTCTGTTTTGTTTGATGATTTAATCTAATTTCTATTTTCCAAGAAACTTAAGGCGGGGGGTGGGGGGGGGGGGGGGGGGAGTTTCCCAGCCCTGGGGAGGTGGGTATGGAGGCCGGACTGCCGGGAAAATGGCAGAAACTGGGAGTGGGTACCGACCGCAGGGCGGGCTTAACAAGGTCAATCAAGGGAAAATAGCGTGGGTTGGTCAGACGTCGCTGGGGGCGGGACTGAAACCCGGAAACCAGTAGTCCCGCCTCCAGCACGTCTCCATTGATAAAATCCAGCCCAAGGTTTCAGATTCTGCAGTCTGTGACAGCAACATTGTTAAGCATTTGCAATGTTCAGTTGAAGGTGGGGGGGGCACACACCATATCATACAGTTCACCAATGATCCAGAAGATTGTACCATGTCAAAGGTTTAATGGTTTATTTCAGCATTGTCAGTACGATCTGATAAAATAAGCCATGGTTTATTTCAGGAAAGTGACCTAGGCTTTCAGTTTACAGGTATGTACTGGATAATGGGCAATGTTTATTTCAGAAGTTTTGAGTACTGCTAGCTTACTCAGCACTTATAGACAGAAACTGAACATACAGGAAAGAAGCCCGGGGCAGCAGTAGTCTAGACTATTTTTGTGGGGTCCAGAGGAGAACTCTTGCTTCTCCTGGCCCCCACAACAACCTTGGAGGGCCTTCACTTTAGGTCTGAGAGCTTTTACTGAGTGGGGTGTCCACCCAGTAGGCTGTAAAAATGGCTCTGGAGTCCTATCTACATAACAGAACCCCAATTAGCATAAATTCACGAGGCCCATGCCTGAGTCAGATGGCTGCGCCTCGGTCCCTGGACTCTAAGAAAGCCGCAAGGTAAAAAGAGAGCGGGCCAGTGGACCGCTTTCATTGCAACTCCCGTATCATCTGGTTTCTGCTGGGCAGAGGGAGTTAAAATCTCAACTTTTTGGTTATTTGCCAGAATCATGATGAAAATATCACTGATATTCTGGTTCTTTGCTCAAGTTTGCCTTTTCGTGAAGACAGTGTCCCTTTAAAATGGGCAGAGGGCATTGAAACAAGCAAGAGTCTTGGATCAAGATGGCAAAGAATGTCAATGACCATACATAGAGTTGCTCACTAGTGGGTCCTGTAGTTACGTCGGTGAAAACTGAGAATTTGAAATAACGTCTCCATAAAAATGTGAAATTACACTAAATGTGAGTATCTTGTGTATTTTTAAAATGTACTTCTTTACTATGATGCAGGACATTTCACAGAGAAAGTACTCCTTCTCACGCTTGCCTTCATATTTAAAAATGGAAAGATGGGAAAGAATATGTACACAAAATCAATGAATGCACTAACATGTTAAAACCTCTGAATGGGAGGACAGCAGAATTGGGGAAAGGCACTATTTCAGCAGGGCAGGAAAGAGTTAAGCTTGCCAGAGTCATGTTTTTCACCATTACACTTTCTTCCTTCCTATTGGTAAAATCAGCCCTAGTATAACATTTGAGAATGGTAGCGTAGTGGTTAAACAATCTGGAATAAAAAGCTTGTATCAATAATGGTGACCATGCAGATTGTTGTAAAAACCCATCTGGTTCTTTAATGTCCTTTATGGAAGGACGTCTACCGTTCTTACCCGGTCTGGCCTATACGTGACTCCAGACCTACAGCAATGTGACTGACTCTTAACTGCCCTCTGAAATGGCCTAGCAAGCCACTCAGTTGTACCAAACTGCTACAATTTTGAAGCGGTTCAAGGCAGTGGTTCACCACCACCTTCTGAAAGGCAATTAGGGATGGGTAATAAATGCTGGCCTTGCCAGCGACGCCCACATCCCATGAATGAATTTTTTAAAAAGGGTAGGCTTGCTTCACCATCAGGTGGTTGTGCCTCTGAATGCTCAAAACTACAATTTTGAATGCAGCCTTCAATGGACTAGTGTTACCAAGCAAGGACATTTAAAGTTTGGTCTGGCTCAGCTTTTTTTAATTCCAGTTTAACCAAGCTTTGCCTTTCCTTCATCATCGCTAGGTCAAAATCCTGGAACTCCCTCCCTAACAGCACTGTGGGAGCATCTTCACCACACAGACTGCAGCGGTTCAAGGCGGCGGCTCACCACCACCTTCTCAAGGGCAATTAGGGATGGGCAATAAATGCTGGCCTTGCCAGCAACGCCCACATCCCATGAACAAATAAAAAAAAGCATTAACTCATTAATCTCAACTATCATAGTTACCCAATTTATACGACTTACAAATAAGGTTGAAATATGTGGGGCAATACATTAACGTAACAATCTGGAGCCATCATTAGAAATTACTGCTGGGTTTTACAATCAGGGCACAGCAGTTACCATGGGTGACTTTAATCTACATATAGATTGGGTTAACCAAATTAGTAACAATACCATGGAGGAAGAATTCCTGGAGTGTATACGGGATGGTTTCCTGGACCAATATGTCGAGGAACCAACTAGAGATCAGGCCATCTTAGACTGGGTATTATGTAATGAGAAAGGATTAATTAGCAATCTTTTTGTGCGAGGCCCCTTGGGTCGGAGCGATCATAATATGATAGAATTCTTCATTAAGATGGAGAGTGAAGTAGTTGACTCAGAGACTAGGGTCCTGAATTTAAATAAAGGAAACTACGACGGTATGAGGCGCGAGTTGGGTAGGATTGATTGGGGAATGTTGCTCAAAGAGTTGACGTGGATAGGCAATGGCAAACATTCAAAGATCGCATGAACTACAGAATTTGTTCATCCCTGTATGGCATAAAAATAAAAAAAAGGTGACTCAACCATGGCTAACAAGGGAAATTAGGGATAGCATAAGATCCAAGGAGAGGACATATAAACTGGCCAGAAAAAGCAGTAAACCTGAGGATTGGGAGCAGTTTAGGATTCAGCAAAGGAGGACAACAGGATTAATTAAGAGGGGGAAAATAGAGTATGAGAGTAAGCTTGCTGGGAACATAAAAACTGACTGTAAAAGCTTTTATAGATATGTGAAGGCAAAAAGATTGGTGAAGTCAAGCATAGGTCCCTTGCAGTCAGAATCAGGGGAATTTATAATGGGGAACAAAGAAATGGCAGACCAATTAAATACATACTTTGGTTCTGTCTTCACAAAGGAGGACACAAATAACCTCCCAGAGATGTCGGGGAACATAGGGTCTAATGAGAGAGAGGAACTGAAAGAAATCAGTATTTGTAGGGAAATGGTGTTAGTGAAATTGACGGGATTGAAGGCCGATAAATCCCCAGGGCCTGATAATCTACATCCTAGGGTACTTAAGGAAGTGACCCTAGAAATAGTAGATGCATTGCTGGTCATCTTCCAAAATTCGAAAGACTCTGGAACAGTTCCCATGGATTGGAGGGTAGCTAATGTTACCCCACTATTCAAAAAGGTGGTCGAGAGAAAACGGGGAATTATAGACCGATAAGCCTGACATCGGTAGTGGGGAAAATGCTAGAGTCCATTACAAAAGATGTAATAGCAGAGCACTTGGAAAACTGTGACAGGATTGGACAAAGTCAACATGGATTTACAAAAGGTAAATCGTGCTTGACTAATCTACTGGAATTTTTTGAGGATGTAACTGGTAGAATAGATAAGGGAGAACCAGTGGATGTGGTGTATTTGGACTTTCAGAAGGCTTTCGATAAGGTCCCACATAAGAGATTAGCAGGTAAAGTTAAGACACATGGGATTGGGGGCAAGGTACTGACTTGGATAGAGAACTGGTTGGCAGACAGGAAGCAAAGAGTTGGAATAAACAGGTCTTTTTCCGAGTGGCAGGCAGTGACTAGTGGGGTACCGCCGGGATCGGTCCTAGGAACCCAGCCATTCACAATATATATAAATGATCTAGACGAGGGAGCTAGATGTAATATCTCCAAGTTTGCAGACGACACAAAGCTGGGTGGGCGTGTGTGCTGTGAGGAGGATGCCGAGAAACTCCAGTATGATTTGGACAGGTTGGGTGATTAGGCAGAAGCATGGTAGATGCAGTATAAATGTGGATAAATGCGAGGTTATCCACTTAGGTGGCAAAAACAGGAAGGCAGATTATTATCTGAATGGCAATAGATTGGGAGAAGGGGAAGTGCAACAAGACCTGGACGTCCTTGTGCACCAGTCACTGATGGTAAGCATGCAGGTGCAGCAGGCGGTTAAGAAGGCAAATGGTGTGTTGGCCTTCGTAGCGAGAGGGTTCGAGTACAGGAACAAGGATGTCTTGCTGCAGTTGTACAGGGCCTTGGTGAGACCACATCTTGAGTATTGTGTGCAGTTTTGGTCGCCTTATCTGAGGATGTTCTTGCCATGGAGGGAGTGCAGCGAAGATTCACCAGACTGATACCTGGGATGGCAGGAATGACGTACGAGGAGAGATTGGGTCGATTGGGCTTATACTCGCTGGAGTTTAGAAGAATGAGAGGGGATCTCATTGAAACGTATAAAATTCTAACAGGACTAGACAGACTAGATGCAGGAAGGATGTTCCCGATGGCCGGGGAGTCCAGAACCAGGGGTCACAGTCTAAGGATAAGGGGTAAGCCATTTAGGACAGAGATGAGGAGGAATTACTTCACCCAGATAGTGGTGAACCTGTGGGATTCTCTACCACAGAAGGCAGTGGAGGCCAATTCATTAAATATATTCAAGAAGGAGTTAGATATATTTCTTAAGGCTAAAGGGATATGGGGAGAAGGCAGGGACAGGGTTGTCATCGATATATCCTTGTCATTCAACAGGCAACCTCTTCTCCACCACCTTCCCTCCAATCCTCTGACTCTGGCCTTCTGTGCTAACCCCCCCTCCCCCCAATGCCACTTCACCTTTGTTGGCAAAGTCTTTGAACATCTCAGCCTTAGTCTCGGGAACTCTTTACCTAAACCCTTCTGCAGCTTTAATTCTCTGTCCATCTTTTAAAAGCTTCCTGAAAACCCATTTCACCCTCCAAACATTTGATTACCTCTCAAATCCTCTATAAAAGCTTGTATCCATTTCTTTCTTTCTTTCTTTCTTTCTTTCTTATTACAAAGCATTTTAAGATGTTTTTCTTCATTAAAAGACTCCTGATAAATTCAAGTTGGAAGGAGGTTGCTGAATGTGGAATTGAACCATCAAAAAAGGAATGAATAAGGGTGGAAGATGAATGGAAATAGAACAGAAGAAAGAGTCCTAGAGATTTCCTAAAGTGATGCAGTTTAAACTAGAATAATTTAACAGGCATCTGGATAGCTCTGAAAAGAGCCCTGCTGAAAGCATATACAAGGCTTATTTATTCAGAATTTCATAATGCTCCCCCCCCAAATGTGTGCACAAAGTTTAATCAGCTATCATGTAGCCTTCCAACATTGAACACTGATAAGCTTTGTATTGCTTTTTCATTGAAGACTCTCCCACCTTTTAGGGCAGTAGGTTGTAAGCTTATCTAGAACTGAATGAAAAGAATCCCCAGTCCTACTTCTCCAGATCCCATTAACAAGCCAGGCTGGCTGGTCAATCATTTACAGTGCCATGGAGTACTGTGTACCTGCCTGGCTCAGGTACTGATTACCAGGGGTATGCCACAGAAGATTGATTTGGTTCCAGTCTTTCATTAGCAGGTGTGACATCTTGGTGCCAACTTTGCTCCAAAGAAACCCACCGTTTCCCTTCCCCTCCTGGAAGGGAGGCACTAGTTGGTCATTAGAAATGCATAATATAGGCAAGATAATTAATGGAACAGCCAGGTCAAAATTTAGTCATCATAGATTAGGCCAAAATTTCCAAAGTGATTTTTTTCCCTGTTCCTCCTCCTTCTAATAATCTTTCCTTACCTTTTCCTATAAGCATTGACTCTATGCTGAGTTACAGTGCTACATGTGGTGATACCTCACCTAAGTACCCATGACAATGAATACTGGCAAGCTAGTAAATCACAGCTGTGGGGCAGCATCACGATTAAGCTTAATTGTGTCCATGTGCACATTTCCAGCAGGGGTAACGGATATTGATCAGGAGCAATTTCTACACCCGCCCCCCAACCCCATCCCCATGCTAACCCAAGGACTGAGGCCAACTGTAATGTCCCTACTACAATTCTGGCTGAGATCAGCAAACTCAACACAGACCAGGGATCAAATGTGACATCTTCCTGGTATTTATACCTCAGCCACTCACTGCCTTAAGCAGCTAAGCCATCTGGGTATGGGGGGGGGGGGGGGGGGGGGAAAGAGAGGAGGTTGGAGTTCAGTGATTGATAATTTACAAGTTAACAACTTCCACTACTTTAGAAACTACAGATGGGATGGCAATCAACAGTAACTGGAAGGGCAAGAGGGATTACTTTTCTTAGGGATAGGGTGTACAAGAAGTAAAATGAATTGGGATTAAGAGAAGCAAAGCTGAAGAGATGACATAGTACAGCCAGCCTCAAGTTCGGAGGCAAACTACTTGAGGACAATAGGGATACCATCAGAACCACTTTTCTTTAAATCACGTTGGGGCATCTACAAGATAGACAGTTCAGACAACAGAAGTTTTTCACACAATTTCCTGTACACCATTTAATGCTCAAAAGTGCTCGGCTTCACCCCATCTCATCCCTTATCAATGCTTTTGTTACCTCAAGATGCAACTTCTTGAATTCCTTCCCAATATCCTTATCCTTCTTAATCACTCACTCAACAATCTCCTGTGCATCCGGCCTCTTAGTGTTCCGGACCTCCTCATAACTCTTAGTCATAAGAACATAAGAATTAGGAGCAGGAGCAGGCTATACGGCCCCTCGAGTCTGCTCCGCCATTCAACAAGATCATGGCTGTTCTTTGACCTCAACTCCACTTTCCTGCCCTATCCCCATATCCCTTGATTCCTCTGAAGTCCAAAAATCTATCTATCTCAGCCCTGAATATAGTCAACAATTCAGCATCCACAGCACTTTGAGGCAGAGAATTCCAAAGCTTCACAACCCTCTGAGTGAAGAAATTCCTCCTCATCTCAGTCTTAAAAGGCCGGCCCTTTATCCTGAGACTATGACCCCTAGTTCTAGACACTCCAGCCAGGGGAAACAATCTCTTGGCATTTATCCTATTAACACCCCTCAGAATCTTTTATGTTTTAATGAGATCAGCTCTCATTCTTCTAAATTCCAGAGTGTATAAACCCAATCTACTCAATCTCTCATCCCAGGAATCAATCTAGTGAACCTTTGTTGCACCGCCTCTAAGACAAGTATATCCTTCTTTAAATAAGGAGACCAAAACTGTGCACAGTACTCCAGGTGTGGTCTCACGAGAGCCCTCTACAATTGTAGCAAGACTTCCTTACTTTGTATTCCAACCCCCTTGCAATAAAGGCCAACATGCCATTTGCCTTCCTAATTGCTTGCTGTACCTGCATGCTAACTGTACGAGGACACCTAAATCTCTCTGAACACCAACATTTAATAGTTTCTCACCATTTAAAAATTATTCTTTTTTTCTATTCTTCCTCCTTCTTAGGCAGTCCCTCGGAACCGAGGATGACTTGCTTCCACATTAAAAATGAGTTCTCAGGTGACTGATGAGTCCAATGCGGGACCTACAGTCTCTGTCATAGGTGGGGCAGACGGTGGTTAAAGGGGCGAGTGGGTGGGGTGCTTGAGTTGACGTATGCTCCTTCCGCTGCTTGCGCTTGGCTTCCGCTTGCTCCCAGCGAAGAGACTCGAGGTGTTCGGCGCCTTCCCAGATGCTTCTCCTCCACTTTGTGCGGTCTTGGGCCAGGGATTCCCAGATGTCAGTGGGGCTGTTGCACTTTTTCAAGGAGGCTTTGAGGGTGTCCTTGAAGCATTTCCTCTGCCCACCTGGGGCTCTCTTGCTGTGTCGGAGCTCCGAGTAGAGCACTTGTTTTGGGAGTCTCGTATCGGGCATGTGGACAATGTGACCTGTCCATCGGAGCTGATCGAGCGTGGTCAAAGCTTCGATGCTGGGGATGTTGGCCTGAGCGAGAACACGGATGTTGGTGCACCTATCCTGCCATGGATTTGCAAGATCTTGTGGAGGCAAGGTTGGTGGTACCTCTCCAGTGCTTGGAGGTGCCTGCTGTACATGGTCCATGTCTCTGAGGCATACAGCAGGGTGGGTATCACTAATGCTCTGTAGACCATGAGCTTAGTGCTGGGTTTGAGGTCCTGCTCTTCAAACACTCTCTTCCTCAGGCGACCAAAGGCTGCACTGGCACACTGAAGGCGGTGTTGGACTTCGTCATCGACGTCTGCCCTTGTTGACAGTAGGCTCCCGAGGTATGGAAAGTGGTCCACGTTGTCCAAGGCCTTGTCGTGGATTTTGATAATCGGGGGGGCAATACTGTGTGGTGGGGGCAGGTTGGTAGAAGACCTTTGTCTTGCGGATGTTTAGTGTAAGGCCCATGCTCTCATACCCTTCGGTGAAGGTGCTGACGATGGTTTGAAGTTCAACCTCCAAGTGAGCGCAGACGCAAGCGTCATCTGCATACTGTAAATCGACGACAGAGGATGGGACGACCTTGGATCTGGACTGGAGGTGACGGAGATTGAACAGTTTCCTGTTTGTCCTGTAAATTAGCTCCACTCCAGCGGGGAGCTTACTGAGGGTGAGATGGAGTATTGCAGCAAGGAAGATCGAGAAGAGCGTTGGTGCGATGACACAGCTTTGCTTGACCCCGGTCTGTACGTGAATTGGGTCTGTGGTGGAACCATTGGTCAGGATCACTGCTTGAATGTCGTCGTGAAGCAGGCAGAGGATGGTGACAAACTTTTGAGGGCAGCCGAATTTGAGGAGGACACTCCATAATCCATCACGGTTGACAGTGTCGAAGGCCTTTGTGAGGTCAAAGAAGACCATGTACAGCGGCTGGTACTGCTCCCTGCATTTCTCTTGTAATTGACGCGTGGTGAAGATCATGTCCATTGTGCCCCTTAGTGGGCGGAATCCGCATTGCGACTCTGGGAGGAGCTCTTCGGCCACTGGGAGAAGGCGATTGAGGAAGATTCTTGCAATGACTTTCCCTGTGGCAGGCAACAGGGAAACTCCTTTGTAATTACCGCAATCGGACTTGTCACCTTTCTTGAAGATGGTCAGAATTACGGCGTCTCTGAGATCCCCTGGCATGCTCCCCTCCTTCCAGATAAGAGAAATTAGTTCATGAATTTGTACCAGTAGTGCTTCTCCACCATGCTTTAGTGCCTCGGCAGGGATTCCATCTGCTCCTAAGGCCTTGTTGTTCTTCAGTTGTCGGATGGCCTTTTCAACCTCATGCCGGGCTGGGGTTGTGCTGAGATGGTGGCGGGTAGCATGCTGCGGGATGGAGTTGAGGACACTCGCGTCAAAGACAGAGTCTCTGTTAAGGAGATCTTCGAAGTGCTCCTTCCAGCGGGCACTGACTGCCTCTGTCCTTGATGAGTACCTCTCCGTTCTTGGCCCGCAGTGGGGTAGGACCTTGGGCGCTTGGGCCGTAGATAGTCTTTACTGCGCTAAAGAATCCATTCACGTCGTGGTTGTCGGCTAGCTGCTGGATCTCCTGCATTTTCTCCACCCACCATCTGTTCTTTAGGTCGCGAGTTTTTTGTTGGACCTTGGCCTTCAGGTGTCTGTAGAGCTGCTTTCTTGCTCTCAAGTTGTGTTGCTGTTTCCAAATCAGGAATGCTTTGCGCTTGCGGCTTATTAGCTCCTGGATCTCCTGATCGTTCTCATCGAACCAGTCTTGGCGTTTCCTGGTCGAGTGACCGAGCGTCTCTTTACAGGTGCTGATTATGGAGGCCTTGAGTGCAGACCAGGCGCTGCGGACACACTCGGGTCGATTTTCCTGGAGCCGTCAGGCGTGTGGGGGGGGGAAATCCTGAATTTGGGGGTCCCGACACCATCCCGCCCAAAACCCCGCCCCACGCAAGTTTCAGGGGCGGCGGGTACCCGCCCCGCACTGGGACCCGCCGAAACCAGGCGGGAAGGGATTAGTGCCAATTAACTGCCTGTTAACAGGTAGTTAACAGGCAGTTTTTAGCCTAATCCCTATTTTGAGGGGTTTCGTGTGGGATTCCCGACGGCTCCAAACCACACCAGGTTAGAGCAGGCGGGCCGTCGGGTTGAAGGAGTTGGAGGGGTCGCAATGTCAGGTGAGTGATGGGTACATGAGTGCAAAGCTAAGTGTGTTTGGTGTGTCTAAAGTGTGTAAAGAACTTTTACTTACCTGTACTTACCTTAACAGCCTTTCTTCCTGTAGCCGTCGGGGGCCCATCACTCAGCCGGCACTTAAAGCTGAACGGCTGCGATCTGTGAAAAGTGACAGCCTTCAGCTTTGAGTGCTGGTAAGAGTTCTAACTGAGTCTGTGCAGAAGGACTCATGTTAGAACTCAGACTGTCAGTGTTTCACAGCTTAAAACAGCTGGGAAACACTGATATTTCATCTGTCAAGAACTCTTGACAGATGAAATTGCAGTCTGTGACGTCACCTGTTGCCGGGTGGCCCTTAATTGGCCTGCTGAGCCCGCTGGGTGGGCTCAACAAGGTCAATCAATGGAAAATCGCACGGATTGGCTGGACGTCAAAGTAGGCGGGTCTAAAACCCGAAAGTTGTAGTCCCGCCTTCTTCCTGACAGCTTCAGGAAAATCAACCCCTCTGTCTCTGCATCACGAAGTCGTTAGGTTGTTTGTGAGGTGCAGGCTGAATAGGGCTTTCTTAGCGGGATCTTTGAGTACTCCAGCATTGATTTTCCTGTGGCATTGTTTCTGTTTCTGTTTCTGTTTCTATTCTTCCTACCAATTTGAATAATATCACATTTCGCCACATTATACTCTATCTGCCACCTTATTCCCACTCATTTAACCTGTCTATATCCCTTTGCAGGCTCTTTGCATCCTCCTCAAATCTTACTTTCCCACCTAGCTTTGTATCGTCAGCAAACTTGGTTACATTGCACTCGGTCCCTTCATCTAAGTCATTAATATAGATTGTAAATAGCTGAGGCCCATACACTGATCCTTGCAGCACCCAATAGTTACAGCCTGCCAATATGAAAATGACCCGTTTATCCCTACTCTCTGTTTCTGCCTGTTAACCAATCCTTTATCCATGCTAATATATTACCCCCAATGTTCCCTTATCTTGCTTAACAACCTTTTATGTGGCACCTTATCAATGCCTTTTGGAAACCCAAATATACTACATCCACTGGTTCCCCTCTGTCTACCCTGCTAGTTACGTACTCAAAAAACTCTAATAAATTTGTTAAACACGATTTACCTTTCTTAAAACCATGTTGACTCTGCCTAATCATCTTATGATTTTCTAAGTACCCTGTTACCACTTCCTTAATACTGGATTCCAGCATTTTCCTGATGACTGATATCAGGCTAACTGACCTGTAGTTCCCTGTTTTCTCTCTCCCTCCTTTATTGAATAGCGGGGCTATATTTGTCATGCTACTTCCCTCCCTGCCTTTAAAAATATCCTCAAAACCTACTTTTTTGATTATACCTCTGATCAACTCTCTGAAATACTGTAGCACTTGGTCCTTTTTGCTTCTCTGTGAAGCATCTCAAAGAGGTAGGTTTTAAGGAGCATCTTAAAGGAGGAAAGAGAGGTAGAGAGGTGGAGAGGTTTAGGGAGGGGATTCCAGAGCTTAGAGCCTAGGCAACAGAAGGCATGGCCACCGATGGTGGAGTGATTAAAATCGAGGGTGTGCAAGGGCCAGAGTTTGAGGAGCACAGATAACTCGGGGGGGGTTGTGCGGCTGAAGGAGATTACAGAGGTAGGGAGGGGCGTGGCCATGGAGGGATTTGAAAACAAAGGATGAGAAATTTGAAATCGAGACGTTGCTTAACCGGGAGCCAATGTAGGTCAGCGAGCGCTGGGGTGATGGGTGAACGGGACTTGGTGCGAGTTAGGACACGGATAGCAGAATTTTGGATGACCTCAAGTTTACGTAATGATTTACAAGTACAGGCGATTGTTTGCCCTTTTCCCCATTAATATTGAATTGGTCCAAATTTAGTGCGTTTTCAGGCTTTTTACAGAAATCCAAATCTTCCATTTCAGGTGTGGAATTCAGTTTAACTCATTGCTGTTGGAGCTTGAGTTCTGCCATTTTCATTCCTCCACCAAGCCAAAGAAATTTAGCAATTAGCAACAAAGCAGTGTTTTATTTTGCATTAGTTGTGACCCCTATAAACTTGTTAAATAACTATTCCAGCACAACATTTAAATAAGGAAATGTATAGTAACTGGCTCATCATCTGATCATAGGCTATCAAGATAAGTACAATGGTTTTTTGATAAATAAAAAATAGTTACGGTTAAAACATTTTGAACATGTCTTGTTCCCACATTGTAGGCGTCTGTTGCAAATAAGTTCCGACCCAGTCAATCAAGATTCTACCCAAAGAATATGCAAATTCAGCTATAAAAAGCATTGGCTTTGGAGTACTGCCAAAATGCTACAACTTTTAATAGGTCGTGCTGACAACTTTGGAGTACTGCCAAAATGCTACAACTTTTAATAGGTCGTGCTGACAAAGAGTGCTATTTAGGATTGTGGTAAATCACCACAACTTGGCAGAAGCAAAAACATTCATAGGCAAAACAGATTGAGCTAAAATCATACCCGCTGCAACACTAGACAAAGGATACACTCTCTTATTTCAAAGTCACTTCATTCAAATTATCTGATAATTCAAACTTTTGTATGCAAAAACAACTGTGCATTATCAGGAATATACTGTTTTAAGTAGAGAGAGATTAGATATATACTAGCTGGAGTGCCCGGCGGTGCTGAGGCTTTTTTGAGGGCATGTTGTTGTTGGAAGAGAGAGAGAGAGCGACTGGGGGGAAGAGAGAGAGCGACTGGGGGGGAAGAGAGAGAGCGACTGGGGGGGAAGAGAGAGAGCGACTGGGGGGGAAGAGAGAGAGTGACTGGGGGGGAAGAGAGAGAGCGACTGGGGGGAAGAGAGAGCGACTGGGGGGAAGAGAGAGCATGACTGGGGGGAAGAGAGAGCATGACTGGGGGGGAAGGGGGGGAAGGGACGGAAGGAGGGACGGGAAGGGGGGAAAGGGGAGGGGAGGGGGGGAAAGGGGAGGGAGGGAGGGGGGAAAGGGGAGAAAGGGGAGGGGGGAGGGGGCAGGAAGGGGGGAGGGGAGGAAGGGGGGGAGGGGGGGAAGGGAAGGGGAGGGAGAGGGAAGGGGAGGGAGAGGGGAGGGGGAGAGGAGGCGGGAAGGGGAGAGGGTGGGGGGAGGGTAGAGGGAGGGGGTTGGGGGGAGGGGAGAGGGGAGGGGAGAGGGGAGGGGAGAGGGAGAGGTGGAGGAGAGGAGGGGAGGGGGAGAGGAGGGGAGGGGGAGAGGAGGGGAGGGGTGGGGGAAGGAGGGGGGGAGAAAGGGAGGGGGGAGCCAGCAGACCCTCTCCCCTCTGCCGGCGATGGCTCGTCTGAGCTCCTTGCCGCCCATGCACTGACATGCCGAGCGCAGCGCCCCGCCCAGCCCGAGCCCCGCCCTCCCGAGGTCGGGCCTGAGGCGGCTTGAGACGGCCGATTGCGGCTGGCCGGGCCCGGTTGCCTTGGTAACCCTCCTCCCCTCTCCCGATCTCCGGACCGGGCCTGGGCCTGAGCGGCTTGAGACGGCCGATTGCGGCTGGCGAGCCCGGTTGCCGGGGTAACCCTCTTCGCTCCCCCTCCCCTCCCGAGCCCCACCGCCCCCCCCCCCCGAATGAAGCGCGAGGAGCTTGCAGTGAGCCCAGCCAGCCTTTACCAAGATGGCCGGCCGCTGGTTCGGAATCGGGGGGTGAGGGGTGGGAGGAGCTTGCCACAAAACAATTGCCTAGGGTCCAGCATGGCTGGCAACAGACGCCCAGGCTTCGAGGCCTACCTGCAAAAACGGGGAAAGGTAGGAAAATTAATGAGATTAGATAAAAGATTTAGAAAGTAATTAACTATTTTTAAAAACAATATGTGTTTTAAAAGCAACTTTTTTTTTTAAAGACACATAAAGCGGGAAAAATAAATGAAAAGTTTGGAATCAAGATGGCGGCGACTCACCTCGGTTCAGAACGATAAGGCCCACCCACACATGCACCGATTGGTCGACCGTCAGGTCACCAAAGCGTAGGATTGGTCAATCGTCCCGTCACTCGACTCTAGAAGGGCCCGCCCCCACCATGCAGCAATTGGTCGACCGTTGGGTTGCTCGACCGTACGATTGGTCGACCTTAATGTCACTCTATTGCTAATGAGCGGATAATGAGATGCTAATGAGCGGAATTTTGAACGTTTTTTGGATACCGCGGGCGCAATTTTTACCTCGCCGAAACATAAATATGCTTATGACCGTTCCGGAATCGTAAGCTTTCTTTTGATGTAATGCACGTGTAGGTACGCTTTATAACTTTAGAGTGTATAGCCAGACAGACAGACACTTTTATTATATATATAGATAGACTAGCTGAAGTGCCCGGCGGTGCCGAGGGTCTTTTGAGGGCATGTTGTTGTTGGAAGAGAGAGAGAGCACGCAACTGGGGGGGGGGGGAAGAGAGAGCGACTGGGGGGGGGAAGAGAGCGAGCGACTGGGGGAAGGAAGAGAGCGAGCGACTGGGGGGGAAGAGAGCGAGCGACTGGGGGAAGGAAGAGAGCGAGCGACTGGGGGGGGAGGAGAGCGAGCGACTGGGGGGGGGAGGAGAGCGAGCGACTGGGGGGGGGGAGGAGAGCGAGCGACTGGGGGGGGGAGGAGAGCGAGCGACTGGGGGGGGGAGGAGAGCGAGCGACTGGGGGGGGAGGAGAGCGAGCGACTGCGGGGGGGGAGGAGAGCGAGCGACTGGGGGGGGAGGAGAGCGAGCGACTGGGGGGGGAGGAGAGCGAGCGACTGGGGGGGGAGGAGAGCGAGCGACTGGGGGGGGAGGAGAGCGAGCGACTGGGGGGGGAGGAGAGCGAGCGACTGGGGGGGGAGGAGAGCGAGCGACTGGGGGGGGAGGAGAGCGAGCGACTGGGGGGGGAGGAGAGCGAGCGACTGGGGGGGGAGGAGAGCGAGCGACTGGGGGGGGAGGAGAGCGAGCGACTGGGGGGGGGAGGAGAGCGAGCGACTGGGGGGGGGAGGAGAGCGAGCGACTGGGGGGGGGAGGAGAGCGAGCGACTGGGGGGGGGAGGAGAGCGAGCGACTGGGGGGGGGAGGAGAGCGAGCGACTGGGGGGGGGAGGAGAGCGAGCGACTGGGGGGGGGAGGAGAGCGAGCGACTGGGGGGGGGGAGGAGAGCGAGCGACTGGGGGGGGGAGGAGAGCGAGCGACTGGGGGGGGGAGGAGAGCGAGCGACTGGGGGGGGGAGGAGAGCGAGCGACTGGGGGGGGGAGGAGAGCGAGCGACTGGGGGGGAGGAGAGCGAGCGACTGCGGGGGGGGAGGAGAGCGAGCGACTGGGGGGGGAGGAGAGCGAGCGACTGGGGGGGGAGGAGAGCGAGCGACTGGGGGGGGAGGAGAGCGAGCGACTGGGGGGGGAGGAGAGCGAGCGACTGGGGGGGGAGGAGAGCGAGCGACTGGGGGGGGGAGGAGAGCGAGCGACTGGGGGGGGAGGAGAGCGAGCGACTGGGGGGGGAGGAGAGCGAGCGACTGGGGGGGGAGGAGAGCGAGCGACTGGGGGGGGAGGAGAGCGAGCGACTGGGGGGGGAGGAGAGCGAGCGACTGGGGGGGAGGAGAGCGAGCGACTGGGGGGGGAGGAGAGCGAGCGACTGGGGGGGGGAGGAGAGCGAGCGACTGGGGGGGGAGGAGAGCGAGCGACTGGGGGGGGGAGGAGAGCGAGCGACTGGGGGGGGAGGAGAGCGAGCGACTGGGGGGGGGAGGAGAGCGAGCGACTGGGGGGGGGGAGGAGAGCGAGCGACTGGGGGGGGAGGAGAGCGAGCGACTGGGGGGGGGAGGAGAGCGAGCGACTGGGGGGGAGGAGAGCGAGCGACTGGGGGGGGGAGGAGAGCGAGCGACTGGGGGGGGGAGGAGAGCGAGCGACTGGGGGGGGAGGAGAGCGAGCGACGGGGGGGGAGGAGGAGAGAGAGCGACTGGGGGGGAAGAGAGAGAGCGACTGGGGGGGAGGAGAGCGAGCGACTGGGGGGGAGGAGAGCGAGCGACTGGGGGGGAGGAGAGCGAGCGACTGGGGGGGAGGAGAGCGAGCGACTGGGGGGGAGCAGAGCGAGCGACTGGGGGGGAGGAGAGCGAGCGACTGGGGGGGAGGAGAGCGAGCGACTGGGGGGGAGGAGAGCGAGCGACTGGGGGGGAGGAGAGCGAGCGACTGGGGGGGAGGAGAGCGAGCGACTGGGGGGGAGGAGAGCGAGCGACTGGGGGGGAGGAGAGCGAGCGACTGGGGGGGAGGAGAGCGAGCGACTGGGGGGGAGGAGAGCGAGCGACTGGGGGGGAGGAGAGCGAGCGACTGGGGGGGAGGAGAGCGAGCGACTGGGGGGGGAGGAGAGCGAGCGACTGGGGGGGAAAAGAGAGAGTGCGACTGGGGGGGGGAAGAGAGAGTGCGACTGGGGGGGGGAAGAGAGAGTGCGACTGGGGGGGGAAGAGAGAGTGCGACTGGGGGGGAAGAGAGAGTGCGACGGGGGGGGGGAAGAGAGAGTGCGACTGGGGGGGGAAGAGAGAGTGCGACTGGGGGGGGAAGAGAGAGTGCGACTGGGGGGGGGAAGAGAGAGTGCGACTGGGGGGGGGGAAGAGAGAGTGCGACTGGGGGGGGAAGAGAGAGTGCGACTGGGGGGGGAAGAGAGAGTGCGACTGGGGGGGGAGAGAAAGTGCGACTGGGGGGGGAAGAGAGAGTGCGACTGGGGGGGGAAGAGAGAGTGCGACTGGGGGGGTAAGAGAGAGTGCGACTGGGGGGGGGTAAGAGAGAGTGCGACTGGGGGGGAAGAGAGAGTGCGACGGGGGGGGGGGAAAGAGAGAGTGCGACTGGGGGGGGGGGGGGGAAAGAGAGAGTGCGACTGTGGGGGGGGGGGGGGGAAGATGTTAGCGATGTCCCCAGCAGCGGATTGGAAGGAGCCGGTGGCATAGAAGTTGAGAGCCACCGTCACCTTCACTGCCACCGACAGAGACGTCCTGCGCATCAGCTGTGGCTGCAGATCTCTGTGAAGCAGCTGGCAGATGTCTGCAACCACCTCCCTTCTGAATCGCAGCCTCCTAACACACATCGCGGCAGACATGGTCAGATAGGAGGACTGCTGGCGGTATACCCTGGGTGGGTAAGGCCTCAGTTGGCGACGCCTGTTGCCCCCTCTGCGTCTAGCCAGGGCTGCCACTCTCTCACGGCGTCTGTAAGCCCTTCTGGCATAAGGCTGAAAGTCAGCGTTGGCACCCAATGCAGCCCCCATTATATGCTGGCAAACACTGAGCTCTCAATGAAGGCAAAGATAATTGCTAAGCTCTGGCCTGAGCCAAAAATACCTGTCCTAGTGTTGGTCCAAACCAGTAAGCTCTCCTCCTTGGTCTCTCTCCAAAAAACCGTTGCACAAGAGTGAATGCTGCAAAATGGCTGGCCTTTATAGTGCAGGGTAAGTGCCCTTTAATTAGCGCTCCCCGCGGCCCGCCTCGGCTGTGTACCGTTCCACTTCACAGTCGTTAGGGCCGCCCGGCGCACAATGGGCCGGCGCGAGTGAAGTTCCGGTTCGGGGCGCACAAAGGGCGTTGCACTAGTAAATGACGTCATGATCTGCGCGCGCTAAGACTTTGCGCCGGCGCTAAATGTGTACTGAAGTTGGGGCGAGGCGCAGATCGCGCTGCGCCCGGGCGCTAAGCGCCTAGCGCTCAAGATCTACTCCTCCTAAGGCGCTAACGGCTGGCGCGCCCAACTGAATTTCTAGGCCTATGTGTTTTAAAAGCAACGTTTTTTTAAAGACGCAGAAAGCGGGAAAAAGAAAGGAAAAGTTTGGAATCAAGATGGCGGCGACTCACCTCGGTTCAGAACGATAAGGCCCGCCCACACACGCACCGATTGGTCGACCGTCAGGTCACCAAAGCGTAGGATTGGTCAATCGTCCCTTCACTCGACCGTAGGAGGGCCCGGCCGCACGCGCCAGCAACCCGGCGTACGATTGGTCGACCTCGAGGTCACTCTGTCGCTAATGAGCGGATAATGAGATGCTAATGAGCGGAATGTTGAAGGTTTTTCGGATACCGCGGGCGCAATTTTTGTCCGGCCGAAACGTAAATACGCTTACCATCGTTTTGGAATGGTGAGCTTTCTTTCGACGTAACGCACGCGTAGGTACGCTCTGTAACTTTCGAGCGCATAGCCGGACAGACGCACACCCGAGGACAGACAGAAGGACAGACAGAAGGACAGAACGATCCGTTTATATATATAGACTAGCTAAAGTGCCCGGCGGTGCCGAGGCTTTTTCGAGGGCATGTTGTTGGAAGAGAGAGAGAGAGAGAGAGAGAGAGCGACTGGGGGGAAGGAGGGGAGGGAAGGGAGGGGGGGAAGGGAAGGGGGGGAGGAAGTGGGGGGGGAGGAAGTGGGGGGGGGAGTGGGGGGGGAGGAAGTGGGGGGGGGAGGGAGGGGGAGGGAGGGCGGGGGGCCCCCCCCGAGGGTCGCGCACCCCCCGAGGTGAAGACCGCCAATTGCGGCTGTGCGAGACGGCTGAGGGGCCGGTTGCCAGGGTGACGCTTGGCGCCCCCCCCGAGGGTCGCGGCCCCCCGTGGGTCGCGCCCCCCCCGAGGTGAAGACCGCCGATTGCGGCTGTGCGAGACGGCCGGGGGGCCGGTTGCCAGGGTGACGCTTGACGCTCAACAAGCCCCGGCCGAGCCAGAGAGAGACGCCGCGTCTCAGCTCCTGCTGCGCGCGCACCCTAGCGGCGCTGGGCTGAGGCTCGGCCCTCCAGCCTTCGAGTGGGGCCGGGAGGTGCCTAGCTCGGGCGTGGGTGCGAAGGAGAAGCCGCGGCTTCAAGGCCTACCTGGAAAAACGGGGAAAGGTAGGAAAATTCATGAGATTAGATAAGTTAATTCATTTCTAAATCATTTTTTTAAAAAACAATATGTGTTTTAAAAGCAACGTTTTTTTTAAAGACGCAGAAAGCGGGAAAAAGAAAGGAAAAGTTTGGAATCAAGATGGCAGCGACTCACCTTGGTTCAGAACGATAAGGCCCGGCCACACACGCACCGATTGGCCCGGCGGCACACGCCAGCAACCCGGCGTACCATTGGTCGAGCTCAAGGTCACTCTGTCGCTAATGAGCGGATAATGAGATGCTAATGAGCGGAACGTTGAAGGTTTTTGGGATACCGCGGGCGCGATTTTAGCCCGGCCGAAACGTAAATACACTTAAAACCGTCTCGGAAGCGTAAGCTTTCTTTGGAGGTAACGCGCGCGTAGGTACGCCCTGTAACTTTCGAGAGCATACCCGACAGACGCACACGCGATGACAGACAGACAGACAGAATGACAGACAGAAGTACCGATTTATATATATAGACTAGCTGAAGTGCCCGGCGGTGCCGAGGCTTTTTTGAGGGCATGTTGTTGTTGGAAGAGAGAGAGAGCGACTGGGGGGAAGAGAGAGAGCGACTGGGGGGAAGAGAGGGAGGGGAGGGGGGGAGGAGGGTGGGGAGGGGAGGGCGGAGGGGGGGGGAGGGGAGGGAAGGGAGGGCGGGGGGGGAAGGGAGGGCGGGGGGGAAAAGGGGAGGGGGGGAGGGAAGGGAGGGAGGGCGGGGGGCCCCCCCGAGGGTCACGGCCCCCCCCCGAGGGTCGTGCCCCCCCCCCGAGGGTCGCGCCCCCCCGAGGTGAAGACCGCCGATTGCGTGCGCAGCAGGAGCTGAGACGCGGCGTCTCTCTCTGGGTCGGCCGGCGGGCCCGGTTGCCAGGGTAACCGTGACGCTGACCAAGCCCCGCTCCCCGGCCGAGCCAGAGAGAGAGACGCCGCGTCTCAGCTGCTCCTGCTGCGCGCACGGCCCCCCCCCCCGAGGGTCGCGGCCCCCCCCCCCCCCGAGGTGAAGACCGCCGATTGTGGCTGTGCGAGACGGCCGGCGGGGCCGGTTGCCAGGGTAACGCTGGATGCTCAGCAAGCCCCGCCCCCCGGCCGAGCCAGAGAGAGACGCCGCGTCTCAGTTCCTGCTGCGCGCGCACCCTAGCGGCGCTGGGCTGAGGCTCGGCCCTCCAGCCTTCGAGTGGGGCCGGGAGGTGCCTAGCTCGGGCGTGGGTGCGAAGGAGAAGCCGAGGCTTCAAGGCCTACCTGGAAAAACGGGGAAAGGTAGGAAAATTAATGAGATTAGATAAGTTAATTACTTTCTAAATCATTTTTTTAAAAAACAATATGTGTTTTAAAAGCAACGTTTTTTTTTAAAGACGCAGAAAGCGGGAAAAAAAAGGAAAAGTTTGGAATCAAGATGGCGGCGACTCACCTCGGTTCAGAACGATAAGGCCCGGCCACACACGCACCGATTGGCCCGGCGGCACACGCCAGCAACCCGGCGTACGATTGGTCGAGCTCGAGGTCACTCTGTCGCTAATGAGCGGATAATGAGATGCTAATGAGCGGAACGTTGAAGGTTTTTGGGATACCGCGGGCGGGATTTTAGCCCGGCCGAAACGTAAATACGCTTAAAACCGTCTCGGAAGCGTAAGCTTTCTTTGGAGGTAACGCGCGCGTAGGTACGCCCTGTAACTTTCGAGCGCATAGCCCGACAGACGCACAGGCGATGACAGACAGAATGACAGACAGACAGATGTACCGATTTATATATATAGATAAATAAATGTCTACATCCATATTTATACTAGAAACTGCCTTTGTAAACTTGTCACTCTGCAATTACACACGCCCACCAGTGATAACTTGCAACACCTGAGTTTTGTGTCTGCCTGCTCCTCAACCTGTACTGCAGAAAAACTCCAATTCTTCAATTAACTTTACTTGTCTGCTTCCCAAATTGCCATATGTTTTCCAATTTCATTATAAATAATATAAAAATCAAGGTATTTTATAAATATAACATACAAATGTGGCTTTAACATGGGGACTGAATTTCCTGCTGACCTACAATGTTAGGTTCATTTACTACCTGCATATTTTGTCTCATCCATCACCGAACATTATTTTTATTGGAGCAGGGTTGCTCAGACAGCTCAAGGACTAAAGTAGTCATCCCACTACTCCAGCTGAAGCAAGATAAATAGTGGAAGCCTGCAAGGGAGGGGGAGGATAAGGAGAAGAAAATAAATGTCTTTATTTTTTCCTAACCAAAGCAATCTTCAGAGGAGGAAGAATTTTTTTTAAATCCAAGAATTGGAGAGTAATGCACTATGATGATAAAATAATGAGAAATAACTCTTGCTAACGACAGTGAATGCCACTTAAAGGCATACATCAGACCATCAGTGTAAAGGGCAATAACTGTAGCATTGATTTTAGTACTTAACTCTTAAAATCTAGTTTTTATATAATGGCTCTGAGCTGCTATTTGGATTTTATTAAGGAAATGTCAACATCTGTTTACTTACGTCAAGCTAAATAATGCTCATAACTTGGACTTTCAAACTCAAAGGAATTTTCAGTGATATAGGCCTGGATTTTGCAATGAAGTGACAGAGCTCGCCGAGGACCTCAAAGAAAGCTACCCACAAATTTTTAGTGGGTTCTGTGGTGTCAATCTCCCCTTTTCTGATGTGACTTTCCCATCTGGTGCCATCTATAGGGGACCTATGGCATGCAGCAGCCATGATATCAAGTGGGCTAAGCAGCCAATCACATTGAACAATTCTCTCAGGTAGCAAACCAGGAAGTAAAAAGCAGGCTTTATCATTCACTTTTTAATCATTTTACAGGAAGCGAAATAAAGACTGGAACATACACATAGGATTAAGGTAGAAGCTGAAACTTTAAAAAAAAAATGAATTTTTATTATTTTAAAAATATTAATTTTTTTTATCATGGAGTGGAGGAAATGACACTCCACACTTAAAATTAGATTTTCAGAGCCAGAGAGATTGTTCAGCAGTAATTATGACTTAGTACACCATTAAAAACTCAGTTACAACTCATTCAACAAGGCTTAACTTTTTCCAATGGATTTTACAGCGTAAAAAGTTGAAGTTCACGTCAAATCAAATCACCGATTTGGTGTTGATTGCATCTGCAAAGACTGCAACAGCGCACCCTGTGGAGGAGCAGGGTATCACTGACAGCAACTTCTGGATTTTGGCGTTTAATTGCGCATGTGCGGACGTGAGGTTGCTGTCAGTTTTGCACAGTAGTGATGGCGAATGCTGACAGTTTCGCTGTCATTACAACCGCAAATTCCAGGCCATTGTAAGTTATCGTTAACACAACTAACTACCTATCACAACAGATTGGGGCCTACACCAAGTCTGGTGAATGTTCCTTTAATAATAAGCATTCTGTAAGGAATAGACATAATGGTTACATCATGCAAGAAGATCAAAAAGATTTGTGTGTGAAGTAATAAAAAGTTTTGCTTCATCTCACGCACTCTAGGCTTTTTAATGTTCACCTGGCGTTGTTTTACATCAAAATCCTTTAATTCAAAGTAGATTCAATCAAGTTAACCATTTGATAAAAATACCACAAAAAATAATTTGGATGTACACAGGAACTCTTCCTAGACTAAGCACAAGACCACAACAGAAGGATCTGTTCCTTTTAAGGTGGTCATAGCAAAACAATGTTGCAATTGTTTCAACAGGCTAATTGCCAGCAGTTAGAAGGTATTAAATGAAAACCACACTGCCTAAATTGCATCATTTTGAGTTAATTAAACCAGAACACTCTCTTTGGCAACTTAAGTTTGTTATGTACAGCTTTACATGGAAACATTTCCATACAATTAATTTCACATGGCATTAACTCATTCATCAATTCCTTTTTTTTTAATTAAACTATTTGTAATTGAATTTGCTTTTTGTTAAAATGTAATTTTTAAAAATTAAACAGAAAAACATTCAATGGATTTTTAAGCAAAGAACACTAGCTATAGTTGAACAGGCAAAGCATATAAAATATCGACATGTTTGCTTTTGCTGAAGAACGACAATGTGGAACATATAGCAGCCTCATGGTTTCTCTTAGGCATAGCGGGTAATTTTCAACTTCACCACCCATAATCTCTCTGCACCGTGGTCACTTATCACAAACTGGGTACTTGTCACCACCCTAAAAAGCATGCCAAAAAGAACCACCTTTCTCCCCACCCAAAGAAAATCAGGATTTAATCTAATTTGTCAACACTGGAAAAAAAAAACAGGTCTGGGAGAATTCAAGAGTTCTTGCATTCTGTGAAACGAAGAGGTCTAATTGAAAACAGATTTTCAGTTAGGCCAGCAAACCACCCAGCAATATTCTCTACATAATGTAGAATGTAGGAACGTAGCAGATAAACAAAACAAAAAAGACTTGCTTTTTTGCGGGGGGGGGGGGGTGGTGGTGGTGTTCTTTTCTAACCTTTGGCCCATATATCTTGGCATGGCTGGAAACTGCTTAGCATGTTTTTCCAGCAAACCCACTTATGACAGAAAATCACGAATAATTTGCTGATGTAGCAACCAACACTGCCTACTTTCAGCAAACCTCATGCTTTTGTTCCCAAGTTGAGATTTTTCTCTCTCTTCTACTACTGAAGAAGTTGACTCCTAACTAGGTATGGCTCCACAGATCTCTCACATTCTCTTGTACCTTGCTCAAATGATCATGATTCACATGAGAGCCTTGGTTGTGAATCACAATGATGTGCCTCAATAAATCCGAGACTCGATGTTAGCGAAACAAAACAAGGCTTTTATTGACTTAGAAGGTAACACACAGAGGAGAATGTATCTCCCATCCAGAGGTCTGCCGTACTGGATGTGCTGCAGACTGGGCCAGCTTACATAGGAGCCAGGTATGGGCGGAGCCCTACACACAGTACAATACAATGGAAATGAAACTGAAACCAACCACAGTCACAGGCAGAGAAATGCTGATGAGTGATGAATGGAATATTTCATCACATTCACCCCTTCTATAGATTTAGTCTGTTCGGGGGTTTGATAGTCCTCTGCGACCGACGTGGCTGTTGTGGTGCCGCGGGTGTCGGCTGGGTGTCCCCGGTGGCCTCCTGGGTCTCTGCCGGGGGTGCCGCCAGGGTTGTTGAAGGGACAGTTGGTGGAGGTACCGTTGGTCGATGTTCTTCCGGGGGTGATGAAAGAGTAGTGGGTGGGTAAGAGTTGCTGTGGTCATTGTTGCTGCTGTTGTCGTGGTTGTTGTCGTTACCGGCTGGGGCGACGTCTTTTATGGACATGGTGTCCTCCCTTCTGTCGGCGTGCCGGACATACGCGTATTGGGGGTTGGCGTGGAGTAGGTGCACTGACTCCACGAGAGGGTCAGTCTTGTGGCCCCTCACATGCCTTCGCACGAATACCGGACCTGGGGTGGAGAGCCATGACGGCATGGATACGCCTGAGGTGGATTTCCGGGGAAAGACAAACATTTGCTCATGAGGCGTGGCATTAGTGGCAGTACACAATAGCGACCATATCGAATGGAGCACATCTGGGAGGACTTCCTGCCAGCGGGAGATAGGGAGGCCTTTGGTCCTTAGAGCTAGAGTGACTGCTTTCCATACTGTCCCGTTCTCTCGCTCCACTTGACCGTTACCCCGGGGGTTGTAGCTGGTGGTACGGCTCGTGGCGATCCCCCTGGACAGCATGTACTGGCGTAGCTCTTCACTCATGAAGGACGCCCCCCTATCCGTATGGATGTAGCTCGGCATACCGAACAGGCAGAACAGGCTGTTGAGGCATTTAATGACCGTGGCGCTGGTCATGTCTGGGCAGGGGAAGGCGAATGGGAAACGAGAGTATTCGTCCACAATGTTCAGGAAGTAAACATTGCGGTCGACGGACGGGAGGGGGCCCTTGAAATCTAAGCTGAGCCGCTCAAAGGGCCGTGTAGCTTTGATTAAGTGGGCTCTATCTGGGCGGTAGAACCGAGGCTTGCACTCAGCGTAAGTGCGACAGTTCCTGGTCAGGGACTGAACTTCCTCAGTCGAGTAGGGTAAGTTGCGGGACTTTATGAAGTGGAACAGCCGCGTGACCCCTGGGTGGCAGAGGTCATTGTGGAGGGTCTGTAGCCGATCCCCGGTGGCGCTGGCACACATCCCTCGTGAGAGGGCGTCGGGGGATTCGTTAAGGGCCCCTGGCCGGTAAATGATGTCATAATCGAAGGTGGAGAGCTCGATCCGCCACCTAAGAATCTTATCATTTTTAATCTTCCCCCTCTGTTTATTATTGAACATAAACGCTACCGACCGCTGGTCGGTAAGTAGGGTGAAGCGTTTGCCGGCTAGGCAGTGGCGCACTGCCTCCACGATGGCTTGGGCCTCCTTTTCTACGGAGGAGTGTCTGATCTCGGGCCCTTGGAGGGTCCTCGAGAAGAAAGCTACGGGCCGCCCCGCCTGGTTGAGGGTGGCCGCCAAGGCAAGGTCAGACGCATCACTTTCCACTTGAAAGGGAGTGTTCTCGTCCACTGCCTGTAGGGTGGCCCGCTCAATATCCTGCTTAATGCTTTTGAAGGCGGCATGGGCCTCAGCAGAGAGCGGAAAAGAGGATGCTTTCAAGAGGGGGCGGGCTTTGTCGGAGTAGTTGGGGACCCATTGGGAATAATAAGAAAATAACCCCAGGCACCTTTTCAGGGCTTTGGGAGTGTTGGGCAGGGGCAGCTCCCGTAGGGGGCGCAATCGGTCGGGGTCTGGTCCGATTTCCCCATTCTCCACCACGCTGCCTAGTATGCAGAGGCGCGTGGTGTTGTAAACGCACTTGTCCTCGTTGTAGGTGAGGTTGAGTTTTTGTGCGGTTTTCAGGAACCTCTCGAGGTTCGAGTCGTGATCCTGCTGGTTGTGACCGCAGATGGTGACGTTGTCGAGGTAGGGGAAGGTTGCCTGCAAGTGGTGGTCATCGACCATGCGGTCCATCTCCCTCTGGAAGACCGAGACCCCATTCGTCACCCCAAAGGGGACTCTGAGGAATTGGTAGAGGCGTCCGTTCGCCTCGAAGGCGGTGTACGGGCGGTCCTCTGGTCTGATAGGGAGCTGGTGGTACGCTGACTTGAGGTCGATGGTGGAGAACACCCGGTATTGGGCGATTTGGTTCACCATTTCTGATATGCGGGGTAGCGGGTAGGCGTCTAGTTGGGTGTACCTGTTGATCGTTTGGCTATAGTCGATCACCATCCGTTTCTTCTCGCTACCCCTTACCACTACCACTTGGGCGCGCCACGGGCTGTTGCTGCGTTCAATAATGCGCTCTTTCAGGAGCCTGTCTACCTCGGTCGCGATAAACCGCCTGTCCTCCCAGCTGTACCTCCTGCTTTTGGTCGCTATTGGCCGGCAGTTAGGGGTAAGGTTCGCGAATAGCGAAGGCGGCTTTACCTTCAGGGTAGCCAGACCGCACACTGTGAGGGGCGGCTGGGACCCACCGTAATTGAGCGTGATGCTTTGGTGGTAGCACTGGAAATCCAGGCCCAAGATCACGCTCGCACATAGATTCTTCATGATTAGTACTTTAAAATTATCGTATACAGTTCCGTTAACAGACAATTGTACCGTGCAGTAACCCATAATGGTCGATGTCTGGGTTTTATCAGCCATAGAGATGGTACCCCGAGTAGGGACCACCTTTAGGGAGAGTTGTTGTGCCAGTTCAGGGTGGATAAAACTCTCCGTGCTTCCACTGTCAATTAAACATTTAACCCTGCACCCGTTTACCTCGATGTCCATCATTGATTTGGATAGCGGGTGCGGCCTGGTCTGGTCCACTGTGACCGATGCCACTGTAGGGCCCTGATCGAGACAAGATGGCGTCCACGCTGTCTGCTCACAAGATGGCGGACCCCACGAGGTCGGGCAAGATGGCGTCCAAGATGGCCGCTCCCACGGCGCACACGCGGCGGTGGCGGGTTTTCCGGCGGGGTTCCCTCTGCACACCTTCCCGAAGTGCCCCTTCTTACCGCACTTAAAGCAGGTGGTGCCTTTCGCCGGGCACAGGTTTCTGGTGTGCTTCGGCTGCCCGCAGAAGTAGCAGTTGGGTCCCCGACGCGTCGCGGCTGTCGTAGGGCTTCTGGGGGGAGAGCAGGGCCCCGACGGTGTCGGGCTGCCGGGCGGGGAAGATGCCTTCCAAGATGGTGGCGCCCTTGGTGCACACGTGGCGGCGTGGACTGAAGAGTAGGCGTCCGAGTTTTTCTGGGCCACATCCAGGGATCGTGCTGTGTCCGCAGCCTGTTTCAGGTCCAATCCCGTTTTTTCCAGCAGTCTCTGCCAGATGTAAGTGGAGCTGAGGCCTGTGATAAAGGCATCGCGAACAAGCTCGTCAGTGTACACTGCGGCTTTTACATCTTGGCACTTGCAGTCTTTGCCAAGCGTTTTCAGGGTGCCTCGGAACTCCTCCACCGATTCCCCAGGTCGCTGTGCGCGAGTAGCGAGCAGATGCCTAGCATACACCTCATTCATAGGCTGCTGGTAATGCGCCTTTAAGATGTCGCAGGCGGCCGGGTACGTGTCGGCGTCTTGGATGAGGGGGTAAACCCGGTGGCTTACCCAATTCCGCAGAATTCCGAGTTTCATACTCGCAGCGTCCGTAGCGTTTTTGACGGCTGCGGAATTGTCCAGGAAGAATTCCATACACACAAACCAGTGTCCGAAGCGTGCCGATGCGTCCGAAGCATGCTGGTCCAAATCCAAATGTTCGGGTTTCAAGAGTTGATCCATTGTGTTGAAAATTAAGTCAATAAAATTGATGTGCCTCAATAAATCCGAGACTCGATGTTAGCGAAACAAAACAAGGCTTTTATTGACTTAGAAGGTAACACACAGAGGAGAATGTATCTTCCATCCAGAGGTCTGCCGTACTGGATGTGCTGCAGGCTGGGCCAGCTTACATAGGAGCCAGGTATGGGCGGAGCCCTACACACAGTACAATACAATGGAAATGAAACTGAAACCAACCACAGTCACAGGCAGCGAAATACTGATGAGTGATGAATGGAATATTTCATCACACACAACTGAGCTGAATTCTGTCCTCAGCTGATGTCTAGATGTGTGCACTTCCAGTAGAAGTCACTGGGAAGCAATTAGGGGTAATAATCCAGATCATTTTCCCCTCGCTAACCTGGGTACGCTTAGACCAAGCGTAGCACCCCCACTGCTGCCCTTGATGAGGCTGGGACTGTCCTGGTCTGTAGCTTTAGCTAATCACTGGATAAAGTCTTAAGCCATCAGGGAACAGGATATAGTTTCTGAACTAAATCCAATATGTTCATTCATGCTGCATCATTATTCCAAAGATATGTAATCAGATACTAATATCTCACAAGTTGTCAAAAAAGATATCACATAGCATGAGAAGGGTGGAGTTTGAATGATTCACTTCATACTAGGGCTATTAAAGCCAAATAATTTTCAAGAGTGAGTTCATTACTTGGCTGAAAAGCTAACTTGGCTTGAATTCAATGAGAAAGCTTAGCTTAGTCACATCCAACTTTAAATTATTTTGGGTGAATTTGTTGAAAATTGATGATCGATTCTAGAGCAATTACAATTATGCTCATTTTAGTGAGTATAAAGATCAGGTTTTATGCTCCATAGGGTGTGGAATTAGCATCTGAATGGAGGGCTCAATTACTGTGTAGATAAACTTACAAAACAATAAATGATGTGAAATCATTATTTTTTGCAGCATTTATAATTGCTTCAGCAGTGGTTCAGTCATTACATGCAGCTGCTGGGCACCTTAGGTCATGACATCACCATCTTAACTACAGCTACAACAGTTGATCTCAGCTGCATTTTCACAAACTCAGCCATTTCCTCCAAACTGCAACCACAATACCTAACTTTAGCAATCTCACCCAAAGAACAGCTACAACAACCACCTCAAAAAATGGTGGCCATTTTTCTCAGTACTCCAATCTCTAAATGCTGACAAAACATACTAAACAGAAAAGCAATGAATAACAAGCTAATTTTGACATTAAGGGAATTTCATTTTCAACCTGACTTTACGCAAACCAAGAGACTTGCATTTAAGTAACACTTTTATCATCTCTCATTGGCTGTAAAGCACTTTGGACATCCGGTGGTCATGAAAGGCGCTATATAAATGCAAGTCTTTCTTTAGTCTTCCTTCTCACGAATCTCCCTTTCAAAACTGAAACCTACTCTCTGCCCTCACTAACTACAGCCCTATCTCCTATTTTCCTTTCATCTTCAATGTTCTTGTGTTGTTGCCTCCAAGCTCCATGCCCATCTCCTGCACAACTCCAGTTGAATCCTTCCACTCCAGCTTTTGCCGCTCCAACAACAATGAAGTGGCCATCACCAAAGTCACAAATGGCATTCACCGAGATTGTGCATAGAGCATAATCCTTCCTGAGATTTCTGCAACCTTTGACATAGTTGACCATGCCATCCTCTTCCAGTGCCTCTAGCCCTGTTGTCTTGCTCTGAGGGACTGCCATTGCATGGTTCCACTCTTGCCTGTGTGTTCATCACCAGATGAACAGGTACAACTGGAAGCATATTATACCTGATATGGGAGCTTGAGATGTTGATACAATGTGACAAAAGGAATTTGGGCCTTCAAAGCTTTAACCAAAACAACCCCATTCTCAATTTTACTTTTCAGGATGGACGATACAAAATAATGGAGACACTTACTTCAGTTAGCCTGGAAATTTTCATGGTTAGTTTGTGTAATTGGGAAAGTACTAGACATATGTATCAGTATGCAATTCCTTTTCCCAGAACTGACATTTTTCATTTTAATATGAGCACCCATGGTGTGCAGACTGGAGCAGTACAACACAGATATGGTCTTATGTAGATGATATCACCCTATCTGTCACTAACCCTTTACCTCCATCCCCAGAATTTTCCTAACCATCAATGCATTCTGTTACAGGTTGAACTTCTCCAAAATGGAGGACGTTATCCTGGCCAAGGAGGTTCTGAAACAAGTGCAGGAAGTCTAGCTTATCATGTGGACAGAGAAAGGTTTTACAACAGTGATGTCCATATCTCAGCCCTTTACGAGAATACTCTTTCCAACATTTATGCGGACCTGAACAGTTCAAACAGTCTGCCCATCTTGCTGCTGAGTAGTGCAAGCACTATGAAGGTGAACTTTCTTCCCTGCCTTCCTGAAAGTGTGTAAATATCCTGAAATTTGCTTACACCTGTTCATTTTCTCCAACAGTCTAATACTGAGTAACCATCTAATACTGACCTACTTAGCAGGGATAAGACTGACAGAGTGCCAGTCAGAGAGAGTTGGCCAGTTCTGGTGAAGAGTTACACTTGAAGTGTTAACTTATTTTTCAGATTTAGATTCACATTCCCAATTGCTAGGTAGGTTGCTCCCTGACATGACATAACCAATTACAAGTTATAAATTATTCATCTTACTATATAAAGTCTGAACAGACTTCAGCAATTATTTATAGAGAGTGCCTTACAAGCTAAAGATATTTCAGTACTATGTGAATTCAACTTTGACATCTACCCTATCCCAGGACCAAATGCTTTGCATTTCCCTCATCTTCTGTTTTTAAAAAAATGTTAGGCCTTTGTTCCCAGACATAAGTTCTTGGCTTTGCGAATACACAGGATTCAGGCCTTCAAAGCTTTAACCACAACAACCCCATTCTCAGTCTTAATATTTTCAGGATGGACGATACAAAATAATGGGGACACTTACTTCAGTTAGCCTGGACATTTTCATGGTTAATTTGTGTAATTGGGAAAGTACTATACATATGTATCAGTATGCAATTCAATTGGAAAATAATATATATTATGTACCTGTATGCAACTTAATGGGAGAAATACCACATTTATGCAATTCATAGCACTGTACAAAGATCAGCAGATATTTAATTAAAATTGTGATTATGCCAACACTCATTCTGATAAGGTAAAGCCATTTTTAGTGTTCTGTAGTTGGGGGTGGGAGAATCTAATGGCAATTCCAGATTGATCACTGATATAACAACCAATTACTTAGAACAATATCAAGTTATAAATTATTATATAAAGTCTGAACAGACTTCAGCAATGGATTATGGAGAGTGCCTTACAAGCTAAAGATGTTTCACTACTACATGAATTCAATTATGCCATCTACCCTATCTCAGGACCACAGCCACAGTACCTGACTTCATGCATCTTCACTTCTTCCCCATCATGCAATGCAGCCACAATACCCAACCTCTAAAATGCTCTTTCTAAACCCCAGCTATAAAACCCCACCTCAAATATTTTCCCTCCAAGCTGCAGGCACAGTACTGAACAGGAGACAAAAACACTACTTCAAATGTCCTCTCATTTTGTTTCGGATTTTTTTTGGAAAAAAAAATACCTCTTTCTGGAGTGAACAGTGACAGCTTAATATAGTCTTTAAATACCTAACGCAGTAAAGTGGAACAGACGGCATAATTAGAAATCTCCAAATATTTTTTTTAATTCATTCGCGGGATGTGGGCGTCGCTGGCAAGGCCAGCATTTTTTGCCTATCCCTGATTGCCCTTGAGAAGGTAATGGTGAGCCGCCTTCTTGACATTTCAGAGGGCCAAGAGTCATTGCTGTGGGTCTGGAGTCACATGTAGGCCAGACCAGGCAAGGATGGCAGGTTTCCTTTCCTAGAGGACATTAGGTGAACCAGATGAGTTTTTATGACAATCTGGTAGTTCCATTACTGATACTAGCTTTTGAATTCTAGAATTATTTAATTAATTGAATTTAGATTACTGGTCCAGTAACACTATGCCACCGTTCCCATGTAAGTATAGTACCTGGGTCAGTTGAGGACTCCGCACTCTGGCTGGTACAGGACTCCGTTCTCCTGAGCTTCTCATTTGGGTTTCATCATACTGCAGATCATATTCCTGGGAAGTGACGGAGCTTCGTGCACTCCGAGACCCTATGTGTTCACTTGGAGAGCCCACGATCTGCAACACAAACAAATATTAGTACAGACTTGCATTCTCCAGCCCCAGGCATCTTCAGGCAGATCTCAAGCATTCAGACTAGTAGCCACTGGTTGCATCAATTTTGTCATTTTACAATTAATTTATTGGATTTTAATTTTGCTTTTCAAGTTAACAGGTTGTTCAAAACTTTAACTTTTCAATAAAATAATTTTATTCTAGTTGAAACTTTTAGCTTCAAATAACATCAATATGCTGTCCCATTTCAATACAAAGTACAAATAACAGTCGGCATATTTGGTAAAGAGGTTTTAAATGCAGACATTCAAGCAGCTTGTGAATAGAAAACACTGACCCAGGCTATTTATACCAAAACTATGCAAATTTAGTCACATTGACGAGAATGTGACATTGAATTAGATCGCACCCAACCTTTAGTTATCTTAGTCTGGATTTTTGGAAAACAGGTTGAAGTCCCAAGCCACATCCAACAAAAGAAATAATTTGAACTGAAGCGAAGTTTTGCTCATTAATTTCAGTGCATCAATTTTCACAAAGCTGAGGAAGTCACATGTCCTTACTTCAGAGCTGGCTTCAAGAAGAGAAAGCTCTAACCTAGCCCCAACAAATCAAAGGAAATCCACAATTATCAAGTGGTGCACCTACTCACCTACCTATAATTCTCTATTTTATTCATTGCTGGCAATTTGCAGCCAGCACACATTAGCCATGTAAACATTGAGATAACCAATGGGAGCCACTATTACTCTTATCGGAATCAATTGCAATATAATGATCTAGACAGAGTAGATAGAGAGAAACTGTTCCCATTGGCGGGTCAAGAACCAGAGGACACAGATTTAAGGTGATTGACAGAAAATCCAAAGGTGACATGAAGAAAAACTTTTTTACGCAGCGAGTGGTTATGATCTGGAATGCACTGCCTGAAAGGGTGGTGGAGGCAGACTCAAATGTGGCTTTCAAAAGGGAGTTAGATAAGTACCCGGAAAAAAAAAAATTGCAGGGCTACAGAGAAAGGGCGGGGGAGTGGGACTAGCTGAAGCGCTCTTGCAGAGAGCCGGCACGGACTCGATGGGCCGAATGGCCTCCTACTGTGCTGTAACCATTCTATGATTCTATTCTATGATAGTCCTTAAAATTCTCACCAACTAGTGTGCAAAACTACCTTATTAAAGAACTTGAAATCAGGTAGTCATTTGTACCTGTACAGGACTCTGCACATTTCTTATGAGGCTTTGATTACTGTGGACATCGCAGTTAGTTTGCGAGCATCCCATGTTCTGACGCCATCGGAGATCCATTGAGTTGTTGTACGCCTGTAACAGAAATAAGTGTCAGTTAGACTTGACTTCATCATCCTAGGGTGGTTTCAAAACTCAGAACTCGCCATCGCAGACACCATCCACCTTGTAAACTTTACTATTAATGAATATTTAAAATTCAATTTACGTGGTTAACTTGTTCAAAAAACATTGAGGGATTTTTTTTTTTTATTGTGCTCAAATTGAGGGATATGGTTGCTGACAATTTCCCCCACATCTGGCACCCGATGTTAGCACTGAACACTTCCAGATCCGGAGTTAAACCTCCTCAAACCTGTCCTGATAATGAGGGTAATTTCCACCTTCACCACCTGCATGGTAACATCTGGTGGAGCAGATTCCCCTGCCCATTCTAGAATCCGCCTACTTTACCCGCTGGGTTCTACAACGGACGGGTGGTCCACTCTGCCAGGATACCATCCAGGCACTGAAGGTAAAAATTACCCCCAATGTGTCTTAAACACAAACTCAGTAAGGTATCCCATACAGCACTACTTTTCATACAAGTTTTCAGGGACTGAGCCTCTAAACAAAATCTTCTCAATCCACAGGTTGCTTTGATTACTAGAGACCATTAATGGACTATTCAACTTATATAAAATGATAGCAAAATAGATCACACACACCAAGGTGATTGCCTGAATGATTTTGCATTGAACAATTCTAGTGGCTTAATGGTGATTTCTAAACAACTCCCCTTATCTAAATCTTAATAAAACAATAGCCATCCATCTGAACTGCAGTTATTTGATGAATATATTGGAGAAAAGAAAACTAAATATTTTATGGTCAAATTATAGGACAGTAAATGGTTTTCAAAGAGTTTATAGTATATTCTCGATCGCACTAATAAAAAGAGAGACGCTGGTTTTGGAGTTAACAAATTTTATCTTAAGGAGCATTTACTCTTTAGCAGACTTGTCTAAAATCATTGTCTGTTGCTCTTTGTATACAAATAAGATTTTGTCCAGTCAAAAGGGCTTTCATTCATACTTAGCCTCAACGACAAAAAAAACAACAAAATCACGAGTCTTGATGGGGACATGTGTTGGTTGGTGGGAATAAAAGTGTAGTGGGGTAAAAAAAGAGGGACTGAGACAGCAACAGAAGCTCAGTCAACCCACAGGTTCCAAATTGAGTACAAACAATTAGAGGGACAAGTTTCAATAGGCCAATCTGCCCAACAATGGCTACAAATGAATGAATCTAATGATTCAACTTTATTATAAAAGATACAAGCGAATGGAAATTACATTTATTGGAATTAATTCGGCTATTTTATTACTTCTTCAATTTCCAACAGAATACAAAGATATTAGCAGGATATGTCCTGACGTGGTTATAAAATTGACAAAATCATTGTGTTAATTCATACCTGCATAGGAGGGATTGGATCAAATGACACATAGGTTTTACGCACAAGGACTTCAGAATCTTTGGGAATATTTATTCCTTTCATGCTTTGAGCCAGTATATATTGATGCTGTCTGTTCTGTATCTGCGCCACAAACAAATGGCAGTTTAGACAAGATTTTAAAGTGATGAACTAATACCACCTCCACGCCCATAGCACAGCAAGGCAAGGCTTCAGCAGCCCAGCCATACACTCACCATGATGCATCACCCAATTTTTAAAAAAAATTACCGTGAAAGAAAATAAAAGAAAGAAAAGCAAAAGAAAGAACTTGCATTTATATAGTGCTTTTCATATCCTCAAGATGTCCCAAAGCACTTCACAGCCAATATATTGACCCACAGGCTGTACAATGATTTCCAACATACTGGAGAGATAAGCTTCAATGGACTAAAATGCCTTGAACTGACTCCCAAGAGCATTATAGCCAATCAGTGTGGGACTCTTCCAGGGGGAGATGTATAACTGTTTGGATTTTGGACTCGGCAGTATACGACTTCACTCCACTGTGAAGCTGTTGGGAGCTCCTGGGAACGTTAACTGTTTTCATGCATTGAGAAATCGATACTGCCACCCATTCTCTCCTGTGTATAATCACTGGGGAGCAAAGCTTCACACGTGCAGATAAGCACATACTCCGCTGATGGGTAGAAGGCAAACTGTCCCATATAACTCCGCTCTTGGCAGCTATGGCTCACATTCTGAGGTTACTTGTTAGATTTAACTTTATTTTGTTGTTACGCACAACTATCATTAAGTGAACTCGGATTAAATCTGCCACTCTACCATTCTAAGATTTATGTAGCAAAATAAAAATGTCAAGATAATAACAGGTTTTGTCTGGACATGCTTGTAAAACTGGTCACTCATACCTCTGTGGGGCTTGGCAGTCCAATTTGCCTCACGCTGTTCTGTTCATAGGCGACACCATTTCCCCGCTGATATTGCTGCCGACCATCCTGCACCTGCACAAAAAGATCCACCTTAGACGTGAGCCAAAAAGATTGCTGTTCGTTAACATTTTCTAGTTCATAGTGATCACACCCTATTCTGCTCAATTGTCTGGCTAGCTTGAAGCAAGTGTGGCGTTACATTTTGTTTTAATTATTGTGCTGCATTTTTGATTTGTGTGTAGAAAGGTTACTTTTTCAAACAAAACCCATCACATTATCAAAACAACCTGTAGCCAAGATATAAAAGGATTCATCATCAAGTACACAGGATCATAGGTGGCCCCAGTAACATGTGCTGCTCACTGACTTGAAGGACAATAATTAACATTTGTGGTCCTCAATTTGGCCAGTTCAGTGTTAAACAGGTCATTGGAAGGGGGGGGGGGGGGGGAGGGGGCGAGGTGGAGGAGAGGGGGGCGAGGGGGGAGAGGCGGGGGGAGAGGGGGGCGAGGTGGGGGAGAGAGGGGGCGAGGTGGGGGGAGAGGGGAAGAGGGGGGTGAGGTGGGGGAGAGGGAGGTGAGGGGGGGGAGAGGGGACGAGGGGGGAGAGAGGGGGGTGAGGGGGGCCGGGGGGGGGGGAAAGAGGGGCCGGGGGGGGCGAACGGGGGGAGAGGAGACGAGGGGGGGGGCGAGAGGGGGAGAGGGAGAATAGAAGTCAATAAAACTTGTGCCATTCTCATGCATCTCTTAATGGCTGATTCAAGAGGAACTATGGTAGAACCCGATCAACAGGTCACCTGCCTCTCAGTCAGGAACCGTGCTTAGTGTAGGTGGTGCCATGTTTACAGTATTTGTCCACATCATGCAGAAGGATTACTGAACAAGGTTATTGATTATTGAAAACATTAAGGATCAGCGGGGAAACAAGTGGCTATTGTTTGAAAGAACAGGTACAGTGGACCTGGTCACTTCTTACAGTCAACTGTAAAAACAATCTCTTGAAGTAGTCATAAGAATCTACACCCAACTCTAGCATTACCTCGTACAACAGGGATGTAGACAGAGGAATTCTTTAGTGTTTCAGCACTCAAATCATGCAGTCGGTATATGTAAAGTGTGGTGCATTTAGTCAATTTTATGGCATAGGGAGCTCTGAGTCATCACGAAGAGGACACATTAGAGTAAGGAACATTTATAGCACATGGTGCAAGGTCAAAGATCAGAGCAACATTTAAAATATCTAAAAAAAAATTAACAATCATTCCCAGTTATACTAGTAATCATATTTCTGAAACCATACCAGGTGGTGTTAAAAGGCTTCAACAATTTATTAAGGGTATTACAACTGAAATTTATTTGTGAAACAATCTGGTTAGCAACATTTCAAAGGCCATTCATATGAAGAGATATTAGCGTGCATGTATCGATTTTGAAATAGTATTAGGTCACCTGTAGTTCGAACCACACTAATTCAACTTCTAACTGAGGCCCTGCACCTCGGCCTGATTATTGATACTGATTACAAAATTGTAGAAATCACACCCTAGATTATTCAATTTGAACATGTTAAACTTAACTGAATCTCAGAATATTTCACTCAATCTATGATTCATGCTTTTCCAGTAGATTAAAAAACATACAAATAATAACAAAATTGGCTGCTTTGCAGGGGATCATTGCAGCCCTGAGGAAAGATGGAGACCATTCCCCATGTCTATACTGTGTTTTTTTCCAGTGATACAAGTTAGTTATTTAAATTCTTCTTTAAGAATGCAATTCCTTTCCATGTTAGTTAATTAGCTGTTCATTAGCAGCTTCTTAGATTTGGGTTACAGTTTAGCTTTCATTGCTTTTACCAAGGAGACTCGCCAACTTGTGGCCGAGAAACTCAATTCCAAGCAGTGACTTGCTTAAGGGTCCAGCACAAAACTCATTTTAACAGAACTTTTCCCCTTATTTCCATAAATGCGTTCAATACTTTGCAATGTTTATTTCTTCGTTCTGTCTCAGCAAAAACCTTCAGCTGCAACCTCATAACAGCACTCCATCCATTTCCATGTCACATAATATAATGTGGTGTCTCTGTGCGGATCGCCAATTTAAGAACAGTTTTGTGCTGTGGGACCATGCTCACTAGGAACTGGACCGAGACAGTACAACTTCACTCCAGGTAGCACCACCCTTACACCCAACAGACAGAGGAGACTTGCATCCCATCAATCAAGGCTGGATCTCCACCAAGATCCCAGAGATCAAAGTATAACTCACTGCACCACCCAGGTGTATTTATGGTGTTTTTCCACAGAATCCGACACCTGTCTTCCTGTTTAAGAAAAATTCATAAAGCAGGTGATTGTTTGTTTTCAGAGCACAGGTATGGGCAGAATTCCACACCCAGTTGGAACAGAAAACTGGCTAGACAACTTCTAATTCACAGCACCCAACCTAACAGCAAATTAAGAGGCAGCCACTAGTAGTTTAGGCATCTTTAGTCCCTTCGTACACAAGTAAAGTTATTTTCCCCTCAATAGACTGAAGTTAAAGTTGTAACAAAAATACAGCTGAAGTCACATGTGTTAGAGCGGGCGCAAGAGAGGTTACACAATTGGAAGGGTGGAACTGGCTCAAATCCTGCAGAGAGCGGCAACAGAGGCTTGAGCGCCGAATTGTAGATAACTCCAGCTGAAGAGCTAGCAATAGCACAGCTGCAATGGGCCAAACGGCCTCCTTCTGTGCCTTAATGTCTATAATTTTTCGATGAAATAACAATCACAAGGTACAGGGCCTACCAAGTAGATAATGTAGCACATAATTCGGCAGACCCAAAAGGCCAGCATTGACCAAAATAATGTTTTTCAATGAAGAAACCAAAGCTATGGTGTAGGATATTACCAAGAAGGAAAAAAGTAAAAAGTAGAAGTCAAGATAACTCAGACAGTAGTATGAAGGTAATAAAAAGCTTGGGTACTGAAAGTCTGAAGATTATAAGAGGAAGGAAAGATTGAGGGAGGTAAAGGAATCCCACAGTTTTGAGGACCTTCAAAAGCATGAGCTAGAATACACAGTGAAAGTTGATTTTAATACTGCAGGAATGTAGGGTGCAGGAAAAAGCATATAGGATTTGGAGTTCAGTAGGAACTATGGAGGAAAAGTTCACTGCAGTGTAAAACAGAGTTCCATAGGCACCCAACATAGGCAACAAGATCAACAGTGAAGTATTGGTGCTGAAAACCCTATACCAATTGCAGATCAGACCAGAACTTTCAATGATAACCAACTTAAAAGCAATTGGGCAATAGTTAGAAGGGAAAAAGGGATCATCTGACTTAGGGATAAGATGAACATGATAAATTTCCAGGGAGGTGGAAAAGTGGACTGGGATTAAGAAAGATTGAAGAAACAGTAAAGTCAAGAAAGCAGAAGATCTGATAGACCTGATGTGGGTCATAATACATGAGCAACAAAGTAAGGTTTGTCTATTGGGGACTCATTTGATGGCTTGGTTAGTGAAGCCTGCATGTAGCTTAACCAAACCGACAAGAAGGCCCCCTGGTTTGAATCCTGGTCTGTGCTGAGTTAGCTTATTTCAGCCAGTCTGCAGTAGAGGTGCCTAGAGTGGAAAATCCTCTAGGCATCCTACTCCCAGTAGTAGGATTGCCAATCTTCAAGAAATATAAATATATAATGGGAAGCGCTGTGAAGGAATAAGCCATATAACCGATTCAGAAAAATACACCATCTTATGAAAGAATTCTGGCCTTATTAAAACATGACAAACTGGGTTTGGAAATTTAGAAATTTAACTGTGAAATAGCTGTGAAAGCATTCTGGCTATTGAGATAAGACAGTTGTTGACCCTGAATAAATAACCTTATTGAGGCAGAAGTTGAAGGGCTCTGACAGGCTGACATTTGGGAACAAAAACAATGGTTCACCATGGATAAGGTGTTCTAATTTACACTTCGTAAAGAAGCACATAAATTAAGGAACATCTGCCCTCGTAAAGATGGCAAAGTAAGGAACACCTGCTGTCACACCATTTTTTATATGGTAAACTTAGAACACCTAGAGATGAGACACGATTCTGTAATGCTACCAGCTGATGTGGCAGTAAGAATTGCAGAGATCGGCAGAAAAATTACTAGAGATAATTAGCTTGCATCAGCAGAAAACAAAGGAAACACCACTGGAAAAGGGTATAAATATTGAACTCTCAAATGGGATAACAGACTCGCTTCAATCGGGCAAAGCAATTCTCGGCTTCAGAGGCAGCTCTGTAAGTGTCCAACTCTTTGTACCTCGGGGATCAAAGGTATTTGATTTTGTTGGATATCCTGTAGAACACTAAGAACTATAATACTGTAGTGAAGTTAAGATTTAAAAGCAAGATTCTCTGATAAGATTATAAGTTTTCTCTTTTTGGAACTGTTAATGTTGCGATTGACTCACCAACTGTAAATTAAATGTCGTGTTTTTAATAAATCTATATATTTTTAGAATTGTCTCACATAAGACTTCTGTATCAAAAACTCGCAAACTCAATCTCTGTACGCTCTTTGGTGAGGAGTTGCAGAATTCTGGGGGAGTTTTCCGGACCCTCATAATATCCAGAATGATATAGTCTAGCTAAACTTATTAAAAGTGCTATCTGGAGGACGGTAACATTCTCGGTTTGTTCCTTTCCTTTAGGGAGAGATAGTCCGGACCTTTAGACCCAATTAAGCGTCTTTAGGATTCGGCTACCTCAAATTTTAGTTGAAAGTGAATGTCTTGAGAAATACGCCTGATCCGGGGTAGCCCTAAAGGGGCTAGGACTAGTAATTATCCCTTCAGCGCTACCCTATCTATCTGCAGTTTGACCACTGGCAATGATTTACCAGTTTTTTAGTTAGGCTTGCCAACCCTCCCAAATTGCCTGGGAGTCTCCCGGACTTGATGACTGATCTCCTGGGCGTTGCTACTGATGACCTGGGAGAAAAGTACCTTGCATGTTCGGAGGTCCCAAGTGACTCCGTGGCCTCGAATCTCCACTCCATTCCCGCCCCACACCATTCTGGTTGTCTCCTTGGCGCTCGAGACGCTGTCTGTCTTCCGTCTCCGCGATTCCCTACTGGAATTCCCTTATGGCTGTTCCCACCCCACTGCCAGAAATACGGCTTGTCGCACCTCCGGTAGTGAAGCGCGGGATGCTAAGGAAGGAAAGACGGGCTAAGAAGAAAGACAGCATCTCTTACCTGCAGGAGTGGCTGGAAGGTAATGAAAATCATTGCCATTCACTATATATAACCAGAGGGCAAATACCTTGCTGTCCTCTGCCTTTCACAATTTCGCTTCGATTATCTTTTCAAGAAAGGAATTTCAAGTTTTTAAAAAAACATTGAAATCCAGGTGCACAGTGTCAAAGAAATTAATGGATATAAAAAGCATTCATCTGTGTAATAATGCAAACCAATGTCAGCTGGACACAGGTTGGAACAAAAAAAAGGCTTAAATGAAAGAAATCGAAGGAGGGGAACAAAGCATTTGCTGAAAGCAATCATCTTATTTACTTGGCAATTTATGGAATGATTCAGGGGTAAGCGAACGTGTTTAAAATGCACCCTGTGGAACCAGCCAGGAGGAAATTCCCTGCGCCAGTTCCAACGGAGAAGTTCTCCTCAGCTCCTGTGCACTCCAGTGTCACACTTCCCCAGTGAGAGTATTTTGTTAGATAAAGTGAACCAAGTTTGGAAATTCCAGTGGTGTATGGGGGGGTTTTCAAAATGTCACATGATCAGGTGCTGTGATCAGGTGCCGTGGGATCTATCCTTCAGGAATATCTCACATATGTCACATTACACAAATTGGGGTTGTATTCCCTAGAACTTAGAAGGTTAAGGGGTAATCTGATTGAAGTTTTCAAGATATTAAGGGGAACAGATAGGGTAGGCAGAGAGAAACTATTTATGCTGATTGGGGAGTCTAGGACTAGGGGGAATAGTCTAAAAATTAGAGTCAGACCTTTCAGGAGTGATATTAGGAAACACTTTTACACACAAAGGGTGGTAGAAGTTTGGAACTCTCTTCCGCAAAAGGCAATTGATGTTGGATCAATTGTTAATTTTAAATCTGAGGTTGATAGATTTTTGTTAACCAAAGGTATTAAGGGTTATGGGCCAAAGGCGGGTATATGGCATTAGGTTGCAGATCAACCATGATCTCATTGAGTAGCGGAACAGGCTCGAGGGGCTCAATGGCCTACTCCTGCTCCTATTTCCCTATGTCCAACCAGATTGGGCAACCCTACCCAATAGCTATCTAGTCATTCCTGCTGGGAAGTACGCCCGTGTGGAGATCGGGTGAGGGCAGGATTGGGCTCAGCTGTGATGTCCCAATTGCCTACAGAGAATCACTGTTTAGGCTTACACATGAAGAGTCACCATTTGGGCAAGGAAGGCAATTGGCCCTCTATAACTGTACATCAGCATGAGCTAACACCTGCAGGAAAGGAAGATGGGAGAAAGTTAACAAAAAAATAGTTTGGCCATCGGATAATCAACCATGCCTGACAGGTCTCTGGTATGTTTTCTATTGATTCAGATGGTGTAGCATGTAGTTCGGTCGCATGTAGTACATTCTCAAACCAGTGAAACAGGCAATTGATATTGTGGCTGTCATGGCTAGTAGTGCAGGAAATGTGTAGTTAGCTTAGGACTCTTGTTAATTGATCGCAGTGATTGCCTGAGGTTTGATATGCAGCACATCATTTTCGCTAATATGTAGTTTCAGAGGAAATATCAGTTAAATGGTAAGCACACACTTCTAAGCCCATATATAGAGATCCATTCAAAAAACTCTATGACCGCGATTTTTTCAATGGATGCGGGTTGGGAGCGGGTCAGGTGGTTTCCAACTTCTAGTCCCGCCCCAACCGCATACGGCCCAAAGACGTGATTTTGCCTTGATTGACTTTGTTAAGTCCGCCCTGCAGGCTTGCCGGCCAATTAATAAGAAGCGGGTCAGATGACATCATTTGATGATGCATCATCTGCCGGTTTTCTTAAACGGACCATGCACAATTTTTTTTGACAGCTGAGATCTCAGTGTTTAACAGCACTGAAGTGCTGCAAACACTGACAATCACTGTACAAAGGTGAGCTCTTGCACCCAAGCTCCCCAATGACTCCCTCCATAGGCTGGAATAGATGATAGCTGCAGGTGAGGTGACAGAAGCAATCTGTCACTGGTGAGAGAGATTCTCCCAATGAGGTGGCACTGGGCATGGATTTCAAAACTTGTTACCTAAAGAAATGCGTAAATGCAGTAAAAATGAATTTCCCAACATTTTCTTACCTCTGAAACTCACCAGTGCACCATTGGATGCTTCACACCACTTCTGCAGCTGTCATCAAAGCAGAAACATTACAGCAGACTCACAACGCGCTGCACTTACCTGGCGTGGTGTCCAGAAATCGGGAAACCCGAGGCAGAAGCGGCAAAATTTAAAAATAGCCTGTCAACTACTCTCAACTACCTGTTAATAGGCAGATAATTGGCTTTAATCCTCTTCCCACCGCTAGGTGTCGGGTCCATGCGCAAATCAATCAAAACAGTATTAATCAAAACGATTTTACCCTTTGACCCGCCTCCAAACCTGCCCTCTGAGTGCCGGCACAATCCAGCCCTATGTCTTGGGCTGAGATTTTCTTTACATACAAAGCTGGGAGTGTACTATAGACCCCCAAACAGTGAGAGGGAGATAGAAGAGCAAATATGTAGACAAATCTCTGAGAAGTGCAAAAACTATAGGGCAGTAATAGTAGGGGATTTCAACTACCCCAATATTAACTGGGATAAAATTAGTGTGAAGGGTATAGAGGGTGCGGAATTCCTAAAATGCATCCAGGAGAACATTTTTAGCCAGTAAGTAGCAAGCCCAACAAGGGAGGGGGCGGTTCTGGACTTAGTTTTAGGGAATGAAGCTGGGCAGGTAGAAGGCATGTCAGTGGGGGAGCATTTTGGTGCTAGTGACCAGAATTCAGTTAGATTTAAGGTAGTTATGGAAAAGGACAAGGATAGACCAGGAATAAAAATTCTAAATTGGAGAAAAGCAAATTTTGCTAAGCTCAGAGGGGGATTTAGCCATAGTGGACTGGAAACAGCTACTTGAAGGTAAATCAGTGTCAGAGCAGCGGGAGACATTCAAGAAGGAGATCCGGAGGGTTCAGACCAAATATGTGCCCTTAAAGAAAAAAGGTGGGACTAACAAATCTAGAGTCCCCTGCATGTCTAGGGACATACAGGGTATGATAAAGAAAAAAAGGGAGGCGTATGACAGATACATAGTAACATAGAGATAGGAACAGGAGTAGGCCATTCGGCCCTTCGAGCCTGCTCCGCCATTCAATGAGATCATGGCTGATCCTCGTCTGAGATCATAGCTGATCTTACCAGTTCAGTACCCCGTCCCCGCCTTTTCTCCGTAACCCTTAATCCCCTTAGCCTTCAGAAATATATCCAATTCTCTCTTGAAAATATTTATTGAATTAGCCTTCACAGCCCTCTGTGGCAGGGAATTCCACAGGCTCACCACTCTTTGAGTGAAGAAATTCTTCCTCATCTCTGTTTTAAATGATTTGCCCGCTATTTTTAGACTGTGGCCCCTGGTTCTGTGCTCCCTGGCCATTGGAAACATTCTCTCTGAATTCAGCCTGTCCAGGCCTGCCATAATTTTATATGTTTCGATGAGATCCCCTCTCAATCTTCTAAACTCCAGTGAGTACAAGCCCAAACTATTTAATCTCTCTTCGTAGGTCATTCCCGCCATTCCAGGTATCAGCCTGGTGAATCGCCGTTGCACTCTTTCCATGGCAAGAACATCCTTCCGCAGATGGGGCGACCAAAACTGTACACAATACTCCAGATGCGGTCTCACCAGCACCTTGTACAGCTGTAGTAAGGTATCCCTATTCCTATACTCGAACCCCCTTGATATGAAGGCCAACATACCATTTGCCTTCTTAATCGCCTGTTGCACCTGCATGCTCTCCTTCAGTGACTGGTGCACAAGAACACCCAGGTCCCTCTGCACTTCCCCATCTCCCAATCTATTGCCATTTAGATAATAATCTACCCTCCTGTTTTTACCCCCAAAGTGGATAACCTCGCATTTATCCACATTATAGTGCATCTGCCACGTATCCGCCCATTCCCCCAACCTGTCCAAATCGCACTGTAGCCTCCTGACATCCTCATCAGAGCCCACCCCTCCTCCTAGTTTAGTGTCGTCAGCGAATTTGGAAATATTGCATCCAATTCCCTGATCCAGATCATTTATATATATTGTGAACAGCTGGGGTCCCAGGACAGATCCTTGCGGCACCCCGCTGGTCACTGCCTGCCACTCTGAAAACGAGCCGTTTATTCCAACTCTCTGTTTTCTATCCGCCAGCCAGTTCTCTATCCACGTTAATACTTTGCCCCCAATCCCATGAGCCTTAATTTTGCATGACAATCTTTTGTGTGGAACCTTATCGAAGGCTTTCTGGAAGTCAAGGTACACCACATCCACTGGCTCTCCCCCATCTATTTTACCAGTTACTTCCTCAAGAGGGCTAAATACTGCAGAATCGTTAGAGGGGTACAGAAAGTGCAGGGGTGTAATTAAAAAGGATATTAGGAAAGCAAAGAGAGAGCATGAAAAATTCTTGGCAAGTAAAATCAAGGAAAACGCAAAGATGTTTCATAAATATATTAAGAGTAAGAGGATAACTAAAGAAAGGGTAGGGCCTATTTGAGATCATGAGGGTAATCTGTGTGGAGGCGGGAGACGTCGGTAGGGTTCTTAATGAATACTTTGTGTCTGTTTTCACAAAGGAGGGGCGAAGCAGACATTGCTATCAGGGAGGAGGAGTGTGAAATATTAGATGAAATAAACATAGTGAGAGAGGAAGTGTTAAGGAGTTTCGCAGCTTTAAAAGTGGATAAATCCCCAGGCTCGGATGAAATGTATCCCAGGCTGTTAAGCAAAGCAAAAGAGGAAATAGCAGAGGCCCTGGCCATCATTTTCCAATCCTCTCTGGCTTCAGGTGTGGTACTGGAGGACTGCTAATGTGGTACCCTTGTTTAAAAAGGGAGAAAAGGATAAACTGAGTAATTACAGGCCAGTCAGCCTAACCTCGATGGTGGGAAAATTATTGGAAAGAATTCTGAAGGACAGGATAAATCTTCATTTAGAAAGACACGGATTAATCATGGATAGTCAGCACGGATTTGTTAAGGGAAGGTCATGTCTGACAAACTTGATTGAACTTTTTGAGGAGGTAACAAGAAGGGTAGATGAGGGTAATGCGTTTGATATAGTGTATATTGACTTTAGCAAGGCTTTTAATAAGGTTCCACATGGCAGACTGGTCACAAAGTTAAAAGCCCATGGGATCCAGGGCAAAGTGTCAAGTTGGATTCAAAACTGGGGAGGCAGGAAGCAGAGGGTAATGGTTGATGGGTGTTTTTGTGACTAGAAGGCTGTTTCCAGTGGGGTTCCGCAGGGCTCAGTACTAGGTGCCTTGCTTTTTGTGGTATATATCAATGATCTAGACATAAATATAGGGGGTATGAATAAGAAGTTTGCAGATGATACTAAAATCGGCTGTGTGGCTGATACCGAAGAAGGAAGCTGTAGACTGCAGGAAGATATCAATAAATTTGTCAGGTAGGCAGAACAGTGGCAAATGGAATTCAATCCGGAGAAGTGTGCGGTAATGCATTTGGGGAGGGCTAACAAGGAAAGGGAATACACATTAAATGATAGGACACTGAGTAGTGTAGAGGAACAAAGGGACCTTGGAGTGCATGTCCACAGATCCCTGAAGGTAGCAGGCCAGGTAGATAAGATGGTTAAGAAAGCATACGGAATGCTTGCCTTTATTAGCCGTGGCATAGAATACAAGAGCAGGGGGGTTATGCTTCAACTGTATAAAACACTAGTTAGGCCTCAGCTAGAGTACTGCGTGCAGTTCTGGTCACCACATTACAGAAAAGATGTGATTGCACTGGAGAGGATACAGAGAATTACAAGGATGTAGCCGGGAGTAGAGAATCTTAGCTATGAGGAAAGATAGGATAGGCTGGGTCTGATTTCTTTGGAACAGAGGAGGCTGAGGGGAGATCTTATTGAGGTGTATAAAATTATGAGGGGCCTAGATAAAGTGGATAGAAAGGACCTATTTCCCTTAACAGAGGGGTCAAAAGCCAGGGGGCACAGATTTAAAGTAATTGGTGGAAGGTTTAGAGGGGATTTGAGGGGAAATTTCTTCACCCAGAGGGTTGTGGGGGTCTGGAACTCACTGCCTGGAAGGGTGGTAGAAGCAGAAACCCTAACCACATTTAAGAAGTACTTGGATGTGCACTTGGGATGCTGTAACCTGCAGGGCTACGGACCAAGAGCTGGGAAGTGGGATTAGGCTGGATTAGCTCTTTGTTGACCGGCGCGGACACGATGGGCCGAAATGGCCTCCTTCCGTGCTGTAACTTTCTATGATTCTAAAGGCTGGAATTTTAATCTGGAGGCTGTTCAGGAGCGGGGGTGGGGCTAGAAAGCTGTCGGGAAACCCGGGAGAACGGGTTACCCACAGGCCCTGCCGAATTTATCGGGGGCGGGGGGGGGGGGGATGTGGTCGGGAGCCAGAGGAGCTTCGGGGCTGGAGGGGGGAGGGCGGGAATGTGATCAGGGGCCGGAGAAACGTCAAAGGTCGGGGGAGGAGGGGGGTAATGGGTGGGAGATCGGAGGCCTCGGGGCGAGTGGGGATATCCGATCGCAGAGGGTGGGTGAGACAGGGATGCTGGATGCAAGAGGTAAGTGGAAAGGCACTTACCTCCTGGATCCAGCAGTCCTTGCCTTCCTTTGGCTGGCGGGTTTCCCGAGGCCCGGGAAAGCCGACCAGCCAGAGTTACATTTTTTAATGGTGGATCACCATGAAGCATGCCAGCCTCATTATAATATGATGACCCGCCTCCTGGGAGCGGGTTCCATGCCTGCCCACTGTTCCGCCTCCATTAAAACTGGAAGTGGGCAAGTTGGGGCTGGGATTCCGTTTTTTAACTCTTCACACTCCCACCCGACCCCAACCCACCCATTTTTGGTGGTTAAAATTCCTCCCAAAAGGTGGTCAACAGCTGAAACAGGTTGACAGGAAGGGTGACTGATGCCAGGAACTTGGGCAGATTTACGAGACAGCTAAATGCTGCAAAGAGAAGACAGTAGGGTTGGTATTTTGCAAGGATGAGATCATCCCAGCCAATCATGTAACATCAAGCAATGCAACCCATGGCGTAAAAACCACAGCATAGTAATCGGGTATGAAATGGAGATCTGAATAGGTATGTATCTCTGTGAAATACCAACAGACACGTTGGAGCATTAACAAGATAAGTGGCAGGTAACATTCGTGCCACAGAAGTGCCAGGCAATGACTATATCAAACAAGCGAGAGTCTAACCATCTCCCCATGACATTCAACGGTATTACCATCACTGAATCCCCCACCATCAACATCCTGGGGGTCACCATTGACCAGAAACTTAACTGGACCAGCCACATAAATACTGTGGCAACAAGAGCAGGTCAGAGGCTAGGTATTCTGCGGCGAGTGTCTCACCTCCTGACTCCCCAAAACCTTTCCACCATCAACAAGGCACAAGTCAGGAGTGTGATGGAATACTCTCCACTTGCCTGGATGAGTGCAGCTCCAACAACACTCAAGAAGCTCGACACCATCCAGGAGAAAGCAGCCCGCTTGATTGGCACCCCATCCACCACCTTAAACATTCACTCCCTCCACCATCGGCGTACCATGGCTGCGATGTGTGCCTTCTACAAGATGCACTGCAGCAACTCGCCAAGGCTTTTTGGTAGCACCTCCCAAACCCGCGACCTCTTCCATCTAGAAGGACAAGGGCAGCAGGCGCATGGGAACACCACCACCTCCAAGTTCCCCTCCAAGTCACACACCATCCTGACTTAGAACTATATCGCCGATCCTTCATCGTCGCTGGGTCAAAATCCTGGAACTCCCTACCTAACAGCACTGTGGGAGTACCTTTAACACACGGACTGCGGTGGTTCAAGAAGGCGGCTCACCACCACCTTCTCAAGGGCAATTAGGGATGGGCAATCCCAGCGATGCCCACATCCCAAATACGAATTTTAAAAAAAGTTAGTTTGAGAAAGCACATCCAGAGTTACATGTCTCACATTACATCCCTTCTTCTTCTTCTTAGGCAGTCCCTCGGAACTGAGGATGACTTGCTTCCACATTAAAAATTAGCTCGCAGGTGGCTGATTAGTCCAATGCGGGACCTACAGTCTCTGTCACAGGTGGGGCAGACGGTGGTTGAAGGGGCGGGTGGGTGGGGTGCTTGGGTTGACGTGCACTCCTTGCGCTGCTTGTGCTTGGCTTCCGCTTGCTCCCAGCGAAGAGACACGAGGTGTTCGGTGCCTTCCCAGATGCTTCTCCTCCACTTTGTGCGGTCTTGGGCCAGGAATTCCCAGGTGTCGGTGGGGATGTTGCACTTTTTCAAGGAGGCTTTGAGGGTGTCCTTGAAGCGTTTCCTCTGCCCACCTGGGGCTCTCTTGCCGTGTCGGAGCTCCGAGTAGAGCGCTTGTTTTGGGAGTCTCATATCGGGCATGCGGACAATGTGACCCGTCCATCGGAGCTGATTGAGCGTGGTCAGAGCTTCGATGCTGGGGATGTTGGCCTGAGCAAGAACACTGCCGTTGGTGCACCTATCCTGCCAATGGATTTGCAGGATCTTGCGGAGGCAGCGTTGGTCGTACCTCTCCAGTGCTTTGAGGTGCCTGCTGTACGTGGTCCAGCACATGGCACCTCAAAGCACTCACATTACATATATGCCTGAATGTTGCAGAGGGATTCCACTAAAACGGTGGTCTGGATCTTTCAGACTAATTCTGTATACAGCTGTAACAACCAGGAAGAATCCTGCACTGATTTTACCATTAACTTCCAAGTACTAAACCAGTTGGTAATTTACATGCAAAATACTTGAATACTTATCAAGTATATTATTAAATATCGGCCCCATCGTCGCTGCTGAGCTGACGGACGGGAATTTAGTCAGAGTATTTGTATATTATTAAATTAAAGCCAATAAAATTATTGAAACTAACCAACAATTAAAGTTAAGTCATGATATCAGGAAATCAAATGTACTTGAACAAGAAAAAGCATGAAACAAAAATAAAAAGGCCACTCCATCCACAGACCATGTACAAAGTGCTCCATTTAATCTCGAGAAAATGTTCCACAAACTTCTTCCCATCTCTCTAAACGTGAATCAAGCAAACAATAGGGTACATACCTAACCTTCCATACTACATTCTAAACCAATTGCTTTCTTTAGTACGACACTTCCATGGTACCAGAAACTTGGGAAGCAACACGTTCCACAAAGAACTGGGATCTTAACCTTCACTTTTCAGTTCAATCTTTAATCCCATTCCTAATAGATATTTATCCAGCCCACTTTATTTTAAAAGTGCTAATTGGCAAAACATGAATTGCTTTTATCTGGGATCTATTTCACATATCTACCACTCTGTGGGGAAACAGATCAATGTTGTTTTGAAAGTAAGGTGCTCAAAATTGCAGATAATATTTCAAATGTGCCCTTATTGTTGATGTGTGCAAGGTTGGAATAATATATTTGATGTGTATCCCAATACATGATTAGCTTGCTGAGAATAGCTTCACACTGACTGGATATTTTCAATTAATAGTCATAATCATCCTGATCACTTTCTTCCTATGTCCCATCTATGAAAGTATGTCAATATCACAGTGCAATTGCCCATACCTTGATGGGGGCTTGCACTTGCAATACTGTTGTGCGACTGGGTTCATCCAAGACATTGTTCCCCCAGGTAACACTCAAGCCTTTTGTATTTGGAGATCGTCTGAATTCTTGTGGACTATCCTGCACCAGAAAGAAACATTAGTCCTGAATTAGACAGGATGTCTTCTATAGCAATGTTCCACAGATGCACAAGTGGAATCCTATCAGCCTTGTTTCAGTGAAAGCTTAAAAGATATATATTTCGTAATTTAAAGCCAAATATTTAACCCTGTGACCATTTTAAGTGACGTTTGCAAGGTAAGATCCCCTTTTAGTTACTTGTATGGGAATACAGTAAACTTTTTATTTAATCCCAATACTATGTCCAAACAGAAGGCATGGTTTGAAATGCAGCTTTTAAATTATGCACTTTGAATAGGAGTCATTTACCTCAAGTTGAGGATGTTTTGTTACATTAAAAACAGAAATATTATTAATCTTGCCTGTATCTGAAAACAAAAATGACCATGTGAAGCAAGAGATTTCACCAAAGTTCAATATCCTCATTATAGATTATAGATTTATAATGACAATTTGTGCTCTGAGGAAGTCAAGTTGATTTGTTCATATAATAAATGTAGGCTTGAGGTTAGAGTGCCACCAACAGATGAAGCGGCACTTGTTAACGTGACAAAGGTTTAAAATATAAAGTGGTTAATTGGACAATGATAAATGGAGTGTATTTTCAGTAAAATGGAGCAAATACCACCCCCTGTTCAAATTAAAACAATGTAATGTCCATGTACATTGTAGGGTCCAAAATACTGGAAAATGCACCAAATAATGATTCACGATTTACTGGGGGATCCCATCCATTCACAACACCACCCCAGAACTAGAGAAAATAAATCTTGTGTCCTCAAAACTTGTATCCCTTTCAGACTTTTGTGCACATATCAAGGAAAATTCGACAAATGCATGCTCCCTGCAAAGAGCTTCGTGAGCCAAGAGACCCTGGTTGGCAAATCCTGGAGGACATACTGTCCCCTGCACCTCAATCCCAGATATTTCCTCTTGATAGATCGGGAGCATGGATCCATAAAAAATACCCTACTGTGTTACTTTCAATACAGGTGAAGGAATGTGGGGAACACCTATAGTTTATTACAACCCTGTGTCATTGTGGATTTTCAGGGGATTAACTTGTATTTGGGGTTTTTTTCTCCCTTTTGGGAGCCAAGTTCCCTTATTTGCGGTGGTCTCCCCTTTTTTTTTTAGGAGCGGACTTTCCTTTTTCAGGCTCCATCACCAGGGTCCCAAAAAACAGGCTTATGTCTGGACTTTCTCAGATCAGAGGATCTAAGGGGTTGGGAGAGAGAGAGAGCGAAGCACAAACTGAGGAGGGAGGGAGGGAGCAACACACACTGGGGGGGGGGGGGGATAAATAGAGCAATGCAATATGGAGGGAGTTCATGTCGGCCTGTGATGTGTGCTGTTGTATTACATGTTCTGTTCCGGAAGTCGGGCAGCTTTGGTGCTTCTCGCCGAGGGCTGAGCCACACATTTCTGAAGCTGGGGTTCAGTGGTGGGGTGAATTTGGAATTATTTATTATTTTTATAACAATGCTGTATATTGGAAAATGTCATAAAATTGTACAAAAACTTGATTTAGAAGTTACTTATACCGATGCTGTTTTTGTTGAATCAGTGATATTTACTTGGTGTTTCTCACTGCGGTCGATACTGTCGAAGCATCACAGAAGTAGATTTTATTTAAGCGTTACTTCTCCTTAAATCTTTCTATTCTTTTGTGTTACATAAGAACATAAGAAATAGGAGCAGGAGTAGGCCAATCGGCCCCTCGAGCCTGCTCCGCCATTCAATAAGATCATGGCTGATCTGATCCTAACCGCCAATTTACTATCACTGAACCATCTCCTGAATCTAACAGAATTAGACACACGAAATAGGAGCAGGATCAGGCTACACGGCCCCTGGGCCCGCTCCGCTACCCACAGGGCCATGACCGATCCGAACCTAGACTCATGTCCAAATTCCTGCCCGTTCCCCATAACCCTTAATTCCCTTTACTTCTAGGAAACTGTCTATTTCTGTTTTAAATTTATGTAATGATGTAGCTTCTACAGCTTTTTGGGGCAGCATATTCCATGGACCTACCACCCTCTGAGTGAAGTAGTTCCTCCTCATCTCAGTTTTGAAAGAGCAGCCCCTTTGATTTATAAATTATAATGTTATTCATCTTGCTGTGGAAAAAGTCAAATATTTTATTCGGGGCTTAGTGATACTGAGACGCTCAACTAAAGGTAAATGCAATAACATTTGCAAACAGTGGGCCAATGTCATGTGATCAAATGCCATGTGAACAAATGTCACATGATCACATCTCCAGGAGTAGGTCAAACCAGAGTTGGCAACCCTACTGTGTGCATTGGGAGATTTCACTCTGAATCTCACAGCAGTACGGCCTGTACTATTTGAAGAGCAACCAAGACTTACAAAATCACAGCAGGTTTCTGTTTATTTAATTTAAAAAGTATAAAACATCATTTTGAACAATCAACAGTTTGCTCCCAAGAACAGAAGGAACTGCAGGAGGATCCGTGTTTGTGTTGGGTTCAGTTTAATGGTCGACAACAGCAGTACAATTTGCACCTGTTCCTCCATGTGACTCTCTGGGCAGGTTGGAAATGTTTTCTGGACATTGGAAAAAGAGACATTGAAAGGGTGACTGTATTTGCTCGAAGCTCAGCCTGGGGTCATTGAAGGAGGAGACACAGAATGGTCCCAGCCTCCATTTTCCATCATGAAGTCCTGTCAGGGAAGTCTTCAATGAATTGCTTTGAAATGTCACTCTTCTCAGGAACTCCCAGTAGTTCAGCATGGGCTCCCCTAAATACTTCTGAATCATAGAGGATGCTTTGTCTGAGCCAATACGTGGGGCAACTAAACGCAATGTTCAGTTACAAGCAATGTTTCCTTTAAGCTGCGCAGCGCTCCCGGAGTCCCGCGCAGCTGGTGAGCCGCCTTTTATATTGAAAAAAAACCGCACGTGCGCAGCCTTTTGAATAGGCCGCGCAGCCCATTAAAGGGGCCATGTGGCCCCCAAAAAATTACGGGGAACACTGGTTACAAGACCTAATGACCTCCATGCTGTTTTCATTAATATGCAACAAAAAGAGAAGCAGGTTTAAATGGATCCATCAGAAGAAGTAGGATTTGGAATCTCCATTTTCACACTTGGCTAAGTTTCCGAACAAGCTGGCATTTCATCAGACTCGGCCTCATAGAATGATTGAATCCTGATTATGATTTTGATTAGAAAGGATCTGATCAAAATAGATAAATGAAGTTGAGGTACAGATCAGCCATGATTTAACTGAATGACGAATGTTAGATCCGTGGTTCAGTGGATAAATAATTACACGGATGCTGTACATAAACAAATAACAGGTCTTTACTGGAGGAGGGTGATCTCTAGACTGGGGTACAGAGGCATGCGCACAGCTTATATACCGGTGTGGTCACTGCCGGTACTACAGTATACAGGAGCTGTAAAAAGTAGTTCTGACTTAAAGCACATACACTACAATTCCTCCCTTTTTAGATTAATAATACCCCCTTAATATTCAAATAACAATTACATTTTTACATGTACATTCAATAACAAAAGTCCATTTATAGATTCAGTCTATGGGGCGGCTTCCTGACCCTTTCGGGATAGCGCCTTACCGGAGGTTCTTGTTCTTGGTGCAGAGGCGATTCTGACCCCTTTTCATTGGGTAGTTCATCGGGTTCCACTGCTACTGGGTCTGAAGTAGATGCTACCGGTATGTCGGGTTCATCCCCAGGTACTCGAGACATGGGGTTGACGCCTTCCTGTGACGCTAAGATCTAATTGACGTGGCGTCTCACAATGTTCTCCCCGACATCCACGGTGTACATTAATGGCCCCTGCCTTGTACATATCGTTCCGGGTTGCCACTTCTCTGTTCGATAGTCATGGGCCAAGACTGGTTGCCCTACATTGAAGCTCCTTGTCGGCTTCTCGTTGATGTGCTGGAATTGTTTGTCCTCAACATTTCTTCGCACATTTGGTCTGAGCAAGTCCAGACGAGATCTCAACCTTCGGTTAAAGAACATCATGGCCGGGGTCTGGTTGGTAACTGCATGTGTCGCGTTTCGGTAGGCTAATAAGAAATTGTCCATCTTATGCTATAGTGGAATTTCCTCGTCGCACATGGCCTTTATCGCCTTCTTAAAGATTTGTACGAACCTCTCAGCTAATCCATTGGTGGCTGGATGATACGGGGCGGATGTGTAATGCCTTACCCCATTCCTTTTCATGAATTTTTGGAACTCGTCGGACACAAACTGTGGTCCATTATCAGAGCAGATCTGCTCTGGCAAACCGTTTCTGGCAAATATGGTCCGTAGGACTGCAATCATTTTCTCTGTAGTGGTTGAAGACATCTTTATCACCTCAGGCCACTTTGAATGAGCCATCCACTGCTATTAAGAACATTGAGTCCATGAATGGACCAGCGAAATCAATGTGCACCCGTTGCCATGGAGAGGAGGGCCACTCCCATGGGTGTAGAGGGGCATGTGGTGGTGCATTTTGGACTTCTGGCATCCTAAGCAGCTCTTAGTTAGGTCTTTGATTTGTTGATCGATTCCCAGCCACCACACATAAGCCCTAGCAAGGCTTTTCATTTTCACTCCCCCCAGATGACCTTCATGTAGCTCCTTTAGCACTCTCTCCCTTAACTTGGGTGGAATCACCACTCTGGATCCACACATCACTGTCCCCTGGCATACTGACAGCTGTTCTCTTCTGGATGAGAATGCTGGCAACAGTGAGTCGCCATGTGTTGGCCATCCCCTCACCGTCAATTCATATACCCGTGACAGCGTCGGATCATTGCGGGTCTCCTTCTCTATATCTGCGTTTGTTACTGGCAATCGTTCAATTATCGACGAATAAAATATCTCGATAGGGTCCACTGCTGGTGCTTCCTCCACCGTAGGCAGTGGCAGGCGCGATAGCCCATCAGCGTTCCCATGCTGTTTCGTGCCTTTATATTCTATTTCATATTGATTTGCCCCTAGAAACAGGGACCATCTTTGTAACCGCTGTGCAGTCATTACTGGCACGCCCTTCTTAGGATTAAAGATGGAGACAAGTGGTTGGTGGTCAGTCAGCAAGGTGAACTTCTGCCCATGCAGATAATGATTGAATTTTTTTACTCCCCATACTAGACTGAGGGCCTCCCTGTCAATCTGGGCGTAGTTGCGCTCGGCTGAGGTTAGTGACCGAGACGCAAAGGCTACTGGCCTCTCCAACCCATCTGGGAATTTGTGAGACAGCACCGCTCCAATGCCGTAGGGTGATGCATCACATGCCAAACGAATTGGTAGTGCTGGGTTGAAATGGGCCAACACCTCTTTTGATGTGATCAATTCTTTACACTTCTGGAAAGCTCATCTACGTTCGTCATCCCACTTCTATGGTACCCCTGTTTGCAGTAGGGTGTTCAGCGGGTGTAATACCGTAGACAAATTTGGTAAGAACTTGTGGTAATAGTTTACCAGCCCGAGGAACGACCTCAGTTGCGACACATTTTCCGGTGCTGGAGCCTTGACTACTGCCTCAATCTTGTCAGGGGACTTATGTAACCCCTCTTCATCGATGATGTGGCCGCAGTACGAGATCTGTTTCTGGAAAAACTCGCACTTGTGGCGATTAGCTCGTAGCCCATATTCCTTTAATCTGGCGAGCACCTTCTCCAAGTTAGCGAGGTGATCACCGTCATTTTCGCCCGTGACCAAGATGTCGTCCAAATAACACTGGGTCCCTGGAATCCCTTGCAGGACCTGACCCATCGCCCTTTGCCAGATAGCCGGAGCCGAGGCTACTCCAAACACCAGCCGGTTGTATTGATAGAGACCTTTATGGGTGTTGATCGTGAGGTAATGTTTCGAAGCTTCTTCTACCTCCATTTGCAAGTACGCCTGGGCTAGATCAATTTTGGTGAAGCGTTTACCACCAGATAGCAAGGCGAAAATATCCTCAATTCGTGGAAGCGGATATTGCACCGTGTGAAGGACTGGGTTCACTGTCACCTTAAAATCCCCACAGATGCGGACCTTCTTTGGTTCCCCAGGTGTATTACTCAACGACCTCTTCATTACAGGAACGATGGGTGTAGCCCACTCGCTCCAGTCGACTTTGGACAGTACTCCTGAATGTTCCAACCCTTCCAGCTCTGCTTCAACCGCTGGTCTGATCGCATAAGGCACTGGTCTGGCCTTCAGAAACTTTGGGCTTGCATTATCCTCTATTTTAATTGTTGCTGTTATTCCTTTTAGTGTTCCTAGTCCCTCCTGGAACACTTCTTTTGCGTCAGTTAGCATTATTGACAGTCGTCCAGGTGCGACGTCGTCATCCTTTTTGGCCTCCACCTTCAGTGCCTGTATGGAATGCCAATCTAAATGTATCTTCCGGATCCATTCACATCCTAGCAGTGGTGGCCCTCCATTTGGCAATACATATATATCCATTTTAGGTATTTCCTGACCTTTATATGTCACTTTCACCCTTATTTTTCCTTTGGGGTAGACTTTTTGCCCCGTATACGTCTTCAAGACAATCTCTGTAGCTTTCAAGGGTATGTGTGAAAATAGCCGCTTGTAGTCTCTTTGATTTATGACTGTTAGAGCTGACCCTGTGTCCAATTCCATTTCTACTTGGACTCCGTCTATCTTGAGTGTAACCCAGATAGTCTGGTGATCCTCCATTTCGGTTACATTATGTAGTTTCAGACAACCCAGCTCCTTGCTTCCGGAGTCTGTGTCACTTTTCTGTTCGTCTAAACCACTGTCCATCACCTGGTGTACCTTTTTGTACTTCTCCTGTGGAGATTTCTTACTGTTGGTTTTCTTCCCAGACCTGCAGACTCTTGCTATGTGTCCTGCTTTCCCACACTGTCTGCACACTTGGTCCTTGAACCAACAATCTTTCTGGTCATGTGTTGTTCTGCCGTAGCGATAGCACTTCCCTGTTCCATAGGTCATTTTGTTGGTGCCATATTCTTGCGGTCTCCGTTGTATCTCTGCAGCACCCCTTGCGGCTGCTTCATGTGATACTGCCATATTGAAAGCTTTGTCCAGCGTAAGGTCCTTTTCTGATAGAAGGCGTTTCTGGGTTCCTTCACTTTGTAGCCCACACACAAACTTGTCCCTTAACGTGTCTGCTAGTCCCACTCCAAACTGGCAGTATTTCGATAGCTTGCGCAGTTCCCTTAGGTACTCAGCATTGCTTTCGTCTTTGTGTTGGTTCCTTTTATGGAACTTAAATCGTTCTGCTATCAGCAGCGGTGTGGGGTTTAAGTGGTCCTGTAGGATTTCTACTATGCTTTCAAAATTCTTGTTTACCGGCTTCTCTGGGGTTATTAGATTTCGCAGTAACCCATAAGTTTTTGCACCCATGGAATTTAACAGAACCAGTGCTTTATTAGCATCTGGCACTTCACTCGCCCTGCAGTACACCTCAATACGTTCCACATATGTCGCCCAATCTTCGACTTCATTGTTGAATGTAGAGATACTGCCACTCTTCGGCATCCTTGGTTGTGCATTAACTATCCCCAATGGCGCCTCCCGCACTTCCCCTTCTTCTCCGCTGGCACAAAATGGTGTCTCCCGTGCTTTCCTTCCTTCCCGCGCTCGCCAGTCTTCTCCGCTGCGGCTTCGCAAAATGGCGTCTCCCGCGCTCTTCCTTCTCCGCGGCTCAATGGCGCCTCCCGCGCTCTCCCTGCTTCTCCGCGGCTCAACGGCGTCTCCCGTTGCTTCGCCCCGCGGACCCTGATCAGCCCATGATCCCTGGCTGTGCTCTGCGCGTTCTTCTCTTGATATTTGGCGACACCGCTCAGTCTAGAACCCGGCTGTTTCTTACCCTCTCTCTCTTCGGTTTGCAGTATTTTTCCTCGACGCCGCTCGGTGATCAACCCCCAGCTGCGCCCTGCTCTCTTCACCCTCTTTCTTACCCCGTCGACGCTGCCCGGCTCTCTCTCTCTGCCGTCGGTCGGCTCCAGCCACCGCTGCTCGGGAAGGGTCTGCTCTGGACCTGTCGTCGGTCTCTTACTGCTCGTTGTGGCTGGGGAACCAAGCCCGGCTCTCCACAGCCTCCCCAGCGAAGTTTGATCTCATGATAACTGCTGGGCGGTTGCTCGCGGTCGACGCCAGTGTTCCTGGACTCGACTGTTTTGTTTTTTTTATGTTGCAGGTAGATTCGCATCAACACTCGTCGCCACTGTTAGATCCATGGTTCAGTGGATAAATAATTACACGGATGTTGTGCATAAACAAATAACAGGTCTTTACTGGAGGAGGGTGATCTCTAGACTGGGGTACAGAGGCATGCGCACAGCTTATATACCGGTGTGGTCACTGCCGGTACTACAGTATACAGGAGCTGTAAAAAGTAGTTCTGACTTAAAGCACATACACTACAACGAAACAGGTTCAAAGAGGCTGAATGGCCTATTCTTGTTCCTATGGCAACCAGAAGTTTTGATGCAGTTTCCTGGCTTTCAGCATGTAGTCCTGTTAACTTACTTGTCCACGATGAAGCCAAAGAGATAATGTTCTGAGTTAGCGCTTGGCTAATTTGATCAAGGAGTTCCTTATTAATCATGATTACGCTCTCCAATGCTACACTGTGTAGCTGGTAGCATGGTGTGGTGGGACAAATAATCACGACATTATTTCAGGGTGGTGACATTCCAGTTCATGTCGGGTATTTGATATTTTCTGCCGAGAACTTTCATTTTTGTAATGTATTGTCACATGGTTTGGTATGAGCATGCTCAGTTCGCTCTGGCGTAATAAAGCAAGCACATGGACTAGCAACTCATCGTGTCTCTGGCCTTCATTTGTTCTACCCACGTATATTATAATTTTCATCAGCAGTCATCCTCACGAGGGCAACGGAGAATGATTCCACAATGTGATACATTTTATGAATCTTTCCACATCCTGCGATTCAAAGGATAAAATTCCTCACTTTAATATTAGATATTATTACTCCACTCTCACTAAGGACCTATCCTCTCAGGATCGAAATCCTGAGCTGTCTGATATACTCTAACCAGCTCGGTCTTGTTCTTTGCTGTAAATTCTAATTACAGCTTTTCAAGCTGAAAAAACTTCTCCACTTTTTAACTAAATACTTTCTGTGGCTAATAATCAATTAAAGACTGTCTTCAGTGACTTACACAGAAATTAAATTTCTCCTTGGATGACTCTGTATTTTTACTCTCTGACTGTTCTTTCTCTCACCGTTGCTTTTCATAGTATTTTCAATCTGTTCTCCAGCCTGCTTCCCACATTTTAATGGATTTGATGAACTCACTTGTTTTTAAACTCTCTCCTTGTTTCTCTCACATGTACAAGTACGCATTTTGTACCACTTTGCTGTTTTATGGCCAGCCCTCTTGTCTTTGGGTTGTTATGGTTTTCATTGTGAAGCCAGGTGATATAACTCAGAAGACAGCTGATGTGGGCCCTGTGTTGTATGCCCTGACAACTGTTTGTGGCAGTTAAAGGTACGTGAGGATTAAGGCACAGACCTGAGATACAGAACATACCGACAAGGCAACAAGTGCAATACGTGGCAGTTATATTGATTGTGTTTGTTCCTAATATGGACCCGACAGCACCACAGGCTTTCAAAGTACTCATGCTAAAATATGTAGTAATGGGATTGTAGGACAGGTATTTCTAGTAAAATGCACCAAAACAGAAATGTTCATGACAAACAAAAGATCTGACCTCACACGCCCTTTCGCAATTTAGAATGTAAAAGCATAATTTCCAGCCCCTGGCAATACGAAGGAACAATAAGGGTCCTTCACTCCAGTAGAATAGTCTTAAATAATATGGAAACAGTCAGATACTATTTGTATTTTTCTAGAAAGGTTGGTTTTATAACTCTCAAACAACACAATTGTGGTTTGTATATACACTACATTCTAATCAAATGATTCTCACTGTTTATATTTGTATGCTGACAGGAAGTAAACGCTACAGAGATTAAAGCTGCTCATAATGTCATGAGGAAGTTGCTGTGACATTAGAGCAATTTGCTGTGACATCAGAAAGAATATCCTGTTTCTATTATGTAAAATGGAATCTTTGGAACCTAAAAATACCGAGGAGAACACACGAGGGCCAATTTTCCTCTGTTGTTTCCCCCCGCACACACCAAGCATATCTATTTTTGTGGCACAAAACAAGAGGAGAAACAGACGCAGACCCATTACACGAGATCTCTGCCCTGATTGTGCACCCATTGTACTTCACATCCTACTTCTCTGGCATCTGTTCCTCCTTTGATCATGTCACCTTGTTCCATCCCCTTGCATTAAAATATGAAACAAATCTTCTCATAGATCAAATCTAAGTGCTCCAGTAATGATTACAAAGAAGGCGCTCTCAACAGCTCCACAGAACCCAGCACTGTGCGCATGCATCTAGAAGTCCATTCAATATGCTGGTCCCACTGTGTGATGAAGAACTTCCTCACATCAGTCCTAGATTTGCCTGTTACTAGTTGGAACCTGTGTCCCCTTGTCAAAACTCGTAATTTTGTTTGAAGTAATTTTCCGGATTTACATTTCCCATACTATTTACTATCTTATACACCTCAAGATTACCTCTCAGTCACCTTCTAGAGAAGCTGAAAGAGCCAACCTTCTTTCAAGTCTTTCTCCATACATAGACACTAGAAATCATGTCCTCACCAGTTTGTGCTCTACCACTGAAAACTGTCCTTGCGTTTAAAACTGAGATAAGATGGCTATCAAAATGTCTGCTCTATTTAAAAACATCTTTACACAATTTGAATCACTGCATGTGACACTCCAAGATCCCAGCAGCAAGTCTGAGAAATCCTCCTCCCAGGTTTCAGCTCCTGTTATTGCGTAACCTGCTGTGTGAAGATTGTGGAATCAGTGCCGAGGAATCATCAATTTTAAACTGTCACGAAGAGAGTGAGGAAAGAGGTTTGGAGAAACTGATTTACGCAGAGAATTCCTGGAGCAGGGAATGCTTTGCTACGGGAAGTAACTGAGGCAGTGAACATTGCATCATTTAAGGGAAAAGTGGATTAAATATTTGAAGCAGAGAAAGATACAGAGCTAGAAAGAGCACGCAGGAGTGTGGGATTCGTTTCAGACTGCTCTAGCAAGGAGCTGCCACAGACATGATGAGGGTAATTTTAACCTAACCCGCCCATCGGGAAACTGGTGGGATTAGGAGCAACACTGGTTTTACACCCCACTCGATTTTACTCTCCACTGAAGTCAATAGCGAGTAATATTGGGCAGGTGTGAAATGAGCCTCTCACCCGATCCTGTAGGTTTCCTGCCCAGCGAATTAGGTTAACATTATCCCCGATAAGTCGAGTGGCCTCCTTCAGTACTATAAATTTTTATAGCTCTAGAGTGCAGCCTGAGAAAATGAATCTGCAATTTTATCTCCCTCCCTCTTGGTAGAGTAAGCTATTCTTGATAGTAATTATTTTTCCCCTCGCCCCTCCCTTACTAAGATACAGTTTCATGGGTGGCAGTTGCCTAAGTGGCAATTATCCATGGTGAACTTCGACACTGTCTATTCTTTTGATTTCCATTTCTTCTGTCCTTATGGGTCCGTCCTCCTTTCCCCAGAACCACAAAGCGTGACCCCCACCCGAGAATGAGTTTATGAAGAAGTCGGCTCCACTCATCTTCCAGTGTAATTTTAGAGTTTGCAAACACATTCTGGAGTAACGCCCCTTGTGAGGAAATGCAAAGCCGCCATTCTATAGTTTTCTTGACTGTGCATGAGATTTCGAATCAGGAGAGAGTGGGAGATTTACATTCTCCAACTCGATGTAGCTTCTATTTAACAGACAAAGCACTTCTCCAGTATTTTACCCCTCAGCTCGCCAACACTAGAAAAACAAGTTCCAAACTTGACATTGTCTACAGATTGATTAGGAGATGCCTTTTCCTTTTGAAACCAATTCCAGATGACGTTTGCTGTCAGAAGGGAACAGGTTTTGTAAGAATAATCCAGCTCAATCAGCATGCATTTGCCACTGTCCGCTTCAAGCATGTAGCATTTTACACAGTAACCTTTGAAGAGCAATTTTGGATTGAAAATAATGATTGTAAAACAAAGATTGTGGGACACAGATATAGTTTTCCTGGCACTATGATTACAGACTGTATTGCCTCAAGGCAATTGTTGACTAAAATGCCTTCTCTAGGCCCTGTAACTGGATACTTGTATTGCCAGAAACGGAATGGATAACATTCCAGATTTGAATATTTCATGGATCAGAGTGAAGACTGCAAGAGGGGGAGAAGGGGGGGGTGCGAGAGAGGGGAAGGGAAGGAATTAGAGAGCACAAGAAGGAGTGGAGAGAGAGAAAGAAGTAAACTGAAAGGAAGGGAAATGAAGGAAGGGAAGATAAGGGAAAGGGAAACATAAAAGATAGGAGCAGGAGTAGGCCATTCGGCCCCTCGAGCCTGCTCCACCATTTAATGAGATCATGGCTGATCATCCTAATTCAGTACTCTGTCCCTGCTTTCTCCCCATATTCCTTGATTCCTTTAGCCTTAAGAAATATATCTAACTCCTTCTTGAATATATTTAATGAATTGGCCTCAACTGCCTTCTGTGGTAGAGAATTCCACAGGTTCACCACTCTCTGGGTGAAGAAATTCCTCCTCATCTCTGTCCTAAATGGCTTACCCCTTATCTTTAGACTGTGACCCCTGGTTCTGGACTCCCCCGCCATCAGGAACATCCTTCCTGCATCTAGTCTGTCTAGTCCTGTTAGAATTTTATAAGTTTCAATGAGATCCCCTCTCATTCTTCTAAACTCCAGTGAATATAAGCCGAATCGACCCAATCTCTCCTCATATGTCATTCCTGCCATCCCAGGTATCAGCCTGGTGAATCTTTGCTGCACTCCCTCCATGGCAAGAACATCCTTCCTCAGATAAGGTGACCAAAACTGCACACAATACTCAAGGTGTGGTCTCACCAAGGCCCTGTACAACTGCAGCAAGACATCCTTGCTCCTGTACTCGAATCCTCTCGCTATGAAGGCCAACATACAATTTTCCTTCTTAACCACCTGCTGCACCTGCATGCTTACCTTCAGCGACTGGTGCACAAGGACACCCAGGTCACGTTGCACTTCCCTTTCTCCCAATCTATTGCCGTTCAGATAATAATCTGCCTTCCTGTTTTTGCCACCTAAGTGGATAACCTTGCATTTATCCACATTATACTGCATCTGCCATGCATCTGCCCAATCACCCAACCTGTCCAAATCATTTTGGAATTTCTCGGCATCCTCCTCACAGCACACACGCCCACCCAGCTTTGTGTCATCTGCAAACTTGACATGTTACATCTAGTTCCCTCGTCTAGATCATTAATATATACAGGAAACTCTCGTTTAAACGACACCTAAATATCCAGAATTCTCTATTAACTGGCAAAATTCACTGAGTTAGTCAGTGGGGGTAGTTCTCCAAACTGCTACTCGGCTTCTTGGTGCTGTCGGAAGTCATTAAAGAGTTATGGATTACCCTCAACTGGCAGTACTGTACTTAATCAAGCATCTTCCACCATCTATTTAACACAGCATTCTGTAGGTGAGTACCCAATTACTGTATACTGCACATTTCTTGATTTTTTATTTTTGTTTGTTAAAAATAGCCTCGGTAGATAACCCTCTCCGTCATCCAGAATTTTTAATCAACCGGCACCATCCCAGTCCCATCTTGCCGGATACCAAAGAGTTTCCTCTATTGTGAATAGCTGGGGTCCTAGCACCGATCCCTGCGGTACCCCACTAGTCACTGCCTGCCACTTGGAAAATGACCAGTTTATTCCAACTCTTTGCTTCCTGTCTGCCAACCAGTTCTCTATCCAAGTCAGTACCTTACCCCCAATCTCATGTGCTTTAACTTTACACGCTAATCTCTTATGTGAGACCTTATCGAAAGCCTTCTGAAAGTCCAAATACACCACATCCACTGGTTCTCCCTTATCTATTCTACCAATTACATCCTCAAAAAATTCCAGTAGATTAGTCAAGCACGATTTACCTTTTGTAAATCCATGTTGACTTTGTCCAATCCTGTCACTGTTTTCCAAGTGGAAGGAGAGAGAGAGAAGATAAGAAGCCAAACAGGAGATAAAGTAAGAAGTGGCAAATGGAGGGGAGGAAACATAGAGAAGGGAAGGAGTTAAGAAAATGAGGGATGTAAATAGGACAGAAAAAGTGAGAAAAGGAAAGCAAAGGGAAGGAGAGCAAGAGAAACAGAAGGCAAGGAGGAGAGCATGTTACAAACAAGGGAAAAGAGAGAGTTTTTGCAGACTTAGAAAATATCCATCTTAGAGGGGTTTGAGAGATGATTTTTTTTTAAATAGATTCAGTCAGTTGAGAATTACTGAATTCAATTATTTTGCTTCTACTTATTGCCAAGGATAACACATTGAATCAAACATGGGTCGACAAACATAAGATAAAGAGAACTTGGATTTTTAGGACATCCCAAAGTGCTTCACAGTCAATGAATACTTTTGAAGTGTAGTTGCTGTTGTTGTGTTGGCAAATGCAGAAATAGAGCAAGGTCCCACAAGCAGCAATGAAGCAAATGATTGGGTTATTTGTTTAGGCGATGCTGGTTGAGTGATAAATATTGGCCACCCATATTCAAACTGGCACCCTGACAGGGCAACAGGAGTGCTGCTCTATATGAAACTACTGGTAACTAAAACAGGTTCGAAAATTATAAAGCTTTTGCGAAACGTGGGTGACAGAAACACCTTAGTGAGTAGACCATCTATCGGAGAAATAAGACACACTGCTCCCTTTGTGTGTCTCTTTTCCCACTCATTACCTATTGGCATTGTAATAGATTTACATGCACTGGGCTGGATCAACTGCTTTCAGATACACCCTAAGCCCACACACAAATAATTGGTGGAAACTGGGCTTACACTTGTAATTCTTAGACTGTTTCAGTATTTGAAGTAGTGCCAGGATTTTCTTGGGAGTTACAGTGTATGCTTAAAAGATACCATATCTGCAAATAATCTTGCTAATCCTGCACTTTGTACAAAACACATTTCATCAAGTATCACAGAACAGGCATGAGTTCTGGTCAACAGAGGAACCCTTTAATTAAAGATTTCCCATAGAAGCAAAAACCTCTTTATTAAAAACACTCAAACACATTTGAGGCACCTACTTCCACGTTACAAGCTGCTGGCCGCGAAGTGTCTCCAAGCTGCTCCCGATCTTCCGGCGTTACTCCGCTGGAAGTTCCAGTGAAGTAAGGCCGGCGGCTCTGAGGTACTTTCTGGCCATTGTCTCCATTACGATTAGTAAGTCCATTACTAAATCCTTATGTTTCTACTAACACCAACCTACCTTGAACATGTTTTGAGGCAAGTAGTTTATATTTAAAGTTATTGGGGAGAAGGGGGTGGGGGGGTATGCTTTGCGCCTGTTTTGGGGACATAAAATGGGTGTAAAGCTTACCAATTTAGCAATGGGACGGCCTGTGCCCAATCTGTGAAGGCATTGAGCACACTGCCAAATTAGAGACCCACTCCCGTTGCAGGCAGACGCCTAAAACTGGCATTTGGCCCCTTGAATATATAAATTAAGGTCTTAACGCCCATTAAAGGACCCCTTCGACAAATTGGTCACCTAATTGCTCAGGATTCTTCAGTGGCCCCCACCAACCAAAGCTAAGTTTTTGAAATGAAAAAAAAACTCCTATGGAGCTAGGAGGAATAGGCCTGCTCCCCGACTCCATACCCAACTCCCGGGACTTACCCGAGGGCCATTGCTGGCAAGGCAGGCGGCCCTGAATTGGTTTCTCCCATGGAGCGAGCTGCCTGTGCGGGCATGACCAATACCGGCAGCTCACCGAGTATGCGGATGAGGTCCAAGGATCCATGGGCCTCTAGCTTCAGACGTGCACTGCCACTGCATTACTTTTTACCCCATTGTCTCCTTCAACATTAGTAAGTCCATTACAAAATTCTCATGATCCCACCAACAGCAACTTGTATTTTTATACCGTCTTTAACATAATAAACTATCCCAAGGCACTTCACAAAGGAGACAGCTGATGCCAAACAGTAGCATTTATATACAAAAGCAAAATACTGTGGATGCTGGAAATCTGAAATAAAAGTAGCATTTATATAGTGCCTTTCATATCCTCAGGATATCCCAAAGTGCTTTACAGCCAATGAAGTACTTCTGAAGTGTAGTCACAGTTGTAATGTACCCAACGTGAGCACAGCAAGGTCCCACAAATCAATGAGATAAATGATCAGATAATCTGTTTTAATGGTATTGGTTGAGGGATAAATATTAGCCAGGACACCAGGAGAACTCTCCTGCTGTTCTTTGAATAGTGTCATGGGATCATTTATGCCCACCTGAAAAGGACAGAGAGGGCCTTGGTATAATACCTCATCTAAAAGACGGCACCTCTGGCAGTATGGCACTCCCTCAGTACTGCAGTGAAGCGTCAGCCTAGATTGTGTGCTTACGTTTCTGGAGTGGGACTAGAGAGACGACTAAAGCATAGTCGAAAAGGTAAGTTTCGAGGAGACTTTTAAAGGTATTGAAAGAAATATCAAGGCAAAGAAATCAGAGGTAGTGAATTCCATATGGTAGAGCTGATCTGTTTTAAAGTTCTGCTACTGTTGCAGGAGGCCCAAGGTCAGAAGATCTAAGTGCACAAGCTGGGATACAATACTGGAGGTTGTTACAGTTGTAGGGTTGGTTGAGGCTGTGAAGGCACTTGTAAACAAGGTCAAGGATTTTGAATTCAGTATGTTTAGAAAAGGGAGGTCGGCGAGGCCAAGGGTGATAGGGGAATGGGAGTTGGTGGGGGACAGGATGCAAGTGGCAGAGTTTTGCACAAGTTGAATTTGTGTAGGGAGGAGCTCAGGATGCCAGCATGGAGCACACTGGAGAAGTCAAGTTTTGAGGGAACAAAAGCACAGACCAGGATTTCAGCATCCGTAGGAGTGAGGTTATGGCAGATGTAGGCAATGTTGGAAAAGTCTTGAAGAAGAAAAGAGGTTCTGACTCATTCAATAACTTAATGCCAGATGGACAATCTGACAAAACGGAGACGATCAAGTAATAAGGCTGGTATTAGAGACATAAAGCTGGATTTTGTCAGCATACATATAGAAATTGATTTGATACCTACAGATGATGTCTCTAAGGGGCATTGTGTAAATAAGGAAAAAGAGGGACAGAGATAGAACTTGGGGATCGGAGGAGAAACCAATGCTGGAGATGTGTTGGTTACGTTGAGACAGGTAAGAGAGGAACCAAAACCACAGCAAACCTTGGGCAAAGGTAGGTCTCAATCAGCTAGGGTCAGGTATCTGCTACAGCATATACCACAGGGTAACCAAGTTACAGCACTTTTAAAATGGTGGATGTGAAACATATTCAGGAAACTCTGTATGTCATAGCTAATTTGATTAAAATAAATGTATTTGCATCTTGTTTTCTGACTGCATGTCACCTCGGTACGGGGAAAATTAGTGCTGCTGTGCAGCAGAAGGCCAAAGAGACTATTTCCTCTTCAATCATGAACTGGTCATCAATCTGCATATTAATGAGAAACTGCACCAGGAATTGTTGATCCATAATGAGTGGTCATTTTTATTTAAACATATCCAGTATGTCACAGTAAAGTGCCTTTCGCATGAGGTGGATAAAGCACATTGCAGGGAGCAAGGCAAGCCTCGTTAAGTACATTCTGTTCACTCTCTCATCTCCAGCCGCACTGATGTTGGGGTGTTGAGAGCAAAAACAAAAGCAAGTACAGTACAAATTCAACAGAAAGCACACAAGCAGCGCAAAATCCGATGGATGCTTATGAGCATCATAAGGACTTTATAATCATTAACAGGTACAATTTTAGTGAATATTCCAGCACATGTTATGCTGTAGTTGCTAAGGAAATGCTTATAATGTCTTCTGAAGCATGGGTGAAGGAAACAGAGCGTTAGAAGTTAAACAGATGAGCGTCATCTGTTCTGCCCATATATGGAAATGAAAATAGTTTTATGAAAATCAGCTGCCATGTGTGTTAACTCGGAATGGTGCAAGTATGGTGCAGACTTTCTTTAAATCTGCTGAAAATAAGTTAAAGCCGTGAGAAAGTTGGGCCAACGTATGGAAGGAAGATTGCCATGGGTACGTGTGTGTGTTATGTTCACAACTGATATAAATGTTTCATGAATAAAAATAGAAAGTTTTGGAAATGCAAAGCAGGTTGCTTGACTTCTGAAAGAGACTTAAATTCTGCTGAAGTGTCACAACGAAACATTAATCTAGCGATCTCTTTCAGATGCTGACTGGTCTGCTGTACTTCCGAACATTAATGCTTTTCCTTCAAATTTCCAGCACTCACTCTTTCTCCTTCTAACTCCATAATAGAAGTGCTTTTTAAGAAAGAAAGCTGCAGTAACGGTTCTGGTTTCAAGGAATGTTCCAATATGTTTTTATGCTGAGCTATGGAGAGAGAGCAGATTAAAGCAGAAGATGAACCCGAGTATTTTCATCACTTTGTGGGTTCCTAATTCCAACAACATGCTCACCGGAGTATTAAGCAAAAAAAATGACTCACCATTCAACAACTAGTAAAAAAAAAAATGGTCTCCAAATGATCTTCACCACACGGACTGCAGCGGTTCAAGGTGGCGGCTCACCACCACTTTCTCAAGGCCAATTAGGGATGGGCAATAAATGCTGGCCTTGCCAGCGACGCCCACATCCCATGAACGAATAAAAAAAAAGAGCTTTACCCTTAGCCATAGGTAGTGAATACAAAGCAGGGAAATTAATATTATTCTGATATAGCTGAGAAGATAAGTCATCAGGCCATACTGGATAGAGCAGGAAAGTGGAGAAACATGAAATAAACAGAATAAAAATGGCTCCTTTTACTATTACAGTAAAGCTCTTAGCTGGAGGTTTAACAAAGTAATATTACGAGATTGGAAATGGAGCTACAACTGCACACGTTGGTGCTGAGAAAGGACTCAGAAATCGACCCTGATAAATCTATTCCCTCAGATACTTCAGGAATAAGTATAGAATTATTAATAAAAAGAAAAAAAATGCTGCAGGGCCTGGGCCCTGATCAGGATCAGTGTGCAGTATCACATTTGCTCTACTATGCTCATTTTCCAAAGCTAATGCCAGTGTTTTGTCAAATCAGTGTAAATATTTCCATTTAATTACTCATAATAGATATGAATAAAGATTTTTTTAAGTGAGCTTTTTTAAGGGCTCATGACATGAAATGGCATGGCTAGGGACTTGACTTTTTATTTTGTCATCGTGTCTCTGTGTTATGCACTCCCAGGTCATATACAGCATTGATCAGTTAAAGAGTAAATATCTCTCTATTCTACATCAATAACATGCCGTAATGCCAACTACAAATGGGCATCACCTACCACATCACTCTGACTTTTTCCTATTACCAAGTGGCCTCTCAGGGGTGAGACTGTAATTTACAGCCAATTAGAACCGAATTGTGGCCTATCTTCTCGTGTTAGCCTGCACACACTAGAAACTGGATGGAGACTACCCAAGATTTTAGAACTGTCAGTGAGCAGAGGAAACTCTCATCCTACCAGACTAAAGTCCACGGGTGAAGGAGTGTGACGCCCAATCCCGAAAACATGTTCGTACATAGAGCTCGGGGACGGACAGGCCATCGATACCGGGAGAAGACGAGTAGTAAAATAGATGGTAAAATGATAAAAACACCACTCACGCACACCTTCTCCCCTTACTAGAATTACATCACAGGGCTTTACAGTTCAAACATTTCAGTAGCTCCAGTGATGTGGCAATTTTAGAAGTGAGTCTACGGTATTTGTGTTGGGGGGGGGGGGGGGGGGAGAGAAGAATGCCATGGATGGGTGGGCAAAGAGAAGAGGGTCAGGAGTTGAGGAAGAAGTCAGGGGAGATGGGGTGGGTGTGAGGGGAATTGTGGGGGTGAAGACAAGAATTTTGGGGGCAGAAGAAAATATTGGAGCTGGAGGAAGTGAGATTCAATCACCATTTTTGAGTATTAGCAAAAATATCAGCTACGGTGAGACAGCAAGGGATTGAGGTGTCCCACAGACAGGTGGCTAATTCAGCCAATTGCAGCTCAAGTCTTATTCTTAGCTTCTTGCTGTCACAAGTTCTAAAAATCAAGACTGTTTTCAAAATCTATAGTGCTGACCTGGTGCATGCATAGATGTGTTTTCCACTGATAGTTTAGGCCTTTGGACCAACCAGTATATAACTGTTAAATATTAATAAGTTGAATCAAGAATAATATGCTAAGCGCCTCTATCAGTAATTGATTTTTTAAAGTAAGCATAAGTAAAAACTTTCATTAAAAAAAAGTTGTAGTTCAACTGATCCTGACTACTTGAGAAGCTGTGAGTTGACTCACCTGCCCAATGATCAGGCTGGTGTTCTGCGGGCTGGTCCCTTGCTGGAACACAGTGCTGATGTCGGTGGGGCTCCCAACAGTAAGGTACGATTTCTGGTCGTTGATGCCGAATACTGGATTTGAAGAGCTAGCGCATTTGACACTCTCGCAATAAGAGCTTTCCGAGGTGGTGGATGTACTTCCTGGCCGGAATCCCGATGACATGTTGGAAAGTGAGCAGCCTGGGCTAAACGACGCACCGGCCAGTTTGCGAAGGAGGGCAGGGGCTGCACCAACTGGTTTTGTCGATTTGACCTGTTGAGCTGGGCAACCGGACGAGTACACCAGTAAAAACTAAAGTCAACACGGTACAGTGTTTAACTTCCAAAGAAATAGGCGTGCCCGAACCAAGCCCACTGTAAGACACACCTTCCCTGGACTCTGAGTGACAGCTTTCTGGAGACACCTCAGAGGTTGCTGTCACCACATTCACAGCACGCCCTTGTCCAGACAAGTCTTCGGGAAGGAAACGCTTCACTTGTTGCCTGATTTCTTGAGTGGTTGAAAATTAATATCTCTGTGAATATTTTCCATGCATTCAACTCATGAATTTCTGTAAGCTTACGAGATAAGCTCTCTACCTCTCTCCTCCTTTAAGACACTCCTTAAAACCGACTTCTTCGACCAAGCTTTTGGTCACCTGTCCTCATATCTCCTCATGGCTCGGTGTCAAATTCTGTTTGATAACACTCCTGTGAAGTAAGTGCCTTGGGAAATGTAAGTTGTTGTAGTAATAATGCGAATAAAACTGCAAACGCCTTTGACAACCCAACTTGCATAAACTATTCAGATGTGTGGTGTTAAAGTGTAAAATATTCATGGATAGTAGCACCTAGTAAGAGAGAAAACGGCACCCAAAAATATTGGATCACACACTTGAGAAACTTGGAAATGTGATATGGTTCTCCTCAGTTTATGACTGAAATGAACTTGCAATTTCTGGAGTGCCATAAATGAAATTGTTCATTTAGATTCAAGTCTCAGAGACTCATTTACATACTGCTGACTGTAAGCCCGTTGATGACCTGTTCTCTTCGAAAGTAAGGAGGAGGCCGTACAACACCTCAATGACGAATTCAGTCTACTCCATTTACCCTCAGGCAGTTTATCAGAATTCCTGCTTCTTTCACGATGCATGCTCAGCGTATTTCTGTTTTCTTTGTATTTTGTACCACTAAGATCTGAGGCACTTAAAACACATTAAGATTTGGCGCTGAAGTCAGATGTATATAATTCCGAGCCCTGTATTGAACATTGAGTCAGCTTAATTAAACCCTTCTATAATGGCAGTAGGAATTGCCTTAAAAAGTGTATTTACTGGATAACCAACTGGACGAACCGAGTGCCTGTATCATACTATGAGTAAAACAGGCAAGCCTGCCATTGAGGTCTATAGAATATTAAGAGTGGTATAGATAAGAAAAAATAAGGATATGGTAGTAGTTGTGGTTGTACTCTTTTGACAACCTAGTGATTGTGAATTCAAATCCCATCATGGCAAGTTGTGAAACTGAACTTAATAAAATCTGATATTTTATGAGCTAGCACTAAAAATGATTACTGAATAATTACACAAAGTTTTGGCAATTGCATGTAAAAGTACTGTATTGACTAATCAAGGCTGAAGATCTCTGTCTTGTCTCTCATGGGGCTTAGCAATATGCAAAGCCAGCCTTACTGGGACAGAAAATCCACAATCTTCTGACTCAGAGGCAAGAGTGCTATCAATGAGCCACATGGATCAAATGCTCAGCATGAGATTGCATAGAGTGCAAAGGCTTTGGCATTTCTGGGCTTAGCTTGAGGTGGCATCAGGAAAGGCTGATGAAGTTGAGATTGGAGATGCGTAGATGTTTGTAGGAGAATGGCTCTGATTTTGCTGAAGGAAGTTTTAACTCAGCCAGGTTTTAATGGAATAGGCAGTGAGGGAATGGCAACAGTCCTAAGGTCAGTGAAGGAGGTAGTGAGGTTGAGCTGCGTATCATAGATGTACATAAAAGCTTCTGGATGATGTCAGCAAGGAGTAGCATGTAAATAATGAAGAGGGACCCAAGGTTGCAATCCTGGAGTAAACCAATGATGATTATTTGGGCACAGGTGGGGAAACACGGAGATAGCTGCAGGTGATGTACTGTCTCTAATGTATCAGGTAAGAATGGAAACATAAAGAGAGAAGGTGGACTATAGAGGAAAGATATTCAAGGATTGTGGATTGGCCAATGAAGACAACATGGAAGTAAGGAAGGAAGACAGACTTGCATTTATATAGCGCCTTTCACGACCACAAGACGTCTCAAAGCGCTTTACAGCCAATGAAATACTTTTGAAGTGTAGTCACTGTTGTAATGTGGGAAACAAGGCAGCCAATTTGTACAGAGCAAGCTCCCACAAACAGCAATATGATAATGACCAGATGATCTGTTTTTGTTAAGTTGGTTGAGGGAGAAATATTTGGCCAGGACATCGGGGATAACTCCCCTGCTCTTCTTCAAAATAGTGCCATGGGATCTTTTACGTCCACCTGAGAGCAGATGGTTTAACATCTCATCTGCAAGACGGCACCTCTGATAGTGCAACACTCCCTCAGCACTGCACTTGAGTGTCAGCCTAGATTTATGTGCGCAAGTCCCTGGAGTGGGACTTGAACCCACAACCTATACAGTGCTTTGTTAAGTCTCTGAGAAACTCCTCAAAGCACTTTACACAAATTACTTTTTGTAAAGCAGTCCTGTTATTACATAGGTAAATGTGACAGTCCATTTGCACACAGCAAGATCCCACAAACCACAATATGATGAATGAACAGTTAATCTGTTTTGGTGGTGTTAATTAAGGGAAGAACATTGGCCAGTAAAAACACCCTGCTCTTCAAATATTATTGTGGGAGAGATGAAAATGTAATTGTACGGTAACAATGCATTACAGGACTTTAAAAAGGGAAATGCTGGAGATAGGGCTGCAGTTGGTAGGAACTGAAGGATTGAGAGTAGTTTTTTTTGAGGAGGTGGGTGCTAGCAATGGTTTTGAGAGATGTAGGGGCCTCGTCAGAACATAAGTCATTAACTGATGATATCATCAAAGCGTCGGAGGGGAAGTAATCAGGAGCTGGGATGAGAGGAGGTTGAAGGAGCAGGTGATGAGCTTCATGGACAAGAAATTTTAGGCATGGGGGAGGAGACAATACTTCAAAAAGAAATATTTACCCGTGGTAAACGGTGGTTAAATCGTGAGCCCATTCTTCTATTGAGATAATTGGATAACTAGCCGGATGGGCTTGTTCTCACCAATTTTCTCTCTCGCTTCCTTCCCCCTCCCCCCCTCTCCTAAAGCATTGACTTCTTGCTAGGATACAGTTCAATGGGTGCCAGTTACCCTCTTGGATTTCACCTAAGTGACCACTATTTACACATGAGATTTTACAGCGAGTATGGACAGAATATTTGATCATAGGGGTAAATGCAGTAGAACCTAAACCTGTTCTCATCAAATGTCTGTACCCATAGACTTCCAACAGGAATTATTGGACAGTGATCAGGAGAGAGAATAATGTTTAGTTTTCCACACTGGGGTGCTGAGGCCAATTTTAGAAGTCCTACCACTGCCATGGCTGCAATTAGCAAACTCAGAGTGTAAGAAAATTGGCTTTAAAGATTGTGTTTTAAACCATGCTGAACTTCTGGAAACCCCTAAAAGTTAATGCTAAACATTATGGGAAGTTCAGGCAGCACTCTGCGAACAAAGGACTCTTACAACTGGTAGCTGGCTCCAACTAATGACTGGTGCTGGTAGACCTAAATTGTCCAGGTCACAAGCCCAGAGATAACATACAGGGTTCACTGTGTGGGTAAGATGAGAGACTGGGGAGTGACTCAAGGGAAAGCTATGTTTATCTGATGTTGTCCATTTTTTTCATGATTTAAGTCCAGGAAACTAAGAGGAGTTACCAGCTAACAGTTTTGGTGGAACAATTCAAATGTGCTCATTATGTATCTGTTCAAGGCTAATCCTTGCAATAAAATAAGTGATCTTGATTCGTCAGACATCAAAATAGTTGAGAAAAGGGGTATTACTCTGTGAAAATGAATGTGTAAAAGAATGTGGGGGAGAATGTCTGGGAATCTCCCGATCACCTGCCGTAACTTCATTTTGAGGAAGTTAGCTAATTTACTCAGTGGTGGGCAGCATACCAGGTGTGATTTTTTTTTGGTTCATGTAACTACTTTAAACTGGTTCAAGACTTGGAATGTAAATCTCTAACCCTATTTTTAGTTGAAGGAAATTAAAGATTTATCTGACATTCCTTCTTGACCCATACTCCTTACATAATTATGGATTTATTGCCATGCCGTTTTCTTACACCAGCAATGACCAGAGATTAAACCTGGGATCTTGCTGGTAAGTATAGCTCAGCCACTCACTGAACTACTTGAGCTATCAGAGGATCTCTATAAACAGGATATAAGGACTGAGTTTACAGTAGGGACACGGTGACACTGTACCTGGAAGTATACAAGCATATCATGGTTTAATAGCACATGAAGCCTGCCTCACAAGAACTTGCAGGGTCTACTCAATTAAAAATTATTCAGTACTCCCAGAATAGGCCATGCCCTGGAGCATGCAGGCTATAGAGTTGGAATATCTGGCACAACAACAGATTTACAGAGCTGTTCCTGTATCTTAAAGGGGCAGATACAATTTCAGCAGGAAAATTTGAATGGACTAGATTGAAAAAGGTGTCTGAGGGTAGCGGAAGAGCCCAGAGAGGTGAGAGGACTGCAGCATTTACAGAGAACATCCAAAAGGTGATGCTGAGGGAGGTATGGCAAAGGAGGATTGTCATCTTTGAGAAAATGGGGCAGCCTCCTCAGAAGTCTACTGACTAGGCAGCCTGGGATTGGGAAGAAGTGACAGAGCAGATGAATGTCATTCCCATGTGAGGAGATTATCTGCACATATAAGGAAAAAGGCATTGAAGAAATTTACCAAGGTAAGCATACCACAAATGTAGTTGCTTCAAGTCAGATGTTATGACATGGCTACAAATCATACACAGGACCAGCTGGACCTTGACCTTTGATGTAGGATGCTCATTTGGGAATCCTTTATCATTTCTCACAAGGCAGCCTGTGTTCATGCACGGCAAACTTTTCAGCTTCCAAGGAGCTTATTTCTGGTCAATGCTGGTGTAAAAAAAAAATTTCTGCAACACAATTTCAAAATGTGCAGATGACATCAAATTGGGGGGGGATAGTCAATACTGAGGAGGACTGCAACAAATTACAGGAAGACATTAATAAACTTGCAGAATGGGCATATAATTGGCAAATGAATTTCAACACAGATAAATGTGAGGTATTACATTTTGGTAGGAAGAATAGGATCACTTATTACTTGGAGGGTGCGAGTCTGGGTGTGGTAGAGGAGCAAAGGGCTCTCGGAGTACAAATACACAAATCCCTCAAAGTAGCGACACAGGTTAACAAGGCCATAAAAATGCAAACCAAGCACTAGGGTGTATTTCTAGAGGGATAGAATTGAAAAGTAGTAAAGTTATGCTAAACTTGTATTGAACCTTGGTTAGACCACACTTGGAGTACTGCGTACAATTCTGGTCACCATATTATTAAAAAGGATAGAGAGGCACTGGAGAGGGTCATAGTCACAGTAATAGAGTCATAACGGCACAGAAGGAGGCAATTTGGCCCATCGAGTTCATGCCGGCTCTCTGTAGAGCAATCCAGTCAATCTCATTCCCCATCTCTATCCCCGGGAGCCCTGCAAGTTTATTTCCCTCAAGTGCCTATCCAGTCTCCCCTTGAAAACATTGAGGCCTAGAAATTCGGTGGGCTGTGCCACCAGTTAGCGCATAAAGAGGGCACTCAGTGGCTTTAGCGCCACTGGCCACGCCTCCCGCGATATTTAGCGGGGCGCTAATGGCGGCGTTAGCCTGTAGCACTGCGCCGCCACCGATGACGTCATCGGTGTGCGCAGTGCCCCGCTACCGCCCCGATCGCGATATTTGGTAGCGCCTGCCTCTGTAACGCCGTTCACAAATCGCGCCCGGTTCACGGGGCCTACCTGTGGTGGTAGTGGCGCAAATTAAGGTGGCGGTGCGGGGCGGCCATTTTTTTTGGTGGCCACCTGCCAGCACCTCCGTCCCCGGCCTTCTGATCCCCCCCCCGGGCAGTGCTGGCTGTGTCCCAAGAGCCCGGCACTTCTCCTCGGTGCCGGGCTCTTTTACCGGCACTCGAGATCGGTCATCGCGCTGGTGCAGGCCCCTCCCCCTTAAGAAGGGCTGCGGCACGTTGCGCTGCGATATTCAGTTTCAGCGCCCCAAGAGGGACGCGGGGCGCCTCGAGCAGCGCCCCGCGTCCCTCTTGGGGCACTCAAGCTGAATTTCCAGCGGGCGCAACGGCTCCGATCGCAACGGTAATTCCGGCGCCCAGGCGAGCTTGGCGCCCCGTTTGGGCCTCCACCGAATTTCTAGGCCTGAGTGTCTCCGCTTCCACCACTTCCGTCAGCAGCGAATTCCAGGTCATCACCACTCGCTGGGTAAAAATGTTTTCCTCATATCCCCCTGTATCTCCTGCCCAAAACCTTAAATCTGTGTCCCCTAGTCCTTGTACCATCAACTAGTGGGAACAGCCTTTCCCCGTCTGGCCTATCCAAACCCGTGCAGAGGAGATTTACAAGGACGATACCAGATATGTGAGGGTATATATATCAGGAAAGGATGAACAGGCTGGGTCTCTTTTTGCTTGACAAAAGAAGGCTGAGGGGTGACCTAATAGAGGTCTTTAAAATTATGAAATGTTTTGATAGAGTAGATACAGAGTGTGTGTTTCCACTTGTGGGGAAGAGCATAACTAGAGGCCATCAATATTAGAAAGTCACCAAGAAATCAAATAGGAAATTCAGAAGTAACTTCTTTGCCCAGCGAGTGGTGGGAATGTGGAACTCGCTACCACAGGGAGTGGTTGAAACGAATAGTATAGATGCATTTAAGGGGAGGCTGGACAAGCATATGAGGAAGAAGGGAATAGAGGGTTATGCTGATAGATTTAGATGAGGAAAGACGGGAGGAGACTCGAGTGATGCCCAGTTGGGTTCCGCCAAGACCACTCAGCTCCCGACCTCATTACAGCCTTGGTCCAAAGATGGACAAAGGAGCTGAATTCCAGAGGTGAGGTGAGAGTGACTGCCTTTGACATCAAGGCACCATTTGACTGAGTGTGGCATCAAGGAGCCCTAGTAAAACTGAAGTCAATGGGAATGGGGGGAAAACGCTCCACTGGCTGGAGTTATACCTAGCACAAAGGAAGATGGTTGTGGTGGCTGAAAGTCAATCATCACAGCCCCAGGACATCGCTGCAGGAGTTCCTCAGGGCAGTGTCCGAGGCCCAACCATCTTCAGCTGCTTCATCAATCATCTTCCCTCCAACATAAGGTCAGAAATGGGGATGTTCGTTGATGACTGCACAGTGATCAGCGCCATTCACAACTCCTCAGATAATGAAGCAGTCCATGCCCGCATGCAACAAGACCTGGACGACGTACAGGCTTGGGCTGATAAGTGGCAGGTAAAATTTGCACCAACAAGCGAGAGTCTAACCACCTCCCCTTGGTATTCAACAGCATTCCCATCTCCGAATCCCCCACTATCAACATCCTGGGGGTCACCATTAACCAGAAACTTAACTGGACCAGCCACATAAATACTGTGGCAAAAAGAGCAGGTCAGAGGCTCGGTATTCTGCAGCGAGTGTCTCACCTCCTGGCTCCCAGGCACAAGTAAGGAGTGTGATGGAATACTCTCCACTTGCCTGGATGAGTGCAGCTCCAGCAACACTCAGAAGCTCTACACCATCCAGGATAAAGCAGCCCGCTTGATTGGCACCCCGTCCACCACCTTAAACATTCACTCCCTCCACCACCAGCGTTCCGTGGCTGCAGTGTGTACCATCTACAAGATGCACTGCAGCAGCTCGCCAAGCCTTCTTCAGCAGCACTTCCCAAACCCGTAATCTCTTCCACCTAGAAGGACAAGGGCAGCAGGTGCATGGGAACACCACCACCTCCAAGTTCCCCTCCAAGTCACACACCATCCTGACTTTGAAGTATATTGCCGATCCTTCATCGTCGCTGAGTCAAAATCCTGGAACTCCCTCCCTAACAGCACTATGGGAGTACCTTCACCACATGGAGTGCAGCGGTTCAAGAAGGCGGCTCACCTCCACCTTCTCAAGGGCAACTAGGGATGGGCAATAAATGCTAGCTTTGCCAGTGACACCCGCATCCCACAAACAAATTTTAAAAAACGAGTCTCCTCCCATCTTTCCTCATCTAAATCTATCAGCATAACCCTCTATTCCCTTCTCCCTCATATGCTTTGTAAGATTTGCAAAATTTCTACATTTCCCCGAAGGTTATTATTAATAAAAGGGACCCTGCGTGGACATTTTAATCAAAAAGGGTACCCAAGATGCCGTCCGCGCCTCGTGGCAGAAAGCCTGTGAGATTTTTTAAACTTGGACTCTGCGGCACAGGCAGCTCATGGAGAAATCGAAACCAAAGCTGCAGTTTCTGTGAAGAGAGACTTTGCAATTTGAAAACCAGACAGGACTTTGAATTATGTATTAGATCAAATCGGAGACAGATCAAAACCCGGTTAGGCCTATAGTTAAGGCCATCAAGCAGTTTGCATAAATAATCGGGAACAGCTTAAGGAAGCCATCGAGGCTGGACAGGCCCATCAAGGTGTATTAATAACAAAACAAGTCAATTATCGGGCCAGTAGATGCGATTACCGGCCATCTAAAAACAGTTAGTATAGATTGCTACCATTATTTAAAATAGCCCACCAAGATTAAGTCAAAGAACTAACCTGATTTGGCGCACAGATAAGGGCCATCCGTAGGAGTATAATTGAAGGCCCCGGGTAGCAATCTCTCTCTCTGGCCTCTTCTTCTTGCTCCTTGCCCCCGTGGCTGCTGCTCTTCCCCCGTCCCGCGCTTACCCCCTAGCCTCTGCCCGTGCCTTTCCCCTCTCCATCAGGAAATGCCCAGGCATTGCATTGGGTGGACATGGACAATCCAGGCCAGGCGAGGCAGGACACGACAAGGCAAGGAGGCAAGACGAATTGAGAAGACGAATTGGGAAGATGATTGAAGACAAGCTTCGAATGATCGGGCCTTCAGTCTCAGCTAACCTGTGACTATCTTCATATAAACTTCAACTGCCGACCGAGGAAGAGGAACCACCATCCCTACTAGGCAAAGTACCCAAGCAGAGACTTTAACTTTGAGGTACTCGTACCTGGACAACGCCCTTGCAGCACCCGGAGACCACGTGACGATGGCAGGCTCCAGAGAGCACAAAGAGCGAACCCCGAACCCCACCGCTGTTTTGAGTTCAGCAGATCTTTGATTGGTGAGCATAAATTCTGGCCCCTCATAGCTTAATCTAGTTAGGTATAGGGGGTGGGATAAGGATAAGGGGATTGTTAAGATAATTGTTTTCCCTCGATGTGCCATGTGTTCCCCATTCCCTGTATAAGTATAGTTATTTGTATTCGCCTGTAATTTTACACTAGTAACTTCTCATAAGATTGTGTTATTTTTCTGTTTAATAAAATCTTGAGTTTTGCTTACATCCAAACCACCTGTCTACTCGAGTCTTTTCTGTATCGCCGCCTGTATCTATGTCCGGTGTCTAGAACCCAGGGGCGTGGGAGCGATTCGAACTGCTCATAAAATAGTCAGAGGCATAACTGACTGGGCATATGCGCCAAACACCACCACATGCCACCCCCTACAGCTTATCTAGCCTCCCCTTAAATGCATCCATACTATTCGTTTCAACCACTCCCTGTGGTAGCGAGTTACACATTCTCACCACTCTTTGGGTAAAGAAGTTTCTTCTGAATTCCCTATTGGATTTCTTGGTGACTATCTTATATTGATGCCCTCTAGTTATGCTCTTCCCCACAAGTGGAAACATTCTCTCTGTATCCACTCTATCAAAAATGTTCATAATTTTAAAGATCTCTATTAGGTCACCCCTCAGCCTTCTTTTTTCAAGAGAATAGAGACCCAGCCTGTTCATCCTTTCCCGATATGTATACCCTCGCATTTCTGGTATCATCCTTGTAAATCTTCTCTGCGCCCTCTCCAGTGCCTCTACATCCTTTTTATAATATGGCGACCAGAACTGTATGCAGTACTCTAAGTGTGGTCTAACCAAGGTTCGATACAGGTTCAGCATAACTTCCCTACTTTTCAATTCTATCCCTCTAGAAGTATTATAAAATGCTTTGGGATGTTTTTCTATGTTAAAGGCACCGAGAAATTATGTGGAATCATTTTCTGAATGGAATAGGCAAGAAACAAAGGGCTAAAAATTCAAGGTCTTATCGCTGGCTGTTAAGGCCCATTTCAGGGGGAAAAATGGCAGCCACTGCATTTTCACCCGCTACCGTCGGATCCCGTGGCAGCACCATTTTCAGGTCGGCAGCACTGCCTGCGCTTGCCGAAAGTATTGTAATTAGTTGGAGTGTGAAGTCAATGACTGTGCAACGCCAATTTGACGCCCGCTCATCCATTTTAGATATCGCACCCTCTCCAAAGTACGCCCGTGTGTGCAGCCGCTAAAAGCACTTCAGCAGCATAAACAGCCATGAGAACGCTTCAAGTGACAAATGTAAGACAGCCAGGACTAGTCTCCATGTAGCAGTGTTTATATTATTTGCAAGCCCAGGTCTTGATAACTAACCCTTGAGATGTGTAGGTACAGTTTAATTTTTTTGTCGGTGGTTTGCCTGTTTGAAATTGTCCTGGCTGAGATTGTGATACTGAATGTAACAAATGGGAAGATGCAGAATATTGCAAGTAATTTCTTCTGAGTGACTAGAAGAGTAAGCTTAAGGTTTGGATTCGGAATCACTGATGGATGTTCAGTGTTTCGATCTCTGAAATCTGAAGTGTGAATTCAAATTGTTGAAGTTATCAGATATGAGTACTCTGTCCTCACCATAGAATAGTAAAAAGCTCTCAGTTGTCGGACCCTCCTAAGCCAGTGACTAAAGTGACCTCAGCATATCAATGGAATTATGACTACAGTATAACGGCTTCAAAATCTACAAAGCGCTGGATTTGATCGTTCCTGTCCTGTATCTTTTTCTTCCTGTTACATGAAAATTTAAACAAACATTTAAAATAAAGAGCTTGGCTTAGTCCCTATTCCTTTGCAATGAGATGTATGGGTAAAGTGATAGGGGATAGTCCTTGAAAGCATTAAATGGGCCATCTTGGCTCAGTGTCAAAAACATTGACCTGTGGTCCCTTTGAACAACACTGAATGCTGCATGCCTTCTTCAGCGCTATGAGAGGTACAGACTTCCCATAATTAATGTGCCATGTTGTATACCCACACCCTCCCCCCTTCTTCTCTGATCCCATAAAACCCGAAGTCTGATCAAAGCACAGGCGCAGCTGACAGACTCCCCTCAAACGCATAAACAATTTGCCTGTAGCATTGATTGCTAAGCATGTGGCAGATAATATTGTTGTCACAAATACGACAACTGTTCCGTACATTGCCCGCAGGTTCACGTGTTTCTTCTGTTTTCCTTCACTGCAAGTGGGACACAGATGTGACCTTCGGCCTCCTGCTGAGCTTAGTGTAGGATAACAACATTGGCTATACATAGTGAATTGTGTTACTGTCCCTATGTGGTCTCCGCCACATACATCCCCCCAGAATTCACTAGAACTGGCAATGTCAGTCGTTGAGGGGCCCGGATCACACGGCCAAAACGGCTCCTTAAGTCCGGGACGGGGACCGGGGACGTCGCAGGATCGTCCCCGGGCGCTCGGTGGTGGACTGGGGGTGCAGAAGCCGGAGGCCGGCCCCACCGCGGGGGCTGAGCCAACCCAACGGGTCGGTCCAGATCCAGGTGGGCTAGCTTAAGACGGTCCATGGAAATGTAGTCCAGCTTACCACCGACATCCACCACGAAGGCCTTGTCCCCGGCTTCCAGGACGCGGAATGGTCCATCGTAGGGTGGGTGGAGAGGTCCCCGGTGGGCGTCGTGGCGGACGAAAACATACTCCGCCGCACGAAGGTCAGGCGGAATGTGGGACTGAGGGAGACCGTGCTGCGATGTGGGCACTGGCGCAAAAACCTTGGCGTTGTCCAGGAGGGCGGACCGCTGATGGGCTGCGGACCAAGGGTCCGTGGCGTTGGGGACGAAATCCCCGGGAAACCGCAGCGGCTGCCCGTAGACGAGCTCGGCGGACAAGGACTGGAGGTCCTCCTTGGGGGCGGTCCTGAGTCCCAGCATGACCCACGGGAGTCTGTCGATCCAACTGTCATCCCGGAGGCTGGCCCAGAGCGCGGCCTTCATGGAGCGATGAAACCGTTCGCACAGCCCGTTAGCCTGAGGGTGATATGCGGTGGTGCGGTGGAGTCTCAACCCGAGGCCTTGGGTGACAGCGTTCCAGAGCTCCGACGTGAACTGGGGCCCCCGGTCGGTGGAGACGTCAGATGGGGCGCCGAACCGGGCGACCCAAGTGTTGATGAACGCCCGAGCCACATCGGCGGGCGTTGTTGACGACAGCGGGGCGGCTTCCGGCCATTGGGTGGTTCTGTTGACCATTGTGAGGAGGTGGGTGAACCCGCAGGAGGGCGGCAGGGGCCCCACCAGGTCCACGTGAACATGGTTGAACCGCCTCTCGGGCACTGCGAAAGGCGCCAACGGGGCCTTAGTATGGCGATGCACTTTCGAGCGCTGGCATACCACACAGGTATTGGCCCAATCGCGAATGTCCTTCTTGAGCCCGTGCCAGACGACCTTAGCCACCACCAGCTTCTGTGACGGCTTCCTGCCTGGGTGGGAATGGCTATGGACGGTGCCGAAAACCTGCCGTCTCTACCCGTCGGGCACGACGGGGCGTGGCTGCCCAGCGGAGATGTCACACAGGAGCGTGGTGCTGGCATCGTCAAATGCGATGTCCACTAACTGAAGGCCCGTGACAGCCGTCCTGTAGGCCTGGACGTCCGGGTCGGAGGCCTGGTCGGCCGCCATGCGAGTGTAGTTGATGCCGAGGTGTACGGTGCTGGCGACGGCCCGGGAGAGACAGTCGGCGATGGGGTTGTCTTTCCCAGCCACATGCTGGATGTCCGTCGTGAACTCGGAGACGAAGGAAAGCTGGCGCTGCTCACGGGCTGACCACGGCTCGGAAACTTTGGCCATGACGAAGGTCAACGGCTTGTGGTCCACGAACGCCGTGAACGGGTGGGCCTCCAGCAGGAAACGGAAGTCGGACGGCGAGGTAGAGGCCGAGAAGCTCGCGATCGAAGGTGCTGTACTTCCGCTCATTGGGGCAGAGCTGCCGGCTGAAGGCGGCGAGTTCGTGGATGGCGCCGACAACATAGTCCGAAGCATCAGTGGTGAGAACGATCGGCGCATCAGGCAACGGATGCGCCAGCATGGTTGCGTTAGCCAGGGCCCTTTTCGTGTCCGTGAAAGAATTGGCCATCTCCTCAGACCAGTCGACGGCGAGCTTGGCGGACTTGCCTTTGACGGCCCCGTAAAGGGGCCGCATATGCTGGGCTGCCCGGGGAACGAAGCGTTGATAAAAGTTCACCATGCCCAAAAACTCCTGCAGGGCCTTCATGGTGAGGGGTCGCGGAAAATCCTTCACGGCCTCCACTTTCGACGGCAGTGGCACCGCCCCGTCCTTTGTGATGCGGTGCCCGAGAAAGTTGATCGAGGACAGCCCGAACTGGTACTTGGCCGGATTGACGATTAGGCCGTGCTGGCTGAGGCGTTCGAAGAGAGTCCGGAGGTGGGACACATGCTCCGTCCTGGAGGCGCTGGCGATGAGAATGTCGTCCAGGTAGACGAACAGGAATGGCAGGCCCCGTAACATGGTGTCCATTAGGCATTGAAAAGCCTGAGCGGCGTTTTTGAGACCGAATGGCATGCGGAGGAATTCGAACAGCCCGAACGGGGTGATCACCGCAGTTTTCGGGACGTCCTGCGGCCGGACGGTGACCTGGTGGTAACCCCGAACGAGGTCCACTTTAGAGAAAACAACTTTCCCAGCCAGGCGGGCGGAAAAGTCCTGGATGTGTGGAATCGGGTAGCGGTCGGGGGTCGTAGCGTCGTTGAGGCGCCGGTAATCGCCGCACAGGCGCCAACCACTGCCTGGTTTCGGTGCGATGTGGAGGGGCGAGGCCCACGGACTGTTCAACCGGCAAATGATGCCGAGGCACTCCATCGTGTTGAACTTGGCTTTAGCGATGGCGAGTTTCCCCGGGTCAAGGCGCCGAGTGCGGGCATAGACAGGCGGACCGGTGGTTGGAATGTGGTGTTCTACCCCGTGCTTGGTGGCGGCGGACGAGAAAGTGGGCTTCGTGAGGTCCGGGAACCCGGCGAGGATGTGGGAAAACTCGTCGGTGGCCGAGAGTGCACTGGACAACTTCGTCATGCCGGAACCACTGAGCAAACACAGGAGCGAACTGAAAGTCTCAGCGTTGACGAGACGTCGGTTCTTGACGTCCACCAAAAGGCCATTGGCGCAGAGGAAATCAGCGCCGAGAAGGGGGGTGGACACTTTCACTGCAACAAAGTCCCAAGCGAAATGCTGCCCGCCAAAACACAGCGCCACGCTCCGTTTCCCGAAGGTACGGATGTGTGGTAAACCACTGTTATTGTTTTCACTGTCGTTCACTACCGTTATCGTTATTGCACATTGTTACCTCATGCTACTCACTGTGTACCTATGCATGCCTCAGCTGACTCTGCCTACATGACCTGGTATAAAGGTGGCTGCCCGGCAACCCACTTCCTTCTTGGAACCGGTCGTCCACGAGAGGCATGCTCTGTTCTTTAGTTAATAAAAACCTTTTCATTACTTTCCTAATTCATCGCCTTTTATGGAGTAATTGATAAGCGTATCAGGATGGAACTGCCGTTGGCGGCTTCGAGGGCGGGGCCGTGGTTCCCCCCCTGTATGTCTACGGTTGACGCGGGCAGGACATTCACCTGGGCACCTGTGTCGCAGAGGAAATGACGTCCAGAGTCAGTGTCCGTAATGAATAACAGACTACCTGAACGGCCAACAGCCATGGTAGCTAATGAGTGGGCCTTCGCGTTTCCCGACGCGGTAAAGCTGCACGGGGGCTGGCACTTCTTAGCTTTGGGGCTGAACTGCGCATGGTAGAAGCACATGCTTGGGGGCTGCCGCCATTGGGCTGTGGCGGTGGGGGCAGGGCCCCACATGGCCGCACAGTACTGTTGCCCGGCGGAGAAAAATTTGTCGGCCTCCTTGGCCAGGTCGCGGAAATCACTATTATGAGGGTTGGCTAAAGCCGACCGTACCTGCCCTGGCAGCTGTTGTAGGAACAGTTCTCTGATGAGGAAGCACGGCTTGTGCTTGCCCAGGAGGGTTAACATGTGGTCCATCAGTTCTGAGGGCTTGGAGTCGCCAAGCCCGGGTAGAGAGAGAAGCTGGCGTGCGCGCTCGGGTTCAGTTAGTCCAAAAGTCTCCAGGAGGTGCGTTCTCAGTGTCGCAAATTTGTGGTGCTCCGGGGGGTCTTCGAGCAGGCTCACGACTCTGGCCGCGGTGGAGCTGCCGAGAGCAGAGACGATGTAATAATACTTCGTGTTGTCCGCGGTGATGTCCCGGACTGCAAACTGAGCCTCGGCCTGGGCAAACCAAGCGGCAGCCTGTCGTTCCCAAAACTCCGGTAATTTGAAACGGCGTTCGTTGCCATCTCGGGTAAAATCTTTGGAAACGTCCAAAAGAGAAACGGGGTCACCAATGTAGGAGTCACTGGAAATCAACAGACTGCGAGACTTTCGTAGCAGCAAAGAAAAACACGTGTTAGCTTTATTAACTCTCCGCATGGACTGAGGGACTCGGCCTCATCACAGGGCTATGACGTCATCACACAATTGACGACTCTTAAAGGGACCCTGCCCTGATAACCCAACCAAGTTCCATCCATAGCGTGGAGCGATAACAACATTGGCTATACATAGTGAATTGTGTTACTGTCCCTATGTGGTCTCCGCCACATTAGCATCAAAATATCGGTGCTGCCTGTGCTCTCTCGGCGGGCAACTGTTAGCCTTGGCTGGTGCCGTTACCGGTAGGTTTCCAACGTACTGGAATTTCAAGGCCCAAGTTAATTCAGGGGAATAGTTCCTTTCAGGGGAAATCATTGTGCAGAATATGTGGTTTATTCAAGTCAAGCTAGAGCAGAATCTTTCTTTTATTAACTGTGAAGAGTCAGGTTTCAGTTCTAAAGTATATTGGGTGGTCAGGTACTTAACGCAGTTTAATCACTTGACTGTCATTTGTAAGGGCATGAATTCAATTCCCAAAGCTGTCTGTCACACAAATGCACTTGCTTTGATCGTTTGAGTTTTGTCTGATCTCAGCTACTGGAGCTGGTGAATGGAATCCTGTGTGGAGACAGGCCACTCCTATAATAATCTGGGATGTTATGATTAAGGTTATCCACCAGGTGGTGCTGTAGCCAATACTGCTGCTAAGGTCAGGGTTAGCTTCCTGCTAAGGTCAGCAAAGGTGCAATGCCTGGAAGCAGGCCTGCCTGGTTGTCTCGCAGTCGTTCAATAAAGTACTCGTCTTAATCCTCATACCTCGCCTCTTCGAGTTCCTTGTCTCACTACATGGATTTATCACATTTGGTGACGAGGTAAAACAGGACCCTGAATAAGAGAAGTCTGCCAGGACGTTTAAACAACAAAATCACGAGCTGCAGTTAGCTACCAGTTGGAAGAGAGCCTGGCTGCCACGGTAGGAATGGTCTCCGCTTTTGATATTCAAGCACAAACTTGGGAGGAATACTGTGAAGTGTTGGGTTATTTTTTCAAAGCAAATGAAATAAATGATGCCGGAAAAAGGAAAGCCATTCTGCTTAGTTCAGTGGGAAGCCAAACCTACAGTTTGATGAAGAACCTGCTCAGTCCTGAAAAGCCTGGAGACAAATCATTTGTTGAATTAGTGGCTGTGCTAAAAGAACATTTCAACCCTAAACCTAGTGAGATTGTACAGCGGTTCAAGTTTAATTCAAGGAACAGGAAAGAGGAAGAGAGTGAAATGGACTATGTAGCGGTGTTGCGTAAATTGGCACAAGGTTGCAATTATGGGAACAACCTGAAGGAAATGCTGAGAGATAGGCTAGTTTGCAGAATAATGGATGACCGAATGCAGCGCAGATTATTATCCAAGACTGGGCTTACTTATGAAAAAGCATTGGAACTTGCTCAAGCCATAGAGACAGTGAACCGAGATGTAAAAGAAATACAGGGTTCAGACAGGGCTAATGCTACGCAAGTTGCAGGTCAGGTTGTTGTGCACAAGTTGAACATGTGTCAAAAACCACAACATGAGCATGTGAAGGCAAGTTATAGATGCAAGGGCGATCACCTGGTGAGTGAATGCCGATTTCTGGAGGAAAAGTGCTACAAGTGTGGGAAACAAGGACACATAAAATGAGCTTGCAGGGCAAAATCACCTGTGGAGGAATCTAAACCAAAAGGGGGAGGACAGCAAAACCAAGGGAGGGAAGTGAAAAAACATGGAGCACATCACATCAGCGGGGAAGCTGAGGAAGAAGAGGACATGTTCATAATGTATGGCATGTTAGAGAACATTCCAAAAGTGGCTCCTATCACATTGCAACTGACAGTAAATGACTCTAAGGTGAACTTTGAAGTGGATACAGGGTGCGGCGTGACCATAATGAACAAGGCAAAGTACTCAAAATTGTGGAACCGTGCAAAAGTTCCAGAGTTAAAGCCTTGCTCCCTGCATCTTAAAACATATACAGGTGAATGAGTAGCGACATTAGGTACAGCTAAGGTAACTGTGCAACACAGGGACACAGTGGAACAGCTACCTGTAGTTATAGTATCGGGTACTGGACCAAACCTGTTAGGTCGGGGCTGGATAAAAGAACTTAAATTAGACTGGGGAGCAGTACATCAAATAGATGCAGGCAAACAGTTGACTTTGCAAGAAGTGTTGAGTGAACATGAGAATGTGTTCAAGGAGGAACTTGGCACATTTAATGGCCCCCCAGCTAAGATTTATGCAGACAAGGAGGCACCGCCAAGGTTTTTTAAACAACGACCTGTGCCTTATGCCATGAAGCCAAAGGTAGAGGCTGAGCTTGACCGTCTATTGAGAGAGAACATACTGGAGCCAGTGAAATGTTCGGAATGGGCAGCTCCCATTGTACCTGGTTTAAAACCGGTCAATTCGGTAACTTGACAGTCAATCGGGTGTCCAAACTAGAGCAGTATCCTATTCCCAAAACAGAGGATCTCTTTGCAAACCTGGCTGGAGGAAAGAAATTCACAAAGTTGGATATGAGTCATGCCTACTTGCAGTTACACTGGATGACGAATCAAAGAAGTATGTCACCATAAATACAAACAAGGGCTTGTTTACATATAACCGCTTACCGTTTGGTGTCTCATCTTGTCCAGCTATCTTCCAGAGGACAATCGAAGGTGTACTGCAAGGGATTCCACAAGTTTCCATCTATCTGGATGACATTCTGGTGACGGGAAGAACCGACCAGGAGCATCTGAGCACTCTGAGAGAGGTACTACAGAGATTGGAGAGGGCAGGGTTCCGGCTCAAGAGGAGTAAGTGCACTTTCCTGGGGAATGAGGCAGTGTTCCTGGGACACAGAGTGGACGCCACCGGGCTCCATCCACTCAAGGAGAAGGTACAAGCACTGCAGGACGCCCCTGCTCCTACAAATGTGGCTGAGTTAAAAGCTTACCTGGGACTGCTGAACTATTATAACAGGTTTTTACCAAACTTGTCAACTGTGTTAGCACCTCTTCACAAACTACTGCGCAATGAGACACAGTGGCAGTGGGGAGAGGAGCAGGGGGTTTCATTTGAACAGTCCAAGAAACTGATGCTGTCGTCGGATGTGCTGGTTCACTACAATGCAGAGAAAGACATCATTCTCTCTTGTGACGCTTCACCTTACGGGGTGGGGGCAGTTCTTTCACACTGCATGGAAGATGGAACTGAAAGACCAATAGGGTTTATGTCCTGAACTCTAACACCAGCAGAAAAAAACTATTCCCAGTTAGACAAAGAGGGGTTAGCAGTAATGTTTGGGTTACAGAGGTTCCACAAGTACATATATGGCAGGAAGTTCACCATATGCACCGATCATAAACCTCTTCTCTCCCTTTTCAATGAAATGAAAGCAGTTCCACAGATGGTGTCACCCCGGATCCAGAGGTGGGCCGTGACGTTGAGGGCATATGAGTATGTCATCGTCTACAAGGTGGGCAAGTACCATGGGAACGCAGATGCCTTTAGCCGTCTTCCACTGCCAGGCACACCTATCCGTGCAGCTCCAGAGGACAGGGTGTTGATGTTGGAGGACATTGACACAGCACTTGTGACTGCAGAGCAAGTAAGAACATGGACAGGTAAAGATCCAGTACTATCTAGAGTTTGAGACTATGTGGTGAGGGGATGGCCACAGCATCCGGAAGGGGCTGACTTCACACCCTACAGTGTCAGGAAAACAGAGCTGAGTGTGCAGGATGGTTGCATGTTGTGGGGAGCACGAGTGATTATTCCACAGCCAGCACGACAGTCTATCCTAGAGCAACTACATCAGTGTCATCCTGGAGTCTCACGTATGAAAGCCTTGGCAAGGAGTTACTTGTGGTGGCCAAAGCTAGATGAGGAGATAGAAAATCTAGTCAAGACATGCAGCACTTGTCAGGAACACCGAAATGCACCAGCAGCGGCTCCTCTCCACCCCTGGGAGTGGCCGGATAAACCATGGAGAAGATTGCACTTAGATTATGTGGGTCCATTCATGGGGAAGATGTTTCTCATGATCATTGATGCATATTCCAAATGGATGGATGTTTAGTCTGTAAATTCTGCTTCCGCCACTACTACTATAGACTGCCTGCGTCGGAGCTTCAGTAATCAAGGGCTACCGGAGATCGTGGTAAGTGACAATGCCACTTGTTTTGTGAGTACAGAGACAAAAGTGTTCTTGAGAAAAAATGGCATAGTGCAGGTGACCTCGGCCCCATATCATCCGTCCTCAAATGGACTTGCGGAGAGAGCCGTACAAACATTTAAAGAGATGATAAAAAAAAGTGCAGAAGGGAGTTTAGCAGCCAAAGTGTCACGGGTTCTGTTCAGCTACAGAATAACACCTCAATCCACCACAGGACTCTCTCCTGCTGAGATGTTATTAGGTCGTAGACTACGCTCCACTCTTGACCTTGTCCACCCAGACATAAAAAGGAAAATGGAAAACAGACAAAACAAACAAAAATAGAACCATGACAAAAGAACAAAGAGCCGAAGTTTTGGAGAAGGAGATGCGGTCCTTACCAGGAATTTCAGTTATGGACCCAAGTGGATTCCTGCCTTCATAGACTCAATGACTGGTCCCATATCATACAAGGTCATGTTGGGTGATGGTAGGGTAGTACGCAGATATGTAGATCAGATACTTACCAGGCAAGGGGAAATTGAAATGAAGGTTCCAGATGCAATGGCTGAGGACAGGGTTGCCCCCAGTTATCCAAGTGCATCTGTGGTGCCACCACCAGGGACAGAGACGATTCCACAGGAACCCATTCATCAAGAGGAAACCATCGTTGCAGAGTCAGATACTCCGAGCACTGCTCAGGAGCAGCTGGTGGCTTCACCACAAACAAGCAGGGACTTTACTGTCAGACGTTCACAAAGGACTCGCAAGCCACCAGAGAGATTGATACTGACCTGTTAGATTCGTCAAGTATGGAACATGGTGAATGGAGACTTCTTATGTGACCCTTAGGAATGGTTGTTTGTTAAGAAATTCATACTGAAATCTTAAGGGGGGAGGGATATAGTAATCTGGGATGTTATGATTAAGGTTATCCACCAGGTGGTGCTGTAGCCAATGCTGCTGCTAAGGTCAGGGGTTAGCTTCCTGCTAAGGTCAGCAAAGGTGTAATGCCTGGAAGCAGGCCTGCCTGGTTGTCTCGCAGTCGTTCAATAAAGTACTCGTCTTAATCCTCATACCTCGCCTCTTCGAGTTCCTTGTCTCACTACATGGATTTATCACAACTCCAAATTGGGAAAATAAAAAAGCACCTGACATCAAGTCTTGTTTTACAGCACATCTGCTAGTCAGTGGCATATATCAGAGATATATATTGGAGTAAGCACGTGGTGGTAAGCAGGCTGAAAAAGGTAAGCTTGGACAAGAAACATTTGGTGACTCAAAGGTAAAATGGATTATAATAATGGCATTGAAGTCTGCTTAGCTGGGTCCTGCTCGCTTTCACTGAGCTTTACTATTGCACCAAGAAATATTACCTGTTTATTTTAAGTGTCACCTTGGCTCAGTTGGTAGCATTGTCACCTGAGTCAGAAGGTTGTGGGTTTAAGCCCCTCTGCAGATTTGAGTACATAATCTAGGATTGCACTTCAATGCAGTCTTGCAGCAATGTAGCATTGTTGGAGGTGCAGCCTTTTGGATGAAATGTTAAAATGAGGCCCCTTCTTCCTGTTCAAGTGGATCTAAAAGATCCCATGCCACTATTTGAGGAAAACCAACGTGTTCTCCTGGTGTTTGTTTGAAACAGACACCCATTTGAAGGCAAGATGTATACACCCATTCAGGTACTGTTAATCGAAGGACGTCTAAAGTATATAAGCCTAGTATCAAGGTTTGTAATCAATGAGTAAAGAGCAGAGCATGTAAGAATATTTAGCGTCACTCCAGAAAAGTCTTGGTTTGTGCCAGAACAAGATCATATTAACTGGGCAGAAATATTAAAAGGGTTCAGAAAGTATGCAAAATGTTATAATTCTAATAGAGCTGCATTATATAAAATCTAGATATTGCAAGAATATTCCACATCTGTAATTCATGAAGTATAACTAAAGTAAATTCACCTCCTCCACCTATCTGGGTTATGTCTGCCCAAAATGCATGTTTTAAATGACAGTGCTTGCTAATAATGGATTATCCAATCCACAGGTTTTTTGGAAAGCACTAATCAGTTATATAACATAAGACATTGCATGCAGATGTCTTTGAACCTTCATTTTCCTACATTGTTTACTATTAGAGTTCCATGAAGTAATGAGCAGATAATCTGTTTTAGTAATGTTGATTGAGGGATAAATATAGGCCAGGAAACTGGGAAAAACTTCATTGCTTTTCTTCGACTAGTGCCATAGGATCTTTTATGTCCACCTGAGAGGGCAGATGAGGCCTTGGTTTAATGTCTCATCTGAAAGACGTGCGCACTCTCTCAGTGCTGAACTAAAGTGTCAGCCTAGATTGTGTGCCCAAGTCTTTGCAGTGGGACTTGAACCTACAGCATCTGAATTAGAGGCTAGAGTACTATCACTTAGCCAAGGCCAATATCTGTAGTGGCTGGATGTTACTATGTTTTATTTACAGGGACAGTCCAGCAGGGAAAGGGGCATGAAAATTTATAGATGAAGGAAAACTTCAATTGAAGAAACAAAGGATAATGGATGATGAGCTGTGTTAAAAAGATTTTACTTCGCACAAGTGAACCAACTGGGTAACTCGCAGGTGAACTTAATTTATGGTTAGTTCATAGGAAGAAAACAAAGAGGCAAAAAAACATATAAACCAGCCATATATCCCTTATTACAATATCATTTTAAAACAAAGATGCTTGAGTACAAAATTCACAATGTAATCTTTCTCTGTGTTTGTGGAGGAGAAGGTGAAGGGGTATTCATAGAAACATATAAGATAGGAGCAGAAGTAGGCCATTTGGCCCTTTGAGCCTGCTCCGCCATTCAATGAGATCATGGCTGATCATTGAAATTCAGTACCCTGTCCCTGCCTTCTCCCCATATCCCTTGATCCCTTTAGCCTTAAGAAATATATCCAACACTTTCTTGAATATATTTAATGAACTGGCCTCCACCGCCCTCTGTGGCAGAGAATTCCACAGGTTCACCACTCTCTAGGTGAAGAAATTCCTCCTCATTTCAGTCCTAAATGTCCTACCCCTTATCCTTAGACTATGACCCCTGGTTCTGGACTCCCCAACCATCGGGAACATCCTTCCAGCATCTAGTCTGTCCAGGCCTGACAGAATTTTATAGGTTTCGATGAGATCCCCTCTCAATCTTCTAAACTCCAGTGAGTATAAGCCCAATCGACACAATCTCTCCTCATACGTCATTCCTGCCATCCCAGGTATCAGCCTGGTGAATCTTCACTGCACTCCTTCCATGGCAAGAACGTCCTTCCTCAGGTAAGGTGACCAAAACTGCACACAATACTCAAGGTGCGGTCTCACCAAGGCCCTGTACAACTGTAGCAAGACATCCTTGTTCCTGTACTCGAACCCTCTTGCTACGAAGGCCAACATACCATTTGCCTTCTTAACCGCCTGCTGCACCTGCATGCTTACCTTCAGCGACTGGTGCACAAGAACACCCAGGTCTCTTTGCACTTCCCCTTCTCCCAATCTATTGCCATTCAAATAATAATGTGCCTTCCTGTTTTTGCCACCAAAGTGGATAACCTCACATTTACCCACATTATAGTGCATTTGCCATGTTTCTGCCCAATCACCTAACCTGTCCAAATCGTACTGGAGTTTCATGTCATCCTCCTCGCAGCATACCCTCCCACCCAGCTTTGTGTCGTCTGCAAATTTGGAGATATTACATCCAATTCCCTCGTCCAGATCATTAATATATATTGTGAACAGCTGTGATCCTAGGATCGATCCTTGCGGTACCCCACTAGTCACTGCCTGCCACTCGGAAAACGACCCGTTTATTCCAACTCTTTGCTTTCTGTCCGCCAACCAGTTCTCTATCCAAGTCAATACCTTGCCCCCAATCACATGTGCCTTAATTTTGTACGCTAATCTCTTATGCGGAACCTTATCGAAAGCCTTCTGAAAGTCCAAATACACCACATCCACTGGTTCTCCCTTATCGATTTTACCAGTTACATCCTCAAAAAATTCCAGTAGATTAGTCAAGCATGATTTTCCTTTTGTAAATCCATGTTGACTTTGTCCGATCCTGTCACTGCTTTCCAAGTGCTCTGCTATTAAATCTTTTGTAATGTACTCTAGCATTTTCCCCACTACCGATGTCAGGCTTACCGGTCTATAATTCCCCACTTTTTCTCTGCCACCTTTCTTGAATAATGGGGTAACATTAGCTACCCTCCAATCCATGGGTACTGTTCCAGAGTCTATCGAGTTCTGGAAGATGACCAGCAATGCATCTACTATTTCTAGGGCCACTTCCTTAAGTACCCTGGGATGTAGATTATCAAGCCCTGGGGATTTATTGGCCTTCAGTCCCATCAATTTTCCTAACACCATTTCCCTACAAATACTGATTTATTTCAGTTCCACCCTTTCATCAGACCCTATGTTCCCCGGTATTTCTGGGAGGTTATTTGTGTCCTCCTTTGTGAAGACAGAACCAAAATATGTATTTAGTTGGTCTGCCATTTCTTTGTTCCCCATTATAAATTCCCCCGATTCTGACTGCAAGAGACCTACGCTTGACTTCACCAATCTTTTTCTCTTCACATATCTATAAAAGCTTTTACAGTCAGTTTTTATGTTCCGTGCAAGCTTACTCTCATATTCTATTTTCCCTTTCTTAATTAATCCCTTTGTCCTCCTTTGTTGAATCCTGAATCTTATACAGATCAATTAGTGATCTGTATAAGAGGGTGGAGCACTCATGGTAAGTCATGAATAAAAAACAGTAAAAAGATTTCATAGTTGAGGTTAATTGCGGCGTAACAAAGAAAATGGCACAGGAAGTCATGAGTAATCTACTTTAGCAGCTGGAGTGTGCCAGGAGGGACTTGGATTTTTGACTTCTCTCTGTGCAAGTAGCAAGATTCAGAAACAGAAATTTCATGAATGTGATTGCAGTAAAAGTAAAATACGTTCTACGGGAAAGAGGAGCACGGAGGAAGAATCATGTTGAGGGGGACAAGAATGCTTTAAAGGAATGTTTAATATTGTATATGTAGTTTTGTAATGGTCCAGGCACGCTGCTATATTTAAATCTAATAATTAGTACATGGAAAATTTGCCTGGGTTTCAGCAAACTTCCTTGAGCCTACTCTATGTAAGTATGTGCAGAACATCATAATCTGTATCATATTAAATATGACAATTGGAAACCACAAAATACCATCTGTAATTTTACTAAACTGACAACTCGGTCAGCTGAGTTCATTCAGCGAAGATACATTTAACTGGAATATTAATTAAAGTCCTCACACAGGACTGAAACAAAAAGTAAATTTGCATAGAATATTAAATACATGTTTGCAAAACTATGTTTGAATATCAAGACTAATGATTAACTTTGCCATACTTTTATTTAAATTCTAGTGGCTGTCTCATGTTGTTTCACATGGCAAGTCAAAGGCCCGGATTTTGCTCTCAGCAGTGAAGGAATGGTGCTCGCTGTTCACCTCCGACAGCTGCCCACAGACCGTTTGCGGGCTTGTCAGCGGAGATTTCCTCTAATTTGGTGTCTTTTCCAGTGCGGTGCCCTCTGCAAGGGATCTGAGGCATGTGTGAGCAGGACAAGCAAGAGCGATGCTCTTCAACCAATCAGATTGAAGAATCCTCACAGACACACAGAATCCAAACCAGGAAGTATAAAGCAGGAAATATTAAGTAGATTTAAATGATGTACAGAGCGGTCTGCAGAGCAGGGTTAAACGGAGTGGACATGAACAGAGTGCTTTGGTTGGGAATTTGGAAAGAGGGGGAATTTGGAGAAGAGGAGAAAGGAGTTGTTGCTTTTTGCCTACACTACTTGTAGTGCTTTGTGTTACAGGTAGATATTTCATTTCAGTACCCTTAACTTAATCTAGATCAAGTAAGAAACTACACTGTAAACTAAGTTGCCTAATTACAAATTTAATTAAATAAATCAAGGTCATATAGGGATGGCAGTGCAGGCGGTGTGTGCCGCAACTGCAGCGTGTGGGAGTTTGTAGAGAGCATTGTGATCCCGGACAAGCACGTTTACAGTAAGTGCCTGCATCTTGAGGAACTTCAGCTCAGAGTTTTTGAGCTGGAGTCTGAGGTGCAGACATTGCAGGGCATCAGGGATGGGGAGAGTTACCTGGACACTTAGGTAGTGGTACAAGTCTGATTCGTGGTCAGGGACAGGAGGGTGTGACTGCAACTCAGGCAGGTAAGGGGACCCAAGGTGCAGTGCTGGAGGAGCCTCAGCCTTAGCCCTTGTCCAACAGGTATGAGGTTCTTACTGCCTGTGTGGATGAGGGAAAAACCTGTAGGATGGATGAGCAGGCTGACCATGGCACCATGATGCAGGAGGTCATTCAAGTGGGGGGAGTGAAAGGGAATGTAGTTGTGGTAGGTGACAGTATAGTCAGGGGGATAGATACTGTTGTCTGCAGCCGTGACCGAGAGTTCCGACGGTTGTATTGCCTGCCCGGTGCCAGGGTTAAAGACATCTCCTGGCGGCTGGAGAAGAACTGTAGGATTTGGCCGGTGCCAACATCAGTGGGTGTATGTGCCTGAAGGATTTTTGGACTTTTAAAATGGATATGTACCCTTTTAAAATGGAGATGCACTTGGGCTGCGTTTCAAAATGGAGTTTGGACTTTAAAAAAGGACTGACTGTTGGTTTCTGTGAAGATAGCAGGAACTGTCTGTCTTTTGGGTTGTCATGGGACCAGTCTCAATGCTGACGTCATGAAAGGCAGGGCCCTTTTCATATTCGAACTTGTGTGATTTGTGGAAAAACACCTTTTGTCCATGGAGCCGGGATGTCTGGATGGACAATGAGATTTGCAGGTCAAAAGTAACACCTCTGGACTCTTTCAATGAAGGAGCAGTCAAGAACTTAACAAACAGTTAGCAATTCGAGAACTGCTCATCTACAGTAATGGCCTACTATTGTTTTCATCAAGATGACCAATCCAGGACAGAGATGTCACCAGGAAGACCAACTAGCGTCTCTGCGACCACGGTAACCAGGAATCGCCCAGCCAGTTTTGTGTATTATACGGGGTATAAATATGCTGAACTTTGGGGATTCAGGGCTTGCTTTTCTCTACCACCTGGAACGGGGTTCTCCGCGTGTTGTATCCGTGTGTTAATGGAGACACAGAATGCAGGAGCTGGTTTAACAGGTGTTTACTGAACAAAGTCTGGAGGTGAACTAAAAGATACAATAAACTATACAGGCTTATATAGCCCGAGTGGCCACTACCGGCATTACAGTACACAGGGGCTCTTAAAGGCACATACACCACAATTCCTCCCCTTTTAGACAACCAGTACATAACATTTCAAGTAATCATTAATTAACATGTTTACAAGAACAATAATCTACACATTTGCTGCAGTTAATCAATTATAAGTCAGTCTCTCTGGAGGCTTCCTGACTCGGTCCGGATAACGCCTCGTGGTGTAATAGTTTCTGGTGGTGTAGTAGGTTCTTTTGGCAAGGTCGATTCGGCTTGAATGCCAGTGTCGGATTCATCTGGTTCCAGTATCACCGGATCGGAGTTAGATACTATGGGTATCTCTGCTTCATCATTAGACGCATAGAGTTGTGGTGTAGGTTGTCCCTTTTCGGATGACTCTATGATCTGGTCAGCATGGCGCCTTATTATGCTTTCTCCAATGTCCACGGTATACATCAACGGTCCTAGTCGTGTGCAAATAGTTCCAGGCTGCCATTTCTCGGTACGGTAGTCCCGGGCCAAAACTTGTTGACCTATCTGGAAGGTTCTAGTTGGCCTTTCATTCATGCCTTGAAATTGCCGGTTCGCTACGTCCCTTCTGATGTTTGGCTTGATCAAATCCAGCCGGCATCTTAGTCTTCTATTGAAAAACATCATGGCGGGAGTTTGGTTTGTAACCACATGTGTTGCATTCCTGTATGCAAACAAGAAGTTATCTACCTTATGCTGTAGATTTATGTCTTCATTACCCATGGCCTTTATGGCCTTCTTGAAGGTCTGGACAAACCTTTCAGCCAATCCATTGGTGGCGGGATGGTATGGGGCGGACGTGTAGTGCTTAACCCCATTGTTTTTTAAGAACTTCCTGAATTCTTCGGACACAAATTGCGGTCCATGAGCAGAACAGATCTGTTCAGGCAGCCCATTCCTGGCAAATATGGTCCTTAATACTGTGATGGTTTTTTCCGTGGTGGTGGAGGACATCTTTATTACCTCCGGCCACTTGGAGTGTGCATCAACCGCGATTAAGGACATTGAGTCCATAAATGGACCAGCAAAGTCGATGTGTACCCTTTGCCATGGAGATGAGGGCCACTCCCATGGATGTAGAGGGGCTTGTGGTGGGGCGTTTTGGACCTTCTGGCATCCTAGACAGCCCTTGGTCATTTCTTCGATGTCTCCATCGATACCTGGCCACCACACCAACACTCTGGCTTGGTTCTTCATTTTCATTCCACCCAGATGCCCCTCGTGAAGCTCCTTTAGCACTTTATCCTGGAGTTTGGGTGGAATCACCACTCTGGATCCACACATCAAGGTTCCTCGGCACACTGACAGCTGTTCTCTTCTTTGCGAGAATGCTGGCAACAGTGGTTCGCCATGTGCTGGCCATCCCTTCACCGTTAAATCGTAGACTCGTGAGAGAGTCGGGTCATTTCTCGTTTCCTTTTCAATGGTAGAATTTATTACTGGTAAACATTCAACTATGGTTGAGTGGAACATCTCCACTGGGTCCACTGTAGGTGCCTCTTCTACCGTTGGCAACGGTAGACGCAATAAACCGTCAGCATTTCCATGCTGTTTTGATCCTTTGTATTCTATGTCATATTGGTGTGCCCCTAGGAAAAGGGACCACCTCTGTAGCCTTTGCGCTCTGTCATAATGGGAACGCCCTTTTTAGGGTTGAATATGGAGATGAGGAGTTGATGGTCAGTCAACAAGGTAAATTTTTGTCCGTGTAGGTAATGGTTGAATTTCTTCACTCCCCATACCAGGCTGAGTGCTTCCCTGTCGATCTGGGCATAGTTACGCTCAGCTGAGTTCAATGAGCGTGACGCAAAAGCTATCGGCCGCTCCGAGCCATCAGGGAATCTATGCGATAATACCGCTCCTACGCCATAAGGGGATGCATCGCACGCCAGTCTGATTGGCAGTGATGGGTTGTAATGAGCCAAAACTTCCTTGGACGTGATCAAGCCTTTGCATTTATGGAAGGCACGTTTACAGTCTTCGCTCCATTTCCAATTTACTCCCGTTTGTAGCAGTTCGTTAAGAGGGTGCAGAACAGTTGACAAGTTCGGTAAAAATTTATGATAGTAATTTATCAATCCCAGGAACGACCTTAATTGTGAGACATTTTCAGGTGCTGGGGCTTTTATGACCGCTTCAATTTTTTCAGGTGACTTATGCAACCCTTCTTCGTTAATTATGTGGCCACAATATGATATTTGTTTCTGGAAAAATTCGCACTTTGGGCGATTTGCTCGTAGGCCCCGTTCTCTCAGCCTAGTGAGCACCTGCTCCAAATTGGCAAGGTGCTCGTTGTCGTTTTCTCCTGTTACAAGGATATCGTCTAGGTAGCATTGAGTCCCCGGAATCCCTTGCAGGACTTGCTCCATAGCTCTTTGCCAGATAGCTGGAGCTGATGCTACTCCGAAAACCAGTCGATTGTACTGGTACAGGCCTTTGTGTGTGTTTATCGTGAAATACTTTTTAGAGGCCTCCTCAACCTCCATCTGTAGATATGCCTGTGCTAAGTCAATTTTGGTGAAACGTTTCCCTCCGGATAGTGAGGCGAAAATATCTTCTATCCTCGGAAGAGGATACTGTACCATGTGAAGGACTGGGTTTACAGTCACCTTGAAGTCCCCACAGATGCGAATTTTTCTCTGTTCTTCAGCTTTATCATTATTCAACGTTTTCTTCATGACCGGGACGATGGGTGTTGCCCACTCGCTCCAATCTATCTTGGATAACACGCCTGCCTTTTCCAAATTCTCCAGCTCTGCCTCGACTGCTGGACGAATTGCGTATGGCACCGGCCTTGCCTTAAAAAACTTGGGAATTGCCGCATCTTCCACTTTTATTGAGGCGGTGACGCCTTTCAAGGTTCCTAGTTCCTGTTGAAACACTTCTTTTGCGTTGGCCAAGATGTCTTTTAATCGTTCAGGTATGACGTTATCATCATTTTTTTTCTTACTGGTCACCGTCAGTGCCTGAATGGAGTGCCAGTCTAAACGTATCTTCCTGATCCATTCACGTCCCAACAGCGGTGGACCACCATCTTGCAGAACGTATACAACTTCTGTATTTCCTTGCCGTTGTATACAACAGGCACCCTTATTTTCCCTCTGGGGTATACTTTTTGCCCCGTATATGTTTTCAAGATAATGGATGTGTCTTTCAAAGGTATATGCGGAAATAGCCGCTCGTAATCCCGTCGACTTATGACGGTCAGAGTTGATCCTGTATCTAGCTCCATTTTAACTGGGGACCCCGCTATCGTGAGGGTAACCCAAATGGTCTGGTAATCTTCTTTGGCAATTACATTATGTAATTTGAGACAGCTTAGCCTCTTGTTTCCGGAGTCGCTATCGCTCTTCTGGTCTTCGGAGCTACTGTCCGTCATCATTTGTACCTTTCTGTACTTTTCCTTATTGATTTTTTTTCTGTCAGTGGATTTTTTTCCAGATCGGCATACACGTGCAATGTGTCCCATCTTTCCGCATTGCCTGCATGCTTTGTCCTTGAACCAGCAGTCCCTCTGGTCATGGGTGGATCTGCCGCAGTGATAACATCTCTCGAAACCCTGTGTCATTTCATGGGTGCCGAAGTCCTGTGGCTTTTGCTGTATCTCTGCAGCTCCTCTTGCTGCTGCTTCGTATGATACAGCCACACTGAAAGCCTTGTCCAGTGTTAAATCTTTCTCAGAAAGTAGCCTTTTCTGTGTTCCTTCACTTAGGAGACCGCAGACGAATTTGTCTCAAAGAGAATCTGCCAGTCCTGCCCGAATTGGCAGTGCTTTGACAGCTTTCTTAATTCGGTGAGGTAATCAGCGTTACTTTCATTCTTGTTCTGATTCCTCCTGAAGAATTTGAATCGTTCCGCTATTAGCAGCGGTGTTGGGTTTAAGTGCTCCTGTAGGGTATCAACAATCTCTTTAAAATTCTTGTCCATCGGTTTGGCTGGAGTGATTAAGTTTCGTAACAGCCCGTATGTCCTTGCACCCATTAGATTTAGAAGTACTGATGCCTTTTTATCACCCTCTATTTAATTCGCTGTGCAATATACCTCCACTCTTTCCTCATATGTGGTCCAATCCTCTACATCACTATCGAAAGCAGTAATATTGCCAGTCTTAGGCATCCTGAAAAAAAATGGCGCCTCCAGCGCTTTCCTTTCTTCCCTGCCGAGAAAAAATGGTGCCTCCCGCGCTTTCCCGCCGCTGCTGACAACGCTGTTCTCTGCGGTTTTTATTTATACAGATATTTTTAATAGTTGGAGACTCGTTCCCGCCGGACTCTCTGGGACTTTTCCCTCCCTCTGCTTGGTCCGAACGCCGACCTGCTTTGCAGCGCTGGCCATCTCCCGAGTGCGCCACCCTCCGTCTCTGTTTGCCTCCGCCTTCGCTGCTCGGCCCCGCTGCAGAGCCAGCCGATCAAGCCCCAGCCCGCCGCCCAGGAAGGATTATTGCAGTACCTGCCACCAGCCTGGCTAGCTGGTGAAACCAGAGTTTTTTCTTTTTTTTTTTCGACCTTTGTCTGAGGAATCGATCTCCTTGAGGTGCTGCCAAATTGCAGGTAAGTCCGTTTCCAATTCGTTGCCACTGTTGTATCCGTGTGTTAATGGAGACATGGAATGCAGGTGCTGGTTTAACAGGTGTTTACTGAACAAAGTCTGAAGGTGAACTAAAAGATACAAGACACTATACAGGCTTATATAGCCCGAGTGGCCACTACCGGCATTACAGTACACAGGGGCTCTTAAAGGCACATACATCACACCGCGTAGCTATGCGTCCGTCAACTCTCCAGGAACGCCCGAAGTGAGTGCCTCGCCGTACCGCCTGAACTCTCTAGGCCTCATCGCATGCCTCTGTTAGGCACGGTTTTGTCTCTGAAGTCGAACGGACCCAGGACCGCATGAATCAACGACAAGGGCTGGTAATTATATCCAGCATACACCTCTAGAAATCCCCAGGACCGCCCGCGTGTTTGGCTGCTGAGGAACTGCAAGTGTTCAAGAAGCAGGCTAACATGTGTGTGTGTGTGAGGAGGCTTCCAAGTGTAGGTTCTGACCAAACCGGCAGAGGGGTTTAGTTAGAAGTGTTTTTCCCTTATCTAGGCTTGGATTCTGGGAAGGGGTTGCTTCGGCATAACCGACAGGGTGGTTATTTTAGTCTAAAGTTATAAGCTAGTCCACGGTCACCTACTCGTTATGCCGTAAGCGAGAGGAGTAGGGATTGTCGTTTTGTGAGTGTAATAAAAAGGAATCGACCTTTGACCAACCTGAACCGTTTCTTTTCGTCTGAGTCAATTATAATCTATCCATAGTAAATCCTTGGGTCCGAACTTGGGCGTTGTGGGGCTTATGGTTCGCGGTATAATTCGGAAGACCAACCGGGCGGCATCCGGTCACGGCCGGGTTACACAGTAATCCCACTGGGGACACTGTGCATTGGGCATAAGAGAAGACCTATTTGGTCTTGGTCTCTCTGTGCAGGATTACCCGCTAATCGACGGGCTAGGCAGGGACTATTGGCAAAAGCTCCTGCCGTCCAAGGGAAACAACCCAAACCGGGGAGTTTTTAATGCACGGGTCGACTCAAGGGAGAGTCATAAAAACACGGGGCACACAAAAACACCCGACAGAACTTGGAGTGGGAGGGCGAGGATCCAGTTGTCGTGGTCCACGCAGGAACCAACGACATAGGTAGAACTAGGAATGAGGTTCTGCTGAGGGGGTTTGAGGAGCTAGGGTCCAAATTAAAATCAGAACCTCAAAGGTAATAATCTCTGAATTGTTACCTGAGCCACGCACAAATTGGCATAGGGACAAACAGATTAAATGTGTGGCTCAAAGTGTGGTGTGGGAGGAATGGGTTTCAGTTCCTGGGGCACTGGCACCAGTACTGAGGAAAGAGGAAGCATTTTCACTGGGACTGGCTCCACTTAAACCGGGCTGGGACCACTGTCCTGGCGAACCGAATAACTAAGGCATTAGACAGGGCTTTAAACTAATAAGGTTGGGGGGGGTGTGGATGTGAGGATTCAGGAAAGAGTAAATTTAAAAGCAGCGAGACAAATGTCAAGGCTCTAGAGCAGAGCAGAGTTTTGAGTAAGAATAAGCAGAGTGGGTCAAGAAGGGACAGAGAGAGTAACAAAGGCAATAAGGCATCAGCGACTAAGGTGATATCAGGGAAAAATAGAAATAAGTCAAAGCTAAAGGCACTATATCTGAATGTGCAAAGCATTTGCAACAAAATAGATAAATTAATAGCGCAGATAGATATTAACAGGTTTTATCTAATAGCCATAACGGAGACGTGGTTGCAAAGTGGCCACAGTTGGGAACTAAATATTTCAGGATACATAACTTTTAGAAGGGATAGGCAAAATGGAAAAGGAGGAGGAGTAGCTCTGATAATAAAGGATGGGATAAAGACAGTAGAGAGAAAGGATCTTAGCTCCAAAAATCAAGAAGTAGCATCAATTTGGGTGGAGCTAAGAAACATCAAGGGGCAGAAAACATTGGTGGAGTTGTTTATAGGCCCCCAAACAGTAGTTGTAATGTAGGGCAAAGTAGAAATCAGGAAATTAGAGGCATATGTCACAAGGATAATATAATCATTCTTATGTTCATTAATAACTAGACATTCTTATTATGAACACAGCTAGCTTCTAGCTAGTCATTTATTCAGTACACGTTCTCTAGGTACAGTATCTGTAGAGATGCATGTGTGCTCCTGTGTGCAGGCTGCCATCTTGACTGTTGCCTTCTGGGTAGCCTCGTGCCTCATGGGTAATGTAGTCTTAATAATATCTATACAGCTGGGTAGTGTAGTCTTATACATACAGCTATATACAGCTCTACGGCTCCACCTAGTGTCCACTATAGAATGACATGTTATTGATCATTACATCCCCCTTTCTTTGAGGTTTAACAAAATCAATATCAATCAACTTTCAAGAAAACAATAAAGATAATATCAGTAACACTTTTGTTAGTGCTCTATAAATATAAACATTTTCAAAACAGTCAACACATTTTCAAAGCTTTACATTGTACTCAAAGTTTAAGTCTATCAGGCTCTTTTACTTCACGTGTGGATCTTCTCAACACGGGTAAGTCTGATGTGTCTTCATGAGATTGTTCTGGTGGTGAATGACAAGATGCAGTTGCGGCATTGTCATCAATCTGCTCTTGTATAGATCGAGGTCTCCTTGCGATCTTTGCTTGGAGAGGGTTTCAGTGTTTCCTTCACTCTTCATGCCATAACTCTCAATGTAGTCAATGCACTCTCGAAAAACTGCTGGCAGCTGGGTCCCATCATACAGCATAGTCCTCTCAGCAGCCTCGGCTAATGGAACACCAAAGATTGGCCTGAGGGAAGAAGGAGTATCCACCGGAACTGCTTCCTGCTCTGGTGCAGGCTTCTTCTTTTTCTTTTTCTCTTTCCACTGCTTAACAACATCTGCTGCGGTTATATCTTTGGACTTTTTCTCCTTGTGTTTTTCCTCTTTGTACTTTTCTTCCTTTGGCTTCTCTTTGACCTTAAAGTCTTTTTCTTTCTTCTTGGAGAAACTAGGCTTTTTGAAGACATGGATACCCTTTGGCCTTTTCATCCTTGATGGGCTCTCTGCTTCATCACCTGAGTCATCTGGTCTGCTTATGGCACAGTTTATACGGTAGACTCTCTTGAACAGTTCTAAGTCTTCACAAGCTTTGTCACCTAGTATCGAATCAAGTCTTTCAGCCACAACAGAAAACATGAGATGATGCACTTTGTCTTTGACTGTCACTTTAAGTCTGCATACACCTAAGCTATCTATTTTCTGTCCATTATAGTCCTTCAGTAGTACTGGCTTTTTCTGTATTTTGGGCTTTTCTTTCATATTTTTTATGTCACTCATACTGATTAAGTTTGCTTTTGCCCCAGTGTCCAGTTTCAATGTAACTAATGCTCCATTTATCAGCAGTGGGATCATCCATTTGTCCACTTTTACTGCATTGACTTTATGTTCAGCATTGTCCATTTCTGAGGGCTGCACATTTTCTGTATCTTTTTTGATATCGTCACATGACACCATTCCTACAAAAAATGTCTCACTTAAATCAGTGTCCTCAATCACATTAACTTGTTGCCCTTTCATTGTTTTTACTTTTGAAAAGCATTGTTTGGCAAAGTGATTCTTTCCATTACACTTTGTGCACATTTTTCCAAACGCTGGGCATTGTCTTAACTGGTGTTTGTAACCACAACGTTTACAATTAAAAATTTCATCCTCCGATTGCTTTTCATTTCTGTTCTGCCCACGTTTCTTCCCCTTGTAGGACACAGCACCGACAGCAGCATTTTCACTCATTACAATCGCATCATTATTGATTTCACTAAAAGTCTTCGCGTGCTTTCGAGCTAGCTCGCTGGCTTGGCATATTTTCACCGCATTTTCCAAATTTAGTTCGGTTTCTCTCAACAGACATTCCCTGACTTTTTTATCATGAATACCAAACACAATCTGGGCACGAATCATGGATGATTTCAGCTCAGAGAAATTACATGTCTGTGCTTTCAGTTTCAGATCAGTTATAAAGCTATCAAAAGTCTCATTTTGTTGCTGTGTCCGAGAACGGAAGGTGTATCTTTCATATGTCTCATTCTTTTTGGGAGAGCAATGTGCATCAAATTTTTTTAGCACATCTTCTAATTTTTCTCTGTTCTCCACTGGATTAAATACAAATGTATTAAATACCTCTATCGCCTGTGGGCCTGCAACCATAAGCAGCAACGCTATCTTCCTTGCGTCTGGCTTCGTACCAAATCCGATGGCTGCAATGTAGAGTTCGAATTGCTGTTTAAAAGTCTGCCAATTGTAGTCAATTTTTTCTGTGAGATTCAAACACTCTGGTGGCTTCAAATTCTCCATGTCACTTTTCACAATTTTCAGCAGATCTTCACCACCCTGGTACCATCTTATGTTCATTAATAACTAGACATTCTTATTATGAACACAGCTAGCTTCTAGCTAGTCATTTATTCAGTACACGTTCTCTAGGTACAGTATCTGCAGAGATGCAGCATGTGTGCTCCTGTGTGCAGGCTGCCATCTTGACTGTTGCCTTCTGGGTAGCCTCATGCCTCATGGGTAATGTAGTCTTAATAATATCTATACAGCTGGGTAGTGTAGTCTTATACATACAGCTATATACAGCTCTACGGCTCCACCTAGTGTCCACTATAGAATGACATGTTATTGATCATTACAATCATGGGGGACTTTAATCTACATATAGACTGGGCAAACTAAATTTGCAGTAATATTGTGGAGGACGAATTCATGGAATGTATGCAAGATAGTTTTCTAGATCAGTATTTTGAAAAACCAACTAGGGAACAGGCTATTTTAGATCTAGTATTGTGTAATGAGAAAGGGTTAATTAATAACCTTGTACTAAAGGGGCCTTTAGGGAAGAGTGACCATAATATGATAGAATTTTATATTGAGTTTGCAAGTGATTTTATTAAATCTGATACTAGGGTCTTAAATCTAAACAAAGCAAACTACGTAGATATGAGGGGCAAGTTGGCTAAGGTAGATTGGGAAACTACATTAAAAGATATGACAGTGGACGAGCAATGACTTGCATTTAAAGGATTAATACATAACTTACAACAAATATGCATTCCTTTAAGGCACAAAAACCCCAAAGTGAAAGTGGTCCAACCGTGGCTAACAAGAGAAGTTAAAGATAGTATTAGATCAAAGGAAGAGGCTTATAATGCTGCCAAAAAGACTAGTAAGCCTGAGGATTGGGAGGATTTTAGAATTCAGCAAAGGAGGACCAAGAAATTGATAAAGAAAGGGAAAATAGAATATGAGAGTAAACTAGCGAGACATAAAAACAGACTGTAAAAGCTTCTATATGTATGTAAAAAGGAAAAGATTAGCGAAAGTAAATGGGGATCCCTTACAGGCTGAGAGAGGAGAAATTATAATGGAGAATAAAGAAATGGCAGCAAAATTAAACAAATATTTTGTGTCTGTCTTCACAGAAGACGCAAAAAACTTCCCAGAAATATTGGACAGCCAAGGGTCTAGCGAGAATGAGGAACTGAAAGATATTAGTATTAGTAAAAAAGTAGTACTGGAGAAATTAATGGGACTGAAAGCTGATAAATCCCCTGGACCTGATGGCCTACATCCTAGGGTTTTGAAAGAGTTGGTTATCGAGATAGTGGATGCATTGGTTGTCATTTTCCAAAATTCCATAGATTCTAGAATGGTTCCCATGGATTGGAAGGTAGCAAATGTAACCCCACTGTTTAAGAATGGAGGGAGAGAGAAAATGGGGAACTACAGACCAGTTAGCCTGACATCAGTAGAAGGGAAAATTCTAGAATCTATTATTAAAGATGTGGTAACAGGGCACTTAGAAAATAATAATAGGATTGGGCAGAGTCAACACGGATTTATGAAAGGGAAATCATGTTTGACAAATCTGTTGGAGTTTTTTGAGATTGTAACTAGCAGAACAGATAAGGGGAACCAGTGGATGTGGTGTATTTGGATTTTCAGAAGGCAGTCGATAAGGTGCCACACAAGAGGTTATTAAACAAAATTAGGGCTCGTGGGATTGGGGTAATATACTAGCATGGATTGAGGATTGGTTAACGGACAGAAAACAGAGAGTAGGAATAAATGGGTAATTTTCGGTTGGCAGGCTGTAACTAGTGGGGTACCGCAAGGATCAGTGCTTGGGCCTCAGCTATTCACAGTCTATATCAATGATTTGGATGAGGGAACCAAATGTAATATATCCAAGTTTGCTGATGATACAAAGCTGGGTGGGAATGTAAATTGTGAGGAGGATGCAAGGAGGCTTCAACGGGATATAGACAGGCTAAGTGAGTGGGCAAGAACATGGCAAATGGAATATAATGTGGAAAAATGTGAAGTTATCTACTTTGGTAGGAAAAATAGAAAAGCAGAGTATTTTTAAATGTTGAGAGATTGGGAAATGTTGGTATTCAGAGGGACCTGGGTGTCCTTATACACGAATCATTGGAAGTTAACATGCAGGTACAGCAAGCAATTAGGAAAGCAAATGGTATGTTGGCCTTTATTACAAGAGGATTTGAGTAGAAGAGTAAAGACGTCTTACTACAATTATATAGGGCCCTGGTGAGACCACACCTGGAGTATTGTGTACAGTTTTGGTCTCCTTACCTAAGGAAGGATATACTTGCCATAGAGGGAGTGCAACAAAGGTTGACCAGACCGGTTCCTGGGATGGGGGGATTGTTCTATGAGGATAGATTGAGTAGACTAGGCCTATATTCTCTAGAGTTTAGAAGAATTAGAGGTGATCTCATTGAAACATACAAAATTCTTACAGGGCTTGACAGGGTAGATGCAGGGAGGATGTTTTCCCCTGGCTGGGGAGACTAGAACAGGATAGTTTCAGGATAAGGGGTCGGCCATTTAAAACTGAGATGGAGACATTTCTTCACTCAGAGGGTTGTGAATCTTTGGAATTCTCTACCCCAGAGGGCTGTGGAGGCTCAGTTGTTGAGTATATTCAAGACACAGATCGATAGATTTTTGAATATTAAGGGAATCAAGAGATATGGGGATAGTTCAGGAAAGTGGAGATGAGGTAGAAGATCAGCCATGATCTTATTGAATGGTGGAGCAGGCTCGAAGGACCAAATGGCCTACTCCTGCTCCTATTTCTTATGTTCTTACAGAAAGCAAAATAAAGATTGGGAAATACAGATGGGATTACGGGAGAAAGATAAAAGAGAGAGACAGAAAAAGTTTTTAAAAAAAAGAATTTTCTTTTAAATCTCAAACACTAATTTTCTGAAGGAACTAATCAAATGAAGGAATAAGACGTAACACTTATAAAATTATTTTTCCGTGCTAGAGACATTGTTCAGCCGTTTTTAGTACGGAACTAGTGGGCGAGTCCAGCAAGTTCACGCCGTTACAGTCATTTCAATGCCAAGTCTATCGGCGAGGACTGTTACAGCGCACCCTGTGGAGGAGCGAGGTATCTCCGACAGCAACTTGTGGATTTCCACGTTTATCTGCGCATGTGCGTACTCCCGAAGTTGCTGTCAGATTTCCTCCATTATAACGGTGAGCGCCGATAGCCTATAGCCTCACCGTTACTCTCATTGCAAATTGCGAAGAAAGTTTTTAAAATCTGTTCTGCAGCATTTCCTTCAAATAATTTTGAAAAATAATTGAGCATAAACTGCGAGAAGCTAAAGCAAACTGCTCCTGCAGCTCAACTGACTGAACATTATTGGTGCATCTTCGCAAATAGCGTACCTTGCACATGGTCTGACAATCTGAGTTCAACTAACATAGCCATAGCTTTGGGCAAAATGAGCGAGCTCACGTGTCGTGTTTTGGGAGAGACTGAGGCCTTCAAGTAAAAACTGTAATGAAGGCATTAAAGACAAAAAGGCAATTAAAGAGATAGATTTAATTACGTTACAGAATTTTTGATTTGATTTTAAATCTTATTTTGGGCATTACACATCGCAGTTAACTAAGGGAAAAGATAATAAATGCCACCTAGTGGTCATAACTTATAGTTATATCGCAAGAGGAGCCAGGAGACACAGAAAAATTGAATAGACATGGGAATTTATAATAGTTAAGGTTGACTCAAAAGTATGACCAAAAAAATGCCAACAGGAAATAAGGGTTGTAGACAGGCAGTGCATACAGACATAAGGGGGGCGAAATTCATCTCTTTGCGCCTGCCGTTAGCGCCTCCAGGGGGGGTGCTAACGGGGCACAAAGGGCTTATCGCCCTGGGGATTGGGGGGTGGGGAGATAATAGCGCCTCCCGAGAAACTCGATGATGGTGTCATTGCCGAGCGACGCAACCCCTTAGCGCCCCATGGCAGAAATTTGGCTGCGCCCTGCAAGATTGCCGTGGGCGATGTCAGTGCCAGGCTTGCGGGTCACGAACTGGGCCGCACTCCGCTGGTGCGGCGGTATTTAAAGGGGAGGTGTAGCTGCGACCCTAGTTGCCATTTTCTTCATTTGGCTGACCTCCAGGTCGGCCCTTTGTGTGATCTGTCGCCGCCATCGCGCAGCCCGGCACTGCGTCTCGATGTCTGGCCGCAGCCACGGCACCACACTGCCCTGGTGGAATAGTGTGGGCCATTGGAGGCCCTACAGAGCTCACAGCGTCCCTCCTCTTTAACGGGAGGGATGGGGCGGTGAAACGCGTCAGCACTATGCGGAGCGGCTGTGAGATAGCACTCCACTTCCTCTCCGGGGCGTTAAGCCGAATTTAGCGGCCGGGGCAGTACTTCTGCGCCAGGCGCTAAATGTCCGCCGCTAATTCGGTTACGCCCCCTAACCAAATTTCGCGCCCAAGATTTTTAATAAGATGCTCGTTGATCGCCTATGGTTTCAAAATCAAGTGCAGTTTTCAGGTGAAGTGAGATTAGAGAGTGGGGATAATTGGACCAGGGAGCACAGGCCATAATTCAGCCCCATTTTAAATTCATACATTCTTATTTTTATATTTCCATTATAAATTGTCCACATTCATGAATGGTAGCAAGCTATCCAACTATTAGCAGAGGAAGAGGGATAATCAGAGCTCAACATACTCCAACCCTCGTCGAAAGTGTAATATGCACAGTTACAGCAATCAGAATCCCTGGCTAATTTTCCCTTCCCTAACCCAGAGACCAGAGGGCCAATCAATGGTAGTTCCCCTACTACTGCTCTAACTTAGATCAGTTAACTCAGCACAGATGGGGGATCAAACCTGGGACCTTCATGGTCTGTATTGCTCAGTTACTCACTATCTTAACCTGCTGGAAATACTCAGCGAGTCAGGCAGCATCTGTGGAGAGGAGAGAGGGCAGACTTGATTCAGTTTAGTTAACCTGTCAAGACACATTGTAATTTTTTTTAAAGAAAATCAGAACCACCCTTACCAATAATCAGGCCCTCTCTTTTTCTCTATTTACCTTCTCTACTCTAGAGATTGGATACCACTGGACCCTATACTTTCAAGAAAGGTGAATCACATCAGGCCTTAATGCTAAATCTGCCCATTCCATCACATCATAACTCAATAAGTCAAGCATCTCCAATTCTCCTCTTATTGCAGTGTTCATGGTCCAATTTTTCAATTGCTGTACAATGAGAGAGAGAGAGAGCTAATATCTATCTATTTAAAAAAAAATCAGTCTCTTGCCTAGTGTGCATCCATCACACAATTTTTAAACACACTCAAGGTGAGCCTTCAACTCTTCCAGGAGATTTATTTCACCAACCATTTTAGAGGCCTACAGCATGGGGCTAGAAAATAATGTGCTTCAGATTTACCTCAAATATTACACCTCCACTTGAGTAAATGTTGCAAGGTCTTATAGAAATACAAATTCCATGTATGAAATGAATCTCAAGGTCACGAATATCACATGGGCAATATATAACAAAATTGAGCATCACGCATGAATGTCTTTTGACATTGACTTTTTTGAAAAGACTGTACCATAGCATCAAATAGCAATTGGAATTAGTAATAATGAAATAGAAGCACAACTTCCCATTTTACAAATATCTGCCTGCCTGATGTTGCTACCACATCTGTTAATATATTAAACAAAAGCACATCCTCAACAGGCTTGAACCTGCCTTGAGTCTGTTTTTTGCCTGTCTCGGGAAATCTGCAGGACTGGGCAGAAATTCTACCTTTGAAATATAGATGGAAGCGGTTCAGTTACAGCTCCCTATAGTAGGGGAAGCTCTCACTATAAACATCTCGGAAAGCTTTGTGATCCGATACAAATAACTAAATTTTAAACATCAGTATGTTCCAGATAATGAAATACTTCTCAGCTTAAGGCAATTATTAAGTAAAATGCATTCCCTAACGCCTAATTCTGCACATTTGGCGCCAGTATCACACCCATATTTGCAGTATACTGGGGCCAAAACCTTAGTATAAAGCTCTGTGCATCTGCTTAGCCTTCTCCCATTCCACAGTGATGAGAACAAGCAGAACCATGGCTCCATGCTCCCCTCATTGCTAAAATGCAACAAGTGGTACAGTAGTACTGTGAGAGGCAATATAAAGACAGCGTGACATGTTTTGCCATTTGTCTGACTTTGCACATCAGGATCCAAGTATCTGCAAATTATTGACTAGTGCGCGCAAAGGTCTCGGCAACATGCTGGTTGTTCACAGATGGTAGAAAAAGGCATCATCACTGCTCTCTCATACATGTAAATTGTAGCATTTCACGTTGAAATACCACAGTTGGCATGTAGGAGTGAGCAGTAATGGTGCCTCTTTCTTCCATCTATAGTTCAAAGGTAAAACTTCTGCCCAGTCCTGCAGATTTCCAGAGACAGGCAGAAGAGAGACTCAAGGCAAGATCAAGCCTGTTGAGGATGTTGAGGATGTGCTTTTGTTTAAGGCGTGGAGGGGGAAGACTGCCAGCAGGAACCAGGGAGTCGATGAAAGAGGATGTCAGCCATAACCAAAGGGGTTGGAAACTAAAAAAAAAAGGTTAGCTTGAACTGAAAAAAAAAGTACCAATTTGAGCCGGGTTGGAGGAGAAGAAGAAAACCATGTTGAATTCAGGGAGGAGAGTGAAAAGGGTACAGTCTGAACTGAGGGGGTTGGGGGAGGGGATAATGGCAAGCGCAAAATGGGCATGGCAGGCGCACTGTCAGGCTGATGCCAACGGAAGAGAAAATCGGGTGAAGTGCAAAATGGGGTGTCGATTCGCTCTGGCCGGTTTTGCGCTACCAGCCAAGATGGGTTTCTATTCCAAGGTCTCTGAGAACTGGGTCTGAAGGGTTAAAGTGTTATTGTGAGCTGGGGTTTTGTAGGGGGGGGGGTGGGTTGCATGATGTGGGAGGGTGATAACTGGTTGATCTGTTGAAATCCAAAAGGGTACTGTTTTTTTTTAAATCGATGGATTGTGAAATTTAAAAGGGCTTAAATTTGACCAGAATGCATAATTTTTTAATGTAGAAGTTGCCCTCTAGAAATGCACCACCAATTTTCCATCGAATGTACAGCACAGAAACAGGCCATTCGGCCCAACTGGTCCGTGGTTATGCACCACATGAGCCTCCTCCCATCCTTGTGCCTTCAACATTTAGATTGCTCCCTTCAGGTTATCTTTTTCTTCTCTCCAATACAAGTGAAGGAACATCGCAAATACCTACCATTTAAGTTACAAAGCTCATATGACCACAAGATAGATTTTCATCTTCACCCTCTGGGCACTATTCTAGTGGAGCACTTCGCCCACCCTTTATAGACCCGCCCGATTTTGAAATTAATGGAATGAAAATTGGACAGCTTCGAAAAGGACGGGTGATCCACTCTGCTAGATTACCGCATTACTCCTACTTGTTTTCATACATCACAGGCTTACAAATCAGGATCATTCTTGGCATGTCGGCTCTTTTGCTGCCATTGGTCAACTTTTCCTAGTTTTTTTTTTAGGTTGAATTGTACCCAGACCGTTACTGGCCAACAGAGATTACTTACTTCTGAGGCATAGGTGGAAGATTTCCGCTGTGTTCCAGGTAGCAAAATTGCATATGGTCCTTTATAAACAGAGTTTATAATTTTGCTACAGCTGGTGCAGAGAGGGAAATTGAGGTAAGAAACCGAAGGTCATAGGACACCGGGACAGATGGCAGACACAATGCAGATAATGAGAGAATATGAGGAGGCATTCAATCCACTGAGAGCTGAGGATTGTGATGCTAGCCCATGCATTCTGCCTTTTAGGTATTTATATTGTTAGCAACAGGCATTCTGGAGAAAGTTGGTGAGCGTGTCACACAAACTGATCACATAAAAACACGGGTGTCATACTCCCATACAGATTAAGTGGAACAGGGATTCAGAGAAATAGCCAAACTGGTTTGGGGTGGGGGTGGAGGAAAGGGGAAGAGGCAGCAAGGGATCCCACAAATATTCTTAAATCTTTCAAACTTCCAACAGTAGATTACAACATAGTTCAAGAAACTAATGAAAATAGTTTCCTGGAATGTGAGAGCTTTACACAACATTCACTCACATAGAGCTGAACTAGAGACCTAGGCAGAGGATGTAGTTGCAGAGTGGGAGATCTCAGGAGGAAATCAGATGCCTGGCCACAGAGACCAAGTTCAAGGTAGCTCCCTGCTATATCAGGCAGAAAAAAAGCAAAAAAGAAATTGTAATTGAGAAGAAGCAAAACGAGAGTCACTAGTAATTTAAACTTTCCCTTCAAATACCTCAACAGGCATATTGAAAATCTTGCACCTAAAATTCATCCACTATTTTTTCAGCAGTAAATTAAATTTCAAATGTCCAAAATAAGGGTTTAAACAAAATATTACAAAATCTAAAATGACATATTTTACAATACATTACACATTTATTAATTGAATTGTCCTGTGTGTCTTTTAATGCCTTCATTAAAGTTTTTTTACTTGAAGGTTTTAGCCTCTTCCAAAAGCCTGGGCTTGGATGTGATATTTTTGCCCAGAGCTGTGATACTGTGGACTGAATTTGGATTGAGCAGTCTGAGCATGTCACAAATGCACGTCAGCCCTGCAAATGGAATATTTTTCTGACCATTGAAACTCTGGCTACCTAAAGTCATGATGGGGCGGTGGGGGGGGGGCGTTGAGGGGTTGCCAAGGCCTCGTCCCAAGTCCAGCAACTGCTCTATTGGCCCCTTAAGCGTGGTGGCCGAACTGGATAAACTATAAAAACAATTTTAGATTCTTCAAGGGTCCAGGATCAGCGAGAGAAAAAGAAAGCCAAAACAAACAGAATGACAGAATTAAAGAAAGTTATAGGAAGATAGTTTTTTTTTTTAAGGTCCTGAGCAATGTCACAGCAGATCTGCTAGTATATAATTAAATGTCATACAGAAACTATCCCAAATCCTTCACTTGCATGACTTTGGTGACAGTATTTGCAAATACACCTAATATTTAACAAGTTAGAATCTGCGTCTTTCAGACTAGTAATTTTATTTGTGTGAAAGATTTCTCATATTACCTATTATTTGTTGCAGTAATCTCATCAGAAAAGCCTGAAGAGATATTTAGCTTCTTTGTTACTACAGTATATAGTATCATACTGTGGCATAGACAATGGCCCAGAATATGCGAACAGTGGTGAAGCAAAGGTGTTCTCCGCTGGCCCCAAAGTAAGTTTCGCACAAAGATCTCGCGATCTCTATCGAGATGTTCTGGTTTTCCAACGCGTAATTCAAATCAACGGAGTATAGTGGTAAACCCCTAGTGTGAGCAGCTGTAACGTCAACAGGCTGTCTAAGCAGCCAATCAAAACTCAGAATTTCACAGACAGCGAACCAGGAAGTGAGTAAGCTCTTAAAATTCTAACCTTTAAAAAATGTTAGAGAGAGCAAAACAAAGATTGGCTCTCACATGGGGAAAAGGCAAACTTGAAATAAAGATGAGCAAACTTTAAAAAAAAATTTTCCCCCAAGTTTCTTAAAATTTTTATTTTTATTAAAATGAATAAATTTGGCAACGCACAAATTAAAATTCATTTTTCAGGTCAATACACTGTTAGAACCCCAGTTCACCTAATCCAACAAGGTCTAACTTTCAGTGGGGAATTTAACAGCATACTTACTGCGGAAGAGCCGAAGTATTCGTCAGTTTCCCTGATTTGAGTGATTTCACTGATTGCCGGCTCTGTGGGGGCGGGGGGAACACCCCCTGCCTGTAGAGGAGCAGCAAATGACAGACGGCAACTTCAGGATTTCCAAATCCCGAAGTTGTGGTCAGTTTCAAAGGCAGAATGACGCTGAACGCTGTCAGGTCGCCATCAATTGGACCGCAAATTCTGGGCCATTATGCCATACAGTAAGCATTGCACAAGATATAAAATGATTTGATACTTGCAACTGATTTTATTCCCCATTACCACTGCAAGTGCAAATACTCCTACCCGCCCCCCACACACACATATGTAGTGCATGAAAATGTCACATTGGAGGTGTGTGTGCATTATTACAAAGTATATACAAGTGGCTCTGATCTACCACTAATTACACAGTAGTTGCCGTGAAACGGCAAAGCCTTTGTTGGATCTATTGGGGCTTGAAGCCTCATTCTTGTCTCATTCAAAACCCACCACATGCAACCAAAATGAAGTAAAGAACTTTAAGGCCTCACTGTTTTATTTGCATGATGATGTTTGAGAGGTAAATCAGAATGCTTTGTTCCATTTCTACCACTATTGCTAATTCAACCTCAATAGAATCGATAAATACAAAAATATGTAATTCACGTGAGTCTTAAAAATGAATGAACTAACTTGTTTTGGTATGTGAGACAGCAGGATAGTGAGTATAGATATCTATAATGACGCACAAAGGCCGTGCAGAGAACAAAAATTAAATTGGGCTGGGTTAAAACTACAAAGAACTGTCAGCAGATTATTATTTTTTACAGAACACTTGCAGAGTTTAAATACTGAACATAAAAGTAGTTTGCTTTTGTATAAAAGTAGTGTGTGGTCTGGGGAACAAAAATTGTCTAGCAACAAGCAGAAACTTGATAGGGTGTGGCACACTGCACAATTATGTAAACAAACTAATTAACCTGTGCATTAGCTATATACATTATCATGATTTCTCAATATGGAAATGTTAGCATCAAAATCCATGACATTATGGAGGTGGGATCTCAGCTTCAGTGTAAGATAATTACATGTGCAGTTGACATCATGCTAGGGAAGAGGTGGAGTCAGAAGAGGGACCGAGGTTGTACAAGGAGAGCTTGATTGGGCTTGTACCTGGGCTGATCTATGGCAAGTTGCTGCATATTGAGAATAAAAATAAGAGACATGTACTCCATGGGTGGGAAGCCCAGGGACATCTTGGCTTGCTTGTTTCCTTGTCAGTCACGGGGGTTAGATTTTTATTTCGGGTGGGTGTTCGGCAGGGCAATAGTGCTGCCCGCCGAATGTCTTCAGCGAGAGGCTGAAGCTATTTTGTGATGATTAGGCCTCATTTAAATTTCATTGGCGGGATGCCCACACATTTCCAGTGGTGCTCAACTGAAGCATAGGATTTCCAGTGGGCCCCGCGTCCATTTAAAAAGTGAATGCACCTCTAAAAGCAAAGTGTCCTTTTATTTTTTGGAGATTTTTACTGTTATTGGGAGACCTGGGTTGCAACACGTCTCAAGCAAGTGTACGTAGATTAATGACTCAGCGGTGGAGGTCATTGTTGGGCAGGTGAGAGCACACAGACATGTCCTTTTCCCCTCAGATAGCAGGAGGGCGCAGGCCAAGAGAAACGTGGCTGAAAGCATAATGCCCGGACCATCAGCCCCATCGGTGCAGTGCCACAAACACGTCAACAACCTGACCTGAAGGATTAGAGGGGAGTTGAAGAGAACTTTTTTCACCCAGAGGATGCTGGGGTTCTGGAACTCACTGCCTGAAAGGGTGATAGAGGCAGAAAACCTCATCGCATTTAAAAAGTACTTGGATATATACTTGAAGTGCAGTAACCTACAGGGCTACGGACCAAGAGCTGGAAATAGGGATTAGGCTGGATAGCTCTTTCGACCGGCACAGACACTATGGGCCGAATGGCTCCTTCTGTGCTGTAAGTATCGAACGCAGGCCCCAAGTTCATTTTAGACTTTTTGAATGATTGTTATTAACAGCCTGTTTGGAGAAGATGGGAGGGGCCCAGGTGTTCATGTACAGGAGATTCCAGCTGTAGGGGGTGGCGTGTGTGCAGTCAGCTTGTCTCTGACTGGGTTTCTGAGTGGTTCAAATCGCTCCCACACCCCTGGGTTCTAGATACCGGACTTAGGTACAGGCAGTGATACAGAATTGGAGTAGTCAACTGGTTTGGTACAAGAAAACTGTATTTTTTTTAAAAAAGGCACAATAAAATTACAACATTGAAAATTACTGGAATGGTTACAGGCTTACAAGAGTACACTTAATTAGGAATGGGGAACACATGGCACATCGAGGGAAAATCACAGTATTAGTCCCCCTACGCTTGTCCCACCCCCAATATTTAACTCATTGTGCTGTGAGGGACCAGGTATTATGCTCACCAATAAGGGTATCTGGACAGGTCAAATCCTGTCGATTAAGCTGGTTGTGGATTTGGGGTTCGCTCTTTGTGTCCTTTGGGGCCTGCCATCATCACGTGGTCCCAGGGCGCGGTGGTGGAGTCATCTGAGTAAAATACCCCTTTTCTCCGTTAGATATAGGGAGTAAAGTCTTTGTTGGGTACTTTACCTTGTAGAGTGGAAAACTTCAGGTTTTGTTCTTTTGGTGGTGGTTTGGTCATCGAAGTTTTATTGCGGTTGGGGTTCGGTTGGCGGTCTTCGGTGTTAGCTCGGTCACGGTGGCCTAGATCACTACCTGTGCAGTGGTAATGATCTGAAGGTATGGTTTACCCGGCCCTTTGTTACCGCGGTGCTCATGGTCGTTCTTCGTGTAAGGCTGCGGTTGTGGCCTAGTCGTCTTCGGTTGAGCCTGCCCCACCATGCCGATCTGCTTCTTTGAAGTCCGAGTGTCTTTGGTCCTGAGCGTGTGCCTGCTCGTCCCCAACGCTTCTCCACACTGCCCTTCTCTGCCTGCTTGCTGCACACGTCTGCTTGCCATTTTTTTTCCGTTACCGGTGGACCTACAGCTATACTATTTCGGAGGTTGTTATCTGCGCGCCAAATCAGGGTTAGTTCTTTGTCCGATTTTTGGCGGGCTTGGTAAAGTGAATATAGTCGTTCACCTTAACTGCTTTTTGGGTGGTTGCCCCATTGTTAAGTGCTCTTTAATGTCTCGGTGTTTGTTATTCATAATGTGAATTGGTATCTTCCTGGCTCGGTATCCAATTTAAACTGTAAACGATTATTTATGCAAAGGTTGATGGGTTCAAGATTAAGTCTTTCCTGGGTTGATTGGTTTCAAAATGAAGAATGCGTATTCTGCATTATCTATTGTCTGGCTTCAGCTCTCACAGGCCCAGGCATGTCACTTGACCTGCCGTTTTTGCAGGGCCCTGTTTTCCAATCTTGCAGGCTTCTGCCACGAGGTCCAGAAGCCATTTTCTTTAGGGTACCCTTATTATTAACTTTGTCCTTCAGGGTCCCTTTATTACTAACTTTGGGGAATGTGGGAATTTTGAGAACCCTACACTCCCCCCTGTTGATACTAAAACTCGCTTTAAGTATCATACTTACGAAGGTGAGCAAAATTCCGACCCTCCACAGCCAATCTTCCCTGTAATTACCTATCTATAATCCCATGACACATGCATTTCCCATTCTTCAAAAATGTAGCGTACACAAGCATACATAGGCAAAATACAATTATTTACACACATCCAAGCATGGAAGGGGTCCAACACCCCTGCACCACTTGGTACACACACATCTTTATTAAAAATAACACGTCAAAGTCTTTATTAAAAGTAACAAAATGCAAACAACCAACAATCTTTATTCAAAAATACAAAATAAAAGATTCAAACAGGTGTATCTCCCTCCACCTTAACATAATGCTACTTCCAAGTCCTTTGGTTTCAGAATTCTATAATTTGGCCTTTTCCCTTGCACTGAGTGCACACTAGGTACAATATTATTCCCAGCTGGCAAACCACGAGGATGTGGGAAGCCATTCTAACCCACGAAGGGACCTCTATGTTTTCAAAAATGTCCCACCAGGGTGGAACTACAATATCCAATATCTTGGCCCCTATCTCTACTGTCTTCTGCTCTAACATGTAGAAATGTTTTTGTGAGACGATTACTGCTTTGAGTATTTTGGTAAGATGTTCTGGTAGACAGGGGATTTCATAGCCGAAATGTGCTACATAATTTTGCAGGTTGGTGAAATTCTCTTTTACAGTGAGGTTAACAGTGGAGGGTTCAGGAATGGGGACAATTCGTTCCTGGGCCACTTGAACTTCTGCCTCGGGTTTAAAGCAGAACTGCTGTCACTTACTGGACACCAGCTATGCTGTCCATGCTGGTAGTGGGGCGCACCTGTGGTGACACAATATGTCCCACCTCCTATATATGCTACCTGTGGGGGAACATGGTCTTGTGCCATTACCTCCATGGTACAGTTTATAGGTTTTGCGCCAGCAGCTTTAAACCCGCACTGTGGTTTTGAATAGGCGTTCAAGTGCTGGGGACACAGTATTATGTGTGCTCCCCTGCTCCGGCACCCCGAGAGGTCAGTACCTGTCATAGCGTGCTCCCACTTTATGACATAAGGTGGGACCGCTGTGAAACGGATGTGTGCACCCCCTTGAATGACTCCAATGTTCTCTACCCTGTATACCGGTGCGGGTCAGGCTGTCCCACCCATGACCGGCATCCTCACTACTATCCCCATGATAGTGTGGTTGGACCGTCCACAATCTACTGGGACAGGGTAGGCCTCAGAAGCTAGCCGGAGTTGGCACGGGCTCAATGCATTCTCAAATGGGTGGAGGGCTGCGAGGTGTTTATTGCTGATCCAGGAGGGGACTAAACCCTGTTTCAAATCCTCCAGGTTACTGCGGCCCTCGCCTAGCAACCATGCCCTGTACAGTATGCACACCTCGTTCTGTGCAGCCTGATCTGAAGCATTCCTATCCTCTCTTATAAGGGCATTTACAGTCTTTGCGTGCTTCTCCAGCTCAGCAATGATCTCTTTTAAATGGACCATCATAGCCTGGTCCTCGTGTAACTCTGAGCCTACTACTGTATTTTCATCCGTTAAGATTTTCGCAACTGTGTTTTCAAACCGTTTATCTGTGTCTGCAATTCTATGTCATCCAGGCTGTTCATAACAGAGGATCCCGTGTTAAACGCTGTGAAAACATCATTCCAGGCTCCCCGCATTACCAAAATACTCATGGTGTGTAGTGTACAGTTCTGTCTTGTCTACATTGGCAAAATCGAACTCGTAGAATTTCCTAAACATTTCTTTTAACAGGGCCTGGTATAGCTGTTCTGTCTCTTTGGGGCACCACTCAGGTAAGTGTACCTTGGTAAGGTTCAGGATCACAGAAGCTACCATGTAGTGTACCCCCTGGTATAGCACCTGTTCCGTCAGCACTAGTACCAGCCCATTCCCTGGTCCCTTGGTGGTGGCAGGGCACCTCTCTCTGTGTGTCCTTACTGCCTGAGTCGGGGGCAGGGGCTTTCGGGCGCGTGCCACTAGTTCAGTGGCTTTAACTGGGGCTGGGGCGCGTGGGACTATGCAAGTGTGTAGGTGGGAATCCCATTCCACCCCCTTCCCCTTATGCTGCCATGATGTGGAGAAGATGATGGATATGCCTGTGGGGCAGGCCCTTTGTAACCCCCACATACAGACATAAATTCCTTGTTCCGACTCCCACCACTTATCCCAGCATACACTAGTTCCCCCTTGGGTCCCTGTAACCGTCCGGTAGGTGTTGTTCCCCATTCGTTCCCAGTCAGCTGTACGGTCCCCCATGTCTTTGCTCAGTTTTCTGAGCCACCACCACCTTCCCAGGGGAATCTGTCCTCTGCAAGTCAGGCACACGCGTTTCCCCTCAGTGACCCCGACCCGTGAGGCCACAACCTGTACGCTGGGGCAGGGGAGGGAGGCCTCCCTGTAGGTGAACTCGGACTGGCTGGTGTACCAGGTGGAGTTAGATCCCAGCCACCCTGGCCATCTTCCCTCATGGGAATAGATAGCGAGCTCCTCCACACCTCATTCGCCGCCCCCAGCAGTCACAACCGGTGCTCTCTCTCCTGAGCACCCATAGATGTGGGAGTCCTCCACGTCACCTCGCTTCCCAGTGCTCATTCATATCAGGGCGAGTAGGAGTATGCCCCCCTTCATCTCGAAATCTCTTCGGTAAAGAGACACAAGAGCATATAGCCAGGTCCCGAGAAGATTCTCTGGCTTGGGTAAAGCATAGTCGAGTCTTGCGACCGCGACCCAATACAAACACTCTTAAAACAATAACACTTAAACTACCAATCACCTTATTTAAAATTAAACTAAACACCCAAACTTAGCAATAACTAAAATTACATTACAAAAACTATGTACATCCGCCGCCTGTCTCCGGGCGGCCAGGCTAATCCCTGTTTGGGCTGCAGCACACTACTCCCTTCGGTGTGGCTGTTCTGTCCTGTTCTTTTGGTCCCTCGCAGCCTGCGGTTGCTGGCTGGGAACCTCTGTCCTCAGATTGATCCCTGACTCGAGAGGCTGCCCTTTTAAACTGGGGAGCCGGTGACCATGGTTTCCTTGGCCGTGGCATTCGTGGGGACCTTCTAGGGACTTTGGCTGGTGGGGTTTTTCTGGCTGGTGGTTCTTTAATACGAGCCACCGCCCCCTCCGGTGCGGTCTGTGGGCTCTCCACTACCGCTGGCTGGGGATTTTCATCCTCAGGCTTTACCTCTCCTAAACCTGTGCTAGGAGCAGGTAACTCTTTGCAGCCTGGTGCTGCAGGCTGAGGGTCCTCGCCTTCAGGTCCCACCTCGTCTAAATCTGGGTCAGGGGCAGGGTCTTCGCCCTCACATCCCACCTCATCTAAATCCCAGAGGAGTGGGGGAGTGTCCCAAATGGTGGGCGGGATGGCCCCTCCCCTAAAACAAGCCACAGCGCCTGCCTGTGCAGTCTGTGGGTTTTCCCCTGCTGCAGACTGAGGATTTCTATCCTCAGACCTTGCCCCAACTGGCTGTTCTCTTTTCTCGGGCTTAAACAATTTACATTGATTAATATGGAACCATTTGATGCGCTGGAGCATCTTTATGGCATATACCATGGGGCTTGCCTTGTCTACAGTGCTGTAGGGCCCCATGTATAAAGGTTCTAGACTTCCAACCCGAGCAAAATTCCTCACCATAACCTGATCCCCTATCTCCCACTCGTGGTGTTTTCGGGGTTCTAACAGCAATCGGTTACTCCGATGCTGCCTTCCCATGTTCCCAGCTGCCTGCCCGTGGACCTGTTTAAGGTGCTCGAAGAGGTTCCTGGCGAACCTGTCTCGGTTTACCTCCCTGAGCTGACCTTCTGTGAGCACCGGGGCGAGTACATGGGTGGGGGTCCGCATAACTCTGCCAGTCATCAGCTCATGCGGGGAGTACCCCGTGCTTTTTGACTGGCTGGCTCGGATCCCCATCAGGACAAACGGTAGGACCTCTGCCCATTTTCTAGGTGAGTCCACCGTCTTTTTCCTTAGCCTTTCTTTCAAGGTCCTGTTCATCCTCTCCACAATCCCTGAGGACTGTGGGTTGTGCGCAACATGCCACTTCCCCTCAATGCCGAGCACCATAAGGGTATTCTGCATGACCTGCCCGGTAAAATGACTCCCTTGGTCGGACTCCACATACTGTGGGAGCCCCCATCGCGAGAACACCTCCCTGACCAGGATCCTGGCTGTACCCAGAGCTGTGGCCGTTCTGCAGGGGAAGGCTTCTACCCATTTCGTGAACACATCTACCAGGACTAGGCAGTACTTATAGCCTCCCTGGGTAGTGGGCCCGATGTAGTCGACCTGGATGCCCCGCTCCTGGACCCTCATGGGCCAGTTGAAGGAATTCCCTCCGGTGCTGCTGTGGTACCACCCATTGTTCTCCCCTAAACAGCATGCCTTCTTTTACGGAGAGAGCTGCTGTGCCGTAAGGGCCCTCTACCCCTTTTTCCTCAGCCACTGCACTGAGGACTGCCTTGAGGACGGGGTCTTGGGTTTGGACCGTCTTCAGGTCCGGGGCTAAAGCTACCCCTGCACTCCCTTGTGTCCCATTCCTACCCCTGACTGCTGCTATAGGACTGGACCCATATAGGTCCCAGAAAGTGCCTGTGCAAGCACCCTCCTTAGCTAGCATGTCGGCCTGCTGGTTGCCCTGACTACAGGGTTCTGCGGAGGAATGGGCTTTCACCTTATGGATGAAAACCTCCCCTTCCTCCCCCACTGCTGCTAAGATTTTCTCCAGCAGGGGTTTCACCGTGAGGGGTCTCCTGTCAGCGGAGGTGTATCCGCGGCGGGACCAGATGGCCAGGTACTCCGTACACGAAGTGCACGTGAACATGCTGTCCGAGCAAATCGTGTATGGGGTGGGGAAGATTTCGGGGTGTGTAACGACGTACACTACCGTGGACAGTTCGGCCTGCTGGGCACTCATGGTGCTGGGGAGCTTAATTGCCAGGGCAATGTTTGCCGCTGGGTCATAAACTCCACACTCTGTGAGTCGCTCACCAGCAGATACTGTGCTGGAGCCATCCACATAGATTTCGTGGCCTGTGGGGTGTATCCCGGCCCGCAAACCTATGACCACTTCCCAAACCCCTTCTATGGAACACCGATGGGCTGTTCCAGGATATACCAGGTTAGCTGCGAGCTTTGGCTCGCAGAGTCCTTTCACCTTTAGGTCCATCTGTGAGAGAAGCAGGGTCCAGCGAGCAATGCGGGCACTGCTCACTGTCCCATCCTTGATTCTCCCATCCAGGAGCATCTGGGTGGGCGTGTGATGGGTGAGGAGGGTGATGGGAGAGGTGCCTGTGAAGATCAGCGATCTTTTCACAGCCCAATGTGTGGCCAAGAGGTGCCTCTCACAATTGGAGTAGCTCTTCTCCACATTCGTGAGTATCCTGGAGGAGTAGACCACCGGCCTCAGCCTGTCATGCCGCTCTTGGAGCAGCACAGCAATCAGGCTGTCCCCGCTGGCTGCCACCTCCAGGAAGAACTCTTTCCCCCATCTATGGCCCCTAGAGCTGGTGCGGTCTGCAGATCTTCCTTGAGCCTGACAAATGCTGCCTGGCAACCCTTGTCCCAAGCCCACTCCATTCCCTTGTGTAGAAGTCGGAGCAGAGGGGCTGCTGTGGCTGCATAGTCCTCAATAAAATCTCTGCAGTACCCGGTTAGCCCTAGCAAAGATTGCACTCCCGTGACTGTGTTGGGGACTGGTAACTCCTGTACCGCTTCCCTTCTAGCTTTGTCTATGGCCCTTTCCCCAGCGCGTACGGTCAGGCCCAGGAATTTCATGTCCTGCTGGCCGATCTGCGCTTTCTTTGGGTTTACTTTAAAACCCTCCTGCCTGAGCAAATCCAGCAGTTCGGCCAGTAGTGGGCCATGTTCCTCTCTCGAATCCGTGAATAGGAGCAGGTCATCCACATACTGTACCAGCTGCCTGGGCTGGTTGAAGCCCTTTAAACTGTTTGCCATGCATTGATGGAAAATGCTGGGGCTATTGTGGAAGCCCTGAGGCAAACAGTTCCAGGTGTACTGTTGCCCTTTAAAAGTAAAGGCAAACTTGTACTGGCCCTCTCTCCTTAAAGGGATGGACCAAAACCCGTTGGAAATATCCAGCACCGTGAAAGTGGTCGTGGATGCTGGGATACTTCCTATCAGGTCGGCAACTGCTGCTACTGTGGTTGCACAGGCTGGGATGTTACTGTTGAGCACCCGATAGTCCACCGTGGCCCTCCAGGAGTAGTCCGGCTTTCTAACCGGCCACAGTAGAGAGTTTACGTGGGTGGCTATCAGTCTCAGGACCCCCTGTTGTACCAAAGAGGACATGGCTGCTTCCATGCCTGGCTCCACTTCCCTCGGGAAGTTATACTGTTTCTGTGGTCGGGCCATGGGGTCCCCGTCTACGCTGACCTCGAACCCGTTGACCCTCCCACAGTCGTGCTTGTGTGTGGCAAATGTGGCTAGGTGGGCCCGCACAAATGCCTGAAATTCCTTTGGGGTATTACTGACTGTAAAGTCCGCGCCTCAATCATACACGGACTTCGGGAGAACAGTTTAACAGGTACTTTACTGAACAAGAGGCAGCTTGAAAACTGAAACTACAGAAGCCTGCTAGGGCCTTTTATACAGGGGTGGTCACTGCCGGTATTGCAGTCTAAGACCAGTTAGTCCCTTAAAGGTACATACACAACAATTCCTCCCCTTTTAGATAAACAGTACATAACATTCATTTAACAACTAAATAATAACTAATTACAATTACAATTTTCTCAGTAATATATACATCAACTGAAATAGTCATTTATAAGTTCAGTCTTTGAGGAGGCTTCCTGATCCGGACTGGATAGCGCCTTTCTCGAGTATCCTGTTCTAGCGGTGGAGTCAATTCTGGCTCATTGTCATTGGTTGGTTCGTCAGCTTCCAATACCCCTGCTTCTGAGGTAGACGCAATCTGTACTTCGGGCTCATTACCAGGTGCACATGCTTGTGGTACAGGTTTGGCTTGTTCCTGTGACTCTAGAATCTGGTCAGCATGGCGTCTCACGATGCTCTCTCCAACGTCCACTGTGTACATTAGTGGTCCCTGCTGTGTGCATATCGTGCCTGGCTGCCATTTTTCTGTTCGGTAGTCGCGGGCCAAGACTGGTTGCCCTATCTTGAAGCTCCTGGTTGGCTTCTCATTTATGTGCTGGAACTGCTTATCCTCAACATCTCGTCTTCTGTTTGGTTTGAGCAAATCCAAGCAACATCTTAGTCTCCGGTTGAAGAACAGTACGGCTGGAGTTTGGCTGGTTACTGCATGTGTTGCATTCCGGTAAGCAAACAGGAAGTTATCCACCTTGTGTTGCAATGGTATGTCGTCATTATACATTGCCTTTATGGCCTTTTTAAAGGTCTGAACAAACCTCTCAGCCAATCCATTTGTGGCTGGATGATATGGGGCAGATGTGTAATGTTTCACCCCATTATTCTTCAGGAACCTCCGGAAATCCTCAGACACAAACTGTGGGCCATTGTCGAAACAGATCTGTTCTGGCAACCCATTCCTGGCGAAGATGGTTCTTAGGACTGCAATAGTTTTCTCCGTGGTGGTGGAGGACATTTTAATGACCTCTGGCCATTTCGAATGGGCGTCCACAGCAATTGGAAACATTGAGTCCATAAATGAACCAGCGAAATCAATGTGTACCCGTTGCCATGGAGATGAGGGCCACTCCCATGGATGTAGCGGGGCCTGTGGTGGAGCGTTTTGGACCTTCTGGCATCCTGTGCATCTCTTGGCCATATCCTCGATTTCTTTATCGATTCCCGGCCACCACACAAACGCCCTGGCTAGGCTCTTCATTTTTACCCCTCCCAGATGACCCTCGTGAAGCTCATTGAGTACTCTGTCTCTCAACTTGGGTGGAATTACCACTCGGGATCCACACATCAAGGTTCCCCGGCACACTGACAGCTGTTCCCTCCTTGGCGAGAATGCTGGCAACAGTGAGTCGCCATATGCTGGCCATCCCTTCACCGTCAAATCATAGACCCGAGAGTGTGTCGGGTCATTTCGGGTTTCCTTCTCAAGACAGGTAGACTACCCTTTATCCGAACTTCCGAAAACCGAAACCCTCTAAAAACCGAAGGTTTTTTCGGTCAGCGTAAGTTGTGCGCACGACATGACCAGAGTGGCGCACGACTTACGCTGAGCAGAGGGTCAGCGTAAGTCGTGTGTACGACCCCCGCGGACCCCCGCGCCAACCCCCCCGCGGACCCCCGCGGATCCCCGCCGACCCCGACCCCCGCCGACCCTAACTCCCGCCGACCCCTGCCGACTTATGCTGAGCAGAGGGTCAGCGTAAGTCGTGCGCACGACCCCCCGCCGACCCCCCCGTGGAACCACCTGACTCTCTTCCAAAGGCTCGAAAGCAACGAGAGCTCTGAGCCCGCGGCGGTGCCGGCCCTTGTTCCGACCGAGCACGACGACCTGTTGGTGGAAATACGGAACTTCATTGCATTCCAGGCTAGCAGCGACGGACAAGCCACGACTGCGGACCCCCCCGCAGACCCCCGCCGACGCCGACCCCCGCGGACCCCCCCGCGGACCCCCGCCGACCCCCCTTCCGAAATCCGAAATTTTCCGAAAACCGAAACACGGCTGGTCCCGAGGTTTTCGGATAAAGGATAGTCTACCTGTACTTGCATTTGTAACAGGCAAACATTCGACTATGGTCGCATGGAATATCTCCACTGGGTCACTGCAGGTGCTTCTTCCGCCGTAGGCAACGGTAGGCGCGACAGCCCATCAGCGTTTCCATGTTGTTTCGTACCTTTGTACTCTGTCATACTGATGTGCCCCTAGAAAAAGTGACCATCTCTGCAGCCGTTGCGCCGTCATCACCGGTGTGGTAAACCACTGTTTGTATTCCACTGTGTACATGCCTGGACATGCCTCGGCTGACTCCTCCCACAAGTCCTAGTATAAAGGTGACTGCTCCCCAGCCCTTTGTATTTCTGGACCGGTCGACCACTCGAGGCAGACCTTCATTCTTTTGTTAATAAAAGCCTTTAGTTACTCTCTTAACTCTCAGTCTTTTATGAGTAATTGATAGCGCATCAACCGGAACGCCCTTCTTTGGGTTAAAAATTGAGACCAGGGGTTGATGATCAGTCAGTAGGGTGAATTTCTGACCGTGCAGATAGTGATTGAACTTCTTCACCCCCCACACCAGGCTGAGGGCCTCCCTGTCAATCTGGGCATAGTTACGCTCGGCTGAGGTTAGCGAGCGCGATGCAAAGGCTATTGGCCTCTCTGAACCGTCACGGAATTTGTGTGACAGCACCGCTCTGCTCCAATGCCGTAAGGTGACGCATCACATGCCAACCGAATCGGTAGTGTTGGGTTGTAGTGGGCCAATACTTCTTTTGAAGTGATTTGGCATTTACATTCCTGAAAGGCACGCTTACACTCATCACTCCATTTCCATGTTACACCAGTTTGAAGGAGGGCGTTCAGTGGGTGCATAATTGTAGATAAATTCGGCAAGAACTTATGGTAGTAGTTCACCAACCCGAGGAACGACCTCAGTTGCGACACATTTTCTGGTGCTGGAGCCTTGACTACAGCCTCAATCTTGTCCGGCGACTTATGCAACCCTTCCTCATCAATCATGTGGCCACAATACGAGATTTGTCTCCTGAAGAACTCGTATTTGGGACGGTTGGCTCGTAGCCCATATTCCTGCAATCTCGTGAGCACCTGTTCCAGGTTGGCAAGGTGTTCATTGTCATTTTCGCCCGTAACCAGGATGTCGTCCTAATAACACTGGGTCCCCGGGATCCCTTGCAGGACTTGTTCCATTGCCCTCTGCCACATAGCCGGGGCCGATGCTACCCCAAATACCAGTCGATTATTCTGGTAAAGGTCTTTGTGAATGTTTATCGTGAGGTATTTCCTAGATGCTTCTTCCACCTCCATTTGTAGATACGCTTGAGCCAGGTCAATCTTTGTAAAACGTTTCCCTCCAGATAGTGAGGCGAAAATATCTTCTATCTGCGGAAGCGGATACTGTACTGTGTGCAGGACTGAGTTCACAGTCACCTTGAAGTCCCCACAGATGCGAACCTTCCTTGGCTCCCCAGGCGTGCTGCTCAATGCTTTCTTCATTACAGGAACAATGGGTGTGGCCCACTCGCTCCAGTCCACCTTAGACAGCACCCCCGAATGCTCTGGACTCTCCAGTTCAGCTTCCATAGCTGGGTGTATCGCGTATGGCACTGGTCTGGACTTGAAAAATTTTGGGTTTGCGTTATCCTCAACCTTTATGGTTGCCTTTACTCCTTTTAGAGTCCCAAGTCCTTGTTGGAACACCTCTTCCGCGTCAGATAGAATTTGTGACAGACGTCCAGGTGCAACGTCATCATCTTTTTTGTCAGTCACAGTTAGTGCCAGAATGGAATGCCAATCCAATTGTAGTCTTCGGATCCATTCACGTCCCAATAATGGTGGTCCTCCATCTCGTAGTATATACATGTATAGTTTCTGTGTTTCCTTTCCGTTATATTCAACTGGCACCCTTATTTTTCCTCTGGGGTAGACCTTTTGCCCCGTGTATGTCTTCAATACAATGGACGTGTCCTTTAAGGGTATGTGTGAGAATAGCCGCTCATAGTCTCGTCGATTCATGACAGTTAGGGCTGATCCTGTGTCCAATTCCATCTTCACTGGGGACCCTGCTATCATGAGGGTGACCCAAATGGTTCGGTGATCTTCTTTTGCGATCACGTTGTGTAATTTTAAGCAACTTAGTCACCTGCTCCCAGAGTCCTTATCACTCTCCTGATCTTCAGAACTACTATCTGTCAGTTTCTTTACTTTCCTGTACTGTTCCTTAGTAGTTCTTGTCGTGTTGGTCTTCTTTCCCGACCTGCAGACTCTTGCTATATGTCCCATTTTCCTGCATTGCCTGCATATTTTGTCTTTAACCCAGCAATCCTTCTGCTCATGGGTTGTTCTGCCGCAGCGATAGCACTTTTCGGCTCCATACGCCATTTCGTTAGCGCTGTATTCTTGTGGTTTCTGTTGTATTTCCGCAGCTCCCCGTGCTGCTGCTTCGTAGGATACTGCCACGCTGAAAGCCTGTTCTAGCATCAGGTCCTTTTTTGAAAGTAGTCATTTCTGGGTTCCTTCACTCTGGAGCTCGCAGACAAACTTATCCCGTAAGGTGTCTGCCAGTCCTGCTCCGAACTGGCAGTGCTTCGATAACTTGCGTAGTTCCGTAAGATAGTCGGCATTGCTCTCATCTTTGTGCTGGTTTCTTTTATGGAACTTGAATCTTTCTGCTATCAGCAGTGGTGTAGGGCTTAGATGTTCCTGTAAGATATGAACAATCTCCTCAAAACTTTTCTTCATTGGTTTAGCTGGGGAAATTAAATTCCGCAATAGGCCGTACGTACTCGCACCCATCAGATTTAATAATACTGACGCCCTCTTTCCATCAGCCACCTCATTTGCCTTGCAGTACACTTCAATTCTTTCCACATACGTGGTCCAGTCTTCGACCTCGTTGTCGAAAGCAGTGATACTGTCACTTTTCGGCATCTTGGGCGATTGAAAATGGCGCCTCCCGCGCTTTTGCTTCTTCCCCAATGGAATAAAATGGCGCCTCCCGCGCTTTTGCTTCTTCCCCAACGGGATAAAATGGCGCCTCCTGTGCTTTTGCTTCTTCCCCTTACTGCCATGCTGCTCCTAGCATTCTACGGGGTAATGGCGGCGACCCGCAGCTTCGGCGCATCTCGCTTTCCTTCCCCCCCCCGTTTAGTTTCTCTCCGCTGTCCTGTTCTCGAGCACCGACTGCGCCCTGTGCGCTCCACCCTCTCTCTCTTGTTTTCTTTTCCCAGCGATGCTGCGTGGCCCGATTTGTAGAGCCGCTCGATCGAGCTTGAGCCCGTCGCAGTCCGGAAGGGTCAGCGCGCTACCTGCTACCAGCACGATTCGCTGGAATCACAGTCTCTCCCGCAATTCTCCAAACACCGATGGATTCTTTGGGCGGTTGTCCTCGGTCGACGCCCGTTGCTCAGACTACGACCTTCCAGGACCTTCCTTTCAGGCGAGATCCCCGTGAGATGATGCCACACTGCAGGCGAGTTCGAATTTACTCGTCGCCACTGTAAAGTCCGCGCCTCAATCATACACGGACTTCGGGAGAACAGTTTAACAGGTACTTTACTGAACAAGAGGCAGCTTGAAAACTGAAACTACAGAAGCCTGCTAGGACCTTTTATACAGGGGTGGTCACTGCCAGTACTGCAGTCTAAGACCAGTTATTCCCTTAAAGGTACATACACAACACTGACCATGAGCTCGAGGTTATAACCCTCTTTGGGCTTCATGGTGCACAGGGTCCCCTTACCCTCTTTCCCTGGGATGACTACTACTCCGCCTTCCTTTCCTGTACTTGCCCCCCATAGGCAATGGTTCCTAAAATCTACTAGGATCCCGTGGCCCACAATAAGGTCAGCTCCCAGGATCCCCTTTCCACCCTCCACTTCCCACTTCACAGGTCCACTTAGAGCGGAGTGTTCCCAAACGAATGGACAGCGGGATGGAAAATGAGCCAGCCTGTTCTTTACCAGTGAATCCCAACAGACTGTATGGGACCCCGCTAGATAGAGGCGAGGTGGTGGGGTTATCTGAATGGATCACGGTGCATGATGCCCCGTATCCAACAGATAGGTCCCCTTTACCTTTTCTACCTCCATCTCAACAAGGGGTCTCTTCCACAAGTCGTACTGCAGGGAGCACAGGTAAACAGGCTGCACTGGCTCTAGTTGGTTGGATGGGGCTGAGGGGGTCAGTGCACCTGTAGTGGCTGCTACCCTCCCAGGGCCAGTCAATAGGGTCCTCATCGCGTCCAAAAATGACTTGACTGTGGCGGGAGGGATCCCTAACTCTGTCTTTTGGGCTGGGGCTGAGGAATTCTTTCCAATGTTATCCTTCCAAGGGTTTTTGCACTCCTTCCTCCAGTGTCCATCCTTCCCACACCCATAACAATTAAGCTTTGTGCTGGAAGGGTTATTTCCTTCCTGATGCCACTCCTTCCTACCCTGTCCGGGTTTTACTTCATGCACTTTCCCCTTAGGTGGGTGTGCATCAGTTCCCCTACCATTCCTGTAGGCTAGGGTCAACTGTCTGATCACCGTGAGTCCAGTAGCCAGGGGATTCTCAGGGTCAAACCAGACTTCCGCCTTGGCCCTGACCTGTGGCAAGCTGTTTGCCACCAGGCAACAGAGCCAGTGGGCCAGCTGATCCTGGTCCAGGTGCCCCTATACAGGCACTCCTATACACCGGTCACAACCTGTCCGCGAAAGCCTGCGGGGATTCCCCTGCAATCTGCACTGTCTTCTCCACTCGGGAGAAAGGACTTCCCTCATTCATCACCATGGCCTCAAGAACTTCCTCCTTGAGTTCCCCATATTCACACTGTCCCTTCTTACACTGGTCAGAAAGGGACTGGAGGAGCTTACCCTCCAGGGGGAACAGTAGCATTTTGGCCTGTTCGGCATCATCGCACTCGTTGATGCTGGCTGCCTGGTCCACTTCCCTGAAGTGGACCGAGGGGTCCCCTTTTTCTGTGAGCTTTGGTATGTGGCTTACCATAGCTCTAAGCTGTTGGGTGCCATAGGGAACTACGAACTGGTTTTGGAGGGGTCCCTCTTCCCCGTCACGAGCGGGCGGGCCCAACCTTCGCTGCCGGGCCGGGCACATCAGCCCCGGTTCCAGCCTCTCTTGCGGGGGTTTTTCCACCTCCGCTTCTACCCCTGACTCCACCCCCCCTTTCTGCCAGACCTCGCTAAAACCTGGCGCTACGGGTGGTGGTCGTGGGACCTCCTGTTCCTCAACCGGGTCGTCCTTTGGCACTACCACTGGTGTCTGAACCGTTCTCCCCTCATTCCCTGTAAAATCCGCCTGGGCTGCCTTCGGGCTTATGAGGCACACCATGCCCTTTGCCTTCCTTAGGGCAAGGCTCAGATTCTCCATCTGTGGTGTATGTAACCGTTCCACCTTTAAGAGAACTATTTTAAGAGTTGCACTACTTTATCTTGGCTGCTGTATACTGTAATACCGGTGGTGACCACACCGGTATATAAGTGCTATGTAATGATTTATTGGGCAGTTCCGCCCTGACCTTCGAATAGTAAAGTCCTGTTAAAATTTACTCGTGGTCTGTGTAGTAATTCTCATTATAACACACAGACTTAACAGTGGCGACGAGTACGATCTTACCCTGCGGCAGAGATACATCCAAGGCAGTTTAACGGGCGTCAAGAGGAGGCATCCGCCCTCATCATTCTGCTGAGAAAGACTCGGGTCTGCAGAGCAAAGGAAGAATTCTGACACGAAGCCTTCCAGCAGCAATAGGCAGTGATCATCCCTTCTATCACGGTGGTGGGTAAGCCGATCAGCGACGAGCAGCAAGTCGGCCACGTTGGCGTGAAGTAGGGGAGGGAAAAACGGAGGATATAAGGGCGGAGAACTCGACCACGGCCGGGGAAAAGAGCCGGACAGAAGTCGGGGCCAGAGGCGCCGAGACTGGGGCCAGCGTAAGGCACGGGAGCCGCGGTGCATGCAAACGCAGCCGGTGTAAAAGACCGGGCTGCAAGCGGGCTGGGAGACGCAACAGCGTCGAGAGAGAGCTCGACCGCGACCGGTGAGAAAGGCTGGGCAGCTACCGAGGCCGCGAGGCGCAGCGACCGGGACAGCGTAAGGCGCGGAGAACTCAGCCGCAGCCGGGGGGAAAGGACCGGACTGCAAGAGGGGCTGGGAGGCACGATTTGAAAACCGCTGGGGAGGGCGAACGCAGCAATACGGCAATCGCCGTTACAGCCAGCGGGGGAGAAAGGCAAACGCGGGAAGCCGCCATTTTCGGAGGCGGGGAAGAAGACAAGCGCGGGAAACCGCCATTTTGAAAAAAAAAATAAAAGAAAAATTTCCTTTTGTTTCTCAAGAAGATTGCGAGGATGCCTAAGCGTGGTAACATCAACGATTTCGATCCCGATGTTGAAGATTGGGCCACGTATGTAGAACGCATAGAGATATATTGTAAGGCAAATAAAATATCAGATGAAGATAAAGCACTAACCTTACTAAACTCAATGGGTGCGGAGACATACGGGCTATTGAAGCATCTTCTATCACCAGCTAAACCGGCGGATCAGACTTTCGCTAAAATTGTTGCTGTCCTGAAAGATCATTTGAACCCCACACCGCTGATGTTAGCGGAATGATCTAAATTTTATGCGAGAACGCAACTGAAAGAGGAAAGCAACGCGGAGTATTTAATTGGACTGCGTAAGCTAGCGAAATACTGTCAGTTTGGGGAAAGTCTGACAGAGGCACTGAGAGACAAATTCGTGTGTGGATTGTCGAAAGAAGGAACACAAAAGCGGCTGCTTGAAGAGAATGATCTTACACTTGATAAGGCTGTCACTATTGCAGCATCGCATGAAGCCGCAGCGAGAGGCACTGCGGAAATGCAGCTGAAGGCAGCGGTACTCAGCGTAGATCAAATGGCTTTGGGTACAACGAAATGTTATCGTTGTGGTAAGACGACACACGACCAGAACCAATGCTGGTTTAAAAACCAGGAATGTAGAAAATGTGGCAAGCTTGGTCACATAGCTAAAGTATGCCGGTCAGGAAAGAAGACCAGCAACAAAAAGTCACCGCAGAAAAAGTGCAGAAAGGTACATAAGGTGGCTGAGAAGAGTTCGGATGAACAGAATTCGGATTCAGACTCCACCAGCAAGGAACTGGGTAGTCTGAGAATTCACAATGTGAGTAAGGAAGCTGACCGACAAACTATCTGGGTCACACTACAGGTTGCAGAAGTCCAAGTGAAGATGGAATTGGACACCGGATCGGCGTTGATGGTCATGAATAAGCAAGATTACAAAAAGTTATTCAAACATATTCCCCTACGGGATACGGAGATAGTATTGCAGACATACACGGGGCAAAAAGTATACCCCATCGGAAAGATAAAAGTCAAGGTGATACACAAGGGCAAAGAACACCAAGGAATGGACTTATATGTACTACCTGAGGGAGGTCCACCACTTCTGGGACGGGAGTGGATCAGGAAAATAAATATGGACTGGCACTCCCTAAAAGCAATAACGGTAGATTCCGGGAAAAAAGATGTCAAACCTGAACGATTGTCCAGAATATTGGATGAGGCTAAAGAGGTGTTCCAACAGGGACTGGGAACACAGAGGAATTAAGGCTAAAATCAAGATTGCAGAACATGCAAACCCAAAATTTTTCAAAGCCAGACCGGTACCTTATGCGATACGACCTGCTGTGGAAGCTGAGCTGGAAGGGCTTGAACGTTCAGGAGTACTGTCTAAGGTGGACTGGAGTGAGTGGGCCACGCCCATTGTTCCCGTCATGAAGTGTTCATCGAGTAACAAGCCAGGGGAACCGGGGAAGGTCCGCATCTGTGGAGACTTCAAGATCACAGTTAATCCGGTGCTTCACACGGTGCAATATCCGCTTCCGCGGATTGAGGATATCTTCGCTTCATTGTCTGGCGGGAAACGCTTCACCAAGATAGACCTGGCGCAAGCGTACTTACAGATGGAAGTGGAGGAAGAGTCGCGCCAGTATCTCACAATCAACACGCACAGAGGCTTGTATCGATATAATAGACTGGTTTTGGGAGTGGCTTCGGCTCCAGCAATTTGGCAGAGGGCCATGGAGCAGGTATTACAGGGAATTCCAAGCACTCAATGTTACTTGGACGATATCCTGATTACAGGAGATGACGATGAGGAACACCTTGCAAATTTGAAACTGGTGCTCACCAGGTTGAAGGAATATGGCCTTCGAGTTAATCGCCAGAAATGTGAGTTATTTCAGAAATGGATCTCGTACTGTGGTCATGTCATTGACCAGGAGGGGCTGCACAAGTCACCTGACAAGATCGAAGCTGTTGTGAAGGCTCCCGCTCCGGAAAATGTATCCCAGTTGAGGTCGTTCCTAGGGTTGATTAACTATTACCATAAGTTTCTGCCAAATCTATCCACGGTGCTGCACCCGCTGAATGCTCTGTTGCAGAAAGAAGTACCATGGAAGTGGAGCGAGGACTGTAAGAAGGCCTTTCGCAAAAGCAAGGCATTGATCACCTCAGAGGAAGTGTTGGCTCACTTCAACCCAACACTACCTATTCGTTTAGCTTGTGATGCTTCTCCTTATGGTATTGGAGCAGTACTCTCACACAAGTTGCCAAATGGCTCGGAAAGGCCAGTCGCATTTGCATCCAGATCATTGACCTCCGCTGAGCGCAACTATGCTCAGATAGATAGGAAGGCTCTCAGCCTGGTATGGGGAGTAAAGAAGTTTAATCATTACCTGCAGGGCCAGAAGTTTACACTGCTGACAGACCACCAGCCATTGGTATCCATATTCAACCCTAAAAAGGGCGTTTCCATTATGACAGCGCAAAGGCTACAGAGGTGGTCCCTTTTCCTCGGGGCACACCAATATGACATAGAATACAAAGGATCAAAACAGCATGGGAATGCTGACGGTTTATCGTGCCTACCGTTGCCAACGGTAGAAGAAGCGCCTACAGTGGACCCAGTGGAGATGTTCCACTCAACCATAGTGGAATGTCTACCAGTAACAAATTCTACGATCGAAAAGGAAACAAGAAATGACCCGACTCTCTCACGAGTCTACGATTTAACGGTGAAGGGATGGCCAGCACATGGCGAACCACTGTTGCCAGCATTTTCGCAAAGAAGAGAACAGCTGTCAGTGTGCCGAGGAACTTTGATGTGTGGATCCAGAGTGGTGATTCCACCCAAACTCCAGCATAAAGTGCTAAAGGAGCTTCACGAGGGGCATCTGGGTGGAGTGAAAATGAGGAACCTAGCCAGAGCTTTTGTGTGGTGGCCAGGTATCGATGGAGACATCGAAGAAATGACCAAGAGCTGTCTAGGATGCCAGAAGGTCCAAAACGCCCCACCACAAGCTCCTCTACATCCATGGGAGTGGCCCTCATCTCCATGGCAAAGGGTACATATCGACATTGCTGGTCCATTTATGGACTCAATGTCCTTAATCGCGGTGGATGCACACTCCAAGTGGCCGGAGGTAATAAAGATGTCCTCCACCACCATGGAAAAAACCATCACAGTATTAAGGACCATATTTGCCAGGAATGGGCTGCCGGAACAGATCTGTTCTGATAATGGACCGCAATTTGTGTCCGAAGAATTCAGGAAGTTCTTAAAAAACAATGGGGTTAAGCACTACACGTCCGCCCCATACCATCCCGCCACCAATGGATTAGCTGAAAGGTTTGTCCAGACCTTCAAGAAGGCCATAAAGGCCATGGGTAAGGAGGACATAAATCTACAACATAAGGTAGATAACCTCTTGTTGGCGTACAGGAATGCAACACATGCGGTTACAAACCAAACTCCCGCCATAATGTTTTTCAATAGAAGTCTAAGATGCCGGCTGGATTTGATCAAGCCAAACATCAGAAGGGACGTAGAGAACTGGCAATTTCAAGGCATGAATGAAAGGCCAACTAGAACCTTCCAGATAGGTCAACAAGTTTTGGCCCGGGACTACCGTACCGAGAAATGGCAGCCTGGAACTATTTGCACACGACTAGGACCGCTGATGTATACCGTGGACATTGGTGAAAGCATAATAAGGCGCCATGTTGACCAGATCATAGAGTCATCCGAAAAGGGCCAACCTACTCCACAACTCTATACGCCTAATGATGAAGCAGAGATACCCATAGGATCTACCTCCGATCCGGTGATACTGGAATCAGATGAACCCGACACTGGCACTCAAGCCGAATCGACCTTGCCAAAAGAACCTACTACACCACCGAAAACTACTACACCACCGAGGCGTTATCCGGACCGAGTCAGGAAGCCTCCAGAGAGACTGAATCTGTGAACTGTTTTTACATGCAGTTGTGTATATATGTTATTATGTTATGTTAATGGGGAATATATACTGTTAAGCTAAAAAGGGAGGATTGTGGTGTATGTAACCGTTCCACCTTTAAGAGAACTATTTTAAGAGTTGCACTACTTTATCTTGGCTGCTGTATACTGTAATACCGGTGGTGACCACACCGGTCTATAAGTGCTGTGTAATGATTTATTGGGCAGTTCCGCCCTGACCTTCGAATAGTAAAGTCCTGTTAAAATTTACTCTTGTGGTCCGTGTAGTAATTCTCACTATAACACACAGACTTAACACTATCTGTTCCTTGCAGGGGCCATGATCTGCATCTTCAAACCCCTGTTCGCTCATTAACTTATAAGCTGCCTTTATGTCTTTTACTTTCTCCTCCTGCTCTCTTGTCTCGCTAGGCGGGCATTCTTCTCCCGCAACCTCAGCTCATTGCTCTTGGCCTCGGTGACCTGGCACTGTAGATATTCCAGCCTGGCCTTATGCTCCCCTATTAACTGTACCCATTCCTGGTTTAGGGCCTGCAATGGTACCAGCAACTTCTCCCCTGCTAGATTCCTGTCTTGGACATCCAGGGCTGACTCCCGTATCTCGGCTGCCTGTGCTTCAACGAGCCTGTCCAGAAGCTGGATCTGTTTCTTGAAGCACATCAGCCAGACTGCCTTTTCTATGGATTTCCTATGATCCTTCCCTTCTGTCCATTTAGCTGCAGCATCTACCGGACGCCCAGCCTTTAACAGATTAGTGATCCACTTCTTAGTGATATTCACTTTACTGAATACATAATTAGAAATCCTCTCTTCCATTACAGTTTGCTCTTCCGAATCAGTGACTACTGTAACTCACCCCTGTTGCCGGTGTCCTGCCGCGGTCGTCATTTCTGTAGGGGGTGGCGTGTGTGCAGTCAGCTTGCCTCTGACTGGGTTTCTGAATGGTTCAAGTCGCTCCCACACCCCTGGGTTCTAGACACCGGACTTAGGTACAGGCGGCGATACAGAATTGGAGTAGACAACTGGTTTGGTACAAGAAAAGTCCATTTTATTAAAGAAAAGGCAAAATAAAATTACAACATTGAAAATTACTGGAACGGTTACAGGCTTACAAGAGTACACTTAATTAGGAATGGGGAACACACGGCATATCGAGGGAAAAATCACCCTACCCTTGTCCCACCCCCAATATCTAACTAATTGTGCTGTGAGGGGCCAGGGATTATGCTCACCAATAAGGGTTTCTGGACAGGTCGAATCCTGTCGATTAAGCCGGTTGCTGATCTGGGGTTCACTCTTTGTGTCCTTTGGGGCCTGCCGTCATCACGTGGTCCCAGGGCGCGGTGGTAGAGTCGTCTGAGTAAAGTACCCCTTTTCTCCGTTAGATATAGGGAGTAAAGTCTTTGTTGGGTACTTTACCTTGTAGAGTGGAAAACTTCGGGTTTTGTTCTTCTGGTGGTGGTCTGGTCGTCGAAGTTTTGTTGCGGTTGGGGTTCGGTTGGCGGTCTTCAGTGTTAGCTCGGTCGCGGTGGCCTAGATCACTACCTGTGCAGTGGTAATGATCTGAAGGAATGGTTTACCCGGCCCTTTGTTACCGCGGTGCTTATGGTCGTTCCTCGTGTAAGGCTGTGGTTGCGGCCTAGTCGTCTTCGGTCGAGCCTGCCCCACCGTGCCGGTCTGCTTAGAAACATAGAAACATAGAAGATAGGAGCAGGAGTAGGCCATTTGGCCCCTCGAGCCTGCTCCGCCATTCAATGAGATCATGGCTGATCATCCAAATTCAGTACCCTGTCCCTGCCTTCTCCCCATACCCCTTGGTCCCTTTAGCCTTAAGAAATATATCCAACTCCTTCTTGAATATATTTAATGAACTGGCCTCCACCACCCTCTGTGGCAGAGAATTCCCCAGGTTCACCACTCTCTGGGTGAAGAAATTCCTCCTCATTTCTCTCCTAAATGGCTTACCCCTTATCCTTAGACTATGACCCCTGGTTCTGGACTCCCCAGCCATCGGAAACATCCTTCCTGCATCTAGTCTGTCCAGGCCTGACAGAATTCGATAGGTTTCGATGAGATCCCCTCTCAATCTTCTAAACTCCAGTGAGTATAAGCCCAATCGACACAATCTCTCCTCATAAGTCATTCCTGCCATCCCAGGTATCAGCCTGGTGAATCTTCGCTGCACTCCCTCCATGGCAAGAACGTCCTTCCTCAGATAAGGTGACCAAAACTGCACACAATACGCAAGGTGCGGTCTCACCAAGGCCCTGTACAACTGCAGCAAGACATCCTTGTTCCTGTACTCGTACCCTCTTGCTACGAAGGCCAACATACCATTTGCCTTCTTAACTGCCTGCTGCACCTGCATGCTTACCTTCAGCGACTGGTGCACAAGAACACCCAGGTCTCTTTGCACTTCCCCTTCTCCCAATCTATTGCCATTCAAATAATAATCTGCTTTTCTGTTTTTGCCACCAAAGTGGATAACCTCGCATTTATCCACATTATAGTGCATTTGCCAAGTTTCTGCCCAATCACCCAACCTGTCCAAATCGTACTGGAGTTTCATGACATCCTCCTCACAGCATACCCTCCCACCCAGCTTTGTGTCATCTGCAAATTTGGAGATATTACATCCAATTCCCTCGTCCAGATCATTAATATATATTGTGAACAGCTGGGGTCCTAGGACCGATCCTTGCGGTACCCCATTAGTCACTGCCTGCCACTCAGAAAACGACCCATTTATTCCAACTCTTTGCTTTCTATCCGCCAACCAGTTCTCTATCCAAGTCAATACCTTGCCCCCAATCCCATGTGCCTTAATTTTGCACGCTATGCGGGACCTTATCGAAAGCCTTCTGAAAGTCCAAATATACCACATCTACTGGTTCGCCCTTATCTATTTTACCAGTTACATCTCAAAAAATTCCAGTAGGTTAGTCAAGCACGATTTACCTTTTTGAGGTCCGAGTGTCTTTGGTCCTGAGCATGTGCCTGCTCGTCCCCAACGCTTCTCCACACTGCCCTTCTCTGCCTGCTTGCTGCACACGTCTGCTTGCCGGTTTTTTTTTCCGTTACCGGTGGACCTAGTTATTCACAATATATATTAATGATCTAGACAAGGGAACTAGATGTAATATCTCCAAATTTGCAGACGACACAAAGCTGGGTGGGCGTGTGTGCTGTGAGGAGGATGTCGAGAAACTCCAGGATGATTTGGACATGTTGGGTGATTGGGCAGAAACATGGCAGATGCAATATAACGTGGATAAGTGTGAGGTTGTCCACTTTGGTGGCAAAAACAGGAAGGCAGATTATTATCTAAATGGCAATAGATTGGGAGAAGGGGAAGTGCAACGAGACCTGGGTGTCCTTGTGCACCAGTCGCTGAAGGTAAGCATGCAGGTGCAGCAGGTGGTTAAGAAGGAAAATGGTATGTTGGCCTTCGTAGCGAGAGGGTTTGAGTACAGGAACAAGGATGTCTTGCTGCAGTTGTGCAGGGCCTTGGTGAGACCACATCTTGAGTATTGTGTGCAGTTTTGGTCGCCTTATCTGAGGAAGGATGTTCTTGCAATGGAAGGAGTTCAGCGAAGATTCACCAAGCTGATACCTGGGATGGCAGGAATGACGTATGAGGAGAGATTGGGTCGATTGGGCTTGTACTCACTGGAGTTTAGAAGAATGAGAGGTGATCTCATTGAAACTTATAAAATTCTGACAGGATTTGACAGACTTGATGCAGGAAGGATGTTCCCGATGGTCGGGGAGTCCAGAACCAGGGGACACAGCCTAAGGATAAAGGGTAGGCCATTTAGGACAGAAATGAGGAGGAATTTCTTCACCCAGAGAGTGGTGAACCTGTGGAACTCTTTACCACAGAAGGCGGTGGAGGCCAGTTCATTAAATATATTCAAGAAAGAGTTGGATATATTTTTTTAAGGCGAAAGGGATCAAGGGGTATGGGGAGATAGCAGGGACCGGGTACTGAATTTAGATGATCAGCCATGATCGCATTGAATGGCGGAGCAGGCTCGAGGGGCTGAATGGACTACTCCTGCTCCTGTCTTCTATGTTTCTATGCTATTTCGGAGGTCGTTATCTGCGGGCCAAATCAGGGTTAGTTTTTTGTCCAATTTTTGGCAGGCTTGTTAAAGTGATTATAGTCGTTCACCTTAACTGCTTTTTGGGTGGTTGCCCCATTGTTAAATGCTCTTTAATGTCTCGGTGTTTGTTATTCATAATGTGAATTGGTATCTTCCTGGCTTGGTATCCAGTTTAAACTGTAAGCGATTATTTATGCAAAAGTTGATGGGTTCAAGATTAAGTCTTTCCTGAGTTGATTGGTTTCAAAATGAAGAATGCGTATTCTGCATTATCTATTGTCTGGCTTCAGCTCTCACAGGCCCAGGCATGTCATTTGACTTGCCGTTTTTGCAGGGCCCTGCTTTCCAATCTTGCAGGCTTCTGCCACGAGGTCCAGAAGCCATTTTCTTTAGGGTACCCTTATTAATAACTTTGTCCTTCAGGGTCCATTTATTACTAACTTTGGGGAATGTGGGAATTTTGAGAACCCTACACAGCCAGGCCTACAAATTAATTATGGGAGAATTTCTGGACAGACAGAATTCTCTGGGAAGATAATGGGCCCAGGCTAGGTGACTCAGAGTGACGAGCACCTAGATGAGATAGCCCCGAAGGCAGGAACCGGACAAAAGAGGGCCATTGTAAATTAATGGGAAGCCACTTAACCCAGGATCAGGTGAGAAGTGCGGCCCATCATCTGCCATTAACACGAGCACCTAGATGGGATAGCCCAAAAAGGCAGGAAACCAGACAAAGACGACAAAGAAAGGTGACTAAAAAGACATCACTGCAACTACACAGACCAGAGTGAACTTTTAGGATATAGAGAGGGCAGCTTTGCCATTTTCTCTCTCTCTCTTTCGCTTGCTCGAAACCATCATGAGTGACAAGAGCCTCGCCTTGCTGTTCGACTGTAGGAACGAACCTCGAAACTGGGACTTGGATACTGCATTGGTGATACGGAACCAGGAGACACGTTCTACACAGGGGAAGCAGCGAGCAAGAAAACAGACAATCGGGGTGAGTATTGTCCAAGCCCATGCATCCTTAAGACTACCGGTACTGTGCGAGGGGGTGTTGTGTCTCCCAACCAAGCCAGAGGGGTTTAGTGGGAGGTTCTGTGTGTATTTTATACTCTGCATGCAACAGAGTGTGATTTTAGGCATCGTAATATGAGACAGGGGCCTGTTCGACGGGCCAAGTTGTATTGTTGTACTGTTTGTTTTACGCCACCAGGCATTTTACATACTGGAGGCGGGTGTGTGTTAACCTTATTAAACACCGTACGGTTGAGTCTGAAAAGCTTGTCTGTGTCCCAATCCTGTTCACCGTAATTCCTGTCGTATAGAACTAAGTAGGAGGGATGATTCGAACCACCAAAGCAAACCACGTACAGAATTGGCGACCACAGCAGGACGATAGGTTGTGTGAACAGGATCATGGAAAGTTTAGCGGGCAAGAGATCTGCGGTGTGTTTGGTAAAGTTAATGTGTCTCAGCAGTGGGTGCTGGAGATGTTGCGTTCCGACAGTCCTCAGGATAGGGCTGCTGAGTGGACAGGTAGCAAGGAGCATAAAAAGTCTAAGGAAAAGGTGATTTGGCTCCTGTGCCTGCAGAAACAGGTCCAACTGCTCAGGGAGCAGGTTGGAAAGCTGCAGGCCGAGCTCAGGGAATCAGAAAAGTCAGACGCAAGTGGGATAGTCGGGAGTAGACTAGTGGAGGAGTTGCATGAGGAAAGACAGGAGAAATGCGCACAGGAGGAAACCTCCCATAACACCGGGGAGTACCTGCAGTGCCAGGTCACCGAGGCCAAGCTCAATGAGCAGGTTAAAAGGGAACAGAATGCCCGCTTAACGGGTAAAGTTGATGGGCTAGAGGGGCAGCTTGGAGACATAAAGGCAGCCTACAGGGTAGCCAGGAGCAAGGGGTACGAGGATTTAAACCATGGGCCCTGCAAGGAAAGGATAAAAGCCCTGTCCAAAGCCAGAGGGATGATTTGCTCAACAACCCTGGGGGAAGCTCGGGTGGACTGGAAAGAGGAAAGACAGGGGTCTGAGGATTGGGTCTGGGATAGGGAAGTTCCACCGGCACCGGAAGCGCCACCGAGACCAATGTACCCTCTGCGGCAGCAAAAGTACCATCCGCCCGCACCTAACGGTGCTCAGGGCCTGCTGCAGAGCAATTACGTGGTCCCATTTACCACCCCACAACTGCAAATCAAATCAAATCAACTTTTATTGTCATTGTTAGTGCACAAGTGCAGTACAACGAAATGTAGGCTTACGGCTCCCGAGAGTGTACAATTTGGATTAGGACACTTAAACATTTCAACATACATTTGTACATATATATTAGCATAAATATGACCATAATAAAGTGCATCGGCAGATGTGCAGGCTTTAGTGTTTATTTGTGGAGTTCAGTAGGATGACAGCCCTGGGAAAGCTGTTCCTAAATCTGGTCGTACGGGTGCGAATGCATCTGTAGCGTCTTCCAGATGGTAGGAGGGTGAACAGACTGTGGCAGTGGTGGGTAGGGTCTTTGATGATGGTCCGTGCCCTCCGTAGGCAGCGTTTCTGATATATATGTTCTATGGTCGGTAGCCGGGTGCCGGTAATGCGTTGGGCAGTTTTGACTACCCGCTGCAGGGCTTTCCGGTCATGGGAGCTACAGCCATCGTACCATACCGTGATACAGTTTGTCAGGATGCTCTCTATAGTGCAGCGGTAGAAGTTAGAGAGGATCGGGGGTGACAGATTACATCCCTTCAGCCTCCTCAAGAAATATAGGCGCTGCTGGGCCTTCTTCACCAGAGAGGAGGTGTTGAGGGACCAGGAGAGGTCTTCCGTGATGTGGACTCCGAGGAACTTAAAGCTGGCCACCCTTTCCACCTCTGCCCCATTGATGTGGATGTGGGTGTGACTTCCGCCTTTGGACTTCCTAAAGTCCACGATTATTTCCTTTGTTTTCTTGGTGTTAAGGGCCAGGTTGTTGTCAGCGCACCACTTCACGAGATGCTGGACCTCCTCCCTGTAGGCTGACTCATCATTGTTGGTGATCTGGCCTACTACCGTGGTGTCATCTGCAAACTTGATGATGGTGTTGGAACCATTAACAGCCACACAGTCGTGGGTGAAGAGGGAGTAGAGGAGGGGGCTCAGCACACATCCTTGTGGGGCCCCCGTGTTCAGGGTCGGGGGGGGGGGTGGGGAGAAGGTGTGGTTGCCTAATTTGACAGACTGGGGTCTGTTTGTTAGGAAGTCCAGGGTCCAGTTGCAGAGGGAAGTGTTCAGGCCAAGAGTTTGGAGTTTGGTGGCCAGCTTATTGGGGACGAGTGTTGAATGCTGAGCTGTAGTCTATAAACAACATTCTGATGTAGGTCTCCTTACCATCTAGGTGATTCAGTGCCGAGTGTAGAGCAGTAGTGATTGCATCCTCCATTGATCTGTTTGCCCGATAGGCAAACTGGTGTTGGTCAAGGGAGGCAGGAACACTGGCTTTGATATGGGCTAAGACCAGTCTCTCGAAACACTTCATTATGATGGGTGTGAGTGCGACAGGTCGATAGTCATTCAGACACGTCACAGCCGCTTGTTTAGGCACAGGAATGATGGTGGCGGTCTTGAAGCATGTAGGGACTACTGCCTGGGCCAATGACAGGTTGAAGATGGCGGTGAAGACATCAGCCAGCTGATCAGCACATTCCTTGAGTACCCGTCCAGGGATGCTATCCGGTCCAGTAGCCTTTCGTGTGTTCACTCTGCGTAAAGCGCCCCTTACGTCGGAGGTCGACAGAGTGAGCACCTGGTCTTCCAGGGGTGGCAAGGCTTTGGTAGCCGGCTCCTTGTTGTCCCTGTCGAAGCGAGTGTAGAAGTTAAGCTCCTCCGGGAGGGAGGCGTCGCTGACCGGGGGACTGGTGTTTTTGCCCTTGTAGTCAGTGATGGCCTGGATGCCTTGCCACATGCGCCGGGGGTCCGAGTTGTTGCGGAAGTGGTCCTCTATCCGCAGTGTCTGTTTCCATTTGGCAGCCCTGATACCCTTTTTTAGGTTGGTCCTAGCTGCTCTGTAAGCCGCCGTGTCGCCAGATTTAAATGCTGCGTGCATGATAGCAAGCATGATAGCAAGCATGCCCAAATTTAAAAAAGGGGGCCCCTCCATTCACTTCATGGAAGTGGAGCAAATTGGGGGGAATCAATGGGTGTAGTGAGGGCGAAACTCACAGGCTGTTACTATTTTCCCTGGATGGAAAATTGTACCAGGCCCTTTCCGCAACCACCAAGCTGGGGCAGGGAACCACGGCAGATTTAAAGGAGGAAATCCCGAGAGCCATAGGACATACCCAGGGTAGTCCGTTCTCCCGAGTGGAAAGAATGCTGCAGCTGGCTGGCGAAGCACCACAGGCATTCGCAGACAGGCTATGGCCTGTATACGAAAAGGCCACGGATGGGATACTGCACAGGTTACAGCTGCAAGGGGGCCCCAAGAATCACTGGCTCAGGACCCTCGTGGCAAACAGTTTGCCACAAATAAGGGCAAAAGCAGAAGCCTGGTTTGACTCCGAGGACCTCGCAAATAAGAAGGCAGGTGTGCTCAGAAAGCTGAGTCTAGCCTTTAAGGCCGATTCCAGGGAGGAGATCAAACCAAAGGGAAGGATCCACAAAATGAAAGCCAGTGAGGGTAATAGGAAGGAATGGCGTCAGGAAGGGGTTAGTGCAGAAAAGGCAAGGACATGTTTCGGGTGTGGGAAGACGGGACACTGGAGGCGAGAGTGCCCGACTCAGAAAAAGGGGCAAGGCTGAGGGGATCCTCCGGTGCAAAAGACAGACTGTTGAGGCGAAGGGGGCGACCGGGGAATCGTTTGACGTTCTGGTGGCTGTCCTTCGGACAGTTTTTGTGCAGGAGAAAGGGAGGGTAGACGCTGCCGCGAGCAGTGTGATCCCAACCGCTCCTGTATGCCCTTCACTCTGACTAGAACGCACCCAGCCTGGTACCTGTGTCCGCTCACGTACGATGAGTGAGGCAGACCTTGTGTGAAGATGGGGGTGAAGACGGTACACGGGAAGTACTATGTGGACACCGGGGACCCGACCTGGTCTAGCAGGATCCCATTCAGTCTCGTGGGGTTCACAGGGAACGAGCAGGCGGGGGCAATGTCCAAACCTTTGGCCATAGATTTAGGATCCTTCCACACCAAGTGGAAATGCATCCTAATAAAGTGGGAACAGCCAGGGTCAGGAGTCCTGGGGACCGACTTTATGTTAGCCCATCATATAATAGTGGATTTAAGGAATCACTGCCTATGGGGGCAGCGGATTCAGATAAAGCCGAGGAGGTGCTAGTGATCCCAAGAGATAGGGAAGGAAGGGGTAGTGTGTGTACTATGCAGCCCAAGGGGAGTTACGACCTGGAGCAATTGGTCAGTAATACCCCAGCCAAGTATCAGGCGAACGAGAGAGACAATCTCGCATCGTTCGCCACGCACAAGCACGACTGTGGCCAGGTGACGGGGGTAGAAGTCCGAGTACGTGGGGACCCCATGTCACGGCCACAAAAGCAGTATAATTTCCCCAGAGAGGCAGAAGCCGACTTGGAAACTGCACTGGGATCTGTAAGGGGTGGTGTGTGGGTTGTTTTGTCAGCTTCACTTCTGACTCCTTTGAGTGCTTCAAATCGCTCCCACTCCCTTTTGTTCTAGACTTGAGTTGTTTGGGGGTTGTAATGAACTTGCAACAGACACTTGGGTTGGTCAAAAGAGTTCAGATCTTTATTTTGAGACAGGAAAATATACAATACAATAAAACTTATACTCTAAAAGGGTGGGGAACACTTGGAATATGTGAGGAAGAATTACAATAGACAAAAATCCCTTACCCTCCCAACCCCACTATCCTAACTAGGTTGAAATCCAGAGGACCAGGAGATGCTCACCAAACGACTTTCTTGACAGATTGTAGAGGTTCACGATTTCGGGGTTCTCCTTAGTTGTGGCAGTTGGGGCCTGCCATACCCCGGACGTGGTAGAAGACTGCACCTGCGTTGGGTCTTCAGTTTGGGTTTGTCCGCTGATGCGGTTAGTCGCACAGCTGGATGTATCAGGGAAGTACCCAATTTTCTTTGGTTAGGATAAGTTTTAGGGTCTTTTGTGTCGAAATCTTACCCAGGGGTAAGTCAGACTAGTCTGTAGAGTGGAAACAAGTCTTTGTTTTTCAAGTTTTCAGTGTTTGGTTTCTTGTTGGTCGCAGTGGCCCAATATTACCTGGTTGGTGGTAATATTGGTAGTTGTTGGTTTCCTTGGGCCTTCGGTTGCCGCGACTTTCCTTTTTCTTCTGTTTCTTCGAGTCTCCGATCCTGATGATGATCCGTTGAGCTGTACTGTGCTCTCGCTGAACTGTTGATGAACTGCCTCTGATGAACTGTCTGAACACTGAAAAAGCAGGCCTCAATTATACTAGTTTGAGGCCTGGCTTATCTGACCACCAAATCTCGGGTTTCTTTGTTAAATTTGGCGGGCTCGTTATTTTTAAATAGGTTTTAAAACTTCAACGAGCTTCGGGGATGGCCCATCTAACTTTTAACAAATTTTGGGGATAGTCCATCAACTTTAATCGGCCTTTAACTGGTTTCGGGATTGTCTTGAAACTAGTTTAAAAATGTAAAACGTTTGTAAATCTCTTTGATTGGTTTTGGACTACCGTTTGATTGTTGTATCCTGTTGGGCTATGTTCTTTCCTTTGTGTTGCTGTGGGCATGTACTGTTTTAATTCATGTACTTTGGCTCTGTGAGTTTCGGCAGGAAACAGGTTTTATTGTCTTTATGTAAAGGCTGAGCTGGCCCAGGACATTCCCAGACTGTCCCATATCCAAACTCGGGGGCCCACCCCACCCCACCTCCCCTGTGTCACAGCCTTTCGCAAGTCTGAACATGCCTTTTAAACCAGCCAAATCTTCCTAGGGTTTTGATTTTTTAAATCCCTTTTGCCCAATATTCCTTCAAATAGTCCAATATCTCTCCTTTCTTCCTTTGGGGGAAAATGTGTAATTTTGCGATCCTTACAGATCCCTGGTAGAACAGGAGGTGTTGAGGCTGATAGCCACCCACGTGAACTCACCACTCTGGCTGGTTAGGAAACCCAACCAGTCGTGGAGAGCCACCGTGGACTATCGGGTGCTCAATAAAAACATCCCAGCCTGCGCGCCCACAGTCGCGGCTGTTGCCAATCTGATAGGGAGCATTCCAGCGACCACAACGCAGAATAAAAATGATTAATACTTCAAATCTGGGAAAGCAGAGAAGGACAAAAGACTAGCATCACAAGGTGTATCCCAATTAAAGCCTGGTGCCAGATTACACTTACCCATGCCATGGTTGTAGACCTACGGACTAACTTGTGTGATTTTGTGCTTGGGTGAACAACAGTATAACAAGAAAGGAAGAAACTTGAGTGTCTCTGATATCAGAAGATGTGAATCCCTAATTTAATTCAGTTCTGATGAAAGGTCATCGGCCTGAAATGTTAACTCTGTTTCTCTCTCCACAGATGCTACCTGACTTGCTGAGTATTTCCAGCATATTCTGTTTTTATTCCTAATTTAAGTTAGGCACTGGGAAAGGAAAGGAGTTTAGCACTTAACTTAAGATCTTTCCTTCATCAAACTAATTCAAATCTGATGTTTATAGCTTCCCTTAAATGGGACTGTATCAGGCTGCATTTATCCAGTTCAATGACACCTGGGAAAGGATCCATATGATGGTGACAACCAAGAGGGCCAATTTTAATAGTTATGCCCCGCATCTGAGAATTACAGTGGGCAAAGCATGAATATCATTTGGACTGGATTAAGTAAAAAATCCAAAGAGGAACAATGGTAAAGTCCAACCCAATTCTACGATATATAAAGCTTAGAAAAATGGAGAAAAGATTCACATTGGGCAGTACAGTGGCATAGTGGTTAGCACTGTTACCTCACAGCGCCAGGGACCCGGGTTCGAATCCGGCCTCGGGTGACTGACTGTGTGGAGTTTGCACATTCTCCCAGTGTTTGCGTGGGTTTCCTCCGGGTGATCCGGTTTCCTCCCACAGTCCAAAGATGTGCGGGTTAGGTTGATTGGCTATGATAAATTGACCCTTAGTGTTAGGGGGATTAAATACGTGGGGTTACGGGGATAGGGTGGGATATGTGTCGGTGCAGGCTCGATGGGCTGAAATGGCCTCTATCTGCACGGTGGGGTTTCTGTGATTCTGTGGGCCGTATATTCTGATCCCTACGGGTGGGTACGCGCGGTGCACAAACCCGTAGGGACATCAGAAGTGCCGGTTTCAGGCATGCAAAGCGCATGCGTTGAAAACCAGCATTTCCGATCTGTCAAGAATGCTCGACAGATCGGACGCCTGCTTTCTGGAGAACCTCCGCCCGCAGAAAACCCTTAGAAATCTTACGTAAGGCCTGCTTTTACCAGCATAAGAGTTGAAAAAAGTTTTTTAAAAAAGAATTTTTCACTCATTTATCATTTTAAAATACCTTTTTTTTTAAAGTAACTATTTTTAGCCCCATAAAAAACTAATTTTTTTTCAAAAAATTAAATTGTTTAAAATATTTAATTTATTGTAATTTCAACTAATTTTAAAAATGTGATTTAAAAATACTGTATTTAATGTTTGTGTTTTTGGGGTGATCTCCATTCATATATTTGACAGGTCTATCTGTCAAGTGTATGAAGGGAGATTCCCTTCTCCTATTGGCTCCCCATGGCCCACGTGATCCCAGGGACACTTGCAAACCGCATGTGCCTCTGGGATACATGGACCCTGCTCATTTCGAGTTGGAGAGGCCCAGGAGTGGAAGTGTCCGGACCTCTGGAGCCCTCAGGTAAGTTCATAGATTTTTTCCAGATCGGAGGCGCCTCATACTTTTTCACTAATATCAAATACCTATTGGGGTTTAGGATACAATGTTCCTCACATATTTTATGGGATTTAGCATTCTACCCATCTTACAGTATCCTATTTCTACACAATGCAATTCTTCATACCAACATTCCAAAAAAGAGATAATTGGCAAAGGGTCTGGAAGAAAACTGCTGTGACTTCTACTTGGAGCAGAATAAGAGAGGGTCTATCCAGATATACCTGGCCACACACAACTCCACAATTTCCATCAAACACTGACAGTTGAGTGTTGGCAGAACTCTGGACAAACAGGCATTCATTCTAATGCTTACATTTTTCTGCGGCAAGTGTCTCACCTCCTGACATCCCAAAGCCTTTCCACCATCTACAAGGCACAAGTCAGGAGTGTGATGGAACACTCTCCACTTGCCTGGATGAGTGCAGCTCCAACCACACAAGAAGCTCGACACCATCTCAGACAAAGCAGCCCGCTTGATTGGCACCCCATCCACCACCTTAAACATTCATTCCCTCCACCACTGGCGCACCGTGGCTGCAGTGTGTACCATCTACAAGATGCACTGCAGAAACTTGCCAAGGCTTCTTCGACAGCACTTCCCAAACCCATGACCTCTACCACCTAGAAGGACAAGGGCAGCAGGTGCATGGGAACGCCACCACCTGAAAGTTCCCCTCCAAGTCACACACCATCCTGACTAGGAAAAATATTGCTGTTCCTTCATCGTCGCTGAGTCAAAGTCCTGGAACTCGCTCCCTAACAGCACTATGGGAGTAGCTTCACCACACGGACTGCAGCGGTTCAAGAAGGCAGCTCACCACCACCCTCTGAAGAGAAATTAGGGATGGCCAATAAATGCTGGCCTCGCCAGCAATGCCCACATCCCATGAATGAATTTTAAAAACATTTGGTCATGTTCCCATCACCAGCCCTTCCTGATGGACTATGACAATCCTCACCAGCTCTCTGGAATCAACCCACATCAACTTGGCCTGCTCCCAACAAGAGAAGGATCCCCCTGCAGTCCATAGCCTTACCAAGTTCTCACTTTTAGTGGCAAGAAGGTAGATCCCAAGATGTACACAAATAGTACGGCACTCTTTTATCCCCTTCCCCAGAAATCTGGGATGGTGCATAAACAAACTGGAAATTCCTAACAAAGGTCAAGAGCCACTGCTGCTGTCGCTCAAAACAGGGTGCTGTGCTTACATACATAGAATATTCTATATGATTCTTTGACACTGGCACATTTATCCATCACCACCCCCCCGCACACACAACCAATCTTATTCTATGTCCTGACTAAATACAGACATTCACTGCATGCAATGGTTTTGTAACAAGATCTAGTTTCAGTTCTAACTGACGGCTACACTGTAGTATTGTGTGTTACCCAAGTGATCATATCAAAGCACTACAGAGACAATGTATTCAAGTAAGTATTCATCAACAATTTTTTTTTTTTTTTTTTTATAAAACAGACAGGCGGCACGCAACATAGTTAATCCTGCTCAGTCTGGTTATTATAGGTAATTTGCGGTCTCAACACTTCTATGCCAGTCACTGCCAATCATTTACAACCTAAAGTTATGCAAGAGTTATCGGTGAGGCAGTGAGAACTGAGACTTCTGAAATGGTCTTTGAATGTTGCTTTCATCTATCTGTGTTTATTTTGGGCGTAATTGCTTGACTTGCACCTCTTTTATGCCCATTTTGTTCAGATCAGGTGTCAGGCAATATCAGGTGTGCAAATTTATCAAATTTGATCAACTCGGAAGACAGCAGTGAAGACAGACAGAACATTAAAGCTGTCCAGGGCTCATGTTCAAATATTGTACGTGGTCATGCTGGTGAAAGGGTAATTGAAAATAAAAGGCTTCCTCAACATGGGAAAAATTTTGCACTAAACCTGCTGCCAATTTAATTAAATGGGACCTGCACCTGGAAAGGAAGTCAGCTACTACCTTTGATGTAGCTATTAGTTAAACTGACAGGTTAAGTGCAGGTTAATGAGACCTACTATGATTAGCTTTAAGGAATAGAATCATTTTGAGCAGCTACAGAATAATGATTCACTGTAGTCTTTAAATGTTTTTAAAGCTAGAATTCAAACTGGTTAATTTAGCATAAGAGAAAAATATTCTAATCCAAAATTTGTTATTCCATCCCAAGTTCTGGTACGTGTGCAGAAAATAGGGTTGGCGATATTATCGATGTACCATACAGAATACTAATTGCAATGTTATTGATGTACCATATATGCTGGTATGCCCAACCTACCTTAATTTTATTAAAGTCTGGTCTGATCCAAAAATGATACAGTTGATAACCTGCGAGAGAATGGATGGTTTCTTAAAAATGTGTGCGTCATCTCATACAGTGCTGAGCTCCCAATGAATGATGTTAAAGAAAAGGGAATGTTTTCAGCAATCCACTCTGGCATTTACAGAGATGGTCAACACTCTCCATCCTCCATGTGCAATAAAGCTGGTTACCTGGTCAAATTCCTTATCTGTATCCTCCATATTTACTTCAGTGAGTTGATCCGTGAAGTTAGAATCTTCAACATATTCAGAAGTTATTTAACTTCCAAAGTTCAATTGGCTTGGATTGAAGCTCATGTAAAACCAAAACATTTACAGTAGTAAGAAATTAATTTATCATTAAGAAGTTGTTATTCTGGTCTCTGCCCTTCATAGGTGATAAACCATGGCTTCAAGCAGGAAACTTAAAGCATGAAGGTGGATCATTCTTTACTGGAAGGCATTCGTTGGAGAGTACATGCCAAAAGAGGAGCTCAAGTCATTACCTGACGAGGCACATCAACATCCAAAGACTAAGACACTAAATAAGATTACAAAAAAATGTACAATATCTGTTTGATCTAAAACATACAACATTATTTGCAGTGATATGCTCACAGGCTGTGGATTCCATATGTATAGCTACATCTTGCCTATCACACTCCATACTTTGATCAATCTGATGCATACCATGTAAAATTCATCACTGTAACTTTTTAAATCCACTTTTAGAATCTTTATTGAAAAGCACCATCAACTGATGCCCTCTTGTCCCTCCAGCATTGCTACTACTAGCTGCTTGCTTTTGTGAAATGTCCTACTCACTCCTCTTCCATTAGTATGGCCATTCCACTCGTGATTTTCTTTTGCCAACATCACTGTCCCAAACATTTAACTATAAAAAGGTTTTAAAGTAACTAGATAATCCCCCATGGAATTGCTCTAGAGTCAGAGTATAATCTGTTCTATAACAATGCAGGTGTTATAATAATGACGAGGAACGTGTTACAGGAAGTAAGTGATACAGGAGTTGCACACGATATGCAAGACTTTTAATGGACCAAAAATTGCTGTGGCAGGTCAATGAATGGTGTACGGCATTAGTTAGACTTGCCTTTGTCCGGTTAACCTCCATGATATTTAGCCCTGTAAGTTGCTGGAAGTGCGAGATGGAAATGGCACGGCACCCTCTAAAGGGCATCTGGAATCATACGAACAGGGCCAACAACTGTCTGTCTCCTTAACCAATCAGGTTGAAGGATTGTGACTAACAGCACAAGGACCGAACAAGGAAGTGCAAGTTAGAATGATGAATTCAATGTCAAATCAGGTACAGAAAGAAATAAAAAGAGGGAAATAAAGATTGGATTAAGATAGAAAAAAGAGAAAGTAAAAATAAATGTAATTTAAATGTAAAAAAAAACCACCAATAACAATTAAAACCTGAAGGAATGAGACTCCATAATTGTAATATAAAAGCAAAATACTGCAGATTCTGGAAATCTGAAATAAAAACAGAAAATGCTGCAAATACTCAGCAGGTCAGGCAGCATCAGTGGAGAGAGAAGCAGAGTTAACGTTTCAGGTCGATGATCTTTCAAAGGGTCATCAAAAACGTTGGCTGGAATCTTTACCTTGGAGTTGGGTTGCGTGCAGGCAGTGAGACTTTTACTTAATGGCCCCAATTAAAACAGTTATGCGCATTTCCCAGCCCAATTAAATGGAGCAGGTCTGATGAGGTCATTGATGACTCGCTTCCAGTGTAGATATTCAAAGCAGCGTTGCACACATCTCATTTGAAGGTTGATGTAGGAGTGAATAAGTTGGTATCCAGAGGTCTTACTGGTGTGATAAAACTGTGGGTCATGGAGACAAGGCAGAAGGCTGCACCAAGATTCAATGATGCCTCCCTCGAAGTTCTAGTGCAGGCAGTAAGGGCACGCAGGGAGGTGCTCTTCCAGGGCAATCGACGCAAACGACCAGCCAAAGACACAGAAATGGCATGGTTGGAGAGTGCAGAGGAGATCAGCAGCAGGGATGCAGTCAGGAGGACGTGGATCCAGTGCTGGAAAAGATTCATTGATCTCATGAGGTCAGGAAAGAGGAGTGCAATGCCACACTCACCTACATCCTGCTGTGCCTGTCATCACATCCCCATCACTTTGCCTTCCCAAGTCTACTCTGCACATCATTTCTCATACCAACCTACCTTGCAGGTCCACCCATCCCTCTCTGTCTATGTACATACTAACACCCCATCTGACTAACCACCACTGACACTCAGCCTCATCCTAATGCAATCGTAGCAAGTAACACCACAGAAGGAGGCCATTTGCCATTGTCATGCCACTCCCTCAGTCACCCTCTACAGATGTAGCCCATCCATTCCTTATACTCATTCCATCACTCTCATGTTCTCTTCTTTCCCTACTTGCAGGAGAAGAGAACTCACAACAATAGGGAGAGGCAGAGAACCGGAGGTGGCCCTCCAGTCTTCACTCAATTGACTCCAGCAGAGGAGGCAGCCCTGGGGATCTCTGGAGTTGCGGAGATGCTGGCGGTGGGAGACAGAGAGGGGGGGGGACATCCCAGCAACCCGGTGACAAAATTACATCTCAAAGCCAGATGGCATACAGCAGTCACTCATATGGTGACTGATGTCAGCAGCCAGTGAAATGTCATCATGTGCATAATGGTAACATTATCCATTCCTATTATAACACTTCTAAATCATCTCTTTTCTCACAGGTCCATCAAGTGTCCCCCGCCGCCACCCCCCCCCCCCCATCCACTGTCCAGCCAGAGGTGAAAGACGACTCCTCAGAGGAGCCTCCAGCCTCTGAATGTGCACCGGCAGCAGACCCAAGCACACCCAGCACCAGCGCAGATACACACACCTCGGTGGGTCCTGTGCGAGATAGAGTAATGTTGTCACCTGGTGTCTCTCACATCACAAGTGAGGAAGAACAGGTGGTGTTGTGACAGGGACAGCAGTGGAGGCTCCTCGCCGAAGGGCATAGGACTCTACAAGCTCTGCTGAGCTGCATGTAGACACTGAGCCTCGGGGGCCATCAAGAGGGTGATCCTGGCGGGGCAGCAACAATTGCAGGAGGATCTGGCAGCTTTTGCAGCCGCGATGTCTGCAAATGTGCAGAGAATGGAGTCGTCCCTCTCCAGCATGAGCACCACCGTCTCGCAGGCGATGGTGATGTGCTGTTCCATGGAAAGGATGGTCACCAACATGGTGGACTAGCGCAGCACGAAAGAGTCACGACAGCTGTCAGGGAATCTGGCACACACATGCATGATTATCTTGTTATGATTGCAGACGAGCTGCACATTGAGGGAGTGGAAGCCCTTGCAGTTCACAAACGCTCCTGGGTGATGATGAGGTGCCATGATGGCCACATGTGTGCAGTCGATGACACCCTGCACCTGTGGGAAGCCAGCCAAATCCACAAAGAAGAGTGCCCGCTTAGTAACACTGGCTTCATCAGTGGTAAAGTTGGCATAATTGGCTGACTTGTGAAACATGGCATTGATCACCTGGGTGACGCATCTGTGGGCGGCCGACTGCAAGATCCTGCAAATGTCTGCTGCAGATCCCTGGAAGGAGCCCGAGGTGAAGAAGTTGAGGTCGGTGGTGATCTTGACAGCCACTGGTAAGGCGTGTCCACCAGGTCCTCTGGGCTGTGCAGGTCTTGTTGCAGCAATCTACAAATGTCTAGGATGACCTGGTGCGATAGCTTGAGCCTCCTTTGGCACTGCTGCTCAGTCATGTCCAGGAAGCTCATCCTCTGCCTGTATACTCTGTGTTGGGGGTATCGCCTTTGGCGCGGTGCAGCCCTGTGGTGCCCCCTCTCTCCTGCGGAGCATCAGGTTGTTGAGGAGAAGGCTGCTGCTGCTGTTGGTGTGGCTGGTGTTGTTGGTGCTGGGGCTCATCTAGGTCTGACTCTGAGGTACAAGGTGAGACAGCATAAGCGGCACCCATGCTGATGTAATAGATGGCAGGTTAATTGGAGATCAGAGGGCCAATCCCTCAAATAGTGACTAGCAACGTGGTGAGTGTGGCTTCCGCGGTTGCAGAAAAGACCTGCAAACTGCTGACAGCTAAATCTCTGCACAAAATCGAGTCAGCTAGAGCCTTTCCGTTAGCCAAGTAATCAGGTGTAATGTGCGAGTGTGTGAGTTTTTTCCAGCTCTCAGTTAATGCACTCGCACAATGGACACTGAGCATCCATCTCCCCTTCACAGGCAAGGTTCCCGAGGTGCGCGAATCCCATGCGCGACAAGTTAAAGCCAAAAGCTGCTGTTAAAAAGCCTCTTAAGGATCTCTCAACAAGCATTTAAGTACTTCAATGGAGGTCGCCCGCCTCTCCCGAGCGGGTCCATGTCACGCTGGGAAACATGCCCGAGTTAAATGCGGAAGTCGGTGGGATAACGGTAGTTCCCGATGCGCTGGCAATTTCCACGATTTTTACTGCTGACCCATCCCCAAACCCACACGCTCGGCCCTGGGAAAATTTCGTCCGTTAATGCCATTTCTCTCTCCACAGATGCTGCTTGGCCTGCCGAGTGTTTCCAGCATTTTCTGTTTTTATTCCACAATGGTAATATTTAATTTTCAGTACCAGAGAGGTTGACTGACAGCAATAATCACTTATCACGTTGTTAAAAAGGGTACTTAGACTTGAAATTACTTTAACTTTCTATGGCGAGTTTACTTCGTATCCACTGTGCAAGTGTAAGAACTTCACGCCGCTCACTACATTTGAATGGGGAGCCATTTTCGCTAAGCAGTGCGCCTGACAGCAACTTTTTGATTTCCGTGTTTAATCACACATCTGCCCTTGCCTGAAACTGCTGTGTCATTTGCACACAAATAACTGCGAGCGTCATTAGCCTCGCTGTTATTTTGACAGCAATTTTTGCGCCATTATTATAGACAATCCACATGGCAGAAAAGTCATTTTTAAAGCTCTCTAAAAAATTAATCAAAATCCATGCAGTCACATTTTTCTGAATATGCTCAGATGCTTTCTCCAATTCAAGAATATTGCTATCATTTGTCTTTACTGTGTAGCAGTTAGTTCCATAGTGTTTCTATTCCAATTTGAATTTTTTGGCCTAAACACAAAGAGGGGAATCATTTGAATATAGGTGATCAACTGTGAAATCATTTAATGACAGACAAGTAAGAACAGGCGAAACGATGAGGTAACTGATTACTTTTCAAAAGATTATACACAGATTTCAACACCAGCCTTAACTGACAAATTCTAATGTCGGGTTTGGCAACTGAGAAACTTCAAAAACAAGTGTTCAGTTAAGAGGAAATGGTCCAAAGATAAAACAAAACCAGCTAGCGAGGCTCGAAACTCTGGAATTCCCTCTCTCTCCTCCTTTAAGACTAAGCTTTGGTCATCTATCCTAATCTCTCCTTATATGGCTCGGTCAAATTTTGTTTGATAACACTGTGAAACACCTTGGGACATTTTACTACGTTAAGGTGCTGTATAAATACAAGTTGTTGTTATTATTGTGCAATATAACTAAGAAAGTAATTGAAAAAGGTGGAATTATTTGCAGCATCCAAATTATATCAGCGTGAATTCAAAGTGTGCTCTTTCAGTTAAAGGTTCAGAGTGTGGGAATAGAATTTAAAAAACAGACCATAAGCCATTAAGATATGAAGTGTACATCTTGTAACCAATAAATGCGCTTGCTGCCCTTGTCTTTCTAGGTGGAAGAGGTCGTGGGTTTGGGAGGTGCTGCAGTGCATCTTATAGATGGTACACACTGCAGCCACGGTACGCCGGTGGTGGAGGGAATGAATGTTTAAGGTGGTCGATGGGGGTGCCAATCAAACTGGCTGCTTTGTTTTGGATGGTGTTGAGCTTCTTGAGTGTTGTTGGAGCTGCACTCATCCAGGCAAGTTGCAAGTGCTCCATCACACTCCTGACTTGTGCCTTGTAGATGGTGGAAAGGCTTTGGGGAGTCAGGAGGTGAGACACTCGCCACAGAATACCTAGCCTCTGACCTGCTCTTGTTGCCAGAGTATTTATGTGGCTGGTCCAGTTAAGTTTCCGGTCAATGGTGACCCCCAAGATATTGATGGTGGGGGATTCGGCAATGGTAATGCCGTTGAATGTCAAGGGGCAGTGGTTAGACGCTCGCTTGTTGGAGATAGTCATTGCCTGACACTTCTGTAGCGCGAATGTTACCTGCCACTTATTAACCCAAGCCTGAATTTCATCCAGGTCTTACTGCATGCAGGCATGGACTGTTTCATTATCTGAGGAGTTGTGAATGGAGTTGCGAATGAACACTGTGCCGTCATCAGTGAACATCCCCACTTCTGATCTTATGTTGGAGGGAAGGTCATTGATGAAGCAGCTGAAGATGGTTGGGCCTAGGACCCTGCTTTGAGGAACTCCTGCAGCGATGTCCTGGGGTTGTGATGATTGACCTCCAACCACCACAACCAACTTTCTTTGTGCTCAGTATGACTCCAGCCAGTGGAGTTTCCCCCCAATTCCCATTGACTTCAGTTTTATTAGGGCTCCTTGATGTCACACTCGGTCAAATGCTGCCTTGATGTCAAGGGCAGGCACTCTCGCCTCACCTCTGGAATTCAGCTCAGTTAAAATCGGGGTATTACTCACTCAGATCCCGACCACTTCCGATTTTAACCTGCAGGGTTTTGCAAGCAAATGAGGTGCCCGCCTAAAGCAGGAGGGAACCTCAAATTGCTGCAAGTCAGGGTGTTGAGTCATCAGTACCTCAATGCAATTTTCCTGCTAGGCACAAGCAGGTCTGAAGACAGAAGAGGCCCCGTCAGCTAAGTCTTAAACTTCTCTGGGCTCCACAAGGAAAGTCACAGGCCCCACAAGGAAAGTCATGGCCTCCCCGCGCCAGACTTACCAATTCCCGAAAGAAAGACCCTCCCGAAACCCCCTTCCTGCCACTTACCTGCCGGTAGCCGCTCTGCACCCTCTTCATGCCCATTCCGGCCAGGAAGCGAACCGATGGCATGTAAATGAGGCTCAGGAGTTAAAATATCCTGCGCCTGAAATTTATGCCAGCGAATGGGTTTCACACTCACCCATTTCCCCCACCCCATCTACCAGAGACCAGGTCTCAGTTAACTCGACCCCATGTCTTAAATGTACTGTAGTTAGTTATAGTGCTGACCAACCTGAACGATTTTAGTAAATTAATAGTCTATATCATGGATTAAGCAAGAATATTACAGGAGCTAGGCTAGGGGTCAAGCATAAACTAGTGGAAGTCCCTTTTGTCGTGTGTTCAGAGCAGTGTAGCACATCTGTCTTAGGTAACACCAGTAGAATGAGCTTTCTATAATAAATAACAATTGATTGAATAGTACTGGTGGTCAGAGATTTATAAAGGCTGTACAGGATGTTGCTCCATCTTTGATACAATGGTTGACCCATCTTAGTGTACATTGAATTATAGCTGTGTTAAGCTTAGAAGAATTGTTCATTGTCAGCGGTTCTTACTTTGAAACTTTGTATTAGTTACCATAAAGTAAGACAATCATCTTGTGATTGCTTGGACTGCACAAGGATATAAAGGCATCTGTATACTCATACTGTTTACATAGAGTGTTGTCTTGCCGCAATTCACAAATATACCCAGAAACTTGTGTTGCTGATTAGTATATGTGTCATTCAGATAGGAACGCCGACATATTCACAAGCGTGCAGATTGAAACAACAGTGCCCTCTGGTGTTGAACAGGGCAGTCGCACCGTAGTGCAGCACTTCAACACAAGAACACATCAATGCACGGAAGGAGAAAAGGCTTCTTATTGTCCGCACAGGTTTGCTGCCAAATTAATAAGTGGGCTTCTAAAATAAAGTTTGGAAATATAAATAAAAAGGGAAACATTTGAAGGAAATGAGAAGAGACAGGGTTACAACAACAAAAAATAGACTTGCATTTATGTAGCGCCTTTCACAACCTCAGGACGCCCCAAGCGCTTTACAGCCAATGGTCACTGTTGTAATGGTGGAAATGCGGCAGCGCATTTGCGCACAGCAAGGCCCCACAAACAGCTATGAAATAATGACCAGACTATCTGATTTTGGTGTGGGTTGAGTTTACATTTTTGGCAAGGACAAGGAGATCTTCCCTGCGCCTTTTCAAACATTGCCATGGGATCTTTTACATCCAGCTGCGTGGGCAGATGGAGCCTCGGTTTAATGTCTCATCTGAAAGCTGGCACCTCTGGTAGCGCAGCACTCCCACAGTACTTCACTGGAATGTCAGGTTATGTGTTCAAATCTCTGCAGTGGGACTTCAACCCACAACCTTCTGAATCAGAGGCAAGAGCGCTGCCACTGAGCCACAGCTGACACCTGATAAAGTGCTCATATTACCAAACACCAAGAAAGTGAAGTAAAGGATTAAGTTATGGCTTTTGTTTTACTGTACAGCTCAATGTGGACTGGTCCTGAGAAAGAGAAACCAAAGCCTTCCCTTACATATCTCCCATTTTATACACAAGTCTGACACTGGTCTCCTATGGCCCGATGAAGGTGAATTAGGAACATAAAGGCAGGTTTTTTTCTTTGCATGTTTAATGATTCAGGATGTTTAAGGAGAAGGGAAGTGAAGGTGGCTGTTGTTCCACTAGCAGAACTTCAGACCCATGAAAACGTGGCTCTGCACTGCCATCAGCTGTGTGCAGGTTGGGCCACTTATACAAGTGACTGCTGTCAACTTTGGAAGAACAACATACATGCTCAGAGTTTGCAGCTCCTGACTGCACCATTTGTAACTCCAGTGGACTAGGTGCAGTTATTTTTAATGCATTCTCAGGATATAGATGCCTCTAGCAAGGCCAGAATTTATTGCCCTTCCTTAGTTGCCCTTGAGGTGCTGGTGGTGAGCCGCCTTCCTGAACCGCTGCAGTCCGTATGGTGAAGGCACGCCCACAGTGCTGATAGGTAGGGAGTTACAGGTATTTGGCCCAGCGACAAATGCTTAAGTGCAATTTAGTTAACCCAGAAAAGTAAGAATTGCCTCCCAATTGTTATGGCTTTGCTAATTCTTTGAATACTGTTCATATCTCAGGATAGGCCTACTCTGTCCAGTGTCTGGCCAGGATATTTGCAAGCCTTGAACACTTATGATCTTCCCTTTATTGCAATAGAAAATCTATCGATAGACAAGTCTTCAGTTTTTTTGGAGAAAGGTAACCTGCAGAGTTAGTCATACCTACACAGCAAAGGAAACAATTCAGCAAAATGATATGATGTTCTAATGCTGGAAATCAGTTGTAAACAATGGAGAAAATAAGGTGAGGATTGTGGGGATAAACTACAATTCAAAGAGTAAGGAAACCACACCAAAAACAGGTAAGGATCCTCATTCATTTATCTTTCATATATCTTAAGGTTAAGCCAGAATATACTGCCAAAAAATGACTCCATTTGTCCAGAATTTCAGAATAATCTTCATTCAAAGACAGAGAAAATCTAAAGCATTATTCCTTTCTTGAGGACCACAATTTCACTAAATCTTTGGCAGGCCTACATTCAGCAACAGTGTTAGTAGAAAGAACAGAAAATAATTCTGCTCTGATTTTCATTTTGGAGCTGTAATTATAAATGTATTGAACACCTTAGGGATGTTAACTGGTTGAAAAAACAAATCTGTATTTTCAGACAAAGCTATTCACCATCCAAGCAAATAACAGTCGAGGGAGTCAGCAAGAGATGCATTTTAGGAATGATCTCCTTTTATATCAATATATGTCTGATTTCCACATTCCAATGCCAGGGGTTGGGGGTGGGGGATAGAAGGAAGAACTTAGTCAATGAAAAGCTGTGCTGCGACACCGAGGTCTCAAGGTAGATATTAATAAGGGCGTTTGAAAAAGAGAAAACTGGTATCTGCAGTGCTCCTCCTGGTCCCCAACTACAAATTATAACAGTGCGGGTTGCCATCACACTGGAGTTTAGAGAACCCAAATGATGTAGGGGACAAAGCAGAGTGAAAAATAGAACCAACAGAAGATCATGATAGAAATCAATATATTATGGCAGGTAATACATTATGATGCGAGTGTCTTGGTTTGTAGGAATATAGATTATTTAAATCAAGTATTTTAAAGTGTAAGTCAGGTAATGTCAAATAATAGACTGTGTTGCAAAACAATCAGAGTACAAGCAAACAGTGTGAGGGGGGGACATGAAGGGTATTTTATCAAGCAGCGCGTTCTTTACAGTCTGTTTAAAAATAAGCATCTGATAGGAATGATCCAGCCTTTTGTCCAGCTGCATTCTGAGTGATCTGACTCTTCTACACAGCAGGAATGAAAGAAAAAGGTGGACCAAGAGCAGTGCAGTAATGCAGCATCTACTGAATTAGCAGAACATCCTGTGGTATCAGACTTAAGTCCCAGAACAGCCAAACATCCAACCATCTCTGAGTGCAGTGAGCTCAGCAGTTTCTAATCAAGCCAAAGTGTGAGATATCCTGCCACCTGGCGGAGCATGTTGGTCAGTTTCTGTACCTTCCCATCCTCTTGTCTGTGGGGGTTTTATCTGCTCAGCTTCTATACATTTCCATTTTCATCACAAGTGTTGTTTTATAATGGTAGCACGCAACAGAACAGAGGAAAGAGAAGTTGCACAAGTCAGGGAATGAGAGAGCTGGTGTGATGCCATAAATTTTCTGCTGTATTAACAGGTTCAAATAGACTAAAAAAGATTACGTATAAAGAGTTCATTGGCATTCCAAAATTCTGTGCCACAAATAGTTGGGCACAGGTTGTGTGAGCAGAGGCCTAGCAACATCCCAGACAGATGGAAAGAAAAACTGGAGGACAAGTATCCTATACCTAAACTACTGCTCAGTCATGGGTCCAAATTTTTTTTTTTTTAATTAAAAAAGGCCACAAATTGAATTCCACACAAGTGGATTAGACAGCATTAAAAGGAATATAAAAAGTGTTACATTTTCAATCTATTCCCGACTTACTGCTTGTAATAACAAACATGAAAAAACAATGACCTTAAAATTACCCTTGGTAAAGGTTAACATGTTGGTATGAAATGCTTTAGTTCACATTTATCAATGGGTTAATGTCTGTTAAAATAGCAGTAAAGGAATTTAAAACAAGTGATTTAGGCATTCATATGCTAACCTTTGCACAGTACAATTTCAAGGCCATTAAGTTGAAAAAGAAAATTCTTTAAGGTGATATAAAAACACTTCCCAACATAAAAGACAAACTGGTTTTGTATTATTTTACTGTACATTACTTGGTATCTCAAGATTATAATTCACACTCTGAATAGCTGTGGAATTAGAAAAAAATCATAAAATAAATCATAAATGTAGGTTGAATATAACTTTCATCACAGATTGTGGATTCTATTTACCTGGTGTGAGTGATGACTTCACATTTAAGCTTCCCCAGAGTTACTGAAATCAAAAAATCAACCCAAACAAAAGTCATTACGGATATCAGCACTCAATACATTGGGCTCTTCACCAAACATGGCGCCAACAGAAATCAATGAACAGACCACAATTCTCTCTTCTCAGAGTATCACTTCCCATTTTTAAAGTACCTGGACTTCATGAAATACAGTATTTGTAATTTAACAAACCAAATGCCGTGTAGGTGTGATTACTGAATCCAAACAGAATCCAGCTCAGCTAACAGTTGCGATGTCTTTAAAGTGAAATTTGCAGAAGAATCAACACTTCATTTGGGTATCTGACTTCACGGCACGAGGATAAAAATGAAAGCTGGTGGTACAGCACCAGTGTACAAGTGATTGGAAGGGATTCTAACAAGACACAAAAAATCCAACATTAGCTTTAAGGGACAAAAGACCAATAACTACATATAGCTGCAATGTCGGAAACTGGACTAGTAATCTGGAGACGAGATCAAATCCCAACACGGCAGCTGGGGAATTTAAATTCAGTTAATTAAATAAATCTGGAATAAAAAGCTAGCATCAGAAATGGTGACCATGTAACTACCGGATTGTTGTAAAAACTCATCTGGTTCACTAATATCCTTTAGGGAAGAACATCTGCCGTCCTTACCTGGTCAGACCCACAGCAATGTGGTTGACTTTTAACTGCCCTCTGAAACGGCCTAAGGGCAATAAATGCTGGCTTTGCCAGCGACACCCACATCCCGTGAATGAATTTTTAAAAATTATTGGCTCCTGAAGAGGCATCATATTTGCATCCTGCACATATTGGGGCAAGTTATAATTGCTGCTCATCATTCTCCACTGGCCCCAATCCCAAGACTGCTATTTTTAGCCTCAATGCATTTCAGATTTGGACACTTCCCAAGATCCAGTTCTTCAATCCCAGCATCCGCCTCGGCCTGAAACCTGTGTGGTAGGAGGGAGGGAGAAATGAGGGGTAGGATGTATATTTTGGGGGGGAAGGGGAGGGGGGGGGGGGGGAAGTGCACTGCAACACATACACAATTTTTTTCCCTTTGGAAAATTAATAAATTGACTTATGATGCAAGTATGGCCACATACTTATAGAATCCTAAAATTTGCCGGGGGAGAGACCAAAGTTGTGGGTAGAGTCAAATGCTGCAGGGGTGGGGCCAATGGTACACAAGCTAGGGAGGCCGAGTACACCTTCTAAACAACCTTTAACCACTTGAAAATTACAGTAAAAACAGTAGCAACATAGCTTGAACTGTGGAATGTTTTTACCTTTAAAAATGTACACAGAGCAGATGGTGACTCAGTTTAACATCTCCTCCGAAAGATGCGATGCATACATGAGAGAGAAGGGAATTGAGGGGAGGGAAGAAGTAATTATATTGAGATGAGGCTCATATGGAGCATAAACATCGAGCAATTGGGCCGAATGGCCTGTTTCTGTGCTTAGATTCTATGTAGTTCTACATAAGTCATTCTACGTATACTGCATGAATATGAAATGGGGCTCCCTGGTTTTTCACTAGTAAGAGCAGAGAGGGGAAAATATGTCTCCTCCAGCTGGATTTTCTGCTTGGATAAAGGAAACTTTGGACAAATATTAAGCCAATAATCAAACTCTAGAACTTCACCAAACAACTAAAGAGCGGTCTCAAATGTATTCACATTTGCCGCAATGGGATGATGTTTAATCCAAGTCTTCTGGATAAACTGTACAAAGTAAAGCAAGTTTGCACACCATATGGAGTGAGAACCTGTGCTCATTGTTTGAGGCCTCTCAGAAATGAGTTTTATTTTGCAAGTTCCCAATATCATTACATTTCTTCAACAATATGTTTTTTCCAAGATTTAGAGAAAATTACTTCATTTCAATCACAAACCCCAACAAAAATACTCAACAGCAAACAGGGTTTGTTTGGGGTGGAGAGAGAATTTTTAAACACAACAATGAATCCATTATGTTTATATGTCAGGTCCAAACTATGAAAACACCCGTCAACATTTCTAGCCAAACCTCATTTTTGGCAAAGAAGAACGACACTGACGTCAGGTAATGTGGGAGTCACGTTGGGCCTTACAAGGGTCATTTTAGTAATACTGCTTTGTTAGTTGACATTTTAACACCGTGGAAGTTCTAATTTGTTTTTAGTGCAGCAAATTATTACTGGAGTAAAATATGCAATGAGGCATAATCAGTGAATCCCTGTTTACTGTCAAAATGCGTGATTACTGAAGCTTCAGAGCTTAATTATGAAGAATATCCCAAATGGATGTCAGTGTTCACCTTATCAACAACTTGATGTTAGTTCCAGAAAGCAGGCCACCTGATGCTGAAATCCAATGGCCCAGAAATTTGGGTCTCCACGGGTGAGTACGCACGGGGTACTCACCCGTAAGCCCAATGGAAGTGCCGGTTTCCTGCATGCACTGCACATGCGCGGGAAACCGGCACTTCCATTCCCCTGAACGAAGGGGTTAAGAGTTCGAATGCATGCGCGGGAGAGGCTGCGTGTGCGCATCGAACTTCGTTTTTTTTTTTTTTTTTTAAAACAGGTTTCTCCGGGAGGATAAGTCTGCAGAATTTACACATATAAAAAGCAGGCGTAAGGCCTGCTTTTTACAAGGTAAGTGGTGAATTAATTAAAATTAAAACATTTTTTCCACAGGTTTATTATTTTTAAACACTTTAAAGCAAGGTAAGTTTATTTTTAGCCCCATTAGAAAATAAAAAAAAAAATTCAAAAATTTAAATTATTGTTTAAAATAGTTATTTCATGTAATTTATAGCTTATTTTAAAAATGTGATGTTTTAAAAAATTTATTTGAAGATTTAGTGATGTTTTGGGGCCGTAGTATTTATAAGTTTTGACAGCTCTTCCTGTCAATCTTATGAATGGCGCATTCCCTGCTCCAATTGGCTCCCCATGGCCCACGTGATCCCAGGGGCCGCATTGAACTAACTGTGCCCCTGGGATTCGCAAGTACTGCGCGCTGGCAGCTGGGGCAGGCCCAGGATCAGAATACCATGGGGGCCCACAGCTCAACAGCCGGCGCGCAAGGTAAGTGCAGGTCGGGGGCTTGCACCAGTGGGAAGCCCCCAACCTGAATTTCTGGGCCATTAAATACAGTTGCAAGGAATTTCTGCTCAAGTTGTAAACTAGATTGCCTTACTAAAACAATGAGTCAGGTACAACGGCTTGGTAGAAACAACAACTGTCTCGTAAGTTCACATATTCTTATGAAGATGATCATAGAATCATAGAGTACAGAAGGAGGCCATTCGGTCCATCATGCCTGTGTCAGCTCTATGAAACAGCTGTACAATTAGTCCCACTCTCTTGCTATTCCCCGTAGCCATGCAATTTTTTTCCTTTTCAAGTAGATATCCAAATTCCCTTTTTGAAGTTACCATTGAATCTGCTTCCAACACCCTTTCAGACAGTGAATTCCAGATCATAACAACTTGCTGCGTAAAAAAAAAAATCCTCATTTTGCCTCTGGTTCTTTTGCCAATTATCTCAAATATCTTAATGATGCATGCTGCCTAACTACCAATCATGGAGTGATACAGATTTACTTGGTCTCCTCGGTGACTCCTTTCGGCCGAGATGTTTACATTAAAGGCGCTATATAAATGCAAGTTGTCGTTGTTGGTATGTATCCTTTATTATGGGCCATAGTCTTCACTGTGGTTTCTCAATTTAAAAAATCCTGATCGTGGGTGTGGACTGTGCTATTGAAACAGCCTACTCCAAGGCAGCCTCAATGTTAATTTTGTTTGGAAGCATTTGATTCAACAGAAAAATATTATTTTTGTAAATAGAAATACAGTAGGCTTTTGTAGCTGATGTTGACCTTCATCCAGAAGGCTTGAATTGGGAGCTTCAGAGCTGCACATCAATCAAATTCATTTACCTCAGTAAATCCAGTCAGCTCTTGGTCAAGTTGCAGGTTTATGTCTCACATGGGAGCAAGGTCCTCTGTCTGAGAGAGATGTAAAGCTGACACTTTTCAACTTGGCTAATTTAAAATAATTCCTTACTAACTGATCATGGAATGATGATAGCTTTCAAGACAGGCACATATAGTTGCCCTTCCATCTGCTGAGAACATGAATTTAATTATTTTTTTTTAAAAACCTCATAAGCAGACTCACTTACAAAGAATCAAGTAAGCACCAAGTCTCCATCTTTAATAAATGACAAGTTTTTGGACAAAGTTGCAACCAATACTGTAGTGTATGTAACCTGTACCACCTTAAGAGGATACCTTAAGGTGATGGACTACTTTCTGATGGCTCCTGTACATTGTAGTACCGGTGGTGACCACACCGGTATATAAACCCTGTGGAGCAAAGTGTATCCCAGTTCAGCCCTGACCCTCAATCACTAAAGACCTGTTTAATTATTTCTGTAGTCTGTGTCCTGTTATTCAGCATAACTACATTTGAAAACACAGACTCAACAGTGGCAACGAGTCTGATCTTACCTAGTGGCAGTTGCATCAAAGGAAGCTTCGTCCTCTGAAACGGGCGTCGAACAAGGACATCCACCCTCAACATCCTGCTGGGCACCGCATCGCATGGGAGGCCATCGGGAACCCGGGTTGGTTTCTGGCCACGAAGTCAAACATCAGTGAACATCCCTTGGACGACAGCGGCAGGTAAGCCCGATCGAGCGGCATGGGGGGGGGAAAGTCGGCCGAGTTGTCAGTAAGAGAAGGGGAGGGAAACGACGAAAAGGGCGGAGAACACGACCGCAGCCGGTGTCAGGGGCCGGGCTGCAATTGGGGCAGAGACACGCAGCAGCCAGAAAAGTGTTTATGACCACAAGGACCGCGGGGAACAAGAGCAGCAGCGTAGGGGAAAATAAAGGACCGTTGGGAGGTGTGAACGGCAACAGCGCGGGAATCACCATTTTGAGTCAGCGGGGGAAGACGACAAGCGCGGGAAAAGCCGCCAAGCGTGGGAAGCCACCATTTTGAAAAATAAAAAATAAAAAAAATAAAATAAAATAATAATCATATCTGAAGGAAAGGAAACTCAACAAGGATGCCAAAAAGGGTAACATCACTGCTTTTGATAACGATGTGGAAGATTGGGCCACTTATGTGGAACGCATCGAAGTTTACTGTAAAACGAATGAGGTACCGGAGGATAAGAAAGCACTAACCCTATTAAACTCGATGGGTGCGAAGACGTACGGGTTATTAAGGAACCTTGTAACACCAGATAAACCGGAAGGGAAGAGTTTCGCGGATATTGTTACTATCCTGCAAGAGCATTTAAACCCCACGCCGCTGCTGATAGCGGAACGATTTAAATTCTACAAAAGAATTCAACTTAAAGAAGAAAGCAACGCTGAATTCTTAACCGAACTGCGCAAGTTATCAAAGTACTGTCAGTTCGGTACAGGACTAGCAGACGCACTGAGAGATAAGTTTGTGTGTGGGCTCCTAAGGGAAGGAACCCAGAAGCGACTGCTAGAGGAAAAGGACCTTACGCTGGACAAAGCTTTCAGCATTGCAGCATCGCACGAGGCAGCAGCACGAGGCGCTGCAGAGATACAGCAAAGGCCATTGGAATTCAGCACCAATGAAATGGCATTGGGCGCAATAAAGTGCTATCGTTGCGGAAGGACAACGCATGACCAGAACCAGTGCTGGTTCAAAGATAAAGAATGCAGGCAATGTGGCAAACTTGGTCACATAGCAAGAGTATGCCGGTCAGGAAAGAAGACCAGCAGCAAAAAGTCGCCGCAGGAGAAGTACAAAAAAGTACACAAGGTGACAGAGAACAGTTCGGATGAACAGAAGATGGATTCAGACTCCAGCAGTAAGGAACTGGGTTGTCTAAAAATACATAATGTGGGTAACACAGCAGACCACCAAACTATCTGGGTCATGCTTCGGATAGCAGGAGTCCAAGTGAAGATGGAATTGGACACTGGATCGGCATGGACGGTCATGAATAAGCAAGATTACAAAAGGTTATTCTCGCACATTCCCCTGAGGGATACGGAGATTGTATTGAAAACATACACGGGGCAAATAGTATACCCCATTGGAAAGATAAAAGTAAATGTGGTCTACAATGGTAAAGAAAGTCAGGAAATGGACTTGTATGTGTTACCTGATGGAGGTCTGCCACTACTGGGATGGGAATGGATCCGGAGAATAAATGTGGACTGGCATTCCATACAAGCACTGACTGTAGATGCCTGTAAGGAGGACGACGACGTCAAACCTAAACGACTGTCCAAAATATTAGACGATGCTAAGGAGGTGTTCCAACAGGGACTGGGAACACTGAAAGGAATTACGGCAAACATCAAAGGTGAAGAACATGCAAACCCAAAATTTTTCAAAGCCAGGCCGGTACCTTATGCGATACGACCTGCTGTGGAAGCAGAGCGGGAAGGGCTAGAACGTTCAGGGGTACTGTCCAAGGTGGACTGGAGCGAATGGGCCACACCCATTGTTCCTGTCATGAAGCGTTCGTTGAGCAACAAGCCGGGGGAAAGCTGGGAAGGTTCGCATCTGTGGCGATTTCAAGATCACTGTTAATCCGGTTCTTCACACGGTGCAATATCCACTTCCGCGGATTGAGGATATCTTTGCTTCGCTGTCTGGTGGGAAACACTTCACCAAGATAGACCTGGCGCAGGCGTACCTACAGATGGAAGTTGATGAAGCGTCACGCCAGTATCTCACGATCAACACACATAAGGGCTTATATCGGTATAATAGACTGGTTTTTGGAATGGCATCGGCTCCAGCGATTTGGCAAAGGGCCATGGAGCAGGTATTGCAGGGAATCCCAGGCACACAATGCTACCTGGATGACATCCTGATTACAGGAGATGACGATAAGGATCACCTCGCGAATTTGGAGCAGGTGCTCATCAGATTGAAAGAATATGGGCTAAGAGTTAATCGCCAGAAATGTGAGTTCTTTCAAAAGCGAATCTCGTACTGCGGCCACGTCATTGGCCAGGAGGGGCTCCATAAGTCACCTGACAAGATCGAAGCTGTTGTGAAAGCTCCTGCACCGGAAAATGTATCCCAGTTGAGGTCATTCCTTGGGTTGGTTAACTATTACAAGTTTCTTCCAAATTTATCCACGGTGTTACACCCGCTAAACACTCTTTTGCAAATGGGAATACCATGGAAGTGGAGCGATGATTGTAAGTGGGCTTTTCAAAAGAGCAAGGCACTGATCACCTCTAAGGAAGTGTTGGCTCACTTTAACCCAACGCTGCCTATTCGCTTAGCTTGTGATGCTTCTCCATATGGTATCGGGGCAGTGCTCTCACATAAGTTGCCAAATGGCTCGGAAAGGCCAGTCGCGTTCGCATCCAGATCATTGACCTCCGCTGAGCGCAACTATGCTCAGATAGATAGGGAGGCTCTCAGCCTCGTGTGGGGAGTTAAGAAATTTAACCATTACCTGCAAGGCCAAAAGTTTACGCTGCTGACAGATCACTAGCCGTTGCTTTCCATTTTCAACCCTAAGAAGGGTGTTCTGGTATGACGGCGCAGAGGCTTCAGAGATGGTCCCTTTTCCTAGGGGCACATCAATATTATATTGAATTCAAAGGTACAAAGCAACATGGTAATGCTGATGGGCTGTCGCGCCTGCCACTACCTACAGCGGAAGAGGCACCAGCAGTTGACCCTGTCGAGATATTTCACTCGACCATCATCGAATGCTTACCAGTCACCAATGCGGGTATTGAGAGAGAGACCCGAAACGACCCGACACTGTCTCGGGTCTACGACTTGACAGTGAAGGGATGGCCAGCACATGGCGAACCACTGTTACCAGCATTCTCAGCCAGACGAGAACAGCTGTCCGTATGTCAAGGAACATTGATGTATGGAACAAGGGTGATTATTCCTCCTAAATTAAGGGAGGGAGTTCTGAAAGAATTGCTTGAAGGTCATCTGGGGGGAGTCAAGATGAAAAGCCTTGCTAGGGCTTATGTGTGGTGGCCAGGTATCGACAAACAAATAGAGGATCTGACTAAAAGCTGCTCAGGGTGCCAGAAAGTTCAAAATGCACCTCCAATTGCACCGCTGCATCCGTGGGAATGGCCTTCAACCCCATGGCAACGTGTGCATATCGACTTTGCAGGTCCATTCATGGATTCCATGTTTTTGATAGCAGTAGACGCACATTCTAAATGGCCAGAAGTGATTAAGATGTCGACCACTACCTCTGAGAAGACGATCGCAGTTCTAAGAACCATATTTGCAAGGAATGGGTTGCCGGAACAAATATGTTCAGACAACGGACCACAGTTCGTGTCAGAAGAATTCCAGAAATTCATGAAAAAGAATGGGGTGAAACACTATACATCTGCCCCATATCATCCGGCTACAAATGGGTTGGCTGATAGATTTGTACAAACGTTCAAAAAGGTGATAAAGGCCATGAGCGAAGACCATATTCCACTACAACACAAGGTGGACAATTTCCTGATGGCGTATCGAAACGCCACGCATGCAGTGACAAATCAAAGCCCTGCCATAATGTTCTATAACAGGAGGTTGCGGTCCCGGTTGGATTTGTTAAAACCCAATGTGCGAAGGGAAGTCGAAAACAAGCAATTCCAGCATGTAAATAACAAGGCCACTCGTAGTTTCGAAATAGGACAACCAGTGTTGGCCAGGGACTATAGGGATGATAAATGGCAATCCGGAACAATTCGTGCCCGACAAGGACCCTTGATGTACACGGTAGACGTTGGAGAGAACGTAATACGACGTCATGCTGACCAACTTGTGGAATCGAGAACAAGGGTCGACCCCATGTCTACGGCAGAGACACCAGTTGAAGAAGTTATTGAGCCTGTAGCATCTACCTCAGACTCGAACGTACATGATGATGTTCAATCCATAGGAGATCAAATGGATGAGTCATCCCAGCAACAAGAACCAGAGACCCCTGAAAGGCGTTATCCGGGCCGGATCAGGAGGCCTCCTCAGAGACTGAATCTTTGAACAGTTTTGTGTGAAAATTGTATATATGTTATCCATGTAATGTTTAATTTGGGGTGTACACTGTTAAGCTAAAAGGGGAGGAATTGTAGTGTATGTAACCTGTACCACCTTAAGAGGATACCTTAAGGTGATGGACTACTTTCTGATGGCTCCTGTACGTTGTAGTACTGGTGGTGACCACACCGGTATATAAACCCTGCGGGGCAAAGTGTATCCCAGTTCAGCCCTGACCCTCAATCACTAAAGACCTGTTTAATTATTTCTGTAGTCTGTGTCCTGTTATTCAGCATAACTACATTTGAAAACACAGACTCAACAAATACGGTGGCAAATTAGTTCGAAGTGGTGACAGGCCTGCGTGTGAAAAATACTCAAATAAAAGCAAAATGTTCAAAGGTAAAAATAGTGCATCATTTAAAGATTTTTGTTAAACTGTTCACTCTTTAGCTCTCCCTAAGTAATAAATAACACTTTAAAAGGAACCTTACTTGTAAAGAAAATCTTCAAAAAGCAAACCAATTTCTTCTTGCTAAGCATTCATGGCATTGGCACAATTATAAATTTCTTGAGAAACTAAATGTATGAATAGACAATAAGAAATACAGAAGAGTGAACCAGTTTACTTTTAAAGCATTTTCTAATATTTGGAAAGCCATGAAAAAGTTAAAACATTTATAAATACTGCAAATAGGTAATGGACAGACAACACAAGACAGTAAAATAATGCATAAACCGCCATTAAAAACTTACATAATTTTTCAATATAGGTCAGAATTTTACACTATTTTACATATTAGTGCAATTGTTGCATATTTTGCTTGCACAGCATTTGCAGGGCAGACACAAATATATCTGTTGCCATTTTTAGATATAGTAGTTTTGTGATGTAACATGCTTTAGGAGCAGGGTGTTGATAACTGGGGATGGAGGGGAAGGAGTTGGAGAGCTGCTCCTGAATTTAAGAACTCAATGGCTATCCTATCTTGTTGGAGTGTGAGCTTGAGTTAGGCCACTATTCTTGTGATGGTGCACTCTTACCTTCCCTCTCATATCTGCAATGCACTGTAGGGTCAGCTTATATCTGTTTCCAGAATGTGGGTTCAGACCTTTTTGGTATTTCTCCTAGCTTTAAGCAGAGACCAAACATTACTTGCTCCAACTAATACATGTCCCGTTGATGCTTAATCCTACGTGTTTGTAGGGTAGGGTTTTTTGTTTGTAGAGGGATTTTTGCAAAGCAGTATGATGCAATAGCAAACCTTTTATAGGAAATTCTGCTTCCATTTGCCAAAGTATGACAGATGTAAAACCAGATTTCCATGTCCTCTCAGTCAGCAGCAATGTACCATGACCTGGTGACAAAAGACCACGTAAGATCGCTCCATACCATTAAATCCTGTTCTCTTCCTAAACATGTCACTCAGAAACTTGTTTTTCCTGCCCAGATAAAAATGGTAAAAAGGAGGATATTGGAGGGATATTCACTGTACTATACACACACTATTGGAAGCCTGAAGTATCCTTAAGTAAGCAAATGTTCTGACGGGAATCAATCTAAATGCTGAAATTGTATGCCAATGTACAGTTTATGCAAATTAATGCATTGTACTTAACTAAATGGTTTTGACGCCATAGAAAAAAATCGGTGGGAAAACAAACAGGGCTTTGGACTGTTCAGTGATTAAGTACAATGCAAGTTAATGGGAGGGACATGGGCTCACAGTGCTGCTCCACACCACACCTCATCACAAGTTACCTGCAATGTTACCTTTACCTTACAACAGTGCCACTGCCAGCAGCCCTGTGTGCAGTGGTAAATGAAGTACCACTCCTACCTCTGCAGGTGCCCAGATCAACCCCAAGATTCGACGTTCCCAGCCTTGCCTGGAAGCAGTTGTGCTGCAGCTACCACAGACACACCCATTTCTGTCTGCAGGATCTTTACAGACAGAAATGGGCATCTACCTGGGAAGGCTCTCCAGCTAGAAGCAAAAGTTGCAATTCTCAAGCTGCTGCATACTTGCTGAAGTTGTGAGATCTGCCTTGCAATGTAATTGAGGTTAATTCCACAGCACCAGCAGCTGAAACTATTACAGAACTGCTTCAAAAAGATAATATAAATGTACATTTTCATTTCAATAACAACTGGGATACTCCAGTGTTAACCATAATTACCCAGGCTTTGGAGACTATTCTATATGTTAATAACATTGTTCTCCCTCTTCAATTATTTTCATTTTTCTTTGTCCAAGCTCCATGTTGTTATCTAAACTAGCACTGCTTGCTGTAACTGCACCTCTCACAAAACTGTTAAGATGTTGTGATTCTGTCCTCAGCCAATGCCCATCCACACATACTTCCTAGCAGGAGTCACTGGCTTGTAATCAGGAGCAGGCTTATTTATTCTCTCCCCCTGGCCCCCACACCATCTGTAGCACCCTATAATACAGCCCTGGCTGAGGTAGGCTAACTCAGCACAGACCAGGACTCAAACCTGGCACCTTCTGACTTGTAGGCTTAGTAATCACAAGATGAGCATTCTTGTGTGGAGATGGAATTCCTGACCTTGATCCTAAATTTGCCTTTCGTTAGTTTGATCTTGTGCCCTCTTGTACCACTGTCATGGTTTTGTTTGAATTATGGTCACTGATCTAGCTTTTGTGCTATTTAGAATTCTACATATCTTTGAGGTCTTCTCTCAGTGACTTCCTTTTGAGGTCTGAAGCCCAAGTTTCTCCAGTCTTTACTTCAGCTTATGGGTCTTTGCATGGGCTCCAGGGATAGAATATCTCTCGTGTCTCAGTGACCAGAACTTGACACGGTACTCAAGCTGTGGTCTGACCAGAGTATTGTTTAACAGTTTAAAGCATGGTTTCCTCCAACTTGTACTTCACTGGTTTTATCTCCATGGACAAACAGCCTGCTGAAACTCACTTTCTCGGCTCTGCGAAGAATGCACACACGAGGGAGTGGTACCAGAGAGCAGCTGGTGCCCATCCAACTATATCTCAGCGTGAATGGCTGCTTTCAGAAGAAGGAATAAAAGTTCTGAAAATTAACTCACCTCATCCATTTCTTTCCCAAATGTGCATCCTGTCTGTAAAGTATAGTGTATACAAAGTGGTATTAAACATTCATAGGTTTCCTATGCACAGCATTAATAAATGAAGGAGTGAATACATTTCTCAAAAGGTGGAACAAAAACAATATTAATGTAGCTATGTGCATCAGGCATGAAGTGTAACAAATCTGGCACTGCTACTGCCGCTGTGCTCAAGTGTGCCAGTATTCCATTATTCCTGCCGTTTCAAATCTGCTGAAAATACCTCTTGTTGGTATCCCACGCTGTAAATAAATTAATCAAGGCTGTATTTTCAAACCAATACCACTGGCGTTCCTAATGCAAGCCCTTAAATATTCTGCTGTTTTGGCAGCTTAAAAGAGCGAGTCAATCTGCTGCTGAATTATTCCACTGATTAGGCCCTGTGCCCTGCAACTGTCTTCCAATAAGGCAGGCTGAATCTTCGAAATTGTGATCAAATTACTTTAGATAACAATAACTGGCATTTATAAAGTGCCTTTAATGTAGAAAGTGACCCAAGAAGCTTCACAGAAGTGTAATCAGACTAAAAGTATAGATTCTGCTACAACCACCTACACTGGCAATGAGTGGCTAAAATTTATATTGCTCAAAACATTGCTCATGTTTAATTGCAGTGTTTGCATTGTGTGGTTACCAAGGCAAAAAACTGTAGGGAAATCTATCCTGGCTGGGTTGAAGGAACTTGTTCTTAAGTTTAAGGTGATAGTTAGGCCTGGGCTAGGGACTCATGTTTAGTTTTAAGGTTAGTCTTATGGTTAGGGCAAATTAATTTCAGGGGCAAGATAGCAGGAGAAAAAAAGAATGGGGCTGTGTTTACCTGTGAGGGAGAAAGACTGAGCAGTGGAACATCAGGCGATGAAGGAAAGAATGAAAGAATTTGTGCACAGCAAAGCTGCACAAACAGCAATGAAATAAATGACAAGATTGTCTATATTTGTTGCTGTTTGAGGGATAAATTTAGGCCAGGACAAGGAGAACTCCCAAGCAATTCTTTGAATATTGCTGTGGGATATTTCATGTCCACCTGAGAGGGCAGACATTTGTCTCATCTGAAAGACGGCACCTCTGGCAGTGCAGCACACTGCTCTGGAGTTTCAACATAGAATATGTGCTCAAATTTCAGGAGTGGGACTTGAACCCATAACCTTCTGACTTGGATTGCTGCCACTTAGCCAACACTGACAGAAGGGGAAACCTCCTGTATACGAGAAGTTACACTAATTTTGCAGTACCCTCAGTGTGGACCGATACCTCTTCACCCACCCCTCACTCTACACTAAAAGGCACACAGCTCTCATGCAGCGCATATGCAATTGTCAGCTTTTGTACATAGTTCACTATAAATCACCAAGAGTAAGTTATAGTCCATGTTTTTCAAGTTTTAGATTTATGTTGATGAAAATGGAATGACATATGGCTGGACTAAGAAACAAAAAGGTTGCAGAGAAACAGTTAAAATATTTGAGATACTTATTTCGAGGCTGAATAGGGAAAACTATTTCAAACTATTTCCTCTGTTTGCAGAGTTAGGGAGGGGAGGTCATGAATAAAAAATTGTTACTAAGAGTAAGAGAAAATTGAATACATATTTTTAAACAGAAGACGGTACAGGGCTATGTGGAGCGTGCAGAGCAGTAAAAAGCCAGCACAGAGATGATGGGTTGAATGGCCTCCTTCTGCGCTTCCCTCTCACTACACAATGACCACTACCTCTTTAACAAACAATTCTCAGGAGAGTTCAGGCCTCTAACCTCCCTATTCCTCTCATCCTAGAGATTAATTTGGTGAACCTTCGTTGCAACGCCTCCAACGCAAGTATGTACTTTCTCAGATAAGGTATCACTCAAAACGACTCCAGCTCAATTTTCAACAATTACTATGCCCCTGCCACATTATTGAATCCCTTGGCCTCAATACTTCCCTCTTGTTTTCAGCCCCTATCCCTAACCTTCCATTTCCCTTTCTCTCCTGTTCTTTACCCACTTTTCATCTACCCAGTTGTGATGAAATATGCCATTCATCAGGCACTGTATTCTCTGTGTTTAGTTTAGTTTTAGTTTCATTTCCCCACCTGTACTGTATTGTGTGTAAGGCTCCGTCCATGCCTGGCCACTACTTAAGCAGGCTGCACTGTCTCACAGGCAGTGCAGCTGATCTTTGGATGGGAGACACTTCTCCACTGTGTGTTACTTTCTTAGTTAATAAAAGCCTTGCTTTGCTCCGTTAACGTTGAGTCTCGGATTCATTGAGGCACATCAATTTTATTAACTAAATTTTCAACGCAATGGATCAACTCTTGAAACCCGAACGTTTGGATTTGGACCAGCACGCTTCGGACACTGGTTTAAGTGCATGGAATTCTTCCTGGACAATTCCGTAGCCATCACAGGCGCTACGGACGCCGAAAGTATGAAACTCGGAATCGGGTAAGCCACCGGGTTTACCCCCTCATCCAAGATGCCGACACGTACCCGGCCGCCTGCGACATCCTAAAGACGCATTACCAGCAGCCTACGAATGAGGTGTACGCTAGGCATCTGCTCGCTACTCGCGCACAGCGGCCTGGGGAAATCGCTGGATGAGTTCCTAGTCACCCTGAAAACGCTTGGCAAAGACTGCAAGTGCCAAGATGTAAAAGCTGCAGTGTACACTGACAAGCTTGTTCGTGATGCCTTTATCACAGGCCTCAGCTCCACTTACATCCGGCAGAGACTACTGGAAAAAACGGGATTGGACCTGAAACAGGCTGTGGACACAGCGCGATCCCTGGATGTGGCCCAGAGAAACTCGGACGCCTACTCTTCAGTCCGCGCCGCCCACGCCGCCACGTGTGCACCAAGGGCGCCGCCATCTTGGAAGGCATCTTCCCCGCCCGGCAGCCCGACACCGTCGGGGCCCCGCTCTCCCCCCAGAAGCCCTACGACAGCCGCGATGTGTCGGGGCCCCAACTGCTACTTCTGTGGGCAGCCGAAGCACACCAGAAACCTGTGCCCGGCGAAAGGCACCACCTGCTTTAAGTGCGGTAAGAAGGGGCACTTTGGGAAGGTGTGCAGAGGGAACCCCGCTGGAAAACCCGCCACCGCCGCGTGTGCGCCGTGGGAGTGGCCATCTTGGACGCCATCTTGCCCGACCTCATGGGGTCCGCCATTTTGTGAGCAGAGAGCGTGGACGCCATCTTGTCTCGATCAGGGCCCTACAGTGGCATCGGTCACAGTGGACCAGACCAGACCGCACCCGCTATCCAAATCAATGGTGGACATCGAGGTAAACGGGTGCGGGGTTAAATGTTTAATTGACAGTGGAAGCACGGAGAGTTTTATCCACCCTGAACTAGCACAACAACTCTCTCTAACGGTGGTCCCTGCTCGGGGCACCATCTCTATGGCTGATAAAACCCAGATATCGACCGTTAGGGGTTACTGCGCGGTACAATTGTCCATTAACGGAACTGTATACGATAATTTTAAATTGCTAATCATGAAGAATCTATGTGCGAGCGTGATCTTGGGCCTGGATTTCCAGTGCCACCACCAAAGCATCACGCTCAATTACGGTGGGTCCCAGCCGCCCCTCACAGTGTGGGGTCTGGCTACCCTGAAGGTAAAGCCGCCTTCGCTATTCGCGAACCTTACTCCCAACTGCCGGCCAATAGCGACCAAAAGCAGGAGGTACAGCTGGGAGGACAGGCGGTTTATCGCGACCGAGGTGGACAGGCTGCTGAGGGAGCGCATCATTGAACGCAGCAACAGCCCGTGGTGCGCCCAAGTGGAAGTGGTGAGGGGTAGCGAGAAGAAACGGATGGTGATCGACTATAGCCAAACGATCAACATGTACACCCAACTAGACGCCTACCCGCTACCCCGCATATCAGAAATGGTGAACCAAATTGCCCAATACCGGGTGTTCTCCACCATCGACCTCAAGTCAGCGTACCACCAGCTCCCTATCAGACCAGAGGACCACCCGTACACCGCCTTCGAGGCGAACGGACGCCTCTACCAATTCCTCAGAGTCCCCTTTGGGGTGACGAATGGGGCCTCGGTCTTCCAGAGGGAGATGGACCGCATGGTCGATGACCACCACTTGCAGGCAACCTTCCCCTACCTCGACAACGTCACCATCTGCGGTCACAACCAGCAGGATCACGACTCGAACCTCGAGAGGTTCCTGAAAACCGCACAAAAACTCAACCTCACTTACAACGAGGACAAGTGCGTTTTCAACGCCACGCGCCTCTGCATACTAGGCAGCGTGGTGGAGAATGGGGAAATCGGACCAGACCCCGACCGATTGCGCCCCCTATGGGAGCTGCCCCTGCCCAACACTCCCAAAGCCCTGAAAAGGTGCCTGGGGTTATTTTCTTATTATTCCCAATGGGTCCCCAACTACTCCGACAAAGCCCGCCCCTTCTTGAAAGCATCCTCTTTTCCGCTCTCTGCTGAGGCCCACGCCGCCTTCAAAAGCATTAAGCAGGATATTGAGCGGGCCACGCTACAGGCAGTGGACGAGAACACTCCCTTTCAAGTGGAAAGTGATGCGTCTGACTTTGCCTTGGCGGCCACCCTCAACCAGGCGGGGCGGCCCGTAGCTTTCTTCTCGAGGACCCTCCAAGGGCCCGAGATCAGACACTCCTCCGTGGAAAAGGAGGCCCAAGCCATCGTGGAGGCAGTGCGCCACTGGCGCCACTACCTAGCCGGCAAACGCTTCACCCTACTTACCGACCAACGGTCGGTAGCGTTTATGTTTAATAATAAACAGAAGGGGAAGATTAAAAATGATAAGATTCTCAGGTGGCGGATCGAGCTCTCCACCTTCGAGTATGACATCATTTACTGGCCAGGGGCCCTTAACGAATCCCCCGACGCCCTCTCACGAGGGATGTGTGCCAGCGCCACCGGGGATCGGCTACAGACCCTCTACAACGACCTCTGCCACCCAGGGGTGACGCGGCTGTTCCACTTCATAAAGTCCCGCAACTTACCCTACTCGATTGAGGAAGTTCGGTCTCTGACCAGGAACTGCCGCACTTGCGCTGAGTGTAAGCCTCGGTTCTACCGCCCAGATAGAGCCCACTTAATCAAAGCTACACGGCCCTTTGAGCGGCTCAGCTTAGATTTCAAGGGCCCCCTCCCGTCAGTCGACCGCAACGTTTACTTCCTGAACATTGTGGACGAATACTCCCGTTTCCCATTCGCCTTCCCCTGCCCAGACATGACCAACGCCATGGTCATTAAATGCCTCAACAGCCTGTTCTGTCTGTTCGGTATGCCGAGCTACATCCACACGGATAGGGGGGCGTCCTTCATGAGTGAAGAGCTACGCCAGTACATGCTGTCCAGGGGGATCGCCACGAGCCGTACCACCAGCTACAACCCCCAGGGTAACGGCCAGGTGGAGCGAGAGAACGGGACAGTATGGAAAGCAGTCACTCTAGCTCTAAGGACCAAGGGCCTCCCTTTCTCCCGCTGGCAGGAAGTCCTCCCAGATGTGCTCCATTCGATACGGTCGCTATTGTGTACTGCCACTAATGCCACGCCTCATGAACGAATGTTTGTCTTTCCCCGGAAATCCACCTCAGGCGTATCTATGCCGTCATGGCTCTCCACCCCAGGTCCGGTATTTGTACGAAGGCATGTGAGGGGCCACAAGACAGACCCTCTCGTGGAGTCAGTGCACCTACTCCACGCCAACCCCCAATACGCGTATGTCCGGCACGCCGACGGAAGGGAGGACAGTGTGTCCCAGCCGGTAACGACAACAACCACGACAACAACAGCAACAGCGATCACAGCAACTCTTACCCACCCACTACTCTTTCATCACCCCCGGAAGAACATCGACCAACGGTGCCCCCACCAACTACCCCTTCAACAACCCTGGCGGCGCCCCCGGCAGAGACCCAGGAGGCCACCGGGGACACCCAGCCGACACCCGCGGCACCACGTCGGTCACAGAGGACTATCAAACCCCCGAACAGACTAAATCTATAGAAGGGGTGAATGTGATGAAATATGCCGTTCATCAGGCACTGTATTCTCTGTGTTTAGTTTAGTTTCAGTTTCATCTCCCCACCTGTACTGTATTGTGTGTAAGGCTCCGCCCATACCTGGCCACTACTTAAGCAGGCTGCACTGTCTCACAGGCAGTGCAGCTGATCTTTGGATGGGAGACACTTCTCCACTGTGTGTTACTTTCTTAGTTAATAAAAGCCTTGCTTTGCTCCGTTAACGTCGAGTCTCGGATTCATTGAGGCACATCACCAGTAAAACACATCATCATTTTCCTTATGAGAGGAGTACTATAGAGATGCAAGTTGATGCTGCAGTGTTGTGGTAATTGTTTGAAGGGGGGGTTTGGTTACACTAGGTGGCATAACAGACAGCCATAGACAACTGTAAACAGGTACAGATGTCTCATGAAATTTAGAAAATATGAAATTGCAGGAAGTATGGAAAAGCAGCACTGAGGTACCAGCAGGCAACACATTTCCCATTTCCCAATCCCTGCTCCACAACCCTGATTCATCAATTGTTATGCTCCTTTTGTTCGTATAACAATTAAAGTTTCATTTCTTGATCATAAAAGGAGCATAAAGACAAGGTAATGTCTACATACCTACACACACATGGTTACCCAGAAACGTTAAAGATGCAGGTTTGTCCATCTGTTGTGTTTTCAGACAGAAATAGCAAGTTTTAAAACCTTCCCTTAATGTCAACATGCGGCCAATGGGAAAGTTTAGATAGCAGTAAAACATTATCCGCTATTGAGCGAACTTTTACAATGCAGTTTTCTGATTTTTAATCTTAAATTTTATATTAAAACTAATAATTTGTAATGACAGATACAACTGCATTAACAATCATACCATTATGTCCTCGGTATAGAAATATAATAAAGTACCTTGCAACAACACAGTGAACTCCATCTATTGTCTATTTACATAGTCTTGAATGTCAAGCTCTGTAAAGTAAATGTACTACACTAAGAATAGGCTAAACAAGGACCTAGAACAGATTAGTTTATTTACTTAAATTGACCTCTGTACAAGTGGGTCAATTTGCTCTTTACTGATACTAAAAGCACTGAAATAAAGTACAGTAGACATTGATTAAAAAAACACATGCAAATATGCCTCTATAGGTCAACTCAAATTTTAGACAATTTCCTGTACTGCATTTAAATATAGCTGAAAATATTTACTGAAATAGATTCCAATAAAAACTTTAAGAAAAGCCACAAATATATTTAAGGTTTCCTCTTCATTTCCTTCCTCCTCAGTACATGCCCACAGCAGCAGCGCAGACCTGGGAGGAGCGGAGAAGTGGCGGCAGCGAAATAAAGAGAGCCCAAGGCGCAGGTAGGCTCCACAGCAGCAGCGGCAGCAGCTGCGACATAAAGAGCGCCCGAGGCACAGGTAGGCCCCACCGCAGCAGCGGCGGCGGCAGTGCGGACCTGGGAGGAGCGGCGAGGGAGATACCAACTCAGCACCGGCAGAATTTTCAAAGAGTGACGTCAAAAGTGACGTCGGCACTAGGGGAGGGAGCTGATTGAGGCCAGTGTCGGGAGCGGAGAGAGCGGTGGTACAAGGCTTACCAATCTCTCAGAATGGCGGCAGCGTTCCGGAGCCATGTCACGATTCAAAAAGTGATGCGGGCAAAAGGAAGCAGCTGATTGGGTGAGTACGGCCAGGTGAGAATTTATACTACTCTATAGTTTGACAGTTAAGATCAACAGTTTATAAAGTTTAGAAGGTCTTAATTTGTGTGGTTATAGCTTCTAAGGTCCCTGTTGTGTATCGGGGAGTGCTAGTAACCAAGGGCCCTTGAGTATATAATTTAATTGCAGTGTAATTAGTGGTATTGATTTGATTTAAATTAATTAAAGGGTAAGTCATGGCAGGACAGCTTGGCCCCGTAGCATGCTCCTCCTGCGCTATGTGGGAAATCAGGGACACTTCCCGTGTCCCTGACACCAGGTGTGCGGGAAGTGTATCCAGCTGCAGCTACTGACAGACCGCATTGCGGCACTGGAGCTGCGAATGGATACATACTGGAGCAGTCGCGATGCTGAGGACATCGTGGATAATACGTTTAGGGAGTTGGTCACACCGCAGGTAAAGGCTGCACAGGCAGGAAGGGAATGGGTGACCACCAGGCAGAGTGGTAGGCACAGACAGGTAGTGCAGGGGTCCCCTGTGGCCATCCCCCTCTCAAACAGATATACCAATTTGGATATTGTTGAGGAAGATGGCTTATCGGGGGAAGGCAGCAGCTGCCAACTTCCGGGCACCGTGGATGGTTCTGCTGCACAAGATGGGAGGAAAAAGAGCAGGAGAGCTATAGCGATAGGGGATTCTATTGTCAGGGGAATAGATAGGAGTTTCTGCGGCTGCAAACGAGACTCCAGGGTGGTATGTTGCCTCCCTGGTGCAAGGGTCAAGGATGTCTCAGAGCGGCTGCAGGGCATTCTGGAAGGGGAGGGAGAACAGCCAATTGTCATGGTGCATATAGGTACCAACTGTGGTAAACCACTGTTATTGTTGCTCACCGTTGTTGTTGTTGTTGCCCACTGTTGTATCTATGCATGCCTCAGCTGGCTCCGCCCCTGGCTCCACCCACACGTCCAGGTATAAAGGTGACTGCTCTGCAGCCCCCTGCCTTCTTGGAAACCAGTCAACCACGAGAGGCATGCTCTGTTCTTTGTTAATAAAAGCCTTTTAGTCACTCTCCTAACGCTCCGTCTTTTATGAGTAATTAATAGCGCATCAATTTTATTAACAAAAACAAAATGTCAGCACCAAACACTGAGCAGCAGGCGCTGCAGCAAATGATGGCACCAAACGCTGAGCAGCAGGTGCTGCTGCATGCCCTCAGACCAACATGCCTGGACCTAGACCCTCAAGAGGTGGGTTCGTCTACCAAGTTCGCACAATGGCTGCGTTGCTTCGAAGCTTACCTGGAAGCCTCAGCCGTGACACTAGATGGAAACAAACTAAAAATCCTGGCCTCCAAGGTGGGCCACCAAGTCTACACGCTTATCCAGGACGCGACTACCTACGCGGCGGCTATCGATCTGCTAAAAGGACAATACACACGCCCGGTAAATACGGTTTATGCCAGACACCTCCCGAGATCCCGCAAACAGAAGTCCGGGGAATCGGTGGAGGCATTCCTACGGGCACTACAGATACTCGGCCGAGCCTGCGATTGTAAAGAGGTATCGGCCGCGACACACACGGAGGGACTTATCCGAGATGCTTTCGTTGCGGGCCTCAAGTCCGACTACGCCTGGCAGAGACTGTTGGAGAAGGGCGAAATCGACCTGAAGAAGGCAGTGTCCCTCGCGCTCTCGCTAGACGCGGCCCACCGGAATATGGATGCATTCTCCCCTAACCGCTCCGCACCATGGACGCCGCAACCTTGGGTCATGGGACCGCCACCCCCGGCACCAACTGCTGCAGCGATGTCCAAGGGCCCGAAATGTTACTTTTGTGGCCAGGCAAAACACCCCAGAGCACGCTGCCCGGTGAAAAACGCTACCCGCTCTGGCTGCGGGAAGAAAGGACACTATGTCAGCGCCTGCAAAGGTAAAACCGCTAACGCCAGCAGCGCCGCGTGTGAACCGTGGGGGCAGCCATCTTGTCCGCCATCTTGGACACCTCCAGCCGCGTGGGGATTGGGATCATGGGCGCAGCCATTTTGTCCGCCATCTTGGACGCCTCCAACTCCAATCGCGGGTGACCCGGACTCAACCACCGCCTCGTCTGACGACCACAGCGACTCGTTCGACCATATGCTGGCCTCCGTGACGCTGGACCAATCTCTCCCTCACCAACTGTCCAAGTCCATGATGGACATTATGGTAAACGGCCGCGCCATTACCTGCCTTTTCGACAGTGGGAGCACGGAGAGCTTTATCCACCCTGACACGGTGCGCAGTTACTCTCTCCCGGTCCTGCCAACGCGCCATCGGATCTCTATGGCTTCCAAATCCCATTCAGCAGACGTCGGTGGCTACTGTGTAGTGACCCTTTCAGTAAGGGGCACAGAATACAAAAATTTTAAACTTCTTGTCCTGACCCATGCCTGCGCTGCCGTTCTACTGGGGTTGGATTTTCAGTGCCACCTTAAAAGTGTCACATTAGCGTACGGCGGACCCCTCCCCCCACTCAGTCTGTAGCCAGCAGCTTTTAAATTGCCCGCCGCGCACCATTTGCAGCCTCGCCACGCTTAAAGTCTCCCCCCCCCCTTGTTCGCTAACCTCACCCGTGACTGTAAGCCCATCGCTACCAAAAGCAGGCGGTACAGTGCCGGGGATAGGAGCTTCATTAAATCCGAAGTAGCAAGACTCCTGAAGGAAGGGATTATTGAGGGTAGCACTAGCCCATGGCGAGCACAAGTGGTGGTAGTGAAGACTGGCGAAAAACAGCGCCTAGTTATTGACTACAGCCAGATGATCAATCGCTACACCCAGTTAGATGCATACCCACTCCCCCGCATATCTGACACGGTCAATCAGATAGCACAATACCGGGTGTTCTCGACGATTGATCTGAAGTCGGCATACCACCAGCTCCCCATCAGGGCTGAGGACCGCCAGTACACAGCTTTTGAAGCTGACGGTCGTCTCTACCACTTCCTCCAAGTCCCCTTCGGCGTCACCAATGGGGTTTTGGTCTTCCAAAGGGAGATGGACCGAATGGTTGACCAGAATGCGCTGCAGGCCACCTTCCCCTATCTAGACAACGTCACCATCTGCGGCCACGACCAGCAGGACCATGATGTTAACCTAGAGAAATTCCTCTGTACGGCCCAGCGGCTGAATCTAACATACAACAAGGACAAATGTATGTTTCGCACCATGTGCCTCGCCATTCTTGGCTGCGTAGTGGAGAACGGAGTCATCGGCCCCGACAGAATGTGCCCCCTTATGGAGCTCCCCCTCCCCCACTGCCAAAAAGCACTGAAGAGATGCCTAGGGTTTTTCTCTTACTATGCTCAGTGGGTGCCCAACTATGCGGACAAAGCCAGACCCCTCATCAAGTCCACCTCCTCCCCCCTGACAGCAGAGGAATGTGCAGCCTTCACTCTCATAAAAAGAGATATTGCGAAGGCCACAATGCACGCAGTGGATGAGTCCATCCCTTTCCAAGTGGAGAGCGACGCATCCGACTTCGCCCTAGCTGCAACCCTTAACCAGGCGGGGAGACCCGTGGCCTTTTTCTCAAGGATCCTCCAGGGCCCCGAGATTCGACACTCCTCTGTCGAAAAGGAGGCCCAGGCCATTGTGGAAGCGGTGCGACATTGGAGGCATTACCTGGCCGGAAAACGATTTACCCTGCTCACTGACCAGCGTTCAGTGGCTTTTATGTTTAATAATAAGCAGAGGGGCAAAATCAAGAATGACAAGATCTTGAGGTGGAGAATTGAACTCTCCACCTACAATTACGATATCTTGTACCGGCCCGGGAAACTCAATGAGCCCCCAGATACCCTATCACGTGGTACATGCGCCAACGCGCAGGTTGATAGACTGCAGACCCTCCACAATGACCTCTGCCACCCGGGGGTCACCAGGTTCTTCCATTTCATCAAATCCCGTAACCTGCCCTACTCCATCGGAGGAGGTCAGGACCATGACCAGGAACTGCCAAATCTGTGCTGAGTGCAAACCGCATTTTTATAGGCCAGACAGAGCAAGCCTGATCAAGGCCACTCGCCCCTTCGAGCGCCGATTTTAAAGGGCCCCTCCCCTCCTCTGACCGCAACGTGTACTTCCTCAACATAATTGATGAGTACTCCCGTTTCCCATTTGCCATCCCTTGCCCAGACATGACCAGTACCACGGTCATTAAATGTCTGAATGACCTTTTCGCCTTGTTCGGCTTCCCTAGCTATATCCATAGCGACCGGGGCTCATCCTTTATGAGCAACGAACTCCGTCAGTACCTGCTCATGAGAGGTATTGCTACAAGCAGAACCACCAGCTACAACCCCCGGGGGAACGGCCAGGTGGAAAGAGAGAACGCGACGGCTTGGAAGGCCGTCCTCTTAAACTTAAAATCTAAGGGCCTTCTGACCTCTCGCTGGCAGGAGGTCCTCCCTGCGGCGCTCCACTCCATTCGGTCACTGCTTTGTACGGCCACCAATGCCACCCCCCATGAAAAAATGTTCACTTTCCCCAGGAAGTCCACATCGGGGACCTCGCTACCGACATGGCCGACGTCTCCAGGACCCATCCTACTGCGGAAGCACGTGAGGTCCCATAAAACGGACCCCCTGGTCGAGAGGGTGAGCCTCCTCCACGCTAACCCCCAGTATGCTTACGTGGCGTACCCGGACGGGCGGGAGGACACAGTCTCCATACGAGGCCTCGCACCTTCGGGTGCCCCTGAAACACTACCATTGCCATCCACCACTACCCACAACCCAACCACTGTAGACGGCATGCCGCAGCCCCAGGACCCGTCATTGACCACCCAACCACTCAATGAGACACCAGATTCAACGTTGGATGCTGCACCATCACCGCCGCCACCACGACGATCAGGACGGCATACAAGGCCACCTGATAGACTTACTTACACGAACCTTTAGTACACTTCACCCTGCCGGACTCAAATTTAAACAAGTGGTGAATGTGGTAAACCACTGTTATTGTTGCTCACCGTTGTTGTTGTTGCACACTGTTGTATCTATGCATGCCTCAGCTGGCTCCGCCCCTGGCTCCACCCACACGCCCAGGTATAAAGGTGACTGCTCTGCAGCCCCCTGCCTTCTTGGAAACCAGTCAACCACGAGAGGCATGCTCTGTTCTTTGTTAATAAAAGCCTTTTAGTTACTCTCCTAACTCTCCGTCTTTTTGAGTAATTAATAGCGCATCACCAACGATATAGGTAAAAAACCGGGATGAGGTCCTAAAAGCTGAATATAGGGAGTTAGGAGGTAAATAAAAAAATAGGACCTCAAAAGGTAGTAATCTCAGGACTGCTACCACTGGCATGTGCTAGTCAGAGTAGAAATAGAAGGATATTTCAGATGAATACATGGCTAGAGGAATGGTGCAAAGGGGAGGGATTCAAATTCCTGGGACATTGGAACCGGTTCTGGGGGAGGTGGGACCAGCACAAACTGGACGATTTGCAACTGGGCAGGACTGGGACCGATGGCCTAGGGGCAGTGTTTGCTAGTGCTGTTGGAGAGGGTTTAAACTAAAATGGCTGGGGGTTGGGAACCTGTGCAGGGAGACAGAGGAAAGGGAAGCAAGGATAGAAGCAAAAGACAGGAAGGAGAAAAGCAAAAGTGGCAGTCAGAGAAATCAAGAGTTTAAATCATACATGGCCACAGTAAGTAATAATTCTAAAAGGTCTAAGAGTGTTAAAAAAAACAAGCCTGAAGGCTTTGTGTCTTAATGCGAGGAGCATTCGTAATAAGGTGGATGAATTAGCTGCACAAATAGATGTAAATGGATATGATATAATTGGGATTACAGAGACATGGCTCCAGGGTGACCAAGGCTGGGAATTCACCATCCAAGGGTATTCAATATTCAGGAAAGACAGGCAAAAAAGGAAAAGAAGGTGGGGTAGCATTGCTAGTTAAAGAGGAGATTAACACAATAGTAAGGAAGGATATTGGCTCTGATGATGTGGAAACTGTATGGGTAGAGCTGAGAAATACCAAGGGGCAGAAAACATTAGTGGGAGTTGTATACAGACCCCCAAACAGTAATGCTGAGGTTGGGGGTGGCATTAAACGGGAAATTAGAGACGCGTGCAATAAGGGCACAGCAGTTATCATGGGTGACTTTAATCTACATATAGATTGGGCTAACCAAATTAGTAACAATACTGTGGAGGAGGAATTCCTGGAGTGTATACGGGATGGTTTCCTGAACCAATATGTCGAGGAACCAACTACAGATCGGGCCATCTTAGACTGGGTATTATGTAATGATAAAGGATTAATTAGCAATCTTGTTGTGCGAGGCCCCTTGGGGCGGAGTGATCATAATATGATCGAATTCTTCATTAAGATGGAGAGTGAAGTATTTGACTCAGAGACGAAGGTCCTGAATTTAAATAAAGGAAACTACGATAGTATGACGCATGAGTTGGCTAGGATGGATTGGGGAACGTTACTTAAAGGTTTGATGGTGGATAGGCAATGGCAAACATTTAAAGGTCGCATGGATGAACTACAGAATTTATTCATCCCTGTTTGGCATAAAAATAAAACAAAGAAGGTGACTCAACCGTGGCTAACAAGGGAAATTCGGGATAGCATAAGATACAAGGAGAGGACATATAAATTGGCCAGAAAAAGCAGCAAACCTGAGGATTGGGAGCAGTTTAGGGTTCAGCAAAGGAGGACAAAGGGATTAATTAAGAGGGGGGAAATAGAGTATGAGAGCAAGCTTTCAGGGAACATAAAAACTGACTGTAAAAGCTTCTATAGATATGTGAAGAGAAAAAGATTGGTGTTGGTCCCTTGCAGTCAGAAACATGGGAATTTATAATGGGGAACAAAGAAACGGCAGACCAATTAAATACATACTTTGGTTCTGTCTTCACAAAGGAGGACACAAATAACCTCCCAGAGATGTCGGGGAACACAGGGTCTAATGAGAGGGAGGAACTGAATGAAATCAGTATTTGTAGGGAAATGGTGTTAGGGAAATTGACGGGATTGAAGGCCAATAAATCCCCAGGGCCTGATAATCTACATCCTAGGGTACTTAAGGAAGTGGCCCTAGAAATAGTAGATGCATTGTTGGTCATCTTCCAAAATTCTACAGACTCTGGAACAGTTCCCATGGATTGGAGGGTAGCTTATGTAACCCCACTATTCAAAAAAGGTGGTAGAGAGAAAACGGGGAATTATAGACTGGTAAGCCTGACATTGGTAGTGGGGAAAATGCTAGAGTCCATTATAAAAGATGTAACAGCAGAGCACTTGGAAAACAGTGACAGGACCGGACAAAGTCAACATGGATTTACAAAAGGTAAATCATGCTTGACTAATCTACTGGACTTTTTTGAGGATGTAACTGGTAAAATAGATAAGGGAGAACCAGTGGATGTGGTGTATTTGGACTTTCAGAAGGCTTTTGATAAGGTCCCGCATAAGAGATTAGTGTGTAAAGTTGAAGCACATGGGATTGGGGGTAAGGTACTGACTTGGATAGAGAACTGGTTGGCAGACAGGAAGCAAAGAGTTGGAATAAATGGGTCTGTTTCTGAGTGGCAGGCAGTGACTAGTGGGGTACCACAGGGATTGGTGCTAGAACCCCAGCTATTCACAATATATATTAATGATCTAGACGAGGGAACTAGATGTACTATCTCCAAGTTTGCAGATGACACAAAGCTGGGTGGGCGTGTGTGCTGTGAGGAGGATGCCGAGAAACTCCAGTATGATTTGGACAGATTGGGTGATTATACTGCATCTGCCGTTCATCTGCCCAATGTGGATAAATGCGAGGTTATCCACTTTGGTGGCAAAAACAGGAAGGCAGATTATTATCTGAACAGCAATAGATTGGGAGAAGGGGAAGTGCAACGAGACCCGGGTGTCCTTGTGCACCAGTCGCTGAAGGTAAGCATGCAGGTGCAGCAGGCGGTTAAGGCGGCAAATGGTATGTTGGCCTTCGTAGCGAGAGGGTTCGAATACAGGAACAAGGATGTCTTGCTGCAGTTGTACAGGGCCTTGGTGAGACCACACCGAGTATTGTGTGCAGTTTTGGTCGCCTTATCTGAGGAAGGATGTTCTTGCCATGGAGGGAGTGCAGCGAAGATTCACCAGACTGATACCTGGGAGTGGATGGTAGTTTTTCCAGACATTTTCAGGTAGTTTGCAGTGGTGTTCCCCAAGTGTCAGTTTGGGTCCATTACTCTTTTCAATTTTTATAATCAACCTAGACTCAGGTGTAGGGAGCAGCATTATAAAGTTTGAAGATGAGACAAAACTTGGCATAGTAGATAGTAATGAGGATAGTTATAGGCTTTAGGATAACAGACAGGATGGTGAAATGGGCAGAAGTATGGCAGATGGAGTTCAATGCAGAGAAGTGTGAAAGACTTTGGGAGGACTAATGGGAAGTTAGTATACTATATATGGCATGATTTTGAAAAATGTAGATGAGCAAAGAGACCTTGGTGTCCATATACACAAATCCTTAAAGGTGGCAGGGCAAGTTGATAAGGTGGTTAATAAAGCATATGGGTTACTTGGGTTTATAAATAGAGGAATGGAATATAAAAACAAAGAGATCATGCTAAAACTTTATAAATCACTGGTTAGGCCTCAGCTGAAGTATTGTGGACAATTCTGGGTACCACACTCAGGAAAAATGTAAAGGCCTTAGAAAGGGTACAGAGGAGGTTTACCAGGATGTTACTTCAGTTATGAGGAGAGGTTGGAAAAGTTAGGACTGTTCTCCTTGGAGCAGAGAAGGTTAAAAGGTGACCTCAGAGTAAATAGGGAAAAAACTTATCCCTCTAGTGAGTGGGTCAACAACCAGAGGTCATAGATTCACAATCATTGGCAAAAGATCTAGAGACAAGGGGAGAAATTTTTCACTCAGTTGTCTGGATCTGGAATGCTCTACCTCAAAAGGTGTTGGAAACGGATTCCATAAATAATTTTAAAAGGGAGCTGGTCAGATACTTGAGGATGAGGAACTTCCAGGGTTACGGACAAAAAGCAGGGGTGTGGGACTAAGCACAACTGCTCTTTCAAAGAGCCAGCACAGGCACGACGGGCCCAAAGGCCTCCTTGTGTGCTGTAAGTTTCTATGATTCTATGACTTACAGCACTAGTCAACCAGGATGAGTACATTTACTTTTAATAGGACTGATCGATGGCAAGGATTAGATAAGGGAAACCTTTTACTTGACACAGGAGTAATCCCATTAAAAAAAGTTATGTACTATATTAGGGATGGATATCAAGATAATTGACTTTCAAAAAATAAAAATGGTCCTCAGCATAAAATTGTTCCTGAATTTTAAAATGATTTAGTGACTAATGTGCTTCTCAGTTACGTTAACTTCAGATACTTCTGACATTTTATATGGAGGTCTAATAGTTTTAATCTTCATAAATGTATTGCCCCATTCAATATTATACATCTAAAACACAAGTAACTTACAGGTCCTGAAACTATTTTAATTGTTTTACTGTTTTATTAGAAAAGTGTATCAATTTAAATAGCTAATATTTGATAGCTTTGCAGTTTGAAAAAAAGTAATACTGTACCACTTTATATAACTGAAAATAAAATTGTGGTGGTTTAATAGATACATCAGCAATAAATGATACTGTATTGTTGTAAAGTATGGTGCAATACAGTATAAAGTATGGTGCAGTATAGTAGTGTAATCCAGTATAAAGTATGGTGCAGTATGGTATAATAGTGTAATCCAGTATCAAGTATGGTGCAGTATAGTATAGTGTAATCCAGTATCAAGTATGAGGAGCTATTTTAAATGCAGTGATATCAGGGCGTCATAACAATCCAGATAAAGTTGTTCCTTAGTTTCCATTTTCCAACAGTCAATAACTTACTGTAACACTATGTCAATTCTGTTACCGTCTTCTACATGGCATCCAGTCAACAGAGTATAATTTACTTAATCTGAAGTTTTACGACGCCATGGAATCGCAAGTGTTCTCAATGTTAATGCTGAGAACTTGCTATCCAATTTCAACCAAAATATCCAAAATAGCATTATGGAACAAAGTGGGGAAGCTGGACTGCATAATTTTATGATATAGTAAGATTAGTCAGGCAATAGTATACCCTTGCCTATGGTTCTCTGCAATGCCGATCAATCCATACTGCCAGGATTTGGTAACTACTGTTCTCTTGATGTAATTCAGTTTTTAATATAATTTCTTACAATTTATTAACTCCGGCCATATTTAAGCAGACAGCATTTACAGCTTTGTTTCATTTGTAGTGTAGAGGAGGGAAGAACAAATGGCCTCTTGCTGAGAACCCTCCTCCTCCTCCCTCTTCCAGCAGCTTGTCCTGCTCTGCGTGGCCTCTGTTCATTCTCTAAGTTATGCTGTATTCCAAGGGAAATGCTTACTGGTGCATCCATGTCTGGCAGCAAGTGGTTGGTGCAGAAGCCTTGAAGTCGGGAAAAAGTCCTTCAGCACCTGCCACATCACTTCCTGTAGACTTTTTGTTAGAAATCAGTAGTGTCCAAAATGTATATGGTTATGCGGATATAATTGTGTTTACATGATGGTATTGGAACTGGAGACAAAAAGTCTCTTCAGACGAGTATTAGAATAACTAAATAGATGCTTAGAATCTGCTTGCGTTTTGGTTCCCTGCAGATGTTATAAAATTTTGCACTGTGACAGTTACATATGACCTTGTTTCCAGGCTAGCTGTCTGCTGTTTGTGTGCTAGGATTTCAACTTTGTTTATGTATCTCTAATTTGACCAACTAAGGCCCAATGCCTACGTTTCTTCTATCATTACTAATAACCCTGTTATAATATTAAGGTAGGAATCAGAGTAGCTTAATAGAACTGCTTGTGAAAATAATTAAAAGTTAATTAGTATAAAAGACGCAGAATAAAAAGGAATTTGGGGGAGTTAAGGTATTCATCTCAAATTAAAAGGGAGATAGTTTGGATAATGGCAGGATGAGCGAGACAACACAGACATGGGCTCCTTGATGGAGAGGGTACGAGGTCAGGCCTTGTACTTGCTGTGCCAAGGAGGATAGGGACAAAGAGAGAGGATGAATTCCAATAGAGGAACCTTCAAAATGTAAAAACAAGATAGATAAATTGGCAAAGGACATGAGACCCCTTTGAGGGAGGACTTTCACCTAAGAATGGAGACAAAGAACTCGACGTGCCATTGGGCACTGAGTTTTTAGGACGAGCCCATACAGGTTAAATGGTCCTGTCCATATTTTACATCAGGCCCACCCCTAAAGAAGGGTATAAGAGAAAATTCTAAAAAGCCCTTGGCACAGACGGTGAAGGGAAGAACCATACAAGAGTGAGCTGGTCGAACGCTCGAGAGTGGACCCACACCCATCGAAGTCGAACACTCTTGGGTGTTCGAAATGAGGGGAAGAAAGGCCATAAGCTGGAGAACTGCTCGCGCATGCCAGCCGTCTGTCCGATCGGGACCAGTACCGGTCATATGTTTTTGCTGTATAACTTGTGTGTTATATTCCATCTTAAACTCTGATTAAACACAATATTCCCACCGTATTAGTTTGCAGTCGATCCTGATAATTTGAGAGATTGGTAATCTTTACATACAAGCTAACATTTTGCAACTTGAAACAACTATAGAAAGCACCAAATACTTGCAGAATCATACCAACAGCCAGAGGAAATCAATCAGCAACTAACCTGTAAGTAGGTGATGATCCCATTAAATAGCACTGGTTGGGTGGGGGGTGGAGTCCTTCCTGCTGCTGAACACGTATTCAGATGTGTGAGCTGAAGTGAGGGCATCAGCTGGAGCGTTGAGCTCCAAAATGGCACCGCTGGTGCCAAACCAGCGTTGCACACTGATTGATGTCACGATCTGCCTGCTCTGCATACTTCCGGTGAACGTTAGCTGCGCGTGCGCTCACACCCTCACCAATATGGCGTCCGGTGTGATTCACCCCACAAGTGCGTGTGCGTATCAGACACTATTTTGGAACCCAAACGGCACCCATAGCGTCCAAACAACGGGCACTACCAATCCCAATTTTGTGCCAAGTCTTAGGTTGTGAACCTTAATGAGCCATCTCTGCATTGTGGGATCCAAACTCCAAAAGCAAAGAGAGGAGTCAAGCAACCATCTTCTAGTAAAGATCAGAAGGTTCTATGGTAGTTACTATAAGTGAAAAGCTGCATCTGATGCAGTATCAGCAATTTAATTCTAAAACCTAACTATTACTACTACCGATATTAGCAAATGAATGTTTAATGCCTTTATATGGTGAGACTGATTGAACCAAAGGCATAGAGCATGGATTAATATAACCCAACTGCACATGAAATGACATACTGTCTATGAACCCAAGGGGTGAGACTCAGGTAGAAATAGGGTACTTCAGGATACTGCAATATCAAATTAGACTGCAGCTGACACTCCATTGCCACTTTGAGTGGGTCTCTAATTAACAGTCATAGCTACTTTGGAATCAGTGACTTAATACTGGAATGTTACATCATATTTATGTTGCTGCATATGTAGATACAGCAAAAAATTCCCAGTATAATCAAAGGTATTATGTTTTAAGAGTAATCAAGAACAATATTTTCCTTAAAAGTTTCAGTCCTTGCGGTTGTTTTGCTTAAGAGAAATAAGATAAGGCTTCAGGCTTCTATGGTCTTAAAATAGCTAGATTCCCATATATCCAAGTCACATAAACCACCTTAACCTATTCATTACTGGATCAGAGGTAGTTTAACCAAAGTCACATCAGCCTCTATTGTAGAAATCAGTGAAACCTTATGGTTGGATACCTAGATCATGTAGCTATCTTGACCTCAATCCATGCCTTAAGCAGCGTTATTAGCCTTACAGTCGTGGGAGTATTTGACCACAGGATACTGCAGACAATAGTAATGGGTAAATTCGTCTTTTTCATTTATTCCCAAATGCATTCCTGCCTCATCACTGCTGTCTACTTGTCAATGGCAATAACCCCTGTGAGGAGAACATTAAAAAGATTTTTTGCTTAAACTTACCTTGAAAAGGTTTTCTTTAATTGAAAAAATCCACTCCTCTCTTCCTTGATCCATACAAGTTCCCTCCTCCTGTTCAACTCCCCACTGAATGGTTTGCCTGATCCAATTAGATCAATGGACTTGCACCAGCTCCCTGGAGAGGCTCTATCTCCCCTCTCTCTCTACCTTTACCTTTATCTTTAATTCCTTTCAGTTGCATGTTCTAACCACTAGTGTTTAATTGTTTCAGATGTCCAAGGAGTATCTTTACTTCAGTTTCTAGTGTGTTACTGTATTGCAGTTTTTACCTCGAGTTTTCCACTTATTTGCCTGAGCTTTTAGTCAAAATCTGTTTGCATGAATGCCATAGAGAATATGGAGACATTTTAACAAAAAGGAGACCAATTTAGTGTTTGGAATACCACACTTGGATTACTGTGTACAGTTCTTGTCTCCATATTATAAAAAAGGATATAGAGGCACTGGAGAAGGTGCAAAAAAGATTTACAATGATGATACCAGAACTGCAAGGGTATAGACATCAGGAAAGGATGAACAGCCTGGGTCTCAAAACAGAAGGCTGAGAGGTGACCTAATAGAGGTCTTTAAAATTATGAAATGTTTTGATGGTATGGATACAGAGAGTGTTTCCATTTGTGGGGAAGAACAAAACTAGAGATCAATATAAGATAGTCACCAAGAAATCAAATAGGGAATTCAAAAGAAACATCTTCACCCAGAGTGTGGTGAGAATGTGGAACTTGCTACCACAGGGTGTGGTTGAGGTAAATAGTGTAGATGCATTTAAGAGGGGGCTAGATAAGCATGAGGGAGAAGGGAAGAGAAGCTTATGCTGATCAAGTTAGATGAGGAAGGATGGGAGGAGGCTCGACTGGAGTGTAAATGCCGGCATGGACTAGTTGGGCCGAATGGCCTGATCCTATGCTGTATATTCTATGTAATACAAGGCTAGAAAGGTACTTGTGATGAATACAGTTTACATAAGATGTAAATGAAAACCTTACCCAAGACAAGGGGATTCAATACTTCAATCTGACTGCCTTTTCCTGACAATAGGCTTAATCAGTAACTGGGAGGCAGTTTTATTTCAATGCTACTGTAGTGTTGCTTCCATTACTATGACTTCCAGTTACCACAGGCAGTAAAAGCTAGCTTAAAAAGTTAGAACTTTAACAGATGCCCCAAGTTTTATTTTGTTTCTTCTTGGAGTGCAACAAAAAAAAGTAATCTTCTGATTGTTACTAGTAGGGTGGAAAAAGCAACAGACAAATCAATTAGAAGCAAAAAAGTTAAGCAGCTTAGTCAGCTGGAGTACTTTCCAACTGAAGTACACGGTAGCTCATTGAACACCATCCTTATAAATCATAGGTTTTAAAAACCTGAATATCTATATTCAAGAAGGGAGACAGAACATGTCCAGGGAATTACAGACCAGCCAGTTTAACATCGGTGGTAGGAAAAATAATGGAATCCTACTAAAGGAGAAAATAGAACATTAGAAGCCAAATATATTATAGTCAGCAGGAATTTCAAAAGTGAAAGCCTTGCTTGACCAACCTCATTGAATTTTTTGAAGAGATAAGAGAGAGTAGACAATGGTAATGCAGAAGATGTAATTTAGCTAGATTTTCTAAAGGCCTTCGATAAGATACCCCATAATAGACTGATGAACAAGGTCAGAGAATGTGTAGTCGGGGACAAGTAGCAGAATGGATAGCCAGCTGGCTTCAAAACAGAAAGCAGTGTATGGGTAAACGGTAGCTATTCACAGAAGGTGGGTAGTGGTGTTCCACAAGGATCAGTGCTAGGACCACTGTTGTTCACAATTTACATTAACGATTTAGACTTAGGAATCAAAAACAATTTCTAAATGTGCGGATGACACCAAATTGGCGGGGGGGGGGGGGGAAGTCAATACTGAGGAGGACTGCAACAAATTACAGGGGGACATTAATAAACTTGCAGAATGGGCATATAATTGTCAAATGAAGTCCAACACAGATAAATGTGAGGTATTACATTTTGGTAGGAAGAATAGGAAGGTCACGTATTACTTGGAGGGTGCGAGTCTAGGTGGGGGGGTAGAGGAACAAAGGGATCTAGAGTACAAATACACAAATCACTAAAAGTTACAACAAAGGTTAGTTAGCAAGGCCATAAAAAAAGCAAACCAAGCACTAGGGTATATTTCTAGAGGAATAGAATTGAAAATAGGGAAGTTATGCTAAATCTGTATCGAACCTTGGTTAGACCACACTTGGAGAACTGCGTAGAGCTCTGGTTGCCATATTATAAAAATGATAGAGGCACTGGAGAGGATACCTGAAATGCGAGGGTATATGTATCAGGAAAGAATGAACAGGCTGGGTCTCTCTTCTCTTGAAAAAATGCTGAGGGGTGACCTAATAGAGGTCTTTAAAATTATGAAAGGTTTTGATAGAGCGGATACAGAGAGTGTACTTCCACTTGTGGGGAAGAGCATAACTAGAGGCCATCAATATAAGATAGTCACCAAGAAATCCAATAGGGAATTCAGAAACTTCTTTACCCAGAGTGGTGAGAATGTGGAACTCACTACCACAAGGAGTGGTTGAAGCGAATAGTATAGATGCATTTAAGGGGACGCTAGAGAAGCATACGAGGGAGAAGGGAATAGAGGGTTATGCTGATAGAGTTAGATGAGGAAAGATGGGAGGAGGCTCGAGTGGAGCATAAACACCAGCGTGGACTGGTTGGGCCGAATGGCCTGTTTGTCCTGTATATCCTATGTAATTCTATGAAGTAATAGTTCAAGAGAATGTCCAATCTTTGTATAAAATCCCACACAAAATAAAACATGATAATTAAGACGACTTTTTGTGTGAAATGACACTTACTGTATACAGCACCAGCTTTGACAGGCATGTTATATACCTTTGCATCGAGCTCTATTATATTTCCCTGGTTGCAACATCTGTTTTTTGTCAGTAATGTTTTATTTAAATGTTGCTGCCCAGGTTTATAATGGCCCGGAATTTGCAGTCCTTATGATGGCGAACTGGCAGTGTTCGCCGTCATTTCGCCTTTGAAACTGACCGCAATGCGCAGCCTAATGCGGAAATCCTAAAGTTTTGGTCTGTCATTCACTGCTCCTCCACAGACTTCCCTGTGCCCCCACCCCAACAGAGCCAGCAATCAGTGAAATTTCTCAAATCATCGAAACTGACGAAAACGTCGGCTCTTCCGCAGTAATTACGCTGTTAAATACCCCATTAAAAGTTAGTCCCAAAGGGATGAGATGTAACTGGGGTTTTAACAGCATATTGACTGCTAAACAAAGGTTGCAGCCCTGAAAAACTCATTAAAATTTTGTGCAGTTAAATTTATCCATTTTAATAAAAATTAAAAATTTCAAGAAACTGTTCATATTTATTTCAGGTTTGCCTTATCCCCATGCGAGTCCCAATCTTTATTTCGCTCTCTCTAGCATTTTTAAAAGTTAGAATTTTAAGAGCTTATCCACTTACTGGCTCGTTGTCTGTGAGAATTCTGCATTTTGATTGGCTGCTTAGACAGCTTGTTGACTTCACAGTAACTCGCACTACAGGGATCCCACTATACTACGTTAATTTGAAGTACAAGTCAGAAAACCCAAACTTCTCAACACAGAGGTCGTGAGATCTTTGTGCAAAGCTTACTTTGGAGCCAGCAGCGAACGCCTTTGCTTCGCCGCTGATCGCAAATTCCGGGCCAATGTGTTACTAGGAACTCTAAACTCATTCACTGCATACAACAATTTCAGTATTGCTTTCGTAAGCGTGCATTGGCACACACAAGTTACATAGTACACAAACTGAACTAACTTCTAAAAAATCATTTTGGGGTTCTACAAGAGTTAGAGAAATGAAAAAGTGCATCAAGTGTACCCAGCTGCCAATGTAGCCTAAACGCATGACAGATGAATACGTGGCTAGAGGAATGGTGCGAGGGGGAGGGATTCAAATTCCTGGGACATTGGAACCGGCTCTGGGGGAGGTGGGACCAGTTCAAACCGGACGGTTTGCAACTGGGCAGGGCCAGGACCGATGTCCTAGGGGGAGTGTTTGCTAGTGCTCTGGGGGATGGTTTAAACTAAAATGGCAGGGGGTTGGGAACCTGAGCAGGGAGACAGAGGAAAGGGAAACAAGGATAAAAGCAAAAGATAGGAAGGAGAAAAACAAAAAGGTGGCAGTCAGAGAAATAAGTCTAAGAGCATTAAAAAAACAAGCCTGAAGGCCTTGTGTCTTAATGCGAGGAGCATTCGTAATAAGGTGGATGAATTAGCTGCGCAAATAGAGGTAAACGAATATGATTTGACTGGGATTATGGAAACATGGCTCCAGGGTGGCCAGGGCTGGGAACTCAACATCCAGGGTTATTCAATATTCAGGAAAGATAGGCAAAAAGGAAAGGGAGGTGGAGTAGCATTGCTGGTTAATTAACACAATTGCAAGGATATTAGCTCTGATGTGGAATCTGTATGGGTAGAACTGAGAAATACCAAGGGGCAGAAAACATTAGTGGGAGTTGTATACAGACCCCCAAACAGTAATGCTGAGGTTGGGGGTGGCATTAAACGGGAAATTAGAGACGCGTGCAATAAGGGCACAGCAGTTATCATGGGTGACTTTAATCTACATATAGATTGGGCTAACCAAATTAGTAACAATACTGTGGAGGAGGAATTCCTGGAGTGTTTACGGGATGGTTTCCTGGACCAGTATGTCGAGGAACCAACCAGAGATCAGGCCATCTTAGACTGGGTATCATGTAACGAGAAAGGATTAATTAGCAATCTTGTTGTACGAGGCCTCTATGATCGAATTCTTCATTAAGATGGAAAATGAAGTAGCTGACTCAGAGACTAGGGTCCTGAATTTAAATAAAGGAAACTACGATGATCTGAGGCGCGAGTTGGGTAGGATTGATTGGGGAATGTCACTCAAAGGGTTGACGGTGGATAGGCAATGGCAAACATTCAAAGACCATATGGATGAACTACAGAATTTGTTCATCCCAGTTTGGCATAAAAATAAAACAAAAAAGGTGACTCAACCGTGGCTAACAAGGGAAATTAGAGATAGCATAAGATCCAAGGAGAGGACATATAAATTGGCTAGAAAAGGCAGTAAACCTGAGGATTGGGAGCAGTTTAGGATTCAACAAAGGAGGACAAAGGGATTAATTAAGAAGGGGAACATTGAATTTGAGTGTAAGCTTGCAGGGAACATAAAAACTGACTGTAAAAGCTTTTATAGATATGTGAAGAGAAAAAGATTGGTGAAGTCAAGCGTGGGTCCCTTGCAGTCAGAATCAGGGGAATTTATAATGGGGAACAAAGAAATGGCAGACCAATTAAATACATATTTTGGTTCTGTCTTCACAAAGGAGGACACTAATAACCTCCCAGAGATGTCGCGGAACATAGGGTCTGATAAAAGGGAGGAACTGAAAGAAATCAGTATTTGTAGGGAAATGGTGTTAGGGAAATTGATGGGATTGAAGGCGGATAAATCCCTAGGGCCTGATAATCTACATCCTAGGGTACTTAAGGAAGTGGCATTAGAAATAGTAGATGCATTGCTGATCATCTTCCAACATTTGATGGAATCTGGAACAGTACCCATGGATTGGAGGGTAGCTAATGTTACCCCACTATTCAAAAAAGGTGGTAGAGAGAAAACGGAGAATTACAGACATCGGTAGTGGGGAAAATGCTAGAGTACATTATAAAAGATGTAATAGCAGAGCACTTGGAAAACAGTGACAGGATCGGACAAAGTCAACATGGATTTACAAAAGGTAAATCGTGCTTGACTAATCTACTGGAATTTTTTGAGGATGTAACTGGTAAAATATATAAGGGAGAACCAGTGGATGTGGTGTATTTGGACTTTCAGAAGGCTTTTGATAAGGTCCCGCATAAGAGATTAGCGTGTAAAGTTAAGGCACATGGGATTGGGGGCAAGGTATTGACTTGGATAGAGAACTGGTTGGCAGACAGAAAGCAAAGAGTTGGAATAAACGGGTCTTTTTCCGAGTGGCAGGCAGTGACTAGTGGGGTACCGCAGGGATCGGTCCTTGGACCCCAGCTATTCACAATATATATTAATGATCTAGACAAGGGAACTAGATGTAATATCTCCAAATTTGCAGATGACACAAAGCTGGGTGTGTGTGTGTGCTGTGAGGAGGATGCTGAGAAACTCCAGGATGATTTGGACAGGTTGGGTGATTGGGCAAAAGCACGGCAGATGCAATATAACGTGGATAAATGTGAGGTTATCCACTTTGGTGGCAAAAATAGGAAGGCAGATTATTATATGAATGGCAATAGATTGGGAGAAGGAGAAGTGCAACGAGACCTGGGTGTCCTTGTGCACCAGTCACTGAAGGTAAGCATGCAGGTGCAGCAGGCGGTTAAGAAGGCAAATGGTATGTTGGCCTTCGTAGCGAGAGGGTTTGAGTACAAGAACAAGGATGTCTTGCTGCAGTTGTACAGGGCCTTGGTGAGACCACATCCTGAGTATTGTGTGCAGTTTTGGTCGCCTTATGTGAGGAAGGATGTTCTTGCCATGGAAGGAGTTCACGAAGATTCACCAGGCTGATACCTGGGATGGCAGGAATGACGTATGAGGATTGGGCTTGTACTCGCTGGAGTTTAGAAGAATGAGGGGATCTCATTGAAACTGATAAATTCTGATAGGACTGGACAGACTAGATGCAGGAAGGATGTTCCCGATGGTCGGGGAGTCCAGAACCTGGGGTCACAGTCTAAGGATAAGGGGTAGGCCATTTAGGACAGAAATGAGGAGGAATTTCTTCACCCAGAGAGTGGTGAACCTGTGGAATTCTCTACCACAGAAGGCAGTAGAAGCCAATTCATTAAATATATTCAAGGAGGAGTTGGATATATTTCTTAAGGCTAAAGGGATCCAGGGGTATGGGGAGAAAGCAGGGACCGGGTACTGAAACTGGATGATCAGCCATGATCGCATTGAATGGCGGAGCAGGCTCGAAGGGCCGAATGGCCTACTCCTATCTTCTATGTTTTTATGATAATGAGAACGCGCAAATTTTCTTGCAATTTACCATTCAAACCCCCACTTTCTGCCACAAACTCGTTATTCTGTGAGGCCCTGTAGTCGTTTTTCAGCATCACATCAGCAAAGATAAACTGGAAGTCGTCAAACAAGAGTGGTTCTGTGAGAAGAAAATAAGGTGCGTGATTCTTCAGTTGATAATTGAACCTCAGCATTCAGGTGATTAACAAGCCATTTGACCTTTATCTAAAATCCTCCAATGTATACTGCCACACAAACTACTCCCACCCATTTGCTATCCTCTACTGCGCCAGTCTCTACTAAGTTCAAATATTTTCAGAAACTTTGTTTTTCCTCCTGTAAATTCTACAGCTGTCCCCAGTATTTTACGATTGTGACAGCAGCAGTCCAATCAACTGTGAATGTCATCATCTGAATATTCAGCTACACGTCTGTAGATTACGATGACAAAGCACAAAAGGATAAGAAGTACGCACCAGGAGGAGATGCGTGACAGGGATAAGCAAACCATGGCAGTTCTTTCCAAAACTACCTGCCTGTTGATGTGAACGTTGCTCATCCAGGCACTCTAAATTTTAAAAAGAAAATGGGTAAAACAAAAGTAGTACATTTAGAGCCTGAGTTCAGGAGAAGTCGTTGGGGGCAAAGTGCCATTTTTGTATGTGTAAATTGTTTTACTGATATTTGATCAGGACCAGGTGAATGTCATATTTGATTATCCTTCACTCTGTAAAGATACAATTATATTTAGTCCCTTGGTTTGTAATACTAACATTTATCCGTACTTGATTAAATGATCAAATTAGATCATCTTGAAGCAATGATTTCTTCCTCTTGTATTTATAATGCTGGTTCCACTCTTCATATACATCCACTCACAAAACTTTACTGCAAAGAATATGAGACTCTCAAATTTTGCTGACCATGAATAGAATGCACCCTGCAGAAAAGCTCAAATACCACACCAGATGGGAGGGACTTGGAGACTAACTCTGTAAAATTTACCAATGACTGTTTTGTTGCAAAATCTATTACACTAACTTTCTGAAGAGTGCAGTAGCATTTCACTTGTCAAAAGATTATTCCAATTTTCCCCCAAAATACACTACAGATTAAAGAGTTCATTCATTGTTTTCTCCAAATCAGTTTTACAAGACAAAATGATTTTTGCAGTTGTATAAAGGATCCATTTTGAAAATGTGCAGTTTTCAGTACCAATATGACTAAACTAATAAAGATGAGTCAGAAATATTTTGACAATTCTAAAATAAACACATTTTCAAAACATTTTTCCTGGTGTGGAATTGTATCAACATGCCAACCCTGAGACTGTGAATAATTCAATAAAACTACATTGTTCAGCCAAAGTAGTGAATACACAAAGTACCTAGGATGTACTTGAACATAGAGCTGAATGCAAGCGCTTGCAGTCTTCAAAATGCACATTGGTTAGGCAACACTGACCGCAATGATTTTCAATTTAGAATTCCAACATGAAGGAGAGTCAGAAACATGTACTGGGCCCAAAAATATTTCTTAATTCGTATCTGGCTCGGAATTAACCTTAAAACTGCATTTCTTCTAAAATATTACTGGTGCAGGAAAGCTACCGTTAATATTGTATCTAAATGTTTTTGAAATTAATACGCACATCCCAACATATTAAAGGATAAATGTCTTCAAAAATAAGAAATGGACTACTCACTGTTTACATGCCAGACAAAATAGAACCCAACTTTGTCAATTTCACTTTCCTGAATTACTTGCATTGCACTTACGTAGAAATTTGTCGGTTTCTGTGCCAATCTTGTTGTCGAGAACTTAGGCCGAAATTTCCTGCAGATCTCATTTGCCTATGCCATGTAAAAACCAGCAAATGCAATAGGGGTGGCAGCGAGCACATTGCTGTCTTCTGCCATGATGTCTCACTCTGAGCTGCTCCTCATTATGATGCAGAACAGGGGCATGTCCATTCCCGCTGCTGCAGGGTCCTTTTGAAAGCATGAGGGGAAAGGGGGCCCTAAAAATTTGGGGACTGAGACTGACAGCTCTTGTTAAATATAGTGCATGTCTCAGTAAGAAAAATGCAAAAATAGAAATAATGCAGAAAATCACCATCAAACTTTAGAAATCTCACTTGCGGGTGACTTCGAACGGTACCACGCCTAACATTTGGGGCGTAATCTCGGAAACTCGGGTGAACTGGTTAATTGTATGCAGGGTGGTGCTATGTAAATGAGTGGAAGAGGGTTTTGGCAGACATCTCGGAAGCAGTTTAAACTATCGAGGAAATTTGCGTGCAACGATGTTCCAGCAAAAAGCCAGCGTAAATCAGTTACCCATGGATTTCCTTGGAAAAACCCTGTGCAACACTGCTCTTTGCCAATACTTTCCAGGAAATTCCGAGTCAATGTTTTAACTGATTTCAAATTGAACAACCAACTTACTACAAAACTGGAGAGTTATGGGATAAAGATTTCATAATCAAAATTGGAATCTCAGTACAATTCATGATGCCACTTTCTACTCTAACTGAAATGTTGATTATTATATTCGGGTAGTCTTATCCCACTTAGGTACAAACAGGTCATTATTGCAGAATATTCTATTGTGAACTAATGTCTGGTTAGAACAAATTAATAATCTGCTGGAGCTGAATCTTGAACATTTTGTTGATCTTTCAAATACAAATCTGATCATCTGAATGATTTAGTTAAATTAAATTAATTCTTTATCTCCACAAGGACCAGCACTTTCATAACTATGCCAGCAAATGTAAATTTAAAGTAATAGCTTGTGTCTTGGAGCCTGACTCTACAAACATTTACTGCAATTTCTCAAACATAAGAAGCACCTGTGCATAGCCTGCACATATTGTACATGCAATATAATTTGCCATATGACATGTGCATGCATATTCAATGCCTACAAAATTGCTATAGAATCTTGCCAAGTCAGGCCCCTCATGATCAAGCAGAATTGTTCATGTCGACAGGTTTGTATCTTGGCAGAGACCAGCTCTGTGAAAAGGCTACCTGGGGAAAAACTTGGAACATTACGTATCCTTAAAAGGTAGTGCATTCATACAGCAGAATCAGAGAGGGTAAAGGAGATGATGTAGTTTCATTTGCATAGCAATAACCAACAGCAAAAAAGATGCAGAGTGACAAAAAAAGGAAGGGAATGGGGCACAAATGAAAAAATTGCATAACATTCATCTTGAATGATCTCTGCATTTCACATGACTTTTAAGTAGGTAATGTTAAAATGGCCAGTCACAAACACTAATGAATGCCTAATTACAGATTAATCAGTTGCTAAGAAGCATATTCTTCATCAGTTCAACATGACACTTTTGTTTATTTGTTTTAGTTGCTTGAACTGTTCCTTAGTCTAATTATGAAAGTAGCCAAAATTGCAATTAATCTTTGAATTTTTACATGTTCAGCAGTGGGAATTAAGCACATCATGTTTTAATTTTTAAAAATCTGTTGCAGGAATAACATTGGAACCACACAAGAAACCCTATTCAGAGCACATAAATACAACACTGGCATGATTTTTGCAACATTTTAATCACTTTTGTTTACATAAGCATTAAATGAGGTGTATTTTCACAGGTTATTGCACAGTATATGTTTTTGATATTGGACACATTACTCATGGAAAATAGTACCTTGAGCTGCAAAACATCTGCTGTTCCATCACATATCATTACAGGCCTATTTGATTTTCCACTGAGAAAATTGTTTGCACCTGCCACTGCTTTCTGAAGTATATTCATAACATAACATTAGCACTTAATATTTTTTTCCAGTAAACAATATTTCAAAATGTTGAATGGTTTGTACATTTCTTGTCAAAAGAAATATTTTCCACCATTTATCATGAATGAGTTGTGCCCAATTCCTTGGGCAGAGTACCACTGTGGTAAAAATGTTCGAGCAAGGCAAGCAGTAGCTTTGATTTCATATGCTTTATAACATCCACACATTTTTGGCGTAAATTATTTCAGCATTTGATCCCCGACTGTCCTGAAGATAGACAACATTTTGCTTTTAATTAGTGTGAATAAACCTCAACATTAGTCCCTTTTTGGGGGGGGGGGGGGGGGGGGGCAGAAGGGAGAAGAGAGAAAATACTAACAGCAGGTGGATGAATATAGATCCATTTGTCAGGAGTGCTTCACATAATATAGCATTTGCTTAGATAACTTACTGAAAGGTTGCCTGCTGAATTAGGATGCTCAATTATGTTCGAGTGTCGTAGTGTGTAAAGGCTGCCCTCTATAATTCCACTGTATAATATAGTAATAGTATTTTTCAGTTTGCTTTGATATAATTTGGGAAAAATATCCACGGTAATTATTTTGATTTTTTTTTAAAATATATTATTCTGCATCCTTTGGCATTTCTGTCCCATTAGTGCTACACTTCAGAGTTTGAGCGTCAGGGTTGGACATTTCTGATTCTCTATCCATTTCATTAATATCCAATGATTCACTGGCTTCTTCCACTTTATCGTTACCACCTCCTGTGGGATCAGATTCTGCGTTTGTATTATCTTTTACTTCAGCTGCTTCTGACTCTGTAGGAGTTCCAAAACCAGCATTTTCTGGTTGTGCACCATCACTATCATAAATAATGTCTTCAGGGTTTGGGGCAGTGGGACAGAACTCTTCCCCAGGATAGAGCTGATGAAAGATAGCTTCCGCCTAGTAAAAAGAGACAGCAAGAAGGCATTGTGAACATTGATCTGAACACTAAACAAAACCATTAATCTTAAAGAATACAGTTTATAAATGGAGATTAGCTCAGTGCATAAATACAGTGCCCAGTGTGGTAGAAAGAACGAACTTGCATTGAAATGACATATTTCACAACCTCAGGACGTCCCAAAGTGCTTCACAGCCAATTAAGTACTTTTGAAGTTGTAATGTAAGAAAATGCGGCAGCCATTTTCTGCACACCTTGAATATTGCCATGGGATATTTTATGTCCACTTGAGGAGGCAGACAGGACCTCGGTTTAATGTCTCATCTGAAAAAGACGGCTCCTCCTGACAGTGCAGCACTCCCTCGGTACTACGCTGAAGTGTCAACCCAGATTACATCCTCAAGTCTCTGGACGGTGGCTTGAATCCATCACCTTCGGACATGGAGTCAAGGCTGACACCAGTGACGTAAACCAGAATGACTGGATAGGTCTCCGGTTCAGTCAGCGAGCTACGCTCATCTCAGCAAGGATGTTAGTAAAGATGTTCTATTTATCCTCAGCACCTCTGTGATGGTGATGGAGCAGAGCAGGGCAGTGGGAGAGAAGAGTCAAGGTTCCCCGCTACCACTTGCTATTTAGGGAAACTTGATGAAAATTCTTGACTAGCCCACTGACACTCAGTAGCCAGGTTTACACAATCAATTTCCACTTGGGCAAGGTATCAGAGGGAAATCAGCACTCGTGGACTATAAACCAGCATTCAAAAGGAGGCGAAAAAAAAGAGATACACATTAAACATATCACACACAACTCGAAATATTCCTGTTAGTCATATATATCACTGTTAGTTGAAGGAATCGTATATAAAGATATTATTATGTTGGCCCCAAGCTTTATTTGTTGAGCCATACATTTATTGAAAATAAATAATTCACAACTCAGTGTTTGGCATCAGAGAGGGTTCCTCAAAGTGTCTTCCTAGACCAAACATGAATTCTGAGGATGAGTGCTGTGTTTACATAGCAGCACAGAAGATGAGTGTGTGTGCTTATAAAGGTATGTCGATGATGATAAGTTGTATTTATATAGTATCTTTAAAGTAGACAAACGCTTCACAGAGACATAAGAAAAAAAAAGTGATTGCTACCAACAACCAAAAGCTGCTTCCTGTGCATAAATCTGTGGTGATTTAATTATTAATGTATAACAATATCATATCACATAAATCTGTGGAGCTCTGGGTTGGTTTAATAATAACGTATAATATCATCGCTGGTTGGTTTAATATTAATGTATAATAATTTGGCGGGGGGAGGGATATGGAGATTTATTTGTACGGAGTGCGAGCTCCGTGTGAAGGGAAAGAAGAAAATTAATTGCTATTGGGGAATATCAGTTCATTAACCGTAATCCCTCTGTTGTGTTACAACCCCAAATTGCACTTCTAACCGAGACCACAATAGCGGCTCCGTCACTGTTCGGCTTCTTCCACCAGGAGTCTCGGCTCCGGTTTAGCTCCCGCTATGGCTCCTGCGAAAAAGGATCAATCCAGAATCTGATATTACTTGTACAAAGATTGAGCTCGAATATCTGCTGTGAATTGGCCTTTATTCCAAACCGTTACATGTCGAAAGAGAACAGAAAATAAACTCACATTTGGACCGGAAGAGTCTGGAATTAGTGACGGGCAATGTGGAGACTCCGCAGTTGTAAAGAGAGAGACTGTAATATCTTGAGACAAAAAAATTGAACTGCACATGCGCAACCAATTAATTTCATTGGCAGCGGTCGTGTCCAAGAAAAAATGGACGGCAAGCCAAAGAGGGAGAAATTAGGAGGGGTGACTAAAACCTTAGCTAAAGGGGTGAGTTTTAAGGAGGGTCTTAAAGGAGAAGAGGGGGTGCAGAGGTAAAGGGATTTATTGAGGGAATTCAAGAGTCAAGGCAACTAAAGGTACAATCGCCAATGGTGGGTAAAAGGAAGAATGGATGCATAATAGGCTTGACTCAGAGGATTGGGAAAAATGGGGGGGTAGAAAAGAGAGGGAAAGATTAGGGGTAGAGGATATTCCAGAGTTAGAGAGGTGTGAAGCATTGGAGGGATCTAAACACAAGATTGAGAATTACAAATTTTAGATGTTGTGGAACTGGGAGCAAATGCAGATCAGCAAGGATTGGGAAGATGGGTGCAACATAGAATATGGGCAGCAAAGTTTTTGATGAGCTGAAGTTTACAAGACGATATTTGCACCTCAATGCATAGCTCCTGGAGGATGTGCATGATGTTTTTATCTGGGGTAATCAAGCATGCTTTGAAGGATAAGGAAAAATGAAGGGCTAGCTCCTCAGAGATATGGGCTCTGTAATGCTATTGTTTCTAATCACGTCTTTGCACAACCACATTATACTAGTGGACAACAGATACAACAAGCACATGGGGGGGGGGGGGGGAAGCATGCCCTCATTGAGCAAACATTAGGGGTACTAAGGCCACCTGTACCATGTCCAGTTTTAAGTTGGAACAGGATGGCGACGGTGCAAAGCAACCAAGAGCAGCAAACAAGCCACTATAGGCAGAACACACAAGTAAGGAGCTGGTTGTCCAGTTCTTCCACTGAGCTCCACAATTGAACATATTAATCATAGAACTGCTAGTTTCTTCACCTGTTTACTGCACACCATTGCATGTATTTTACCTTTATTTTAGGACAATTAACTTTCTGCAGATTGAAGACTGCAAGAGGTGTTCAAAGTGAATACATTTTATTTAGTGTTTCATTGCATATGTTTTTGCAGTTTCAGTTTTACTTTTGGCGCTATAAACCTCTGTCTATTGATTGTTAACATACTACCCTAATTGAAGGCATGCTGCTGCAGAGTGGTTACGTAGCCAACTGCAAGAGATATAGAAGGCCAATTTGTATCTACTACTCACCTTAATGCAAATAAAGTTTCCCGGCCCCACTAATATTTTTACAGCCATCCTACATCGGACCCTGCACCCTGAACCCAAACTGTTTCCATCTCGATTTGTTTTATCATCCTCTTTGGCACATGCCCAAGCCCCAACACCATCCAAGCTCCAGTCAATTTTTAACTCCCCGATGTTTTTCTTGATCTGGTATTTTTTTAACCCCATTTCTTTTCAAATTCCCCAATTTCCCTTTCTAAATTTCCCACTTGCTTTTTTGTAGTCAGCCTATTCTGCTTTTTCTTCCTAACTGCCATCACACTCTTCAACTCTGAATTGTAACTTTTAAAAAGAAACGCTCATTGTTTAACATCCAATTATGCTGTTTCTGAGACTGTTCAGGTGGGACACAAGAGATCTCATAACATTATTCAAAAAGTAGCATGGGAGTTCTCCCAGTGTCCTGCCCAACATTTATCCTTCAACCAAAAGCACCAAAAAAAGATTAACTAGCCATTTATTTCATTTGCTATTTGCGGGACTTTAACATCTGCAAACTGGCTTCTATAATTGCTTTCTTAACTACAGTAATGACACTTCAGAAAAGTAATTCAATGGCTCTGAAGTTCCTTGGCACACCCTGAAAGCAGGAAAGGCACAAAGTAAGCACTTTATTTTAGGTATTTTTGAATCTCACTGTACCTGCTTAACAGACTGCTCAAATCCAAGAGCAGCATCAGGTCCACAACAGACAGATACATTACTGGGAAGGCCTTCATATCTGCTTCTGTCAACTGCAGATGTATCTTTCACATTGAAATATAAAGCCCAAAGCACTCTAGGTTTCTCTTCCACGTCACATTCATTACAATCTGAAGAAGAAAATAAGCAATCATATTTGAAGTCAAACAGACCATCTTACGTACAGGTACAATGTATATTAGAAGGGCCTGACATCATGTGTAGGTAACTTAATAAATCTAAGCTATAATATTTGCTAAGTTTATTTAAAGCGGACCTGGAAGGAGTCGGCAGCAGGGGAGGCAGGCACAAATCTGGCGAATTCCAAAATAACAGCAAAAATAAGGCGTGTCATCACAGGACTGCAGGTAGGTGATTGGTGGGTGAGTATTAGTGTTTTGTTGTCTCTAAAGTAACTAGATAAACTAATTAATATAACTATAAATAATCGTGTGAATAAAGACTTTGAGAGAGAAGCGGCCGGAGATGAAGGTAGGCCCAACATTGAAGACTCTTAGTCTTCAGTTCATTTCTGTAAGTAAGTTAGCCGATTAAATAGAGACTTGGCAGGGCACCTCAGTCCTGCGGAATGCACATCCTGTGCCATGTGGGAAATCAAGGACGCTTCCCGTGTCCTGGACAACCACATGTGCAGGAAGTGTCGTCGGCTGGAGAAGCTCGAGCTCCAGGTTTCGGAGCTTGAGCAGGTGCTGGTGTCACTGCTGTGTATCTATGAGGCTGAGAGCTACGTGGATAGCACATTTCAGGAGGTGGTCAATCCGCAGCTTAAGAGTGTACAGGCAGAGAGGGAATGGGTGACCGTCAGACAGAAGAGGAGGACCAGGCAGGTAGTGCAGGAGTCCTGAGTGCATCTCGCTCTCCAACCAGTATTCAGCACGGTTCCGCTGGAGTACAGCCAGAGCCAAGTCCACGGCACCACGGGTGGCTCAGCGGCAGGAGGAGCAAGATTGGGAAGGCAATAGTGGTAAAGGATTCAATAGTTAGGAGACCGAAGAGGTGTTTCTGCGGCCGCAGATGTGACTCCAGGATGGTATGTTGCCTCCCTGGTGCCAGGGTTAAGGATGTCACAGAGTGGCTGCAGAACATTCCAATCAGTACCAACGACATAGGTAGAAAGAGGGATGAGGTCTTGCAGGCAGATTTTAGGAAGCTAGGAAAGAGTAAAAAGTAGGACCTCAAAAGGTAGTAATCTCTGGATTACTCCTGGTGCCATGCGCGAGTGAGTATAGAAATAGAAGAATAGAGCAGATGATTGCGTGGCTGGAGAGTGTGTGCAGGAGGGAGGGCTTCAGATTCCTGGGGCATTGGGGCCGGTACTGGGGGAGGTGGGACCTGTACAGGCCAGACGGGTTGCACCTCAACAGAGCCGGGACCAATATCCTCGCGGGGGTTGTGCTAATGCTGTTGGGGAGGGTTTAAACTAAGTTGGCAGGGGGATGAGCACCAGGATGTAGCATTAGAAAGGAGAACCAAAGGGCACAAAGAATTGGGAGAGACGGATAGCACTAAAGGAAGAAATAGTAAGATATTAGGTGGGGTCAGACTAAGAACACAGGATGGTCTAAGATAGTTTTACAGTGTATGTATGTGAATGCATGAAGCATAGTAATCAAGGTTGGTGAGCTGCAGGTGCAAATAGCCACATGGGAATAGGATGTTGTGGCAATAACAGAGGCTTGGCTCAAAAAAGGGCAGGATTGGGTATTAAATATTCCTGGATATAAGGTGTTCAGGAAAGATAGGGAAGGAAAGGTAGGTGGTGGTGTGGCAGTATTGCTAAGGAGAATCTATATGGCTAGAATTAAGAAATAATAGCGATGCCATTACACTACTAGGTGTATTCTATAGGCCACCAACTAGTAAGGATATGGAGGAGCAAATTTGCAGGGAAATTACAGAGAAGTGCAAGAACTATAGAGTAGTGATAATGGGGGACTTCAATTATCCTAATATAGACTGGGATAGTAATAGTGTAAAGGGCAGAGAGGGGGAAGAATTTCTGAAGCGTGTTCAGGAGAACCTTCTGGATCAGTATGTTTCCGGCCCAACGAGGAAGGAGGCATTGCTGGATCTGGTTCTAGGAATGAAGTAGGTCAAGCGGAGCAAGTGTTAGTAGGTGAACATTTAGGGAACAGTGATCATCGTATAAGATTAGGTTTACATTAGCTATGGAAAAGGACAGGGAGCAAATTAAGAGTAAAAATCCTTAATTGGATGAAGGTCAATTTCAGTGGGATGAGAACAGATCTGGTCCGGGTAAATTGGAATCAAAGATTGGCAGGCAAAACTGTAATGGAACAATGGGCTGCCTTTAAAGAGGAAATCATTTGGGTACAGTCGAGATACATTCCCACTAGGGGGAAAGGTAGGGAAACGAAAGTCAGAGCTCCCTGGATGACGAAAGAGAGAGAGAGAGAGAGAGAGAGCGAGCGTAAGATGAAGCAGAAAAAGAGCGCATATGAGAGATGTCAGGTAGAGAATACATCTGAGAATCAGGCTAAATATAGAAAGTTCAGAGGAGAAGTGAAAAGAAAATAAGAGGGGCAAAGAGAGGGTATGAGAATAGAATGGCAGCTAACATAAAAGGTAATCCAAAAGTCTTCTATAGGCATATAAATAATAAACGGGTAGTAAGAGGAGGGGTGGGGCTGATTAGGGACCAAAGAGGAGACCTACGCATGGGGGCAGAGGGTATGGCTGAGGTGCTAAATGAGTACTTTGCATCGGTCTTCACCAAGGAAGAAGATGCTGCCATAGACATAGTGAAGGAGGAGGTAGAGGAGATACTGGATGGGATAAAAATTGATAAAGGAGGTACTAGAAAGGCTGGCTGCACTTAAAGTAGATAAGTCAACAGGACCAGATGGGATGCATCCTACAACGCTGAGGGAAGTGAAGGAAGAAATCACGGAGGTACTGGCCATAATCTTCCAATCCTCCTTAGATATGGGGGTGGTACCAGAGGACTGGAAAATTGCAAATATTGCAGCCTTGTTCAAAAGGGTGTAAAGATAAACTCAAACGACAGGCCGGACAGTTTAACCTCGGTAGTGGGGAAGCTTTTAGAAACAATAATCAGGGACAAAATTAAGTCACTTGGACAAGGGCGGATTAATTAAGGAAAGCCAGCACAGATTTGTTAAAGGCAAATTGTGTTTAACCAACTTGATCGAGTTTTTTGATGAGCTAACACAGAGAGGGTTGATGAGGGCAATGCAGTTGACGTAGTGTACATGGGTTTCCAAAAGGCGTTCGACAAAGTGCCAAATAGGCTTGCCAGCAAAGTTGAGGCCCATGGAATAAAAGGGACAGTGGCAGCATGGATACGAAATTGGCTAAGTGACAGGAAACAGAGTGTATTAGGGACGGGTTCCTTGAGCAGTATGTAACTGAACCAACCAGGGGGCAGGCAATTTTAGATCTGGTCCTGTGTAATGAGACAGGATTAATAAAAAATTTCCGAGTAAAGGATCCCCTAGGAATGAGTGACCATAATATGGTTGAATTCCAAATTCAGTTGGAGGGTGAGAGAGTTGGATCTCAAACCAGCGTACTGAGCTTAAATAAAGGAGACTATGAAGGTATGAGAGTAGAATTGACTAAAGTGGACTGGGAAAACAGATTAAAGTGTAAGACGGTACAAGGGCAGTGGTCTACATTCAAGGAGATATTTCACATCTGTCAAGATAAATATATTCCACTGAGGAAAAAGGGGAGTAAAAGACAAGACAGCCATCCGTGGCTTAGTAAAGTAATAAAGGATAGTATCCGACTGAAAACAAGGGCATATAAAGTAGCCAAATCTAGTGGGAGGATGGAAGACTGGGAAGCATTTACAAGCCAGCAAACAATAACTAAAAGATTAATTAAGAAAGGGAAGATAGATTATGAAAGTAAGCTAGCAAAAAATATATAAACAGATAGCAAGAGTTTCTACAGCTATATAAAAAAGAAAAAAGGGAACGTTGGTCCCTTAAAGGATGAGACCAGGAAACTAGTGGTGGGGAACATGGAGATGGCAAAGACGCTGAACAAATATTTTTAAAAAAAAATCAGTCTTTACAGTAGAGGACACTGAAAATATCCCAACACTGGACAAACAGGGGGCAATTGGGGGGGGGAGGAGCTAAACACGATTAAAATCACTAAGGAGATGGTACTCAGTAAAATAATGGGACTTAAGGCGGATAAATCGCCCGGACCAGATGGCCTACATCCTAGGGTCTTGAGAGAAGTGGCGGTCGGGATTGTGGATGCATTGGTGATTATTTTCCAAAACTCCCTGGACTCAGGAAAGGTCCCAGCAGATTGGAAAACTGCTAATGTAACACCCTTATTTAAGAAGGGAAGTAGACAAAAAGCTGGAAACTATAGGCCAGTTAGCCTAACATCTGTGGTTGGCAAAATGTTGGAGTCCATTATTAAGGAAACAGTAACAGAGCATTTGGATAAACATAATTTAATAGGACAGAGTCAGCATGGTTTTATGAAGGGGAAGTCATGTTTGACAAATTTGCTCGAATTCTTTGAGGACGTAACATACAGGGTGGATAAAGGGGAACCAGTGGATGTAGTGTATTTGGACTTCCAAAAGGCATTTGACAAGGTTCCACACAAAAGATTACTGGTCAAGATAAAAAAAATCACAGGATTGGGGGTAATATACTGGCATGGGTGGAAGATTGGCTACCTAACAGAAAACAGAGAGTTGGGATAAATGGTTCGTTCTCGGGCTGGCAATCAGTAACTAGTGGTGTTCCGCAGGGGTCAGTGCTGGGACCCCAACTCTTTACAATCTATTAACGATTTGGAGGAAGGGACCGAGTGCAACATATCTAAGTTTGCTGACGATACAAAGATGGGAGGGAAAGCAGTGAGTGAGGAGGACATAAAAAACCTGCAAAAGGACATAGACAGGCTAAGTGAGTGGGCAGAGATTTGGCAGATGCAATATAATGTTGGAAAGTGTGAGGTTATGCACTTTGGCAGAAAAAATCAAAGAGCAAGTTATTATCTAAATGGAGAGAAACTGCAAAGTGCTACAGTACAAAGGGATCTGGGGGTCCTGGTGCATGAAACACAAAAAGTTAGTATGCAGGTGCAGCAGGTGATCAGGAAGGCCAATGGAATCTTGACTTTTATTGCAAGGGGGATGGAGTATAAAAGCAGGGAAGTCTTGCTGCAGTTATACAGGGTATTGGTGAGGCCACACCTGGAATACTGCGTGCAGTTTTGGTTTCCATATTTAAGAAAAGATATACTTGCTCTCGAGGCGGTTCAGAGAAGGTTCACTCGGTTGATTCGGGAGATGAGGGTTGACGTATGAGGAAAGGTTGAGTAGGTTGGGCCTCTACTCATTGGAGTTCAGAAGAATGAGAGGCGATCTTATCGAAACATATAAGGTTGTGAGGGGGCTTGATCGGGTGGATGCGGTGAGACGAGAACTAGGGGGCATAATCTAATAAGGGGCTGCCCTTTCAAAACTGAGATGAGGAGAAACTTCTTCACTCAGAGGGTAGTAAATCTATGGAATTTGCTACCCCAGAGAGCTGTGGAAGCTGCAACATTAAATAAATTTAAAACGGAGATAGACAGTTTCCTAGCAGATAAGGGAATTAGGGGTTATGGGGAGAGGGCAGGGAAGTGGACGGGAGTCCAGATTCGGATCAGCCATGATCCTATTGAATGGCGGAGCAGGCTCGAGGGGCCGTATGGCCTACTCCTGCTCCTACTTCTTATGTTCTTATGTCGTGGCGAACGGTTGTTTTTCCAGACTGGAGGAAAGTATACAGTGGTGTTCCCCAGGGTTAGTCCTAGTATCACTGCTTTTCTTGATATATATTAATGACTTGGATGTGGGTGCACAGGGCACAATTTCAAAATTTGCAGATGAAAAAACTTGGAAGTATAGTGAACAGTGAGGAGGATAGTGATAGACTTCAAGAGGCCATAGGCAAACTGGTGCAATGGGCAGACGCGTGGCAGATGAAATTTAACACAGAAAAGTGTGAAGTGATGCATTTTGGTAGAAAGAATGAGAGGAAATATAAAGTAAAGGGTACAATCCTAAAGGGGGTGCATGAAGAGAGACCTGGGGGTATATGTGCACAAATCGTTGAAGGTGGCAGGGGAGGTTGAGAAAGTGGTTTAAAAAGGGCTTACGGGATCCTGGGCTTCATTAATAGAGGTATAGTGTACAAAAGTGTGGAAATGATGATGAACCTGTATAAAACACTGGTTTGGCCTCAGTGGGAGTATTGTGTCCAATTCTGGGCACTGCACTTTCGAGAGGATGTGAAGACCTTGGAGAGGGGTGCAGAAAAGATTTACGAAAATGATTCCAGGGATGAGGGACTTCAGTTACGTGGATAGACTGGAGAAGCTGGGATTGTTCTCCTTAGAGCAGCGAAGAGTGAGAGGAGATTTGATAGAGGTGTTCAAAATCATGAGGGGTCTGGACAGAGTAGATGGAGAGAAACTGTTCCCGTTGGCAGAAAGGTCGAGAACCAGAGGACACAGATTTAAGGTGACTGGCAAAAGAACCAAAGGCGACATGAAGAAAAAACCTTTTTACGTAGTGAGTGGTTAGGATCTGGAATGCATTGCCCGAAAAGGGTGTTGGAGGCAGACTCAATCACAGCTTTCAAAAGGGGGTTGGATAAGTACCTGAAGGTAAAAAAAATTGCAGGGCTATGGGGGAAAGGGCGGGGGAGTGGGACTAGCTAAAGTGCTCTTGCAGAGAGCTGACACGGGCTCGACGGGCTGAAATGCCTTCTTCCGTGCTGTAACCATTCTATGATTCTAGAGTAATGGGTGCTTTTGGCAGAGAGGGGCCCAGTAGAGCTTGGTGTGGTCCAACCAGGTCTGAAAATAAATGGCTACGGCAGCTGTGTGCTATATATGCTCCATTTGTGTTCTTGAACTTGAGTGAGAGAAGATGAGGGCTGTACCAGAAAACGACCAGGTTGGGAGACAGCAAAGGTTTTGCTGGGGACAAGGGCAAAAGTAAGAGTAAGAGTAAGGCAGTGGCTAAGCAAATCAACAATGTACTAATGTGACAAATGGAGGTTGAAAATCTTGGCATTTGGGTGCGAAAGTGCAGTTCTAATTCACTTGGGGTAAACACAGAAGGAAGTGGAGTTAGATAGGTTTTTTTTTTTTTTTAATTCGTTCATGAGATCTGGGCATCGCTGGCATGGTCAGCATTTATTGCCCATCCCTAATTGCCCTCGGTGAGCTGCCTTCTTGGACCGCTGCAGTCCATGTGGCCATGTGGTGAAGGTACTCCCACAGTGCTGTTAGGGAGGGAGTTCCAGGATTTTGACCCAGTGACAATAAGGATCGGCAGAATAATTCCAAGTCAGGATGGTGTGGGACCTGGAGGGAAACTTGGGAGGTGATGGTGTTCCCATGCGCCTGCTGCCCTTGTCCTTCTAGGTGGTAGAGGTTGCAGGTTTGGGAGGTGCTGCCGAAGAAACCTTGGCAAGTTGCAGTAGTGGTATGTGAGTGGTGTAGGATCAAGGAAGTTGTCAGAGAGAGCGTAGTCAGTGATCAAGACAATAGGAGTAAAGTGGCTAAAGGAGTTTGCAAGCTCGAGGAGATAGCCATGAATATAGGTGGCTGTGTATATATGGATGGAGAGTCCAAGGAGCAGTGGTGATGGGGTGAGCAGACTGGGAAGGAGGTTGGTAAGGTTACCCGCAGTAGGCAAGCTAGGTAGGAAGGTCAATGGAGAGTAGATACAGTAGGGGATGCTGCTCATAAGGAGGCAGTGTGCTTATTCAAGCTTGGGATGATGGCAGGGGTATAGGAAGGTAGGGGAGTAGTGAAGGTTGAGATTGGAGGGGGCAAGAAACTGAGGGGGGATAAATAAAAGGTGGCATGACTAGGTAACAGGAAGAGGAGAGCTTGAAAAGAAAGTCCTAGGTGGTGAAATTCAACATCGGCAGGGACGCAAAATGTGCGGTAGTGAATCGGCCACCCGTTAAACACCCTGCCCAATTTTCCTTTCCATTAAAGTCACTGGAAAATAAAATCGAGCAGGGTGTATAACTGTCTGTCGATCTGTTACCGCCCATTTTATCACCCTGCCGAGGTTGAATTTCATTCCCCCCAGTATCTCAAGTAATGAAGGAAAACTCCATTTCCCATTCTTGTTTGAGAACAAGTATAGACCTTGAGTGATCTGTCTGCAGATTAAAGTTATGGTAACACAGGTAGAGACACAACAGTGCAAATGTCAGTTACCACCTTGCACTCTCACTTTTTTTCAATAAACGTTTCACATTAATTAGGAGAAAACAAGGGCGTGTTTATATTTTCATGCTCATTTTCTATTCTAAAAAAAAAATCACTGAAATCCAGTGTATAATACACTAAACAAAAAATAGTAAATGGCACAAATCTAAAACATCAGTATGAAGTAACTACATACAAATATAGATGAAGATTTGAACAGATAGGGAAAAGTACTAAAGGAAAAATACCATTAGGGAAATATCAAATGTCTGATCAGCATAAAGAGGTTGCAACCACTTGAGTGTGTATATAAATTAGCTCTTAATGTTCCCATCTCGCTGTTGTTGACCCACTTGTAATACTGCATTTTTTTTACATTTATATTTGATGTGCTGTCTAAAATTTGGGTGTGAAATTTCTGTTCACATATGATGCAAGAGAATACAATTTGGCAGCACAGTTACATTTACTTAATTTCATGTACATACCAGCTCGACTTCAAAATTTAAATTTGGTACGCAAGGGCCTATACTGCTTTTTTTCTCTACCATAGTTTCCTCTTGGAGAGCTAAGGCAATACCTTAATACTAGTGCTTGCTGTTCAGAAGTACACAGCTTTTCTTTTCTTCTGTGCAGTTTTACTACAGAAGAAACAGAGTCCTCTCTTCCAGGTGCCTTTGTCTTTTTGACCTGCTATGGCCTAGTGCTCACCTGATCTGGTGATTCGTCCTCAATGGCTCTAATAGAATCTGCTCTGACATTTTAATTAAAATACTGCCACTGCCACACACACTGCAATCACAGGCAGATGATAAAAAGGGCAATGTACCAGGTGAAAGCTCCTGCATGCAGCATTTTGGAGCAGAACTGCACCTGATGTTCCTTGTTATTATCTCTGGCATGTGAACAAAAGAATTTCAATTATGCTTTAAGTAATGTAAATGATAGTGTGAAGTTTTTCTTCTTTGAAAATGGGCTGGAAGTTTTACAGTCACATCAATCCATGTAATATAACAAACATTATAAGGCTTAACATAGCTAACTAGTTTTTCCTCCACAGAATTTGAACTGCACTCTTGTTAATTGCTTTAACCGTTCCAGCACAGGTAAACCAAAAATGCCATCCAAACGAAATTTCCAATAGCTTCTTGCATTTTCTCTTGCAGCTGAAAAATTTACATTTCAAAAGGGAACATGATCTCAAAATATCCCAGAGTCTGCAGCAATTTCCAGCTGAACCTGCAGATTCAGCAAAACAACCGTTCCATACAATCAAACTGGAATTAGGAAAACTGATAATTGCTTTTTGGGTTTGAGACGGGGGAACAAAAATTCCTGACAGATAAAATGTACCGTCCCAAATTATAGAATCATAGAATGGTACAGCACAACAGGCCGCCATTTGGCCCATCACGCCTGTGCTGACTTTTGATAGAGCTATCCAATTAGTCCCACTCCCCTGCTCTTTCTTATATTAGTTTAATAATGTGCACGCAGTCTATATCCTTTATTCAAAACAAGTTCTTAACACTAAACATTAAAGGGACACTTGGAATTTAAAATACTGAAAGGTTCAGAGTTTGTCCTTCAGCTTAGAAGACCCTGGACTAGAACTTAGCTGGGAAACAGGAAATGGAAAGAAAAAAAAAATCACCCTCAACTGGCTTTGTTAGGATGACAAAATAATTATTCCTGGCAATCTCAATGTAGCTAGAATTAACATGAGTCAGCAGCAAAAAAAAATTCAGCTGTCTCAGCTTAATGAAACCATTGTCACGGTTGCGAGTAATAAAAGTTAGAGAAGCACCATATTTTGTAAAGTGCATTTCTGGAACACTTGTTAATGCTGTGCTATTGATAGTGACCGGTTCCAATTAATAGATGCACACAACACATAATTTAACACTGTGGAAAATTACCACCAAGTGTAAAGTGGTAATAGGGTAAAGATGACTTGGAGGATAAGAGGCCAGCACTCTTAAATGAGTAGTTTTGACTTTTAAAAAAAAAAACTTGTCAAGGAACATCAATCACAATGTTAACTCTCAACAAGTTTTAGGTGTGCAGTTGATTTGAGATGGTTGCTTCGATGCAGTTCAACTGCTTCTTGTTTGTCAGAAAAATAAAAAAAAGAGTACAAAATATTAAGATGTTTCCGCTGATAAAACAGCAGTGAAGCCCAGGAAGCAAATTGTGTGGGGCTTAGTTTGCACTTATAATCTATACTACATATACAAGCCACTACGGAAGTACAAGGTAAAAAAAAATGCAGTACCCTAGAATGGCACATGCCATGAAATAGTATCAGTTAGATCATCAATACAACAGTTAGCCAATCTGTTCATATGCTATCATGCCTAACCAGACACCAACTTGCTCTGTCTCGCCCCAGTCATGTCCCTGCTCACTGCTAAAATAAAAATTACTTTGAATGCTGAAATAAACAAATTGCTGAAAGTGGGCAACAGATCTGCCAGTATCTGGAGAGAGAAAAGATGGGTGGGTTTCCAATTAAAGCAGATGGTCTCCCACCTGACTGTTGCTTTTTTCAGTTGCCGACGCATCTATTTTCAACATTTCATTTTTATTCCTGGTTCTGTTTAGCTTCAAAAACCAATTCTATAACAATATACATATCTGAACTTCCCGATGTGTCTTATTCCTGAATTTTAGTGTTCCCTGTCCATTGAGTGCAAAGAAATGGAATATTTTTCATCTTTGGTTAGTCAGTAGCTCACTAGTTAGGCATACCACAGTCAGATGAGAAGTTCCTTCTACTCTTCTCCAACATGCCGAATGCCAAGCTTAGTACTGTACGAGTTTTCAATTTTCCACAAGTATCTTTTTTGTTTGTACAGATCTAATAGAGACACCACTTTCACTAAGTATAAATGGCTGAATTATAGCAATAAAATCATCATTCAGTAAGTTAATTACATCAGAATGACATTAATAAAAGAATGACTGAAAGACAGGTAAGACAGAGGGGAAAAAAATGACTAAACTCTGCTGCAATTGCACGTCATTCTTTTGCAAATGTGTTCTCATTAAAATGTAACCAGAACAACAATTATGACCCCAGGTGTTGTACATAATGTCTAGCTTTGGAGTGTAAAGTGATTGCTTCATTATGTGCATGAGTTATTGATGTGTTGGTGTGTGTGATTACTGTAATGTCATGTCAGAAGCAAGCAACAGTTCACATTGAGGTAGTCAGGTTCTTGAATAGTGTCATCAGATTTACTCTTCATATCTATTTCAAGATAGTTAGTTATAAGCTTCTCAATTGTTTCCAACCCCATAAGTGTATCGCATTAACTGGTAACTACTTTATGTAATATTACTTCTCATGCAATTATGTCTCATAATAATGAGACTTACTCAATAATATTTGCTTCTGATTAAAGGCCTCTGGAGATCAAATCAGAGTTACAGTAGACCAGTCTTTCGACAGTAAAATAGAAATTATGTCATCAATTCATTAAATAAGATTAACAAAACATTGCAGAGATGCACTGCCCAGTACGGAATGGAGCCACAGAAACTAAAAAAGGCCCCAGGCATGATCCATGGTCCGCTCTGAGTTAGATGATTTCAGCTGTAGTGACAGCAGTGGAAGTGTCAACCAGATTTCCTACAATCAACCACTAGTAATAACTTCAACAGAATCCCCATTTACACTCGTAAACAGGGTCTCTGCCGATCTTCTGCTGAAGCTATCGCAGCCAATCGGGAGAAATTCTGGGGAAATTCCCAGTGTTGGTGCTCTGGTGATTCAGAATTTGTCTACCAATGAGGCAACAGGATTAAAAACATCACAGTCCAATCCCCACAATTCAAACAGGACAAATTCAGTAAGAAACCAAAATAGAAGTGAGTTACCTAGGCTTCAAGGAAAAGGTGGAAGGTGGGGGGGGAGGGAGGAGATATTAAACAGGGAGAAGACAGTGGAATGGGAGGAGAAGCAAAGGGAGAAGAGGTGAGGAAAGAATAGAATGAAAAGAGAGACAACTTCCATGATGTTTCAGAGATTCTTCATACTCACCAGCTAGTCGGATTCACTTTTTTCCTCTTCTCCTTTGAACTACTTGCTCAACCTCTACATTCTTTCCTCTCTCCACTGTCAATCACCTCAGTCATAACCCTCCATGCTCCCACTCCCCCACCACCCCGCCAAGGGTGGATGGCGAGAGGTCCCCTCCTCCTTTTTCCATCTCCCCTATCCATTTTATTTAAAGCGGCTTTGTTTGCTTTTGAATTCAACTTGTCTTTTTTTTAAAAACAAGAAATTCAATTATGGGAAGGAACACACACTCGCTCTCACCAATTAGAATGGCCTGCTTGCTTCATAATTCAACTTCTTTAAAAATTAGGATGAGGAAAGGCATTGTCTCGCTCAGCTTAATAGGCTTCCTGAAGTTTACAGACACAAAAGATAGAGTTTAAAGAATTCTAACATTTTAGCACGTGCAGGAAGAGATACCAGGAATAGATCTTACAGTTCTTATGAAAGGTCACTGAGCTGCAACGTTAACTCGGTTTCTCTCGCCACAGATACTGCCTGACCCGCTGAGTATTTCCAGCATTTTCTGTTTTTATTATAGATTTTACGTGCACTAACTAGGAATACATCAAAATTCTAGCCCAATGTCTTTTCCAGTTGAACAGAATGTCAGATAAGAAGAAATCAATTCTGAAGTTTGGTTAAAATTTGGCAATGATTTTAAATTAAGACAAGTCAGTGCTGGCAGGTGGAGAGTACCAGAACACAAATGTCCATCTTGTCATGGTGTGCAGTGATTAAAGTCTGGAGTTCTTACCAATTTCTTCATTTTCACTGTACTGAGCGAACAGTTTCGATACCACAGGTTCCAAGTCTTCTTTGGCAGTTCCATTTGATCGACAAGTTAGGTGGACCAGATCTATTAAAAAGTCAAAATGGATCATACTGTAACTAGTAATCATTTTAAAGAAACAGTACAGTACTATGAAACAAACAACAATGCTGAACAAGCAATCCGAGTGTTACCCAAAGAAACTTTCTGTACTGTAAAATCACGCAATATCTTGTAATGCAGTTTTTCCCTCATACAACATACAGATAATAACAAATTTAAGGATTTTACTTCCTTTACATTTTTGGAATAAGTGCCATATTTTTTGCCATTTTGCCACTTTGTACAGGTTTAATCATTTTACACCTTGAAATAACTGGACTCAGTGGTTTCTACATCTACCCCATAAAGTACTTGACATTAGGTCTTGACTATCCAAAGCAAAGGAAGCTTGCACATCAAGGTTAGACATCTAATTTATGGTGAAGCTCTTGGTATTGGCAACTTTATTAGTGACTATGAGAGATTTATGCACATAGGATTTCTAGAGATGCAACCTCATAAACAGTGTTATTTATTGATGAAAATGAACATTGTAAATTTAGAAACATAAATGGTTGACATCTCAATCAAAACCAAGATAATTTTTTATATACGTACTTGGTCACCACAGCGATATTATGATCATCAACTACTATTTAAGCCATGTGCTTTTTTTTTTTAAACAAAACTAATCACAGGTGGATGTGTTTCTTAATTCTTTGGCACACTACGTTGTTAAGATTAGTGTTTTATTTTTACATTTCAATTGTCAAGAGGTAGCAATAAAGATGTTTTTTTAATGCAGAAATATACTGCTTTCCTCAAAATATTTAAAGTTGGTAAGCAAAGACACTAATTTTTAGCATCCCAAAATTATACAAACTACTTGCCCAAGAAGCTTTGTGTTGTTAAAGTGCATATGGGAGGTGGTTACAATTTTCTTGCCTTGAATAAAAACTGCACAACTTTTAAAGGCATGCTCCCCTGCACAGTGAAGTACTGAGCCACACAGATCAGGAATGTCCCAGGCTCCATCCTTGGTGAGCCAAGTAGGCCATAACAATTAGCTTTGTGTCACCAGGCGACAAAAAGAACAGGGTGGGGGGGGGGGTGGGGAAGATGCAGGTGGGAGGTAATAAAATTTGTCAGAGCTCACACTCAATTGCTATTCGGGTGACTCCTGTTGGAAAGTACGTGCATAGACGTTGGACGAAAACAGAATTGGATTTGGTTGTGATGTCTCCATGGTGAAAAAGAATGACACACACTGCTTAGCTCACTCACAGAAATGTCCATTTGAGTGGGGTACAGGAGAGTTTCTGTCACCTGCGGAACTGTACAAGTTGCGAGGATTTTTTGAAGGCTAGTGTTGTTTCCAAACAAGACTCTACAAAGATAAAATTATAGCACTAGTGATCTGCCCAGGCTTGTAGGAATAGAATGATGCAACACAAACAGTTTTGGAGTGTGGAAAGTCCTGCGTTTGCTACTTACTATCAGGCTCAGGTGTTGCTGTCTGACTGGGTAACAAAGTACAATCATAAGTCACTCAGGCTCCCCTGAAGCACTCCCACAAGATACAAGAGCAGTTATTTATTAGAAATGGCATATATCCAGCTAAAAACTGAGCCAACAATTTACTTTTTCTACTCAATTTTTCTCTTGAAAATTCCTTGCTACCGTGTAACCTCATCTCTTTGGGACAGCAGGATTTCCTGAGCTACAGATTTGTTCAGGACTGCACTAATGTTCATCTGTGACCACCCACCAGGAATTGTGGTTTATGTCATCATAAGCCAACGCACAACATTGTCTACAAGAGACCTTATTCAACTCTTTATAAAGGTTGATATACTATTAAACATTTTAGCAGTGCACATATCGATGTGCTAGTTTTGCACTACTTCAACAGTTTTCATTTTTATTCTATATAATGATTTATTGATTTTATGGGCCTGCCCATTCAAACTTTTTCCAGAGATGGTGCTTTTTCCAAGAAAAAAAGCCAAATTATAAGGCACTGCATCAAAAGACATTTGTTTAGTTGAAAATAACTGATGTAATAGTTCAAAATAAAGAACTGTATACAAGCAGAAACAGAGTTCATTCTTCAGATTCCATTCACTTAACAGACACCTTCACATATCAAATGTTCCTTGAAGTGGAAGCAGTTTTGTCGGGTCACAGTACAAAACATCCTCATCAACATTGACAGCATATCGCCTTGGGTTTTTTCGTGGGGGCGACGATGAGAATCTAATTTTCTTTATTGCAAAATGCCTAATACCACATAAAAACTTTACACAATTGAACAATAAATCAAAAATAACCACTATATTTTATGGTACTTCATACTGTCTTTACGTTCTGCCCTCTGCAGTAGTCTGCCACATCAGTTTCTATTATCCAACACGTTTTAGTCACTCATGTATGACTGAATTAGTAACAGCAGCTGAAGCCATTTGTCATGTAATGCTCTCCTAGCAGGAAGAGCAATGATTTCAGTTCATGATTCGATCATTTGAGTCACATTTTCAGGCCAAGTGAAAGACTTCAGTTCCAGTCAGCTGGCAACTCTGATTACATGTGTGTCATCTTCAGAACACATGATCAGGGGCTTGAAGAAAGAATGAATTAATCTTCAACAGTCATTGGGTATTCAACCAGGGTAAATCACTCAGTTAAAAATCAATTTAAATATGAAAATAATGCAGCAAACAGGATTAGATATTGATTTCAAAACAAAATAGTTGTTTGTTCAGGTAGTAAATGTAAAATATCTCAACTTACAGGTGCCCTGCGGACAGGTCATTGAAGAGGGACAGAGCTCAATGATTCGTACAGAAGGATGACTTTTTTCCACTGCTGGCACAGTTAAAATAGAAATCTGTAAAGTCAGTGCATATAGTTAGGGTTTATTGAGTGAGGACAAGCAAAACAAAGGTCACACAGTCTAAATATCAAGCTTCTTCCCAAGTTTGGATGTTCATCTCTTTGTGGGATCTTGCTGTGCATAACTGACCTGCTGTGTTTACCTGCTTAAGACTCACTGCACTTCAAAGTGTATGTGAAGCACTTTGGGATGATCCGAGACTCAATATGATACATCTGTGCAAGTTTTCTTTAGTGACAAAAATCATTTACTGAGTTCAGCAATTATTATTACTATGGGAGGGAAAAAAATCAAATCAAATAAAAGCCAAATAGCAAGATGCTGGAATAAGTCCACAGAACTGACCTTGAATCAGGAATGCATTTCTCCAAACAATAGGATATCTGGTTAACTGGAGTAGTTGTCATATTTTAGGGGAGATTTATCATTATTATTTTTATTCCCATTGCTAAAGTTTTTCATTCTTCCTTCATACCTATTCACCTCCACAAAGTAGTAGCTGGGTCACAATTTGGGATTTTTGATTTTTTTTTTTCTCCATAGGAAGGATTATGGGATTGAGTATGTTTAAGGGCTGTGTTTTAAAACAAAATGAATGGGTGAGCCAAGATGCAGATAGAGATGAAGACTTCAGGAGCCCAGCTATGAAAAGAAAACTGCTTGCCTCCTACAAGTAGTTATACCACAAATTGGAAGGCCTGCCAAGAGGTTGCCGCATCATGGCTGAAAGTATGGAGAAGCCTACTTCCAACCTGTGTGGGGTCATCTCCCAGGGCATCAGCACTCTGCAGTTTATCTTGGAAAGTGTGGGCACATCCAGGGACACTGCAGCCAGGCCCTCACAACAAGAATCAATCTTCACAGCTTTTGTGGAAGCTCAAACAGCTGCCATCCAGACTCTGGGCTCGACCTTGAACAGATTGGTGGATCACATGGATAGGCGTTTTCAAGGAGTAACTCCTCCTCTAAGGTCTGGTTTCCCTCAGATCAGTGGAAGTGATTGCTCCATGGCTGTAATTGCACTTGAGCTCTTCAGGCGTGGTGGGGATGTGCAGTAGCGTCATCAATCATGTGCGCAGGGGGTATCTCTTGTCCCCTAGCAGCCATCCTGATATCCCTGGATGGGTAGAAAAGTTGGGGGATGGACGTGTGCCTCTGGATGAAGGCGACGTGGCAGCTGCCAGCAAAACGGCCACAACTTGCATTATCCTTCTCCAGTGATCACACACCAGTTGTGTATTGGAATGAAAGCCCTTCCTGTCCACAAAAGCTTCTGGCTCGTCTTCTGGTGTCTTGATACACGTGTGAAGTCCATCATGCCCTGGACACAAGGGAAGCCAGCCACCGCTGTAACTGCCAGAGAACTCATATTCCAGCTGTTGGCATCCTTGGGGAAGGTAATGTATCAGTTAGCTCTGGCAAAGAGGGCATTGGTGATCTGCGTGATGCAGCTGTGCAGAGTAGATTGGGATACGCAGGTGATGTCCCCTGTGGAAATCTGGAAGGAGCCATGGTGAAAAAGTTAAGGGCAGTGGTGACTGACAGCAACTGGTAAAGCATGATCCTGGTCCAGCAGGCACTGCTACAACAGTCTGCCTGGTGGAGTGCAGTCTCCTGCTGCACTGCCCCTCGGAGATATAAAAAAAAAACGGAATATTGGCCTATTGACCCTGTGGGCTGGGTAAGGCCTTCTACGAGCAGCCCCTTCAATTGCTGTATTCAACAGGTCACCTGCTGCTTACACTGGTTGTTGAGGCTACTGCTGGTCCTTTTCCTCCAAGTGTTCCTCCATCCAAAGAAAAAGAAGCAAAAATGAAATCCTTGACAAGTAGTGAGTACTTAATCGGGGTGGGAAAAAAAATCAGAAACAATCTCTGCGCTCAGAAATTCCTTGGAAATCCACCAAGCACAATAGGACACATACCTCTATGATCTGAGCGCCTGCAGCCGAACGCCTTTTTAAACAGTGCTTCCAAATAATGTCAGCTTGTGAAGCCAGCCCCATGAGGTTTTACTCAGCAAATTGGCCATTGAGTGGGACTTTCAACCCGACTTCATGACATCATAGGACCCCGATTTGAATTGAGGCACCCGTCCGTTTCTAGCGAGTGCATTTGCCACCAGTCAGCGTCCAAGTTAAAATGGTGGTCAGCGGGTTTCTGGTGGAATGGGGCAATATGTCAATTTCTATTTAAAGGCCCCGCCCCACTCTCACCGAGCTGGTTGGATTTGTGTTTGACCGCCTTCGAAAGGAAGCACATATGGAGGGCACAGGTGAAAGACACAATGGCCCAGAAATTCGGGTCCCCACGGGTGAGTACGCACAGGGTACTCACGCATAGGCCCAACGGAAGTGCCGGTTTTGTGCATGCACTGCGCATGCACAGGAAACCGGAACTTCCGTTCCCTTAAAGGAAGGGGTTCACAGGTCGAACTCGTGTGCCAGAGAGGCAGCGCATGCGCCTGGAACTTACGTTTTTTTTTGCAGGTTTCTCCGGAAGGGCAAGTCTCCAGGAGTTACACTTTTAAAAAGCAGTCGCAAGGCCTGCTTTTAACAAGGTAAGTGGTGAATTAAGTAAAATTAAAACATTTTTCCCCACAGGTTTATTCTTTTTAAATACTTTAAAGAAAGGTAAGTTTATTTTTAGCCCCGTTAGAAAACGTAATTCATTTTTTCAAAAATTTAAATTATTGTTCAAAATAGTTATTTTATGTAATTTATAGTTATTTTAAAAATGTGATTTTTAAAAAATTTATTTGAAGTTTTAGTTATGTTTTGGGGCTGATTTGCATTTATAGTTTTGACAGCTCTTCCTGTCAAATTTATGAATGGGCATTCCCTGCTACCATTGGCTCTCCATGGCCCACGTGATCCCAGGGGACGCTTCGAACTAACTGCGCCCCTGGGATACGCAAGCACTGTGCGCCGGCAGTTGGAGGAGGCCCAGAATCGGAATCCCACGCGGGCCCACAGCACAACGGCCGGCGCGCTAGGTAAGTGCAGGTCGGAGGCTTGCACCCGTGGGAAACCTCCGACCCGAATTTCTGGGCCAATATTCAGTTCAGATCACAAGCAAGTTCTATTGTTACATCCCTAGTTTATGCAATCATGTCTTTCTATATTGGGTACCATGGGCACACTCCTGAATGGAAGATGCTATGGGAGTGATCAGCATGGCTGCACCCAATAGAATATCTAAAGCAGACTCTAAACTTGTTAATTTCCTAATCAGTAATATTGCCAACACTGCTCTCCGCTAAACTGCTAAGGCATTAATTTGCTAAATACTGTATATAGTAATATTATAATCTCAGCTGGGAGAGGAGGAAGACGGGGAACTTTAAAAAAAACTTATAAAATGATTTCATGTTGTGTCTGTCATGACAGTTGTGTCCAGCTGGATGTAAGCTTGTGTAAAAGATTTACTATTGGTTATATTAAACACTTAGTATTGTACAGCACATTTCCCATTGAGGGAATCGTACTCAAGGTTACAAGACAGATGAGGAAGGTCATTCAATGCAACTGGGCTCGCCTATTCAGAAAGATCTTAGAGTTAGGGCATCCAAAAGCTTCTTGAATTCATCCAGGATTTTTACTCCACTATCCCATGTGGAAATCCATTCCATGTGGTTTGCGTGAAGAACTTCCTGAGTCACAACATCAGGATTGTTGGTCTGCTAATTCCTATACAGATCAATGGTACTGACAGCATTTGGACCTTTTGAATTCATCACCTGATCAGGTCTTTTTCAGCAGGTACACCTGACAAGACTGATCTCTAGTTTTGTATAATGTGTCCTCTCTGATATATATATATATATATATATCTCCTGTGTGTATAGGAAGAGAAAGTAAGTTACAAAGCAATGTTAATATTGTTCCTTTTAAACAGTTTTAATAGTATTATAACTGCCAATTTAAGAAATTCTGTCCAATCATCAGAGGAACTTTGTGTAATAATATTCTTTTGCAAAGCCCAGTCACTAATGTTTTATTTAAGTAAATTGTACACAAACTGTAGTAATGATAAACAAGGCTTCAGTAAGAACTGTCACTACCTGCTCAGAATCGGACTTCAAGACAGAAGAATTTGTGATGAGCACCCCTCTCGAAATGTACCTGACAGAGAAAAAAACCGAATTACACAACAAGCAGTGTGGAACATAGAACCAAGGAGTAAAATAAATGACAGCAGTAACATCTCAATAGTATGACACAACTTTTAGTATTACCATAATACAAGATGTCAACGCTCAACCTTTTTCAAATTAAAAAAAAATTAAGCATTTCCACTGTGGAAAGAAAGGCTGGGTAATAGGCATAATGATTTTTCAAAGGTCTAATAATTATTTATATTTATTACATAGCTTTTTTTAATGGCAGAAAGTGCAAATGCTTAGGCTCAATGGCCTGGAATTTGTAGTCAGGATGACAGCAAACTGGCAGCGTTCGCAGTCATTCCGCCTTTGAAACTGACTGCAACTTCGGGATTTGGTGCATGCGCAGGCAATCCTGAAGCTGCAGTCTGTCAATGACAGCCCCGAAACTGGCTGCGCTGTGCCCCCACTCGAGCCGGCAATCTGTGCAATCAGCCAAATCAGGGAAACTGATTAAAACTTTGGCTCTTCTGCAGTAATTACGCTGTTAAATTCCCCATTAAAAGTTAAACCCAAAGGGATTAGGTGTAACTGGGGTTTTAACAGCGCTATTACTGCTAAAGAAATGTTAACAGCCTGGAAAACTAATTTTAATTTTGTGCAGTGTGAAATTTGTCCATTTTAATAAAAATTCAAATTTAAGAAACTTTTAAAGTTTGTTCATCTTTATTTCAGGTTTGCTTTTTCCCCATGCGAGAACCCCAATCTTTCTTTTGCCCTCTCCAACTATTTTAAAAAGTTAGAATTTAAGAGCTTACTCACTTCCTAGTTCAGTGTCTGTGAGAATTCTGCATTTTGATTGGTTGCTCAGACAGCTTGTTGACGTCACAGCAGTTCCCACAAGGGGATCCCCACTACAGATCTTTGATTTGAATTGCAGCTCAGAAAACCCGAAGTCCTCGACACAGTGGTCGCAAGACGCTTGTGCGAAGTGTACTTCGGGGGCAGCTGCGAACGCCTTCGCTTCGCTGGTGACCGCAAATTCCGGGCCAATATTTTTCTTACCGTAGGAAACAGAGCTCACCGAGTGCAAAAAGAATTTGGACCATCAACAACTGCACAGATAAAGTGCCAACTACACAGAAGAACAAGATAGCTGGGAGAGTGTCAAAGGTGAGTTATGAGTGAGGGGTTTGTACAATGTTAAACTACAAAGACTAAAGTTTAGTCATGTGATCCCGAGTACAGTACAACCTTGTAACATACTTCCAGGCCGAAGCTATTTCAATGCACACTTTTCTCTCTTCCGTTTATTACTACATTGTAGTTTCCCAGGTTTGGATTTTACTGCTGTACTTTTCCTTACCATCATTATAGTTTGCAAGTTTTGTCATACATTTCTATATCAGACAGGAATAAGGTAGTGGGTGTTCCTCTGTGTAAAGTTGAAGAAAATCTATTTTACTAAGGTCATGGGTTTTTAATTATAATTTAGTCAAAGTGTTCCTTTAATTTTAGAGAGGAAAATATGTCTGACATTCAGCAGGATCAGAATGGAGGTGTCTGAAAGATTATTCTGCAACAGTTCTTACTGTAGGAAACACATTTACCTGTATTGTACATTTTTAGTATGTTTCTCAGGTAGATAGCTATCATCCACAATAAAGTGTTCACAGCTTATGCGATGGCCATTACTGCCAATTACAGCTTTACACCTACAAAATAATATGGGATGCAGGAAACAAGGTAAGTTGGTCGATACTACATAGACAAGAAATAAAACACAAAAGAATTTTCTGTGACAGTAAATAAATATTAAATATGATCAAATAATGAGAAACAAGATTTTCACTACATTAAATGCTTAACCTGAAATTTTTGTGAACCTCAATTTTAGTGAAAAATTGCATTAAAATTGATGGTCAGGCCAACTCCAAATATTGCACAGGCGCATACGGACATTGAGATGATTCAAACTGATGTTGATGAATTTGTGTTCTCAAATTCTGGACAACTGAAATTTACTTGAAGACACAACAAAATGGGGTCATTGAGATGAAATGTGCATGTTACAAGAATCAGACCACACCAGAACACCGAGTTAATTCCAGGGAGTTTAGAGAAGAACTACATATAATTAAATGGTGATCGTGCAGACAGGGTTTAAGATTGCACGTTCTTTTTTTTCTAAAAGAATTCAGAGCCATTTCTGAAGCTTTCAACAAAATCCATTTCCCAAAGTGCAAGTTAAAGAAAAGCAGCAACAGAAGCATCGATGACTAAGGTTTCCAACTTGGCGAGAAGTCTAAACCACCTAAGTGACTCAGAAGGAAAGTTCCTCATAGTTTTCTGTCGTAAGAAAATCCCATCAATATTAATGTTAGGATGTCCAATCAGGACATGACCTCTTGGTATTCTTTGAGTGACAATTTATGCTAAAATCTCTCATGGAGCAAGAAAATGCTGCTGTTTACAACAAAGATACCAGACCAAAAATTGAAAGAAATTGCCAGAAAATGAATTGGGAGCATTTTCACATATGAAACTGCAACAATGTTTTAAAACAATCACTATCCCAGGAATTGATGGGTTTTCATCTCAAGAATTAAACACATCCAAGCCATTAAGAATTTCAGGAATGCAATAATTTTTTTCTACAAAATAATAAATGCACCAATAGGTCAGATGCAAAATTAAGCTGCATGCACCCAATTTTGTGACAAGATAGCTTTTTAAATTTTTTTTTTTTTTTTTTTTAAAACAAACTTCACAAATTCTCTGTTTATTTGGAGTCAGTATTTACCAATTCTTGTCCGAAATTTGATAGCTTTGCCAATACGCATTTCATTAATTTTGCAAGCCTCACAGGATTTAGTTCTATGTACCTCTTTCAATTGCTATGGAAATGTGTCTTCCATGGTCTAGTTCACTTTCTCACATCTGCTCTCCAGTACACCAAAAATGTGTACAAAACTTAAATGTGGAAATTAAACTTAAAAAAAAGGTGCATATCCTGCAAGAGACACTGAATGAATCAAAAGGTTTAGCTGACATTTTGTGTGTTGAAATTAGTTCCCCTCCCCACCCCCTTCACATTTTCCACAGGTGTTTTAGTCTTATAAAAATAAAAGCTAAAGTATTCTTGGAAGTATTAAACAAACAAAATCTCAATTAAAACCTAATGCACAGGACAAAAATAGAGCTTGGTTATAACTGACCGGAGACAAATTGGTTTATACTGTACGAACAGTTTGTTGAAAATACTTGTAATTATGTATGTGTATAATTCTAGTTGAGAATAGTCAGCATTATTAGACATATATAGGAATTAAGCTCGACAGATATTTTCTTTAAGAATTTTCAATGCACATACTTTGAAAGCTAGACAGGAAAATCTGCCCAGAACGACCAGAGACCTGAAAGCCCCCAGCCTGTAACTTTGTTAATAAGATGAGCTAATGCTTTCAAGTCTGTGGTATGTTATTCACAGTGTATGAATTGGGTAAAGGATCCAACTTATGACCTTCTCACAATGTACTGTACATAGATGTATAGACCTGTTAGTGGAAGCTATCCTTCTCATATGCCAGAAGCAATAAATTTTCTTTGCATGGCTAATTACCAAACCAATGAATGCAAGTGGCCATCCCTACAGAGACATTATTCACCCACAAAAAAATCTTGTAAAATACTTGCATAAAATGTGTTACATGCACAAGCAAAAACAGGCTTACATAAATGTTACCAAGCAAATCATTTTTTTTTTTTAAGAAACAGATCAACAAAACTGTAGAACAGACCATCAGGCCAATCCCAAATCCATTTGCCATATGCTCATTTAACTGAACTTGGCAGCTTGCACCCCACTCGACATTAACCTATTCTCCTACAGAGAAAGAATAAACCTGCAGCAAACTTTTTTAAATACTAAGTTTGTCCCATATTTGTAAATGTATTGATAGTCTGATATACATTAGTCTGGCAGTACCTAAAGTAGATAAGTCATCCGGTTAGGATGGGATGCATTCTAAGTTGCTGAGGGAAGGGTAGAAATTGCAGAGGTGCTGGTCACAATCTTCCAATCCTTAGATACTTGGGTTGTACGACTGTAGGATTGCAAAAGTTACACCTTTGTTCAAAAAAGGGAGAAGGATAAACCTGGCAATTACAGGCCAGTCAGTTTAACATCGGTGGTGGGGAAGCTTTTAGAAACAATAATCTGGGAGAAAATTAACAGCCACTTGGACAAGCATGAACTAATAAAGGAGAGCCAGCGTGGATTTGTGAAGGGCAAATCATGTTTGACTAACTTGATTGAATTTTTTGAAGAGGTAACAGAGGGTGGGGATAAGGGCAGTGCAGTTGATGTGTATATGGACTTTCAAAAGGCATTTGATAAAGTACCACATATTAGGTTTGTTAGCAACACTGAAGCCCATAGGATAAAAGGGGCAGTAGCAGCATGAATACAACACTGGCTAAGGGATAGAAAACAGATTTGTGGTGAACGGTTGGAGGGAGGTATACAGTGGACTACCTCAGTACTAGGACCACTGCTGTTTTTGATATACAGGAAACTTTGTGATATCCGGCACCGACGGGACCGGCGTGTTGCCGATCTATCAAAACTGCCGGACATACAAAGTTAATGTTGAAGCATACGGAGGTTTTCATCTCCGTATCTGACAACAAACACTGTTGCTTAGCAACAGCTTCTAAAGAGTCGGCTGCAGCTGCAAGCGTCTCTAGCTGAAGCTGTTGCTATAGCTACAGACCTTGCAGTGGCTGACTGGGACAAAAAAAAAAGAACGAGATCTAAAAAAACTTACAGAAAACGGTTCCTGACTTTTGCTGTTAGATCGAGTATTCCGGACATACAACCTCCGGATAAACCAGTTTCCTGTACATTAATGACTTGGACTTGTGGGTACAGGGCACAATTTTGAAATTTGCAGATGACACAAAACTTGAAAGTGCAGTAAACACCAAGGACGATAGTAATAGATTTCAAGACAACAGACAGGCTGGTGGAATGGGAGGACACTTGGCAGATGAAATTCAACGCAGAAAAGCGCGGAATGATACACTGTGGTAGGAAGAATGAGGAGAGACAATACATGCTAAATGGTACAATTTTAAAGGGGGTACAAGGAGAGAGAGACCTGGGGGTGCTTCTGCATAAATCTTTGAAGGTGGCAGGACAGGTTAACAAAGCAGTTAATAAAACATATGGGATCCTGGGCTTTATAAATAGGGGCATAGAGTACAAAAGCCAGGAAGTTATGCTAAACCTTTATAAAGCACTAGCTCAGCCCCAGCTGGAATAGTGTCCAATTCTGGGCAGCACACTTTAGGAATGACATGAAGGCTTTGGATAGGGTACAGAAGAGCTTTGCTAGAATGGTTCCAGAGATGTGGGATTACAGTTACGTGGATAGACTGGAGAAGCTGGGGTTGTTCTCCTTAGAGCAGAGAAGGCCAAGAAGAGATTTGATAGTGTTGTTCAAAAATCATGAAAGGTTGCGAGAAAAGAGAAACTGTTTCTAATGGCTGAAGGTTGATAACCAGCAGGCACGGATTTAAGGTGATTGGTAAAAGAACTAGAGGCAACATGAGGAAAAACTTTTTTACGCAATGAGTGGTTAGGATTTGGAATGCTCTGTCTGATAGGGTGGTGGATACAGATTCAATAGTAACCTTCAAAAGGGAATTGGATAAATATTTGAAGGAGAAAAAATTGCAGGGATATGGGGAAAGAGCAGGGGAGTGGGACTAACTGGATTGCTCTTCGAAAGAGCTGGCACAGACTCGATGGGCCGAATGGCCTCCTTCTGTACTGTACTATTCTATGATTCTATATTGAATCCACACAAAATGAGCAGAGGCTAGGCATTGAATCAGAGACGTTCTAGATTGACAATTACATACCACACAGTGCATTTACTCAATGAAACTATGTTTCCTAAGCATGGTGACAATACTCCTCATGAGGTCTCAAGAATAATTAAGTAGAATTTCCTTGAACTTGTATTCTACCAATCTGCTTATCCACCCAATATTTTATTTTCCTTTGCCAATGTTACTCTACAATACAACTCTTGCAATGTTTGGTAAACTATTACATTCAGAATCTTTTCCCCCTCTCTTTACTCTCACTTACAATAAACACTTCAATTTGTAACATTTAGTATTTTTAGCATCAAATATGCATAACCTTACATGGTCAGTATTAGCTTTCACTTACAACTCACCTTTTATTCCTTTGCTATGAACAGCTACTCTCTGCAGAGTATAATGTGCACGTTTAGGATGTTTATAGTTTACAATTTGAGATATCCTGCTCATACCAACTGCTCAATTAGAATTACTTGCACTAACTTTTGGTATTTCCTATTATTTAGATAAATTATCCAATTTACTACTTCCTCCTTTATGGCAACAGCTTTCACTTCAGATAAAAGTATCTTGTGACTGACTGCATCAAACACCTTCTCAATAGCTTCATGGAAAATGTTCACATTTAGGAGAAAAATTTACAAGTCCTTTAACAACTCAACATTTATGCATTGATAAAAATATATATTTTTCTCTATATTCTAATTTAATATTTGACCACAGGTAAAAAGTGCACAGGCAGACAGGAAATGGGTGACCGCCAGACAGAGTAAAAGAACTAGGAAGGTAGTGCAGGAGTCCCCTGGGTCCATCTCCCTCTCCGACAGATTTTCCGTTTTGGATACTGCTGGGGGAGATGGTTTCTCGGGAATGCAGCAAGAGCCAAGTCCGTGGCACTACGAGTGGCTCAGCTGCACAGGAGGGGAGGAAAAAGAGTGGGGGAGCAATAGTGATAGGGGATTCTATCGTAAGGGGAACAGATAGACGTTTCTGTGGCTGCAGATGGTATGTTGCCTCCCTGGTGCCAGAGTCAAGGATGTCACTGAACGGATGCAGGACATTCTGAAGGGGGAGGGTGAACAGTCAGAGGTCGTGGTCCATATCGGTACCAATGACATGGGTAGGAAGAAGGATGAGGTCCTGCAACAAGAATTTAGGGAGCTAGGTAGCAGATTAAAAAGCAGGACCTCAAAGGTTGTAATCTCTGGATTACTCCCGGTGCCACGTGCTAATGAGTATAGGAATAGGAGGATAGAGCAGATGAATGCGTGGCTAAAGAGTTGGTGCAGGAGGGAGGGCTTTAGTTTCCTGGATCACTGGGTCTGCTTCTGGGGAAGGTGGGACCTGTACAAGTCAGATGGGTTGCACCTGAACCGGAACGGGACCAACATCCTTGCGGGGAGGTTTGCTAGTACTGTTTTGGGGGGGGGGGGGTTAAACTAATTGGTAGGGGGGATGGGATGCGGAGTGGAGCTACAGTAGGGGGTGATGAAATACAGAGGAAAAAAGTAAGTCAGCCTGGAAGGCAGAGCAAATATGTAATGGCACAAGGGAGTATGGCAAGGCTGGGCGGCATTTATTTTAATGCAAGGAGTCTTGCAAGTAAGGCAGATGAATTGAAGGTGTTGATGAACACATGGGAGTATGACGAGAGCAAAATACTGTGGATGCTGGAAATCCGAAATAACAACAGAAAACGCTGGGAAAAACTCAGCAGGCCAGGCAACATTCGTGGAGAGAGAAACAGAGTTAACATTTCAGGTCGAAGACCTTTCGTCAGAACTGGAAAAAAACAGGAAAGGGGATAGATTTTAAAGCAAGTAGGGGCTGGGAAAAGGTGGAGGGGATGAAAGAACAAAAGGGAAGGTCAGCAACAGGATAGAAAGCAGGAGACATTAAGAGACATGGGAGTATGATATTGTTGCTATCAGAGACATGGCTGAGGGAGGGGCAGGACTGGCAGCTCAATACTCCGGGGTATAGAATCTTCAGCCGAGACAGAGGGGAGTGTAAAAGGAGGGGGTGTCGCAATATTAATCAAGGAGTCAATTACTGCTGTAAGGAGGGATATCATCTTAGCAGGTTCCTCTAATGAAACCATATGGGCAGAACTTAAAAACAAAAAGGGGGTAAGCACTTTGTTGGGAGTGTACTATAGGCCCCCAAACAGTCAGGGGGAGATAGAGGAACAGATATGTAGGCAAATCTCAGAGAAGTGTAGAAATAATAGGGTAATAATAGAAGGGGATTTCAACTTCCCCAATATTAACTGGGATAGTCAGAGTGCAGAATTCTTAAAGTGCATCCAGGAGAGCTTTTTGAGCCAGCATGTAGAAAGTCCTACAAGAGAGGGGGTGGTGTTGGACCTAATTCTAGGGAATGTAGCCAGGCAAATGGTAGATGTGTCAGTAAGAGAGCATTTTGGTGAGTGACCAAAATTCAGTGAGATTTAAGGTAGGTCATGGAAAAGGACAAAGGTGGACCAGAAGTAAAGGTTCTAAATTGGGGGAAGGCCGATTTTAATATGATACGGCAGGATTGGCCAAAATGGACTGGGATCAGCTACTTGTAGGAAAATCGACATCAGAGCAGTTGGGAGTCTTTCAGAAAGGAAATAGAGAGTGTACAACGCCAACATGTTCCCGTAAAGGTCAAGGGTGCACCAACAAGCCCAGGGAACCCTGGATGTCAAGGGATATACAAGAATGGATTAGGAAAAAAAGGGAGGCTTTGGCAGGTACAAAGGACTAAAAACAGTGGAAGCCCTAGAAGAGTATAGAAAGTGCAGGGGGGTACTTAAAAAAGAAATTAGGAGAGCGAAGAGAGGGCATGAAAAAACACTGGCGGGCAAAATAAAAGACAATCCCAAAGTGTTTTATAAGTATATTAAGGGCAAGAGGATAACCAGGGCCCATTAGGGACCAAAGTGGCAATCTGTGTGCAGAGCCAGGAGACGTTTAAAATCAATATTTTGCATCTGCGTTCACTATGGAGAAGGATAATGTAGGCATAGAAATCAGGCAGGGGAATTGTGATATACTTGAACAACTTAGTATTGAGAGGGAGGAGGTACTAGCAGTTTTAGTGGGCTTAAAGTGGATAAATCCGCAGGCCCAGATGAGATGTATCCCAGGCTGCTGTGTGAGGCAAGGGAGGAAATTGCAAGAGCTCTGACACGAATTTTCAGATCCTCTCTGGCCACAGGGGAGGTGCCAGAGGACTGGAGGACAGGTAACGTAGTACCATTATTCAAGCAGGGTAGTAGGGATAAACCAGGGAACTACAGGCCAGTGAGCCTAACATCAGTGGTAGGGGAATTATTGGAAAAAATTCTGAGGGACATAATTAATCTCCACTTGGAGGGGCAAGGATTAATCAAGGATAGTCAGCATGGCTTTGTCAGGGGGAGATCATGTCTAACCAATTTGATAGAATTTTGAGAGGGGGTGACTAGGTGTGTGGATGAGGGTAGTGCAGTTGATGTAGTCTACATGGACTTCAGTAAGGCTTTTGACAAAGTCCCGCATGGGAGACTGGTCAAGAAGGTAAGAGCCCATGGGATCCAGGGCAATTTGGCACATTGGATCCAAAACTGGTTTAGTGGCAGAAGGCAGAGAGTGATGGTCGAAGATTGTTTTTGTGACTGGAAGCCTGTGTCCAGTGGTGTACCGCAGGGATCGGTGCTGGGTCCTTTGCTGTTTGTAGTGTACATTAATGATTTAGATATGAATGTAGGAGGTATGATCAGTAAGTTCGCAGATGACACGAAAATTGGTGGAGTGGTAAATAGCAAGGAGGGAAGCCTCAGGCTACAGGACGATATAGATGGGTTGGTTAGATGGGCAGAACAGTGGCAAATGGAAGTTAGCCCTGAAAAGTGTGAGGTGGTGTATTTTGGGAGGACTAACAAGGCAAGGAAATACACAACGAATGGTAGGACCCTAGGAAGGACAGAGGATCAGAGGGACCTTAGTGTGTCTGCACATAAATCCCTGAAGGCAGCAGGACAGGTAGATAAGGTGATTAAAAAGGCACATAGGATACTTATATTCTATGCCTCGGCTACTGAAGGCAAGAGCAGGGAGGTTATGATGGAGCTGTACAAAACGCTAGTTAGGCCACAGCTGGAATACTGTGTGCAGTTCTGGTCGCCACACTATAGGAAGGATGTGATTGCATTGGAGAAAGTGCAGAGGAGATTCACCAGGATGTTACCTGGGCTGGAGCGCTTCAGCTGTGAAGAGAGACTGGACAGGCTGGGGTTGTTTTCCTTTGAGCAGAGAAGGCTGAGGGGGGACCTGATTGAGGTGTACAAAATTATGAGGGGCAGAGATAGGGTAGATAGAAAGGAACTTTTCCCCTTGGTAGAGGGGTCAATAACCAGGGGGCATAGTTTCAAAATAAAGGGCAGGAGGTTTAGAGGGGATTTGAGGAAAAACTTTTTCACCCAGAGGGTGGTTGGAATCTGGAACTCACTGCCTGAAAGGGTGGTAGAGGCAGGAACCCTCACAACATTCAAGAAGCATTTGGATGAGCACTAGAAATGCCATAGCATACAAGGCTACGGACCAAATGCTGGAAAGTGGGATTAGATTAGACAGGGCTTGATGGCCGGCGCGGACGCGATGGGCCTCTTTGTTCTGTATAACTCTATGTATGAGGACAGAGTTGGCTAAAGTGAACTGGGAAAATAGATTAAAGGGTAAGATGGTCAATCAGCAGTGGCAGACATTTAAGGAGATATTTCATAAATCTCAGCAACGGTATATTCCAGTGAGAAAGAAAGGCTCTACGAGAAGGATGCACCATCCGTGGCTAACTAAGGAAGTTAAGGATGGTATCAAATTGAAAGAAAAGGCATACAATGTTGCGAAGATTAGTGGTAGGCCAGAGGATTGGGAAATTTTTAGAAACCAGCAAATGATGACCAAAAAAATTATGAGGGAGAAGATAGAGTATGAGAGTAAACTAGCAAATAATATAAAAACCAGACAGTAAGAGCTTCTATAGGTATATAAAAAGGGAGAGAGTGTAGCTAAAGTAAACATTGGTCCCTTAGAGGATGAGACTGGGGAATTAATAATGGGAAATAGAAAAATGGCAGAGACTCTAAACTATTATTTTGGATTGGTCTTCACGGTAGAAGACACTAAAAACATCCCAATACAGGTAGACTGTCCTTTATTCGCACTTCTGAAAACCGAAAACCTCTGAAAACCGAAAGTTTTTTTGTGGAGCGTAAGTCGTGCGCACGACATAACCCGAGTGGCGCCAAACATGACCCGACGCGGCCGATGCTTTTCTGACCTGATTTGCGGGCCAGCTTAGCGTAGGAGTCAGCCGATATCCGGCTTTCCCACAACTGGTGGCGGCAGTCGAGCCCCAGACCCCCGCTAAGTCAAGGAATTCAGATACGGAGCAGGGGGAGCTGTAAACAGACCGTGAGCGGCAGCACAGAGAAGCAGGAAGGGGAATGAGACACGGAACAGTCGCAAGAGGTAGCCTGAACTTTTAAAATTTATATTAAATACAAATACTAATTACCAAATTAATTTAATGTTCAGTTTCCCAGTCTGAAATAATACCTTCTGAAATCCGAAAACCGAAACACAGCTGGTCACAAGGTTTGCGGATAAGGGATAGTCAACCTGTGATAGATAATCAAGGGACTATAGGGAGGGAGGAACTTAAAACAATCTCTATCACTAGAGAAAAAGTACAGGAAACTCCTTTTTATCCGGCACCGACAGGACCGGCATGGTGCCGGTTGATCAAAAAGTCCGGATTACAGAGAGGTATACTTACTAAGGTACAAGAGCCCCGTACACGACCACAGATCCAGGCATCCTGGCATCCTGGCAACAGGTGCAGGAACCCCGGTTACATGGCCACAGATCCAGGAACCCTGGTTACACGGCCACTAATATGAAGTAAAACTTACCTGAACCTACTCCTGAATTTTGTCGGTTAAGAGAGATTTTCGATTATTTAGGTGCCGGTAAAAAGAGAGTTTCGTGTACTAGGCAAGCTAATGGGGCTAAAGGCCGACAAGTCCCCTGGACCTGATGGCCTGCATCCTAGGGTCTTAAAAGAAGTGGCTGCAGAGATAGTGGATGCGTTGGTTGTAATCGACCAAAATTCCCTGGATTCTGGAGAGGTCCCAGCAGATTGGAAAACCTCAAATAAAACGCCACTATTCAAGAAAGGAGGGAGACAGAAAGCATGAAACTATAGGCCAGTTAGCCTAACATCTGTCATTGGGAAAATGCTGGAATCCATTATTAAGGAGGTAATAGCAGGACATTTAGAAAAACTGCATACAGTTTTGGTCTCCATATTTGAGGAAGGATATACTTGCATTGGAGGCAGTGCAGAGAAGGTTCACTAGGTTAATTCCTGGGATGAAGGGGTTGACGTATAACGAAAGGATGAGCAGGTTGGGCCTATACTCACTGGAGTTTAGAAGAATGAGAGGTGATCTTACTGAAACATAAGATTCTGAGGGGGATTGACAGGGTGGATGCTGAGAGGATGTTTTCCCGAGTGGGGACATAGTTTCAGAATAAGGGGTCACCCATTTAAGACGGAGATGAGGAGGATTTCTTCTCTCGGAGGGTCGTGAATCTTTGGAATTCTCTGCCCCAGAGAGCTGTGGAGGCGGAGTCATTGAATATATTCAAGGCGGAGATTGACAGACATTTGAACTACAAGGGAGTCAATGGGTATGGGGAGAGAGCGGGAAAGTGGTGTTGAGGCCAAGATTGGATCAGCCATGATCTTACTGAATGGCAGAGTAGGCGTGAGGAGCCGATTGGCCTACTCCTGCTCCTGTTTCTTATGACATGAAGAAAAACCTTTATGCAGTGAATGGTTAGGATCTGGAATGCACTGCCTGAAAGGGTGGTGGAGGCAGATTCAATTGTGGCTTTCAAAAGGGAATTGGATAAGTACCTGAAGGAAAAAAATTGCAGGGCTATGGGGAAAGGGCGGGGGGTGGGACTCGCTGAAGTGCTCTTGCAACGAGCTGGCACAAGCTCGATGGGCCAAATGGCCTCCTTCTGTGCTGTAACCATTTTATGATAATATTTTAGATCTATTTTTTGAGACGGTTATTTCAAAATTTAACTCTGGGGGCTAATGATTTAAATTATTTAATTAGCCATGGCAAGTGGCACAATCTTCCTCCCAAAGTCTGTACTTGCTCTTCTCCACTTTTAGTTTTATTTTAGCTAAGCTTGTTTATTCACAATCTCCTCTTCTGCCCAATTTTTCCTCATTTTCTTTATTTTTTTGCATCTTTTTTCCCTATGCTTTGGTAATGAAGAATGCTGTTCTCAAGAAACTTTTGCACAATAGCGTAAGATGTCAATAGATCTACTGTTGATTTTGAAGAGTCCTATCCTTTACAAATTATAGATTTCAGATTCAGTGACTTGACAAAGATCTTGAAATCACTTTAAAAGCTAGACTACTTCGTTTTTCAAAAAATTGCTTTGACTGCCCAAACTCAGTAATTTGTGTCTTCTCTTCCATACACATTACTTGTTCAGATGATCCAAGGGAACTTGACCCAGTTTATTTTCTCGAGGGACTAACAGAGATTAGACTTAAGTGTGTCCTGATGAAAAGCAGGACAATTGCACAAATATGAACAATGAAAGTCACTTCCCCTTCTCGCAAGTGTTCCCATTTTTTCCTGTGCAGTTGGTGGGTCTCAATGCGGCAAGGACTAACTGTTTGCGGGAAGGGAAACTGGGATAATTTGTCATTGTATCTGTGGACACCTAGCCATAAATTTGGAATCGGTAGGGTTATAATTACTCCTAGATTAGCTGCAGCAGAGTTCAATTTCCTCTTCCTCTCTGCTGCATCAACAATGTACCTTAATATCAAAATCAGCAGCCATTACCAATGCAATGATTCAATTTTCAATATTATTCCTGTATCTGTGACCGTCAACTACAGTACAACCTTAACGATCACCGGCTATTATCAGCAAGAAAAAAGTAGACGATTGAGAGTCGAAGCTGTAGTAACCTTTTTCTTCACACATCTCAGATGCCTTGCTCCTGCTGATTAGCTGGTGCCAAAGCAGTTGTTCCATCAGCTCAATTGTTAGCCCAAAACTCTCCTACAAACCCACAACAAAGCCAGTCACAAATGCTCATTCAAATCCAATCATAGCTCCCCAGCTACAGAGATGAAGGCAACACGTGTCCACCTGAAGCAATACCACTTGCAGCCTCTGAAGCACTGATTTCAGTGGATCTCCCAATTGGCAACTCACCAACTGGGAGGTAAGAGATATCCAGTGGAGCTGCCGCTACTTATAGGGGAGGTGCACTTTTCAATGCTTGTTAGTGGCAATTGATTTCCTGAAAATGACCTGCCCAGATTTTTTTGCCGTTGAGGTCTCGTAAAGCAAGCAAGAAGGTCCTCTTCTCCTCTGATGGACACCAGGTGTCCAGGAAAATTTGCCAATGGCAATGGATAAAGGCAGTAGAGCACATCAATGCCAGATGCATTGTACCCAGGACCTGGCAGCAGTGCAGGAAGAAATTTGATGACCTCACCAGGACTGGCAAGACAAGGCTCACCTTCACACCTCTTATTCTCCACATATCTTTGTAGTACCCTACTTTAGCTCCCCCACTAGCAATCTTTCCTCCTCTTCTTCCTATGCTTCCCTTCCAATCACAATGGACTACTTGTCTGCACCTTTTTCTGCTTGCACACTCAAGACCTGCTATGGCCCTCAACTACGTACCCATCTTGGCCACACTTGCTGCTTCTTCCTGTCATCACGCGCACTATTCGAAGATGCCTCACACGTCTTCAAAACCTTTCAACGGGGAACAAACTAACCCATTTCCATTCCTCTCGCAGGCGAAGCTCACACAGCAGAAGTGAATGTGCATATACTCACACCAATGCAGGAAGCCACCACTGACATAATTGGCAGAGAGATGGCATGCAGGATTAGAGACGGCGAGGCTGGAGACCACAAAAAGCAGTGTGTTTGGGCCTCTTCCCTTCCTTCTCACTTTATGCTTAATAGTCTCACTCACATACCCAGCATGACAATGTGATGGTGCATTACACTGCCACTCATCTGCTACTGCTCACTCTTGCCAGTATGAGTAAACCCTCATCTCTCCTCTCTTTTTCTCACCCCGCCAAGTATCAGCACAGAAATCAGTACCCCATGTATCAGAGAAAATGAGTTAGAGGGGTGATTCACCAAGCTCAAGTGAGCAAGAAAAACAACTTGCATTTATAGCGCTCCTTTAACGTAGTAAAACATCTCAAGGCGCTTTACAGGAGTGTTATCAAACAAAATTTGACGCCGAGCCACAGAGATATTAGGACAGGTGATCAAAAGCTTAGTCAAAGAGGTAGGTTTTAAGGAGCGTCTTAAAGAGAGAGGTAGAGAAGCAGAGAGATTTAGGAAGGGAATTCCAGAACTTAGGGCCTAGGCAGCCGAAGGCATGGCTGTCAATGGTGGTGATGGAAATTGGGGATGTGCAAGAGGCCAGAATTGGAGAAGCACAGAGATCTGAGGGTTGCAAGGCCGGAGGAAGTTACAGAGATAAGGGTGGGCCAGGCCATGGAGGGATTTGAACACAAGGATGAGAATTTTAAATTCAAGGTGTTGCTGGACAAGGAGCCAATGTAGGTCAATGAGCACAGGGGTGATGGGTGAACGGGGCTTGGTGTGAGTTAGGATATGAGCAGCAGAGTTTTGGATGAGCTGAAGTTTGGAGGGTAGAAGATGGGAGGCCAGCCAGGAGTGTATTGTAAGTTAATTCTGAAGATAATAGGCACGAATGAGGGTTTCAGCAGCCGATGGGCTGAGGTAGGGCGGAGATGGGTGATATTCCAGAGGTGGAAGCAGGTCGTCTTGGTGATGGAGAGAACAAGTGCAGGTGGAAAGGACGGCCCAGGAAACAGCAACTATCTATAATATACTAAGGCCTAGAAATTCGGTTGGTTGCGCCAGCGATTAGCGCATAAAGAGCCCGAGATTTAAGGCGTTACCCAATTTTCGGACGTGCGCAGTGATCCCAGCGCATCCTGCCATTTTGAGTAGCCTGTTAGCGCCGGCACTAAGTCTTTGTGCCCGCTCGCGGGTGCAGCCAGATCATGACGTCATTTCATTGTGCAACGCCTTTTTGGCGCCCCGTACCGGAAATTCAGTGGCGCCCCCCTCCGATCCGCCTGGCGCTATTAGTGACAGTTGGATGGAACGTTACCAGGTCCTTCTCAGACTCGGGGGGCGCACTTTAAAGGGGACAGCACTAGTATAAAAGCAGCAGCCATTTGGCCTGGCCGTCCTGCTCGCTGCTGGAGAGAGTTGCAGACCTTCAGTTACAGAGAGTTGTTCTTATTGAGCCAGAGGAGCCTTGGGACCTTCAGCCCTGTCCAGAACAGTTGGATTCAGAAAGTTGACTGTGTCTTACTCGTCGGCAAGAATAATGGGAGCTGCTTTGGAGGGGAACGTCATCCTGGCTGAACAACTGGCAAGGGCACAGAGACGGAGGGAGAGAGGGCCGGGATTGGCCAGAAGGAGGAGGGCCAATGGACGTCGCCAAATCCGACCATACGCTGCCAGGGTTTTCAGGCAGCAGGTCTCATACCTTACCATGTCGGAGGAGCAGTGTCTGCGAAGGCTCAGATTTGGTAAGGATGTTGTGACTGAGCTATGCCACCTGCTTGCTGGGGATCTGCAGCCACGGATACGGTGCAGGACCTCTCTGTCGGTGGCCGTGAAAGTCACTGTTGCGCTCAACTTTTATGCCAGTGGCTCGTTTCAGGCAGCAACTGGGGACATATCAAATATCTCTCAATTTGCGGTGCATTGCTGCATCCGGCAAGTGACAGCTGCCCTCTACAGAAGGAGGCGCGATTTAATCACCTTCCCTCTGACCTTGGAGAAGCAGGGGGAGCGCGTGCAGGGCTTCGCGGCTATTGCGGACTTCCCCATGGTGCAGGGGGCCATGGATTGCACACACGTGGCTTTGCGGGCACCATTACAGAATCCGGAGGAGTTCCGTAACCGCAAGGGGTTCCACTCACTTAATGTGCAGCTGGTCTGTGATCACCGGCAGATGATCATGGCGGTGAACGCACAATTCCCTGGCAGCAGCCATGACGCGTTCATCCTGCGGCAGACCTCAGTGGCTGACCTTTTTGAGGCCCCGGCTCACCCACAAGGCTGGCTTCTGGGCGACAAGGACTATCCTCTCTGCCCATGGCTCATGACCCCACTCCGTTTGCCCAGCACCCCGGCAGAAGAGCATTACAACAGCAGCCATCAGGCCACCAGGAACATTGTGGAGCACACAACTGGTGTGCTGAAGCAGCGTTTCCGTTGTCTGGACCATTCGGGGGGCGCCCTACAGTACTCGCCGGAGCATGTGGCGTGCATCGTTGTTGTCTGCTGCATGCTCCACAACTTGGCCATTCGACGCACCCAGCCAATGCCAGCCGACCCTCAAGGTCCAGCAGAGCAGGCAGACGAGTAGGAGCATGCGGGTGAGGAGGAGGAGGAGGAAGATGGGAGGGCTCCAGAAACTGGAAGGGCCGTTCGTCAGAGGCTCATAAGGACTCGGTTCCAGGCCCCTCGGACGGAATGGTGGCTGTGATTCGAACAGCGCCCTCCGGTTCGCAGTAAGCCTATGAAGGCCTCTATGATTGTAAATAGCGTACAGCTCAATTGTAAATAAAACGTTTTCTTTATTTTCAAACAAGTGCTTCCTTCCAGCATGACAATGTAATGGTAACAGAAATCATAACTAACAAACTAACAGATAACTGTCTGGCAACCTGGCGAAACTAACCAAAACATAACAAACAAACACAGCATGTGTGAACGGCCTTAAATCCGGAAAAAGACACGTCTTAGCACCTCCCTCTACTGGTGACCCCTTGATGGAGACCGACGACTCTTACGAGGTCGGCCCCTTCCCTCCCTGCAGCTCCTCCGTAATTGGACCCCAGTGGCTGCGTCAAGGCTGGGGGACGCCTGCTGAGTGTCTGGAAGCGCTGAAGCCCGAGGGACGGCCTGGACGACCTCTGGGCTTGGAGGGCCCGCAAGCAGGCTGCTCCAACTGGGCATGTCTGCTAGCAGTCTGCCGCGCAGGTGGTGGCAGCTGCACTGCTGACGTGCCAGCGGTGGCATCAGGACTGCTCACATGCAGAGAGAGGACACCTGCACAGTGGTCAGCCGACACACTAGCACTCTGACGGGGCCGCACCGGATCATCCGCCACAATCGACTGCTCCACAGATTCATGGCCTGCTGTGGTGCTGCAAGGGCCTGGGTGATCCTGCCTGATGCAGCTAGGGTGGCAGCAGAGAGTGTTCGCGTGGCCTCAATTTGCGTGTGGACGAGGCCAGCAAGTGACTGCGTGGCAGCAGTGAGGACCTGCGTGGCAGGTGCCAGTGCTTCGGAAAAGCCATGGACAGTCCTTTCCACTGCTTCGGACAAGGCCGGAACAGTCCTTTCCACTGCTTCGGACAAGCCCTGGACAGACCTTTCCACTGCCTCGGACAAGCCCTGGACAGACCTTTCCATTGCTGGGCCGAAGCCCTGGACAGACCTTTCCATTGCTGGGCCGAAGCCCTGGACAGACCTTTCCATTGCTGCCCCGAAGTCCAGCACACTCTTTGCCAGTGTGTCGATCGACTCAGGCATCCTCCCCACTGCAGCCATAAGCTCAGTGTGCCTGAGCCGGGCCTGGGCGCTCATTTCGGCAAGGCTACGCACCTCCTCTGCACTGTGCAGCAGACATGGTGGCCTGCCTCGCCCTCCGGGGAGACGGCCCCCGAGCGTCCCTACCCCCCGCGCGTTGCTGCAGGCCGCTGGTTCCTGCAGCTGGCTCATCAGAGCCGCCCCACCCCCCTCCACTCAAGGGAACTACTATCCCCAGTCTCCACATGCGGTGGCTCCCCTGAGGCTGGCATGAATGGTCCGGCTTCCTCCTGGTCGTCGCCTCCGGAGGCACTGGCACTGGCAGCTTGAGGGGCCGGCTCCCGAGCTGGTGATGCAGCATCTGAAAGCAGGGAGGTTGAAGAGTGGCTTTAGCAAAAGGACAGTTTGGCAGCAAGGGATGCAACAGTGCGGCAATGCTATGACATGGGTCCACATTGAGAAAGCATGCTGGCGGGGGAAACAACTGGAAGGTGACAGCTGTAATAGTTGAGAGCCTTACCATCGCTGTGGACAATGTGGTCGGCAGCTGCAGTGGCGACAGGACCACTCAGACGGCCTCCCACAATCTGGTGGACTCTCTCCTCGAGATCCGTCAGAGGCTCCAGTTGAGGACGGCCTCCTCCAGTGCGAAGCTGTTCCTTGCGGTTTCTCGCCAGCTTGGCCTGCAGGGCAAAGGATGGGAAGTGATGTTACATGATGCCCTGAGTTATCATCTCTCGCCCCCCATGGTGGAACAGCCCTTACATGATGCCCTGGGTTATGATCTCATGCCCCCCATGGTGGAACAGCCCTTACATGATGCCGTGGGTTATCATCTCATGCCCCCCATGGTGGAACAGCCCTTGCATGATGCCCCGAGTCAAATGTGCATGTGTGTGAGCAGAAAGGGCCATGGGTGCTTGCTGACAGATGGCCAGTGGGGCATAGCGCACCCTGTAGCCATAAAGTCAGGTGCTAATGGAGGGATGCATAAGTTTACATTAACTCCACTCACCCTCACGACCCGAGTGAGGTCGTTGAATTTCTTCCTGCACTGCACAGGGCTCCTGGTCGCCATGCTGCTGGAGTTGACCCTCAGAAACATCCCTCCAAGCTCGTCGGTAGTCCTTATGATTAGGCCTCCTGCCATTGTCGGGGTAGAGGACATCTCGCCGGCGCTCCACTGCGGACACCAATTCCTCCAGAGACTCATTGGTGAAGCGCTCTGCTCTCTGCCTCAACCTGTCCATATGCTCCAAGTTTTTTGCGCCAGAGAAGGGCCTGCGCCGATTTGTAGGCCTACAAGGCGCAGACTGCGGATGCTGGAGCTACCTGACCCACCCCTTTAAGAGCTGGCCGGCACCTGGAAGTCTCGTGGTGATGGGTAATTGAGAGCACCTGCGCTGCGGCTGGACGCCCCGATATTGGGTTGCGCTGGCATGTTAGCGCCTTAGGTGCCCCGTGTAACGCCTGAACTCGCGCCTCAATCACCTTTGGGGCGCTGCAACCCAATATCGCACGAGGTGTCGATAAGTTGCGTCTGGCTATAAAATTTACGCTCCGCCAATTCTAACGCCCCAAGCGGGGCTATACCCAATTTCTAGGCCTAAAGATTTTGTATATAGCACACACCTCCGGTAAATATCACACTTAACTCTTGTAACCCTTTCCCCATTACACTCTGTTCGTAGACCTATGTCTTGTGTACAGCTTGCACTTCTGACTACTCATCACAATTTTTAGATCGCACTTTACTGAATGGCTCAAAGTAAAACAGCAGCATACCAGAACCAAAGAATGTGGAATAGGTATAAATTAGAAGTTAAGTGACTAGAAAACTGCTAATGAGAAACTACTAAGGACCTATGAAAGTAATCAACCCTGAATGACCAGTCATGGAAACCTACCAATAATAAAGAATTTAAAAAGGTAAACCAATCAAATTACAAAGTGCTTTTTTCATCTGCCACTTTCCTCAGTAACTGAAGTTTCTAATGTCCAAAGCAAGGTTGTAATTGGCATGGGTTTGCGTCTGGTTTTTCGCCTCTCCCAGATTACATGGTGGGGAGTGTCTACACCGTTACACATAAGGCATCACAACTATATGGGACAGGCTACATGGACCAATAGGTCATTCCCTGTGTCATTTTTGTATGTTTGTAAGCAGTGGCCCCAATAATACATTATGCATTACATGAAAGAACACCCCATTTGCATTACAATTCTGATTAAAAAGTATATCCTCCAATCCACCTTTTTTCTTACTGTTTTTGTAATAATCACATGACTACACCTCAAGGAGCACATCCCAAGTTCAGATCAGGTATATTAAATGCTGAAACTTTACTTTTGCTGTTTAGATTGGAATGCTTGATATGTTACTATCTTTCAACGCATTCCACTGTGCAAATCACCCAAGTGCTCTAATTTTGATTTGACAACTGTTTGGGAACAGTATCTTAAGCCGACATTCCTTGATTCTACCACTAATTCCTCCAAAAGATTTTTTTCTGAAGTTAGCAGCTGATAGCCTAGATTTACTACCTAGATATTTCACATCTGAACCAAGTGAAACTAACAGAACAAATAGAACAATTCATTTGATATTACCACCTTGCAAACAGTCTTCTTCAATCATTCCCTTATGAAGCTCCTGCGGGCAGTTATTACTCATCTCAAATGGGACATACAGCTGCACAGCCCTGGCTGAATTTTACCACTGTAGATAAAAGGGTTTATCTAATGGGAAGGGGCGACCCAGTTTGCTGAAATGAACTCTCTTAAAATTCATTAAAGTCTTTCCCTTTTTGGAATGACATGCATTATCAACAGCGATTAATCTGGTGAATCTTTTGGTGAACTCAATTTATAAAATGCAACAACAGAGAGCCTTTTTGTCTTCAGATGAAAATCAATTAGTGTAGGTAAGGCCACAAGGAAAAACTAACATCACTCATCACTAGCCCCTGGCAGCTCAAATGATTTGTCTTCCAAGCTTGGGTGATCAGGAGCTGTTGTAATATCTCAGGAAAATTAATTTTGTTTCTATATTCTAGACCGAGTTTCCTTGTTTGGTGGACCTTTACACAAATAACTTTTAATCAAGGCTGATCTTTGATTAATACCATAGATGATCTCAGAAGAAGGCTCCTTTTTCATGAGTCCTTACAGTTTTCCCCGATACGCTGTGTGAAAGGCAGGTCATTGCCTTTGTCCTTACCTCGCTGTTTCTCTGTCGACCACCAGGCATTGCACGGAATGTCGCAAACAGTATGTTCCACCAAAGACTGCGGACATCCTGTAGAATATAAAGAATATATTGTAATGCCCTTCACTACCAAGAATTAACATTTTTACATCTTACATTTAAAATTGAAGAGAACAAGTAATACTACTATAACTCAGGTTGTGGTCTCTGTTTTCAGTTCTATGATAACTGTATTTCAGATTTAAATTAGATAAGTAGTCAGGCATTGAAATTGAAATGTTCCCAAAATAAATATTAATTTACCAAATGCAAAAGAATACAGCAACTATTTAAAGCGCCTCTCCCTTTCAACCATCTTAAGAGTCACCAAATTCCTTACCTGTACTCTGCAATTTTATGTCCAAGATATGCGTTTCATATACTGCAGTTATGGAATACAAATCTGTTGGGAACTGTATTTCATCTATGGGTGTAAGCTATTCCGATAGCGCACTCAAAAAAAAAACCTAGAATGGCAGTGTCTCCTATAAATGTTAATTACCTTCAAAAGATGGTGAATTACAATGACAGTATACAGTGGATGGCAGGATTGCTGGATGCAAGTCACATCACAGTAACTTCTCGTTAAAACAGATCTATAATGCTTTTTTCAGATGCTGGTGCACTACGTGTTTGGTGGCATGATCATATAAAGAAGTATAGCAAAAAGATGCACTGATTATTTTTGCCACAAACATTCAATAGCTTGTTTTTAACGACGTATTCAATTGAAAATATACACCAACAACTGGTTTGTTTGGTTTAGCAGCTTCTTCGAAAATATAAAAACCTTGGTGTCTTAATATTACAGAAATTAACTAGATTACATTCCATTAAGATGGATTGGTCAAGAGGCATGATGATCTGAAGAGCAGTAATACATTTTTCTATTATACTGATCTAATTTATGTTACAAGACACCTTTGTCCAGTTACCACTGCAGCACAATGTATATTAACATATTAAAAATGATACTCCAGACATCATACTGTTACAGATGCACAACAATCTTAAAAATGCTTCTGATCTACACTCAAACTGACCAGCACATTCCAATCTACAAAGCTCCGAGATGAAACTACAAACTGATTACTACACACAGGTAAGATCAATTAAACGTTGTGCCTTTAAAAGGGATACAACTCCACATTAGCAGAATATATTGCACATTATATAGTATAGTATGCCTGCCCTAATAAAGTAGTGTAATAAGCCACATCATGGGAGAGCTGCAAATATTTATAGATTGATTTAATGTTTGCATGCCTTGAGGGGGGTCACAATTCAGAATACAGGCTGCAAACAACAGAACCTGTAGCAGGCAAACCTCACTGGTCTGCAGTACAAAAAACAAACTTCTTTCAATACTCCAGAGTTAAAACGTTTGTGAAAAGCTATGCGCCCCAACTCAATGCAGCATTCGCCAGAATTGGGATTTATCCACCTACTTATCAAAGTCAGTCTCTTACTGTCGAGAAGTATATTTAATAAATCAGTGACAATTCTGGATTTGGTCGGCATTATAAACAACAGCTACTCCTCACACTACAAAATTTAAATCCTTCATCAGCGTGACTATATTGTGATATTTATTTGTAGGGACATTACATATTTGGTCAATGTAGAATTACTTTTAATAAGGAAGGCTCATTGCAGTGACAAACTATGGATGCAACTTATTTTGATAGCTCAAAAATAAACTAGGATTGCAGTGTCTCCTACAAATGTTCAGAACATGGTGGATTACAATGACAGTATACAGTGGATGATCAGATTGGTGGATGCAAGTCACATCACAGTAACTATGATTTTCTGTAATCTTTTCAGCAAAAAATATCTATGTAAAGCAGCAATTTGTCTTAAGCTTTTCATCAGCAAGAAATGCCATTTATAGATATTAATTTATAAGCTTGGTGTTCATCAAAACCTTATTAAACCATTTGCTTTTCATAGAATCATAGAAATTTACAGCACAGGAGGCTGCCATTTCGGCCCAGTGTGTCTGCGCCGGCCGACAAAGAGCTATCCAGCCGAATCCCACTTTCCAGCTCTTAGTCCGTAGCCCTGTAGGTTACAGCACTTCAAGTGCACATCCAAGTGCTTTTTAAATGTGGTGAAGGTTTCTGCCTCTACCACCTTTTCAGGCAGTGAGTTCCAGACCCCAACCACCCTCTGGGTGAAGAAATTTCTCAACTCCCCTCTAAACCTCCTACCAATTACTTTAAATCGATGCTCACTGGTTGTTGACCCCTCTGCTAAAGGAAATAGGTCCTTCCTGTCCACTCTATCTGGACCCCTCAATTTTATACATCTCAATAAGGTCTCCCCTCAGCCTCCTCTGTTCCAAAGAAAACAAACTCAGCCTACCCAATCTTTTCTCGTAGCTAAAATTCCCAGTCTAGTGCAATCACGTCTTTCCTGTAATGTGGTGACCGGAACTGCACGCAGTACTCTAGCTGTGGCCTAACTAGTGTTTTATACAATTCAAGCATAACCTCCCTGCTCTTGTATTTTATGCCTCAGCTACCAAAGGCAAGTATTCTGTATGCCTTCTTAACCACCTCATCTACTTGGCCTGCTACCTTCAGGGATCTGTGGACCTGCACTCCAAGGTACACCTCTACACTTCTCAGTGTCCTACCATTTAATGTGTATTCCCTTGCCTTGTTAGCCCTCCCCAAATGCATTGCCTCACACTTCTCCGGATTGAATGCCATTTGCCACTCTTCTGCCCACCTGACCAGTTCATTGATAACTTCCTGCAGTCTACAGCTTTCTTCTTCATTATCAACCACATAACCGATTTTAGGGTCATCTGCAAACTTCTTAATCATACCCCCTACATTCAAGTCTAAATCATTGATATATACCACAACAAGCAAGGGACCTAGTACTGAACCCCACAGAACCCCACTGGAAACAGCCTTCCAGTCACAAAAACACCCATCAACCATTACCCTTTGCTTCCTGCCTCTGATCCAAATTTGAATCCAACTTGCCACTTTGCCCTGGATCCCATGGGCTTTTACTTTCGTGACCAGTCTGCCATGTGGGACCTTATCAAAAGCCTTGCTAAAATCCATATACACTACATCAAACACACTACCCTCAATGATCAATATTGTATTCAACTATGACACTATCGCGTCACATTAATATGGAAAATGAAATACTACACCATTATTAAACAGTGAAAAGCTACTGTACATGGCAATCACAATTTCAAGTTCTGTATAGTTAGTTAGCGTAGGTGATGCATGTCGTTTCTAATTGAGTACTCAGGATTTGAATGCCAATAGCCAAATCACAGCAGGACAGCTGCTGGTTAACATGGAAGTTACAGAAAGACCAGAATGTTAACTGACAACACAAGTAATAAACCAAAAGCTAAATACTGTGAATGCTGGAAATCCAAAATAAAATGCTGGAAATATTCAGCAGGTCAGGCAGCATCTGTGGTGAGAGAAAGAGAGTTATCATTTAAGGCCGATGATCTTACATCTCTAACTTTTTCCAGTTCTGATGAAACAGATTTTAAGTACAGAGGCAGGGAAACATAGAAACATAGAAGATAGGAGCAGGAGTAGGCCATTCGGCCCCTCGAGCCTGCTCCGCCATTCAATGCGATCATGGCTGATCATCCAAATTCAGTACCCGGTCCCTGCTTTCTCCCCATACCCCTTGATCCCTTTAGCCTTAAGAAATATATCTAACTCCTTCTTGAATATATTTAATGAATTGGCCTCAACTGCCTTCTGTGGTAGAGAATTCCACAGGTTCACCACTCTCTGGGTGAAGAAATTCCTCCTCATTTCTGTCCTAAATGGCTTACCCCTTATCCTTAGACTGTGACCCCTGGTTCTGGACTCCCCAACCATCGGGAACATCCTTCCTGCATCTAGTCTGTCCAGTCCTGTCAGAATTTTATAAGTTTCAATGAGATCCCCTCTCATTCTTCTGAACTCCAACGAGTACAAGCCCAATCGACCCAATCTCTCCTCATACATCATTCCTGCCATCCCAGGTATCAGCCTGGTGAATCTTCACTGAACTCCTTCCATGGCAAGTAGGGTTGCAAAATTCTGGGAATTTTTAAAAGAGGAAACTTTCCATGGGAATTTAGAGTTTTTTTGCACACTGATGGTTTTTGTCTCTGACCCTTATATTATCTTTGTTGTCAAAATAGACATACTGTTCCATACAAATAAAAACAGGCTTTCAAAACTTTATTTAGGTTATAATTTTGAACTTTATTGAACCCCCACAAAAAAGACCCATCTAAAATAAAATAAAAAGAGCGTCAGCTTATTTAGCCTGTAATTTGTCCTTATTTTGTCCCTTTGAGTCTTCTACTCATGAGTCTTCTACTCCTCATTGCTCCTCCTGATTCTCTGACTCTGGCTCTGACGTGTCCATTTCCTCCTCTGTGTCAGTGTCTAGCTGTGTGGTGAACACTTCTGTATCTGGCTCAGTAAGTTGTAGGTTCGCCCGGATAGCCACCAGTTTCTCCACTCTCTTGTTAGTCAGCCTGTTGCGCACCTTTGTATGCGTATTCCCAAAAAGTGACCAGTTTCGTTCAGAGGCCGCTGATGAAGGTGGGATTTGGAGTAGGTGACAGGGCCTCAGATGCACAAAGTCCCTTCCACCAGGTATGTGCACTGATATGCTTGCATGATTCCCATATCCCATCCCCATTCCAAAGACCTTGCTTGGTAGAGAACTTTGCCAGACTTCCCAGAACTTTGCCCACATCCAGATTGAGATGGTGTGAGAGGGTAGAAATCACACTAAGCACTGTTGATCTGTTCTCCCGAAAGTATTGGTCTCCCAACATGCTTTGGGTCCAGCATGTATGCTGCAGCATGAATCGGCTTGACACAAAATTCTTGACGCGTCTGTATGAATTGAACAATTGCCTTCTCCTCTGCTTTGAGCAGCAGGGATGTGGGTAGGGCAATGCTGATTTGTTCTTTTAAATCAGTAAAAAGCCTGAGAACATCTGACAAGACAGCGTCATCTCCTTCAATCTGAGCAATTGCAAATGCTACTGGTGAGAGTAGTTTAAGGCTGCTAACCACTCTCTCCCAAAACACATCATCCAGCAGTATTTTCTTGATGGTGGTTTCCATATCCCCAGACTGGGATATTGCCATTTCTTGCAGCGACTCCTTACCCTCCAGAAGGCTGTTGTACATTATGACAACACCACCCCATCTAGTGTTGTTGGGCAGCTTCAGTGTGGTGTTCTTGTTCTTTGTCATTTGCTTGGAGTTGTAGGTTGCTGCAACTACCTGTTTTCCCCTGACATACTTAACAACTTGCTTGGCTCTCTTGTACAGTGCTTCCATGGTTCTCAAACCCATGATGTCCTTGAGGAGCAGGTTAAGCCCATGAGCTGCGCACCCAATAGACGTAATATGAGGGTAGGCCTCCTCCACTTGAGCCCAAGCAGCCTTCATATTCGCAGCATTGTCAGTAACTACTGCAAAGACCTTTTGTGATCCAAGATCGTTGATGACCGCTTTCAGCTCATCAGCAATGTATGTGCCTGTGTGTCTGTTGTCCTTCGTGTCTGTGCTCTTGAAGAACACTGGGAGAGGAGTGGAGACGATGTAGTTTATGATGCCCTCCCCTTGTACATTTGACCACCCATCTGAGATAACTGCAACACAGTCTGCCATCGCTATCGTTTCTTTGAGCTTTCCTTGGACTCTGTTATACTCAGCCTCCAGCAAATAAGTAGACAAAGCATGTCTGGTGGGAGGACAGTATGCAGGGCGAATAACATTGAAAAATCTCTTCCAGTACACATTGGCTGTGAGCATGAGGGGTGAGCCTGTTGCATATACAGCTCAAGCAAGGCACTCATCTGCATTCTTCTGGCTATGGTTATCCATTGTATCAAAGAACCTTCCAAGTGGGCCAGGAGTTGCTGATGATAAGGAGCCTGATGCTGAATGAGAACCATCATCTTCTTGAATGGAAGCAGAGGAACTCTGGGCTGACTGCTGTGAGCTTTGAGTGAAGTTGTTGTATTTGGATAAATGCTGCTGCATCTTTGTGGCATTTTTTACATATGGCTTTCTACAGTGTTTGCACATGTACACAGTCTTTCCATCTTTAATGCCTGGGGTAAAATGCTTCCACACATCCGACGGTAAACGTGGCATTGTTCTATGCAGAGAAATAAAGGGCATTCATCTCTGTGTTGAACTGCGGTCGATCAGCACGATTGCAACAGGGTGAGTACATTTTTGCTGATGCTCCATGTGATGGAAGCATGACCTGTACACACACGACGCTACATCACCAAGTGTATTATTTTGTATATTTTAAATTGAAGGACAACAGAGTTCAACAAGTAACTGGTTTATTTGGTATAAATTCTGATTTACTTACTGCATCATCACAACATCAGCAGAAAACAAAATGACTTCCCTCAGGACCCCTAACCTGGATCTTAAAAAAACTATAGCTGTCTTACAGATGCCTGCAGGCCAATCACAATTCGATATGCAAATATTACAAATAGAGGGAGCTAATCGCTCATCCACCCAATCAGGACACATTTGTTCACAGTCACACACAAAACTTGTAATTATTAAAACAAGCCAAGTAAGAAGATAAACATATATTGATTAAGAAATTCCTTAATAATTAAGATTCCATCTCGGTTAGTAATTTTAAGAGAGGACCTGTGGAAAAAAAAGAAATACAAAAAAAACAATATTATGCTAGCATGTGCTTTTGTGGGCAAAATTCCCAAAATTCCCAAGCTAAACTTCCCGTGGAAAATTTCCGGAAATTTACCGGAAACTTTCCACCTCTTTGCAACCCTAATGGCAAGAACATCCTTCCTCAGATAAGGCGACCAAAACTGCACACAATACTCAGGATGTGGTCTCACCAAGGCCCTGTATAACTGCAGCAAGACATCCTTGTTCCTGTACTCGAACCTTCTCACTACGAAGGCCAACATGCCAGTTGCCTTCTTAACCGCCTGCTGCACCTGCATGCTTACCTTCAGCGACTGGTGCACAAGGACACCCAGGTCTCGTTGCACTTCCACTTCTCCCAATCTATTGCCATTCAGATATTAATCTGCCTTCCTGTTTTTGCCATCAAAGTGGATAACTTCACATTTATCCACGTTATATTGCATCTGCCATGCTTTTGCCCAATCACCCAACCTGTCCAAATCATCCTGGAGTTTCTCGGCATCCTCCTCACAGCACACACACCCACCCAGCTTTGTGTCGTCTGCAAATTTGGAGATATTACATCTAGTTCCCTTGTCTAGATCATTAATATATATTGTGAATAGCTGGGGTCCAAGGACCGATCCCTGCGGTACCCCACTAGTCACTGCCTGCCACTCGGAAAAAGACCCGTTTATTCCAACTCTTTGCTTTCTGTCTGCCAACCAGTTCTCTATCCAAGTCAATACCTTGCCCCCAATCCCATGTGCCTTAACTTTACATGCTAATCTCTTATGCGGGACCTTATCGAAAGCCTTCTGAAAGTCCAAATACACCACATCCACTGGCCCAGTTACATCCTCAAAAAATTCCAGTAGATTAGTCAAGCACGATTTACCTTTTGTAAATCCACGTTGACTTTGTCCAATCCTGTCACTGTTTTCCAACTGCTCTGCTATTACATCTTTTATAATGGACTCTAGCATTTTCCCCACTACCGATATCAGGCTTACCGGTCTGTAATTCCCCGTTTTCTCTCTACCACCTTTTTTGAATAGTGGGGTAACATTAGCTACCCTCCAATCCATGGGTACTGTTCCAGTTCCATCAAATGCTGGAAGATGATCAGCAAAGCATCAACTATTTCTAGGGCCACTTCCTTAAGTACCCTAGGATGCAGATTATCAGGCCCTGGGGATTTATCGGCCTTCAATCCCATCAATTTCCCTAACACCATTTCCCTACAAATACCGATTTCTTTCAGTTCCTCCCTTTCATCAGGCCCTATGTTCCCCGACATCTCTGGGAGGTTATTTGTGTCCTCCTTTGTGAAGACAGAACCAAAATATGTATTTAATTGGTCGGCCATTTCTTTGTTCCCCATTATAAATTCCCCTGATTCTAACTGCTAGGGACCTGCGCTTGACTTCACCAATCTTTTTCTCTTCACATATCTATAAAAGCTTTTAGTCAGTTTTTATGTTCCCTGAAAGCTTACTCTCATATTCTATTTTCCCTTTCTTAATTAATCCCTTTGTCCTCCTTTGTTGAATCCTAAACTGCTGCCAATCCTCAGGTTTACTGCTTTTTCTGGCCAATTTATATGTCCTCTCCTTGGATCTTATGCTATCTCTAATTTCCCTTGTTAGCCACGGTTGAGTCACCTTTTTGTTTTATTTTTATGCCAAACTGGGATGAACAAATTCTGTAGTTCATCCATGCGATCTTTGAATGTTTGCCATTACCTATCGACCATCAACCCTCTGAGTGACATTCCCCAATCAATCCTACCCAACTCACGCCTCATACCATCGTAGTTCCCTTTATTTAAATTCAGCACCCTAGTCTCCGAGTCAACTACTTCACTCTCCATCTTAATGAAGAATTCGATCATATTATGATCGTGCCGACCCAAGGGGCCTCGTACAACAAGATTGCTAATTAATCCTTTCTCGTTACATAATACCCAGTCTAAGATGGCCTGATCTCTGGTTAGTTCCTCGACATATTGGTCCAGGAAACCATCCTTTAAACACTCCAGGAATTCCTCCTCCACAGTATTGTTACTAATTTGGTTAGCCCAATTTATATGTAGATTAAAGTCACCCATGATGACTGCTGTGCCCTTATTGCACGCTTCTCTAATTTCCCTTTCAATGCCATCCCCAACCTCCGCATTACTGTTTGGACATCTATATACCACTCCCACTAACGTTTTCTGCCCCATGGTATTTCTCAGTTCTACCCATACAGATTCCACATCAGAGCTAATATCCTTCCTTACAATTGTGTTAATCCCTTCTTTAACCAGCAATGCTACCCCACCTTCCTTTCCTTTTTGCCTATCTTTCCTGAATACTGAATACCCCTGGATGTTGAGTTCCCAGCCTTGGCCACCTTGGAGCCATGTTTCCGTAATCCCAATCAAATCATATTCGTTTACCTGTATTTGCGCAGCTAATTCATCCACCTTATTACGAATGCTCCTCGCATTAAGACACAAAGCCTTCAGGCTTTTTTTTTTTTTCTTTTTTAAACGCTCTTAGACCTATTAGAATTATTATTTACTGTGGCCATGTTTGATTTAAACTGTCGATTTCTCCGACTGCCACTTTTGTTTTTCTCCTTCCTATCTTTTGCTTTTATCCTCGTTTCCCTTTCCTCTGTCCCCTGCTCAGGAGCCCAACGCCCAGCCATTTTAGTTTAAACCCTCCCCCAGAGCACTAGCAAACACTCCCCCTAGGACATCGGTCCCGGCCCTGCCCTGCCCAGTTGCAAACCGTCCGGTTTGAACTGGTCCCACCTCCCCCAGAACCGGTTCCAATGTCCCAGGAATTTGAATCCCTCCCCCTTGCACCATTCCTCTAGCCACGTATTCATCTGAAATATCCTTCTATTTCTACTCTGACTAGCACGTGGCACTGGTAGCAATCCTGAGATTACTACCTTTGAGGTCCTGTTTTTTAATTTACCTCCTAACTCCCTATATTCCGCTTTTAGGACCTCATCCCGCTTTTTACCTATATCGTTGGTACCTATATGCACCACGACAACTGGCTGTTCACCCTACCCTTCCAAGATGTTCTGCAGTCGCTCTGAGACATTCTTGACCCTCGCACCAGGGAGGCAACACACCATCCTGGAGTCTCGTTTGCGGCCGCAGAAACGCCTATCTATTCCCCTTACAATAGAATCCCCTATTACTATAGCTCTACCCCTCTTTTTCCTCCCGTCCTGTGTAGCAGAGCCACCCCTGGTGCCAGGAAGTTGGCTGCTCTGCCTTCCTCTGATAAGCCATCTCCCCCAACAGTACTCAAAGTGGTATATCTGTTTGAGAGGGGGATGTCCAGAATCATTAATAGAAGCTGCTGTCTGAAAAAATGGGAGCAGTGGTTATGATCTGAAATTGTTGAACTCTATGTTGAGTCCGGAATGTTGTAAAGTGCCTAATAGAACGATGAGATGCTGTTCCTTGAGCTTCATTAGAACAGTGTAGGAGGCCGAGGTCAGAGTGGGAGTGGGGTGTAGAATTTAACAAGTGACCGGAAGCTCCGCGTCACACCTGCGGACTGAACGGAGGTATTCCGCAAAGCGATCATCCAATCTGTGTTTGGTCTCACCAATGCAGAAGAGACTGCACCGTGAGCAGTGAAAACAGTATACTAAATTGAAAGTACAAGTAGTAAATTACTTTCACTTGGAAGGAGTGTTTGGGGTCCTGGAAGGTGGGAAGGGAGGTGTTGCATCTCCTGTGCTTGCACGGGAAGGTGTCATGGGAAGGGGGGGGGGGGGGGGGGCATTGGAGGTGATTGAAGAGTGGACCAGGGTGTCGCAGAGGGAACGGTCCCTTCGGAATACTGAAAGTGGAGGGGAAGATGTGTTCGGTGGTGGGATCACGCTGGAGGTGATGGAAATGGTGGATGATCCGTTGAATTTGGAGGCTGGTGGGTGGAAGGGGAGGACAAGGGGGACCATAGTATGGTTCTGGGAGGGAGGGGAAAGGGTGAGAGCAGAAGTGTGGGGAAATGGGACAGTCATGGTCGAGGGCCCTGTCAACCACGGTGGAGGAGAATCCTAGGCTGAAGAAAAAGACACATCAGAAGCACTGGTATGGAAGTGGCATTGTCAGAACAGTTGCGACAGAGATGGAGAAACTGGTAGATTGCAATAGAGTCCTTACAGGAAGCGGGGTGGGAGGAAGTGTAATCAAGGTAGCTGTGGGCTTATAGTAGATATTGGTTGACATCCTATCCTCAGAAATGGAGATAAAGTCATCAAGGTAGGGGAGGGAAGAGTCGGAGATGGACCATGTGAAGGCGAGGGAGGTGGAAATTGGGAGGGGTGGAAATTGGAAGCAAAGTTGATAAAATTTTCCAGTTCAGGGTGAGTAATAAACCGTCAAGTAATAAACCTGCATGATGATGATATACGTCTGTGCGCAGGGGAAGAGGCTTTGGACAAAAACCTAACACTTCATTTCTGGTTGGGGAGGTTGGCAACATTCTTAAATTGGGAAGGGGAGGGGAGTGGAGGAACATTGTTCTTAGCTTGCATCATTTTTCAGGCTTTTTGATGGATTAATTACTATAACCTCATACCTCTACGAATGCTCTTGTAGGTATACTTCAATAGCTCTTAGTAAAGTCAATGCCAGTTTAAGCAAATACCCACATACTATAGTTCAGTACTTAGAGTCGGTTAACTTTCCTCTAATGGCTGATAAAAATCACAAGTGAAAGAAGATATAATGGTCTCTTGATGTTTTATTAACGGAAAATGACGCTAGCATAAAAATACAATAAAATTGAATCAAATACAGAGCGTTTAAAATGTCAATGTTGCTATCATATTTTACCTTTTCAGAACCGTGTGCATGTAATTGGAGGTCTTGTTTTATTCTTGCTCCTGAAATTCTGGAAAACATCTGGTTTTACTGTAAAAGTGTATAAACTGCTGATCGGTTCTAAGATCCAAAAAAAATGTTCGACCCACATCCCCAAAAGATACAGCTCAATAAATGAGAGAAGGAACAATCGAGCGGTTTCAGGCTAGCATTTGGCAATTTTCACTGTGGAGACATGCCAGTAATACAGCTCCCACAGAAACTCTGGAAACTTTCTTTGTACACGTTTACTGGTGATCTGCAGTTACTCGAAGATTCAGTGTTCCTATGAACTTTTACCTGAGTCTCACATACCTCAGTTTTGTCATTCACTAACAGTAGTTCTTTTTAAATTTTTCATTCTTGTATTACAGCCTTATCTTTCACTCTCATTAGACTCCATTCTGTCTCTTAAGTCTTCCCTGTTGTATCTTACTAGCAGAATACCACACAAAGCATAATTCATATTATAAGCACAGGACTTTTCCTCCAGAGTTCACCACTACAGTGAAATTTATTTCTTTTTCTCCCATCATCAAAATGAAACGTTGCAAAATAAATTCTCACTGGGCAAAGTAATTGTGATGATTATTTAAAAGCTTACTGTTTTGTGCCAGAAGACACCAAGTTAACCGTTAGAAGCATATCCTAAGTCAGTTCATCTTTCCAGAGGTGTAGTTAAACTACCACCATTGTCTCAATGCAAAGGAATTTTGTGTGTGTATTAATGCAAAAAAATGATAAGATAGCCTAGATGCCAGGCTCTGATCTGGTACCTGAGTGCACTACAGACAAATAGTTTGAGACCAACGTTCCGTATCTCTGCCAGTCCTGCGCAGCCCGGGACCGGCTTTTCGATGTTGCATTTCACGCCATGCACCCAAAAAAAAGAGGGAACATTGTTTGAGACCCTTCCATCTCATACCTGCATAAGTTCACACTGGCTGTAATGTAACTCCAGCCTTACTCTTCCCTCATGATATTGGGAGAGATAAAACTATGCCATTGGAAAAAAAAAATATTCTGTTGAGTGGAAATGCATTGACTTTAAATGCTTACTTGTTCTAAATAGCAGTCTATCCCAGTTCTCCTCTTCAGTAGTGATTTTTCCAACTAATTTTGATGTTGGTTTTAGCTGAAAGATTATGACTTATGGAAGTGAATATATTTCAACATAAAATAGCAAAGAACTACTCTGAATTAAGAGCGGATTGTAATCAGATGTCTTGTATCAAGCACGCAAGTATATAATCTTAAACTACTTACCCATTGCATGTTAAAATTTCCTGAACCAGTGGGTCTCACAGACCATCAGTGACACTTTGCACAGGTGCAACTTGCGCTTCAGACTTTTCCAGTTAATTTTTTCCCTTCACACAGTATGATCTTTCTCAAGTAATTTGAAATTTCCTTTCTGCCTCTTATTCCATCCACCCTCCCCCCACCCCTACAAGTCAAAGTTCAAAAGAAATAATTAAGAAGTTAGGAACACTGTGTCCCTGCTTATGCTTGTGTACCCTTTGTGTTAGTGATCAAACCATTCCAAACCTGCCCCACAACACATGATGCCATGCCTCAGTTCTAATCCTCCCTAATGCTGCGAGGCCCTCTCCACTGAACCCATTCAAGCTCCAGCACTCTGTCCACACGCTACCTGGCTTTGGCAAGCAACCCCGGCCCCCAAATTGCCAGAAATCAACCTGCCGCTTAGCTCGCAAACCATGGCCCGAACTCAAGACTGCCCATTACTTCCCCGACCCCATGATGCCGCCACCCCAACATTCCACTTGGTATACCATTACCTGGGCTGTCCCTTACCCATCCCAGCACAATTTGACTCCAAACTGGCTGTGTAACTTTTAACAAAGCGAAGACATAGAAATGGAGTACATTACTAAAAGCAGAAAAACTATTACAGCGAGTTTTTTAAAACTGTGAGCAACGGCAAGGAAAATCAACTCCATGAATATGCAATTATGTTTTTAAAAAAATATGCAATATCTCACAGGAAATGCTCGCAGGGAGAACCACTGGCCTTACTGTTATCACATTACAAAATGACAAGGTACATTGAGTTTTAAAAAGCTTTCATTACATTCACTTCAATACAAAACTGCTGCCAAATATTTAATGTTTTTTATTTGCTAAAACAGCAAGTCATTTCTCCCCCTACATTTCCCACAATATAGGAACAGCATTAACGCTCAATAATGCCCAGAATCTCAGTTTCAGCTGTAAGTGTATTATCTGTTTACACCTGATAGCTCCAGTTCTACAAATTTTTTAAGGATTATGGGGAAAATACCAACCTTGTCTGGTATTTCAACTTTTATTTACAATAGGCATGTTTCCCTGGCTGCTTGTGTGCAATGACAAAACACTCCACCCGCAGTAAAACCAATTTCACCTGCAAAATGCACTTCTCACACCCAGGATAGAGTAGTGTTATCAGCTGCTATGTGAACATTTGTGACCGGTTCATCCCCTGGCTGAAGGACAACTTTGGTGGGTAGGCAATCTGAAAATGGAGACAGAACAGAGAATTTATGGGGAAACAAGTGCTGTTTACAGGTAGATGTCCAGTATTTGAAGCCATTATATAACAGGAGTTTGAATTTTAAATCTCAACCAGTTGAATCCTTCAGTTCTCAGCAACATTACTGGTCTGGCTTGGTACTGTAAAATGAGTTACATACTTTGTTTTAGTGGGCTTTTTCTCTTGATTGGCTGCATAATTTACTTGCATCCATTTGGAGAATATTTCATTATTTTAATAGCTCATCTGGCACATCGACTACCAGCTGGTTCCACCTCCTTATGAAGTATGAATCTACAAAATTGTGTCAGGCTGTAAGTAGGTCGGAATATGCTGCTACAGGCTGCTCAGCCTACTCATACCTTGAGGGGTGACAGGAGGGCTATTCACTTCAGGTATAAAACTTTTAAGTTACATATAGTGCCCTACATGGATTACCAAATCAAAATCAAAAGTAAAATAAAGAACAAAAAATAGCCTCTACAAATCCTGCAGGAAAGAAAAAGGGTTCACCGCAGAAACACTTTAAAAGGGTGATCAGAAGGCTAAAGAGGGACCCAGAAAACAAACATAGCAGTAGAAGCTAAACACAATAGGGGAAAAATTATTTCAGGAGTAGTGTTTAGCGTCGCCGCAAAATGTCTGTCCAATTTCGCAAGTGGCGCAAACATCGCCGCGCCCAGGCGCTAGTTGCTTTGCGCCCCATTAGCGTCCTCTTAGGGCGCTAACGGGAGGTGCAAAGCAACCAAATTTTTCCCCCATAAAATTCTGAGGGGGATTGACAGGGTAGATGCTGAGAGGCTGTTTCGCCTGGTTGAAGAGTCCAGAACTAGGGGACATAGTCTCAGGATAAGGGGTTGGCTATTTAATACTGAGATGAGGAGGAATTTCTTCACAGAGGGTTGTGAATCTTTGGAATTCTCTACCCCAAAGGGCTGTGGCTGCTGAGTCAGAGTTTATTCAAGGCTGAGAGAGAGAGAGATTTTTGGACACTAAGTGAATCAAGGGATATGGGTATCGGGCGGGAAAGTGGAGTTGAGGTCGAAGATCAGCCATGATCTTATTGAATGGTGGAGCAGGCTCAAGGGAACGTACAGACTACTCCTGCTCCTAATTCTTATGTTCTTAGGACAACACTAATAGGGCAGTCGGAGAAGAGATGAAAACTAACAAAAATGCCAACGAGCTTGAAACTAAAGACAAGCACAAAATAGTAAATATTCTGAACCATTATTTCCTCCAAGTATTCACAAGAGAAGACATGAGCAACAGGTCCTTTCAAATGGAGCCAATCTAATCAAAATCAAGGACTTCATATGAATGAAGTGGAGTCCAGACAGGCTAAAAGGGCTCAAAACAAGTAGCGGCCCAGGAAACAATGACAGCTATCCTAGAGTACTGAGTCTAAGGAGGAGGTCTGAGAGGAACTGATAATCAGCGGGCCATAATTTGCCGTAGCAGGTCATCTAACGGCAGACTTGCTCTTTCACGTCCATTTTAAAAAAAAATTTACGTAGCAAGTTGCTGAAAGTGCGAGCTGATAACGTCAGTGAGGAAAACAGGGCATCTGGGGCCTGAGTCAACAGGGTAAGCAACTCCTTAACCAGATTTAAGGATTGTAAAATAAACAACCCAAGGACTGAGAAGAATGTGGAAATTAGAGTGGGTGAATTCAATGCCAAATCAGGTATAGAAAGAGAAATAAATTGAGGGAAAGAAAGATTGGATTAGGAGAGAGAAAGAGAGAAAGGAAAATAAAATTAATTTTAAATTTAACATTTTTAAAATCTCCAACAATTAAAACCTGAAGGAATTAGACTCCACACTTGTAATAGTTAATTTTCAGTACCAGAGAGGGTGTTTGACAGTAATTAACACTTATCACATCGTTAAGAGTACATAACTTTCTATGGCGAGTTTAGTTCATATCTACCGCACAAATACAGCAACTTCACACCATTCAATACATTTCAATGGTGAGCCAGAAAGTGAGATGCTGTTTTCGTGAAGCTAATGGCAGAACAGCGCAACTTGGACAGCAATTTTTGGATATTTGAGTTTAACTGCCCTTTACGTGAATTTGCTGTATCATTTGCACATAAATAACAGTGAGCGCCATCAGCCTCACCGTTATTTTGACAGCAAATTATGGCCAATTATGTTAAACTCAAATCTGTAGGGATACAGGAAATTGGCTTAAGGGTCGAGAATAAGTTCTCGTTAAGGGAGTTATGTCAGGATGAACCTTGGTTCAGTGTCAGAGGTTGTGGGTTCAAGTTACAATCCGGAGATTTGAGAACAGAATATGGGCTGACTCTTCAGTACAGTACTGAAGACTTGCACTGTCGGAGGTGCCATATTTGGGATAAGACGATAAAGTGTTTTGCCACTGGCACACATCACTGAAATGAAACGGCGCAGATTAACTCTCTAGTGCTGAATGTCTTTTGGAACTTGCCCGTTTTGTTTACTGCCAAAAATGATTATTCCCATCTGCCATCTCAAGTGGATGCACAAGATCCCATGGCACTATTCAAAGAGCAGCAGCGGAGTTCTTCAGGTGTCTTGGCTAACATTTATCCCTCAACCTATCACTAAAACAGATCATCTGGTAACCTATCTCATTCCTGTTTGTGGGACCTTGCAGCATGCATATTGGCCGCCCTATTTCCCTACATTACAACAGAGTACACTTCAAAAGTACTTCATTAGCTGTGAAACACTTCGGGGCATGCTGAGGACATGAAAGACACTATGGGGGAGAAATTCAGTATTGCCCCATTTGGGGCGCAATTATCGGCCGGGCGCAAAGATTAGCGCCTGGCGCTAATTATCACCTCCGACTGCAAACTTGGCTATATCGACCCTGGAGGTGATTGGAGCGCTAAATCAGGCGCTTCACACCTGTCTTAAGGTGCAAAGGCCGAGGAGCGAGGCGCTACCTCAGAGCGCTAGCGAAGCTTATGTGATGTCAGTCAGCAATGGAACACAGACACAATGGCGCCGGCCAGTTCTTAAAGGGGAGGGTTGATCTTGCTCTCCATCCACATCCTGCTCATTGCAGCCTTGAATCTCGGCCTGGAGAGACCTGTACATCAAATCTGCTGGAAAGAACAATGGAGAGAACCAGGGAAAGAGCTCAGAGTGCAGCCCCCTACAGTCTCTTCTAAATCGAGACAAGGGCAAATCAAAATGAACCTGCAAAGTGCTGCTCAGTACCCAAAACTCCTTCACACAGCGTTGAATCTCTCCAGAAGTCAGTCAGTCTCTCTCTCTCAGAATGCGTGGTGCAAAAATGTCACCAACAAAAAAAGGCAGGAAGCGTTCGCCTTTAAATAGCGCTCCCCCAGTCCCTTCCTGACTGCAAAACGCTCCCCTCAACCTGTCGTTGCTAGTGGCAGGGGGCGCCACTCAATATCCGGTCCGGGGCGCTACACACTCGACTGACGTCACGATCTGCCGGCGCAGGAGATAGTGTTTAGCGCCACCGCAAAATGTCTAGTTAATTTCATGAGCGGCGCAAACATCGCCGCGTACGGGCGTTAGTTGCTTTGCACCTCATTAGCACCCTCTTAAGGCACAAACCAACTGAATTTTTCTCCCTATAAAAATGGAACTCTTTCTTTCGCAGTGATGTGGCCCAGGGCTTGATATCGAGACCAAAATTGATTCTGATTAACATAACTGACCTGGATTCAAACTTAAAAGCAAAATGGTCAAATCTGCAAATGAAGTCAAACTAGGTGGGGCAGTCCAATCAGAGGAGGCAGCTCAGAAATTACAGAATGAGTTGGATAAAACATCTAAGTGGGCAAAACAATTACAGATGAAATTTAACAGACCTGGGAGTTATAGACTTACTTGACACTCAACATGTCCAACAAATGCGGTCAATAAAATGTTGAACTGTACCCAAAACAGTAGAATACAAATCAGAGGAAGTTGTGACCAAACTGTATAGTGCCCTGGTCAGAATAAATCTCAGGCTAAACCAGACTATTCGCAACCTTGTCATCCTATTTGACCCCGAGCTGGTCTTTCAATCCTATATCCTCTCTATCTCAAACACCACCTACAGGAAACTTTGTGCTATCCGGGACCGAGCTGTTGCCGTCCCATCAAAACTGCCGGACAAACCAGCGCTAATGTTGAAACATACGGAGATTTTGAGCTCCGTATCTGGCAACAAACCCTGTTGCTTAGCAACAGCTTCTAAAAAGTCGGCCGTACCTTGCAAGCGTCTCTGTAGCTTAGCAACAGCTTCAGTGAGACCTTGCAGAGCCTGACTGGTGAAAAAAAAGCAACGAAAAGAAAAAAAAACTAACGAAACGGCTCCTGATTTTTGCCGGTGGCTTGAGCATTCCGGACAGTTAACCTCCGGATAAACCAAAGTTTCCTGTACTTCCACCTCCGTAACAATGCCTATCGCCTCCTGACTCAGTTTATCTGCTGCTGAAACTCAGTCACACTTCTGTTATGTCCAGACTCGACTATTCCAATGCTTCCCTGACTGGCCTCCCCACATTCCGTTCTCCATAAATTTGAATTCATCCAAAACCCCGCTGCCCATATCCTAACCTGCCCCAAGTTGAACTCACTCCTGCGCTCGCTGAACTACAATAGCTCCCAGTCCAACAATGCCTCCATTTTAAAATTCTCATCCTCATGTTCACATCCCTCCATGGCCTCACCCCTCCTCATCTCTGTATATTCCTTCAGCCCCACAACCCTCCAAGAACTCTGTGTTCCTCCAACTCTGGCTTCTGCTGCATCCCTTCGGTCCATCATTGGTGACCATGCCTTATAGGCCCTAAGTTCTGGAATTCTATCCCCAAATCTCGCCATCTCTGTCTCTTCCACCGAGCTTTTAGTTACCCATCCTAGTATCTCCTCCTTTGTTCTGGTGTTACTTAGTGTCTAATTATGCTCTTGTGAAGCGCCTTGGGTGTTTTTCTACGTGTTGCTGTTGCAGTAGAGAATTAAATGTGCAAACGGTGATGCATCTTTTGGTCGTATCACTGAAACGGTCACAGGTCAAAGAACCAGATATTTGGTGATTATCTTCACTATAGTCTCCAGTACACTTTGCTTTCAGTGGGCCAGCAGGATGCACCAGGACCCAAGACTAAGTGAAGGAGTGGCAAAAAAAAAATCCCCCTGCCAACCAGGCCTGCGTACAGAAATTTACACAGTTTTAAGGTGAATTGCATTCTCTTACCTTCAAGTCTAAGCAACATAAGAAAATAAGAAATAGGAGGAGTAGGCCATTTGGCTCCTCGAGCTTCCTCCGCCATTCAGTAAGATCATGGCTGATCATCTACCTCATCTCCACTTTCCTGCACTATCTCCATATCCCTCGATTCCCTTAATATCCAAAAATCTATCGATCTCGGTCTTGAATATACTCAACGACTGAGCATCCAGAGCACTCTGGGGTAAAGAATTACAAAGATTCACCACCCTCAGTGAAGAAATTTCTCCTCATCTCAGTCCTAAATGGCCAACCCCTTATTCTGAGACTGTGACCCCTGGTTCTAGACTCACCAGCCAGGGGAAACATCCTCCCTGCATCTACCCTGTCAATCCCTTAAGAATTTTGCATGTTGCAATGAGATCACCTCTCATTCTTCTAAACACCAGAGAATATAGGCCGGGTCTACTCAATCTCTCCTCATAGGACAATCCCCCCATCCCAGGAATCAGTCTGGTGAACCTTCATTGCACTCCCTCTATGGCAAGTATATCCTTCCTTCGGTAAGGAGACCAAAACTGTACACAATACTCCAGGTGTGGTCTCACCAGGGCCCAATATAATTACAGTAAGACATCTTTATTCTTGTACTCAAATCCTCTTATAATGAAGGCCAACATACCATTTGCTTTCCTAATTGCTTGCTGTACCTGCATGTTAACTTTCAGTGATTCATATCCAGGTCCCTCTGAACACAAACATTTCCAAATCTCTCACCATTTAAAAAATACTCTGCTTTTCTATTTTTCCTACCGAAGTGGATAACTTCACATCTCTTCACATTATATTCCATTTGCCATGTTCTTGCCCACTCACTTAGCCTGTCTATATCCCTTTGAAGCCTCTTTGCATCCTCCTCACAACTTACATTCCCACTTAGCTTCGTATCGTCAGCAAACTTGGATATTTTACATTTGGTCTGCACATCCAAATCATTGATATGAATTGTGAATAGCTGAGGCCCAAGCACTGATCTTTGCGGTACCCAACTAGTTACAGCCTGCCAACCGAAAATTACCCATTTATTCCTACTCTCTGTTTTCTGTTCGTTAATCAATCCGTGCTAGATTACCCCCAATCCCATGAGCCCTAATTTTGTTTAATAACCTCGTGTGGCACCTTATCGAATGCCTTCTTAAAATCCAAATACACTATATCCACTGATTCCTCCTTATCTATTCTGCTAGTTACAACCTCAAAAAACTCAAATTCGTCAAACACGATTTCCCTTTCATAAATCCATGTTGACTCTACCCAATCCTATTATTATTTTCTAAGTGCCCTGTTACCACGTCCTTAATAATAGATTCTAGCATTTTCTCTACTACTGATGTCAGGCTAACTGGTCTGTAGTTCCCCATTTTCTCTCTCCTTCCTTTCTTAAATAGTGGGGTTACATTTGCTACCTACCAATCTGCGGGAACCGTTCTAGAATCCATGGTTGTCATTTTGCAAAATTCCAATGTATCCACTATCTCTATAGTCACCTCTCTCAAAACCCTAGGATGTAGGCCATCGGGTCCAGGGGATTTATCGGCTTTCAGTCCCATTAATTTCTCCAGTACTTTTTTTTTTACCAATACCAATTTCTTTCAGTTCCTCATTCTCACTAGATCCTTGGTTCTCCACTATTTCCAGGAAGTTTTTTACATCTTCATCCGTGAAGACAGACACAAAGTATTTGTTTAATTTCTCTTCCCATTTCCTTATTCCCCATTATAATTGCTCCTGTCTCAGCCTGTAAGGGACCCACATTTACTTTCGCTAATCTTTTCCTTTTTACATACTTATAGAAGCTTTTACAGTCTGTTTTTATGTCTCTCGCTAGTTTACGCTCATTCTATTTTCCCTTTCTTTATCAATTTCTTGGTCCTCCTTTACTGAATTCTAAAATCATCAGGCTTACTATTTTTGGCAACATTATAAGCCTCTTCTTTTGATCTAATATTATCTTTAACTTCTCGTTAGCCACAGTTGGACCGCTTTTCCTGTGGGGTTTTTGTGCCTTATAGGAATGTATATTTATTGTAAATTATGAATTAATTCTTTAAATGCTAGCCATTGCTTCTCTACCATCATACCTTTTTTAATGTAGTTTTCAATCTACCTTAGCCAGCTCGTCCCTCATACCTACGTAGTTTGCTTTGTTTAGATTTAAGACCCTAGTTTCAGATTTAACTAAATCACTTTCAAACTCTATAAAATGTTATCATATTATGGTCACTCTTCCCTAAAGGCCCCTTTAGAAACATAGAAAAATAGGAGCAGGAGCAGGCCATTCAGCCCTTCGAGCCTGCTCTGCCATTCAATATGAACATGGCTGATCCTCTATCTCAATACCATATTCCCGCTCTCTCCCCATACCCCTTGATGCCTTTTGAGTCTAGAAATCTATATCTCCTTCTTAAATATATTACTACAAGGTTATTAATTAACCCCCTCTCATTGCACAATACTAGATCTAAAATAGCCTGTTCCCTAGTTGGTTCCTCAACATACTGATGTAGAAAGCTATCGTGCATACATTCCATGAATTCGTCCTCCGCACTACTACTGCAAATTTGGTTTGCCCAGTCTATATGTAGATTAAAGTCCCCCATGATTACTGTATTACACTTGTTACATGCAACTCTAATTTCCTGATTTATACTCTGCCCCTACATTACAACTACTGTTTGGGGCCCTATAAACAACTCCCAAAAAGGTTTTCTGCCTCTTGCTGTTTCTTAGCTCTACCCAAACTGATTCTACTTCTTGATTTTCAGAGCCAAGATTCTTTCTCTCTACTGTCCTTATCCCATCCTCTCTCATCAGCGCTACCCCTCCTCCTTTTCCATTTTGCCTATCTCTTCTAAAAGTTAAGTATCCTGGAATATTTAGTTCCCAACCTTGGCCACTTTGCAACCACGTCTCCATTATGGCTATTAGATCAAACCTGTTTAATTAATAGCGCAGATTGAAATGATCTATTTTGTTGCGAATGCTTCGCGCAGATAGTGTGTCTTTAGCTTTGACTTATTCCTCTTTTTCCCTGATGTCACCTTAGTTACTAATGCCTTATTACTTTTGTTACTCTCTCTCTGTCCCTTCCTGACCCACTGCTTATTTTTACCCAAAACTCTACTCTGCTCTAGAGCCTTGACATTTCTTTCGCTGCTTTTAAATTTACTCTTTCCTGAATCCTGCCACCACCTGTCTACTGCCCCAGTTATTCGGTTCACCAGGACACTGGTCCCAACGGAACAGCTCCTTCTTTCCCAGTAATGGTGCCAGTGCCCCATGAATTGTAACCCCTTCCTCCCACACAACTCTGAGCCACGCATTTAAACCTCTAATCTGTTATTCACGATGCCAATTTGCGCGTGGCTCAGGTAACAATCCAGAGATTATTACCTTTGAGGTTCTGCCTTTTAATTTGGATCCTAGTTCCTCAAATTCCCTCAGCAGAACCTCATTCCTAGTTCTACCTATGTCGTTGGTTCCTACGTGAACCACGACAACTAGATCCTCCCCCTCCAAGTTCTCCTCCAGCCGCGAGGAGATGTCTTTAACCCTGGCACCGGGGCAGGCAACACAACCTTCGGAACTCTCGGTCGCGGCTGCAGAGAACATTACCTATCCCCCTGACTATACTGTCCCCTACCACAACTATATTTCCTTTCACTCCCCCCACTTAAATGGCCTCCTGCACCATGATCAGCTTGCTCATCCATCCTGCAGGCTTTTCCCTCATCCACACAGGCAGCAAGAACCTCATATCAGTTGGACAAAGGCAAAAGCTGAGGCTCCTTCAGCACTGCACCTGAGGTCCCTTTATCTGCCTGAGTTGCAGTCACACCCTCCTGTCTCTGACCACTAACCAGACCTGTACCACTATCTAACCTAAGGGGTGTGACTGCCTTCTGGATCAAAGTGTCCAGGTAACTCTCCCCATCCCTGATGCCCCGCAAAGTCTGTACCTCAGACTCCAGCTCAAAAACTCTTGAGCTTAAGTTCAAGATGCAGGCACTTACTGCAAACATAGTTGTCCAGGATCACAGTGTTCTCCACAAACTCCCATATGCTGCAGTTGCGGCACATCACCGCAGCACGGTGGCATAGTGGTTAGCACTGTTGCCTCAGCGCCAGGGACCCGGGTTCGAATCCGGCCTCGGGCGGCTGTCTGTGTGGAGTTTGCACATTCTCCCCGTGTTTGCGTGGGTTTCCTCCGGGTGCTCCGGTTTCCTCCCACAGTCCAAAGATGTGCGGGTTAGGTTGATTGGCTATGATAAATTGACCCTTAGTGTTCGGGAGATTAAATACGTGGGGTTACGGGGATAGGGTGGGATATGTGTTGGTGTCGGGGTTACGGGGATCGGGTGGGATATGTGTCGGTGCAGGCTCGATGGGCCGAAATGGCCTCTATCTGCACTGTGGGGTTTCTGTGATTCTGTGATCACCTGAACTGCCATCCCTATATGACCTTGTTTTATTTAATTACATTTATAATTAGGTAACTTGGTTTAGTGTAGTTTCTTGACTACTTACTTGATCTAGCTTAAGTTAAGGGTACTTAAATTAAATATCTACCTGTAACACAAAGAACTATAAGTAGTGTAGGCAAAAGCAGCAACTCCTTCCCCCTCTTTCTAAATTCCCAAATAAAACACTCTGTACACTCCGTTTTAATCCCGCTCTGTGCAGACCAGTTGAACCAGGCACCAGCAGATTAACACTTAAATGCCTTTTGTTGTGTGAATTAGTGTGTAGTTTAAATTGGATTTGTCGTATTTTATATCTCAGTCTGCAGTCAGTAGGAATGTCTACATAATGATGAAATTTAATTAATGTTAATTTATTGGATGTGAAACATTGAGATGTCCCAAGGGCTTGATAAGGTGCTATATAAATGCAAGCTTTTTCCTTCCTTGGTGGATATCAGACCCTGGCTAGTTCTGAAAGGGTCAAGCCAAATAAAATTCCAAGCAACAGGTGCTTTTATATTGGTTTTAGTGACATGCCAGTGCCACACATCTCAGAGGCGCAGCAACCCCAAAATAAACTTGAATTCACTATGGCCAGCCACCAGGAAGACCCATTAAAAAATGTGCCGTCCCATGCAGCTAACCATAGCGAATCCAGCAAGTTTATTTTGATGTGTCGTAAAGGTTTGTGGCACCAACATGCCACTAAACACAATATAAAAGCATTTATACACTTCCAGCTAACAAGAGTCATGGGCTCACTCTCAGGGTCGGCTACGAGAGTTTGATAAGAAACACTATTCATGTTTCAGTATTTTGCCACGGAAATGTAGCAGAGATGATGGCCCTGATTAGGCGGCTAAGCATTATTTACTGAGTTCTTTTTAAGAAACTGACATTTATCTAATTTAAAAATAAGATATGGAGGTATATTTTCAAAAGAATATTCAAGATAAGGCCAATCCAAGTTTTATTGTGGAGCACTTTTACATTTAGTTTAGTTTCTTTTAGGCTTTAATGCACACCAGCTTAAATAGATTGTTAACTTTAATATTGGATTTCGTGTTTTTTGTTTTAACATATCTGGTTAATATTTTAGGTTTGTGACATGTGCATGGTTAGTATTTAGGATTCTGCCACTGGGGGAAAGCCATTTAAGGGGAGTTAGTTATTTTCACAAGCCTGGCACATACTCCCAATATTTAATTGATACCAGGGCTTAAAGGGATAAATTATGAGGACAGGTTGCTTAAATTTGGCTTGTATTCCTTTATTCTTAGAATATTGACAAGTGATCGAATCGTGGTGTTTAAAGTGATAGAAGGGATTTGATGGGCTAGATACAGAGAAACTATTTCCTATGGTGGGGAATGTAGAACAAGGGGGCAGAATCTTAAAATTAGAGCTAGGCCAGTTAAGAGTCAAATCAGGAAGCATTTTTTCCCCCACACAAAGGGTAGTGGAAATCTGGAACACTCTCCCTCAAAAGACTGTGGATACTGAGTAAATTGAAATTTTCAAGACCGAGATAGGTTTTTGTTGGGTGTAGGAGCCAACATAGGCTGAATTACCTTCTTTATCTATATTTACCTTGTGATTTTATGGCTAACGGCTGCTAAAGAGTGTAATATACTATAAGCAAACAAGTAGAAATCTGATCTGCCTGACCAATAGAAATAATGCATTGACTGCAATACCATCCTGTAATCACAGATACATACAAGAGGATGATTAAAAACACAACATTACAGCTTCTTGGATTCAGAAATCAGAAACTAATTAATAGGTCACTCTTATGGGCAAGCATGTTTTCTTCTGTACAGTTAATGACTACAGAATGGCTCATGGGTTTTAGTTTTTCCTCAAAAGGGTTTAAACTGAGTCACACACACCACCATTAATGAAGAAATAAAGGCCATCCCTATTACCCTTTGCATTAGCAAATCAAAGACAACTGCCATCCCAATCTTAATCATATACAGAAAACCATTCAGATAATTGTGGTCTGTATAGAGTTCTAATGCTATTAACCCTCAAAAAGAAGTAATGTCATTTGAAATATCTAACTAGCTGCTACCATTACCAGTGATGTGTGTTCGTTTGCTGAAAGAAGATGCTAAAACTGTACTTGCTCTCACCTTTAGCCTTGCAGTATCAAATCACATTATGACTAAATTAACAACTGCAGAAACTTCAGACCTCGCATCATACTGCTTCATATAGTCTTTAAATGCCATTTCAGTTCCTATCAAGACACAAATCAGTGGAAGCAATTTTTAATGCAGCTGCTAAACAATAAGACCCATTAATAGCTGAACTCTGACAGCACTATTCATGATGATTTATGGTTCTGTGTATAATTTGATTATTCTATTAATTCTGCTGATTACTGTTTCTGCTAATACAGTGAAGGTCACTTCCAAAATAAATCTTCATTACACACTTACATTAATGGAGAGAAAATACTGCCTCTAACTAGTTGTTTTTCTTAATTAAAAGCTAATGTAACAAGAACTAAATAGGCTTGAGGGCTACCTTTGCTTCTGTTATCGTACCAGGATGTTTTTTTTTTAAATCAAGATGGAAACTATTTCATCTTAAACTACATTGCCAACAGAGACTTAAATATATTTATGATAAATAAAAAACAGGATTAGGAAAGATTTGTTTCCAAGAAATGTGAAAGCTCATGTTGCTCACTAAAGTTGTGAACTGTTATTATTTCAGTGACCCGAACAAAGGTCTAACTTAAAACATTTAATTTGAGATCTAGATGCTTTTCATTAAAATGTTAAAACAAAATGTCAGTTCTCCCTTTTTTTAAAAAGTAATCCATCAAATGGAGTGAGAAGAAGAAACATTTACTGGTAATATTTTGAAATCAATACCAGTCACCTTGAAGAGACTGCAGTACAGACATACATATATGGTTAAGACAAAAACAATTCACATTTAAACTCTTTAATCAGCTGTTGATGTTAAAAGGCAAAAATTATTTTTGTATGTTGAGATTGCATTTTGGTTTTTTGAATTCACATTACACTGTATGTGATTATCACAATGATATAACTAATCAGGGATAACTATTTTCACTCTAAACTACTCAATTTAAACACTGATTTATCATCTAAAAAGTGAATCCCATTTACTTGTGCTTAATTTGTTCTCCCCCCGCCCCCCACCATACTCTTTTCTCTACGCTCGTTTCTAAAACAAAACTTTTCTTGGTCTTCTCTACACATTTTAAACTTAATTCTCCCTACTCACTTTTCTTCTGCCTCTCTGCTTTCACTACTCATTTGGGAGATGTAAGCAACTTAAGTATTTATTGGCTGGAAAACAATTTTCAGGTTTGTAGCCAATGAAAAGTCTGGATTTGGAAAATGGCATCCAAATTTAGGAAGTACTAATAGGGATTAGTAAACCTGCCAGTGGTGCCAAAGCAGGAGACAAGCAAATGATCCTATGGTGCACAAATGTTTAAAACAATTCTTGGCTCATTGATTGAGTATTGCAGACTGAATAGGGAAGGAAAGTATATGGGAGCAATTTTTAACCTTCAAAATACTATTTTTAAATCGAAAAAAAAATAACAGTTTTACCTTAAATTTCTTAGACTTTGAAAACATAAATCTCATCAAAGTAGGGACCCACAAATAGGGTCTCATTCCATGCCAAGCCTCTCTAATGATCCCAAATATGGCAAGTGCTTCAGAGTGGCTGTACCAGGAGAAGCAGCTTCAAATCAGTCTGAGCGCCAGTCACGGGCAGCTTGACCCAGGAAAACAAAGCAAATTTCCCAGCCTATAGCATGGCTTCCTAGAGTTGGGCAGTTCTAGGACATCTCTCCCTGGGCAGTTCCAGAGGCTTTAGGTTGTGCCACCATGCCCTGCGGTTTAATAACTCTCGGGCGCTACCTGTAAATGACGCCACTGGAGCAGCAGAGCAGGAAAGGAGACCCTGCATGCAGACAAAACTGACTTAAGACAGTCAAAGACATTTAAAGTAAGACTGTTACTTACTTTATATATACAAAAAAAGTGCGCAGAATCTGATGAAAAGTAAAAACAAATTCCATCGGTCCCATTACAGTATATGGCATCCTAAACACTAATTGGCAACTCTGAAAAGTTGCATTTTGAGATCAATTTTATTAAAAATATGTATCCATTCAATTGTAAATTCTACAATCCCATTTGTCTTGCAGGGGAAAAGCCAAGAACACAATTTAATTCTTTGTTTTGTTAAATTTTGTGCAGTGTATGTTACGTATGTAAACCACAGAATTTTACAGCACAGGCGGCCATTTGGCCCATCATGTCTGTCACAGCTCTTTGATAGAGCAATCCAAATCTAATCCTAATGCCCTGCTCTACGCAGAACTTTGTATCTTCCACTGCTTCTAAGATTTATCCATATTTCCCTTAAAAGATATAATGGTTTCTGTTCTAACTACCGTAGTAAGCTATCCTATGCTCAAAAAATCTCCTAACCCCTTTCCTCACTGAGTATTTTAAACGGTTGACAACCTTGTCATTGATTTTCCAACCAAAGGAAATGTTTTTTCTCTTTGAACCCATCAAAACCTTTCCCCCCCCCGCACTGGCAGGAGGGTCGGTAACCAGTGGACACAGATTGACGATAATTGGCAAAAAAAAACGGGGAGATGAGGAGAATTTTTTTTATGCAGCATGTTATGACAATCTGGAAGGCACTGCCTGAAAGGATGGTGGAAGCAGATTCAATGGTAACTTTCAAAATGGAATTGGATAAATACTTGAAAAGGAAAGATTTAGAGGGCAATGGGAAAGCATGGAGGTGTGGGACGAATTGGATAGCTCAGTGAAAGAGCCGACACAGGCACGATGAGCCAAATGGCCTCCTTTCTGTGCTGTATGATTTTATGATTCAAGGAATTATGAATTTGAACCCTAGGTGTCTCTGTTCATTCACATCCTTCAGTGTCTTTCCACTGAGTGCATACCCTATTCCTAATTTTCCTTCTAAAATGTATTGCTTCACACTTAGCCACATTGAATTGCATCTGCAACCTGTCGGTTTCACTGTTTGCCAAATCTCCTATTTTTGTGTTGTTAACAAATTGAGGTAGTGTTCCCTATGCCCAAGTCCAAATCATCTCTATAAAATTAAGAACAAAGGCGGACTCATCAGTGATCCCATGGGTACACAATAACTGACAATGCTTTGGAATGTTTAAGTTCCATCAGAAACAAGCTGCTAGACTCCCACTTTATTCTTGACCATTGGCAAATTCACATCAGGAAAAGCAAAGCACCAGTACCCTACAGCCAATTAAGATTAAAATTAAAAGACACAATTCAAAGAAAGTAAACTACAAAAAAATCTCATGAGTTTTCCACATTTGTTCGCCATTCTCTTTCATGCCTTTCTCTATTAAAAAAAAACAATTTCTTCCCTCCTGGTCTAGCACTCACTCTCGTTCTTGTCTCAGCAATAATGAAAACTTCAGCAAAACAAATTAGTTCCATCGCTATTTGCTTTTTCCCCGCCCCCACCCCACTAAATTTCTCCCAGCAACACAAGTTCTGTCCATCTCCCTACCATTGCCATTTCCAATTATCTTCTGGTCATCACTTGTCCACTAACTTCAGGATACTTCTCTTCCAATTCTTGATCCGTGTTTCTCATTGTTTTTTCCTCCCCCCAAATTCACTCTCATCAATCATGCATCAGATTTCATTCTTCCTCTGCTTGACCCTCTAACCTCCTGCCCACTCAATTTTTTGCACCTCCTAACACAGCTCATTTCAGCTTCCATTTGCCAATGTTCACAGTAGACTGCACTCCATTTTAGCTGACCACATACCAACAAGTCAGCATGTTTTAGGATGCAAGCACCTGACTTCCATTACTAAATGTTTGCATGCAGAGTGTGATTTTTGAACATTAAATAACCTGCTCAAAGTTATCAGTTACATATAGGTACAACACACATGATGGAACTCACCGGTGACTTACTGCAAAATTAACGCAGACAGACTGACATGTGGAGCAAACGCACGCCAAAATTTTCCAGTAAACCACATCTCAGTGAATCCTGTAACTCAACCAAGCTAGTACTGCAGGTTCGATGCCATACAAAACAGGTCCAAAAAGTGAACTACAGGTTTATAGTTAATAATTATTTGATTAAAATTACATTAAAATACTTGTGCAGTCAATGGAGTAATAACATTATTTTCTCTATGTTTAGTATCTTGTGTATGCTTCTCTTGATACACTACCTTCACTTAGTCGTACAATTTCTTTTAACATACATATGTATGTATATGTGTTTATAATGTAACAAGTCAATAATTAGCATGATGACAAGTTGACATGAATTAGACTTCTGTTCACATGGCCTGGTGGCACAGCATGCTGGCAAACCAATCCATCTCATCAAGAATGAGGAGCAACACTAATGAACTTACAGCCTACCAACTCATGGCAGGCTGGAAAAAAGTTGCAGTACTTGACTTGTCGCAATATAAGTTGTTGCTTCCAATTTCAGATAAGTATAGGTATTTAAAGGAAATTAGTTAGTTACAACTACTATTGTTCTTTCAGTCCTCGTCATCTGCCAACTGATACATTGAAGTACCATTTCACAGATGGTTTTCTTTCTCTAAACTGTTGCTAGATTTGAGAAAGATTAGTCAGTAGTTGGTAGGCAGAACTTGCATCTTTAACATTTGCTTTTCAATTTGCCAAAATCTGGACTTTGAGAATGTAACCACTCCACCAGCTATTTTACTGAAACAATGTGTAGAAAGAGTGCATAATACTTATATTGGACAATTATAACAGACTAAAGGGATGTTGCCATGAAATAGCCTGTCAAATCCTGATAAATAATGCAACAAATCAATTTCATTGTGATATTAATTGCAATGCTCATTGATCTGTGAATAACATGGAAAAATTGGAGATGATTGTATTTTTCCAATTTATCCATACCTCAGTAAACAGTTGCTTCAGATTGATGGATTAACTTGCCTTCATTTTTAATCCAAGCAGAACTTTACTCAGTCCTTAAGTGAAGTATAAATGCAAGGTTTATGAATTAAGTCAGTCATTCTCCCCAATTAAAACGGCATTTTACTGTCAAATTTACTGGCACTGGTCTTAGAAACTACAATTTTCTAGTACTTACTAATCCTGTTGAAAGAAAATTAGATAATTACCATGTGTATATAACAACATTGGCATGACTAATTTAATTCCCATTTTCAGCAGAACAAAAAGTTCAAAGTTCAAATATTTTTTTAAAAAAAGGAACATATTTTCACTGCGAAATTCAACACACACACACACACACACACACACACACACACACACACACACACACACACACACACACACACACACACACACACACACACACACACACACACACACACACACACACACACACACACACACACACACACACACACACACACACACACACCTCACTGCTGTTATAATAAAATCTGAAAATGAACAGCATCTTAGTGTGCGCACATTACCACAGTGCAAAAATCGACTATCCAATCTGAATACAGGAGCACAAGACTAATCCTACCATCTAGTAATTGCTTCCTTCAAAAGCTATCTGCTGAAGCAAAGTAAACTAAAGATAAAAATATTCGAGGTCCTGTATCATAAAATTCCATGATGAACTGCATAAGTATAAAGGTCTCATCAGGAATACTCAAATTTCTGACTATACCAATGTACAGCATAACCCAAGTTTATCATAAATTTCATGGAAATATAATCAGCAATGTATGACAAGTCGAACATGTTTCAAGTTTCTGCTATAACCCTAACCCATTGACTGTCAAGGTCTAACAGAATACATTTCACAAACTCATTTGTTCACGGTAATACAAATCACAAAAGGTCCAACTGTAAAATACAAGATGTCTTCAGAAAACTTGCATATAAATACCTGAACATGCAGCAATTCCTGTGCAACATCCTCGGATGTAAAGTCAATCAAGAACTGTTGATATTCTTGCATTTTGTTTCAAATACAAAAAAGCAAACCGACTGATGAAACACTCAATATATACTTAGAAAGATAAAATAACCTCAATGCATGACTTATTAGGAACTGGACTTAAATATGTCTTTGAATTCCAGGTGTGTACGCAGTAATTTTAAACTGTTCCCACATGGGTATGCTTTATTGAAGCTAAACAAAATAGCTCCTCACTTTCACTAAAGAAACAACTTGTGGTCCATTCTCTAATAGAGAATTTGCAAAATGCATCCACAGATCCCTTTCTGCAATAGGTTTTTTATACTGCTCCCACTGAGACAATTTACTTGATAGAAATCACAACAGTATTAGAATACTTGTTCTTAAAAAGGAAAGTATTTATTAGCAAAGGTCTCATCAATTTTAACATTTAATCATAATTTCCAAGGATTATAACATTTTTCCAGGAGTCACAAGTTACACACAATATTTGCTCCCTTTGCAAATGAAGCAAATACAAATCAACTTAACTCCACTCCAGTATAAATTTCAGCTCTTCATTTCTAGCCATGGACACACTTCCAGTTACAAGAAGTAGACTGGAAGGTTTTGCTGAAATGCAAACCTCCTATGAGATTTGAAAGTTTTTTTTTTATAAAAAGAATAATTGGCTAAGAAAGAAAAGTTACAGCCAAATACTGAGTGGGTACATTTATTATATGCCATGATTGGCCAGGACCTATAGGGCTGGATTTTCCAAGCCCCGAGGAGGCGGGACAGCCGGTAAACTCTGAAAGTGGGGGTGGATGGCAAAGCCGCCCCCATCCCACCTCCGTGCCCTTTTGCCAGGAGGCAGGAAGATGTGCAGCTTCGGGTCGCATCTCCTGGAGGCGGGAAAGGCATTTAATCCTTTTAACTGCCTGTTAATAGGTAGTTAACAAAAAAAAGGATTCGTGCCATTTTACCATCACAGGTGAAGGCTTCCCGACCTCGGAGAACCCCGCCGGGTTGGAGGAGGCGTGAATGACGTCTGCGGCAGTTGGAGGCACCTGGAAGTAAGGTGTAGAGGTGAGTGATGGGTGCAAGTGTGGAGTGGTAAGTATGCAAGGTGAGCAGCAAGTTTAAAAAAGTGTTCACTTACCTTGTTTTCTTTATACAGCCTTTAGCCGCGGTGGATTGGGAGAGCCGACATCCTGCTTGTCAATTTCACAGAATGGCTGTTGGAACCTCCGTTCCAATAGCCATGTGAAATTTACAAATTTGAAAGGTTTGATGAGTCTTCAACACAAGGACTCATCAAACTAAAGAGGATGTCAGTATTTGACAGCTTCACAGAGCTGTCAAACGCTGACATTTCTTCTTTCAAGAAATCTTGACAGGTAGCATGTCTGACGTTGACGTGATCTGTCAGAGACTTCCTCCCTAATTGGCCTGCTGAGCCCATAGGGCGGGCTTAACAAGCTCAATCAGGGGGACATCCCTCTGGTTGGTCAGGCGAGGATGGAGGCGGGACATTGACATGACAAGCAGCTGTCCCGCCTCCAACTCACCTCCATTCGCAAAATCCAGCCATAATATTTATTATCCCATGTTCAGAATTATTTTAAAATAACTATATTGTAAAAGATATTTAGAAATGGGTATATGGTCTTAATTGAAATTTAAGTAACATGAAGAAATACTTTAATAAACACCATTATACATGGACGCATGAAATCCAGCACATAAAAAAATTAAAAGCAACAATTTCAGTCTAAGGATAAAGGGTAGGCCATTTAGGACAGAAATGAGGAGGAACTTCTTCATCCAGCGAGTGGTGAACCTGTGGAACTCTCTACCACAGAAGGCAGTAGAGGCCAGTTCATTAAATATATTCAAGAAAGAGTTGGATATATTTCTTACGGCTAAAGGGATCAAGAGGTATGGGGAGAAAGCAGGGACCGGGTACTGAATTTGGATGATCAGCCATGATCTCATTGAATGGCGGAGCAGGCTCGAGGGGCCGAATGGCCTACTCCTGCTCCTATCTTCTATGTTACATGAATATTTCCACTTCAAAATTTTCTCTTTATCCATAGCTTTCCTAGAACTGATTTATCCTGTTAACATTGTTAACCACAAAGTAGGAAGCTTAAAATTTATGATAACGTGACTACAAGTGCAAGAGGTTTTGATACATTACAGGAAACTTTGGTTTATCCGGAGGTTGAATGTCTGGAAACCTCGATCCACCGGCAGAAATCAGGAGCCGTTTTGTTAGGTTTTTTTTTTAGTTCTCGTGGCTTTTTTTTTTCCAACAGTCAGGCTCTGCAAAGTCTCTCTGAAGCTGTTGCTAAGCTACAGAGACGCTTCCAAGGTACGGGCCGACTGTTTAGAAGCTGTTGCTAAGCAACAGTGTTTGTTGCCAGATACGGAGCTGAAAACCTCCGTATGCTTCAACATTAGCGCTGGCTTGTCCGGCAGTTTTGATAGATCGGCAACAGCTCGGTCCCGTCGGTGCCGGATATAGAAACATAGAAGATAGGAGCAGGAGTAGGCCATTCGGCCCTGCTCCGCCATTCAATGAGATCATGGCTGATCATCCAAATTCAGTACTCTGTCCCTGCCTTCTCCCCATATCCCTTGATCCCTTTAGCCTCAAGAAATATATCCAACTCTTTCTTGAATATATTTAATGAACTGGCCTCCACCGCCCTCTGTGGCAGAGAATTCCACAGGTTCACCACTCTCTGGGTGAAGAAGTTCCTCCTCATTTCAGTCCTAAATGGCTTACCCCTCATCCTTAGACTATGACCCCTGGTTCTGGACTCCCCAGCCATCATAAACATCCTTCCTGCATCTAGTCTGTCCAGACCTGACAGAATTTTATAGGTTTCGATGAGATCCCCTCTCAATCTTCTAAACTCCAGTGAGTTCGACACAATCTCTCCTCATACGTCATTCCTGCCATCCCAGGTATCAGCCTGGTGAATCTTCGCTGCACTCCCTCCATGGCAAGAACGTCCTTCCTCAGGTAAGGTGACCAAAACTGCACACAATACTCAAGGTGTGGTCTCGCCAAGGCCCTGTACAACTGTAGCAAGACATCCTTGTTCCTGTACTCGAACCCTCTTGCTACGAAGGCCAACATACCATTTGCCTTCTTAACCGCCTGCTGCACCTGCATGCTTACCTTCAGCGACTGGTGCACAAGAACACCCAGGTCTTTTTGCACTTCCCCTTCTCCCAATCTATTGCCATTCAAATAATAATCTGCCTTCCTGTTTTTGCCACCAAAGTGGATAACCTCACATTTATCCACATTATAGTGCATTTGCCATGTTTCTGCCCAATCACCCAACCTGTCCAAATCGCACTGGAGTTTCACGACATCCTCCTCACAGCATACCCTCCCACCCAGCTTTGTGTCGTCTGCAAATTTGGATATTACATCCAATTCCCTCGTCCAGATCATTAATATATATTGTGAACAGCTGGGGTCCTAGGGCCGATCTTTGCGGTACCCCACTAGTCACTGCCTGCCACTCGGAAAACGACCCGTTTATTCCAACTCCAAGTTTTTCCAAGATGGCGGCGCGCACAGACGCAGCGGCTTTGTCTCTCCCGAGACTGAGCGTTTTCACCCTCCTTCTGAGTCTCTTCTGGACTCTGCTGATTCGGGAATTAAAGGCTGACCTACCGTACAGCCCACAGACGCTCCTAGACATCGGGGCCGACTGCGTGCGGCTTACACTCGGCGGCATCGATCTGCCTCCCGACATCGCCCGACCCCCGGGACCAGCGTGGCGTCCTTCCCCAGCCGGAAGTCGACGCAGACCGCGCAGAGAACGCAAGCAGAAGCGGGGTAAGAGGGCCGGTATCCAAAACAGGCTGAAGAGGGCCCCACACAAACCCTCCCTCCCAAGTATTTTCCTGGCCAACGTCAGGTCACTGGAAAACAAAATGGATGAGATCAAACTGGATCTCTCCACACAGAAAAGGACAAAGGAATGCTGCGCCATGATCTTCACAGAGACCTGGCTGAACAACGGCATCCCTGACACCACCATCCAACTAGAAGGACGCACGGTCTTCCGCGCCGACAGAACTGCAGACTCCGGTAAGAGCAAGGGATGCGGTTTGTGCATTTACACTAACAATGCCTGGTGCACTAACTCTGACATAATCGATAGATCCTGCTCGGCTGATTTGGAATTCCTCATGGTAAGTGCAGACCCTTCTACCTGCCTCGGGAATTAACGGCTGTTATCATCACTGCGGTCTACATCCCACCACACGCTAATGCCAAACTAGCACTGAAGGACCTCTACAGGGCCATCAGCGAACAACAAACTGCGCACCCAGACGGAGCTTTTATCGTCGCGGGGGACTTCAATCACCTAAACCTAAAAACTGTACTACCGAAATTCCACCAGAATGTCTCCTGCCCCACAAGAGGGGAGAACACACTGGATCAAGTCTACATGAGCATTGTAGACGCTTATAAGGCCATTCCCTGCCCCCACCTTGGGAAGTCTGACCACCTCTCCCAGTTTCTAGCCCCGGCATACAAACCGCTCATCAAAAGAGGGAGAACATCAGTGAGAGCAGTGAAAGTATGGCCAGAGGGGGCAGTATCGGAGCTACAGGATTGCTTCGAACGCACTGATTGGGGCATGTTTGCCCATAATGACATCGAGGAATACGCATCCACAGTGCTATTCTACATCAACAGCTGCGTCGAGGTCGTCACGACCCATAAAAATATCAGGACATACCCCAACCAGAAACCCTGGATGAACGGAGAGGTCCGCTCACTGTTGAAAGCACGCGACGCGGCGGCTTACAGTGCAGCTAGGACCAACCTAAAAAAAGGGTTTCAGGACTGCCAAAAGGAAACGGACACTGCGGATAGAGGATCACTTCCGCAACAACTCGGACCCCCGGCGCATGTGGCAAGGCATCCAGTCGATCACTGACTACAAGGGCAAAAACACCAGCCCCCCGGTTAGCGATGCCTCCCTCCCGGGGGAGCTTAACAACTTCTACGCTCGCTTCGACGGGGACAACAGGGAGCCGGCTACCAAAGCCTTGCCAACCCCGGAAGATCAGGTGTTCACTCTGTCGACCTCCGACGTAAGGGGTGTTCTACGCGGAGTGAACACACGAAAGGCTGCTGGACCAGATAGCATCCCGGGACGGGAACTCAAGGAATGTGCCGATCAGCTGGCTGATGTCTTCACCGCCATCTTCAATCTGTCATTGGCCCAGGCAGTAGTCCCTACATGCTTCAAGACCGCTACCATTATTCCTGTGCCAAAGCAAACGGCTGTGACGTGCTTGAACGACTATCGACCTGTCGCACTCACACCCATCATAATGAAGTGTTGAGAGAGACTGGTCTTAGCCCACATTAAAGCCAGTGTTCCTGCCTCTCTTGACCAACACCAGTTTGCCTATCGTGCAAACAGATCAACGGAGGATGCAATCACAACTGCTCTGCACTCGGCACTGAATCACCTAGATGCTAAGGAGACCTACATCAGAATGCTGTTCATAGACTACAGCTCAGCATTCAACACTATCGTCCCCAACAAGCTGGCCACCAAACTCCAAACTCTTGGCCTGAACACTTCCCTCTGCAACTGGACCCTGGACTTCCTAACAAACAGACCCCAGTCTGTCAAATTAGGTAACCACACCTCCCCCACCCCCGACCCTGAACACGGGTGCCCCACAAGGATGTGTGCTGAGCCCCCTCCTCTACTCCCTCTTCACCTACGACTGTGTGGCTGTTCATGGTTCCAACACCATCATCAAGTTTGCGGATGACACGATAGTAGGCCTTGATCACCAACAACGATGAGTCAGCCTACAGGGAGGAGGTCCAGCATCTCGTGAAGTGGTGCGCCGATAACAACCTGGTCCTTAACATCAAGAAAACCAAAGAAATCATTGTGGACTTCAGGAAGTCGAAAGGCAGAAGTCACACCCCCATCCACATCCATGGGGCTGTGGTGGAAAGGGTGGACAGCTTTAAGTTCCTCGGAGTCCACATCACGGAAGACCTCTCCTGGTCCCTCAATACCTCCTCTCTGGTGAAGAAGGCCCAGCAGCGCCTATATTTCCTAAGGAGGCTGAAGGGATGTAACCTGTCACCCCTGATCCTCTCTAACTTTTACCGCTGCACTATAGAGAGCATCCTGACAAACTGTATCACAGTATGGTAGGGCAGCTGTAGCTACTATGACCGGAAAGCCCTGCAGCGGGTAGTCAAAACTGCCCAACGCATTACCGGCACCCGGCTACCGACCATAGAGCACATATACCAGAAACGCTGTCTACGGAGGTCACGGTCCATCATCAAAGGCCCTACCCACCCCAGCCACAGTCTGTTCGCCCTCCTGCCATCTGGGAGACGCTACAGATGCATTCGCACCCGTACGACCAGATTTAGGAACAGCTTCTTTCCCAGGGCTGTCATCCTACTGAACTCCACAAATAAACTCTAAAGCCTGCACATCTGCCAATGCACTTTATTATGGTTATGTTTATGTTAATGTATTACAAGCCAAATGTATGTTGAATGTTTAAATGTCTTAATCCAAATGTACACTCTCGGGAGCCACAAGCCTACATTTCGTTGTACTGCACTTGTGCACTAACAATGACAATAAAAGTTGATTTGATTTGATTTTTTGTTTTTAAAGAATGGTGATGTTCCTGTGGTCTTTACCATCAAATAATCTTTTGAATTCAGAATGAGATTCATATTACAGGCATTTTGGAATAAAATATTTCAATGTAATTAAAATAGCTGTTGTAGCAGAAAAAAGTGTGGTGTTGGTGTACAGGTTGATGAAAGGTTTACAAAGATTGTTATGAATTTTGTTTTCAGATAATGCACAAAATGGAAAATATCCAACATGCAGAGCTGTCAACACTGGACAAATCCTAGACGGGAAGTTTTAAATCACGAGAGAAAGCAAACAAAAAAAAACTAGATCAAGCAGAACACAGTCTCTACATACAGGAGATTGTGATTCTGAGGCAGGAGAATCAACCCTCTTGCATGAGGCTTTTGCCAAAAGCAGGAAAATTGGTGTCAGCATGTTATACTGGGACCAAGTAAATACTAAGGCTCAAATTGCACCATAAGCTCAAAATCATTATAAAAACTACATAATTCACCCCTTTTCATAGGCCACACCACCATACTGACATTCGGTGATAAACTGCTGAATCCAGAAATGCTGCAACACAACTCCCGAGAAAGTCACTGCTCCAGTCAAAGAGAATACAGAATCATCACCAATTGAGGTATTTCCCAAATAGCATTAATCTATATCACTTGAACAGGCACAGCAAATTACTACAGAAGTAAAGGAATACATTAATGAACCAGAGGGTTTAAATTAGTGTAATTAGTAGCACAGGAGCTATATTTGGTTTCATCCTTTTTGATATCTACCCATTCTGTGAACACAGATGTAAAACCTTCATCCTTCATGTTAAGACAAGCAATGATTTTAAAAGATATATAATTAGGTAAAACTTTAGTCAGGTGATACAATGACAGATATTCTCATATTGCTTTTAATCATTTGTAAAGAAAGCAAATTCTGAATTGAGAATGTGTTTCAAAATATATACAGCCCAACTTTAACATTACCAAGGACCTTTTTGATACTGATTTGTAATAACTTGACACTTCTGTTGAACTCCTGACAAACATCACAAATTATAAGTTATAAAAGTATGAAAATTTTAGAATTGCAATTTTGTGATATCAATAAAGAAATCAACGTACCTGCAGAAGCACTGTGGTATTTCTCCAACACCATATAAGGGAAAAAGAAATGGTGTGTTCCCATAGCGCCCAAGGCACTGTAGGAAGTGCTGGGTTGCTTTGAGCCCCTCTGTGGTGCAAGCAGTTTCAGAGACCATAGCAATGGAATGTAAAATAAAGTGCTGCAGGTTTGCAGTTAACTTCTTTGTCTTCAAATAGTCTGAAAATCCACTGTCCTTAAAGTCTGTGGATTAATAACAGCAAATACTGTAAATGACTCTGTATTTGGTTTCATTTAATCCAATTTTCAGATTTGATTTCACAACTTAAAGCAACACCAAACGAATATTGGGTACTGGTTCTAAAAGATCTGAAGTAAAAGATAAGTAGAAATAGAAGTGGTGCTCACAAAAATCCCCTCTCCCCATAAAAGGTTTGGCTGGAGAAGGTACTGCAAAACATTTAAAGTGGTCAAGTTTTCATGTACCTTCAAAATGGATGCTGGGAGCCAAGAGGGGGTTGTGTGTGTGACAGAGAAAGAAATGGGAAAGCAGAGAGCAAGATTAAAAAGGCAAGCACCATTAAATTATCTAAACGGTTTAATTCAAATAATTTGTGTGTGTTGGTTAGGTTTGATAATATAGCTACTCCTGACTTTTGAATAATTTATTTCTGTAATGTTAGTGCTTATTTCACTATCATAGTGCGTAACCTAAATATTTACTGAGCTAGCTGACACAGGGAGAGACAGTCATTTCCTTGGAGCCACCAACAATCTAAGGGTTAACATAACAAAAATACAATTTGCATGAGTGCAGGACTGAAGTCAGAAAAATTAAGGACTGCAATAATATTATACTGAGGATATCATACTGCCTTATTCGGATACACCTTATTATGAAAAACACTCGATTAAATAGATGTATACGTGCATAGTAAGCCAGAGAAGTTCTAATAGAGAACAGATCGTAAACAAAAGAACATTAGGAATCTTAATACTTGGACAGTCAAGGTTACATCAACATGAAAGTGCCTGTAATTCAGTATACAGGAAACTTTGTGCTATCCGGAAGTTGAATGTCCGGCAACTTTGATCTAACGGCAGAAATCAGCAGCCGTTTTGGTTAGGTGTTTTTTTTTCTCCTAGCATTCTTTTCACAGGCAGGCTCTGGAAAGCGTCTTTGTCGCTTAGCAACAGCTTCAGAGACGCTTCCAAGCTACTGGGCCGAGTGTTTACAAGCTGTTGCTGAGCAACAGTGTTTGTGGTCAGACACGGCAGGCTCTAGAAAGCGTCTCTGTATCTTAGCAACAGCTTCAGAGACGCTTCCAAGCCATGGGCCGAGTGTTTACAAGCTGTTGCTGAGCAACACAGTGTTTGTGGTCAGATACTGCGATGAAAAGCTCCTATCTGATAACATTGACGCTGGTCTATCCGGAGCTTTTAAAAAAACGGCAGTAGCTCGGTCCCATGGGTGCCGGATAGCACAAAGTTTCCTGCACTATGACGACTGACATTTTGTTTAAAAAAGTATGGATCAGTGTGCAAGAAAACAGGCGATATTCTGAGAAGACTAGGAAACGTCTGCAGTACGCACATCACCTCCTAAAGTACAATGGCAGAAACCTCAAAATACAGGGTGGCCTTGGGCATGCAAGTACCTAGGTATTCATCTGGATGTTGTTCATATTCCAAACAGAAAGTAAGAAACTTCATTAACATCCGTTTCTCCACCATAGTGAGATGTTTGCTGGCGAAGACATCGGCTCTGGAACAAGGTACCTAAAAGTGAGGGGGGAAAATAAATTCTGAAGTTACCTTCCACCTAGAAAGAACACTTGCATCAATATATAAACCATCAGTTGTAGAGTATACCAGGAATACCGAATTCAAACATCTGTACACAAAGAGAAACCAAACAATAGCTCCTGATGCAAGACACTAAACCATAAACCATCCATATGTGTAAAGATTACTTTTCAGTTCCCCAGGGTATCCTAAAATAGCTACAGTATTACTATTTATGAACAGACCTAGTAAGCTGGTTTCACAGTAATGGGCTGCAAAGTTAACCTGCATTTTCAAATAAAAAATACCTTAATATCTACTTCGCTCGTTTGCCTTCGGTGTACACATACAGAGTGCAGCCCCACGATGAACTAGTTTAACTTTTGGCTGGATACAAATATCTGTCTCACTCCTCAAATAAACAGCTACATCTTAAACAGCTTTTTGACTTATTAAAAATACAAATTTGCTTTGCTAGCCACTGTAGATTGGCATGGCTAAAGTAACGTATAATTTGCTCTGCGACTGAGCAGAGTTCAACCTTTTTTAAATGAACCACTCAAGGAAATGATCACAATGTTGCTAATTCATCACAATTTTATGGACTGTTCTGTGAATTTAATCACAAAAATGAAGCGCAGTAGTGAATAATTCTTTATGGTTTGGATTTTTAGTCCTGGCTAATCTTCTCATTTTGATAGATTTTCTTTCCAATCAGCAAAAGGGAAAGATATTTTTAAAACACTCAATTGTGCAGACTTTGGAACTGGTCAGATCCTAGCAACAAGCTGTACATAGCTTGATGTCCTTCTATTAGAAGAAATGTTCATATGGTGCACAATTTATAACTGGAGTTTGGTTCATCAAATAAGCTACGATGGGCAGGCAGGAATTCAAAAGTCGCACTTCAATAATTTTTCAGAGAATTGTTTCATGCAGAAAAGGGTACTTCATAAACAAGAAATACACACAAGAAATCTTCTGCTGTGCCTTAAATACAGTATCAACCACATTCCTGCATGGCAATTAACCACTGATGGAAAAGCAAAATTCCAAATTAGAAAATTACAATAATTGTTATAACAGGTTGAACAAGCCCCTAATCCCAAAATTTATCAGCTCACAATAGTCCGATCACCGATAAGACAATCTCTGACCATTTCCCTATATCACTCTCTACCCATATTCCCCTTCCCCCTCCTAAACCCACTTTTTGTATCCGACCCTGGAAAAAACTCTCCCTCAATTCCTTTAGCAATGCACTTTCTAATTCCCAACTACCTAGCCTATGGTCTACAATTCTTCATGACATCTCTGCAGCTACCGACTTACTAAATCACACCCTCTCGACCGCCATTGATGCCCTTGTCCCCACTAAAATCATTACACACTCTCACCCTAGTCGTTACCCCTCATCTCGGCTCCTTCAAGTCTAAGGGACGCAGACTTGAATGTCTTTGGTGGACAACTGGTCTAATCCATCACCAGATTTGGCTAGATCATATCGAGCAATACCGGGTCCTGCTCTCCATCACTAAAACCACCCACTATTCGAAGATTATCCAGGATGGCAAACACACCAGGCTTCTCTTCTCCACCAATAACCGTCTTCTCAGACCGCCCTCCCCGGCAACAATAAATGTGAAGAGCTCATAGTCGTCTGTTAAAAAGATCGACAACATCCACTCAGCTGCTTTCAATTCCCTCCTTTCCCCTAGCCCACCGGACCTTACTTCCTCTCAGTTTTCCCCCTACCCTAACCCTAAATTTGCATATTTCTCTCTTATCTCCCCTCTTGCCTTTTCAAAGCTCATTTTGTCAATGAGACCGACCTCCTGCTCTTTTGACCCTGTTCTTTCTAAATTGCTGACCACCCAACTTCCAGGCCAGTGTCGGGAGTGGTGAGAGCGGAGGTTCAGTGAGTATTCAAACTCACGTTCGTGGGCTTTTTTTCCCCACAGGCCATTGTCAGGAGCGGTGAGAGCGGAGGTTCAGTGAGTACTTAAACTCACGTTCGTGGGCTTTTTTTCCCCCACAGGCCATTGTCAGGAGCGGTGAGAGCGGAGGTTCAGTGAGTACTTAAACTCACTTTCGCGGGATTTTTTTCCCCCCCCCCCACAGGTTTACCAATCTCGCAGACCGGCGGCGGCGTTCGAGCCACGGTTCAAAACGTGACGCGAGCAGGAGGAATCAGCTGATTAGAGTAGTATAAATACTCACCCATAGTTTGACAGTTAAGGTTCATAGTTTATCAAATTTAGACGGTCTTAATTTTGTGGCTATAGTTTCTACGGTCTCTGTTGTGTAGCGGGGAGTGCTAGGAAACAAGGGCCCTTGAGTATATCATTTAATTGTAGTATAATTGGTGGTATTGATTGAATTTAAATTAAATGAAGGGTAAGTCATGGCAGCAAAGCTCAGCCCCGTGGCATGCTCCTCCTGCACTATGTGGGAAATCAGGGACACTTCCTGTGTCCCTGACGACCATGTGTGCAGGAAGTGTATCCAGCGGCAGCTACTGGCAGACCACATTGCAGCGCTGGAGCTGCGAATGGATACATACTGGAGCATTTGCGATGCTGAGGACGTCGTGGATATCACGTTTAATCAGTTGGTCACACCGCAGGTAAAGGCTGCACAGGCAGGAAAGGAATGGGTGACCGCCAGGCAGAGTAGTAGGCGCAGGCAGGTAGTGCAGGGGTCCCCTGTGCCCATCCCCCTCACAAACAGATATACCGCTTTGGATATTGTTGGGGAAGATGGCTTATCGGGGGAAGGCAGCAGCAACCAACTTCCTGGCACCATGGGTGGTTCTGCTGCACAGGATGGGAGGAAAAAGAGTGGGCGAGCTATAGTGATAGGGGATTCTATTGTAAGAGGAATAGATAGGCGTTTCTGCGGCCGCAAACGAGACTCCAGGATGGTATGTTGCCTCCCTGGTGCAAGGGTCAAGGATGTTTCGGAGCGGCTGCAGGGCATCCGGAGGGTGAGGGTGAACAGCCAGCTGTCGTGGTGCATATAGGTACCAATGATATAGGTAAAAAATGGGATAAAGTCCTAAAAGCTGAATAGAGGGAGTTAGGAGGCAAATTAAAAAATAGGACCTCAAAAAGGTAGTAATCTCAGGATTGCTGCCAGTGCCACATGCTAGTCAGAGTAGAAATAGAAGGATATTTCAGCTGAATACGTGGCTAGAAAATGGTGCGAGGGAGAGGGATTCAAATTCCTGGGACATTGGAACCGGTTCTGGGGGAGGTGGGACCAGTACAAACTGGACGGTTTGCACTTGGGCAGGATGTCCTAGGGGGACCAATGTCCTAGGGGGAGTGTTTGCTAGTGCTGTTGGGGAGGGTTTAAACTAAAATGGCAGGGGGTTGGGAACCTGTGCAGGGAGACAGAGGAAAGGGAAGCAAGGATAGAAGCAAAAAGATGGGAAGGAGAAAAGCAAAAGTGGAAGTCAGAGAAATCAAGGGTTTAAACCAAACATGGCCGCAGTAAACAATAATTCTAAGAGTGTTAAAAATACAAGCCTGAAGGCTGTGTGTCTTAATGCGAGGAGCATTTGTAATAAGGTGGATGAATTAGCTGCGCAAATAGATGTAAACGGATAGAATATAATTGGGATTGCGGCGACATGGCTCCAGGGTGACCAAGGCTGGGAATTCAACATCCAGGGGTATACAATATTCAGGAGGGACAGGCAAAAAGGAAAAGGCAGTGGGGTAGCATTGCTGGTTAAAGAAGAGATTAACACAATAGTAAGGAAGGATATTAGCTCTGATGATGTGGAATCTGTATGGGTAGAGCTGAGAAATACCATGGGGCAGAAAATGTTAGTGGGAGTTGTATACAGACCCCCAAACAGTAATGATGAGGTTGCGGATGGCATTAAACGGGAAATTAGAGATGCGTGCAATAAGGGCACAGCAGCTATCATGGGTGACTGTAAACTACATATCACACAATCACAGAAACAATACTGTGGAAGAGGAATTCCTAGAGTGTATACAGGATGGTTTCCTGGACCAATATGTCGAGGAACCAACTAGAGATCAGGCCATGTTAGACTGGGTATTATGTAATGAGAAAGGATTAATTAGCAATCTTGTTGTACGAGGCCCCTTGGGGAGAAGCAATCATAATATGATAGAATTCTTCATTAAGATGGAGAGTGAAGTAGTTGATTCAGAGACTTGGGTACTGAATTTAAATAAAGGAAACTACGATGGTATGAGGTGCGAGTTGGCTCGGATGGATTGAGGAATGTTACTTAAAGGGTTGATGGTGAATAGGCAATGGCAAACATTTAAAGATCACATGAATGAACTACAGAATTTGTTCATCCCTGTTTGGCATAAAAATAAAACAAAAAAGGTGACTCAACATTGGCTAACAAGGGAAATTAGGGATAGCATAAGATCCAAGGAGCAAGGAGAGGACATATAAATTGGCCAGAAAAAGCAGCAAACTTGAGGATTGGGAGCAGTTTAGGATTCAGCAAAGGAGAACAAAGGGATTAATTAAATGGGGGGAAATAGATTATGAGAGTAAGCTTGCAGGGAACATAAAAACTGACTGTAAAAGCTTCTATAGGCATGTGAAGAGAAAAAGATTGGTAAAGTCAAGCGTAGGTCCCTTGCAGTCAGAATCAGGGGAATTTATAATGGGGAACAAAGACATGGCTGACCAATTAAATACATACTTTGGTACTGTCTTCACAAAGGAGGACACAAATAAACTCAGATGTCGGGGAACATAGGGTCTAATGAGAGGGAGGAACTTAATGAAATCAGTATTTGTAGGGAAATGGTGCTAGGGAAATTGACGGGATTGAAGGCCAATAAATCCCCAGGGCCTGATAATCTACATCCTAGGGTACTTAAGAAAGTGGCCCTAGAAATAGTAAATGCATTGCTGGTCATCTTCCAAAATTCTATACACTCTGGAACAGTTCCCATGGATTGGAGGGTAGCTAATGTAACCCCATTATTTAAAAAAGCTGGTAGAGAAAAAACGGAGAATTATAAACCGGTAAGCCCGACATCGGTAGTGCGAAAAATGCTAGAGTCCATTATAAAAGATGCAATAGCAGAGCACTTGGAAACCAGCGACAGGATCGGAAAAAGTCACATGGATTTACAAAAGGTAAATCATGCTTGACTAATCTACTGGACTTTTTTGAGGATGTAACTGGTAGAATAGATAAGGAAGAACCAGTGGATGTGGTGTATTTGGACTTTCAGAAGGCTTTCGATAAGGTCCCGCATAAGAGACTAGCGTGCAAAGTTAAAGCACATGGGATTGGGGGTAATGTACTGATTTGGATAGAAAACTGGTTGGCAGACAGGAAGCAAAGAGTTGGAATAAACGGGTCTTTTTCCGAGTGGAAGGCAGTGACTAGTGGGGTACCGCAGGGATCGGTGCTAGGACCCCAGTTATTCACAATATATATATTAATGATCTAGACGAGGGAACCAGATGTAATATCTCCAAGTTTGCAAACGACACAAAGCTGGGTGGGCATGTGTGCCGTGAGGAGGATGCAAAGAAACTCCAGTACGATTTGGACAGGTTGGGCAATTGGGCAATTGGGCAGATGCAGTATAATGTGGATAAATGCGAGGTTATCCACTTTGGTGGCAAAAACAGGAAGGCAGATTATCTGAACAGCAATAGATTGGGAAAAGGGGAAGTGCAACGAGACCTGGGTGTCTTTGTGCACCAGTCGCTGAAGGTAAGCATGCAGGTGCAGCAGGCGGTTAAGAAGGCAAATGGTATGTTGGCCTTCATAGCGAGAGGATTAGAGTACAGGAACAAGGATGTCTTGCTGCAGTTGTACAGAGCCTTGGTGAGACCACACCTCGAGTATTGTGTGCAGTTTTGGTCGCCTTATCTGAGGAAGGATGTTCTTGCCATGGAGGGAGTGCAGCGAAGATTCACCAGACTGATACCTGGGATGGCAGGAATGACATATGGAGAGATTGGGTCGATTAGGCTTATATTCCCTAGAGTTTAGAAGAATGAGAGGGGATCTCATTGAAACTTATAAAATTCTCAGAACTAGACAGACTAGATGCAGGAAGGCTGTTCCTGATGGCGGGGAGTCCAGAACCAGGGATCACAGTCTAAGGATAAGGGGTAAGTCATTTAGGACTGAGATGAGGAGGAATTTCTTCACCCAGAGAGTGGTGAACCTGTGGAATTCTCTACCACAGAAGACCATTGAGGCCAATTCATTAAATATATTCAAGAAGGAGTTAGATATATTTCTTAAGGCTAAGGGGATCAAGGGATATGCGGGAAAAGCAGGGACAGGGTACTGAATTTGGATGATCAGCCATGATTGCATTGAATGGCGGAGCAGGCTCGAGGGGCCGAATGGCCTACTCCTGCTCCTATCTTCCCTTCCTGGCTCCCATGTTAGCAGATATTGTTAACAGTTCTCTCTCCTCAGGTATTGTCCCACTTTCCTTCAAATCTGCCGTCATCACCCTCTCCTCAAAAAACCAACCCCTCCGTCCTTGCAAACTATCGCCCCATCTCCAACCTCCCTTTCCTCTCCAAAGTTCTTGAACGTGTTGACGGCTCCCAAATCTGTGACCATTTTTCTCAGAACCCCTTGTTTGAATCTCTCCAATCAGCTTCTGCCCTGCCACAGCACCGAAACTGCTGTTACCAAGGTCACAAATGACACCCTAATTGACTGAAACAAAGGTAATCTATCCCGTCTCATCCTCCTGGACCTGTCTGCAGCCTTTGACATGACTGACCACAAAATTCTGCTCAATGCCTCTCCACCGTCGTCCAGCTGGATGGGACTGCACTTGCCGATTTCATTCCTATCTTTCCAGCCATAACCATAGAATCACCTGCAATGGCTTCTCTTCCCGATCCTGTACTGTTACCTCTGATGCCCCCCAAGGATCTATCCTTGGCCGCCTCCCATTTCTCATCTACATGCTGCCCCTCGGTGACATCATCCGGCAACACTGAGTTTTCACGTGCGCTGATGATACCCAGCTCTACCTCTCCTCCACCTCTCCCGAACCCTCCACTGTCATGTACTATCAGACAGCTTGTCAGATATCCAGCACTGGATGAGCAGAAATTTCCTCCAATTAAATATCTGGAAGACTGAAGCCATTGTCTTCGTTTCACACCACAAACTCCATTCCCTTTCCACTGATTCGATCTCTCTTCCCCAGCAACTGTCTAAGGCTGACCATGTCTGTTTGCGACCTTGGTGTCATATTTGATCACTAATTGAGCTCCCTACCTCCTATCTGCTCTATCACTCAGACCGCCCATTTCCACCTTTGTAATATTGCCCGTCTCCGCTCTTACTTCAACTTATCTGTTGCCAAAACCCTCATTCATGCCTTAATCACCTCTAGACTTGACTATTCCAACGCACTCCTGGCCGGCCTTCCTAGTTCCACCCTCCATAAACTTGTTCATCCAAAACTCTGACGCGCGTGTGCTAACTCGCACCAAGTCCTGCTCACCCATCTCCCCTGCGCTCTCTGACCTATATTGGCTCCCAGTTAAGCAACGCCTTGACTTTAAAATTCTCATCCTCGTTTTCAAATCCCTCCATGACCTCGCCCCTCCTTATCTCTAATCTCCTCCAGCTCCATAATCCTCTGCACTCTACCTATTCTGGCTTTTTGAATGTACCGGATTTCAAATGCTCCACCATTGGAGGTCGAGCCTTCAGCTGCCTACGTCCGAAGCTCTGAAATTCCCTCCATAAATCTCTCCATCTTCTCCACTTCACATTCCTCCTTTAAGACGCTCCTTAAAACCTACCGCTTCGACCAAGCTTTTAGTCACCTGTCCTAACATCTCCTTATATAGCGCGGTGTCATTTTAAAAAATAACACTCTTGCCAAGTGCCTTGGGACATTTTATTATGTTAAAAGGCACTATATAAATACAAGTTGTTGTTATTGTTGTTGCTGCTGGAAATGGCCATTATAGTAACCAGAATAAGGAAACTTAAATTTCCAAGTTATCCCCAAACTGCCTGTGCCAGCCTCTACTTCTGATGTTACAGGCAAACTTATTAACTATGCTACTTCAGATAAGGCAATGGAGCAATGCAGTCATAATGTTTGGCTGCAGCATTGAGCTGGCACATGTGATCTCAGATCCTCCTGCATAAATAAGATTGAGCTTTAAAAGTATACAAAGGAAGGGTTAAGTCGCATAGTAGATGCGTTGAAAAGTTTGGCAGTGATCCAGCTGATTAAAAGATGGATAGATGCAATAAATATTTCAGTAACGGAGAAAAAAAAGTTAATTTACCTGCCAGGTACATATCCAGAAAGAGAAAATGTGCTGAAACAAACATCGGCACTCACTCTACGCTGTGGCTGCAATGACTGGTAGTCTGTGATGTGGACCTGACCAACCACCAATTCTGTAAGGTGTGTACTCCTCAATATATTTTTCTTAAACCATGGTACACACTTTATTACAAAGTATATGTGCAAAATATTTCTGGCTCTGAGACAGTTCACCTACAAATCAAAATGGCCACAACCAGGAGAAGTAAAGAAAAACATAGCCATTTTCATTTGTCCCCGATGTCAGATAGTCTAGTTTGTAGTCTGGATACAAAGGAGCTAGTTTCGAGCCAAATAAGGGAGCATTTTACAGATGCAGCACCCAAGAACAGAGGAAAAGTCAAGGTCGCACAACTTTTATTTCAAAAATGTGGAACCTTGATTATTTAATTGCAAGGGGACTGAGTCCTTGAGTAGTAGTATTTAACCTACTTGGATTGTGACTAAGATATTTCAATGAGCCAACAGCTTTCCTACTTACGATAGCAAAATACTGCAGATGCTGGAAATCCGAAATAACAACAGAAAATGCTGGAAAAACTCAGGTCAGGCAACATCCGTGGAGAGAAATTTGAGTTGACGTTTCGGGTCGAAACCCTTATTCAAAACTGGAAAGAAAATAAAATAGATCGAAGGCAGGGCTGCAATCGAACAAAAGAAGTAAAAGAGACAATAAAAGGTATTTGAAACCAGATGTTGCCTGACCTGCTGAGTTTTTCCAGCATTTTCTGTTGTTATTTTGGATTTCCAGCATCTGCAGTATTTTGCTATCGTACTAGTGTTTGGTTCACTGCCACTCCTCTTCTCGGAATGCCTACCTTGAAGAAGTTCTGCTCTTCTCTTCGACGGGATCTCCGTTTGGCTCTTCAACCTTGTTCATCTTCATTACTTATAATTTTTTCCACCCCTTTGTTTTGGGTCTTCCTTTCCCACCACCCCCCTTTCCTTTTGTTTCTCTCTCCCACCTGGCAGCTGTCTCTTACCTGCCAGTACACTTCACACCTAATCTCAGCTGCCTTTTGTCTCCACCGGCCTATTACCATCTCGTCTGGTTTCGAATACCTTTTATTGTCTCTTTTACTTTTGTTCGATCGCAGCCCTGCCTTCAATCTATTTTATTTTCTTTCCAGTTTTGAAAAAGGGTTTCGACCCGAAACGTCAACTCAAATTTCTCTCCACGGATGTTGCCTGACCTGCTGAGTTTTTCCAGCATTTTCTGTTGTTATTTCAGCTTTCCTACTTATGTCATATTCACCCTTGTTTTAGTCAACATGTAATATTTCCTGCAGAAAATTGCGCAACGGTTCCAGTGAAGCAGTACTAACTCATCGTTTTACGAATGACGATAACAATCCATGAGGAACCGTTAAAAGTGCCTTACATAGACAATCCAGAATTTAATCATTCCTCCGGTGTTAAAATATAAAAGTGCCTAAAGGTCTGAAAACAGCACTGCAAATTGAAAAGCTTTGGTGTGAACTTTACTAAAAAGGCAAGTGTATGCAAAAATGTCATTCGTTTTTCAGGCAAAAATAGCAATCCCACAAAAACAAAATGGCAAATAAATAGTATGCTGTTGGCTGCACAGGTGTTCTCCTCAGGCAGTACTAGGAGAAGTGCTTATTTCACCCATCGTTTCTTCTGTATTACGGCTGAGGTAGAAGCTTCACAGTTACTTTGTGGATTTGAGAGCTAGCTGGGGTTATATGTCAGCTATAAATACTTCAGCAGTTTATGGGCCGTTAACCACAGTTGCACTAGCTAAATTAACATTTCTGAGTATTTTGATGAATGACTATGAGCTTTAGAAATGGATCAATTCTTACATACTCAGCATGGAAAGGAACCCAATCAAGTAATCATGTAGTTTCTCACCTATCTCTTCATACCTTTCTGTGCCCTCTCCTTATCTCAGCTCTTTCATGAGGCCCACCTTCTGCTTCTTTAATTCCCTTCCCACTCAATTTCTAATCACATTTATTCTCAGTATATATAAATGATTTTGACGTGGCCATGGGGAGCACAATCTTGAAATATGCCAATGACACCAAAGAGTGAGAGGAACTGTAGGAGACGTCAGGAAGATACAGACATGTTAATCGGATGGACAGACAAGTGGCAGATGCAATTTAATTTGGAGAAGTGTGAGGAAATATACTTTGGGAGAACAAAAACAAAGAATGGGAGTATACATTCGATGGAAAGATGTTGATAGGTGTGGATGGAGAGAGAATCGGAAATCAAATACAAAATTCCTTGAAAGTGCGAGCATGAGTAGATAGAGACATGTAAATAACCAACAGTATTTTGGGTTTTGAATATCTATGCGTCTCCTTCTTTCGTCCTTGCAATGGAACAGCTAGAAAGTACAAATATAACTGCCCACTCTTAAAAACAGATCCAACACGGTAATGCTTGACAACATAACTAGGGCACAAAAAGTGAAAATCAGGACGGCCATTGTGCCGGTACAAACATTCCACACATACTTGCTACAAGAGAAGAGAACTGGGCCCACAGTGCAAACAGTCAACTGTGAAAAATAGACCAAGTCCTTTTCAAATTTATAATTCTAGGTTTGTATTTGTTTATATTAAACATGTATGTAAAGTTATAGTTTAAGCCTGCTTTCTTGCTATACTTAAGCAGTTTTTTTTCATAATTTGCAGCTTAATAAATTTCTAACAGTCCAGGGAGTGGTTGATACACAGAGGCAGCTTAAGTCTACAATTAAAGGTTTACCAGACTGGTTTTAAAATGGACAGAAAATGTATTGGGGTTCAAGTATTTTATTCTGTTCGCATCTTATTTGTCAAATGTCTATTAATTCCAAGAAGCAATTGTGAAGAGAAATTATAGGATACCTGTTCAACTTTTCCTCCTTGAAAAGTAAGTATCCTGGTGATATTTTTGAATTCTGCATACCGACTGACATTGGATTTGATAAGAAGATCAACCAGGGAGCCACGGGAATATAGAAACTGGAAGAACACAAATATCTCAGTTATATTTAGTAAGGCCTCCACTTGAAACTCAATTTTTAGATCACTGCAATGGTCTCAGATACTTCATCAAATGTTAGTTTTCTGCAGCATTTAAAATTTATGCCAAAACACATTAACCTTATAGAAAGTCACACTTTTAAAAGGTTATGGCATTATAACAACATTAAAAGAAAGCATTGAGGCATAAGTTTGCTTCTCTCTCAATACAAAATAGATAGATCTTGCCAATATTAAGATTCATAATTGACAAAAAAGCATTTCACGCTGTGCCAAGAACCTTCAATAGTCCTTTGCTTGACCCTCACTGGCTACTCTTACTTTACAGTAATATTAGGAATAGTTTGATTAGAAATGCGATGGCAGAGAATAAATGCTTTTGCAGGTTAGTTCGGCATTATTTCTTCCCAGCATTGAACTGAACACAGATGGCCCAGAAGTACAGACAACAGGGGACACTCATTGATCTGCAGCATGTAAATAAAAGCAAACCACAATAAGAACGCTCTGTACCTATAAGAAAACTCAACTAATACCAAGTCCTATTTGTAATTTCCATGTTAATTATAAGAATGCCGTAAACCATTAGTGAAGTAAAAACAAAATAGTTACCTTTGAAGTCAAGTCAATGTTAAATTTCCTGCCATTCTTTACAATCTGTGAGTAAGTCATCTTTTTTGCTTCTTTCTTCACTTCTTGAGCAGAAGCATCAGTAGTTTGCTCTATATTGTCAGCTTCCATCTCAACTGAAGCTATACTGACAGCAATCCTTTTTGTGTCCTGACTTATTTCACTGGCTGTGGATGAAGGGATGTTGCTGGAACAGGGTTTGCCCTCTGGATGAATTATTTCAGAGGGAACTTCTTCCTTTGTTGAAAGTGGAGAATCTTGATCCTTAAGATTTTCTAGAGCAGATTCTGCATCACCACTGCTTGTAACTTTACACGTCTGATTTTTCTCATCTTGATTGCTCAATACTGCATTCTCTAGCGCAGTGTTAGAATCTACATTAGTTTGCTTATTTTCAAGTGCTCCTACTTCCATAACATCTTCCTCTGCAACTGTGCTATCAATTACAAAAAAAAAACAAATAAATCATCACAAGTCAGAAATACCACAGGATACAATTTTATTACCCTTCAGCATGGTCTTCCTCATTCTTTCCAGAAATTGATCAGACAATAGGACACAGGATCAAATCAGTAAAAGGCAAATTGGGACAGATATCAGGAAATTCTTCTTGACTCCTGGAGAATAGTGGAAGCAAAACTCTGGAATCATTTAAGAAATAATTGGATACTGCAATGGAGGGGCTGTAGTGTGCTTCTGGATGAAGCATGAGGAGCCGAATGGCCTTCGTCATCCAGAATTATCTTGATCATCATAAACCCATTTTGCAACAGGGGAAAAAAAAAAATCACAAGACAATGTCTCAAGAGCTTGCTTGCAGCGGGCTAATAAGCTGCAATTGCCTTCAAACATTGCACTGAAAAACCACAACCCCAAAAGTCCCCCCTCAGTTCACGCTGATAATGGGAGCTACAGGATAGATAACTTCACAGAATCAGTGACTAATTTCAAGTTAACCAACAAACTTCATCCATTCCAAATCTGAGATATTGGGAAGGAAGACAACAACTATTTATGAAGTTTATTGTTCAGATACAAAGAGCGAGGAAGACCAAACCAAAAAGATAATCCAACTCTACAAGCAGGATTTGATGTTTCATCCTTCCTCCAGAATGCATCATCTTGATAAAAAGGTGAAAGCATGGAAAATATCAGCCTTAAGAGTCAAGAATTTAAAGTCTTCTGACACTGACTCACCAAGGTATTCACTGCCAAAGCAGAATGAGTTTGTTTTCCTTGGTAATTCCTGAACCAATTGTTCAACTGCCCACTCAGTTACTATATTACTTGGAAACTATGTTTTATTATGAAATAAAACAAATAACCTAAATTGTCATAGATTCTTTGTTTTATCAACACAATGCATGTCATAAGTGATCACATGGTTTTATGCTCACATCATTGTCATTTGAGGGTGTGAAGTCAGTAAAACAAAACAATCAAGGTTAGCAGTTTGTCTACATAGGAACATACAAATTAGCAGGAGTAGGCCACTCGGCCCCTCAAGCCTGCTCCGCCATTCAATAAAACCATGGCTGATCTGATTACTCCACATTCCCGCCTACCTCCGATAACCCTTCACCCCCTTGCTTATCAAGAATCTATCTACCTCTGCCTTAAAAATATTCAGAGTCTATTTAGGGTTAAAGGCGCCACCAGGCTTCGTGTGCATCAAATGGTAGAACTAATATGGTCAAGGATCTTAGCAGACAGAATAGAGGTCAAAATGGAAAATAATTGTCTGCATTGGAGCCAATGGTGTATTGTGCATAACTAAATTATTTTTAAAAAAAAAGAATATTGTGCAAATTGCCTCCTGGAACATTAATGAATTCCAATCACCAGTAAAAGAAGCCCAGTATAAACTAAATTAAACTGCCTCAAAATGAACAAGGTAGGAATGCTCCAGACTTATTTCATCCAAATAGACAAGGCTAAATTAAAGAGTAGATTACTGTCGGTGGAGTTTTGCTCAACACTTTTGTCTTGCGTTCACAGTAAAAAGGCAGTTTCCATACACAGTCTCCTATAAACAGAAACCTGTGCCCTGAGCCATGCCATGTATGTATTCAAGTGCCCGGGTTTAATAATTAACCCTTATTCAGGGAATATTGTTCACTGGAGCTGTGCTCGTCTCTTCCAAAAGGTGGAAAATATCATGTCAACAGACCAAAGTGTATGGGCTAAAACTACTGGGCCAGATTTATTTACAGGCTAAATAATGCATAAAATTCAAATGATACAGCAAGATACTGAAGCAGCAAAATAATTAAACAATAAAAGGAGAATCAGTCTACAAGGGGCTAATATGCCCTTTTTAGAATGCATTTCCAGAGTCTGATGAACAACTTCTGGGTCGAAGTCTCTTGGTTTATTTTCCAGGTGTGTTGTTGTACAGTACATGGATGATGCAAAGCTCATACCTTATCAGGTGAGCTATTAATGCCTAAACACACATTGCCTGCTCCATACATTTCCTTAATGGCTCAGCAGTCAATGAATCTCTGCTGCCATCAGTCATGTGCGTGTCACTAAGTTTATATTTTCCAGTGCCATCAAATGCACAAGATGTGCAAGTCAACCGGTGATAGCACTGAAGTAAATAATAAATATAGAACTTACGCAGTACAGAAGTACATGTAACCATTAGTTTAGATCAATGTGAAATGAGATGCATGCAGAACTCTTGATTCCATGGTAGAAGTCGTTAACCTAGTTCGCCCTTTACAATGGCTTTCCGAGGTTAAGTGCCATTGATTAAAAATAGATTTTCATCTATCAGGTAGATGATTTATTTTCATAGATCATGTGGGAGGATCTAAAACTGAGTGTATCTAGCAGTAAAGCCATTCCCTTACAACATTCTCCTTCAAGATTTAAAAAGTGAACACTATGCCCATACCTTGCATTCAATATAAAAAGTATTTTGTCTTTTTTTTTTTATTTTTAAAAAGGGGGTAGAGGAAGAGAAGCACGAAGGCATATGAAAGGTACAGCCAGGCAATTAAACAGGACATTTATCTCAAATTTAGCCCATGATTGCTGAAAGCACAGAGGCTGAGAAATGGTTCTTTGGTGCATCAGATTTATGTAAATCAATATCCAACATTAATTCAGCTTTATGAATACACAAAACATAGAAAAGCATATTTCAAAAGCTAAATATTTCCACATATTGAGCTACATTTTACTGTTTGAGACATCAGCAGCAATGTGACTGATGTCACATTGCTGGGCAAAATATACAGGGAACACTGCAAATATCAACACAGGAAACCAGAAAATTTCATAAAACAAATATCTACATGCAATTAAAGAGAGAAGGAAGAAACTTGCTCTGTATTAAAAGGGCCATGGTCTTAATGAAAAAAATCAAGCTTTATTCCTGTCTGAAATGGAGAAGAACGATACCATGCCAAAATGATTCAAAAATGTGTTTCATTGTCATTTATATCACTGCAGTGTGCTTACAAATAGTTCTGCTAAAACTTTTCATGAAGATAATACCATTTAAATACCTAGCTAGCACTCTACTGAAAGAAACAAATAAACTTAAACATACAGAACTTAAATGCCAAGTAACGTTAGTGAGCAGGAAGCATATAGTGACATCATACTTCAATTTCATTCTCTGATGTTTGGTCATGAAATGTTTAAAGCTGCAAAAATAGCTAAACGTTAAAAACAAATCCCTAGCATGTATTACTGGTTTTATTTTAACAAGTACAGAAAACAACAGAATGTGGTCACGGATTTCAATGGACTCATCAGTGGGAGCAACACTCAACAGTGTAGGGAGAGATTCTCACTGCAAACATGTGAGAGCTAGAAGTTCATTTCAGGGATAGCCTGGAAATGTAGAATTGTGCAATTATGTCTGGCAATTATAGAAGTAGAGTGAGCTCCTTCATATTTTACAGCTGAGAGTTCATGAGTGTGAACGTTCATATCAGCGCTATGAAAATTATGAGGCACGATAATCAGCCGAGCTCAGCACTGATCAAAATCCTTCACAGAAAAATCTACTGGGTTTACCTACACTTTAAGGTGATGCAATGCACCTGACGACAAAATGCTCTTTTGCTGCTGTCATTTTCTAACTAAATGTGACAATGGATGTTCTTGGGGTTTCTGCGAGGCTGATTTTGAATCCTGTGATTCTCCTTACCTTATTTTTCTTAGAAATAAAGAACATCGCATTTTGAAAAACACACCTTGCATAGCAGAAGACTTCCAAATTTTCAATGGACTTATCCATCTGATCAAGTTGAATGGCATCTTCCCCTTCTAGTATCTTGTCTTTCCAGTTAACTTCTGTATTGCTAGGGGTCTGTCCCTGATACAGGAATATCAAATGAATGGAAAATCAGAATTGACAGAAAAACAAACTACAATACCTAGGGTTACTTCTAATGACTAACAGTAAATAAAGATATTTTGTCTAAGGTGCCTACATTTGAAGGCTTTCAGTATCATCAGGTGTGGTTCATTGACAATATATTCAATAAACAAATTCTTAATTTTTTTTTATTGATGCAAAAGTTAAACAAAGTTTTTTTCAATCAAAAAGCATCTAAATTACTACATAATATTCAATTGTAGATTATTTGCATGACAACTTAGTTTTAAAAATGCGAGGAATGAAAATTTATTGAAGGGCATTTGAGAACTTTTTTTACATTTTACTTTTTACCAGACACAACTCAAAATTGGAAGTTTCTTTTAGAGATGGCACAAGTCAAACTTTTCACAGAAATTGTTAACCTTTTTTCTCAGTATATTCACATGGCTTCTCCCTGGAAAATATCAAGGGCATGTAGAATAATACATACAACATTTTTGTAAAAGGAAATTTATGTTTTAATGTGAACAACAAAAAGGTCAGAGGATATATACACACACATTTAACCATGAACAAAAGGAAGCATTATTGCTAAAAATACCAGCAATTTTTTTGGTTTGGGCAGATCGCCATTATTGTTGCACGGATGCATAATCATCTGGAGGTCATTCCTTCAAAATGTCAGTGCCATAAACTAAAAGTAACTCCACTTGCCAATTTGTAATGCAAGGGATCCAATGGCTTGTTCAAGATGTTTGTTATTACTCTAATAAAATAAATTACAAAATGTAATTTTAAAAGCATTTTTCATATAGTCCGATTACATTGTACCTTCTCTGGTTTGGAATTACTTTTTCACTTGTTAATTTCTACTTTATCGGACTCGAGCAGCCATTTCCAGGGTGCTGCATACCATTTACAGGAAGTGCAACAACAACTTGCCTTTGTAAATCACCTCTAACAGAGTAAAACATCTCAGCGCGTTCCACAGGAACGTAATCAGACAAAAAAATTGTCAGCCAGCCAAAGGAGACTTTAGGACAGGTGATTAAATCTAGCGTAGAAGTCACACTGGTATACATGCCAAATTTTGTACCATGAGCACAAAGGGAACCACAATGTTTTGTTTTCATATCTCCATACTTTCAATGTCAGAAATACAACTGTTTAAGGAACAGTCTGAATGCTGTAAAACTAATGTGTGATGAGCCATTATGTGGCAACCAAATTATCAGTCTTGTAGGTGAAGATATGAATCCCATTTTCTGCACTAGAATGCCAGAAATCTGGGAACTTTGGTGTTACTTATTCTGACTACTGCCAGGACACTGTATTTTTGGAAAAAGACAGCAAGGAAGAGAAAAGTTTATAACAATAATGGATCTAGTAGTTTCCAATTTCCTGTCCTATAGCCAAAGTACAATTACTTCAGTTTTTCACGCCCATTTTTGCAAATTACTTCTCCCCATTCTTCCCCCTCCCTTAGGTGAGATATGCAAGAGTTGGGTAACAGAGCAATGTTCTATGAGTCAGCAGCAGGCATGTCCAGGATGGATAGGGAACAATCAAATACAAAGTAAAACTCACTAATCTGCCTGAAAACTACCTCCTACTTCAATGTGAACTTGTCTCATTTCTTGTAGCCACCCTTACAAGTTCTAAGTGTGAGACTACCAATTTAGTAGTTATTTACACTTTAGCACTCTGGACACACATCTAGTTGGAACTGGGTTGACAATGCCCCAAATTCATTTCATGTACAACAACTTATATTTGTATAGCACCCCTCACCTGGAATATTATCATAGAATCATAGAAGGTTACAGCACGGAAGCAGGCCATTTCGGCCCACCGTGTCCGCGCCTGCCAACAAAGAGCTATCCAGCCTAACCCCACTTCCCAGCTCTTGGTCCGTAGCCCTGCAGGTTACAGCATCCCAAGTGCACATCCAAGTACTTTTTAAAATGTGGTTAGGGTTCTTGCCTCTACCACCCTTTCAGGCAGTGAGTTCCAGACCCCCACAACCCTCTAGGGGAAGAAATTTCCCCTCAAATCCCCTCTAAACCTTCCACCAATTATTTAAATCTGTGCCCCTGGTTTTTGACCCCTCTGCTAAGGGAAATAGGTCCTTTCTATCCACTTTATCTATGCCCCTCATAATTTTATACACCTCAATAAGGTCTCCCCTCAGCCTCCTCTGTTCCAAGGAAAACAAACCCAGTCTATCCAGTCTTTCCTCATAGTTAAGATTCTCTACTTGCGGCAACATCCTTGTAAATCGTCTCTGTACCCTCTCTAGTGCAATCACATCTTTTCTGTAATGTGGTGACCAGAAATACACGCAGTACTCTAGCTGAGGCCTAACTAGTGTTTAATACAGTTGAAGCATAACCCCCGGCTCTTGTATTCTATGCCACGGCTAATAAAGGCAAGCATTCCGTATGCCTTCTTAACCACCTTATCTACCTGGCCTACTACCTTCAGGGATCTGTGGACATGCACTCCAAGGTCCCTTTGTTCCTCGACACTACTCCGTGTCCTATCATTTAATGTGTATTCCCTTGCCTTGTTAGCCCTCCCCAAATGCATTACCTTGTGGCGGAGCCACGAAGGGACTCCGATCAACTGCATATAATTCCCTTTAACAGTATGTCAGCTACAGCCTGAGTCTGTATCTTTGTATATACTGTTTGCATATTCAGAGCGCGGTCCCTTTAAGAGCGTGGGCAAACGCGATGACGTCACGCCCTTCATCACGTGATCCCCACCGGCGGGAAAAACGTGCTATCATGACGCCAACCACGGGACCACCCAAGCAGTCCTCGTGGAGCCTCCGAACTGACTAGACCTGTATTCGTAGTTCTCTTGCATTAGTTTGTAAAACTCAGTTTGTTTTACATTAAACATCGTTTGTTTGATCGCCTGAGTCGACCTCTTGATAGGAACTAGACATTCCTACATTGGTGACCCCGACTTTTGCGAACGGTTTTCGCAGAAGGACGAAGCATGAAAACAAACGCCGTTACATTGCAGCTACCGAAATTCTGGGAGCAACAAGCGACCTCGTGGTTCATCCAGGTTGAAGCCCAGTTTGCACTACGGAACATCGTTGCGGATCAGACCCGTTACTTCTGTGTGGTCTCCGCACTCGACAGCGCCACCGCCTCGTGGATCGTCAGCCTGCTCGAGAACCCCCCGGGCGACCGCAAGTATGAAACACTCAAGGCGCGGTTGTTACAGGTCTTCGGGCTCACGAAGTGGGAACGCGCCCGCCGACTGCTCGCTACGCCCGGCCTCGGGGACTCCAAGCCGTCTGAGCTCATGAGCCAAATGCTCACGCTCCTTGGCTCCGAACCGGAATGCTTCCTCTTTAAGGAGCTATTCCTCAGTCAGTTACCAGAGCAAGTACAAGCTGCCCTGGCCAGGTCCGAAGTCACAGACAGCGCAGCGCTTGCTGCCGAAGCAGACAAGATTTTCGCGGTGACGCAGCAGTACTGCGCTGCCGCGAGGCACCCATCCCCCCCAGATGCCGCCCCAGCTCCTCAACCCGCGGGGCTGTGCTGCTACCATGCCCGTTTTGGCGCCAAAGCAAGATGTTGCCGCCCTCCCTGCAGCTTCTCGCCCAAAACTAAAAAACAACAGCAACTCTGCAAAAAGGGGAACGGGTCTAACGGATGCCCCGCGGCTACGATGGCAATCGGAAATTCAGGCAAGCTTCTGTTTATCACCGACTCCCTCTCCGGTCGGCGATTCCTATGCGACTCCGGGGCGCAGTGTAGCATCCTACCCGCGTCAGCTCTGGAAGTACAGGCTGGGAGGCACGGCCTCTTCCTCGAGGTGGCTAATGGCGGTGCTATCCGGACCTTCGGCAAACGGCGGGTCCAGGTGTGCTTCGGCGGCCAGCGATTTGTTTGGGAATTTGTTACGGCCAGGGTTTCACAAGCCATCCTTGGCGCGGATTTCCTGTGCGCCAACGGCCTCCTGGTCGATGTGCGGAACCGGCGGCTGATCAACGCGGCCACGTTTCACTCTATTCCTTGCCACCGTGGTAACACCATGTCGCGCACCGTCTCCTGCGCTTTCCCAACTCCGGACGATTTCTCTCGCCTGCTCGGTGAATTTCCGGACCTGACCAGACCTACGTTCTCCTCTACGGCCACGAAGCGTGGTGTGGAACACCACATCACTACCACCGACCCCCCGGTCCACGCGCGGGCCCGGCGCCTCGAACCCGGCAAGCTGGCAGTCGCGAAGGCAGAGTTTGCTACGATGGAACGCCTGGGGATTATCCGCCGGTCCAATAGTCCCTGGTCTTCACCTCTCCACATAGTTCAGAAACCTGGCGGCGGATGGCGGCCATGCGGCGACCACTCCGGATCGATACCCGATCCCCCACATTCAGGATTTCTCTGCCCATTTGGCTTGGAACACCGTGTTTTCCAAGGTGGATCTGGTTCGAGGCTACCACCAGGTCCCGGTACACCCGCAGGACGTGCAGAAGACAGCAGTCATCACCCCATTCGGCCTTTTTGAATTTTTGAGGATGCCTTTTGGGTTGAAGAACGCTGCCCAGGCCTTCCAGCGCCTCATGGACTCCGTGCTGCGGGACCTCAAGTTCCTTTTCATCTATTTAGAAGACATCCTCGTGGCCAGTCGAAATAAGGAGGAACACATCGCGAACCTACGCACCCTCTTTCGTCGCCTCAGCCAACACGGCCTGATTCTCAACCCGGCCAAGTGTCAGTTTGGTCTGCCCCACATCGATTTCCTGGGACATCGCACGGTGGCATAGTGGTTAGCACTGTTGCCTCACAGCGCCAGGGACCCGGGTTCGAATCCGGCCTCGGGCGACTGTGTGTGGAGTTTGCACATTCTCCCCGTGTTTGCGTGGGTTTTCTCCGGGTGCTCCGGTTTCCTCCCACAGTCCAAAGATGTGCAGGTTAGGTTGATTGGCTATGATAAATTGACCCTTAGTGTTAGGGGGATTAAATACGTGGGGTTATGGGGATAGGGTGGGATATGTGTTGGTGTAGGGGTTACGGGGATAGGGTGGGATGTGTCGGTGCAGGCTCGATGGGCCAAAATGGCCTCTATCTGCACTGTGGGGTTTCTGTGATTTCTGTGATTTACATCGGAGGGAGCGGTGCCTTTGCAAGCAAAGGTAGAGGCAGTGACATCCTTTCCGCGCCCGCAGACCATCAAGGCCCTGCAGGAGTTCCTCGGGATGGTAAATTTTTACCACCGCTTCGTGCCTAAAGCAGCTCTGCTCATGCAGCCCCTGTACGAGGCCCTCAAGGGCAAGTCTGGCAAGGATCCGGTAAGCTGGACGGTCAACATGGACCGGGCGTTCGTTGACACAAAAAGCGCCCTCGCCAATGCGACCATGCTGGCGCACCCGCTGCCAGGTGCCACCATCACCCTCACCACCGACGTGTCAGACTACGCCATCGGCGCAGTGCAGGAACAGTGGGTAAATGGAACGTGGCAACCGCTTGCGTTCTTCAGCCGTCAACTATGGCGAAACGAGCGGAAGTACTGTACCTTCGACCGGGAGTTGCTGGCTCTGTTTCTGGCCATCCGCCATTTCCGGTTCTTGCTGGAAGGACGTCCTTTCACTGCTTTTGTAGACCATAAGCCACTAACGTTCGCTATGGCCAAGACCGCCGAACCGTGGGCAGCCCGACAACAATGTCAGCTAACGTTTATCTCTGAATTCACTATGGATATTCAGCACGTGGCCGGTAAAGACAACCTGGTGGCAGATTGCCTCTCCCGCGCGACCGTTCACACAGTCCAGCTCGGCATCGACTATGCCCTCATGGTTGCGGATCAAGCCTCGGATCCAGAGGTGCAAGCTTACCGAACCAGCCCCTCTAGCCTCCAAGAGGCCGACGTCAAATTCCACGCTGCAGGCACCACGCTATTTTGTGACGTCTCCGTAAGAGATCCTCGCCCTATCGTGCCGGTCGCCTGGCGCCACAAAGTGTTTGACGCCATACACTGGTTGTCACACCCTGGCATGAAGGCCTCGCAAAGGCTGATGTCGTCCAAGTTCGTTTGGCGGGGCATGCATATGGATGTCCGCGACTGGGCCAACACCTGCGTGGTCTGCCAAAAGGCCAAGGTGCAGCATCACATCAACGCTCCATTGGCCACCTTCGCTGTTCCGGAGCGACGGTTCGATCATGTGAATGTGGACCTGGTGGGGCCACTTCCACCTTCTCATGGGTTTGCACATATCCTTACGACAGTAGACCGCACCACTAGATGGCCAGAGGCAGTTCCCTTGGCATCCACCACTTCGGCAGACGTAGCCAGGGCATTCATCTCCTCTTGGGTCGCCCGTTTCGGGGTACCGGCGGACATCTCTTCTGATCGTGGGCCGCAGTTTTCCTCCGAGCTCTGGAACGCAGTGGCTCAGGGGCTCGGTATCAAGCTACATCGCACCACAGCCTACCATCCATAGGCAAACGGCCTGTGCGAACGATTTCACAGGTCGCTCAAAGCCGCACTGAGGGCCAGCCTCCAAGGCGCTGGATGGGTGGACAGGATACCATGGGTCCTCTTGGGTTTTCGCACGGCACCCAAGGAAGATCTTCGCTCGTCCTCGGCAAAGCGCGTCTATGGCCAGCCGCTACGCGTACCTGGGGATTTCCTTCTGACTCCAACAGAGACATGGTCCGCATCCAATCAAATCAGCCACCAGGAGGCAGCCAGGTGTTTTGCACCAGTAACAACGTCGCATCACGGCTTTCAGAGCTCCCACGTCCCAGCAGAGCTGAAGAACGCCGAATATGTGTTCATCCGCCACAACGCTCATCGAGACCCGCTCAAGGCCCCTTACACTGGTCCTTTCCGCGTGCTAGAGCCGGGAGACAAAACTTTCTCGGTGGATATCGGAGATAAACCAGACCACATTTCGGTTGACTGGTTGAAGCCGGCACACTTGGACCTTAACCGCCCGGTCAAGACCGCACAGCCGCCAAAACGTGGCCGACCGCCCACAGTCACCGTGCCAGATCAAGCGCAACCACCCGCCAGCCCGCCCACCGTCCAGCAGCTTCCACTGCAAGTGTACAGGCTGGTCAGGCCTCGTCGCCGTTTCACTTTTTCTGTTAAAGACAATTCTGGGGGGGCGCATGTGGCGGAGCCACGAAGGGACTCCGATCAACTGTATATAATTCCCTTTAACAATATGTCAGCTACAGCCTGAGTCTGTATCTTTGTATATACTGTTTGCATGTACAGAGCACGGTCCCTTTAAGAGCATGGGCAAATGCGATGACATCACGCCGTTCATCACGTGATCCCCCACCGGCGGGAAAAACGTGATGACGTCAGCCACGGGACCACCCAAGCAGTCCTCGTGGAGCCTCCGAACTGACTAGACCTGTATTCGTAGTTCTCTTGCATTAGTTTGTTAAAAGTTTGTTTTACATTAAACATCGTTTGTTTGATCGCCTGAGTCGACCTCAGTTTCTTGATAGGAACTAGACATTCCTACAACCTCACACTTCTCCGGATTAAATTCCATTTGCCACTGTTCTGCCCACCTGACCAATTTATTGATATCTTACTGCAGTCTACAGCTTCCTTCTTCAGTATCAACCACACAACCGATTTTAGTATCATCTGCAAACTTCTTAATCATATCCCCTATATTTTATAGGGGATAGGGCTTGGGTGGGATGGCTGTCAGTGTAGGGACCGGGTGCTAGGGTTTGGATGATCAGCCGTGATCTCGTTGAATGGCGGAGCAGGCTCGAAGGGCCGAATGGCCTACTCCTATCTTCTATGTTTCTATATTCAAGTCTAGATCATTGATATATACCACAAAAAGCATGGGACCTAGTGCCGAGCCCTGCGGAACCCCACTGGAAACAGCCTTCCAGTCACAAACACCTATCAACCATTACCCTCTGCTCCCCGTCACCGAGCCAGTTTTGAATCCAACTTGACACGTTGCCCTGGATTCCATGGGCCTTTAGCTTCCTGACCAGTCTGCCATGTGGAACCTTATCAAAAGCCTTGCTGAAGTCCATATACTATACATCAAACGCACTACCCTCATCTACCCTCCTTGTTACCTCCTCAAAAAATTCAATCAAGTTTGTCAGACACGACCATCCCTTAACAAATCCGTGCTGACTATCCATGATTAATCCGTTGCTTTCTAAATGAAGATTTATCCTGTCCTTCAGAATTCTTTCCAATAATTTTCCCACCACCAAGGTTAGGCTGACTGGCCTGTAATTACGCAGCCTATCCTTTTCTCCCTTTTTAAACAAGGGTACCACATTAGCAGTCCTCCAGTACCACACCTGAAGCCAGAGAGGATTGGAAAATGATGATCAAGGACTCTGCAATTTCCTCTTTTGCTTCACTATCTTACTAGGACACAAGAAGAGAAAGAGAAGAGAGGACACTGAATGGGGACAGGAACAGAAGAACCAAAAGCACAATTGAGATTTTTAAAGAGGTTTTTTGAAGGAAGTGAGAAATGGCAAGGCAAAGTGATTTAAGAGATGACAGGGGTGTAGTGACTGAAGGATCAGCATTTTAGCAGCAGCACTCCAGGGCAGTGTCCAATGTAAGCAATCTGTATGTAATGAAATCTGTTTGTCTTGGTCCTGTATTCGTTTTGCACTCATGTATATTACCCTCCCCCACTGTGTATAGTCTCACTTCCTCTTTCCCGACTAACCTGGGAGGTTCCAGGTCTTGGCTCTTGGCTCCGCCCCTGACTTCTCTTACATAAAGATCCCAGGATCTGTATGACTCATTCCTGTGAACCAGTCGGCGTGTTGAGATGTTAGCTCTGATCTTAGTGATTAAAAGCCAACTTGTTTAAGTCTATAACTTCTACTTTTGTGGTTATTGAAGGCCCATCAATTTTAATCACTAAAGAATACTAGGATGGATCGACTCCTAAAACCAGAGCGTCTGGACTTGGACCCACATTCTGCTGAAGCATCAAATCAATTTGGACACTGGCTCAAATGCTTCGAACTCTTCGCGGGGGCCTCATCCGCTAGCGAGGTAGATAAACTGAGTCTACTGACTACTCGCGTAAGTCATCGGATTTATTCATTCAGCCGGGACGCCACCTCTTACACGGAGGCCATCACTATCCTGAAGGCCCAATACCAGAGGCCGGTAAACGAAGTGTACGCCAGACAGCTGCTGGCTACACGCAGGCAGCGACCAGAGGAATCGATGGACGATTTCTTACAGGGCCTAAAGGACCTGGTCCGGGACTGTAACTGCAAGGCCGTGACGGCCAACGCGTACTCTGACGAATTGGTCCGCGATTCCTTCATCACGGGCCTCAAATCGAATTATATCCGGCAGAGACTGCTGGAGGTGGTGGTCCTGGACTTAAAAAAGGCAGTGGCCACTGCGCGATCGCTGGACGTGGCCCAGAAAAACTCTGACTCTTATTCTTCCGGCCATGCGGCCCTCACCGCCTCGTGCGCGCCGAGGGGGCCGCCATCTTGGAATCAGCCATCTTCCCCATCCAGGTCTCAGACCAGCTCTACGCCGCCGGAGTCCCCACACAGAAGTTCACCCAGGAGTCCTACTACAGCGGCAATGTCTCAAGGCCCGAAATGCTACTTCTGCGGCCAGGCCAAGCACCCCAGACAACAATGCCCAGCGAAGGACGCTACATGCTTCAAATGTAAGAAAAAGGGGCATTTTAGCAAAGTCTGCAGGGGGAATCCGATTTCCAACTCAGTCACCACCTCGTGCGTGCCGCCATCTTGGGATCCGCCATCTTTTCCCGACTCAACGGCCGCCCAGGGCCCAACAGTGGCTTCGAACACGGTGGATCAATCCAGGCCACACCCGTTGACAAAATCCATGATGGACATACAGGTAAACGGGAATTTAACAAAATGTTTAATTGACTGTGGGAGTACCGAGAGTTTTATCCACCCTAGCCTGGTACGGCGGCACTCATTAACGGTAACCCCTACACGGAGTAGAATTGCTACGGCTGCTAAGCCCCACACTTCGGACATTTTGGGCTACTGTGTGGTAACACTGACTGTAAAAGGCACGGACTACAAGGATTTTAAACTCCTCGTGATGCCAGAACTCTGTGTTAATGTAATCTTGGGCCTGGACTTCCAGTGCCACCACGAAAGTGTCACGCTAGCATATGGCGGGTCCCAGCCGCCACTCACAGTCTGTGGCCTATCAACCTTAAAAATCAGCCCACCCTCTTTATTCGCTAATCTCGCTCCGAACTGTAGGCCCATAGCGACCAAAAGTAGACGGTACAGTCTGGAAGACAGACACTTTATCAAGGCGGAAGTGGACAGACTCCTGTGGGAAGGCATTATTGAATGCAGTACCAGCCCGTGGCGTGCCCAAGTAGTCATAGTTAAAAATAGCGAAAAGAAACGGATGGTAATTGACTACAGCCAGACTGTTAATATTTATACCCAGCTGGACGCCTACCCTTTACCCCGCATATCAGAAATGGTCAACCAGATTGCGCAATACCGAGTCTTCTCGACTATCGACCTCAAATCTGCGTATCACCAGCTCCCCATTAGAACGGAGGACCGCCCATACACCGCCTTCGAGGCGAACGGGTGCCTCTACCATTTTCTCAGAGTGCCCTTCGGGGTAACAAATGGGGTCTCGGTCTTCCAACGTGAGATGGACCGCATGGTTGACGAGAATAAACTACAAGCTACCTACCCCTATCTGGACAATGTCACTATCTGCGGGCACAACCAGCAAGACCACGATCTAAATCTTGCGAGATTTTTAAAAACTGCCCTAAAGCTGAATCTAACCTACAACGAAGACAAATGTGTCTTCAACACAACCCGTCTCTGTATCTTCGGCTGTGTGGTGGAAGATGGGGTAATTGGACCGGACCCTGACCGATTACGCCCCCTAAAGGAACTGCCCCTGCCACACAATCCCAAAGCTTTAAAAAGGTGCCTGGGATTTTTTTCGTATTATGCCCAATGGGTGCCCAATTACTCTGATAAGGCCCGACCCCTCATTAAATCGACATCCTTCCCACTATCAGCTGAAGCTCGGGAGGCTTTCACCAGTATTAAACAGGACATTGAAAGGGCTGCAGTGTGTGCAGTGGACGAATGCATTCCCTTTCAAGTCGAAAGCGATGCGTCAGACTTTACCTTAGCTGCGACCCTCAATCAGGCTGGGAGACCTGTGGCCGCCTTCTCCCGACCCCTTCAGGGACCTGAAATCAGGCACTCTTCTGTCGAGAAGGAGGCACAGGCTATAGTGGAGGCAGTGCGGCACTGGAGACACTACCTAGCCGGCAAACGTTTCACCCTGCTAACCGACCAGCGGTCGGTGGCTTTCATGTTTAATAACAAAGGGGGAAAATCAAGAATGACAAAATACTCAGGTGGAGGATTGAACTATCCACGTTCGACTATGATATTATGTACAGGCCGGGAGCCCTTAATGAACCCCCAGATGCCCTATCGCGGGGAATGTGTGCCAGCATTCATACGGACAAATTACAGGGTCTCCACAACGACCTCTGTCACCCAGGGGTCACCCGACTATACCATTTTATAAAGTCCCGCAATCTGCCCCACTCCATCGAGGAGGTCAGGGCAATGACCAGAGCCTGCCGCATCTGTGCGGAATGCAAGCCTCGTTTCTACAGGCCTGACCGTGCACACCTTATCAAAGCCACACGGCCATTCGAGCGCCTAAGTCTGGACTTCAAGGGACCCCTTCCCTCTGCCGACCGTAACGTATACTTCCTCAATATCATTGATGAATATTCCCGCTTCCCCTTTCCCTGCCCAGACATGACCAGTGCCACGGTCATCAAGTGTCTCTGTAATCTATTCTGCATGTTTGGCATGCCGAACTACATACACAGCGATAGGGGGACGTCATTCATGAGTGACGAGCTGCGCCAGTTCTTGCTCTCGAAGGGGATAGCCACTAGCAGAACCACTAGCTACGACCCCCGGGGTAATGGGCAAGTGGAAAGGGAGAATGCTACTGTTTAGAAGGCCGTCACGTTAGCCTTAAAGTCAAAAGGCCTTCCGACCTCCCGCTGGCAGGAAGTCCTCCCAGACGTGCTCCACTCCATAAGGTCTCTGTTATGTACTGCCACTAACGCTACCCCTCACAAAAAGATGTTCGTTTTCCCCCGGAAATCCACCTCGGGCATATCTCTACCCGCGTGGCTGACGTCTCCGGGGACAGTACTATTGCGGAAGCACGTGAGAGGCCATAAAACGGACCCCCTTGTGGAAAAGGTACAGCTCCTCCATGCAAACCCTCAGTACGCCTATATCGAATACTCTGACGGGCGAGAGGACACTGTTTCCATAAAAGACCTCGCTCCCTCGGGGAGCGGAGAGAACGATGGGAGACTACCCGATGAAGACCTACACTACAAAGAGACAGGACGCCCAGAGGTATCAATACCCAACTTTAACCTGGAGGACACTGCAGATAACCTGGAAGACACTGCGGAGGCCCGGACAGCGGAGGAACCAGAATCCACTCCCCTAGAGGCACCCCAACTGGCTCTGCACCGATCACTGAGAACTGCAAAACCTCCTGACAGACTCACTTATCCCAACTTTTAAGAAACATCACCCCGATGGACTAAATCTATAGAAGGGGTGAATGTAATGAAATCTGTTTGTCTTGATCCTGTATTCGTTTTGCACTCATGTATATTACCCTCCCCCACTGTGTATAGTTTCACTTCCTCTTTCCCGACTAACCTGGGAGGTTCCAGGTCTTGGCTCTTGGCTCCACCCCTGACTTCTCTTACATAAAGATCCCAGGATCTGTATGACTCATTCCTGTGAACCAGTTGGCGTGTTGAGATGTTAGCTCTGATCTTAGTGATTAAAAGCCAACTTGTTTAAGTCTATAACTTCTAGTTTTGTGGTTATTGAAGGCCCATCACTGTACCACTGTTTCGAAAGACATCAATGGACACCAGTAGAGTAGACAAAGTAGGGGACAAGCAGCAAGCCAAAACTGGAGCAGGAAATGCATGCTGGAACGTATGGATCAAAACCACCACTGAAGTAGAGTCGTGGTAAGACGATGAAGGATTTCAAAGCAAAGACCTTGAAATCAATATCTAAGGGATAGAAGGCAAGTGGAGTTTGGAAATGGTAGAAGTGATGGAAAATCTAATTCATGCAATAACATGGACTTCAAAGTTTTGGATTAACTGGAGTTTGCTAGTTGTGGAGAAGAAGAGGCCTGTGAGCAGGACATTTGAAAGTTGATTGTAAAAATAAAGGTAGGAAGGATTGTAGTTTCTGTGGCTGAGGGAGAGAGGTAGAAATAAGTGGGTAAAGCTCTGAAGGTGGAGAAATGCCGTTTTATGAACTGACTTGACGTTTGAAGAATCAGTGGATCCGTGTGCGAGTCGCAGTAGTACACCAAAGGAGTATTTAATGCAAGCAATCTGTACTGTTGTTTAGAATACACTACTACAGCATCCATGAACACTGCAGATCCGAGATTAGTGACAAGCATGAAGAAATAAGTGAAGTTTACCTTCGCTGTGGTAATGTCACGCAAGGAAGCTATGAGATGAGAAGGCACAAACTACTGAGTAGGATATAAGTTATTGCAGTGTATTGGAGCCAAAGGGGCGTGTGGAAGGAGTTCATGGGGACAGAGCTCGAGCAGGGTGCTTCCATCACAAATGCCATATTTTCCTCCTCCTTCTCGAACATATGGGGAGGTACTTTGAACAGAAGGTTTGCAGAGATCTTTAAGACACTGTCAACCTGAACTGCATTCAAACCCAGATCTCAGAAGTACAAGGGCTGTGTGCAACAGATAAATGTTTCCTTCCTGTTTGATTTAGGTTAATCATGTGCCATTCCCTGACAAAGAGAAAAGTGGCCTGCTTGAAAATGTTACATGTACAGTAGTTCAGAAACTCACCGAGTTGCTGATTAAGAGAGCAGAACCCCATCCTATAATTCCACAGAACATGCTGGTATATTAACTTGAAACACCTGTGTGGATTCATTTTATGACTAACCTAGGTTTAAAAGCATAATCTGGAGAGAGCATAGCAAAAAGCAGAACCAAGTAATAATATGGAAAAGCAAAACTTCTACAGAATTTTTGAGCCTTGGAAAAAAAAAAGATACACGATTCAAGAAATTAGATTTCAGCTAAATGCATTTCAGTGTCCCCCAGCACCAGTGCACTTTTTTTAATTAATCAAATAATTGACAAAAACAGAAAACTTCTCTCTGGTTTAAGTGGATAACTTTTTCTTTTAAACAACTGTGAAGGAAAGTTTACACACAAAACATCTTAATACGCAGAACATACATTCTTGTTCACCTAATGCAAGAAATATAAAGTACTAAATTATATACTGCAAATATTTTCATGCAAGCGGTCAAATAAAACACAACTTACTCTGCATTCTTCAATCCAAGAGAGCAATCCAGAAAAACTAAAACTGGCCCAGTTACCTCCATAATAATTCCTCCTGCATGGAATCAAAAAAGTTGATTAACCACAACAAAGTTTAAGGCGCCAATTCTTTTACGATGTCGTTTATATATTAGAAGTTTTAAAATCTAAGTTGCACTACTCCTACTGTTAGATAACACAATAGCTCAGATTTTGCATGGTAATGATGGCGAAACTGTCAACGTTCACCGTAATTACCCCTCTGAAACTAACCGCAACTTCAGGATTTAGCGCATGTGCAGATAAACACGGAAATCCTGAAGTTGCGGTCAGTCATTCCCTGCTCCGCCACAGGTTGCACTGTGCAACTCCCCATAGCCGGCAATCACTTAAATCACTTGAATTGACGAAAACTTACCCCTTTCCGCTCTAATATCGCTGTTACAAACCCCATAAAAAGTTAAGCCTTGTTCAATGAGGTGTGACTGTTTTTTTTTTTTTTTTTTAAAAACAGCATTCTGAGCAATAACTATTGCTGAACAGCCATTCTGGCCCTAAAAAGCTAATTTTATATTTGTGGAATGTCCAATTTCCCCATTATTATAAAAATTACTAGATTATTTAAATAATTTAAAAAATTATTTTTATTTTTAAAGTTTGTTGAAGATATTTCAGCTTCTACCATAACCCCATGTGTCCCAATTTTAATTTCGCCGTAAAAATTTTTAAAAAGTGAACGATAAGAGGTTCTTTTTATTTCCTGGTTTGCGGTCCATGAGAATTCTTCAATGTGATTGGCTGCTTAGACAGCTTGATGACATCACTGCTGCTGTACGCTGGAGATCCCCTATAGACAGCACTACAATCAAATTAACGTCGTGGAAGCTAAAATTTTTGCCACAGATTGCAAAGTCATCAACAAAGAAAGCACATTACTTTTCTAACAGAGTCAGGATTAACCAAGTAATCTATCACAACCAAGCAAGAGGAAGGGGGGGGGGGGGGGGGTGCTGTTAGATAACAATGGTGTGAGAAAAATTGAAAAGGAAAAATAAATAAAATATACGAAACAAAAAGATGATTTGAAATGCTCCACTCCTAATAATATGCACACGTTGTGGAACGATAAAACTGTCTCTGGGAGTAGGCAGGATGAAAATGTACAAGATGCCACCACTATAATTTTTATTTCCTATACGTCCCCAAGAGAATTATTCCACCTACAAGCTCCCCTCCTACCCCATCACCCTCAGTAAAATCCTTATAAACCCTGATTACATAATGAGATACATTATATATGAAATTAGATATACTTCATCAACTTTTGATTATTTTAACCCCAATGCTTACAAACTCTTTCAGGATTTTTTTTTTAGATTATACTGTACTTAGTTTTTGCCAGAAATAGGCTGGAAATTATGCTGTGCAAAGTCACATAAACAGTAACTGTTTAAGCACTATTTGAACAGAGGTGTTAACCTATTGAAAACAATTACTACCTCTTAATATAGCAGACAGACAAATTTGATAGGAACGTGCCAAGTGTTCATACAAGTTCAGTGCATCTCCAGCAATATTCATGAAACTGGAATATTAGCACGAGCTTTGAGGGGACAAACTAGGATACTTCAGGACACCCCTCCCCAAAAGCAAGAACAAAACAAGTAAAATGGGAAGCTGGATATACAAATGGGAGCATGATCCAAAATTAATAAACTGCTTAAAAGGGAAACTTCTTAAAAAGGGAATTAAACTGAAGAAAATGGAGAATCACATCCCCTGCTCCCAAATTAACAGCTTTGTTTCGCTCAGTTGGTACATTTGAAAGGCGAATCGGATATCCCTTGAAAGAAACTGAAAAACCACAATGCAACTTCAGTAAACTATGAATACAGGAAGCTTATTCACAATAGACAGATTTGTATAGCTATATTTTCATATTAGCTTTGGCTCAGTGGTAACACTCTTGCATCTGAGTCAGAAGGTTGTGGGTTCAAGTTCCATTCCAGAGAGTTCAACACATAATCCAAATTGACACTTCAATGCAGTACTGAGGGAGTGTTGCATTGTCGAAGGTGCTGTCTTTCAGATGAAACGTTAAACCGAGATCGTCTGCTCTCTCAGATTGACGTAAAAGATCCCATGGCACTGTTCGAAGAGGAACAAGGGAGTACTTCCCAGTATCTAGTCAATATTTATCCCTCAACCAACATCACTAAAAACAGATTATCTTGTCATTCTCTTGTGTTTGTCTCTCACTGTTTGTGGGACATTACTTTCATTGCTCAACAGAAGTGCAACAGGAACAGTGCAGTACTCAAAATCTTAGAATGATACACAAGGAGGCTTTTCGCCCCGTCGTGCCTGTGCTGGCTCTTTGAAAGAGCAGCTGTGCTCAGTCCCACATCCCCGCTTTTTGTCCGTAACCCTGCAAGTTCCTCATCTTCAAGTACCTGTCCATTTAAAAATTATTTATGGAATCAGCTTCCACCACCTTTTCAGATAGAACGTTCCAGATCCCGACAACCGAGTGAAATAAATCCTCAACTGCCCTCGAGATCTTTTGCCAATTATTTTGAATCTATGACCTCTAGTTATTGACCCACTCACCAGAAAGAATAATTTTTCTCTATCTACTCTATCAAAACCTCATCATCTTGAAAACCTCCGAGATCAACTTTTAACCTTCTCTGTTCCAAGGGGAACTTCCTAACTTTTCCAACCTCTCCTCATAACTGAAGTCCCTCATCCCTGGTAAACGTCCTCTGTACCCTTTCTAAGGCCTTTACATCTTTCCTGAAGTGTGGTGCCCAGAATTGTCCACAATACTCCAGCTGAAGCCTAACCAGGGAGTTATAAAGTCCTAGCATGATCTCTCTGTTTTTATATTCTATTCCTCCTTTTATAAACTCAAGTAACCCATGTGCTTTTTTAACCACCTTATCAACTTGCTGTGCCACCTTTAAGGATTTGTGTATATGGATACCAAAGTCTCGCTGCTCATCTAGACTTTTCAAAATCCTGCCATTTATTGTATACTGTCTTTCCATATTAGTCCTCCCAAAGTGCATCACTTCACACTTCTCTGCATTGAACTCCATCTGCCATGCTTCTGTCCATTTCACCATCCTGTCTGTTATCCTAAAGCCTATAACTATCCTCATCACTATCTACTACTTTACGAAGTTCCATATCATCTGCAAACTTTATAATGCTACACCCAAGTCTAGGTCATTTATAAAAATTGAAATAAAAGTACGACCCAAAACGGACCCTTGTCAAACACCACTGCAAACCACCTCCCAGTCTGAAAAACATCAATCCACCACCGCCCTGTGCTTCCTGTCACCGAGCCAATTTTGTATCCATACCGCCACTTTCCCCTAAATTCCATGGGTTTCCATCTTCTTAATAAGCCTCCTGTATGGGACTTTGTCGAATGCCTTCCGAAAGTCCGTATACACATCTACTGCACTGCCTTGATCAACCTTCTGTGTTACCTCATCAAGGAATTCAATCAAACTAGTCAAGCATAATTTGCCTTTAACAATTCCATTCTGGCTCTCCTTGATTAACCCATGCCTTTCCAAATGAAAGCTTATTTAGTCCCCGATAATAGTTTCCAATAACTTCCCCATTACCAATGTTTGGCTGACTGGCCTGCAGTTTCCTGGTTTATCCCTCTCCCCTTTCTTGAATAGTGGTAGAACATTAGTCATCCGGCACTACTCCTGTATGAAATGAGGATTGAAAGGTTGCGACCAATGCCTCTGTTATTTCTAACTTTGCTTCTTTCAGTAACCGAGGATGCATTCCATCTGGACCCGGTGACTTACCAGCTTTCATTAATGCTAATCTTTTTAGTACGTCTTCTCTATTACTATCCTGTCCATGACTTCCCTCTCCTCTTTTAGTGTAACCTTCACATCATCTGCTTCCTTTGTGAAGACAGATGCAAAGTACTCGTTTAATACTTCAGCCACGTCCTCTGCCTCTACATGAGGATTTCCCTTTGGGTCCTTAATAGGCTCAACTTTTCCCCCTAGCTAACCACTTACAATTAATGGGCCATAATTTGCCATCAGCAGCGAAGCAAAGGCATTCGCTGCTGACCCCGAAGTAAACTTCCCACAAAGGTCTCGCGATCTCTGTGGTGAGAGGTTCAGCTTTTCCAACATGCAGTTGCAATCAACGTAGTATAGTGGGAATCCCATAGTGCGAGCTGCTGGGACATCAACAAGCTGTCTAAGCAACCAACTGTATTGCAGAATTCTCAGACAGGGAACCAGGAAATAGAAAGCACTAATAATCAATCAGTTTTTAAAAAAATTACAGAGAGCAAAATAAAGATTGGGACATGCACATTGGGTTAAGGTAGAAGTTGAAATATCATTAACAAACTTGTAAAAAAAATAACAATTTCTTAATTAATTTTAAAATCTAATCATTTTTAACTTAATGGAGAAATTTGACATTCCACCAATATACAATTAGTTTTTCAGGGCTTCAACGGTTGTTTTTCAGTAGCTATTACTCAGATCACCGTTAAAAACCCAGTTACACCTCATTTGAATGGTTCTAACTGTTTATGGGGTTTCTATTGATATTTGTTCAGAAAAGGGGACGTTTTCATCAGGACAGTGATTTCAGAGATTGTCAGATCTGGGGGGGGGGGTGGGGGGGGGGGGGGGGAGGGGTTGTCCACAGCACAGCCTGCGGAGGAGCAATGAATGATAGACTGCAACTTCAGGATTTCCGCGTTGAGCTGTGTATGCGCTAAATCCTGAAGTTGCAGTCAGTTTCAGAGGTGCAATGACGGCGAACGCTGCCAGTTCCCTGTCATCAGGACTACATGTTCTGGGCCAATTATGTTTTAGGGTTCACTTTAATGTTGCCTGCTAATCCTTTCTCGTAACCTCTCTTTGCCTCCCATATTAATTTTTTCAATTCCCTCCTGCACTTTCCATAATCTTCCTGGTTATTAACTGAATCTTGCTCTTGACATTTGTCATAAGCCTCCTTTCTGTTTTTTTTGAACTTTTATTACCTGTGTCATCCAGGGTGCATTAGCTTTGGATGCTCTACTTTTTCCCTTCAAAAGAAATATGCCTAGTTTGTACGTGAACTCTCTCTTCCCTGAATGCCCTCTATTGCTCTGAACGCCCTCTATTGCTCCGTTACTGCTTTACCCTGCGATCACCTTTTCCAGTCAACCTGTGCTAGATCCCCTCTTAAATCACTGAAATTAGCTCTTTCCTAGTTGAGCAATTTTGCCTTCAATATTTTCCGGTCTCTTCTATTATTATTTTAAACCAAATTATGTTGTGGTCCCACACCCCTGCTTTTTCCCCATAGACCTGTAAATATTTTCCCTTCAAGTATTTATCCAATTCGCTTTTGAATGTTACTATTGAATTTGCTTCCTCCACCCTTTCAGGCAGTGCATTTCAAATCATCATTAAAAAATGTTTCCTCATGTCACTTCTGGTTCTTTTGCCAATCACCTTGAATCTGCATCCTCTGCCACTGGAAACAGTTTCTCCTTATTTACTCTATCCATTCATCATTTTGAACACCTCTATCAAATCTCCTATTAACCTTCTCTGCTCTAAGGAGAACCACCCCAGCTTCTCCCATCTCTCCACATAACTGAAGTCCTTCACCCCTGGTACCATTCTAGTACATCGCTTCTGCACTCTCTCCAAGGCTTTGACATCCTTCTAAAGTGTGGTGCTCAGAATTGGACACAAATGAGCCCTAACCAGTGTTTTATAAACGTTTAGCATAACTTCCTTGCGGTTGTACTCTATTCTTCTATTAAAAAAGCATATGGGATCCTTGGCTTTGTTAATAGCCTTCTCAACCTGTCCTGTCACCTTCAAAGATTTCTGTACATACACCCCCAGGTGTCTCTGTTCCTGCACCCCCTTTAAAATTGTACCATTTAACTCGTATTGCCTTTCCTCATTCTTCCTACGAAAATTTATCATTTCACACTTCTCTGCGTTAATTTTCATCCGCCATGTGTCTGCCCATTTTACCAGTCTGTCGCTGTCCTCCTGAAGCCTGTTGCTATCCTCCTCATTGTTTACTACATTTCAGAGTTTCATATCATCTGCAAATTTTGAAATTATGCTCTGCATACCCAAGTCCAGGTCATTACTATACATCAAAAAGAGCAGAGGTCCTAATACAGACCCCTGGGGAACACCACTGTATACAACTATCCAGTCTGAAAAACAACTGTTCACCACTACTCTCTACTTTCTATCCCTTTGCCAATTTTATATCCATGCTGCCACTGTCCCTTTAATCCCATGGGCTTTAATTTTGCTAACAAGTCTATTACGTGGTACGTTGTCTAACATCTTCTGAAAATCCATATACACAACACAACCATACTGCCCTCATCAACCCTCTCCGTTACTTCACCAAAGAGCTCGAGCAAGTTAGTCAAACACGATTTGCCTTTAACAAATTTGTGCTGACTTTCATTTATTAGCCCGTACTGTTCTAAATGCCAAGTAATTTTGTCCCGGGTTATTGTCTCAAAGTTTCCCCACCACCGACGTTAGGCTGACTGGCCTGAAGTTGCTGAGTTTATCCCTCTCCCCTTTTTAAAACAGGGGTGTAACATTTGCAATCCTCCAGTCCTCTGGCACCACTCCCATATCCAAGGAGGGTTGGAAGATTGTGGCCAGAGCCTCCACAATTTCCACCCTTACTTCTCTCAGTAACCTAGGATGCATCCCATCCAGACCAGGTGAATTTTCTACTTTGAGGACTGCCAATCTTTTAAGTGCATCCTCTTTATTTTTATCCTATTCAATATCGCTACTGTCTCCTCCTTTACTGCTACATTGGTAGCATCCTCTTCTCTAGTGAAGACAGAAGTCATTTAGTACCTCAGCCATGCCCTCTGTCTCAACAAGATCATCTCCTTTTTGCCCCCTAATTGGTCCCACCCTTCCTTTGGACTACCCTTTTACTATTTATGTGTTTATAAAAAAATTTAGGGTTCCCTTTTATGTTAGCCGGTAATCTATTCTCATACTCTCTCTTTGCCCCTCTTATTCCTTTTTATATTCAGCTTGGTTCTCTACTGTATTAACCTTACAATTGTCATAAGCCTCCTTTTTCTATCTCCTTTTAACCTCTATATCTTTAGTTATACATAGATACATAGATACATAGAAGATAGGAGCAGGAGTAGGCCATTCGGCCCTTCGTGCCTGCTCCGCCATTTAATGAGATCATGGCTGATCCTTTAATTCAGTATCCCGTCCCCGCCTTCTCTCCGTAACCCTTAACCCCTTTTGCCCGTAGAAATATATCTAATTCCCTCTTAAATATATTTAATGAGCTGGCGTACACTGCCCTCTGTGGCAATGAGTTCCACAGGTTCACCACTCTCTGAGTGAAGAAATTCCCCCTCATCTCTGTCCTAAATGGTTTAGCCCTTATCCTTAAATTAGGTCCTCTAGTTCTGTTCTCACCCGCCAAGGGAAACATTCCTTCTGCATCCAGTCTGTCTAGACCTGTCAGAATTTTATACACTTCTATGAGGTCCCCTCTCAATCTTCTAAACTCCAGTGTGTACATCCCTAAACTACATAGTCTCTCCTCATAGGTCATTCCCGCCATTCCTGGTATCAGCCTGGTGAATCGCCGCTGCACCCCCTCCATGGCAAGAACATCCTTCCTCAGATGAGGCGACCAAAACTGTACACAGTACTCGAGGTGTGGTCTCACCAGTGCCCTGTACAGCTGCAGCAAGGTATCCCTGTTCCTGTATTCTAACCCTTTTGCTATGAAGGCCAGCATACCGTTTGCCTTCTTGACCGCCTGTTGCACCTGCATGCTCGCCTTCAGTGACTGGTGTACAAGAACACCCAGGTCTCTCTGTACTTCCCCCTCTCCCAATCTATTGCCATTTAAATAATAATTTGCCCTCCCGTTCCTGCACCCAAGGTGGATAACTTCGCACTTGTCCACATTATAGTGCATCTGCCATTTATCCGCCCAATCGCCCAGTCTGTCCAAATCGCTCTGGAGCTTCCTGGTCTCTTCCTCTGAGCCCACCCCACCTCCTAGTTTAGTGTCGTCTGCAAATTTGGAAATGCTGCATCCGACTCCCTGATCCAGGTCATTAATGATCCATGGAGCTCTAGCTTTGGATGCCCTTCCTTTTCCCTCATGGGAATGTATCTACCCTGTACCCGGACCATCTCCTCTTTGAAGGCCTCCCATTATTCAATTACATTTTTACCTACCAATTTTTAATTCCATTCCACCTGGGTCAGATTCCCCTTTTCAACTCACTGAAGTTAGCCCTCCTCCGTTAAGTACTTTTATGCTTGATTGCACCTTGTCCTTTTCCACAACTATTATAAAAATGATACTATGATCACTGATCCCCAGATGCTCTCCTACTGAAACATGCTCCACTTGCCCCACTTCATTCCCCAGAACAAGATCCAGCATTGCTTCCTCCCTCATTGGGCTGGGAACACACTGATTAAGAAAGTTCTCTTGTACACATTTCAGCAATTCCTCCCCACTTTGCTCTTTACACTATTCCAGTCTATATTAGGATAATTGAAGTCCCCCAATATCATCACTACTCTATAGTTCTTCAATGTTTCTGTAATTTGCCTGCAAATTTGCTTCTCTATCACCTTTCCACTATTTGGTGGCCTATAGTATACATCCAGTGGCATAATAGCTCCTCTACTGTTCCTTAATTCTAACCAAATTCTTAAGTGTTTGGCCCGTCAACTACATCATTCCTCTCCAGTGATGTAACAGTTTCTTTTATCAATACTGCCACCCAGCCACACCCCTCCTTTTTTTCCTTCGCTATCTTTCTTGTAGCCAGGAATATTAAGTTCCCAATCCTCCCTTTCTTTGAGCCAGGTCCCTGTTATTGCCAATATATCATAGTCCCATGTGGCAACTTGTGCCTGCAGCTCACCAACCTTATTTACCACACTCTGCACATTCATGTACATGCACTCCAAACCCATCTTTGAATGCTTCACATTTGCCCCGTCTGATCCCTTCTATTTCTGAACTAATCTTTATTCTAGTGCAATTTGCCTCTCCCACTCCTCGGTGCACCCTGTTTCTCCTCTCTAATGTTTCATCCTGTTGGCCATCCTTCTTTCTTTCAATGAGTATACAACAAATGATAATATCAAGAGGTTGGAAAGGACCACTTTACAAATGCAATTAGTTAGGTACTCTTCAATTACACTATCGTGATAATACCAGCTTCGAAAAGTAGAAGTGTGGGCATTTTCTTCAGAAACTTTCCAACAAAGTTGACTTGTGCTTCAAGAAAAACAATGCTCTTCCTGAAGCTGAATCATCTCCTGCTACACCAAGACATTTTGCACCTTTTCTAAAGCATTTCAAGCTGTAAATCTTTCCCATCAATGCCAATAAATAGCAATTCAAACAGGTCAGCCTTTAGAGCATCTTATGAGATGCACTTGTACAATAACACCCGATATTGTCTTGCCAAAGTAAACTTTTAATTCAACTCTTGCCCTAACTGAACATAAATCAACTGAATAGTTAGGACAAATGCTATGGCTTTCTGTTATAGGTTCATTTCATAACCATTTATTTTACATTTTCATCACGTTGTATTCCATCATATTTTGCAAGAATTTTAGTGACAGCTGAAATTTGACGCAGTAAATTTCAAGGAGTGACAAAATATTCTCAGGCATTAAGATATGAAAACCACATGCAACAAATATTTACTATGGGCTGAATTTTGTGGTAGAAATAACGGTGAGTCTAACAGCGCTCACTGTTATAAAGTGTAAACTGGACAGCAACTTCCAGCGCCCACACATGCACAATTAAACACAGAAGTCAGGATGCTGCAGTCCGAGTTGCCCTGCTCCTTCAGAAGCTGTGCTAGAACAGTATCTTGGCGAGAGAATCGGCATTGCAATGTATGGAACTGCATAAACTTGCTGTACTTACGTAATACATACCCACTAAACTCACCAGAAAAAAAGTACGGGCTTGTTCATTCCAGTGTAAGTAAATTTTTAATGTGGTAAATCTTAATTACTGCCAAACCACCTCTCTGGCACTGAAAATTAACGTTTACAAGTGTGAGGCCTCATTCCTTCAGATTTTAATTATTGTTGGAGATTAAAATGAAAAAAATTAAAATATTTTTTCTTTCTGTCTCTCATCTATCTCAATCCTATCCAGTGTCAGCTGTGGCTCAGTTGGTAGCACCCTCGCCTCTGAGTTAGATGGTTGTGGGTTCAAGTTCCACTCCAGAGACTTGAGCACATAAATCTAGGCTGACACTCCAGTGCAGTACTGCAGTACGGATAAGACGTTATCGAGGCCTCATCTGCTCTCTCAGGTGGACGTAAAAGATCCCACGGCACTATTTCAAAGAAGAGCAGGGAGTTATCCCCGGTGACCTAGCCAATATTTATCCCTCAATCAACATCACTAAAGCAGATTATCTGGTCATTATCACATTGCTGTTTGTGGGAGCTTGCTGTGCACAAATTGGCTGCCGCGTTTCCTATATTACAACAGTGACTACACTTCAAAAAGTATTTCATGACTGCAAAGCGCTTTGGGACGTCCGGTCGTTGTGAAAGGCGTGAGAGAAATGCAAATTCTCTTTCTTTCCCTCCCTTTATTTTACTTTCTGTACCTGATTTGACATTGAATTAAATATTCTAACTGACACTTCCTGGTTCAGACTCTGCGCTGCTCATCAACAATTCTTTATTCCGATTGGTTAAGGAGATATAGTTGCTTGCACAGTTCACACAGGCCCCAGAGCCTCTGTAGAGGGCGTTGCAATGAAATGGCTCTCCAATTACAGTACGTTCCAGTGCAAAACCCCATAGAAAGTCGGTGGGCAAGTACAAATGTAATGAACAGCTGGCGTCGTTCGTTCATCGCCGAGCGCAAAATCCGGCCCTATAATTAAAATTACTAATGACAGATAAAGGGCATTTGATCGATAGGTCTGCAATCCATCTTTGTTCACTAGCATAACTACAGAAATATTTAATAGTACAAATTCATTTTACATGTGATGTCCAGTAAGAATCTTGAGAAAATATAAAGATTCTAGTCAAATAGGTAATGTTTCTATAGACCAGGACACAACTTTGGTAATTGATCCAAGTGTACTTGCTGTTAGTCGCACGGTTTTTCTTTCCAAAGACAATAATTGTAGAATATTGTAGCTCACCTGTCAACATGAAGAACTCGCTGGCTGATTCGGGAACAGGCAGCTGCAATAATGGCCTCTTGCAGACCTGGAACAAAAATAAACTTAAAAGTCATTGCATAGCCAGTATACAGAGCAAAGAAGCTGGATATATTCTTTGCAAACTTTCAAAAATAAGTCATATTCAATTCATGACCTAATTTGTTTCTGTACTATAAGGTTGGAAGGATGGAAATAACAATTTTCTCATAACTAATATTATTCGACTATCGTTCAAGCAGCAAACCGCGGGATGAGATGACAGCACCGCACTAGTGACATCACTGTGCTGCATCACTGACTTGTAGGGTGCAAGTTCAAACTAATAATGCTCGGATAGTGCCTGGATGAGTGCAGCTCCAACAACACAAGACGTTCGACACCATCCAGGACAAAGCAGTCCGCTTGATTGGCACTCCATCCACCACCTTAAACATTCACTCCCTCCACCACCGGCGTACCGTGGCTGCAGTGTGTACCATCTACAAGATGCACTGCAGCAACTCGCCAAGGCTTCTTCGGCAGCACCTCCCAAACCCGCGACCTCTTCCACCTAGAAGGACAAGGGCAGCAGGTGCATGGGAACACCACCCCCTCCAAGTCACACACCATCTTGACTTTGAAGTATAGCACCGATCCTTCATCGTCGCTGGGTCAAAATCCTGGAACTCCCTCCCCAACAGCACTGGCACTACCTTCACCACACGGACTGCAGCGGTTCAAGAAGGCAGCTCACCGCCACCTTCTCAAGGGCAATTAGGGATGGGCAATAAATGCAGGCTTTGCCAGCGATGCCCACATCCCATAAACAAATTTAAAAAAACTAGAATGGGGCATTCAATCAGGCATCGAATGTGTCTAACCATTTCCAATAGGGATCATAAACATTCAAATTAAATTCGGAGGCGGATTTTCTTAGGCGGCTGTAAAGCAGAAGGTTGGCAGCAAGATGTGGAAATGGGACTTCTGGTTCTGGCAGATGGTATAGACCTAAAACATGGACGTATCTTTTCTCTTCAGATGCTGATGCACCTGCCTGTGTATTTTCAGCATCTACAAGTTTCTTTTCCAAAAGTTGCTAGAATATAGGGAAGTTAGGCCACTTAGTAATTCCATAGCACAGCATTAAAGACACCTGGTCACTCTGTACTTCTATAGGCATAAATTGAAGGAATTTCACTTGCATCTGAAAGTAAAGGATACTTATCACTATAACCCTCTTTAATATAGTCTGATCTCAACCAATCTACAACACATCAGTCCTATTTGTCTAAAATATCCAATTTTAAATTTTAATTCTCAAATTTTACATGTGAAAGGCCAGCTAAAAATATTTTTACAAGGTAGAAAAAATGGAATAAATACAAATAGAATGAAGGGATGCAAGACAATAGGATTTAGAGGGCATGAAAATGTCAAGTAGCTGTAGGTTGAAAATATTTTGAACCTATTCTTGGTCCTTAAGATCCCTTTTTTCTCTTATTACACTCAAGCTCCAAGAGGATGACAATAACAGCTGGAGTTCAGAACTTTTTGTTTATTGTACTTCACTTCCCTTTACTGTGTTTACTTCAAATAGGCTAGGACATTAGTGAAAGAGTTCAACAGAAGGTCCTTTCAATTCTCTGTAGACAACATCAAACAAATGTGAAACTCGTGATTTTATGCAACATAAAATAAGTGCTTTGAGAGCTACCATGCCTGTTAATACTGGGCAGTCTAAATGTGTGCTGCTGCTGAATGGATTCAAACTGGGTCTTGGCTGTCAGCACTTGCTGGCGTCCCAGTCTGACCTATTGCCACATGTAAGACATCCGTCTTCAGCCATTGCTAGCTGTTCAGCAATGGAAACAGGATCAACATTGCAAAAAAAATCAAATACATATCTAAGGGCATTGACCTTTGTGAGTTAACTCCTCTCTCTTACCCTCTCGGTTTGATCTATTACATTCTGTTAGCTTACATATCCAGCCATTAACTTGCTCTATTTAATATGTCTATTTTCCAAAGTGACAAAAATTGGGTTCATGATTCAATGTTTGGTGCCAGTTTTCTACTAGGTATTCTTAAAATACTCAACAAACAGGGAAGTGGTGAACTCTGCTGGCAAGATTTTGATGCCCTGTCTTTCAAGATTAGTGTCACTCAAAGATTCATAGTCCAATCCTAAAGAGAGTTTCTCCTACCTTGAAATTAATTTTATGTTAAATTACAACCAGTTTTGCCTCACTGAAACAAAGAAATCTGCATTCACAATAAAATGCAATACTGCAAATATTGTACTGTAATGTAAGCATATACCAGAATGTATATGTACTTAATGAAATTATGCTGCAACATATGGATAAAACATCTTCGCCACAACTATAATCCTCTCCACTTTTATTTGGAAAAAAATTCAGAATATATTTAACACTAAAATGCTATTGTTACACTACACGCAAACACGATATGCTAAGTTACACATATAGACTCACTCACATTACTCAATTCACACTCCACTCATGATCAATTTAAAGAAAGCATATTCTCAACGCTACATTATTCTTGCCAATACGAACTTGCACAATAAGAAACTGAACTGGCAAGCTTTCCAAGAAAAAAATGTTCATAATTCCCAAATATAAGCCAATTTTACCTTGGTTTGCACGTTACATTGGGTGTACACCAATTTTCAGTTCACCTCGCCTAGCACGTATTGCATGACAATAAATGTAGAAGAGTGGTTGGCAATCAATGTGACAATCAACAAGTGTACAATCTACATGCCATTTTAGACTGATCTAATATTACTCATAAAACCTCTTCTTTCCTTCTGAAATTAAATGTTTGCAAGTGATTCTGCAGTAACCCATTAGGTCTGTGTGTTGACATGCATTGTCAAAGTTAGAAGTATACTAGTGTGAAGCAGAAATTCTCCAAGGAAAATGCCCTCACCTACACTGAAGAAACACGAAGTGGAGCTAAAGTCCATCCTCTACAAGATGAAAGAAAATTGGTGAGGGAGTGTAGACTTGCATAGTTCACACCACTGGCTGGATCACAGAAAAGAATAGTAAGATCTGGACACAAGTTGCTGCCCACTGCCCAGATGAAAAGCTAAACACAAGACTAAACAAATGAGGCAACTGGTGGGGAAAGGGGGAAGAGGAGGGGGGCAGACCGCTGAGTAATAATAAGCGAGAATAAAATTAAGTTTAGCCTTCTTTCTTAAGTCAGTTCTCGGCGTAATTTCTGCAATGGCAGCCCAGTTTTTTGCATGTACAATTCCAGAGCATAAAACCACTCATACTGGAACCTTTTACAAGGCCAAAATATTGCCCAGCTTCTTTACTTCACCACCAAACAACTTCTTACATCCCTCTCCCCTTCCATGACTAAGGCGCCAAAATAGAGATCTCTGCTGCTTCAACAATTTGTATTTATATAGCGCCTTTAACATAGTAAAACGTCACAAGGCGTTTCACAGGAGTATTATCAAACAAAATTTGACACCGAGCCACATAAGGAGTTATTACGGCAGATGACCAAAAGCTTGGTCAAAGAGGTAGGTTTTAAGGAGCGCCTCAGATGAAAGAGAGGTAGAGAGGCGGAGAGGTTTAGGAAGGGAACTCCAGAGCTTAGGGCCTTGGCAGCTGAAGGTACAGCCGCCAATGGTGGAGCGATTAAAATCGGGGATGCTCAAGAGGCCAGAATTAGAGGAGCGCAGACATCTCAGGAGGGTTGTAGGAGATTACAGAGATAGGGAGGGGTGACGCCATGGAGGGATTTGAAAAAAAGGATGAGAATTTTAAAATTGAGGCATTGCTTAACCGGGAGCCAATGTAGGTCGGTTAGCACAGGGGTGATGGGTGAACGGGACTTGGTGCGAGTTAGGACACGGGCAGCAGAGTTTTGGATGACCTCAAGTTTACCCCCACCTTGCCCGCCAAGCCAAACCTCACCCCAGATCTCCCTCACCTTAGGAGTTCCCCCCGACCCCATAAGTATCCACCTTTGGATACTTCCTCTGCCTCTTTTACAAGATCCATTAGCAAAATCCTTCAGACAAGGAGTCAGCTTCCACATGTAGACTGATGACACCCAGCTCCACCTCTCGATGACATCATTGCCTCTATGCAGTCCAACAGCTTATCTCACATCCAATCTTACATGAGCCACAATTTCCTCTAGCAAGAACAAAGCCATTATTTTTAGCCCCCATCACAAACTCCATACCCTCGGCACTTCCATCTCCCTCCCTGGCCACAGGCTGAACTAGAACATTCACAACTTTGGAGTCTTATTTAATCCCAAACTGAGCTTCTGACCCCGTATCATCTCCATCACGATGACCACCTAATTCCACCTCCGAAACATTATCAGCCTCTGTCCCTGCCGCAGTCCATCTGCCACACCCTAATCCAGCTCATCCAAAACTGCTATCTATATCCTATCCCATATAAGGTCTCACTTACCCATCGCCCCTGTGCTCTGACCTACATTGGCTGCTGTTCCCCTGTTGCCTCCAATTTGAAGTCCTCATCCTTGTGTTTAAATCCCTTCATGGCCTGACCCCTCCCTATCTCCATAGCTTCCTCCAGCTCTAGAATCCCCCCTGAATTCTCTTCCCTTGACTCTGGCTTCTTGTGCAATCACCCCTCCTCACCCCACGATTGGCTGTGTCTTCAGACCCCTAGGCCCCAAGCTTTGAAATTCCCTCCCTAAACCCCTCCACACCTCCATCTCCCTCGATTCCTTCAGACTCTCCTTAAGGCTCACTGCTTCGACCAAGCTTTAGATCACCCCTCTCAATAATTCCTTCTTTGGCTCATTTTTTCCTGACATCTCTGACGCATTTTTTCTACATTATGCCACTATATAAATATTATGTCCATGTATGATTGAGACACGGACAGCAGGAGTTGAACAAAACAAGTCTTTACTGAAAGTAGTCAATCGGGAAACTGAAACTACAGAGGCTTACTAGCGCCTTTTATACAGGGGTGGTCACTACCGGTACTGCACTCTGAGACCAGTTATTCTCTTAAAAGGTACATACACAACAATTCCTCCCCTTTTAGATAAACAGTACATAACATTCATTTAACAACTAAATGATAACCAATTACAATCACAATTACGGTTGCTAGATACATTGGTTAAGTTTAAGCAATTATAAGTTCAGTCTTTGAGGAGGCTTCCTGATTCTGTCTGGATAACGCCTCTTTGGGGTATCAGGTTCTTCTGGCAAGGTTGAGTCGGGATCAATGTCGTTGTTTGGTTCATCTGCTTCCAATATCACCGATTCTGCGGTAGCTGCAATTGGTACGTCGATTTCATTGCCAGGTGCATCAGATCGTGGTGTGGAGTTGATGTTTTCCAGTGACTCTAGAATCTGGTCAGCATGGCGTCTTACAATGCTCTCTCCAACGTCCACGGTATACATGAGAGGTCCTTGCCGTGTACAAATCGTTCCTGGCTGCCATTTCTCAGTGCGGTAGTCCCGGGCCAAAACTGGTTGACCTATCTTAAAACTCCTGGTCGGTCTTTCATTCATATTCTGAAACTGCCTGTTCTCCACATCTCTTCGGACGTTTGGCTTAACCAAATCCAAGCGGCATCGTAGTCTTCGATTGAAGAACATCATGGCTGGAGTTTGGTTGGTAACCGCATGTGTCGCATTCCGGTAAGCAAACAAGAAGTTGTCCACCTTGTGTTGTAGGGGTATATCTTCATTACACATTGCCTTGATAGCCTTCTTGAATGTTTGAACAAACCTCTCGGCCAATCCATTAGTGGCTGGATGATATGGGGCAGATGTGTAATGCTTAACACCATTGTTCTTTAAGAACCTCCGGAACTCTTCAGACACAAACTGTGGTCCATTGTCAGAGCAAATCTGTTCAGGCAGCCCATTCCTGGCGAATATGTTTCGTAAAACTGTGATAGTTTTTTCCGTGGTGGTTGAGGACATTTTTATTACCTCTGGCCACTTTGAATGTGCATCCACCGCAATTAAAAACATCGAGTCCATGAAGGGACCAGCAAAATCAATGTGCACCCTTTGCCATGGAGATGAGGGCCACTCCCATGGATGCAGAGGAGCTTGTGGTAGGGCGTTTTGGACCTTCTGGCATCCTGCACAGCTCTTGGTCATCTCTTCGATTTCTCTATCGATTCCCGGCCACCACACAAACGCTCTGGCTAAGTTCTTCATTTTTACCCCACCCAGATGACCCTCATTGAGCACTCTATCCGTCAACTTGTGTGGATCCAGAGTAGTAATTCCACCTATCAAGGTTCCTCTGCACACTGACAGCTGTTCTCTTCTCGGCGAGAATGCTGGCAGCAGTGGTTCGCCATGTGCTGGCCATCCCTTCACCGTTAAATCATAGACCCGTGATAGTGTCGGGTCATTCCGTGTTTCCTTTTCTATGTTTGCATTCGTCACAGGGAGACATTCGACTATGGTCGAGTGGAATAACTCCATTGGATCCACTGCAAGGTCGTCTTCTTCCACCGTCGGCAACAGTAGGCGTGACAATCCATCAGCATTTCCATGCTGTTTAGTTCCTTTGTACTCGATGTCATATTGGTGTGCCCCTAGGAAAAGGGACCACCTCTGCAGCCGTTGTGCTGTCATTATCGGTACGCCCTTCTGAGGGTTGAAAATGGAGACGAGGTTGATGATCGGTTAGGAGAGTAAATTTTTGACCGTGCAGGTAGTGATTGAATTTCTTCACCCCCCACACTAGGCTGAGGGCCTCTCTGTCAATCTGGGCATAGTTACACTCGGCAGAAGTTAACGAGCGTGACGCAAAAGCTAGCGGCCTCTCTAAACCATCAAGGAATTTGTGTGACAGTACCGCCCCAATACCGTAGGGAGACGCATCACACGCCAGTCTGATCGGCAGTACTGGGTTGTAGTGAGCCAATACTTCTCTTGAAGTGATTAGGTCCTTACTCTTCTGAAAGGCCCGCTTACAGTCATTGCTCCATTTCCATGCTACTCCCGTTCTTAGCAGGGCGTTCAGCGGGTGCAGGATTGTCGACAAATTCGGCAAAAACTTATGGTAGTAATTCACCAATCCGAGGAATGACCTCAGTTGCGATACATTTTCAGGCGCTGGGGCCTTAACAACCGCTTCAATTTTGTCAGGGGACTTATGTAACCCCTCTTCATCAATCACGTGGCCACAATACGATATCTGTTTCTTAAAAAACTCGCACTTGGAGCGGTTGGCTCGTAGCCCATGTTCCCGTAGTCTAGTGAGCACCTGTTCCAGGTTGTTAAGGTGTTCACTGTCATCTTCACCTGTCACAAGGATGTCGTCCAAGTAACTGAGTCCCCGGAATCCCTTGCAGGACTAGTTCCATCGCTCTTTGCCATATCGCCGGAGCCGATGCTACTCCGAATACCAATCGATGATACTGGTAAAGACCTTTGTGAGTGTTTATCGTGAGATACTTCCTAGAGGATTCTTCAACCTCCATCTGCAAATATGCTTGTGCTAGGTCAATTTTTGTAAAACGCTTCCCTCCAGACAGTGAGGCGAAGATGTCCTCTATCCTTGGAAGAGGATATTGTACTGTGTGAAGGACTGGGTTCACCATCACCTTGAAATCCCCACAGATGCAAACCTTCCTTGGCTCCTCAGACTTGTTGCTTAACGTTTTCTTCATGACAGGAACGATGGGTGTCGCGCACTCGCTCCAGTCGACCTTAGGACAACATGCCTGCCTTCTCCAGATCTGCCTCGATGGCTGGGCGAATTGCATATGGTACCGGTCTTGCTTTGAAAAACTTGGGAATTGCATTCTCTATTTTTATCGAGGCGGTTACGCCTTTAAGCATGCCCAGTTCTTGTTGAAATACCTCTTTGGCGTTAGCTAAGATTGTTGACAATCGTCCAGGAGTGACGTCTTCATCTTTTTTACCGTCCACCGTCATTGCATGAATGGAGTGCCAATCTAAGCTTATCTTCCTGATCCATTCACGTCCCAATAACGGTGGTCCACCATTTTGCAGTATGTAGAGATACAATTTCCGTATTTTCTTGCCGTTGTATTTGACAGGCACCCTTATTTTTCCTCTGGGGTATACTTTTTGCCCCGTATACGTCGTCAAGACGATGGATGTCTCTCTCAAGGGTATGTGTGAGAATAGCCGCTCGTAGTCTCGTCGATTCATGACGGTTAGCGCTGATCCTGTATCCAATTCCATTTTAACTTGGGACCCTGCTATCGTGAGGGTGACCTAAATGGTTCGGTGATCCTCTTTTGCGATTACATTGTGAAGTTTAAGACAGCTTAGTCTCCTGTTCCCGGATTCACTATCGCTCATCTGGTCTTCGGAACTACTGTCCGTCATCTTTTGTACTTTCTTGTACGGTTCCTTAGTAGCCTTTTTGTTGTCGCTGGTCTTCTTCCCAGAACTGCAAACTTGTGCAATGTGTCCCATCTTCCCGCATTGCCTGCATATTTTGTCCTTGGACCAGCAGTCCTTCTGGTCATGGTTAGTTCTGCCGCAGCGATAACATTTTGCAAATCCCCGTGTCATTTCGTGGGTGCCGTATTCCTGTGGCTTTTGTTGAATTTCCGCAGCTCCCCTGGCTGCTGCTTCGTACGATACTGCCACGCTGAAAGCCTTATCTAGCGTCAGCTCTTTCTCTGAGAGTAACTTCTTCTGTGTTCCTTCACTCAGGAGTCCACAGACAAATTTGTCCCGTAGGGTATCTGCCAGTCCTGCTCCGAACTGGCAGTGCTTTGATAGCTTGCGTAGTTCCGTAAGGTACTCAGCATTGCTGTCATCTTTATGCCGAGTTCTCCTGTGGAATTTAAATCTTTCTGCTATCAACAGCGGTGCAGGGTTTAGGTGTTCCTGTAGGACAGCAACAATTTCGTTAAAACTCTTCGCCTTCGGTTTGGCTGGAGTAATCAGGTCCCGCAATAGGCCGTACGTTCTAGCGCCCATTAAATTTAGCAATACCGATGCCTTTTTCTCATCGGCTATTTCGTTTGCCTCGCAATATACCTCGACTCTTTCCACATACGTGGTCCAGTCCTCTATTGTATTATCAAAGGCAGTGATACAGCCAGTCTTCAGCATCTTGAAAATCTAAAATGGCGCCTCCCGCGCTTTGCCTTCTTCCCCGATTTAACAAAATGGCGCCTCCTGCGCTTTGCCTTCTTCCCCGCTTATTAAGATGGCGCCTCCCGCGCTTTGCCTTCTTCCCCACTGTTGCTAGCGCTGCTTTCCGCGGTTTCCGTTGCAACCTGCAGCTCCTCGCGGTTTCCTGCGCGTTTCTTGCCTCCCTCGTCTCGGGTCTATACGCAGCCCGGCTTCATAGCACCGGCCGCGCCCTATGTGCTCCACCCTCTCTCTCTCCTCTTCCCGACAACGCTGCTCGGCCCCGTTGCAAGCCACCCGCTCGAGTTCGCGACCGCCGCAGCCCAGGAAGGATCAGTGTGCTACCTGCCACCAGCCCGATTAGCTGAAGCACCGTCGACAGGAACCAGGCCCCGCTTTCGACAGCTTCTCCAGCAATCTTCAACTCCGCTAACACAGGGGCGGATGCCCACGGTCGACGTCCGTTTCTACTGCTTCTTTCTTCCTTCTGGCCTCGACCTCTGCTCACTTCGCTGCAGGAATGGATCCCAGGAGGTGGTGCAGACTGTAGGTAAGTTCGTATCTGCTCATCGCCAGTATTATGTCCGCGTATGATTGAGACACGGACAGCAGGAGTTGAACAAAACAAGTCTTTACTGAAAGGAGTCAATCGGGAAACTGAAACTACAGAGGCTTACTAGCGCCTTTTATACAGGGGTGGTCACTGCCGGTACTGCAGTCTGAGACCAGTTATTCTCTTAAAGGTACATTGAACAAAAACAACTTGCATTTATTGTTGTGTAAGACTGACAAAGGAACAAAAAAGGAAATGTATAAAATGTACGACACCAAAAACATACATCTATCCCCATTTCGAACAAGTTTAAACAGGCCTCAAGTAATGTTTCTACCTGCCACAATGTTCTCGATTACAATTTTGAAACTCTGAATTTAACCCATGGGTAAATATATACATTTGCCATTCTATGTTAAAATGAATAGCAGATTAAAGTTCAAACCCATTACAGGCAAAATAGAAAATTATACCGGACAGATAAAAGGAAAAATAAGGCTCCTTTTGAAGCCAATTAAAGCGCTAATACCCTACCGACAAAGCCATTAGAACAAGGGAAATGTTAAAAAGTGAGAGATAGTTTGAAAAGAATTATACAAAGATAATAGTTTACATTAAAATACGTTGTTCTTCAAAGTAAAAGCATTACTCCATATTTTCCTCCAGCTTGTTACAACTAATGTTAGAGTACTGTTACAACCAATGCTAGAGTACTGTTACAACTAATGTTAGAGTACTGTTACAACCAATGTTAGAGTACTGTTACAACTAATGTTAGAGTACTGTTACAACCAATGTTAGAGTACTGTTACAACCAATGTTAGAGTACTGTTACAACCAATGTTAGAGTACTGTTACAACTAATGTTAGAGTACTGTTACAACCAATGTTAGAGTACTGTTACAACCAATGTTAGAGTACTGTTACAACCAATGTTAGAGTACTGTTACAACTAATGTTAGAGTACTGTTACAACCAATGTTAGAGTACTGTTACAACCAATGTTAGAGTACTGTTACAACTAATGTTAGAGTACTGTTACAACTAATGTTAGAGTACTGTTACAACCAATGCTAGAGTACTGTTACAATTAACGCTAGAGTACTGTTACAATTAATGCTAGAGTACAAGTTTACTCTACATCAAATATTTTGTCCACACAACCAAGAAAGATAAAAATTAGGATGTTAAAGTGCATAAATTATTGAAGTAGGATTGCTGGTACAAGTTTATTCACTCAGTCTTTACATGCAACAAAATTCTTACTTTAGCCTTTAAATCTGCAAGAAAAGCATTCTTAATCCAATTTAAAAATGGTTTCTTAATTGAAAAATACTTAGGAATGTAGGTATAGGAGCAGACCATTCAGTTTCTTGAGCCTGTTCCACCATTCCAATGCATCAGAGCTGATCTGTACCTCAATTCCATTTCCCTGCCTCTGTTCCATATTCCTGGAGGCTCTTACCCAACCAAAATTTATCAACCTGTCTTGAAACTCTCAACTGACCCAGTATCCACAGCCATTTAGGGGAAGAGTTCATGATTTCCACTACTCTGAATAAAATCTGCCTGATTTCACTCCTAACTGGCCTGGCTCCAGTTTTAAGACATTGCCTCCTGGTTCTGGATTCCCCACTATAGGAAATAGTTTCTCTGTATCTACCCTACCAAATTCCTTCATCATTTTAAACACATCGATTCAATCACTCTTCAACCATCTGAACTCAGGGAATACAAGCCAGGTTTATGCAACTTCTCTCAATTTACCCCTTTAAGTTCTGGTATCATTCCGATATTGATAATCTAGAAATTGAAAAACTGTGCAATAAAACATAATGTGGGCTCAAGAGCCATCATACTATGTCTATTCCAGTGTAAGCATATGCAGAATGCTAAATTTTCAGCATCCATCAGTTTGAAGACTCTTTCCTTGTGGTGTAACGAGATTTCTCCGTTGGTTTGCTTTTACAAAAGATTTGAAAACCAGCTGTAAAATGAATTTTAAACGCTTTTTCAGTTCAAGTTTTACATTCAAATTATTGTGAAGTCCTTACTTTTTTTTTACTTTTAAAAGACAGCTTGTGGGCTACCACCTGCTGTTTGTAAGCCCCACTTCCTTCAGTGTACTGGGAAATCATGAGCTAATTATGTTTTTGTATAAAGGCCTGATAACATAAACCATGACTAAGGCTCATCTGAGGTAAATTCTAATTTTGTATCTATGGCTGACATCAAGACTGGCCAGAACTCACCATGTAAGCCTCATCCCTCAAAACTGTTTCCAAGTAATTGAAGAATGTTGACAGAACAAAGACAGGAGCTATTTTCACATTTGAAGCTATAGTGGTTTTTTCATGGAATTGTTACATTGAGGCATTTACATTTATTCAGATATTTTCCTCATGAACAGCATCAAAGATCATTCCCATAACCGTAGGTAACCTGGACTGGATAGGCATAACAACTTTACATGGAATTCACAGCCAAACTTCCCACCGAGCTTCCTGCTTCCCTCTCTCTGATAGCTTCAGAAAGATTGGTATCCTGGGAACACACACCCAGAGATATATACATGGTATTCTTCTTAGTTCTACCAGAATAAAAACAATCAAATATGCATCTCTCTCAATTCCATCAGGCTCCTTCCTGGGATTAAAATTAACTGGTTTCCGCATTTTGAAAGGACAGAGACTTCCACCTTATCTGGAGAACAATCATCTCACTGGATTACTTTTACAATAAAACTAACAGGTTAAAAGGTTACAATTAAGACATGAGCATTTTAACAGCTTCCTGATTCATACAAGAGTCATTTAATCTGTGTTACTGAACTGCTGTATACTGATCAGACTGCATCATTCTTTACTTAAACCTGGTTTTAGCCCCAAGGTACTGTAATAGAGAAATAAAATAAGACATCATGAATAAAATACTGCCTTCTGTCACAATGTTCCTCCTCCTCCTCTCTTTCCCCCACCTTCAGATGGGTCCCTTGCATGAGTCCGATGTCTCACTTGGGAGAACTGTACCCACTTCACTTGGCAAAAGGGTGTGAACCTTCAGGCCCCCCCTACCAGTTTCAAAGTGCCACAGGCAGTATGGAAACCTGCCCAAAAAGGTGTGACACTCCCATATGGCAACTTGCTTTTGGCGTGGTCTCATATAGCTAGTGATAAAAGCCATGGGAACTGCCTGGATGGCATTGTCTGCTGGGAAAATGGCCTCACACAGCTAACTTTGCCTGGCGATAGCGACTTGTTAATTTGCCTGCTAACCAGCCAAAGCATTTTCAAACTACATGTAATTCACACTGCCCTCAACTAGGCTGTGCATCATATGACCTCCAACTTCTTTCTCTGAGCAGGCAACACACACAAATCTATCCCATCAAGAACGAGGTGCAGCATGGAATCGTTTTCATACCACATTGGCTATGAGGAACCAAAAATATGTTCCGTAGATAAAGTTACTTCAAACCTGCACCGTACCATGAAGTTTGAACCCTTCGCCTCCCGCCCCTCCGCGATCCCTCATGTAGGGTTGGACAGCTTAACTTCCTCTAGTCCCACTCGGCTCTCACTAATCACATTTTCCTGAACAGTCAGATGAATGAAGTTTGGTGTAATGTTTGCTGCTGCTCCTTAAGCCAAAATAGTAGATCGATTGCCTGTAGACACACTGGTCCCCCTCTAACTCTGTTCAGGTGAGTGAAGTCTATGACTCTATGCCACACTACTAGAGATTGCTGCAGCCAATTATTTAGCTGATACAATTTGTGCTCCCTTTTCTAGCTCTGTCCTCTTTCCTTCTAAGTACAGGAAACTCTCTTTTAACCGGCACCTAAATATCCTGAAATCTCTCTTAACCAGCAAAATGCAGGAGTAGGTTCAGGTAAGTTTTACTATATATTAGTGGCTGTGTAACCGGGGTTCCTGGATCTGTGGCCGTGTAACCGGGGTTCCTGCACCTGTAACCATGCAACAGGGACTCCTGGATCTGTGGCCGTGTAACCGGAACTCCTGCACAAGTGCGTGTAACCGGGGCTCCTGCCTGTGGCCGTGTACAGGGCTCTTGTACCTTGGTAAGTATACCTCTCTGTAATCTGGACTTTTTGATCAACTGGCACCACGCCGGTCCCGTCTGTGCCGGATAAAAAAGTTTCCTGTATCTAAATCATTTCCTATTAAAACCTGATGGCATAGCGGCTGAAAAGTACTTCTTTCACACCTGTCGAACTGGGATATTCCAAACAGACTCTGGCCAGTGGTACATCTAGTGTCCCGGGCAGTAAACTCCCAAATACGAGCAATTCTGTTCTTCACCTATTGGTTGCTCTGGCCAGATATAAGAGTACATCACATAGCACCCAACCCTTTCTGTTCCCCTGTTCATTGTAATCGACCCTAGCAAGTGTCACATATTTTCCACATCTGAAGATACTGCACAACCAGCAGTCCTACATTTTGTTCCAAAGTACTTTTGTGTATCAAAACAGCATTTTTCAACTCTTTGCAAGGTCATTTTTAAAACAATGTATACGAGAGTTTTTTTAATCCAAGAGCCCAGGTGTTTTGTTTTCACAATTCTTGAGAGACTATGGAATCTTTATATTAGCCCCTCCTTTAGGTTCTGACCTCACTTGTACATGCACTGAGAGCCCCTTTCCCAGTACCAGGCACTGCGTTTGCTCCAACCTTCACTGCTGCCAGACCACTGTAAGCCAAATCCCACATTCCATCTCAATTTTCCAAAATCCTAGGTTCCCCCCACCCCACAACAGTGGTGCCAAAGCCTAGAATCCTCACTGCAGTTCGGACAAATCCCAGAATCATTCCTAGTCCTACTAAACTTTATAATGTTCCTCCCCCTTCCTCAGTGCTGTTAAATGGCACTTGCCTACCTGGAACCTGTTACAACTTGCCTAAAAAAGGCAAGAGATAAATTTGAATACATAAGTAAAAGAATATACACGACAATTGTCAAGGTCACCAATTTACAATTTTACAGAAAAGAGGACAAACTAGTGGAATCCCAGAACGCCATGGAATAAAAACATTTATTCGGTCACCATAAATCAGTAACCTTGACGGTGCAAGAAATAGCAGAACACAGTTATATTATAAAGTCATGTAACCGCCAACTCATCATAAGTCACGCCATGGTAGACCTACTAATATATTAAAATCGGGTCGTCAATGTGCACACTGTGAAGGTTAAAATTTGTTACAGATACAAAGCAATGTTCAGTGTGCTTCTCAGCTGGAGCAATTTCCTTTGACCAAATAAATTAAACTCTGAACAACCTATAACTCGGTTTACTTCATTAGACTTTGCAGCCTTAACAGGACACAGTACCACCGAACCAGGAAAATAATACTTTCTGAATTACATGGTCGAAAAGTTCTGTCCTCATAAAACAATTCTTTAACCCTCTTAATACCTGCACAAGCAAATCCATGGGAGAGCCACTAATATATTAAAATCAGTACATCAGCACCTCCTGGCATCACATCACAGACACCGCACTAGCAGAATAGATAAGGGGGAACCGGTGGATGTGGTGTATTTGGATTTTCAGAAGGCATTCGACAAGGTGCCACACAAGAGGTTATTAAACAAAATTACAGTTCATGGGATTGAGGATTGGTTAATGGACAGAAAACAGAGAGTAGGAATAAACGAGACATTTTCAGGTTGGCAGGCTGTAACTAGTGGGGTACTGCAAGGATCAGTGCTTGGGCCTCAGCTATTCACAATCTATATCAATGATTTGGAAGAGGGGACCAAATGTAATATATCCAAGTTTGCTGATGATACAAAGCTAGGTGGGAATGCAAGTTGTGAGGAGGATGCAAGGAGGCTTCAAGGGGGTACAGACAGGCTAAGTGAGTGGGCAAGAACATGGCAAGTGGAATATAATGTGGAGAAATGTGAAGTTATCCACTTCAGTAGGAAAAATAGAAAAGCAGAGTATTTTTTTAAATGGAGAGAGATTTGGAAATGTTGGTGTTCAGAGGGACCTGGGTGTCCTTGTACACGAATCATTGAAAGTTAACATGCAGGTGCAGCAAGCAGTTAGGAAAGCAAATGGTATGCTGGCTTTTATTACAAGAGGATTTGAGTATAAGGAGTAAAGACATCTTACTTGCAAATATATAGGGCCCTGGTGAGACCACACCTGGAGTACTGTGTACAGTTTTGGTCTCCTTACCTAAGGAAGGATATACTTGCCATAGAGGGAGTGCAACAAAGGTTCACCAGATTGGTTCCTGGGATGGGTGGAATTGTCCTATGAAGAGAGATTGAGTAGTCCAGGCCTATATTCTCTAGAGTTTAGAAGAATGAGAGGTGATCTCATTGAAACATACAAAATTCTTACAGGGCTTGACAGGGAAGATGCAGGGAGGGTGTTTCCCCTGGTTGGGGAGTCTAGAACCAGGGGTCATAGTCTCAGAATAAGGGGTCGGCCATTTAGGACAGATGAGGAGAAATCTCTTCATTCAGAGGGTGGTGAATCTTTGGAATTCTCTACCCCAGAGGGCTGTGGAGGCTCAGTCATTGAGTATATTAAAGACAAAGATCAAGGAAATCAAGGGATAGAAACATAGAAGATAGGAGCAGGAGTAGGCCATTCGGGCCTTCGAGCCTGCTCCGCCATTCAATGAGATCATGGCTGATCATCCAAATTCAGTACCCTGTCCCTGCCTTCTCCCCATATCCCTTGATCCCTTTAGCCTTAAGAAATATATCCAACACTTTCTTGAATATATTTAATGAACTGGCCTCCACCGCCCTCTGTGGCAGAGAATTCCACAGGTTCACCACTCTCTGGGTGAAGAAATTCCTCCTCATTTCAGTCCTAAATGGCTTACCCCTCATCCTTAGACTATGACCCCTGGTTCTGGACTCCCCAGCCATCAGAAACATCCTTCCTGCATCTAGTCTGTCCAGGCCAGACAGAATTTTATAGGTTTCGATGAGATCCCCTCTCAATCTTCCAAACTCCAGTGAGTATAAGCCCAATCGACACAATCTCTCCTCATATGTCATTCCTGCCATCCCAGGTATCAGCCTGGTGAATCTTCGCTGAACTCCTTCCATGGCAAGAACATCCTTCCTCAGGTAAGGCGACCAAAACTGCACACAATACTCAAGGTGCGGTCTCACCAAGGCCCTGTACAACTGTAGCAAGACATCCTTGTTCCTGTACTCGAACCCTCTTGCTACAAAGGCCAACATACCATTTGCCTTCTTAACCGCCTGCTGCACCTGCATGCTTACCTTCAGCGACTGGTGCACAAGAACACCCAGGTCTCTTTGCACTTCCCCTTCTCCCAATCTATTGCCATTCAAATAATAATCTGCCTTCCTGTTTTTGCCACCAAAGTGGATAACCTCACATTTATCCACATTATAGTGCATTTGCCATGTTTCTGCCCAATCACCCAACCTGCCCAAATCGTACTAGAGTTTCACGACATCCTCCTCACAGCATACCCTCCCACCCAGCTTTGTGTCGTCTGCAAATTTGGATATTACATCCAATTCCCTCGTCCAGATTATTAATATATATTGTGAACAGCTGGGGTCCTAGGACCGATCCTTGCGGTACCCCACTAGTCACTGCCTGCCACTCGGAAAACGACCCGTTTATTCCAACTCTTTGCTTTCTGTCCGCCAACCAGTTCTCTATCCAAGTCAATACCTTGCCCCCAATCCCATGTGCCTTAATTTTGCACGCTAATCTCTTATGTGGGACCTTATCGAAAGCCTTCTGAAAGTCCAAATACACCACATCCACTGGTCCTCCCTTATCTATTTTACCAGTTAGATCCTCAAAAAATTCCAGTAGATTAGTCAAGCATGATTTACCTTTTGTAAATCCATGTTGACTTTATCCGATCCTGTCACTGCTTTCCAAGTGCTCTATTACATCTTTTATAATGGGCTCTAGCATTTTCCCCACTACCGATGTCAGGCTTACCGGTCCATAATTCACCACTTTTTCTCTACCACCTTTTTTGAATAGTGGGGTAACATTAGCTACCCTCCAATCCATGGGTACTGTTCCAGAGTCTATCGAGTTCTGGAAGATGACCAGCAATGCATCTACTATTTCTGGGGCCACTTCCTTAAGTACCCTGGGATGTAGATTATCAGGCCCTGGGGATTTATCGGCCTTCAGTCCCACCAATTTTCCTAACACCATTTCCCTACAAATACTGATTTCTTTCAGTTCCACCCTTTCATCAGACCCTATGTTCCCCGGCATCTCTGGGAGGTTATTTGTGTCCTCCTTTGTGAAGACAGAACCAAAGTATGTATTTAGTTGGTCTGCCATTTCTTTGTTCCCCATTATAAATTCCCGATATGGGGATAGTGCAGGAAAGTGGAGTTGAGGTCGATGATCAGTCATGACCTTATTGAATGGCGGAGCAGGCTCGAGGGGCCGAACGACCTACTCCTATTTCTTATGTTCTTAGAAATGCAAAATAATCTTAAGAGCCAGGTGCTTCTGAGCTGCAAACTGAAACTGATGAGCACATTCCAATCTGCAAAGTTGCCTGACCAAATAACTAATTGAACAACTAAACTCATCGAACTCGGGCTGTTTTTACTTACAAGAATTAAACTTTCTGGTATTAAAGGGACAGGTCAGCGGAAACACAGCTTAAATTACCTTAGCAACAGAATACTGCATGATAGAATAGTCCTGCCATTATACAACAGCACAGCACTAGACTTATCACAAAGTACATCAATGAAAATCTGCTCTTTGCTTCAAAGGCTGAGAGACTACGTACAAAAAAAAAAAATAGGCCTTGGGGCACATTCAGTCCCATGCTGTCCTTTCGCCTCAGACCTGGATTCAAATTCAGCCCAAACTTGACAAATACAAATACAAGTCTTCCCTCATCAATATCAACCCATTCCTAGTGGGGCTCACTGAAAGCACAAAATGCCCCCAATTTGGCACCAAGGCTGTGAAATTCCTCCCGACGATTTTAGCAAAAAAAAATGGTCTAACCACAAACTCATTCAGAAGCAATCAGGATGACTGGTGTGAGAAATCTGAATGTCACACTGGTATTGAAGCGGAGGTTATGGCACATGGTTGGCGACGTGAACTTTACTCCTGAACTGAACCCATGCTGTAACTATAACTTCGTGTGCTGGGTGTTGTCAAGATGTTATTAGAAAAATATTCCATTCCTCAGCCCACTGGGTCAGCACACAAAATTCACAAAAAACAAATCAAAACTGCACAGAGTGCATCAAACAATAAATCACACGCACTCAAGAGCACTATGGCTCTCAATTTTCTGCTGAAACCGTCTCCCTAGACCATGACTGCTCAGGGCAAAATTCAATTAAAGATGAAGACTCTCCAATTTCCCATAGGCAAGCAAGAGGCCACAACTTGAGAGGAGAGAATGCAGCCTCCAAAACTTCAGGGACGATTTCTTGCAAATGCAACTTTGAATTTGCCTCCCTACAAGACCCACAGTGGATTATGGAATCCACCAGCTGACCTCAATCTGCTCCACAAACATATAGTTTACTCTTCAGAGATCCCTGGAAGGACCAATTGGTGGACAGAAACACCTTTATGTCTCACTGAAAAGACCCAAGCCAGATCAGCTCTTCTCCTTCCTGCCCCATCACGATCAACAATGGGGAGGCTCATCCCAACATTTGCAGTTCAAAACCCGTCATGAACAGGGAATAACCAAAATAATCTAACTTACGAGTGTCACACCATGGCATTCCACCGGTCAACAAATTTGAACTTGCTTAAATTCACCAGTACTGTTTCTGTAAAATCAAGCACGACCTCCAAGACCCAATTACACTCCAAAAATTCAATGCACAGTGCCCTTTCCACTAAGCTACATGCTGAGAATCTTGGACCGCTTCTCCCCAGAAACACACTATACACCACGTTCCCCAATAATAACTTCTTGAAAACTCTGGACTTAATGTGTCAAAGCACAGATGACTGCCTTTTTTCAGGTTATCATCCCAAGAAAGCAAGCCTCCAGTACTAAAAATGTTCTGTTAATTTTTCGTACCCACCAAAAAATTCTACGGCTATTTCTTCTAACCTCTTCAAAATTTCCATTGTTGTTCTCTTTCCCAAGCATAGAAACATAATATTTAATTTATAGTACAATGCTCACATCCTACAGAACCTAATGCCAATGTCACCTGCTCAAGGTCCAATTTTAAAGACTCTTCAGACCCTTGTGGCAAAGTAGTAACCAGATGACATGCACGTGCAGTTGTTAGTTTATTTACTGGTCAATTGAAAACACTCGACTGAAAAATGTCAAACAAGTTTGGGCTTGTTCAATGCACAAATGTGCAAGATGCAGACTGCAAATTTTAACAGGCATGTCTGCGTATTAATATCTGTTTTGCATAAACAATGTTCTAACCACCTAACTGAAACAAAACTTACTTCATTTCAACTTTATAAAACATGGCATTCAAATATAAAAAGTGAAGATTCAGGAAGTTCTGGATTTGAAGATACAAATTGGAATTAGAGAAGTAGGACCTGGTGTACCTTTTGGAAAGTCAGCTGCATGAGAATTGGAAGCTGGGTAAGAATACATGCAAACTATTGGTTCAGCTTGTGGCTTCTGTTCTGGTTCAAGCAGTATGTTCATGTTTAAACACCAAATATATTGCTTTTAAGTGCATTTGGGAGACGGAATTGGAAGGATGAATTAAAATTGGGACACTCTGCTGCCCTGTAAAAATAGTCAACAAAACCCAATTGATACTGAAGTAATAGAGTAGATTAAGTCCTTACATATTGCTTAACTCTTCCCTGTAAAACTTAAAAAGATGGGATTCTCGTCTTAATTTTTAAAAATTGGGAAATGTAATTTACTCTAACGGTAGTTCAGAAAATACTTTTAAAAGGGGGACTTCGGGGAAAAAAAAAACTGAAGTAACTGCTACTGACATTGCAAATCTTATCTAGAAAGTGTGACTGGTCTCAGATTTTTGTTAAAGGATGTGGTTCTGCTTCTTAGATTTGTAACACAAAGGTGCCTGACGGGTTGGAGTGTGAACAGCAGAAAAGAAAGTTATCACTTCGGCTCAAAGTCAGAACATTGTCACTGTAATACTGTACTTCCTAAAACTAAAAGCTTTAAAAACTCTGATTCAAGCCACTTATTTTGGTGAGCAATACTTATTTCAGCAAAATACAAATGTGGTACAATTGTTGCTTTAACTATAGTTTGCAACAAACCTGATTTGCAGCCTTTTTGTATTATGGAACCACACAAATGTTGCCAATGGACCTGCGATTACCAAAACCACTTCATTTATACTGCAAAAAGAAAATACTGCAGATGCTGGAAATCTGAAATAAACACAGAAAATGCTGGAGAAACTCAACAGGTCAGGCAGCATCTGTGACGAGAGAAAGAGTTAACATTTCAGGTCGATGACTTTTTGTCAGAACTGGAAAAAGGTTCCGACGAAAGTTTTTCCAGTTCTGACAAAAGGTCATCGACCTGAAACGTTAACGGTTTCTCTCTTCACAGATGCTGCCTGACCTGCTGAGTTTCTCCAGCATTTTCTGTTTTTATTTCATTTATACTGCAAATGGGTTCCACGCCACCAAAGCAGAAAAACAACTTCTGCACGAGCAGTTTCTGAAGCACAATTAACAACTCGTTCTGGCTGTCACATGTTACCCAATGATGGCTGGGGTAGGTACCTATAAGCCAGCAAGCTAAAAAATGCATCCATGCCTTATTAAGATGAGCTAAGACAGTCAGCCTTTGCCTTCAGCAACGTTTATATAATTTTACTATGTTGATACCAAAGTCAGGGATATGGCTACAAGTTAGGACTTTTGGGTAGAACAGTATTTGTCGTTCCTGCAAGTAATCTGAGCATCTCATGTTTAGGGGTGTTGCACTGTTGGAGGTCCACCTTTTGGATAAGACAGTAAACCGAGGCCCTGCCAGCCATCTCAGCAGGTATAAAACACCGCATGGCATTATTCAAAGAGCAGAGGAGCTATTCCGGTGTCCTGGTCAACACCACTTCAAAAGATTAGCTGGACATTTAACTCATTTTTGTTTGTGGATCCTAACGGTTTACGAATTGCCTCTCCTGTTTCCTTGCACTACAAGTGACTGCACTTCAAAAGTACTTTATTAGCTATTAAGTGCTTTGGGGTGTCCAGAGGACTTGAAATGTGTTATTTAAATACAAGCTCTTTCTTCTGTACATGATAGTGTAACCCAGGTATGTAACAATAGTAGCATCTTGTGATCTGAACTGGATATTTGTATCTTTTGCACGTGTTCCAATACATGCCTCAGTGACCTTTTCAAAGGGCAGACCAAGAAAAAACTTGCGGAGAGAAATCCAAATATGAATCATCAAGTTGTTTTGCTGCACAGCAAATGAACATGCAGAGCAACAGTTCTGATCAGGCTCAATTAATTCAATCAGTACATCTTGTCTCCATTAATGATACAAAATAATGAACATATTACTCTTCCCCACATCACTTGCTTGACAAACAAAAAATACGGGGATAAGTTACAACTTCGCTGCCTGGGCGATAACCTGGCGGAGCGGATCACCCGCCCGTTGTTGAACCCACTCAATTTTCATCCCATTGCAGTCATTATCGGAAGGTGATTGGGAAGATGTCTCAATGCCCTAACCAACATTCCTCCCATACTCACCACCAAAAACTGGTCTAACATGCAGGGTGCAAACTAGCTGCTGCGTTTGGCTACATAACAATAACGAATGCACTTGGAAAGTATTTTATCTGTAAAGAGCTTTCGGGTAACCCGAGGATACGGCTTGGTACAAGTGCATGGTTTTTTCCCCGTTTCCTCAGCATTACACATCGTCGCTGATCTGTATCAGTTTGCTAAGCTGCATCATTTCTCCAAAATAATATTTCAATAAAATTCTAATTTGACAAAAGATTTCACTTATTTTTAATGATACTTCCAAAAAATAACTAACCTTAGAAAAGTGAAAGTGAAGGGGAGGGAAGAAGCACCAGCCTCATGATTTATTCAGCAGAAAGTGTGATGTACAGGGTCATGCGAGATTGCAACTTTTCTTTTATTCACTCATGGGATCTGGACTTCACTGGCAAGGCCAGCATTTACTGCCCATCTCTAATTGCCCTTGAGAAGGTGGTGGTGAGCTGCTTTCTTGAACCGCTGCAGTCCGTGTGGTGAAGGTACTCCCACAGTGCTGTTAGGGAGGGAGTTTCAGGATTTTGACCCAGCGACGATAAGTTCAAATTGTGATCATATGTCACATACAAAGTCTTCAGTCACACAAAAAGCTCAGGTAAATCAAACTTTACTACTGTACATCTCAGTAGTGTTGAAGTTTTTTTTAAACTTGCAACACGTACAATAGGATGGATGTTGAGAATTAAAACAAAATGACAAGGCACTGCAGTTTTAAGTGTGTACATCAAGAACTATCAACTGCATTTATTCCTTCAGCATTCAATTGCGAGTGATCCACAGTAACTTCACAGGCTGGGAGAACACAGGTTCACATTTGCATCTACATGAGCTAGTGTCAGGCCCGTTGCTGTGCGAAAATAATGAGTGAAGGCTAAATGCAATTCAGTGGGGAAGGGGAGAAAATGGCCCAGAAATTCGGGTCTCCACGGATGAGTATGCACGGGGTACTCACCCATAGGCCCAATGGAAGTGCCGGTTTCCTGCATGCACGGGAAACCGGCACTTCCATTCCCCTGAACGAAGGGGTTCAGAGGTCGAATGCGTGCGCGGGAGAGGCTGCGCGTGCGCATCGAACTTAGTTTTTTTTTATTACAGGTTTTCCCGGGAGGGTAAGTCTGCAGAAGTTAGACATGTAAAAAGCAGGCGTAAGGCCTGCTTTTTACAAGGTAAGTGGTGAGTTAATTAAAATTAAAACATTTTTTCCACAGGTTTATTATTTTTATAAATACTTTAAAGCAAGGCAAGTTTATTTTTAGCCCCGTTAGAAAATAAAATTATTTTTTTCAAAAATTTAAACTATTGTTTAAAATAGTTATTTCATGTAATTTATAGTTTATTTTAAAAATGTGATTGTTTTTCAAATTTATTTGAAGATTTAGTGCTGTTTTGGGGCCGTAGTATTTAAGTTTTGACAGTTCTTCCTGTCAATCTTATGAATGGAGCATTACCTGCTCCGATTGGCTCCCCATGGCCCACGTGATCCCAGGGGACGCATCGAACTAACTGCGTCCCTGGGATACGCAAGTACTGCGCGCCGGCAGCTGGAGCAGACCCCGGATCGGAATTCCACGCGGGCCCACAGCTCAACGGCCGGCGCGCAAGCTAAGTGCAGGTCGGGGGCTTGCACCCGCAGGAAGCCCCCGACCCGAATTTCTGGGCCATTAAAGTTGAGAAAGTTGGAGTAACAGTTAAACCAGGCCAGTCATGCACATATCTTTGAAGCTTGCAATAGAGCATTAACGGTATGGAAAAAGGACAAACACTTAGAAAAGAGAAGGGCAGGTAAATAATGACACGTATCATTACAAAAATGGTGAGTTTGTTGCCACAGACCCACCATGGCCAGTTCTGTTTTCAAACTAATTTTAAGATCTATTAAAGGAGCAGCATTGGTAGTGTAACTCTCAGACTGAGTAAGGACATCAGGTTTCCTTCCCAAAAGGACATTAGTGAACCAGTTGAGATTTTACGACAATCTAACAGCTTCACGATTTTACTGAACCAGCATTTAAATTCCAGATTTAAAAGAAAACTGAATTCAAATTCTCAAATTGCCATGGTGGGATTTGAACTCTCACTCTCTGAATTACTAATCCAGTGGCATAACCACCATACGCGTGCAAACCATAATGGAGTATGGAAAGCACACCATTTCACAAACTCAGTCTGCTTCCAAGTTCCCGAAACCATTAACATACAAAATTCTTACAGGGCTCAACAGGGTAGATGCAGGGAGGATGTTTCCCCTGGCTGGGGAGTCTAGAACCAGGGGTCACAGTCTCAGAATAAGGAGTCAGCCATTTAGGACTGAGATAAGGAGACATTTCTTCAGAGGGTGGTGAATCTTTGGAATTCTCTACCCCAGAGGGCTGTGGAGGCTCAGTCCTTGAGTATATTCAAGACAGAGATCGATAGATTTTTAGATATTAAGGGAACCAAGGGATATGGGGATAGTGCAGGAAAGTGGCGCTGAGGTAGAAGGTCAGCCATGATCTTATTGAATGGCGGAGCAGGCTCGAAGGGCCAAATGGCATAGCCCTGCTCCTATTTCTTATGTTTTTATGTTAAGGCAACCTTAATAAGAAGCATTCCTAATGCTCCCATTATACAGCACCATGCAGTTGGAACATCAGAAATAGGAGCAGGGCTATGCCATTTGGCCCTTCGAGCCTGCTCTGCCATTCAATAAGATCATGGCTGATCTTCTACCTCATCTCCACTTTCCTGCACTATCTCCATATCCCTTGATTCCCTTAATATTCAAAAATCTATCGATCTCTGTCTTGACTATACTTAATGACTGAGCCTCCACAGCTCTCTGGGATAGAGAATTCCAAAGATTCACCACCCTCTGAGTGAAGAAATGTCTCCTCATCTCGGTCCTAAATGGCAAACCCCTTATTCCGAGACTGTGACCCCTGGTTCTAGACTCCCCAGCCAGGGGAAGCATCCTCCCTGTATCTACCCTGTCAAGCCCTATAAGAATTTTGTCTGTTTCAATGAGATCACCTCTCATTCTTCTAAACTCTAGAGAATATAGGCCTAGTCTACTCAATCTCTCCTCATAGGACAATCCCCCCCATCCCAGGAACTAGTCTGGTGAATCCTTCATTGCACTCCCTCTATGGCAAGTATATCCTTCCTTAGGTAAGGAGACCAAAACTGCACATAATACTCCAGGTGTGGCCTCACCAGGGCTCTATATAATTGCAGTAAGACATCTTTACTCTTATACTCAAATCCTCTTTTAATAAAGGCCAACATACCATTTGCTTTCCTAATTGCTTGCTGTACCTGCATGTTAACTTTCAGTGATTCATGTACAAGGACACCCAGGTCCCTCTGAACACCAACATTTCCCAATCTCACCATTTAAAAAATACTCTGCTTCTCTATTCTTCCTACCAAAGTGGTAACTTCACATTTCTCCACATTATATTCCATTTGCCATGTTCTTGCCCACTCACTTAGCCTGTCTATATCCCCTTGAAGCCTCCTTGCATCCTCCTCACAACTTATATTCCCACCCAGCTTTGTATAATCAGCAAACTTGGATATTTTACATTTGTTCCCCTCAGCCAAATCATTGATGTAGATTGTCAATAGCTGAGTGACCAAGCACTGATCCTTGCTGTACCCCACTAGTTACAGCCTGCCAACCCGAAAATGTCCCGTTTATTCCTACTCTGTTTTCTGTCCGTTAACCAATCCTCAATCCATGCTAGTATATTACCCCCAATCCCATGAGCCCTAATTTTGTTTAATAACCTCTTGTTGCAGTGCCTGCTCCCACCATTGTGGAGGGGTATTGGGAAGAGGCAGAATTCCATATATGCATTGATTTCAACTTACCAACAATCAACTGAATAAATTTTCAATGATTGATAAGTTGACAAGATAATCAAGTGAGAGAAGTTTTAATATACAGCCAGAGGGTCATTTTTGTAAGTTAAAAGAAATCTGCCCTGAATGACCACCAGTGCCCAAAAGATGGGGTGATGCTAGATCAGAACTGTAGATCTTACATTACACTTCAGGTGTCTTCTGTGGCTCAGTGGTAGTATTCTTGTCTCTAAGACAGAAGGTTGTGGTTCAAGTCCCACTCCAGGGACTTCAGCATACAATCTAGGCTGACACTCCACTGCAGTACTGAGGGAGTGCTGGTCTGTTGGAGGTGCCTTTTTTCGGATGAGAACCCAAGGTACCCACTGCCCTCTTGGGTGGATGTAAAAAAAAATCCATGGCACTATTTCGAAGAGCAGGAGAGTTCTTCCTGGCCAATATTTATCCTTCAACCAACGCCTAAAAATCGACAATCTGGTCAATATCTCATTGCTGTTAGTGGGAGCTTGCTGTGCGCAATTTTGGTTTCCTACATTACAACTGCGATTTTTTAAAAGTGATTACAACACTTCAAAAGTACTTCGTTGTCTGCAAAGCGCTTTGGGACGTCCTGATGTCGCGAAAGGGGCTGTATAAATGATAGTCTTGCTTTAACACAGACAGCTAGTGCTGGCTGGCTGGCTGTTTCTGCTCTATCTGAAAGATGCCCCAACAGGTCGGGGCAGGAAGCTGTCAGCGCGGCTACACTAAGCTTGGACCAAGGCCCGGCTTCAATGCAGCTCGCTGCCGGCGATAACACCGGGCTTTCAAACCCCGGAATCTGCGGCTCGACTGGCTCTTCCCCGTCTACCACAATGGGGTGCCACGCCAAACGGTACAGAGCCGTTCCTTACCCGTGCCCAGGATCACCACCTCCAGCTCAGCGGGGAAAGCGTCAGCCATCTTCACAGCTCCCACGTGACTCTGACTGCGGAAATGACGACACCTCATCAGCCCGACCCTGCTGTCAATCAACGTGTGCACCTCACGCTCAGCAATAAATGTACCAGATAAGACAACACCTTCATTTACAATCAACCTGGCAACAAAACTTAAAAATGTAATTCTGCTGAATAGGTGGCATAAAACAAAGGTACAACAACTTTATCTCCATAGATACAAATTCTAAAGTAGATAAATGACATATCAGCAGTAATATGAAAGCTGGTGTCCTGAAACAACAGATATTTTGCAGTTTGAAATGATTATTAATTAAGTAAATCCAAAAATTCAACCGATGTCACTGCTTGATGCTTCGCTAACACTCTTAATATGAGCTCAATACCTGCTCCTGAAATTAGTTTGGAATCATTTTAAATTCCTAATGATACTTGTGTTAATGCAGAAAACTACTGAACTACTTCTAGCTTTGAGCAAAATAAGCTCGATTCAACTGAATTAGTCACTTGCGGCAAAAAGATGTCGCTTTGCAATTCCGTCTCGTTATGGAGTTTGATTAAATTAAATGCCGGATAATTGTATGAGATATAAATAACTTGAATAGAATAGGTACCTCCCTTAGACTTTCCATGCAATGTATTAAACAATAATTAATCTAATTCTCATGATCCGTTCGAGAAAACTAATGTGTAAAATTATAATTCGCAAAATCATATTCCCTTTCACTCAAAACTTATTATTCTCCTTCAGATCTCCTTTGTTTGTGGGGGAAGTACAGGCAGTCCTTTAGGTAAATGCATTGAATTGGAAATGAGAAAAATTAAATTAGAATTTGTTTCAATTTAGTACATGGTCAAGAAGCCTATTCTGTAAACCAACGCTCTCAAGTTGTCAAGCTGAAAATGCTTCACCTACTTGTTGAAAAATATTCCAGGTTTTCAAAACAAATGTGCATAAAACATTCAGTTACAGGCTAATTTTACAGGTCCACAAATGAAGATAACAAGTGGCTTTTTTTGTTTTGCAGTACTGTCATCGCGCTGTCTTGCAAATTTAATTACATCACTTTGAACTCCGTGAACAGCCTGATCAGCAACAGTGTGAAAGTCGTATTTAGTTTTAAAGCTAAGTCTGCAGAGACCATGCCACGGAACCCTTAGCTCCGTAAATCAAATGAAAATACTGCGCAATTATTATAGCTTAACATCGGTGCGCTTGTCAGATTCTTGGAAAGGTCGTTTCCAGTAAGTGGCGATTACTCAGCATGCAATTACTAAGGTTAATTTCATTTAATACATGTAATATTTTTATGAATGAAACGAGATGATTTGTGTTTCCAATGGATTTGGATACCGAGGCTGGTCTTATCAGCAATCTGGCAGAATGTGTTTAAGAGAAAAGTTAGTTTCCGTTTCCCTAACTGTAGTGATAAGGCTATTGTTGAAACTGCCGCCCCGCCTTCCTTTTGATATCCATTGGTTTAATATTTATATTATCACACCGCTGCTCTCGCCCATCCCCGGGGTTCGTGCAGCAACGTTTATATCAACGCGTTTGTAAACACAGTCCACTTGTTGAGAAAGTAAAGCAGCAAGCATTTTCCACACAAGTTAAAAAAGAAAGTTGCGTTAAATTTTATAGCGTTGCAATAGCGACTGGGAAATGTGATCCTGCCTGTATTAGACTATTGTCAAAATAAAAACTCCCCTTAGCAAATGTGGTAAGTAGGATGAAGTCATTAGCTGGAATATATTGATTATCTCACCGTCACTTTTGCACGCATGTTATTCTTGTAACTAACATAGCAGCTTATCCACAAGATTAACAAAACATCATTAATGCATTTCCACGTGTTATTGTAAGTACAGCATTTTGCTGGCAATGTGTTTAGCCGCGTTTTCTAAAAGACATTTGAGCAAAACCAATAATAAAACTCTAACAATCTCTTAAATGTAACTGTTATCGTGATTATTAGTACTGTGTAGCAATGAAGTTCAAAACTTGATCGTTTTCCCGTTGGGTTAGTATTCTGAATTGTTTATAAGAATTGCTTTTACATCATTGCCATGCATTATTAACAGAAAGTTTAACATTAAAATATCTGTGATCCTTTAGAATTTCTGAGAAGCCACTAGTCATCATCATAGTACATGTATACTGGTCAGCAGTGATACACATGAGTTTATTTTAGCTAGATGTATTTCAAGTTATGACAAGTATAGCCATTGTACGCAGTTGTCAATGATTTATTTTCAACGCAGATGCTTATTTGAGAAATTAAAACTGTCCACTTTTCTGTAACAAAGTCTGAACCAATGATGCTGACTCTTCACGCAAAAGTTCTGTAAGTTTATGCAATGTAACAGTCGCAAGCAATGGATAGAATTCTATGAAATACTACCCATTAAAGTAAAGTTTAATTTAAGAACATTGTAAGAAATGGTGGAGAGGCAATTATGTTAATCCATTCAAATACGGTTTGTACTCGGTCGTTGCTATCATTACAAGTTATCTTTCCGTCATTCACAAAACACTAGCTAGTGACCATTGCGACGCGTATTCGTTCGCTGCTGCATAAATACTGTTGGTGCATTAGCCACATACCACATATACATGACTGTGCATAGATTGTGCTCACTTCAATCTATTTACCAGGGAAAGTGATATTCCAGTCCAGTCTACGTTTATTTTTATTTCAAAGGATGAAGAGACAAATTATCTCATAATAGCTACTTCTGTGTAACTTAAATGTGTAGAATCCTTATCTTATTCCCGAGTCGGCCATGTGTCATACATAACTTTAAATGATCTCTCCTCTTAGATAGTATTTCATGTGCTGGGTTAACGGCGATGCGTGTTTATTTAAAATACACATTTGTCATTAGAATTCAGTTGCCAATATCAACCTGTGGTTTGCGTCAGAAGATTAAAAATAAGCAGATACTATTTGCATGGCTACTGATCGTCCCAAAGCACAACAATGATGTCCAAAAGCAACACATTTGGCGTCGAGGTCTCTCCTCCGCCCACCGCAATTCCACCAAATCTGTGCAAAAAGATGTGAACGATACGATCAAAAGAAAGTCGAATTATGAAACAGACTTTTTTTGTTGAACATTTTACCTGCGCGATGGACACTATTACACAGATGAGCTCACTGAAAACTGTCCACTTTCAAATATGTATTAGGATTTCGGTCTTGATCATCACGGCAATATTAACTGGATCTCGGTCACACGCGGTTCATTTCCATTAAATGAAAAAGGGTGTATTACCTAGCATTTAATCTCAAACAAGATATAAGATTAGCCATTAGGCTGCTACTTTGTGCGTTTTAAAGACGATTCCCGGTCTATTCAATAACTCATCTAGGGCTGTATAATTCCGAATGAGGTTTCTGATGAACCAAACACAAGGCGGCATCTGAAGAACATTATGCGCTGCAAAAAAACAAATACGTTTCACATTTAATCCCTTGTTTAATCAAATGTTCTTTTACGTTCTATTTGATATGAATGTACATACTCATTATTTTAGTTTGAGTGTACCACATGTGACCTTAGGATGTTAGATCAAAGGAAAATGAAAATTCCTTTGGCTGTAAGAAAGAAACGCGGTGTCTCTGAAAGCCAGATATTTTCCAGACAAAAATAAATGAAAATTGAAAATGCTTCAAATCAGCCAAAATCTCCAGTCTCAATGGGCGTCCCGTGCGTCAAAGATTGGAATAAAAATAGACTTCTGAAACGCCCATACACTTTTAAAATACCCCCCCATCATGAGACTGTAGTGAAGAGGCTGATGGAAAATCCATTCAAATCAGTCTTGGCATGAGTGAACTTACACATTGAATATCTTTCGTAAATAAGTCTTTATCGAACAGGAGAATAAAATAAGTAAATGCCCAGGTGTGATGTGGGAATAATGTAATTTTGAAACCTCGACAAACTTTAGGAAACTTAGGAGGGAGTACAGCTTTAAACCCAAACGGAACAGCTCTTGTCCATTCAGTGATTTATTGAGGCATGCTTAGCACGTACTTGACTGAAGGGCAGCAGTAAGCCCCGCCCCCGTGCCCTGATTGGCGGAATCCCAACGCGAACGTACAAATTGGGAAGGTTCCCGGAGCAGCGGCGCGGCGGATTGGCTGCGTCAGTTACAGGAGGGGGGCGTGGTTGCAGGGAAGAGTGGGTGGATGCGGCTCCTCTCACTCATTTCTTTACTACATTACACAGATACACAGAGAGAGACAGACAGAGACACAGAGAGTACATGTGGAAAAGTGGCCATGGCTGTGTCAGCTCCCGTTATCCCACCGCCCCCTCTTACACCCACCTCTACCCCTTTAACAGGAGGCTTGTTCCGGACCGATTCTGTGTACACCAGCCCTTCCGAATCCCCCAAACTCAGTAACATTAATAACAACATCAACAGCGGCAACGAGTGTAAGATGGTCGAGCTCCGTGGAGTCAAAGTGGCGTCTTTCAGTGTGGACGGGCAGGAGCTGATCTGCCTCCCGCAGGTTTTTGATCTCTTTCTCAAGCACCTGGTGGGCGGTTTGCATACGGTTTACACCAAGTTAAAGAGACTGGATATAACGCCCGTGGTCTGCACCGTGGAGCAGGTCAGGATCCTCAGAGGACTCGGAGCCATCCAGCCCGGAGTCAACCGTTGCAAACTCATATCCAGGAAAGACTTTGAAACTTTGTTCAACGATTGCACCAACGCAAGGTAAGCTCGATCTCTTTTTTTCCTTTTGCATTTCTCTTTCTCTTTCCACTCTTACTACTTTTTTCTTTCTTGCATTATTTCCTCCCATCTCCCCTACCCCATTGTCACCTGTTTGAGATTTTTAGCCCACTGGTCAACGGGGGGGTTCAATGATCAGAAACATCGTGGCGTGTCTTCACTTGAAGCCAGATCCCTTAGGTCTTGAAAACTGGTGCGGAACATTAAAGAAAAAAAAATCCCGAGCCCTGGCATTTACACAATTTGCAAACTCCTCCGTCGTCCCCAGTCACGTTTCACTTTCACTCTTTCACCCGCCCTCCCCATGAACCCTCCTTATCTTATTGCAACCGTGGAACCCATAACAGCAAAATGAATGCAAGTACAGTCACCCGATATGAGAACGTTTTCTAATTATATCTATTCATCGTTTTACAAGGAACATTTGATACGTACCGTGGCACGTACGTGATAACATCACTTTTATGCTTGTGTTGTACATGTGTTAAACTAACACAGGGATGGCTGTCCACGCCTGCACGATGGTCCTGATCGTGCAAAGTTAAACCAGGCAGCTAAAGGTGCTTTATTAGTTCATAATCTGCTATCCTCAGACACCGTAAAGTCCCTCTCATTTTATAGCGACCGGGGATCAGTGCCGCTTTGCTGGGCATTGTATGTTTTCTGTTTCAGCCTGCAGGACTCGCTGTTGTCATTTCTAATCAGCAAAAACACAAAAACTTACTCCAAAGTGCTAAACAATTAGCAGATAATTCGAGATGCAGAATAAACGAAGGTACCAAACGAAACCGCGGGTTGATTTATCTAGTGCACTTTTTTTTGTTCCATTTGAATTGATCGAGAATTAATTTTCCAGAGCGTCTTTTCAGACTGCAGATGTTGCAGTTTGTACAATAAATCAATGGGAGCAGATCTAAATGAATCGCCTCGGATATGGATTCTGTGCATGTTTTGATGTCTCTGTGTTATTCTTAGCTTGTTATCCTGACAGATATATAAATGGTAAGCATGTATTGCCAGCTAGCTTTTTGGGAGACTATAACTTTGCAATTGACTGACCTGTCAAACTCATTGAATTAAAACAAAACTTTTCAGATCAGTAATGGTAGGCGAGTAAAACAATCCTTTATAATTCCTCGGTTTGAAATTGATCTGCAGGTTTTATTGCATTCATTATTTATTGAAGAACTGCAAGCTAAACATAACGTTAAGCTATTTTGCACTTAGGGACTGCATTTAGGAAATTGGATGGAAATTGCATTACTGATGAACATCTGTGCATTTTTTCCACTGTTGTATTGTTATATACATAGGTGTAATGGCTCAGCAGTATTTTCTACCACATAGTTTCCAGCCCCATGTCATTTTGCCTTTTGCAAAGTACATTTCAGAAATATTCTGACAGTGTCACCGATGGGCTATATTTATTAGTCATGTTGAAAAAAAATGATTGTCTTCAAAAATTAATTTTTCATTTGCCTCTAGCAGAGGTTTAATAGAGTACACACTTGCCTGTTTGCAGAAATATTGTTTAATCACATTAATATCACAGCCCGAGGAGGGAAGATAATTGTACAAATGCATATAGAAATATGCATTGCTAACTTTTTATGATTAAATTATGCAAATGACCCATCTACCGTCCTTCGGAGCACTAATCATCTAATTAGGAGTGATGTCTTGAATAGATGTTTCTGAATCTGGATATATGCAATCGGGAATGCATAAAATTGGAACTGACATTCATAATTCGAGAAAGTAGCCTGCAAGAGAAACGTTAACATATATACAAATATGCATGTTAACAAAAATGGAGGTTAAATAAGCTTCATTACTATTTCTTTAAGTACTGCCTATATGAAAAATACATGCCATATATTTGACCTTTTTCAGGTGTGCTAGTTTTGGGAGTAAGGTAGCAATTCGAATAACATAAATTGAACAGGGTTCTTCCTGTGGTGAATACTGAATGAATTACAATGCACCATACCTATGTAAACCAAATGTATGAAAACTGTTTATTTCTACAACAAAATTAATGAAGTTAGGAACATTTAATATTTTTTAGAATCATTTGATAGCTTTCAGAATTTGAAATTTGAACTAAACTAGTTGAGTAATAGAGGTCCAAGTTAGTAACTCACCCAGCATTAGCCAATGTAGATAGTAAACTATACTGTTAACAGGATTGAATCAAAGTATATTTTGTACACAGATTGCGATATACTATGTTGATTTTCATGTGCCTACAGTAAATAGAATGTCAAACGTGTCATGGGGAAATAAATACAGTGAAGTTTAAAGGGAGACATGATGCCCCAAAGCATCACTCAGTGGATTGATTTATCTTGCGTGGTATAATGACTGCAGATGTGGATCTGTTATTCTAGATGAGGAATGAATTTGATGAGCTGATAGCACAAGCCAAGAAGCGTGGTTTTAATTACTGATGTGGAATTTATTTGTGAAGCACAAATGATTTAGTGCATTACTTTTCTGTTATTGGCAGATGACCTTGCTCTTTACATCAGAACATTGCTTTTTGATTACTCAAAAAAAGCCATTTTTGAGGGCATTACCATTTGGTATATTTAAGCCAGTTGGTTGGTATGGGTCAGTAAAAGGAACCTGACTGATATATTGCAATTGTAACTGATTGGGGCGCTATGGTACTTAAAGCAATGTGAGTTTGGTGGTTGTCGTCGTGGGGAGGGGGGGTGGTCTTCATTTAAAATAACAAGTCTGTATCCGGCTCATTTCAGGCTTAATGTCTATCAGAATTGTTCTGGGTGCTCAAATAAAATGAAAGAAATTAAGGAACATGAAGGAGAGCATGCAGAACATTTTATTGCCTCTTTGAAGCCACAATAGGAGTAATCCATACCCCTGATGTAATTTCCAGAGCATGGGTAGGTTTCAGAACACCTGGCTTACAGTTTCAGCACAGCTGATAAAATAAAGTTAAATTTTAGATTCATGTGGCAGCCTGAAGAGAAGAAAAATAACATGAGGGTTTCTTTTGTAAACACAATAGATGGAGTAGGGAGATAAGGGTCTCCCAAGCTCTTTAATCATTCTTTGTTAGATAAGTTACTTTAAGGGATCAAAGTATCTGAAATGAGAGATTTTTTCCGATGATTTGTATTACTAATCCAAGTAAGAGATTCTGTGTTGAAGTTTATAAAATTATGACACTGGATGTTGAAACTTACGTTTTGTTTTTGAGTCACAAGCAACAATGGAAACCATACTATCATCTAAAATCATTTTGGCTCCTTCAGTTGTGAAATATCATATAAAACATCTTCTGTGCAATACACCCACTGTTATCATATGCTATTTGCATTGTCCACAATAATGGAATTGTGGAGAAGGTTTGTTGTATAAGATCAGCTAAAATATGGGATCTTTGCCTCCGAAACATGTAGCAACGCATTGTGTGGGTTGCCTGTATTTTCTTTAAAGCCACTGATTGTTTGTTTGACAATTGCTGATTATAATTTCTCTTGTTCATATCACTGTATTTTAGACATAAGACAGTTCAATACCTATCTGACAAGAGTATAGTAACCATTGCAGATTATAATTTGAAGATTTTAAATGATGTTGCTAAAGTGGTATATTAGGGAATTTTCTGTCCTGTGCACAAATGTATGCCTTTGGAGTTTAAAGTGCAGAAACATCTTAATAAAAAAAAAGGAATATACTAGATGTAAGCATTTTCTGTTAACGAAGTAAGTTAGCTTAAACATTTATCTTGTAATACTTGTGCTCTTAATTTTTAGGATCCAAATGATTTTTGCCAAATAGTGTAATGTAACTACGTTTTAAGCAGCAGTCACAAAACAGTTGGGAATCTTAAGGATAGCTCACCATTCCCTAGCCTATAAAAGAAGCACTAGATAACTATAGGTCAAAGGTCTCTATCCCTTTTTTCCGGACACAGTGCTTTCTGTTTGCCTGCACTAATGATTATGGAAACTACAGAATTACAAAATTCTTCTGATTTAAGCTAATTGTTACTTAACAGGAAGCTCTAATTATCTATCAAGATTAAATCAGAAGCCACATTTATAATGTTACTAAAAATTCACACACGGTTTGACTTTGCAGCTGCTTTGGGTCAGGGTAATGTGCATCATACCTCTGAGAAAGTAAATGCAATTTTGAAGCACAGTAAAAACATTGACCTGTCTGGGTTGCAAAGCAGGAGATTTGCATCAGATTGGTATAAATGGCTGATTGCAAATCTTCTGTGGATCTTAACAGTAAGTCAACAGTTGGTGCATGCATCAGGCAACTAATTTAATATGCCCTGCCGGGTGGACAGACTTTGGGCAGCACTCTGTTTAAACCCTGACACAAAAATCACACCAAGTTCATGTTATTCTGACTCAAGCTGAATGCAGCCTCTATTTACTCAAATTAAAAACTGAAGGTCTAAACCTCCCCCCCCCCCCGCCCCTCCCTGGCCACAGATTGAATAATTAATGTCCGCCTCTTGTACTGACCATTAATTTGGCATATAGTTCCACAAACATATTGTTAGCCTTTAAGACAGTGTTTATTAGGTATCACATTTATACTTTGTTCTCATTTTCATTTAGTTAATGTGGATAAATTCTTGAGTTTCAGTGCCATCTGCTTTGTAAACATAAGGCCAGTGATTCTAGGATTGCATCACTGTTTATTCTTGTATGCTAATGGCTTACCAAAACTTTGAGGCAGAGAAATTCCATGGCAGATGATACTGAAACTCAAGAAATTATCCACATTGATTAAATAAAAACAAGAACAAAATACAAATGTGACACCAGATAAACTCTTGTCTACAGACACATTTGTGAAACTATATATAAATCTTTGGAATTCTCTTCCCCAGAGAGCTATGGAGGCTGGGTCATTGAATATATTTAAGGTGGAGATAGACAGATTTTGAAAGGTAAGGGAGTCAAGGGTTATGGGGAGCGGGCAGGCAAGTGGAGTTGAGGCCAAGATCAGATCAGCCATGATCTTATTGAATGGCGGAGCAGGCTCGTGGGGCCAAATGACCTACTCCTGCTCATACGTCTTATGTTTTTATGTAAATCCCCCCAAGACACAACTATACTACAGGTAGTGGTGGGGAAGAAGAAATCAGTTGACATAAACCCCTGGACACTGGAAACAATTCAGATAATGAATTCTAATTTCTCACACAAAGTAACAACCCAATTGACTGTATTAAGATCCAATTAATTAAATTGAACATATAATTGCAGAGAAAGAGATTGTGTCATTGAAACTGTTCCAAAACACTGTTGTTCCAGAATAAAATGAGGAGTTGCATGCTGCCACTATGCCCTTGTGTTGCTTCCATATTTATAAGTATTCACTTGTGTCTTGTATGGCATTTTTTCCCTCGGGACAATTTCAAACGTGTGCAAAAGGAGCAAACAATGATAGAGCAGTAGCTTTTAGACAATGTGATAAACCTATAATGTTAGTAGCATGTTAAGTAGTTTAATGAATTGCTAATTATAAAAAATATTAATGTTAGCATGCCTTCCAGAATGTCACTGTCATCACATCTCCAGTTGATTAGATGGAAATCAAAGAGTAAATATAGAATTTAAAAACCTAGATTTGTCAAATTTGCTGGGTGTACTTTATAAGCATTTATCACTGCAAGAATACAACATAAGGCTAGATAGAATTTGTACATATTTTGGAGCATGCCAGGAAAGTGGCAGAGAGGAATTCATTTCATTAGGGCCTTCATTTATTTGATTGATGTAGAAACACCAATAATCAATACTTTAAAGACGACACTAAAAATTAACAAGCACACTGTGTAATTGTTCATCTTACAGCATCTTGCATGGCAGCAAAGCAATAGATTTGTGATCAAACTCAAATTACTCTGTTTGTGGGGAGTCACTGCAGTATTATGGCCCGTCTGATCATTTTTGTATGTTTCTATATGGTATTTGTATACGTTCTGATAAAAGGTGCTTCAGGGACTCAGTCCTAATTCTTATTCTGCCATGCAAATTAAATTATTGTAATCCTAAATGGTGGCCTGATTCGACTATGCAGACAATATGAAATGCATCTCTTTTTTACACTACATTGCACTTTAAAAATGATGTATAATCTACCAAACATTTGTTCACCTGAATATTCAAAATTATCTTTTAGGAATGCCAAAAGACTAAGTCAGTGGTGTTTAAAATTCTGGAAAGTAAAAACAATTTTATGAATAGAAATTTTGGAAACTGCAATAATTTAAAACCGTGCTATTGATCTGTGCAAATGCATCACTAGTTTTACAATGTCAAAAGGCATCTACTCCTTGAATCAGCTCCTGGTGCATTTTAAGACATCACGTTCAGCCTTGGTAAAGGCCAGTCTCTGCTGTTTTCATGCATAGAGTATTGCCTGTAGAGAAAATTTATGACTCAAATGTTGATTTTTCAGCCTGCATGTAAGGCCAGCGAATGAGGCAATAAATATGTCATTCTGATCAGGCAGATCACTTTTGAGTGTCAGTTATATTGGAAATATATGCAGGGTTAAACAGTAGCAGGAATGAAGCCAGACCCTTTGCAGATGTGATACTGGTTGGCCACAAAACTCTACCATCCATATCAGGCAATGGCTAATCAGTATAACTGTTCCATTTTGTGTTTGGCATCAACAGAAGCTGCTGTACATAAAATTGTTCTAGATAATGTTCTCAGTTATTTAACTCTTTGCACAGTTCAATTACATCTATATAAAAGTAGGAATGCAATGTAGTTGTTACATGATGCTACTGTATTAGAGAAAATATAATAAAAAGGATTTGCTTTTCCACTCCAGAAATTTCAAACGGGGCTCTGGCAGTCTAAACTGGTAGTCACTATTGGCAGCTTTTCCATTCACTCTAATGACCATTTCACTGACTCAAAGTCCAGACAGCGACGCAACCCAGACCGACATCATATTCAAATACGACAAAGGAGTCTATGACTCCGTTAATCTCTTTGGTTGTTTGCTAATGATATTCTCAGCTGTGCTAGGTGGGAAAACACAAGACTGCTTTAGGATAATCAGGCAATTTTAAAGAAGAATATTTTTTTTGCAATAAAATATCTACTTATTAAGATAAGATTCAAATAAAATGTATTATAAGAAAAGGTTTTTATTATGAGTTGTAATTTTTAACTTGACCTCTTCAAATAACTGAACTGATTGATAACATTTCTGTGCTGAAGTAAAATAATGTTTATTATATTTTGCTTAGAGGGTGCACAGATGCAAAGCAGCTTTTCAAACTTTGACTGACAACAAGATTTGTTTACTAAGATTCTAGTCAGATGTAGTTTACTAGAATTTAGGATTCCAGACAGATGTGCTTCATCACGTTTGATGATTCTGGTTACATTCAGTATTTTAGTTACATTTTCATGTTTTCTCACCAATAGACAAACCATTACAAATGACCTTTTAAGAATTACAATTATAATACCTACAACATTACAAAACTAACAAACTAGGAATTTATAAACAGAGGCAAACATTGATCCAACAGATAAGAACTAATAGTAAATTGTTAATAGAATTATAAAAATGATCTCACCTGAACAACTAACATGAAAGATTTCTGTCTAGTTTCTCAACAAAAACCCATCCAAATTGAGTTTGTTTAATTTCCATGGAAGATGTCAAGCGAACATTCCAGAATGCTACAATATGGATTACCTAATTTCTATTTTTGCCCATTGAATTCAGATTTAGTGACATCATATTGTCTGCAAAGATAATTAACATTAGGTTAAAGTGTATGGTCAGTTATAACAAAATCAAACATCTGATCCAAATGTTAGGTTAAAAAGTTACCTTTTATGTCAACTCCCCTCATTATTTTGTAAATGCTCTGTTAAAAAAAATTCCCGTGGGTCCCATAAGACTATAATAGGTTCATGAAAAAAAGCCCACAGGATTTTACTGCGTAAATTGCACATCTATAATAATATCTACAAGGAAGCTGCATATTACCTGATAGCTTTCCCCCATGAAACTACTGTCAGAGCAACCTTCTGTGTGAGAACAATGAAAGAGAAAGGTTAATTTGGGCATGTTTGTTTTTGGTTGAATACTATGGTATTTATACAGTTTTTTTGACACGCGCCAAGACTACACATTTTGTAGTTTCGATCGAAATGGAGAGAAGGTTTTGCTAGAGAGAAGATCAGTCAGTACTTGATACTTCTTCCCATTTCTTTCTGTTGCTTGGCAAAAAAAAAAGTTCAATTGCTGGTAGTTTTGTCTCCAGTGTTAGAAAACTACAGGGGGAGTTGAAATGCTGGAGACTTCAGCAAAGGGCTATAGTACGGGACAATTGGAGAGAAAAAATCCTCTGCAATTTTTTTTTGTGAGGGTCAGCATGTCACCAGCTGTTAGGTGCGGAAAAATGTCTGAAATTGTGCATGTTGGACTTTCCCCCCATTGTGTGTGTTTGCTCAGAAAATTTAAAACCAACCAACCGAGTATTTTGTGATGGACCTGCTAAAAGTCAGCCCAATTATGGGGAAATCTCTGGTTGGCTGAGTTTGAATTTGTGAAATTGACTTAATAAGAATGTCAGTTTGAAAGGAGATACGGCAGCTTTAACTGCAGCCTCATCTTTACAAATTACATTGGTTAATTAAATTATTTCAATTACTTGAAGCCAGGTTTATTAGACGATGAGCCCAGAGAGTTTCACTAACACTGAGATAAAAGGAAATTTGTCTGTTGATGCCATTGTTTAGTTGAAGCTCTTTGGTGCTGACAGATGTCCTATAGCACCATCAGGGCAGGGAGGCCCCAGTTAAAGTAATGGATAGCAGTCTCATGTAAAGATTGGTCCATTACAAGGATGGATTTTCAGCAGGCTATAAATCAGTGCCTGACTCATTTTCTTTCCCAGCACAGAGATGAGCTGCTGTTTTTCTTGTTATAATTGAACGTCAGCCATGAGCAAAGGGCAAAAAAGGGAATTTTATGTTGACATTCATTATTTTTTCACCAAGTAAAAGACAGGAGGGTTTTTGTTAGGCAAATATTCATATCATATCTAGAATCGACATTAGCACATGAATGTGATGCCTTTTTCACCCCGTTCCAATAATGATTCAAATTGCTTAGGGGTTCCAGTTCACTGTTTACTTATTACTGAATATGTCATGCTTTTATCAAAGCATTTTTAGAGTTGCAAGATTACAATGGTCTTAAATTTACAAGAGAATGACAGTCACTGCTGTGTAAAGAGAGGTTAAATGCACAATTTACATATTCATTTCATGATTCATTTGTTTGATGATTTATATGTATTTAGAGTGTGTTTTGCCAATTGTGTTGCCACATACCTTTAATCATTGTATGGCAGATCTGCCGGGCTTGGCTGAAAAAAGTATCGGAGCATTACTGGAAATCCCTATGATTATATATAATACTAAATGATGAATATTTTTGTGTCCTTCCATTTTTTTTCCCTTTTCTGACGCTGCTGCGTGCCATCATGCATCCTGTTTGCCAAGAGGGGCTGGATGATCTGGGCTGCAAAACTCTCCAGGTCATCACTTCCGCACTTGACTAACTAGCAGGAGGTACATTTGAAGCAAGAAAAGATGCCCTTGATCGTTTCCCCACCGCACCCCTCTTCCGAGACACAATGCTTCACCAGCAGTCTGAATGGAAACTAACAAAACTCACCCCACAGCCGCAAGTGGGATGGAGTCCTGAAACTTTAGTTTGCAACCTTCTAGCTAGGAATCAAACACTGTTACCACGTTACTGGCCAGGCAGCTCTAAATTGAGTGTTTCAAAACAAATCTTATTTTTGAAATAACTTACTTATACGAGTTATCGACCTATAGATTTTCCATCGTCAAACAAGTCAGTGGTATTTTGTGAAGAATTTTATTTGTCTTTTTGATACTCATCTTTGCACATGCAAGACTTTGAGCATTGAGAATACAGAAACTAAAAGTTTTACAGTCTGTTCATTCAGTTTATGGATGGAGGACCTTCACAAACCTGATTGGTGTTATGACTGCACTGTGCAGGTACTGTGCGATAGTGTGCTATGGGATGGCAGTATGTGACTTTTTGCCTCTAATTCCCGCCTTGTTGAGTTCCCGATCTTATCAAGCGAACATTGGTTGGAAATTAGCTGCTTTCCCCACATGGAGCGACACATTAGAGAGCAAAACAATCTGTGTCATTCTTGCACACATCGCATCAACCAACCCACGAGCAGCACTATCAGAGGTTCAGTAGCGGATCACCTACCGACCTTCTTGTCCCAGAGAATGATGTGTGAAATGGATAAGAAAATATAAATACATTAAAACAGAGATAATGGCGGGCTGCTGGGACCTATGGAATCATACTCTAATAAGAGTCAGTACTTTTGGGACAGGAGAAAAAGGAGTGAAATTGGGAAAACTTTTTTTTTAAACCTGCAGTTCTTCATTCTAAGGCTAAGCTCCACCTAGAATTTATTACTCCGATTTTTAAGATAAAAGTGACAAAATGCTCAGCAGAAAAAAAATGTTTATTTTTGAGGATTATTTATTTGTGGTGGTATGTGCAATTGGATTGATTGGTATTTGTTAATTGCAATGCTTTGCCATTCCACTATTTAAGTTTACTGCCTTTAATTTGTAAACCTGAACAATTAATATACTGTTGCAGTTCCACTTAATATGATACTTTTTAAACCAAGGATCAACGACTACCATGAAATACTTGTGTGTTATCAAGAAGATGATACCTATGTGTTTTCTGAAACAAATGTAACTTGCTGCACATTTTGAAATCAATAAGGTACTTAGGCTTTCTTTGTCTGACACTCGTGTTCTCTGTGGCGCGCACTGGAAAATGTCTGTTTAGTTTATTTATTTTCTGATGCGCCGACACAAAATAATTGGTGGAAGATATCTTCATTTATTTAGTCAAAATATTCCACTTGGCAGATTGAGGTCTTTGGTTCTGGAACAACACCAGATGGCGTCAGTTTAGCAAGTGTGTAGAGGGGATGGAGGGTGTAGGAAGTGCCTCCACGACAGCAGTGTGTGCAGAATAAGTTAGCAGGACGACGCCAAGTTGGGTTTTGGAGTAATTAATATATAATGGTCAAAAAAATTGCGAGAGGAAGAAAAATTCAACATGTGTAATTTGCATTACAGCGTATTTAAAACCAATGTAATTCGAGGTGAGTTTAAAGGAATCAGTAACAAAATTATTTAAACAAGCAAGGAGGAAAAAAAGTCAAACAAATAATTTTCTCAACATCTTCAGAGCCTGCGAGGGGCAAAGGGTTACCATGTGAACAAATAGCGATTCCATCTAAATTTATTGTCTTATTTTGTGCTCTTCTCTCTTTTGCCTTTCATTCATTTGCTTTCTCCATTCTTCCCTCTCCTCTAGTTCTTCCTGTTTGCATTGGATTTTGTGCCTTGTAATCTTTGTTCGAATGACCCAGGAACTCTAGCAGTCTGCTGCCTTATTAATTTTTTATATATTAAGTGTTTTACTGTTGGGAGCAGGTGTCAGGAAAATATTCTAATTGTCCGCTTTAGGCAAAAAAATATCGAATCCTGGTGTCAGTTCTCTGAAAATAGACTGCAAAGAAATCAGCAAATTCTTGCTTATGTTAAATGTTCCTGACATTTGTTCTGCTGGAATTATATGCAGTTTATCTGCTAAGCTGAACATTTTATCAGCATGACAATTGAATTGTGCAGTGTATATGCGGCAGAAAAATGGTAATTGAGTATTTTATCAGAGGCTTCCATGAAATGGACTTTGTAGTCATAAATGAAGATTAAGGCTGTTGTTCACAGAGACGAACAAATTGGAGTGATTTATTATCTGTGACATCAATATGTCATTGCTTGGATACAAAATGAAAAACACTGAATTGCAGCTAAGCAGCGGAAGGTAAATACAGGTTTTAATTATTTGCTCCAAACCATTAAAACTGAGATGAAATTGTCATTAAGATCGCACAGCTGTTACACTAGGCTCATTTGTGTGGATTAAAAAAAGACAGTAATAAAGGATCATGTCAGAACAGAGGAACAATGAATGCATGATTCATTGTAAATAATCATTAACACAGGAATCCTGAAAGGACTTTTTGACTTACACAGTTCGCCTGGCACTAATCTGTATATCCTTATTGAATTCTTTTGAACAACCTAATTGAAAGTAGGTTTTTAAAACAGTCATTAGACTTCCAGACTCTTGCCCCACAATTCAAGACAGCAGACAATTCAATTAAGACACTGTTCTGAGCCTTCACTGTACAAAAACAATCTCAATACATGAACGTATTAAGCAGCAAAATGTTTTTAAGAGCATGGCGCCCATTGAAGTGACTTTGGTTTTCCACTGCTGTGATTAAATTGTAATTAATTGTTTTACATTTCTGACTATGATGTTTTATTTTAGTATCAAGTTTAAATTTCACTTACTTTGGTCGGATTGCAATAACATTAATGAATTTCCCAGTGCTGATTTTTTTTTCTTTAAGTATCATTATTCTAGGCATAAGTATTCATTTTCTAGGCATTAGGAATGTTGCCAGTAGTGACAAATTGCACTGTGAATTATATGATAATGCTTGCACTGTTTAGAAGCTTTGTTTTACAGCCTGTTAACAGAAAGATAACATTATTGGTCTGTGAATTGGTTCTGAAGATCCTTAACACTTTAAGAACCAAAGCACGTTGTTGAGAATTCTATGGTGTGTTTTCTTTATTAATATGTGTATCCCTGTATATTATTATCACTAACAGTCACACGCACACATACGTTTCACTGTGTATTTTTCTTCAAAATGGCAATCTGCAGATTCATAATGGGCCAGTAATTCCGGTCCCCACGCGTGAGTACGGACGGGGTACTCGCGCGTGGGCCCATTGGAAGTGCCGGATTTCAGCATGCGCGGAAAACCGGCATTTCCTCTCCTCTGAACCAAGGGGTTAAGAGGCGGTTCCCTTGCGACGTTGGAGGCAGCGCGTACGCGTCGAACTTCGTTTTTTTTGACAGGTTTGTCTGTGCGTGAAGGCCTCCACTTTTTACAAATGTAAAAAGCAGACGTAAGGACTTAGTTTTATAAGGTAAGTGGTCTAATAATTAAAGTTAGAACATTTTTCCACAGGTTTATTATTTTTAAAGAATTTACAGTAAGGTAAGTGTATTTTTGGACCTGATTTCTTGAAAAAAAAATGTTGGCAGAAATTTGAATAATTGTTTAAATTAGTTTTTTAAAGTTATTAATAGTTAATTTAATTATTGGAATGTTTTTTTAACTTTTATTTAAAGTTTAAGTAGTGTTTTGGGCGCCCGGACTTTTCATGAGTTTGACAGGTCTTATGTCTAACTCATGAATGGACTTTTGTAAACTCCCATTGGTTGCCCAGTGCTCACATGATCCCAGCCGGCTCATTGCACTAAGTATGCCGCTGGATCACGCACGCACAGCGCGCCGGGAGCTGAACCGGGCCACAGACCGAAAATCCACGCAGGCCCAGTCTTCAAAAGTCAGCGCGATATGTAAGTGTAAGCCCCCGACCCGAATTTCTGGGCCAATAAATTCCACGCTGACCTATTACATATTTTATTTCTACTTATACATAACTTTCAAACATCACATTTCAAAGTGTCAGAAGTATATAAGCTAATGATAGAAAGGCAGTCATTTGATGCCGAGGTCAATTGCAGGTTAATTTCTGTTGCCGAGGGAGCATTACAGCATGAAACACGCTACATGTATTTCTGCTGCTAAAGTGGAGCTTTGAGTAACTTTGTGTTCTGTTAAGACCACTAGATCTATTTGCTGTGCGTGGAGCGGTCAGTTAGAAGATAGTTGCTCTTAGATCCTCAGGTCATTTACAAACCAATCTCACTTTCTTAAGTTTGACTCTAAGTCGATTAGAAGCAATATTTTGTTCCAATTTCTTTTTTCTAGATTTAAAGTGACTGGTTTAATGGTTTTCTCTTTTATAAGAACTTTTAACTATGACACAGAAATTTATATGCAAAAGTGTGACCCCTAAAATGTGACGAATACACCTCAAAATGTATACATATCTATCTATTATATATTAAAAGTCTTGTGTCTGCATGCATTTTCTGTTGCATCCCACATACTTCCCACGTGATTGCACTTTCATCATCACACTTCTCCCATCACGTGTTGTTGATGAGCTCAGAGAAAGCAAATCAGAACTTTAGATGCAGGGAACGCACAAACTAAAAGTGAGGCAAGTGGCTAGAAAGCTACCAATGAGAAACTACCAATGACTTAAGATAACAACCAACAACAACAACTTGTATTTATATAGTGCCTTTAATGTAGTAAAATGTCCCAAGGCGCTTCACACAGTAGCGTTATAAGACAAAAATTTGACACCGAGCCACATAAGGAGAAATTAGGACAGATGATCAAAAACTTGGTCAAAGAAGTAGGTTTTAAGGAGCGTCTTAAAGGAGGAAAGAGAGGTAGTGAGGCGGAGAAGTTTAGGCAGGGAATTCCAGAGCTTCGGGCCTTGGTAGCTGAAGGCACGGCCACCAATGCTTGAGCGATTTTATAATCAGAGATGCTCAATAGGATAGGCCAGAATTAGAGGAGTGCAGATATCTCGGTGGGCTGTGGGGCTGAAGGAGATTACAGAGATAGGGAGGGGCGAAACCATGGAGGAATTTGAAAACAAGGATGAGAATTTTGAAATCGAGGCGTTGCTTAACCGGGAGCCAATGTAGTTCAGCAAGCACAGGGATGATGGGTGAACAATCAACCCTGAAATACAATCAGGAGAACCTACCTATAAAAGAAAGGCGAAGGTAACCAATCGAATCATTCAATACACTTTTTTGAAAAAAAATCTGCCATTTTTTTCTCCGTAACAGAAATTCCCAATGCTCAAAATAAGGTTTTAAACAAAATCAAAACATCAAAAAATTACATATTTCACAATAACGCAATTAAATTTGTCCATTGAATTGTCTCTTGTGTCTTTTAATACCTTCATTAAAGTTTTCACTTCAACATCTCAGTCAGGCTAGACTTCAGTTGAATCCAGGATTCCCTCTCCAATACTTAGCCCACTCCCAGATCCTGCCCCCTGTGAAGCCAAAATCACCCCATAAGGTTGCAGACCCTAGGGACCTGCCTCTCAGTGCACCCAGGCCTACCCCGAAGCTTCCAGATCCCTCTCTGCAGAGCTTCCAGATTCCAGAACACCCTCAAAGTATTGACAGCCCTAATACCACCGCTTGGTGCTGTTAGATCCAAGGGCTGCCCCCAGTGTTGATAAACTAATGTCCCTAATACTACTATTTGGCATAACACCCCTTTCCTGATGTTCAGACTTTGCTTGGAACTGGGGAAATACCAAGCAAAATGCCACCCCACCCCTCAGCACAGCAACCCATGAGGGGCATTGATCCCAACCAACATGACGACCAGTATGCAAGGCCTCCTCCTTCCATCCACTGGCCTAAATAAATTGCAAAACCCAAGCAGACTGTTTAAGTACCCTTACCCACATTGCTCCCAGTGCAAGCACAATCATACTGAATAACCTGAATGCCTTAATCCATTGCTCCCACACAACTTCATAAAATATATATGGGAATGCTCACCTAAATGTACAATGGGCTCATAAAAATAAATATGCAAATGTACATTTAATTGGACAATGGCCTTAAAGTATAGGTGAATGCACTTTCTTGAGAACTTTCATTTTCATGACATTACTGATTACACACCTGTGATAGTTTTTGTCTATGTTTGAGTTCCAAACAATCTATTATTTATTTTTCTCCGTAAAGAGAAATTCAGTTTCAGTGCATAATAGTATTTCACAGTTTATGTATTTAAAAAAAAAAATGATTTGAATATAAGCTGGATGACCATGGGTAGGTTTTCAACTTAACATTTAAATAAAAGTTATTAACTTAATCTTATACTTCAAGCTGAGAGACCGAGACAGTCCTGTGTTTACATTTAAAACTTAATAATTTGTTGTTGAGTGGAAAATCTTGCAAGATTTCTACGGTAATTTTTTTGTTAAACTGATATCAATATAATGTTCTTAGGTTTCCATTAAAATTAGTTGGGATACTTATCTCCGGTAAGAAATTAATAGACACGGGGAGAAATTGAGTATAGCCCCGTTTGGGGCGCCAGCCTCGCCAGGGCGCTAAAAGTAGCGCCCCGGAAGCATTCGCGGCCGCCCGCCGGAAATTGAGTGGTAGCGCCCCAAAGGGAAGCGCGGCGCTACTGGAGGCGCCACACAGCGCCTGCGGTATTGCAGGCCTTCCTCCCCTTCTTAAAGGGGAGGGGCCTTGTGCGGTGCGATCTGGGGCCCAGCTGGGCCCCCAAGGATCGCGAGTGCAGGCAAAAGAGCCCGGCACCAAGGAGAAGTGCCGGGCTCTTGGAACGCAGCCGGCACTCCGCGGGGGGGGGGGGTGGTTTCATGAGGCCGGGGACGGGAGCGCAGGCAGGTGCTGGCAGGCGGCCAACAACAAAAATGGCTGCCCCGCACCTCTCCTTTAATTTGCGCCTCCCCGGCCGCAGGTAGGCCCCCCTGAACTGGTCGGACATAGCGTCCGGTGGTAAATCAGGGGGCGCTTCCAAATATCGCGGCCGGGGTGTCAGCGGGGCGCTGCGCACACCGATGACATAATCGGTAGCGGCGCAGCGCTAATGGCTAGCACCACCACTAGTGTCCCGCAGAATTTAGCGGGAGGCATGGACAGTGCCGCGCCCGGGCGCCAGTTGGTTTGCGACCCACTTAGCGCCCTCTTAAGGCGCTAACGGGTGGCGCAGCCAACTGAATTTCTCCCCCACAGAATTCAATGCTCAAAACACAAATTTAAAAATCCATGAAATAAAAATATTGTTTTTGACTTATTCAGTCACTGTAAATCAGTGGCCTTATTACGTTGTGCATTACAGGGCATAACATATTGTTACAAAATAGCATATGCTCCACTCACCGTGAGCAATGCCACAGGGGGTATGCTAGCAATAGAAAGAAAACAATACATTACAAGTATTTCCAGTCCATCACTGACATTTCTTTATTACACTTTAGAATATATTTTTAAGAAGCATTGATGGTGATTTAAAATGCACAAAATTCCCCAAGAATTGAATGTTTGTTAATTGGCACAGGAGCCAAAGGCCAAAGTGTTCTGTTTCTCTGCCCACAAACTTCCTGCTGTTGAAGTGGATAGATGGAAAAACGCAGTCTGGGGAACGCAGAAGAGTAAAACCCTGGCAAAATGTTGATCACTCCGTCCTAACCAATCGCAGCCTGAAAAAAGAAAGAAAACCAGTATTCTGACCTGCAACCTGAAGAGCAATTAAACTCTGATCTAACCGCAGTTAGATTTGGTGATCTTTGGTGATGTGAGCAACACCTGGAAGATCCTCAAATTTTAGATATGTAAAATACTAAACGCCTACTAAAAGCTTCTTGATTAAAATTGTTTGCACACAGCGAGGCACTAGATGATAGTAATCCAAGCGCAATAACTTTCAATGACTTGGTCAACAGTGCAGGTATTTAACTAAAAGGGCAGGCAAATGACAGGGGTATGAGAGCTCATTTTAGTTTAGTAGATTGGACCACCATTAAAGAACAAATGCGTTGAGAATAAATGGAAATCTTTCAAAAACATTATGTAGAACAAGTATGTACCTAAAATACAACAAAGGCAAAGTAATTTGAAATGGATTGATGTGAAAATAAAAAGGAAGATTAAGGTGGGGGAATTACAAAGGAGAAGGGAAAGTTGACCATTGGGCTGTGTATGAGATTATGCAGAAGCATGTCGAAGTCAATATTAGGGGTGCAAAAAATTAGAAGGGACACAACATCAGATACTATAACAGCAAGGGGTAGAAAGAGAAGGGAAAACCCCTAATGATTTCAAAATGTAGTTAACATGAGGATAAACAAGGGATGGTTAATATGCTAACTTGCCACTTTTTGGAAGGTTTTTTAACCAGGGAGAATATTGGCGATACATCATCCTACACCAAACACGTTATCCGTGCTCTGGGACTTTTATGTTCATGATGCAAAGGTTCTAGATAGGCTTAAGGAGTCAAAAACCAATAAATCACAAGGTGAACAAACATCTTTGGGTCCCCAGGAATACAAGAGAAGACATTTATGAAGTACTGATGGTCATTTTGAGGAGGGCAATAAATGCTGGGGAGGTTGCAACAGGCAAACAAAGGCAAATGTAGTACCCATAACCAATAATAGTTACAGAAGTCAGTAATCATAAAACCAATGGAATCACTAATCAGAAATAAAATGGAAAAGGATCTGCATGCAAATAAATAAGTCAGCACAGTTTTAGCAGAAGTAGCTTTTGCCTAAGCAATCTCATTGACTATTTTAAGAGGTGATGTTACTAATTGATGTGACATGGTATACTTTGACTTCCAAACGGTTTTCGATAAAGTACCACATGAAAGACTCCTTTACAAGCTAATGGTTATCAAGGGTAAGACATAAATGTGGATTAATCACTGGCTAAAGGGTAGGAAGCAGAGTGTAGTCATATCGTACTTAGACTAAATTGCTTATAAAGTGGCTGAAAGTTACCAAAAAAGTCTCTTGCTGCTATAGGTTCTGTCATCCAGATCATCAGAACCAGCAGAATCCTTGATCCTGTACCACAGTACATTTTGACTTCCAACCATTGGCTCAGTTTTCATGCCACAAGACTGCTCCAACATAAGTGTCTTTCAACTTCCAAATGGCTCATAAAGTAGGCAAGTCACACAACAGCAATGTTTTACAACAAATGGCATTAAATTATGTGATAAATATATATACTCCACTTTTCTGATGGTAGTCTGGAATATGGAGTTTGCTTTCTGATGTTTATCATGGTCCTGCTGCAGTTTCAATACAACAGCAGTTTGTCCATTGCTGTAATACAGCACAGAATTCACTCAAGCAATATATCGCCTCAATACCATGATGTAAAAATATTACATACCTTACTAATACTGAGAAATATATGACCCTTACAGATGTAAGGGTTAATTTTTGTCACCCACCCCTCTGCCCAAAACACAACTCCGTGCAAGTGCACCCAAAATGTGTTCTGCCTGAATGGACCTGAACCTGTTGGTATTTGAGTTCTGGTCACTAGTGTGTCCCTGATATGCCCCTGGCACAAGAACGCCCTTTGGAATGGGCGTGCACCCAAAAGTGCAGTTGGAAAGAGACCTGCAGCAATGGTAATAGCCACTGGCTTTAGGGCTTTCTGGGTGTTGTCCAAAAGCGGCTGCCTTGCTGATCCTCCTTGCTGGCTCTGGAAAGGAAGCACTAACCTGTTTGGAAATGTGAGGGTGTTGCGGGGGGCCCATTCAAACTGAGGGGGTTTGGGGACAATTTCAAAGGCCCAGCTTCAGTGGGCAGTGCAGCGTTCGGGCCCCTGCCAGGCAGAGATCCAGGAAAGTGAAGCATTCTGACATCACTCCTCTGTCATTTACATTCACTTTGCATATGGCTGCCTATTTCAGCCATCCACCCACATGTTGGGGATATACCAGAAGTGCTCCGAAATCACGGAGAGCACAGACCCAACATAATACGTCTCTGCCCCGTTTCCTCTGATTTGTGCTCAGGAAATAGCTGTACCCTGGGTGCAATGTCGAGAAACATCAGCCCCATAATGATTGCAATAATATTTACCTCCCTTTTACAAAACATGTGAGTAACCTTATTTTTCCCTCCCCAAGATGTTTTATTCCCAGTTATATATTCAGGATGAGAAAAGGCCATCAGGCCCCACATATGCTTGCTCCATTTCTTAAAAGCCTTAGCCATGTGCCTTCACCATTCCTCTCTCCCAAGAGATTTTTTTTTCTCCCTCGTGTTTCCCACAGTGTATTTGTAGCTCTTGGTGAAGATATTGTTGCCACAGTACAGTCAATGGAGCTTTTTCCTAATGCTAGATCTCCAGTTACCAGCACCTGAACAGTGGTCCTGACCTAGCTAGCTGACGACTGAGTTCAACATCAGGGTACCTCATAAACATCCCCCTCTGCCCCGATTCAAATATCTGGTCCTGTTAGTGACACAAGAGAACATCATCCCAAATAACACCTTCAGCACAAGCTTTTTATTACTGACTAAAACTATTAAAACCTCAAAGCAATCTTTATCTTGATGGTTTTTGCCTTCCTTCACAGTTGTTATTTGTAAATATTTAGCCGGACTGCCATAGTACAGTTTGGGTATTGTATGTCCACGAGAGCAGAGTGAAGAATTACAACTTACATAATACACTTTTCTTACTTACTCACGCACAAACACTGAATTTATCCACGGCTGTTGAAAATCCCAGCACCTAAAGCCCGGGGGAAATTTGCCACTCAAACTCCAGGCCCCAGGCAAAAGCACAGGCATATATCGGAGGAAACTTCTTGCAGGCATTATATCATTACATTGTTCATTGTGTAATATTTTATATACATTTATCCAAGTGAAAAAGAAAAATGGTGGCCAAAACAATGTGGAAATATTATTTGAGCAATTTGGTTGGTTTTGTGGTACTTCTGGCTCGTGAATGGTAGCTGTGTAAAAAAAAAAGAGTAAATTTAATTGTTTAGCTTTTGACTGGTTGCTTGTTTCTCACTTGTCCCTTTTTTGCTTCTTTTAATTCATTTGATTGGCAACAGCGACAGTTGTTTGAGCCAATCAGGATTTTTGACCCTGCAGGTCTGTGATGTGTTTGATTTTAATATATTTGAGGCCACATTGTCTGGTGTGACACCTTTGGGGGAAAAACATAACTTTTAAACAACACTCTTCATGTCATCAGGACATTGCAAAGTGATTTATAGCCAATGAAATGTTTTTGAAGTGTAGTCACTTCTAATCTAGGAAAATACAGCCAATATGCACACAGCAAGCTCCAACAAACAATGTGATAAGCGACCAGATATTTTGTTTTAGTGGTGTTGGTTGAGTTATAAATGTTGGCTAGGGCACCAGGACAATTCCCCTGCTCATCTTTGAATGCTGCCGTGGGATCTTTTATATTCACCTGAGAGAGCCGACAGGGCTTCAGTTTAATGTTGCATCCAAATGACGGCACCTCCGACAGTGCAGCACTCCCTCAGTACTGCACTGGAGTGTCATCCTAGATTTTTGTGCTCAAGTCTCTGGAGTGGGACATGAACCCACAACCTTCTGACTCAGAAGTCCAATGACATCAAGTGGAAATATTAATAACCGGCCCATACTGCTTTCTCTGCCGCCCACCACTGGTAAATGTCTGCAGCTAAAATAGAGGTGGAATCCAGGTAAAACCTCTTGACTGGAGATCCACCCCAGTTCCTCAGTAGCACTGACTGGAATTTCAGACCCTTAGAATTGACAGACAAGAAAACATATTATCCAATGAGTTTCTTATATTCTCCTGTATCAGACCGAATATTGTTAGAATGATTTTTGACAAAAATGCCTTAATGTCATACTAATCCACCCCAAATAAAACTGCATTTCTGCCACCGTCAGATTTGAATTTAGAAAAAAAAAGAGCTTTCGGGAAAGTCTCACATTCAGTAAGGGGGAAGCCTGGGGCAAGAGAGGCCTAAACCTTCCTTGTGGGGCCCAGAGGAGCACCTTTGGCCCCTCAAGAAAAATAAAAAAAGGTTAAAACACTGTAATGATCAGTAACATGTCATTCTAGAATGGTACACTAGGTGGAGCTGTATGTTTAGAAGTGGGCTACCCACAAGGCAGTAGTCAAGATGGATGCCTGTACACTAGTCCACATGGCTGAATAAATGACTAGCTCAAGCTAGCTGTTCATAATGAAAACGTCTATTTATTTATGAACTTAACAAACACATGCATATTTAGGCCTCTTCTGGCCACAGATCTTCTTCCCGCTGTCTACACCTGACGAAAAAGCCACAATGACTTCCCTGTTCAGACCGCTGGTTAAAATAGCAGTCTGGGCCTGATGTCATTGGACCTTGATCTGCATATTTAACGAAGAACCCCACCAGCTTCAGGTGGATCTCCTTGCCATCTGCTCAGAAGAGAAGGTTGAAATAGAAGACAGCAGCAACGCAGCGGGACGTCGACGGATAAGTCTCCTGGCTGATTTTAACTGCCTGCCCGTCCATTTTCCACCATTAAAATCACCCCTTTAGTTGTAATTACCTAGTCTTGTACCAACCCAGACTGACTCTAACCACAATATTTAGCTGTATTCATTATTATTGGAAGTTACTTTTTAAATACTAGGGCAATAAGAAAGGACTGGCCTACTCTAAATAATCCAATGAAGCCAAATAAAAATTATTCTGTTTGACAAACATTTTAGAAACTTTCAGGTGATTAAAATGCCTGGAATCAGCAGGGTTTAAAAGGGCATTGCCCATAGCACAGAATATTCGGGGGCTTGCTTTGAAAGTGACATGGAATGTTGGTGCTCAGTGACAACATTCCTATGATGAGAGATTGTGTAGAATGGGCCTATACTCCCTGGAGTTTAGAAGAATGAGAGGTGATCTCATTGAAACATACAAGATTCTGAAGGGGATTGACAGGGTAGATGCTGAGAGGTTGTTTCCCCTGGCCGGAGTGTCTAGAACTAGAGGGCATAGTCTCAGGATAAGGGGTAGGCCATTTAAGACAGAGATGAGGAGGAATGTCTTCTCTGAGTTATGAATCTTTGCAATTCTCTGCCCCAGAGGATATGGAGATCGGGCGGGAAAGTGGAGTTGAGATCGATGATCAGCCATGATCTTATTGAATGACGGAGCAGGCTCGAGGGGCCGTATAGCCTACTCCTGCTCTTCTTCCTTATGTTCTTATCCTATGTTCTTTCAGCATCCGATTTAGTTATTAACTTATTTCCCTTGTTCAATTATGAAAAGAATTTCATTATTTGATATGGTCAATATTAATTTGAAGTATCATTAGGCAGAATAACTTGGTATTGATGACAAACGTCTAGGAATGCATTAATCAGCAACAGCATCTCTCAGAAGAAAGAATTTCAATGCAACCCTACTCTTTTGGACTAGTTGGAACAATGACTGTTTCAGGGCAGTTGGAACAATGTCCTTGTCTGTGTCAGTCAATAAGGTAATAATTATACAGAAATCTTTAGACCAGTTCATTTTGACTTTTAACTTTGCTGTTGGTCAGAGTCAATGAGATATTTAATTACAAAGTATTGTACTCATCAAACCCATGTCTTTGTTTCCTCTCCTGAGGTCAAGCGTTCATGGGTTAAGGCTGTGATGTCAAGATAGTTATAACCAAAATAAGAGAGCTGCTGCTGTGTGGTGAGCATATGATTAATAAAATTCAGCAAGAAAGTAACATTCATTAATCCTTCGTATTTTACTGTGACAAAGGTAAACTATCCCTTCTCATCCTTCTCGACCTGTCTGCAGCCTTTGACACGATTGACCCTCCATCCTCCTCTAACACCTCTCCATTGTCGTCCAGCTGGGTGGGACTGCACTCGCCTGGTTCCATTCTTATCTATTTAATTGTAGCCAGAGAATCACCTGTAATGGCTTCTCTTCCCACTCCTGCATCGTTACCTCTGGTGTCCCCCCAAGGATCTATCCTTGGCCCCCTCCAATTTCTCATCTACATGCTGCCCCTTGGCGACATCATCTGACAACACGGCGTCAGTTTCCACGTGCAGGCTGACGGCACCTAGCTCTACCTCACCACCACTTCTCTCGACCCCTCCACGGTCTCTCTGACATCCAGTACTGGATGAGTAGAAATTTCCTCCAACTAAATATTGGGAAAGACCGAAGACATTGTCTTCGGTCCCCGCCACAAACTCCGTTCCCTATCCACTGTCTCCATCCCTCTCCATAACATCTGTCTGAGGCTGAACCACACTGTTATTAACCTTGGTGTCATATTTGACCCTGAAATGAGCTTCCGACCACACATCTGCGCTATAACTAAGACCGTCTATTTCCACCTCCGTAACATCGCCCATCTCCGCGCCTGCCTCAGCTCAGCTGCTGCTGAAACCCTCATCCATGCCTTTGTTACCTCTAGACTTGACTATTCCAATGCACTCCTGGCTGGTCTCCCACATTCTACGCTACATAAACTTGAGCTCATCCAAAACTCGGCTGCCCATGTCCCAACTCTCAACAAGTCCCGTTTACCCATCACCCCAACCTACATTGGCTCGATTTAAAAACATATTCTCATCCTTGTTCTCAAATCCCTCCATGGCCTTGCATCTCCCTATCTCTGTAATCTCCTCCAGCCCCCCGCACCTCCCCCCCCCCCTCCAAGATATGTGTTCCTCTAATTCTGGCCTCTTGACCATCCCTGATTTCAATCGCTCCACCATTGGTGGCCGTGCCTTCAGCTGCCAAGGCCCTAAGCTCTGGAATTCCATCCCTAAACCTCTCTGCCTCTCTACCTCTCTTTCCTTCTTTAAGACGCTCCATAAAACCTACCTCTTTGCCTAAGCTTTTGGTCATCTGCCCTAATTTCTCCTTATGTGGCTCGGTGTCAAATTTTGTTTTATAATACTCCTGTGCAGTGCCTTGGGACATTTTACTATGTTAAAGGTGCTATATAAATACACGTTGTTGTTGTATATCAGAAACATCAGAGGTAAAGTTTTCGCTTTGAGCACAATCGGATTTCCGGGTGCAAATTGCGACCGAAATTGCGTCTGTTTTGAGAAGTGCTTTTTTTTTCTCGCATTTCCACTCAAACTCATTTGCATATCGCCAAACACACAATCTGCCACGAACCAATGCAATTGGCAGTGTTTTAAAACGTAAATTAAAAAAATTTGCTTTTGTGGCGGAGCCACTAAAGGACTCAGACCGTTTGTATATAATTCCCTTTAACAACATGTTAGCTACAGCCTGAGTCTGTATCTTTATTTATACTGTTTACTTGTATAGAGCGTGATTACTTTAACAGCGCGGGTAAACGCGATGACGTCATGCCATACATCACGTGATCCCCCACTGGCGGGAAGAACGTGATGACGTCATGACGTCAACCACAGGACCAGCTAGCAGTCCTCGTGGAGCCTCCGAACTGAATAGACCTACACTCGATGTTCTCCTGCAGTTACTTGTTTAAACCTGTTAGTTTCCATTAAACTTTGTTTTGTTTAAACGCCTGAGTGGACCTCAGTCTTTGGATAGGAACTAGACATTCCTACACTTTCAAAAATATTCCTTGATATATTTAGGAGTGGTAACTTGGTGCAGTTTGATTAATACAGCTGAAATAGGTTTAATCACAAAAATATACAGAACCATTTGCTAGTTATATTGGGGATCAGTAGTCAGTTTCATAATAAATGTAAAAAAATTACATTCAAGAGCTTCTAAAACACATCTATTGGTGTCCTTGCACACAAAAGAACCAGCTTAATTTTAGAGCCTCCTCGAAAGCCCACAAATGAGCACAATTAGCAGAAACTCCCAATGGTGATTAATTTGATCTGGGGGCATTGCCAGTTTTGTAGATGGCGCCTGCTTCTCGCGCGATGTATTTGAAACTAGTGCAAAAGATCGCGGAAACTCGAGTTGCGCTGAACGTAATTTGTGCTTAAAATTCCGCGATCTTTTGTGCGAGTTATGCCGCTTTCGGGTGAATTGTGTCGGAGAAACCAGAGCAACCGAGTGTTCATAGCATGAATATTACTGAAATAAAATTTAAAATGCTGGAAATACACACAAGGTCCATTAGCAAAAAAAAAAGAAAAGCCGCATTAAAATTTAGGTTTGACTGAGGGATCCACCTGAAATGTTAGCTTGTCTTTTTTCAGATGCTGGTGGACCTCCTGTGGGGTTTTTTTCCCAGCATCTTCTCTCTGTATTTCAGATTTCCAATGTCCACATTTCTTTTCCTTTTTAATTATAAACATAATTTTACTGACGAGGATTTGGAGATGACACTTGAGCTTAATTTTTCTGGTCCCGGAACTAATGCCCGGGAGCATGATTTTCCGTGGGCCAACTTTCGGGGATTTTGCGAGGTTGGCTGTAATTATTTATTAACAGGCCTGGAACTGGGAACTCGGGTAGATAGAAATTGTGCATCAGCGGTCTTTAAAACAATCCATCTGAAATAATTTTTTTAAAAATCTCTCGGCCCTATAATTTATGAGTTAACCAAGCAGCTTATCTTTAAAGCACATCTGAAGGGAATATTCAGCGGGGTATTCATGCAAAATTTGTGCTCCCTCTCAGAAGGAATGAGAGTAAATATATGCGGAAATATGGCCCCAATGGAAAATTTGATGGTGGGTGTTTCTCCAGGAGACACCTTGCGGGAACGATTGACATACAAATTCAGCCAGAGGTACTAATTCTGCCTGTCAGAAAATTACCCTTCTTATCTAATACAGTGTCTTGATATTTACTGAGCTTGAAACCTTCCATTCCATTATGTTAGTTAATTAGTGATTTATTACAGCATCCATCAGTATTACATCTGACCACCTGACTTTAAATGGTTGGCATGAACTGAAACATTTAAAACAAGATGAAATCCTGTCCATCACTATTTTCATGTAAATACAGAGTTCCTTTGGTATTATTGGCATTAATATTGATTTTATTAAGGTTAAGTTACATTTTAAGAAATGTACTTTTAAATTGTTGGTACAAAGGAATGGTATACCAAAAAAAAGAGTTTGTATGTTAGATTTGCTTTGAATGTGCAATAAACTTCCCTTTAGTTTTCTGTTTATTGCGTAAAACAAAATACCTAAAATGTCAGTAGCTTGCCGAAGAAGTGTCAGTTTGGCTCGGGGGTAACCCTCTTTCCTCTGACTCAGATGGTTGTAAGTTCGAGTCCACTATAGACTTGACCATATAATCTAAGCAGCCACTTCATTGCAATACTGAGGGAGTGTTGCATCCTTTCAGATGAGACACTAAACTGAAGTCCTTGTTCAGGTGGATATAAAAGATCTCATGGCACATTTTGATGGGGAGGGTGTTCAGGTCCCCTGGCCAACATTTATCCATTAACCAACACCAGCAAAACTGATTGTCATAGAATGATATAGCATAGGAAGCCATTCAGCCCGACGTGCCTGTGCCAGCTCTTTGGTAGAGCTATCCAATTAATCCCAGTCCCCTGCTCTTTCCCCATAGCTCTGTAATGTTTTTCCCCTTCAAGTATTTATCCATTCTCTTTTGAATATTACTATTGAATCTGCTTCCACCACCCTTTTAGGCAGTGCATTCCAGATAACAACAACTCACAATATAAAAAAAAATGTTTCCTCATCTCGCCTCTGGTTCTTTTGCCAATTACCTTAAGTCTGTGTCCTCTGGTTACTGACCCTTCTGCCACTGGAAACAGGTTCTCCTTATTTACTCTATCAAAACCATTCAAGTATCTCATTTACAGTTTCTGGGATCTTGCTGTGCATAATTGAATGCTGTGTTTGCCAACATAACATCAGTGACTGCACTTGAAAAGTAACCCAATGGCTGCAAAGTGCTTTGAGATATGAAAGGCACTATATAAATAGTTCTTTCCTTCCAGTGCAGTGCTGAGGGAGTGCTGCACTGTTGGAGGTGCTGTCTTTCAGATGAGACATTAAACCAAGGCCCCATCTGCGCTCTCCGGTGGACATAAAAGATCCCATGGCACTATATCGAAGAAGAGCAGGGGAGTTATCCCCGGTGTCCTGGCCAATATTTATCCCTCAATCAACATAACAAAAACAGATTATCTGGTCATCACATTACTGTTTGTGGGACCTTGCTGTGTGCAAATTGGCTGCGTTTCCCACATTACAACAGTGACTACACTTCAAAAGTACTTAATTGGCTGTAAAGCGCTTTGAGACGTCCAATGGTCGTGAAAGGCGCCATATAAATGCAAGTCTTTCTTTCTTTAATAAAATGAATGGTTTTAGTGAAATATTCTACAGTGTACAGGTGTGAGATTGTATTTCAGGAAACGCATTGCAACCGCAGCAATTAATAATAAACTTGTTAATATCAGGTAAAGGAGGGGGAGGCAAACCTAAGTTGCTGTAACGGTAGATTGCATAACACATTTCCTAATGCATCCACGGTATGGATTTTAGTACAACATTTGCACTTCTGCACCTACATGTTTATACTAACTTCTGATTGAATAAATGTGCAAGTTATAATCAGAGTATAATAGATACAAGGTTGTTGCAAACAGCTTTATTTTCAGTTGTACTTATAAAGACTACAGAATATTACATTGTTTGAGGGCTGTTATAACCCTCTAGGAATATAGAACAATGTCATTATTTGTGCCAGTCAGTACGATAATTATATAAAGATCTACAGGCTGAATGAAGAGTTTAACTGTAAAGTAATATTCCATTTATTTATATTGTCCCAATTTCTCCTCAATTTTAGTCTGTCTCCCCTAACGCTCACACTGTCCAATTCAGGAAGGCGAATAGTCTGGCTGGAATTTTGAGGAGGAAGGCAGGTTGGGGGCAGGGGGGCGGTGGGGGGGGGTGTGGCTCCGAGGCAGTTGGGAGGCCCGGTTTCCCGCAGGCCCTGCCGAATTTAACTTGTAACGGGCTGCTAAATGGATCGGGGGGTTGGGGGGGGTGGTGTGGTTAGAGGATTTGGAGTTGGAACGGGCTGTTAAATGGATTGTGGGGGTGGGGGAGGGCAGAGGATCGGGGTGGGGGTCCGGCCACTGGAGGATGGGTGGGTGGGTGGGAGAGAAGATTGTGGCCGGCCACCGGAGGATGCCTCAGTGAGAGGGGTCCCCAATCGCGGGGGGTGGTTTACGTAGGGACGCTGGATCCAGGAGGTAGGTATAAAGGCACTTAACTCCTGGATCCAGCAGTCCTTGTCTTGCTGTAATTACTGGGTATCACGAATTCTGTCTAACCCGTCCACATGCAGTTAAAAACAAAATGGAGATTAAAAAAGAGGCTGCCAGCCTCATTATAATATTTAAATTGACGTTCCGCCCCCCTGGGAGTGGGTTGGCTGCCCCCGTCCCAGCCCCATTAAAACCGGAAGTGGGCGGGTTGGAGGCAGGACCAGGTCAGGAATCTGAAACCCACCTGTTTTTTAAGGTTAGAATTCCCCCCTCTAACTTGGGCACCGTTATGGACACACCATGCTGCTGCTTAATTGACCCAGTAGGAGGCACTCTAATGCTGCATGGAAATCAAATTTATCTCTTTTTTTTCCTCACAGACTTTCCCTCTCCATCTCAAGCCCTTGCTGTTGTAGTGTATGTACCCGTCTATCTTTAAGGGAACTATTGAATGTAACCGTTCACCTTTAAGGGAACTACTTTAGGTGTGGCACTATTTGTTTGGCTTCTGTATACTGTAATACCGATAGTGACCACACCAGTATATAAGTGTTGTGGCATGATTGCTGGGGCAGATTCGCCCGGACCTTCGAATAGTAAAGACCTGTTTTGTTTGTTACTTCTGAAGTCTGTGTATTTATTAACTGCACAACCCACAGACTTTACAGTGGCGACGAGTCCGATCGTACCCTGCGGCAAGATTACCATAAGCAACGAAGAGCGTCGAAGAGAGACAACCGCCCTCGTCGTGCTACCAAAAGAAAACACGAGGCTGCAACAACAGAAAGCAGGAAGACTAACAACAAAAGCTGTATCAGCAACAGGCACTGACTACCCTTCTGCCACGGTGCGGAGTGAGCCGACCAGCAAGAAACAAGGCGGCCGAAGAGACTGTGAGTAGGGGAAGGTGTAGAAGCATCCGGAGGATAAGGGCAGAGCACTCGACCTCGGTAGAGGGGGAGCTGTGCCGGCCAAAAGTCGGGTCCAACGGCGTCGGGTGACAGCCGGACCGCGATCGGCGGGACAATCGGGGCAGCGACCGCAGCCACGAAGCGCTGAGCCTGCGAGTAGGCGCGGGAAGAGAAACGCAGCCGGGGAGGGAAACACCGGTCTGCGAGAGGGCTGGGGAGGCGAACGGGAACCGTGCGGGTGAGAGCCGGGTGCGGAGAGAGAGACTGCGAGGAGCCAGTCCAGCGGCTGAGCTGTTCTCCACCAACGGGGTACTCAGAGCCGGCAAAACCGAACGTGCGGGAGTGGGTGAGAGACACAGCCGAAAACGGGGTGAGAGACTGCGCGAGAGCCAGTCCAGCGGCTGAACTGTTCTCCACCAACGGGGTACCCAGGGCCGGTAGCACCGAACGTGCGGGTGAGAGAGCGACAGAGCCGGGGATGGAGAGAGAGACTGCGCGAGAGCCAGTCCAGCGGCTGAACTGTCCTCCGTTAACGGGGTGTACCCAGCGCCAGTAGAGCCGTGCGGGCGGGAGGAAAAGACATAGCCGAGTAAGGGGAGCTGTGCGGAAGCCAGCCAGCGGCTGAACCTGTCCGCCGTGGGGGAAGCGTACCCCTTCCACCGGGAAGAAACGCGGGAAGCCGCCATTAGGCGGAGAAGACGCCAGAAGCAGGAAACCGCCATTGAAGTGGGCGGGGCGAGAAAGGGAGAGCGGGAAACCGCCATTTTCGCGGGAAAACCGCCATCTTGATTGACATACCGCCATTGAAGCGGGCGGGGAGAGAAGGAAAGAGCGGGAAACCGCCGATTTCGCGGGAAAACCGCCATCTTAGAAACAAACAAATAAATAAGAATACTTAAAGAAATACTGGTGCTGCTCCCAAGGGAAGAAAAATGCCTAAGCGAGGGAATATTAACGACTTTAATTCTGAAATAGAAGACTGGGCCACGTACGTGGAACGCATCGAGATCTATTGTGAATACGACAAGGCGATAACATTGTTAAACTCGATGGGCGCAAAGACATACGGGCTCTTGAAGGATTTACTAGCACCAGCTAAACCGGCGGATCGGTCTTTCGAAGAGATTGTGGTTGTTCTGAAGGACCACTTGAACCCCACACCGTTGATGTTGGCTGAACGATTCAAATTCTATGCAAGAACGCAACGGAAAGACGAAAACAACGCAGAATACTTGGTCGAACTGCGTAGGCTAGCGAAATACTGCCAGTTCGGAGGGAATCTGACAGAGGCACTGCGAGACAAGTTCGTAGGCGGATTGTCCAAGGAAGGGACGCAAAAGCGCCTACTAGAAGAGAACGACCTTACACTTGACAGGGCTGTCCTTATAGCCGCATCACACGAAGCCGCAGCGAAAGGAACGGCGGAAATGCAACTAAAGGCGGCGGCGCTCGGGGTGGACCAAACTACCTCGAGTACAACAAAATGCTATCGTTGTGGGAAGACAACACACGACCAGAATCAATGCTGGTTTAAGAACCAAGAATGTAGGAAATGTGGCAAACTGGGTCACATCGCTAAGGTATGCCGGTCAGGGAAGAAGACCAACAACCAAAGGAAGCCATCACAAGAAAAGTACAACAAGGTATACAAGGGGGCTGAGAAGAGTTCAGACGAACAGAATCCAGACTCCGATCCAAACGGCCAGGAGCTGGGTAGTCTGAGTATCCACCATGTGAGTAAGGAAGCTGACCTACAAACTATCTGGGTCATGCTAAAAATAGCTGGAGTCCAAGTGAAAATGGAGTTGGACACTGGATCAGCTGTATCAGTCATAAATCGAGGGGATTACCACCGGCTATTCTCACACATACCCTTAAGAGATACCAAGTTCGTATTGCAGACATACACGGGGCATAAAGTATACCCCATGGGAAAAATAGGGGTAAAGAACACCCAAGAATGAACTTGTATGTACTACATGAGGGAGGACCACCACTTCTAGGATGGGAGTGGATCAAGAAAATAGACATGGAATGGCACTACCAACAAGCAATGACGAGTGAGGACTCGGTGCAGACAAGCAGCTCAGACTCTGAGCCGGAAGACGATAAGTCCAGCCCACGTATGAAAAACAAGGTTAACATGAACTCACTGACTAAGGTTGGAAAAACGATGGCGTGCATAAAGACAGAGAATTCTGAGTCTGTTCAAGTCACAGACATATGCATTACGGAGGAACACCGAGCTCGAGCTCAACGTTATTTCAAAGTACGACAACAATTCGAACAATTAAGTTACCGTCTCGTACAGGAGATGAAAACAATGAAAAAGTTCTATGACACCGAATGGGAGAGTCTGGAAAGACAACAGAACCTGCTGGCTCAAGCAGAGAGCGACCATAGAGCCATCGTGACCAATTACCGATCACACCTCCCTTATGATGTTCAGGAGTTAGAATATTTGCATGATCTAGAGATACAGCATAAAGGCAAACCACGCTACACTGAGGATTTTGTTCTGCAATTGGAGACGGAGCTAGTGCAGGCAAGGTTAAGAGAAGCTGAATCGCAGTGTGCACTTAGAGATGCAGAAAAAAATCTTGGACATGGAAAAGAGAAACGCTTCTTTACCTGATGTGAATAATGTGGCCATGTTGCAAGAGGAGCTTATCACTCAGTTAAATGAAAATAAAGGGAAAATGACTGAGATAGACGGCAAGAATAAAGAAGATTTGATGGCAGTGAGACTTCAAGAGGCAGATAGCATAGCAGCCTTGGCTGAACTCCAACAGGAAATTGCGAAAGAAGCAAATGAAGAGGAACCTTCAGGAAGCCGGGATTTTATTCCAGTTCTTCTCTACGACTCCTTACAAGCAGAGTGTGAGAAGTGGAAAGAACAGTATGAACAGGCCCAGGCTACGATTCTGGAGGGGATTAACTCGGCAACCTCCGAAAAGCTAGTTTCAGTAGAAGCATATGAACAACTAAAGGTTGAACATGAGCAAGAAGTCCAAAGGCTGCAGGAAATTCTTGATGAGCTCAAGGCCAAGACAGACTCATCGGTAGAAGTTCCATCCATAGATGAGAATTTAGCGGTGAAAGACATGGCAGAACATGAAAGACAAGATGTCCAAGAACTCATAAAAATATTGGAGGAAACCCAAGACAAATATGAGGCGGCAATGACCGAGGTTCAACGACTTGAAGAGCAGAGTCAACTGGGAATCCTTTCAGTGGAAGGGAAGGAAACTGTAAGAAACACAGAGACTGTAAGAATGGGCTCTGAACATGAGCTTGGGAGCATCAAGGCGCAACTTCTTCGAGCGCTTGAAACCAAAGTACAAGAGGAAAGGAAGGTGAAAGCATTGGAGGGAAAGGTGGATGAAATGGTGAAGACTCTGATCCACAGAGTCCCTGCGGAAGAGTTAACGGTCAGCCAACTCCTTCACATGCTGAGAGACAAGACTCCACAATGGGAACACGAGCTTCAATCTGCAAAGGGAAGGAATTCGGAGCTCCCAAAAGTTACAGAAATAACTGAGGTGGCAACACAGATTTTGTGTTACAGTTTACTCTATGAAGAGTTCGTTGAATCACGTCAATGTGAACAGAAGAATGTTGAAACAGCTGCTTCAGTAGAAGGATTAAATAGCCTGATACCGCAATCCCCGGTGGAAGGGAAGGTATTGAACTCACAAATGAGGTCAGTAGTGAAGGAATGGCAGACAACCCAGGAAGAGCGGGATGAATATGAATATATGAAGAAGTCTTTTCAAGAAAGATGTCTAGGGAAGGAACCACCGTCAGCTAACATCCAGACGGGTGAGGAGGAAGAAGAAGGCTCTCTCGCTGGCCTAACTCAGGACGAACCCAAATATTACCATGACCTGTTGAGTGACACTGAATATTACGAGGATGTGGTCTGCCCAGCTTGTGATGAAAACTCCCAAAGTGCTGAAATCCGGAGGAAGCACTTAAGGTCTAAGGAACATAGAGAGTTGGTGGCGCTACAGCTGGCAGCCGAGAAAGGAGCTCCGAGAGTTTCAAAAAGGCAGAAAAGAAAAAGAAGAAGCAGAAGATAATAACTGTCTAAAATATTAGCACTTCTACCATCTCAGGCAGAACACTACGAAAGGAGCTAAATTAGTTGAAAAACTGGAAAATGTCAAGACAGCCAGTTGGTTGTAAAAGTCCGCACTGCTGGTTCAACAGGACGAAAGTTCAAGCTGTTACGTCAAGAAAAGGCTATGGAGGAGTCACGCTAGCCAGGTGAACCGGCTACACCAAAGAAATGTTGTTCGGAACGAGTCAAGATCAGAGACTGAATCTATGAACTGTTTCCGCAGAGACTGAACCTGTGAACTGTTCCCACCGAGATTATATCTGTAAATTGTTTTATATGACATTGACTCCACCGAGATTATATCTGTAATTGTTTGTAGGAAGTTGAAGATATGTATGTTTAACGGAGACTCTAAGTAATAAGCTAAAAAGGGAGGATTGTAGTGTATGTACCCGTCTACCTTTAAGGGAACTATTGAATGTAACCGTTCACCTTTAAGAGAACTACTTTAGGTGTGGCGCTATTTGTTTGGCTTCTGTATACTGTAATACCGATAGTGACCACACCAGTATATAAGTGTTGTGGCAGGATTGCTGGGGCAGATTCGCCCGGACCTTCGAATAGTAAAGACCTGTTTTGTTTGTTACTTCTGAAGTCTGTGTATTTATTAACTGCACAACCCACAGACTTTACAGCTGTGGTGTGGATCCATGGGCAATGGTTCACCTCCAGTACCTTGCCCTATATTCACATGTGAGCTTTGACTGCGAGAGTTGGCAGGCTGTTTGACCACAGTGGGCATCACAGCCCAATCCTGTCCTCTCCTGACATCCACTTTTATGCATATCCAGCAAGGGTTTCTAGACAGCAGTCAGGAGCAGGAACCCTGGATGATTTTCTTGGCCCTAACCCATGAGGCACTGAGTTCAGTTGTAACCCTGCCACCACCTTTGCTGGGATCAGCAGAGAACAGACATCAAACATGGGACCTTTCTGGTTTATATGGTTTAGCTATGCACTGGATAAACTTGTTGAGCCACTTACCACATTTACAAGATGGAGCAGATTCTCAAACTAACCAAAGGTATTCTCTTTAAAAAAAAAACATCGTATTTTGAATGCTTACATCGGATTTGCAACCAGTATAGCAAAGTTTGGAGTCAGTTATAACTCACAGTAAGATAACCATACTTTGATAAAGTAATCCTTCCTCAGATATTTTGGGTTGGAGTTAATAGTTTTCATAACATGCACATCCTGAAATGGGTGCTTTCTTCAAAGGCTTGAAAGCTCTGCAGCACAATGTGTCATTATTCATTTAATACAGACATTTGAAGACGAGCAGCAGGAACTCCCTTCCCAATTTAATCCCATTTGTTGTATCATCTTTCCTTGTGACTTTCAAACCAGGAGCACATTCCCGGTCATATAATAGCTATCAAAATGATTTCCTGTGAATATAAATTTACTATAACAAAATAGAATGAAAGAATCCGAAAGGTCAAAAAAAAAAGCAAATCTTTGACATTACTAAGCTGAATAGAAAACAAAATATGTTCATCACTTTTCTTAGAAACATCCCAAAATGCTTTACATATAATAGAAAAGAAATTCTTGCATTTATATAGCACCTTTCACAACCTCAGGATGTCCCAAAGCCAATGAAGTACTTTTGAAGTGTTGTAATGTGGGAAAAGCAGCAGCCAATTTGCGCACAGCAAGGTCCCACAAACAGCACTGTGATAATGACCAGATAATCTGTTTGTCATGTTGGCTGAGAGATAAATATTGGCCAGGTCAAATGAGAGATCTCCCCTGCTCTTCATCAAAGTAGTGCCATGGGATCTTTTATGCTCACCTGAGGGGACGTAAAAGAAAGAAAATGAATTGCTTTGAAGTGAATTCATTACTATGTATGTGATCCGAGCAACAACTTTACTCATGGCAATGCCCGCGATCAATGATGAGATGAACAACTATTTTTTTCTATTTTTGGTGGTTAGTTGTATCCGAGAACTACCCCACCCAACCCCCTCTGTTCTTTGAATATTACCATTGGATCTTTAACATCCACATGACCCATCAAACTGGCAGATGGTGCCTTGGTTTAACATCTCATCTAAATGATGGTACCTCCAACAATGCAGCACTCCCTTAGTAATGCTCTGAAGTGTCAACCTTGCTTATGTGATAAAATCCTGCAGTAGGACTTGCCGCAACAACCTTCTGACTCAAAGGTGAGTGTGTTACCCAATTGAGTCAAGCTGACACTTAAACATTTAATACACTCTGACTGTTATTTTTGTTACCTGTTTATTTGGGTACAGAAATGCTAGTGTAATCCTGAAAAAGTAAAATTCTGCAGTTTTTTGTGAGGTGACTTGGCATAAAATGCACTTACAACCTTTATCTGGTTAAACTATGTGATAAAATCTTCAATTAAAAACAGAAAATGCACATCTGAAAGAGGAAGGTCGGTTAACGTATTGAGTGGGGGCCCAACTCTGAGCAAGGGTACCACTCCAAACTTTAACCTATCTTTAAATTTCAGAGTTCCAGCCTTACACTTTGCACCTTTTATCTCTATTTGTAGAAACTTCATCTTTTTTTCTCTACGGAGACTGAACGTTAAGAGTTTTTACAGAAATGAAACTGTAATTCTTTCTTGCTTGGTATTCATTTCTGCTCTTTGCCCTGGAGATGAGACACATTGAGGATCAGCGTGTTATTGAAACTCCTGAACAAATATTGAGTAATTTGTGCAACCACAAGGGTAATGCGAACTTCACACAAAGGGGAAAAAAAGGTTGATATTGCAGTGTAAAATGATGACATCAGCAAATAAGGAGAAGAGCCTTCTCATGTATGACAAATAAGCACACAATTAGAGAGATCATTAACACAGACTTATACACTAAAATATACACAGAGAACTGTTTGAGCTGAGCCCTCACTTTCACAAAAGGGAAAAAAAACTAGATTATACGCAGCTGAGTAAGCGCTAATTTTCTCCGAGGAGGTCAGTGTCTCTTGAAGGCTAGGTTCAGGAGTGAAATAATTACTTACCAGCGTGTAAACAATTGGAAATTTGAAGTGCAGCCTCGCAATGAGAGACTTCTTCTCTCCGAGCTCCACTGGGACAGGCAGCAGAGAAATTTGATTAAATGTTGCCCAGGTCTTGACCCTGTCTAAACATGCTGCAGCTCTCAGCATTAATCAAAGAATGTAAAAAATTTCTGACCTTGTGGTATATTTGGAATCATGTGAGCCAGTAGTAATGGGAACCTGATTACAGCAAGTGACTTTGAAGAACATGGAGTCCCTTTGATTCCTTTGACTAATTTAATATCTAAATATTTAGCAATGCTTGAATGTTATGAGAGGTAGGCAAGGGCTACTTTGTCCATTACAGAGCTATTCACTAACTGACAGTTGTGAAAGTAGAATTCTTTGCAAAATCTTCTCAGTAGTTACCTTCGAAACATAAAAAGTTAGCTGTTGCTGGAAGCAAAGGTATAGCACAGGGAGCAGATTGATCAACTGCCTCCCTTCATCGCTGTTCACGTCCTAGGTTTCTTATTGCTTCTGCCTGTCCGGCACTGTTGTGAGCCAATTTTGTTTGGCTGTTGGTTGTTAGTTAGCTTACTTGAAGGAACATTGTGCAATGACAGAATGGAACATTGGGAGGGGTGGGGGTGAGAAGCCATCCTTTTTGGAGTGTGTTTCATCTCGTCAAATCCAATAAACTATGCCCACATTTTCCACCATCTGGATCATATCAACACCTATAATTATAATTAATGCAGAGTTTGGCCATCATTGTTCTCTATCTTTCAGAGTACTTTATTACCAGTACATCTTTTTAATATAGTCTTTTGAAACAGCTACAAATAAATTGGACTAAATCTGAATTCACATAGCTTGACACAGTACAACTAGACCCACAAAATCAAGAATGTTAAATACATTCTTATTTTTCATAATAGTTAATCTCAGTGATACTCTTTAGTGATTTGTTCAACACACTTCTAAATGACAATCAGCGTGTTATTAATTGCATAAACATTGCTTCCAAAGTGCCTTTTTTGAAGTTACAAAGGAGCTTCCTATTTAAAGGGGCAATGTATACAGGAAAATGTGCATGGCAAGTTGTTTTTTTATTTTGGGAGGGAGGAGTTGTACATCATTTTTGTCACAATGATGTTACCTGCATGTAATGCGGTAATGTATTTTGGCACAATTTGCATCCCATTGTTACATTAGGTCACCCTCGCTGTTATCTCGGCACCTTCACTCTCTAAATAATTGAGCCATACTGACCAGGAAGGTTCCAGTTTTGATTCTCGGTCTGTGCTGCACTTGTGGATCTCAGCCAGACTGGCCACAACTAGCTTTAGCATCCCTGGGAATCATCCAGGATTCCCACTCCAGATTCTTGGCCAGCGAGCTCTGTTGGAAATGTACAGGTCTGGATGTTGAGTGAGGACAGTATCAGGTTTGGTTATGATTTCCCTTCCTCATAGTTGACTAGCCTACTAATACCGTCATGAATGATTTGCTCGTGGCCATATATGAGAGGAGTGGAGAAAATTAAAAACAATTTATATCTCTGGGCCATGGATTTGCAAATAAATAAAAGGTTGGCAAACATTTTCTTAGGCATGAAATGCCCTTTAAAATATGGGTTCTTTGATATGTCAGAGTCAACATAAATTGATGGTGTTATTTGCATCTAATGGTGTTTTTGCTCTTTATTTACCCCTAGCTACTATGTGTTGAATCAAAGATTACTCTGGTGCAGATTTGTGCTGACTCACATATTCCTTTACAACAAATACTGACATTAGACAGGTGCAGTAAAAACCTAACTGGACTGAAAAATATCAACGCCAGTTCATCCTTAGTGACCTAATTTCAAAATATCCTTCTTGGATGGTGACATGTTTGTATGTTGTGGTAAATCAACCATTAAAATGTAAAATAAAATGAATATTTCACCCTTGCACAAAAAAAATTATTAGACCTGACCACAAAATATGTTTTGACCAGACAAATGTGAAATACGAGAAACTGATCATGAACTCTGGGAACCAGTAAACATGTTATTAAAGAGTTGACCTGCTTGAAGAGCTGATTAAAGGAATCTTGAACTCATTTGCCGTGGATGCCAAACTGATAAAAGTCCCTTCTCATAAACATTCTAAAATCAGTTGACATTTTTCAGGTTGAACCTTTTGTCCTCCCTGGAAATCTTATTTCACCAAAATGCCATTCACTTTAAGGGGAAACTATGGGCTGGATTTTGCCAGCCGAGACGAGTTGGGGGCGGGACTGCTGCCTTCTGGGTTCTAGATGATGTCAGTGTATGACGCTTCATCTATCAAATTTTTTGACAGATGAATTGTCAGCGTTTGACAGCTTTGAGAAGCTGTCAAACACTGACAATCTCTGTTCTAAGGTGAGCCCTTGCACAAAGGCTTACCGAGATACCACCTCAGCAGAAAGCAGATGAGGCACCTCCGGATCCTCAACAGTTGAAGCCTGCAGAAAGAAGCAAAGGTAAGGAAACTTTTTCCAAAACTTAACACTCGTCTCTCAAACTTACCTGTCCACACTTGCACCCATCACTCACCTCTACAGCTGACATTTCAAACCCGCTCCGCCCTGCAGACCCACTGCTCGCCTTGTTGACCCTGGCGAGGTTCACAGCCATCGGGAAGCCCGCACTTGCAGCCGTAAAATGGGGAAACGCCTCAAAACTACTTGTTAACAGGCAGTTAATTGGCTCTAATCCCCTTCCCGCCTCGAGGAGATGGGTCCCTGCGTGACTCGGGGACCCACTTCCCGGGAAGATGGCATGGAGGCAGGTTGGGAGTGGGGTTGGTACCCGCTCCCATTTTCCCGTCAGTCCCGCCTCCATACCTGCCTCCTCAGGGCTGGTAAAATCCAGCCCTATGTTTCTGCAGAGGTCGATGGGTTAAAGATTGAGGTCAATTTTGTCTCTTGTCCAAAATCATGTGTAAGTTTACTACCTCTGTTGTGCACAAAACTGCTCATTATACATATGGTAATCATAGTAACATGCATGTGTCATGTACTTTGCATCTATATTGTCAGTTTGTACACAGGAGGAAAGCTAAAAGGAGCATACTTTAAAGTAAATGACCATTCCTTTTGCTTTCTAAAGTGGGAATAATGAAGTTTGGCCCAAGTAATTTCACCATCACTACAATCTTTTTGATAAAAAAGTGGGGCTGAAACAGTACTTCATACAAATGGGATGTGGGCGAGAGTTCATTCTTGAGTGGGTTTATCTTCTGTGACAACTTAGTGACTTATTCTTAAGCCTTCACTGGTGCAGCTGTACATTAGTTGCCAAAGATATGCGCAAAAGTATCCGAGAAAGGATTCTGCCTCTGATTTTTTTTCCTCCCTCACTGGGGAAGTGCCTGATCTCTACTTGATGCCTCTCCAGACTGACAGGATTGAGAACTCAGCAAAACTGGAGATTGAGCCTGCATCCCACTATTCCATAGCAAAATACTGCGGATGCTGGAAATCCGAAATAACAACAGAAAACTCTGGAAAAACTCAGCAGTTCAGGGCAGCATCCATGGAGAGAAACAGAGTTAATGTTTCAGGTCGATGACATTTCATCAGAACTGGAAAAAAGCAGGAAATGGAAAGCAGGTTTAGGGGCTGGGAAAAGGAGATGGGGATGAAAGAACAAAAGGGAAGGTCAGTGATAGGATAGAAAGCAGGAGAGATTAAGAGACATTGAGAGATTCAAGGCGAGAGGTGGTGGTAATGGGGCAGGTTAAGAAACAAAGGATGGCTCTAGATGGGGTGTGAATTGCGCTGGCAGAATGAAGGTCAGCTGCCATGTGGGAGGGAATGAAAAAAAAGGAAATATATATATATAGGGGCCGAGGTTATGATCTGAAATTGTTGAACTCTATCTTGAGTCCAGAGGGCTGTAGAGTGCCTAATCGAAAGATGAGGTGCTGTTCCTCGAGCTTACGCTGAGCTTCCGTGGAACAGTGCACGAGGCCGAGGACGGTGAGGTCTGAGTGAAGTCTATTCCATTCTCCCAGTTTCTCCATCTCTGCCGCACCTACTCCGACGATGCCACCTTCCATACCAGTGTTTCCAACATGTCTTCCTTTTGCCTCAACTGAGGATTCCCCTCTACTGTGGTTGACACGGCCCTTGACCATGTCTGTTCTATCTCCCGCACTTCTGCCCTCACCCTGCCCCTTCCACCCGGACCACGATAGAATTCCCCTTGTCCTCACCTTTCACCCCACCAGCCTCCACATTCAACAGATCATTTTCCGCCACCTCCAACGTGATCCCACCACCAAACGCATCTTCCCCTCACCTCCCCTTTCAGCATTCCGTAGGGACCGCTCCCTCCGTGACGCCCTAGTCCACTCCTCTACCACCCCCAGCACCCCTTCCCCTTTGCCCGGCACCTTCCCGCGCAAGTGCAGGAGATGCAACACATGCCCTTATACCTTCCCCCTTCCCACTGTCCAGGGCCCCAAACACCCTTTCCAGGTGAAACAGCGATTTACTTGTACTTCTTGCAATTTAATATACTGTATTCGCTGCTCATGATGTGGTCGCCTCTACATTGGGGAGACCAAACGCAGATTGGGTGACTGCTTTGCGGAACACCTCCATTCAGTCCGTAAGGAGGACCCCGAGCTCCCGGCGGCCTGTCACTTTAATTCTCTGCTTCATTCCCACTCAGACTTCACCGTCCTCGGCCTCTTGCACTGTTCCACGGAAGCTCAGCGTAAGCTCGAGGAACAGAACCTCATCTTTCGATTAGGCACTCTACAGCCCTCTGGACTCAAGATAGAGTTCAACAATTTCAGATCATAACCTCAGCCCCTATCACATGTGTGTGTGTGTATGTGTATATATATATATATATATATATATATATATATAAATAAAAATATATATATATAAAAATAAATATATATATATATATATATATATATATATCGAGGGCATGTTGTTGGAAGAGAAAGAAAGAGCGGGTGGGGGGGGCGGCAGAGAGAGACTGGGGGGGGGGGAACAGAGAGAGACTTGGGGGGGGGGGGGAACAGAGAGAGACTGGGGGGGGGGGGGAACAGAGAAGCTCCCCGCGATTTGCCGAGGCTCCCCCCCCCCCGCGATTTTCCGAGGCTCCCCCCCCACCCCCCCCCCCCCGCGATTTCCCGAGGCTCTCCACCCCCCCCCCCCCGCGCGATTTCCCGAGGCTCTTCCCCCACCCCCCCCCCCCCCACGATTTCCAGAGGCTCGCACCCCCCGCGATCTCCCGAGGTTGTGTGCTGGCGTCACGGGGGCCGTGCGCATGCGTGCCGGCGTCAAGGCGGCTGCGCAACTGGCGGCCTCTTCATTTTTTTTAAACTGATGCGTGCTGGAGTCACGGGGTGGCGGGCCGTGCGCATGCGTGGTTTCAAGACCGCCGGCGTGCCCCGTTGCCGGGGTAACGGGGGCCGTGCGAATGCGTGCCGTCGTCAAGGCGGCCGCGCAACTGGCAGCCTCTTCTTTTTTTTTTAAAACTCATCTTTCGCCGAGTAAGAGGAGATTAAATAAATAGAGAGCAGCAAAAGAGGAGGAGGGAGTAGGAGTCGCTCGGTAGGCCCATGCAAGAAGGACGGTAGATGTGAATAGGAGGCAGGGCTCGGCTGCCGGTTAACTAAGTGGCCCCTCGGGTCGGACACAGGCCTGGTCTCGAACGAGGAGCCAACTGCCCCGCCCACCGCGTGCGCATTTGCTAAACACAATTTAAAACACAAATAAATTGTTATTTAATTCCCTAACACATCATTAAAATATTTACCTTACTTCCCTAACACACTGAAAGTGTGGGGGAAAAAATCGTGAAAAATCAAGATGGCGGCCACTCACCTCGGTTCAGAAGGATAAGGCCCGCCCACACACGCACCGATTGGTCGACCGGTCAGGTCACCGAAGCGTAGGATTGGTCAATCGTCGAGTCACTCGACACTCAACTGTAGGACGGCACGCGCTAGGAACCCGCCGTCCGATTGGTCGACCTCGACGTCACACGGTCGCTAATGAGATGCTAATGAGCGGAACGCTGAACGTTTTTCGGATACCGCGGGCGGGATTTTTGTCCGGCCGAAACGTAAATACGCCTATGACGGTCCGGAATCGCAAGCTTTCTTTTGAGGCGACGCGCGCGTCAGTACGCTCTAACTTTCAAACGTATAGAACATGGACAGACAGACAGACAGAAGAGCCGCTTTATATATATAGATATATTCATCATTCCCTCCCACATGGCAGCTGTCCTTCATTCTGCCAGCGCAATTCACACCCCATCTAGAGCCATCCTTTGTTTCTTAACCTGTCCCATTACCACCTCCTCTCGCCTTGAATATCTCTCAATGTCTCTTAATCTCTCCTGCTTTCTATCCTATCGCTGACCTTCCATTTTGTTCTTTCATCCCCTCCCCCTTTTCCCAGCCCCTAAACCTGCTTTCCATTTCCTGTTTTTTTCCAGTTCTGATGAAAGGTCATCGACCTGAAACGTTAACTCTGTTTCTCTCTCCATGGATGCTGCCCTGGCCTGCTGAGTTTTTCCAGTGTTTTCTGTTGTTATTTCCCACTATTCCATGAGGTTTGTCTTAGTAGTCTGGTCTGTTCCACCACCACAATCACGCGGATTCTGTGCACGCAGTCTATCAGCAGCTAAGAGTGAAGAACTGACTGTAATTAAATGCTGAGAGCACTCCAACGCCAATCAACGCAGCCAAATTGAATTGGAAAATTTGGGTGCATTTTATATTCTCGACTTGTATGCATGATGAGGTTTAGAATGGGATTTAATGTCTGAAGGGTCAGTTTAGTGTTTCATTGAGGATGAAACTGGTTTGGATTTAATCTTGCCATCAATGACTAAATAAGTAAATATGAATGAAGCATAATTGCAAATGCCACTGATGTTTACAAATTTGCTTCTAGTCCCTTGAATTCTGAATGTTCATTGTTTAGAATCACAGACAATGCAATACTCTGTATACATTGAATATAGTCAGTTCTGCTGGATTGCTCCTCTATAAAATCCTCTTTCTAGGTCAGATAACACTGATGGGCAGGAAGGGTTACAAAGCTGGAGCAGGTGGGTTGATGCCATAAACATCCACATGCAGAGTTACTGATAGAAACATAGAAGATAGGAGCAGGAGTAGGCCATTCGGCCCCTCGAGCCTGCTCCGCCATTCAATGCGATCATGGCTGATCATCCAAATTCAGTAGCCGGTCCCTGCTTTCTCCCCATACCCCTTGATCCCTTTAGCCTTAAGAAATATATCCAACTCCTTGAATATATTTAATGTATTGGCCTCTACTGCCTTCTGTGGTAGAGAATTCCACAGGTTCACCACTCTCTGGGTGAAGAAATTCCTCCTCCATTTCTGTCCTAAATGGCCTACCCCTTATCCTTAGACTGTGATCCCTGCTTCTGGACTCCCCGACCATCGGCAACATCCTTCCTGCATCTAGTCTGTCCAGTCCTGTCAGAATTTTATAAGTTTCAGTGAGATCCCCTCTCATTCTTCTAAACTCCCACGCATACAAGCCCAATCGACCCAATCTCTCCTCATACGTCATTCCTGCCATCCCAGGTATCAGCCTGGTGAATCTTCGCTGAACTCCTTCCATGGCAAGAACATCCTTCCTCAGATAAGGCGACCAAAACTGCACACAGTACTCAAAATGTAGTCTCACCAAGGCCCTGTACAACTGCAGCAAGACATCCTTGTTCCTGTACTCAAACCCTCTCGCTACGAAGGCCAACATGCCATTTGCCTTCTTAACCGCCTGCTGCACCTGCATGCTTACCTTCAGCGACTGGTGCACAAGGGCACCCAGGTCTCGTTGCACTTCCCCTTCTCCCAATCTATTGCCATTCAGATAATAATCTGCCTTCCTGTTTTTGCCACCAAAGCGGATAACCTCACATTTATCCACGTTATATTGCATCTGCCATGCTTTTGCCCAATCACCCAACCTGTCCAAATCATCCTGGAGTTTCTCGGCATCCTCCTCACCGCACACACGCCCACCCAGCTTTGTGTCGTCTGCAAATTTGGAGATATTACATCTAGTTCCCTTGTCTAGATCATTAATATATTGTGAATAGCTGGGGCCCAAGGACCGATCCCTGCGGTACCCCACTAGTCACTGCCTGCCACTCGGAAAAAGACTCGTTCATTCCAACTCTTTGCTTTCTGTCTGCCAACCAGTTCTCTATCCAAGTCAATACCTTGCCCCCAATCCCATGTGCCTTAACTTTACATGCTAATCTCTTATGCGGGATCTTATCAAAAGCCTTCTGAAAGTCCAAATACACCACATCCACTGGTTCTCCCTTATCTATTTTACCAGTTACATCCTCAAAAAATTGCAGTAGATTAGTCAAGCACGATTTACCTTTTGTAAATCCATGTTGACTTTGTCCGATCCTGTCACTGTTTTCCAGGTGCTCTGCTATTACATCTTTTATAATGGACTCCAGCATTTTCCCCACTACCGATGTCAGGCTTACCGGTCTGTAATTCCCCGTTTTCTCTCTACCACCTTTTTTGAATAGTGGGGTAACATTAGCTACCCTCCAATCCATGGGTACTGTTCCAGATTCCATCGAATGCTGGAAGATGATTAGCAAAGCATCAACTATTTCTAGGGCCACTTTCTTAAGTACCCTAGGATGTAGATTATCCAGCCCTGGGGATTTATCGGCCTTCAATCCCATCAATTTCCCTAACACCATTTCCCTACAAATACTGATTTCTTTCAGTTCCTCCCTTTCATCAGACCCTATGTTCCCCGACATCTCTGGGAGGTTATTTGTGTCCTCCTTTGTGAAGACAGAACCAAAATATGTATTTAGTTGGTCTGCCATTTCTTTGTTCCTCATTATAAATTCCCCTGATTCTGACTGCAAGGGTCCTACGCTTGACTTCACCAATTTTTTGCTCTTCACACATATCTATAAAAGCTTTTACAGTCAGTTTTTATGTTCCCTGCAAGCTTACTCTCACATTCTATTTTCCCTTTCTTGATTAATCCCTTTGTCCTCCTTTGTTGAATCTTAAACTGCTCCCAATCCTCAAGTTTACTGCTTTTTCTGGCCAAGTTATATGTCCTCTCCTTGGATCTTATGCTATCTCTAATTTCCCTTGTTAGCCACGGTTGAGTCACCTTTTTTGTTTTATTTTTATGCCAAACTGGGATGAACAAATTCTATAGTTCATCCATGCGGTCTTTGAATGTTTGCCATTGCCTATCCACCGTCAACCCTTTGAGTGCCATTCCCCAATCAATCCTACCCAACTCGCGCCTCAGACCATCGTAGTTTCCTTTATTTAAATTTAGGACCCTAGTCTCTGAGTTGACTACTTCATTCTCCATCTTAATGAAGAATTCGATCATATTATGATCGTTCCGACCCAAGGGGCCTCGTACAACAAGATTGCTGATTAATCCTTTCTCGTTACATAATACCCAGTCTAAGATGGCCTGATCTCTGGTTGGTTCCTCGACATATTGGTCCAGGAAACCATCCCTTAAACACTCCAGGAATTCCTCCTCCACAGTATTGTTACTAATGTTGTTAGCCCAATCTATATGTAGATTAAAGTCACCCATGATGACTGCTGTGCTCTTATTGCACGCTTCTCTAAGCTGCGTTGATTTAGGGAGATGACGGGGAGGAAGGGGGGGTGCGAGGGGTGGCAGAATAAGCTGTAGCTAGAAGAAGCTGCCTGGTGTGGAGCGAGAGACAACCCTCACTGCTGTCAGGCTATTTCCAAGTGGTATTGCAGATGTCTGGGACAAGACCATTTGAAAAAAATGACAGCAGTAATTTTGTTGCAACTCGCTGCTTAAAATAAGGTCTTCCTTGCCACAGGGAGGTGAAATTCTTCCTATTGATAATTTAATGAATAGGTCGGTATGACAACTTTTTTGCCAAAATTATCAACAGGAGAGATTTCACCCCCAGGGACACCAATGGAGACTGTACACTAACTGGTACAATAATCACACCTGCACACACTGACTATGAATATGTAAAAACAAACAGATGGTCCTGGGAGATAGAAGACTCACATGGTAAGACATCCCAGTGATCCAAATGAACATTTAAATTCATGTTATGTAAAATAAATGGCTTGTGCTAGTGCACAGCAAGCAATAACACAATATCAGGGTGCTGGTGACCTTATAAAATGCTTACTCTGGAAGTTTACGATGCCATAAGAACTCCCATTCGTTTTTTATTCTATATACATGTACAGAACCGTGGAAGATCACAGTACTTTTCAGCTCTGTTCACACAGCCATAAATTTATCACTGAAAATGCAGTTGTTTTTACAGTAATAGCCTCATCAATGTTGTCTGACAAGACTTTTTTTTAAACTGGTTATCAAATTTTTACCAATGTTTTCCAGGGTTCTTTACTTCGTAAAATTGAGTGACTTGCTGCTGATTTCCCCTGTTATCTTTGCATTCAGAATGTTTTACTGCCATTGTGGGATGAAGCTAGAGAGCTTGATGACTTACTTGCAGTGTGCCTTTGAAATACTGAAACTTTATTTCAGTAGTCAAAGATGGAGAAAGAATTGAGGTATAAGTGTTTGGAATTAACTCTGATCTTAATTTTTGTTGCTTCAGTTTCAATATAATGGTGTTTGTCTCATTTTCAATTTCCTCAGTGCTCATTCAGCGTTTTCTATACTTTTAAAAAGATACATGGAATAGCCCATGGCCATGGTTGGGCAAGAGTAATAGTGGGGGGTCCAAACCCATACTTACACAACAATCACCGCAATGACCAATATTGAAGAAAAGACAAATTTAAGAAAAACTGATGGCTAAATACACTGTATGGAGGAAGAAGTGGTCAGGTAGGTGCGTGCAGCAAAGTTGCACGCACATAATTTTTGAATGCATGTTAATGACAACACCAGAAATCAACAACATGCATGCATTTATATATTCCTTTAAACATAGAAAAGCATGCCAAGGTGCTTTGCAGGTGGGAAAACTAAAACCGGGCAACAGATGCTTCACTATAGTGGGAGAGTTCGGAGAGGTGAGCAAAAGCTTGGTTGAAAAGATGTGTTTTAAAAAGGCTTTTAAATGAAGGGAGAGCAATAAAGAGGTGGAAGGAATGCTAAGAACCAAGGCTGCTGAAGGCACAGCCACCAATGATGGGACAAAGAGAGTGTGGATGGGGGGGTGGAGGGGGGAGTTGCACAAAAGGCCAGGCTCTCGGAACTGAAGGGTGCAGGACAGGAGATAAGGCTGGAGAAGGTTTCAAAGTTAGGGTGGGCAAATGTGTGGAGTGCTTTGAAGATAAAGATGAGCAGTTTAAATTGACTGACCCTGGTTCCATGTCCCCTGACACAGTCAATCAACAAGGATGGGGGTGATGGGTAAATAACATTTAGTACAAGATGGGATATGAGCAGCTGACTTTTAAATGAGTTGGAGTTTGAGGGATGAGGATGGAAAGGCATTCGAGAAATCAAGTCAAAGCGTGACTAAAGTGTGGTAAATGGTTTCAGCAGAAGTGGGGTAAGGTACGGATGGTGGCCAGAAGATAGAGGTGAAAGTAAGTAGCCTTGATGATGAATAGGATGTTGAGTTTTGAACCTCTACTCTACTCTGGGTTGAACAGAACACCAAGGTTTTGAACAGCAAAATACAGCCTGATTAAATGGGTGGAGCAAAGAATGGAATCACTGGCATGGGAATGGAGTTTATGGCAGAGGTTGAAAATGATGGCTTCAGTCTTCCGAGTGTTCAGGCAGGAAGTTTTGACTCATCCATGACTTAATGTCAGTTAAGCAGCCTGGACAGCACAAAGGTGGTTGTGGAGTAGAGGGAAGTGGTGGAGATGTAGAGCAGGGTGTCGTTAACGTGCACCAGTGGATGATGTCACTGAGGAACAGCATGTAGTTGAAGAGGTGGGGGGCAAGAATAGATCCTTGGAGAACTCTGGAGGTAACCGTGTGGGGTGGAAAGAGAAGCTGTTACTGAAGATATGCTGGCTGCATTTGGATAGGTGGGGTGGAGCCATGCAATGGTAGTACCATGGAGATAATCAACAGAGGAGAGATGTCATGGAGGAGGATGGAATGGTGGACCATGGTTAGCACTCGAGAGGAGGACAAGGAGGGATAGCACCCCACAGTTGCAGACAATATAGTGTCCTGAGCAATTTTTCTCCCATGGTACTGAGACATCTGGATTAGGAAGGTCCACGGTTCAATCAATGGTTTGAACTGAGTTCAACTGTAGTGCTACCACAATCTCAGATGTGGTGGCACTACAATTGGTTGGCTAAAGAGGAGAAAAATCAGTCTAGATTCATGATCACTATTCAATGACTCTTTGGAAAATGCATGTGTGTGGGTGTAAATTGAGGGCAGAATTGAGCTTGGCTGTAGGCCCCAAATGTCCCCTATGGTTGAATAACCAGTCAACACTGTCGAGGATGACGTGTAAAGAACAAAGATCCATACCCCAGGCCAGGGCCTTCTATGAGTCACCACTTTCAAAAGTGGTCAAAGGGCGGGGGGGAGTGGGTGGGGATATCAACATTGTTATGTTTGAGTTTTTTTTGGGAAGGGGTGTTTGCATTTTAAAAATAGTGCACAGTTTTCATATGTCCCACCTACTGAAGAAATTTACAGTTTTAGTTTGAATTCACAAACCCCTAAGCAGATATGTTGAGGATGAAGCACCTTTGTTTCATCCGCAATGATACACCCACAACCAGTGGCAGCATGGATACAACTGAAGGATCAGTCATCCTTTGAAGACTCAGGTAGCATTTTCAGCAGCAAATAAATGGCAATTCTTGACTAAAACTGCAATCAATGAAGTGAGATTTATTCAATGATTTGGTTTTCTTATCTAGCTCATCTGTTTAATATTCAGCACGAGAAGCAAGCAGAAAGATTTTCCCAGATGTTTTCCGATAGCTTTTTCTAGCAGCTGAAAAATTGACTGGATATTGCTGCTTAACAAAAACCACATAAGCTAAATTTAAGATGTAGTTATTCCCCTGTGCATGATGTAATTGAGGCATGATGTCATACAAGCACCATTTGCACTATTCACGGGTGAATAATGCTGCAGTCGGTGCAACACCAATAGCATTTTAAGAGTGATACAAATGAAAAGCTCTGATTATACCATCCGCTTGCATTATTGTGCAGTGCAAGAAGGCAGAGCTCCATACATGCTCATTGAAATACAGGCATGAGCTGTTGCTAACTGGTCTCTGACTGCTGTTGAGATTTTTTACTGATTGATAAGAGCCGACAGGACAGTCAGTTCTTTTCAATCCTAGAAATTGGGTGGTCATAGAGATTTTTTTTTTTAAGTACACTTCAAGACACAAGTTTAAAAGCCAGGTTTTGCATCTGCTTTAGTATAACTGCAGTCAGTGGAGGTCACCTTCCTTGTTCAGTGTAGTCTGGACAGATGGCTCAATTTTCATTGGGCTGTTGAGGCGGGATTGGAGGCATGTGGGGGGTTAAAATCACAAAGTCGGGGGGCACAAGCCCATCCCGCCCCCAACCTGCCTCCATGCCAGTTTCAAAGGAGGCGGATACCTGACCAGTGCTGGGACCCGCCTCCCCGAGGCGGGAAGGGGATTAGTGCCAATTAACTGCCTGTTAACAGGTAGTTAACAGGAGTTTTTAGCCTAATCCCTATTTTTATCCCTGAAGTGTGGGATTCCCGACTGCTCCAAACCACGCCAAGTTAGCGAGGCGGACCGTCTGGCTGAAGGGCTTGGAAGGTTCGAGATGTCCGGTGTTCAGGTAAGCGATGGGTGCGTGAGTGCAGAGGTAAGTGTGTTTGGTGTGTGTGAAGTGTTTAAATAAGTTTTACTTACCTTTATTTACCTTTACAGCTTTCCTTCCTGAAGGTCTCGGGAGTCCCTCATCTCACCAGCACAGAAAGCAGAATGGCCGCGAGCTGTCAAAAGTTGCAGCATTCAGCTTTCTGTTCTGGAGAGATCTCTAAATCAGCCTGAGAGGAAGGAATTAACTTAGTGTACAGATTGTCAGTGTTTGACAGCTTCAAAGAGCTGTCAAACGCTGATATTTCATCTGTCAAAGGCTCTTGACAGATGAAATGCCAATCTGGGCGGGCTCAACAAGGTCATTCAAGTGAAAATCGCGTGGGTTGGCCACAACTTGATGGAGGCGGGACTACAACCCCAGAAGTTGTCGTCCCGCCTCCATTGATAAAATCCAGCCCAGTGTCACTCTCCTTTTGGCACCAAAGCTGCAGTATAAGTGCAGCACAAGATTGAACTCCAGAGAGAGATATGTGAGGAGGATAGCAAATTAAAAATTCACTCTTGGCCCATGTATGCCACATTAGAATAATTAACAGAAAGCCAGTGTGCACTGGAATCTTTCTTGACCATCCCAATACTGACTGATCTTGGGGGGAATTTTCCCAGCCCTGGGGAGGCCGGCATGGAGGTGGGACTGCCGGGAAAATGGCAGAAACTGGGAGCGGCACTGACTCCGCTCCCAAAACGCCTCCGTGCCATCTTCCCGGGAGGCGAGTCCCCGACTCGCGCAGGGACCCGTCTCCTCGAGGTGGGAAGGGGATTAAAGCCAATTAACTGCCTGTTAACAGGTAGTTAACGGGCAGTTTTGAGGATTATCCCCATTTTACCCCTGCAAGTGCTGGCTTCTCGATGGCTGCGAACCTCGCCAGGATCAGCGAGGTGAGCAGTGGGTCTGCGGGGCTGAGAGGCATCAAAGTCTGCTGTAGAGGTGAGTGATGGATGCAAGTGTGGAGAGGTAAGTATGAGAGGTGAATGTAAAATGTTGGAAAAAGTTTCCTGACCTTTGCTTCTTCCTGCAGACTTCAACTCTTGGGGATTTGGAGGTGCCTCATCTCAGCAGCAGAGATGACAGAATGGCTGCTGCATTCTCGGATGCATCAGCCATCTGCTTTCTGCTGAGGAGAGAGGTTTTGGTGAGCCTTCAGTGCAAGGGCTTACCTTGGAACAGAGATTCAGTGTTTGACAGCCTCTCAAAGCTGTCAAACGCTGACAATTCATGTCAAAATTTTTTCGACAGATGAAACGTCATACGCTGACGTCCTACCGGCTTTCCCTTAGTTGGCCGGTACAAGGTCAATCAAGGGAAAATAGCATGGTTTGGTCAGACGTCGCTGGGGGCAGGACTGAAACCCGACAACTAGCAGTCGTGCCCCCAACGCGCCCCCATTGACAAAATCCGGCCCCTTTTGTCCAATGCTGATGGTCATCAGTGCTGTCAAGACTGCATTGCCCCAGTGGTTCAGTGCATTATTGTTACAAGCATAATTTAATTTGCACAAGTTTATATTTAATTCAGATAAACACGTACCTTATCCAAAGGAAGAAGAACTTGTGATTATATAGCATTTTTCACATCCTCAGGATGTCCCAAAGTGCTTTACAGCCAATTAATTATTTTTAAGTGTTGTCACAGTTGTTTTCTAGGCCAACATGACAGCCAATTTGCACACAGCAAGGTGCCACAAAAAGCAATGAGATGAAAGACCAATTAATCTGTTTGTGATGGTGTTGGTTGAGAGATAAAAGTTGACCAGGACACTGGAAGAACTCATTTGCTCTTCAGATAATGCCATGGGATCTTCTAATGCCCACCTGAGCAGGCAAACGGGGCCTCAGCTTAATCTCTCATCCGAAAGAAGGTGCCTCTGACAATGTAGTACCCTTAGTAGTGCACTGAAGTGTCAGCCTAGATAATATGCGCAAATCCTGGCTGCTGCTTGAACCCATGGCATCTGACTCAGAGGTGAGTGGTACGACTAAGCCAAGGCTGACACTGAGATAAGTATAATTCTCCAAGTATGAATCTGCCATAATGAAGCACTTCTTCACACAAAGGGTAGTGGAAATCTGGAACTCTTTCCCCAAAAAGCTGTTGAGGCTGGGGGTCAATTAAAAATTTCAAAACTGAGATTGATAGATATTTGTTAGGCAAGGGTATTAAGGGCTAAAGAACCAAAGCAGGTAGATGGAGGTAAGATACAGATCAGCCATGATCTAATTGAATGGCGGAACAGGCTCAAGGGACTGATGGCCTACTCCTGTTCCTATGTAAGCACAGATCTCTTGTATAACAAATACATGCTGGGGAATTTTAACCTAAAAAAATGGGTGGGTGTGGGGCATGGAGTATTTTAATTGTTAAAAATGGGATTCCCGACCTGATCCCGCCTCCAACCCCCCACTTCCGGTTTAATGGAGGCGGGGTGGAGGGGCGGGTGTCCAACCTGCTCCCAGGGGGTGGAACGTCAATTTAAATATTTTAATGAGGCTGGAAGCCTCTTTTTTAATGACCATTTTGTTTTTAACTGCAGGTGGACGGGTTTCACACAATTCGTGAAACCCAGCAGTTAAAGTAAGACGGGGACTGCTGGATCCAGGAGATAAGTGGCTTTATACCTACCTCCTGGATCCAGGGTCCCTGCCTAACCCACCCCCGCAATCAGAGACCCCTCACAAGGCCTCTGATCAGCTCCCCCTCTGCGCACCCCCCCAACGATGATGCTGAGGCTGGCCATAATCCTCCGGTAGCCGGCCCTGATCTTCTCTTCACCCCGATCATCCGGCCCCGATCTCTGCCCGACCCGTCCTTTTAATGGCATGGCCCGACCCTCGGTCATCTCTCTCCCCCGACCCTGATCGTCTGCCCAGCCCGATTCCCGATTGTCTCTTCCCCCTGCACCACCCCGATCAATTTAACAGCCCGGCCCTCATGCGAACCCTCCCTCCCTCCTCTGTACGGCCAGAGGCCTACCTGCCCACAGCCAGCCAGCCTCTCAGTTTAGCCGGCTGCAGGCGGGAAACCGAGGCCTCACATGCAAATCAGGCCCTGCCGTTAAAGTCGGCAGGACCTACGGGAACCTCAGCCTCCCGGGTTTCCCGACCGCCTTGTAGCAGCCCCCCCCAACCCACCTTCCTCCACAAAATTCCGACCATGGTCTTTTTAACTCAAATATTACAATAACACACATAACCCTGATCTAAGTACAAAATGTTCTTCAATTAAACTGGCTTATAATGAACAGCGTACAAAATACAATTAATCCACTTACAAATTTTGCTTAGACACAGCAGTATATTTTAGTAGCCTAATTGCTTTTGTGTTTAATATATGTCCTTTTGCTAAGTATTTTCAGATTTTTTAGACTGAATGGATGATTTAAATTGCCCATCTTTTAAAGATTGTTAATTAGCTATTTTTAATCTGTGTTTTAGAGAAATCCTGACAGAAGTGTAAGATTTCTGTGTAACCTGGTTTTGGATTTATTGGAACTTGGCTGTATACACTTTGATAGAGCATATATAAAGTATCTTACAGGACCAAAACTAACTCACTTAAAAAAATGCTGTTATGTTTATAAAATTTGGACAGTTTAGGACAGCTTAAAGAAACTTAGATACATGACATTTACTCTAGCTACCCTCCAGTAGTTAGTGAATAATGAGGTGTTAAACAGACCCATTTAAATGAACAATTAACACATTAGCTTTTGCAAAGACGAGAACAGGGCCATTAATCTACTGCTTAAGTGTGCATTGTGTGTATAGACTGCAAAATTATACACTTAAAAGAAAATTATCCTTGTTATTGTAGATGTAGCAGAACAGAGTTTGATTGTAATGAATGAAGATAACTTTTCTACTTTTGAACGATGATGCACTTAAAAAACGGTGCACACTTCACAAGTATATTCTTAAGTGGGGTGTTTATCTTAAGTGGAGTGTCTAATTACTTTTAGTGGAAATAACTTGATTGCCATATTGGTGCATTAACCCTTATCCTGTTGAATAAACACGATTAGCACAGCAAAAGAAGGGAATGTTGCTTTGTTTAACTTGTAGCTTCATCCACTGTTTTCATTCCATCACTACAACTGCATCATTGCCACTCAAGCTCTTCATATCACACCACTGCTTTCTGATAAGGGATACCAATGATGCTGTACAGTTCTGTTGGCATGTTCACTAGGGAGTGAATTGACAGGTCAACAGGTTATAGAATCATCGGGGGTGGCAGGTTTGGAGGCGGGACTGCTGGGAAAATGGGGAAAAATTGGGAGCGGGTCCCAACCTGCCTCCGAACCATCTTGCCGGGAGGCAGGTTCCCGGCTCGCACAGGGACCCGTCTCCTAGCGGCAGGAAGAGGATTAGAGCCAATTAACTGCCTGTTAACAGGTAGTTATCAGGCAATTAAGAGGCTTTTCCCCATTTTCAGCCTGCTGATACGAACTTCTCGATGACAGGAATCCCCGCCAGGGTCAGCGAGGCGAGCTGTGGGTCTGCTGCAGTGTTAGTGTGCAAATGGCAGCTGCAGAGGTACTGTGATGGGTGCAATTATGCACAGGTAAGTATGGCAGGTGAGGGAATATAGTGAGAAATATTTTTATTCTGTTTATATGTATCTGCAGGTGACAAGATTTGATGTTTCTGTGAATCCTCATCTGATCGGGAGAATGGACAGATGGCTTCTGAAATCTCACTTGCAGTTGCCATCTGTTTTCTCCTAAGGAGAGAGTCATTGGTGAGCCTAGGTGCAAGGGCACACCTTTGGGCAGTGGTTGTCAGTGTTTGACAGCACCTCAATGCTGTCAAACACTGACAATTCATCTGTCAAAAAATTATGGGGCCTGTCCCTTTAAGAAAACCGGCAGATGAAGCATCATGCACTGATGTCATCTGACATCGGCTTTCCCTTAATTGACCGGCAAACCCACAGGGCGGGCTTAACAAGGCCAATCAAGGGAAAATAGCGTCTGTTCGTCAGACGTCGCTGGGGGCAGGACTGAAACCCGAAAACCAGCAGTCGCGCCTTGACCTCCGGATCTAAGGTAAAATCCAGCCCATAGAATCATTGAATGGTTACAGCATGAAAGAAGGCCATTCTGCCTGTCGAGCCCGTGCCGGTTCTCTGCAAGAGCACTTCAGCTGTCCCACTCCCCTGCCCTTTCCCCATAGCCCTGCAAATTTCTTTCCTTCAGATACTTATCCAACTCCTTTTTGAAAGCCGTGATTGAATCTGCCTTCACCACCCTTTCAGGCAGTGCATTCCAGATCTTAACCACTCGCTGCGTAAAAAAGTTTTTTTCCTACGTCGCCTTTGGTTCTTTTGCCAATCACCTTATTCTCTTTCAATGTGCAACGAGCATGTTGGATGCCTACCTCCGACTGCACTGCTGCCTGGCAAGTTAAAGACCCAATCACCACAATGAGCCAGTGCTTCAGCTAAAAGAGTGCAATGTGCTGATCTTATTTCCATCAGGAGATTAATTGGATGAGTAACAGTCCATGGAAGGAGTAGATTTGATGGATTGAATCATTCCATACTTATAGAATGGACGGAAGTGGGGCTGGGACTGTGACCCAGAGTGAATGCCATTCATAACATTGGCTCATGTTTAAGATGACCCCCTACTTTCCATTGGCAACTGGTGACCCAATGTTATAGGGCTGGATTTTGTCAATAGGGAACTTTTGGAGGCGGGACTCCCACTTGTCGAGTTTCAGTCCCGCCTCCATCAACTTCTGGCTAACCCACGCTATTTTCCCTTGATGGATCTTGTTAAGCCCGCCCAGCGGGCTTAGCCGGCCAATTAAGGGAAAGCCAGTTACAGAGAACGACAACGTATGACGTTTCATCTGTCAGAAATTTTTGACATGAATTGTCATCGTTTGACAGCTCTGTGAAGCTGTCAAACACTGACACTCTAGTTTGACGAGTTCTTGAATTCAAGACCTCATCAAACCTCTTTCTTTTGCAGAAATTAGATGGCTGTTGTATTGGAGAATGCAACAGCCATCTGTCATCTCTACCACAGAGGTGCGAGAGTCTCCACATACCCACCGATTGAAGCCTGCAGAAAGAAACAAAGGTAAGTACACTTTTTCTAACACTTTGCACTTACCTCGGGTACTCACCTCTCCACACTTGTACTCATCACTCACCTCCACAGCACACTTTTGGACCCCTCTGACCCCCGCAGACCCACTACTCTCCTCGGTGACTCTGGTGGGTTTCGGAGCCTTCGGGGAGCCCGCACTTGTGTGGGCAAAAAGGGGATAATTCTGGCCTACTCCTGCTCCTATCTTCTATGTTTCTATGTAACTACCTGTTAACAGGCAGTTAAGTGGATTTAATCCCTTCCTGCCTCCAAGGAGACAGGACCTGGCGCAGGACAGCTACCCACCTCCTGGCAAGATGGCATGGGGGCGGGTTGGGCACCCGCCGCCAAATTCTGCCATTTTCCTGGCAGACCCGCCTCCCCAGGGCTGGCAAAATCGCCCCCATAGTCTTGTATATACAGCACATTTTAAAACCAAAATGAGTGCTTGTCATCACCAGTGAGTGAGACTTGACTAGTTTGTTTCTCCAAGTCCTGACTCGTTGGTGCAGTGTTCTTGTCTGTTTCTGTGTGTCTATAACTGAAACTGATATTTGTAATAATTTCGCCTACACCGTGAGTTAACAAACACAAATTAAATAGAATTCTGATTGGTGGGGAGGACAGTCAAAGTAACACTTGAAAACTTTTATTACTTACATAAACTCTTGTATTACAGAAAAAAAATAATACATTCACGGAGGATTTACAACAGAGAATGACTTACTATTACATTATTATTTTAGTAATCGGTTGCACTATGATCAGGTGGCAGTGTAACTTGCTACAACAATGTTATTCCTTCAAATTCAGCCTGCAACACAGGCCTCATTTTTAATTCACTGGGACTGGAAAAGTGCTTGAAAATTGTGAAATATTTTACGTAGAGTCTGTTCTACTTGCAGTCCCAGAATCAGTGGTGAAATATATAACTCTGTTTATTAGACTGCTTTGCTAAGAATATGGAAGGTTTCCTTTGTGAATGTTACAATCTTATCTCTATTAGTTCAGTTGTTTTTTTTAAATGTCAATTTGTGAAGAAATTCCTGAAGAAAAAATGCTACATTTTTAATTCACAAAAGGACTGGCAATAAACCATTTATCAAGGTCTTTTTTTCCCCTTCTCTTTTATTTTACTTTTCATCATGAGAATAAATAAAAAGGCAGTAAAATTTAATGACACGATAAATTAACATCAGTAATTATCAGCCCAGTGGCAAGGTTCTTGGCTTCAGTGTAAGCGTCACCAAGTATCTCGAAGAATAATCTGAAATTTAAAGGAAAAGAAAATAGGTAGAATGCTGATTGTTGTTTATGTCTGTGCGCTTTGCTTATTCAGTCATGCTGAATGTTTTGTTCTGAACAAATGCAATTTAGATTTTCCCAGGCTTGTGAAATAAGCAATGAATCACTGGGCTTTCAGAATGGGGTGGGGGGTGGGATTTGAACTATTAATGAATGGATCTCCCCATATTCCTAATGCAATGCATAGCTTCTCTACTTCTCCTGTTACATTGTTCTTCCAGATGTTCTCCTTTGCTAATTGGATACCTGTAATATATCCTTTCAGCCCTTAAGTTCACAAGATGATTGGCCTTCCACTTGAAACAGACAAAGAAAACATACATACAGTAGAACTCATTTTCTCATTATTGATTTCATGCACCAGCTGTCTGGTGTATTCATTGTCCATTTAAACCTCTGGGTGTCAGAGTAACATTTGTGGCCAGCTGTTGTGTGTAACTGTGTATGGCTACAATAAATTATTTTCTGGTTCTCAGGGGCAGTTCTCGTATAAATAAGCTAGCAGGTAGGACTGAAAGAAAGTGTTGGCTGTTGCACAACTGGTGCTATACCTGTAGCTGAGGATTTGCTTCATATTAAAGTGGAGAAGAGCTGGCGGGAAAGTCAGTGTTATTTCTGCATGAGTGACGACACTGTAAGCATCTCTAATTCGGGAATCTTGTACAAAAGCTATGTTGTCAAGTGGAACCTCTTAAATAAGAATTTTCTTATGTCCTCAAAGCAACAATTATGGCACAGGTCCTTTTATTTGCAAAGGCTCCATGAAGGCCAACTGTAAAGATCCTGTTGCAGTTTCTATGTTTTTTTTAGATCTGGGTATTTTTGACCAGTCAGTTGAATGGCAATGAGTCTGAACTCTTGAGACGTCTCCCATAACTATATAGGTCGTCTTAGGTTCATAAGGACATAACTTAAGAAAGTTAAAGAAAAGACCTCCTGGCCTACCAAGCCTAGTCCTTCCACAGACTCTAACCATGTCACTTAAACCCCCAGGGAAAGTTCTGGAGAATTTCTCTATGCCCCTTTCAAAGCAAATCAGGCAAAATTCCATAAAACCTATCTAATCTTCTATCCTTTATTACATTTTGGACCAGTTACCTTTCTTGTTGTAACATTTCCACGGTCCCAACGGATCAGGAACCATTATGTTGAGCACAACATTTGATTATTTCTATCCCTTATAACCCTTAGACACGCTCCACCTGCTTGCATCTACATTATCTGTTTGCCGCCTCAGCATTTTAATACCTGGATTAAGTCTCCACTGAACTCATTGGAGGAGTAGTGAAATTCCTTCTATTGATTTACTGAAAATGTTGCTGACTTTCCATTAACATTATAGAGAGGAGGAATTTCACCTCCGTTGTCTCTTTACTGTGCTGTTGTTCAGCCAAGCGGGATTCTTTCTTTGCTGGTAGAAAATATTACTGCAACACCAAGCACCCACAGCTATCCAGTACCCTGTCCAAGTAGTCATTCTTAATGGGTATGGCCAAACTGTGAGTGTCAGCAGGCTGCTTAACTGTAGGGAGCATTACAGGTGAGTCTGATCCTGTCATCCCCCAATATCCACACATGCACACACACACAAGTAGAAGCCTGTGCTGATTTTTCCCCTTCCCAACCCCAGAGACAGTTGAGGCAAATTGTACCATTGCCCCAGCTGAGCAGCTAACTCAGTCCAGACCAGGAATCAAACCTGGGGTCTTCCTCATCTGTGTGGGTCAGTGCAAAACTATGTGAGCATTTACCTCTCAAGCCAATGGGGGAACCCATCTGTCAATAAATCACATGGGGTGCATCACTATCTGAGTCAGCACTCTAAAGGACCCCCAGGTGCAAACATCTCTTTTCTAGGTTTATAGCCTCACTGGCTGGATTTAGGGTTGCTATGCTGGTATATTTTTAAACAAATGTCCCCGTCTCAGCTTGCACAAACTTTTCAGAAATCCTGGCATTCGTGAGAGTGGCATGAACAGGTCATGTGTATGCTGTCTGGGTCATCAGGACATCTTGTGAATATTAATAACGCACACCCAGAGATGTCTATGTGAATCAGTACAAGAGCACAGAAGCATTTTTTTTTTAAAAAGGATTTATCCCCCCTCAATAACTTCAACTTTAATTGTTTTTATGATGCTCTTCTGCTGCCAGCCACCAACACCCGGGTCTTGTGCAGCAGCTGTTATCCCCAACCTAAACTTAGGTAGTCTCACAACACTTGAGCTTTGCAAACATTACCTGCTTTTTCATGTTACAAATGAGCCATCTAGAGATTAGAACCTGGATTTTGTGTTTTGGAGCACATACAAGCAGATCTTCAGTGTTGCTGAGCTTAGTGTGAGGTGTAGTCAGCACTGGAACTCAGCTCTGCTAGCTGAGCATTGGCCTATACAAATACCCTTTATTATAGCTGCAGCCTGGAACCCTTTTTTGTCAATGATATATAGAACTCAAAGTGAAGAACGTATAAAAGCCCTGACTTATTATAATGGGAGGGGAGATTGTGAAAGAAGACAGTCTTAAAGGCAGTTTTGACAGGGGAGAGTTAGGCAACACGGAAATAGCTATTGATTAAGTTGAGGAAGGAAGCTGCCTTTTATGAGATAAGGGTCTTGACACTGTAATAGTAATAGACGGGACTGAGCTCAGGTAACGTATTGGGAAGAGCCTGGATTGGTGAACCTATCACTGTGATGATGGACTACACTGTAAAATATGTAATTCTTCTGAAGGACATTAAATAATAGCAAATGTGGTTTTCTAAGAACAAGAAGTTCCCAGGGAAAAAATATTAATCAAAAATGAATCATTTCTGGTTGTTGCAAGAAAATTTGTTATTAATTTGCATGATGAAATTTGCTGTCACAATTAAAGTGAAGCCATGAAAAGCACATTTAATACATTAAACTAACCAGATCAGATATTTAAGAATCTTAAAGAAAATGAATTGAAGTTTCTAAATATTTAATACTGATAGTGTTCCAAAGTGTTGTTATTTTGCACACTCTAATCAGTAATCCATTAATTACAGAGACGGTGAGATACATCAGATACAAAGCTGTTTAGGGACAAAGACATTACACTAAACTTGCTTACAGAGCAAATTGAAAACCCCATATTGTATTAATATAGTTTGTGTGATGTATTGGAAAACCAAAAGAATAAAAGGAGGATAAAAAAGAGTGCAAGCAAATATTGAAAACAATACATATATTGATATTTTCATAGACTGCAGGCACTTTGTACAATTCCAAAGGTCAAACTCTCAGATTAATGCAAGCCAAATGGTAATTGCTATGCCCAGTGTCTGTTCTTTCTTGCAATCAAGGCTTTATATTGATTTTGGACTTCAGGTGACTCTTTGAAAATTGTCCACTGTAGCTTTCCTTTCTGCTAAGTTGTGTGTTTCTCTCTATATTGAATGTTATTGTCATTCATAAACATGTGACTGCGGTTTGATGCCAAGTGAAGCATAAAACATTGATCTTATTTTATTGACCACAAACATTTACAATTAATTTCCTTTCTGTTTTTGAATAATTTATGTATCAAGCAGCTTCTGGCATGTTTTCTAATACAGAGCTAGAAAATTAACTCTTTTTACACCATATAAATGACCAGTGACCATTGCACTTGTATTGTAGAAAGAACAATCTTGTGACGTATATGATGCTATTGTTTATATAACGCTTTGTGCACATTGTTCTATTTTGCAGAGTGATCCACAGTGTTGTTATTAGGGCTGTAGTTTTTTTTTTTAATTGATTTTTGGACAAATTTCACGTCTTTGCACTTTCTTGAAATGATAGCAAGGTAACTTTAATTTTGCTTCCTAAAATCATTCGGGAAACGCAAATGATGTTAGTACACAGGAATATATGCACGCATATATACCTGTATGAACAAGTGGCTGTGACTGATTTGGGCATGCACGGTGCCGATGAGGACTTGATATGGACATTACATTACTAATACAGACACGCATTAAAGAAAGTACCCGACAATGAGGGTGCTCCTGATTAAACAGAATCCGTGCAACCTTATCCTTTTGAGATGACCACTGTGTGCCAGATTTTCAAATAGGGTAAAAAAAAATGAAATTGACTTATGAACATATGAAATTGATGGGCAGGAAAAGACCAGCTGGCCCATCAAGTGCCACACCATGATGGCTGGAGCATCATGACTAACACTTCCTCCTTTCCTCCCCCCTCTCTCTTTTCCCCCCCCTGCCCCAACAACCCCTCCTCAGCCATGTAATCCTGGGAGAGGCAGGAAAAAAAGCAAGCTAATGAGGTAAAATTTAAAAATACTCTGGAAAATTCCCGTCCGACCCCCACAGGTGATCGAAACCGGCCCAGGAGATCACATGTTATCTATAAAGACGATTCGATCTGTGCCCCGGTCCAGCTCTGTCTTGAAGGCTGACAGAAAGTCAGCATCCACCACACCAGCTGGCAATGTATTCCAGAGGATCACTACTCTCTGGGAAAAGAATAATCTGTGTTACTTTAACTTTACATTAACATTTATCTGTACAATGAAGAAAGCAACAAGCAGCAAGATTTTTTAGCAGTAAAATTAATTAGTGGCCTAGAAATTGGGTTGGGGCGCCAAAGTGGCGCAAAACTCGCCTGAGCGCAGGATTTAGCGCAGCAATCGGAGTAATACCGATCGCCAGAAATTCAGTTTCAGTGCCCCTCGAGGGACACGGGACGAGGCTCGAGGCGCTCCGCGTCCCTCTTAGGGCGCTGAAACTGATTATCGCAGCGCAACGTGCCGCAGCGCCACACGCTGCGGCACGGCATGCTGCGGTACTGCAAGCCTTCCTCCCACTGTTAAGGGGGAGGTGCCTGCAACAGCGCGATCCCCGCTCGCGAGTGCCGGCAAATGAGCCCGGCACCAAGGAGAAGTGCCGGGCTCTCGGGAAACAGCCGGCAATGCCGCGGGGGGTGGGGTGGTTAGGAGGCTGGGGACGGAGGTGCTGGCAGGCGATCGCCAAAAAAGCGGCCGCCCCGCACCTCCACCTTAACTTGCGCCGCTGCCGGCACAGTAAGGCCCCATGAACCGGGCGTGGGTAGCGAACGGCGCAACTGCGCCGTTCGCTACCAAATATCGCGAATGGGGCGCTGCGCTCACCGATGATGTCATCGGTGGCGGCGCAGCGCAACAGGCTAACGCCACCATTAGCGCCCTTCCTGAATATCACGGGAGGCGCAGCCAGTGGCGCTACAGCCACTGCCTGCCTCTTTAGGCGCTAATAGGTGGCGCTACTCGCCCAATTTCTCCCCCAGTATCTTTTTAAGTTTTTTAAATATCTACAAAAAGAGTGTTGTTGAGTAATGCAAGACTTTTACTGTTGCAACAGTCGTAACAAAATTAACAACAATGCTCCTTTTTTAAATTTTAAATGGTGTTACATGGTAAGCTTTTGTAAGCTAGGGAGGGTTAACAATAGTGAATACTTGGCATTGATGTGTCATATGTATCTTCTTGTCCCAAGGGAGACCTGCATTTGCAATTTTCCTGTTTGCAGTGATCAGATTAAGAATTGTATTTGTCTGTATTAGTTGCAATGGCCTGTGAAGGGTACCATATATCTAATAGGAAAACATGATTAATAGAGATTTAAAAAATCATTGAATTTGTTCAGTCTGATTCTTGCCTTGCAAAGTAGTTTCGTTTTTGGGCGGGGGTTGGGGAGCGTAGCATTCGGTGTGACTGACAATGGTGCTGATATAAATGACGTGCAACTAAGATGTATGAAATGGCAGTGTTTATCAGAAACTTGAATTGACACAACTGCTGGGGTGCAGACATGCAGATAATGCTCAAACATCTGGTTATCTAAGATGAAGGACAGGGTTCTGTCATGAAAAGAATAATCCTACCCCCTTGTCTTTCTGACGCCCACCCTCAGCTGACCTACAAATGCCCTCTGTCATCTAGTGGAGACGAGGTAACATTTCAACACAATATTTGATAAAGAAATCAATGAATTTTAGCTCTAATATGCCACATTTTTTAGGTTTTTAAACAATGTAGAATTTTATCCAAAAACAATTAAAAGTCTAGTGGGTACAGGGTTAATGTATATTATAATGGGTCCAATTAAGTATATTGACAGTTTAAAGACCATACTGTATATATTGATCACTGTAAAATTAACATTATTATAGTCCCTCTGCAACACAAGTAATTGCTGTTTTTAAATGCAGTTTCTTTGCTGAGGTAACGTATGGTTTACTCGTCATGTTTGAAATGTAACAGTACGATAACAATGAACCCTGCTATGTTAGCTGCACTTAGTAGTTCAATACATCTAAGTAACATCCAATTTGAGATGTATAAAGCTTTAAGAATTTCTTTACACCAATCAAAAATATTTCTGCAAATGCAATGACCTTTCTCCGAATGCTCAAAGGTAGAGTACGTTGCATTGTGATTTTTGGACGTTTTAAATGGCATCTTTGATCAATCGCAAAAAGGTTACACTTTTTTATTCGCCGTGGTACAACAGTATACAAATTCTGATTGACTTGAATAGAAAATGGAATGCTACGCAAAGCAAATGGAGTAATTTAATCAAATGACTTTAGTTGCTGCTGACACACAACAGACCGCATTGTTTATTAAGAGATATTGTCTTTCGAATAATGACCATTCCATGAACTCTATAACCTTGGGCCTTGATATTTATTTAGAAACATAAAACAAGAGTGTTGATGAGGGTAATGTTTGTGAAGCCAATAGACATTAAGTGGATTGATATTGTTATCTAACACATTACCACAGTATAATATAGCAGCAACCTTGTGGAAATTAAGCTGTGTACCAAGATTGGGGAGTGGCTGTGTTTTTGTCCTAAACAAGCATGCACTAAAGCCTATTCATGTGACCAAATATGTATCTGTCATTAACAGGACATTGTCTTGAAAATGTATAGCAAACCTTTTTTCCTCCATTTTGTTTACACACAATACACAATGCATAAATCACTTTGAACAGTACCATTGTGGGACTTGTAGTGATACCACTCTAATGAAAGTGGCTTACTATCTGAATTTGTTTCTTCCCCCCCACACCAAAATTAATGTTTGCCAAACATTGGTAAAACTGAAGCCATCGGGCTGGATTTTGCTACGGGGGCGGGTTGGAGGTGGGAAACCCACATTCGGGCTTGTTGTCCCGCCTCCATGGAGATGTGGCCAACCCACTGGATTTTCCTCTGATTGACCTTGTTGAGCCCGCCCTGTGGGCTCAGCAGGCCAATTAAGGGCCACCCGGCAACAGGTGACGTCAGAGATTGACATTTCATCTGTCAAAAGCTTTTGGCAGATGAAATATCAGTGTCTAACAGCTGTTTGAAGCTGTCAAGCACTGAAAAACTGCTAATTCAGCCTCAGTCCTTTCTCAGGATAACTTTAAAATCATTTTGCTGCAGAAACCAAGAAGCTGATTTTTTTTTAAAAATCGGAGCTTCTGTGGTTCTTGCAGCCGACTCCCGACACCGGAATACAGGACTCCTGTAAAGGTAAGTAAAAGTAAGTTAAACTTATTTAAACACTTTAAACACTTGCAAAACACTTGCAAAACACTTACCTTTGCACTCCTGCACCCCTCACTCACCTGAACACTGGGCATCTCGACCCCTCCAAGACCTCAGACCCACGTCCCGCCTCAAACTTTTCGTGGTTTGGAGCTGTCGGGAAGCCCACAAACCAGCAATAAAAATCACGAATAGGCAAAAAACTACCTGTTAACTACCTGTTAACAGGAAGTTTAATGCCTTTAATCCCTTCCCGCCTCTGGGAGTCGGGTTCCAGCACTTGTCGGCAACCCGACTCCTATGAAATTGACATGGAGGCGGGATGGGGTCGGGACCCCCGGATCTCCAATTTTTATCGCCTGCACGCCTCCAACCCGACTCCAGGGGCTTAGGAAAATCCAGCCCATCATCTTTGGCCCCCGCCACAAACTCCATACCCTCGCCACCGATTGCATCCACCACCCCCCCATTCCTTGCCCGTGTCAGCCAGTGGCTCAGTGGGCAGCACTCTCACCTCTGAGTCAGAAGGTTGTGGGTTCAGGTCCCACTCCAGAGACTTGAGCACAAAAATCTAGGCTGACACACCAGTGCAGTGCTGAGGGAGTGCGGCACTGTCAGAGGTGCCATCTTTCGGATGAGATGTTAAACCGTGGCCCCGTCTGCTCTCTCAGGTGGACGTAAAAGATCCCATGGCACTATTTCGAAGAAGAGCAGGAGAGTTATCCCCAGTGTCCTGGCCAATATTTATCCCACAATCAACATAACAAAAACAGATTATCTGGTCATTATCACATTACTGTTTGTGGGAGTTTGCTGAGCGCAAATTAGCTGCTGCGTTTCCTACATTACAACAGTGACTACACTTCAAAAAGTATTTCATTGGTTGTAAAGTGCCTTGGGATGTCTGGTGGTCGTGAAAGGCGCTATAGAAATGCAAGTCTTTTTTGTCTCAGGCTGAGTGAGACTATTCGCAATCTCCGTGTTCTGCTTAACCCTGTGCACAGCCTCCAACCCCATATACTCTCCATCACAAAGACTGCCTACTTCCACTTGCACAACTTCGCCACTCTCGCAGCCCATCTCCTGCAGAAACCATCAGCCATGACTTGGTCATTTCCAGATTTGACTATTCCAATGCTCTCGTGGCTGACCTCCCACTTTCCACCTGCCATAAACTTCAGCTCATCTAAAAGTCTGCTCCCTGTATTCTATCCCACACCAAGTCCCACTCGCCCATCACCCTCGCTGACCAACACTGGGTCCTGGTCTCCCAATGCTTCAAATCTAAAATTCTCATCCTTCTGTTCAGATCCCTCCATGAGCTCATCCCTCCTTATCCCTGTAACCTCATACAGCACTCCCTGAACTTTCTGTTCTGACTTCAGCCTCTTGTGCATCCCCCTCTCCCTTCGCCTCACTATCAGTGGCAGTATCTTCAGTCACCTAATCACTGTGCTCTGAAAATCTCCCCATCTCTCTACATCACACTCCACCTTTCAGGACCTCCTTAAAACCCACCCCTTTGACCAAGCTTTTGGTCACACTTCCTAAATCTCAGACTTTGGCTTAGAGTCCATTTTATTTCCTTTACACCTTTATGAACCACCTTGAGACATTTGTCTTTGTTAGAGGCACTATTTCAATAAATGCAAATTATTTTTGTCATAAAGACCATGTCCTTTAACAGTAGAATGTGTAAACGCAAAATCAGCAACAGAAAATCAAGAGGTGGAGAATGCATGAATCAAAGTGTCTGAAGGAAAAAACGAATTACTGGTGGAAAAATAGCAATACAGACTGCTGCTTAAGTTCATCAAGGGTTAATATTGCCTGCGATAACTATTACAGTTAATACTTCTGAGGGCTGGCAATAATGACCAATCTCCCATACTTACAAATTTAAGTATGGTGCTTCCCAGTCAGTTTACTTGCTAGACCTCCATGGTTAGAAGGTAAAAAGGCAGATTTGGTTTTTCTGATCTATCGAAGTTAATTTTGTTTGTACAGGTAGACTATCCTTTATCCGAAAACCTCGGGACCAGCCGTGTTTCGGTTTTCGGAAAATTTCGGATTTCGGAAGGTATTTTATAAGATTGGGAAATTTGTCGGGGAGGGGGGTCGGGGTCGGCAGGGGGGTCGTGCGCACGACTTACGCTGAACGAAAACACTTTTGGTTTTCAGAGGATTTCGGTTTTCGGAAGTGCGGATAAAACACTATCCCTTATCCGAAAGGGTGGGGGTCGGCGGGGGGTAGAAAAGAATATCGGACAGGCCGCTGTATTGTTGGGTTCACTCTCCCGGTATACCTCCTTCACAACTGCCCGGCTCGGCCTGCAATCTCCTACCCAGGAGGGAACTCAGTGACCCTCTGCCCTGCTCAGCGTAAGTCGTGCGCCACTCTGGTCATGTCGTGCGCACGACTTACGCTGAACGAAAAAACCTTCGGTTTTTAGAGGGTTTCGGTTTTCGGAAGTTCGGATAAAGGGTAGTCTACCTGTAGTGACAAACAGGTAAAATTGGGAGAGCTGTTTCCAGCCCTTCTCATTTTTCTTTAGCGATGACTCACTTCAGTATTGCTGGAAGAATGAGGCCATAGAGTCTATCTTTGTTGTTATAGGAGGCCCAGGAATCTGGAGAATATAGAGGAATTCATATCCACCAAAAAAGGATGGAAAAACAAGCATTCTAATAATATACACAGTATAATTTATTAAAACTGGTGAAACGTGCAGCTTAGTTTCCTGCCAGAATGACGTTTTAAGGTGTACTATTGCACATACAGTGGATACTGCCACTCTGTTCACATCATCCAAAATATTCTGCTTAAAATGACAGTTGAATGACATACTTGCACTTTGCAATTGCTTTTCATGGTTTGGATTGGCAGGGAGGTGATTATAAGGTTATTTCACGTGAAGCAGACATAATGATCATACCCACTATAGACATCATCAACCCATGGTATATCTTAAAGCCATTATTTTCAGTGGCAAAACAAAATCTATGCCTGCGAAGGACTTGGCAGAGTTTTTACTGTTAAGTTGTGTTTACTTCAATCCAAATTCCCAGTGTGGAACATTCTCTAACAGTAACTCTGTTAAAAATGTACTTTGAAGCTAATCGTAGTGACCTCGATATCAAATTGCAGGTTGATATTTCTGTATCACTGATCAATGTCCCAAGCAACAGCAATATTTTGCTAGAACAGGTCATCGTGCCTCAAGATTTTAATGCTCAGTCGTAAGTTTGCCATCTGACTTATCAGGTTTACTTGGATTTGGATTTTTTTTTCTGGTGCAGCATAACATTTGGCTTTTTTTTCATTATCATCCACATACTCTGGGTAAATCACTGGGGACAAATCTCAAGGGATACCTGTCTCTTTAAGAGATTTTTGACCTTATACCGCATGTTCTAAATAGCATCCAACATGATCAATCTTCATTTCTTTTACTTTTCTATTGTTGGCATCAGTTCCATTGGCATGGCTCCCATGAGTAATTCAAAACTCCAGCAACTTGGAGAACTAATAAAATTCAGAATGTTTAAGTGGCAATACTTTTTGTGAGCTCAGTGTAGAAGCTCACAGTGTCATTTTGCATGCCCTCTTCTAGCATTCACTCTCTCACAAAGAAACACCAGTCAAGAAGCAGATATTTCAGGTTAGAACAGTGGCTGAAATTCTTGTTTATCAGAATATTAATCTGCTCTAGTTTACTGCAGGATCAAAGACTGCATTGTATAAGCATTTGCTGAAATCCAAATATTTTGAGAAAAGAACCGGTTTCAATCAAAACCAAGATCCCTATACTGGCCAAGTAGATCAATCACAGAACAAATTTGTCATGCAGCGATGATAATCCGCCTTTGTGAACTTGATTGATCAGGACTTGGGTCACTTGTAGTAGATGGATCAGAGCCAGTAACCACTGACTACACTATTTATCAGAAATGAACATGCCCAGTCCATATGAGGGAAGTAAATACAAAAAATGCTGGAAATACTCAGCAGGTCAGGCAGCATCTGTGGAGAGAGAAACAGAGTTAACTTTTCAGATCGATAAACTTTCGTCCGAACTTTACAAACTTCCAGACTCAACATTGAGTTAAACAATTTCAGATCGTAACCACTGCTCCCATTTTTTTGGACAGCAGCTGCTGGTAATGGTTCTGCAGTTGCCATTTACGCCTCCTCTAGATCCATCTTTTGTTCATTTACTTGTCCCATTACCATCCCATTTTGCCTTGCATCATCATCCCTTTTGTCATTTAATCACTCCTGCCTTCCACCCTATCACAGACCTTCCCCTTTTGTTCTCCCGCCCCCCCCCCCCCTTTCCCTGCCTCTGTACTTGCTTAAAACCTGTTACATCGCTAACTTTTGCCAGTTCTGATGAAAGGCCATCGACCTGAAATGCTAACTCTCTCCACAGATGCTGCCTGGCCTACTGAGTATTTCCAGTATTTTCTGTTTTTATTTCAGATTTCCAGCATCTGCAGTATTTTGCTTTTGTTTCCATATGAGGGAACAGTCAATTGAGTAACAAATCTGCTCCAAAACCAGACACTACAGAGCCCTTTGTATTAATGGAGAAGGAGGGGGCACGGGGGTACTTGTCCACATCCCTTTTGATCCAAGTGTTCACTAGAAGACAAGGACAGTAAACAAAGTAATCCCAGTTACTTAACACTGGTTTTGGAAACCATGGTTTTAACAACAACAACAACTTGTATTTATATAGCACCTTTAAAGGCGCTTCACAGGAGTGAAAAATTTGACACCAAGACACATGGAGAAATTGGGGCAGGTGACCAAAAGCTTGGTCAAAGAGGTAGGTTTTAAGGAGCGTCTTAAAGGAGGAAAGAGAGGTAGCAAGGCAGAGAGGTTTGGGCAGGGAATTCCAGAGCTTAGGGCCTAGGCAAGAGAAGGCACAGCCACCAAAGGTTGAGCGATTATAATCGGGGATGTTCAAGAGGGCAGAATTAGTGGAGCCCAGATATCTCGGCGGGGTTGTGGGGCTGAAGGAGATTAGAGATAGGGAGGGGCGAAGCCATGGAGGGATTTGAAAACAAGGATGAAAATTTTGAAATCGAGGCATTGCTTAACTGGGCGCCAATGTAGGTCAGCGAGCACAGGGGTGATAGGTGAACGGGACTTGGTACGAGTTAGGACATGGGCAGCCGAGTTTTGGATGACCTCAAGTTTACGTAGGGTAGAATGTGGGAGGCCAGCCAGGAGTGCGTTGGCATAGTCAAGTCTAGAGGTAACAAAGGCATGGATGAGGGTTTCAGCAGTGGATGAGCTGAGGCAAAAGCGGAGACGGGCAATGTTACGGCGGTGGAAGTAGGCGGTCTTTGTTATGCTGCGGATATGTGGTCGGAAGCTCATTTCAGGGTCCGATATGAAGCCAAGGTTGTGAACACCTACTTTCACTCCATGTCTTTGTTACACATGGAGATCTGATGTTCTTGATGGGTGGATACTCTAGTTTTACCATTTTGCATGTTCTAACCTGCGATTGAAAGCTTGCTTAGTGAAACTAACTGATTAAGTGTTTAGATTCTGCTGGTACTGGTTGTAAATGTTATCATAGCTTCCCAAAAACCTGTTGCTTTGAAGACATTTCAATAAGTGGAAAAGGAGTTGCATTTGGTGTCCAGGATGACCACAACATACGTGTCATACAGAAAGAGCTGACTGGAAGCGTGTTTGCAGCTCAAATTCATTCTGGTACATGGAGTAGCTCCATCTGCATTCATTCCTGCTTAAAGGAGGGCCAGGTGTGCACAGCATAGCTTCGTGTCCTGTTTTATTAAAAACTAGACCTCCTTTAATCTTCTTTTGTGCAAGCTATTGTATCCTACTTTGGCTTCATGGGACATGGAAAGCTTATTGTCAGCCAGATGGATGAGTGAACTACGTGTCTTAGCCACAAAACATTCTTCCTTCATTTGGCACGAGAACAGCATAGTACTCAGTCTTCATCCTAAATTCCTTCCCAAGGTGATGTCTGAATTCCATCTGGCTCAAGAATTATCATCACATCTTTCTTTCCCATTTCACGGAAGTCTAAAGTGGACTGTGTAATGTGGAAGTAAGAACTAGACAAAAGGAAAAGTGTCAAGGCGTTCACCAAATAGTTTTGTATCCAATGGAAGCTTAACTTTGGGTAACTTGTTACCAAACAAAGAATGGCCGGACCGTTGGCAGAATGTATTCTCCATTGCTATCAGCTGGAAAGGAGAGATTCTGTGGTGTATGAATATTAACTGAAGAATGGTAAATGTATTAAATATTATATATTCCACCCATTCCCTCTTGTCTCGTAGTCAGGTGAGAATAAATACCCATTCATGACTTCTTTGTATTATTGTACTCAGTTGTGGGAAATTTGTTTTAACCTTGTTATTAATCTGATTATTTAACACATTGCTTATTTCTAGTTTAATAAAGGGAAGTTGATCAGATTTCTTATGCTGAATTTCTGACAGAAACTTAAGCTGCCTGGTTGCCATGGTTGAAAATAACTGAAAAGGACCACATGGGGGCACCCTATAGGACAAGGGAAAGGGAATTCACAAAGCACAGGGTTAAAAAATCTATTAAAGGGACCAGCACTTCCAATGATTTTCCAAACAAGTTGTCCCGACTTTTGATAGATGAAAAATTCTACACCTAAAGGTAAGGCAAGTTGTCCTGACTTCTGAGTAGAACTTAATTTGACAGGTGACTAACGTTACACCTAAAGGTAAGTAATCCACCATTATTGACTGTCTAACTAATAGGAAACATTTGCTGTCGGTCTGTTTCTCCTGAGGGATTTTTACTTAAGTGAAGATCTTTATACAGGCTAAATCTAAAATAAACAGTGCTAAGTTTCATTGAATCCCTGAATTCAAGACAATTGCTAACATGTTATTGATTGAATAACTATAAGCTAGAAACTCCAATAAGTGCATGGAGTAATCAAGGGTTTTTGACATTCACTCTGAATCCTGAACCTGACAATAAATGCATTATTGAATTCATCTGATTTGATTAAAGGAACAGATTCTCTACAGCAAACAGTATATTATCTAGATAACAAACAACAACATCAACAATTTGTATTTATATAGCGCCTTTAATGTAGTAAAACGTCCCAAGGCGCTTCACAGGAGCGATTATCAAACAAAATTTGACACCGAGCCACATAAGGAGATATTAGGGTAGATGCTTGGTCAAAGAGAGCATCTTAAAGGACGAAAGAGAGGCGGAGAGGTTTAGGGAGGGAATTCCAGAGCTTGGGGCCTTGGCAGCTGAAGGCACAGCCGCCATGGTGGAGCGATTAAAATCGGGGATGCTCAAGAAGCCAGAATTGGAGGAGCGCAGATATCTCTAAGGGTTGTAGGGCGGTAGGAGATTACAGAGATGGGGAGGGATGAGGCCAGGGAGGGATTTGGAAAAAAAGGATGAGAAATAAATAAAATATCACCACCCCAGATCCGTCAGAAGGTACACTACTAGAAACTGAATCAGTGTAAGTCATAATGAAAATCAAGAATCTTATCATTAACCATAAGACAGTGGGATCAAGAAAAGACGCTCCGTTCAATCTGTCATCCTGTCTTTTAGCTTCAAATTCAGGTCCTGCTCTGACCACTTCATTTAACATTTCCTATTGGGTTCAGTCATTTTGCTCAACCATTGAAGCAGGTATCTGCCCAATTCATAGTTTAGTGTTTTAACGGATTCTGCTTTCCTCTAGTATGCAAACTGGAGCTTAAAGCAATTAATCTGATTTCACAATGCAAACTGCCAGCCTATTCCATAAACTAACAACTGTAATGTAATTACTTTTCTATGTATGTCCAGTTTGTAGTTTCTTTATCTTACAACCATCATATCCTAGAGTTCTCCTGATTCTACACAAAGAACTTTTCGATATCCACCCATTAGCTCCTTTTATATAGCTCACATAAACTAATAAGCTTTAAAGAAAGGTCAAGATAATTGCTGCCTTCTTTGAAAGCCTTTGACTGCCACTGATCTGTGCTGGTTTATTGTGCATTTCCAACTGGAACATCCAATCGTCTTGAATTTCCTGCAAATGAATACATTGGAGAGCATCATTAAGGCATATCTTTGTCACAAACGTGTTATGGTTACCACCATGTTCCCAGGTTGACATTCAGAAAGATTTTTGGGTAAATAACCTGTTAGGGTTAGGCTGTGCAATATTTGTAACCAGTTGATTCATGTGCTTCTATGAAATTCCTGTTTACTACTTTAACGAAGTTGTTAATCCATTTACACTAAACAAGTTAGTGACCGTTAAAGTAGAAAACAGGTATTTCATGCAAAAGCATTAATCCATATGTCAGAAATATCAAAGTGGAATTCCAACCCCCTTAAAGACATGTATTTAAGTGTGTTTTAAACTTAATGTAGTTTGAAAGCTTTCTGATAATATTATGGTAGTAAAGAAATTACTTAACTAACCCAGGAGGAGGAGAAAAGGCTTTCAGCACAACTCAGCTGTTTTTATCTTGAGATCTATAGCTTCCTCGTGATCCCTTGGCAAGGTCAGATTACTTAAAAAGGATCGTTGAATCAGAGTGTGCAAGAACAAAATGTGAAGATGTGGTCACCCTTCTTCTATCACACGCAGTGAAGGCTGGACATGTTCCAAGACTTGTTTGCAAAGCTTCCTGCCAACGGTTACTAATGTACTGCAGAGGAAGAGATAGAATGTTGGGAAGTAAGCCGTTGATGCAGAGTCATGAAATGCCCATCCTGGTGTGGACAAACAGAACGTTTAGTCATTTTATTACCTTTGCAGCCTTACAGTAACTTCAAGGCATCTAGTTTGGCTTATTTGAAAGGTTTATTTTTTTAAGAAATGCTGCCATCTCTGGTATTTTTGCCAGCATTTCAACCTACACAATAACGGTCAGAGATTCACATCCTCTCAAGTTTCAAGTCCACCTAAACATTCAGAAGTATGTCAGTAAACTGTAAATCTGGAGAATTGTGAACTTAGATGTGGTTTTTTCCGTCATGTACACCTGTCAAACCATAGGCTGCATAAACAACAATACACCTGAACTGCCATTAAAACTGCTTGAAGGCAGACATGTATTGTGGAACACGATCTTTTCTCAAGCTGAGCTGATGAAAGAGTGTTGACCTTCTTGATCCATTGCTCTAGCTCGAATTTCCATCAGGTCAACACCAAGAGACCTGCAATGTTAGCCAGCTTCCACCAAGCAATACAATATATGCTGTCTTACTCCCTTCGCCTAGAATCTTTGTGCGAGCTTACAATAGTCCACAAGACAAGTAATTGGAGGGAAGAAATGTGCAAGATTGAGGTGTCCCAAGTAAGTGCATTTGGGATTTCCATAGAACAATTGACTAATTTTCTTATTTTTCGAACACTGGGGGTGATGGTTGGATACAATTCATCACTTCACCTAAATCTTTTCAAAGATTAGCACTTACATGGCTCCTCTTGGAAATGACTCCAAGTGCTTTCTATGCACACAGTGAAGTGGAATGACTGTTTTGTAGGTAACCGCAACAATCATCCAGCAATGCAGCATTCCTTTAACGTTTTGCTAATGTTCCTGGACTGGGCAACACATCGATAAGTTGCAGATGCAACAATTTGGTTGATGGTTGAATTACACGACCATGTTATCAGCAATAAAGGTGCTTTTTGCTTACTCTGACTGAAAGCTGCTTCTGATTAGGGGCTGTTTTGGTGACTCTAAACCCAGGCATTTGCAGTTTTAGTTAGCTAATTGCTGAGACTGGGCATCAGAAAATGCATAGTATTTAGGATAATGACCTCAGTACACATGAAGTTGATCATTAATAAAAACAAGTAAGGCTGGACCATAATAGAGGGACATTTGGTAATATCAAACTAGGTTATTCAGGTTCACGGTAGTTGAAGATATCAATTGAGCCGATTCACTTGTAAAGGCCTGTGCTGCAGACATGACAGTCATAGTGAATGGGGCATGTTCTAAGTATACATAACACAATTTACATCAGATTAATCTCTTGACTCTATCTAATATACATCCAATTAACCCTACTGTCATGCATAGTTTTCCACTCAGACATCCACTACCTGAACAAGAGATAGACATGAGAGTTAAATGACAAGCCACAAATAATTTCAAATGCAAAAAATTATTCCTACCTATTCAATAATACAGATGTGTCATACTTTTTAAATCTACGATTACTTTACTTAGATGTCACTCACAATTGTACAGGTGGCAGTCAGGATACTGTGTTGTGGACAACTATTGTTAATACCATAATATGACTGTAATAGGGTAAGAGAACAATGGCACTTTTTACTCCCCTTGAGACAGAGCATTCTGCCAACCCTCTCTCAAAGCTACCAGCCCAGACCACAAAAGAATGGTTAAACTAATTTCCTCAGAGTGCAAAGCAAACACATGTAACCAGCAGATGCGGTATCTGAACTTGTGGCCATCTTAGAAATCATAGTAACTTACAGCACAGAAGGAGGCCATTTGACCTGTCATGCCTGTGCTGGCTCTTTGAAAGAGCAGTTGTGCTTAGTCCCACTTTTTGTCCGTAACCTTGTTTCTCATCCTTGAGTACCTGTCCAACTCCCTTTCAAAACTATTTATGGATTCAGCTTCCACCACCTTTTCAGATCGAGCAATCCAGATCCCGACAACTCAGTGAAAAAATTCTCCTCATCTCCCCTCTAGAGCTTTTGTCAATGATTTTAAATCTATGACCTTTGGTTATTGGCCCACTCGCCAGAGGGAACAGTTTTTCTCTCTCTATATCAAAACCTCATCATTTTGAAAACCTCCATTAGGTTTCCTTTTAACCTTCTCTGTTCCAAGGAGAACAGTCCTAACTTTTCCACCTCTCCTCATAACTGTAGTCCCTCTTCCCTGGTAACATCCTGGTAAACCTCATCTGTACTCTTTCTAATACCTTTACATCTTTCCTGAAGTGTGGTGCCTAGAATTGTCCACAATACTCTAGCTGAGGCCTAACCAGCGATTTATAAAGTTCCAGCATGATCTCTACTTTTATATTATATGCCTCTGTTTCTAAACCCAAGTAACCATATGCTTTTTTAGGTATCTTATCAACTTGCCCTGCTACCTTTAAGGATTTATTTATATGGACACCAAGGTCTTGCTGCTCATCTACATTTTTCAAAATCATGCCATTGATAGTATACTGTCTTTCCATATTAATCTTCCCAAAGTGTGTCACTTCACACTTCTCCACATTGAACTCCATATGCCATGCTTCTGCCCATTTCAGCATCCTGTCTATGTCATCCTCATCACTATCTACTATATTGCCAAATTTCATATCAACTGCAAACTTTATAAATGTTGCTCACTACACCCGAGTCTATAAAAATTGAAAGTGTAATGGACCTAAAACTGACCCTTGGGCAACACCACTCCAAACCACCCCCCAATCTGAAAAACATCCTTTGCTTCCAGTCACTGAGCCAATTACATATCTATGCCCCACTTTTCCCTTAATTCCCTGGTCTTCTATTTTCTTAATAAGCCTCCTGTGTGGCACTTTGTTGAATTCTTTCCGAAAGTCCATATACATACCATCTACTGCACTACAGGAAACTTTGGTTTATCCGGAGGTTGTATGTCCGGAAACCTCGATCTACCGGCAGAAATCAGGAGCCGTTTTGTTAGGTTTTTTTTCTTCTCGTGGCTTTGTTTTCAACAGTCGGGCTCTGGAAAGTCTCTCTGAAGCTGTTGCTAAGCTACAGAGACGCTTCCAAGGTACGGGCCGACTGTTTACAAGCTGTTGCTAAGCAACCGTGTTTATTGTCAGACACGGAGATGAAAACCTCCGTATGCTTCAACATTAACTTTGTATGTCCGGCAGTTTTGATAGATTGGCAACAGCTCGGTCCCGTCAGTGCCGGATTTAACAAAGTTTCCTGTACCTTGATCAACCTTTTCTGTTACCTCATCAAAGAATTCAATCAAGTTAGTCAGACACGATTTACCTTCAACAAATCCACGTTGGCTCTCCTTAATTAACCCATGCCTTTCCAAATGAAAGTTTATTTTGTCCCTGATAATGGTTTACAATAACTTCCCCACCACCAATGTTAGGCTGACTGGCCTGTAGTTTCCTGGTTTATCTCTCTCCTTTCTTTAATAGTGGTATAACATTAGCAACCTTCCAGTCCTCCATCAGTGCTCCTGTCTCCAATGAGGACTGAAAGGTTGTGACCAATGCCTCTGCTTTTTCTACCTTTGCTTCTTTCAGCAACCGAGGATGCATTCCATCCGGACCAGGTGACTTACCAACTTTCAGTAATGCTAATCTTTTTAGTACATCTTATTGTTGAAAGTCTACCACCCAGGTTGTGTGTCTCTGGGCACACTTTCTTTGACTGTTGAATGCTAATTAGCAGAATTGTGTCCCCAGTTGTTCAATTTGGATTCAGCCACAGGCTGAATAGCAATAATGTCATGTGTGGTTTGCCACAATGAGTACAGATCGGAAATTAGATGAATTGAATCATTAGTCTTATCCTTCAATCATCCAGGTTATCCTGATGACCAGTTAGAACAGAGAGCCCATTATTGCTTATTTAATCATACCTGCATAAGATCAAACATTCAGATTGGCTTAATGCTGTATGTTCAGCCTCAGTGATGGCTACTCTGCAATAAGGTTAAAACACAATTATGAGACTGGCTAAATCAGTAGCCCATAATCTTCAGGAGCAGGTGTTATATTCAATCTCAGTACTACATTGCTTTCACAAGTAGGTAAAAAGAGAACACATTCTTTAAAAAAAAAAAAAAAAAAGTTCCTCTAATTTTTATAAAGTCTGTTCAAAGAAGAATCACAAACTTGCACGTGCTCTTTGCTAGGGAATTGAGACCAGATGGACTTGTTCTTCAGCCTCAACCTCTATTAAAGTAAATCTGTACAGACATTATTATTGCTTTTTGGTCTAGAAAGTTCTCAGAAATATTTTGTTATTAAAACAACTAGTTATAGTATCAATAATCACTGTTCTTAGTTCAGGAAATTAGAAACAAAATTTAATAAAACATTTTAATTGGGAAATTGGTGGGCACAGTAAAGGGAGCATGAACAGAAGTTGATGTGCATCAAGAAACAATAGCAAAATTCAACTTCAAACATATTTGACCTAATATTTACTTTATTCAGTTCTAAAAAACTGCTCAAAATCATCAGATCTTCAAACAAGCATTACATGTATTTTTGGTACTGAGATCTACAGCAATATAAATGTTATTGCATTAGTTTCCCTGTAAGTCTATCAGACAGCCATGTTGCTATGGCCAAAACCAGAAGCCCCAGTCTGATACCAGCCTGTTGCCCTAGTGATGCCCACATGGCTAACTCACACCTCTAAAGATGGATAAAAAATAACCTTATTGGGCTGCTTTTACAAGCTTCTGTGGGTCAAAGTATAAGGTGCTCAACTTTGCATCCCCGATTTGCATTGTGCCAATCTTTGTGGTGCAATTTTGGGGGGGGGAAAGGAAAAAGTGCTTCATGCAAGCTGAATCCCAATTTAACTAGTTACTGTATATTATTCAGACTGAAGTCCCATGCAGAATATCACAGCTTTGGGCAAGGCTCTGCTTCCAGCATGCACTTCATCATCCATATAAAATGAGTGCATGACAGCTCAACGGGTCTGGCGGCTTTAACCGAATCCTTAAAGTAGGCTTGTTGTTTGTGAACTTCAGTTATTTTTGGTAGTAAGTATTTATCTACTTTTGCATTAAACATCTTGCATAATTGTTTTAGCCCTGTGCATTTCTGCATTTTAGCAAAAGTCCTCAATTTGCTCTGCAGCACTTTCCTACAGTGCTGACAATTGCTGCTGCATAACAAGTTTCAAGCGACAAAGTTGGGAGGATGGGATTCCCCTTGAGTGTTCCCTTCATGCTGCATGAATTTGATGAGGAAGACGTGAGAGGAAAAAGTCTTCATGTTGAACTGCACTTCAGCAGTATGTCCACTCCTGTCATTATCTGGGGACTTGTCTTTATAAGTCAAGACACTCCCACTTGGATTCATCAGAGAAAACTGTCTTCACTGACTCATAGAAACATAGAAGATAGGAGCAGGAGTAGGCCATTCGGCCCCTTGAGCCTGCTCCGCCATTCAATGAGATCATGGCTGATCATCCAAATTCAGTATCACGTCCCAGCCTTCTCTCCATATCCCTTGATCCCTTTAGCCTTAAGAAATATATCTAACTCCTTCTTGAATATATTTAATGAATTGGCCTCTACTGCCTTCTGTGGTAGAGAATTCCACAGGTTCACCACTCTCTGGGTGAAGAAATTCCTCCTCATCTCTGTCCTAAATGGCTTACCCCTTATCCTTAGACTGTGACCCCTGGTTCTGGACTCCCCGGCCATCGGGAACATCCTTCCTGCATCCAGTCTGTCCAGTCCTGTTAGAATTTTATAAGTTTCAATGAGATCCCCTCTATTCTTCTAAACTCCAGCGAGTATAAGCCCAATCGACCCAATCTCTCCTCATACATCATTCCTGTCATCCCAGGTATCAGTCTGGTGAATCTTCGCTGCACTCCCTCCATGGCTCCTCTTCATACCTGTATAAAGCAACTGTCTAGTGTCATGTTTGCGAAGAATAATGCCTTCATCACTTTCCCAAGGGAAAGGAGAGACCAGCTGAAGCGGGCACTGAAGTTTTACTAGCTGCCATGCATCACAAGAGTCCAGCGCATTATAAATGGAACCCATGTAGCCATCAGGCCTCTTCATATCAACACTAATGCATACATAAACAGGAAAGGACAACAGTCTATAACTGTTCAGATGGTTTCTGACCACCGAGATATGATCCTACATGTCTGTGCCCATTATACATTGAATACAAACGTTGCTTCTATTATGTTGCAGTTCACAGTGTCCGTAATTATTTGAAGGTGCCAAGACAGTGAACATCTATCTGTTGGAAGAGCAGAGCTACTCTTTGCGAACATGGCTCATGAACCCCACACAACAGCACAGTGAGGATACAATGAGGTCCATACCACTACCCGAGTTACCTTCAAACACACCATACGGATGCCACAGGCAGATCTGGGCCATCATCCTCATCATCGTTGGGGAGGCCTGGGAAGATGATTGGAGGCCTCATGAGGGAGGTCTCTGATTGTGGGAGGTTGGTATGGTCGGGACCTTGGATCCAGGAGGTAGGTATAAAGCCACTTCCATCCTGGATGCAGCAGTCCCCACCTCTGTTTAATTGCCGGGTTTCACGAATTTTGTGAAACCCATCCACAGGCAGTTAAACACAAAATGGAGGGGAAAAAAAGAGGCTTCCAGCCTCATTGCAATATTTAAATTGAGGTAATGCCCCCTGGCAGCGGGTTGGCTGCCCGCCCCCCATCCCACCTCTGGTAAAACTGGAAGTGGGCGGGTTGGAGGCGGGATCAGGTTGGGAATACCATTTTTAACACTAACGGTCCCCACACTCCAAACCCACCTGTTTTTTAGGAGAAATTTACGGCCTAAGAATAACTAAAAAGATTAATAATTATTTACAAAAACGATGTTTTCTTAACTCTGTGACTATGCTTCCCTTCAGTGACTTTTCCTAACTTGTAATCCAACATGATTTTAAATGCTCCCTGAGCAGGAGGAACAACCACAATGATTGGTTACTGTTGGGTCTTAGTGCCATGCAAAGATGGTTTGGCATTGAACCTCTGGATGAGAATCATCACATGGCACTGCAACTGGAACCATGCCTGAAAATATAGTGGCTGCCAACTCTCTGTCACTTCATCAATCTTTTGAGGGACTTGGATGGAGAAGGAGGATGTGCCAATATCTTGAGAGTAAGCCATGTCATCTGACTCTCCTGCTATGGCCCAGTTGGTGGGAATCCCAATTGGATGACCAGCAATCTTCATTGGAACAGTCTGTATGGACTCTGCAGTGGATTAAGCTCCCCATCACTGTTCTGCCCAACCAATCAACCTGTCTGTGAAATCTGGCAGCGTCAGACTCCTGTAACTTTTGCTGAAGCCCATTACCTCGAGCACACTTCTCAGGAAGTCCCAGTCTACACTGTAAAGCATTTTTTTCAGCTTGTAGAAGCAGCACAAGGGCAGGATGCTGCAGTGAGCGGTAGTGGTGGAGAATACTGAGGAGACGGTGAGCAGCCTGTGCTCAAAATTGTTGGCCTCCTGGGGAAAGATCATACTGCAGCAGCCACATCTGTTACATTTGAACTCATCCCAAGCAGCTTAATATATGAACAAGGAGTATGGGACAACATCATTATATTTGTTTTTCTGAAATATATCACAGAAGTGTCTTGCACTATTTAAATGTCTTTTTTTTCCGAGAGCATATTTTTATTTTCCCAACCATTTTCTTCCCTGTTTTAGCAGCACTCTATTCCAGATTTAAAATTAAAGGGAGTGATCGCTTCCTAATATTTTATATAGTGCATATGGGTTAGGTAAGCATGACTATCAAGGGGCATTGGGGTTGTTGGACTGCTGCTCTAGCTTGACTCGCATATGAAGAAATTCTCTGGAAAACTCGGTGGTTTAGTGCAGTGGGTTAGGACCTTGTCCATTCACTTTTTGGGGCCTAGTTTTGCGTCTAGTCTTACTGATGGGATGAATGCTTCCCTTCTCTGCTAACTGCAAGGGTCTGCTGTGAATGAGTTTGGACAGGTTAAGCCAGTTCCAAGTGCGCACAGACCCCCAATGGTCAACTACACAGATAATATCTTCACTTTTTTTCGCTGCTTAAAAATGTGAGTGATGCCAGTGATTGGGTAACTAAACCGATTTTTTTCTTCATTTCCTATCAACAGCATACACTTCAGATCTGATATATTATGGCCAAATATAGAGTAAAGCTCCCTATACTCTGCATAAACAGTGTACCTTTAGAATACTCCCTGCAATATTATGAATTTATTCACTTCCTGCATCTCAGTGAGTTTGTCAATTTGTGCTGAATTATGGGTAGCTTTGTGTCAGGGGTCTGTGCTCACTATATTGTCATGGCTGACTTTGATCAGACTTGAACAGAGTGGTGGGAATTGGGACCATAGGATCAGGAGTTCTGCCATACAATTAGATCATGGCTGATCTGAAAACTCTTAACCTAGCATCCATAGCCTTTTAGGGGAGAGAGTCCCAGATTTCCACTACCCTTTTTGTGAAAAAGTGTTTCCTAATTTCACTCCTAAATGGCCCAGCTCTAATTTTAAGATTTTGCCTCTTTGGGCTGGATTCCCCCACCAGAGGAAATAGTTTCTCTGTCCCTATTGAACCACATTATTATTTTAAAGAACTTGATTATATGTCTTCTCAACCGTTTAAACTCAAGGGTATACAAGCCAAGTTTATGCAACCTGTCCCCATAATTTTTTAACCCTTTTAGCCCTGGTATCATTCTGGTGAATGTACTCCATCCAAGGCCACTTTAGTTTTCCTGAGGTGTGGTGTCCAAACTTGAGTGTAGTACTCCAGATTGGATCTGACCAAGGCTCTGTACAACTGAAGCATAACTTTCTCTCATTTGTATTATATATAAGGGAAGGAAAGTGAGGTTAAAATTGGAGATTTCCGAGGAGTCAAGGGTGGGCTTTAAAGAGGGTGGTGATATTGAAGTAGGGGAAAGATGATCGCTGTGGAATGGGAGAGGTTTACAGCATCAGTGAGGTATTGGTGTACTGAGGGAAATTAGTTTAAGAGTGTACCGGATGTATAGTGATATGCATTGAGGGTATTGGATTTTGTTTAACATGAATACCAGAATGCAGCAGCCATTTCAGCATATTTAACAATGCAAAGCATCCATCAATCTACTAAGTTCCACTTTGCTACCCTAGATCAGCATGTGCAGAATGCTCATCTTTGTATTTGCAATGCAATACATAGCCTGCACATTATTACCCAACAATAAAATACACAACACATTTATTGATCATAAACTTCTCTTTTTGTAATTATATGGTGCAGTAACTGCATACAAATTAATTATGTGAGTCAGGGTCTCTTCAGTTTACCCAAGTGTGCATGCTTTCAAAATACAACCACTTTAGATATGGAGATTTACAATTGTGTGTATTACTGGGGGAAGTCCCTGGTTGAGATATGTTTGAGTGCTGTGAAGACCAGAATGGGAATTCATTTATTTTAAAAATGTTTTCATTACCTATTTTTCTTTGGCTTGTGCCCAGGATGCACGATGTTGTGGTTAATAATAGTTCAGTGTTTATTTGGCTGTAGCACCACATCAGCAATAGTAGGATTAATCTTAGAAATGTCAATTTGATCCTAAAGGTTTATCTAACATTAATCACCTGTTAGTTGCTTTCAACATCAACGTCTAATAGTCAAAGAGCATTTCATCATCAGCCATAGCATCATAACTCCAGGCAACATTAAATACCAAATTTGCCAGAAATCGCTTTATTGAATTGAGGCAACAAGATGGACATGATTGTGGATAGAAACAAGTTGAACAGGAGTTCTTTGTCTCACCACTTACATACAAGAGTTAACAATCAAAACGGGTATAGGGAACTGCTTATTGCTTATAAGTTGTTTATTCTATATGACTGAGCAAACTGAAATCCAGATGAGGCTATTGTATTGATTTGTACCTGTTCCATTATGGAAATAGTGAACCTCTTCCTATTTTAATTCTGTACACTCAAACAACTACATTTACAAATAATCACCAGTACAAGGTATAGGCACTTATCAATGTTCACTTGTGTTATTCCTACTGCTGCTTATATAAAAGAATATCTATTCACAATATTGAATTTTATATGAATGGCGTCAAGTGCAGCTGGAATTAATGACAACTTCTTCGGGAAAAATGGGAAACCTTTTGTCACTGACCTCTTCCAACAGAGATGGAAAGAAACAAATCTTATTCTTTGGAGTAAGCTTTTACATTTTAGGCATGCTGTAACTTGACATACCACAGAAGAGGTACTGTAGGGTTAATGCTGGCTGATAGCAGATCACAACAGCTGGAAGTCATGTAGTCACAGAGCTACCACTTGTAAAAATGGTGCACCTGTGGTAACAGACTGTCAGACCCAATTCTGAGTCCCTGGAGTGCTCATGCTTCATTTGGAAGTTACAGCAGCATTTGGAAGTGCACTGGTCGTTCCCTCTTTCTGCGTCCCCAGGGTCGCACGGAGAGCCTTCTACTTTCTTTACTGCATAATTTTTGTTGATTAACGGTAGTGTTGTGAAGAGTCCCAGAGCAGGCTCTTTTGTAGAAGATTTGACAGGGGTACAGCCTGGAGCAGGGGCTGTCAAGTGATATGCTTTGAAATTGAGCCAGCCCTAATATTAACTAGGGAATAACGGGCCATGCTCTGTTATAGCTCCCAAGTATTAGGGTTGGCTTTTGGTGGCTGTGGTTGAATACAACATGACTAACTCTAGCCCTTCATTTTAAATAAGTGCACTGATAAACTAAAGAGCAGCTGATCCTGGTAAGACTGGAGTGCAGTAACTACTTCTAGAGCAGTTTCGGATATAGAAAATAGATTATGTTGGGCACGATAAAAAATGATAGTTTTCCAAGAATTGCTGGTGTTTGCTTTTTAAAAATAAACAAATCAGTAATCCGAGATACACAGGAGATAAATATTTTAAACTTTAACCTATTTTTTGCGACATGTGCTATCTGCTTTTGCATGGGTGCCTTGGTGATGCTGCTAAGCAGTATGACATACTCCTGCTCCTAATTCTTATGTACTTATGTTCTAACGCTTACCTTACATGCGTACTATACAGGTTGATTTTTAACCACATAACTAACTTCTCTCAATGACTTACCAATATCCCTGAAGAATTTTTTTCACACCTAACGTGTAGATGGAACCACTCGGCTATTGATTTTCTATCATCCTGGTGATTTATAGCTCAGTGATGATACCTGTATATTAGCGGAGATTGAAATTCACGAGGCATGGTATCTGCTGGAAGACCCATGGCGGATTTTCCATGGCTTTGCATGAACTGATTCCAATATTGTAGGGTGGTTTAGGTGCCTTCTACAGAGACCTATGGAGATTGGAATGGCATTAGTGGGAACATTTTCTACTTCTAAAGTGCTGGTAATAGTTGTGAGGACCTTTTGTAAATTCTGAGCCAGGCAGCTAACTGAGATGCTTCAGTGAAGCTAACCATAGGGAATGGAGTGACACTTCATCTACCTCGCATAGGACACACCAATAAGCACATCTCTCAACTCCGGTTGACTTGACAGATACATTGGAAACCAGGGTTACAGGAGGGGGAAAAGTCTACAAATATGAGAAATTGAGTAAATACAATTAAAAATATATTAAAAAAAATAATAAGCCATGGATTGATCATTAGAGCTTCTAGAGTATTGGAGAAGCAAATATACATTGACTTGATTCTTATTACTCTGAATTATTACTGTGACAATCTTAATAATGCTAATACAATTACCACAGGCATATCTGAATCTTCACACTTGCTTCCTCTATACTTGTTCCAAGTTTCAGAATGAAGGCTATTGCCCAATTTAGCCATGCATTGTTAGTCTTCCTTTACTTGACCCAAATGTCCCTCGCACAGTGCTTTAAATGGACAATGTTAAAAATTTGAAAATTATTTAACCTTTGGTTATGTTTTTCTGCAGTCACTAATGCGAGTGAAAAAATGATGTGAATATAAGATGGGTTCCTGTTTAATACTGACACAGATTCTTCTTGCCACATTAGTGACTGGAAGAAAATATAGCCATTAAGTCCACAACACCGATAATTCCACCATCTAACATTATCATCCCAGTTAAAACCTGGAGTCATGTTGATTTTTCTTTTGTTTCTGCTCAAGGTGGCACTACTGTTTGGCACTACAGTAGATATCCAGCAGGAGAAAATGCGACAGTACCTGTGAATCGCAGAGCAGTGATGTTAGTTAATATACGCAGTTAACTGACTTTTTATGGCCAGGCCTTATTTCCACAGCGCAACTCCCGTCATGCATCCAAGATACTCGTGGGGTGAAATTCAACCTTGGTGGGTGCGCAAACAGGCGCTAGCGAATTGGCCGCCAATTATAAACCCTGCCTGATTTTCCTTTCCAATGACGTCATGATATGCAGAAATTTCATGTCACTTAGCTGTTTCAGTGTAGCCCTACACAGCATATTACTGCCTGGAAATACTGGTGCAAATTGCTGTGTGGGGGAGTTAGCTAAATCAGGTTGGTTAAGCAGTTTGTTTGGGGTGGAGGGGGGTGGGACTGGGGCTGAGGAGGTTGGCACAAACCTTCTGATTGCTGCATTATCCGAAGAAATATTGTAGGGAAATGGGAAACTGAAAATGCATAATCTCATCCTGTAACAAGCTGTGCTTCCTCTAGATTGCAGAGGGTTATGTAAATTTACTAAAACTTGGGTCATAAAACAATAAAACAATGAACTTCTAGCAATATTAATAAGCAATCCAATCTGCTTCAAAGTATGCTTGCTGAAACGGTGGGGTAATTAGAAATCTACATCGTGATTAAATTCTGCTTTATGTGGCATTTCACTACAAATAGTAACACTGGCAGATGCAGCATAACGTACTTAGCATAAGCCAAGAACTTTTTGTCTCATGGGGCTAAATCAGTGACAGCAACAAACTTAAAAAGGGAGAGTGTTAATTTGTTTCCTTGACTATATTTATGTATTAATTACTGTGTCAGGGAAACACAAATTACTGTTATCTTATTTGTAGCATTTAGCCAGGAATGAATGATACTGGGTTTTCACTAGCAAAGCTGAAATTAATAAATATAATTTAGAAATAGATTCGACATAAATAATCCTTAGCAAAGGAACACGGGTTGCTGCACTGGTGCTGAGATTCGAGCCTGTTTTATCGATATTTTTATCGTAAACCTAACATACTCACATCATCATCACTGTAATGCAACTGAAATTAACACACTTGGCAAACGCTGATTTTCTTCCAGTCACTGTAGATGCTGAGAAACACATCATCGATATTTTTCAACCCTTTCGAGAAATTTGCAGGACTATGGGGAAAGAGCAGGTGATGGGACTAATTGGATAGCTCTTTCAAAGAGTCAACACAGGCACGATGGATCGAATGGCCTCCTGTGCTGTATGATTCTTTGAAGTAGCTAACAACATAATTATGACTATCATATTAACAAGATTGAATCAATGAATCTTTGAAATGTGCGCTCATCAGGAGAACCTCTCCTCCTTGATTTTGGATCATATTGCAAAGGTCAGGTCCTCCTCCGCTCCCCCCCCCCCCCCCCCCCCCCACACCACTCCAAGTTAACCTTCACATTTGCGCTCTGATCTTTGGTTAGGAGGACTAAGAACTCCATTAGATGGATATCTCCCCTGGCACCCTGAACTCTGATTATTGTTTGTCAGGAAGCACAGTTAAAAAATTTTTGAAGGGCCCCCATCCCATGTTCCCTCAAATTTTGTTTTGCCCTGCGCGGCTCTTTTAAGGGCCATTCACAATACTGCGTGTGTGTATTTTTTGTATTGAAAAGCCGGCTGCGCAGCTTACAGAGAACATTGCCCATCACAAGGTCTCCCTCCCTATCTTTGGGACTGGTAAACTTCACTGTCTAGGAAAGATTGGGTGTAGTCATGTCTTCAGACTTTAGTCCATTGCACTAACACTACAGACAGCAGGTAACCTATCGTTTAAGAAATGAAACTGTTTCTGTACAGAAATACATGGGCCCATATTTTCCGATTGGAGGCTTCCTGTGTGCGGAGGCCTCCGTTCTGGAAAAAATCTACGAACTTACCTGAGGGCTCCCGAGATGCGTATACTTCCGCTCCTGGGCCTCTCCAACTCGAAATGCGCAGGGCCCACGTATTGCAGAGGCACATGCTGTTCGCAAGCATCACTGGGATCACGTGGGCCATGGAGAGCCAATAGGAGAAGGGAATCTCCCTTCATACACTTAACAGATAGACCTGCCAAATATATGAATGGAGATCACCCCAAAAACACAGTAAAACATTAAATAATTTTTTTTTTTAAATCACATTCAATGCTAAATTGGTCAGTCCTCATGCCGACTGCTTTGGGCAGGTGGAGCGGACGTCCTTCCCACCACTGGTCTGAAAAACGACCAAATCGAAAATTTCTCCTAGTGTGTTTTTTTCCCCCAAGTGTACTCTCATTCTTGCTGTGTAGCATACTAGTGCCAATATTAGTGACAATATGGCCCTATCTTATGGAGAGGATGTGCAATAGTTTAATAATTGTGTGACTTGTCAGCTTCTGTTGAACAAAGGTTGAGAAATGATTGTATAATGAAAAATGTTTAGTTTGGTCCAGAAGGTAGATAAACAAAAAGAACAGTGGAGATGAAATCTTATAATGAATATGTTTTACCACCCTAGTTGCTAATTTCACGGAGCACATTTTCAACATCAGTGTGTTTTAAAAATTTAAATCATACAATGATGAAATATAAACACAATAATAATGGTAAAATACTGCTGTGATAGGCACATGATGGGCACGAACAAGAAACATGAAGTACAGATTGTGGTTAATTGTTAAATAAGTAACCAATAATATTGTAAAGATGTTTATTAGCACAAGAACAACTTTAAAAATTCCAGGACTATAAACAATATTTGTAGTGTTTCAGAACAGCTGATTGTATAAAACATAATTTTCTATCAATAAAAAAAAATCAGGGCCGGGACTGTTCAGTTTTGAAATCCAATCTGATCTAAGTTTGTGTTGTCCCTTTTCCGTTGTGTAAACTGTTTCCAAACAAGCTGTTACTTTGTGCTTTATCGTACGGATGCACTATGAAAAGGTTCATGGATAACTAAAAAAAAAAAAGCGCTGGGAACAAAATTGAATATCAATCCCTGAAAAGGACTAGTGTGTTGTAGGACAAAGGAAATGAAATGAACAGAATTGAACCCCAGTGATGAACCATATGTTAGCACCAAAGGCTGAAGCAAACATACTTCACATTAAAAATGAAATGTGTTCCAGTGCAATTTACATAAATATAAATCTTAAGCCTAAATTTGGATTTTGGAGAGTTACAATACAAAGTTTTTGGTTATAACATGTAGGACAAAACGAAGCCTAGAAAGCCTGAAAGAATATGAAAACAACCCTTAAGGACTGCACAGATGTCAAAGACATTACTCATTCTGTAGCGATACTCAAAACTGTTTCAGCTCATGAATTAGCCATGCACAACTTTGTACTGCGAGCTGAACATGTTAGCAAGCATTCTGCATTGGTAATTAGTACTTTAAACCACAGGAGAGTAGCTCTTTTAGAATAGTGACAGAAAATTGATCAGTTTAAGTCACCATAGCAACTGGTATGCCCTTATATTTTCTGCTATGCTGAGCATATTATGCTTTCCGAAAGTTAAGAAATGTACTTATGAATTGAACTGATAAACTACTCAATAATGGAAAGAAATGACAAATGGCGAGGGAAGGGGGTAGGGGAGGAAGGGTTGCCTAATGAACAGCCCAGTACCTGATAACAAGCTTAAGTGTTTAGTGGTTGTCATGACACTTCTTTTGGAAAACAAATGATGTATGGAAACACCTTAAAATTAACAGAAAGTGCATGGAGCTTTATGACAGTGTGAACCTGTCACATTTATAACGGCAGACAATAAGTGATGATTTATGAGCTGTCACTATGGTAACAAAACCTCACAGTGCTCTTTGGCTACTTTATAAAAGAGTTTTACGGACTTCTGGGGTGTTTGTTGGAGACCTTTCAGAACAGTCTCCTAGTATCTTAATCCATTCGCACTCATTTAAATACTGTGCAAACGACACATGGATTGTAAAAGAATGTAAAAGAAAAAACTGGTCTACGGTCTTATGAACTAGTAAGGATTAAATGACATCATAACTCTTCAAGCTTGCAGGATATTGATGGTTATGTTAGAAGACTATTTTACTATTTAGATTATTACCCAATTTCTTATTTTATTTGACCTAAACTTTTACTTTTAATGTACTGAAAGCAAAAGTAATTGTTTGAATGTTTCGGTTTCCTTGTCATAAATTTACAACTTGTCCACTCTTAAGTGTTTCTTGCTTGTTAAGCAGCACTGAGCCTTTGCTACTGTAGATGGAATACAGCTCCTACAAAACCCTGACCGCAGTCTACTTGTGTTGCCAACAAAATGCCAGAAGATGTCAGGGTCCCTAAGCAGACTTGTGCAAGAGAAAATAAATGGGTGAAGTTTGAAAAGACTTGGATAGTCTTGAAGTGTGAAAAAGAATGCTATAGATACTACGGGGCTGAAAATCCACAGACTATAACGCCAGTGGTTATGCCAGGATTGTGCCCGACAGCATTAACCCTGTTGAAGTAAAGGAGGTCTGCAAGAAGGCACCTCATTTGTATGGGACTGGTGTGTATCTGTGCCATTACGGGCACCTCTCAGGGTCCTGACTGCCCTATGCTGTTGGAAACTCCAGCATCTGCCAGCTCTCCTGGGGGCTATCCAGGCCCCTTACTCATGGAGACCCATGTGAGGGGGCAGACGCACAGTTTTTATTTTTAGAAAAGATTTGCCCACCTTTGGGTGGGGCCAGGCTGTTTCTTGGGACTGGTCCCAGATGGAGCCGCCTTGCACCCTTCTGGAGACCAGTATGCCTCATCTGACTTAGTGTACTGACCTGCAGTCTTATACTGAGTCCCAACATAGGGAGTTCCTGCCTCTGGTCCCACCCTCTTGGACACTGCTGGGCTGGCAAGGGGCAGGTAGAGGCTTCCCTTTATAAGGCCAAGTGGGATTTACTAAATGAGGTCGCGATACAGCATTTCCTGCCTGAGTCTTTTCCTGAGCTGTTCCCACTGGCGGCAGTCTGGTAGAACAGCTGAGGAAATTCAGCTCCTTTGTGTGTGAGGGGAGAAGGGGTGGAGGGGGCGGGGAGAATTCTAATATGCTTGCGGAATAAATTGATTTATTGCATTGTTAGATGTAGCACTCTTGTGTTTGAGATTTAACATTCAAAAATAAAAAAAAGGTTTTCAGGGATAAGCTCTAGACTGGCTGGTATCTGATAGCTGGACAGATCTGTACTCATAAAGGAGGAATCAGTAATAATTTGCCACATCTCTGAGGTAAATCTAACAGCCACATGTGACAGTATGCTAGGACTGGGGAAGGGATACAGGGTGCTTCTTGTAGCTGTGATCCTTCACTGAGTTCCCAATCTCAGCTGCTCTTCTGTATCTCTAATGACAGCAGCACAGGCAGGAACCGGGGAGCAGCGAACACATTCCGACCGCTAGGCCCGGAATTTCCTCAGTGTTGCTCCTGTTGTTTACACTTGTAAACAGAGAGCCAAGGCATAGCGTGTAACCACCGATCGCAATGTTAACTGAGTGCACTGTGAACAGAGTGGGAAGTTTAGAATTTGGTTAGAGTAGGAATTGAGTGAGGGGGAAGGAGGTGCTTCTTTTTGCCTTTACCCCGTGTAGCGGTTTGTGTAAGCTTGAGGCAGTAAGTAGAGCGGCAGATTTAAACAGCACGCGAGAGCCGGCAGCAGCAGAGCCTATCTGGAGAAGCAGAGCGGCAGACATCGGACAAACAGAGGGGAAAAACTCAAAGTGGCATCATAGTCAGCACAGAGTGTGGAGCGGCACGGGTAAGTTACAGATAAGAATTTAATTTATTGGTTAGTGTTATAGTGGTTATTTTTTATTTAGTGGTTAGAGTTTGTGTTTTGGTGTTAGCTAAACAGTTAAATAGCCTTAAAGCTAAAACGGATCTATAAATAAATTTTTATCTATAAGTAAATCTAGACTAAGGTATGGCAGAGCAGGTTGTGTGTCTGGATTGCAGATTGTGGGAGTTTGTGGACAGCGAGACTGTCCCACGCAAACACGTCTGCAGTAGATGTCTCGGCGTTGAATCTTTCCGGCTCGGAGTCATTGAGCTGCAAGTTGGAGACACTCTGACACATAAGGGAGGGGGGGAAGTATCTGGACAGTTTGCTCCAGACTGCAGTCACACCTCGTAGAGAGGCACAGGATCAGAACAGGGTTGGTGTGATCGATGATGTACTGAGTAAGGGGAATCTAGGTGAGCTAGAAAACGAGGATCCGCAGAAACTGATCCTATTCAACAGGTACAATTTTCTTGCTATCGGTGAGGATAAGGATGAAGACTGTTGGAAGATCAGCCAGAATGCTGACCATGGCACCTTGGCGCAGGAGGCTGTCCAAAGGGAGGAAATGGGGAAGTGTAATGTGGTAGTTGTAAGGGATTCAATAATTAGGGGGACGGATAGCATCCTTTGAAAGTAGCATTGAGAGTCCCACATGATATGTTGCCTACCTGGTGCCAGGGTGAGGGACATCTTGAACCAGCTTGAAAGAATATTGGAGAGGGAGGGGGAGGATCCAGTTGCTGTGGTCCATGTTGGGACCAACAACATAGGAATGAGTAGACAAGTGGTCCTGTTCAGAGAGTGCTAGGAGCTAAATTAAAAAACAGGACCTCAAGGGTTATAATCTCTGGATTATTACCTGAGCCATGTGCAAATTGGTGTAGGTAAATTAGGGTGGTATACACGAGGCTAAAGGAGTGGTGTGGGAAAGAAGGGTTCCAATTCATGGGACGCTGGCACCAGTACTGGGACAGGAAGGAACTGTTCCATTGGGGCGGGCTCCACCTAAACCGGGCTGGGACCAGGGTCCTTGCGGAAAGGATAAATAGGGCGGTTACAAGGACTTTAAACTAGTAAATTGAGGTAAGGACTCAGGTTGTACAAGTAGTATAAATAATAATTCTAAAACAAATGAAAAGAGAGGAGAGTAATAGTCAGAAATTGTGCGTTAGGCACTACAGGCAAAGGGAAAATTAAAAGATGTAAAGTAATTAAATCAGAAATAAGAAATGTGTGAGAAAAACGACATTGGAGCAGAAGGACACGTTGGGGACACATCAGGGACTTGCCAAAATTAACATAAGCAAATTAACAGTAATGAAGAAAATAATAGCACTAAAGAGTGACAAATCCAGGACCAAATAGTTTTCATCCCAGGGTTTTAAAGGAAGTCAGTGAGAACATTGCAGGGGCACCTAACTATGATCTGTTAAAGTTGTCTCGATTTTAGGAACCGTTCCTTTAGATTGAAAAATTGCACGTGTAACTCCGCTATTTAAGAAAGGTGAGAGAGGGAAAATAGGGAATGTTAGCCTAACATCCGTTGTCAGGAAATTACTAGAGTCTATAACTAAGGATGGAATGACTAAACACCTTGAAAATTTTCAGCTGATCAGAGAGAACCAGCATGGATTAATCTGATTGACTTTTTTGAGGAGGTGATTAAAGTAGTGGACAGGGGAATGTCTATGGATGTTATTTATATGGACTCCCAGAAGGAATTCTATAAAGTCCTCATAAGAGACTGATAGCTAAAGTTGAAGCTCATGGAGTTGAGGGCAAATTATTGACTTGTTAGGAAATTGGCTGAGCGGCAAGAGACATAGAGTACAGATAATGGGCAGGTACTCTAATTGACAGGATGTGACAAGTGGCATCCCACCGGGATCTGTGTTGGGGCCTCAACTATTCGCTGTATTTATTAACAACTTAGATGATGGGATAGAAAGTCACATATCCAAGTTTGCCGATGACACAAAGATAGGTATTATTGTAAGCAGTGTAGATGGAAGCATAACATTACAAAGCAATATTAGTAGATTAAGTGAATGGGCAAAACTGTGGCAAATGGATTTCAATATAGGCAAGTGTGAGGCCATCCACTTTGGACCTAAAAAGAATAGATCAGAGTACTTTCTAAATTGTGAAAAGAGACTTGGGGGTCCATGTATATAGATCATTAAAATGTCATGGACAGGTGCAGAAAATAATCAACAAGTCTAATGGAATGTTGGCCGCAGAGGCGGGATTGGAGGCGGGGTTAAAATCTCAATCGGGTGGCACGAACCCATCCCGCCCCCAACCCGCCTCCATGCCAGTTTCAAAGGAGGCAGATACCTGACCTGTGCTGGGAGCCGCCTCCCTGAGGCAGGAAGGGGATTAGTGCCAATTAACTGCCTGTAAACAGGTAGTTAACAGGCAGTTTTTAGCCTAATCCCTATTTTTATTCCTGAAGTGTGGGATTCCCGACGGCTCCAAACCACACCAAGTTAGCGAGGCGGACTGTCTGGCTGAAGGGCTTGGAGGGTTCGAGATGTCCGGTGTTCAGGTGAGTGATGGGTGCATGAGTACAGAGGTAAGTGAGTTTGGTGTGTGTAAAGTGTTTAAAGAAGTTTAATTACCTTTACTTACCTTTACAGCCTTCCTTCCTTCAGGTCTCTCGAGTCCCTCATCTCACTGTCAAAAGTTGCAGCATTCAGCTTTCTGTTCTGGAGAGATCTCTAAATCAGCCTGAGAGGAAGGAATCGGTTGTGGGGAAAATGCTAGAGTCCATTATAAAAGATGTAATAGCAGAGCACTTGGAAAACAGTGACAGGATCAGACAAAGTCAACATGGATTTACAAAAGGTAAATCGTGCTTGACTAATCTACTGGAATTTTTTGAGGATGTAACTGGTAAAATAGATAAGGGAGAACCAGTGAATGTGGTGTATTTGGACTTTCAGAAGGCTTTCGATAAGGTCCCGCATAAGAGATTAGCGTGTAAAGTTAAAGCACATGGGATTGGGGGCAAGGTATTGACTTGGATAGAGAACTGGTTGGCAGACAGAAAGCAAAGAGTTGGAATAAACGTGTCTTTTTCCGAGTGGCAGGCAGTGACTAGTGGGGTACCGCAGGGATCGGTCCTTGGACCCCAGCTATTCACAAAATATATATTAATGATCTAGACAAGGGAACTAGATGTAATATCTCCAAATTTGCAGACGACACAAAGCTGGGTGGGCGTGTGTGCTGTGAGGAGGATGCTGAGAAACTCCAGGATGATTTGGACAGGTTGGGTGATTGGGCAGAAACATGGCAGATGCAATATAACGTGGATAAATGTGAGGTTATCCACTTTGGTGGCAAAAACAGGAAGGCAGATTATTATCTGAATGGCAATAGATTGGGAGAAGGGGAAGTGCAACGAGACCTGGGTGCCCTTGTGCACCAGTTGCTGAAGGTAAGCATGCAGGCGTAGCAGGCGGTTAAGAAGGCAAATGGTATGTTGGCCTTCGTAGTGAGAGGGTTTGAGTACAGGAACAAGGATGTCTTGCTGCAGTTGTACAGGGCCTTGGTGAGACCACATCTTGAGTACTGTGTGCAGTTTTGGTCGCCTTACCTGAGGAAGGATGTTCTTGCCATGGAAGGAGTTCAGCGAAGATTCACCAGGCTGATACCTGGGATGGCAGGAATGATGTATGAGGAGAGATTGGGTCGATTGGGCTTATACTCGCTGAAGCTTAGAAGAATGAGAGGGGATCTCATTGAAACTTATAACATTCTGACAGGACTGGACAGACTAGATGCAGGAAGGATGTTCCCGATGGTCGGGGAGTCCAGAACCAGGGGTCACAGTCTAAGGATAAGGGGTAAGCCATTTAGGACAGAAATGAGGAGGAACTTCTTCACCCAGCGAGTGGTGAACCTGTGGAATTCTCTACCACAGAAGGCAGTAGAGGCCAATTCATTAAATATATTCAAGAAGGAGTTGGATATATTTCTTAAGGCTAAAGGGATCAAGGGGTATGGGGAGAAAGCAGGGACCGGGTACTGAATTTGGATGATCAGCCATGATCGCATTGAATGGCGGAGCAGGCTCGAGGGGCCGAATGGCCTACTCCTGCTCCTATCTTCTATGTTTCTATGAATTAACTTAGAGTACAGATTGTCAGTGTTTGACAGCTTCACAGAGCTGTCAAACGCTGATATTTCATCTGTCAAAAGCTCTTGACAGATGAAATGTCAATCTGTGACATCACCTTTTGCCGAGTGGCCCTTAATTGGCCTGCTGAGCCCGCTGGGCGGGCTCAACAAGGTTAATCAAGTGAAAATCACGTGGGTTGGCCGCAATTCGATGGAGGCGGAACTACAACCCCGAAAGTTGTAGTCCCGCCTCCTACATGCCTCCAGTATCAAAATCCAACCCAAGGGGTTAGAAGCCGTGCTGCAGCTATACAAAACCCTGATTAGACCACACCCAGAGTGTTGTGTTCAGTCCTGGCCACCACACTTTAGGAAGGATATATTGGCCTTGGAGGGAGTGCAGTATAGATTTACTAGAATGATACCTGAACTCCAAGAGTTAAATTACAAGGAGAGATTACACAAACTAGGGTTGTATTTCCTGGAATTTAGAAGATTAGTGGGTGATTTGATCGAAGTTTGCAAGATATTAAGGGGAACTGATAGGGTAGATAGAGAGAAACTATTTCCGCTGGTTGGGGAATCTAAGACTAGCGGACATAGCCTAAAAATTAGAGCCAGGCCTTTCAGGAGTGAAGTTAGGAAACACTTATTCACACAAAGGGTGGTAGAAGTTTGGAACGCTCTTCCGCAAATGGCAGTTGTCAATTGTTAATTTTAATTCTGAGATTGATAGATTTCTGTTAACCAAAGGTATTAAGAGATATGGGGCAAAGGCGGGCATATGGAGTTAGGTCACAGATCGGCCATGATCTCATTGAATGACAGGCTTGAGGAGTTAAATGGCCTACTCCTGTTCCTATGTTCCAAACGGGGTTTCCACTGCACGTCTGTTGAAGTTACGAAGGTGGAGCAGGAGCAGCGCCGAGGAAATTCTGGGCTCTGATTGCAGTTGCATGGTACAGACAAGAGGAAAAATGAAATGCCTTCACAAAAAGAGTTATATAAATGTTATGTTTCTGCTACGTGACAGGAGCCCATCTCCTGTTTGACAGACATCACATCCATATAGAACTCGTAAAAAAGGAGCTGAAAGTGCTAGTGGTGATATATCACAGCCTGTTTCCGTAAAGAAATCCTGCATCTTGCTCGAGGTCTCAATACAGCCCAAAGCAGTGCACCATAGATCTATTTTCGGAAAGATCTGGTTCTGGTGACCGTTGTCTCAAAGTGTCTCATATTTTTGCCCTTTTTATTATAAAGAAAAATTAAGTCAAGTACATGCATATTGTCTGCCTGCAAGTTTCAGCACTCTTGCTGTAGACTACATCTTTCTTATATGCTGTATTTGACTTTTGTTATTACTGTATTATCTTTTTTGGGGGGGAAGCGGTAGGTAAATTTTTGCACACTCAAATGCTTGAGAGTGCAACACTTCTCAATTTTTTTTTAACCCAAAAACAGCATAAAGCACTCCCAAGACATATAGCACAGGCCAAAAGAAGAGTAGAGCTCCATTTCACAGCTCAAGATTATGGCTCAACCACAAATGCAAAAAAGTACTTTCTACCTCATCCGTGTGATATTTCCATTTCTCACGTCAGTCCTCCTTGTGGCCTGTCTGATTCAATCTGCCTATCAGTGCTGAATTATGGACTGTCTTGTGTGTGGACGTATACCAACTAGGAGCTGAGTTGAGACTGTCCATATTTTTGGACCTGCACCTTACTTGCCATCAGACCAACATTCTATCACCTTGGTTAAATTCAAGCGAAAGTGACTGTGCTTCACAATTGCCTGATGTCAGTGTTTCCATAAATTTAGGCTCGAGTTCCTACAGGCAAGTACAATTTATATTTTAAAATACTTCCTATTTGATGGTGCAAAGTTTTGTAACTGAATTATTACACAAATGTTGTGTTTTATAGGATATAAATTCTCATGGAGTGTAACCTTCAGTTCGAGTGCCACGACAGAGACCATTTTTGTTATTACAGGAGAACTGAATCCAATACTAGGATAAGCGCCAACGTCTTTCCTGGATACATTTTTTGTAATTAATATCAAAATTAAATCAGATAAAACACTTTCCTTTCACCTCTGACTGCGGCTGTAAGTCTCCTGTCTTCAGCTCAGTTGTTGCAAAACTATAACCTCTTTTGTAGGGGTTTTGGACTGTCTTCGCAATGGTATGAATAGAGGTCATGTATCGAATGGGCCCTTGGGACCAAAGACAGTTAACATGCTCTTGTCTGGAGGACTCCATTTATAAAGTGTCTGAAAGCACAGCAGCAATATGTATCAATTTATTCAGAAGACAGAAAAATTGTATTTTGAAATGTATGACTTTAAAGCACAACCATACTAAATCTATCATCAGTATTTATTGCTGTGGCATACAGTTCCTCTGTTCCATTGATTGCTCTGTTCATCTTCAGTGTTGTACTAGGCTTGAACCTCTTCTAGAACATCTAAACCCATTCAACTTTGAATCATAGAATAATACAGCACAGGAGCAGGTCATTCGGCCCATCGTGCCTGTGCTGGATCTTTGACAGAGCTATCCAATTAGCCCCACTCCCTTCCTCTTTCCCCATAGCCCTGCAAATCTTTCTGTTTCATGTATATATCCAGTTCCCTTTTGAAAGTTACTATTGAATCGGCTTCCACCAGCCTTTCAGGCAGTGCCTTCCAGTGACTTAAATCTTCTTCAGCTGATAGACATCAGCTGGTTGGGTGAGCTCAATGGAAACATAGAAACATAGAAGATAGGAGCAGGAGTAAGCCATTCGGCCCCTCGAGCCTGCTCCGCCATTTAATGAGATCATGGCTGATCATCCAAATTCAGTACCCTGTCCCTGCTTTCTCCCCATATCCCTTGATCCCTTTAGCCTTAAATATATCTGACTCCTTCTTGAATATATTTAATGAATTGGCCTCAACTGCCTTCTGTGGTAGAGAATTCCACAGGTTCACCACTCTCTGGGTGAAGAAATTCCTCCTCATCTCAGTCCTAAATGGCTTACCCCTTTTCCTTAGCCTGTGACGCCTGGTTCTGGACTCCCCCGCCATTGGGAACATCCTTCCTGCATCTAGTCTGTCTAGTCCTGTTAGAATTTTATAAGTTTCAATGAGATCCCCCCTCATTCTTTTAAACTCCAGCGAGTATAAGCCCAATCGACCCAATCTCCTCTCATATGTCATTCCTGCCATCCCAGGTATCAGTCTGGTGAATCTTCGCTGCATTCCCTCCATGGCAAGAACATCCTTCCTCAGATAAGGCGACCAAAACTGCACACCATACTCAAGGTGTGGTCTCACCAAGGCCCTGTACAACTGCAGCAAGACATCCTTGCTCCTGTACTCAAATCCTCTCGCTATGAAGGCCAACATACCATTTGCCTCCTTAAATGCCTGCTGCACCTGCTTGCTTACCTTCAGTAACTGGTGCACAAGGACACCCAGGTCTCGTTGCACTTCCCCTTTTCCCAATTTATTGCCGTTCAGATAATAATCTGTCTTCCTGTTTTTGCCACCAAAGTGGATAACCTCGCATTTATCCACATTATACTGCATCTGCCATGCATCTGCCCAATCACCCAACCTGTCCAAATCATACTGGAGTTTCTCTGCATCCTCCTCACAGCACACGCGCCCACCCGGCTTTGTGTCGTCTGCAAACTTGGAGATATTATGTCTAGTTCCCTTGTCTAGATCATTAATATATATTGTGAATAGCTGGGGTCCTAGCACTGATCCCTGCGGTACCCCACTAGTCACTGCCTGCCACTTGGAAAAAGACCCGTTTAAAGCTTTGTGTATCTCCTACTGGGAGTGGTCCTAAGCTTTAGCTCAGTGGTCCTGTCACAACAGGAACACCATGACATGTTGGTTTGTGAACCTTCCAGTTGGAATGCTCTTTGCAGCAGCTGAAGAAGATTCAAAGAGAATAGATCAAACAATCCTGGCAGAATTACAAGCCCCCTACTGCACTGAAGACAAGAAAAACCTTTCGTAAATTGGAAGATCTAGCATTAACTTGAAATGGTTTTACATTTTTCTGGTTTCAGTTTCATTATAATATTTTTGATGGTTATTACTAGTATAGTAGATTGAAGTATGCTGCGCGTGTCTCAACAGGGGGACACTGCACTGTCTATACCATACAGTACTTCCTGAGAGGCTCGATATGTGTGCTGACAGCATCGTCATTTTCAGACCTAGTCCCAACAGAACTAATATATTCCATAATTTATGGGATTGGGTTTGAACATGACATTTTGTCCATACACCCACCATGCATTTCAAGATGCACTGCATGAACAAGACAAACATGGGCTGGCTGCAAATCAATTAAACATGAAATAAAACAAACCAAAACTAAGCTGAAAAATATGAAATGTTATAATAGTGGCCTGTTCCCTGGGGCTTTTAAGCTTCTCTGCTTCTGGAAAGACTTTCAGAAAGTTTCTTTTCAAAAATGCATTATTCTTAAAAGTTCTAAAAAACAAATGAACCAATCTGGTGTGTTGTGTTGTTTTCTACTTAATTTCAGAAAATTCAGGAGTAAAAGGTTTCTCAGAGTCCACTTAAAATCCCCATTATCCATCATTGCTTTAGCTCTTTTGCTGCTTCCATAATTACATAGAATGTACAGCGCAGAAACAGGCCATTCAGCCCAACAAGCCTGTGCCAGTGTTTATACTCCACACGAGTCTCCTCCCATTCCATCTGCCTCATCTCAGCCTTTCAGCATATCTTTCTATTCCCTTTTCTCTCATGTATTCGTTTAGTTTCCTTTTGATTTGTTTTGGTTTCCATATTTAAGAAAAGATATACTTGCTCTCGAGGCAGTTCAGAGAAGGTTCACTCGGTTGATTTCGGAGATGAGGGGGTTGACTTATGAGGAAAGGTTGAGTAGGTTGGGCCTCTACTCATTGGAATTCAGAAGAATGAGAGGCGATCTTATCGAAACATATAAGATTATGAGGGGGCTTGATCGGGTGGATGCGGTGAGGATGTTTCCACTGATGGGTGAGACTAGAACTAGGGGGCATAATCTTAGAATAAGGGGCTACCCTTTCAAAACTGAGATGAGGAGAAACTTCTATGGAATTTGCTACCTCAGAGAGCTGTGGAAGCTGCGACACTAAATAAATTTAAAACGGAGATAGACAGTTTCCTAGCTGATAAGGGAATTAGGGGTTACGGCAGCGGGCAGGGAAGTGGACGTGAGTCGAGGCTCGGATCGGCCATGGTCCTGTTGAGTGGTGGAGCGGGCCCGGGGGGGCCGTGTGGCCTACTCCTGCTCCTACTTCTTCTGAAAGCATCTAAGCTATTTGTCAGTCACTGTCAGTCAAGAGGGCATGACTGTCTGATCTGTGGAACTCTCCTGACCAGCGCCAGTGTAGTGCAACGACTGTCTGGCAGGAGGTGCACTTTCTCCGCAACTCTGAACTACTTTAGCCTTTTTTTCCCCCCACCTTTTGAGTTGTGATGCCACACTGTGTGCCATCTACTGGCCCAACAGAGAATGGTTGAAACTTGGCAAGGAGTCCAGGGATGTCAGAATGCTAATTGAAGCTGGAATTTGAACTTGTGGTCCCCTTGAGATGGGAGTCCACTGTAGTAGCATTACATCCAGCCAGAGTGTTAATTTTTAGGTTTAGTTAACCTTTCAATTGAAGCTTTTACAATGTTTATCCAGCAGTCGTTTCATCTGTCTGCAGAGCCTTAGCATTTTACTGAGTTTGTTTTTGTTTGTTCAAATACCCACGCAGAAACCTTTTGAACAGGGAATAGCCTGAAGTATCGCAACATTCATGCAACATCTAGACTTGCCGTTATACAATCATTAAAGGACAGTATAACGATGTTGCTAATTAGTCAGGACAGCAAGGACTTTGACTCTTCCCCAGCTGCTAATTTTTTTTGCAACGTGGCTTCCTTGGCACCCAGAATGCAGAGTGAGCTGTGGCTCCATGTTATTACCATATAAATAAAACCAGGAGTCGCTAATCACACAGCGAGAGGGCAGTAAACGCGATACAGAGAAATGCTGAAAAGTTGGAATTGATGTCTGAATGGTTATAGAGTACAAAAAAAAAAGCATCACTGCTGGAAGCCCATCGTCTTTAGAAGCTTTCAAGAATTATTTAATGGTCATATTCAGTCACTCTGGGTGTACAATTACTTTAAAAAGAAAATCCCAGCTGGCAACTATTGTATGTAGATTTGAATATTAAGGTATAAAATAAATTATCCCCACCAAGGCGTCTACTTTTTCTCTTCAAAGCAGATTGAACAATGAAAAATCATTCCAGAACCTTGTATGTAATTATGTTAAATGAATAAAATATGGGACCATGAGTAATTACAAAAATATGAGCTTTGGCAATCTGTAAGAGCACCTGTTGTTAGAGGAACTGAATTTTAAGGTGCTTTTGCTCATGCAACTGCCGGTTAACCTAATGATCTTAGGTTAAAAATTAATTAAACAGCATAGGACATGTTAGTCGTTTGAACATTTTATCATGTGTGTAAAAATTATTGTCGCATTCAGCTCATGAAAATGTCGATCTGTCTCAAAGTATGATTTACTGTATGTTTAACGATAGATAATTACAAATGCATAAGTATAAAATCGGAATGCAATTATTAATTTAATCTTTCATTACCTCGTTCATCTGTAGTCCTACTGAAGAGATATCACAGTGTTGATCTACACTGATGGGGCTGGCAGGGTCTATAACTTGAGCAGCAGCGATGACTTTGAAGCTGTTTGGGCAGCACACTCTTTCGGCACTTCAACCCGTGTGTTTCAAGCCATGTAACATACCTTAAACGGATTTAGTGATGTAACTTGGCGCATGGGTTTCTGTGTGAAATTCACAGGCCAAGCACGGCTGCATTTCGCAAGTCATCTCGCTCTCTGCGCGCGGAATCAGAATGTTGTGATTGCAGCTCACCTCTGCTTTTATTTCCTTCCACTGATCCATGTTCTTAATCAGCCAGCCTCGCTAAAGTATCGTGGTCGCGATGCAGTGTGCGTCCCTTCGCCTTGCACACACGTGCAGCACTGCAAAGGCAATCGGTCTGTTTCTATGGAAATCGCATGACCGGCACAGGACGGTAGTTTCCATGGAAATTGTGAGTGGCGAACATGGCTTTAGTTTCTATGAAATCGCCATTCACAAATACGCTTTCACATACGTAGCAGAGAATTTTCATGGTTTCAGTTGCGCGTGAGGAGATCACAGAAAGGGTAACACTACTCGCGATATTTGCCACCCGACCCCACCATCACATAGTGACATCTTTCAATATAATTCAGACAGAATGGTAAATCAGTGAGCTGAGTGGATATTGCAAATGGAAAACAGAAAGCAAAGGAAATCACTGATTTCCCCCCACCCTCCTCCTTCTGCAGCAGAAATCTAGAAAATTCTCCGCTGCATGTGTGTAATTGTTTGTGAAAGGTGATTTCAATCAGATAACAGCTTAATCTCTTTTGAAGATTAGTTGCCTAATAGGAAAGTTTGGAAGGAAAGGATATCCAATATGTGATTTAAAAAAAAATGTTGCCAGTTAGTAAAATAAACAATCATTAGACATCATTACTGATTCACACATGACAATTTAACACACTGAATAGTGGAAATGCTGTCACTGAGTGCACAGTGTCAGCAGTATGGAATACTGTAGCCTGAAACCATGACCAGAAGGCCTCGCCTTTCAATAAAGTAGTTAACGTAGAGAAAGATTTCAGCCTCTTCGATTTCTTTTAGCTCAACATTTATTTAGCAACGGTAATGAAATGTCCACTCGATATAATAAAGGGGATTAATGCCGCCAATTAGAATGAGAGCTAAATTTGCCCTTTGAAAATGAAACAGGCTTTCTTTCGGGTTGGTTAGTTTACAAGGGAAGGATCAGTGAAAGGGGAAGAGATGTAATACTTGGCTCCGTATTCCTGTCAGTTATTCTCTGCAACAGTTGGATAGCAGACTACTGACCAAATAAAAGAAAATGCTTTGCTCATCTCTGTTCTCGCAGGATAGACTTTTCCGACAGAGAGAATATTTTAGTTGCCAAAAAGAAAATCCTGTTACACCGTCCACAGTTTCCTGCATTTGTTGATGGAGTTGGAGAATTAAATCTAAGGAATGCAGTTGAGTTAATAAGCACTGGATGTTAACATTCCTGTGCTAATGGCAGTCCCTGAGTCTCACACAAACACTTGGCTTTCCGTAAGCTAAAATGACATTTTTCTCTCTCTTTGTTACTGTAGTTTTCTGATCTATTTTTTATTTTCTGCCCTTTATATCAATTATATTGTAATGTAGGAGAACAGGACAATTCAGACTTCAGGTATTCTCCTGGATGCCACCAATACCTTTCGAAAGCTAATTGCACAGTTTTAGTTTTAGACAGACTCTCTGGTCTTTCCCCCCTATGCACAAACACAAGAATATTTTGTTGCATATAATTTTAATGCACTGACCTTCACTTTCCCAAAACACACCTATGCCAAAATAAAAATATGCATAAACTATCCAGTTTTCTAATGTTTCAAAAAGGACATTTTACAGTTCTGTGCCTTTCTCCATTAACATCCAGCTGGAAAAGACTGAAAGGATTAGCAAAGCATTTTATGAACAAAAAAAACCCATCCAATTAATAAAAATTTGGTTGCTAGGGAAATAAGTTAATTTATTTTTTGTCGGCCTGCCGAGAAAAACAATTGGGTAAAAGCTTTACTTAATGGGGCCTGTAGTTTGTATGTCGAGGTTGCTGGTGTGAAAGGTGGAATGCTCATGAAATTAGAGCAAGCCTCCTGGTGCCTAAATGTGATGGAATGTTGATTAATGAGCAAGATAATGGACCCGAGATATATACAATAAGACAGGCAAAAATGTTTGTGTTCGGTGAGGAGGGCATGGTAATGGGCCTCAGGAGCTTTACATCAGTGGCCATTATCACAGCTCTTTTTCGTTTTATAGTTGAAAGAAAATAGCTGTGTCTGTAATAGTTTTATATTATAGTGAGTAAGACATTTGATTTGTAGATTGTCCAACTGGACTAAACACTAATGTTTTGTATATTTAATGTACAATCAAACCAGAGGCTAAAACATACAGCCTCTACAGTTTGGTAACTGCTGTGGATGCTATTAACATACAGCTCTCTATATCTGGTTCCATTTTTGGAATAAATTTGATCAAATGCAATGAAACAAAAATCAATGTCATTTATTGCAGGCCACAATCAGCAGCAGATCGGAAACTCTGAATGAAAATGTTAAGGAGGTTAAACAGCTTTCATAAGCCTACAATAACTCAGCCTGTGGCAAGTTCACACTATGCAGAATCCAGCCTTTGTGTCCCTTTCATTCCGGGCTCCTCTTCAGTGTATATTTCCCCTACAGTGAGCCAGATGGGCATTCTAACTGTTGCGTTTGGACTAGCCAACCAATTTCTCTTGAGATGATACCAATTTTTTTTCTGTTTTCTCTCTGTATTGGTCTTGCTGCATCATCATGTTGATGAGGGGGCAGTAAACCACTCCCAGCCTCTGCCAGTGCTCCTCACCCGTCCATCGGGAGGCACGGCAGCAATTCAGAGATGGGCCTTCCTCTAATTTCTCCTTCCACTGTAGGGCAGTTTACAACTTCCCAATCAGCACCTACTCACTGTGACCAGGCTGAGATTGGGAACTCAGTGGAATTAGTGGAATGAGAAACCAAACCCACATCTCTGCTTCAGGGTATCAGTGGTTGGTGTTCCAGTGCACTGAACCATTCTGTTATATCCAACCAACCAAAACTTTATACAGCTTACTTATGTGAGTTCTCTATTCACCCTAATATTTACACAAAAATGACATTTTCAGCTTATTTTTTACTTGCAATATGTAGGAAGTCACACAACACCAGGTTATAGTCCAACAGCTTTATTTGAAATCACAAGCTTTCGGAGCGCTGCTCCTTCGTCAGGTGAAGTGAAGAGAAGCATACAGGCACAGCATATATAGTCAGAGAAAACTGCCAGATGATTACAGGTAATCTTTCTAACTGCCCTTTATCACACCTCGGCAGAGAGATAATCACAGCAATCAAAGGTGTGAATGGTGTCCAAACAGGTCAGTCAGGAAAACATTACATCAAAGAACAATGAGGTGGGGTCACAAGGGGTCAAATGTTGCAAATGCTGGGGTCTGTATGAAAAACAGAAAAAAACCAAAACATTTTGCTGGAAATCACAGCAGGTCCGGCCGCATCTGTGCAGAGAGAACAAGCCAACGACGACTCAAGTCTGGATGACTCTGTCAGGTGGGGTTACATGTAGCGTGACATGAACCCAAGATCCCGGTTGAGGCTGTCCTCATGAGTGCGGAACTTGGCTATCAGTTTCTGCTCGACGATTTTGCGTTGTCGTGTGTCTCGAAGGCCGCCTTGGAGAATGCTTACCCGAAGATTGGAGGCTGAATGTCCTTGACTGCTGAAGTGTTCCCCGACTGGGAGGGAACACTCCTGCCTGGCTATTGTTGCGCGGTGTCCGTTCATCCATTGTCACAGTGTCTGCATGGTCTCGCCGATGTACCATGCTCCGGGGCATCCTTTCCTGCAACGTATGAGGTAGACAACGTTGGCCGAGTCACATGAGTATGTACCATGTACCTGGTGGGTGGTGTTCTCACGTGTGATGATGGTATCTGTGTTGATGATCTGGCATGTCTTGCAGAGGTTGCCGTGGCAGGGTTGTGTGGTGGCATGGTCGCTGTTCTCCTGAAAGCTGGGTAATTTGCTGCGAACGATGGTCTGTTTGAGGTTAGGCGGCTGTTTGAAGGTGTGGGGATGGCCTTAGCGAGGTGTTCGTCGTCGTCGATGACATGTTGAAGGCTGTGGAGAACATGGCGTAGTTTCTCCGCTCCAGGGAAGTACTGGACGACGAAGGGTACTCTGTTGGTTGTGTCCCGTGTTTGTCTTCTGAGGAGGTCTGTGCAATTTTTCGCTGTGGCCCGTCGGAACTGTCGATCGACGAGTCGAGCGTCATATCCCGTTCTTACGAGGGTGTCTTTCAGCGTCTGTAGGTGTCCATCGCATTCCTCCTCGTCTGAGCGGATCCTGTGTATTCGCAGGGCTTGTCCATAGGGGATGACTTCTTTAACGTGGTTAGGGTGGAAGCTGGAGAAGTGGAGCATCGTGAGGTTGTCCGTGGGCTTGCGGTAGAGTGAAGTGCTGAGGTGTCCGTCTTTGATGGAGATTCGTGTGTCCAAGAATGAAACCGATTCTGAGGAGTAGTCCATGGTGAGTTTGATGGTGGGATGGAACTTGTTGATGTCATCGTGCAGTCTTTTCAGTGATTCTTCGCCGTGGGTCCATAGGAAGAAAATGTCGTCGATGTATCTGGTGTATAGCAATAGTTTGAGGATACTATTCCCTACAGTACAAATATTACAGAGTCATAGGCCTAGAAATTCAGTGTAGCCACTTTTGGGGCGGTAAAGTTGGGCGGCCGCTGAAGTTTGCGCCCGGCGCAAAGTCGAGGCCACTTCGCCGATATTCAGTAGCATCGCCCTAAGAGGTTGCTGCTGCGCTAAAACTGGCGATGCACGACTATCTTTAGGCGCTAAGCCGGCGGTGCTGAGTGATACCGCCGAGGCCGGGCGCAGCGCAGGTGCGGTGATTTTTTGATTGACGGCAGACACGCTGGCCCCGGCCAGCTCTTAAAGGGGGAAGGTTCGATTTGTTTGCCTGCAACGCCCTGGACACTGCAGCCCTCCACCTAGGCCTGAGCACTGCTGCTGCAACCCTTTACCGCCCAGGACGATGCAGAAGGCCCGGGAGAGAGCGCAGCGCTTCAGCGAAGGTGACCTGAGGCTGCTGGTTAGCTCAGTGGAGCGAAGACGCCATGTTTTGTTTCCTGACAGTGGCAAGAAGCCGCTGGCCAGCGTCTACCGCAAAGCCTGGAGGGATGTCTCCAACAAGGTGACTTCCAACAGCGTGGTTGCCAGGAATCCTGTACAATGCAGGAAGAAGTTCAACGACCTCACTCGGATTGTCAGGGTGAGTACCCTTTCCAGTGTCCTCCTCATCCTTGCATGTGCACCTCACATTATGGACAAAGGGACCTGAAAGCCCTAATGGCCAGCCCTCATCCAGCAGCTATGGGACTGGCATGAACATCAATTGCACATTCTGCACTTTACACACTGTCCAAGCTGTTCGACCATGGGAGGCAGTGCAGACAAGATCAGGGCTACACACCGTACTTAGAGGCCGTCCTTTCTCTTGCAGGCCAAGCTGGCTAACAACAAGCGTAGCCAGATTGCGACCGGGGGAGGCCGACCTCCGCTCCAAGAGCTCACCGACCTCGACCAGCGCGTGGAGCGCATTATGGGAGTCCGGGTGATTGGCCCCGTTGCCACTGGAGATGCCGACCCTGTTCTGGGCACCAATGGTAAGGACATCACCTTTTGGACCTCTCTCGTTCCACTTGCGCATCAGATCAACATCCTTTGCCACCGTCCGACCAATGCGGTGAATGGCACCACTCATGCCTCCCTCTCTGACGCCCTGTCCTCACTCTAAAGCTACTCTTGTGCCTTCCTGCTTTCAGATGGTGACTCGCCAGGTGAGGAGGAGGTCCCTCAAGCTGCCAGTGTCAGCCCCTCGGAAGAGGAGGAGGAGGAAGAGGAAGCCGGCCCATCAGTGGCACCCTCAGCCGTGCCAGCCCATGGCGATGTAGGGGACACGGCTTCCCTGGAGGGGAGCCTGGGGGAAGGGTCGGAGGGGAGTCAAGTTCCGGGGCCCAGCGGCCTGCAGCAACGCGGGAGGGGTGGGGAAGCTCGGCGGCTTTCTCCCCAGAGGGTGAGTGCGGCCTCCAGTCCTGCGACGGTCAGCGCAGAGGAGGTGTGCCTCCTAGAGGAGATGGCCGTCGACTCTGAGTGTAGGCACACTGAGCTCATGGTGGTAGTGGCACGGATGCCTGACTCCATAGAGTCACTGGCTAAGCGTGTCCAGGAATTCGGGGCAGCACAGGCCAGGAGTCTGCAGGAATTCGGGGCAGCACAGGCAGCTAGTATCCAAATGCTCAGTCGTGCCGTCCAGCCACTGGCTGGTCTCATGCGGTCACAGACCAGGGCAACACGGGCACTAACTGCTGCCACACTTGCTGCGTCAGGCAGGCATTGCCAGGGCACCCGCCGCGCTGCAGCAGCACAGCAGTCTGTCCTTCAGCAGATTGCTGCGCATGCTGCAGTGCTGGCCCGGGCGAGTGCCACTGTATCAGGCGACTAGCGAGCGCCTGCGATCAGCCAGCTTGCCCCCATTCCTGCAGCTGCCACTGCCACTCCACCAGTGCAGCTGCCACGAGCTGCTGGACAGACTGATGCCGCCCAGCCACAGCTGCAGCAGTCACCAGCCGGCCCCTCGAGGGCCAGAGCTCGTGCAGGCCGACCCCCAAGGGCATCTGCCGTCACGCCATGTGCCCCTCAGGAGCCTTCCCCCAGCCTTGCTGCAGCCACTGGGCTCATATTGAGGAGGAGCAGCAGGGCGGCCAGGGGCCACACAAAGATGCGGAAGGCATCGCCCTCGCGGGGCAAAAAGTAGAATGTGTGGGCAGTTGTGTTTGTTTGTTATGAAGGCCGAGGATGTTGTGTTTGGTTTTTATGAAGGCCGAGGATCACGGTCATTTTTGTTTCACTGTTTTGATCATCCTCTCTAGGTTGTGGGAGCCAGTTATGTGACTGACTGTTTGTTTGTTTTTTGGGGGGTTTTTCTGTTGTTGTTTGTCATGCGGGAAGGGCACAGAGTTTGTGAAATAAACAATTTTCTTTATTCAGATTGTCCATGTTTGAACTTTGAAGTCTTTGTTGCCTTGACCGGCTGAGGGCTTGCGGAGCGGCTCCATTCATCTTCTTTCATTGGCACAAGCCATTCCCTGAGAGGGGGCCTAGAACCTACGTTCAATAAGCCGCCGACGGGCGGCCCTTGGACCTTGTGCCTCCCTCCTGTGCTGGTCCTCCTCCTCCTGCTCCTCCTCCTGAGGTGGTGCTCCAATCTGTGGTGGCAGTGCCTGAGTCCTGCGGATAGCCAGGTTGTGCAGCATGCAGCAAACGACCACGAAATGGGAGACTCGCTCCGGAGAATACTGCAGGGCTCCGCCGGAACGATCCAGGCAGCGGAACCGTTGCTTCAGGACGCCGATTGTTTGTTCGATGATGTTCCTGGTCGCTTGATGGCTCTCGTTGTATGCCTCTTCAGCAGGGGTCCTGGGCGCGCGGAGCGGGGTCATGAGCCAGGTACACAACGGATAGCCTTTGTCCCCGATAAGCCATCCTCGTGGCTGAGGCTGTGCCTGGAACATGTCAGCCACAGTAGTCTGTCGCAGGATGAAGACATCGTGGCTGCTGCCTGGAAAGCGGGCATTGACAGCTAGGATGAGCTGCCTGTGGTCACACACCAGCTGCACGTTCAGCGAATGGTAGCCCTTCCGGTTGCGGTAATCCTCGGCATTCCCCACAGGTGCCCGCAAAGCCACATGCGTGCAGTCAATGGCGCCCTGCACCATGGGGAAGCCCGCTATCTTCCAAATCCCATTGCACGCTGTTGCTGCTTGTCCAGGGTCATGGGGAAGGAGATGAACTGACGTCTCCTTCTGAAAAGGGCATTGGTCACCTGGCGGATGCAGCAATGCACGGCGAACTGGGAGATGTTGGCAATGTCCCCTGCAGCGGATTGGAAGGAGCCGGTGGCATAGAAGTTGAGAGCCACCGTCACCTTCACTGCCACCGACAGAGACGTCCTGCACCTCAGCTGTGGCTGCAGATCTCTCTGAAGCAGCTGGCAGATCTCTGTGACCACCTCCCTTCGGAATCGCAGCCTCCTAACACACTGCTCGTCAGACATGTTGAGATAGGAGAACTGCTGGCGGTATACCCTGGGTGGGTAAGGCCTCCCTTGCCGACGCCTGTTGCCCCCTCTCTGTCTAGCCAGGGCTGCCACTCTCTCACGGCGTCTGTGAGCCCTTTGGATGTAATTATGAAAGCCAGCGTTGACACCCATTGCAGCCCCCATAATATGCTGGCAAACAATGAGATATCAATGAAGGCAAAGACAATTGCAAAGCTGTGGCCTGAAGCCAGAAGTACCTGTCCTAGTGTTGGGCCAAAGCAGTAAGCTCTCTACCTTGGTCTCTCTCCAAAGATCCGTTTCACAAGAATGAGTGCTGCAAAATGGCAGCCTTTTACAGTGCAGGGGAAGTGCCCTTTAATTTGCGCTCCCCGCGGCCCGCATCGGCTGAGCACCGTTCCACTCAACAGTCGCTAGGGCCGCCCGGCGCACAATGGGCCGGCGCGACTGAAGATCCGGTTGGGGGCGCACAAAGGGCGTTGCATGAGGAAATGACGTCATGATCTGCGCGCGCAGCTGAGCGCGCGCAAAGACTTTGCGCCGGCGCTAAATGTCTACTGAAGTTGGGGCGAGGCGCAGATCGCGCTGCGCCCGGGCGCTAAGCGCCTAGCGCTCGACATCTACTCCTAAGGCGCTAACGGCTGGCGCAACCAACTGAATTTCTAGCCCATAGAGTCATAGATTTATACAGCACAGAAAGAGGCCCTTCGGCCCATCGTGTCTGTGCCGGCCATCAAGCCCTATCTATTCTAATCCCATTTTTCAGCACTTGGTCCGTAGCCTTGTATACTATGGCATTTCAAGTGCTCATCTAAATGTTTCTTGAATGTTGTTAGGGTTCCTGCCTCTGCCACCCTTTCAGACAGTGAGTTCCAGATTCCAACCATCCTCTGGGTGAAAAAGTTTTTCCTCAAATCCCCTCTAAACCTCCTGACCCTTACCTTGAAACTATGCCCCCTGGTTATTGACCCCTCTACTAAGGGGAATAGTTCCTTTCTATCTACCCTATCTATGCCCCTCATAATTTTGTACACCTCGGCCTTCTCTGCTCTGAGGAAAACAACCCCAGCCTGTCCAGTCTTTCTTCATAGCTGAAGCGCTGCAGCCCAGGTAACATCCTGGTGAATCTCCTCTGCACCCTCTCCAATGCAGTCACATCCTTCCTATAGTGTGGCGACCAGAACTGCACACAGTATTCCAGCTGTGGCCTAACTAGCGTTTTGTACAGCTCCATCATAACCTCCATGCTCTTGTATTCTATGCCTTGACTAATGAAGGCAAGTATCCCATATGCCTTTTTAACCACCTTATCTACCTGCCCTGCTGCCATCAGGGATCTATGTACACCAAGGTCCCTCTGATCCTCTGTCCTTCCTAGGGTCCTACCATTCATTGTGTATTCCCTTGCTTTGTTAGTCCTCCCAAAATGCATCACTTCACACTTTTCAGGGTTAAATTCCATTTGCCACTGTTCTGTCCATCTGACCAACCCATCTATATCATCCTGTAGCCTGAGGCTTCCCTCCTCGCTATTTACCACTCCACCAATTTTCATGTCATCTGCGACCTTACTGATCATACCTCCTACATTCATATCTAAATCATTAATGTACACTACAAACAGCAAGGGACCCAGCACCGATCCCTGCGGTACACCACTGGACACAGGCTTCCAGTCACACAAACAACCTTCGTCCATCACCCTCTGCCTCCTGCCACTAAGCCAATTTTGGATCCAATGTGCCAAATTGCCCTGGATCCCATGGGCTCTTACCTTCTTGACCAGTCTCCCATGTGGAACTTTGTCAAAAGCCTTACTGAAGTCCATGTAGACTACATCAACTGCACTACCCTCATCCACACACCAAGTCACCCCCTCTCAAAATTCAATCAAATTCAATCCCCTTGACAAAGCCATGCTGACTATCCTTGCCTCTCCAAGTGGAGACTAATTCTGTCCATCAGAATTTTTTCCAATAATTTCCCTACCACTGATGTTAGGCTCACTGGTCTGTAATTCCCTGGTTTATCCCTACTACCCTTATTGAATAATGGTACTATGTTAGCTGTCCTCCAGTCCTCTGGCACTTCCCATGTGGCCAGAAAGGTTCTGAAAATTTGTGTCAGAGCCCCTGCAATCTCCTCCCTTGCCTCACACAGCAGCCTGGGATACATCTCATCTGGGCCTGGGGATTTATCCACTTTTAAGCCTGCTAAAACCGCTAGTACCTCCTCCCTCTCAATACTAAGTTGTTCAAGTATTTCACAATCCCCCTGCTTGATTTCTATGCCTACATCGGTCTTCTTCATAGTGAACACAGATGCAAAATATTCATTTAAAACCTCACCTACATCTTCCGGCTCTACACACAGATTGCCACTTTGGTCCCTAATGGGCCCCACTCTTTCCCTGGTTATCCTCTTGCCCTTAATATACTTATAAAACACCTTGGGATTTTCCTTTATTTTGCCCGCCAGTGTTTTTTCATGCCGCCTCTTCGCTCTCCTAATTTCTTTAAGTACCCCCCCTGCACTTTCTATACTCCTCTAGGGCTTCCACTGTTTTTAGTCCTTTGTATCTGCCAAAAGCCTCCCTTTTTTTCCTAATCCATTCTTGTATATCCCTTGACATCCAGGGTTCCCTGGGCTTGTTGGTCCCACCCTTGACCTTTACGGGAACATGTTGGCGTTGTACTCTCTCTATTTCCTTTCTGAAAGACTCCCACTGCTCTGATGTGGATTTTCCTACAAGTAGCTTATCCCAATCCACTTTGGCCAGATCCTGCCTTCTCATATTAAAATCAGCCTTTTCCCAATTTAGAACCTTTATTTCCGGTCCATCTTTGTCCTTTTCCATGACTACCTTAAATCTCACTGAATTATGGTCACTGTCACCAAAATGCTCTCCTACTGACACATCTCATATTCACTTATCCATGGCAAGGTAGTACAGGTTTATTTGTTGTACTGCAAACTATTGGCACAGGATCAGATCCACATCTCACCTGCAGTAATTCTAAATGGCTAATGGCACTACTTGGTGAAGTGCTAAGCCCTACAGCCCATTCAGTTCCTGGTTTGTGCTGAGTTAGCTGATGGGGCATAGATTAGAGCTCCACCATTGGCCCAAGTGCTCTTGGGTTATGGAAGGACATATTAATAACCTTCCCCGGACCTCTGCTCCTGATCTCCATCCAGTGACTTCTCCTGGGAAGTCCATGTGTGTGGATATGGGGTGAGGGAAAGATCCAATTTCCCTCCATGGTTGAATACTGCTGGCTCTGCTCACACATGAAGAATCTATTGAGGTACCAGAATGCTGCAAGAGTCCATGAAAGAATGTTTCATTAAGTATTCCAGTTTTATTTAAATAGTACTAGTACACAGAAAAAAATACACCAAAGAAGTAGCAAATGGCTAAAGTGTAATTCCTTGCCTTTAGGAGGATGGCAGGAGAAATGAGAAAAAACCCAATTCTGATAAAATAGAATGTTCATTTGGCCTTGACCTCATCCCGTGTTTGTAAGATACGGGAAAGAATGATGCGATTATTTACACCACGAGAAAGCTTGTTAGTAACTAATGGTGCAAAATCTCTTTCCAAATGTCTAATTGTTCCATTAAGATCAGATTAGTGATCTTTAATTTCTTATTTCGAGGACTCCAATAAGAGGACTCCCATTAAAAGAAAAACTGGTGGGAGTTCAGTAGCTACAGAAATCCAAACAAGAGGCGAACAAATGCTGCATCTGTTTATTATTAGGATTCAGAGAAATTAAAAAAAAAAGTTTTTCTGAGAAAGAGCGTTTATAAAAATGGTCATTAATTTTTCTGTCTGGGAATTTTATGACAAAATAAATAAGGTAAAAAAACAGATGTGTAACTAAGCTTGGTTGAGGCTTATAAAACCTTCACTGATCACACTAGGCTGGCTGAAGGGCTCCAAGAGTGGCTTTGGATTCTGGTGATTGAGATTTTCCGTGAAATGGGGCAAGGACTTGGGCAGGTAAAGCAGAATTTACCATATGATCAGCTTTGGAACTGGCTGACCCATCGTCCATGTACTCTGGGACTTCCAGATCCTGGAACCAACATTCATTGATCAAACCAACACTGAACAATTAAATAGGATTGGTTTCCTATTTAATGTAGTTACAGTACTACATTTTTGCTTGTCTACTAATTTGTTTTACTACTTAAACTGAACAAATGCTTACTCTCACAGATCCTCTCCATCTCTGAGTTCTGTTCAGTATTCTAGATTGCAAAATTCGAAAGATCAATGACCCCTTTGCAGAAAATGTTGTCAGAGGTAGCAGGATGTCAAATATGTTTAATATTTAATGAGTATTCCCTGAAAGGGTATCGGTAATATTCCCGGTTAGAGGTTCTCACTTATATTCACTGAAAGTGATATCAGGAATATTTAATTATAGGGGTTATCCATAATATTCACTGACAGGAGTTGTCATCAATATTCACTGATAGGCATATCAGCAATATTCACAGACAGGGATACCCCTAGTACAGTTATTTGGGATTAGAATCAGAAGGTTGTGGGTTGAAGCCTCACTGCGTATATAATCTAGGCTCATCTCCGGATTACTTCCGGTGCCATGAGCTCGTGAGTATAGAAATAGGAGGATAGAGCAGATGAATGCATGGCTGGAGAGATGGTGTAGGAGGGAGGGCTTTAGATTCCTGGGACATTGGCACCGGTTTTGGGGGAGGTGGAACCTGTACAGGCCAGACGGGTTGCACCTCAACAGAGCTGGGACCAATGTCCTTGTGGGGTGTTTGCTAGTGCTGTTGGGGAGAGTTCAACTAATTTGACAGGGGGATAGGCACCAGGGTGTAGTGTTCAAGAGGAGAAACAAGATGCACAAAGAATTGGGATAAACAGATAGCACTAGGGTAAGAAATAGTACGGTATTAGGTGGGGTCAAACTAAGAGAGAATACAAGAAGGCCTAAGATAAGTTTATGGGGATAGTGCAGGAAAGTGGAGATGAGGTAGAAGATCTTATTGAATGGCAGAGCAGGCTTGAAGGGCCAAATGGCCTACCCCCACTCCTATTTCTTTTGTTCTTATGTTCTTTACAGTGCCTGTGTGTGAATGCGTGAAGTGTGGTAAATAAGGTTGGTGAGCTGCAGACGCAAATAGACACATGGGATTATGATGTTGTAGCGATAACTGAGACCTGGCTCAAAAAAGGGCAGGATTGGGTACTAAATATTCCTGGATATAAGGTGTTCAAGAAAGATAGGGAAGGAAAGAAAGGAGATGGGGTGGCAGTATTGATTAAAGAGAATATTACAGTGCTGGAGAGAGAGGATGTCCTGGAGGGGTAAAGGACTGAATCTATTTGGTTAGAGTTGAGAAGCAATACAGGTGCCATTACATTAGGTGTATTCTATAGGCCGCCAACTAGTGGGGAAGATATAGAGGAGCAAATGTGCAGGAAAATGACAGAAAGGTGCAAGAACTATAGAGCAGTGATGATGGGGGACTTCAATTATCCTAAAATAGACTGGGATAGTAATAGTGTAAAGGGCAGAGAGGGGGAAGAATTTCTGAAGTGTGTTCAGGAGAACTTTCTTGATCAGTATGTTTCCGGCCCAACAAGGAAGGAGGAATTGCTGGATCTGGTTCTAGGGAATAAGGTGGGTTAAGTAGGGCAAGTATCAGTAGGGGAACATTTAGGGAACAGTGATCATAGTATCATAAGGTTTAGATTAGCTATGGAAAAGGACAGGGAGCAATCGAGAGTAAAAATACTTAATTAGAGGAAGGCAAATTTCAGTGGGTTGAGAATGGATCTAGCCTGGGTAAATTGGAATCAAAAATTGGCAGGCAAAACTGTAAAGGAACAATGGGCTGCCTTTAAAGAGGAAATAGTTTGGATACAGGCAAGGTAAATTCCCACAAGGGGGAAAGGTAGGGCAACCAAAGCCAGTGCTCCTTGGATGACGAAAGAGATAGAGATTAAGATGAAGCAGATGTCAGGTTGAGAATACAAGTGAGAACCAGGCTGAATATAGAAAGTTTAGAGGGGAAGTGAAAAAGTAAGTAAGAGGGGCAAAGAGAGAGTATGAGAATAGATGGGCAGCTAACATAAAAGGTAATCCAAAAGTCTTCTATAGGCATATAAATAATAAATGGGTATTAATAGGAGGGGTGGGGCTGATTAGGGACCAAAATGGAGACCTATGCATGGAGGCAGAGGGCATAGCTGTGGTACTAAATGAGTACTTTGCTTCTGTCTTTACCAAGGAAGAAGATGCTGCCAAAGCAATAGTGAAAGAGGAGGCAGTTGAAATACTGGATGGGATAAAAATTGATAGAGGTATTGAAAGGCTGGCTGTACTTCAAGTAGATAAGTCACCAGATGAGATGCATCCTAGGATGCTGAGGGAAGTAAAGGTGGAAATTGTGGAGGTATTGGCCATAAACTTCCAATCCTCCTTGGATATGGGGCTGGTGCCAGAGGACTAGAGAATTTAAAATGTTACACGCTTGTTCAAAAAAGGGTGTAAGGATAAACCCTGCAAGTACAGGCCAGTCAGTTTAACCTCGGTGGTGGGGAAGCTTTTAGAAATGATAATCCTGGACAAAATTAATCGCCACTTGGGCAAGTGTGGATTAATTAAGGAAAGCTAATATGGATTTGTTAAAAGCGAATCGTGTTTAACTAACTTGATTGAGTTTTTTGATGAGGTAACAGAGAGGGTTGATGAGGGCAATGCAGTTGATGTGGTGTACATGGACTTCCAAAAGGCATTTGATTACGTGCCACATAATAGGCTTGCCAGCAAAGTTGAAGCCCATGGAATAAAAGGGACAGTGGTAGCATAGATACGAAATTGGCTAAGTGACAGGAAACAGAGAGAGTAGCGGTGAACAGTTGTTTATCGGACTGGAGGAAGGTACACAGTAGGGTTCCCCAGGGTCGGTTCTAGGACCACTGCTTTTCTTGATATATATTAATTACTTAGACTTGGTTGCACAGGGCACAATTTCAAAATTTGCAGATGACACAAAACTTGAAAGTATAGTGAACAGTGAGGAGCTTAGTGATAGACTTCAAGAAGACATAGACAGGCTGGTGGAATGGGCGGACACATGGCAGATGAAATTTAACGCAGAAAATTGCGAAGTGATACATTTTGGTAGGAAGAACGAGGAGAGGCAATATAAACTAAAGGGTACAATTGTAAAAGGGGTGCATGACCAGAGAGACCTGGGGGTATATTTGCACAAATCACTTAAAGTGGCAGGGCATGAGAAAGCGGTTAAAAAATCATACGGGATCCTGGGCTTCATAAATAGAGGCATAGAGTACAAAAGCAAAGAAGTTATGATGACCCTTTATAAAACACTAGTTCGGCCTCACCTGGAGTATTGTGTCCAATTCTGGACACTGCACGTTAGGAAGGATGTGAAGGCCTTACAGAGGGTGCAGAAAAGATTTACAAGAATAATTCTAGGGATGAGCGACTTCAATTACATGGATAGACTGGAGAAACTGGGGTGGTTCTCCTTGGAGCAGAGAAGGTTGAGAGGAGATTTGATGGAGCTGTTCAAAATCATGAGGGTCTAGACAGAGTCGATAGAGAGAAACTGTTCCCATTGGCGGAAGGGTCGAGAACCAGAGGACACAGATTTAAGGTGATTTGCAGAAGAACCAAAGGTGACATGAGGAAAAACTTTTGTTACACAGCGAGTGGTTCGGATCTGGAATGCACTACCTGAAAGGATGGTGGAGGCAGATTCAATCGTGGCTTTCAAAAGGGAAGTGGATAAATACCTGAAGGAAAAAAATTTGCAGGGCTACGGGGAAAGGGCGGGGGAATGGGACTAGCTGAAGTGCTCTTGCAGAGAGCCGGCATGGGCTCGACAGGCCGAATGGCCTCCTTCTGTGCTGTAACCATTCTATGATGATTCTTCTATTATTCTATGTTTCATTGCTGAGGGAGTCCTGCATTGTCGCAGGGGCCGTCTTTTAAATGAAACATTAAACCGAAGGCTCGCCTGCCTGTTCAGTTGGATGCAAAAGATCCCATGACGTAATTCAAAGAGCAGTATCCTGAAAAACATTGATCCCTCAAACACCACTAACAAAAATGGATTACCTCATTGCCGTTAGCGGGACCTTGCTGTGCGCAAATTGACTGCGCGTTTGTCTACAGAACAACAGTGACCAAACTTCAAATGCACTTCAAGAAGTCCCAAGGACATGAAAGCCACAATATAATTACAAGTTGTTCTTCTTTTTCTTCACTGCCACAACAAACTTGGTCTGGTGGTTCACATATATATTAATGATCTAGATGAGGGAACTAGATGTAATATCTCCAAGTTTGCAGACGACACAAAGCTGGGTGGGCGTGTGTGCTGTGAGGAGGATGCAGAGAAACTCCAGCATGATTTGGACAGATTGGGTGATTGGGCAGATGCATGGCAGATGCAGTATAATGTGGATAAATGCGAGGTTATCCACTTCGGTGGCAAAAACAGGAAGGCAGATTATTATCTGAATGGCAATAGATTGGGAGAAGGGGAAGTGCAACGAGACCTGGGTGTCCTTGTGCACCAGTCGCTGAAGGTAAGCATGCAGGTGCAGCAGACGGTTAAGAAGGCAAATGGTATGTTGGCCTTCATAGCGAGAGGGTTCGAGTACAGGAACAAGGATGTCTTGCTGCAGTTGTACAGGGCCTTGGTGAGACCGCACCTTGAGTATTGTGTGCAGTTTTGGTCACCTTATCTGAAGAAGGATGTTTTTGCCATGGAGGGAGTGCAGCAAAAATTCACCAGACTGATACCTGGGATGGCAGGAATGACGTATGAGGAGAGATTGGGTCAATTAGGCTTATATTCGCTAGAGTTTAGAAGAATGAGAGGAGATCTCATTGAAACATATAAAATTCTAACAGGACTAGACAGACTAGATGCAGGAAGGATGTTCCCGATGGTGGGAGAGTCCAGAACCAGGGGTCACAGGCTAAGGTTAAGGGGTAAGCCAATTAGGACTGAGATGAGGAATTTCTTCACCCAGAGAGTGGTGAACCTGTGGAATTCTCTACCACAAAAGGCAGTTGAGGCCAATTCATTAAATATATTCAAGAAGGAGTTAGATATATTTCTAAAGGCTAAAGGGATCAAGGGATGAGAAAGCAGGGACAGGGTACTGAATTTGGATGATCAGCCATGATCTCATTAAATGGCGGAGCAGGCTCGAGGGGCCGAATGGCCTACTCCTGCTCCTATCTTCTATGTTTCTATGTTCAGCTAAGTTCCAGCAAAATTGATCCATTGAAGAAAGATTGAGGTTGAATGGCTGCCGAAACCCACTGAATCAAAGTCCAGGTCTATTATTGCCACTTTACTGTGCAACTTCTCCAAGAGCTGAGCAATTTTTAAAAATGATTTTCGGGTTCAAATAGTAAAATGCTCAATTTATTTAAAAGCCATGGGGAATACTTGCATTTAATATTTATCCTTCTTTCTGCATCAGTGTGATGAATATATGCGAAGGTTATGAACCAGTAGAAACACATCTTGTGTGTTGCTGTGTATATAATATGCTCGGAAAGCTGTATGGATGCCCACTGAAAAACCACAATAGAAACAGATTATATAAAATAATAATTGGATTAATCTTTGCTCGGTTTCATGTACTGTTCAGTCACTAAATGCCACATAAATGAGAAATAGTATCCACTTCGCAAAAAGGAACATTGTAGGAGAACCTCTAATTATAATAGCCAGGTGGTGCCAGAACTGAGAAAATTAAAATCAGGTCTCAATAAAAATGACATTGCAATGAGAGTGATGCCAAGACTCACAATTTTGTTAATGATTTTTCACTATTGTGTTAATCAGTGGCACTCTCAGGGATACTTGGGAGGGATGGGGTAGAGGGGAAAGAAAAGAAGGAAGGAGAAGAGAGAGGGGGAGAAGAAGAGAAGAGAGAGGGCGGAAAAAGAAAGAGGGAAGAGAACAAGAGAGGGGAAAAGAGGAAGAGAGGGAAGCATAGTGATGGTGGTGGAGAGAGAGGAGATGAGGGAGATGGGGAAGAGAAAGTGGGGGGGAGAAGGAAATGGGGGAAGGGGAGAGAGAGCGGGAGAGAGAGAAAGTCAGCCCATCCCCATGAATCATGGATGTAAATGAAATTGCGACTGTTAGCAATGGTGCAATGAAGTTGTGGCATGACCAGACTGTTTACTCTGGTTCAAAGACAAAATACTGCGGATGCTGGAAATCTGAAGTATAAACAGAAAATGCTGGAAATACTCAGCAGGTCAGGCAGCATCTGTGGAGAAAGAAACAGAGTTAACGTTTCAGGTCAATTACTTTTTGTTATGAAACATTGGGCTGGATTTTACCAGCCCTGAGGAGGCGGGTTTGGAGGCGGGACCGCCGGGAAAATGGTAGAAACTGGGAGCGAGTTCCAACCCTGCTCCCAACCCGCCTCCGTGCCATCTTCCCAGGAGGCAGGTCCCCGAATCGCGCAGGGACCTGTCTCCTTGAGGTGGGAAGGGGATTAGAGCCAATTAACTGCCTGTTAACAGGTAGTTAACCGGCACTTTTGAGGCTTTTCCCCATTTTACGCCTGCAAGTGCGGGCTTCCTGACGGCTGTGAACCTCGCCAGGGTCAGCGAGGCGAGTCGTGGGTCTGCGAGGGTGAGAGGGGTCGACATGACCGCTGTAGAGGTGAGTGATGGGTGCAAGTGTGGACAGGTAAGTATGAGAGGCGAGTGTAAGGTGTTGGAAAAAGTTTCCTTACCTTTGCTTCTTTCTGCAGGCTTCAACCGTTGAGAATCCGGAGGTGCCTCATCTCAACGGCAGAGATGACAGAATGGCTGCTGCATTCATAGATGCTTCTCAAAGCTGTCAAACGCTGACAGTTCATCTGTCAAAAGTTTTTGGACAGATGAAGCGTCATACGCTGACGTCATCTGTCACCGGCTTCCCCTTGATTGGCCAGTAAGCCCGCAGGGTGGGCTTAACAAGGCCAATCAAGGGAAAATAGCGTGTGTTCGTCAGACATCGTTGGGGGTGTGACTAGAACCCGGAAGGCAGCAGTCCCGCCCCCAACTCATCGTGGCTGGCAAAATCCAGGTCGTTAACTCTGTTTCTCTCTCCACAGATGCTGCCTGACCTGTTGAGTGTTTCTAGCATTTTCTGTTGATGTATACTTTGGTTATCCAGCCAATTACATTCCATTCCTTTTAATTGAAAGCCATTTTGTGCTCAAAAAGAATTCAAATTATCCAGTAATTCAAATTAACAATTTAAATAAAACAGCACAGGAGCTGTTTTTTTTGCATGATTCCAATACAAATTAACAAATAATTCAAATTAAGCAAATTCCCATCGAGTAGACTGCAGTCATGAATGCTCAAACATTCACCTCTTTAAAATAAAACATATAAATTGATGATATCAGGATCACTTGTGGAAACTCATGGCTGCTTTGTCTAAGTTGACGATATGATGTAACAATCTCCAACAATGAGGTTGATTGGACAACTCATGAGTGACCAAGCTGCAAGTGGTCTACTTTGTGAGAAGAGAGACTTAGGGGGCGACTTTCCTGGAGCCGTCAGGCGGGCTTTCAGGCATGTGGGGGGTGGGGGGGGGAAATTGCAAAAATAGGGGGTCGCCTGATTCCCCGCCCCGTCCGATTTTCACCCAGGCGTTTCTGTCCAACCTGAATCAGTCCCGCCCGCAGCAGGCGGGACTGGTCTTCAGGCACCTTAATCACCAATAATTGGCATCTATAGTGCCATTTTAAGGGGCCCTTGCTATTTTCAGCCTTTTCCCACGTTAAACGCGCCTGGTGGGAACCCCGCTGATGAAACCTGGCGTGAACAATATCGGATTGCTGACTATCAGCTGCAGGTCAATCAGGAAAGAAGAGATTTAATCAGACATCATTTGCACATTCTCCCCGTGTTTGCGTGGGTTTCCTCCGGGTGCTCCGGTTTCCTCCCACAGTCCAAAGATGTGCGGGTTAGGTTGATTGGCTATGATAAATTGACCCTTAGTGTTAGGGGGATTAAATACGTGGGGTTACGGGGATAGGGTGGGATATGTGTTGGTGTAGGGGTTTACGGGGATCGGGTGGGATATGTGTCGGTGCAGGCTCGATGGGCCGAAATGGCCTCTATCTGCACTGTGGGGTTTCTGTGATCTGTGATCTGTAGGTTGTAGGACCTTGTTGTTTCAGGCTTGGGGCAACTTGTTCCAGGCTTAGGCACAGCTGTAGAAGGTTGGAGCCTCACACACTTCTCCAGTGTGAGCTCCTGGGAAGCCTCTCTCGCCACCCTCACTCAGCGCTTCCTCAACGGAGGCATCTACCAGAAGCATGGGTGGCCTTTTTTTCCTTCCCTTCTTGGCATTAGAGGATCGGCAACAGCAGCAGCAGCAGGAGCGACAGGCTGCGACTCAGCCACCTGAGGCAGCACAGGCCAGAAGGAGCCTCCGCTATTCAGGCCGCCAGATGAACTTCAGGGATGGCTACTTGGAGACAAGGGCTATCCCCTGCGGACTTGGCTAATGACGTCGTTGAGGAGACCAACCAACGAAGCTGAGGAGTGCTACAACTTCAGCCACATTTCCACCAGATGCATTATCGAGCAAACCATCGGATTGCTGAAGATGCGCTTCAGATGCCTGGATAGAGCAGGTGGAGCCCTACTGTACTCAGCAGCCAGGGTCTCCAAAAACGTCGTAGTTTGCTGTGTACTTCACAACATGGCACAGCATCGTAGCTTGCAGATTCCGCAGGACCAAGTGGCTCCTCACAGACCCGCCTCGGATGAAGATGATGCTGAGGAGGAGGCTGGAAACGACCATTCTGCAGAGGCCTGTAATGTATATACCTTTAAGGGGGGAACTACTTTTTACAGCTCATGTATACTGTAGTGTCGGCAGTGACCACACCTGTATATAGCACTGAGTAGTAATCTGTACAGTTCAGTTCCAGAGTGAGCCACGTTGAGTAAACACCTGTTGTACCGTTCTCCTGCAGTCTTGTGTCTTACTACTGACGGACACAACATTGGCGACGAGGCAAATTCGATCCTACCTGCAACTTTGCATCACCTCCCAGGGATTCGTTCCTGGAGACCAGTAGATTGGAGGTCAAGGCCAGAGACATGGGTGTCGACCACGGGCAACCGCCCAGTCATCCAGCAGAGACTCGAGAATTGCGGGGGAGGCTGTTGAGAGCCAGGCTTGGCTTTCCAGTCACGGTGGTCCAGCGAAACGGGCTGGCAACAGGTAGTGCGCAGACCCTTCCCGGACAGCGGCGGGCTAGAGCCCGACCGAGCGGCACAGCAAAGGGCCAAGCAGCGTCGACAGGAGAGAGAGAGGGCAGAGCGCACAGGGCGCAGCCAGTGTTCAGGGGCCGAGCAGCGTCGAGGAGGGGGAGAGAGACCCGCAGAAACCTGCGAGGCGCCGCCATTGCCACGAGGACCGCCGAGAGCGGCGTTGGCAGTAGCGCAGGAGAAGCGCGCGAAACCTACAGGGCACCGCCATTGCCATGAGGACCGCCGAGAGCGGCGTTGGCAGCAGCGGGGGAGGAAGGAAAGCGCGGGAGACGCCATTTTAAGCCATTTTAAACTACACCCAAAATGCCGAAGAGTGGCAGTATCACCGCATTTGACAATGAAGTCGAAGATTGGACTACATATGTCGAACGAATAGAGGTATACTGCAAGGCAAATGAGGTGTCAGATGACAAGAAAGCGCTGGTATTGTTAAATTTAATGGGTGCAAAGACGTATGGCTTATTACGAAATCTAGTAACCCCAGCGAAGCCAGTGGAAAAGAGTTTTGGAAACATAGTAACGATACTAAAGGAACATTTAAACCCCACACCGCTGCTGATAGCCGAAAGATTCAAGTTTCACAAACGGAACCAGCATAAGGATGAAAGCAATGCTGAATATTTAACAGAACTGCGCAAACTATCGAAACACTGCCAGTTTGGAACGGGACTGGCAGATACCTTAAGGGACAAGTTTGTGTGTGGGCTTCAAAGTGAAGGAACCCAGAAACGGCTTTTATCTGAAAAGGACCTTACGCTGGACAAGGCTTTCAGCATTGCAGTATCATATGAAGCAGCAGCACTGGGCGCTGCAGAGATACAACAGAGACCGCAAGAATATGGCACAAACGAAATGTCATACAGAACAGAGAAGTGCTATCGCTGCGGCAGAACAGCACACGACCACAATGATTGCTGGTTCAAAGACAAAGTGTGCAGACAGTGTGGAAAAGTAGGACACATAGCACAAGCCTGCAGGTCGGGAAAGAAAACCAGCAATAAGAAATCTCCAAAAGAAAAGTACAAGAAGGTACATAAGGTGACGGAGAATAGTTCAGACGAAAAAAAGAGTGATACCGACTCCGAAAGCAGGGAGCTGAGTTGTCTGAAACTACATAATGTGATCAAAATGGAGGATCACCGAACCATTTGGGTCACTCTCAAGATAGCAGGAGTCCAGGTAAAAATGGAATTGGACACAGGATCAGCCCTAACAGTCATAAACCGACGGGATTACGAGCGGCTATTCTCACACATACCCTTGAGAGACACAAAAATTATTTTGAAGACGTACACTGGGCAAAAAGTCTACCCCAAAGGAAAAATAAGGGTGACCGTTATATATAACGGTAAGGAAACACCAAAACTAGACCTGTATGTATTGCAAGATGGAGGACCACCATTACTGGGACGTGAATGGATCCGGAAAATACAGCTGGATTGGCAGTCCATACAAGCACTGACTGTGGCTGCCAAAAAGGATGACGACGTCACACCTGGGCGACTGTCAAAGATCCTAACTGACGCGAAAGAAGTGTTCCAGCAAGGACTCGGAACACTAAAAGGCATGACAGCAACAATTAAAATCGAAGACAACGCAAGCCCAAAATTTTTTAAGGCCAGACCGGTACCTTATGCGATTCGCCCAGCCGTCGATGCAGAGCCGGAGAGTTTGGAACGTTCAGGAGTACTGTCCAAGGTAGACTGGAGTGAGTGGGCTACACCCATCGTCCCTGTGATGAAAAAGTCGTTGAGCAGCACGCCTGGGGAACCAAGGAAGGTTCGCATCTGTGGGGTCTTTAAGGTAACAGTGAACCCGATCCTTCACACCGTGCAATATCCACTTCCGCGGATTGAAGATATTTTCGCTTCGCTATCTGGAGGGAAACGCTTCACTAAGATTGATCTGGCCCAGGCATATCTGCAAATGGAGGTAGAAGAAGCATCAAAAAAATACCTCACAATCAACATCCATAAAGGTCTCTACCAATACAACCGGCTGGTATTCGGGGTAGCATCAGCTCCGGCTATTTGGCAGAGGGCAATGGAACAAGTCCTGCAAGGGATCCTAGGGACCCAGTGTTATTTGGACGACATCCTGGTCACGGGCGAAAATGACAGTGATCACCTCGCCAACCTGGAGCAGGTGCTCACTAGATTGCAGGAATATGGGCTCCGAGCTAACCGCCCCAAATGCGAGTTTTTTAAAAAACAGATCTCATATTGTGGCCACGTTATCGATAAAGAGGGGTTACATAAGTCCCCAGAGAAGATTGAGGCAGTAGTCAAGGCTCCAGCACCGGAAAATGTGTCACAACTGAGGTCGTTCCTCGGGCTGGTAAACTACTACCATAAGTTCTTGCCAAGTTTGTCTACAATACTACGCCCACTAAACACCCTACTGCAAACTGGAGTGCCATGGAAGTGGAGTGACGAATGTAAACGAGCTTTCCAGAAGAGCAAAACACGAATCACATCGAAAGAGGTATTGGCCCATTTCAACCCAGCACTACCTATTTGGTTGGCGTGTGATGCGTCACCCTACGGCATTGGAGCGGTGCTGTCGCACAAATTCTCGGACGGCTCAGAGAGGCCAATAGCCTTTGCATCACGATCACTAACCTCAGCCGAGCGTAACTACGCCCAGATTGACAGGGAGGCCCTCAGCCTAGTGTGGGGAGTGAAAAAGTTCAATCACTATCTGCAAGGGCAGAAATTCACCTTGCTGATTGACCACCAGCCTCTTGTCTCCATTTTTAATCCGAAGAAGGGTGTTCCGGTGATGACTGCGCAACGACTACAAAGATGGTCACTCTTTCTAGGGGCGCACCACTATGAGATTGAATATAAGGGCACGAAACAGCATGGAAATGCTGATGGGCTATCATGCCTGCCACTGCCTACTGCGGAGGAAGCACCAGCAGTGGATCCTGTTGAAATATTTCATTCGACTATAGTTGAATACCGACCGGTAACTAACGCTCGTATAGAAAAGGAGACCCGAAATGACCCGACACTGTCTCGGGTATATGATTTGACGGTGAAGGGATGGCCAGCACATGTCGACTCACTGTTGCCAGCATTCTCGACAAGAAGAGAACAGCTGTCAGTGTGCCGGGGGACCTTGATGTGTGGATCCCGAGTGGTAATTCCACCCAAGTTAAGGGATAGAGTGCTCAATAAGCTTCATGAGGGTCATCTGGGAGGGGTAAAAATGAAAAGCCTTGCCAGGGCTTATGTGTGGTGGCCAGGAATCGATAAAGAAATCGAGGACCTGACCAAGAGCTGCTCAGGATGCCAGAAAGTCCAAAATGCACCACCACATGCCCCTCTACACCCATGGGAGTGGCCCTCGTCTCCATGGCAACGGGTGCATATTGATTTTGCTGGTCCATTCATGGACTCAATGTTTTTAATAGCCGTGGATGTGCACTCGAAATGGCCTGAGGTGATCAAAATGTCCTCCACCACCACGGAGAAAACTATTGCAGTCCTACGGACCATTTTTGCCAGGAATGGCTTGCCAGAACAGATTTGCTCTGACAACGGACCACAGTTTGTGTCCGAAGAGTTCCGGAGGTTTATGAAGAAGAATGGGGTAAGGCATTACGCATCCGCCCCGTATCATCCAGCCACAAATGGATTGGCTGAGCGGTTTGTACAAACCTTTAAGAAGGCAATAAAGGCTATGTACAATGACAACATTCTGCTGCAGCATAAGGTGGACAATTTCCTGTTCGCCTACCGGAATGCGACACATGCAGTCACCAACTAGGCCCCGGCCATGATGTTCTTTAACCAAAGGTTAAGATCTCGCCTGGATTTGCTGAGACCAAACGTACGAAGAGATGTTGAGAGTAAGCAATTCCAGCACATCCATGAGAAGCCAGCAAGGAGCTTCAATGTAGGGCAACCAGTCTTGGCCCGCGACTACCGAACAGAAAAATGGCAGCCAGGAATGATATGCACACGGCAGGGCCCACTAATGTACACAGTGGACGTTGGGGAGAGCATCGTGAGACGCCATGCTGACCAGATCCTAGAGTCACAGGAACAAGTCAACCCCATGCCTCGCCCATACGTACCTGGTGAGGAACCCGACGTGCAGGTCGCATCTACCCCAGAAACAGTAGCAGCGGAAGCTGATGACCCAACCGACGACAGGGTGCCAGAATCGCCTCCGCACCAAGAGCAAGACACTCGGGAAAGGCGCTATCCAGAAAGGATCAGGAAGCCTCCCCAAAGACTGAATATATAAATAGACTATTTTCAGCTAATGTTGCATGTTAAAAGTGTTAATTGTAATTAGTTTGATATTTAATTGTTAAATGAGTGTTATGGTACTGTTAATCTAAAAGGGGAGGAATTGTAATGTATATACCTTTAAGGGGGGAACTACTTTTTACAGCTCATGTATACTGTAGTACCGGCAGTGACCACACCTGTATATAGCACTGAGTCGTAATCTGTACAGTTCAGTTCCAGAGTGAGCCACGTTGAGTAAACACCTGTTGTACCGTTCTCCTGCAGTCTGTGTCTTACTACTGACGGACACAACAAGGCCCATCAACCAGCGGCACCATTACGCGAGAACATTGCTGCCCGGGATGCAAGGAACGCACTCATCCTGTCCAGATTTGCTTAGCCTAGTGCATCAAACACTGTAGCCTCGCTGATTCTTACCTGAGCATGGACAATGGCCAAACCCTGCGCATTCCTACCTATTTGACCAGCATCCTGACAACTGCAAGTAATCCTAAGGCCTCAATGTGAAATCCCCATTCGCCAAATGGCACACGCCACAACTGCAGCAGTTGCCATCAGAGTTTTTAAAAACAAGATACTGATGACATAATAACTATATTCAAAACTTTTCACCCAAATGACTACCCTTGTGATTAGTGGCGCTTTATTTTTCTCTTACGCGTGCTCCTACGTAGTGGTTCCCCTGTGGCTTCAGCAGATGTGGAGGCCCCTTGCTGACTTTCCTGCTGCTCCTATCTCGACACCTTTGGCGGGCGTCCTCTGGGGTGGCGAGCCTGTGAGGGCTCGCCAGCAGTCTGCTGCTCCTGCGGCTGTGCAGGGGTTGAGACGCCTATCTCACTTGGGTGTGGACTCCGGCGGGGCTCTGACCGAGGGCTCTGCAGTGGCATGGAAGTGCGAGTGCATGGAGAGGAGCCCCCGCTTCCTTGAAGTGTGCCAACAACCTTCCTCTCGTGGGTCAGGTCCTCCTCAGCGCCTGCAAGTGGCTGGAGAGCACCTTGCTGCACATCAGGGGGGCCATGGGGACCCGTATCTGCACTGGAAGTCCTACTCAGAAGGACTTCCATGAAGGTCTGGTTTCTGTGTTCAATAGATGCCCATCGCTCCTCAAGAGATGTCATTCTATTTTGAACACGCACCATGTTTTCCATACCCTAGCGACTAAGCTCCTGCATGGCCATAGCCCTCCTCTCCTCGGCCGTAGCCCTCCTCTCCTCAGCCGTAGCCCTCCTCTCCTCGGCTGTAGCCCTCCTCTCCTCTAACGTAGCCATCCTCTCTACGGTAGCCAGCCTTACCACGGAGGTAGCCATCCTTTCCGTGGTGATGCATTCATGCGCCAATGACTCCACTAAGGCTCTGCTCATGTTTGCTATGGACTCCTCCATTTGCTCCACACTCGCAGTGACCCTGGAACAAAACCTGCCAGAGACTCCTGCATCTGTGCATAGAGATCCATCACCTCTTCTCTTGCAGATGGACCCAGAGGCAGAGGGTCAACATGCAGCTGAGCTGAGCTGGCAGAGTCCTGCGCCCTCCGACGAGGACTCTCCACTGCTGCCCCTGTCTCCACAGTCTGCTGATGCTCACTTGTGAGCTGTGAAACATCAGGTGACAACACTACTCTATGTTCCGAAGGTCCCCCCGAGGTGTGAGTGTCTGCGCTGGTGCTGGGTGCGCTTACTTCTGCTGACACTCTGCCATCAGAGGTTGGAGCTTCCTCTGAGGAGTCTGGCTGCTCAGCCTCTTCCTCCTCCACAGTGGGGACGGGGGCTCTGGATGGTCCTGTGGGGGAGTAAAGAGTTAGAGATGTGATGCCAAGGTTACATGCACATTGGATTTTGCAGATGTTCATAAGTCCAAATGATGTAGCTTCAGAATCATAACAGCGACTCATGCTATGTCAATGAGAGAGATGGAAAACTATTCTGTCACCAGCTTGTGGGACTGCCCTGTCTCTCCTTCCCCAACTTCCGCAGCCACATCAGCCCCGACAATTTCCAGCACTCCTTCCTCCCAGGGGGTCAGGTGGGCTATTGAGGGTGGTCCTCCTCCAGTCCTGGCTCGCTCTCTGTTGTTGTGAGCTCTCTTTTCCTGCAATGAGGGAGACAAGTGGAGTTTGAGTGAGAGTGCAGGAGTGAGTTTAGAGATTGCATAGCATAGATACTTAGAAGGAGACAAAGATGGTGTGAGGCTGCAAGACCAAGGGCCCTCCCTGTGTGTTGTCAGTTGTGTTCAAAGCATCAGAGTGAGAGGGAGTGTGAGGGCTGCATGGTGGAATAGTTATGTGAATGTGAGCATAGAGAGAGAGGGAATGGGTATGGGTGCATGGATGTGACTGTGAAGTGGGATGTGGAGGAAGAGAGTGCTAAAGCTGAGTGCTGGTGGGGAAAGTCAATGGGGATCAGTTTGAGGGTGATGGAAACTTCATACTTACTTTTCCTGTACGGTGAAGGTCATGGAATCGTTTCCGACACTGTATCCAGGTTCTTCTGGTGACTCCCAGCGAGTTGACATCTGCATCCATGCAGCCTTGGTCTCAGTGGGAGGCCTCTTCCTCCCTGACCTAGCGAAGAGGACCCCCCCCTGTGGGCCCTAACCCCATCCAATAATGCCTGCAGTGAAGCCTCGTTGAATTTGGAGGCAGCTCGGGGTCTGGCACTGGCCACAGCTGCTGCAGGCTCCTCTGCCATCCTGTATGTTTCGTTTGGAAGCCTGCAGAGGAAGCAATGCTTGCTGTGGACCTTAAAAGCACCACGAATGATGACATCATACTGTGCAACTTTCTGACTGGAAATAGTCAATTAGCAAGGGTTCCCACACGCTGGAAATGAATTGGCCAATTGAGGGAAAATTGCATCAATCTGGCAGACCCATTTAGATTCGTGTGGGAACCCCGACATTCGGGGAACCCGACAATTCCCCACACCTGCAGGAAAATCGCCCCCTTAGACTTTGGCTGGAATTTTCTGGGGGGTCAGTGGGCGGGATCGGTGGTGGGTCAGGTGAGAAATTTGATTTTTATGACAGCGGGGTGGGACCCTGCTGTCAAGCCGCTGTAATGTGCCTTTCCCACTGGTGCGAGTGTGATCTCCGATCCGACCTGACCCGCAGAGGCGGACGACCCAATTAAACCCATTATTGGGTTGTTGACAGACCCTTAATAATGGTTTTAACTTTACCTTTCAATATTAACTCCTCACCCACGGCATCCACGCTGCTCGGGGACCACGTCTGTGAACCTGAGGCGCGAGTTCAATGGCCATTGCTCCAGCTGATTACATGACAGTTTCAAATGTACGGTAAAAGCTCCCACCTGACAGATCATCACTTTCCTCAGCCACAAGCTGTTCCTCAGTCCATTTCCACCACAGATTCTGCAGGCTTTCCACTTCCACTCACCATCCACTCTCACCTTATTGGAAGAACTCTCACCATTGACAGAATGCTTCTGTCATCTCTACTTCACCTACCATCTATTCCATCAACATGGGTGCCCTTCATACTGTCTCATCTTGGTCCTCAGAATCCGACTACGATCAGTCCCAACACCAGCAGCACCAACAACAACACCAACCTTCTCTACAATTACCTGATGCTGCACATCAGAAGGCATCAGCACCCAACCACATTGCTGCTAGGGATGGCCTCACCATGGCCAGATTTACTTCACTTGATGCTGTATACCCTGGCTGCCACATGATGTGCCAGGTTGGCACCACCTCACACCAACACCATAAAGCATCCCTGCAATGCCCAAGCCATTCCTTTCACACTCATCACCATTGTAGGGAGTACCGTTATGTCTCACTATTCACTGCAACTCACTGAGCCACTTCCAAAGGTGCACACAAATCTTTCCAAGAATGCAAAGTGCTGAAAATAAAGGTTTCAATGTTTGACAGCACATTAACAGAAACTTTACATGAACATTGGATAAAACACCCAAGTGCCTACCCTTGTGTGTTGTTAGTTGGTGTGTTTGCACAAGGATGAGGGTGAGTGTGAGGGGTGGCGAGTGAGATGGGGATGTGATAATATAGATAGAGAGGGATGGGAGGAGGTGCAAGGTATGTTGGTGTGAGTAAAGATGTGCAGGAGGAGGTTAGGGATGGCAGAGTGATGGGGATGTGATGAGAGGCACAGCAGGAAGAAGCAGAGGGCTCACTTGGTGGCTGCAGACTGCCGGCAAATTTTGGATGAGGCCTGAACCTTGCGCTTGGGCAGGCTCTGAGGGCACACCACTGATATTGGGCCTGTTTTGGGCTCGTGTTGAAAATCTCCCCTAATGTCCAGCTGCACACATTAAAAAAAAAGAAGTGGTTGGCTTTGTCAGACAGCTGCTTGGAACCATGGAACGGTGGCACAGTCCTGAAGAAAGATACAGTTGAGCGGAGAAAATGAAAGAGGTCAAGGTAGAATATTTAGAATTTTTTTTGCAGCTGGAGAAAATCAGTTGTAGCTATTTTAGGATGTCATGTATTTATGATGGATAACAGTGGAAACTAGAAGATTATTTCCATTGTGAAATGAAAATCTCTATATTTTCCATATTCTGATTATGCTGTCCAAGGGCATTTAGCCGCAGACTTGTGTTCTCTCAACCTCATTGGAAGGCTTGTAGGGAGTGAAATTATTTTGTTGTTCATTTTGCCAAAAGATCAGCGAGAGTCTAAACAAAACATTCTTCATCCGTTAACCTCAGTGGCAGCTATTCGACTGTTGATAACATTACAACCAATAGGATTTCCCATTTTGTCCACATTCGGACCGTTTCAGCAAAATTACCAAGTGAAGGAATTTCACCTGTTAGTTGCTGCTGCTAAAACTGTAGCTCCCAACTATTTCCACTTTAGCATTACTATACTGTATATGCTATAGTATTACTATTGCGTTTACTATCGTGTGAAATGTAGGGCTGGATTTTCATTGAGGAGGTGGGTAGGAGGCGGAACTACAACTTTCGGGATTGTAGTCCCGCCTCCATCGAGTTGTAGCCAACCCACGCAATTTTGACTTGATTGACCTCAGCAGGCCAATTAAGGGCCACCCGGCAACAGATGATGTCACAGATTGAAATTTCATCTGTCAAGACAATTTGACAGATGAAATATCAGCGTTTCACAGCTGTTTGAAGCTGCCAAACACTGACAATCTGTACTCCAGGTTAATTCCTTCCTCTCAGGATGATTTAGAGATCTCCCCGGAACAGAAAGCAGAGGCTGCAGATTTTGACAGCTCACAGCCCTTCTGCTTTCTGTGCCAGTGAGATGAGGGACTCCCGAGACCTGAAGGAAGGAAGGCTGTAAAGGTAAGAAAAGGTAAGTAAACTTCTTTAAACACTTTACACACACCAAACACACTTACCACTGCACTCATGCACCCATCACTCACCTGAACACCGGACATCTCGACCCCTCCATGCCCTTCAGCCTGACGGCCCGCCTCGCTAACTTGGCGTGGTTTGGAGCCGTCGGGAATCCCACACTTCAAGAATGAAAATAGGGATTAGGCTAAACTGCCTGTTAACTACCTGCTAACAGGCAGTTAATTGGCACTAATCCCCTTCCTGCCTCGGGAAGGCGGGTCCCAGTGCGGGGCGGGTACCCACCTCCTTTGAAACTGGCATGGAGGTGGGTTGGGGGCGGGATGGCTTCGTGCCCCCCCGATTTTGGGATTTTAACCCCCCACACGCCTCCAATCCCGCCTCCACGGCTCAATGAAAATCCTGCCCATAAAGTCTGTGGCTCCCAGAGACAGTATTCTAACTAGAGTAAAATGAAGGGTTGAATCTGCACTCATTCCTTATACTTCTTATATGGGCATAGTGTAGTTGTGATCGATGGGCTAATAAATGTCCACAATATGTACTGGATTGACTTCCCAATCGCTCCGATTCTGATAAAGTAAACAAGCAGCACAGAGTCCAGATGTCTCTCTATTACCTCTCTTGCACCATCTGCTTGTATTACAGTATCTGCATGCAGCGGGATGATTGAAGAATCTAAAATGTCCACTCTTAATTAGCTGATAAAGCAACCATGTTCAGAAGCATGCACCATAAACATAGGTCACACACACACAGGAACACACACACACACACACACACACACACACACACACACACACACTTACATGTATTAGAACCTGATCGCCGCTAATGAAACTCTATTTCAAATGCATTGTAGATAGAATAGTTGCTAACAATAATGGTTCTGAATTATTTTACAGAACTTCAAAAGGAATCACATAATGCCTTCTATTTTCATTTAGAAAGGAATATTACAGAAATATAAGGCTGAATCTTGACAGGGGTAGGCTGGGGTGTGGGGGCGGAGTTTCTGCCGGGAAACTTGGAAGTTCGGTTTCCCCACACGCTTTGGAGTTTTGACAGGTTCCCTGCCTGGAAGTCATCCTGATTGACAGGCTTGGCTTCCAGTTGGGTGGGGAGCTCTCCGGAGGAGGGCACAGCCACAGGTAAGTCTCCTGCTGCTGCTAGTCAGGGGAGGGGTGGGCTGTCCTCGCCTCCCTTCAGGAGCCGGGTTTCCCGAGGCCAGGTTAAATCAGAGGCTGCCAGTCTCATTAAAATATTTAATTGGCTGACCGGCCTCCTGGGAGCGGGTTGGCTCCCCACCTCTTGTCCCGCCTCTGTACTCCCTGTTTACTCACGACTGCGTGGTCACGCACAACTTCAACTCCATCATCAAGTTTGCTGATGACACTACCGTTGTAGGCCTGATCACAGATGGTGACGAGACAGGCTACAGGGAGGAGGTAAGAGCCCTAGGAGAATGGTGCAAGTACAACAACCTCTCCCTCAACATCAGCAAAACAAAGAAGATGATCGTGGATTACAGGAAGCGGCAGGGGGAGGGACACACCCCAATCTACATCGAAGGGGCTGAGGTGGAGAGGGTCAGCAGCTTCAAATTCCTGGGTGTATTCATTACGGAGGACTTAACGTGGTCTCATCACATCGACGTTGTAACCAAGAAGGCATGCCAACGCCTGTTCTTCCTCAGGAGACTGAAGAAATTTGGAATGGCCCCCCAGATTCTCACCAACTTCTACCGGTGCACCATCGAGAGTATCCTGTCCGGCTGCATCACTACCTGGTATAGCAACTGCACCGCCACAGACCGCAAGGCTCTACAGATGGTAGTGAAAGCTGCACAACACACAATAGGAATTAAACTACCTGCTGTGCAGGATATCCACCCCGAGAGGTGCCGGGGGAAGGCCCTGAGAATCATTAAAGACGCGAGTCACCCCAGCCACAACTTCTTCGCCCTGCTCCCGTCCGGTAAGAGATACCGAAGCATACGGTCTCGTACCAACAGGTTTCAAAACAGCTTCTACCCCCAGGCCATAAGACTCATGAACGATTAATTTATTATTATTTATTACTGTTGTTTTATTTATTATTACTGTCTTTCTATTAGTATTTCTATTAGTATTTTTATCATTGTTATGCCATATTTATTCCAATGTTAGGAGGACTCGTAAAAATCAACATTTCATTGTGCAGTACACACGTCTGTTGCATATGTGACAAATAAAAAATTGAATTGAATTGTTAAACCCGGAAGCGGGCGAGTTGGAGGTCGGTTGGGGTGGAGTTTGAGATTTTTAAAGTTTTAACATCTGACCCGACCTCAACCAAACCATTTTTGGAGGTTAAGATTCAGCCCATAGAGTTATAAGAATGACTAAGAAGGATTGTCTTTATGAACTGTGATTCTTTTCAGTGCCTAGTTTTATGTACAATATAAATCCTCACACAAAAGTTCACAGTAGCTTTTAAATGCTTTTCAGTTCTCATATAAAAATTCTACACTTTTTTTTTAATGGAAAATTTCCTCCCCTTCTCCCCAATTTTCTCTGCTTGAGGGGTTGACTCTTAATTGGGTATGGTTGCCATGGCAGCAGCAGCCCTACTGTACATTGCCGAAGTCATTACTCCATATATGTAAATCAAAAGGTCATTTGATCATTGAAGCCGTCACAGTTGAGTACCAGGATAGCGGTCAAGACTAGGAGTTCCTGCTGATTTTTCTCCTGAAGCCCAGCTCAATTTTCCCCGACCAGCTAACTCAACCCAGAGCAGAAACTGAGCCTGGGACCTTCTGGCCTGTATGGCTTGTGCTACACTGGCCGGTGCTCTCCCCATTAGGCCATCAAGCAGATCCTGCGGTTAGTTTTGATGCCAAATACAGCAGTGAGCCTATTAGACCTGGCAATAACTCTCACTTTGTGTATTACATAAGCTCAGGAACAGAAACAGAAACCATCTTCTCCATACATTTCTGTGAAATGGTGGATCTGGTAAAGTAGAAGAATTGCTTCTCTTTTTCGTTATTTTGGTATGGTATTAAAAAAAAAAAAAAATTTAAATGGAGAGTTAGAAATGTTCAGCTCCTTCAACCATGCCATCCTGTTAACTAGCTGAAATATTGACTATCATATACAATTTGTTAACCTCCAAAGCATAGTCTTAAGTAGCAAGTATTAACTGCAACAATATTAATGAACTGGAGCTTTTAAAAATGGAGATGGATTTTATTAAAGATGAACTGAACTGGGATTTGTTAAGTAGCAGATTAAACTATATGGACAGCTTCATCTGCTTTTATTCTCCACTAGAACACTCTTCCCTGTCAGAAATTTTCATGTACATTCCCATCAATTAAAGATTTATTAAAGGAAATGAAAAGGTGGTCTATCAGAAGATGGAAAAGAACAGTCAGGCAATGGTTCAGTGTCCAAATGTTGTGAAGACACGTGTGTGATCCGACATAGTTTGGCCCCGAATGGTGAAAGTGTGGACACATATATCCAATGCATTCATGTGCATTTTCCACATCATTGTATCTTTATTGCCACAACAATGCAGGCAAATGACTCATTTTAACTTCACCTGATCTGATGTGATTACTGGCCAGTGTACAGTTTGCAGTGATGCCCGGCAGGGTCACTAAGTGGGAATGTGCACGTTTTAACCACTCTCGCATTGCAGGTATCGGACACCCAACCAGTGAGCATGTGTAAAACTTTGTATTACATACAATATGCATAACTTTAAATTAAATTCTACAGAACCTGCGGATGTAGCTGTGATAATTGACTTAAATTTGACACTGTTCTGATCACAAAGGGATTGACCTCAGCATTCCCGCACTTGGGAACAAGGGGAAAAAAATTGGACGTTGTGTTAATCAGTGCCCAATGTCCCCAACTGAAAGTGTGTCCATGTGGACGTCAGATGAAGATCACTGTGATAGATGGCCCCCTTTCACTATCGAATCGGCCACTTTCACTCACTGCCAAGTTTAAACATGAAGGGCTCGAATTTCACAGGGCCGTGGAGACGGGAATGGAGGGGTGTGTGGTGTTAAAATTGCAAAAAGTGGCAGGCAGGCCCAACCCCGCCTCCATCCCGCCTTCTAGCAATTTTCAACAAATCGTGTTTACTGCTCCCGTCTCTGTCCCACCTCCAAGAGGCGGGATAGGCCCTTAAGGCCCTTAACGAGCACTAAATTGCCTCTATTATCCCATTTTGAAAGGCCTTTGTGATTTTAACCCTTTTCCGACGTGAAGCACACCTGCTCTGAAACATGACGGTGAAACCTGGTGGGAGCACAATTGGATTGTTGACTATTAGCTGCAGCTCCACCATTAAATAGGATATTTGATCAGCCATCATTTGCAGGTGGCAGGACTTTGTTGTCTCGGGTCTGGGGGAACTTTTAAAAGGCATAACTACAGCTGTGGAAGTTTGGAGCCTGACACCCATCTCCAGTGTGACCTCCTGGGAAACCCCTCTCGCCACCTTCACTGAGCGCCTCCTCAACTGAGGCATATACCAAGTAATCCTAAGCCCTCAATGTGGAAGTCCCATTAGTGAAATGACACACGCCACAACTGCAGCAGTAGCCATCAGATTTTTCATTTACAGTAACCATCTGATGGCTTTTTAACATTAAACATCAAATTTCACCCAAGTGACTACCGTTGTGACTATTTGTGCAGAATCTTTCTCTTACGCGTGCTCCTACGTGGTGCTTCCCCAGTGGCTTCAGCAGATGTGGAGGCCCCTTGCTCACTTTCTTGCTGCTTCTGTCTCGACAGCTTTGGCGGGCGTCCTCTGGGGTTGCGAACCTGTGGGGGCTTGGCAACAGTCTGCTGCTCCTGCGGCTGTGCAGGGGTTGAGACGCCGATCTCAGTTGGGTGTGGACTCTGGTGGGGCTCTGACCGAGGGCTCTGCAGTGGCATGGAAGTGTGAGCGCTTGGAGAGGAGCCCCCACTTCCTTGATGTCTGCCACCAACTTCCCTCTCATGGGTCAGGTCCCCCTCAGCGCTTGCAAGTGGCTTGAGAGCACCTTGCTGCACATCAGGGGCGCCATGGGGACCCGTATCTGCACTGGCAGTCCTACTCAGAAGGACTTCCATGAAGGTCTGGTTTCTCTGTTCAATAGATGACCATCGCCCCTCCAGAGATGTCATTCTATTCAGAACACTCACCATGTTATCTGCATTCTGCCGACTTATCACCCCCATGGAGGTTGCCATCCTTTCCATGGTGATGCGCCAATGACTCCACAAAGGCTCTGCTCATGTTTGCAATGAACTCCTCCATTCGCTCCACATTCGCAGTGACCCTGGAGACAAAACCTGCCAGAGACACCTGCATCTGTTCCTGGAGTTCCAGCACCGCTGATCTTGTGGATGGACCCAGAGGCAGAGGGTCGACATGCAGCTGAGCCGAGCTGGCAGAGTCCTGCGCCCTCCGACAAGGACTCTCCACTGCTGTCCCTGTCTCCACCATCTGCTGATGCTCACTTGTGAGCTGTGATACACCAGGTGACAACACTACTCTATCTTGTGAAGGTCCCACCGAGGTGTGAGTGTCTGCGCTGGTGCTGGGTGCACTGAATTCTGCTGACGCTGCGCCCTCAGAGGTTGCAGCTTCCTCTGAGGAGTCTGGATGCTCAGGCTCTTCCTCCTGGCTAGTGGGGATGGGTGCTTGCGATGGTCCTGTGGGGGAGTAAAGGAAAGAGTCAGAGATGTGATGCCAAGGTTACATGCACATTGCATATTGCAGATGATCATAAGTCCATCTGTTCGAGCTTCAGAATCATTATCAGTGACTCATGCAATGTCAATGAGAGAGATGGAAAACTATTCTGTCACCAGCTTGCTGTGATGCACCTGTCTGTCCGTCCCCCACTTGCACACCGTCCTCCACTCCCACGATCTCCAGGACCGCATCCTCCCAGGGGGTGAGCTGGACAACTGAGGGTGACCCTCCCCCTGTCCTCGCTCTTTCCCTCTTATTGTGAGCTCTCTTTTCTTGCAATGAGGGAGACAAGTAGAGTTTGAGTGAGAATGAAGGAGTGAGTGTAGAGAATCCATAGCATAGATGCTTAGAAGGAGACAAAGATGGAGTGAGGTGGCAAGACCAAGGACCCCCCCTGTGTGTTGTAAGTTGTTTTCATAGCATCATAGTGATAGGGAGTGTGAGGGCTGCATAGTCGAATAGTTAGGTGAATGTGACAATAGAGAGAGAGGGAATGGGTAAGGGTGCATGGATGTCCGTGTCAAGTGGGATGTGGAGGAAGAGATTGCTGAAGCTGAGTGCTGGTGAGGAGAAGCAATGGGGATCAGATTGAGGGTGATGGGAAAGTCATACTCACTTTTCCAGTGCGCAGAAGGTCATGAAACCTCTTCCTGCACTGAAGCCAGGTTCTGCGGGTTATCGACAAAGAGTTGACCTCCTGGGCCACCTGGATCCACACAGCCTTGGTCTGCTGGGGAGGCTTCTTCCTCCCTGAAGAAGGGAAGAGCACCTCTTTATTGGCTCTTGCTCCCTCCACTAAAGCCTGCAAGGCAATGTCATCAAACCTGGGAGCAGCCCTAGGTCTCTCGCTGGTCATTCTGCCTCCAGGTCCCTCTAACATGAAAGGCCAAAAGGTTGGCAGTCTGCAGAAGAAGCAAGGCTTGTTGCAGACCTTAAATGCAGCAGCAATGATGACATCATCGGAGGCGATTTTCAGACTGAAAAAACTAATTGGGCCATGGGTTCCCACACGCTGGAACTCAATTGCCCACTTAAGTTAAAATCGCTTCATTCTCCCACATTGATTTAGAATCGGGTGGCTAACATGGAAAGCGGATTACACAACCCCAGCCCGCCCCAGTAACAAAATTGAGCCCGATGAGTGAGAAGCTGGAGGACCATTATCTGTAGAACAGAACCCCAGCGTCAATCATTGTATTTAGGAAAGTGGGTTTAAAAGAGAAGAATCAGAAGTGGGGAAGAAACCAAATCTATTAATTTATAGGAAATTAATGTAGAGATCAAAACCTGTTCATAAAAAGGATGGGGAGGGGAAGAATCTATTAGAGAAGAGAGTGCACAGACCTCATGTTGAAAGTTCCTTGTGGATACTGGACCAGGTTTAATGTTATTAGTGCCAGTCCAAATGGGCGTTCACCGCTGCGCAAAAAATGTTTTTCAAAATATTTGTATACCAAGGCAATGAAGGAAGAGAACCATTGCTCTGGAAGTACGAGTCAATCATTCTGTTTGTTTAGTGGCTTGTGATGACCTTAGCAAAATCATATTTGTGGTGACATCGCCCAGCTGCTACAACAGTAAATTACAAAAAGTCCATCCATCCACCCACCCATCCAGAGGGAACAACGTCCTATCAACCATCACTTTCAATGCAGTGGTGCAATTTATTTTTAGGAACTGGGAACTTCAACCTTTTTTAAAACAATGCCCAGCATTTTCTTGACAGACTGGACCCTCTGTCAATGCTCTAAACCATGCCCCGTTGCCTTGGAGCCATCCAGCATGAGCGACATTACATTTTATCAGCATATAAAGTGGATAGGCCATTACTTTTCCACAGTGTGTTGTGGGAAGAATGGCACACTCACAGGTAGCTTGTGCCCTGTAACCAAGTTATGGAACTCTCCAGAGGATGCTGACTCGTACACAAAATCATGTATATATTTTACAAGCTTAAATTGTGTGGGATGTTTTGTAGTCCAGGTATATAGTTTTAATACACAGCATGGAGCACAGACTGGCCATCATATTGATATCCCTCCCAGCGAAGACAAGTAGCAGCACACCTCTGCTGATAAATAAGGACAATGTTCCAGACTGTATTTCTATCCCAGAGCAGCACAGGATTCGGGAACAATGGCTTAATTTGCATGTTAAGTCTTTAAATTTACAATTATTTAAAATAGAGCCGAGTTCCCGTTTAAATAATTCTCTCCCCACTTTATCAAAACAGAAGTCCAGAGGGAGCAGCCCTACTTATCAATACTGTGCAAGGCTACGCTCATCTGGGGCTTCTGGTAAAGTGGTTTTGACATCCAAGTGTGCCAGTGCACCGGAAGTCATGTGATTATAGAATATGCCACTGTGCCAGCACTTTAAACCATGCACACAAAAGAAAGCATTTTGGCCCTGAAATGACACCATAGAATACTAATGTATGAACTCTTAATATGTGCATCTGAAGTTCCTCCTCTGCTATCTTAGTGGAGGAGTTGACCTGTTGAAAATAAATATGTTAATACCTCTTGTGAAATTGCTCTTTTTGCTATTTTAGTGAACATGTTGAGCATTGCTCCACTATCATCTCACAGCACAAAGGCAAGTCTTTGGTGTTGTGGCCGAACGTGGCAGTTTCAGCACTTCATATCAAGCCAATTGGATTGCACCAGCAGGGTTATCGTCTGGCAGTAACTGAAGTTCTAGCTTTCATACCAGCACTGATACATAGTACTGTCTATCTCTCAATTATTAAGCAAAGGCCAGTGTTTGTATGAATCATGGTTCAACTCATTAAGATACAGTCACAACAGGGCTATGGGTTCAGCATGCAGTTCAGCTCATAGAGAACTTCAAAACCAAGTGTTATTGCAACATTACTTTCAGAATCCGCCCTGCAATTACAGTTCAGTCCTTTAACATGATTTCTCAGTTATTGATCAGTTCAGCCTCAAGTGAACAGTTTGAAATGTTTTAAATGTACATATTCCACTAACTCCCTTGTGCTCTCTCTTTCCTCTAAGGCCCTGTTTAAGTTATTTAAAAAGTTGTCATGTAGTTAACAGGCAGTTTTTGAGCTCTTCGTTTTGAAGAACTGTATCGCTGCACAAACATAGAGTGTCCTTTTTATATAATACAAAGAGGAATTTCAGAATAAAGGTGTACAACACATTTTAGCTCATTTACAATTATTTTTATTCCCTCCTTTTCAGTCATTTCTTCCCCTCCTTTCATTTCCCCCAATGCAACTCAATATTCCCTAACCAGTTCCCAATGGTCAACATATAAAGATTAGTCACCAGTAGGTGTTGATGTCGGTATCCTGGAGTGACATGCACAGCAATTATTTATTCCTTATTTAATAGCATTATCCCCAACTGGTCCAGTGCAGATCAAGAACTCACCAACTAGAGAATGTGTCCAAGCACAAATACACTGAGTCATATTAAAGTCTATTGGATCTCATTTTCTGATTTATATAGACAAATCAATGCCCGTTACATATTTTTATCAGAGCATCTAGAACATCTGTTTACGAGTGAGGTCTGGAAGCTGTTTTGTCATTTGAATAATTTAAACCTGGCCTTTGGAGGGTCAAAAATCCCAAACCTGGAATTCTAAGTTCAACTTTATGACCGTGAGTGGAAAGAATAAGAGCCTGGAAAGGAAATAATGGTCTCGGCACTAAACCACAAGGGACTCGGATACAAACCACGAAATCACCACTAAGACAAGGAAAAGCAATAAGACAGCAGTCACCCCAAAACAAAGGCACAAATCATTTGGTATGGTATTATCCATGACAGTGCCATGCATCCCTTAATTTCTAAGGAGCAAGCCATCTGAATTCATTCAAATCGTGCCAAATTCTATCTTTGCAAAAATATTCCAAATCACTCCCTGGGATTTACAATTGCTGCTATAACTGGACCCTCATCTTCTGGTCCAGTTTACACTAGGGTGAGCTACGAGGGGACTGCAAGCTCCTGTAGAACTATAGCCCAGTATAAATTAGACACCCCAGGAGAGAAGGGAAAAAGGGAAGGAAACTGCAAAAAAAAGAGACATAACCAATACAAGTTTAGAATAGCAACGTGTCAATCCACTATCCATCTATTCCCATTGTATAGAATTCCTATTTATTTAAAATGTATGGTACTAATCTAAGGAAAAAAATCATTATTTTGCTTTTGTAATACATTAGTGCATTGTACTAAGTTAGAGCATAAAAATTAGAGCTTTTTGTGCAATAACAACTTGGAGAAAGATAATGGGCAGGATTTTCATTGAGCCGTGGAGGCGGGATTGGAGGCATGTTAAAATCCTGAAATCGGGGGTCCCAAACCCAACCCGCCTCCATGCCAGTTTCAAAGGAGGCAGGTACCCGCCCCGCACTGGGACTCGCCTCCCCGAGGCGGGAAGGGGATTAGTGCCAATTAACTGCCTGTTAACAGGCAGTTTGTAGCCTAATCCCTATTTTTAATGTTGAAGTGTGGGATTCCCGACAGCTCCAAACCACGCCAAGTTAGAGGAGGCGGATCGTGGGGTTTGGAGGGGTCGAGATGTCCTGGGTGCATGAGTGCAAAGGTAAGTGTGTTTAGTGTGTGTAAAGTGTTTAAAGAAGTTTTACATACCTTTACTTACCTTTACAGCCTTCCTTCCTTCAGGTCTCGGGAGTCCCTCATCTCACTGGCACAGAAAGCAGAATGGCTGTGAGCTGTCAAAAATTGCAGCATTCAGCTTTCTGTTCCGGGGAGAACTCTAAATCATCCTGAGAGGAAGGAATTAACTCTGAATACAGATTGTCAGTGTTTGACAGCTTCAAACAGCTGTGAAACGCTGATATTTCATCTGTCAAAAGGTCTTGACAGATGAAATATCAATCTGTGATGTCACCTGTTGCTGGGTGGCCCTTAATTGGCCTGCTGAGCCCGCTGGGCGGGCTCAACAAGGTCAATCAAGTCAAAATCGCGTAGATTGGCTAGAACTCGATGGAGGCGGGACTACAACCCTGAAAGTTGTAGTCCCGCCTCCTACCCAACTCCTCAATGAAAATCCAGCCCAATGTTTTTGTATATGCAATATTATGTAACATTCACTTGAAGTAGAAGGGATTTAATAGATTCAGACAGACAGTTTGAACTGACTGTATTTATAAACAATCTACACACTGTAATGCCTGAACCAATTTTTAGCAAACTATTAATTCTCAAGGTGTGAATCCATTCTCAGTTGAAGTTCCTGGTTGTTCTCAGTAATGGGGACAATGTTGCTTCTTTACAATAACACATCTTTTTTGCTTTTATTTGGTGTTGGTGCAAATACTGCTTTTGCTAGGTACCAGCTTACATGCCCATGATACAAATTCCCTCCCATATCGTTGCACTATTAGAGCATCTGCATCTCAGTGATGTGAAGGAAAATAGAAACAGGAGAAGGCCATCCAGCCCCTCGAGCCTGTTCTGCCATTCAGTTAGAGCATGACTGATCTGTACCTCAACTCTATTTACCTGCCTTTGATCCATAATCCCTCGATATCGTTATTGAACAAAAATCTATCCATCTCAGTCTTGAAAGTTTAATTGACCTAGCCTCAACAGCCTTTTGGGGAAGAGGATTCCACATTTCCACTACCCTTTGTGTGAAGAACTCCCTACCTAACAGCACTGTGGGAGTACCTTCACCACACGGACTGCAGCGGTTCAAGAAGGTGGCTCCCCATCACCTTCTCAAGGGCAATTAGGAATGGGCAATAAATGCTGGCGTTGCCAGCGACGCCCAGATCCTGTGAATGAGTAAAAATAAGAAGTGTTTCCTGATTTCACTCCCAAATGGTTTAGCTCTAATTTTAAGATTGTGCCCCCTTTTCCTGGAGTCCCCCAAGGGGAGGGAAGTACAGGGCACATGTTAAAAGTGCATGCAGTAAGTCATTGATGTTGAAGGTGGTGAGCTCAAATTAACTGATGCATTGAACCAACAAATTTCACAGCACATAGGACCAAATAAAAGATGGTCATATGTGAATGCAAATTACTTTATTTTTTAAGAAGTTAAACAAATTAGCCAACAATAGGCTCCTGGGAGCCAAAAGAAAAAGCAAGGATCATTTGCTGATTGTTGTGGTGCTCTGAACATCCATTCCACTCCTGTGTGTGATGTATGAAACGTTCATTGATAATATTAGTCTTCTGGTGAAGTGAATAGTGAGAAAAATCAGCAATTCCCCAGAAAGTGTAATAACTTTGAACCCCAAATTGGCACCAATAACAGGCAAGAGGGAACGAATGAGCAGAAAATAGTTTAATATGGGCCCACTGCTGTTGAACAGACACTTGCTGAAAAGCACTCGAAAGAGTTAATGGTGTGTTTTTTTTGTAGTGTACAATCTGTGATTTTTTTTGGAGTTCTTTAGCAGAGTGAGTAAAGAATGGACATATGGAAGTAGCTTCCTCCAGAGGTACAGTGGGCACAGTTTGTTTCTCATTTCGCATGTTGGCACAGTGGCAATCAGCTCCCAGGGAAAGGCAGTGCTTTCAAACATGAGTAATTGATGAATTGTATGTAATATGCAAATGCGAATGCATAAATCTCCTGAATGACAGCTTAATTTATGTGAGCCTTTAAGAATGCAGGATTAGATTTTAATTAAATATCTTCAAAGGCACCCTGACTTGTAAGTTTTTGGCCTCATTTTTAAGCGTTGTTTTTTTTTATTACAGTTTTTGATAGAGTGGTTAGATTACTGAAATAACAAAATGGTACAAGTAAGATGCCTCACACTTCTCAATGTTATCTGATTGTGGGGTGTTGACATTCAGCTAAACAGAATACGGCTATATAATAAGCTAACGGGAAGCACCTGTGCTGCTTCAGGAAAGAGCTCATCTCAATTTTGACAATGCAAATCCATCTGTAACAAAAGGAGAAAATGTGTTTTATTCATCCTGAGGGATCCTCGGATCTCTTGTTAAGTTCACCTCGTGGAAAAAAAACGCTCTGTGCCTGAAGTCTCAAAGGCCATCAGCTTTAGTGAAGTGATACATTTAGATCCCTTTTCTCTTTCCAAAACAAGGCAGATGAAAATATCGCACATGGCACAGCACAAAGCACCACTTTCCAGGTGAACGCAGTTAGCCAAAGCCTTTCCCTTTCATCGCTCTTAGAAGTTGTAAATTTGCTTTAGAGTAATGGAAAGGTTTACAACAGTAAATTGGCAGTTCGAGATATGTTTTCAGTTTTCATCATTATTTTCTCAGAAGCACATTAGCACCGAGGGCTGGCAGGTGTTCTAGTCGACTGTGAATGTTCATTTGGCACAACAACAGAAAGCTGCCAAAAAGATGGCTTGGGATGAAGCAGTGGTGAAAGTAGTGCACTCAGATTTATCTGATATGATTTATTTACATATAAAATCAGAAGTGGAACACATATATACTGTACCTTCGCTTAGCAAATATACTGCAATATCTGTTAAATTTGACACTCTATTCTCACTGGAGTAGAATTATTTAATAATTAAACACACTGCACTGTGGCCATCGGTTTGGGAGCTCTTTATTGATGATCATGCATTCCTGCTGCCAATCAGACACCGAATGCATTAGCATTCCCATCAAATGTATATACATTTCAATAACAAGATCCAGGAGCAGCAGAACCAATTACCAAGGTTGAGAAGGTACTAACCAGATATCTCTGGCCATGCACCAAGTTAATACATTTCTTGCAACTTGGTGAGTTGGAGGAATAGTTATTTCAATCTCAGCACTTTAAAACCAAATGCTTGTTCTGCCTTCTTTGAAGCAATGCTACTGTTTGTACAACTCCCTTAACTGCGGCTGTGAGAGGTTCTTAACGCACATGAGCAAACTTCTATCCTCTCACTACCAGATTAAATTGCAGATCTAAAAGTCAGTTGAACCAAACTGGTTCCTTGTAAGAAATAGAATCGATTCAGGTAAAATTGTCTCCCAGCTAGAAAACTGGATCTTAAGAACATGTTAACTAATTCAAGATGATTTATTTACAATAGCAGCCTTTTAACCTGTGAAATAAACAAAGTTGCCCACCTCAGTAAATTCTTGTGGAGCACGGGTTAAGTAGTTCATCCAGGCTACTTAACACACTGATTTTAAAGGGCCAGTATGTGATAAAGTCAGTTAACCAATTTAAAGGAATGAGGAAAGTCCAACAGCCTGACTACGAATGTAATAATAACTCATCACCGAGTGGGTACATGGAAGCTGTGCTCATATTCTTGCCCCTAATTAGAAGAGAAGTTGATCCAATGGTCCATGTTATTTTCTGTCACCACAGGCGTCCCCTGCTCTGAGTGAACATACCTCCAACATTACAACGGTGACTACACTTCAAAAGTACTTAATTGGCTGTAAACCGCTTTGGGACCTCCTGAGGTTGCAAAAGACGCTATATAAATGTATGTTCTTCTTCCTTTTGGACACAATTGAAATTACATCCTTACATCTTGGCGATTCTGGGACACAGCGTCTCAGGCAGCCGCCTAAAATAGGCATTTGGCCCTCTGCAGCATATGTAGGTGAGGGGGCCTAACAGCCGTGGAAGGAACTCTTGCTGAAATTAGTTTAGGATGAGCAGAACAGGCCTCGGACGTGCCCCGCTTAGAATTCTTCAGTGCCCCCTACGGCCCCCTTAAAAATAAAAACCTTCTGGTGGAGCCAGGAGGAGTAGGAGTCCTCCCCCAACTCCATAGTTGTCGCGATCGCCTCCATCCCCCCCTTGCGAGGCTTACCCGAGGGCTGATTCCGGTGAGGCAGGCTGCCCGTGATTGATTCTTTCCCCGTTGGGCAAGCTGCCTCTAGAGACGTGACATATGCCGGCAGCTCAGCCTGAATATATAGATGAGGCCCGGGGACCAATTCCTGCCGATCCTCGGGCCTCCGCAGCACCGAATCTAGGCCCAGACAAAAATCTGCCCCCTAATTTCCTGAGTTAATTCAACCCTCAGTTCAGATCTGTAATCCAGCCACACCTGCCTTATTAGTCATCCTCATCGTCACTCGACCTGTTGACCCAGCATCACCCATCATGTATCCTTAACATATTTCCATTATAATTTCTGTGTAAAGGAGCATGGTGAACTGCACCCAAGATCAAATTCCATGGGCTGTAATTGCTTTTAAGATCAGCCTTTCAAAAATTCTCTCCAATATGGAATATTGCATTCCAGCTAGCAGTAATCGGCAGCTTTCCACCTTTTATCATGGTTAAGTACATTGAAATGAGATGTTCTGGGAGTTTTTATTGCCAGGGACACTGGGCTGCACTGATCTCCCTGTACACTCTGGGGACCAAGGGCACCATTATGGAAAATTACTGGGTGGCTTTCTACTCAATTGAGAGTACTAAATGCAGTTTTGCTCAGTCAAGATTAATTTTTTTCCCTCTCTGGCAAATTTTGGCTGATATTTTTTCAACCAGCACCAGATCAATTACAACTTTCTACAGATGTGAACATATATTTTCTGCAACTGCCCACAAAAGTAAAGCAACCTTTTGTTTATATGCCAAAATTTTATATGGCTACTGTAAAAGGTAATTCTCATACTCCTGCTTAATGGAACAGCAGAGCTATGATATGCGATTAATGATTTACATGCTTTGCATGCCAAGAGATTGCAGCCCAAAAACATTCTTTAAATGCACAGTGTTTAACTGGCCTCAAAAAAAATTATACACACAGCCATAAAATACAAATAGTCTGAGAATCCTTTCGTATTCGTGGCACAAAAGGACATTGATCAGTTGACAGTAACACCACATGACAAACTTTGATGCTTATGCCGTTCTTTCGGCATTAAAGGGCTGACCAAATATACCGGGCTTTCAGATTATGAAGCCATGTAACAGCAATTCATCAAGATGTCAGCCAGGCTTGATCGGAGTTAGATACATTTTGCCGTTTAGCGAAGAAATATGCCTGAACAGATTAAGGCTTAATGAATGTTTGAGGACCTTTTCAGACTGATACTACTATTTAAAATCATATTTAAAATCTGGGGGAAAAAACCCAAAATGAGATCTAAAACCTGATTCCATATTATATAAAATTGCAGGTAAATGGTGCAAAAGTAATGCAGCCTTTGGTTTTGAGCCATAATTTACATGGCTACTGTGCAAGTGGTAATTTTTCAAGTCCTGGTACTGAATAAAAAGTAAACCGGTCTCGTGGTCTAGAGTTTATGGAAAATCCAACTGTGGATCTTAATACAGCAAAGCTTTTGTTTTCCTAACAGCATGGCACAGAAGGAATAGTTAATGAATCAGTAAATCCGGTTTACGGGAATGAGTTCCAAAAAGAGGAGAATTGTTGCAAATATATGCACATCTTAGATCGAGTTGCTGGATGAGCTTTGTTTAATAGAATTTAATCGGATGGAACTGTTTATGGGATTACAATGTGAAATTATTTTCTAAAGTGTTAATGGATAGATTTGCGGGTTGGGATGTTACAGAAACAATTTGCCATGCTACATTTTTCTTTCATCATTTACATAGGCAATTATGAATGAGAAGGGGTGCCTTATTATGGATTTTACTACAGTGTGTTTTATTTTTGTTGATTCAACAATATTGGGCCGCAGTTTGTGGTCAGTTACGCTTGCACTTGCCCATAGACTTCTTGTGGGCTTTTGCACTGGAAGTTCCTGTCAGCCAATCATCTACAGGGAATCCGGGACCTGTGTGAACAGGACAAGCAACTGTGTATCTCCGTAACCAATCAGCCTGAAGGATTGTGAAATGAGCAGCGCAGAGTCTGAACCTGGAAGTGTCAGTTAGAATAGTGAATTCAATGTCAAGTCAGGTACAGAAAGCGAAATAAAGAGAGGGAAAGAAAGAGAGATTAAAAAAAATCAAAAGAAAAAGTAAAAAAAATTTTATTTGAAGTTTTTAATTTTTTTAAATCTCCAACAGTAATTAAAATCTGAAGGAATGAGACTCCACACTTGTTAAAGTTAATTTTCAGTGCCGGAGAGGTTGTTCTGGCAGTAATTAAGACTTATGCTGTTAAAATTATACTTAGACTGGAATGGACAAGCATTAACTTTTTCTGGCGAGTTTAATGCATATATATCCGGTAAGTATAGCAACTTCACGCTATTCCATGTATTTCAATGGCGAGTCTCTCAGCAAGATAGCGGTACAATGCAGCTTTTAGAGAACAATAACTTTCTGATTTCCGCATTTAACTGCGCATGTGCGATCACTGGAAGTTGCTGTCTGATTTACTCCTCAATAACGGTGAGGGCTGAGAGCCTCACCGTTACTTTTACCACAAAATCTGGCCCAAGAATTCCCCGTTCCCACATCATGTAATTTATTTTCTTCCTGTTTAGGTCTTTCTATTTCGTCCAGATTGACAGATCAGACAAGTGACCTATTTCTGGAGCCTACCTGTGTCACACTTGATCCACTCGCAGGAAGCTGTATTTGCGAGCTTGGGTTGATTCAATCCTCGAATCGGCATTGCTCCCACTGGAGAGCAACCTTACCCTGATGACACGGCTCCAATTAAGAACTTAACTGTACGGGGAATTGCAGCTGTGAACCTGGTGTGGCGTTCCTTGATTTATTTTCTATAATTGTTAGGGGACAAGTTACACTTCCCGACATAAAAAAACTCACTTAGCACTTGGTTGAGTATAAAACAAGGCTTAGTGAGTTTTCTTACGTCAATTTAATCAACTGTTTCACAACCAAGAGATTCTAGTTACATCACTAGTTCCTGGTTACAAAAACGTCCTGGGCAAGCTGGGCCCACGCCCGAGTATTTATACTCCTTGGACGGCGCCACCAGCTGGCCGCCCAGTGTTGTTTCATGAGTCATTTCTTCATGAATGAGAAGATTCATGACACTTCCCATTTATCAGGGGATGGGGTAATAGTCTTTGGATGATGAATACCCCTTTTAGTTTCATTTAGTTATTCGGTTTATTTGCCTCTTTTTTTGGCTTTCCCTCACCAAATATTGTTACCTCCAAAAAGAACTAAGCAAACAACCAATTGTCAGCTCTGTAACTAGCTTCTAAGGTGTCAGCCTTGGCTCAGTGGTAGCAAGCTCACCTCTGCGTCAGATGGTCACAAGTTCAAGCCCCACTCCAGACACTTGAGCACATAATATAGGCTGGCGCTTCAGTGCAGTACCGTCTATCCTCTCAGGTGGACTTTAAAGATCCCACAGCACTATTCGAGGAAGAGCAGGGGAATTCTCCCAGTTTCCTGGCTAATATTTATCCCTCAGACAACACTTGAAACAGAAAATGGGTCATTTTCAGGATGGCAGGGTATAACTAGTGGAATGCCGCAAGGATCCGTGCTTGGGCCTCAGCTACTTACAGTCTAGATCAATGACTTAAATGAGGGGACCGAGTGTAATATATCCAAGATTGCTGACGATACAAAGCTAGGTGGGAAAGTAAGCGAAGGACCAAATGACCTACTCCAGCTCCTATTTCTGAGAGGAGAACGCAAGAGCCTACAAAGGGATTTAGACTGGTTAAGTGATTGGGCAAGAAGGTGGCAGATGGAGTATAATGTGGGGAAGTGTGGAATTATCCACTTTGGTAGGATGAATGGAAAAACAGAATATTTGTTAAAAGGTGAGAGACTAGTAAATGTTGGTATTCAGAGGATTGGGGGTCCTTGTACGCCATTCACAGACAGTTAACATGCAGGTACAGCAAGTAATTAGGAAGGTAAATAGTATGTTAGCCTTAATACAAAAAGAAAATACTGCAGATGCTGGAAATCTGAAATAAAAACAGAAAATGCTGGAGATACTCAGCAGGTCAGGCAGCATCTGTGAAGAGAGAAACCGAGTTAACGTTTCAGGTCGATGAACTTTCGTCAGAACTGGAATAAAGCAGGAAATGTAACAGATTTTTAAGCAAGGGTAGGGGCTGGGAAATGGGAGAGGGGATGAAAAAACAAAAGGGAAGGTCTGTGATAGGATAGAAGGCAGGAGAAGTTAAGAGATATTCAAGGCAAAAGGAGATGGTAATAGGACAGGTTAAGAAAGAAAGGATGGCCCTAGATGAAGTGTAAATTGTGCTGGCAGAATGAAAGACAGCTGCCATGTGGGAGAGAAGAACAGAAGGCACAAACAAAAAGTGTGGATAATAAAAAATATATATATGATAGGGGCCGAGGTCATGATCTGAAATTGTTGAACTCTAAGTTGACTCCAGAAACATAGAAACATAGAAGATAGGAGCAGGAGTAGGCCATTCGGCCCCTCGAGCCTGCTCCGCCATTCAATGAGATCATGGCTGATCATCCAAATTCTGTACCCTGTCCCTGCCTTCTCCCCATATCCCTTGATCCCTTTAGCCTTAAGAAATATATCCAACTCCTCTTTGAATATATTTAATGAACTGGCCTCCACCGCCCTCTGTGGCAGAGAATTCCACAGGTTCACCACTCTCTGGGTGAAGAAATTCCTCCTCATCTCAGTCCTAAATGGCTTACCCCTTATCCTTAGACTATGACCCCTGGTTCTGGACTCCCCTGCCATCGGAAGCATCCTTCCTGCATCTAGTCTGTCCAGGCCTGACAGAATTTTATAGGTTTCGATGAGATCCCCTCTCAATCTTCTAAACTCCAGTGAGTATAAGCCCAATCGACACAATCTCTCCTCATACGTCATTCCTGCTATCCCAGGTATCAGCCTGGTGAATCTTCGCTGCACTCCCTCCATGGCAAGAACGTCCTTCCTCAGATAAGGTGACCAAAACTGCACACAATACTCAAGGTGTGGTCTCACCAAGGCCCTGTACAACTGCAGCAAGACATCCTTGTTCCTATACTCGAACCCTCTTGCTACGAAGGCCAACATACCATTTGCCTTCTTAACAACCTGCTGCACCTGCATGCTTACCTTCAGTGACTGGTGCACAAGAACACCCAGGTCTTTTTGCACTTCCCCTTCTCCCAATCTATTGCCATTCAAATAATAATCTGCCTTCCTGTTGTGGCCACCAAAGTGGAAAAACTCACATTTATCCACATTATAGTGCATGGGCAGAAACATGGCAAAATCACCCAACCTGTCCAAATTGTACTGGAGTTTCACGACATCCTCCTCACAGCATACCCTCCCACCCAGCTTTGTGTCGTCTGCAAATTTGGAGATATTACATCTAATTCCCTCATCCAGATCATTAATATATATTGTGAACAGCTGGGGTCCTAGGACCGATCCTTGCGGTACCCCACTAGTCACTGCCTGCCACTCGGAAAACGACCCATTTATTTCAACTCTTTGCTTTCTATCCGCCAACCAGTTCTCTATCCAAGTCAATACCTTGCCCCCAATCCCATGTGCCTTAATTTTGCACGTTAATCTCTTATGCGGGACCTTATCGAAAGCATTCTGAAAGTCCAAATACACCACATCCACTGGTTCTCCCTTATCTATTTTACCAGTTACATCCTCAAAAAATTCCAGTAGATTAGCCAAGCATGATTTACCTTTTGTAAATCCATGTTGACTTTGTCCGATCCTGTCACTGCTTTCCAAGTGCTCTGCTATTACATCTTTCAGAATGGACTCTAGCATTTTCCCCACTACCGATGTCAGGCTTACCGGTCTATAATTCCCCGCTTTTTCTCTACCACCTTTTTTGAATAGTGGGGTAACATTAGCTACCCTCCAATCCATGGGTACTGTTCCAGAGTCTATCGAATGCTGGAATGATTTCTTTCAGTTCCACCCTTTCATCAGACCCTATGTTCCCCGGCATCTCTGGGAGGTTATTTGTGTCCTCCTTTGCGAAGACAGAACCAAAATATGTATTTAGTTGGTCTGCCATTTCTTTGTTCCCCATTATAAATTCCCCTGATTCTGACTGCAAGGGACCTATGCTTGACTTCACCAATCTTTTTCTCTTCACATATCTATAAAAGCTTTTACAGTCAGTTTTTATGTTCCCTGCAAGCTTACTCTCATATTCTATTTTCCCCTTCTTAATTAATTCCTTTTTCCTCCTTTGTTGAATCCTAAACTGCTCCCAATCCTGAGGATTATTGCTTTTTCTGGCCAATTTATATGTCCTCTCCTTGGATCTTATGCTATCCCTAATTTCCCTTGTTAGCCACGGTTGAGGCACCTTTTTTGTTTTCTTTTTATGCCAAACTGGGATGAACAAATTCTGTTGTTCATCCATTCGGTCTTTGAATGTTTGCCATTGCCTATCCACCGTCAACCCTTTGAGTGACATTCCCCAATCAATCCTACCCAACTCGCGCCTCAGACCATCGTAGTTTCCTTTATTTAAATTTAGGACCCTAGTCTCTGAGTCAAGTACTTCATTCTCCATCTTAAATGAAGAATTCAATCATATTATGATTGCTCCGACCCAAGAGGCCTCGTACAACAAGATTGCTAATTAATCCTTTCTCGTTACATAATACCCAGTCTAAGATGGCCTGATCTCTGGTTGGTTCCTTGACATATTGGTCTAGGAAACCATCTCGTAAACAATCCAGGAATTCCTCCTCCACAGTATTGTTACTAATTTGGTTAGCCCAATCTATATGCAGATTAAAGTCACCCATGATGACTGCCGTGCCCTTATTGCACACTTCTTTAATTTCCCCAACCTCCGCATTACTGTTTGGAGGTCTATATACCACTCCCACTAACGTTTTCTGCCCCTTAGTATTTCTCAATTCTACCCATACAGATTCCACATCAGAGCTAATATCCTTCCTTACTATTGTGTTTATCGCCTCTTTAACCAGCAATGCTACCTCACCTCTCTTTCCTTTTTGCCCATCTTTCCTGAATATCGAATACCCCTGGATGTTGAGTTCCCAGCCTTGGCCATCCTTGAGCCACGTTTCCGTAATCCCAACCAAATCATATTCATTTACCTCTATTCATCCACCTTATTACGAATGCTCCTCGCATTAAGACACAAAGCCTTCAGGCTTGTTTTTTTAACGCTCTTAGACCTATTAGAATTATTATTTACTGTAGCCACGTTTGATTTAAACCGTTGATTTCTCTGACTTCCACTTTTGTTTTTCTCCTTCCTATCTTTTGCTTTTATCCTTGTTTCCCTTTCCTCTGTCTCCCTGCTCAGGTTCCCAACCCTCTGCCATTTTAGTTTAAACCCTCCCCCAGAGCACTAGCAAACACTCCTCCTGGGACATCGGTCCCGGCCCTGTCCAGGTGCAAACCGTCCGGTTTGAACTGGTCCCACCTCCCCCAGAACCGGTTCCAATGTCCCAGGAACTTGAATCCCTCCCCGTTGCACCACTCCTCTAGCCACGTAATCATCTGAAATATCCTTCTATTTCTACTCTGACTAGCACGTGGCACTGGTAGCAATCCTGAGATTACTACCTTTGAGGTCCTATTTTTTAATTTACCTCCTAACTCCCTATATTCTGCTTTTAGGACCTCATCCCGCTTTTTACCTATATCGTTGGTGCCTATGTGCACCACGACAGCTGGCTGTTCACCCTCCCCTTCCAAGATGTTCTGCAGCCGCTCTGAGACATCCTTGACCCTTGCACCAGGGAGGCAACACACCATCCTGGAGTCTCATTTGCGGCCGCAGAAACGCCTATCTATTCCCCTTACAATAGAATCCCCTATTACTGTAGCTCTACCCCTCTTTTTCCTCCTGTCCTGTACAGCAGAGCCACCCCTGGTGCCAGGAAGTTGGCAGCTGCTGCTTTCCTCTGGTAAGCCATCCCCCCCAACAGCACTCAAAGTGGTGTATCTGTTTGAGAGGGGGATGTCCACAGGGGATCCCTGCACCACCTGCCTGCGCCTAGTACTCTGCCTGTTGGTCACCCATTCCCTTTCTGCCTATTCAACCTCTACCTGCGGTGTGTCCAACTCCGTAAACGTGCTATTCACGACGTCCCAAGCATCGCGAACGCTCCAGTATGCATCCAGTCGCAGCTCCAGCGCCGCAATGCGGGCTGTCAGTAGCTGCAGCTGGATGCACTTCCTGCACACGTAGTTGTCAGGGACACAGGAAGTGTCCCTGACTTCCCACATATCGCAGGAGGAGCATACCACATGGCTGGGCTGTCCTGCCATGACTTACCCTTTAATTAATTGAATTTAAATTAAATCAATCTATCCCACTAATTACACTACATTTAAATGGTTTACCAACAGTCCCCGCTACACCAGAGAGACCTTAGTAACTATAAACCACAGAGTTAAAGTTTAAAAAGAGAGAAATACCAACCAATCACTTACCTGCTTTCTGGTGATGTCACACTTTGATTACTTTTTAACTCTCTCTCCCACTGCTGAATTGGTAAGCCTCGCTGATGCCGCCGCTTTTATACTCGGCTGCGTGCCTGAATCCACTCCCAGGTCCGCCGCTGTGGTCGGGCCTCGCTGATGCCGCCGCTTTTATACTCGGCTGCGTTCCTCAATCCACTCCCATATCCGTCGCTGTGGTCGGGCCTCGCTGATGCCGCCGCTTTTATACTCTGCTGCGCTCCTCAATCCACTCCCAGGTCCGCCGCTGTGGTCGGGCCTCGCTGATGCCGCCGCTTTTATCCTCGGCTGCGCTCCTCAATCCACTCCCAGGTCCGCCACTGTGGTCAGGCCTCGCTGATGCCGCCGCTTTTATACTCGGCTGCGCTCCTCAATCCACTCCCAGGTCCGTCGCTGTAAAGTGCCTAATCGAAAGATGAGGTGCTGTTCCTTGAGCTTACGCTGAGCTTCCGTGGAACAATGCAAGAAGCTGAGGACGGTGAGGTCTGAGTGGGATTGGAGCGGTGAATTAAAGTGACAGGCGACTGGAAGCTCGGGGTCCCCCTTACGGTCTGAACGGAGGTGTTCCGCAAAGCAGTCACCTAATCTGCATTTGGTGTCCCCAATGTAGAGGAGACCACATCGTGAGCAGCGTTTCACCTGGAAGGGGTGTTTGGGGCCCTGGACAGTGGGAAGGGGGGAGGTATAAGGGCATGTGTTGCATCTCCTGCGCTTGCACGGGAAGGTGCCAAGCGAAGGGGAAGGGGTGTGGGGGGTGATAGAGGAGTGGACTCGAATGTCATAGAAACATAGAAGATAGGAGTAGGAGTAGGCCATTCAGCCCCTCGAGCCTGCTCCGCCATTTAATGAGATCATGGCTGATCATCCAAATTCAGTACCCTGTCCCTGTTTTCTCCCCATATCCCTTGATCCCTTTAGCCTTAAGAAATATATCCAACTCCTTCCTGAATATATTTAATGAATTGGCCTCAACTGCCTTCTGTGGTAAAGAATTCCACAGGTTCACCACTCTCTGGGTGAAGAAATTCCTCTTCATCTCAGTCTTAAATGGCTTACCCCTTATCCTTAGACTGTGACCCCTGGTTTTGGACTCCCCCGCCATCGGAAACATCCTTCCTGCATCTAGTTTGTCTAGTCCTGTTAGAATTTTATAAGTTTCAAGGAGATCCCCTCTCATTCTTCTAAACTCTAGCGAGTATAAGCCTAATCAACCCAATCTCTCTTCATATGTCATTCCTGCCATCCCAGGTATCAGTCTGGTGAATCTTCGCTGCACTCCCTCCATGGCAAGAACATCCTTCCTCAGATAAGGCGACCAAAACTGCACACCATACTCAAGGTGTGCTCTCACCAAGGCCCTGTACAACTGCAGCAAGACATCCTTGCTCCTGTACTCGAATCCTCGCGCTATGAAGGCAAACATACCATTTGCCTTCTTAACCGCCTGCTGCACCTGCATGCTTACCTTCAGCGACTGGTACACAAGGACACCCAGGTCTCATTGCACTTCTCCTTTTCCCAATCTATTGCCGTTCAGATAATAATCTGCCTTCCTGTTTTTGCCACCAAAGTGGATAACCTCGCATTTATCCACGTTATACTGCATCTGCCCAATCACCCAACCTGTCCAAATCATACTGGAGTTTCTCTGCATCCTCCTTACAGCACACACGCCCACTCAGCTTTGTGTCGTCTGCAAACTTGAAGATATTGCATCTAGTTCCGTCATCTAGATCATGAATATATATTGTGAATAGCTGGGGTCCTAGCACCGATCCCTGCGGTACCCCACTAGTCACTGCCTGCCACTCGGAAAAAGACCCATTTATTCCAACTCTGCTTCCTGTCTGCCAACCAGTTCTCTATCCAAGTCAGTACCTTACCCCCAATCCCATGTGCTTCAACTTTGCACGCTAATCTCTTATGTGGGACCCTATCGAAAGCCTTCTGAAAGTCCAAATACACCACATCCACTGGTTCTCCCTTATCTATTCTACCAGTTACATCTTCAAAAAATTCCAGTAAATTAGTCAAGCATGATTTACCTTTTGTAAATCCATGCTGACTTTGTCCGATCCTGTCACTGCTTTCCAAGTGCTCTGCTATTACATCTTTTATAATGGACTCTAGCATTTTCCCCACTACCGATGTCAGGCCTATAATTCCCCATTTAATCCCTATCACCTTTTTTAAATAGTGGGATTACATTTGCTACCCTCCAATCCATGGGAACTGTTCCAGAGTCTATAGAATTTTGGGAGATGACCAGCAATGCACCTACTATTTCTAGGGCCACTTCCTTAAGTACCCTAGGATGTAGATTATCAGGCCCTGGGGATTTATCGGCCTTTAATCCCGTCAATTTCCATAACACCATTTCCCTATAAATACTGATTTCATTCAGTTCCTCCCTCTCATTAGACCCTATGTTCCCCGACATCTCTGGGAGGTTATTTGTGTCCTCCTTTGTGAAGACAGAACCAATGTATGTATTTAATTGGTCTGCCATTTCTTTGTTCCCCATTATAAATTCCCCTGATTCTGACTGCAAGGGACCTACGCTTGACTTCACCAATCTTTTTCTCTTCACATATCTGTAGAAGCTTTTACAGTCAGTTTATATGTTCCCTGCAAGCTTACTCTTGTACTCTATTTTCCCCCTCTTAATTAATCCCTTTGTCTTCCTTTGCTGAACCCTAAACTGCTCCCAATCCTCAGGTTTGCTGCTTTTTCTGGCCAATTTATATGTACTCTCCTTGGATCTTATGCTATCCCTAATTTCCCTTGTTAGCCACAGTTGAGCCACCTTTTTTGTTTTATTTTTATGCCAGACAGGGATGAACAAATTCTATAGTTCATCCATGCGACCTTTAAATGTTTGCCATTGCCTATCCATCGTCGACCCTTTAAGTAATGTTCCCCAATCCATCCTAGCCAACTCGCACCTCATACCATTGTAGTATCCTTTATTTAAATTCAGGTCCCTAGTCTCTGAGTCAACTACTTCACTCTCCATCTTAATGAAGAATTCGATCATATTATGATCGCTCCTCCCCAAGGGGCCTCGCAGATCAAGATTGCTAATTAATCCTTTCTCATTACATAATACCCAGTCTAAGATGGTCTGATCTGTACTTGGTTCCTCGACATATTGGTCCAGGAAACCATCCCGTATACACTCGAGGAATTCCTCCTCCACAGTATTGCTACTAATTTGGTTAGCCCAATCTATATGTAGATTAAAGTTACCCATGATAACTGCTGTGCCCTTATAGCATGCATCTCTAATTTCCTGTTTAGTGCCATCCCCAATCTCAGCATTACTGTTTGGGGGTCTGCATACAACTTCCACTAATGTTTTCTGCCTCTTGGTGTTTCTCAGCTCTACCCATACAGATTCCACATCATCAGAGCTAATATCCTTCCTTACTATTGTTAATCTCCTCTTTCACCAGCAATGCTACCCCAGCTCCTTTTCCTTTTTGCCTGTCCTTCCTGAATATTGAATACCCCTGGATGTTGAATTCCCAGCCTTGGTCACCCTGGTGCCATGTCTCCGTAATCCCAATTATATCATATCCGTTTACATATATTTGTGCAGCTAATTCATCCACCTTATTATGAATGCTCCTCGCATTGAGACACAAAGCTTTCAGGCTTGTTTTTTTAACACTCTTAGTCCTTTAGAATTATTATTTACTGTAGCCCTGTTTGATTTACACCCTTGATTTCTCTGCCTTCCACGTTTGCTTTTTTCCTTCCTGTCTTTTGCTTCTATCCTTGCTTCCCTTTCCTCTGTCTCCCTGCACAGGTTCCCAAACCCCTGCCATTTTAGTTTAAACCCTCCCCAACAGCACCATCAAACACTCCCCTGAGGACATCGGGCCCAGTCCTGCCCAGGTGCAAACCGTCCAGTTTGTTCTGGTCCCACCTCCCCCAGAACCGGTTCCAATGTCCCAGGAATTTGAATCCCTCCCCCTTGCATCATTTCTCTAGCCACGTATTCATCTGAAATATCCTTCTATTTCTACTCTGACTAGCACGTGGCACTGGTAGCAATCCTGAGATTACTACCTTTGAGGTCCTATTTTTTAATTTACCTCCTAAATCCCTATATTCAGCTTTTAGGAGCTCATCCCGTTTTGCACCTATATGCACCACGACAACTGGCTGTTCACCCTCCCCCTCCAGAATGCCCTGCAGCCGCTCCGAAACATCCTTGACCCTTGCACCAGGGAGGCAACATACCATCCTGGAGTCTCGTTTGCAGCCGCAGAAACGCCTATCTATTCCCCTTACAATAGAATGCCCTATCACTATAGCTCTCCCACTCTTTTTCCTCCCATCCTGTGCAGCAGAACCACCCATGGTGCCAGGAAGTTGGCTGCTGCTGCCTTCCCCCGATAAGCCATCTCCCCCCAACAATATCCAAAGCGGTATATCTGTTTGGGAGGGGGATGGCCACAGGGGACCCCTGCACTACCTGCCTGTGCCTACTACTCTGCCTGGTGGTCACCCATTCCCTTCCTGCCTGTGCAGCCTTTACTTGTGGTGTGACCAACTCACTAAACTTGCTATCCACAACATCCTCAGCATCGTGAATGCTCCAGTATGTATCCATTCGCAGCTCCAGTGCCGCAATGCAGTCTGCCAGTAGCTGGAACTGGATACACTTCCCGCACACATGGTCGTCAGGGACACAGGAAATGCCCCTGATTTCCCACATAGTGCAGGAGGAGCACGCCACGGGACCGAGCTGTGCTGCCATGACTTACCCTTTAATTAATTCAAATTAAATTAAATCAAATCAATACCACTAATTACACTAAAATTAAATGAAATACTCAAGGGCCCTTGTTTACTAGCACTCCCTGCTACACAACAGAGACCTTAGAAACTATAAACCACAAAAATTAAGACTTCTAAACTTTATAAACTATTAACCTTAACTGTCAAACTATAGAGTAGTATAAGTACTCACCCAATCAGCTGCTTCCTCTTGCCCACATCACTTTTTGAATCGTGACATGGCTCTGGAATGCCGTCGCCAGTCTGCGAGATTGGTAAGCCTCTGAGGAAAAAAGCTCGCGAAAGTGAGTTCAAATACACACTGTGCTGCCACTCTCCTCCTGTCACGGAGGGAGCGGTCCCTACAGAATGCTGAAAGAGGAGGTATGGGGAAGATGCGTTTGGTTGTGGGATCACGCTGGAGATGGCGGAGGATGATCCGTTGAATGTGAAGGCTGGTGGGGTGAAAGGTAAGGACAAGGGGAACTCTATTGTGGTTCCGGGAGGGAGGGCATGGGTGAGGGCCGAAGTGCGGGAGATTGAACGGACACTGTCAAGGGCTGTGTCAACCACAGTCGAGGGGAATCCTCGGTTGAGGAAAAAGGAAGACATGTCGGAAGCACTAGTATGGAAGTTGGCATCGTCAGTGTTGAATCCGTGATTCTTAAAGTATGATGTTTTCCAATAACTACACGGAGGCTGTAACTTAACAATCAACAGGTGTTTACTGGAGTAGGGTAGTCTCAAGACTGACAGTACAGAGGCATGCTCAAGGCTTATATACAGGTGTGGCCACTGCCGGTACTACAGTACACAGGAGCTGTAAAAGTAGTTCTCTCTTAAAGGTACATAAACTACAATTCCTCCCCTTTTAGATTAGCAGTACCCATAATATTCAAATAACAATTAACACTTTAACATGCACATTAAACAGAAATAGTCCATTTATAGATTCAGTCTTTGGGGCGGCTCCCTGATCCTTTCTGGATAGCGCCTTTCCTGAGGTTCTTGTTCTTGGTGCGGAGGCGATTCTGGCCCCCTTTTGTTGGTTAGTTCATCAGTTTCCACTGCTACTGTTTCTGAGGTAGATGCTACCGGTATGTCGGGTTCATCCCCAGGTACGCGAGACATGGGGTGGACTCGTTCCTGTGACGCTAAGATCTGGTCGACGTGGCGTCTCACAATGTTCTCCCCGACATCCACTGTGTACATTAATGGCCCCTGCCGTGTGCATATCGTTCCGGGTTGCCATTTCTCTGTTCGGTAGTCACGGGCCAAGACTGGTTGTCCTACATTGAAGCTCCTTGTCGGCTTCTCATTGATGTGCTGGAATTGTTTATCCTCAACATTTCTTTGTACATTTGGTCTGAGCAAATCCAGACGAGATCTCAACCTTCGGTTAAAGAACATCATGGCCGGGGTCTGGTTGGTAACTGCATGTGTCGCATTTCTGTAGGCTAACAGGAAATTGTCCACCTTCTGCAGTAATGGAATTTCATCATCGCACATGTCCTTTATCGCCTTTTTAAAGGTTTGTACGAACCTCTCAGTCAATCCATTTGTGGCTGGATGATACGGGGCGGATGTGTAATGCCTTACCCCATTCCTTCTCATAAATTTCCGAAACTCTTCGGACACAAACTGTGGTCCATTATCAGAGCAAATCTGCTCTGGCAAGCCGTTCCTGGCAAATATGGTCCGTAGGACTGCAATCGTTTTCTCTGTAGTGGTTGAGGACATTTTTATCACCTCAGGCCATTTCGAGTGCGCATCCACTGCTATTAAGAACATTGAGTCCATGAATGGACCAGCAAAATCAATATGCATCCGTTGCCATGGAGAGGAGGCCCACTCCCATGGTTGTAGAGGGGCATGTGGTGGTGCATTTTGGGCCTTCTGGCATCCTGAGCAGCTCTTGGTTAGGTCCTCGATTTGTTGATCAATCCCCGGCCACCGCACATAAGCCCTAGCAAGGCATTTCATTTTCACCCCTCCCAGATGACCTTCGTGAAGCTCATTGAGCACTCTCTCCCTTAACTTGGGTGGAATTACCACTCGGGATCCACACATCACCGTCCCCTGGCATACTGACAGCTGTTCTCTTCTGGATGAGAATGCTGGCAACAGTGAGTCGCCATGTGTTGGCCATCCCCTCACCATCAAATCATATACCCGAGACAGTGTCGGATCATTGCGGGTCTCCTTCTCTATATCCGCGTTAGTTACTGGCAATCGTTCAATTATTGACGAATAAAATATCTCGATAGGGTCCACTGCTGGTGCTTCCTCCGCAGTGGGCAGTGGCAAGCGTGATAGCCCATCAGCGTTTCCATGCTGTTTCGTGCCTTTATATTCTATTTCATATTGGTTCGCCCCTAGAAAAAGGGACCAACTTTGTAACCGTTGTGCAGTCATCACCGGAACGCCCTTCTTTGGATTAAAGATGGAGATAAGTGGTTGGTGGTCAGTCAGCAAGGTGAACTTCTGCCCATGCAGATAGTGGTTGAATTTTTTTACTCCCCATACTAGCCTGAGGGCCTCCCTGTCGATCTGGGTGTAGTTGCGCTCGGTTGAGGTTAGTGACCGAGACGCAAAGGCTACTGGCCTCTCCAACCCGTCTGGGAATTTGTGCGACAGCACCGCTCCAATACCATAGGGTGATGCATCACATGCCAACCAAATTGGTAGTGCTGGGTTGAAATGGGCCAACACCTCTTTTGATGTGATCAATTCTTTGCACTTCTGGAAAGCTCGTTTACATTCGTCATTCCACTTCCATGGTACCCACGTTTGCAGTAGGGTGTTCAGTGGGTGTAATACTGTAGACAAATTTGGTAAGAACTTATGGTAGTAGTTCACCAGCCCGAGGAACGACCTCAGTTGTGACACATTTTCCGGTGCTGGAGCCTTGACTACTGCCTCAATCTTTTCAGGGGACTTATGTAACCCCTCTTTATCAATAACGTGGCCACAATACGAGATCTGCTTCTGGAAAAACTCGCACTTGTGGCGATTAGCTCGTAGCCCATATTCCTTTAATCTAGTGAGCACCTTCTCCAGGTTGGCGAGGTGATCACTGTCATTTTCGCCCGTGACCAGGATGTCGTCCAAATAACACTGGGTCCCTGGAATCCCTTGCAGGACTTGATCCATTGCCCTTTGCCAAATAGCCGGAGCCGATGCTACCCCGAACACCAGCCGGTTGTATTGGTAGAGACCTTTATGAGTGTTGATCGTGAGGTATTGTTTCGAGGCTTCTTCTACCTCCATTTGCAAGTACGCCTGGGCCAGATCAATTTTGGTGAAGCGTTTACCTCCAGATAGCGAGGCGAAAATATCCTCAATCCGTGGAAGCGGATATTGTACCGTGTGAAGGACTGGGTTCACTGTCACCTTAAAATCCCCACAGATGCGGACCTTCTTTGGTTCCCCAGGCGTATTACTCAACGACCTCTTCATTACAGGAACGATGGGTGTAGCCCACTCGCTCCAGTCTACTTTGGACAGTACTCCTGAACGTTCCAACCCTTCCAGCTCTGCTTCGACGGCTGGTCGGATCGCATAAGGCACCGGTCTGGCCTTAAAAAACGTTGGGCTTGCATTTTCCTCTATTTTAATCATCGCTGTTATGCCTTTTAGTGTTCCGAGTCCCTCCTGGAACACTTCTTGTGCGTCAGTTAGCATTTTTGACAGTCGTCCAGGTGTGACGTCGTCATCCTTTTTGGCCTCAACCTTCAGTGCCTGTATGGAATGCCAATCTAATTGTATCTTCCGGATCCATTCACGTCCTAGTAGTGGTGGTCCTCCATCTGGCAATACATATATATCCATTTTAGGTATTTCCTGGCCTTTGTATATCACTTTCACCCTTATTTTCCCTTTGGGGTAGACTTTTTGCCCCGTGTACGTCTTCACGACAATCTCTGTAGCTTTCAAGGGTATATGTGAAAATAGCCGCTTGTAGTCCCGTCGGTTTATGACTGTTAGGGCTGATCCTGTGTCCAATTCCATTTTCAGTTGGACTCCGTCTATCTTGAGTATGACCCAGATATTCTGGTGATCCTCCATTTTGATTACCTTATGTAGTTTCAGACAACCCAGCTCCTTGCTTCCGGAGTCTGTATCACTTTTCTGTTTGTCTGAACTACTCTCCATCACCTTATGTACCTTTTTGTACTTCTCCTGTGGAGATTTCTTGCTGTTGGTTTTCTTCCCTGACCTGCAGACTTTTGCTATGTGTCCTGCTTTTCCACACTGTCTGCACACTTGGTCCTTGAACCAACAATCCTTCTGTTCGTGTGTTGTTCTGCTGCAGCGATAACACTTCCCTGCTCCATATGACATTTCATTGGTGCCATATTCTTGCGGTCTCCGTTGTATCTCTGCAGCGCCCCGTGCGGCTGCTTCGTGTGATACTGCCATGCTGAAAGCCTTGTCCAGCGTAAGATCCTTTTCTGATAGAACCCGTTTCTGGGTTCCTTCACTTTGAAGCCCACACACAAACTTGTCCCTTAACGTATCTGCTAGTCCCACTCCAAACAGGCAGCGTTTCGATAGCTTGCACAGTTCCGTTAAGTACTCAGCATTACTTTCGTCTTTATGCTGGTTCCTTTTGTGGAACTTAAATCTTTCTGCTATCAGCAGCGGTGTGGGGTTTAAGTGGTCTTGTAGGATTTCTACTATGCTTTCGAAATGCTTATCCACGGGCTTCTCTGGGGTTATTAGGTTTCACAGTAAGCCATAAGTTTTTGCACCCATGGAATTTAACAAAACCAGTGCTTTCTTAGCATCTGGCACTTCATTCGCCCTGCAGTACACCTCAATGCGTTCCACATATGTCACCCAATCTTCGACTTCATTGTCGAACGCAGTGAAACTGCCACTCTTCGGCATCCCTGAGTGTGATTTAACTGTCTAAAATGGCGTCTCCCGCGCTCTCCCTTCTTCCCCGCTAGCACAAAATGGCGTCTCCCGCACTTTCCTTTCTTCCCGCGTTCGCCCTTCTTCTCCGCTGCGGCTTCTAAAAATGGCGTCTCCCGCGCTCTCCCTTCTTCTCCCCGCGGACGCTGTTCAGCCCTTGAGCCCTGGCTGTGCTCTGCGCGTTCTCCTGTGCGTCTTTTCCCGTTGCCGCCACTCAGTCCTGAACCCGGCAGCTGCTTTACCCTCTCTCTCTCTGTTTTATTTTTCCTCGACGCCGCTCGGTTTTCAACCCCCGGCTGCGCCCTGTGCGCTTCACCCTCTCTCCTACCCCATAGACGCTGCTCGGCTTTTTCTCTGCCATCGGTCGGCTCCAGCCGCCGCTGTCCGGGAAGGGCCTGCGCTGTACCTGTTGCCAGTCTGTTGCTGGATCATCGTGGCTGGGGAACCAAGCCCAGCTCTCAACAGCCTCCCCTGCGATGCTCACTCTCTGCCGGATGAGTGGGCGGTTGCTCATGGTCGAGGCCCGTGTTTCTGGCCTCGACTTTCTTCCACCGCCCTCCCGGAGTGAATCCTTGAAGGGAAATGCAGAGTTGCAGGCAGATTCGAATCGACCTCGTCGCCACTGTTGAATCCGTGATTCTTAAAGTATGATGTTTTCCAATAACTACAAGGAGGCTGTAACTTAACAATCAACAGGTGTTTACTGGAGTAGGGTAGTCTCAAGACTGACAGTACAGAGGCATGCTCAAGGCTTATATACAGGTGTGGTCACTGCCGGTACTACAGTATACAGGAGCTGTAAAAGTAGTTCTCTCTTAAAGGTACATACACTGCGGTCAGAGCTGATGCGGCAGAGACGGAGAAACTGGGAGAATGGAATAGAGTCCTTACAGGAGGCGGGGTGGGAGAAAGTGTAGTCCAGGTAGCTGTGGGAGTCAGTGGGCTTGTAGTGAATGTCAGTAACCTATCCCCAGAGATGGAGACTGAGAAGTCGAGGAAGGGAAGGGAAGAGTTGGAGATGGACCATGTAAAGGTGAGAGAAGGGTGGAAATTGGAAGCAAAGTGAATGAAATTATCTAGCTCAGGGCGAGAGCAGGAAACGGCACCGATACAGTCATCAACGTACCAGAAAAAGAGGTGAGGGAGGGGACCCGAGTAGGACTGGAACAAAGAGTGTTCCACATATCCCACGAAAAGGCAGGCATAGCTAGGACCCATGCGGGTTCCCATAGCAACACCTTTGATTTGGAGGAAGTGAGTGGAGTCAAAGGAGAAGTTGTTCAATTTGAGAACAAGTTCAGCCAGGTGGAGGAGGGTGGTGGTGGATGGGGACTGGTTGGGCCTCTGTTCAAGGAAGAAGCGGAGCGCTCTCAGGCCATGCTGGTGGGGGATGGAGGTGTCGAAGGATTGTGCGTCCATAGTGAAAAGGAAGCTTTTGGGCCAGGAAACTGGAAACTGTTAAAGTGGCGGAGGGCGTTGGAAGAGTCGCGGATGTAGGTGGGAAGAGACTGGACAAGGGGAGAAAAAATAGAGTTGAGATAGGAAGAGATAAGTTCCGTGGGGCAAGAAATGATAGGTCTACCAGGGCAGTCCTGTTTGTGGATCTTGGGAAGGAGGTAGAAGCAGGCTTTGCGGGGTTGGGGAACTATGAGGTTGGCGGCTGTGGGGGGAAGATCTCCAGAGGAGATGAGGTCAGTGACGGTCTTGGAAACGGTGGCTTGATGTTCGGTAGTGGGGTCATGGTCCAGGCAAAGGTAGGAGGAGGTTTCGGAGGGTTGGCGTTCAGCTTCCGCTAGGTAGAGGTTGGTTCTCCAAACAACAACAGCACCACCCTTGTCAGCAGGTTTAATGACAATGTTGGGGTTGGATCTGAGAGAATGGAGTGCTGCAAGTTCAGAGGGAGGTGGTTGGAGTGAGTGAGGGGAGCAGAGAAATGGAGACGGCCGATATCACGCCGGCAGTTTGCAATGAAAAGATCTAGAGAGGGTAAGAGGCCAAAGGGAGGGGTCCAGGTAGAACGAGAATTCTGAAAGCGGGAGAAAGGGTCAGCCACGCGGGGGGAAGACTCCTGGACAAAGAAGTGGGCACGGAGACGAAGGCTGCGGAAAAAGAGCTCAGCATCATGCCGAGCTCGAAATTAATTGAGGTGGGGGCGTAAGGGGATGAAGGACTAAGGACTGATCGTTCGGGGTCAGAGAGGGGAAGGTCAGAGGGGATAGTGAAAACGAGGCGGGTGAGATTGGGAGAAGGGATGGGGTCAGAGGAAAGTGAAGGGGAAGAAGGTTCCGGAGGGGTGTTGTTGAAGCTTGCGATCCTTGACGCCTGAAAGGACGAAAAAAAGTTTTTTGTTGAGCGCTGGATGAGGCGAAGGATGAAATGGAACTGCGGACCAGGACAGCTTTGAGATAGAGCGAGTCGGTGCTGCTGAATAGAGAGGTCGAGGGTGTTCATGTGGCGTTGCATGGCATTCAGTGTGGCTCTCAGTATACGGCGAGAGCAGTGGTTCGAGGAACGCTGAATATCTTGGAGATATCTGTAGTCTTGGGTGGATCCAAAACACAAAGGGTGGAATTTCAGTTGGAATCCACGTGGAGTAAGTCGGAGCCAGAGACTGTTGCTGAGGAAAGATATGTGCCTGTGAAAGCGAGTTTTGGTAGATACCTGATCAAACATGAGAAGGGAGACAGACAGCAATGAAGATGAACAAGGTAAAAGAGACAAATGGAAATCCCGTCGGAGAGAAGAGCAGAACTTCAAGGTGGGCAATCCTGGAAGGGAGGTGGCAGTGAATTAAACACTAATACAAAAAGTAAATACTGCAGATGCTGGAAATCTGAAATAAAAACAGAAAATGCTGGAGAAACTCAGCAGGTCAGGCAGCATCTGTGAAGAGAGAAACAGAGTTAACGTTTCAGGTCGATGACCTTTCGCCAGAACTGGAAAAAAGCAGGAAATGGAACAGATTTTTAAGCAAGGGTAGGGGCTGGGAAATAGGGGAGGGAATGAAAGAACAAAAGGGAAGGTCTGTGATAGGATAGAAGGCAGGAGAAGTTAAGAGATATTCAAGGCAATAGGAGATGGTAATGGGACAGGTTAAGAAACAAAGGATGGCTCTAGATGAAGTGTAAATTGCACTGGCAGAATGAAAGACAGCTGCCATGTGGGAGGGAAGAAAAGAATATGTTAGCCTATATTGCAAGGGGGTTGGAGTGTAAGTGTAAGGAAGTCTTGCTGCAATTATATAGGGCTTTGGTGAGACCACACCTGGAGTACTGTGTACCGTTTTGGTCTCCTTACCTAAGTAAGGATATATATACTTGCTGTAGAGGGGGTGCAACAAAGGTTCACTAGCTTGATTCTTGGGATGAGAGGACTGTCCTACGAGGAGAGATTGAGTTTAGAAGAATGAGAGGTGATCTTATTGAAACATATAACATTTTTAGAGGGCTTGACAGGGTAGATGCTGAGAGGCTGTTCCCCCTGGTTGGAGAGTCTAGAACTAGGGGCCACAGTCTCGGAATAAGGGGTCGGCTATTTAGGACTGAGATGAGGAGAAATTTCTTCACTCAGAGGGTGGTGAATCTTTGGAATTCTCTACCACAGAGGGCTGTGGTTGCTCAGTTGTTGAGTATATTCAAGACAGAGATCGATAGATTTTTGGGCACTAAGGGACTCAAAGGATATGGGGATAGTGCAGGAAAGTGGAATTGAGGTAGAAATTCAGCCGTGATCTTATTGAACGACGGAGCAGGCATGAGGGGTCATATGGCCTATTCCTGCTCCTATTTCTTATGATCTGGTCATTTATTTCATTGGTCTTTGTGGGACCTTTCTGTGTGTAAATTGGCTACTTCATTTTCTACATTACAGCAGTATTTCAAAAATACTTCAGTGGCTGCAAAGTGCTTTGGGACATCCTATATATGTCTTTCTTTTATTCTTCCTTTTAAAATGTACACAGGAGGTCTCAGAGTGACTCACCTTGTAGTTTTCCCTGTAGGAGAAGCACTATTCTGTTTCTGATTGCGATATTGTCCAGATTTGTTCCTTGGTCTAGTGACATACGAGAATTTTTGTTACGCAGTCTGTTTCAATCTTCCTCAGATAGAGATGAGAGATGATGGTAATGGTGGTTGAATGTGCATATCAAGCTCTGCATAAGGCATTACTTGATACTTATGTAAATGATGCTGTGTTTGATTTGATATTTTGGGATAATCCACCTTTTCCTCTTGTTTACACATATTGAAGGTTTTTTGAAAATATTGACACTTTCAGATTCTCATCAAATTCTATAACATGAGCGCTGGTATATATGTTGGGTACTGCCAAAGTCTTTAAAAGTATGCATTAGTATTCATTTCTGAGTTTAGATAAAATTAAAACTGTGCCCCTTATAGGATTCTTCGACAGACTTCAACATCATGTAAACACACCCGGCCTTTCCAGTCTGTCAAGGTTTATTATATGTTGGATTATTATTGGGAGTTGTCTGTAGAATTATCCGTTGATGTTCCTTTGACATACATCAATAATAGTCAATATATGATTCATAACATGGCAATATTGTAGGATAAGCTAGACCTCTAAAAGAGGCCTCTTTGACTTGACTAATAATTTCAACCATATAGAGGTATGACAACTTTATTTTAATGTGTATTTCTTTTATAGAAATTATTAATAAAGAAACTAGCATATAGGCTACAAATTGTGGAGGTTAGATCTTGTACTCCATACCTTTACATTCCCTGTATGACTGGTTTCAAGCTGTTTTCTCCAGCTCTATACTTAAGCAAAGCATGTACATTATGTATTTATTAGACCATTTTTAAAACAACACTCCCAATATGCTGGACATTACAAGATCCAAGAAATGTTCAAGATTTTGTGGGTCATGCAATGATCAAAATCAAGACACAGGTGTTATTAGAATGGCACACAGCACTGAGAAGGGAAGACATTGACAATCAGGTGGACTTTGGTGGTGAAGAGAGCTCAAATAGATTATAAGGCGTATGTTCTCTGGTTATAGCCCGTACTCTCTACAGCTTGCTGTTTAACTGAATTAGCAAACAAGTGAAAAATTGTCTCTGATAAACTGGACATCATGTACTGGGTCCATATTGTGCAATAAAACAGCATTTGCTTGTACACCCGTTGCAATAAATAACACAAAGTATCAAGTTAAGAGCTTGAACAACCACAAAAGTGATTAATGTTGATTGTTCATTTTGCATCGATGGCACCGCCTGGCTGTAATCAGATTAGTAATGTAATAGAGTGCATTCGTTCTGCAGTCTGATTGTTTTGCCATCAGTGAGCCAGAGAGTGTCATGTTGCGAGTAGCTCTGGAAACATTTTGCCTCTAAAAGAGTAAAAGGTTGAAATGAAGTTTAACTACCAAAGAACTGAAGCAACATGAGGGTGATATCACAACTTTTTGCTCTTGACTAATAGCTGAGTGTGCAATGATGTATTTACTCTGTACACAGAGACACACTCATCTCTGATTTAGAGTTCTGCACCTGAATTTCCAGCATTGTCACTATTGGATAGATTTGCCCCACCACCCAGAGCAGACTTCAGGCGACTGGCTGACTAAATCTACCGGCTGGTCACCCAAGAAACTTGGCGGGAGGCCCGATCCATTTTGAGGCATTGACGGGCTCTGGATTGTCGGATTATAAGACGGGCCAGAAGAAGGCAAGTCTGTGGGGGTGGTGCTCTAATTTCAGAAGAAGTTTTGGGGTGGGGCGTGTGGGAAGGGCAGGGAAAGAGCCAGAGTGGCAGCGGCCCAGGCTGGTTTGTGGTATTCGGAGGTACTTGCCTTTGGGTCCCTCTTCGGCCAGATCGCCAGCTGAAACTGGTCGGAGCATGCCCGCTGGCCCAATGAATAGTACATGCTCGTCCCAGTTCAGAAAGAAAGAACTTGCAATCATATAACGTCTTACACCACCTCCCAAAGCACTTTACAGCCAATGAAGTACTTTTGAAGAGTACTCGCTGTTGTAATGTAGGAACAAACAACAATGAAATACTTGACTGGATAATCTGTTTTAGTGATGCTGCTTGAAGGATAAATATTGGCCAGAAACCAGGGAGAATTTCCCTGCTCTTCTTCAAATAGCACCATGGGATCATTAACATCCACCTGAAAGGGCAAATGGGACCTTGGTTTAATGTCTCATCTGAAAGACAGAACCTGCAACAGTGCAGCACTTCCTCAGTACTGCACTGAAGCGCCAGCTGAGATTATGTGCTCAAGTCTCTGGAGTGGGACTCGAACCCACAACCTTCTGACTCAGAGATGAAACTGCCACCCACTTAGCCACAGCTGACACCTAATCCTAAAAAGACATCAGGATCCTATTGACTTCATTAGACTCCGATATAAATATCTTAATTAGCTCTGCGCCCTCTGCAGGCAGCTGCCTCAGCCACCTATTCGGAGGACCTTGGCAAAATGGTGACGGCCATAACAACGGCAGGAACAAGCACTACGCTCTTCCTGTTTCAGGGCGCTACCTCCCTGTTTCTGCCGGGCAGGAGGCCTCAAAATCGAGCTCTATATTTCCTTAACTGTCCTTCATGCTGCACCAATGGAGTTTTGCTCTTGAGAGAGGCCCTTGATGGTACAAGATACACTGACTGCTCTGGGTGAAAGCAATTTTTTGCTAATTCAGACTGACCGCAATAGAAAATACTAAACACACACACAATGTGCATATATGGTGTGTTCTATATAGTGGCGGGGTGTCCCTGAATTGGGCTTTTCAAAGTTGGATTGGTGCGTTTTACTTGGGAATCCTAATTATATATCAGAATACCAGGAGAACCATTTGAGTTCCGTTTTATTAGTTTACAGGGCTTTAGCATGTTGGATCAAACAACATGAGATTTGGAACTCCAATTTCTGGCACTCTGAATGCAAACCTCAGATTTATGAATGTTCCAAACAATTCGCTGTTTGATCCAGTTGTTACCTGCACTTTCCTGGAATGGAAAGAGACAACGTCCCAAGATCAGTATTGATGTGAAATAGGAAACATGTGAAAAGTCCAACTAGATCCCATTCACATCCATTTGATTTGGAAAACTACTTTATAGCTCGTTCATGTTCTGCACAAGATCCTGTGCATTAGGTCTACATTTGTAGACCACATCAAGTGCACACATACTTCTATTGCCAATAAGCCTAGAGCTGTACAGGAGGAAAAACATATTTAAGAATGTTTTTTTTGTTAAGCTAGATATAACCAAGATCTTCTGTTTCAGACTATGCTTCAGGAAAACTGCACAGGGCTGAGACCAAGTTTTGCTTACTGAGATTTGATGCTTTCTAAGCATTGTGGCATTGGCTCAGGTACAATTATTGAACAGTTTGGATGGAAGTAACATTACTGAAAGCAGTGTCAAGGCTGAAGCAAATACTGAGAAATAGAACTCATTTGAGGGGGAATAAAAGATGCTGCTGTTAATTCAGTTAGTAACTATGTGAAGGTAGTTTGGTACATTGCAAAGAGATCAACAGCATTGATTGTTAAAGGATGGCTGAGTATGTCGGAGCACTGGCCTTTTACTGCACTGCTGGAGGTGCCGTCTTTCAGATGAGACATTAAACCAAGAAAAAACGGACTTCTCAGATGGAGGTAAAAGATCCCATGGCACTATTTTGAAGAAGAGCAGGTGAGTTCTCCCTGGTGTTCTGACCAATATTAATCCTTCAACCAACACCTAAAAACCAGATTCTCTGGTATTATTACATTGTTGTTTGTGGAACCTTGCTGTGTTTAAATTTCCTACATTACAACAGTTGCGACACTTCAAAAGTAGTTCAATGGCTATTAAGCGCTTTGGGTTGTAGCATTTTAAATTATGGAGCAATCCCAGAGTCCACAAAGGCAAATGTACATTTCATAACTGTATTTTGTATATAATTGTGTGGGCTGGCAGTAACTATTGGTAGCCATTTTATACTTAAGAATGTAAATAAAACTTAAAAATATGCATCAAACAAAATTACGTGATGAAATTTGTCAAGTACATTGTACTGTGGACTTGGAATAATATAAAGGTAGAAGGAACCATGCTGGCTTCAAATTGAAGAGCGTTGTCTAAGGGCTACAAGTGTGGCTCAGTGGTAACATTCTTGCCTCGGAGTCAGAAGGTTGTGGTTTCAAGTTCCACTCCAGGGAGTGCCTAATCTAGGCTGACACTCTAGTGCAGTACTAAGGGAGTGCTGCTCTGTTGGAGGTGCCGTCTTTCAGATGAGACATTAAGCTGAGGCCCTGTCTGCCCTCAGGTTGACATAAAAGATCTTGTGGCACTACCTGAAGAGCAGGGGAGTTCTCCCCGGTGTCCTGGCCAATATTTATCCCTCAACCAACATCACTAAAAAATAGGTTATCATGTCATTTATCTCATTGCTGTTTGTGCGATTTTACTATGCGCAAATTAGCTGCTGTGTTTCCTACATTATAGCAGTGACTATACTTCAAAAGTATATTGGCTATAAAGTGCTTGGGACGTCCTGAGGTCGTGAAAGGTGCTATAAAAATGCAAGTCATTTTTTTCTTTACATTTAATAATAATGAATGAGGAGACAAATAATAATGTGTAATTAAAACAGAAAGTGCTGGAAAAGCACAGTAAGCTTGCTGACTGACCCGCTGTGCATTTCCAGCATTTCCTGTTTTCATGTAAAATTTCCAGTGTTCGCAGGTTTTCTTTTTATCTCCACGTGCAATATGTGGTTGATAAGGTGGTGGCTTTTAATGCACTGGAATTTGCTGCACCAGTACATGTCAAAGCAGCTGTTCCCACTGTGCAGTAAAGTGCCACGCTGAACTATGGAGGAGAGCCGCAGGCTGCACGGCCCGCCTTTCTCAGGTGGTGCCTTTTGCAGCAACATCTCAAAGAAAGGCCTTAGTTTTACTTTGCTATGTACACCTTTTAATTTATACTAGCCCAAACTTGTCACAAGATTTTTCTGATCAGAAAGAACCATCTTAGCTTCATTTACCAACCTGTACAAACTACAGTAAGTTAATTGAAATTAGTGTCCTTTACAAAAATGCAAGGCTGTACAGGTAGCCCATGTGTGAAGATTAGCCAGAAATGTATCCAGGCATTGGAAAAGTTTCATAAGGACAAAACAACAACAACAACAACTTGTATTTATATAGCGCCTTTAACATAGTAAAACGTCCCAAGGCGCTTCACAGGAGTATTGTCAGAAAAACAGACACCGAGCCACATAAGGATAAATTAGAGCAGGTGACCAATAGCTTGGTCAAAGAGGTAGGTTTTAAGGAGCACCTTAAAGGAGGAAAGCGAGGTAGCGAGGCGAAGAGGTTTAGGCAGGGAATTCCAGAGCTTAGGGCCTAGGCAACAGAAGGCACGGCCACCAATGGTTGAGCGATTATAATCAGGGATGCTCAAGAGGGCAGAATTACAATCTTACTGGCTGAATAGGATCTTAGAACTGTCACTTATGCTCCTGTTAGATCAATTACAACTGGGAGGGAGGGAGTGGGGAGTCGGGGTAGAGCAGGCAGACTCCTCAAAAATTCAATTCATATTTGTTCCAGAAAGCTCTTCAAAATATAGCTGTACACAAATATTGTTCAGATATGCTGGTGGCAAGTATCTAACGGGAAGCCTAAGCATCCTTTTGGTTGAAAGGTGCTGCTGTTTAAGCCTAGACAGAAATTCACACTGCAGTTGAAACAGCTCCCTGTGTGCTATTCAACTGAAAGGAGAGCACTTCTGGTAACTGGTGACCTGGGGATTTCTCTACTTCGTCAGGGAAACTTTGACTCAAAATGTGCATTATTCGGTCGGCTCCCAGAGAAAAAAACTAACAGGTTAAAGGCTCACCCACGTGCATCTTTCCGTGAAAATTTCATTCAAAAACACTACAGGTTAACAATAATGAGATTCTAGTTCATGGGTAACTGTGGGTACTCAAAATATCTTTCAAAATACATCTGTTTCAGTCACATATCTGAAGAAATTATATTTTAAAGTAACTTTCACATGAAGAATATTTGGAGCAAAGCACAAACAATAGACTATTAATTCATATTAAACTTCCAATAAACCTTTACAGTCAAGGGTCTTCAGTGAGTGAATTCAAGACTACTGATAATATCATGATGAATATGTTTCTCCATATAAATTCGAGAGCAGGTTTCTTTTATTTTTCTGTTGACTGCCGTACTCAGGATTATAAATAACAGGTTCATTTATTTGAAAGAAGCCAAAATAAGCACCAGTCCCTTTGGACAAGTATGCCAGTCAGCATATTATTCACTTTGTAAGCCATTAATAAGAGTAAGATCAGAACTATTATAGTCCGAGATTATGCATAAGATGATAGTAATTCAGCCTCTTGTGAAAGCGCTGTGTGTTTAGGATTTTAACAACAATGGAATTACATCCACAGTCGGGCAGATTGAATTCACACCAGACACAATTCCGCTCTTTAGTACCTCTCTCAAATACAGCTGTGCACTTCTCAAATTGTTCTTACCTGGCTGCATTACAGTCTCCATTATTCGAAAAAAAAGATTAAATTCTTTGTGCAGTTGCTAAGAAGTGAGAACTACGCTAAAAATAATAATGGCCCACAATTAGTGGCACATTTCGACAGCCAGGTATTCCTGCTGATTGAATGGAGTTTAATCGGAATGCCTCCACTATTCTAGATGATATAAAGTGATGTATATTTACATTGACGTCTCTCCATTATCCTTTGTTGGAGTGGTTTCTCAAAATGCACTTGCCAGAAATTCCTCAGTCCACTATTTCATAGACTTTTAAATTGGGATCCCTGAAGCTAAAGCGTCCAGCTTCCTACAGTTGTTGATTTATTAGCACATTATTTCTGCTGCTCTCTCCTGGTAAAACATGTAGTCTGCAACGATAGCATTGTTTTCCTTTGTATTACTAACAGTTAGGATGGGGATCATTAGGAATCTGTCAACATTTCTGGCTATTTTTGCTAACGTTTCAGGTCTTAAATGCTTAGATTGGTGGGGGGGTGGGAGGGCAGGGGGGAAAGACAGCTTTGAGGATCAAATCACCTCAGTGTTACAAAGGTTAAATTTAGTTTTGGGGTTCCTGTGTTCCATGGTAAATTCCAAAAGGCATTACTGGGACATCTTTCTGAATGAAAAGAAAGAAGGAGTACAGTAATTAGTTTGATAAACATTTTTATTTACAGAAACCATCACAGAGCCTTTGTATTGATTCACTGCAGCAGCTAAAGAGTGGGAGCATTGGGAGGGTTACAGGCCAAAGAGAACTCCCTTGAAATGTGCCCACTCCTCATCACTGTTGTCAGAATGATTGGCCTCTGAGGAGAACGCAGACTGGTTGTGGGCTTTCTCCAGTCTCTGCTGATTATTTAGAGACAATCACTGGAAAAGGTATGGTGTGATTGGTGTGCGAAGAGAGCAGTCGCATTGCCGCTAATCTGCCAGTGTTGGGTTGTTGACCTGGAAGGTGTAAGAGTGCGACAGTGGACTTCTGGAAATGCAGATATTCATTAAACTAACTGCTCACCAAAACAAAATACCTAGGAATTGCTTAGCACTCGCACAGCATTTGCCTCGACACTAATCTCCTTCAACATCAATACAGAAGCGGGTATTTCAGTAATTGTGCATGAATTTAAATCTGCTTCCCAAGATTAAACTTGTTGCGTGGAGTGTGTTTTTGTCAAGGGGTCCCTGAAGCTCTGTGGAGTCACAGGGATCCAATGTCGGTTGTTGAAGTGGAGCTTCAGAGATTTTGCAAAAAGAAATGCACTCATGTAAAATGTACAATTCCACACTGTCAGACTCAGTAAATTCTCTTGAGCTGTTTGCGTGGATATCAGATACAACAACAACAACTTGCATTGATATAGCGCCGTTAACGTAGTAAAACATCCCAAGGTGCTTCACAGGATCGTTCTCAAACTAAATTTGACACCGAGCCACTTAAGGAGATAGTTGGTCAAAGAGGTAGGTTTTGAGGAGTGTCTTAAAGGAGAAAAAAGCAGTAGTGAGATGGAGAGGTTTAGGGAGGGAATTCCAGAGCTCAGGGCTGAGGCAGCTGAAGGAACAGCCACCAATATAGAGTGATGAAAATCATGAATACAATATGTTTTAAAAATATTTCTCCTCTAAGTCTCCTTCAACGCCATAAGGGCAGGCAGAATCTTGCTTCCCAACTTCTGCCAAAGTTGCTCTTGAGCTGGCTGCTAAGATTTATAGGTGAGAAGATATCGAGATGAATGATCTTCAATTTTTCCTCTCTTCCTGGGGAGAAGCGGCAAACTTTTTCCTGGCATCTCCCCACATGGCACTGTGAACAAAATTAACCTAAATTGGTGAGTGGGGAAAGAGAAACTTGTGGACACACATTATTCGCATAATTCATTGAGTTCTTCAGTGTACTGGAGTCGCCGCCTGCTCACAGTTAATGAGGACACTGTACCAACATTTGTATTCACTGACAGCACAATTCTTTCTTTAAAAGAGTTGTTCCATAGTTTGACAACCTATATTAAAAAAAAAACATCAAATAACATTCAATGCTTCACACAATTAACATGTTCAGGCCTTGCAGGGACTCCATGTAGTTTGACTCATAATTAATCCAAAGTGCTACGAAAAATATTTACAAGTGATTTTAATTAGTTAGCTGTCTATGTAATAGTTTTGCTGTCATATTATTTAATCTATCTCGCTCTGTAAAAGATGCATAGAGTACATAAAAAATGTCACAGCTGGAGTTTGAATCCTTCTCATTTATACTATATATATATATTGGGGTAGAGGTTAATATTTAAAAACTTTTAAAAGGTGCCTATTAGTGCCCTTGCACCTAAAAGAAAAAAGTTTAATTTTAAGAGCTTTCTCGAAGGGCCGCAAATGGGCCCAATTGGCGGAAACTCGCAAAGCTGATTAAGTCGATCGGGGGCGTGGCCAGTTTTGTGGGCGGGGTCGGCATCCAACACGATAATTTCTAAATCAGCGCGAAAGAGCGTGGAAACTTGACTTGCGCTGGACATGATTTGCGTTTGAAATTCCTCAATCTTGTGCGCTGGTTTGGCCGATTTCAAACGAATTGCGCTGAAAAAACCAGCGGGAAACTCTACCCTACTCTGTTTAAGGGTAGTGATGGTATCTGTCAGGCTTTCAGAGGTGGGAGTTGTACGAGGCACAACATTTATCAAGTGAGGAGCCCTGACTGAGTGATGCCTGTGCATCATTTTGGTTGGGTCCATTTGTTGGTGAAATATTATAACTAAACAAATGTCAGTGAATATTCTGTTCATACCTTTTTTTTTAAATGAAAGTCGTAAAAACCATTTAAAATATGTTTTAGCTGGGAGCAATATTTTATTATAGGGACTTGGTGCAACAGAAGGTGAGTCGGTTACACATTGTTGTATGTGTGTGTGTGGGATTGTTACCAGAGGACAGGGAGTTAATCATCCGTGGGCATAGTATTAGTCTATCCATTGAGTACAGAGACCCCCGACACTCCCCCCACCGCCCTCCCAAGAAGGTATCCATTTTTAAATTGAAATTCTACACATCAATCATATTAAAGGGGTATTGGCTTATCTAAAAATGTTTGGCAAACCCTCTTTTTCTTTCTTTGTCAAATAGAGGGATACAAAGATGTAACTCATGTTTGTGTGGCTGTTCCACAGTTTTCGTTCCCCAGTCATATAGTCCCATGTCCCTTTAATGCCTTTACCCAAGAGGGTTGTTTTAGTTGGCAAGACTCCCATTGGACATACCCCTGTGATTTAAATGACGTGGTGCCAGTGTTGTCAGAGGCAACAGACCTGCCCAGGTGAGGGGGGAGGGCTGTGCTTTGCTGGGTGGCTATGACAGCTAAGTTAATGGCACTTGCACCATCTTGGTTTGGTCTCAAGTGGACAGCGCTGTCAACCGTCACTATGGCCAGGATTTTGCTGACCTCTGCAGGTCTGTGGCAGGCGATGTCGGTGGCGGGTCCCGTCCCCGCTGCTGGCTCCAGCCCGCTCTGTGAAATGTATTTCCATTGATTGGGCGGGCTTAACAAGCCCAATGTGTTTCCCGGCCAATTAGAGGAAGCGGGTCTGGTGACATCATTTGATGACACATCATCAACCGGTTTCCTTAAAGGGACCATGTCCAAATTTATTTTGACATTTGTGCTCTCTGTGTTCTACAGCATTGAGGTGCTGCAAACACCGACAATGACTGCACAAAGGCACAGGGCTGCACCCAGGCTCTCCCATGACTCCCTCCATATGCTTATGGAGGGAGTTACAGCACGCAGGGAGGTTCCCTTCCCTTCCCATGGGCAGAAGAGACCTCCCCAGGAGATCAACACAGCCTGGTTGCACATTGCACAGAAGGGCACAAGCAGGGATGTGGTCAGGAGGACCTGGCTGCAGTGCTGCAAATGTTTCAATGATCTCAGTAGATCACGAAACATTAGTACAAAGCCACACTCCACCTCATCCTGCTGTGCCTCTCATCACATCCCCATCACTCTGCCTTCCCTACCATACTTCTGCACATCCTTACTCACACCAACTTATCACAGAATCACAGAATCACAGAAACCCCACAGTGCAGATAGAGGCCATTTCGGCCCATCGAGCCTGCACCGACACATATCCCACCCGATCCCCGTAACCCCTACACCAACACCAACACACATCCCACCCTATCCCTGTAACCCCACGTATTTAATCCCCCTAACACTAAGGGTCAATTTATCATAGCCAATCAACCTAACCTGCACATCTTTGGACTGTGGGAGGAAACCGGAGCACCCGGAGAAAACCCACGCAAACACGGGGAGAACGTGCAAACTCCACACCCTCCACCCATCCCTCTCTATCTACATTATCACTTCCCCATCTCACTAGCCACCCCTCACACTCACCCTCATCCTAGTGCAATCATACCAACTAACAACACACAAGGTTGGCTCTTGGGTGTTTTATCCAATGTTCATGTGAAATTTCTGTTAATGTGCTGTCAAACATTGATTCCTTTATTTTCAACACTTTGTGTTCTTGGACAGATTTGTGTGCACCTTTGGAAGTGACTTAATGAGTAGTGGGACATAACGGTACTCCCCGCAATGGTCATGACTGTGAAAGGAATGGCTTGGGCATTGTAGGCATGCTTTATGGTGTTGGTGTGGTGCCAACCTGGCACATCATGTGGCAGCCAGGGTGTACAGATTCAAGTGAAGTAAATCTGGCCATGGTGAGGCCATCCCTGGCCTCCCGGGCAGCAATGTGGTTGAGTGCTGATGCCCTGTGTCCTGTGCAGCATCAGTTGATTGTGGAGAAGGTTGGTGGTGTTGTTAGTGCAGCTGGTGTTGGAGCTGATTGTGGTAGCATTCTGAGGACCAGGGTGAAAGACACCCATGCTGATGGAATAGGTGGCAGGTGAAGTAGAGATGACAGAAGCGATCTGTCAATGGTGAGAGAGTTAATGAGGTCAGACTGAATGGAGACTTGTGTAAAGACTTGCAGCATGCTGAATCTGTTGTGGAAATGCAGTGAGGAACAGCTTGTGGCTGAGGGAAAATATCTCTGTAAGGTGGGAGCTTTTATTTTACATTTGAAGCTGTCAACTCATCAGCTGATTCAATGGCCACTGAACTCCCGCCTCAGCTTGACCAGTGTGGACCCTGTGGGTGAGCTGTCAAATTCAAAAGGTGAGCTGAAATTCATTCTTAACTGGCTCTAAACAAGCCATTAATTACCTGAATTGGGTCGCCCGCCGCTGCCTGTTGGGTCTGCTCAGCGCTGACAGACCCGACATCGAGAAAAGCGACTGGGAGCGAGTTGACAGTGGGTTCCTGACCTGCTGTCAAAAATATCAAATTTCCCACCTGCCCGCCACCAATCCCGTCTGCTGACCCCCCCAGAAAATTCTGGCCAAAGAGACCAACTCTCGTCACTCTTGTCTTATGTGACTCTTCCCTGACATTGAACGGCAAAATCACATTCATGTCTTCTGAGCAACCACTCTCGTGTAAATCTTCCACACGAGGTAGATTTTTGTCTTCACCGCTTGGATGGTAATCTTTGAAATAGCTGTTGGTGGGGAGAATAACTGGCAGGTGAAACTGGAAGGACAGACAAAACAAAGTCTCTGGCAGGGTCCTGATGACCCCAATTGCTGTTTGATGGATGGAGAAGCGGACATTCTGCTGAATTCGGTGTGTTTGAGAAGGCCTGCCCCATTTGGCACTCCAGAACACCGTTTCCAGAGGACTGTAGTGCACCATGCCTGGCAGATGGTGTCAGCCAGACTGAATGCTGTCTATAGTAATTCCAGTACCTGGAAACAGAAGTGGGAGAAGATGGCACACTTTAAGGGATCTGGCAATGTAAGACTAAACAACAGTTGTTTTCCACCTTTACTGCTCACCCATGCCAAGCCTTCATAGAACCTTACAGTTTTTTCATCGTATCTCATGCAGACCCATACCTTAGCAGGGCATACAGTGAAGGTGCAAAGTACAGTAAAAACCTTGCCACACACACACGTCCTCCAAGGACTTCAAGTTGGACACATGGTAGCAATGAGTAACCCTCTGCATTTTGGGAAATGCACCATCATGGCAACATTGGGCATATGTGTGCCATGGTGTTCAGTGACAGTAAAAGCGCTGGCCACATTGACCAATGCATCAGTCAGTCTTTGATGCATTTTTTTCATAAAAGTATGGAAATATCTCACCAAGAACACTGCACTAAAGCAATACTGTAAACATTGCCAAAAGTAAACCCCTCAAAAGGCTATTTAAAAGCTCCCAGCTGTGGCTCAGTTGGTAGCACTCTCGCCTCTGAGTCAGAAGGTTGTGGGTTCAAGTCCCACCCGAGAGACTTGAGCACATAAATCTCGGCTGATACTCCAGTGCAGTGCTGAGGGAGTGCTGCACTGTCGGAGGTGCCATCTTTTGGATGAGACGTTAAACCGAGGTCCTGTCTGCTCTCTCAGGTGGACGTAAAAGATCCCATGGCACTACTTCGAAGAAGAGCAGGGGAGTTAATTGCGATGTCCTGGCCAATATTTATCCCTCAATCAACATAATTAAAAAAGAGATTATCTGGCCATTATCGCACTGCCGACAGGCTGAGGCTCACTACAAATTGGGCCTCAGCTACGTAAAACTGGCAAGCTGTGAATGCCAATTGGGCATACCGATGCGGTTCGCCGGTCGGGGCCCTGGTAAATTCAGCCCACTCCAATGTGGAGCCGGCCCACAGGCAAATCCCCCACCCCCACTCCCTGCAGTTGGGGAGGGGGGGCATGTGGAGGCGAATGGGAGGGGGGGCTAGCCCGGGTCAGCAGTGCCCCACAGTACTGTTGTGAAGCCAGGAGGAGCACTGCTGGTAAGGAAAAATGAACATTAGCACCATTGGCAGTGGGGTCCTAATAACAGGCGTCAGGATCCTGATCAGTATATTCAAGAAGGCCAGCCCCTGTTTTAGGCAGGCGCCCTGGACACCTGGAATTCGCCAGCTGCCAATTTTGCAAATCAGTGCAATTCTGGGGGAGAACAGGCTACGAGAGATTGCGCCTGGAAATTGCGCGACCGGGACCAATTTCTCCCCCTAAGAGTTTATCAGGGTTGAAAATAAAGGCAAAAAAAGGTGCTTCCTTTTATAAAAAAAAATGAACAGGCTTAATGTTCCGATGGCACAGCATGGTGGTGTGCCAATGCATAGTGACATGGAGTATGCGGTGGACCATAGTTCCCATGGTTACGGTTCTCCACAATGCAAGCTGCTAATTGGACTGAGCCACGACAGGACGGGGCAATCGGAGTCTAGGCATTTCATGGACCGGAGGGACAATCCGAGGGTGAGTTGTTGCTGGCAGCTTCCAAGCAGTTAGTTAGTGTCGTGCTGGCAGTGATCTGAGAGCACCCTCGCACAGCTGGAAAGTAGAGACATCTATAACAGGCGAGGAAACCGCAACAGTAAAAATAAGCCAGGGTAAAAGTGAACGCACAAGTACGCAAAGTGGTGTTTGGTGTCGCACATCTCAGTAGGCTTTGAAACCTGATCAATCTGAACTAAGCGAGGGTAAATTGTGCAATGTTGTGATATGGCAAAGGAATTTTACACTGAGCATTTTCACGATCCGCTGTACAATGTATGCACACAGATGATCCAGTTCAGTGCAGTTTTCAGCCGTGACCCTGGCAGTAATTTCACAAGCTCAGCTTGAATCGGACTGAACCAGATCAACAAGCTGAACTTTGGTTGCTCTGGATAAGTCTAGTTTGCATTTTGACTGGAAAAGAGGGGTCAGAAAGTGGTAACCATCAGCTGGAGAGGGAAAGCCGTGTTCCTAGCTTTCCGCTGAACAATCGCACACATAGGAGTCAGTTCTACTTTGAAAACTAGGAAATTTAATGGCAGCCTTGTATCAACAAACCTGGTCAGGTTTTACGACTTTATAGCGGAAACTTATTTTTAAAAGGATTCATTAAAACGGCTCGTTAAAAAAAAGTTTTGTATCCTCCTGCTTTTGACAGTTTAAATAACCTTCATTATATTTACTGCAAGTTCCTAATCTGTTAAAGCAACATTAAATCAGAAAGCTCGTTTCATTCTGTTGAACATTTCAGATATGAATTATTTTGAATGAAAATCCTTTGCACAGTTTGCCGTTTTTTTTTTCCTGTACACTTGAAAATGTACACTATTGATCTGTTTGGGGATTTATGATTGGGATTGTGTTGCTGTAGGGGATTCAGCACAAATGAGATCTTCAGGCACTGAGAATAAAGTTATTAATCCCTGAACAAGTCAGTGATGTATTTACAACTTACCTAGTAAAAAAAGCTCTCACTTTCATCTTCTGTGACCTGCAGTGTTGTTCTTCTCATCCTCTCGTTTGCCCAAAGTTCTTGGAAACTCTTATGAAATATTTCTAGTTTCCTTTTATGAATCTCATTTAAATTCACTCTCTGGAATCATTTGGACAAACCCTTCTCTGCTGTGATCTGAACAATCAGTTCTAATTCCAATCTCATTTTCAAACAACCTCCTCGTGTGCTTTGAAAATCAATTCAAAACAGATCAGTTTAAAAAAAAAAAAATTTTTTTTTGGAAATATTTCTACTTGAATCCGATTCTTGGAATGGTGAAACATTTTTAACATTGAAATCTTATCATTTTAAAATGAGTACATTTTCAGAGTTAATTTCACTTGGGAGAGAACCATTTAATATCATCTTTGACCTGCTCATTAGCAGAGGCCTTTGTACAATTCAGATATTCTTACTCTTTCCACTCATTCCAGGTCTCTGCATTTCAAAAATTATACAGCACAATTTGGACCTAAGTTGTGTTATATTTCTTGCATTTGTTAGGAAATCAATAGCCATTAAAAAGTCCCTGTAGTGCAATAAAGACATTTAATTTAACATGCTCTAGTAATAAAATCCCTTCGATTATGAATAATGTTGAATAAAGACTAAGTTCAGACTTGTTGCTCTGTTTTTTCCCCCTAAAGATTGACAATAAAGGGTTGGCTAGAACAAGGTTTGGTAGATGTTCTGTAAAATGTCTGGTTTTATTTTTCATGCTCCTGTAAAATGGTTGTTACTAGAGTTTGGGAGACTTATTTTTGGCTTTGTTTGAAAGTAACCAAAAAAATTAAAACCAGCTTTTTTTCCCCCCTCGACAGCTCGAGGCCTGGAAGGCCCCCAAAACGTACCCTGAGTGTCACGCTGCCAGAAAATTCTCGCATTATGCCCCATGCAGTCCCAGGTCTCTTATCACCAGGAATCATCTCACCGACAGGTAATGAAATCCATAAAATCATCAGCACAGACGTTGTAAGGCTCTTCAATTGAAATGAACTAATATTGATTGAATAGGCTTGTCCTTCAGGGGGTTTTATACTTTACCAGAGGTTGGAATATTGGATTTTTTGAGTATTCATAAAAAACAATATAGCTTTGTTGTTACATTGTTTCAGATCCAATGTCGTTTGATTCTGTAATTCATTTGCTCGAGATATATTGCCATTCTCTCCCAGATGCAATGAGATTCGTTGGGTTCTATCATTAAGAAAGCCAAGGAAGGTGCTGTTTCTGAATGCTCAAATTTCTGACTGCTTGAGATTTAGTTCTTTAGGTCTTGATTTAATGAACATCTGTGTCTATATACATGAAACATATTTAGTACAGTTAGATTGCTTTCACATACAGCTTTCATAAAGTGAATGTTTTGTTTTAAAAATTTAATATCAAAACGTGAACATGCCCATTTATATATGTTCTCTGCTGATGCATTATGATTTTATAGTGAACTTATATAAGAGAGTGAATTTTAAATGTGAAACACTGTGTTTTTGAAAAAAAAGTTCCAATTTACTCTCTGGCACCTTAACAAGTGCCCAATATTCAGTGTGGGATTTGACTGCCTCAGTGGTTTATTCAATGATGGGGTAGGGTGGCATGAAACCGAGTCTGATCCTCCCATCACCTAATAGCCACAACGTGCACGTCCAATAGAGCCACTGGATAACAATCAGAAATGGGGTACTCGAGCCCAATCTCTCCCTTTGACCTGGGGCTCTGAGGGCAATTGTTGCAACCCTACCGCTGCCCTGATTGAGATCAACGAGCTCAGTACAGATTGATACTATTGTTTTTTGGGGGAATATAATCAAACTCTTCATAGAATCATAGAAACTTACAGCACAGAAGGAAGCCATTCAGCCCGTCGTGCCTGTGCTGGCTCTTTGAAAGAGCAGTCATGCTTAGTCGCACATCACCGTTTTTTGTCTGTAACCCAAGCTGTGCCCGCTTGAAAAGACTGAAAGAAAAATCACTATTCTGTAGCCATTGTTTGTTTAACAGTATTTGCAGTAATCAGTGATTCCGGTAACTGTGAAAGGTGTTTCTGAGACTTATTGGTGGGAATTTTAATCCCCAAGAATGGGTGGGTTTGGGTCGGTTGGGATGTTCAAATGTTAAAAATATGAATCCCAACCCCAACCCGCCCACTTCTGGTTTTAATGGAGGCGGAACAGGGGGCAGGCAGCCAACCCGCTCCCAGGAGGCGGGCTGACAATTTAAATATTATAATGAGGAAACGTACCTCATATTTAACCACCATTTGAAATTTAACCCTGGCTGGCCGAGTTTTCCGGGACTTGGGAAACCTGGCGGCTAAAGGTAGGCAAGGACTGCTGGATCCAGGAGGTAAGTGCCTTTCCACTTACCTGCTTCATCCACCCACCGCGATTGGACACCCAACCGAACCTTTCGCTCTCCTCCACGACTCTTCTGATCTCCCCCCGACCCTTCTGCTCTCCTCCATGACTCTTCCGATCTCCCCCCCCCCCCGCCCTCCGACATTTCTGATCACCTCCATGAATGTTCCAATCTCCCCCATGAATCTTCCAATCTCTTCCTGAGGCCTTCCCTCCCTCCTCTCCGCTCTCCGACTGCGGCCTAGTGCCGAAGGCCTACCCGCCTGTCAGCCACCCAGTCTCTCAATCTGGCTGGCTGCGGCCGGGAAACGGAGACAAAAAATATTAATCAGGTCCTGCTGTTAAATTCGGCAGGGCCTGAGGGAAACCCATTCTTCCGGGTTTCCCGATCGCAAAACTGCCCCCGCCAATCCCTTCTCCTCTCTGAGTTAATATCCAGCCCATTGTTACTCAGTAACTTGATGAAATTGCTGTACTCAGTGCAAAAAGTAGAGGACAATTTTCAGAATGCGATCACTGTGGAGCTGAGCATTAATGACTGATTTCTAACCAAAGACTGATCAGGGATGACTCTTTTACTCTCACCCCATGGATATTTCCTATTCACATACATTAGCAAAAAGCGGGTGAGTATAATTTCTTCCGTGCGTAAGGTTAAATAACAATTCTATACTAAATTATCATTGTAAAACAATTATAGTTTAGTAAAGATTTTTTCCTCTTTGTAGGGAAGCAGTCAGGCAGTCTAAGTTCTTGGACCTGCAGGAGCAGACACTCAGGTGCTGTTGGGACGCATTCAGGCTGTAATTGCTGTGCTGAGACCTTTTTGCAAAGCCACTTTGCAGTAGCTAAAATTAGTTTTTACCTGAAATTAAAACATTGTGGCAGCAGGTTTGCTTGGCAAACTAGTGGCACTATCAGGGCCTTGATTGTGCCATCGGATGCTGTGTACTTGAAGCTGTGTGATGGGTCTTGCAAGTCAGCCTGCTAAATAACAATGTCCCTTTCACACTACTGGAGAGCTGTGAAAGGAGGGGACTGTTCGATTGCCTCTATTGTGCTTTTCTAAAAGCATCCAGTTTCCATGATGAACTTATACGTGACATTGCAAAAACAAATAATTCAGAATTAACCATCCAATTTAAATTAGGGTGAAGAACATAACATAAGAACATAAGAAATAGGAGCAGGGGTAGGCCACTTGGTCCTTCGAGCCTGCTCCGCCATTCAATAAGATCATGCCTGACATGAATCTAGTCATTCATGTGGAAATGACTTATGAAATAATACTGGGCGGCCTGCTGGTGGTGCTGTCCAGGGAGAGTATAAATACTCGGGCATGGGCCCAGCTTGCTCAGGACATTCTTTTACAGGAACTAGTGAAGGACACAACTAGATCTCCATGTTGAAAAACAGTTGATTAAAGCCTTGTTTAATACTCGAACCAAGTGCCTAGTAGTTTTCTTACGTCAATTTAATCAACTGCAACCCGCTCCACGCTCTGAGTGATTTGGGAACAGACAGCTATGATTCAAACTGTAGAAAGGAACTCGGATGTAGTAATCAATCCATCATGGAGAAACTACTCAGACCCGCCTGTCTCGACCTGGACCCGAATTCACTTGCAGCTGCTAAGGTATGGAAGCACTGTTATCGTACCTTCAGCAACTTCCTCGGAGTGTGGTAAGAATGTTCCTAATAAGTTACGAATGCTTGCCAATTATGTATCCCCACATGTGTTTGACTATATCGAAGACTGTGTAGACTATGACTCCACTATCCAAACACTACAGCAACTATATGTTAAGGCCCCAAACAACATTTTTGCTCATAAAGTACTGACTTGGATAGAGAACTGGTTGGCAGACAGGAAGCAAAGAGTTGGAATAAACGGGTCTTTTTCCGAGTGGCAGGCAGTGACTAGTGGGGTACCACAGGGATCGGTCCTTGGACCCCAGCTATTCACAATATATATCAATGATCTAGACGAGGGAACTAGATGTAATATCTCCAAGTTTGCAGACAACACAAAGCTGGGTGGGCGTGTGTGCTGTGAGGAGGATGCCGAGAAACTCCAGTATGATTTGGACAGGTTGGGTGATTGGGCAGATGCATGGCAGATGCAGTATAATGTGGATAAATGTAAGGTTATCCACTTTGGTGGCAAAAACAGGAAGGCAGATTATTATCTGAATGGCAATAGATTGGGAGAAGGGGAAGTGCAACGAGACCTTGGTGTCCTTGTGCACCAGTCACTGAAGGTAAGCATGCAGGTGTAGTAGGCGGTTAAGAAGGCAAATGGTATGTTGGCCTTCGTAGCGAGAGGGTTCGAGTACAGGAACAAGGATGGCTTGTTGCAGTTGTACAGGGCCTAGGTGAGACCACACCTTGAGTATTGTGTGCAGTTTTGGTCGCCTTATCTGAGGAAGGATGTTCTTGCCATGGAGGGAGTGCAGCGAAGATTCACCAGACTGATACCTGGGATGGCAGGAATGATGTATGAGGAGAGATTGGGTCGATTGAGCTTATACATGCTGGAGTTTAGAAGAATGAGAGGGGATCTCATTGAAACGTATAAAATTCTAACAGGACTAGACAGACTAGATGCAGGAAGGATGTTCCCGATGGCGGGGGAGTCCAGAACCAGGGGTCACAGTCTAAAGATAAGGGGTAAGCCATTTAGGACAGAGATGAGGAGGAATTTCTTCACCCAGAGAGTGGTGAACCTGTGGAATTCTCTACCACAGAAGGCAGTTGAGGCCAATTCATTAAATATATTCAAGAATAAGTTATATATACTTCTTAAGGCTAAAGGGATCAAGGGATATAGGGAGAAGGCAGGGACAGGGTACTGAGTTTGGATGATCAGCCATGATCTCACTGAATGACGGAGCAGGCTCGAGGAGCCGAATGGCCTACTCCTGCTCCTATCTTCTATGTTTCTATGGCACCTACTGGCCACAACTTGACAACAACCCGGGGTATCACTTGACGAATTCGTTCAAGAGCTTCGCAGGCTCAGCAAAGATTGTAACCTTAAAGCTGTCTCAGCTGAGCAGTACCAGGAGGAATTAATTTGTGACTCTTTTATTAACGGAATTGCTTCTCCCCTCATACGCCAGCGTCTGTTGGAGAATAAAACCCCGGGTTACAAGCTGCCTATAACCAGGCATATTCTCTGGACTTAGCTCAAAAAAATTCAGATGCCTATTTTTTACCATATGCATGGACTGCTGCTACCACTTTTAGTGACTCCCCCGGTAAGCCTCAGGCGGAAGCCCTCACTGATGACGACCCTACCCTAGCGGCATCTTGGCAATCTTCTGTGGAGGTGCATTCCATTATAGGAAATTTTGTCCTGCTCGTAATGCAACCTGCAATCATTGCAGTAAGAAAGGTCACTTTTCTAAAGTATGCCGGTCAAGAGCCTCTACTAGTGTTGCATCTGCTATCTGTAAACTGCTCCTCCCCCAAGAGCCACTACTAGTGTTACAGCTACTATCTATAAAACTGCTCCTCCCCGAAGAGCCACTACTAGTGTTACAGCTGATTTCCCCAAAGCCTGTCCCATGCAGCCATGAGGGTTTCGGTAAATGGACACATTTTGAGTACATTAATCGACTCATGTAGCTCTGACAGCTTCATCAGTGAGCCGGCTATCAGTAAGTTACAACTGCGTATTTACCCCTCGGACAGGGAAATTGTAATGGCTCTGACGACACTGACCGCAAACTCTTCCGGCTTTTGTCTTGTTGACCTTATTCTCAATGGCCGCACTTATTTTTCCACCCGGCTCGGGGTGCTCAAAAACCTATGCAGTGATGTGCTCCTGGGACAGGATTTCCAGAAACAACACAAAAGACTCACTTTCGAGTTTGGAGGGCCAAAGCTGGAGCTTACTATTTCCAAAATACTGTTTTGTGCGCTTTCGGCGGCTTTGCTCGACGAGCCCTCCTTGTTTGCCAATCTTTCCCCCCGATGTAAGCCCATAGTCACTAAATCACAACGTTTCAGCCAAGATGATCGATCCTTTATTGAGGCAGAAATCTCTCGCCTTCTAGCTGACGGTATCATTGAGCCATGTTCACCTTCCTGGCGGGCTCAAGTCATCGTTGTTAAAAATCCTCTGAAGCAACACAAGAAACATCTTTGCATCAATTACTCGCAAACTATTAACCAGTATACCGACCTGGATGCCTACCCACTACCACGCATCGATGACATGGTCAATAACCTTGCCAACTACAGGGTATTTTCAACTTTTGACTTAAAGAGCACATACCATCAATTACCATTAAAGGACTCTGACAAAAAGTATATGGCCTTTGAGGCCAATGGTCGGCTTTACCAGTTTTGTCGCCTTCCATTTGGGGTCACCAATGGAGTGGCCGTCGTTCAATGGGCAATGGACAGCCTAGTCAAACAGGAGAACTTAACGGACACTTTTCCATTGCTGGTCATGACCAGAAGGAGCATGATGCCAACCTCCAGAAATTTCTTGACGTTCTCCGTCGTCGCAACTTAACCTTAAATGAGTCCAAATCTGTGAAATCAGTACCATCAGTCAACATCCTTGGCTACTGGGTGGGCAATGGTGTCATCAAACCGGATCCGGAGTGACTTCGTCCGCTTCAGGAGCTCCCTCCTCCTATGAATCTCGGCTCTCTTCGTCGGGCCCTCGGCATGTTTGCCTATTATGCGAAGTGGATACCCCACTTTTCTGACAAGATCCAGCCCCTGCTTCACGTGAAGTCATTTCCGTTGGAGGCGATGGCTATTTCAGCTTTCGACCTCCTCAAGCAACAACTGGAAAAAGCCACGCTTCATTCCATCGATGAAAATCTCCCTTTCGTGGTCGAGTGTGATGAGGTGGCGATTTCAGCTACCTTGAATCAAGGCGGTCGACCCGTTGCATTTCTGTCCAGAACTTTGCAGGGTAGCGAGCTCCATTATCCTCCTGTCGAGAAGGAGGCTATGGCCATCATTGAAGCAGTATGTAAATGGAGTCATTTTCTCGCTCGTCGCCATTTCACGCTCATAACTGATCAGCGCTCTGTGGCCTTTATGCTGGATAACAGGAAACGCACTAAGGTCAAGAATAACAAAATACAGCTCTGGAGGATGGACTTGCCGCCTTTGGCTACACCATACATTATCGACCCGGCAAAGAGAATGTGGCCCCAGATACCCTCACGCGTGCATTCTGCTCTTCCATGTCAACTTTGACTCTTACGGATCTTCATACTGACTTGTGCCATCCTGGCGTTACCCATATGTTGCACTTTGTGCGATCTAAAAATCTCCCATTTTCTACGGAAGACGTGAAAAGAACATGCTCCACTTGTAGAATTTGCGCAGAATTAAAACCGCAATTCTTCCGTCCGTCGGTTGGCTCGCTCATGCACGCTACACAGCCTATGCAGCGACTCAACATTGACTTTAAAGGGTCATTGCCTTCCTCAACGCGAAACACCTACTTGCTTACTATGGTGGATGAATATTCACGCTTTCCCTTTGCTTGCCCCTGTCCCAATATGCTTACTTCCACAGTGATCAAATGCCTCGATCAGGTCTTTTTCCTTTGCGATATGGCCAATTTCATCCACTCTGATCGGGTCCCTCCTTCATGTCAAGTGAACTCAAAAGTTATCTTTCCCAATGGGGAATCACCACAAGTAAAAGGACACCGTATCATCCTTTTGGAAACGGACCGGTTGAGAGATACAACGCCATCGTTTGGAACGCTGTTCATCTTGCACTGAGGTCACATAACCTATCAGACCAGCAGTGGGAAACTATGCTCCCTGACGTGTTGCATTCCATCAGGTCTCTTCTTTCTACATCCACCAACGCTACTCCTCACGAACGATTCTTCGGGTTCCAGCGTCGCTCCACTCATGGGATGTCCCTACCATCATGGTTGGCACCTCCTGGCCCCGTGCTGCACCGAAGATTCGTCCGATCCTCTAAGAGTGATCCCCTCATCGACGAAGTGGAACTGACGGATTTCAATCCCACATACGCACACGTGCGGTACCCTGATGGCCGGGAATCCACAGTGTCACTTCGGGATCTGGCTCCCTGCCCAACCGGTTCCACAGAACCAATTGATAGTGGGATCCATATTAATGACGCCGATACCCTGTGGTCCTCTGAGGATGACGCTCTACCTGGGACATCAAGGGATCTGCCAGCTATTCCGCCGGATCAACCCGGGGAACAGAGCGCTCCCCGTGGGATGGCCACCCGAAGCCAGGACGCCGGTCAGTCACCGACTACTGAGCAAGGTGAAGCCAGCTCTGCGCCTGTGGGGGCCCGCACCCGGAGCCACGATCTCCCCAGTCCCCCTCAGGTCAATCAAGGCGACACGGACTCTGCCAGCCCGCCGGTACGAACCAAGCGACCCAGGGACCAAAACTCGGTCTGAGGAGACGTGCCTTCCGGCCTCCAATGGAGATCCAAACGACTGTGTCTATTCTTAGTCCGATTAATTCAGTAGAAGGAAGCCGCCAGACTTCCAATCTTTCAGGCGGGAAGAATGACATGAATCTTGTCATTCATGTGGAAATGACTTATGAAATAATACTGGGCGGCCTGCTGGTGGTGCTGTCCAGGGAGAGTATAAATACGCAGACATGGGCCCAGCTTGCTCATGACATTCTTTAACAGGAACTAGTGAAGGACACAACTAGATCTCCATGTTGAAAAACAGTTGATTAAAGCCTTGTTTAATTCTCAGACCAAGTGCCTAGTAGTTTTCTTACGTCAATTGCTGAATCCTATGATAAAGCGCCATGGTTTTGAAAGCTCAATAACACTTGAAAATTCTCCAAAAAAAACCCGATTTTATTCAAGGGAGTGAAAATATTTTCATATTTGTGTATCCTGGAAAAAATATCAGACTTGATGTTGGAGTTGTTGAAAGCTGTGGATTTACCAACACTCCCGCGTTTGTCAGGGGGTGTCACGCACGAGATCCCCGAGCTCGGCCATCCTACAGTGTTACACAAACGGAGGGCCTGCGAGCACAGCGCTGGCATTTGTTGCTCTGAATTTCTTCCACTTCCAACGAGCAAAAGTATTCACAGATCCCACAATCTGGAGGGCCGTGAGGAGAGAAAAAGAAACAGGCACAGACGGAGAAAACAGGGGAAAATGAAAAGAGGGAAACAAGAGGAGAAAATATATTAAACCTGCCTTTCAAACTGTACAGAATGATGAAGTGTGGGTTCAGTTTTCACAATGTTGCAAACAGGAGCCAAGTTTCACTGCATGTTCATGTTGCTGTGATGTTTTGCATGTACTGGAGGTTGCTTACTAGTCTCCGACCACCATAGTGAATTTTAATGATTGAAAAGAGCTGATGACAGTCAGACATTTTGAATTATTAAGATGTGAATGTTGGTATAGTTGGCCTTCAGTATAACAGTCGAATGAGTTGCACAGAAATCATGTTATAAATGAGGGATATTCTACACAGGAGATTTTATATGGTTTCCCTATCATCAATGGAGTCATAAATAGTGATATCAAGGATTGCAGGATGTCAGAGGGGATTATAGTGAGGGGCAACTGGGATGCTAATTGTTACATTAGGAAATCAGCTGCTTTCATTATTATGTATCATTCCCATATCCAGTGTGGTCCCAAATAGCTATGAATTCCCTTTAAAAATAATGGAATGTCCTGAAAAATCTAGGTGGGAATGGGTTAACATAATGTAGTGTTCTGCAAGTTGCGACTGAAACTCAATTTAAAAGGTTTTTTTTTTACTCTAAAATCCAATATTGCTACCCTAAAGCTGCTACATATGAAAAGAGGTGACTTATCCTGGGATGCTAGGAGCACTTCTACCTACCTGCTGTCATTGTGATAAATGACACATCCCATAGTGTCTGCGCTCCATCTGGTTTGCCCCAAAACAACTAAAGAGAATTTGTCTTGTGGAATTCTTACACATACAAGATAGAAATGTGTGTCTGAAAACTCTGATACAAATTGCACAACAAACAGGACTGTGGTCTACAGCGAGACTGATGCAGGTACGGTGACAACTTTCATTAACCTTTAAGCGTTGAAAGAGTGTCTGTGCTCTGAAGTTATTAAATATGACAAGGTCACCTTTAATTGCTAATGACAGGGCTGTGCCTGATCATGCACTTGTACTTCATGAATTGAACTGCAGAATGTGCTCCACTGGGCAAGCTACTTTTAAAAGAAATATTTACAAAAGATTAGAGTTGAATTTAAGTATTTGAACTTTATTAGTCAGTAACTTAGGTTTACATAACACAAAAGTTGCCTTTAAATTACAATTATTTTTTTTAACGCCATTAAAATTCTACATTCTTTTGCTCAGTACTAATTCTTCTATTCCAGAGTTGTCACCACAGTGCTTATTTTTCAGCAGCCTTTTATACCATAAATTGTCTAAAAACTGGTAAAGGTACCACCCTGAGTCATACAGACCAGGGAAGTCCCAAGTTCGATCCTCCAACTATGCTGAATTAGCTAGGCTCAGCTGAGCTGGGCTCATGGCAATGGGTTAAAGTGGGGGTAAAAAATTAGCCAGGGCTCATACCCCTAATTGCTACCTGCTGACACATTCCTGTGAGGTGACAAGATTGGGCTGAGGTGTGGTGCCCCTGCCTCACAGATGAAGAATAGTCATTTCTGATGACCATGTTACTGTATTCCAACACTGCAAAATCTTTTCCTGTATAATGGAAGGTATCACAGAATGTTCCACTAGAGTGAAGGACCCCTGCTGTTCCTCCATACCGGAAGGCGCAATAATCACTTTGTATTGCAGGTTAGAACAAATAATTCTGATTCAGATGATACAACGTAGAATCTATTTAAAATGATCCTGATTGACAAACATTTAGGAACTTGATGAAAATAATAAGATAAAATAAAGTTAAGCTTAGGATGTTGCAGTTGTTTATGTTACTTATATATGGTAATGCCCATTTCAATGTGCCCAAACTAGTTTCCTTCAAGGTATCTTCTGTATTTCAGGGTGGACAATTAAAAAAACAAAGCAATGGCATTTTCACAATTGGCCTGCAATTTGGCCACAAATGGTCCAAGAAACTGTTGAAATTCAAACTCTCTGGCAAATGGTCCTTGGAAAAGGTTTGCTTGTCCTGGTAATCATGCTTAGGTCAGATTTGCATACAATTATATTTGGTTAGATTTCAACATTATTTTAATGTTTTATATACCATGATGATGATAGAAATGATGCTATTGCAGTTTGCAAAAACCAAGAATAGAAAGAGTTAATAACTTTGTTAATAAAATCTCTGTAGTATGGCAGAAAACATGTTGATGTGTTGTATTCTTCAACAGACACTTGGTACTCAACAGATTAGGATTGACTTGGCCTTTCCCAGCACTGAGCAGGTGACTTGATTACATATAAATCAAGCATAAAATGTCCTGTTCTGGGCGGTGAAGTGAATCAGTCAAATTATCGAGTGGCAAAACTAATTCTGTGCCTTGGGCCACAGAAGCTGCCAGTTCCTATAAGTCAGGCCTTCACTCAGTGTAAAATTGTTTTTATTTTATTCTGTTTCATTTAATATGGCTATTCAAGCTAATCCATGCAGTAAACCTGAGCCTGTAGATCTGTCAGAACTGTTCCAGTTACCAGTCTCACCACAGTAAGTAGCAAGTCCCTCAGAATTAGGCCATTAGTGCTACCAAGAACTACTTTACATGAAACAGTAATCACTAACTTACAGTCTATTATTAGATTAGCTTCATAGGGATTGCTTTCCTTTGCTGTGTGCTGATGCATAAACGACATGTTATTCCCATATAAATCTGATGGCAGAGCAGCCCTGACACCATGTTCCTATTCTTAGATTCTACTCACAGACCCTGTTTTGATTAGTGCATAATTTTATGTTAGCATCCTAAATGCTTACTCTACAGAGTTCATGTACAGCTGTATTAGCATTTTCAATCTAAAATATCTTATCGATTAAGTCATGCTGCTTGTGTATACAATCCTGTAGCCTTGTCACTGGGATTTTAGTCTAGATGGGTGTGTGACATTTCTGTACCATGTCCATTTAGCTGGAAAACATTTAGATTTTGTTCTTCAAAACTTTGCCTGCATCTAGAGACAATATTTTCATCTTTATCATACTAGGATGAAGTAGTGGCATTTACAGGCTTGCTGCTGGTGGTGGGAGATATTCAAGGGGATGAATTAAGAATATCACACGAGCGTATTAGTGGGACTCTTTTCTACAGCATATTAGTCTCAATATGTTAAATAGCCGAGTGACATTTGCTGTGGATTTTATTTATGATTCGTTCATACCACAGGCCTGTGCACTGAAAAGTGTAACATTAAACTGAACAGCCGTATACCAATTAAACAGTTCAATGGATTCCCTTAAGATGACTTGTTTTCCATTAGGTAAGTTAAAATGGTTATTCCGAGTCAGCAACAACTTGTATTGAAAGAGCATCTTTAATGTAGTGAACATCATAGAGGAGAAACAGATGCTGAACTGTTATAGAAGAGCTAAGAGAGATGATTGAAAGCACAGTTAAAGAGATCGGCTTGAGAAGGCCTTTGAAGGTGCAAAGACAGGTAGTGAGGGGAGGTGTTTGGGAAGAGCACTGCAGCGTAGGGGTTAGAGTTGAAAACTTTGTTACATATGATGGAGTGGGGAATGTATTCGAGGTTAGCCCTGTCCTCGCAAACCTCCTTTGGCTTCTTGCCTTCCAAGCACAATGAATTCAAAATCCTTGTCCTCATTTATAAATCCTGCCATGACCTCGCCCCCATCTTACCTCTGCAACCCTATCCAGCACTACATCTCAGTATGTGCCCTTCCGTCTTCTGACTCTGATGGACAAGTGGAAGGACATAGTCTGGAATTGGATGGGAAGCAGAGTTTTAGATGGGTTGGAGATTAGATAGGGTGTTGCATGGATAATAGTTTCAGCAGCGGTGGGGGTGAGATGAGGGTGGAGGCAGGCATTGTTCTGGAACTGGATGCAAGTGGTCTTGGTGATGGACTTTGCGACAACAGGACACTGATGTTGCACCCATCAGGTTCAGCTTCAGTGAGCAGCTGGGGAGTGGGAAAAAAATCTGAGAATATGCTATGGAATTTTAGGCAAGAACTGGATGGCCATTCCAGTATTAAATTGGAGAAAACCTATTCATGACAAGCAATCTGATAACAGATTGTTGCAGAGCCAAGATTGATGGAAGAAAGTTGACGCTCAGTATCATTAGCGACTGTCTGTGTGGAGTTTGCACATTCTCCCCGTGTTTGCGTGGGTTTCCTCCGGGTGCTCCGGTTTCCTCCCACAGTCCAAAGATGTGCGGGTTAGGTTGATTGGCTATGATAAATTGACCCTTAGTGTTAGGGGGATTAAATACGTGGGGTTACGGGGATAGGGTGGGATATGTGTCGGTGCAGGCTCAATGGGCCGAAATGGCCTCTATCTGCACTGTGGGGTTTCTGTGATCCTGTGATATGGAAGCTGACCCCCATACCTACACCTAATGTCATTGAGCGGCAACATATAAATTAAGAATCGGATGGGGCCAAGGATGGGACCTTGATTTATTTCCAAGGATGATTGTGAGGATGAGAGGAGAAACCGTTTCTAGAAAAATGTTGGCACAACTAGCAGTGGAACCAAGAAAGGACGGCCTCACAGAGGCAGGCACAGAGGAGAGGTGGTGTAAGAGAACGCTATAGAGAGTTTGAAGAGGATAAAGAAGGATAACAGGTCACAGTTTCAGTCACAGGGGATATTGTTGCTGACTTTGACCAAGCTGGTCTCAGAGTTGTGGGCAAGGGGGAAACAAGATTGAAGGGATTCAAACAGCGAGTGGTAGGAAAGATGAGTGTGGCTGGATAATGATATTGCACTCGAACATTTAAGAGGAAGGGGAGGTTAGAGATGGGGTACTTGGATTGCACAGAGGAGTTGAGGGTGATGATGGCGGTAGTTTTGAAAGTGAGGAGAATAAATCCTGTCCAAAGGGAAATGTTAACAATGCCAGAAAGCATTGGGGCAGAGGATGGTAGCTGTCTTGTCAGGGATTAGGTTAGGAAAGGGTCAAGCTAAATGAGGAGAATAGGGAGGATATTTCAGCAAGGAAGTCACCTACCTTGGGAGGGTGACAGATAATGAGAACTTTAAAGGAGAGGTAGGAGGAATGAAAGAAGATGTGGTGCTCAAATGAGGAGGTGGTTTCCTGAGAAGAAGACGAGGCCGAGATGTAACCTGGCAACGAGAGCCATTATGGTTTGGCCGGTGGATGTGGCAGAACATGCAGCCAGGTGAAGCTGCTTCAGTGCCTTATATTCAATTGCATATTATGTTGTAGTCTTTGAGATAGTGAGTGTCAAAATACATTGGATTATATAAATAAAACGGAGAGTTTCTGTTGCTAGTGTAATTAGACATAGTGTGTATTCAGAACCGTATAATTAAATCTGAAGTGGTCACAGTTATCACATCATTAATTTTCTTTTTTGATGTACAAATGTACTAAGGGAGCCGATGTGGAAAAAGGTTTTCCACTCAGTGCCACGCATACTAAAGAGGCCAATTTCAACTCTGGGCAGTTTGCCTGTTCATAATGCTGGGTTCAGGTCAAGATTCAAGAGTGAAGAGCAACAGTAAGCAGTGTGAGCACACAAACATAGGTTCCTGAAGTTGACCTCCATTCCAAAAGCCTGAATAGATTCATAATGGATGTTGCTAGGCTTCTTTAGCTCCTGTATAAACATAATTTAGTGACAGTTGTGGAGCACCGCAACATTAAATTCATTAGCTTTAAAGATTGTCACTACTCCTAGGTCAAGTTTAGGTGGAATTATCAAAGCATTCACCACAACCAACATTGTGGCTTGCTGTCATTTTTAGTATGAAAAGTGTCTTCCACTTATTCTGTTCACTTAAGGCTATTGTCCCTTTTATTAAGGTCCCAGTCCTTTCCAATGAATCTCTATTATTTTTTGATCTGATAATGTATAGTCAATTCCTCACTGTTGTGACTTTTTATAAAATTGCTTCATGAACACATACTTTTTCATGTCACTTCAAGTTAACTATATGTTAAAGGCCCTGAAAGGACACTCAAATCGAAATGAAGGCCTGCTATTGGCACCTTTTTGGCTGGATAGAATGACGAATTGAAAGTGCTGATAATAGGGCTCGACCTGTGACATCAATTATCCTGACAGTCATAATGAAAATTTATTGCCAATTCCCTTCATCTGAGACAAACATTCTCCATTGATTTTGGGGAAATAGCTCATCTGAGGATCACACAATGAATGTTTATCCAGCACCACTATTGCACTTATAACCAATACCCTGACTTCACATTTCATTGTTGCTTTGCACAAGATCACAAAAACAATCGCACATCATGAGTGAAATGCCATGAGGCAACTCGCATTGCACTTCTTTTCCTTCACAGAGTTATAAACGATTATATTAGCATACGCACTTGTACATTTTACAATGTTCCCAATGCAGAAGGACAGTAGTCCATCCAAGTCAACAGATCCAAGATCCAAGCACATCATTCTAATCTGCCAGTCCAAGTGCTACTTTATTCCCTGTGTGCAACACTCTTGGCTCTTTTGTCACACTAGGACTGTGTTCCAAGCATAAAATGTACCCACATTATTTTATATATGTTCAGTACAAAGCTCACTGCCAACTTTCAGTTAGAGAGAAGCTGGTTTAAAAAAAATCAAATTAATTTTGTTTAAAAAATGCATTCTTTTTAGTGATTCTTGATTTGTTTATATTAAATGACTTGTGTTGTAAAGGTTACATTTTTTGACAAATTAATTATGGACTTGTCAAAATTCACTTATAAAAACAGAATAGGTTACATGGAAGGAGAGGAAAATAATATAACAGTAATAATCCGATTGAGTGAGTGGAAAGAAGGAAAGAATGGCTCCCCAATTCTACATTCAGAAACCGCTCTCTGTCTGAAATCATAGACTAATGGTTTGATGTATTTATTTTATCCGGAGTTAAAATTTCGAACCTTTTTAAGTCTTCAAGATGGAAGACAAGTGACCTGTTCTCAGGATTCTGTCATCGTTGGTCTTAGTTTGACTGCCAGGAAGTACTTGAGTGCAGGTTGGGCTGATTATCTCAGTGTTTTGTTCTTCTGTTGAACTTGTTTAAGGGTTCATTATAATCCAGCATTGAATGATAAAATAACAATTAGATTCATTAACATGGAAAGCAACTTTGCATACAACAGCTTACTGCTATCTTACAAACTCCATCTTGCAGACTGACTTCTCCAGGCTGGATCTAACAGCTTTTGGCTTCATTCAAAGATTGATGTTTAAGGCAACATCACATTCAAACCATTGCATCCAGTGATTTTCTTCCTTCTTTGGGAAGAGGCACTTGACCTTTCCTCAACACTGAAACCTGAGCTATTGGCTATATGGGAAATTGAGTGTAAATCTTTCACACACAATTCTGTGGCACAGAACAGTGCAACACTAGCACTTTGTTCCACTCTGCTGCCACATTGGAATCAGACAATCTCATAAAAATCTAAGAATATTCTATATGGAGTAGAGTGACTTGCTGCCTCCAGTGGATTTTTTCATTGATGGATTGGCAGTCAGAAGCTGATAATTCCTGATCCCACTGTCATTCTGTTCTAGCACATTTCCAGTGCTGGTATTGTTTTCATCCAAGCACCCTATTGTGTTGTAAACTGCTGGTTTACAATCATCTGCTTAATATATAGCTTTACTGCTGAATATATAGTCCGGAAAAGAAACAGCAACTTCCTGCTCAAAACTGTCAGAGCAAGATGCATCATGCAATCAGACTTGTTCAATCCAATGGATTGCAAACCATAGCCTAGTTTCTACCCCAACATCAGGAACACTTTGCTAGGTTTATGGGTAGAATACAATGAAACCTATGTCACGAATCAGGCATTAATTTTTCTCAGTTGGGTGCTTAGAACAGATGGCTGCTTAATGCAGGTTCAGTGTTAGTAATGGAAGCCATCCAGAGCAGCGGCCCAGTTTCAGTTCTTTTGTTTCAGTTGTTTTTCTGTGCTACAGAAAAATGATCAGTGGCGATGTTTAATGTACTCACGGGCAGGTTATTAGTTCAAATTTCTGCTCAAGTTACCTGCAAGACTGCAACATTTGGCAACTTAATAGGAGGATGGGTTTGTAGCATGTCCCCAATAAAGTGGGCAGTAAAATTGACGGTAAAGAATGGTGTAAAGCTATTGTAAATTTAATCCATTACTACTTAAACATTGCAGGGCATCTTTAAGGAGCATTGTTGCCATGACAAACTGATTTGTTACCAGTTTTGCAGTCAAGAGATGACTAAATAGCTATTATTGTTTTTAATCAGTATCTGAATATGGACTTTACGTAGCTTTCTCCCGAGCTCGTTTTCTTGCCCTTTACAGAAATATATATGAGCAGAGAGTCTGGAATTTCAGCCTGGTGAAGGATAGCACGAGCGATATGGCACAGTACAACATCCCACAACAAATCCAGCAGGTTTCTACCACTTATCATGATTTACTACCCCAGCACCGTAATTTTGCATGACAAGTTTTGGAGGCAGTGAAAATGCCAGTTCTAAGCGACAACATGTTACTTGCCACACCAAAGGTTGCCCTGCCTTTCTAAAGCAAAAGGAACAGAAACGAGTTCCAAAGTCTTTACAAAAATGAAAATAAATCTGGGCATCATTTTTATTATGAGGATGACTGACGCAGTAAATTAGAAAGAGAAGAGAATCACAAAATCCCTGAGAGCTTTAGTTCATTCAATGCAAGCCCATTGGGACTGTCCCCAGTTTAAGACTAAATCAAGGAGTCCAGATCCAATAGTATTGATTGTGTTGTTTGGTAGTGTAACAAGTCTTTTGAGAATCAGTTGTTTGAATAGAATCTGAGACCACTGTTGCAAATGTGGGGATGAAACGGTCGTTCAGTTAAGGAGGATACATTTCCTCTCTGTAAAGTGCGTAATTTCAATTCTCCTTCATTCGACATTCTCCACACACTGCACGATCTGTCCCTTTTCCAATTGGTTGTGGGGAGTCATGTCCTCAACATTTCAAATGGTGATGTCATGATGGTTCTTATCAAGATGTGATTGGTTGTTCCCACCCTCTAAAAGGCAGGCTGCATTGCCTGATCGTCAGTTCATTTCTTTCCAGCTTTAGCTTTGAGTCCTCATTACCTGACACCATCTGACTTTCTTCAGGATTCTGACCTTACAATGAAGATCAAACAAACTTGTTCTTTATATATGATAATGCAAGACTGTGACTCTCTACACCTGATGAATAGCTCTGTCTAATCTTGTCAGAGGCTTCAAAAATTCATTCTCAATGCCGGATGGTCATGATCTCTGCACCAAATGCTAGCCTCCAGATCACAACATTAATGACTCTGCTTTGAGTTGTCACATCGAACCCATGAAAGAGCTAATAAATATAAAAAGAATGCTCAACTGGCAAACAACTTACTTCAGGTTCTAACTCACTTGAACACCCATAACTTCACCCAAATCAACAATGTCACCTTCATCTTTTACCTCAGGGGAGTCTAGTACTAGGGGGCATAGTCTAAAAATAAGAGCCAAACCTTTCAGGAGTGAAATTAGGAAACACTTCTACACACAAATGGTGGTAGAAGTTTGGCACTCTCTTCTGCAAATGGCAATTGATGCGAGATCAATTGTTAATTTTAAATCTTGAGATTGATAGATTTTTTATTAACCTAAGGTATTAAGGGATATGGGCCAAAGGCGGGTATATGGAGTTAGATCGCAGATCAGCCATAATCTCATTGAATGGTGGATCAGGCTCGAGGGGCTAAATGGCTTACACCTGTTCCTATGTTCCTAACATCACCGAGAAAATAATTTGAGGTAACTTCCATCACTACTCCCCTCAGTACCCATGAATCAATAAACACCGACATCAAACTCTTCAATGCTTACCACTCCCACAAATATGCCTTGATAATCTCTTTTTAAGTTGGAAAACTTGCTTCTTCTGCTGATTTAAAATGGTTCTACTGTATTTTCAGTGCTCATCTTCTGCAGCCTGTTTAGCTCATTGGCACCACTGGCACTGGAATCTCCTTGCTGGAGCCTTCTTTGCTCTCTGAAAGGATGCTTGCTTCACATGCTGTGCTTCCTCCTAGCCATCCCCATAGACTGTAATAGGGTATTCCATCATTAAGTCAGAGTGCATCACCTAATCAGGTAATGTAGCTGTCACATTTTGGGAATTTTGTTCATTTTTCCACAGAAAAGATTTGAAAAAATAATTACTTTTAAATGTTGGGTATTTAAAGCAAAGTTTATTGTCACAGGGTTTAAAAAAGGCACCGAGATGATAGGTGATAAAAATACTAATTAGCCAAGCTTTGATGAGCAATTCATTAGACTGTCTTGGCAAATGATAAGCACCACAGATTCATTGTGCCCATTGCGCTGGGCAGTCACTGGTCCCGGGGACATTGACAGGGGTGCTGTGGCAGGCTTTCCCCACTGGCTGCCAGCACAGGGTGATAAAACCAGATACAAAAACACAGGCGAACAGTTAGGTCCAGTAAGGGCTCCAAAGTCGATCAGATTTTTTTAAACAGAAAGCTTTGAGGGTAGAGCATTGGCCAGGCTCAGAAGGAGTATTTAATGGTTATTTTGCTTAAAGCAAGCAAGATGACCCAGTCATGTGGGAGAGTGTAGTGTGCTTGTTCTGGATGAGCAGAAATTTTCTCCAATTAAATATTGGGAAGACCAAAGCCATTGTTTTCGGTCCCTGCCACAAACTCCGTTCCCTAGCCACTGACTCCATCCCTCTCCCTAACATCTGTCTGAGGCTGAAACACACTATTTGCAACCTTGGTATCATATTTGACCCTGAAATGAGCTTCCGACCACATATCCATGGCATAACTAAGACCGCCTATTTACACCTCCGTAACATCGCCGGTCTCTGCCCTTGCCTCAGCTCATCCACTGCTGAAACTCACATCCATGCCTTTGTTACCTCTAGACTTGACTATTCCAACGCACTCCTGGCTGGCCTCCCACGTTCTACCCTACATAAACTTGAGGTCATCCAAAACTCGGCTGCCCATGTCCTAACTCGCACCAAGTCCCGTTCACCCATCACCCCTGTGCTCGCTGACCTACATTGGCTCCTGGTTAAGCAACACCTCAATTTCAAAATTCTTATCCTTGTTTTTAAATCCTTCCATGGCCTCTCCCCTCCCTATCTCTGTAATCTCCTCCAGCCCCACAAACAACCCCCGCCCTCGAGATATTTGCGCTCCTCTAATTTTGCCCTCTTGAGCATCTCTGATTATAATCGCTCAACCATTGGTGGCCGTGCCTTCTGTTGCCTAGGCCCTAAGCTCTGGAATTCCCTGCCTAAACCTCTCCTCCTCGTTACCTCTTTCCTCCTTTAAGACACTCCTTAAAACCTACCTCTTTGACCAAGCTTTTGGTCACCTGCCCTAATTTCTCCTTATGTGGCTCGGTGTCAAACTTTTTGTCTTATAATATTCCTGTGAAGCGCCATGGGACATTTTACTATGTTAAAGGCACTATATAAATACAAATTGTTGTTGTCATCTTGTATTACTTGACTTAAGGGAGTCTGATCACAACTGTTGCTCTGTATGTTCGCTTGCTGTGTAGTAAAGCAGCTTAATCATTTACATTTGGTCTTTTCCTATCCAGTATTTTCTGAGTCCACCTTCAAAAATATTGGAGAGACATGTGGGGTGGGGGTGGGGGGGGCGGCAAATGTGAAAGACATAAACAGTCAGTTCAGATCATAAGGTGTATTATTGTTGCACCCTTGGGTTACGATTTCACATAGATATCGGGCAGTGCGAGTCCACTCTGGCAGGTAAGGGGCCATGCGGACCACTTGTGGGGGCGACTGATACCACTGCATCCGAGAAAGTATCTGCGGCAGCCTGAATTTGTAACAGTGCCCATAGGTCAAAATGGAGAATTCGTGATCAGGAACACTGTCGGCCTTTTAGAGGGCATGAACGACTAATAACATCATGACAAGTATGCTTGTGACATCACTTTCTGCAGTGTTGAGCACAGGACTCTCTGGGGCCAATTGGATAAGGGACAGCTCTTACGGTACACGGCGAACGCATCCAAGGTGGTTAATCTTACGTTAATCTTGGTTTCCAGGTTGTGCTTCAGCAGGTTCAGTAGTGCAGTTTGAAGGAGCCCGAGTAGAGCCATCCCCAATGTCCAGGCCCATTCACTGTTTTGTGTCTGCAGTTGGTTCTGTGTTTTTAATTTGCCAAAAAAAATAGTGCTGCAGCAGATATCGCAGCTGCTGGCTTTCCAACCCACTGGCGAGTTTGGACAGTTCCTATGAAGTTTCATCAGCAACTGAGGAAAACTGAAAATCCAACATTTCATCTCACCTCAAGAAGGCAAAATCCTCTCACATCTTTAAGTAGTACTGGCATATGGGGCAGCAGTGAAGACAGCAGTCTGCTCACAGGCATTCCTGGCCAGAGGAAGAGACCAATATAGGAACAATGGGAGGGGGTAGAGAAGATAGAATCAACAATAATGAAAATGAAGATCATACAGGAGGAAAAAACCCCATAAAATACAAATATTAATTAGTAGCGCATTAGTAGAACCCAAGGCTTTCAGTCAGTTTATTCGAGTCTGAATTTCCGAAACAAGCAGTTAAGTGAACGCTACAATCAATACCTTTTCTTTAAAAAAAAGTGAAAGTATTTATAGGAACTAACATCAATTTATCCTGTCTTTTTCTGTTGATATTTTTGAATACTTCAATTTAAATTGTTGGTGCTAATAACTGCTCGGAGGGCTTGCTATCTGAGCAGAGCGAGGGAGCTGAATTAACATCAATCTGGAGACAGTAGCTGCATTTATAATGCACTAAGGCTTGTGCTGGCGGTGCAGGTTCCCAACCTGCTGCTGTTACACACCCAAATGCAACCTGAAAGTAAATTTGCTGAGATTTGCTTAGGCCGGTGGCACAACACCCAAGTAGCTGTTCTTCGAGGGTATCAAGATTATCCTGTTGTAACATGACATACACATACACACACACACGCTCTCCATCAGAGGTCACGATAGTAAACATGCTCAGGCTCCCTGGCTGATTGTCCCTCCATAGCCCGATGAATGAACCTTGGACTTTCCTGCCCTGCTTGGCTCAGTATCACAGTGGGCAGCATGTTGACTCACTGAGCCATGGGGGCAGCTTAGTAGATGTTTTTGCCAAATCAGAAGTTATTTTCGGATTGCTTCAAAAGCAGTCACTTAAGTGGTGAGTACATTTTAAAACCTTCCTCCCAGCGCAAGACTGGATCTATTTCTCACACATCTATACTTCGTACTGGAATGCTCTGCGCTGGGGCCATTTAAAATATCATTTTCTAAAAGCGTGGAATCTAATGCTTTCCTAGAAATTAATTTAAAAAAAAAACTTCATTACAATTTTAATTGTATGTCCAGTCCTTCAAGAAAGTAATTGAAAGCACAATAATATTTTTACTTTCAAATGAGTTTGTAATCAATTTCCTAACTGTTTATCCCTCCAACAATTTAAGTGCTTTAATATAATTTCACATTAAACAGTCTATTAGGTAAATTTAAAAAATCTGGAAATAGCAAGTAAGTGGGAAATTAATTCAACAGTTTAATCTAGAGCTAATAACAGTTACAACCTTGAAAAAGCTGGTACAGCAGGGAGGTAATTAACAGCTTATTCCCATTTGATAAAAATAATCCACTTTAATTCCATTGTAATTTCACCTCAACAAAATATGAACCCACAGGCTGGTTGTGCTCTCTGCAATGATTAGCTACTTATTGCCATCTTATTTACCGCAAGAGTCAGTAACACCTCATTGCTGAATTGCTTTTTAAATGCATTCAATTATAGATGTGGCATATAGAAGAATTGGTGAGGGGCAAACATCCAGTCACGGTGTAACAAAAAATTCATGAGCAAATGGCAACCGCACCTCTCGAGTGTCCCATATAGCAGAAGCTGTTCACAGGGAATCGCATTTCAACAGTTCCCAGTATCCCACATCACATTTGTTTTGGTGTGTATTTATATGCATTGTGTTCATCTTCTGGGCCTTTGAGTCATTTGCAAAAAAAAACACAGGCAGATGAAAGTGAAATAATGTATGATTTTTTTTGCTCATCAAAGTATAATGATACAGTTACTTTATTACTGCAGTGTGGCCGATGATGCAGTGGGTTTTCCATTATTATTTGAGCTCCCATACAAGGGACGAGGACATAAGCTCTGTTCATTGTTGGAAAAATTAAGCGGTTTAAAAGGATCTTTTCTAAATTGCCCCACTTTTTACTGTTGGGTTTCTCACAATGCAAGATTTAAAGGTATGATTACAGCTGGGGGCCATCTACAAACCCATTTCTTTTGTTCCATTTTCACAATAATTCTTGGTTGCTGTCCTCTGAAATACAAGAATGGTGAATCAGAAGGTTTCAAACCTCTGCTTTCCACAGACATGAATAATACAGGAAAGTGATATCTCGATGAGCAATGATTTATCCTTGGGAAACAAGCTGCAATGCTTCCGAAAGGTCAAGATCATTACTGTTCTCGAAGTCCATACAACTTCTCTCGTTAACATCTCCATTACATAGTTTAACTACTTGAATGCTAAACATTCATTAATCCCTCAAACTTATTCTCAATATAACACCAGTTATTCACCTCGCAGAGATTTAAAAAAAAAAACCCAGGAATGCTGGAAATAAAAACACAAAATTCTGCAAAACATCTAAAAGCAATGGCCTTGATTAAGGGTTCCTCGCAAAATATTAACGTCTTTCCCTTGCAAATAATGACTGACTTGCTGTGCATTTTCAAAATTTCTGTTTACTTGAGTCTTTGATGCAATGGATTTGATCCTTTTTGGCCCCATTCAATGCGAGAGCCTGTTCTATACCAAGAGAATTGAACTGCGTCAGATTTACGCTGTAGTTACATTACTGTTTTTGTATCGGTGCATCAGCATGGCTAAATTGGTAGCACTCTCATCCCTGCGTCTGAAGGATGTAGGTTGCAGCCCCACACAGGGCTCAAGTACGTAGGAGTACCCAGTGTAGTACTGAGAGAACGTTGCACTGCCGGAAGTGCTGTCCTTCGGATGAAACATTAAACCGAAGTCCTGTCTGCCTATTCCATTGGTTCAGGTAGATGTTGAAGTTTCCATGGCCAATGTTGCCCCCTCAACCATTACCACATAAAAACAGATTGACTGGTTATTCATCTTGTGGGCCATTGCTTTGTGCAGAATGGTTACCATATTTGCATATGTAACAGTTACCGTACTTCATGAAGTAAAGCACATTGAGCCATTTCAACATAAAAGATATTCTATAAATACAAGCATTATTTCACGTAACGTGTGAGTCAGAATGGTGATTTGAATGTATAGTAGCAGAATGGTGATTTGAATGTATAGTAGCAGAATGGTGATTTGAATGTATAGTAGCAGAATGGTGATTTGAATATATAACCTGCTCTAGCAGCCAGGTTCATACCCTTTCTACTGCACACAGTATGGTTCCAACCTGTAAGAGCTTGGGTGAAGAGCATCTCTGGAGCTGTGCCTGCCAGGGCCAACCGGCATCATATTTCAGTAAGTTCACTGCATGTATGAGCATTCATGTGGGCTTGTCATCACCTGTAAAGGAAATTAGCAAAGTTTTTCAATGTCTTTATTAAAGAGTGCAACAAATGCACCTGAGCAAAGGGTATAAGCGTGGTGTATGAAACTGGTGAGTACTTGGACATGTTCCTGTCTCAGACCAGTCCATGCAGTATAACTGAATCCTTTGTTTGCTTAGAGTTATAGGGCCAGTGGTCCAATGGCAGGCAGAAGCCTCACGAGCTGAAGTAGAAGCTGTGTGCCTCCATAGACCCTCCGAGCAATGTTAAAATGAAGGCCGCTATAAGAAGACTGGAGAAACTGAGCAGCACTCGAACAGAGCCCATTCCAAATTGGCATTATGCAGCCCTCCATTGAAAGCTACTCCAAAAGATCCTGGCACCCTCCTGGCTCGTGCCTCCCCTCCCACACCGGAATATCACCTGGCATTGAATAGGCAACCGGAAACCTCTTTACCAGCTGCTGCCAGACAAAATCACAGTCCTGATGCTCCCTGTGCATTGGGAGCAGCGTGCCTGGAGTGCCAGGAAAGTTATTCCATTGTTATCAGTCAGCTCATTCCTGTACAGGTGAACGGAGAGTCGGAAGAGCAGGAGGCCTGACCAGGGGCCATATCGTCAGCCACCTAGAGCCTGTCAGAATTAAATTCGAGGGAATTTAAATTCCCCTTGGTCTTGGCATGCTATACAGCAGAATCAGCTGCCTTGAGAAATGACAAATCAAATATTTCACAAAGAAAATTTAAGGACTGAAGGGCCTAGAAATTGAGTTTTGGCTTAGCCAGGGCTTTAGCGCCGGAAGTTAGTGCCGGCGCTAAGTCCCCCTGCGCGCGCCAAAAATTCAGCAGTGCCGCGCCCAAACGGCTGCCGGCGCTACTGAAGGGTCTTTGCGGCGGTACATCGGCGCTAACTGCCGTTTCGCGCCGCAATTCCGGCGCTGCGGCACCCGATGCGGTGCGGCAGGCTCGGGAAGTGCAGGCCTCCTCCTTCCCTTAAGGAGGAGCTGCCTGCACCCGATCGCGGCCCGCGAAAATCTTTTAAAAAATGAGCCCGGCACCTCGGACAAGTGCCGGGCTTGCTTCTGTTCCGGGGGGGGGGGGGGGAAGTCCGGGGAGGGAGCTGCGGCCAGGCGGCCGGCGGGAAAGCGGCCGGCCGCCGCGGGGCCTTTAATGCGCCGGCGCAAAGACTCGTAAGACTCTGTTGCCAGAGTCTTAGTTGCGGCTGTCACGGGCGAGGCGGCCGCAACTGAATTTCGGCGCTGGGGCCCGTCGGCATGGCAACCGGGACGCTGCGCACACCGATGACGTCATCGGTGCCGGCGCAGCGCTACTGGTCTACCGCGGCGTAAGGGCCCCAGGCAATTTCGGCGCCGGCGCCAAATGCAGCGCTAGGCCCTCTAGCGCCGCAAAATCGGCGCTAAGGGCACTCAATTTCTAGGCCAAAGAGTCTCTAGCAATCAAGTGGTTAATAAGTAAACATCTTTCTTTTTACTTTATGAAGGATAATCATCTTAATAGTTATTCAATACAGTAATAACACCTTAAATATGTACGAGAGAAAAGAGGCACTTCAATGTTTAGCTCTTTTTAATCTTTTGAAACTAAAATCAGTAATAAAAGTAACAAACAATCTTTTAAGAGGCCAAGTGAGAAGTGTGATAATATGGAAACAATTACAGTTGGCGCATTTGTATCCGAATAAGGAAGAACCACTAAAGCAAATTTGTAATTTAAAAAAAAATTAGGTAGCTATATGCAGGTGCTGAACTAATAATGAGCATTGTAATGGAAAATAATTTTAATAATTTCCTCTGCTGTTTTTAGGACACTATTTAATGCGTTTTGGGTGTAATTCCTGTGTGCGCTATTTAACGCCACCGTTAACCTGTTTCAAATAAACAGGTTAACAATGTTAGCACAAACAAGCTAACCAGTCTGCTAAATATAACGCACAGATGAAATTAAATCCCTATGGCTGCAACACCTATACACTGTTGGAAAGCGGCACATGTAATACAAGATTCAAACAGGCACCATCAAAGAAACGGGGGGAAATTAAGATTTGTAGATTTCAAAAAGAGAACATTCTCGAACAAATTGATTTCCTCATTTGCATTTTTTCTAACTTTAACAAGAAACCCATGAGCTCAACTTATTGCAAATAAAATAATAGCCAACAACTGTGATCAATGTCAGGAGTATTTTTGCCCAAGAAGAAGTGTAACACTGTCTCTAACATTAACACTTGAGACCATTTGGCTAAGGTGGAAAGCAAGATTTATACTTCTTTGCATGGTAAGTGACTCTCTTTCATCTTCAGTGTTCCAGTTTCTCTGAGTACGACCTTTGCAAAACATCTATTAATTTTACTTTTTGATCTTGGCCCTTTGAAAAGGTTTTGTTTAAAAATTCTCACAGAGACAATCATACTATTGTGCATTATGCAGCTGGAGATTGTGAGTAAATAGGACTCCTTGATATATGTGATGGAACACTGGTGTAATTGTACAACATTTTTTTGTCAGTGACAAGAATTAAAAAGAACCTTTCTTTCAGGGTTTATTAACTGGAAAAAAATGCCTCAGGTCAGTGGAACCATGTTAACTACCAGCTTACTGACTGGTTTTGCCTCTTTGATGAAAAGGCTGTGTAAAGTGATATGTAAGGATAAGAAAAATAAATATAGCTTCAATGAGCCACAGTTATTGTAATTAATCAGGTATAGAGAACTGTAATCTAAAGTCATTACAAGTTCACAGTTGATAAAAGTATATAACTGATCACTATTAAAGGCAATTTTTTTTTGCAGGCTGATAGTTAAGGATTAATCTATTGATCATTCTGTCTTATCTGACCAAGGTGGGATACAATAGCAGCTTGATGGTAAAGGTGGAGGGCTAATGTAAAGTGCAACTGTGGTCAGACAAAGGTAGGAACAAGCAACATCAAGTAAAGTAACTTGTTTCCCTTTTACAGTCTTCAAGGTCAGAAAGATTTTAAAATGTGCATTGCAGCAACATTGGCTCATGTAAATGGAGGTACTAAGACATGGCTATTGTCCTAGTTCATCAGAGCCTCCTTTACTTTTGATTTAAATCAACAAATTGGCAAATCTTGCTGGATATAGGAGATAGGTAATTTCCTAATTCGGCGATACAATTCTGAACAACAGCCAATATAAAGTTACCTCACTTAGAAAACAGAACAGAAAAAAAGTCAAGGATGTGGAAAGCCACTCAGTCTAATGAAGCTCATCACTTTTGCACCCTGAATCATCCACTATAGCATCCAACTGCTTTTTGAACCTCCCATAGATTTTTGTCTCAGCTACCCTACCTGACAGATTATTCCAAACATTTATCACTCTCAGTTCTTCCCAATATGGTCTAAATTTACTTTTCACTACTTTAAATTTATGTACTTTGGCCCATTTTCCCAGCTTCATTTGAAGTAATATTCTGGCTTTATTTTATATATTTTGAGGAAAGCTAAAGCTTACCTATTCTTTCCTCTTAACTCTTCCCTGTAAACTTAGGATCAGTCTTGTTTCCCTTTTCTGCATCCTGTCCAATGCCTATATATCTTTTTTGTGGCTCAGTGACCAGAACTGGTCTGGTCATTGCATTATAAAGCCTCAGTAAACTTCTGTATACTTATATTCTACTGTTCTAACTATATATTCCATATGGCATGTCATTGTACATGTTTTCTATTACTTCACATCTCTGTTAAATTTCAGTTGCCATTCATCTGCCCAATTGTACAATCAATTCAAATCCTTCTGTATATCTGTGGTTCTGCCTTTACCGAGCTACCTGTTTTAGATCATCAGCAAATTCAACAAGCTCACATTTGCTGCTTTACATTAGGTTGTTCTGTATATTAGAAACAACAGGGGTCCAAATACTGAACCTTACAAGTGCCACTGAACAATCCCAAGGCTCACGACACCTTTCATGAATTTCTAATCCAATCCCCTATTTTACCCGGGATTATTGAGGCCTTTTTGAAATTCTAAAACAAAAATCATGCGGAGTTCCACTATTTTACCTGTGATGTCCTCAGAGAAGGCTGGGGTTTGTCAGGCAGAATCTTTCCTCTCCTAAATCCATACCACTGTATCTCATTAAGGTATTGCCACAGAGGTACTGCTTCAGCCTTCCCCTTGGATTCATTTACAATTATTTTACCTGTAATTGATGTTAGGCCGATAGGCCTTTAGCTGCCTCAGTCACAATTTGTTCCTCCTTTTACATAAAGACACTAGAAGGGAATTTAGTCCTCCTACCCACCCAACGGAAACCAGGCAGGTTGGCAGTTACCATTCCCTGGGTTACTTACCCAGTGGAAGGCAGCCTGGATCCTGCCATTTCCAATTTTAAGTGATGCTTCTGGATAGGTGGTTAAATCTCTCTCCCAAAGCCAGTGGGGTCCTAATTCACACACGCTAACCAGGGTCTGATGCCACCATGGACCCCAACAACAATTTTGGGCTGGATTTTGCAGGGGATCAGCGGGCGCGATTTGTGGCGGATCGGGTGGGAAAGTCATTTTTTTCCCCAGCAGGTCGGGACCCCGCTGTGAACCTGCCGCCACACGCCTTTATCAAATGTCGGGTCTGTCAGCGCTGAGCAGACCCGACAGGTAGCGGCGGGGAAGGCAATTAAAATCATTTGTGGCTTGTTTACAGCCACTTATCAATGGTTTTTTCCCAGCTTTTTGGATTTGACAGGTCTTCCACTGGTTTCCCGCTGTGCTAGACATTGGCTGTGAAGCTGAGGCGGGAGGTCAGTGGCCGTTGAATCAGCTGATGAGTTGACAGCTTCAAATGTCAAGTCAAATCTCCCAGCTGATTGAGAAATGTTCCCTTAACCACTAGCTTCTCTAAACTGCATTTCCACTGCAGATTCAGGATGCTGCAAGTCTTTACACAAGTCTCCATCCAGTCTGACCTCATTACCTCTCCCATCATTGACAGGTCGCTTCTGTCATCTCTACTTCACCTGCCATCTATTCCATCAGCATGGGTGCCCTTGAAACTCTCTCACCTTGGTCCTCAGAATCCCACCACAATCAGCCCCAACATCAGCATCACCAGGCACACCAGCAGCACCAGGCACAGAAGCAGCACCAACAACAACACCAACCTTCTCCACAATCAACTGATGTTGCACAGGACACAGGGCATCAGCACCCGACCAGGGTTGGCCTCACCATGGCTAGATTTACTTCACTTGACGCTGTACAGCCTGGCTGCCACATGATGCTCCAGGTTGGCACCACCCCACACCAGCACCATAAAGCATCCCTACAATGCCCAAGCCATTCCTTTCACACTCATTGCCATTGCGGGGGGTACCGAAAAGTCTCACCATTCGCTGCAATTCACTAAGCCACTTCCAAAGGTGCACACATCTGTCCAAGAACGCAAAGTGTTGAAAATAAAGGTTTCAATGTTTGACACCACATTAACAGAAACTTTACATGAACATTGCATAAAACACCCAAGTGCCCACCCTTGTGTGTTGTTAGTTGGTATGATTGCACTAAGATGAGGGTGAGTGTGAGGGGTGGCTAGTGAGATGGGGATGTGATAATGTAGATAGAGAGGGATGGGTGGAGGTGCAAGGTAAGTTGGTGTGAGTAAGGTTGTGCAGGAGTAGGGTAGGGAAGGCAGAGTGATGGGGATGTGATGAGAGGCACAGCAGGATGAGGTTGAGTGTGGCTTTGTACTAACGTTTCGTGATCTACTGAGACCATTGAAATGTTTGCGGCACTGCACCCAGGTCCTCCTGACCACATCCCTGCTTGTGCCCTCCTGTGCAATGTGAAACCAGGCTGTGCTGATCTCCTGGGGAGGTCGCTTCCGCCCGTGGGAAGGGAAGAGGCCCTCCCTGTGTGCTGTGGGTGCAGCCCTGCACCTCTGTGCAGTGCTTGTCAGTACCTCAATGCTGTAGAGCACTGACAGCACAAATGTCAAAATAAATTTGGTCATGGTCCGTTTAAGGAAACCGGCTGATGACGCTTCATCAAATGATGTCACCAGACCTGCTTCCCCTAATTGACTGGGAAACGTGCTGTGCGGGCTTAACAAGCCCAATCTAGGGAAATTCATTTCAGAGATGGAGCCAGCAGTGGGGTCGGGAGCCGCCACCGACATCGCGCTCCACGGACGCGCCGATGTTCATAAAATCGCGGTCAATGACTACAGCCTGAGCAGGGGCGGACAGCATGTTAATGTGTTTAAAATCAATGTGCTGCGGGCAGGTGGGAAACTTGCTGAAACCAGCGATCTCCTGTGGGAAACCCACTGGCAGTTAAAATTCCCCTTGCTCAGTTTGTTTCATTCCAGTTCTGTGGAACCAAACCATTGCACAATGATTTCTTTGTGATAAAACCAATGTTCCACAGATTTTGTCCAAGTCTTGCTGCATGCGAGCACGGACTTCTTCATTATCTGAGGAGTTGCGAATGGAACTGAACACTGTGCAGTCATCAGCGAACATCCCCACTTCTGACCTTTTGATGGAGTGAAGGTCATTGATGAAGCAGCTGAAGATGGTTGGGCCTAGGACACTGCCTTGAGGAACTCCTGCAGCGATGTCCTGGGGCTGAGATGATTGACGTCAAGTAGGTGGTCCTGCATTGCTCCAGCCTCATGTTAACTTCAGTATAATTGCAATCTGCCAAAGCGAACTTTAAAAAGTTCTCAGGTTGTCCAACATTTTTTTTAAACTTCAGTGAGTTTTCAGCATTAGCAAAGTGCTGACTGTCCCACTCGAAGCTAACATTAAAAATTTATCTTTTTTTTATTTGTTTATGGGATGTGGGCATCGCTGACAAGGGCAGCATTTATTGCCCATCCCTAATTGCCCTTAAGAAGGTGGTGGTGAACCGCCTTCTTGAACCACTGCAGTCCGTGTGGTGAAGGTATTCCCGCAGTGCTGTTAGGGAGGGAGTTCCAGGATTTTGACCCAGCGACGATGAAGGAAAGGCGATATATTTCTTAGTCAGGATGGTGTGTGACTTGGAGGGGAGCTTGGAGGCGATGGTGTTCCCATGCGCCTGCTGCCCTTGTCCTTCTAGGCGGAAGAGGCCGCGGGTTTGGGAGGTGCTGCCGAAGAAGCCTTGGCGAGTTGCTGCAGTACATCTTGTAGATGATACACACTGCAGCCACGGTACACCAGTGGTAGAGGGAGTGAATGTTTAAGGTGGTGGATGGAGTGCCAATCAAGTGGGCTGCTTTGTCCTGGATAGTGTCAAGCTTCTTGGGTTGTTGGAGCTGCACTCCTAGAAGCATAGAAGATAGGAGCAGGAGTAGGCCATTCGGCCCCTCGAGCCTGCTCCGTCATTCAATGCGATCATGGCTGATCATCCAAATTCAGTACCCTGTCCCTGCTTTCTCCCCATATCCCTTGATCCCTTTAGCCTTAAGAAATATATCTAACTCCTTCTTGAATATATTTAATGAATTGGCCTCAACTGCCTTCTGTGGTAGAGAATTCCATAGGTTTGCCACTCTCTGGGTGAAGAAATTCCTCCTCATCTCAGTCCTAAATGGCTTAACCCTTATCCTTAGACTGTGACCCCTGGTTCTGGACTCCCCCGCCATCGGAAATAGCCTTCCTGCATCTAGTCTGTCTAGTCCTGTTAGAATTTTATAAGTTTCAATGAGATCCCCTCTCATTCTTTTAAACTCTAGCGAATATAAGCCTAATTGACCCAATCTCTCTTCATACGTCAGGCAAGTGGAGAGTATTCCATCACACTCATTACTTCTGCCTTGTAGATGGTAGAAAGGCTTTGGGAAGTCAGGAGGTGAGACACTTGCCTCAGAAAACCTAGCCTCTGAACTGCTCGTTGCCACAGTATTTATGTGGCTGTTCCAGTTAAGTTTCTGGTCAATGGTGACCCCCAGGATGTTGATGGTGGGGGATTCGGCGATGGCAATGCCATTGAATGTCAAGATGCAGTGGTTAGACTCTCACTTGTTGGAGATAGTCATTGCCTGGCACTTCTGTGGTGCAAATGTTACCTGCCACTTATCAGCCCAAGACTGAACATCATCCAGGTCTTGTTGCATGCGGGCATGGACTGCTTCATTATCTGAGGAGTTGTGAATGGCACTGAACACTGTGCAGTCATCAGCGAACATGTCTTTTGCAAAACCTCTGACTTACCATGAAAAATGCCACTGCAAATTGGCTAGTAAATATCAAGTAAGTTATAAACATATATTAAATTTCACAAATGTTAGAAATAGTTTGAAACAAATGTTAATGTAACTATTCATGATGACTATTATACAGAAATGAGAGGAGGAGGAGTGGTGTTTGTGTGTCTGTCCGTTTGCCACAGGTTTTCTCGATATTTTTGCCTTGTGTTCACAGCACAAAAGGAGACTTCCATAAGCTGGCTGAGTCTCCTGTGACCTGAGGCCTGCACCCTTATATATGTCATGCGTGAGTTAGTGTGCTCAATCCTGCCAATTGGCCCTTAGTTTCAGTATATAGTTCACTGGTGATCTCACAGGATGCCCACCAGGTTCTTCTGCAAGGCTGTCAAACCAATGCCTTCTGATAAAACTGTAAGTAACATTTATTTGCAGATCAATTAATACACAGAAGCCAAAAGGTACAGCAAGATACTGAGTCAGCACAATATTTAAAAAAACAAAATTGTAATGGCCCTGAAATTAGGATCGGGTGCTTGCCGCGCGTGCAAGCCCCCGATCTGCACTCACCCTGCGCGCCGACATCTGAAGCCTGGGCCTGCTTGCATTTCCTGTCATTGGCCCGGTTCAGATGTCGGCGCGATGTGCCGGCTGGGATCAGGTGAGCACTGTGCAGCCAATCAGGGGAGGGGAAACTCATTCATGAGTTTGACAGAAAGATCTGTCAAACTCATGAAAACTCCTGGCCCCAAAACACTACTTAAACCTGAAAGAAAGTTTAAAAAAACATTGCACTACTTAAATGAACAATAAAGAACTCTGAAAAACTATTTAAAACATTAATTTTAAAATTTGAAGAAAAAATTTTTTTTTTTTTAAATCGGGGCTAAAACTAAACTTACCTTACTGTAAATTCTTTAACAATAACAAACCTGTGGAAGAAAAATTTCTCAATTGTACTAAAAGCCCACTTACCTGAAAAACTAAGTACTTACGTGTGGTTTTTCAATGCATAAAGACCGGAGGCCTTTACACACGCGCAACTCTGGAAAAAAAAAAGGAATTTCACTGCGCACACGCTGCCTGTGCAGTCGCGCGCGTTCTGCCTCTTAACCCCTTGGGTCAGAGGACAGGAAATGCCGGTTTTCAGCGCATGCGCTGTGCATGCTGAAAACCGGCAATTCCTCCGGGCACACGCGTGAGTACCCCGTCCGTACTCACGCGTTGTGCCCAGAATTACTGGGCCAATAAGTCCACAAAGATAAGATATCATCTTTAGCATGTATTTTTTTTTTTAGACAGCGTCTGATAAAGCAGTAAGACTTTTTGAATGAAGCAGGCAAATTTGTCTCTTGGTAAACCTTCCAGAAACCATGGGGGAGAAGTTGGACATGCAGCCAAAGCGGACAGCAAGTTGGTGAAGCGATTGCTTCGCTCGTTAGTCTGTGCCAGCATGAGGCCCAAGGAAAATCCGACGTCTGGCTTCATTTGAATGAAACAAGGGAGCTGCGGGCGCCAAGCGGGCATTCTGATGCAGCTCACCGGTCGGGGCCTGCTGGCGCTGATGCCAAGTGGGCCTGCAGGTAGGTCCTGGAGGGTGGCGAGCCCGGGCTGGCAGCGGCCCGTATGATTTTGTGCACTAGGAGGAAAACACCTACTCCTCTCAGCTCCATAGAAATATGACTTTCAAAAAGTTTTGAGGCCATTTCTTGAGCGGCCTCTAGTTAATGATCACTGCATAGGCCGCTCAAGATCTGGTTCAACTAGGCGGAGCTTGCACGGCACAAACCCCGCCCATTTGAACCCAAAATTTGCAAATATAATACGCTTAACACCTGTTTCAGGTGGGCATCCTGGACACCTACAAAGTGCCTGTTTCCAATAAGGTAACTGCCTAATTTGCCGGGAAGATCGGGCGTGGGAGGATGCCACAGGGAATTTGCAGGCCCAGCAACCATTTTGTCCCTTGAAATCCGGTGAAAGCAAGTTTAATTTCTTCCCCCAGTGTTCTATTCAGACAACGTCAATCTCATTTTAACCAGAGTTTGGATATCCTGCCAGAACCAAGGACAATGGGAGAACTTCCCAATATTAATCCAGTCCTCTGAAGTTAGAATTGCCAATCCATGTTTAAGGATACATAAGCAGGAATTATTGCGTAAGATGAAGCAGAAAAAGAGCGCATATGACAGATGTCAGGTTGAGAATACAAGTGAGAATCAGGCTGAATATAGAAAGTTCAGAGGGGAAGGGAAAAAGAAAATAAGAGGGGCAAAGAGAGAGTATGAGAATAGATTGGCAGCTAACATAAAAGGGAATTCAAAAATCTTCCATAGGCATATAAATAATAAACGGATAATAAGAGGAGGGGTGGGGCCGATTAGGGACCAAAAAGGAGACCTACACATGGAGGCAGAGGGCATGGCTGAGGTAGGAAATGAGTACTTTGTATCTGTCTTCACCAAGGAAGAAGATGCTGCCAAAATCATAGTGAAAGAGGAGGTAGTGGAGATACTGGATGAGATAAAAATTGATAAAGTGGAGGTACTAGAAAGGCTGTCTGTACTTAAAGTTGCTAGGTCACCAGGACCGGATGGAATGCATCCTAGGATGCTGAGAGAAGTTAAGGAGGAAATCGCGGAGGTACTGGCCATAATCTTCCAATCCTCCTTAGATACGGGGGGTGGTACCAGAGGACTGGAGAATTGCAATTGTTACACCCTTGTTCAAAAAAGGGTGCAAGCATAAACCCAGCAACTTCAGGCCAGTCAGTTTAACCTCGGTACTGGGGAAGCTTTTAGAAGCGATAATTAGGGACAAAGTTAACAGTCACTTGGACAAGTGTGCAATAATTAAGGAAAGCCAGCACGGATTTGTTAAAGGCAAATCATGTTTAACTAACTTGATCGAGTTTTTTGATGAGGTAACAGAGAGGATTGATGAGGGCAATGTGGTTGATGTGGTGCATATGGACCTCCAAAAGGCATTTGATAAAGTGCCACATAATAGGCTTGCCAGCAAAGTTGAAGCCCATGGAATAAAAGGGACAGTGGTAGCATGGATACGAAATTGGCTAAGTGACAGGAAACAGAGTAGTGGTGAATGGTTGTTTTTCGGACTAGAGGAAGGTATACAGTGGTGTTCCCCAGGGGTCGGTACTAGGACCACTGCTTTTCTTGATATATATTAATGTCTTAGAATTGGGAGTACAGGGACAATTTCAAAATTTGCAGATGACACAAAACTTGGAAGTGTAGTGAGGAGAATAGTGATAGACTTCAAGAGGACATAGACAGGCTGGTGGAATGGGCGGACACAATTTAACGCAAAAAAGTGTGAAGTGATACATTTTGGTAGGAAGAATGAGGAGAGGCAATATAAACTAAAGGGTACAATTGTAAAGGGGGTGCAGGAACAGAGAGGCCTGGGGGTATATGTGCACAAATCGTTGAAGGTGGCAGGGCAGGTTGAGAAAGTGGTTAAAAAAGCATACGGGATCCTGGGCTTCATAAATAGAGGCATAGGGCTGGATTTTGATACTAGAGGCATGTAGGAGGCGGGACTACAACTTTTGGAGTTGTCGTCCCGCCTCCATCGAGTTGTGGCCAACCCACGCGATTTTCACTTGATTGACCTTGTTGAGCCTGCCCAATGGGCTCAGAAGGCCAATTAAGGGTCACCCGGTAACAGGTGACATCACAGATTGACATTTCATCTGTCAAGAGCTTTTGACAGATGAAATATCAGCGTTTGACAGCTATTTGAAGCTGTCAAACACTGACAATCTGTACACTAAGTTAATTCCTTCCTCTCAGGCTGATTTAGAGATCTCTCCAGAACAGAAAGCTGAATGCTGCAACTTTTGACAGCTCGCGGCCATTCTGCTTTCTGTGCCGGTGAGATGAGGGACTCCCGAGACCTGAAGGAAGGAAGGCTGTAAAGGTAAGTAAAACTTATTTAAACACTTTACACACACCAAACACACTTACCTCTGCACTCATGCACACATCACTCACCTGAACATCGGACATCTCGAACCCTCCAAGCCCTTCAGTCCGACGGTCCGCCTCGCTAACTTGGCGTGGTTTGGAGCCGTTGGGAATCCCACACTTCAGGGATAAAAATAGGGATTAGGCTAAAAACTGCCTGTTAACTACCTGATAACAGGCAGTTAATTGGCACTAATCCCCTTCCCGCCTCGGGGAGGTGGGTCCCAACACAAGTCGGGTATCCGCCTCCTTTGAAACTGGCATGGAGGCGGGTTGGGGGCGGGATGGGTTCGTGCCCCCCGATTTCGCGATTTTAACCCCCCACACGCCTCCAATCCTGCCTCAACGGCCCAATGAAAATCAAGCGCATAGAGTACAGAAGCAAGGAAGTTATGATGAACCTTTATAAAACACTGGTTCGGCCTCAACTGGAGTATTGTGTCCAATTCTGGGCACCGCACTTTAGGAAGGATGTGAAGGCCGTGGAGAGGGTGCAGAAAAGATTTACGAGAATGATTCCAAGGATGAGGGACTTCAGGTACGTGGATAGACTGGAGAAGCTGGGGTTGTTCTGCTTAGAGCAGAGAAGGTTGAGAGGAGATTTGATCGAGGTGTTCAAAATCATGAAGGGTCTAGACAGAGTACAGTAGATAGAGAGAAACTTTTCCCATTGGCGGAAGGGTCTTGAAGTGCTCTTGCAGAGTGCCGGCACGGGCTCGATGGGCCAAATGGCCTCCTTCTGTGCTGTAACCAATCTATGATTCTAGAAGTCTAACCAGTCGACGTTCACGCATTGTTTGAGTTATAAGTGCCTGCTAATGCCTTAACCAATTCAATTTGCACTTAGAGAAAGGCTCCATTAGCCTGACTAATTTAGACTTAGCCTTTCCTACATTAAAACAGTGACTACCACTTCAAATTACTTAATTGGCCGTAAAGCACTTTGGGACGTTCTGAGGTTGTGCAAGGCGCTATATAAATGCAAGACTTTCTTTAACTTCCAGGAGATTCCTGACCTTCATTCTGAAATTCTGTAAGGAAAGTCCATTTCAATTTTTAACTCTAGATATTTAAAAACTGTGTAAAATAAAACACAGGAAACTCCCTATTTATTACACCAACCAAAAAGTAAAATGATAAAGCTTTGTACAATGTCATAAAAAGACTGCATCCACTGAATAATATCTTGTGCAGACTATCTTTCCAAGTAACACTCAATATCTCACCCTGCAGAGATCACTTGCTTGTAATGGTAAAAAAAATATGGTTGCGGGTGGAGGGAGGTGCGGGGGAATTTTGGTGTAGAAAACTGGACTATTGAAAATGTCTGCTGTGGAGTTTAAATATTTCATAGTTCTGAAGAATAGTTCCTGTAAGGCTTTGTAAAAGGGTGCAAAATTTTACATTTCTAGACTAATGATACTGAGTTCAGCAGCGCTACTGTAGACCTGTGCATTCTTACACAAGTTAGGTGCTGTTAAATAAATCTTTAATTTCATACCGAAATATGTTGACTCTGTAGGTCTTTGCTCTTTTTCATTGTAATAATTAGCAACCCTGAACAAATCGATTTCCAGTCGACATTTTGGCAGAAAAGCTTCCTCACTAATGTGTAAGGGCTGTGATCCCATTTAAAATTTATTTGGATTAATAAGCCGTTTTAAGATGCCCAAACTCCGTTGCGTTTGAACTCCCGGAATTATGATTATGAATTCAAATTCTAACAGGACTTCGTCTAATTTGGTTTGTTTAAAAAGCAAAGCTGTAAGTAATGTTCCTGTCAGCTTTTATACTAGTCCTGCAGGTCAGCTGCAAATCAGATGGTGAGTAATGGGCCAAGTATTAGTGTGTGATTTGGTTTTTTAAAGTCATAATATTCATGTTTCTGATTGTAGCTTTAGTCATGCTGATGAAATCTATGTGATAAATGAATAACTGGGCACATTTAAATTTATCAGATTCCCAGAACAATTTTAATAAGTTTGCCAGTCATTCCTGATAAATTAACTTAAAGATACAATCGTTTGAATTAATATTTGCCAAATGATTGTTCTGAGTATTAGAACTCGTAGCTTAGCAACACATTCTCGTATTTGACAGTCACAGCATTTGTTTTCTTGCTGATTATTGCAAAGCTTGGTGCTTTCAGCTGGAAAAGAAATCTATGAAACATTTGAATGTGTTAAGTGTCTAAGGTTATGTTGCACGTTGAAATATTTATTGGCACGTTATATTGTCATGAGCTTGTATGTGTTGTGGATTAAAGCTTGAAGTTAGCAAAAGATAACATATTGACATTGTTAAACTGCATTCAGTAAATCACTTGCATGGTTAACCATCAGTGCCTCAAGGCAAAGGAGAAAATTCCATTTTTAAACCCTTTGAGGATGTCACCAGAGCAACATTTTTGCACCAACATCAGGTTTTCCATTTACTCAGATGCTAACAAATAAAGATGTGCTCTTGGCCATTCTCATTGTGTTGTAAAATCTGATAACATATCATTTCCAAAAGCTGTATAAAGCTTTGAACTGAAGCTTGATACAATGCAGGCAATACAAACTCTCCCATTTTGTGTCATTCTTTGTCAGAACTATGTGAGCCAATGAAGCAATTGTAGCTGCAACATGTAAACTCCCAATTTAATCATCCGAACCTCTTCTCCAGTGCCTACTTTCGCAAGTCTGAGACTTGGTTTAACTGGAACCCATCCAGTGTTAGTGCAATGTGCTACTCACTGTAATAGGCGCTTGATGTGACCTATAAAATGTGCTAAAGTGTTGTCACTGTGTCTTTCCACTTCTGCAGGCGAGCAACACAGTAATAAATCAGATATGAATAAAAAACAGCCTCAGCCCAAGCAGGAGAAATCACCGGCTATTTACAAGTGACTAGTATTAGCTCAAATCTGAGATAGTTTAATAATTTTGAAATGCAATTTTTCGTAACGCCACCCTCAAGCTCACAGCAAAACCAGGAGGCTAAGAACAGATGACATTGCTAAAGGTTTGACATCATTGGAAAATAATTATTGCCAGAAGAGAAGGAAAACCGTGGAGGGGAAAATAAAAGCATGCTGGAAGTACACATTTCCTAACTGACTGCTCTGATTTTAGTCAACTAAAACTGTAGTGGTTTCACTAGTGGCTGCTAAACAACTGCTATACTCACTGAAGGCCTACGATGTCAGAGACAATAAAATGATCCCTTTGGGGCGAGGGAGAGGAAAAGAAGGTGTTGTATATATTTATTGCTGTATATATTTATCCTCTTGAGTACTGAACGATTGTGGACGTTATGGGAACAATTTTGACTTTGGGTGATTGTGTAAAATGGACAAAATCAATTCAGACACCTGTTGTACATCAATGGAAATGGAAATGGGAGAGATACATAGTGGGTGGCTGAATTGATATTGCCCGGTTTACACTACCCAAAGTCAAAATTATTGCCTATGTCTATAGATTTTTCTATTTTGTAAATCAGTATCTTGAAGGTCCAGCTGGTGAAACACAATAGCATACTGCCCCTTCATCTCTGGGGAACATGCTCAAATTCAGTCCAGACTGGTGGAATCAAGTTGCTGGCTGTGAGGACCCCATGTGAAATGAGTTTAATGATCTCAAATGTCTTCCTAGTGAGAGTCTACATAAAAACAATGAGTATTAAAATTGATACTAAATTAGCTAATAAACTAAGGGGGAGAAATTGGGTTGCTTTGTGCCTCCCGTTAGTGCCATAAGAGGGCGCCAACGGGGCGCAAAGCAACTAGCGCCCGGGCGTGGCGCCACCAATGCCTCCCACGAAATTCAGCGGGAGGTTAGCGGCGGCCATAACCGTTAGCGCCCCGTGGCGCTGCGCCGCCGGCGATGACGTCATCGCCGTGTGCAGCGCCCCAATCGCAATCTTCGGGAGCGCCCCCTGACTTACCACCGGATGCTATGTCCGACGGGGTCAGGGGGGCCTACCTGCGGCCGGGGAGACGCTATTTAAAGGCGAGGTGCGGGGCGGCCATTTTTGTTGCTGGCCGCCTGCCAGCACCTGCCTCCGCTCCCGTCCCCGGCCTCCTTACCGCCCCCCCGCGGAGTGTCAGCTGCGCTCCTTGAGCCCGGCACTTCTCTTGAGTGCTGGGCTCTTTTGCCGGCACTCCCAATTCCCAGGGACCCAGCTGGGCCCCGGGTCACGCTGCACAAGGCCCCTCCCTTTTAAGAAGGGGAGGAAGGCCTGCAATACCGTGGCACATAGTGCCGTGATATTCCCTCGCAGCGCCCCAAGAGGGTAGTGGGGCGCTTCCAGTAGCACCCTGCTACCCTCTTGTGGTGCTACCACTCAATTCTAATTTTTCCGGGGTGCCAAAAGTAGGTTTTTAGCCCTAATAATCTTATTCAGAGGCCACAATGAGTATTGATGTAGGAAGAGGAAACATTCACATTGGTGCAGTGAGGGTTTACTGTCCTGAGGTAGGTGAAAGAACATCAGTGGGGACAGAGTGGAGATGGCATTCTACTGCATCAAGCTATATAATATCTGACTGGGGAATTCTGGACGCTTACACAATTACAACTTTCTTGTAATATTACTTCTCTAACATCGTCATATGTTGGTTGTGTTTTTTATTATGCACAATGTTTTCAGTTCTACAGACCACTAAACTTGGCTGATGCCTGGCTTACTTCGGGAAAGAAAGATTTAAAAATAACAGATGGTAGGGAGATGAATTACGAAGGCGTATGTAATCTCTTGGGGCCACGTGCACCTTTGTATTGCATTCCCAACCATCTGTTGTTCTATATTTTGTACCTCGACAATAATACATGTAAAAGTCTTGTGTTATTACACAGGCCAGAGAGACCAAACATCCCATGTGTTGTAGTGGTGTCCAAATGTGCTGTCACTCTCCAAGGGTTTAATCCTTTGAGTAGTGATAGATCTATTCAGCTTTCAAAATACTCAATTCATTTATTTAATATCTGCAAGGATTTTACACATGTAAATTTTCCAAATCTTTGTTGTAATAAATGCTTCAGCATAGTTTGGTGCAGAACTGAACAACATGAATTTATTCTTAGAATATTGTGAATAGATGGAAAAATTACAATTTATGACTTGGAGACTGAAATACCACAGTCCTCAAAGGATTTCGAGACTCTCATAACTTCACAGTTGGTTAAGTGAACTGACAGATAAAACAAATGGCTGTCTCTGATCTGCAGAAGCTTTACACTTGCAAAATCTTGAGCTGAAAAGGGTAAATCAGACAGCAGGTGCTTGATGCACTACTTTTGGTCCAATAATGTACGACTTAAGAAATTGTACTCTGTTAAATATTCATCATACATGAAAATAATAAACTGTGGCCTTAAAATGCATGTGACTTCATTTCAGATGTGATTCCAGCAGATATTTTCCACTACGTTTTGCTCTTCCATTGTATTTGTTTGCCTGCTACTTGCCCCAGCTCCCATGATTCCAGTGTCTCAGTATGGCTTCCTCCAGCTGAGAGACCTGCTAGGCCCCTGTTGCAGATGTCTGTGTGAGGTAGGGTTACCAACTCTGGTTGGACATAGTCCTGGAGGTTTTATCACATGACCTCCCGTTTTCATATCCAATATTTTTTGTAACTAATAAATGAAAGTGTTCCAAGAAATTTAAAAAACCTCAATGCTTTTAATGCCGTTATGATTTTTCTCCTGGGTCGCTCACAGCAGCATCTAGGAGATCAATCTTTAATTCCTGGAGACTCCAGGGCAATCCTGGAGGGTTGGCAACCCTAGTATGAGGGCTACCAATGAGGCTGAATAATTGTTCAAAAGGAGGTCTGGTTACACATGATGTTTATTTCACGTTACCCTCCCCGGACTGGAGTGCAACACTCATCAGCAGGGCCTGAAAGGCTTCAGCACATTAATGATGAGTTGCAAATGTCATTCAGCCATTGGCCTCTTACTGCTGAGTTACTGGGTCGCCTTATTTCAGCTGCAAATTTAAATTTAGTGTTCATCTGAAAATACTGGGACTGCAATTGAGTTTTTGTGGAAGCCATTTATAAAAATGTAGGTGTTTGATTTAAGGAGCGTTGTTAAAGGTTTAAGACTTACACACTAACTTACAAATACATGCACAATAGTCCTTTTCAATACAAAGGCCTAGAAATTCACTTGGGCGCGGGCAGCTCGCTCGCGCCCAAAAGTTAGCGCTGGGCGGGGAGGCATTAGCGCACGCCGTATATTCGTTTTCTGTGCCCCAATTCGGAAGCGGGCGCTATACCAGGGTGTGCCCGCCTCCGTTTGGGGCGCTGCAACTGAATATCGGCGCGCTAGTTGCCGCAGCGCCACCCGATGCGGTGCGGCAGGCTGCGGTACTGCAGGCCTCCTCCTTCTCTTAAGGGGGAGGTGCCTGCAACGGCCGGAGCCCCGATCACGAGTGCCGGCAAAAGAGCCCGGCACAACGGAGAAGTGCCGGGCTCCACGGAAACCAGCCGGCAATGCCGCGGGGGGGGGGGTGGTGGAGGAGGCCGGGGAAGGAGGTGCGGGCAGGCGGCCGCTGAAAAAGCAGCCGGCCGCACCTTCAGCTTTAAAGCACCCCACTATGGCAGCAGGACGGCCCTGTTTTCTGTTCGCTGTTTGCGCCCGCTTCGGAGGAGGCGGGTGCAAATAAATATGGGGATCGGCACGGTTTCGGGGCGTTACGGGCCACCGCGCACACCGATGACGTCATCGGTCCCGGCGCAGCGCTAACGGCTACCGCCGCCAATACCGCTGCACTCAATTTCCGCGCTACCACCCCGCCGGCGCAAAAGACCTCTTTAGGCGCTAAGTGGGCGCAAGGCCCACTGAATTTCTAGGCCAAAATGTTTAATTATCTTGTAATTCATGTGTACCTATGGACACAAAATAGGACAGCCAGCCCAAAGCAAATGGATACTTGATCGAGCATATAGGGGGGAAAATTTGGTGGTGCCCCCTTTTGGGGTGCTAACTTTGCCGAGGTGTTACTTTTAGCGCCCCGAAAAAGTTAGCACCCCTGCGCCATATATTCAATGGTAGCAGCCCAAGCAGGAGGCAGGGCACTACTGGAAGCGTCATCGCCGGAGGTGCAGCACCGCAGGGCGCTACCACCTACCGCCACCGCTAACCTCCTGCTGAATTTTGCAGGAGGCGTTAGCAGTGCCGTGCCCAGTGCTGGAGGCTTTGTGTCCCGGTAGCGCCCCCTGGGGGCGCGAATGGGAGGCGCAAAGTCACCCAATTTCCCCCCCCCATAGTATATTAACTTTTATTGTACAAGATTCTGATCCATTTATTTAAATATAAAACTACAGCCCACATGTAAAGTGTTTCCCATTTATTTGATTATGAAGGAGCGATTTTAGCAAAAACCGGGCAGGCGAGCAGTTTAAAGTCGTCAGTGGAACTTATCGGCCAAGGACCCGCTCTTTTCAATCAGGTTCCAATTTAACCTCTTCTGAGCAGGCGGGAAGGATACCCACTGGAATTTGGCAGATTCCTTCTTTAAACGTGCAGATCGGCCTCTGATGACATAATCGAGGCCCGACTGCTATTTTAGCAGAGGCCTCTGCAGAGAAGCCGTTGTGTTGCTCCTCCGGGCCTCGTAAGGAAACTTTACATGTTCCCTACCCTGGGCTCCCATCCCCCGATGGCGAGGCCCTCCCAAACCTCCTCCCCGCCTCTTAGCTGAGTGTCGGAGACCATTCCTTTGGTACCTGGCAGTGGCCTCTTGCCGCCCGCTGGCTACCTGCTGCTTCCCACCAATTTTGGGTGGGAACCTAAGTGGGCGTATGCCGATGAGGTACTGGAGTTAAAAGCTCCCAGGCCTCACGCTGCTGAGGTTGGAATGGTTTGCCACCCCCCTCCACCCGACCTCAGCCCCCTGCCCGCACCACTGCAGGCCCGAGTCAAAATGAGGGTTTTAATGTGCATCATACCATAGAAGTGCCCATCTTAATGATGTCATTCTCACTTAATGCCACAGTAACCAAAATGGCTTTCCTCCCTTGATACTTACTTTGTTTACCACCACTCTTGTTGCACAGTATTCTTCAGTCTTTTCTTATGGTACATATTTGTCCTCACAGCAACGGAAACCTGACACCATTGACCAAAGCACATGCTAGGCCATGATAATTTAGATGGGCTGGAATTTGCGGTCGGAGGCGTTCCTCCAGAATGCTGGCTCCCGGGCTTCGGAGACTTTGGGTCCTGGGCCGACAGGCGCGTGCCTGCATAAAGGCCCATGGATACCAGGAACACAGGGATCACATGGGCCAGGTCCTCCCATCAGAAAGGTGCATTCCTCATATGCTTATATTAGCATATGAGGAATCCCCAAATAATTAAATAATTTACACAACTGGAATAAAAATAAATGTTTCCATTTTCACATTTAATTAAAAGTCCCTTGAATGAAGCATTTACAATAAAAATGTAATTTTTTGAAAAATAATTTTAAACATTTTAATCCGGACCTTAATTTACATAAACTAATTTTAAATGTTGTGGATGATTTTTTGTTTTTAAATTATGCTGGTGAAAGCAGGCCAGACATAAGGGTTTCGTGGGCATTTGCCGGGCAGTAGTTGTGCCAGCGAAAGTGATTTTTGGGTCGGTTCGTATGATCTGTCAGGGCCAACCTTGACAGATCGCAAGTTCCGGGTTTTTGCGCATGCCCAGCGCATGCGGAAATCTGGGCTCCCATCCCTGATGGCGAGGTCCTTGTGGGGCCTTTTACAAGGCGCCTACGCAGTCATTGGCCCCCGCAAAATCCGGGCCTGTGTATGAGTTAGATGCAAGTAGACTGAGGCAAAAGGGCATCTAACTCAGCGGGCATGAGGGGAACGGTTACATCACTGGTCTTATTATATTATCAGATGCAACAGAACTATACTCAGCATTATAATGGAAAATCACCACTTTGTCAATGTTTGCCAAATCTCATCCACAGATAACAACATACTTTAGAAGTCTAATCACTTTTGTGTACAATGTGCATTTGTATCAGTTGTCTTTTGTTTTTGCTTACATTGAATTATTGAATGAATGATTAAATGGACTGTGATGGAAAGCAATTAAAATGGCCCTTTTCATCAGTTTATAGAAGTTCTAATCCAAGGGCAACACTTTTTGTCAAGGCATTACCTATTTATCAGGATTTAATTATGCTATATCAAGCAATTGAATATAAATATCATTATGAAATAATATAGAGCTTGTGTTATGAGGTTACATATATAGTTATAAAGGATGACCATGATAGACAATCCATTGGTTGAGATGTCATTATACTTCTAACTTTTGTAAAAAAATTAAAACTCCAAACAAATACAGTTAATAAGCTAATGTTTTTTAAAGCATTATCTATCCACCATACACTCCCAAATACCTGCCCAAGTGGACATTTTGTTAAATGTCAGAAACAAGAATGAAAGTTTCTAGTAGTTTTCAGAAACTACCTGTAGGAACTAAAATAATAGGAAAACTGTACCAATTGGTTTTCATTTTCATGGTGGATGAGCAGTTAGTTTGACAAATTATCATGCAAGAAACTAAGAGTAAATTTGGCCAATCATCAAATGGAAAACATTTAATTCATAGTCAAGCCCAACCTTTTTGCTAAATATAGATTAAACTGTAAATGCTGGAAATCTGAAATAAAATGTAAATAAGCTGGAAGCGTACAGTGGGGCCATCAGCATCTATAAAGAACAAGAATGGTTAATGTTTCCACTTCTGACGAAGGATCTACACCTGGAATATTAAGTTGTCTTTTCTCTTTAAAGGTGTTAATGGACTTGTTTCCAGCATTTCCTCTAGTTTTTGTCATTTAACAGCTGCTTAAAAACAAAAAAAAATACAGTGCATAATTTAAAATTGTATTTTGGAAGAACTGTGCTGGTTCCCTTCTTTGTGACTCCATGTGTCATTTTTTAAATCCAAAAGCAGAACAGAATGTGGTATCTGCCTGTTCTCCAAAGTGTGTCACAATTCTTGTGTTGTGAACTGGTGGATTTATTAAAGTATATTTGTTAACAGAGATGACCAGATAATCATTAGTCACACACTATAGTAATTCCTTGTGATTCCTTCTAAATGCATCATGATGATCATTGATATTCTAAAGAAGTTTAATTGTACTCAATTCAAGTATTTCCCCATGTATTGGCCTATGTGCCTACAGGTTTATCTCTAATAGACACACTGGGGAAGAAAAGGACGGTGACTTTATTCCACTTATTAAGTCAGACCTTTATGACTAAAATAGTCTATTATTCCTCAGAAGTCACATCTACTGCAATTGTGTTTAAACATTTTATCTCGCCATTATTTAGAAAAATCTATAAATTCTTTTTAATTCTCCCCTCCCTCAACAAATACGGGATGGTCCAAGCAATGGTCATAGACACCATCAATGCTATTCTTTAGTCAAGACACCAGTGTGGAAAGACCCACTCTTCCCACTTCTGCTGATCAGAAGAAGAATGATGAAACTGGCCTTCAGAGAAAGAATGAATGTAAATGCCAGTGAAGACCTGTATTTTAACTTGGGTATTCTAATTGGGAGTCTAATGCTTTAGGATGAACCTATATTATACATTGCACCAAGTCCAAACACTTGGGGAGTTAGATTGCTAGTCTGACTCATGAATTATACCGTCGTTTTCACATTGATGTGCACATAAACTGCTACACATCAACTTTAAACTGCTGCACATCAACTTTAAACTGCTGCACATCAACTTTAAACTGGAAGTCTAATGGCTGCTTTAGTGTTATAGCTTTCAGGCAGCCTTTCATTTATTAACTTTTAAGGCCCTTATCAAATGCACAGCAGTGCTTTGCATAGGTGTAATGTATTTAACAATCTTCCACACTATAATAACTGAACCACTGTCTTTTAAACAGTGACATGTTATCTTAATCACTTGTTTGCTAGGTCTAACTGCAGCAGCCATGGCTGAAGCGATGAAGTTACAAAAGCTGAAACTTGCAACAATGAATAATCTCCATGGTAATGGTAGTCAAAATGGCACAGAGTCTGAGAATGAAGAACTGAATTCCAGCACAGGTGAGTTCCCAGCCTGTAAGTATAAGCTACTCAAAGAAATTTTGGAGTTAGTTTGCCATGACTAGTTATCGTCAGATATTTTACACAATTTTACCAATAGTTCAACATTGCCATCATATAACACAAGGCCATTATGGCAGATGTATCCCAAAAAATCTACTTTGCAAAATACACTCTCAAAGTCAATGGCCCAGAATTTGCGGGGAAAGTAACGGCAAGATCACGGTGCTCACTGTTATTAGTGCGTAAACCCCCCCCCCCCCAGCAAAGTGTGGCAAGGAAGAGATACATTGTGAGTTGTGAATTGCCACAATTGCTGGACGATTTGTGCCACTCCACTGTTAGCCTCACAAAAACTGGAACTCGCCGTCAACCTCCCCATGAGTGTCAAGAAATTGTTGGATTTGTGCCATACATACGAATTAAACTCGCCACAGACAGATAGGGCTGCTATTTTCCAGCGTAAGAACCCTGTTAATGAGACGATTTATGGTCCTGACATGCCACTCAACCTTGGAGGCCCAGAAAAAGAACAATCAAAACTGTGGAGTCTCACTCCTGCAGGTAGTAAATTGTTCTTGGAGGTTTTTTAAATTTTAAATCTTAAATTTTTAAATTTATTTCTTACTTTTCCTTTGTCTCTTTTTTCTCTCTCTCTTAATCCAATCTTTCTTTCCCTCTCTTTATTTCTCTTTTTGTATCTAATTTGTCTTTAATTCGACTTATTTCCATCTCCATCGTTTGCTGTTTCTTTTTCTATCCTTAAATTTCATTGGTTAAGAAGATGGACAGTTGGTCCCATCGTTCACCAAGGTCCAAGATGTCGTGTTGCCCTCACCGCGCCATTATCAACTCGCATGTCCAGCAAATTGTGGCGCAAAAGTAATTGGAGCTGAAGGGTGAGGAAAAAAATCCAACTCCCAGTGCTCACGAGATGCCCCGCTCCAGCAAATTTTGGGCCAATATTTCTTCAATGTTTATGTATTTTAATGGATCCCAAAAAAAATGTTTAGGTAGGAGTAGGTGGTCACAGAATATTGATTAAGTTCCACTATCTGATGTGTCATGTTGTTCTTGAAAATCTTTCTGCAGTTGTGTCTCCACAGGGAAGTATTGGGCAACACTGAAATACAAACTATTGTATTAACCCAATTGATAGACTGCATGCCTTTTAAGTGTACATCTGATTTTCCACAGTGTGTATAAGTATTTATGCACAAGAGGATATGTAAAAGATGCTGGTCAAAAATTAATGCTTAAAATGCTAATTGATGGTTCAGGATCATTTACAGCAGACCCATGGTTATTTTATGTTTCCACTAACTGGACTCAACAGTCACAGAATAAAGTGCTACTAAATCAAATGAACAGTTAGCAGTTCAGCATCTCAAATGTGTATACTGCAAAACAATAGTGATAAATTAATAAATACTCAATGTAATATATGCTTAATAGAACAGTGTTTTAATGGATATAATGGCGTGGGATTTAAATGTCTTGGGAGTCAGCAGTTTGCTGAAAAACAAACCATCAAATGATAGCATTGACATATAACTCAGGACCCAGTTATACAGAATGATGGGGCCTTAGGGTGGAGGAGACAATAGGTTCTTGAGAAAGTCAGGGGATGAAGATTCAAGGGTAGACAGCAGAACAGGCAACAGAGACTATGGGAGCAGGCACGAACTGGAGAAATGAAGATATTTGAGATTGACGAAGTAGGTGAGAGACCGTAGGGTCTCTGAGAACGGACTGAGGAGCAGAAATTAAGACAGCATAGATTATAAGGCAGGCAAATGAGTGAGAAATGGAGACCCGAGGTAGACAGAGATAGATGCCAGAGAGTCAGGAGGAAACAGTAGGGAGTCAAATGAGAACATTTAGAGAGAGCAAGAATAGATATTGAAAAGCATTGTAAAGGAGAGAGATGTGGACATTGAGGAGATTTAGAATAAATAAAGATGAGATTTTATAGTGTATTTTAATTGTGAGGATCAGTTTATAAGCAAATAACATCTCAGTGTCTGTGGAAATGGTAACCCATCTCTAGTGTCAATTCATCAATGAGTAAGACTAAGGTGAGGTACTGCTACATGTGGCAGTTATTAAGTCGTTCATGATGAGTTTTTCCATGGGACTAAACCATTGGTTCTGTCACCACTCATGCAATGTTAAAATTATACATTTAAGTAAACTACTATACAGTTATATGGAAGGCACATTCTAATGAACTGCTATTGATTTTAGTGTTTAAACAATTAATTGTCTGTATTCCAAGTTGACAGGTAGAGAAAAGTGTCTGCTACTGCCCAAGACAGTGCCTCCCACTGCGGCTTTGTGGTTTTCCATCATTCATCTTTGCTACTGCGTAGGGACTGGCTGAAGAAATCTATTGCCATCAAAAGTACCTTTACCTGACATCCTGTTACAGTACTACATCAGTGATTAGAACAATGCAAACAGAACTGCATCAATAAGTGGTTCTGCAAAAGCTGTGTGTGAAAAATATATAAATATGTACATGGACAAATATGTAGCTCGATAAAATTGTGGGGAAAAAGTTGAAAATGAGAAAAAAAAGTTACATGTTTCACATGTCCTGGTCCTTTTTGGCTTAATTTCTTAACTACATCCCTTTGCAGCGGCCAAAGTGTGTAAGAGGGCAAACTGCTGTGCAGGAATGTGAGCCAGCCATAGGAAGGCTCTAGTGATGAATGGCAATAGCAGTTGGTCTTCCCCCCCCCCCCCCCCCCAACTTGCTGGCTTGGAACAAGGACATCATATTTGTATAACTATTCATGAGTGGAACTTGCTTACCTGTTTGCTGAACAGGACTCTGCTTCAGAGAATGGTGGCAAAATGCAAGAGTTTCCAATGTATTGTGGCCCAGACAAATGTTGGATTTAGCAGGATTAGAATCAATGCTCATTTGCCTCAGTAAATGAGATGTAAGTTTAGATCTGATTGGCTTTTGCATTGAGTGATACTGAATTAAGGCTAAATTCCATGTAACTTAACAATATAGTGACAAAGTGCAAATGGAATTGATTCTAGGTAACTTGGATAACATTACCTCCCCATCCACAAAACTTACAAGATCTCCAAATCCATATTTGCACTGAATGAGAATCAGACATACTTCCTGGTTGCAGCTTTTGATTTCAAGGAACATCTAGGCTAATGTATTGCAGTATCAGAAAAATTATCAATAATTTATATTAACTTATATATTCTGAGCAGTAAGTATGAAATATTCCAGTAGTTCTCAAGCCTACTATTTTGATTAATTACATTATCAGTTACAGATCATATTCCTTTGTGATAAACAATGCAGCTCATCGAACGGTATCTGTTTGAATATTCACTGGCTTGGCCGTGAAGCTCAGCTACAGCCTTGAGCAGTTTTTACTTCAACTGTCAGTAGTCTTAGTCTTTATTTAATGGGTTCTACATGACTCTGCATCACCATTCCCTGACGGCTAACAGCCTGTTACAATTCTGCTATGCTCCAAATTCAAAATACCATGCTTTATTGTTTTAGTAAATTGCTTTGCAATTTATTGCTGCCTGTGCTTTGTAATCCATAAAAGATTAAGACGGGTGTGCAAGTTTACACAAAACAGTTGGCTGATTGATTCTTCTACTTGCCATATAAGCAGAGGTAGATATTTGTGTAAGTTTCCAAATCTCGATGGCCCAGAAATTCCGTTCGCAGGAAGACCTGTCAAATCTATGAATAGAGATCAGCCCCAAAACATAAGTAAACCTTTAAATAAATTTTTTTTTAAATCACATTTTTAAAATGACTATAAATTATAATTTTTGAAAAAAATAATTAAAGTTTTTAACAGGGCTAAAAATAAACTTACCTTTCTTTAAAGTATTTTAAAATGATAAATCAGTGGAATTTTTTTTTTTTAACTTTGTTCACCTCTTGCCTTGTTAAAAGCAAGCCTTGCGCCTGCTTTTCCAGGCGCAGCTGTTTCAGACTTACCTGGACTGAAGCAACTGTGAAAAAAACGAAAGTTTCAGCCGTACGCGCTGCCTATCCGGCGCAGGCGTTTGACCCGTGAAGCCCTTTCTTCAAAGAACGGAAGTTCCGGTTTCCAGCGCATGCGCACTGCATGTCTAAAACCGGCACTTCCGTTGGCCCTACGGGTGAGTACACAGTGTGTACACACCCGTAGGGAACGGAATTTATGGGCCATTGTCACCGAGCAGTGTTGGAAACTGTTATATCCATGTATCTTAATGTTGTGTCCTTCAATAATCAGACAACAGACTGCAGGGGACGATCAACAGGTGTTTACTGAATGAGGGTTCAAACTGCAACTGACTGTACAGATCACTACTCAGGGTTTATATACAGGTGTGGTCACTGCCAGTACTACAGGATACAGGAGCTGTAAAAAGTAGTTCTCCCCCTTAAAGGTACATACATTACAATTCCTCCCCTTTTAGATTAACAGTACCATAACACTCATTTAACAATTAAATATCAAACTAATTACAATTAACACTTTTAACATGCAACATTAACTGAAAATAGTCTATTTATAAATTCAGTCTTTGGGGAGGCTTCCTGATTCTTTCTGGATAACGCCTTTCCTGAGTGTCTCGCTCTTGGTGCGGAGGCGATTCTAACACCCTGTCGTCAGTTGATTCATCAGCTTCCAATGCTATTGTTTCTGAGGTAGATGCGACCTGTACGTCGGGTTCCTCACCAGGTACGTATGGCCGAGACATGGGGTTGACTCGTTCCTGTGACTCTAGGATCTGGTCAGCATGGCGTCTCACAATGTTCTCCCCAACATCCACTGTGTACATTAGTGGCCCCTGCCGTGTGCATATTGTTCCTGGTTGCCATTTCTCTGTTCGGTAGTCGCGGGCCAAGACTGGTTGCCCTATATTGAAGCTCCTTGTCGGCTTCTCATTGATGTGCTGGAATTGCTTACTCTCAACATCTCTTTGTACGTTTGGTCTGAGCAAATCCAGACGAGATCTCAACCTTCGGTTAAAGAACATCATGGCCGGGGCCTGGTTGGTGACTGCATGTGTCACATTTCTGTAGGCTAACAGGAAATTGTCCACCTTATGCTGCAGTGGAATGTTGTCATCGCACATGGCCTTTACTGCTTTTTTAAAGGTTTGTACGAACCTCTCAGCCAATCCATTTGTGGCTGGATGATACTGGGCGGATGTGTAATGCCTTACCCCATTCCTTTTCATAAATCTTCGAAACTCTTCGGACACAAACTGTGGTCCGTTATCAGAGCAAATCTGTTCTGGCAAGCCGTTCCTGGCAAAAATGGTCCGTAGGACTGCAATAGTTTTCTCCGTGGTGGTGGAGGACATTTTGATCACCTCGGGCCATTTTGAGTGCGCATCCACGGCTATTAAAAACATTGAGTCCATGAATGGACCAGCAAAATCAATATGCACCCATTGCCATGGAGATGAGGGCCACTCCCATGGGTGTAGAGGGGCATGTGGTGGTGCATTTTGGACCTTCTGGCATCCTGAGCAGCTCTTTGTCAGGTCCTCGATTTGCTGATCGATCCCCGGCCACCACACATAAGCCCTAGCAAGGCTTTTCATTTTCACCCCTCCCAGATGACCTTCGTGAAGCTCATTGAGCACTCTCTCCCTTAACTTGGGTGGAATTACCACTCGGGATCCACACATCAAGGTCCCCTGGCATACTGACAGCTGTTCTCTTCTGGATGAGAATGCTGGCAACAGTGAGTCGCCATGTGCTGGCCATCCCTTCACCGTCAAATCATATACCCGAGACAGTGTCGGGTCATTTCGGGTCTCCTTCTCTATACCAGCGTTAGTTACTGGCAAGCATTCAATTATAGTCGAATGAAATATTTCGACAGGATCCACTGCTGGTGCTTCCTCCGCAGTAGGCAGTGGCAGGCGTGATAGCCCATCAGCGTTTCCATGCTGTTTCGTGCCCTTATACTCAATTTAATATTGGTGCGCCCCTAGAAAAAGGGACCATCTTTGTAGCCGTTGCGCAGTCATCATCAGAACGCCCTTCTTTGTATTAAAGATGGAGACAAGTGGCTGGTGGTCAGTCAGCAAGGTGAACTTCTGCCCGTGCAGATAGTGATTGAACTTTTTCACTCCCCACACTAGGCTGAGGGCCTCCCTGTCAATCTGGGCATAGTTACGCTCGGCTGAGGTCAGTGACCGAGACGCAAAGGCTACTGGCCTCTCCGAGCCATCCGGGAATTTGTGCGATAGCACCGCTCCAATGCCATAGGGTGATGCATCAGACGCCAACCGAATTGGTAGTGCTGGGTTGAAATGAGCCAACACCTCTTTCGATGTGATCAATGTTTTGCTCTTCTGGAAAGCTCATTTACATTCGTCACTCCACTTCCATGGTACCCCCGTTTGCTGTAGGGTGTTTAGTGGGTGTAGTACGGTAGACAAATTCGGCAAGAACTTATGGTAGTAGTTCACCAGCCCGAGGAACGACCTCAGTTGTGACACATTTTCCGGTGCTGGAGCCTTGACTACTGCCTCAATCTTTTCAGGGGACTTATGTAACCACTCTTTATCAATAACGTGGCCACAATATGAGATCTGCTTCTGGAAAAACTCGCATTTGTGGCGATTAGCTCGGAGCCCATATTCCTTCAATCTAGTGAGCACCTGCTCCAGGTTGGCGAGGTGATCACTGTCATTTTCGCCTGTGACCAGGATGTCGTCCAAAGCACACTGGGTCCCTGGAATCCCTTGCAGGACTTGTTCCATTGCCCTTTGCCAAATAGCCGGAGCTGATGCTACCCCGAACACCAGCCGGTTGTATTGGTAGAGACCTTTATGAGTTTTGATCGTGAGGTACTGTTTCGAGGCTTCTTCTACCTCCATTTACAGGTACGCCTGGCCCAGATCAATCTTAGTGAAGCGTTTCCCTCCAGATAGCGAGGTGAAAATATCTTCAATCCGCGGAAGCGGATATTGTACCGTGTGAAGGACTGGGTTCACTGTCACCTTAAAGTCCCCACAGATGCGAACCTTCTTTGGTTCCCCAGGCGTATTACTCAACGACCTCTTCATTACAGGAATGATGGGTGTAGCCCACTCGCTCCAGTCCACTTTGGACAGTACTCCTGAACGTTCCAAACCTTCCAGCTCTGCTTCGACAGCTGGGCGGATCGCATAAGGTACCGGTCTGGCCTTAAAAAACTTTGGGCTTGCATTTTCCTCTATTTTGATCGTCGCTATTATGCCTTTTAGTGTTCCGAGTCCCTGCTGGAACACTTCTTGTGCGTCAGTTAGCATTTTTGACAGTCGTCCAGGTGTGACGTCATCATCCTTTTTGGCATCTACAGTCAGTGCTTGTATGGAATGCCAATCTAGCTGTATCTTCCGGATCCATTCACGTCCTAGTAGTGGTGGTCCTCCATCTGGCAATACATATAGGTCCATTTTTGGTGTTTCCTTACCGTTATATATAACGTTCACCCTTATTTTTCCTTTGGGGTAGACATTTTGCCCCGTGTACGTCTTCAAGACAATCTTTGTATCTCTCAAGGGTATATGTGAGAATAGCCGCTTGTAGTCCCTTCGGTTTATGACTGTTAGGGCTGATCCTGTGTCCAATTCCATTTTCACTTGGACTCCTGCTATCTTGAGCGTGACCCAGATAGTTTGGTGATCCTCCATTTTGATCACATTATGTAGTTTCAGACAACCCAGCTCCTTGCTTCCGGAGTCTGTATCACTCTTCTGTTCGTCTGAACTACTCTCCGTCACCTTATGTACCTTCTTGTACTTCTCCTGTGAAGATTTCTTGCTGCTGGTTTTCTTTCCTGACCTGCAGACTCTTGCTATGTGTCCTACTTTTCCACACTGTCTGCACACTTTGTCCTTGAACCAGCAATCATTATGGTCGTGCGTTCTGCAGCAGCGATAGCACTTCACTGTTCTGTATGACATTTCATTTGTGCCATATTCTTGCGGTCTCCGTTGTATCTCTGCAGCGCCCTGTGCTGCTGCTTCGTGTGATACTGCAATGCTGAAAGTCTTGTCCAGCGTAAGATCCTGTCCTGATAGAAGCCGTTTCTGGGTTCCTTCACTTTGAAGCCCACACACAAACTTGTCCCTTAAAGTATCTGCTAGTCCCATTCCAAACTGGCAGTGTTTCGATAGCTTGCGCAGTTCCGTTAAATACTCAGCATTACTTTCATCTTTATGCTGGTTCCTTTTGTGAAACTTAAATCTTTCTGCTATCAGCAGCGGTGTGGGGTTTAAGTGGTCCTGTAGGATTGACACTATGTTTTCAAAATCCTTTTCTACTGGCTTCTCTGGGGTTACTAGGTTTCGTAGTAAGCCATACGTTTTTGCACCCATTGAATTCAACAATACCAGAGCTTTCTTGTCATCTGGCACTTCATTCGTCTTGCAGTATACTTCTATGCGTTCGACATATGTCGTCCAATCTTCGACTTCATTGTCGAACGCTGTGATACTGCCACTCTTCGGCATTTTTGGGTGTGGTTAGACTGGCTTAAAATGGCGTCTCCCGCGCTGCTGCCAACGCCGCTCTCGGCGGTCGTCGTGGCAAATGGCGAGGCCCGTGGGTTTCGTGCGCTGCTCCTGCACTGCTGCCAATGCCGCTCTCTGCGGTCCTCGTGGCAATGGCAGCGCCTCGCGTTTTCCTGCGCGCCTCTCCCCCCCCATTGACGCTGCTCGGCCCTTGAACACCAGCTGCGCTCTGCTCTCTCTCGTCTCTCTCCCCGTTGACGCCGCTCGGTCCTGAACACCGGATGCGCCCTGTGCGCTCTGCCCTCTCTCTCTCCCCCGTCGACACTGCTCGGCCTTTTTCTGTGCCGCTCGGTCGGCTCTAGCCGCCGCTATCCGGGAAGGGTCGGCGCAGTACCTGTTGCCAGCCCGTTTCGCTGGACCACCGTGACTGGAAAGCCAAGCCTGGCTCTCGACAGCCTCCGCTGCGATGCTCAAATCTCCGCTGGATGACTGGGCGGTTGCCCGTGGTCGACGCCCGTGCTTCTGGACTCGACCTCCTTCCACTGTTCTCCAGGAGCGAATCCCTGGGAGGTGATGCTGAGTTGCAGGTAGGTTCGAATCTGCGCCGTCGCCAATGTTATATCCGTGTATCTTAATGTTGTGTCCTTCAATAATCAGACAACAGACTGCAGGGAACGATCAACAGGTGTTTACTGAATGAGGGTTCAAACTGCAACTGACTGTACAGATCACTACTCAGGGTTTATATACAGGTGTGGTCACTGCCGGTACTACAGGATACAGGAGCTGTAAAAAGTAGTTCTCCCCCTTAAAGGTACATACATTACAGAAACAATTTGCATAAACAATCCCAAATTATTTTCAGGGACCCACAATGGAGGATTTTGTTCTTGCTGTTTGCAAGAGGGTCAAAGTACCTTCATTGATATAATTTTATTACACCTTGTTTGCTTTTATTGCAATAGAACAAAAACCTCCAGTAAAGTGTTGAACTTGCAGTGGAAGTTCACAAGAATATTCAATTATGGCTAGAAACAATTTTTCCCTTTGATAACACATTTATATAAAGTCAAAAAATGAAGATGAATAAACAGATGAAAAGTATGACCCCATTTTATAATGTGTAATGAGTTCATCTGGTGGTAAATCTGATGGTTTGATTTTATGCGATCTGCAGGCTATTAACAATGCAGTGCATTTTAGTAGCACCAGATCAATATAAATTAACTGGCAGCTAAAGGGCACAATCAGCGACTGAGAATGAGTGTATCGGTCAGGTGGTAAATCTGCAGCCACAGGTTGAGGATCACTGTTACATTACACAAGGAAGGAAAAAAGATTTTTACTGCAGTTCAACTTATGATTAACAAATAAAGACAAATCCAGATCTTATCAATTATAGGAAGTAATGTAAATGAATGGCCCTATAAGGATCCACACCTCTAATGACTATATCTACAGGGTAACTCCTTGTGATATATATATATTTTTAAATCTACATATTTTTCCCTTCTTACTAGTTATTTTTCAGCCCTTTTAGGTCTTACTATCCCTGCAGAAGGAGTGTGTGGGTCTTAATAAAGGCTGCTTGAGTTGGTTTGTGTCCTACCGCTGTGCTTTCCCTCCCCTTTCAGTACTAAAAGCAAACATTACACGACAAATACAGACCTTCCAAGCCACCGTCCTTTGAGGACATTCTCATTTCTGAGCAATCACCCATACTTTGCCTCAGTATTCACAAAGGAGGTGGATATTGGGATTGTAGAACCACCAGATGTGGGTGTAGAACAGCTATTGGAGGTTATTATTCCAAGAGAAATGGGACTAAGTAAGTTACTCAGACTTAAAGTAGACAAACCACTGGGACCTGACAGTTGTCAGGTGAGGATCCTGAAAAAGTTAATGCAGAAATAACAGAGGCTCTGACTATAATTTTAATTAAATCTGTGGAAAGAAAAGTTGTGCCAGAAAACTGGAGGGTGGCAAATGTGGCATACCTCTTTTAAAAGAAAGGAGACAGAGATAAAGCAGGAAATTATTGAGTGGTTCGTCTCTGAACAGTTAGTGAATTGCTAGAGTCTATACTATAGAATGACGAGCAGTCATGAGGCAGGTGAGGGGTGGAAAGAGGGGGTGCAGAGAAAGAGCTGGGTATCATCGGCATATATGCAGAAGCATGTAGATGAGGAAAAGGATGGGACCAAGATAGATCCTTGGGAGACTCTGGAGGTCAGGGTGCATGGACAAAAGAGAAGCCATGACTGGAGATGCACTGCTACATACAGGAGAGGTATTGGAAGAGGATGACATGGTCAACCATATCAAATATTACAGAGAAGGCAAGGAGGATGAGGAGGGATAAAGCACCACAGTCACAGTAACAGAGCATGTCATTTGTCACTGATTAGGACCATTTTGGTGCTTGAATAGGGAATTATGGGAGAGATGGGCATAAAGCTGGGATGCAACAACACCTTCAAAGCTAAAGAGTTAAACTTCAATCCCAAAGAATGAAATTAGAAGACAATGGTGGCACTCATTCAGAATACTGTAAAGCTAAAACAGCAAGGGTCTAGCCATTCTTTAAATTTAGTGTTTAACCCAATCTTGCACTCTATATATTTATAAAGCTAAAAAGGGAGAACAGAGACAGGGTGGTAATTGGCAATGACAGAAAGGCCGAGAATGGATTTTATTTTTGAGGACACAGAATAACATTTTATGATTCCAAATAGTCTTGACATATAAAGCGAAGGAGCACATACATAGTGACAGACATGTCCAATGTGCAGTACATCCTGTCTGTCAGTAAGTGACCATGCGTCATGCAAGTAGGCTGTTTTGCAATGATTGGGGTGTGTGACCACCTTTGAAGATGTGAACATGCCAAGGCTCTCAATTTAAGTTGCCTCTTGACTGTGTACTCTGTTGGAATATGAATATGCATGAGAAGCAATGAAAGACATCTCAAGATTACGTGAGGCCTTGGCATGAGCCAGCAGTAAATATGGAACAGGTTGATGGCAATATTTTGTGGTTGGCATGCTTGGGTATCTGTTGGGTAGTCTTACCTTGGCAGGTTCCTCCACATTCGTTCCCAGGTTATATGAGTAGTGTAAACAGAAATGTGCATGGCTGCCACCTCCTAGTAGGCATGCTGCACTGCTGTCTTCTGGGGATGGTGCCCTGGAAGGCCGACCAGGACAACCTTTCTCTCACCCATGCCCATGCAGCAGAACCTTCAGCTCACCAACCATCAGACAGGGGGTTTGGGTCTTTGCCACTCCATCACTTGCCCACAGGCTCTGTTTTCTGCCCAGTCACTTATTTTCCCCCCATAAAGCTTTGGGGAAGACTTTTTTGCCCCTTTCCGAGTCTGCTTACCTTTGCATTGCTGCATCTCTTTCAATGTTGGCTGCAGCCTTATAACAGCTGATGGCAGGTGTAATTATCCAGCTTTTCCTGCCAGAGCAATCCGGGGTGGGAGTTCATTGGAAATATTTAGATGGGCCAACCACAGAAGACAGCTGCCGAATGCAGCAATCTCTGCAATCCATTCCCACCACCTTAGTGTCGGATGGAAAAATCTACACTGATACACTTTTTTCCAAACAGTGCAAGGCAGGCCCAGTTCCTGGAATGTAAAGTTCACTTCCTGTCCTCCCATTAGTTTGAAACTCAATGGCTAAAACAATTTCTACTTCTGCTGCAACTGGTAATCTCAACAAAATTTGAAAATGCCCTCTCGCTTCAAGGGACAAAAATATTAATTTGCTCACGATGCAACAATTTGCATCGCATTCGCTGGATTTAATGTTACTCCTAAAAGATCTCATGACTAACAATTACGAAGGGGAGTTGCAGTGACTGTTGATAGCTTGAATGCTGCCCATTAAATCCTGATTACAGTGTGAAAATACTGTACAGGGTTGATTGCAAAACAGGGAGTTCAGATAAAGTTTGAAAATAGGGAGTTCCTACGGAAGTCACTGCATTAAACTGTTTTTTAAAATTGCAGGCTGAGGCCTTTTTCTCCCACATTATCATCATAGGCCATGTGATAAGTTTAACCTCTTGCCCTCTGCAATCCAACCACAGTCACAAAATACAATAATCTATTAATATTTATGTGCCTTTGTCAAAACACACAACCAATTTTTGATTTAAAAAGTAGCATAAATTTCCCACATTACAACAGTGATGACCCTTCAAAAGTACTTAATTGTAAATGTCCTATAGACTCTGGAACAGTTCCCATGGATTGAAGGGTAGCTAATGTAACCCCACTATTTAAAAAAGGTGGTCGAGAAAAACTGGGAATTATACACCGGTAAGCCTGACATCGGTAGTGGGGAAAATGCTAGATTCCATTATAAAAGATGTAATAGCAGAGCACTTGGATAACTGTGACAGGATTGGACAAAGTCAACATGGATTTACAAAAGGTAAATCATGCTTGACTAATCTACTGGAATTTTCTGAGGATGTAACTGGTAGAATAGATAAGGGAGAACCAGTGGATGTGGTGTATTTGGACTTTCAGAAGGCTTTCGATAAGGTCCCACACAAGAGATTAGCGTGCAAAGTTAAAGCACATGGGATTGGGGGTAAGGTACTGACTTGGATAGAAAACTGGTTGGCAGACAGGAAGCAAAGAGTTGGAATAAACGGGTCTTTTTCCAAGTGGAAGGCAGTGACTAGTGGGGTACCGCAGGGATCGGTGCTAGGATCCCAGTTATTCACAGTATATATTAATGATCTAGATGAGGGAACTAGATGTAATATCTCCAAGTTTGCAGACGACACAAAGCTGGGTGGGCGTGTGTGCTGTGAGGAGGATGCACAGAAACTCCAGTATGATTTGGACAGGTTGGGTGATTGGGCAGATGCATGGCAGATGCAGTATAATGTGGATAAATGCGAGGTTATCCACTTTGGTGGCAAAAACAGGAAGGCAGATTATTATCTGAACGGCAATAGATTGGGAAAAGGGGAAGTGCAACGAGACCTGGGTGTTCTTGTGCACCAGTCACTGAAGGTAAGCATGCAGGTGCAGCAGACGGTTAAGAAGGCAAATGGTATGCTGGCCTTCATAGCGAGAGGATTCGAGTACAGGAGCAATGATGTCTTGCTGCAGTTGTACAGGGCCTTGGTGAGACCACACCTTGAGTATTGTGTGCAGTTTTGGTCGCCTTATCTGAGGAAGGATGTTCTTGCCATGGAGGGAGTGCAGTGAAGATTCACCAGACTGATACCTGGGATGGCAGGAATGACGTATGAAGAGAGATTGGGTCGATTGGGCTTATATTCGCTAGAGTTTAGAAGAATGAGAGGGGATCTCCTTGAAACTTATAAAATTCCAACAGGACTAGACAAACTAGATGCAGGAAGGATATTCCCGATGGCGGGGGAGTCCAAAACCAGGGGTCACAGTCTAAGGATAAGGGGTAAGCCATTTAGGACTGATGAGGAGGAATTTCTTCACCCAGAGAGTGGTGAACCTGTGGAATTCTCTACCACAGAAGACAGTTGAGGCCAATTCATTAAATATATTCAAGAAGGAGTTAGATATATTTCTTAAGGCTAAGGGGATTAAGGGATATGGGGAGAAAGCAGGGACAGGGTACTGAATTTGGGTGATCAGCCATGATCTCATTGAATGGCGGAGCAGACTCGAGGGGCCGAATGGCCTACTCCTTCTATCTTCTATGTTTCTATGTCCTGAGGCTTTGGGACATCTTAAGGCAGTGAAAGGCACTATATAAATGGAAGTCCTTTCTTTTCTTATGAATATATAGCCACAGTTTACTTTTATAGCTCCATTTTATTTTTTTACCTCTAAAAGGTGCTTTTACAATTTACAATGCACTGGTTCAGGAGAGCGGCCTTATATTGGGTTCCTGTAGCTGGTCTGACCAGTTAGTTTCCTGATCAGCGCCGGCCCTGGCAGCAGTGAAGCCAGTGAATATGGCAGCAGTTCACACGATCCATGAGAAGTAGACCTCCACTGCCACTGGAACACGCAGTGAGGCGCTTCATATTTCTAAGTGCAACCGATGACAGAAAGAGCTGCGTGCTTTCCAACTGCTCAATCTGCCACTAAAGAAAAAGTAGCTTACGGCATAATCTTAGCCCTCAGAAAATTGAGAACACAGCTCTGGAAAAGTAGAAAGACACCAGCTGATGGTGAAAAAACGCACTAGCTCCTGATCTACAGGTTTACTTGCTGGGCAGTCAATTGTAATGGAATCTTGTCAGGGAAAATCAACATCACAAAGGCTACTGCAGTGGGGCTGGGACTAAAGGTTGACATTTTAAAAGAGAATCACATGTATTATTTAACAAACCACGAAGCATGATTGCAGAGCCAGCAAAGGAAGGTGGATGCAGATTAGACCAGTGATAATGCCTGGGTTGCAATTCATAGCAGAACCTTTAAAGATGTGCACCTGAAATGAATCGCTTATTATTAGTTCCTGACATAGCCCACGTTTTCCTTATTTTAATTGCACTATAATGAAGCTTTATAATCCTTGCATCAGTTTTACATAACTGCCTGCTCAGGATTCATTTTACTGACTCTTTAATACTTGATATCAATGCTCGTCACAAAAACATCAAATGATTTCCTTCTAAATGTTATAATTATTTGAGTTCCAGATAGCCTATACACATAGCATTCCTGTTTAAATTGACTCTGAACAGAATACTTTGCACAAAGTTGCCAGCACAGATCATTGGGAAAGTGATAATATAACTTCAAACTATGTTTCCCAGTTCCATTATGACTAATTTAGTACCTTTTATAGCTTTTTATTTTGAAGTGCACAGACTATGTTTTGTAGAACTGAATATATTCTTAATTAAGTCTGTTTATCTATACTGTGTCACCAACATCAGCCTAAAAATACTCCTCATGTTTTATGCATGCATTTCTCAAACTCTGAACTCTGTCCTCTCCAGAAACAATATTTAAAAAATGAATTCCTCCTGAAGGGGAAGGATTTTTTTGGGATACAAACCACATCACAATTGTGCTATGTGAAGATTAGTGTACAAGTGTTTGATGTGTTGGCTTACCATTGCATTAAATATTTGTATGTTGATCTTTGCATAGCATAATTTCAAAGTCAAAGAGTTAAATTAGAAGATATTGATGGCACTCATTCAGAATACAGTAAAGTGCTAAAATAACAGGGGCCAAGCCCCTTATTAAAATGTAGTGTTTAACCCAACCTTACACTGTATGTATTTATAAACCTAAAGAGTAACTGGGAGACGATCTACTGTACTAATGTCACATGGAATCGTCTGTAAAAGGGTCGTCTTATGCCAGGTCAGATTTCTGCTGTTCCACATTCAACAAAACTGTTACAGCATTTAATATTCTGTCATTACACTGCTTTATAACTCAAAGAGTTAAGGTTGTACAAGATCAAAAACGAGGTCAAGGAGGAAATGTTGAGATAGAAAGGAGAGAAAACCGTGTGCAGGTTCATGGCTGAAGCTCTGTGATTTTAGTCTCCATTTCCACTCTTGCTGATGCAAATGTATTTTGTTTAATGACCCTGAAATCCTGGTTGTAATTAGATGTGGGAATTGTTCATAGCTTACAACAGATGATGCTCTTATAATAAAATGAGTGGTGCTAAAATGGGGCCTGTAAACAGGAGTCAGATTTATATAATCTCATTTTGCTGCCATGGCAACAAACTTAAGAACAGCAATAGAAATAAACATACAAAGTTTCAGTGCTGAGAGTATAAAAATGAAAATAAATGAATCAAAAAAGATTTGATTTTCCATCACCTGATGTGACACAAATACTGCTTATTGGTATCCAGCCAAGTCAGCACATGTTGTTAGTATCCCTTATTAAAATGCCGAAAAGGATTTTGAATTTGTCCCATAAAATCCTATATGATGTAACAACAGTTGTAATCTTTTGGCCTTTCTTGGCAAGCCATTTATAACAGAATAAAAACAGATATAACTTTACATGAAATATGGTAAAAATATTTTAGTGACATGCATCTTTTACTATTTCAATAATATCCCATAGAATTAAAAACAATTCCACACACATACATACATACACACAACAGAGTTCTAATAGAGCAATTTCAAATTTCCCCTAGCTTTTGGCAAAAGGTTCTAAGGTTGTGGGTTAGAATTTCTACTCATTGGACGGTAACAAGGGATTTGATATTTTGTGCTGACCGTGGTGAAAAAATTGAAATACAGCAGTATTGATGGACTGAAGGGTCAGTTTTACTGGCTGTCACAAGCTGCATCGGGAATGCTGAGATTTGTTTTAACATTTGTGTGGCCTTGTTTTGTAGCACCCAGTAGCACAGAAACAAGGCTTGAACTTTGTTCCATTTAGGGTAGGTTTCTAATGCTATTTTGAAATCATGAGGCATGCAGAGAATTTATTCAGGACTGTGATGGGTTATGAGCACCTTCATGTCTCTTGCTGGCCACTTCCCCCGAGTCCTCAACTCCCTAACAACATCAATAGGTAGAGGGAGTACGTCAGAAAGCCTCTTATTGCTGGAAAACGGGTTTGATTCCTGCTAGTGGTAAAATCAAGTTCAGGGTTTCATTTTACTCTCTATAAAATGAAAATCCCCAACAGTTAAGTTTAGAAATACTTTAGGGTGACATGGAGATCATTTGGGTTTGACCCCACCCTCTGGGGGTGATTTTATCAATGGGGACGTGATGGAGGCAGGACTGCTGCTTGTCGGGTTTTAGTCCCGCCTCCATTGACGCCGGCCAACCCATGCTATTTTCCCTTGATTGACCTTGTTAAGCCCGCCCAGCGGGCTTAGCCGGCCAATTAAGAGAACATCGGCGTATGACGTTTCATCTGTCAAACAATCTCTGTTCTTTGGTGAGTCCTTGTACTCGACTCACCAAACCTCTTTCCTGAGCAGAAATCAGATGGCTGTTGCATCGAAGAATGCAGCAGCCATTCTGTCATCTCTGCTGGTGAGATGAGGCAGCTCCGCAGCCTAAAGGGATGAAGCCTGGAGGAAGAAGCAAAGGTAAGTAATCTTATTAAAACACTTTAGACTCACCTCACACACTTACCTCTCCACACTTGCACCCATCACTCACCTGCACACCGGACATTTCTGCCCCTCCGACCACCGCAGACCCACGGCTCGCCTCGCTGACCCTGGCAAGGTTCGGAGCTGTTGGGAAGCCCACACACTTAGGGCTCAAAATAGGGATTAGCCAAAAAACTGCCTGTTAACTACCAGTTAACTACCAGTTAACAGGCAGTTAATTGCCACTAATCCCCTTCCCGCTTCCTGGGAAGATGGCACGGTGGCGGGATGGGTACCCGCTTCCAGATTCTGCCATTTTCCCGGCAGTCCCGCCTCCATACCCGCCTCCCCAGGGCTGGGAAAATCGCCCCCTAAGTGTTTACTATTTAGGCACTCAAGTGTTTAACTGTTCAAATGACTGACCTCTATAACTGCAGTGTCGGAGGTGCCGTCTTTCAGATGAGACATTAAACCAAGGTCCCGTCTGTTCTCTCAGGTGGACGTAAAGGATCCCGTGGCACTATTTCGAAGAGGAGCAGGGGAGTTATCTCCGGTGTCTTGAGCAATATTTAATCTCTCCATCAACATTACTAAAACAGATTATCTGGTCATTATCACATTACTGTTTGTGGAAGCTTGCTGTCCGTAAATTGGCTGCCGCATTCCCTACATTACAACAGTGACTACACTTCAAAAGTCCTTCATTGACTGTAAAGTGCTTTGGGTCATCCGGTGGTCATGAAAGGCGCTATATAAAGGCAAGTCTTTCTTTTATAATGGAAAGTTCAACTTGCATTGCGCTGTGATCATTGTAGCGATGAATGCTTGGACAATCTTCAACTTTGAATCGAAAGCTAAAGTTTCAGGCAAGTCCATACATAGCCCTCACCAGACTAAGAGTGCCTCAAGACCCCACCATTAAACCATCAAGGAATTTTACACAGACTATCCTAGAATCAACACTGCACTGACAAGGAAATGAATGCAAACAGTTCTCTACATCAGACCAGCATTCAGATGTATATTTCTATGTAGCGGGGTGATTTACAATACAGTCCTCTTAGCTGTTACAAACACAGATAAGTTGCTTCCTTCCATCATAAAAGTTTAATATATTTCCCCCCAAAAAGAAAATACCCACCCTCACGGTTCTAGCCTCAACTAGATTTTTAACCGGATACAAAAGCAAAATACAGCAGATGCTGGAAATCTGAAATAAAAACCGAAAATGTTGGAAATACTCAGCAGGCCAGGCAGCATCTGTGGAGAGGGAAACAAAGTTAACATTTCAGGTCGATGACCTTTCATCAGATTTTTAATGGAATTTTGACTGTCTTGTGTGCAGAGACGGTCCATCTGTTCATAATCACACTGCAGAAATTTGCAGTGATGAACAATTGTGCTGAACATGCAGCAAGGGACTGTTGTCCCTCTGCACTGGTAACTCCATTTCATTTACACATGGAAAGTAATCTCAGTCCAACAAATTCTGGAGTTTCAGCTTTAGCTCAGAGAAGATAAATTCAGACCAATTTGGACTTTGGATTCAGTGGCCATTCCTCTTAGTTATTTCTCTTTTTAGTGGGCCTCAAATAAAAAGTACATTTGAACCACAACCATGGTTAGTTAAAGGAAAACTTTCCTGGAGCCGTCAGGCGGGGTTTCAGGCGTGTGGGGGGGGAAATCCTGAATTTGGGGGTCCCAACACCATCCCGCCCAAAACCCCGCCCCACGCAAGTTTCAGGGGTGGCGCGTACCCGCCCCGCACTGTGACCCGCCGAAACCAGGCGGGAAGGGATTAGTGCCAATTAACTGCCTGTTAACAGGCAGTTTTTAGCCCAATCTCTATTTTGAGGGGTTTCGTGTGGGATTCCCGACGGCTCCAAACCACGTCAGGTTAGAGCAGGCGGGCCGTCGGGTTGAAGGAGTTGGAGGGGTCGCGATGTCGGTGCTCAGGTGAGTGATGGGTGCATGAGTGCAAAGGTAAGTGTGTTTGGTGTGTCTAAAGTGTGTAAAGAACTTTTACTTACCTGTACTTACCTTAACAGCCTTTCTTCCTGTAGCTGTCGGGAGCCCATCACTCAGCCAGCACTTAAAGCTGAACGGCTGCAATCTGTGAAAAGTGACAACCTGCAACTTTGAGTGCTGCTGAGAGTTCTAACTGAGTCTGTGCAGAAGGACTCATGTCAAAACTCAGACTGTCAGTGTTTCACAGCTTCAAACAGCTGTGAAACACTGATATTTCATCTGTCAAGAACTCTTGACAGATTAAATTGCAGTCTGTGATGTCACCTGTTGCCGGGTGGCCCTTAATTGGCCTGCTCAGCCCACTGGGCGGGCTCAACAAGGTCAAATCAAGGGAAAATCGCGCAGATTGGCCGGACGTCGAAGTAGGCGGGTCTAAAACCCGAAAGTTGTAGTCCCGCCTTCTTCCCGACAGCTTCAGGAAAATCGACCCCCGTGTGTTTGAAGTACTGAACTTGCATTTTAAAGGACTTCCCTCTTATGCTGCCAAATACTGCCCATCAGTATATAAAGATAAAACACAACAGGCTGGGATTCTACACCTGACAACCCAGCCTGCAATCCCTGTCCACTAATTTTAAAGTTTGGAAAATCTCAGCACAAGCACGTGGAACGGTCTTACGTGTGACAGGAGCACCAAAGTGGAAAATCCTGGCCGGTGCTCAGCCACTATCCAAGAGAAAAAAAAACCAGGCCAACACCAAGGGTGTCAACTTCCTCCACTAGTCGTGTGTTCTAGCAACAGGTCCCTACCCCAACTTTCTGCCAACCAGCCTCCCCCAGATACGACAGACCTATCCTATATCACTAGGACCCCAGCTATAAGGAAACTGGAGGATACAGATAAGATCTTCAGTATTAAAGTCACTGTTCAGGCCAGGTGACTGGACTACGCCCAGGACAAAGATAAGATACTGTTCCTGAAGTTTTTCTTGAGTGTGGTTGGAATACTATATGTATTGAGCAGTCAGAGTGGGAGTAGAATTGGGGTTGTAAAGGCGAGCAACAGGGATCTCTGTTGGAGATGCCTTTCAATGCATCAAAAATCAACTGTTGTAAAAACAAATTATAAATCACAGCAACCTGCTATTTCTGTTGTGAATCAGATACCTCAGACTGCCCACTTGGTTTGTAAAAATTGGCTTGCAACCCAGAAATTCCCAACACCAAATAGCCTGTAAAGAGAAAGCATGTCCAATCTGTACATTTACTTTGTTTTTCGTTGTTCTGCATTAGCCAGAGGGTCGAACAAGAAGTGTTAACTGTATTTCAGAAGCAGTGCTCTGTGCTGCTGATAGCCTATGCATCCAATTTGTTTAACTGCAAAGTAACAGTGTAACCATTAGTGCATTAGTTCCCTTCATTTGATCATGAAGCTGTATATCGGACTATAATGGCTGCTGTATGTTGTGCATATTTCAGTCTCTCATAAATTTCAAATTGATTAACAACACAAGGAAACGTAGTTTGACCTGGTTCTTTGATCAGACATGCAGAAAATATCCATAAACATTCTGTATCAAAGGGGAAATGAGCCTTTTTTTCCAAGGTTGTTTTTGTGTATGTATGATCAAAGTGGCTCCAGTAATTATTTCAGAGAACAAGCCACTTTACTGTAGAATTTGCAGGAATTTCATTTTCGCAATGTACTTAGAATTTAATAGCTTCTTTCTTTCCACGTATGCTCTGGTGGCTGATTGTAAACCGATTGTTTTTCAACAGACTTTTTCCGCAGATTGCAGTGATTCCTGTTGACCAGCCCCTTAAAGTTACAGCAGCAAGGTTTACTCCAATAGCCCTCAGAGAAACATTCGGGATGATTTGTTTTGTGTGAACTTTATTGTAAAACTTAAAGTCTTTTCAGTCTATTTAGTACTGTGTCCAATCCAACTTGGCTTGAATTGTGACTAAAGTTCATATATTCTGAGAAATCCCAAGTGTGGCCCCATTTAGATGCCCTGAGCTTTAAAAAGGTAATGGCGTGCACATAATAACCTAAAAAAAGACAGCGGTGAGGAAGAGATGAATTTCCACGGGGGGCTCTCCTAATCGCCCGCCACAACTTCAGAAAAACACCAGAAACCTGCTGTTTACGCCATTTTTCCCGGGGTTTCTGTGGCTTTTCTACCAAAGTTACAGCAGATGAACTGGAGTTCCCTTGTGGACATTCACCCCCCACAGTCTCTTTACCCATGCACTTTGTAAGACCTGAATTTTAGATCCTTCCAATGCAAATGCTCAGTATCTTCAAAGATTCATCCTTCATGCCTTGCCCTCCCCCTCTCTAACTTCCTCTAGCCGGACAACCCTCCCAGAACTTGCTGTTTCTCCGACTCTGTCCTCTTGTGCATCTCTCCCTCCCTTTGCCCCACCATTGGTGACCATGCCTTCAGTCATTTAGGCCCCATGGTCTGAAATTCCCTCCCAAAATCCCTCCCAAAATCCCTCCACCTCCCTCTCCTCCTTAAAACCAACCACTTTGACTCAGCCCTCCTAATATCCCCTTCTCTGGCTTGGTGTCTGTTTATTTCTGATTATACCTCTTTAAAGTGCCTTGGAATGTTTTTCTCTGCCAAAGTGGTTATATAGATGCAAGCTGTTGTTGTTTTTAAGGGTCTTGATAGAGGTTTGCAGTAGCTGGAGAGAATGCCTTGCATCACTGTCACTAGTGAGCTGCCCAATTTACTGTATGGGTATTATGTGTGGAAATTAACCCATTCTGAACTCCAAGTGACTATTTTATACATGAAGCAATGGTTACATAGGCAAGAAGATTAACATTCATGGCTATTAAACAAAGCAATGAGGACATTTTCCTTGGATATACACACTTTGTTGTGGAAAAACTGACAATAGACAGGGACAAATAACAAGAAGTGGCATCTGATTTAAATTATAATGAATAGAGTGCTTTTGAAAAGAATGGGGAATTGAAAACAATTAGCAATAAGCAATAATAAATGAGGGAATTTTCTAGTAAATGGGGCTTACCACCAACTGAAATTAATAGTCTCTGCTGCAGATATTTTACAGTTCTGACAGTAGGGATATATTTTATTATAAAATGTTTTTGTGCTCATTGTTTCAGCACCAATGTCGATATCAGGTGCTCCCTGATGCAGACTATAGCTCCATCTACATCTGTCCCAAACTCAGAATAACACCTCCTACTACATTAGTTCCCCCATTTCTGATGCCCACTGGAATGACATTGTTAGGAAGAGTTTCATGCTGTAGGCCCATTCCCACTAGAAACTGGATTGGCACTGCCCACATTCAATTCACATAGGATCCTTACGGTCAATAGAACGGAGACTTCCCATTCGACTGGGCTGGATTTGAACCAAGGACCTAGAGGTGAAAGGCCAGTGTCTCCAATCCACTATGCCACCCAGTTTCCCTGAACATTATTTGGTATTTGAATTTCTCATTGGAGGAGAGCAAGACGCCAGCCATTTGATAAGGAGAAAATATTTACAAATTGGCTTTCAGTGGTTGTTGTGGTGGTAATCAATTTCAGAAGCCATTTGATTGATTTTCAGGGACAAGGTCAACAGATGTGATGATCCTGTTATGTGGCCTTTTGCTGATTCTCAGTATTCTTTAGCTCTTACAATCTTTGCCAATGTAATTTACCCACAATAATCCATTACAACTCATGTTGGCACACCACAGAAAATGGTATACTAGTTGAAACACGTAATCCTCCTCAAAAAAGAGCCAAGCTATACCAATAATATATCACCACCTAAACTTCCCTCAATAACTGGGATCTCTTGTAATGTTAAATTAAAACAGCACCAGGTCTCCGCTAGATACATTTTGTTAGAATAGAGATAAACACAATTGCACAATTATTCAGAATAGGTATGAATCATGAAACGTCAAATAACGTATTAGAAAAATAATGAAACTCCAGCTACTTCTGGGATGGCAGGTTGACAAAATGCCTCAGCCACCTATAGTAGCGGCAATATCTTATCCAGCAGAGAAATCCCACCACAATCAAAGTCCTAAATAAGACTTCTTTGATGCCTCTTGGGATGCGCTACTTCTTAGATCCAATGTCTGAAGTGTGTGTCTTCAATTTCTCTCCCAGTCTTTGGAGTCTTTGCATAAGATCAATAAGAAAGATGTAGCCAGATAGCCACCACACTAGCTGTAGGGAAATGACATTGTCTCATCTGTTAGGAGTACAAATTATATTGCTGGAATATATTACTTTATAGAAAATAACCAGTTTACCTATTATTAGCTTAGAAATTGATCATTTGCTCTTACTATTTAATATGTATTACTATTGAAAACAAACAGAACTGGTGAAGACTTGATGTCACAACCATTAACAATTCACTGGTTTGATGTAACTATATACTATATGGTTATTATTAGCAACAGTATGTGTTCATTATAGACTACATGACATGTAACAGCTCAGTCACGTCTGGTACTGGTTCACCATTTACTTCTGTATGTGTGGGCTGTAAATCTGACATTGTAAACTCATCATCAGACAATGTTATTTGAAAGTATGATAAGTTGCATTGCTGATGGAAGAGTTGGGATTCCATTTTCAAACATCTGCGACAGCTGCAGCTGACATGAACACTGTGGGCTGGATTTTGTGAATGGAGGCGAGTTGGAGGCAGGACTGCTGCTTGTCGTGACAATGTTCTGCCTCCATCTTCGCCCGACCAATCAGAGGGATTTTCCCCTGATTGAGCTTGTTAAGCCTGCCCTGCGGGCTTAGCAGGCCAATTAGAGAGGAAGTCACTGACCGATCACGTCAATGTCAGAAGTGCTATTGGTCAAGAGTTCTTGAAAGAAGAAATGACAGCGTTTGACAGCTCTGTGAAGCGGTCAAACAGACATTCTCTTTAGTTTGATGAGCCTTTGTGGTGAGGACTCATCAAACCTTTCAACTTTGTAAATTTCACATGTCTGTAGGATCGGAGGATCCAACAGCCATTATGTGAAATTGACAAGGAGAATGTCGGTTCTCCCCATCCAGCATGGCTAAAGGCTGTAGAAAGAAAACAAGGTAAGTGCACACTTTTTTAAACTTATCACTCACCTTACATACTTACCACTTCACACTTGCACCCATCACTCACCTCTACACCTTATTTCCAGGTGCCTCCGACCACCGCAGACCTCCTCCACGTCTCTTCCAACCCAGCGGGGTTCTCCGAGGTTGGGAAGCCTTCACCATTGAAGGTAAAATGGCACTAATCCTTTTTTCTGCCTGTTAACTACCTGTTAACAGGCAGTTAAAAGGATTAAATGCCTTTCCCGCATCCAGGAGACGGGACCCGAAGCTGCATATCTTCCCGCCTCCTAGAAAAAGGGCACGGAGGCGGGATGGGGGCGGTTTTGCCATCCACCCCCACTTTCTCCGAGTTTACCAGCTGTTCCGCCTCCATGCCGGCCTCCTCGGGGCTTGGAAAATCGAGCCCTGTATGTCTCCTACACAAATGGTGCACCGCTCTCGTATTATACATGTACAAGTGCTACTATTTATTCTTACGAGCTGTAAGTTGAGTAAATCATAGGTGCTCATGGATACTACATTTGAGAGTTTAACGAGCTGGATTGGTGATGGAGGCGTCACTGGTATTTGGGTGCAGCGCAAGTTGTACTTTTGGTAGAAGTGTCACCAGTGTTTGAGAGAAGGAGTCTTGGCTGGAGATGCAAGAGTCATTGATACTCAAGGTTGGGACAAGCAGATTCTTGACTTCAGGAGGTTGAGGTATGATGCAACAGCACTTAAAATGCCCTCAAACTATTCATGTTTAAATAGCTATTATAAAAATACACTACCAGTTTAAAAAAGCCAAAGTTCAAAATTACAATATTTAAAATATATCTCGGTATTTCAATATTATCCTTCTTCCTGCTCCTAATAAAATACCCTCCCAGCCCAGCCACTAGCCTTGTACACCCTTCCCTCCCTGTTCCCTTCCTCCCAGCCCTAGGTTTTACAGAGTATCTCTCTCACCATTTGTGTAGCTGCAGCTTTCAGATGTGCCAAGGCTCTAAAATGTGATAAAATAACCACCCAGCCAGCGTAGAGATATATCACAACCCAAGTGTTTGCCCCCACTCCCTTCCAATGCTGGTTCCCCACTTTCTCTCAAGTCTCAGATTAACACCCCAGCCTCTAGGGCCTGAGCTCTGCACCCTTCTTTATACCCAGGGAGAGATGATCAAAACCCTGAGTCTGGCTCCAAGTGTCTATGGGAGGTGAGAGGAAAAGAAAAAACACACGGTGTGACATAGGAAAACGGAATGGGAGAAATACAAAAAGCAAAAAAAGGAGAGGCATACAGAGATAACGGCAGATAGGGAAGGAGAAACATAGAAAGAGGGAGGCAGGAAGAGAGAGAGTTGGAGTCAAGTAGAGAAATTCAGATATGATGAAAGAAAAAGTTTAACAGGTAAAGAGAGTGGAAAAAAAGGGAAAACAGTGGAAGGCAACCGAAAGAGAGTAAGATAAAGGGCTCGATTTTAATAACCCTGAGGAGGCGGGTAGGCAGCGAAAATCGGAAAAATGGCTTCAGACTGCCAACCCGCCTCCATCCCATCCCTATGCGATTTTCGTGAGTGTCGCTTCCAAACTGATCCGACTGGAACCGGTGGGACAGGTGGTTAAGGCCGTTAGCAGCCTGTTAACTGCCTTGCTAATCCTATTTTTTTATAGTGGTTCCTCATTTTCGTGCTTCTGGCTCCTGTTTCCCGTCTTGTCAAAAACAGGCCAGCTGCAATGAGACAAGTTGCTGGAGGACTTGATATGTAGTCATTGGTGGAGCGCTTTAAAAGTGCTCCTGTAACATGGCTGACAATCAGATGCAACAACTTTGCTGTTGGAGGTTTGGGATAAGATTTTGCACATCTACTGACCTTGTGACTGTTCAAGCTGACACTCATCTGCAGTGTGACCTGAATGGAATAATTTCAGGCCACTTCGACTGTGTTTGCAAGCTTCTTGCCTCAAATGAAATCTATAGCAAGGGGATGGGAAAAATTTATGTCCTCTCATCCTGGTCCTCCTAATTGGAAGAGCAGCAGCCGCATGGCTCAGCGCAGATCTTCCTCGGAGGAGGAAGAGGAGGCGTGCCTTGCATGCCCTGTTGTGATCAATCCAGTTCACTGCTGCCCGTCAACCAGGGTATGCACACTGCCATGCCACATTCGCATAAGCTTACTCTTCAACCATAGGTGGCTCCCGTATGGCTCTCTAACTGTAGGCGACATTCCTCCAACGTCATATCATCTCTGCTATACCCTGTTATTTACCATCACTTTCACCATCAGCATTACAAATGCAAGTTGTCCTGAGCCCTCAATGCGCATTTGTCATTTCCCAGAATGCATAGGCCACACAATCAACTGTTGGCCATAATTTTTCTTTACGATATGACAAAAGGATCACAAAGCAAGTACAGTCAGAAAAATAATGACAAAACACCCACGAGTCCCCTTGTGACTATATGTGCTTAATCTTTCTCTTACCCATGCTTCTACATGGTGCTACCCCTGTGGCTTCAGCAGATGTAGAGGCACCTTGCTGACTAGGATGCTGTGTCTGCTTAGATGCCTTTGGTGGGCGTCTTTTGGTTTTGGGAAGCTGGGAGGGCTCTTCAACAGTCTGCTCTTTCTATGGCTGTGCAGGGACTGAAACGGCCATCTCAGTTGGCTCTGCAAAGTGGGTCTCTGACCGAGGGCTCTGCAGAGTCATGGTTGTGTGAGCACTTGGAGAGGAGCCCACACTTTCTTGTGGCCTGCCACCAACATCCCTCTCATGGGTCAGTTGCACCTCAGTGCTGGCAAGTGGCTGGAGAACACCCTGCTGCACATCAGGGGGGCCATGAGGACCCGTATCTGCACTGGCAGTCCTCATCACAAGGATGTCCATGAAGCTCTGGTCTCTCTGCTCAATAGCTGCCCATCTCTCCTCCAGAGATGACAATCTATTTTGAACACTCACCATGTTTTCCTGACTCTGGCGACTTATTTCCTCCATGGCGGTAGCCAGCCTTTCCATGGAGGTTGCCATCCTACCCATGGAGGTGCGTTCATGTGCCATTGCCTCCACCAAGGCAGTACTGATGTTACAGATGGACTCCTCCATTCTCTCCACACTCACACTTACCCTGGAGGCAAACCCTTCCAGAGACACCTGCACTTGTTCCTGTATTTCCCGAGATGCTCTTTTTCTGGATGGCCCCAGAGGCACAGCATCTGCATGCAGCTCAGCAGAGCTAGGAGATTACTAGGACCTCCACCGAGGACTCTCCACTGCTGTTGCTGTCTCCACCATCTGCTGATGCTCACTTGTGAGCTGTGATAGACCAGGTGGCAACACTACTCTAACTCGCGAGGGCCCCACCGAGGTGTGTGTTGTTGCACTGGTGCTGGGTGCGCTGAGTCCTGGTGATGCTGCTCCCTCAGAGGCTTCAGGTTCCTCTGAGGAGTCGTCTGGCTCTTCATCCTGGATCGTGGGGAGGGGGGCGCTCGATGGTCCTGTGGGAGAGTAAAGACGCGAGTTAGACATCTGATATTGATGTAACAGACACATCCTTTTGTGCAGAGGATACAAAGCGATTCTCTATGAACTTCATATGCCATTGCAGTCAATCACTAAATGTCAATGAGAGGGATGAAACACTATTCTGTCACCAGCTTCGTCTAGTGTGCCCATCTCTCCATCGCCCACTTCCAGATCCTCACCTCCTCCGACAATTTCGTGTGCAGCCTCCTCAGCACTTGTCAACGTTGCTAGGGTTGCTGTACCTCTTCCAGTCAGTGCTCTCTCCCTCTTACTGTGGGCTATCTTTTCCTGCACGGAGGGACACAAGCGGAGTTTCAACCACAGTAATGGAGTGAGTGTGAAGAATCCCTACCATAGAAGCTTTGAGGGAGACGAAGATGGAGTAAGGTGCCAAGAGGAAGCTAGCTCCCTGTGTGTTGTTAGTTGTTGTCAGTGCATAACAGTGAGAGCGAGTCTAAGGGGTGCATAGGCAGGATGCTGAAGTGATTCAGTACAGAGACAGAGATGGATAGGTAAGGGTGCAAGGGAAGTAAGGGTAAGGTGGGATGTGGAGGAGCAGGCTTGGTGATGAGAAGAGAAGGGAAGCAGATTGAAGGTAAGTGTGATGGGATACTCACTTTTGATGATCGCACAAGATCATTAAACTGTTTCCTGCACTGGATCCAGCTGCGTGAACATATGCTCCTCAGCAATGTGCAGCCAGGTTGCCTTGGTCTGCTGAGGAGGCTTCCTCCGGCCATCAGGAGGGAAGAGAATCTCCCTGCTCCCTTTGACAGCATCCACAAGAGCATGGAGGGGCTCATCATTAAAGCGTGGAGCTGCCTTGCCTCTGGAAGAAGTCATTGTAGTTGTCACAAATTCACAGACCATCAGAATGCAGAAGACAAAGGCTGAGTCTGAATGGGACCATTAAAAGCAGCTGCTATGATGATGTCATCAGAGGTGGCCAGCCGACCTGATCACAATCATTGGACCAGCCAGCGCGCCCCAATGAAGTCAACAAGGTGATTTAATTAAAATCGGAAATGCACAGCTGATCCCGCCGGAAGCGACTCCGGAACCCGCCCACCACGCAACCCGACACAAAGCCGCCTCAGGAATTAAAATCACGGCCAAAGAATTAGAGAGTGGCAGACAATCGGAGATAGTTACAGGAAGAAAGAGACAACTTTCTTTTGTTTTTTTTCCAATGGACAACATCACAGGACTTCAACTAGCTTTATTTAAGAGTCAAAAAAAGCTCTTTATTTCCACTTCAGGGGAAATATTAATCCTTCTCTCACTGTCCTTTTGGAAAGAAAGGCTAGTACAGCATTGCATAACATGTTGTAGGCAGAATGTACTGAATATCACTGCTTCACCCCATCAAGATGTGTAAAGACATACCCTACTGGCAAAGAAAAACACTGGTGCGCAAATAACTTTGGGGTAGTGTGCATAACTTGCTAACTCACTATCCAGCCATGATACTTCCATATATGCTGTGACAAAAAGGAAGAGGAGATGTCAGTTGGGGTTCCCACTATAATGATACCCATCAATAAATCGTATAAGATGCTCTGTTTTAGTTTCACATGCATCAGCTAATTCAAAAATACTTAACCAGCACTATAAGAATACTTTCAACATTGACTTAATCTTCCTCCTTCATTACACTTTCATCTCTTATGTGTAAATACCAACAGTGAATTCTCTTCCTCATCCACACCCCTCCATACCTCTACAAGGCCCTTGAGAGGGCACAGAGGAGATTTACCAGAATGGTTCCAGGATGGGGGATCTTAGCTACAAGGACAGGTTGGAGAAGCTGGATTTGTTTTCATTAGAGCAAAGGAGGTTGAAGGGCGATTTGATAGAGGTGTACAAGATTATGATGGGTTTGGGTAGGCTAGGTGGGGAAAGGGAGTTCCCACTAGTTGATGGTACAAGGACTAGGGGACACAGATTTAAGGTTTTGGGCAAGAGATACAGGGGGGATGTGAGGAAAAACTTTTTCCTCAGTGGTGAGGACCTGGAATTTGCTGCCGACGGAAGTGGTAGAAGCGGAGACACTCAGTGTTTTCAAAGGGAGACTGGATAGGCACTTGAGTGGAAATAAACTTGCAAGGCTACGGGGATAGAGCAGGGGAATGGGACTGACTGGATTGCTCTACAGAGAGCCGGCACGGACTCGATGGTCAGAATGGCTTCCTTCTGTGCCGTATGACTCTATGACTTCCACCAACCCTAGAGAGCAGTGAACGCCCTCCGCTTTTCCAACTAGGGGCTCCTTTGCATCTTCTCTCTCCACTCTACCTTCGGTTGCAATGCTTCGATTGACACCCTGCAATGCTGTCCCTAAACTCCTCTGCTTTGCTACTTCTCTCCCTTCCTTTAGAAATCTCCTCAAAGCCTATCCCTTTGGTTACCTCCCTCCCCCACCCAAGTATTCTTTTCCCACTACAGCTTGGTATCCAGTTTCATCACAGTGAAGTGCTTTAGGATGTTTTATTACATTAAAAGTACTATATAAATCCAAGTTGTTGTAGACATGTGACAAAATGTGAAAATTCAGGGAAAAAAGTTTGTTGTACTTAAAATATGAACATGCAAGAAAAAAGGTGACTTTTTTGTATTATCAATTTTAAAAAGAATATTACCTCCATGTCTAATGTTTTCATATAATTAGCATGAATGGGAGTCAGGTAATTCAGAGAGACCATCAGTTAATATACTTCAGAAATGGCAGCACTAGTAAACTGAGGGTATCTTCTACTAAGAAAACTTACAGAACTTTTAAGGGATGAACAGGGATCTGGATGATTCTCGAGAACACCTCATCCAGATTAACGCTCTCACTCAGTTTGATTCCTGCACCCTCTTCAAATGAGAATTTTACTAGTCATCAATGGCAAGGAAGGAAAGTGGCTAGGCTTTGGGGGAGGGGGCTTTGCTGTACCACATCTCCTGAAGGATCGACCAAGGAGTGGCTTAAACAACGTATCTGCCTTTCTAATGTGTTATGGATACAGTAAATAAGGGGAGGGGGGCAGGGCAGGATCAATAGGGATATGAAGAGGTGGTGATAAGAGGGCAAAAAAGAGAAGGAAAAGAAAGAGGTTTCACAGCAATGTGTTATATCATCACATTAAAATATATTGTGAGCCAGGTTGACTAAATATTGCCATACTTCTAATCAAATAAAATCACAGAAAGAGGTGAAAAATGCACAGAATTAAAATATTAGATTTTCTCAATAGGATATGATTTTCAAATAGCCATAGTGTAAGAAGAAAGCTACTCAATGAATATTGAAATTGGAGATTTTGTGCATTTAAAAACACAACATCTTTGCAGCTTGAAAACAATGCATTAGATTTCCTTTTGGGTGTATGCTGGTTGTAAAGGGCCGGGGATCCAGTCCAAGAACACAGCTGTAAAGGCTGGTGAACTAATTGCTTTTCCTTCCGCCACCTCATTCATCTTCATTCTTCACCAGTTACAGAAAATTATCAATATTCTCAGTTGTATTTCATCCTTAATCCCTTTTTTGTGCAGCATTAGGCACTGCCAGCTGATTCCTTGGCAGGAGTCAGGGTGAAGAGCCATGAAATGCCACTTCTGGCAGATGGCATTGCTCTGAAGAAATATGACAAACACATGCAATTTGTTAGCGAGCTATGGTAATACTAGTAATGTGAGCTGTCATAATCACCCAAGTGGTATTATGGTATGAGAACATGGCAAGCCAGGCTTTCAGATCAGAACTGGTTGTCACAAAAATGCTGAACAAAATAGTCCCACCTACTCAGATTCTTGTTGCTGATTGCTGATTGCATCAACCATTGCAGTATGAGGACTCATTGCTCTCTGCCTCCATCCATCTGTGAAGAATCCTACTTGTTCTCCCATCTTCAGTCCATCCCCTTTGCCCAGTGACAAAGAAACACCCTTGTGACAGCATGGCTGCATGTTACATCGCCAAAGTGTGGACGAGTGGGTTCCAGTCAGTGCCAAAGGGGATGTTCATCAGACTGAGTGGGTCAACATGCTAATTGCTTTTGCAGAGTTGTTTGGTGAATTTTTGGAATTGGCCGCTCTAAAAACATCACCACAGATGTTATATTTTCTAAAAGGCCGTTCTTCAGCATGTCTATTGTGCTTATGGAGCAAAAGATAGAAAAGTAGGTGGAAGGGAAAGATTTCCCACATTAAATTTGAGGGGCACTTTCCTTTTTAAACAATAGGCTACAATATCAGCAAATGTCAGCACCACACTTTTAATGGTCTTATCCGCGAGAAGGAAGTTGCACATTAATCAGACTTTAAGATATACGCCAGTAAAAATCTAACAATTTCTTAGCACAGTGCACATCGTTGCCTAAAAGTAATTCCATGGGTTCCGTACAATTTCCTCGGAGAACATAACTTTCCATTTAATAAACTGCACTTAATACAGATACATTTCTATACAATTGCATTATACCATGCGTCACACAACTGTTGAGAAAGATGTGTTCTGACAATGGGCACAGTCACAAAAATCAGCAGACCGTCGGTCGCAAATGATGAGCAACCTAAGAGAAATGAGCATAATTGCATTTGATTACTTTGGCATGCAATAAGGTTATATTTCTGAACTCAATCATTTAAGCCCTTGCATGGCGCAGCAATTTATATCTGACCAACATTTGGATATCGAGCACTCGGTCGCAGCAGCCAATGGAATGTTAACACGGTTGGTTCAGCTTGATGCGAACACCTTCACTACAAGTAAGCTAGAGCCAGAGCCAGAGTTACACCTGAAGCCCTCTGGGCAGGAGCGTGTTTGTTTGAGTTTCCACATACACACGCACGTGAAGCAAAATGCTGGAACACATTCTTGCCTGGGGAGGGAAGGAGGCTTTGTTTGCAAGATGAACAGCCACAATTCACTTACTATTTTTATATGTCCCAGGAAAACTACATGTTTATGACTTGAGATCCATAATACTTTTCATTTTTAAAAAGACATACTGCCGAGATTTATGGGACAGACCCAATATAAACACTTAAATCCTATTTTGTACCCATAAAAATGTTATTAAAAGCAATAAAAAAACAAACCTCTTTCTGTTTTCCATAAATGAACGCAACTACTGTATAGTTATGCATTCTGTTTCTTAGAGAAGGCATCTAATGAAGTGTTATGCTATGATTCATCCAAATTTTAACTAATTTTCAGTGGGATACATTTTATTTTTGTTTTAAATGGTATAATTTCCACAAGCTTTCCAGTAAAGTGCTCTATTGCTTAGTGAACACTGTACTAGTCTACAATAGGCTTACCTCAGAAGAGTACCGTGCTGCATCATTGGGTCAGATTTTGCGGTAGATATCATTATTTACGTGTAAATCGGACAGCAACTTCCAGCGACCGCACATGTGGCGTTAAATGCAGAAATCAGGAAGTTGCTGTCGGAGTTGCTGTGCTACTCCAAAAGCTGCACTATACCTGTGCTCCTCCAAAAACTCACCCTGAGACTCGCCATTGAAATACAGTGAATGGCATGAAGTTGCTGTACTTACCCGATATAAACGCACTAAATGCACCAGAAAAGGTTAGGGATTGTCCATTCCTGTCTAAATACCCATTCGACGACGTGATAAGTCTTAATTACTGACAAACAACCTCTTTGGCACTGAAAATTAATGTTTACAAGTGTGGAATCTCATTCCTTCTGATGTTAATTATTGTTGGAGATTTAGAAACATTTAAATAAATGTTTTTGTCTCTTATCTCTCTTAATTCAGTCTTTCTTTCCCTATTTGTTTCATGTTCTGTACTTGATTTGGCATTCTAACTGACACTTCCTGGTTCAGACTCTGCACTGCTCATTATTGATTCTTCAATCAGATTGGTAAAGGAGATGGACAGTTGCTTGCCCTGTTCACACAGGTTCCAGATGCTCTGTAGAGGAGCTGAGCTTTTTGGATGGTCGGTTGACCAGAACTTCCAGTGCAAAAGCCCATAGAAAGTCTACAGGCAAGTGCAAGTGTAATGAATGGCTGGTGCCGTTTGTTTACCGCTAAGAGCAAAATCCGGTCCATTGTGATACTAGGGTTACTTACTTCTTCCATCCTGACCCCTTTAGAGCAGAGTTTGCTAGGCACTACTTTGAGCCTACTCCATGTATTGATTTCCTTGTGGGTTCAATGATGAGACATTTATAAAAAAGAATAACTTTTAATCTAAGGTTTGTTCAAGACTTTATACAGCTTTTCAGGAGACACCATGCTTCAGCTCCAGCTAAAGTGAAACTAAAAACTCTCAGCCTGCTTGTCTGGTCACATGACCTCTGCTGGTCAGGCACAAGCAATCAATACCTGCAATCATACTATTAAGGCATCATAATCGAACAGGCAAATAACATCACTATTTGCTGATATCATTACACTCTACACCGCTGAGGAAAGTAAGGAGCTCCTGAATAGAGAAGATCTTTTAAATGTTTCTGCATTACATTGATTCAGTGAACTAGTTCAGGATCCTTTCAGTAAAATAGTTAGAGTACATCTTCATTACTTTCAATTACCGCAACCTGAAGCTGTGGTTCATTTTCAATTCAGAAACAGTGTGTAAAATTAAAGAATTTTTAAAATTATTATTACACATTAGAAACCAATAAAGGTTTAGTGAAAGAATAAGGCTAGGATTTTCTACTTCGGTGCTCACCAGTGAGTGATTTTCTGTTCGTTCATTTTAAATCGGTGGTAAACAGTGAGCTGGTGAGCACTGAAGCGGAAAATGTTGGACCTTTTTTTTCTTAACTTTACACAACAGAAAATACATAATGGGTCAGAATTTGCTATTGGTGTCTGCCGTTAGTTAAACTTGCCCCTGCATCCTTTAGCTCAAAAGATATTTGCCCACAAAGTTGCTGACAGTGTGAGCGGAGACCATCGTAGCGAGGGAAAGCGGGCATTTGGGACCTGAGTCAACAGGGCAACCAACAGAGTATCATTTCCTTAACCAATGAGATTTAAGGATTGGGAAATAAACAGCAAGACTGAGAAGGAGGGTGAATTAAAGCGGGTGAATTCAATGTCAAATCAGGTACAGAAAGAGAGAGAGGGAAAGAAATATTGGATTAGGAGAAGGAGGAAAAAAATATATATTTTTTAATTTGACACTTTTAACATCTCCTAAAACAATTGACAACCTGAAGGAATGAGACTCCACACTTATAATTAATTTTCATTGCCAGAAAGTTGATTGGCAGTCATTAACACTATCACGTCGTTAAAAGGCTACTTACGCTGGTAATTACTAGCCCTAAATATCTGTGGTGGGTATAGTTCCTATCTACCGTACAAATACAGCAACTTCACGACATTCACTGCATGTCAATGTTGAAGCAAACGGTGAAGTGCTGTTTCCGTGAGGCTAACAGCATCTCAGACAACTACTTTAGGATATTCGCATTTAACTGAGCATCTGTTCCTCGCCTGAACTTGCTGTACTATTTACCCATAATAACAGCGAGCGCCATTAGCCTTACCATTATTTTAACAGCAAAATCTGGTGAGGAGTTTCTCCATAATAACCTATATAGCTCAAAAGACTTGTCGGGGGGAATTTTAACCCCAAAGAATGGGTGGGTTGGGGTCGGGTGGGAGGATAATGGCTAGAAATTTGGTGCATTTATGCCTCTCGTTAGTGGGGGCTGTTAACAGAGCGCAAATGGCTTTTCGCCCGGGCGCGGCACCGCTAACGACTCCCGCTAACTTCAGCTGGAGTTTAGTGGCAGAGGTAACCGGTAGCGCCCCGCTCAGCTGCGCAGACAATGACAATGTCATCACCGTGCGCAGCGCCCCGTTTTCTCCCCGCCTGCAAAATTGGCCCGCGCCCCCTGAATCTGCGCCGGGCGATGACAGCCACCAATTCAGGGGGCGGGAACGGAGCAGCAGTAGGCTCGCGGGAGGCTAACTAACGGGGAGGTGGCGGGCAGGAAAAAAAAATCACCTGACTTACTTGTCGTGGCCCGTTGCGTCTTTGAACAGGGGGTCCGTGCCACGATCTGGCAGGGCTGCTGGCATGGTACCCCGCTCCCCGGTGGCTCAGGTAGGGCCCCGCAGAGTTGTGGGCTTGGGCGAGGAGAGGAGCCCTTCCATGCGGCAGTGCTACGTGGCCTAGTGCGTAGCGCTGCAGAACGCACCACCCTGATATTCGGGGTTAGCGCTCTATGAAGGAAGTGGAGTGCTTGAATTAGTGCTCCACCTCCCTCTTGGGGCCCTAAAACTGAAGTTAGCAAGCGCCAGTGCTATTTTTCGCTGGGTGCTAAATTTAGAGCTCAGGTGATGTTAACGAATTTTTCCCCCAACGTGTTAGAAATCCGAATCCCGACCCCAACTCGCCCACTCCCAGGAGGCGGGTTTGGCACTTTAATATTATAATGCGCTATGTGTCTGTTAAGCTATGCGGCCGCGCAGCGATCTGGAGGTCCCGCGCAGGCAGCTCACCGGTTTTACAATTGAAATAACTGTGCATGCATGAGAAAGTGAATGGAACTCGTTAAAGGGGCCGTGCACCCAAAAAAATTAGCGGGAACATTGATAACGAGGCTGCGTAACTCATGGTGATCCAACATTTTAAATGTAACTGTGGGTGGGCGGGTTTCCCAGGTCCTGGGGAACCTGCCAGCTAAAGGGAGGCAAGGACTGCTGAATGCAGGCGGTAAGGTTACCTACTGGATCCAGTGTTCCTGCCTTGCCAAACCCCCTGCGATCGAACACCCACCCCCAGCCTTCTGATCTTGCTCCGACCTCCGCCCCCACTCCACCTCCCCACGAGACCTCCGATTCCCCCCTCTGGCCTTCCGACCTGCGGCCCTGACGCCCCCTCCGGCCTTCCCATCTCCTTCCTCCAGCCTTCTGACCCCCCTCTGGCCGTCCAACTTCTGACTTCCCCCCCCCCCACCCCGGCCTTCCAAATTCCCCCATCTACCTTCTCTCCCTCTCCCCACCCCCTCCTCGTCGATTCCTCCTTCCCTCCTCTCTGCGGCCTGGTGGTTCTGGCCTACCCGCACGTCAGCCAGCTAGTCTCTCCAGCTGGCTGGCTGCGAGTGGGAAACGGAGATTAAAAATGTTAATCAGGCCCTGTCATTAAATTCGGCAGAGCCTGAGAGAAACCTGTTCTCCCGACCACATTGCAACCACCACCCCCCCAGCTCCCTACCCACTTCCAAATTAAAATTCCGGCAGTAATACCTGTATGCATCACATCCCTATATTATGTAACTCGGTGCACCTCTCCCACCTGACTCGCACATCCCATATAGAGGCTAACTGTACATTACTTCTGTATCAGACAGTTAAAGTCGTGCTGTCACCCACACCAATCTCTTTCAGCGGCTTAGTTTGAGTTTTTACCTAGGCCCACAGACATTGACTAAGCATAATTTTGTCATTTACTTTTCATTCCTATATTACATAACACATTTACAATATCCAACAATTCACAAGAATGATCATTTTGAGCAAGTACTCTCAACTTGTGTTTTTATATATATTGTATAAAAGTGTAATTGCATCCAGGGTTTTATGTATTACATCTGTTTTTCTTATCTTTCCACAAAATACTAAACAGACTTAACAACTTACCCTTTACTGTATGACAAACAGAGTATGTGTAGAGCCTGTAATAACTCAAAGCTCTGGGTGCCTATGGTAATAACAACTTGTAATAATATAGCACTTTTAATGTAGTAAAATATCCCATGTAACCACTAAATACCCTGCACTTCACGCTGTCGGCCCTTGACTGAGCTGTCATCCTCAGCAAGATTTTAGATTTTCCTCAAGTTGGATGCTTTGACTATAGCTCCAGAACTGCATATGTTTTGTCTTAGCACGAGGTGTACCTTAAGCAACAATGTGGATGTGCAGCAGCACAGTACTTTGTGAGAGAGAATAGGGGCAGCTTGATTGATGGACAAGAGCTGCAAACGCATCCCTCAAACCAACCGAGGACCTTCAGTTACAGACGTACTGTATGCCAATCTGCTCACATCTCCATTGTTGCTCTTCAGTCCCAGCTTATCGTTAGGTTTCTGTAGTTTAAAAAAAAAAAATCATATATCGTGCTCTTTAAGTCTGCCTGTTCCTGGATCCAGTACAACATCAGAGCACCATCAGGTACCTTTTATCAAGTCACACTGCCCTTCAGTGAAAATTATAGGACACCTTGCGATTAGAGTCACAAGATTAAATATTGGGAATACAGGTATGGATTTAAATATTCATTTCTTGATATTAATCTTTTAAATGTTGAGTATTATGATAATATCTTCACACACTTGATCGATGGTTAAATATGGTTATAATGACCACTCTAGTGTGTTTTATGCAGGAATGGCTGTCAGAGAGTTGATTAAAACATGAGGTACAGCTGAGTGCTTTCATCAGCTTGAATCCCTTATATCAGCATAAAGCAGACTGGAACATTAATTATTACTATTAGTAGATAGATTGTGACGCAACTACTGAGTTACAATTAAGCTCATTCTAGAAATACTGGCTTTCAGCATACATTAAACACCCATGACTTCAGATGGAATCACTGCGATTTGATAATCTCTCTTTCAATGTACAGCAGCTATAACATACCAATGGTTCAGACAGCACTTGCACCACTTGGGAGTGGTAAAAGCCGTACAGATCAGCAAAGTTACACATTAGGTTTGAATGATGGGATAAAAATATCTTTGGGAAAACGGCAAGAATTCAAATAAAAATGTTTGAATAGTCTCAACGCAATTTTTACTGTTGACAATTTGGGCTGGATTCTCCTCTTTGCAGTGGTGTTCTGGCAGGACGGGACTTCTATCTACCCCTCTGACACCGCTACAACCCTGACCCAGTTTCTTGGGTCGGGGGGTCACCACTGGAGCACCCAGACAGGTGGCAAAGGATCTTAAAAGCACAGAACGCCCCAAAATCAATGGCCGCGAATTTGCTGGCACTCAGAGGGCGGGTTTGGAGGTGGGTCTGCTGTCAAAATAGCAACGATTGACAGCAGTTAGGGAACCCGCCGTCAACCCACCACCATGCGAGTCTCCCGGGTGTCGGGTCTATCAGCGCAGAACTGACCCGACACCAAGCATAAGCATATAGAGGGAGTCATTTGAGAGCCTGAGTGCAAGCGTCCACCTTTGTGCAGAACTTGTCAGTGTTTGCAGCTCCTCAATGCTGTCAAACACTGACAGAACAACTGTCAAACTCAATGTGGCTGTGGTCCCTCTAAGGAAAGCAGCTGATGACGCGTCATCAAATGATGTCATCAGACCCGCTTCCTGTTAATTGGCCGGGAAGCCCACAGGGCGAGCTTAACAAGGCCAATCAAGGGAAAATCCCTTTGACAGAGCAACTGCAGCCAAGATCGTGACTGGAACCCGGAAACCAGATCTCCTGCCACCAATGATAAAATCACGGCCAATGTGTCAGATTTCTTTTTCGGCTTCAGCCAAGACCGAGACCCGAATAGGTGAACCTTTGGGGCAGAAATGGAGGGAGAGGAAGCATCTTCTAGGCCCTTTCTCTCACTTTAAAGAACTTTAAAAACTGCAATGCTGGGCTTACACCACCTTCCATCAGGCGATCCCAGGATGCAGTGGTAGTTGGGGTGGAAGGAGGGAATTGGGCCAGGAGGCCAGTCTCCACCCGCTGTCAGCATTTACATATGGTGAGTGGGGAAAGGTAGTCAGCAGCAGTCCTTGCAATGGTGGGAGGATGGAAATCAAGGTCGGGGCAATGAGATGATAGTAGACCTCGCCACCCCATTTTCCTCGCCATTTCTGCTATTATCCTGACTGATTTGAGGCACGTTGTTGAAGTGCAGAGCTCGGTTTCTGGCCAATGCTATATTGGACTTGGGAGCGCTCATTAATAACACTGGAGTCAAGATGGCGCCCGAGATGGTCCGGCGCTAGCGCGCTCTCCCTGCTTCGGGCGGCCCGCTCTCGCCGCTCACTCCCGCAACCAGAGCAAGGTGTTTGGCGAGTCGGGCGGAGGCAGCACAGCGCATTGGGATGCATCAGCAGCCACGTCGGCCGGCTGTTCCTCAGCGGGAAGGCATTCCTGGGAGGAGGGGAGCCGAGCATGGCGGCCAGAGGCCGGACTGGAAGCGGGAGAAGCAGGCCCGGGCCGTCGGACCGTGGAGCCGGCGACGGTGAGGTGGAGGTCGCGGCGACCGGCGGATGTGTTCGGCGAGTCGGGCGGAGGCAGCGCAGCGCATCGGGACGCAGCAGCAGCCACGACGACTCGCAGTCCGACTGGGAGGAGGGGAGCCAGGAATGGTGGCCAGAGGATGAGCGGGAGAAGCAGGCCACCACATGTGGAGCCGAGCCGGCAACAGTGAGGAGGAGGACGAGGAGACGGAGCGGCTGAGGGACATCATGCTCCCACTGCCACTGGATGCCAAAGAATTGACTTTCTGAACACGGCGTTGTAAAAATAGCTGACGTGTCCCTACGGGGAGTAAGCATTCCATTGTACTAGTACATATGGCAAATAAAATTGAATTGAATTGGAGGCAGAAAATGCTCCATACAGTGGTGAGCACATCCCCCTCCACCCCCTCCACATACAGACAAACCAAAGAGCCACAACTAAATAAATGGAAAGGGTGGAGGAAATCAGGAAACCCTACTCTGGCAGGAGATTTCCTGTATTCGCTATATGTAACAAAATTGTAAACCCGTTCTCTCCAAATAAATCTTCCTGCTTTGTTTACAATGATCAAGGGCCCTAGTCCTCTGCAATTCAGTGGAAATAAGCATGGAATTAAGCACCACTGTGGAATTTCTGTAGAATTTCTCCCCTGACATATCTCATCCCCGATTTACCCCATTGTAATTACACTGGTGCCAACACTTGGGCTAGAAGACCATTGCCCGGTGTTCTGAATCTGAATAGATTTAGGTGACATCTGATTTCTAATCCCTAATGATATACATCTCTAGACCTTTGCATTTCAATCCTTGCACACTTCACATGAATGTCTAAGTGTGCAACGTGTGAAATGCACAGGTATTCTGAAATCCCACTGATTGCTGCTCCTTAATCAACCTGCTTTACAGAGACTTGTTGTCCAGAAATGAATCATTAATCCTTAGGGATTAAAAGACTGGTGTCAATGGATTCAGAACACTTGATATTGGCACACCAGATAATGATTATTTTGGTAATGACGACCAATGTCCAATTGCCTCACCTAGCTAGTTGAAAAGTCAGGTGAGGCATCTGGATGTTTACTGCAAAAAACTAAACTGTGCATGTGGGTCCAAAGCTCAAACAGTCAACAGTTTAAAATGCACATTTTTTTTGAAAAATAGCACTGGTTTTATCCATTATTTCAAAAGTATTTAGGGGATAGAAATGTCCCCAAACCCTGGGCAGACTTGCTACAGAATGTATGCCCACATGCTACAGAATTTGCTTGGCTTACCCTGAGGATCCAAGGAATTCCTGGAGCTCTGACAATGACGTTTTAATTAGTAGATACTGAAGAAGTTCAAGGGTTTAAGTACAAAGACCTGTAGAATATTGGCAAAAGAATAAACTGGTTTCCTTTCATCAGAGGAATTGTTTGCAAAGCAGATTCTCCTTAAATTGGTTTAGTTGCTCTAGTTTGTTCAACAAATTTGTTTTTAAACATTTGTAATATGTTTTCTTATAGACCATTTTGTGATATTGAACCTCATATTCTAATCCAACAAACTTTGTCGTGTTTATAATACCAAGCTATGCATCATCCAAGTCAGTTATCAAAACCCACTACTAGTTTGACTTTATCATATAGCAAAAATCTTTTACAGATACTTACCCATATGTAAAAAAATATTGAAACATTGCTTTTGAATTTCTACATTGGCCTTCTGCTGAGGTTTAAAGCATTTTGAAAAATGTTTCTGAGGGCAGCAACAGCTGTGGTGAAGTGTTTGCCATAATTTTCTTTTCTGGAACAGACATAAATTAAGGATGAAGTTATGCTGCAGCTAATGTAAACTCAACCTGTGAGAGAGAGAGTCTCGGGATGGAGATCTCACATCACTTGGCTATAGATCTCCCACTTTCACATCAGTGCACACTGAAAATTGTTTTGCATCAATTCATTATAAATACACCCCACGGAATACATGGGGCTTCGGCTGCTCATATTCAGTCATTTTGAAGAACAGTCAATGTTATTTTTGTAGTGGTGTAAGCCACATTTTGTGCTAATTTCAACCTGAATGAAAGTATGCCTCAACATAAAGAATGTTTTTTTATTGGTTTTTTCAGTGGCCACAACATTGGCAAGCACCTCAGCATCTGGACGTGGAACCTTTGAACTCAATACTTAGATTTTAAATTAACACATTTTTAAAATTAAAAAACGTGATCTTCGGTTTTATCAAGGGAATAAAGATCGAGCATGTTACAAACATGAAGCTCAGAGGAACAGGTTGTTAATTGGCCAGTGTTTACATCAATGTCTTCCCAGTATACAGAACAAAAAGGTGGCTTTGTCGACCCAGAGCAGGTACAACTTGCAGCTTTACAAGACTTTTATACTACACAAGATGATGAGATAGAAATGGATGAGGAGGCCATTCCACTCAGTCTAGATTATCCAATCCAGAAAGGCCCTTCAGTTCCACCATCAAAACATCCAATTGTTTCTTAAATGATTCCAGGGATTCTGCCTCCACTATTCTACCAAGTAGTCCATTCCAAGTATTAATTACTTTTTGTGTGAAAAATAACTTTCTGACAGGAGTCCTAAATTTGCCTTTTGCTAGTTTGAATCTGTGTCCCCCCATGTTACTCGACGTAATGTTCTGGATTTAACTTTTTGTATACCTCAGGAGTTCTCCTCTTCAGTAAAAAGCTCAAGAAAAACACAAATAACATACTGATTTCACACTATGGTGCAAGTCTGCCATAAAGTTGACTTGGTTTCAGACTTAGTCCAAATGTTAACCCACAATGAAAGACAGCCCATTGTTTCTTTAAGGTCAAAAGGTTATAATTAATATACCACTACAAGTAACTCTCTGCAAGCATCCAGTGAATTATGGATGTCAAGGTGACAGCACATTTGCCTCAGGTATTTACCAAAGCCATTAGTGTTGCTGTAGGCATTCTCTGTCTATTAAGAATGTTCCCTTATGTAATAGTCAGAACTCTACAGAGAAGAAATTTAATTCATATTATCATCAAAAATAATCAGTCTTCAAATCTGTAATGAAAAACACCACCTGCTTGTTTACCCACAGATCTCTCTCTGCATAATGAGCAATCTCATGCACATTGATTTTAAGATTTCTCTATTACCAATTTAATGTGTTCTCATTTTAAATACGATGCACCAGTATGCAATAAAAATATTAATTTCCAACATGACTACTCCACTGAGCATCACCAGTACATTGTGTTCAAACAACTGAATGGATATATTACTTTAACAACACTTAAATAATTGGAAGCAGAAGATTGCAAAAAAAAATCAAAATTTGAGTTGGAGCATTTTATACAAATTATATCACTTTGTAAGACACATTTCTTTGATCTTGTATATTTATAAATCTAGACTATCGTAAAGAATGTGAATAATAGAAAAATCCTGATGAATATTAAACTAGATGTCATTATTTATTACAGTGCCCAACAATGTAGATGTAATGGATTTAGTAATGTCACTTAAATTATTTTACTTTGTGATGGCCAAGTTCCTTTTGGATATTTTCTATTATTCACCATTGTCAGTATTCTTTACTGTAAATATCTAATACACAGTACTGGAAACAAGATTTTGAAAGAAAGGTGTGAATATTTTCCATTCTAGAGCATTTGGAGAATAGATAAAATTGAAACCTCTAATATGATCAAAAATGAAACCTCCAAAGAAACTCATTTCATATCCCAATTCTTTAACTTAACTTGAGTTTTCAGGAGGCTAATATAATCCATTTTCCTACAGGAATGGTAGTGCAGTGGTAGCGTTACTGGGCTCCTAATCCAGATGCCTGGACGAATGATCCAGAGACTTGAGTTCAAATCCCACCATGGCAGCTGGGAAATTTAAATTCAGTTATTTAAATAAATCTGGAAATAAAAAGCTAGCATTGGTAACCATGAAACTATCAGATTGTCATAAAAACCTAGCTGCTTCACTAATGTCCTTTAGGGAAGGAAATCTGCCGTCCTTACCTGGCCTGGCCTGTATGTGATTGACTCTTAACTGCCATCTGAAATGGCCTAGCAAGCAACTCAGTTGTAACAAACTGGATGGACCACCCGGCATCAACCTCGACACCGGCTAAGGACACGACAATGGCAAACCCAGCCCACTCGACCCTGCAAAATCCTCCTCACCAACATCTGGGGACTTGCGCCAAAATTGGGAGAGCTGTCCCACAGACTAGTCAAGCAACAGCCTGACATAGTCATACTCACAGAATCATACCTTTCAGCCAATGTCCCAAACTCCTCCATCACCATCCCTGGTTATGTCCTATCCCACCGCCAGGACAGACCCACCAGGGGTGGCGGCACAATGGTATACAGTCGGGAAGGAGTGGCCCTGGGAGTCCTCAACATTGACTCTGGACCCCATGAAGTCTCATGGCTTTATGTCAAGCATAGGCAAGGAAACCTCCTGCTGATTACCATCTACCACTCTCCGGCAGCTGATGAATCAGTACTCCTCCATGTTGAACACCACTTGAAAGAAGCACTGAGAGTAGCAAGGGCACAGAATGTACTCTGGGTGGGGGACTTCAATGTCCATCACCAAGACTGGCTCGGCAGCATCACGACTAACCGAGCTGGCCGAGTCCTGAAGGACATAGCTGCCAGACTGGACCTTCGACAGGTGGTGAGAGAACCAACACGAGGGAAAAAACGACTTGACCTCATCCTCACTGATGCACCTGTCCATGACAGTATTTGTAGCAGTGACCACCGCACAGTCATTGTGGAGACGAAGTTCCATCTTCACACTGAGGACACCCTCCATCGTGTTGTGTGGCACTACCACCGTGCTAAATGGGATAGATTCAGAACAGATCTAGCAGCTCAAAACTGGGCATCCATGAGGCGCTGTGGGCCATCAGCAGCAGCAGAATTGTATTTAACCTCATGGCCCGGCATATCCCTCACTCTACCATTACCATCAAGCCAGGGGACCAACCCTGGTTCAATAATGAGTGTAGAAAAGCATGCCAGGAGCAGCACCAGGCGTACCTAAAAATTAGATGCCAACCTGGGAAGCTGCAACACAGGACCACGTGCATGCTAAAAAGCAGAAGCAGCATGCTATAGACAGGGCTAAGAGATCCCACAATCAACGGATCAGATCAAAGCTCTGCAGTCCTACCATATCCAGTCATGAATGGTGGTGGACCATTAAACAATTAACGGGAGGAGGAGGCTCCGCCAAGACCACTCAGCTCCCGACCTCATTACAGCCTTGGTCCAAACATGGATAAAGGAGCTGAATTCCAGAGGTGAGGTGAGAGTGACTGCCCTAGACATCAAGGCAGCATTTGACTGAGTGTGGCATCAAGGAGCCCTGAATTCAATGGGAATCGAGGGGGGAAACTCTCCACTGGCTGGAGTCATACCTAGCGCAAAGGAAGATGGTTGTGGTGGTTGGAGGTCATCGCTGCAGGAGTTCCTTGGGGCAATGTCCTAAGCCCCACCATCTTCAGCTGCTTCATCAATGACCTTCCCTCCAACACAAGGTCAGAAATGGGGATGTTCGCTGATGTCTGCAGTGTTCAGTGCCATTCACAACTCCTCAGATAATGAAGCAGTCCATGCCCGCATGCAACAATGTTCAGGCTTGGGCTGATAAGTGGCAAGTAGCATTCGCGCCACACACGTGCCAGGCAATGACTATCTCCAACAAGCAAGCATCTAACCACCGCCCCTTGACATTCAATGGCATTACCATCGCTGAAACCCCCACCATCAACATCCTGGGGGTCACCATTGACCAGGAACTTTACTGGACCAGCCACATAAATACTGTGGCAACAAGAGCAGGTCAGAGGCTAGGTATTCTGCGGCGAGTGTGTCACCTCCTTACTCCCCAAAGCCTTTCCACCATCTACATGGCACAAGTGAGTATGATGGCATAATCTCCACTTGCCTGGACGAGTGCAGCTCCAACAACATTCATGAAGCTCGACACCATTGAGGACAAAGCAGCCCACTTGATTGGCACCCCATCCACCACCTTAAACATTCACTCCCTCCAGCACCAATGTACCATGGCTGCAGTGTGTACCATCTACAAGATGCACTGCAGCAACTCACCAAGGCTTCTTTGGCAGCACCTCCCAAACCCGTGACCTCTTCTGCCTAGAAGGACAAGGGCAGCAGACGTATGGGAACACCACCACCTCCAAGTTCCCCTCCAAGTCACACACCATCCTGACTTGGAAGTATATCGCCGTTCCTTCATTGTCGCTGGGTCAAAATCCTGGAACTCCCTCCTTAACAGCAGTGTGGGAGTACCTTCACCACACGGACTGCAGCGGTTCAAGAAGGCGGCTCACCACCACCTTCTCAAGGGCAATTAGGGATGGGCAATAAATGCTGGCCTTGCCAACGACGCCCACATCCCATGAACGAATAAAAAAAACATTTTTTTCTATTGCAATGGTCCATGTGGAGGGGGGTGCAGTTTGTGATCAGAATGCAGAGCACCTTACTATCCTTAAAGCATTGTACTGTGGCGTTGCCACATTGGGGAAACACTGTGGCCTAGAAATTCAGTTGTTTGCGCCAGCCGCTAGCGCCTTAGGAGGAGGAGATGTGGGGTGCTAAGCGGCTAGCGCCCGGGCGCAGCGTGATCTGCGCCTCTCGCCAACTTCAGTTAAGATTTAGCGGCGGCGCCAAGCCTTTGCCGCGCTCAGCTGCGCGCGCAGATCCTGACGTCATTTCATGGTGCAACGCCCTTTGTGCGCCCCAAACCAGAAATTCAGTGGCGCCGGCCTATTGTGCGCCTGGCGCCCCTAGCGACTGGTAGAGGGGAACGGTTCCCAGTCGCTGCGGGGCGCGCTAATTAAAGGGCACTCCTCCTGCAGTAGAAATGGCAGCCATTTTGCAACACTCCTTCTTTGTGAGAGACGGATCTTTGGAGAGAGAAAAAGGTAGAGAGCTTTCTGGTTTGGCTCAACACTCGCACAGGTACTTGTGGCTTCAGGCCACAGCTTTGCACTTGTCTTTAACTTCAGAGCCATAGCATTGATTGGAAACATATAATGGGGGCTGCAATGGGTGGAAACGTTGGGCTTCTCCATTGCATTCAAAGGGCTCAGAGACGCCGTGACAGAGTGCCAGTCATGGCCAGACGGAGAAGGGGCAACAGGCGTCGGCAAAGGAGGCCTTACCCACCCAGGGTATACTGCCAGCAGTTCTCATATCTGAACATGTCTGACGAGCAGTGTGTTCGGAGGCTACGATTCAGAAGGGCGGTGGTCACTGAGATCTGCCACCTGCTTCGCGGAGATCTGCAGCCACAGCTGAGGAGCAGGACGTCTCTGTCGGTGGCAGTGAAGGTGACGGTGTCTCTCAACTTCTATGCCACCGGCTCCTTCCAATCTGCTACTGGGGATATTTCCAACATCTCCCAGTTTGCGGTACATTGCTGCATCCGCCAGGTGACCAATGCCCTTTTCAGAAGGAGACGTCAGTTCATCTCCTTCTTCATGACCGTTGACAAGCAGCAACAGCGTGCAATGGGCTTTGCAGCATTAGCGGGCTTCCCCATGGTGCAGGGCGCCATTGACTGCACGCATGTGGCTTTGCGGGCACCTCTAGAGAATGCCGAGGATTACCGCAACCGGAAGGGCTACCATTCGCTCAACGTGCAGTTGGTGTGTGACCACAGGCAGCTCATCCTAGCTGTCAATGCCAGCTTTCCAGGCAGCAGCCACGATGCCTTTATCCTGCGCCAGACTTCTGTGGCAGACATGTTCCAGGCCCAGCCTCACCCACGAGGATGGCTTCTCGGGGACAAAGGCTATCCTTTGTGCACCTGGCTGATGACCCCGCTCCGTGCGCCCCGCACCCCTGCTGAAGAGGGATACAATGACAGCCATCAAGCAACCAGCAACATCATTGAGCAAACAATCGGCGTCCTGAAGCAACGGTTCCGCTGTCTGGATCGTTCCGGAGGAGCCCTACAGTACTCGCCTGAGCGAGTCTCCCATTTCGTTGTCGTGTGCTGCATGCTGCACAACCTGGCTATCCGCAGGACTCAGCCACTGCCACCAGACATTGGAGGACCACCAGAGGAGGAGGAGGAGGAGGAGGAGGACCAGCACAGGAGGGAGGCAGAAAGTGCAAGGGCTGCCCGTCGGCGGCTTATTGCACGTCGGTTCTAGGCCCCCTCTCAGGGAATGGCTTGTAATGGCACAAGATGAATGTCGCCGCTCCACAAGCCCTCAGCCGAGCAGGGCAACCAGGACTTCCAAAAGAAAGCATGGACAGTGCGATTTCAGAAAATGTATTACTTTGATACCTCTGTGCCCTTCCCACATAACAAACTAATGGAGAGAAGCCCCCCGCAAAAAAACAAATAGACCAGTCTCAGCCTTTACAAGTAAAACAAAGACACCAGTATCGGCCTTTACAAGTGAAACAAAACATTTGGCCACACCTTCTACTTTTTCCCCCGTGAGGGTGATGCGTTTCGCATCCGTGACTGGCCCTTGCCCGCCTTGCAGCTCCTCCTCAATGGGACCCCAGTGGCTGCAGCAAGGCTGGGGGAAGGCTGCTGAGGGTCCGATCGCGAGACGGCAGATGCCCTTGGGGGTCGGCCTGGACCAGCTCTGGGGCTGGAGGGGCTGACTGCTCCAACTCTGCTTGGGCGGCAGCATTCTGTCCAGCGGCTGGTGGCAGCTGCAATGGAGGAGTGACAGTTTCGGCTGCAGGAATGCTGCCAACCTGACAGATCACAGGTACTCCCTGGTCGCCTGATACATTGGCACTCGCATGGGCCAGCACTGCAGCATGCGCAGCAATCTGCTGAAGCACAGACTGCTGGGCTGCTGCGGCGCGGCGAGTGCCCTGGCAATGCCTGGCCGATCCAGCGAGGGTGGCAGCAGTTAGTGCCCGTGTGGCCCTGGTCTGTGTCCGCATGACACGAGCCAGTGAATGCACGGCACAACTGAGCACTTGGCTAGAAGCCGCCTGTGCTGCCGCGAAGTCCTGCAGACTCCTGGCCTGTGCTGCACTGAATTGTTGCAGACTCCTGGCCTGTGCTGCCCCGAATTCCTGCACACTCCTTGACAGTGACTCTATGGAGTCAGGCATCCTTGCCACTGCAGCCATGAGCTCAGTTGCAAGCTGAGAGGAATAAGGCACGTTCAGACTTGCCTGCTGCTGATAGAAGGAAAACCAATCAGGTTCCAGCAGGTGACCAATCCGTGAGTCATCACAGGTTCGCGGGCTTCACAAATTCAGTACTGTATTGTGAGAGTTGGAGTAAAGACCTATTTCTTGTAGCTCGCTGTGTTGCCTATTTTTTTACGCGGGAGACCGTAGTCCCCCACATTGGTGACCCCGAATGTCGGCGGCCGAAGCCCCCGACTCACGCAGCCCTACAGAGGCCAGCAACGACCCGATGGCAACCAGCAGCAGCCTGATGTCGGCCGGCGCCGCGTCCTTGAAGCTCCCCACCTTCTGGGAACACCAAGCACCAGCTTGGTTCGCGCACTCGGAGGCCCAATTCACCCTTCGCAGGGTTCAAGACGATGAAGAAAGGTACCTCCACGTAGTCTCAGCTCCAGCAAGCTCTACCGCCGCCGAAGTTCTCGACCTGCTGGGGAACCCACCACAGACCGGCAAGTACTCAACCATTAAGGGCCGCTTGCTGCAGGCTTACGGCCTGTCCAAGGAGGAGAGGGCCCGCAGGCTTCTCTCACTACCAGGCCTCGACGATTCTACCCCGACCCAGTTGATGAGCCGGACGCTTGCGCTCCTGGGCTCTGAACTGCAGTGCTTTTTGTTTCGGGCCCTTTTCCTCAGCCTGCTTCCTCAGCAGGTACAGACTGCCCTCGCGGGGTCCCCGATCACGGACTGCGTACAACTGGCAGCCGCCGCGGACAAAGTTTTCGCCGTCGCCCAACTCGGCTGTGCAGCCGCGAGGCTCCCCGACACCACCGAGTGCGCGCCGCCACGCCAGGCCGCAGAACTATGCTACTACCACGCGCGTTTCGGCCTCAAGGCCCAACGCTGCAGAGCACCCTGCTCTTTTGATCAAACCAAGATGGCCGCCCGGCCCAACGCACCAGCCCCGCGCCGCCGCCTAGGCCCGCTCGACTGCACCCCCGCCGCCACGATGGCCATCGGCACCGCAGCTAAACTGCTGTACATAACCGACTCTCTTTCAGGGCGCAGATTCCTTTGCGACACCGGAGCCCAATGCAGCATAATTCCTGCCTCCCAGCTCGACATCCAGGCAGGCCGCAGCGGCCCACCCCTCGTGGCGGCAAATGGCGCAGCCATCGCTACTTTCGGAAAGCGATGGGCCGAGGTTTGTTTCAACGGCCAGCGATTTACGTGGGATTTCATGACGGCCTCGGTGGCACATCCTTTGCTGGGCGCCGATTTTCTTTGCGCCCACGGACTCCTGGTCGACGTCCGCGACAGGCGCCTGATCGACGCAGCAACTTTTGCTTCACTGGCCTGCCAGCAGAGCAACAGCCCGGCCCTCGTCGGGTCCTGCTCCGCCCCGGCGCATGACGACTACGCCCGCCTACTCGCAGATTTCCCGAGGCTCACACAACCGACCTTCTCAGCCGCGGCAGCCAAGCATGGGGTCGAGCACCACATCGCCACTACGGGACCACCAGTGTTCGCTCGAGCCAGACGCCTGGACCCAGCCAAGATGGCGGTGGCCAAAGAAGAATTCGCCACGATGGAAAAACTGGGCATCATCCGCCGCTCGAACAGCCCTTGGTCATCCCCCCTCCACGTTGTGCCCAAGCCGGGCGGTGGCTGGCGCCCCTGCGGCGACTACAGATGGCTCAACGACGCCACCACGCCCGATAGATACCCCATTCCGCACATCCAAGACTTCTCGGCACACCTAGCAGGAAAGTCCGTCTTTTCCAAGGTCGACCTGATTCGCGGCTACCATCAGGTCCCCGTCCACCACGCAGACGTCCAGAAGACGGCGGTCATCACCCCCTTCGGACTGTTCGAGTTCCTGCGCATGCCCTTCGGGCTTAAGAACGCCGCACAGGCCTTCCAACGGCTCATGGACTCCGTCCTATGGGACCTGAGCTTCCTGTTCGTCTATCTGGGCGATATCCTCGTGGCCAGTACCAGCAAGGCCGAGCACATCGCGCATTTGCGCTCCCTTTTCCAGTGCCTCAGCCAACACGGGCTAATCGTCAACCCAGCCAAATGCCAGTTCGGAGCAGCCCAAATTGACTTTCTCGGCCACAGAATCTCGCCAAGGGGAGCCATTCCCCTACCTTCCAAGGTGCAGGCGGTGGCGGACTTTCCCCAGCCCACCTCGGTTAAGGCGCTGCAGGAATTTTTGGGGATGGTCAATTTCTATCACCGGTTCGTGCCCAAGGCCGCCGCACTCATGCGCCCCCTCTACGAAGCCACCAGGGGCAAAGAGCAACTCACCTGGTCCAGCGAGATGGCGACAGCCTTCCACCAGACCAAAAGCACCTTGGCCAACGCCACACTACTGGCCCACCCCATCCCGGGCGCCAAGACCGCCCTCACCACGGACGCCTCAGATTACGCTGTCGGCGCCGTCCAGCAACAGTGGGTCGAAGGCGCGTGGCAGCCACTGGCATTTTTCAGCCGACAGCTGCGCAAGAACGAGCAGGCCTACAGCACGTTCGATAGAGAGCTCCTGACCCTGTTCCTGGCAATCCGGCACTTCCGTTTCCTTCTGGAAGGCCGGCCGTTCACCGCATTCGCGGACCACAAGCCGCTCACTTTCGCCATGGCCAAAGTAACCGAACCCTGGTCCGCGCGCCAACAGCGCCAACTCAACTTCATCTCGGAGTTCACCACGGACATCCGCCACGTCGCCGGCAAGGACAATTTGGTGGCCGACTGCCTCTCAAGACCCTCGCTCCACGCAGTGCACCTGGGTGTCGACTACGCCAGCATGGCGAGAGACCAGGCTGCCGACGCAGAGATCCAGGCCCTCAGGACGTCAACTACCAGCCTCACCCTGGCTGACATCCACTTCCACGCAGCCGGCACAACCCTCCTGTGCGACGTCTCAGTCCCCTCGCCTAGGCCGGTCGTTCCATCCGCCTGGCGCAAGCGAGTTTTCGACATCATCCACGGCCTCTCACATCCAGGGATGCGTGCGTCTCAGAAGCTTATGTCCGCCAAGTTCATCTGGCCTGGACTCCACAAGGATGTGAGAGACTGGACCAACACATGCGTGCCGTGTTAGCGCGCTACGGTCCAGCAGTACACCAAGGTGCCATTGGACTGTTTCCCGGTGCCCGAGAGGCGTTTCGACCACGTCCACGTCGATCTGGTAGGCCCCTTGCCGCCGTCGCACAGTTTTACACACCTGCTCACGATCGTCGACCGCACCACCAGATGGCCCGAGGTGGTTCCCCTCGCCTCCACCACCACGACCGACGTCACGCGAGCATTCGTCTCGACATGGGTGGCCCGGTTCGGCATGCCGACCGACATATCCTCGGACAGAGGCCCCCAGTTCACCTCCCACTTGTGGAATGTCATCATCGCCGGCCTCGGCACCAAGTTGCACAGGACAACAGCCTACCACCCGCAGGCCAACGGGCTCTGCGAGCGCTTTCATCGTTCTTTGAAAGCCGCCCTCCGCGCCAGCCTGGCCGACACCAGCTGGATCGACAAACTACCCTGGGTTCTCCTGGGATTGCGTACCGCGCCCAAAGAGGACCTCCGCGCCTCTGCGGCCGAGATGGTCTACGGCCAACCGCTCAGAGTACCAGGCGACTTCCTCCCCCTGACAACGGAGCCGTGGTCGGCCGCCAGACAGCTTTCCCTGCACCAGGACGCGGCCCAGCAATTCTGTCCAGTGCCCACTTCGCAACACAGCCCGCAGCCGTCCTACGTGCCTCGAGACTTACGACATGCGGAGTTCGTCTTCGTGCGCCGGGACGCGCACAGAGGCCCGCTGCAGGCACCATACACCGGCCCCTTCCCAGTATTGGAGACGGGGGACAAAGCTTTTCTTATCGATGTCGGCGGGAAGCCGGACCTTATTTCAGTAGACCGCCTCAAACCGGCGCACCTGGACCTCAGCTTCCCGTTTCGGCCGGCTCTTCCCCCGCGGCGGGGCAGACCTCCCGCGTTGGCGGCGGCCCCACAAGAGGACCAAGACACGCCAGAACCTTACTTCCCAGCCGCCGCCCCACCTTCGCTGGCAGCCCGTCCAGCCAGCCCACCGGCAGACCAGCCGCCAGACCAGCCGACGAACCAACCGGCCGACCTCCCAGACAGCCCTCCTCACACACCAGATGGCTACTACAGCCGTTACGGCCGCTTGGTCAAACCTCCGCAGAGACTGACTTTTACAGTTAACGAGGATTCTGGGGGGGCGTATGTGGCGTTGCCACATTGGGGAAACACTGTGTATATGTAGATAAACCTGTATAATCCCCTTTTAACTGCTGTATTCCCCTCCCCCCGCAAGACAGTTGCAAGCTGAGAGGAATAAGGCACGTTCAGACTTGCCTGCTGCTGAGAGAAGGAAAACCAATCAGGTTCCAGCAGGTGACCAATCCGTGAGTCATCACAGGTTCGCGGGCTTCACAAATTCAGTACTGTATTGTGAGAGTTGGAGTAAAGACCTATTTCTTGTAGCTCGCTGTGTTGCCTATTTCTTTACACGGGAGACCGTAGTCCCCCACAGTACCAATACATTGTTTGACACATGCCACTGTATCTTGTGTCCAAAGGCAATATTGTGGCAGAGCCACCAAGGGTCTCAGAACAATTAGTAATAATCCCTTTAACTACAGTATAGTGCAACTGCGGACTGCACCTTTAAACTGCCTGTTAACTGTACTGTATGGTGTTTTCCTGCACTCCACGTGATGACGTCATGACGCTGCTCACGTGACCACCGTGGCGCGAAGAACGTGATGACGTCATGACGTCAGCTTCCAGAATCTTCCAGTAGTCGTCGAGTGCCCAGCAAGCTGTATAGACCTGTATACCGTTTCTCCTGTAGTTTCCCCGCTAACTTCGTTGTTCATTAAAACCTGTTGATTTGATTCATCGAGTCGAATACTTTATTCAGCTAGGAACCTCCGTTCCTACATTGGTGACCCCGATCTCGTCGGACAACTTTCGTCGAGGATGAACACGAACGCCGTCGCCCTTAAACTGCCGCAGTTCTGGGAACAGCAGCCTGCAGCATGGTTTTTCCAGGCAGAAGCATAGTTCGCTTTCCGGGAGGTCACAGCGGATGCGACCCGTTATTATTACGTGGTTGCCGCTCTCGACAGTGCCACGGCCTCGCGGGTCGTCAGCATCCTTGGAAGCCCACCGGAGGAGGGCAAGTACGAAGCGCTTAAAGCCCGTTTGCTACAGGTATTTGACCTTAATAAGTCGGAGCGGGCACGCAAGCTTATTTCCATGCCCGGCCTCGGGGACTCAAAACCGTCAGAGCTGATGAGTCAAATGCTCACGTTGTTGGGTGCGGAACCCCAATGCTTTTTATTCCGTGAGCTTTTCCTCTGCCAGCTACCCGAACCGGTTCAGGCGGCATTGGCCAACACAGCCATCACAGACGGTGCTGAACTCGCAGCAGAGGCAGACAAGATATTTACTGTTACTCAGCAATGTTGTGCAGCCGCGAGGTGCTTTTCCCCCACGCGAGAGAAAACGAGCCCGCCCCCAGCAGGATGGTGCACGTACCACGCCCGTTTTGGCGCCAAAGCTCGATGCTGTTGGCCTCCTTGCAGTTTCCCTCAAGAAAACAAAAAAAAAGAACTCCAACAAGCCCGCGTCCTCCCGGACGGATGACAAGGTCTAAATAGCACAGCAAGTTAGCTATGGCGGCAGGCTCAGCGGGCAAACTCATTTATGTTACGGATTCCGTTACGGGCCGCCGGTTCCTGTGTGACACTGGCTCACAGTGCAGCATCCTCCCAGCTTCAAAGCTGGACCTACTATCCGGCAGCCAAGGGCCTTCCCTCGTGGCAGTAAATGGCGCGGCCATGCGTACGTTCGGGAAATGGACGGTAAACTTAACCTTTGCCGGTCAACGTTTTGTCTGTGGCTTTATTACAGCCAAGGTCTCACAGGCCATCCTGGGGGCTGATTTTTTCTGCACCAACGGTCTGCTGGTCGACGTCCAACACTGCCGACTCATTAATGCGTCCACTTTCCACGCAGTGCCCTGCCACCGCAGCACCGCCGTGTCCTGGTCAGTGGCCTGCGCGGTTCCGTCGCAAGACGGCTTTACGCGCCTGCTCGGCGAATTCCCGGAGCTCACCAGGCCCACTGTTTCGGCGACAAGCACACGGCACAGGGTGGAGCACCATATCTCCACGACCGGAGCACCAGTTTATGCTCGGGCGCGGCGATTAGAAGCCGGCAAGCTGGCAGCCGCAAAGGCTGAGTTCCAGACCATGGAGCGCCTCGGGATCACCCGGCGTTCGGACAACCCTTGGTCTTCCCCACTGCACATAGTCCCCAAACCAGGCGGCGGATGGCGACCTTGCGGGGATTACAGACGCTTAAACGACGCCACGACACCGGACAGGTACCCTATTCCCCACATCCAAGATTTTTCGGCTCATCTGGCTGGAAACGCTATATTTTCTAAAGTGGATCTCGTTCGTGGATATCACCAAGTTCTGGTGCACCCTCCAGACGTCCCCAAAACGGCAGTCATCACTCCGTTCGGCCTTTTTGAGTTCCTCCGCATGCCATTCGGTCTGAAAAATGCTGCTTAAGCATTCCAGCGTTTGATGGACTCTGTATTACGGGACCTACCCTTCATTTTTGTCTATTTAGACGACATCCTAATAGCCAGTAAGGATTCGACAGCTCACATCGCCCATTTACGTACACTTTTCGCCCGACTCAGCCAACACGGCCTTATTGTCAATCCGGCCAAATGCACATTCGGAGTATCCTGCATTGATTTCCTGGGACACAGGATTACCCCAGAAGGCGCCGTCCCACTTGCCACCAAGGTAGAGGCAGTTACCGCATTCCCGCAGCCTCGCACGGTCAAATCCCTGCAGGAGTTCTTGGGGATGGTAAATTTTTATCATCGTTTCGTCCCCAAAGCGGCCCGGTTGATGCAACCGCTGTACGAAGCACTAAAGGGAAAGTCGGGCAAGGATGTTCTCACTTGGACACTGCAAATGGACCAGGCGTTCCGCGATACCAAGGCGGCGTTGGCAGACGCAACTATGCTGGCACACCCACGTCCGGGCGCGACTGTGGCCCTCACTACGGATGCCTCCGACTACGCCATCGGAGCAGTTCAAGAGCAATGGGTCAACGAGGGTTGGCAGCCGTTAGCCTTTTTCAGCCGCCAACTGCGCAAGAACGAGCGAAAGTATAGCACTTTTGACAGAGAGCTGCTAGCCCTGTTTTTGGCCATCAGGCATTTCCGTTTCCTCCTAGAAGGCCGCCCGTTCACTGCCTTCGTGGACCACAAGCCGCTCACCTTCGCCATGGCCAAAGCGGCGGAGCCTTGGTCAGCTCGGCAGCAGCGCCACCTCACGTTTATATCCGAATTCACGACGGATTTGCGGCACGTGTCGGGCAAGGATAATCTCGTGGCAGATTGCCTTTCCCGAGTCCCAGTCCAGGCAGTCCACCTGGGCATCGATTTCGTCGGACTGGCAGGGGATCAACTGGCAGACCCAGAGGTACAAGCGTTTAGGACCACGCCTTCCAGTTGGCAGGTTGCAGACGTGCCGTTTCAAGAGGCAGGAACCACGCTCCTGTGCGACACATCCATGGGAGTGCCCCGGCCCATCGTGCCGGTCGAATGGCGCAAGAAGGTATTCCAGGCAATCCACGGGTTATCTCACCCGGGGATGCGGGCTTCTCAACGGCTAATGTCCCGCAAATTCGTTTGGAAAGGCATGCATCTGGACGTCCGGGACTGGACAAACAATTGCGTCGATTGCCAAAAGTCCAAAGTTCACCATCACGTCAAGGCCCCGCTGGCAAACTTCCCGGTGCCTGAGCGCCGTTTCGACCACGTTCACGTGGATTTAGTAGGCCCCCTTCCCGGGTCACGTGGATTCACACACCTCCTGACAGTCGTAGACCGGACCACCAGGTGGCCAAAGGCGATTCCATTGGCCGCCACCACCGCAGCAGACGTAGCCAGGGCATTTCTTTCGTCGTGGGTAGCTCATTTCGGGGTGCCATCGGACATCTCCTCGGACCGCGGTTCGCTATTCACCTCAGAGCTGTGGAACGCAGGGGCACAAGGCCTGGGGACCAAGCTGCACCGTACCACTGCGTACCATCCGCAGGCGAATGGCCTGTGCGAAAGGTTTCATCAGTCCCTCAAAGCGTCCCTCCGTGCCAGCCTGCGAGGACCCAACTGGGTGGATAGGCTCCCATGGGTGATGCTAGGCCTCCGGACAGCACCAAAGGAGGATCTTCAGTCTTCATCGGCTGAGCTGGTTTATGGCCAGACACTCAGAGTGCCAGGTGACTTCCTCCCTCCACACACCGAACCATGGTCTGCAACTCAACAGCTCCTACTGCATCAGGAGGCGGCTAGGAATTTCCGGCCCATCCCAACCTCGCAGCACGACCTGCAGAGGCCTCATGTTCCGACGGAGCTCATGAGTTCGGACTATGTCTTTATTCGGTAAGACGGTCACAGAGACCCACTCAAGCCGCCGTATACCGGACCTTTTCGTGTCGTCTCATCAGGGGAAAAGTTCTTCACAGTCGAAGTCGGTGGAAAGTCTGATACTGTTTCGGTCGACCGGCTCAAACCAGCCCACCTGAATCGGACTGAGCCTGTCGTAGCTGCCCAACCGCCTCGCCGTGGCCGACCGCCGTTAGCCACCAGACCAGCTGTGCACCAACCCACCGCCGAACAGCCCGATTCGACCGCCGACGCGCCTGCACCTCTGACCACCGTTTCTGCCTCGCCCAAGACGCCGCTTCTGTCGCAACCCGGCACTGGTTCTTCGAATAACGCCCCGTTCCCGCTGCCTGAGTTTCGCCGCCGTTCGGCCAGGATCATTAAGCCTCCTACTCGGTTGACAATGTCTGTTAAAGTGGATTCTGGGGGGGCGCCTGTGGCAGAGCCACCAAGGGTCTCAGAACAATTAGTAATAATCCCTTTAACTACAGTATAGTGCAACCGCGGACTGCACCTTTAAACTGCCTGTTAACTGTACTGTATGGTGTTTTCCTGCACTCCACGTGATGACGTCATGACGCTGCTCATGTGACCACCAGTGGCGCGAAGAACGTGATGACGTCATGACGTCAGCTTCCAGAATCTTCCAGTAGTCGTCGAGTGCCCAGCAAACTGTATAGACCTGAATACCATTTCTCCTGTAGTTTCCCTGCTAACTTCGTTCATTAAAACCTGTTGATTTGATTCATCGAGTCGAATACTTTATTCAGCCAGGAACCTCCGTTCCTACAGTATCATCATGTTTAAATAAATTGCTGTAAAGTTGGCAATGGCAGCTATTGAAAATGTGTCTTAAAAGGAGAAACACAGTGGTAGTGATGGTGGTTATTGTGAATTTAGACTAGAGAGATAGACAACTGGTGTATCGGTGGTGCTATCTGATCATGTTTTGTGCATTTTTTTCACTACAGTGAGAAAATGGTACATTAATAGATTACCAGGAACATGCATATAAGGCACACCTATAATTGCCATCTTTTCACAAGTGATAAATATATACTCATCTCATCTTCAAAAAAGCACAGCTTTTTAAAATAAAATTACATATGAAGCGAACACAGAGCCAGCTTCCCAAGTACTTTTATTGTTCTTATGACAGCTACTGAATCAGAGATTACTGTACGAGCACTTTAGTTGGCGAGTGGCTAATGAAATCGCTACAAAATCTTATCCAAAGTGTAATTTTGTCAAATGATGGAATATCACTTTAAAAGTTAAATAACCATTTAATATCTGAAGTCTCTGATGTTGTAAATAAATTGAATAAAAGCTAACTGAAATTACAGGCTCATGACTAAACCCATTTAAAGTGTACTTTCTGTTGGTCTCACGTTGCCTATTTGAACAGCAAGTATTAGAGTCACTGCTGATTAAAAAAAACAACACTATAAACAGGATATGTTATAATAGCCACAGATAATCTAACAAAACTTCGTTCCACATAAAGTATCATCTTACATTCTCCGTGTTTGATATCCATGCATTGTTTCAACTGTACTCGTGAACTCAATTGCTCAGTCTGCCAAGACGAGGAAGCAAATGTTCTCCAGTTGTGTTTAATTACCTAATTTATGATCCATTTGTTCATGCACTTCAGGTGGAAGTGAATCTTCGTGGGACAAAGAGAAACTCCAGTCACCCACTACCACAGGGTCACAGCATGTACTCAAGCACACCACACTGTCTGGTCAACACAATCTCGCAGCCACACACCCGCTTAGCCCACTCCAGCAGAATCACCTTTTAGCCAACAGTAAGCATAGTCTGCATCTACCTTTTCTTTTAGGCCTGCAAGGACTCGCAAGTGTGTGTGTGTGATTGTGTGTGTGTGTGTGTGTAACAGTGTTGGATGACTGCCAAAATAACTCATCTACATAGATAAGAATTCAGAATATAGTAAAAAAAGTAAAAAGTCAACTTCAAATTTCAGAAAGCCAACAGACAGTGGTTGGGAAGGGTGGCCACTTGGGCAAGGTACTAAAGGATCATTGCACATTTTTAGAACCATACCCCAGCACTTTTAGAAGAGATGGGGAATAAGGGAGAAAAATTGGAACAAAAAAGAATGAATTCATGTATAAGGCACAGTCTCCTCTACCTTACAGCATGGAGATTAAATTGATCCCATATTAAGGCCATAGCTGCTGTATTAGAGTGACATTACATAGCTCAGTTCATATCATATCTTAAGCACAACTGCCAATCAGATAAATTACTCCTGTAGCTAACCCTTTAGCAAGATTACAGCCGTCAATAACAAAGCCTCCCTTACATCAAGCTCACGAGGAATTCCCTGGCCTGCTGGGATGGGAGGATTTATAGCCAGTCATGAACACAGGGATCCACATTCTTAGCAGCAATTAGTATAACACCCATGGGTCTCCTTGGGAACTCCAAACAACTCATCACATCATCAGTACAATCTGGTACATTAAACCACTATTTGATGCCTATTTGTAAACATTCTTATTATCGGGAAATGACTTGCGTGCTAGTGCAAATTAGCATTGTGATTTATATATGCCATATAGCTATGTGTGATATATATCTATACTGGATATTATAGTGAGACAGAAGGTTGAATCTGGCCTCTTCTGGTATTTGAGAATGTAGCCGTGAATTGTAGGATGTGTTTATTTTCATGTTACTGAGCTATCACTGTATTGTTGATCAAGAACCATACAAGGACGTACAGAAAGACTGTTTACATTGCTCAAAAAGTTACCTTCACCATGCTGCTGTTGGAAACTTACAATTACAGTTGAGCAGGGAATGGTTTGCAATAAATCGGTTTGGTAAAGAGAGGACAAAGGTTCTGCCCACAAATTGCGAAAGAGATTAATGACAGACTTGCAAAAAAAGTTACATCAAGATTGTTCTGCACAAACTAATTTAGTAGAGTTGAATAGAATGAAGACATGTTAAGTTATACATCAAATATTGCTTGCTGGCCTGGACTGCTACAGCTACTGATTTGGCGAATGATAGTGTTATGGTTCAGGCTTTTCTTCAACATTTTTGTCTCGTTGACCTTCCAATTGTAATGTTATGCATGAATTAGTTCATATTTACTGCCAGAACTAAAAAGAGATTTTTTCAGTAATTATTCAGTTCAAGAGGCCTCTGAAGGCAGAGCTGCCAATCATCCATGATTAAATGCTTGAGAGAGTTACATAGAAGTCTGATGAGTAGGTGCTCATACATCATCTGCTTTCTGTACACCTGTTAATACCTTTACCATATATAGCTGAATTAGCACACAGAACAGTAGCATAGTAGTTATGTTACTTGACTAATAATCCAAAGGCTTGGATTAATGATTCGGAGACATGAGTTCAAATCCCACCATGGGGAATTTAAATTCAGTTTATTAAATAAATCTGGAATAAAAAGCTAGTATTAATGAACTTACTGGATTGTTGTAAAAACTCATCCGGTTCACTAATGTCCTTTAGGGAAGGAAATCTGCTGTCCTTAACCTGGTCTGGCCTGTATGTGCTTGACACGTAACAGCCCTCTGAAATGGCCTAGCAACCCACTCAGTTGTACCAAACTGCTACAAAGAAGTATACTAAGAATAAAACCGGACAGACCATTCGGCTTTACCTTCACCACACGGACTGCAGCGGTTCGAGAATACGGCTCACCACCACCTTCTCAAGGGCAATAAATGCTGACCTTGCCAGTGACGCCCACATTTGTGAACAAATAAAATTTCCAGATCAACTGACCTGGCCCATAGACAATTAAGCACAAAATTTCCACTTCTTGGCATGGAATTCCAGTGTAGTAGAATCGGAGGCAGCAGAATTTGTGCTAGAACCCGGATCCGCTGGGTTTGTGCCCCATTCACAAAGCCATGGCTGATTTTGATTGATGGAGACAACTTTTTCAGACATTGTTAGACTACAGGAATCCTACTAGATACGTCTCCAATAGGCCCAGCAGTACCTATATCCTGAGAAAGGTCTTCCATTGGTTATGTACTCCTTTATCTGTGGTGATCGTCTCAGACTGGAGTTTAAACTTGATCTCCATAATGACCTGCAACAAATTGATGGATATCTCATGCTGGTTAAATGTTTGAGTGCCAAGAGGATGATTGGAGCAGGCATAGGTGTGGTTTTGAGCTGCATGTAAGCCTCACGAAGCAGGAATGGAATCGTTATGGACCCCAGAGGGATTACCTTTTGATTCTGGGCCTGCCTGCTTTGGATCGCAAGAAGAGAATGAAGATTTATCTGTTATGTTTCGCCCAATCAGGCGCGCGGCTCCCTCTCTAGGAGTAGTAGGGTGCCGTTGTGAAATTCCGATTGCTCTGCTGGGTGGGTGTTTCAGTTGTGCTGCTACATGTGTGGCCTCCCCGCTCCAACTAGGTTAATCACCATGTCCTTGACATTGGGGATGGGACCATAGTATTGAGTGGAGTCTCCAACCCCCACAATGGCACTCAATTTTGAAATCAAGGGAAGATAGCCTCCATTTTAGTTCCAGTTATTTGAAAACAAGTCTGAAATGATTTTTTTTTAAATCTCCCTATTTTGTCATGGGCTGTAATTTATCAAAACTAAAACAAAAAGATAGCACATTTTCAATAATTAAGCTTGTGCAGACTTGGCTGGATCATTCTTTGTTGCATTACAAACACCACAAAGCAGGCTTTATTTTATTATTGCAGTTTCAGTATCCAGTGGGCATATATAAAGTGCATCATGGCCCATGGAATGTGTTTCAGCTGGGAGTGTACTTTGTCAGATATGCTCACTTTATATATAAAAAAAGTTGGTATCATTTATATACCTAAGATACAAAAACCAGAGGTGCCAACTGCTGTCAAATGAAGGCTATCCTGGTCGATTTTAACTCAAACCCAGGGGTGGCCTGATGAATTTATGCAAACTGAGGTATTATTCTATCAAAAGCACCCTGATTGAATTTTAATTGGGGCAGGTTTATCCAGAGAAAAAATAAAAATGACCACTGCTCCCAAACCAATACAACTTGTCCTGCTCTCATCCTCATTTCAACTCTGCTACTGTGGATGCCATACCTGGTTTAATCTACAGGAACATAAGCTGATTCTTCTTGACATACAGTTCTAGATAAAAGAAAACTGTAACATTTTATCTAGTATGCACAACACATATAAATGCTATGTACACATGAAGAGTTCAAGGATGTGCTCAAGTTTGACTAAGGAGCTTTGCTGAGCTCAGCTCTTGAGCAATCATACAAAATTTTGCAATATAGTTAAAAAAATGTTTCTGTGAAGTGGCTTGGCACATTTTTCTATATTAAGGGCATTATGTAAATGCCGGTTGCTGTTGGTTGCCTCTGATGGCAAAAATATAGAACCAGTACTGTTGGAGGCACCAAAATTCCCTTTGTAGGAGGCTTCGCCTAGTGCCTCTGATCAGTAGAGGTTGCTGGTCAAAGTAAACCGCGCCCAACCATGATACCAAGGTTAGGTTCACAATTTTTTGTCTAGCTACAGGAGGGCGATCGGACCAGCACTTCCAGGATTGCTGGCCTGCATCAGATATTCACCCAACGTTGGGGGAAGGTCTGAGCGTACTGGTAAAGCTGCAAATGAAACTTTACACTACGTGCGCACTTGTAGTCCCAATAAAGTTATGTTTCAAAGTTTCGAGTGTGTTGGTCACCATTTCCAAATCCACCCTACGTTAGAAAGGGGGCAGATTCAGCAGCAATGGAAATGGCATAGATTATCCATTGGATGCACTTCTGGATTTTAAATGATGTATAAAGTACATACAACCTGTGGTTGGTAGTCTTTTAACTCTGTAATACACGTGACTAGAAAACTATACTTGAAGGGTGTCTTTATGGATGCTGGAAAATGTCTATTTTTGTGCATGAGAAAATCAAGAAGATGGTCATCACCAGTGTTATTAGCCAACCTCCGTAGAGCACATTCATTAACCAACATTGTTAATATGTTTCGTTCATTTACAGAGCACTCACAAGAAATCTTTTCCCTTTTTCCTAATCTGGCCCCAAATTAAGGTCTGCCTAAACACAACACAACCATTACAATGTCCGAGTTAGAAACTTGCATTGTGCCAGGGAAATAAAGAAAAGCAGGTGCACTAAAGGAGGAGATCCCAGACTTTATTGCTGAGATCATGCCTGGCACAATCACAACAGTTATTTATATGAAGTTGTTTTGCCATCATTTCTTGCAACATCATCTTCAGTGGTAATATTAGTTGTGACTGCTGTGAAGGTGGCACCTGAACTGATGCATTTACTGACATGTTCTCTGGGGAAAGTCTTTGCACAAAATTGTTTATTCATTAGGGACTAGATATGCAAAATTAAAGCAGTAAAATAAAATGTATATTTCAGATCAGTATAGGCTTTAGACCTCATGCGTGGGTGGAGGAAGGAAATATCTGCTAAGAGGGTAGTCAGATATTAAGAAATCATTGACGGTTGTTCAACAGGACCCTCCATCATTGAGGTACCAGTTAGAAGTCAACCAATTAAAACAAGTGTCCACAGGTATGACTGAGTCAATAGTTATGCTACAACTGTTGAACATTAAATCATGCCTTAACATTGCTGTCAAATACTTAAGAGTTGTTATATGCATGTTCCCATCACTTTAAAATAACCACAAAGTGTTAAATTGGAAGTATAATGATGGACCATAGTAACAGAAATGTAGCAAATGAAAACAGGTCACATTCAAGCTGAAAAGAAAGGCATTAATGCACACAAACTTTTTTTTCTGTTTTTTTATATATAAAGGACTAGAGTTGCCATTCATGATGATGCCCCACCCCCTCATCCCTGTCAGCCTACCTCCTGCATCGGTTACCATGGCAATGAGCCAGATGAGTCACCTCAGCACCATAGCTAACATGGCAGTGGCAGCCCAAATGCACAGTCCCCTTTCCCGAGCAGGAGCTTCTGTTATTAAGGTAAGACTGAAACCACTGCAATCTCTATGTAGAAACAACTGGTAATCAGGATTTTGTTTTCCTTCGTAATCAATATCAAAACTGATGAACTGTTTTATTTTTCTAAAGGCTTTCAGTGGCCTGACTTATTACTTGTGAATGATGGGAGTGAAAAACCTTAAAACTCAAGGTTAAATTGCAAAAAAAATAGAATGCACTGCAAATCAGTGGGTGTACAGCACCTTATCTGAAATTTGCAGTCTGTAAACATGATTTTAAATCCAGGTGCAGATAACTGAGCACATACAGCCTGATATTTAAAAACAACTGTTGGGCCTTTCCTAAAGGAGCAGTCAAGAACTGCAGTCATATTTTAAATTCTATCTCTCTAGAAAAGAACCCCAGTGCATTGTTTACTTGTTTATGGTCATATTAAACAGCGTTGCTACCTTTAATGATTTGTTTATCTGCACCCCTAAGTCCCTTTGGTCATCTACCCCATTTCGACCTTAGCTTCCAATCAGTATATGGCCTCCGTATTCTTCCTACCAAAATGCACAAGCCCACAATTATTCGTTGTTGTCTTTCCCCCAAAAGATTCCCCACTCTACAAAATGGAACAGGTTTTCCACTCCTTAACTGGATGTCAGTAATCAGACTTGAAATCAGCTGTTTTAGATGCATTTATGTCTGCCGGGATTATTTTCCCCAGAAGGGGCATTTTTATGCATCCACTGGAAGCATGTGGGACTTACATTGGCCTCAGGATTTGGAGTTGGGAAGGGGGCTGCTCAGTGTCCCAGCCTGAGGGCAGTTAGTCTTCATGTTCTCTTATCTACAGTAAATCAGTACTGTATATTACATGGCGCACAGGTAGATTCTTGAGATGTAACGTTCGTGTTCTGTCCTCATTATGGTGTTAATGGTGGGTATGCATGCAGGTTGGGGGGAAGGGTAGGAAAGTTACTGTTAGATATGCTTCAAATGGCGGATAGCTTAAAAAGGTTATTTATTTCTATTTCAACCGCACCCACCCCCCACCACTTTGGAATTTTTGCTCCCTCACCTCTTGTTCTGTTCATCGTTAGATGTACCTTTCCTAATTGAGAGTGGATAGTAACACATCTGTTACTCTGTAACTGGTCCACAAGAGGGTGTGTAAAAGTGGTGTGGATATACTTGCCTTGCAATTTCCTCCTCTTGGGTCTCGGAATAAGTGCACTACCATTCTGAGGCAAAGTAGGAAAGTATCAATGTACTGGGTCACCTAAATGTCTTAAGATCATTCTTTAAAAAGAAGGAAAGCCTATGGGAAGACTTCCAGTATAAAAGTATCTCCCCCCCACCCCTCCAACTGCATTATTTGAAATAGAAAAACATTTTCCTAGGTACCTTTAGTTCAGTGATTAATATTTCCCTTCTTTCAAGCACTCCCATTGCTGCTCTGATGTTGTAGGCGCATGGGAACACCACCACCTGCAAGTTCCCCTCCAAGTCACACACCATCCTGACTTGGAAGTATATTGCCTTTCCTTCATCATTGCTGGGTCAAAATCCTGGAACTCCCTCCCTAACAGCACTGTGGGAGTACCTTCACCACACGGACTGCAGCGGTTCAAGAAGGCGGCTCACCACCACCTTCTCAAGGGCAATTAGTGATGGGCAATAAATGCTGGCCTTGCCAGCGACGCCTACATCCCATGAATGAATTTTTTTTTTTAATGATGTGGGACGCCTGCTCATGACTTGATGTGGCTCCTTGTACTAATGCAGAAGTCAACAGTTTGGACTGGTCCAGGAGGTTGAACCAGTAAAAGTACTAGTTGAGTGTACAACAGTACCTAGCAAGTACTGGAATTTCCCAGCATGGGCAACTCAGTTTCAGCCCCCAAGACTGTCTGAAGTGTCAACATGCAAGATTGTGCATAAAGATGCTTCAGGATGTGTGGCCAACTCTATGGTACACACCTTCAGAATAGTCGGGTTTGGGCCAGGTCCAGAATGGTCAGTCTCCATAGGAGGGAAAATTGTTTAAATTGAAGCTATTGTTCAACGGATGCGTTCGTAATTTTTTTTGTAAGTAACACTTTGCATACTGAAAGTGTTCCCCTCAGCCTTTTCTCCTCTTCATTGTTACAATTAAGCCGCTGTGTATTGAATTTGCACTGCATGTTTTTTTTTAATGAGTTAATGGGCTGGAATTTGCTGAAAAAATAATGACGCATACAGTTATTAATGTTCAAATCGGCCAGCAACTTGTGGTGAGGAAGCGATACCTTGTGAATTGTGAATGGTCACAAGTTGTAGGATGATTTGCGCTGCTCCGCCATTAGCTTCGCAAAAACGACATGTCGCCCTTCACCTCCCCGTGAGTTTCATGAAGTTGCTGCATTTGCACTTTAATTGCCCATTAAAATGCCCACAGATAGTTAAATCTAGTAATTGACAGCATAAGTACCCTTTTAACGCCGTGATAATTGTTAATGACTGCCAATCAAACTGTCTAGCCCAGAAAGTGAACAATTAAAAAAGTGTGGAGCCACATTCCTTCAAGTAGCAAATTGTTGTTGGAGATTTTAAATCTCAAATTATTAATTTTTTTTCTTTCTTTTCCATAGTCTCTCTTTTCTCTCTCTCTTGATCAAATCTTTCTTTCCCTTTCTGTACCTGATTTGACATTGAATTCACCCACTCTAATTCACCTTCCTTCTCTGTCTATTTCTCAATCCTTAAATCTTATTGGTTAAGGAGCTATACTGTTGGTCTAGTCAGTCATTCACCAAGGTCCCAGATGCCCTGTTGCCCTCGCTGCGCTGTTATCAGCTCACACTTCCAACAATTTACAGGACAAAACATTTGTGAGCTGAAGGGTGCAGGAAAAAAATAACCGGGCACGCTGCGAGATGCCCCACTCCAGCAAATTTGGGTGAATATCTATTCACAAATTCACTGAGTTAGTCAACAATTAAATTTTATTTTAGATTAGAATTTTAAAAAAACAAAAATACTTTCCTATTTATCTTTCTAAATAAACTGCTGTGTTAATTGCCCAGTGAGAATAAAGGCCTGCATTTATAACCTAATTGAACTCTGGTTATAAAATTGTAGAATGTCAAAGGTCACTAACCACTGCAGTTCACTGTGTTTGTGTCCAGCTGAGCAGAGTTAGAGCTGTCAGTGTTTGCTGGTGCAGCTTATACTTTTCATGACTAAAGGTGACTTCTTTTCCTCACAGAGGATGATGCAGTTATGTCATGGTCCTGTTGCATCATGTTCTGTGGTAGAATTGTGTCAAGAATCTGCAGTAGCCAATTCTTTCAAAGAATTGTTAGGAGGCAGTTACCATCTAAACCCCTTCCCTGCTCCCCTATTTTCTTCCCTCTTGGTCTTTCTGGACTTTGTTACCTGTGGCTGGGAGGACAGACCGGTGACCTGTTCCTAGGCCTCCCACCAATGCCACTCTGAAGTGGCCACCAGGGGGCACGAGAGAGCATCCAATTTTCCATCCTCATCTGCCTTAAAACTTCATGATGTCTCACGCACAATGTGAGACTGCACCACACCAGCTATAGTGAATAAATATCACCTGGGTAGCTGTGGACAAAGAAAGTACAACAATTCAGGGGAAAAATCCACAGCTTTAGGTTTTTCTAAGTGGGATGAGCAGCTGATTTTTGTCTCTATGGTACATTGCCACGCTGTAGAAATATATATTTTCTTTCTGCAAAGCAATGGGTTCAGACCTGCATTAAAATAAGAGTAATTTGATAGCATTCATAGGATAACTGAGTAATTGCCAAGCAATAGCATTTTTTAATTTTTATAAATTGGATATAGTTTATTTCTTTAAATCCATTGTGAGAGTATGACATGGAGACCAAATCACACCATTCAGAACAGTTCCCAGTATGGAAAAGTATTTCCTGCAGAGACAGGAAGTAATGCTGCAAGACTTTTGGAGAATAGCATCATTGCCAGAAGCAAAAGGATAATGCCATCGCCTTAACCTTTATAAACTGTCACAACTGGTACTGGCCGCTTTGACAGTTGGAAACAAAAATAAAACCACCACTATCTGCAATGGTAAGTGACCTTTTTATCCATGATCATAATTAGGGGAGAGTTGTCATTTACCCATGACAATGCTAATTCTGGCATAACAACCTTTACATTATTAGGAGCCCTACTGAGAGAAATGAATATCATTTTCTTTCTTCTTCTTCTTCTTAGGCAGTCCCTCGGAACCGAGGATGACTTGCTTCCACATTAAAACTGAGTTCGCAGGTGACTGATTAGTCCAATTCGGGACCTACAGTCTCTTGTCACAGGTGGGGCAGACGGTGGTTGAAGGGGTGGGTGGGTGGGGTGCTTGGGTTGACTTTCGCTCTTTGCGCTGCCTGCGCTTGGCTTCCGCTTGCTCCCGGCGAAGAGACTCGAGGTGTTCGGCGCCTTCCCGGATGCTTCTCCTCCACTTTGTGTGGTCTTGGGCCAGGGATTCCCAGGTGTCGGTGGAGATGTTACACATTTTCAAGGAGGCTTTGAGGGTGTCCTTGAAGCGCTTCCTCTGCCCACCTGGGGCTCTCTTGCTGTGTCAGAGTTCCGAGTAGAGCGCTTGTTTTGGGAGTCTCGTATCGGGCATGCGGACAATGTGACCCGTCCATCGGAGTTGATCGAGCATGGTCAAAGCTTCGATGCTGGGGATGTTGGCCTGAGCAAGAACACTGACATTGGTATGCCTATCCTGCCAATGGATTTGCAGGATCTTGCGGAGGCAGCGTTGGTGGTACCTCTCCAGTGTTTTGAGGTGCCTGCTGTACATGGTCCATGTCTCTGAGGCATACAGCAGGGCGGGTATCACTGCTGCTCTGTAGACCATGAGCTTAGTGCTGGGTTTGAGGTCCTGGTCTTCAAACACTCTTTTCCTCAGGCGACCGAAGGCTGCACTGGCACACTGAAGGCGGTGTTGGACTTCGTCGTCAACGTTTGCCCTTGTTGACAGTAGGCTCCCGAGGTATGGAAAGTGGTCCACGTTGTCCAAGGCCTCGTCGTGGATTTTGATAATCGGGGGGGTAGTACTGTGTGGCGGGGGCAGGTTGGTAGAAGACCTTTGGATGTTTAATGTAAGGCCCATGCTCTCGTACGCTTCGGTGAAGGTATTGACGATGGTTTGGCGTTCGACCTCCGAGTGAGCGCAGACGCAAGCATCGTCTGCATACTGTAATTCGACGACAGAGGATGGGACGACCTTGGATCTGGACTGGAGGCGACGGAGGTTGAACAGTTTCCCATTTGTTCTGTAAATTAGCTCCACTCCAGTGGGGAGCTTACTGAGGGTGAGATGGAGCATTGCAGCAAGGAAGATCGAGAAGAGCGTTGGTGCGATGACACAGCATTGCTTGACCCCGGTTCGTATGTGAATTGGCACTAAATCATGGCGGAGAAGCACTACTGGCGCGAATTCATGAACTCATTTCTCTTATCTGGAAGGAGGAGAGCATGCCAGAGGATCTCAGAGACGCCGTAATTGTGACCATCTTCAAGAAAGGTGACAAGTCCAATTGCGGTAATTACAGAGGAGTTTCACTGCTGTCTGCCACAGGAAAAGTAATCGCAAGAATCCTCCTCAATTGCCTTCTCCCAGTGGCCGAAGAGCTCCTCCCAGAGTCGCAATGCAGATTCCGCCTACTAAGGGGCACAATGGACATGATCTTCACCGCACGTCAATTACAAGAGAAATGCAGGGAACAGCACCAACCGCTGTACATGGCTTTCTTTGATCTCACAAAGGCCTTCGACACTGTCAACCATGAGGGATTATGGAGTGTCCTCCTCAAATTCGGCTGCCCTCAAAAGTTTGTCACTATCCTCCGCCTGCTTCATGACGACATGCAAGCCATGATCCTGACCAACAGTTCCACCACAGACCCAATTCACGTACATTTTATTTAGTCAGACAATCATACTCCTTCTGATGAGATGTTAAATCAAATTCCATTCTTCCTGTTCTGTTGGACAATAAAGCTCTGTTCAATTTTCCGATGTTCTGGCCAAACATTCTTCCCGCAATATCACAAAATTAAACAGATCAGCCTATTATTCATCTCACTTTTTTGTAGGACAATGCTGGCATAGAATGGCTGCTACAGTAAAGTTCAAAAGTGACTATGTGACGTGCTTTCTGACATTGTGACCCACTATATAAATACAAATACTGTATCACCAATATCTAAACAATACAAACCAATACAATACTCATACACCTTTTCTGGTGGTCCTTACCAGAGTAAATGGATTGGGATAAACACACTTGACATTTTTTCCCTCCCAGTACGGGTAGATAGTTTCAAGTGCTCACACATGTATGATTACTTTCATCATTAAGCTCTCATTGCTTGGTTTAATGTCATACCATTAGTCACTTGATTTATTTAGCAAATGATATAGTTACTTATCAGATTTAAAACAGGCTTCCACAGGATAGTAGTTACCTAATGAACCGCAGCTTGTAGGGCTCGAGTAACAGAATGCATGTCGACTCATTAGCTCACTGACTGATAATAGGTTTGTTTAGTTACATGCTTAAGCATAATTCCTAAACTAGTCATGCCTTAAAATAAATAACGAGGCATTAAAATAGTTACCTAGTCTCATATTTAAATATTCCCAAGGGCCTGATATTTTATTCCATGGTGCAGAGTCCCACTTCATTTCTGTATTAGGAATAGATTTTTAAAAGTTTGTTTCCTCCCATTTCCCCACCAATTTTCTCCACATCCATTACCCTGAAGGCACCTAGCTGGAATGTTACCTTGTCCAAGCGGACATTACTCATGAATGAACCTCAACCGTGAATATCAGCAGGTTTTTTGACAGTGGCTTTTCACAGCAGAGTTCAATTCTGTCCTCGCCTGATGTTCAAACATGGATGACTGGATTGTGATCAGGTGCAGGATCCCTGGGCAGGATTTCCTTTCCTAACCCAGGGTTGCTGATGCCAATTGCAGCAGCCCCACTATTGGCCAGCCAGTTCACCATTGGGTCTAGGTGCAACCTTGTCTGGTCTCTTCGACATAATTACTCTCCGGCTTAAACAGCGGAACCATTGGAATAGCATTAGGCATGGATTTGTGTCGGCTTGGCTCAATTGGCAACACTCTCACCACTTAGAAGGTTTGGATTTGAGCCTCACGCCAGGGTTTGAGGATAAAATTTAGGCTGACTCAGTGCAGCACGGAGAGGGTGCTGCCACTGTTTGAGGCTCCGTCTGCCTATTCCAGTGGCTCAGCTGGATGCTTAAGATCTCACAAGCAATATTCAAAGAAAAACAGGGAGGCCTCCCAGTGTCCTGGTCAGATTACTCCCTCAATCACCACAAACAGATTAACTGGTCATTCATCTCACTGCTATTTGTGGGTTTTTGCTGCATGAAAAATTGCTGCCATATTTGCCTCCATATGTCATTACATTTCAATGCAATTCATTTGTGGCAGACATGATAAGGCACTATATAATTGCAAGTCTTTCTTTTTAAGCCCGGGATAGATTTGGACCTGGTTTCAGAGATAGCTGCAACCCACTTTGGGTACATTGCCATTCCACTTATATTTTGGAAAGGGGAAGTCCTTAGACAGATTATACAAATGTCATTGTCAAGTAATAAAACAGTCACCATAGTGCATGAAGAAAAAAGGTTTTTATACTGGAATGAAGGATAGAAATTTAAAGAGGCAAAAGCTGGGTGCTTTAATTAGCTTAAGGCACTCTGTTAAATAATAGAACCTGTGCATTCCTATATTGGCTGTGGTTAAATATTTAGTGTGCTGCCACTTTAAGAATATGTACATTAGCAGTTTTGACATTTAAATTGCTAGAATGTGGGACTCTATCAGGGATTAGCACCTGCTCACTGGCCAGATAGTTTATTAAAATAACACGATTTACTAATGCAATTTATTTTATACCCATTCAGTATATTTGTGCCAAATAGCCAGTCAGTTCACAGTCTGCTAAACACAGGCTTATTTCCTGTGAGGGTCAAAAGGGTCATAATGGAAACACATGACCTCATTCCCTTTGTTGGCTGTGCACTGCCACAGAAACTTCTTCAGTGAACACTATTTGTGGTAAATGAAGCATACAATGAACATATATGGGTTATGTTTGTTATTACACGGTTGGGATTTGTTTTCACTTTTATTCGACCCAAAATTAATTTCTGCATCCCCTGACTGTGCAGCTGTGAGCAGATGTTAACCCTTAGATCTCTGACAGCTCTGGGGAATTCCAGTTTCCCTGGGCTGGGAATTTTAAAAATATATTCAGCGCACATTGAAATAAACCCTGGCCTATCAGGAGAGTAGCTCTATAAAACTAAAATTAAACACCAGCATTCAATGAAAGATACATTTTAAACACTCTTGGTGGCTTTGTCGTCTTCCTCTCTTTCCTGTTATTTTATCTTTGCCTGTCCAAGAGTTAAGTACTGTCCTCCGATCTGGGAAAACTCACCTGGCAACCCTCTTGCACTCCCAGACAGGATACAACTAAAAACATGTTATTGGATAGACAACCTCTCTCTTAACTTGAGCGACCCACCTCTCACTTTCTGTCACAACCTTTCTTGCCTCTCTTATGGTCAGCATTTCTCTAAATTTTCCCACTCTCTTTTCTTCTAAGCACTGTGTTGCACTAAATGCACTTTCTTCCTCCCTGCATGATACTGTGTTGAAATCCAAATTCATAGCAGTTTTCTACTTTAAATTATTTGTTCCCAGGACCTCAAAACGGTAGGACTCTTCACCTTCCTCGGGTTTCTCGTCCTCCTATAATCTTTATGCTTTTAAAATGCACGTTTGGGGTCACCTAATCACTACTGTACTTCCAAATTTACTTTATCTTCCCTTTCACTCTTTTCAACCTCAGTGGCACCATATACTATGGGCCTTCACTTCAGTTTTTCAATTTATAAAATCTTTCATTTGCTTTATCTCTGACTAATATAACCATTCTATATTTTTATTTCAAAGTTTAAAATGCCCTTTTTGTGAGCTTTCTTGATTGCATCATGCATTTTGGAGGTGGGATACTCTTTGCAATAATTAGCTTCTAATTGGCTGGGAACTGGCTCATAAGCTTATTTTCAGCCACTCAAAGCCCAGAATGTTATCACTGGCCAATTTTGACACTTAAAAAATCAAAAGCAGGCACACGACCATTCCATGTAATCTCATCTGTAGGCCAATGATGCCCGACCGAGAACCTTACTGCAGCCACTTTAAGAGTTAAATTTTAGTCACATCACAGTGAAGTTTGCTCATCAGATCACGTTTGAAAGCACCATTTTCAAAGACGCCATTTTCTTTGTAGAACTATTCCAGCTGCAATTCAAAATTGTCATAGTCTTCCATTTATCCTCATAAGATGTTCATTGCCTTCTTTCAGAGAAATATGAAGATCCATTTCCTGTGAAATATTAGTTTAACAGCTTTATACATGTTTTTGAAACCCATGTAATGCAACTGATTTCTGTGGTACCTCTGTCACATTACAGTATTCACTTTTTCCCCCGCTCCCCGCTATTGCCTCTACTTTCCTTCTTCAGCCATTTAACATTTTATTCATTCACGGGATGTGGGCATTGCTGGCAAGGCCTGCATTTATTGCCCATCCCTAGCTGCTCTTGAGAAGGTGATGATGAGCCGCCTTCTTGAACCGCTGCAGTCCCGTGTGGTGAAGGTGCTCCCACAGTGCTGTTAGGGGGGGAGTTCCAGGATTTTGACCCAGCAACGATGAAGGAACGGCGATATACTTCCAAGTCAGGATGGTGTGTGACTTGGAGGGGAACTTGGAGGTGGTGGTGTTCCCACATGCCTGCTGCCCATATCCTGCTAGATGGTAGAGGTTGCGGGTTTGGGAGGTGCTGTCGAAGAAGCCTTGGTGAGTTGCTGCAGTGCATCTTGTAGATGGTACACACTGCAGCCACGGTGGTGGAGGGAGTGAGTGTTTAAGGGGTGGATGGGGTACCAATCAAGCGGACTGCCTTGTCCTGGATGGTGTCAAGCTTCTTGAGTGTTGTTGGAGCTTCACTCATCCAGGCAAGCGGAGAGTATTCCATCACACACCTGACTTGTGCCTTGTAGATGGTGGAAAGGCTTTGGGGAGTCAGGGGGTGAGTCACTCACCACACAATCCCCAGCTTTAGTGGCCAGGGCATTTATGCGGATGGACGGACCGGGTGACCCATGGCGGGAGTGTGGGGGGTGGGGCGGTTGGAGGTCATGTGATGAAACCTCCAGGTGGAGGTTGTGGGTTTGGGAGGTGATGTCAAAGAAATGCGACTAATCCAAGGATGGCCCCAGCACCATTGCGCTAGGGAGGTGGGGTGGGGGGGGCTGAAGGAAAAACTCAGCCAGTGAAAGTTGAGTGGAAAGTTGGATGCATAGGATTTAATGGCATCCTGTATATTAAATAGGTGCTCCTAGTCTGTGGGGAGGGTTTCCTTCTTGAAGAGGAGCATTCTGTTGCTATGAAAGTCTCCATCTAGCAGGTTCTCTAAAACTGCTGAACTTTCACATTGAAGGCTCCAGAGGGCTGGCATTCACACTTTGCTCTTGTTGGGAAACCAGCAAAAGCTCCCAAATCACTGTTCCAGTCATTTTTCTCAATCAACTTTATGTTCACTGACAGAAGCATTATGTTAGGCCAAAGGCATATGGATTACAGTGCGGGGTGTGTAGGTTTTGGATTTAATCATGTTGGCATCCGGCCTGGACAGGCCAAAAAGTACTGGAAATGGAAATTATTTTACTGTATAAAACAATCACACTAAGTGCAGTACTAGAAAGAATGTTCTGCTTTATGTCTGAATTATAAAACGGGTCCAGTATGATGTTCAGTCAGTTTTATTCTGATAAGTAAAATTATTTTTCAATACTTGTCTTTCATAATGTTGTAGTCTAATTGATACATGGAGACTTTTCTTCCCTTTGGGTTTGAGTTTATGATAAATAATTTACTGGTTAGATTTAAATATAAAATAAGCAGAAAACACACAGATGATCAGATAATAAAGAACAGAACTGTCAGTGTGAATATTTTAGAGATATTGATTTGAACTGTATTTGAATATAAATGTGTTGAAAGTGCTAAATGTATAACCTCACAGTGTTTTCCACAGCATCATCAGTAGTAACAATATATTTAAGTATGTACAAAGCTGAATGAATAATGAAAATTAACCTTGTATTTCGGAATGTAGGGAATGCCACTACAAGCCAGTAAAGGTTACACTCATCTACTTGGACAACCTCTTGAATTTTTGTTCTGCCACCAGGAGCGGGTTCACAATAGCCCATCCCCAGCACCATCCCTTGAAGATAGTCAACGGCCTGGAAGTCACCCCTCTTCACACCAGAGCAGCAGTGTGTCTAGCTCACCATCCCAACATGACATTGCCTCTGACAGAATATGTAAGCAAGTTCCTACTGTTGTTGCACTCTCTGAACTATTACACACAGCCCAAATATTCCAGCTCTTGTCTGTGTCACTTAATTATTTCTGGAAATGGGTCTTTTAGCGTAAAATACAGCCTGCTTAACCCATGATAAATGATTGGATGCATTATTGTACAGTTTTACATAATTATCAACCTAATCAATAGAGGGAATAACACTGGCAACAGTGCAACGGTCACTTTGGCTGGGGGCTTGCATGATGCCATAAACCAGGATAGCAAATTTTGCTTGTTAATTTCTAACAATCTCCTTAGCCCCAAGATGAGACTAGTCACCTCAAATTCACTATTGTGTACCTGCTTTTTAGATTATTACATATATATATATCACATATACACCGCAATGGTTTTATTCCATTGGCGGATCAGAGTGGACATCAATGGGAAGAGTACAGCATGATAATAGTGATACTGAATGAATAAAACTGATGTAATTACTGCAAAGTTTATGAATGACAAATTAATCTACAGTAGATTACTAGGAAATAACAAGTCATATTACAAAAGTTGTATACAAATGTATTCATGGCTCCATGAATATATCAAAAAAATTACATACACACACACACAGGTAGATGCCCCATGACATTGCTGCAGTAAGTCAGGTTAGGCATTTGTAATTGGGGTTGCACATCTCTCGTGAAAGAATTTGGAAAGAAATTTGTGAAAGATTTCTACAAGGACTGCAAATAGTAATTTCTTCACTCACAGCAGGTAGGTAACATGGATATATCGAGAAATTTCTACATGTATTAAGGGGGTCCAAGTCTTTATTGTATATCAATTTAAGGTATGCCTTGTTAATAGCATATTTGTAATGTTCCTTCTTTACCAAATATCTCTGTAACTGCACTTACTGGATTTAAGCAAACCCTTGTGGTAAACATAAGAAAACAGAACTTCCTTCCAAACTTGAATAATACAGAACTTTCAGAGGTCGCTACCTGTTTATATGAATAATCATTGTTTTTGAGTTCAGTATAAATAAAAAATGCAACTGCTGTAACAATTTAGAATACTTAGAAAAACATTTCATTTTAAAATTTGGCATGTTTTAAGTGTTTCATTTGTCACATGTAACAATTTCAATAACCCATTGAATATCTATATTAATGTTAGATATGCACACAGTTTTTGCATAACTTTTTGTTTCAACATTTTCCCCATCTAAATTCCTATGCTTATAGTTGTAATGGGGTTTGCCTATGTAAACTTGTCACTTTGAAATGCAATCTGGGCGCTCAAAAATGCTTTCTGAAATTTTTTCATCAGCACCAATTTCTTTCTCTGAGTAACTGGAATTTCTAATGTCCAAAATAAAGGGTTTAAATAAAATTTAATTAAAAAAATGCATATTTCACAATAACATGCTTAACATTTATCAATGTAAGTGTCTTTTAATGCCTTAAATTAATATTGAAGGCTTCAGCCTCTCCAAAATATCGGGGTTTGGACAATATTTTTGTCTAGAGCTGTGACTGAGCTGAATTCCGAGTGTGCAGTCTAAGCATATGTATTACACCAACCAGGATATATCACTACTTTTTGCTCATCTGTTCTCGCACTCTCTGCTCAGTAGCTTTTCTTAAAATAATTTTGAAAAATAAGGACAAATTTCAAAAGCTTTGAGGTAAAGGTTATAATGAGTTTTTTTAATGTATGTCGGTGATAGGCGGGGCGGGGGGGAGAGAGAAAGAATGAGTCACAATGTTCTGATTGCACATCTGTTGTAATTTTTGTTTTGCGTTTTATGATGAACTTCAGAAAGTGTGCTGAGCTAAGGGAAGTGCAGAAATAAGAGAGCTGAGCAAATGGGGTCAGTGACTATGTGGAGCGGGCTAGATAGTGAGTCTAAGGTCAGAGAAATAGAGAGAGACAAGAAAGATGTCTTTCTTCACTTAATTAAACAACATTTGAATTCTCATCTGTGTTTTGCCGAAGGTTTAAAAGGTCAATGTTAATTGATTACAACTGTGAACGAGGTTCTAATTTCCAGCACCGATATGAGAAAAAGAAATGGGGGGGATGGGGAGTTGGGGTGGTGGTGGTGGTGGGGATGAGAAATGGAGAGAAAGACAGCTCATTTCTTTCCTCGTTCTAATTTTATTTATTTTCTTTATTGGGAAAAACACAAGCTGAATTATGAAAGAAAATTGCCTCCGAGGAAAACTAGAAAGGAGAGTAGGAGGGAAACAAAATGAGTGTATAGTGGGTTCCAGCCTCTCACCACCTGCCTTTGGGAGGAGCAAGTGGGAGTAGATGGGTAGTAGTTAAGGGTGAGGTAAGTGGCATTGGACCTTTGGAGGGAGGGATCCTGGGGTTGAGCAGGCAATTCAGAGGGGAAGAGGTAACGATAGTGATGGGAGTGAGGGGATAGTAGGAAGAGAAGGGGTAGTGAACAAGTGATTGGGGGAGGGGATGGAAAAAGAGCCACATTGTCCCATAATCCCACAACAAAGGCAGCTTGTCGCCATTGGTGACGAGGTGTCAGCCTTGGCTCAGTGGTGGAACTCTCGCCTCTGAGTCAGAAGGTTGTAGTTTCAAGCCCACTCTGGAGAGTTGAGCACATAATCTAGGCTGGCACTTCTGTACAGTACTGAGGAGGTGTTGCACGGTTGGCGGTGCAGTCAATCGGAAGAGTTCATACTTTGCCTCATGTTTGATGTTTTATACAGAAATAGTGGTAAAAATATTTTTTTCCAGCAGTTTTCAATTGAAACACCAGAGTACAGGAGGGGCTGGGCTTACCAACAGGAAGTCCTGGTATATTCTGTGAACACCCAGACTTGCTGTCAATCATAAACAATTTTAGAAGTTGTAGGGCCTAATGCATGCTGGTGCTGTAGCCTGCTAGCTATAGCTTATCAGCTAATAGTGATAGGTTTTGGCACAAGGCTCAAGCTTCTCCCATAGGTGCAAGCCTCCAACAGAAAACATTGTAATAGGCATTTTAAACACAGAAAATGCTATAGTATAGGTAAGTTTAATCATTTTCTTACAAATTTTATGATTTTTTAATATCTATTACGTTACAAGCCAGTAATATGTTATATTGCTGACTGCTCATGCTTAATGCATTGTTTCACATATCCCTACTAGTTTTTCATTAAATGTTTATTTACCTGCTTTCCCCATGTTTGATTCATACGTTCTCTACCTCTTCAGTTGTGATTTGTTGCTGCTCTATGAATACAAAATTTGAGCTAATCCGCTGCAAAAAATTTGCATTTAAAATGTAGCAACACACGAGATGCAACTTCTCAAGTATGACAACAGACAATGCACTCTACATGAAGATCAACACACAACCACAATCCCCCCCCCCCCACCACACACACACACACACACACACACACACTATATTCATAGAGTCATAGAGTTTTACAGCACAGAAAGAGGCCCTTCGGCCCATCGTGTCTGTGCCGCCCATCCATCCCTGTCCAGTCTAATCCCATTTTCCAGCATTTGGTCCATAGCCTTGTATGCAATGGCATTTCAAGTGCTCATCCAAATGCTTCTTGAATGTTGTGAGGGTTCCTGCCTCCACCACCCTTTCAGGCATTGAGTTCCACATTCCAACCACCCTCTGGGTGAAAAAGTTCCTCCTCAAATCCCCTCTAAATCTCCTGCCCCTTACCCTGAATCTATGCCCCCTTGTTATTGACCCCCCCCACTAAGGGGAAAAGTTCCTCTTTATCTACCCTATCTATGCCCCTCATTATTTTGTACACCTCAATCAGGTCCCCCCTCAGCCTTCTCTGCTCCAAGGAAAACAACTCCAGCCTGTCCAGCCTCTCTTCATAGCTGAGGCGCTCCATCCCAGGTAACATCCTGGTGAATCTTCTCTGCACCCTCTCCAAAGCAATCACATCCTTCTTATAGTGAGGCGACCAGAACTGCACACAGTACTCCAGCTGTGGCCTCACCAGCGTTTTGTACAGCTCCATCATAACCTCCCTGCTCTTATATTCTATGCCTCGGCTAATGAAGGCAAGTATCCCATATGCCTTTTTAACCACCTTATCTACCTGCTCCGCTGCCTTCAGGGATCTATGTACATGTACACCAAGGTCCCTCTGACCCTCTGTACTTCCTAGGGTCCTACCACTCATTGTGTATTCCCTTGCCTTATTTGTCCGTCCAAAATGCATCACCTCGCACTTTTCAGGGTTAAATTCCATTTGCCACTTTTCTGCCCATCTGACCAACCCGTTTATATCGTCCTGTAGCCGGAGGCTTTCCTCCTCGCAATTTACCACCCCACCAATTTTCGTGTCATCTGCGAACTTACTGATCATACCTTTTACATTCTCATCCAAATCATTTATGTAGATCACAAACAATAAGGGACCCAGCACCGATCCCTGAGGTACCCCACTGGACACAGGCTTCCAGTCACAAAAGCAACCTTCGACCATCACCCTCTGCCTCCTGCCACTCAGCCAGTTTAGGATCCAACGCGCCAAGGCACCCTGGATCCCATGGGCTCTTACCTTCTTGACCAGTCTCCTATGCGGGACTTTGTCAAAAGCTTTACTGAAGTCCATGTAAACCACATCCACAGCATTTCCCTCATCCACCCCACTAGTCACCCCCTCGAAAAATTCGATCAGATTTGTTAGACATGATTTACCCTTGACAAAGCCATGCTGACTATCCCCGACTAATCCTTGCCTCTCCAAGTGGAGATTAATTTTGTCCCTCAGAATTTTTTCCAATAATTTCCCCACCACAGATGTTAGACTCACTGGCCTGTAATTCCCTGGTTTATCCCTGCTACCCTTCTTGAATAATGGTACTACGTTAGCTGTTCTCCAGTCCTCTGGTACATCCCCTGTGGCCAGAGAGGTTCTGAAAATTAGTGTCAGAGCCCCTGCAATCTCCTCCCTTGCCTCCCTCAAGAAGGAGTTAGATATATTTCTTAAGGCTAAGGGGATCAAGGGATATGGGGAGAAAGCAGGGACAGGGTACTGAATTTGGATGATCAGCCATGATCACATTGAATGGCAGAGCAGGCTCGAGGGGCCGAATGGCCTACTCCTGCTCCTATCTTCTATGTTTCTATATGGGGGTAATTACATAAGAACACAAGAATTAGGAGCAGGAGTAGGCCATACAGTCCTCAAGCCTGCTCCGCCATTCAATAAGATCATGGCTGATCTTCGACCTCAGTTCCACTTTCCCGCCCTATCTGCATATCCTTTGATTTGCCTAGGGCCAGATTTTCAGTGTGCCATGAAGCGGGCTTTTAGGCGTGCGGGGGCAAAAATCCCGAATTCGGGGGTCCCGACACCATCCCGCCCAAAACCCGCCTCCACGTAAGTTTCAAGGGAGGCGGGTACCCGCCCCGCACTAGGACCCGCCGACCTGAGGCGGGAAGGGATTAGTGCCAATTAACTGCCTGTTAACAGGTAGTTAACAGGCAGTTTTTAGCCTAATCCCTATTTTGAGGGGTGTCGTATGGGATTCCCGATGGCTCCAAACCACGCCAGGTTAGAGCAGGCGGGCCATCGGGTTGAAGGACTTGGAGGGGTCGCGATGTCGGTGTTCAGGTGAGTGATGGGTGCATGAGTGCAAAGGTAAGTGTGTTTGGTGTATCTAAAGTGTGTAAAGAAGTTTTACTTACCTGTACTTACCTTAACAGCCTTTCTTCCTCTAGGCGTCGGGAGTCCATCACTCAGCCGGAACTGAAAGCTGAACGGCTGCGATCTGTCAAAAGTGACAGCCTTCAGCTTTCAGTGCTGGTGACAGTTCTAACTGAGCCTGCGTAGAAGGACTCAGGTTAGAAGTCAGACTGTCAGTGTTTGACAGCTTCAAACAGCTGTGAAACACTGATATTTCATCTGTCAAAAACTCTTGACAGATGAAATTTCAGTCTGTGACGTCACCTGTTGTCAGGTGGCCCTTAATTGGCCTGCTGAGCCCGCTGGGTGGGCTCAACAAGGTCAATCAAGGGAAAATCGCGTCGATTGGCCGGACTTCAATGGAGCACGGTGGCATAGTGGTTAGCACTATTGCCTCACAGTGCCAGGGACCCGGGTTCAAATCCGGCCTCGGGCGACTGTCTGTGTGGAGTTTGCACATTCTCCCCGTGTTTGCGTGGGTTTCCTCCGGGTGCTCCGGTTTCCTCCCACAGTCCAAAGATGTGCGAGTTAGGTTGATTGGCTATGATAAATTGACCCTTAGTGTTAGGGGGATTAAATACGTGGGGTTACGGGGATAGGGTGGGATATGTGTTGGTGTAGGGGTTACGGGGATAGGGTGGGATATGTGTTGGTGTAGGGGTTACGGGGATCGGGTGGGATATGTGTCGGTGCAGGCTCGATGGGCCGAAATGGCCTCTATCTGCACTGTGGGGTTTCTGTGATTCTGAGGCGGGACTAAAACCCGAAAGTTGTAGTCCCGCCTCCTTCCCGACAGCTTAAGGAAAATCCAGCCCCTAGAGTCCAAAAATCTATCTATCTCAGCCTTGAATATATTCAAAGACTCAGCATCCACAACCCTTTGGGGTAGAGAATTCCAAAGATTCACAACCCTCTGAGTTAAGAAATTCCTTCTCATCTCGGTCTTAAATGGCAGAACCCTTATCCTGAGACTATGCCCCCTAGTCCTAGACTCTCCAGCCAGAGGAAAAAACCTCTCAGAATCTTGTATGTTTCAATGAGATCACCTCTCATTCTTCTAAACTCCAGAGAGTATAGGCCCAATCTACTCAATCTCTCATCATAGGACAGCCCTCTCATCCCAGGGATCAACCTAGTGAACCTTAGTTGCACTGCCTCCAAGGCAACTATAGCCTTTCTCAGATAAGGAGACCAACACTATGCCCAGTACTCCAGATGCAGTCTCACCAAAGCCCTGTACAATTGTAGTAAGACTTCTTTACTCTTGTACTCCAACCCCTTGCAATAAAGGCCAATATGCCATTTGCCTTCCTAATTGCTTGCTGTATCTGCATGTTAACTTTCTGTGTTTCTGTACGAGGACACCTAAACCTCTCTGAACATCAACATTTTATAGTTTCTCACCATTTAAAAAATATTCTGTCTTTTTGTTCTTCCTACCAGAGTGAATAACCTCACATTTCCCCACATTATACTCCATCTGCCACTTTATTGCCCACTCACTAAATCTGTCTATATCCCTTTGCAGGCTCATTGTGTCCTCCTCACAGCTTACTTTCCACCTAGCTTTGTATCATCAGCAAACTTGGATACATTGCACATGGTCCCTTCATCCAAGCCATTAATATAGATTGTAAATAGCTGAGGCCCAAGCACTGATCCTTGCGGCACCCCACTAGTTACAGCCTGCCAACCGGAAAATGACCCATCTATCCCTACTCTGTTTTCTTTTCATTAACCAATCCTCAATCCATGCTTACCCCAATATTACCCCCAACCCCATGAGCCCTAATCTTGTGTAATAACATTTTATGTGGCACCTTATCAAATGCCTTTTGGAAATCCAAATATAGTACATCCACTGGTTCCCCTTTATCTACCCTGGACAGTAAACAGGCAGGGCAGACCGCCCACCCTTTATAGACCATGCCCGAATTTCAGTTCGATTGATTTCAATGAAAATTAAAATTGGGCGGCATCCATAACGGGCGGGCAATCTGCTCTGCCAGTTGGTGAAAATTACCTCCAATATTAGTATATATAATTTTAAAGAACACAAGATATTCATAAACAATTTGTTTCCGCAGATTTTAAACCTGTGGATGTATTTCATTTGGAGGCTATACAAAAATAATTAGAATTTATTTTGAAATTATTCCTAATAACTTAATTCTCAAACTAATTTAGAACATTTGGCAATTAACTCTGCCAGTGATGTTATACTAATTAGAGGTTAATAATTTAATATAAACATTTTTTCTTGCAATTATCAAAAAAATTTAAACATTTCCCCAGGAAATATCCTACTGTTATCTAATTGCTATGCTGCTAAATGTTCTTTTCTATTCAGCATGAGGAAAATAGAGCTAATATCCATGGCAACGCATCCAGGAAGTGCGGCATTGCATTGCAAAGTAATACTATGCTAAGGAACATTTTAGTGAGTTACAAGTATTTGTGCTCAGGTCATAATTTGTGAGAACAAAGACCATATTTTTTTTTAAAAATGTACAATAAATATTATGCTGTTAAACTGTGGTCCAGACCCTAGGTTACCAAGAAGTTTAATGACTGGGATTTGTGAAAATGAGGAAGAATATGAATGGATAAAAAAATCTCTGGTACTGGTTCAGATGAATAAACTGTGGAATATTACAATTCTTTGCCAACAGCTGGTCAGCCTGGGACTAGAGAAGGGGAACTCGTTGATCATGATAATGGGCCCAATATAAAGAGAAGCCAGAAGGAGAAAGGTAGGACAGCTTTCAAAACTAGTTTTAATTTAAGGGGAAGAGAGAGAGAGACAACAGTTATATAACCATGTTGTTAAATTCCCTGAGAATATGCTTTGATCTCCCGTGTCTCTGGAAGAGATCAGAAAAATCATATTCAGATAAGTCAGCAAAGTCTTTGTCACCCTTCAATATAATTGCAGAAACACTTTGTTCTTCTCCCACTCTCCTCCCCATCCCAATTTTCTCATCTTAGCCTTACTTTTCTGCCAGGAAAACTTATATGCCTTTTATTTTAAATGGGTTAATGTCCACATTAAAATACTACGGATATATAGAAATATATAAATGGATGAACTAAAAATAGTGCATAGAAGGAATTCAATGGTAAGGTACAGTTTCATGAACACTAGCGAAACGTCAATCTGCACATTTACAAAATGTGCTTCTGTTGGAGATGTGAGTTTTTAAACAAAAGGTGCATGAGCCATATAACATTTTATTCACTGACTTGTAATGGTTACTATAATTAGGTCAATGTTACCATGTGAAAAAGCCCAAATAAAGGACCACATATTTTATACATTAGGATTGATATATTGTTGCATAACATTTCCAGCTGCAGTCATTTCCTTCCACTTAAGCACAAGTAGGATTTTCCAATAACATTTTTGCTTTTATTAGGCATTGATCTCATCAGGAATTCGCATTGCTGATATAAACATTGATCCAAAATGTTGTACAGAGCCTGTAGAGTTGATATCATTGATACTGGGGCAGTAAGACCACCTTAGATAATTGGGGCGTCCTTTTGCTGAAGGTATAAGGTTGTAAATGAACAGCTCATTTTGACTGGAATTAATTTAAATAGAAAATACCAGGGGAGAGTCTGCATGGAGGAAACTTAGTTTTGGTGGAATATAATCCATGATTCATATTTGAGGCTAGTCCAAATCCACCAAAGAGAGTCAGGTGGCAGAGAGGAAATCTGAAACAGAAGCTGATGTTCCTGGTAGAGGTCAAATAGAGGTCCTTCAGATACTGTGCAACGTTGGGCTTCAGATCTTTCGTCAACATACTTTTCACATCATTGGATGCATTCAGAAAGTATTAAACATGGTTATACCAGAAAGAAAAGAAAATGTGCTGTTGCTCTGATTAGGTTTTAACTTTTATTACCATGGTTAGTCAGTGGTGAAGGATATTACAAAGAGGCCACCTCATCACTGCACCTGCACTACGCCACACAGCAGGCTGTCAGGAGAAGCACCAAGTGGCGGTGAAGTACCAAGAACATTAGCAGAAACCTGGGAGCAAGTTATCTGCCCCTTCTTGGTTGAAGAATGGTGTGTGATATTGAGGAAGGAGATGGGGGGTGGGGTTGGGGGGGGGTGCGGAGGGCAGGGTGTGGTCAAGGTAAGAGACTAAAATATGAGTACTAGAAATAAAAGAATGTTAACATTTGTACAATAATATTGTATTGTAGTAATAATGCATGATGCAAATTTTGATGTTTCCTTATGTACTTTCACTTAGCATTGCAGCTAAGGGTTTCCCTATAGTAAACTTTCAATCCATCATTGTCAAGTAGAATTAAGTCTTTGGAGAGAAAAAACAGGTGCAAAACACTTGATACAGTTACTGACAGTGAAACAAGTGCTGTGGGTTTGTTCAATGTGGGACATTTCCTGAGTTTTTCTAAACATTTTATCAGCTTAAAAAAAGTTAGAGATAAAAAGTACACTTGAAGCGACGAGAGGATGTGACCTTGTCACAGATGCAAAGAAAGCAGAGAGGCCCCTGGCATAGTAAGGAAATACTGCACTGATTAATAGCCAGTGTGTGCAAAGTGGATATAACAGATGGAATTGATCAACACATTCTCCTTTTAAGTTGCACACAAACACATCAGAAGTAATTTGGATCTGGTTATTAGGCATTTTCTGCAGCAATTTGCAGTACATTCTTTGAGATAAGAATATGAATTGTTTTAGAATGCACCTGCAGTCATGACTTGTGAAGAGAAGTATAGGACACATGCCAAACATTTGAGCTTTATGCCATGACACAAGTCTTTGGTAGCCAGGATGTCCGAAGGATATCTTATATTTCTGTGTGCTAACTTGAATGTTACAGCACAAGAACTTGATCAAAAGTGGATTGTTGAAATAGTGTCAAATAGACAATGGTCCCAATATTTACTGAGCCGTGCGTTCGGAGCAGGGAGAGGCGTATGGCTGGGTTTCTCGAAAGGAAAACTGCAGGATGTCTTAATTTTTTTCTCCAGGTTTCCCGCCAGACAACCAGCCTGATTGCAGCTTGTCGGGTGGGGAAGCCTGCAGCAGAAGGCGCAGCGGAGGAGCAGGCAGGCCGTTTGGGTGGGGGCTGGGGGGGGTACAGCGTGGTCATGGGGGGCGGGGTTTACAGGGTAGCTTGTTGGGCTGGGAGGAAACACTCCTTCTACCTCCTTCTACAAGCAGTGTTGTAAAGGCCTTTACCTTATGGATCCGGCCCTTCTCGCCTCCCTTTACCTGCTGGGTTTCCCGAGCCCCGGGAAGCCCAGACGACACCAGTTAAAAATAGAAACCTTGTTAAAATGGAGGCATGCAGCCTCCTTAAAAGCTTTCAATGACCCCCAATGTGTCACCTTATGAGAAAAGTCAAACACTTGAGGGGTGGGGGGAATTTTAACCTGAAAAAAAGGTGGGTTTGGGGCGTGGGGGTAGTTAAATTGTTAAAAATAGGATTCCCAACCTGAACCCGCCTCCAACCTGCCCACTTCCAGTTTTAACGGAGGCGGGATGGGAAGCAGGATGGGGCAGGCAGCCAACTCGCTCCCAGGAGGCGGGATGTCAATTTAAATATTGTAATGAGGCTGGAAGCCTTTTTTTTAACCTCCATTTTGTTTTTAACTGCATGTGGACGGGTTTTACACAATGTGGAAAACCCGGCAGTTACATCAAGGCAGGGACTGCTGGATCCAGGTGGTAAGTGGTTTTATATCTACCTCCTGGATCCAGGGTCCTTACATAATCCACTGCTGCGATCGGAGACCCCCCTCACGAGGTCTCCGATCCCCCCCCCCCACCCCCACAGATGATGCTGAGGCTGGCCACAATCCTCCGGTGGCCGGCCACGATCTTCCCTTCGCCCACCCTGATCATCTGACCCCGATCCTCTCTTCCCCCCCTCGATCGTCTGCCCGACGCACCCCCCCCCCCACCCCTCTGAACCTTTTAGCAGCCCGGCCCGATCCCCGATCTCTGCCTGACACTGCCCCCCCACTCCTTTTTAGTGCCCGGGCCAATCACTGGCCTACTATACATTTACTAAGGGAATTGAATTAAAATTGTATGCAGTCTGTCATTTTTAAATGAACTTGTGGTTGAATACAGTGGATTTGGGGGAAGAGGATATGGAATTTGCCATTATTTCCAATGGTAAGCAGTGGTGAATTATACCTAATCCCTGTTATGTATTATTCTCTGATGGCACATTGCAGCCAATGCCTGTTTTACTCAACCTCTTTCACACTTACTCAGTGGTAGACATTCTCCTTGCTGTTAAAGGGCAAGTGAATGGGCAGCTTTATGCATGAGCTAACAGGCATTGTGAATACTCTGAGGAGGGACCAGTGTCAGTTCACTGTCCCCCAGTGACTTTCCTGCCCCCTCCTCCCAAGATGAAATGCTCAGCATAGGAACCCAGATGAGAGATGAAGGAGGTAAATGCGCAATTGTTTTCTATTGTAGTCGCACCACTGAACCTCCGATCACTGGCCTTGACCATAGCAGAGTCCAAGCTCAGATCTCAAATTGAAACACTTCTAGACTCTATGAAATTCATAGCTTTGAAACATCAATAATAAATGCCATTAATAGCAAGCAGCTCACCAGGTGGTCAAAAGGTCTGTTAGAAAAGTATTGCTGACCTTAAAAGAAAGTTACACAAATGTATGCATCAAGAAATGTGTTCAGTGCTCAGTAAGTTAAAAACAGTTTATGCAGTTTTTTGGTAAAGTAAAGTTACACGTTTGCGGTCAAAAGATACAATCTAATAGAGGCCAACAGTCTGACTGAACTGCCCCCCCACCTCATAAATACTACACAAGTTCCACTAGGCCTTAGCGGACTGATTGTGAGCATGGTTAACATGATTTCCAACTCGTGGAATAGTGATGGAAGTTTGACCAATTACCTCCTTCTCTCCAGCAGTATTGACTTTGGATTGGCCACTGCACTTGGGAGCAGTGAAAGTATATCACAAGCAGATCTATTCTAATCTCTTAGAAGGAGGAAGAAAATTAAGACTGAAAGATTATACGAGGGCAGTAGATGTTGACACCATACTGTTTTGAGGTCACAGCTGACGGGTTGGAGAAGTTGATATTCGGTCAGCAAAACAATTCTGATCAATCTTTCCGATCTCTCCATAGAAAAGCTTTGCTTATGATCGATAAAGCTGTCAAAGCATAAATGATGATTTACAGTGGAGTCCAATCCCAGTCTTCTGCATTAAAAGTGCAGTGCAAACAAATCTCTGAGTTAAAGTTTTGTGACAATTTAACCTTTATTTCAGTGTGATGGAGTAAAGCATAAAGGAAGGTTTGCTACGAACCAAAGCAGTAACATTTTGGATAAGTTTTTAGAAATCAGTTTCATGCTTCAGATTTTCAATACAAGGAGGAAAATGTTTCTAATGTTCATGTTTGATGCATGCCAATTAAGCCTATCACTGTTCCATCTTATTTTTTTTTACTATTTGCTTTCATCTCATGGAAATAATGACTTTCTTTTTCCCTCTCCGAGATCTTGCTCTGGCTAGCAACCAAACACATCTTACAGCCATTTCTGCAGCTTTTAACCCTGAAAGCTGGTTCTAATGCACCAGCACAGTAATGCCTGACTGGATTGGTGAAAAATGCTAATTTCAACCAGAACTAATGTTTAACAGTTACTGCTATTTGGAGCAGTTTATTGCAAAGATTAATGACAGCCCTGTGGCTAGTCTGAGCTCACATGCTTCTTTTTTTTATAAAACGAAGGAGAAATTCCATGTTTTAATATCAACAAGCTGCTGAGTAAACCTTTGTTTTAAACCCATATGCTCAGAATGTACAGTTTAAAAAAAGCTGAAGTGTACGTCAACCAAAACAGAACTCAATTAAGTGATGTATTTTGTGTTTCAAATGTAATGGCACGTATTCTGATCTCACCACATTACAAAGGGCCTTGAAAACCATGTAGCTTTCACATTCTTGCATCATATTTATTTACATTATCTAACTTTAAAAAAAAAGTGACTTTGTTTTATTTCCTAAAATGTTCATCCTCTCTGTGGCTTCTTGTAGCAACAAGACCTGAAAAGGTTATAAAATGTAAATCCACAATTGAATTTACGTGAAATGTCCCATAATGGATTGTAGAGCATTGCTTCTATAATTTCATTTTTTTTTGTTATTACACAAATCAGAGCAGATGGAGGATGAAAGAAAGGTTGCTAATCTGGCAAAATATATATTTTTTTAAGTCATAATTTGATAGATACAGATTGCGTTTTTGTTTGGAAGAGCGACTCTGACCCTGAAGGCCCAGACAGTAGTTGAACCATACAGAGTAAGATGGTTCCAGGTTCAATCCCCGACTATAGTGAGCTAGCAGATCGCTGCTACACTCCTTAACCCAAGGATGGAGGCTAAGAGGAGGATTGGACAGCTGCGATGCCTTCTGCCCTCGTTTACTGTCAAAGCTCATAAAAGGAATGATAGGCAATTGGGTGAGATATTGGAAGGTGCCTGATGCCCGGCAAACAATACCAGCGCAAGGTGTCAGCTACTGCAGGATATCTACCCACAAACTGTTTTTGACTCTATATTTTATACAAGAGCGGCATGGGGCTTTCCACAGGCCGAGATAGCATGGCACAGTACCACAGAACTTCTTGGAACACCAGGCTGCGTTCTGTTAAATGCCACACAGTTTCCCCCTTTATTCATAGATGCATGAGGAGAAAATTCCACCCAGTGTTTCTTCCAATATAACTAATTAATCTCCTGCAGACTGCAGCTGCTGTGCTGTCATTATTCACAGAACCTTTTATAAATCTTTTCAATTTGTGAGAAATATTTCTTTGAAAATACAAAAAAAGTGACAGAAAAATAGTTGCAAAGCCCCTCTTCACTGCTTAGCACATCACAACAGCAGGCAGACATTTGATGCTGGTTTTGGTTTAAATTCAGCAGGCCCATTTGTGGGAGGTTAGTAATGCCAGTTTCCTTCCCAACTAGTTCGGATCTGGTTTACAAAATAGATTAAACCGCTGCACAAATCCATGTATACAGAGCTGAAGTTTTATTGGATAGTTTGTCCCGACAATTGGATTTGTTGACATCTGGGACCAAATCCAGCAACAGCAACTCATTCTGGAATTTCCTGACACCTGGTGTATAAATGGAGCCAGAAAACCTAATGACTCATGGCCATCCCAAACAAAACCCAATGATTACATGTAACTGACTAGTTTCGACAATTTACTATTGTGCAAAGACCAACAGCCATGTTCCATTAGCAAATCGGAAGGATTTGTTTATTTACTCATGGTTTAGAATGTAGGCAAATGGCCAAATATTCATATCTGGCTAAATAGCAAATAAAACATCTTATGGTTTTTTTTCAGAAGATATTCCAGTGAAATTTCCACTAAACCAAACCTTGTGAATGAACTAACTGATCAGAAAGGGTGGTGGAAGCAGATTCAATAGTACCGTTCAAAAGGGGATTGGATCACTACTTAAAAAGGAAAAATGTGCAGGGCTATGTGGAAAGAGCAGGGCAGTGGGACTAATTAGCAGCTCTTTGAGAGAGTCGGCACAGGCATGATGGGCCGAATGGCCTTCTCCTGTGTTGTATGATTTTATGATCTCTCCTAAGTCATCAATTCAGATGCTACAGTTAACCTCAGCAACCATGAATTTGACAATTAGTGTTCGAGAGAGAAGGGACATCAGCAGCAGCTAGGGTTGGGCTCAGAACCATGTAACCCGTCAACAAACCCCATCTCGGTTCACACAAGAATGAGCACTTGGGTGCATGCATCCCTTCGGCTCCTCACCTGTGGTACCATATTTCAATAGGACGAAAAATAAATAGAATTGTTCCACGTGCACAGTAGCTTCTCCTTGAGTGAAAATTATGATGCGATACATTAGCATAGGCTAATTCATTAATTTTAGTGTGAAAAGAACACAATAGGTTAAAAGAATGGGATCTAATCGCATTCTTACACTGGCATTAATGCGTGCAAACATTGGCCTAGAAATTCACTGGCCTTAGCGCCGCTTTTGAGGCGCTAGAGGGCCTAGCGCCGAAGTTATGGCCAGTTTAGAAATTGACAGGGGCCCTAAATCGGCGTTAGGCCGGTAGCGCTGCGCCGGCACCGATGACGTCATCGGTGTGCGCAGCGTCCCGGTTGCCATGGTAACCCGCCTGAACTCGGAAATTGAGTTGCGGCCGCCTCGCCCGTGGCAGCCGCAAGCAACGTTCTGGCAGAGGTGCCTTACAGAACTTTGCGCCGGCGCATTAAAGGCCCCGCGGCGGCCGGCCGCTTTCCCGCCGGCCGCCTGGCCGCAGCTCCCTCCCCAGACTTCCCCCCCCCCCCCCCCCGGAACAGAAGCAAGCCTGGCACTTGTCCGAGGTGCCGGGCTCATTTTTAAAAAGATTATCGCGGGCCGCGGCCGGGTGCAGGCAGCTCCTCCTTAACGGAAGGAGGAGGCCTGCACTTCCCGAGCCTGCCGCACCGCAGCGGGCGCCGCAGCGCCGGAATAGCGCCGCAATGCGGCGCGTGGCGCCAGTTTTGAGGCGCTGAGACCCCTCAGTAGCGCCGGCAGCCGTTTGGGCGCGGCGCTACTGAATTTTTGGCGCGCGCAGGGGGACTTAGCGCCGGCACTAACTTCCGGCGCTAAAGCCCTCGCTGCGCCAAAACCGAATTTCTAGGCCATTATATCTTGTTTGACTCTAATAGGGAATGGTTATATTTTAATTTTACAATTTATTCACAGTCTCAGAATGGCAGACCAGTCTATATCTGCTTAGGAATTATGTTTGTTGACAGTCCTGTTAATTTGAGGATGGTTATGTCGGGGATGTTTTCATTCAGATGCCTTGTAAATGTTGAGTAAAATCCTATCCTCAAAAGCCTCAGTAATTTTCTCCCAGTGGTGCACTCTTACTTTGCTTAGTTCTGAGTTCTTCCCATTAAATAATTTGTTGTCAGTCACTATTTATTAGTCTAGTTGTTTTGTTGAAATATACATTAGACAGACAAGTCTCCAGACAGGTCAGCATCAGTGAATAAAATACGTTCCGGTATTAACATGGGTTTCAATGTAACAGTCTTAAAACATCAAACTTCCTTAGTCCTAACACGTTCACAAAGTATTTCACTGGGAATAAGATCCTGTATTAAGCAGTCATCGGACATCTTCAGTAGTTACATATTACATGATAACAGCATCACGTACAGACACAGCAACCACAGTCCGTTAGCTTTGAGCAGAAACCACCCATATATAAAATTACTTGGATTTAAGTACTGGTTCAGGGCCATCTTTCTTGTCAATTTAATATTCATCTAGATTTAATATTTAGCTGTGATGACGGTTGATGTCACTGCTAGTAGAGTATTATCCTAAACTGAAAATGGTAACAAGTCTCATTTCCCCTCCATTAATTTACTTTGGCAATCTGTAGCCTACTACCAGTTACTGTTCCATGCACCGAACCAGTTTGCTCAGTGATTTCATCAGTCATGGTTTGTACGCCTAACTGACAACAGATTCTGCCTTGATTCAAACAAGGCATTTTCTCCTGCACCAATAACATTTCTCCTGCTCTGTCTCTCAGGCCAGGCATACCTCTAACTAGTTAATAGTAGCAGGAAGCACATTAGTTAATCACACTGATCCCCCCAAACCCCTCATTTCTGGTACAATGTTGAGTCATAGATAAACTTGACTCCTTCAAATCAACACTTTTAGCTAAATTTCTTGGGGTAACATTTGTATAAGCTTATGTGCTTGAATATGTCAGATAATTTTAAGGGCTGTACTTTCGGAATCACCAAAAGACTGATGAGGTTTGACTGCACTCAGCAGTGTGACCCCTTCCTGACTTCCTCCACCACAGAACAGATACTTTGCTCTTAATCTGTGTACTTGTAACAACAATCAAATACCACACTCCAGCACTATAATTCGTACAATTAGGTACAATTAAGAATATAGAAAAAGAAATGTAAAAGCTGGAGTACCTTGTGCATTTTAAAATGGACCCGATATAACATTCAACTTGTGTTCATTATTTAATTCCGGCCAAGGTTATCTTGTAGGTTTTGATTATGTTTCATGCAATTTTCTTTGAATAACTTGCTAAGATTATATAATTGATGGTCTTGTTCAGTTTTTGTTTACATCACATAGCAGAACTGAATTAATCTCTCAATATAGGGAATGGTACACAGCACCAACAAACACTGGGCTACTGCAGCACTGGCTTTAATGACCCAACATACTTACAGTGCGTATACTATGTTTACAGGCAAATAGAAAAATACCAGCAGATTAGATTATCATGACTCAGCAAACAAAGCTAAATCAGATACTGCTTTTATATTGCAATGAATTGTAATATCAGATAGGTGCTAAATGTTTAACTTACAAATGGACCAACAGAATATTCACAAGCACACAGATAGTGCTTGGGCTGGAAAATTGGTATATAAAAAACAATTAGAAGCTTCATGTTACGCTTTTGAGTGAGGTGACTAGCTCAACAGTACTCTCATATGAAAAGGACGATAGTAATGAGTAACGGAGTCCTGAACAACTACGGATGTGGAAAACTACTTGCTAGCTAACCTTCCCTAGTACCAACCCAAACCAACACCCGTCTACCCTCTCCTGCGTTAATAGGTGTCATGGTTTCAGATTTGGATTTGCTCCCTACTTTGCCAAGCTTTTCTTTTCTCTTCTCTTAGTCGAAGCAAAATTACCTTTTTGGAAATGGAAATGATTACTTTATGTGAATAGAATGGTTTTCATTGTAATTTATGCCAAGCGATAGAGGGATCCCAGTATGGAAAAATATGCATTGTTGTTTGAGGAAAATTGGAAGCAACTGTGGAGTAACGTATGGTGCTTGATATTCTATGGACTCCTTACTCCAGCATCTGTTGCTCTAACTGTAATTCAATTCATAAAATGTTTACAAGGGATCAATGGAAAAGTTGGGAATATGCATTCCAGGATCATAAATTTCATATCCGAGGTACTAAAATTGCCAGATCACCTAAACTTTAACAGCTGACATTTATCCGCATTATTGGCTGGCTTGAACATCTTTCCTGGACGATTGGATTGTTCCCATGTAATTTACAACTGAAGACTTTGGAAGTAGTCAAGCTCAAGAGATCAAGGAGTTGCTAGTTGTCCCAGGAGCTTTGTTTGTGGCAGTCCAACAGTTTGAATAGTTTAACATTCTGCCTCAGTCGGATGAATTTGGTCAGTTCTCAGTCAAGCAAGCTGTAGGACAAAGAGCCACGCAGTAGTGAAATTTCATTTTTAGGTCGTAAAGGAAAACTACTAGGATACCACAAACCCTGCTGAAATGGTGCCCCCTGGGGTGATGGAATAACCCATCTCATTTCCCCAGGTGGTGATGTAAGGGATCTAGCTGCAAGTCGAAGAAAAAGAAAGGCCTGCTTACAAGGAGGGGAGTGGATTCGTTACCCATTGCTGTGTGAGAGTTAGGGTGCGGTCTTGTCTGTGCACCTAAGCCATGCATCAAGGCTCCAACTGGGGGAAAGCCATGATTCTAAGCTAGTACCCGCTAGGTTACCAGACTGTAAACAGCCTATATCAGCACAGGATTCCCGAGTGATTCAAGGCTCTTGTGCATGTCATTAACTCCACAATTAAATTCATGAAACAGTCTCCAGCAGAGAGGATTGAACATTGTTAACTACATCGACTCAACTATATCCATTCCCTACCAAAATCAGAAGATAAAATGTGCTAGTTTATTTCAATTATTTTCAAACTTTTATGTTTGTGGAGGGGCTGTTGGGAGTCCCCCTGCAAATACTGACATGTTCAATCCTAACTTCCAAAATTTGTCAGTTTTCCAAATGAGTCGCCCAAAAGGAAAACAATTGTATTTCAAAAAGCACAGCAATAGATGGCCCAAAATTCCCTGGATTGCACTTGCACTGAAAGTACGCCAAAATTTATGCCAGTTTCTGCGCTGGTCTTGCGGACCCACAGTTCCTGTGGAGCACATTTGTCTACGCTGCAATGTAAAATGAGTGCAAATGTCACCAACAGGCATACTGGGGCTGCTGTCTTCCGCCATGGCTCCTCATTCTCAGAGACTTTTACCTCTGCTGTTCTTCTTCCATTATTGTGCAGAACAGGGGTATGCCCATCGGGAAGGCCATTCCAGCTGCTTAGTGCTTCTGAACTTGCGAGGGGGTGGAGGGGGCACAGCGGGGGTCTGAATAATTTTGGTGCACGGCACTTTGGTTAAACATAGTTCAGGTCTCGGTACAAAAGTTTCAACAAATCGTGAAGAAAATTACAATCCAGAAATTTCAGTTACTCTGATATCAGGTGACTTTGGGCTGTGCTGCACTTAAAATTCTTGGGCGTAAATCTATGCAAGCGCATCATTTGTGTAAATTCAGAAAACTCATGCAAGCTGATCTTTTGGGGGGAATGAAGCTATGTAAACGGGCAGCAGAGGGTTCTGGCAAACGTATCTCGGAAGTGGCACAAATGATCAAGGAAATTTGCACGTAATGATGTATCAGCATACCCCCGGTTAACAATCAGTTATGTATGAACTGCCTCCGAGAAACACGGCACAACTCTGACGGTGCAAGGCTCCAGGAAACTCCGCAATAATGCTAATGCTAATCTATCACCATGATCACCTTCTATCACCTCTGTAAAATGGGTCTGTCTCTGCACCAACTCTTCCCCTTTTGCTGTTGAGACCCTCATTTAATGCCTTTTATTACCTTAAGGCCCAGGCCTCCACCGCAGCACACATCCTTAGCTTCACCACGATCCACATCCCTGTTACTCTAGTCCTCAACGAGTTCCATTGGCTCCATGTTCCAGGGAATTGAATTGTCCTTGCCTTTCAAAATGCCTCCATGACCTTGCCCCACCCTACATCAGCTTTCTCCTCTAACTGTATTTCCCAGCACACTCTCTGTACTCTCACTCCTCCAACATTGGTTACCCTCTTCCATCATTTGTACCACTCTTTTGGCCACTATGCATCCATCCCTCCTGGAACTCTCTCTCGCATTTCTGCCTAGTCACCTCCCACACTGCTTTCAAAATCCTTTGTAAGACTCTTCTGTTCCATGCTTTCATCTCCCTACTCAGCCCCTCCTCCTCCTGCTCAGTGTGTACTCTTTGTCCACTGCCCTGTAAAGCACTTTGAGATATTTTTCTGCACACGAGGAATGCTATAGAAATGCACTTTGTTGTAATAACTCAACAAATCTGACTTCACAAATTCCGGAAGTATGGAGACCCCAGTAGTAAAACCTATGGTTTATTTAGAAAAAACCTTGAAGAAAAAATATTCTATGGTTCCATTTTGATCACCAAACCTATTATGTAATACTCATTCATACAACTTGTTTGAGATGTATGGAAAATAAGCTACAAATAGATCATTTGGTAGTTGAAGTGTTAATATAGAGATCTCTACATTGTTATTGCTGGAGGTTCTCTTAAATTAAAATGGATTATCATTTATTAGCTGCACAAAAAGCGCTTTTTCAACTGGTCCTTACATCTGTAACAGCCGTTCTGAGATTTAATCATGTGTGTCTTACTCATTGAATATACAGTTTTTCAGTCTAACCATTTGTCTTACAGCCTTAAATGTCTGTGTACATTACAGATCGCAGCTTAGCAACATATTTACCTGTGTAGATTTATCACGAGTGATTAAGTTAAAAATGGAACTGTTTATAAATATTGTAAATCTTTATCGGACAGTATTTTTTGTGTAGGCTTAAACAGACTGGTCAATAAACTCCAGGCATTACCCCAAAACATGTATGAATAGCACATTTTAACCCCAGGATACAAAGATAAGTTTCCTTATGTGCTTCAGATGTTACTGTCAGGTCTTGCAGCTGTAACAAGGGGAGGAGTTATGACTGAATCCCAGTGCAACCAAGATTGGAGCTCAGCTGCTCCAATAGGGAAGGAGGGGAGAATCAATTGAGTTCTCAGAGACCAGAAGAAAGAACAGTAACTAGACGGGGAGGATTTCCTGCCCACAGCCATAGCGCACAAGCAGATCAACTAAGGGATGATATTGGTAGCATTTTTGAACCCCTCTTACCAAACAGGATATTGTGAATTTAGTCAGCTAAATTGGTGAATTCAAAACATGAATGCGTTTATTGTGAACTGTGTGTTCACGTCATTGACGGATATTAGTTTCCCATTTTGGACACCCAGGCCCCAATTCTCCAGTGTGATCTCCTGGGAAGCCCCTCTCGCCACCCTCGCTCAGTGCTTCCTCAGCGGAGGCATCTACCAGAAGCATGGGACGCCTTTTCTTCCTTCCCTTCTTGCCATTAGAGGATCTCCAGCAGCAGAGGCGGCAGCAGCAGAACCAGGAACAGCATGATGAGCACCAGGAGCACCAGGCTGCTGCTCACTCACCTGAAGCTGCACAGACCAGAAAGGGCCAGCGCTTGGAAGTGGCTTGAGAGCACCTTGCTGCGCTTGAGGGGGCCATAGGGACCCGTATCTGCACTGGCAGTCCTACTCAGAAGGACTTCCATGAAGGTCTGGTTTCTCTGTTCAATAGCTGGCCAACGCTCCTCAAGAGATGTCATTCTCTTATGAGCACTCACCATGTTTTTCGTACCCTGGCGAGTTATCTCCTCCATGGAGGTTGCCAACCTTTCCATGGTGATGCGTTCCTGCGCCAATGACTCCACATAAGCTCTGCTCATGGTCGCTATGGACTCCTCCATTTGCTCCGCACTCGCAGCGACCCTGGAGACAAAACCTGCCAGAGACTCCTGCATCTGTGCATGGAGATCCATCACCTCTTCTCTTGCGGATGGACCCAGAGGCAGAGGGTCGACATGCAGCGCAGCTGAGCTGAGCTGGCAGAGCCCTGCGCCCTCCGACGAGGACTCTCCACTGCAGTCCCTGTCTCCAGAATCTGCTGAGGCTCACTTGTGAGCTGTGAAACACCAGGTGACAACACTACTCTATGTCCCGAAGGTCCCCCCGAAGTGTGAGTGTCTGCGCTGGTGCTGGGTGCGCTTACTTCTGCTGACGCTGTGCCCTCGGAGGTTGGAGCTACCTCTGAGGAGTCTGGCTGCACAGCCTCTTCCTCCTCCACAGTGGGGATGGGGGCTCTGGATGGTCCTGTGGGGGAGTAGAGGAAGGAGTTAGAGATGTGATGCCAAGGTTACATGCACATTCGAGTTGACATCTGCTGACACCTGCATCCATGCAGCCTTAGTCTCAGTGGGAGGCCTCTTCCTGCCTGACCTAGGGAAGAGGACCTCCCTGTGGGCCCTAACCCCATCCAATAGTGCCTGCAGTGAAGCTTCGTCGAATTTGGAGGCAGCTCGGGGTCTGGCACTGGCCACAGCTGCTGAAGGCTCCTCTGCCATCCTGTATGGTTCGTTTGGATGCCAACAGAGGAAGCAATGCTTGCTGTGGACCTTGAAAGCACCACAAATGATGACATCATAATGTGGGGCTTCCTGACTGGAAATGGACAATTAGCAAGGCTGCCCACATGCTGGAAATTAATTGGCCACTTGAGGGAAAATTGCGTGCAGCTGGCTGACCCATTTTTCTGTGTGTCAGAACCCCACATTCGGGGGAATCCGACCATTTCCCACACAATCGGGCCCCCAGTATCAAGCACCAGGCTGCAAATGAGAAGGTTCCCACTGCCACAAAATGCCCTATTCACCAGCCTCCGCAGTGTGACATTTCCCATTTCCTACCATAGCCATCCTGGTGGTCTCACTAAGTGAGATCTCCAATTTAAAGGGACAGTTGTGTTCTGTGAGCTCATGGCCACAAGGAACATGGCTAAGCCCCTTAGAGCCAATCAGTCCTAGCTGGATGCAGACCTAGCCCCCAAATGATGTGTGCTAACTCATTGCACTACCCACTTTTCAAATTATTAAACTGTTTCTAGAAATGGCATGGAGCTTCAGTTTGAAGGCCGGTGGGAGTTACAATGTTTCTTTTTGATAGGTTTGCAATATAACCACTGCAAGCAACAAATTTATATTATACTGATCTTTTTTAAATACTGCAGAGTGACATTGAAAGAAACAGTTTTCTCCTTTGTAATGTGTTATTTGGAACATGAAAAGGGGGAACGGGTGTTTTGTAAAACAAAGTGACCTCTGAAGGCCAGAAGAGCTAGACGTAATTTTCTTCAAATAAGTAGCCTATATTCATATAAGTGGAGAAAGATTTGACCTGCATATACAGTAGTTAGTGGTTTTGTTCATATTAATTTTGTTATTTGTAAATTTTGTCCAATATATTAAATTTGTTTAATTATTGGGTTCCTTAAATGGTTGGAGAGAGTCAGGTAAATGGAAAATGGTTGTATGCCAACTAACATAATGGGAATGACATCAAGCAGATTGTACCTCATGAACCATTACCCTTGGACCTAGGTCATTACCAAACTGACATTGTTGTTAATCGAAAAGAAGTCAGATAACTAGTGGAAAAAAAAAGTGTGTGGAGTAAGACTGCAATTTAACCAATCACCTTTCAGATACAAGACGTTAGCCAAAACATCTACAATTCTATAATGCCATTTGGAACTTTGGTCATCTGTCATTGTATGACAAGAGTACATGATAGATGACTATTCAAATTGAAATGCTGTATAGCACACTGGTATCAGTGTTGGTTACAGTCATACTTCCATACATGATTCAGGTAAATTCCAGCAAATAGAAATAGTTCTAAATGATTTATAGCAACAGCACCCAAAACTATTACTGGCATTCAATTAATGTTTCTTTTATCAAGATAAGAGCTGTTATTGTTGGAGAATGTAATTTTTCCCACTAATTGTCAATATTGAGCATTCCTGATTAGGTGGAACATAGTTAGATGCAGAATAAAACTTCTTTTATCCTGGCTTCGCACCAAACTCAAAAGACCATACTAGCTGCACCAGTGTGACATTTCTCACATCAATCAACTTTGTGAACACTATGGGCTGGATTTTCCCAGTCCTGAGGAGGCGGGTTTGGAGGCGGGACTGCTGGGAAAATGGGAAACATTGGGAACGGGTTCCAATCCCGCTCCCAACCCGCCTCCGAACCATTTTCGCGGGAGGCGGGTCCCCGACTCACGCAGGGACCCGTCTCCTAGCGGCGGGAAGGGTATTAGAGCCAATAACTGCCTGTTAACAGGTAGTTACAGGCAGTTAAGAGGGTTTTCCCCATTTTCAGCCTGCTGATGCGAGCTTCCCGACGTCGGGGAAACCCCACCAGTGTTAGTGAGGTGAGCTGTGGGTCTGCTGCAGTGTAAGTGCAAATGACAGCTGCAGAGGTAGTGTGATGGGTGCAGTGGTGCACAGGTAAGTATGACAGGTGAGAGAATGTCGTGAGAAATATTTTTATTCTGTTTATATGTATCTGCAGGTGACAAGATTTGATGTTTCTGTGAAGCCTCATCTGATCGAGAGAATTGACAGATGGCTTCTGCAATCTCATATCCAGCTGCCATCTGTTTTCTCCTAAGGAGAGAGTCATTGGTGAGCCTGGGTGCAAGGGCTCACCTTTGGACAGTGATTGTCAGTATTTGACAGCACCTCAATGCTGTCAAACACTGACAATTCATCTGTCAAAAAATTATGGGGCCTGTCACGTTAACAAAACCTGCAGATGAAACGTCATGCACTGACGTCATCTGACACTGGCTTTCCCTTAATTGGCCAGCAAGCCTGCAGGCCGGGCTTAACAAGGCCAACCGGGAAAATAGCATCAGGTTGTCGGACGTCGCTGGGAGCGGGACTAGAATCCGGAAACCAGCAGTCCTGCCCCCAACACGCCTCCTCAGGTAAGATCCTGGCCTATGAGCGAGTCTGACAATTATTATTAATTAAGGGCAACCTTGTGTTATGGGTCCACATCCATAGAAAACTGGCTGAGACTAGCCAGATTCATGTCAGAACCCTCACAACTAGCAATGCGAGAAGACTTTCATCTCATCAGTCTAGGCTTGGATTCAAAAGGTGAAAAGATAATGTCCATTGATAATATGCTTTTTTTCCTTGAGTGAATGCAAGGCTTTGCGAATCCATACCACTTAGTTGTAGGACAAAAATAAAAATGTTCAGAAATATTTCAGACTTCAAAATATTAGAGAAAAACCATGTTCCTAACCAGTGTTTGCAATTAAAAGTCCTTTTTAATCAAGCAGCTAACATAAAGCTGAAATGATTTTTGTTTAAGCTCTTCTAATCATGCACAGAGTTCTCAAAGGAGGTGAATGGTACAAATTAATGTATCGTTGACAAGCATTAGATCAGCATAATGGCCAGCTGAATACGTGGTATTTCTCTGGAAACTGGGCTTGACAGAATAGCTGCCTTTTATTGGCTGCTTTGATTTTTTTAATATTTCCAAATGCTTTCCTTTTGACTACCCAGTTTCAACTGAAAACTCTGTGATAAAATCATGAGAACAAATGCAACTAATTTTGACAGATTTACTTAAATCTAAGCTAAAAGAGGTTGAATAGATCGCTATGCAGGTTGACTATTACAACTTAAATAGGCCAAATGGGAAGAAGTTTTTCCTTCCTAAAATATAAATTGGGCCCAGTATGTAGTATGACTCATGGACTATTTTAGACCAGACCCTCTTTGACTATTTTTGACCTCGGTCGCATTAGCTACTCAAATACTTCTGGCTGGCAGGGAGCTATTAGATTTGTAGTGTATACAAGGCAGATGCTCTCGTATCTTTGAATGGTTGGTCCATGGTGACAGCTTATAAATCAATGGATGCTATCTTTGTTACAAATGCAGTAGCTACTAGCTATCAAATCATTCTCTCATTGTTACTACACAGGGGTTGTGCTTGTTAGGGACTCCCTCTGCCCCTCTCTAATACTTTACCTTGTGCATCCCTCCAGTAAAATACTGCCAAATTTCTCTCATATACCCATCACACACATCCCAATACAAAAATGAATGTGATTAGAGGCGTTAGTCTGAAAGCGTCGACGTGGAAAAAATGGCAGGTCATCCATATGCTCTCTGAAATTAATCCCAAAATGTGTGTACTTGAGTTAAACCACTTTAACAGACCATATTGACCTGGGGGCAAGAGCCTGAAAAAGCTTCTGAGAAACAAAAAAGTCATTAAAATACTCTGATCATTTTACATATTGTTTTAATTATGGAATTCCTGAAAATAAATTGTGGGTTATTTTTGAGAACCGCACTGTTATCACCAATGATCAAACCAGTAAACCGCTGGAGAAAATTGTGCATTAGGATTAAAACGTCAAAAGAACACATTAAAAAATGAGGCCACGGCACCAGCAATACTTGTTAATGACTGAAATTGTGAGTTATGGCCCAAAAATGATCACAGATGTGTTTCAGAATCTCACCGTTGGGATCTAGGCTGCAGACTGCCTCTTTCATCCAAAAGCATTTATGGAAATGTGACAGCAGATAATTTAATACACATTTTAAAATTAATTTAAAAGATGCAATGATTCTTTTCCAATGAGATTGGCGTGTTAAAAAAACTGCAAAATTCTCAATCAAATAATTACATTAAAAGAATTCGAAACCAGATGATGCCCTTACAAACACATCTGAAATGTATTTCTTGTGGGATAGGCAGCCAGTGAACAATAGGTAAGAGAGAGCAAGAGGTTATCTTATCATTGGAAAATCCTGCTGGAAATCGATGTGACCTCTGCTACTGCCATCCCAATTCCCACCCTCAGTGCACTGCCTGTCCTATTTGTCTTCTTCTAGAAGCTCAATCTAGTGTGTGATCTCCTCCTGCCTCTCCGGGGGCAGATTATCAGAATGAATCATACCCTGACTACTTTCACACTTCTATTTATTTCCCTGTGCTGATGGGATGCTGTCTGGGGAGTGTGGAGGGGGGGGGGGGGGGAGGGGGGAGGGGGGTGTAAATATCAATTCAATTTAAATGACAACCTCCCTGCCAAACATACAATGTAGGCTGGGTTAGAGGTACAGGAGAATTCATTTGTGCTGCAAATGTTAAAACCATGAATAGAACCAGCATTGGAAAAGAAAAATCAACAGTGAATACCTTTAGAGAGTAACAAAAAAATTACACTTCAAAGGCTTTGTGTGCTTTCAATTCAGCCATGCAGGTTGTATTTTGTCATGCTGTGCTGTACAGTAGTAAGGAGCCCCCATCATTCAGCTGCAGTGCTGTGGACACATGTACTATCAAAACTATAACTGGGAAGAGATGACCTATTTTCACGTCTGAAAATATCTCAACTTTTCTTTTGAATACAGAAATAACCTTGCCGATAGAGGTATGATGTGTTTACAATTACAAAGTACTAAGGTGGTCAGATATTTTAAGCATGCATCTGACCACGTTAGTACTTTATAATTGTAAACACATCATACAAATATTACTAGAAATCGTGAATTACAGTATAACACTGTGGAACTATTCTCCTTTTGACGCGACAGGGAAAATGCTGTTGAGGTCAACAGTACTAGATTTTCAGACATTGCTCCAGTGCCAAAAACAATGGTGACAGAAATGATAGGAAGCTCTTTTAAGACTCCATGCAGCATCGAGGTCACCCTAATTTCCACGCTCACCTCCCCCCACCCAAAATTGGTACACAATTACTACTCTACTTAGGTGTAGGCAAAACATACCTGGAAGGTGAATTAGGACCTGGTGTCACTGAGGGTAAGGGACAAAGAAATTAAGTTTATAATAAAAAGTGAGCACTCTGGACACCAAAATCCAAAGTGATTGCTAAAGTTGTTTTAAAAATAGTAAAGCCAAATTGTAAAAAAGATAATTTCCTTTGAGCTCAAACTAAGATCTTTTGCATACAGACCGATGGATTAACAATTTTTGCAAAAGTAAAAAGGGTTAAAAACCAACATTCTTCTCCCCAATATAAACATTAAATGTGAATGTAATCATAAAGAAGTTTAGGTGAATATATGTGCCTATTAAAAGGAAAGAGGATTTTTTCAATTCACATCTGTTTTCATAATAAAAATGTTTACACACTTTACTGATACTGAAAGATATTATTCACCTACCACTTTGTAAAACTTTATGGAAGTAATTTTCTTCCTCCATAAAACCCTCTTATTCCCAGCTGCAATATCCAAGATCAGCATCAAAGCAGCTCCAACATCTTCCCCTGGTCTTGGCAATCCCCCTCACTGACACACAAAAAAAAATATCCCAAACGTTATTCGCTCAAATTTTTTTATTTAATGTTTTGTGGTAAATCAAATGGTGAAAACAATGAAATCGTAATTTGAGATGATTTTCCTTCCATTCTGCTATTCATAGCTCAATTATTATGTAATAGTACAATCTATAGTTCCAGAAGAACAGGGTTAAAACAACAATTCTCATAATTAGAAACATTTGTTTACAGTGACTAAGCAAGTCAAATTCCATTTTATTACATAGGATTCTCAAGTGTTTTGAGGATCATATTCTGCATTTTACTTGTGAAAACAGCAGTCTTGTCCAGAAAGCATCTCCCTCACATTTTCACTCACTTCACAATTTCTCCACAGACGCTAGCACCCCAGCTCCTTTTCTACCTTGCTGGTCATCTTGGTGCATTCTGGGTATTATAGTTCCACAGAAGCAGAGGGAAAATTACAACTCCCATGATGCAGCACACACTGAATTTATCCACAGCACCTGGAAGTCTCCTGTGCCCAGGTGAAATGTCCAACTCAAGCCACTGGCTGTAGCTGACAGGGATGGTCTATATGGCTGGGTTGGGAGGGGCCGGGGGATAGTCTTTGAGGCATTTCTACCGTAACAAATTCATGAGTAAGATTAATTACCCCCCCCCCCGAGTTGTAGTGTATTTTTGTCCAGAGTTCTGTAATTTAAAAAAAGTTACTTTAAAAATTACAATTCTACCAGTACACAATCTGTTTCAACTCAGATCAATGCAAAGAAATTATTTGAGCAGTGTGTGGTACTTGCAGGCTCAGAAACAGCTTTGAAAAAAATAATTTGAGGTATTTCTTTGCTTTGATTCCAGCTTGTTAATTGTTTCTGTTTGGCACTTTTTGCTACTTTTCATTTGTCTGCATTTAGTCAGTTGGATATTTGATTGTTTTCTTAGATGAGTGGCTTTTTGAGTCAGTCACGATTTTGTTGCCCTATGGACGTGAAGCTTTGAAGTTGTGAAGCCTTGAGGTGTGACTTTGGAGGTGCAATGCCCCAAGGTCACACTTTCAAATGTGATGCCTTTGAAAGGTGTGAAATGACAGACCCAAGCTAGATACAGGACTTTCTAATTATCCGATAGCAAGTGACCGCCTTAATTATTACGATGAGATTTTCACAGCAGTTTTTGCTTTATTTTTCCAGTTCAAGTCTTCTGACACATTTCTGTTGTTTGCAGGGCTGGCCGTTAATTTGAAAATTAAAACACACAACCAAAGTGTTTGGGGAAAACACTTGCTGCTCCCAATTGAATGGGCTTCTGTAAAATCCTTGCTAACTTAGTTGTTCCATAGAATTTATCAAACAGCCATCATATCTGAAAACTACCGATCAATGATATTGGTTGTGATTTACCCTACCTTGGCAGGTCCATGGCGGGTGATGTTGGTGGTGGGTCTTGGCCTCACAGCTGTCTCCATCCCAGCCTCCGAAATGACTTTACGATGATTGGGCTTGTTAAGCCCGCCCAGCGCGTTTGCCGGCCAATTGAAGGAAGCAGGTCTAATTATGTCATTTATGACGCGTCATCAGCCGGTTTCCCTAAAGGGACCATGCACAAATTGAGTTTGACATTTGTGCTGTCAGTGTTCTACAGCATTGAGGTGCTGCAAACACTGACCAGCACTGCACAGAGGTGCACGGCTGCACCCAGGCTCTCCCACAGCTCGCAGGGAGGTTCTCTTCCCTTCCCATGGACGGTAGAGAACTCCCCAGGACACCAACACAGCCTGGTTGCACATTGCACAGGAGGACACAAGCAGGGATGTGGTCAGAAGAACCTGGGTGCAGTGCCGCAAATGTTTCAATGATCTCAGTAGATCACGAAACATTACTGCAAAGTTACACTTAACCTCATCCTGTTGAACGATTTTATTTTTTAAAACAGATTTCATTTTGAAAATTAATTTGTTTTAATTTTGAAATCCTGCCTTAATCCTCTAAAGTGAATCTTACACGCAGCTACACGTCACAATTGCTGGAAAATCTTGTTTGTCTATAAGCAACAGTGCAGGCTGGCCATAGACTGTACAAAATTAATATGACCTTGTATTTTACTACCAGTGTTTGCTTTATATTTTCAATTGTCAGGCTGCTTTGCAATGAATTATTTCATTGGTGATGGTAGTAGATTGAAGAAAAACTGTACAGGTTCAGGTTTCAAGCACAGCTCACATTGTAAACCACTGATTTCCTGGCAACTATTCAGATATTTTCTATGGCTGAAACAAAACATAAAAATGAACTTTTCAAATGACAGGACTACATTTAATAAAAAATGACAAGCAACTTGTAGGTACGAGGAGAAATATAGATTACTTTACCTCACTGAATTATTGGATTGGAGATGGATAAACCAAACCAGTTGGCTTATATTAAAAAAAAGCCCTGGAATGGAAACAACTCAAACTTTATTGATCATTTGACTTGAAGCATTGCAAAAACATTGTAACCTATTAACTGCGGTCAGTATGGAGCAGCACTCAATTCAGTATGGCAATCAGAAAACTGGGAAATTGTCTATTTAGGGTTGAAAATGCATTTTGTTCTGGTTGTTTAATCCTTTTTCAGGCAACTTGGCACAATACATCCTCCTTTCACCTGGGATAAGAAGACAGTTTAGGCCTTGGACATTTCTGGGAGTACTGTCGATACTATTCAGTTAACGGGCAGGAGGAGTGATTGAAGTCTTTCCTGTGGAGGAACACTGCTCTGAGGAAAGAAAGTTTGAGTAACCTCAGGAGATTCAAACATCCAGTCTTCTGCTCCAATTACTTGAGCTACTGGGCTATAGAAAACTAAGATACAACTTAATAGTGCAGTACCCCATAATGACATTTATTCCATATGTCTACCTCTATACAAGTTTTTTTGTGCCAGATTACAGTGGTTCAGGAAACAGAGTTCAATTTGTGTACCTCTCAGTTTGTACTTATGGCACCAACCTCCATTTTGTGCCCTCAGGTTCTGTCTCAGTGACTGGATAGAACCCAGAAGCAAAGAGCAGAGGTGAATGGCAGGAGTGCATAAACTGTGCATTGTTGAAATTGGTCTGTGGCTCAAAAAGAAAGATCTTCCACACAGATAATGTTATGAAAACAATGATTGAAGATTTATTTTCACAGAGCAAGGATGCTTTTCCAGATAGAGATAGGAATTAAAATGTAATTATGGAGCAATAATAAGAAATAATATATTGTGTCATTACTAAACATTGATCTGAAATAATTTTGGGGAAATTGTTTAAGATACAGGCAATGTCCATATCAGTTTATGCTAAAAAGGTATCACATTGGCTTCTTGGGAGCTCATGCAGCAGGTGCTCTACCTACTCTATCTGTGGTTGTTGTAGGTTTTTTTCCAATGTGAGGTGATATTTCTCAGCCAGGCAGCTAAATTGGTGAGGATTTATTTTTGCACAATGCCATAGTCGGTGCCATTTTAATATTTGCCAGAATGCATATAATCCCCATTATAAGAATGGGCTCATACAAACCCAATTACAGATTCTGACAGGAGGGTAGGCAGAGATCTGACTGACATTGATTTATTTTTTACTGTTGTATCTCTGACGTCACGACTCCCGTCCTCATTGCCAATAACTCCTTCACCCATGCAGTCAACTCAGCAGCTGTGAGACAACATTGTTTCTAAATGGAAACAAGGGGGAAGCTCATCTTCTGTACACAATACAAACTAACAGATGGTTAGAGGATGAAGTGCACATATTTTTTGGGAAGCCACGTTACATTGGGGCTTATATTTGCACAGCACATCCTGGCCTCGATCAAGCTCAGAACCACATGCAAGTCTGTGCATCATCCTCCCATTTCATGATTTCATACATAATCAATGAAAGGAAGGTTTTTGAAAGACTGAGGAATGCAAGATATATGAGGATGATTTTAACTTATTGATCCCTTCTATGCCATAAGTAAATGTACCATCTCAGCTTAATCAATCCAATTATGAGCACATGCCGCTCAACTTGGATTGCATGCACTAGAGTTTTACTGTTATTCTTCTTCTTAGGCAGTCCCTCGGAACCAAGGACGACTTGCTTCCACATTAAAAATGAGCTTGCATGTGACGGATTAGTCCAATGCGGGACCTACAGTCTCTGTCACAGGTGGGGCAGACTGTGGTTGAAGGGGCGGGTGGGTGGGATGCTTGGGTTGACGTGCGCTCCTTGCGCTGCCTGCGCTTGGCTTCCGCTTGCTCCCGGCGAAGAGACTCGAGGTGTTCAGCGCCTTCCCGGATGCTTCTCCTCCACTTTGTGCGGTCTTGGGCCAGGGATTCCCAGGTGTCAGTGGGGATGTTACACTTTTTCAAGGAGGCTTTGAGGGTGTCCTTGAAGCGTTTCCTCTGCCCACCTGGGGCTCTCTTGCCATGCCGGAGCTCCGAGTAGAGCGCTTGTTTTGGGAGTCTTGTATCGGGCATGCGGACAATGTGACCCGTCCATCGGAGCTGATTGAGCGTGGTCAGAGCTTCGATGCTGGGGATGTTGGCCTGAGCAAGAACACTGACGTTGGTGCGCCTATTATGCGTTATGACGTTATGCGTTCTGAATGTTACATATTTTATCCCTTAATTATTACATTTTTTTCTACTATGTAGATGAGACTCAGCTCGTGATGCCCACTATCAGAACCAGCATCGAGAAATTTCACATGGCTGGGCAAGCTTTGCCCCCTGGGTTTCCTGCACCATTTTTATTTGCTGATGGACTGTCTTCAATAGAAACTCTTCTAACCAATATTCAGGTAAACCTAAGCAAAGCAGCATCAAAAAGCTATGAATGGAATAGAGAGAAATATTGTACTGTGTTCATTGTGATCTGGTAGTTTACTAAACATTGAGGCGCCCATCAATCCCAGTGATACCAATTGTGGAAGAGCATCCAATCAGGCAAATGCTGCAGTAGAATGAAGTGACAGAGCTAAATTCTTAATTTAAAATGCCACATTACAAAATAAGAGGGAAGATTCCTTTTGTTCTGTATTTGCAGTGAAATTGTAATAAGTAGCTAGCTACAAACAGAAAACAGCAGCAGTGGTAGCGACAACTTGTCTTTATATGGTCTCTTTAATGTAGAAAAACATTCCATAGTGCTTCGCAGGAGGTGCAAAGAAAATGGACACTGATCCAAAATAGCGATTGCAAGGGGTAACCTAAGCTTGGTCAAAGAGGTGGATTTTAAGGAGGAGAACAACATAGAGAGGGGCTTCTGGAGAGTAATACAGAACATTGAGCCTAGGCAGCTGAAGGCTTGTCCACCAGTGGTGGCGTGAAAGGAGTGGAATGCACAAGAGTCCAGAATCAGAATGAAGATGTGTGGAGGGTGGGTGGGGGGAGGTAGGAAGTTCTAGAGATAGGGAGGGGCAAGGCCATGGAGAAATTTAAATACAAGGATGGGAATTTTAAATGGGGCATTGGGGAACTGGAAGCCAGTGCAGGTCAATGAGGAAGGAGGTTATTGGCAAGTGGAACTTGGTGCAGGATAGGATGTAGCAGCAGAGCTTGGGGGGAGATGAAGTTTACGGAGGGTAGAAGGTCGGAGGTCAGTTTGGAAACCATTGGTATAGTCAAAACTGGAAATGACAAAGACATGGATGGGAGTTTCAGCAGCAAATGCAGCAAGATGGAGCAGAGACAGGCAGTGTTTTGGAGGTAGAAGTTGGTGGTCTTTGTGATGGAATGACAGGAGAGAAGGTGAGAAGCTCAGTATGGAGTTAAGCAGGACGCTGAGGTTGTGAAGTCTTGTTCAGCCCGAGACTGCAGCTAGAGAGGGGGAAGGAGTTGTTGGTGAGGGTACAGAGTTTGTGGCAGGGACTGAAGACTTCAGTCTTCCCAGTGTTTTAGCAGGCAGAAGTTAGGGCTCACCCAAGATGACGCTGGGCAAGCAGTCGCGACAGCACAGCAGCGATGGAGCAGTAGCGCTACGTATCATTAGAATACATTTGGAAGCTAACCCTATGACTTTTGATGATGTTGCCACAGGGCAGAATGTAGATGAGGAGGTTGGCCAGGGATAGATCCTTGGGAGACTTTGGATGTGATGGAGGAAATCTTTCTCTGGGACAGTACATGGCAATGCAGTTCAAAAAGATCCTAGTTCAATCTCCAGTCTGTGCTTCTATTAATGATATTCAGACAGGATGGTCGTCAGGGCACAACTGTGGGCCAGAATACCAGAGGGACAAAATCAGCCAATAGCTCCACTCTTGATTATTACCCAGTGACTCGTACTAGAAAGTGCATGGTTACATATATTGGGTGAGGGCAGAAGTGAGTTCAGCTTTAATACCGCAACAGTCAAGTAGCCTGATATTCACCATCTAGGTTCATAAGAAGAATGGGCACTTGGGTAAAGCACCAGAGGCTGCTGGCACCCAAGGAGCTGTCCTCCTAGAGTGGATCAGGACCTTCAAAAGAGGAGGCGAGGAAGGAAATCAACCATGTGAAAAATAGCTACTTCATCAGGAGAAACACATTTGGTGAAAATGAATAGAATTTAACAACAACTGGTGTTTCACTGCAGTCCCAAATGCTAAAATTTGAAATAAGACATTTGAAGTAATGGGCCAAAAATTGTGGTCAGCAGCGTACCTCCGGAGTATGCTGCCGGCCTGGGAAAAGAATACCTGATGGCGACCCTCCTGCGTAAACATGCAGTCTGGTGCTGCGAGTAGGAGGGGAGCGTAATGGCCCAGGGATGCAGCCTATGCGGAAGCGTACCTGGGATCACATGGGCCTGGTTCTCCAATCAGAAAACAGATTATCTTTCATTCATTTAAATTGCTACATTACTTCATTACTACAGCCTTTAAAATGCATTACAGATTTAACTTTTATCGTGGGAATCCAATTCATTACTCATAATTCCCACTTCCAAACAAACACTGTGCAGAAAGTTATGAAATTTAAACATTATTTTTAAAAAAAGCTGCAGCTTTAACATACACTAGGATTGTTTCTCATTAAAGCTTTTAAGTCATTTAATTTTTTAAAAAGCAGTTTTTCATTTTGGGTATCTCCTTACGCTGATGCAGACAGGCCCTGAGCCTGTTTCTACCAGCCATAAAATTTTCGTACGTAATTGCTGGGCAACTCTGCGCCAGGTTTACATACGTTGACAGACCATAAGTTCAGGATTTAGCACATGGGGAAATCTCTAATTTGCAGTAGATTTCAAAGGCGGTATGACGGAGTATTCTGAGAGTATGCGGTCACACCCACTGCAAAATCTGGGCCACCAGGAATTCAGACTACCAGTAGAAATCCAGCTTAGTTTCAGGACAAATGGCTTCAGACAGGCAAAAAGGAGGTTTTGCGTTCGATATGCAGTGGCTAAAAACAAGAGATGTTATGAGAGCCAATATATTACAAAGACTTGCTTGGAAGGATAGATAACTGATATTAAACAACCATCGTCCAGGAAACCTGGAGTAATGCCTATGGCTTAGCATCTCAGCAAGGAAATGGCCAAGAATTCTATAGAGGAAACACGCTCATCGACAGGGGAAGTCTGGGGTAGAATGAACATTTCTAGATAACAGCATAATTAAATGTTGTAAATTTTAAACTAAAGTGAGCTGTACAAACAACTGTTTAGCTAGAAATATTACACAGGCCCAGAAATTCCGTTCGCAGCCCTCCCGCGGGCGGAGGGCTGCGATTTGAAAAATCTCCGCCTGGACCAGAGGGCTCCCGGGAGGCGCAGAATTCCTTTGCTGTGCCTCTTCAAACTGCCGGTGTGCAGGGCACGCGTATCCCAGGGGCGCAGGTAGTTCACAGCGTCCCTGGGATCATGTGGGCCATGGGGAGCCAATCAGAGCAGGGAATCTCCATTCATAGATTTGACAGGAAGACCTGTCAAATCTATGAATAGAGATCAGCCCCAAAACATAAGTAAAACTTCAAATAAATAAAAAAAAAATCACATTTTTAAAATGACTATAAATTACATAAATTAACTATTTTAAACAAAAATTTAAATTTTTGAAAAAATAATTAAAGTTTTTAAAGGGGCTAAAAATAAACTTACCTTTCTTTAAAGTATTTTAAAATGATAAATCAGTGGAAATTTTTTTTTTTACTTTCTTCAACTGTTAGCCTGGTAAAAGAAGGCCTTGCGCCTGCTTTTCCAGGCGCAGCAGTTTCCAACTTACCTGGACTGAAGCAACTGTGAAAAAAACAGAAGTTTCAGCCGTACGCGCTGCCTCTCCGGCGCAGGCGTTTGACCTGTGAAGCCCTTTCTTCAAAGAACGGAAATTCCGGTTTCCAGCGCATGCGCAGTGCATGCCTAAAACCAGCACTTCCGTTGGCCCTACGGGTGAGTACACAGCGCGTACACACCCTTAGGGAACGGAATTTATAGGCCAATATACATAGGGCTGACAGCAGCATTTTGGTGAAGTAAAACAGTGGGTGTCACCAATATTGCTGTACAAAAATGGGGACACTTGTATTTTGCGTCAAATTTCACCACAGAAAAATTTCCAAAGTTCATGAGAATATAAATACTGTATAGTAATTTTACTGCTGATTTGTAAGTTTATGATTCCTGCAACAATTACGTTAATTACTCTACAAATATAACCACTATTTTATATTTTTTAAACCCAAAAAACAATGCAAGACAAAATAATGACTTCATTTCATTTCAGGGATCAATCAACTGAAGTTGATACTTTTGCAAAACTTCAAATGTCCTGGATAGTTTCATTGTAATGAGCTCCATTCTATTCCTAGTTACAGTACAGCAATATTTGTCATTGATGAATACATGGGGATTCTGCACGCTGACATAAATTCCATTTGCTTCTTCATTTCTTTTGTAAATAATACACATTGCAGATCTTCTAAAAGAAAGGGTACACATCTATCACCTCCCTCCGCTGCAGTAAACACAGAAGTGAGTTGCATCTCAAAGCTGTCCTGGTCCACAGTTCCATTTCATCCTTTGCCTCATCCGGCGCTTCAACAAGAAAATTTCTTTCTTCCTTTCAGGTGTCAAGGATCGCAAGCTTCAACAATTCTTGGACACCAACACCCCTCCGGAACCTTCTTCGCCTTCACTTTCCTCTGACCCCATCCCTTCTTCCAATCGCACCCCCTGCCGCATTTTCACTATCCCCTCTGACCTTCCCCTCTCTGCCCCCGAACGATCAGTCCTCAGCAAAGGCCTGAGCTTCATCCACTTCTGCTCCCACCTCAAATGAACTTCGAGCTCGGCACGATGCCGAGCTCTTTTTTCTGTTGCCTTCATCTCAGTGCCCCCTTCTTTGCCCAGGACCCTTTCTCCTGCTTTCAGAATTCTTGTTCTACCTAGACCCCTCCCTCTGGCCTCTTACCCTCTCTAGATCTTTTAATTGCGAACTGCTGACGTGACATCGACCGTCTCAATTTCTCTGCTCCCCTCACTCACTCCAACCTACCTCCCGCTGAACTTGCAGCACTCCGTTCTTTCTGATCCAACCCTAACATTATCATTAAACCTGCTGACAAGGGTGGCGCTGTTGTTGTTTGGCGAACCAACCCCTACCCTGCGGTGGCTGAACCCCAACACTTCCTCCTACCTCCCCCTGGACCATGACCCCACTACCAAACATCAAGCCATTGTTTTCAAGACTGTCATTGACCTCATCTCCTCTGGAGATCTTCCCTCCATGACCGCCAACCTCATAGTCCACCAACCCCGCACAGCCCGCTTCTACCTCCTTCCCAAGATCCACAAACAGGACTGCCCTGGTAGACCCATTGTTTCAGCCTGTTCTTGCCCCACGGAACTTATCTCTTCCTATCTCAACTCTATTTTTTCTCCCCTTGTCCAATCTCTTCCCACCTACATTCGCGACACTTCCGACACCCACCGCCACTTTAACAGTTTCCAGTTTCCTGGCCCCAACCGCCTCCTTTTCACTATGGACATTCAATCCCTCTACACCTCCATCCCCCACCAGGACAGCCTGAGGGCGCTCCGCTTCTTCCTTGAACAGAGGCCCAACCAGTCCCCATCCACCACCACCCTCCTCCGCCTGGCTGAACTTGTTCTCACATTGAACAACAACTCCTTTGACTCCACTCACTTCCTCCAGATTAAAGGTGTTGCTATGGGAACCCGCATGGGCCCTAGCTATGCCTGCTTTTTCGTGGGATAGGTGGAACACTCTTTGTTCCAGTCCTACTCAGATCCCCTCCCTCACCTCTTTTTCTGGTACATTGATGACTGTATTGGTGCCGTTTCCTGCTCTCGCCCTGAACTAGAAATTTCCATTCACTTTGCTTCCAATTTCCATCCTTCCCACACCTTCACATGGTCCATCTTGGACTCTTCCCTTCCCTTCCTCGACTCCTCTGTCTTCATTTCTGGGGATAGGCCATCGACGAACATCCACTATATGCCTACTGACTTCCACAGCTATGTGGACTACACTTCCTCCCAACCCGCTTCCTGTAAGGACTCTATTCCATTCTCCCAGTTTCTCCGTCACTGTCGCATCTGCTCTGACGATGCCACCATCCATACTAGTGCTTCCGATATGTCTTCCATTTTCCTCAACAGAGGATTCCCCTCTATCATGGTTGCCATGGCCCTCGACCGTGTCCATTCTAGTTCCCGCACTTCTGCTCTCACCCCTTCCCCTCCCTCCCAGAACCACGATAGGGTTCACCTTTCATCCCACCAACCTCCATATTCAACGGATCATCCTCCACCATTTCCGCCACCTCCAGCGTGATCCCACCACCAAACACATCTTCCCTTCCCCTCCCCTTTCAGCATTTCGAAGGGACTGCTTCGTCCTTGACACCCTGGTCCATTCCTCCATCACCCCCAACAGGCCCTCCACTACCCGCAGCACCTTCCCATGCAAGCGCAGGAGATGCAACACCTGCCCTTTTACCTCCTCCCTTTCCACTGACCAGGGCCCCAAACACTCCTTCCAAGTGAAACAGCGATTTACTTGTACTTCTTGCAATTTAGTATACTGTATTCGCTGCTCACGATGCAGTCTCCTCTACATTGGGGAGACCAAACACAGATTGGGTGATCGCTTTGCGGAACACCTCCGTTCAGTCCGTAAGGGTGACCCTGAGCTTCTGGTCACCTGTCACTTTAATTCCCCGCTCCACTCCCACTCTGACCTCTCTGTCCTCGGCCTCTTACACTGTTCCTTCGAAGCTCAACGTAAGCTCGAGGAACAGCACCTCATCTTTCGATTAGGTACTTTACAGCCTTCTGGACTCAACATCGAGTTCAACAATTTCAGACCATAACCTCGGCCCCTATTTTTTCAGGCAGCAGCTGTTGATGATTCTGCCATTGCCATTTGCAACATTTAACCACTCCTGCCTTCCACCCTATCACAGACCCTCTCTTTTGTTCTTTCCTCACCCCCCCTTTCCCTGCCCCTGCACCTGTTTAAAACCTGTTACATCTCTAACTTTTTCCAGTTCTGACAAAGGGTCACAGACCTGAAATGTTAACTCTGTTTCTCTCTCCACGGATGCTGCCTGGCCTATGAGTGTTTCCAACATTTTGTGTTTTTGTTTTACATTTAAAGTTATTGGGCACCCACCATCTTTGCTAGTATATAAGTGCAAGTTCTTTCCTTATCTATCATCCCCCTACATATGCACTTGGGTGGTTGCACCCAGAGACCACTTTAGACCGTATAGCTATCCATCTTCTGCTTACCACATTTGTTTTAAACTTCCCAGTTTATTTTAGCTCATTGGCTTTGGCTCCCCACCTTCCATTCCCCACACTAACCATCCACTTTTTCCCTTTTCCTCATGCTCTTATGCGCATAGCATCCTTTATCCTCATTATTTGAGACGTTTCCTGCATACTAGGAGTGCTACGAAAATCCAGTTGTTGTTGTTTATTCATGGTATATGTTGATATGCTCACTATGGCGCTCCGGGAATTAGATTCCTGTGATTTGTGCAGTCAGCAACACACATATTACATACAGTTAGTCTCTGGTAAAAGGTTTGGACCCTCAGCTAGTTACTTTGGGAATAAAATTAAACTTTGGTGGGGACGCAATGGAAAAGAAAAATCTGGCGAGGTATATAATGGCCACGGATATGTCACTGCCCATTTTGTGCCCCCGCCAAAGTTGAATTTGAACCTACATGTTACCTTTAAGAGTCTTAACACTCAACTAATTGATACTTAAGTTGGGAGAGATATTTTGGGAGTCTGTTGCAAAATAGAATACAATTACTGTGAAGTCTATTTAAGGGAATCAAAACAAAACAATGACATTTTATTTTCCACAATTTAAGTGCATCAGTGAAGCTATCAGAGTGGTAACCAAGCTCAACAAACTCTCAAAAGTCAAATGTGACCAAAATGTATGCATAACAAAAGTTTCTGAGGAAGACTAATAGACCAATCATTAATTAAAGTTCTGGTAAAAAGATAGATAACAGCAGAGCTCCACTCCCATTTAGGAGCATCAAACTGTCCTGGCCTAAAGCAATTCCCTTAAGCAGACTGGACCATAATCGTGTCCTGAATTATCACAAGTTACAGTCCTTTAGAGATTACATTTAGTTTAACAGGTCTCCGACACCTTTCCACAATGCATTACCCATTCACCAATCCGGTGGGATCTTGCTTCAGTAACAGAGCAGTGCATGAGCGTAATCCCTTCCTCCCACCAAAAAATGCAGACCTAATCACTGGAAGCAGTGATGCAACAAATATGGAAAACTGTAGTTAATAATGATTAATTATATCATTAGCCATTCAGCGTCTCATGTGTTGCATAATAAATAACATCGACATGAGCCCAGTCTAATGAAACACTACTTTGTTGATTTTAAATTACAAAATACCTTTGGATAATGTTTGCAAACCCCAGCCCATGTTTAGGTGGAGAATCCAATTTAAATATGGTATAAAGAAGGTATCCATTTCCGAGGTTGGCATGTTCAATATGTTGTTTCACTTAATTAGTAATAGTTCGGAGAAAGTTTTTTTTTTTTAAAAAGCTCGTTTCTCTAATTTCAATACATGCCTCGAGTTTACAACCGGAGCAGCTCAGTGCTCAATTTTTCCAATGCTAGTCCTCATCAGCCTCTCCACAGCTACAACTTACTCAGAACCCCTTTGCCCCACATTTCATAGAAACTTAGAAAAATAGGAGCAGGAGTAGGCCATTCAGCCCTTGAAGCCTGCTCCGCCATTCAATATGATCATGGCTGATCCTCTATCTCAATACCATATTCCTGCTCTCTCCCCATACCCATTGATGCCTTTTGTGTCTAGAAATCTATCTATCTCCTTCTTAAATATATTCAGTGACTTGGCCTCCACAGCCTTCTGTGGTAGAGAATTCCACAGGTTCACCACCCTCTGAGTGAAGAAATTTCTTCTCATCTCAGTCCTAAAAGTCCTACCCCATATCCCGAGATTGTGACCCCTCGTTCTAGACCCCCCAGCCAGGGGAAACATCCTCCCTGCATGCAGTCTGTCTAGCCCTGTCAGAATTTTATGTGTTTCAATGAGATCCCCTCTCATTTCCTCCTACACAATATCCATACAGGCATCTTCCCCTCTTTGCCAAATGCCCTACCTCCCAACTAATTGACTTAAAATCTTTACCCTCATTTCAAATGACTTTGCCCATGCTACTCTACTTCAGCTTTCTGCTCTGGCTGTGTGTCGCTGTGCATACTCTCAACTCACCTGTGCTGGATTACTCATTATCCACTCCGCTCCTTCATAAATAGTGGCTGTTCTCACAATAACTGCTAACTCGTTAAATCTTTCTGTTTTGCCATTTCTCTTCAAATACCTAAAGACCATACTGTTCAAACTTCCCCCTCCCATCCACCCATAATTTATTCATCGTTTCTTGATCTAGCTTTTCCTTCTACCCCATAAACACTGTAAAACATTTTTCTATACACAGGCATCATTAAGTTGTTGAATTTTGAAATTTGAATTTTTGAAAAGGTAGCAGACTAAAGGGTGCATTAAATATCTGTATAGCAAATGATCCTCAAGGGCTGTGCAATGCACACTTGTTTTCCATGTAATTTCTCAACAGCCTAGTTCTGAAATATTTGTGCATTTTTTTAAAATAAAAGCTTTAAAATGTTGCAGAATGATTCAACTTAAAAGCATGGATAACGGAGTCCAGGATGCAAGTGGGTGTTGTTTATACTCTCTGCCATGTGGGAAAGTAAAGATGTGGAAGTCACATCAGGCCAACCTGGGTGTCCAGATATTTATCATTCTGTGACCTTAGGGTCTTTGACAAATAATGAAACTAGTTTCCAATAGAAGATAACTGGATGTAACGCGAGACATTTTCTCACCTTGCACTGAGCTGTAACTTTACTTCTGGACCGAACAGCATTTTCTTTCCCCATTTGGGAAAGTCTACCAGACCAGTGGGGGTCTGCTATTTTCACATGAAACTTCCCCAGTGCCTCACAAACGGCACGAATCCCATTTGTTGTAATCATGTGATCCATCCTTGGCCATACAGACTTACAAGATGTTATTTTTAAAAATCAGCCTTAAGATATAGAACCTTTGAAAACTGTCCAATTCTACCAGAAGACTGGGATTCCAAAGTATAAGCTAGTTTGCATATGTTGAGAATGGAAATCAGATCACATTTATTTAGATCAATTGACCTGATCAGAGGAGAACATTGAGAGGAAATAGTTACCGGAAAAGGTGGGATCTCAAAAGTTCTGCTGTTTCAATGTGGTTAATGAACAGTGCTGCACTGGAGTTGGGAATGTCCATAATTAGGGAAAGACAAGAGTGTGAAGATGTAGAAAAAAAAATTCCTCCTTATATTTAGGATCTTTACTGACTTACTGTATTACTGAGGTTTAGTTGCTGTTATTTAATCACTGTTCTGTGATTGTACAGGGCCTGCTGAAGGTGGCTGTAGACAATGCGCGCGTGCAAGAGAAGCAGATACAGCAGGAGAAGAAAGAACTGAAACTGGAGCTGTTCAGGGAGAGAGAAATGAGAGAAACTTTAGAAAGACAACTCACAGCAGAACAGCACAATAGAGGTAAGTCTCATGGAAATCAAGTGGAATTTAAGCAGGCAATGGTAAGACTGATTATGTGTTCAGAACTCAAAACTTAGTGCTCGACTTGTGTCTGAATTGGTTCATTTGACTCTGTTTAGACACAGGGGCAACAATAGCTGCATAAGATGCTGACAGCACGGTAGAGGTTAAGTCCCTTATGGCTGAGTATATCATATCACAAGGTCCTGACAAAGGATTCCACAGTGTGATATTGCCACCTTTTTCCAGCAATATCTTCAGACTAAGTTCACTAATACAAATGACCTCAGATCAGTTCTTTTGCTAAGCAGGTGCCAGACCTCATACTGTTTTGGGACAGGGAAGAATCCTTGGGGGGAAAAAATCAGCGTTGCTGCAGCAGGTTTATGTCTAATCAAGTCCTATCAAGATATATACTTATATAGGGGTATGGTAGCTTAGTGGTTAGGTTACTGGACTAATGATCCGGAGACGTGAGTTCAAATCCCTCCAAGGCAGCTGGGGAATTTAAATTCAACTAATTAAATAAATGTGGAATAAATGCTAGTATCAGTAATGGTGACCATGAAACTACTGGATTGTTGTAACAACCCATCTGGTTCATGAACACCCTATAGGGAAGGAAATCTGCTGGCCTATATGTGACTCCAGTCCCACAGCAATATGGTTGACTCTTAACTGCCCTCCGAAATGGACTAACAAGCCACTCAGTTGTAACTAACTGCTATGAAAAACAATAACAATAATAAGAATAAAACCGGATGAACCACCCACCATCGACCTAGGCATCAGCTTCAGACACGACAAAGGCACACCCAGCCCAGTCGACCCTGCAAAGTCCTCCTCACAACATCTTGGAACGTGTGCCAAAATTGAGAGAGTTGTCCCTCAGACTAGTCAAGCAACAGCCTGACATAGTCATACTCACAGAATCATACCTTTCAGCTGACGTCCCAGACTCCGCCATCACCATCCCTGGGTATGTCCTGTCCCACCAGAGGTAGCGGCACAGTGGTATACAGTTAGGAGGGAGTGGCCCTGGGAGTCCTCAACATTGATTCCGGACCCCTTGAAGTCTCATGGTTTCAGGTCAAGCATGGGCAAGGAAACTTCCTGCTGATTACCACCTACCACCCTCCCTCAACTGATCAATCAGTACTCCTCCATGTTGAACACTTGGAAGAAGCACAGAGGGTAGCAAGGGCACAGAATGTACTCTGGTTGGGGGACTTCAATGTCCATGCTATGGGCCATCAGCAGCAGCAGAATTGTATTCCACCACAACCTGTAACCTCATGGTCCGGCATATCCCTCACTCCACCATTACCATCAGGCCAGGGGACAACCCTGGTTCAATGAGGAGTGCCAGGAGCAGCATCAGGCGAACCTAAAAATGAGGTGCCAAACTGGGAAAGCTGCAAGACAGGACTACATGCATGCTAAAGAGCAGAAGCAGCATGCTATAGACAGAGCTAAGCAATCCCACAGCTGATCAGATCAAAGCTCTGCAGTCCTGCCACATCCAGTCGTGAATGGTGGTGGACCATTAAACAACTAATGGGAGGAGGAGCCTCCATGAATATCCTCATCCTCAATGATGGCAGAGCCTAGCATTCAAGTGTAAAAGAAAAGGCTGAAGCGTTTGCAACCATCTTGTCAGAAGTGCTGACCTCCTCCTGAGGTCCCCACCATCATAGAAGCCAGTCTTCAGCCAATTCGATTCACTGCATGTGATATCAAGAAACAGCTGAGTGCACTGGATACAGCAAAAGATATGGACCCTGACAACATCCCGTCTGTCGTGCTGAAGACTTGTGCTCCAGAACTAGCTGTTCCAGTTCAGCTACAACACTGGCATTTACCTCACCATGTGGAAAATTGCCCAGGTATGTCTTGTCCACAAAAAGCAGGACAAATCCAATCCAGCCAATTACCGCCCCATTAGTCCACTCGCAATTGTAAGAAGTCACACAACACCAGGTTATAGTCCAACAGCTTTATTTGAAATCACAAGCTTTCGGAGCGCTGCTCCTTCTTCAGGTGAAGTGGAGAAATGCATAAAGACACAGCTTATATAGTCAGAGAATCATGTCAGATGTTTACAGGTAACCTTTCCAACTGCCATTTATCACACCTCGGCAGAGAGATAATCACAGCAGTCAAAGGTGTGAATGGTGTCCAAACAGGTCAGTCAGGGAAACATTACATCAAAGAACAATGAGGTGGGGTCACAAGGGGTCAAATATTGCAGATGCTGGGGTCTGTATGAAAAACAAAAAAACAGACAAAAAACATTTTTTTTGGCTGGAAATCACAGCAGGTCCGGCCGCATCAGTGTAGGGAGAACAAGCCAATGTCGACTCGAGTCTGGATGACCCTGCATCAGGTGGGGTTACATGTAGCGTGACATGAACCCAAGATCTCGGTTGAGGCCGTCCTCATGGGTGCGGAACTTGGCTATCAGTTTCTGCTCGACGATTTTGCGTTGTCGTGTGTCTCGAAGGCCACCTTGGAGAATGCTTACCCGAAGATCGGAGGCTGAATGTCCTTGACTGCTGAAGTGTTCCCCGCCTGGGAGGGAACACTCCTGCCTGGAGATTGTTGCGTGGTGTCCGTTCATCCGTTGTCGCAGTGTCTGCATGGTCTCGCCGATGTACCATGCTCCGGGGCATCCTTTCCTGCAACGTATGAGGTAGACAACGTTGGCCGAGTCACATGAGTATGTACCATGTACCTGGTGGGTGGTGTCCTCACGTGTGATGATGGTATCTGTGTTGATGATCTGGCATGTCTTGCAGAGGTTGCTGTGGCAGGGTTGTGTGGTGTCGTGGTCGCTGTTCTCCTGAAAGCTGGGTAATTTGCTGCGAACGATGGTCTGTTTGAGGTTAGGCGGCTGTTTGAAAGCGAGTAGTGGAGGCGTGGGGATGGCCTTAGCGAGGTGTTCGTCGTCATCGATGACATGTTGAAGGCTGCGAAGAACATGGCGTAGTTTCTCCGCTCTGGGGAAGTACTGGACGACGAAGGGTACTCTGTTGGTTGTGTCCCGTGTTTGTCTTCTGAGGAGGTCTATGCGATTTTTCGCTGTGGCTCGTCGGAACTGTCGATCGACGAGTCGAGCGTCATATCCCGTTCTTACAAGGGCGTCTTTCAGTGTCTGTAGGTGTCCATCGCGTTCCTCCTCGTCTGAGCAGATCCTGTGTATTCGCAGGGCTTGTCCATAGGGGATGGCTTCTTTAACGTGGTTAGGGTGGAAGCTGGAGAAGTGAAGCATCGTGAGGTTGTCCGTGGGCTTGCGGTAGAGTGAAGTGCTGAGGTGTCCGTCTTTGATGGAGATTCGTGTGTCCAGGAATGAGACTGATTCTGAGGAGTAGTCCATGGTGAGTTTGATGGTGGGATGGAACTTGTTGATGTTATCGTGTAGTCTTTTCAGTGATTCTTCGCCGTGGGTCCATAGGAAGAAAATGTCGTCGATGTATCTGGTGTATAGCATTGGTTGGAGATCCTGTGCAGCGAAGAAGTCTTGCTCGAACTTGTGCATGAAGATGTTTGCGTATTGGGGTGCGAATTTGGTCCCCATGGCTGTTCCGTGTGTTTGGGTAAAGAACTGGTTGTCGAAGGTGAAGACATTGTGGTCAAGGATGAAGCGGATGAGTTGTAGGATGGCGTCTGGAGATTGGCTGTTGTTGGTGTTGAGTACTGAGGCTGTCGCAGTGATGCCGTCATCGTGGGGGATACTGGTGTAGAGTGCCGAGACGTCCATCGTGGCGAGGAGTGTTCCTGGTTCAACTGGTCCGTGGGTGCTGAGCTTCTGTAAGAAGTCTGTAGTGTCGCGACAGAAGCTGGGGGTTCCCTGTACGATGGGTTTCAGGATGCCCTCGACATATCCAGAGAGGTTCTCACACAGGGTTCCGTTGCCTGATGCGATAGGACGTCCAGGTGTGTTGGCTTTGTGTATCTTTGGGAGGCAGTAGAAGTCTCCCACGCGGGGAGTACGTGGGATGAGAGCATGTAGGATGCTTTGAAGGTCTGGATCGAAGGTTTTGATCAGTCTGTTGAGTTGGCGGGTGTGTTCTTTGGTCGGATCTGCGGGTAACTGTCTGTAGTGTTCCTGGTTGTCCAGTTGTCGGTATACTTCTTTGCAATAGTCCGTTCTGTTCTGTATGACGATGGCACCTCCTTTGTCTGCTGGTTTGATGACGATGTTGCGGTTGGTCTTGAGAGCGTGGATGGCATTGCGTTGTGCTCGGGTGACATTCTGGACTGTCTTGTGAGTGCGGCTGATGAATCTGGCGTTGATGCATCTCCTGACAGCTTGAGCATACATGTCAAGCTTAGGGCAGCGACCCTCCGGAGGGGTCCAATTTGACTCTTTCTTCTTCGGTTGCTGCACTGCGGATCCCTCTGTCTGCTGTTCCGGATCATTGATTGTCTCATTGGGTTCGCTGCTGACATCTTGGGATTTGTGGAAGAATTCCCGGAGCCTCATTCTCCTGATGAATTCCTCTGTGTCTGCCGCGAGACCGATGGGGTCCATTTTGGTGGTGGGGCAGAAATTGAGCCCTCGGCTGAGAACTTCAATTTCGTCTGGTTGAAGGGTGTGGTCGGACAGGTTGACGATGGATTTCCCTGTGGTTTCAACCGTGGTACCGGGGGAGGCTTGGTTGCTGCTGCTGGTGATGCCAAGTTTCTCAAGCTTCCTGTTCTTGGTGTGCATGTAGGTAGCGTAGTTCCGTTGCCTTGTTTGTTTGGCGGTGTCTCGTAGCTGGTCTGCTGCGTCCTGAGCACAGGCTGAGAACATGGACTCCAACTCGGTTTCGAGGTTGCGGCGTCTGCTGTAGAGCTGGTGTACGAGATGGTTGAGGAGTGGGCGAGAGGTACGACGGCAGAGTCTCTCAGCGTAGTCTGTGTTGTAGGTCGACTTGAGTGGGTTAGTGATCTGTAGTCCTTTCGGGATCTTGTCTGCTTTCTTGCATCTCTGTAGAAACTTGATGTCTGTGTCGATATGCGCGATCTTCTTGGAGATCCTCTCCACTTTGAGCCGGCAGTTTGTGGTGTCGATAGTAGCCATGGTGTGGAGGTGCCGGAGTTGGACTGGGGTGGACAAATGTAAGAAGTCACACAACACCAGGTTATAGTCCAACAGCTTTATTTGAAATCACAAGCTTTCGGAGCGCTGCTCCTTCTTCAGGTGAAGTGGAGAAATGCATAAAGACACAGCTTATATAGTCAGAGAATCATGTCAGATGTTTACAGGTAACCTTTCCAACTGCCATTTATCACACCTCGGCAGAGAGATAATCACAGCAGTCAAAGGTGTGAATGGTGTCCAAACAGGTCAGTCAGGGAAACATTACATCAAAGAACAATGAGGTGGGGTCACAAGGGGTCAAATATTGCAGATGCTGGGGTCTGTATGAAAAACAAAAAAAGACAAAAAACATTTTTTTGGGCTGGAAATCACAGCAGGTCCGGCCGCATCTGTGTAGAGAGAACAAGCCAATGTCGACTCGAGTCTGGATGACCCTGCATCAGGTGGGGTTACATGTAGCGTGACATGAACCCAAGATCTCGGTTGAGGCCGTCCTCATGGGTGCGGAACTTGGCTATCAGTTTCTGCTCGACGATTTTGCGTTGTGTGTCTCGAAGGCCACCTTGGAGAATGCTTACCCGAAGATCGGAGGCTGAATGTCCTTGACTGCTGAAGTGTTCCCCGCCTGGGAGGGAACACTCCTGCCTGGTGATTGTTGCGCGGTGTCCGTTCATCCGTTGTCGCAGTGTCTGCATGGTCTCGCCGATGTACCATGCTCCGGGGCATCCTTTCCTGCAACGTATGAGGTAGACAACGTTGGCCGAGTCACATGAGTATGTACCATGTACCTGGTGGGTGGTGTCCTCACGTGTGATGATGGTATCTGTGTTGATGATCTGGCATGTCTTGCAGAGGTTGCTGTGGCAGGGTTGTGTGGTGTCGTGGTCGCTGTTCTCCTGAAAGCTGGGTAATTTGCTGCGAACGATGGTCTGTTTGAGGTTAGGCGGCTGTTTGAAAGCGAGTAGTGGAGGCGTGGGGATGGCCTTAGCGAGGTGTTCGTCGTCATCGATGACATGTTGAAGGCTGCGAAGAACATGGCGTAGTTTCTCCGCTCCGGGGAAGTCCGACGGGCCACAGCGAAAAATCGCATAGACCTCCTCAGAAGACAAACACGGGACACAACCAACAGAGTACCCTTCGTCGTCCAGTACTTCCCCGGAGCGGAGAAACTACGCCATGTTCTTCGCAGCCTTCAACATGTCATCGATGACGACGAACACCTCGCTAAGGCCATCCCCACGCCTCCACTACTCGCTTTCAAACAGCCGCCTAACCTCAAACAGACCATCGTTCGCAGCAAATTACCCAGCTTTCAGGAGAACAGCGACCACGACACCACACAACCCTGCCACAGCAACCTCTGCAAGACATGCCAGATCATCAACACAGATACCATCATCACACGTGAGGACACTACCCACCAGGTACATGGTACATACTCATGTGACTCGGCCAACGTTGTCTACCTCATACGTTGCAGGAAAGGATACCCCGGAGCATGGTACATCGGCGAGACCATGCAGACACTGCGACAACGGATGAACGGACACCGCGCAACAATCACCAGGCAGGAGTGTTCCCTCCCAGTCGGGGAACACTTCAGCAGTCAAGGACATTCAGCCTCCGATCTTCGGGTAAGCATTCTCCAAGGTGGCCTTCGAGACACACGACAACGCAAAATCGTCGAGCAGAAACTGATAGCCAAGTTCCGCACCCATGAGGACGGCCTCAACCGAGATCTTGGGTTCATGTCACGCTACATGTAACCCCACCTGATGCAGGGTCATCCAGACTCGAGTCGACATTGGCTTGTTCTCCCTACACTGATGCGGCCGGACCTGCTGTGATTTCCAGCCAAAAAAAATGTTTTTTGTCTGTTTTTTTGTTTTTCATACAGACCCCAGCATCTGCAATATTTGACCCCTTGTGACCCCACCTCATTGTTCTTTGATGTAATGTTTCCCTGACTGACCTGTTTGGACACCATTCACACCTTTGACTGCTGTGATTATCTCTCTGCCGAGGTGTGATAAATGGCAGTTGGAAAGGTTACCTGTAAACATCTGACATGATTCTCTGACTATATAAGCTGTGTCTTTATGCATTTCTCCACTTCACCTGAAGAAGGAGCAGCGCTCCGAAAGCTTGTGATTTCAAATAAAGCTGTTGGACTATAACCTGGTGTTGTGTGACTTCTTACATTTGTCCACCCCAGTCCAACTCCGGCATCTCCACACCATGTCCACTCTCAATCACCAGCAACGTGATGGAAGGTGTCATCAACAGTGCTATCAAGCAGCAGTTACTCACCAATAACCTGCTCATTGATGCCCAGTTTGGGTTCCGCCAAGACCAAATGCTCCAGATCTCCAGAAGTGAGGAGAGAGTGACTGCCTTTGACATCAAGGCAGCATTTGACCAAGTGTGGCATCAAGGAGCCCTAGTAAAACTGAAGTCAATGGGAATCGGGCGGGCGGGGGACTCTCCACTGGCTGGTCTCATACCTAGCACAAAGGAAGATGGTTGTGGTGGTTGGAGGCCAATCATCTCAGCCCCAGGACGTCACTGCAGAAGTTCCTCAGGGCAGAGTCCTAGGCCCAACCATCTTCAGCTGCTTCATCAATGACCTTCCCTCCATCATAAAGGTCAGAAGTGGGGATGTTCACTGATGATTGCACAGTGTTCAATTCCATTTACAAGTCCTCAGATAATGAAGCAGTCCATGCCCACATGCAGCAAAAGCTGGACGACGTTCAGGCTTGGCTGATAAGTGGCAAGTAACATTCGCGCCACATAAGTGCCAGGCAATGGCTGTCTCCAACAAGAGAGAGTCTAACCACCGCCCCTTGACATTCAACAACATTACCATCGCCAAATCCCCCACCATCAACATCCTGAGGGTCACCATTGACCAGAAACTTAACTGGACCAGCCACATAAATATGGTGGCTACAAGAGCAGGTCAGAGGCTGGATATTCTGTGGTGAAGGTCTCACCTCCTGGCTCCCCAAAGGCTTTCCACCACCGCATGGACTGCAGCGGTTCAAGAAGATGGCTCACCACCACCTTCTCGAGAGCAATTAGGGATGGACAATAAATGCTGGCCTTGCCAGCAATGCCCACATCCCAGGAACGAATAAAAAATATTGTTCTTCAATATTTGATAAGAATAAAATTCCATTGCAATATTTTTAGACACCAGAGGGAAATTTTAGATCACCAAATTTTAATTAAAAAAAACAGTTCCATGGAAAATAATGGATCTGGATGGGGATTGTAATTTTTGAAGTATAATATTATTCTGACCCTGCCCAAGTACTTCATAGTGATGGAAGTAATACAAAAACATGAGCCGGTTTCATTAATATGTAAAGTTCACTCGGGACGACTCCATATACAAAACCACTTTCCATCATCCCCGTTGGATAGGATCCCTGAATTTTAAAAACAAAATCTTGATACATGCATAAGACATTGTCCAGTTAGCAACTGTTTTAAGAAAAAAAAATTGTCATTTCCCCTTGAGGACTCTCACATCACACCATGGCCAAACTGAGACAGTAATCAGCCTACCTGTTGTCCCCAAGTCTCTACTACTCTTGAACCAGCCATTACAAGGTGGGAAGACTCACCCTCTGACTTTCTTCCTTCGACTTGGCACTAATGTTCCCGTTTGGCTGAGCAGCTGTCTGGAGGTCCTGTGCAGGCCGCTTGCCGGCTTTACAATATAGAAAACTGCGCATGCACGGAAATTTGAATGGACTGCGCAGCCCGTTAAAGGGGCCGCATACCCCCCAAAAAACTGAAAGGGAACATTGCTTGGCACCTTCCCAAACACCATGCTGAGAAAGTGAATCTGCCACATGGCAAATCCTCGTTGCAAGTCTACCTTTGAAGTATATTACGTTATTTCACCAATTCACTGCCACCAGAATATCAAATCCAATATAGTGTTGAGTGTACTAAATGAAATCAAACCACTGCCAACTTCACCTAGATGCAGCAGTATAATCTGTTTAGTATCAAATTTAGATTTTTGCTTAGATTAAATTATTGATTGCGACCAAACTGTGGTACATTGATTTAAAAATTGATTTTCTGTCGTTCATACAAATTTGTATCCAAATAAAACATTCCATGGCAAATGTATTTATATGGTTCAGTGGTGTTTTATTCTCCGCCACATACCATTCTGATAAGCAATAGTTTACACCCAACAGTGGGACTCCAGCTGCTCCTGTATGTCCCAATACCGATTCTCATACCACCATTAGAGATCTAAAAAACATGTCCCAAAAAACAATGTTGTGTATGGTGCAACATGATGTGCCTTCAAAGACAAGTCAGCTGAAATCTTACTGCATTGATGCATGTTACCAATATGACTATGAAGTTCATTTGTCTGTTTATTTTAATAAAGGTGCCAATATGTTTAAAATGGGTTAACAACTTTGTTACATAGAATTTACAACAACAACTTGTATTTATATAGCGCCTTTAAAGTAGTAAAACGCCCCAAGGCGCTGCACAGGAGTATTTTACGACAAAAATTGACACAAAGCCACATAAGGATAAATTAGGGCAGGTAGGTTTTAAGGAGCATCTTAAAGGAGGAAAGAGAGGTAGAGAGGTTTAGGCAGGGAATTCCAGAGCTTAGGGCCTAGGCAACAGAAGGCACAGCCACCAAAGGTTGAACGATTATAATCAGGGATGCTCAAGAGGGCAGAAGTGGAGGAGTGCAGATATCTCGGGGGCTTGTGGGGCTGAAGGAGATTACAGAGGTAGGAAGGGGCGAGGCCATGGAGGGATTTGAAAACAAGGATGAGAATTTGGAAATCGAGGCGCTGCTTAACCAGGAGCCAATGTAGGTCAGCGAGCACAGGGGAGATGGGCGAACGGGACTTGGTGTGAGTTAGGACACGGGCAGCCGAGTTTTGGATGACCTCAAGTTTACGTAGGGTGGAATGTGGGAGGCTAGCCAGGATCGCGTTTAAATAGTCAAGTCTAGAGGTAACAAAGGCATAGATGAGGGTTTCAGCAGTGGATGAGCTGAGGCAAGGGCGGAGACCGGCGATGTTACAGAGGTGGAAGTAGGCGGTCTTTGTTATGCTGCGGATATGTGGTCGGAAGCTCATTTCAGGGTCAAATATGACACCAAGGTTACGAACAGTATGGTTCAGCCTCAGACAGATGTTAGGGAAAGGGATGGAGTCAGTGGCTAGGGAATGGAGTTTGTGGCGGGGACCGAAAACAATGGCTTCGGTCTTCCCAATATTTAATTGGAGAACATTTCTGCTCATTCAGAATTGTATGTCGGACAAGCAGTCTGACAATTTAGAGACTGTGGAGGGATCGAGAGAAGAGGTAGTGAGGTAAAGCTGGGTGTCGTCAGCGTATATGTGGAAACTGATGCTTTGTTTTCGGATGATGTCACCAAGGGGCAACATGTAGATGAGAAATAGGAGGGGGCCATGGATAGATCCTTGGGGGACACCAGAGGTAACGATGCAGGAGCGGGAAGAGAAGCCGTTGCAGGTGATTCTCTGGCTACAATTAGATAGATAAGAATGGAACCAGGTGCGTGCAGTCCCACCCAGCTGGACGGCGGTGGAGAGGCATTGGAGAGGATGGAGTGGTCAACCATGTCAAAGGCTGCAGACAAGTCAAGAAGGACGAGGAGGGATAGTTTACCTTTGTCATAGTCACAAAAGATGTCATTTGTGACTTTGATGAGAGCCGTTACAGCACAGAAACAGGCCATTCCGCCCAAGTGGTCTATGCCAGTGGTCATGCTCCACATGAGCCTCCTCCCACCCTACTTCATCTCACCCTATCAGCTAAAATAGTAAAGAAACAGAGTTTCTACAAATATTGTTTGGTGTGAATTTGACCTAAATGTCTCCCATTTGTGACACGGCTTAAATCGATCACTGGGTGGAGATAAGTTCACGTTCTAAAATACCACAGGTAAACTGAAGGGGAGGAGGGGTCAAGCAGCACATGAGATTTTGATAGTTTGCCAAACAGCTGTTTAAACTCGTGCTACTGTTCAAAATCAAAGAACCGCTGCACTGAATGTAGCTGATGTGGAGGCAATGGCAAGTTTAAATGGAGCAGTTAGGAATCTTGTCCCCTTCTGGGCTCTGGTTCACGCTCTAAAAAGTAACTTGCAGTTTAAATGCCAGTGGCTGCTCTCAGCTGTTCAACAATGCGACTGAACGGCAATTTAAACAGCTGGGTATGCTCAACTCCCTAATACAGGTTTGACAGCTGGGTTTCCCTCAATTGCCAGCTTCTGAACTGGATTTTCAGCAGCAACTGATCAGTACAGCCAATGGAAAATGTTTACAAGATTTGACCCCTACAACTGCACGACCACTCCACGCTCATTGGCATCGGCCCTCTCATCTGCAGTCCACAAATCCAGAGTTGCTGTGAATTAGGTCAGAGAGGGTACCCTATTCACTATGGGATTCATTTATTTATTAACAAAACTGGTTTATTTTTGGAGGGTGAAGCATTCTAGAATAATATAAAATTATTATATCCATCTAAAACTCAAGTGATAGAAGCAGTAGGTCTTCTCCTGGTCAGCCGTATTCCATATCTTTGCATGTTCCTAATTCAGATTTAACTTTTTAACAGCATTGCATAACCAGTTATTTGAGCTTTAATACTTCTAACAATATTAGCCATATAAATATCTGGGCTCTTCCTATCTCTAGATTGTAGTAATTGAATAGTTTTGGAAGAGATGCCTCATATGCACTTAAGTAGGCTATGTAATTAAATGACAGTATAAGGGAATGGGAAAGAGATTCCCAATGCTGATCCTGTTTAGCAATCATTCTCACTCCCAACCTATGTTAACAATGAGAAAACCATTGTACCTTTGTAATAGTTACAGAAATATTTGTAACATTGAGTCATTGGAATTTTTACAGTTCATTGTACTGTAGTACTGTATAGCGCATTATGCATATTCCTTACCGTGCAGATTCTGTGTTTGTATATTGAAAAAAACATTTTACATTTACATTAAAGTGCACTATCTAATCTTCCAAACAAAATTTATTTTGGATAATTTTATAATACATTATATTGTAGGAATTGACGAATTCCTAACCAATAACTGAGGTCGACTCAGGAGATCAATCAAACAGGTCTTTAATGTAAGACTAAACGAGTTCAAACAGTTTGTTGAGATCGATACAGGAGAACCACGAAAACAGGTCTTAACAAGATGGAGATTCCACGAGGACTGCCCGGACAGTCACGTGGTTTGCGACGTGACGTCATCGCGTTTGCCCGCGTTTTCCCGCGCTCTTAAAGGGGCCACGCCCCGTACATACAAACACTATATACAAAACACAGTAATGTCTAACACAATGGTACAGGCTTAGGCTGGTGTTAGAACATTGTTAAAGGGAATTATATACAGTTGCCCAGAGTCATTCAGTGGCTCCACCACATGCGCCCCCCCAGAATTCGTTTTAATGGACAAAGTCAAACGGTGAGGGGGTCTGATGAGCCTGTCACAACGACTCCTGTACTCCTGAGGCGGAGGCTGTTGGACGGCTGGCGGTCGGTTGCACTTGGTCTGCTGTACCGGCGATGGGTGGCCGACCTCGTCTCGGCAGTTGTGCTGTCCCGACGGGGCGGTCGAGGTCCAGATGTGTTGGCTTGAATCGATCACCGACATCCACCGTGAAGGTTTTGTCCCCTGCCTCCAACACACGGAAGGGACCAGTATATGGGGCCTTGAGTGGATCCCTATGAGCATCATGGCGAATAAAGACGTACTCAGCCTTGTGAAGCTCCGGGGGAACTTGCGAACTCTGCAGCCCGTGGTGCAAAGTGGGCACCGGTGCGAAACATCTGGCCACCTCCTGGTGACTAGTAAGCTGGTCAGACACGGACCATGGCTTCGTCGAAGCTGGCAGGAAATCCCCCGGGACTCACAGCGGCTGACCGTACACCAGCTCCGCTGATGAAGAGCGAAGGTCTTCTTTGGGGGCCGTGCGAAGGCCCAACAGGACCCACGGTAGCTTGTCTGCCCATCCAGCGTCCTGGAGGCTGGCCCTCAGGGCGGCTTTCAGTGATCGGTGGAAACGCTCACAGAGGCCATTCGCCTGTGTGTGGTAGGCTGTGGTGCGATGTAATTTGACACCGAGTCCTTGGGCCACTGCATTCCAGAGTTCGGAGGAAAACTGTGGTCCTCTGTCGGAAGAAATATCGGCGGGCACTCCGAACCGGGCGACCCAGGTGGAAATGAATGCCCTGGCCACGTCCGCCGAAGTAGTGGATGACAGGGGAAACACCTCCGGCCATCTGGTGGTGCGGTCAACCATGGTCAGGATGTGTGAAAAACCATGGGAGGGTGGGAGTGGTCCTACCTGGTCCACATTGACATGGTCAAAACGTCACTCCGGAACTGTGAAGGTGGCCAACGGAGCTTTGACGTGGCGCTGTACTTTGGCCTTTTGGCAGACCACGCAGGTGTTGGCCCAGTCGCGGACATCCTTGAGCATGCCATGCCATGCGAATTTCGCTGACATCAGCTTCTGAGAGGCCTTCATTCCTGGGTGTGACAACCTATGTATGGCGTCGAACACTTTACGGTGCCAGACGACCGGCACGACTGGGCGAGGGTCCTGTACGGAGACGTCACACAACAGCGTGGTACCTGCCGAATGGAACTTGACGTCGGCCAACCGGACGCCAGTGACGGTCGTTCTGCAGGCTTGGACTTCTGGGCCTGAGGCTTGGTCCGCTGCCATAAGGGCGTAATCGATGCCCAAATGAACCGTATTGACGGTCGCCCGGGAGAGGCAGTCTGCCACCAGGTTGTCCTTACTGGCCACGTGCTCTATATCTGTGGTGAATTCGGATCTGTAGGTCAGTTGACGTTGCTGTCGGGATGACCACGGTTCGGCGGTCTTGGACATGGCAAAAGTTAGTGGCTTATGGTCTACAAAGGCGGTGAAAGGACGTCCTTCCAGGAGGAAGCAAAAATGGTGGATGGCCAGAAAAAGGGCGAGCAACTCCCGGTCGAACGTGCTATACGCTCTCTCGTTCCACCGTAGTTGACGGCTGAAGAATGCCAACGGCTGCCACGTCCCATTCACCCACTGCTCTTGCACGGCGCTGATGGCGTAGTCTGACACGTCGGTGGTGGCTCCTGGCAGTGGGTGCGCCAGCATGGTTGCGTTGGCTAAGGCGCTTTTGGTGTCGTCGAACGCTCGGACCATGTCGTCCGTCCAGTCTACCGGGTTCTTGCCAGTCTTGCCCTTAAGGGCCTCGTACAGGGGCTGCATGAGTAGGGCTGCATGAGTAGTGCTGCCTTAGGTACGAAACGGTGGTAAAAGTTTACCATGCCTAGGAATTCCTGCAGGGCCTTAATGCTTTGCGGGCGTGGGAAGGGTATCACCACTTCTACCTTCGTTTGTAAAGGAACCGCTCCCTCTGCGGTGATGCGATGTCCCAGGAAATCAATTTGGCGCAGGCCAAACTGACACTTGGCCGGGTTGATAATCAGGCCGTGTTGGCTGAGGCGTCGAAAAAGGGTGCGTAGGTGACAGATATGTTCTTCTTTAGTGGGGATGGCAATTAGGATATCGTCCAGGTAGACGAAGAGGAACTTGAGGTCCCACAGCACGGAGTCCATCAGGCGTTGGAAAGCCTGGGCAGCGTTCTTTAACCCAAACGGCATTCGCAAAAACTCGAAGAGGCCGAATGGGGTGATGACTGCGGTCTTCTGGACGTCCTGTGGGTGCACTGGGACCTGGTGGTAGCCCCGTACTGTAGTGTATGTAACCGTTCTACCTTTAAGAGAACTATTGTATGTAACCGTCCACCTTTAAGAGAACTATTTTAGGTGTTGCACTACTTTATCTTGGCTGCTGTATACTGTAATACCGGGAGTGACCACACCGGTATATAAGTGTTGGGTAAGGATTTATTGGGCAGATTCGCCCTGACCTTCGAATAGTAAAGTCCTGTTAAAGTTACTCTTGTAGTCTGTGTATTAATTCACCATATAACCCACAGACTTTACAGTGGCGACGGGTTCGATCTTACCCTGCGGCAGCGACACACCCGAAGCAGTTAACGAGCGTCGAGAAGAGGCACCCGCCCTCGTCGTTCTGCTGAGAGAAGATTCGAGTCTGCAGAGCAAGGAAGAAGGAAGGATTCAGACACGAAGCCTTCCATCAGCAACAGGCTGTTATTGTCCCTTCTGCCACGGCGGTGAGTGAGCCGATCAGCCAAGAGAAGCAAGTCGGCCACGTTGACTGTGAGTAGGGGGAAAATAAAAAGAAACGGAGGATAAGGGCGGTGAACTCGACCACGGTCGGGGGAAAGGAGCCGGACAGAAGTCGGGCCCAGAGGTGCTGAGACTGGGGCAGCGTAGGGCACGGAAGCCGCGGTACAAGCGGGAATGCAGCCGGTGTGAGAGACCGGGCTACAAGCGGGAACGCAGCCGGTGTGAGAGACCGGGCTACAAGCGGGCTGGGAGACGCAACAGCGTCGTGAGACAGCTAGACCGCGACCGGCGAAAAAGGCCGGGCAGCTACCGAGGCCACGAGGCGCTGCGACCGGGATCGTAAGGTGCGGGAAGATATAAAAATAAATAAACCCGCGGAGAACTCAGCCGCAGCCGGGGGAGGAAAGGACCGGACTGCGAGAGGGCTGGGAGGCGCGATTGGAAGCCGCTGAGGGAGAGACAGAGCCCGAGTGAAGGGGGAACGGGACCGAGCGAGGGAGACCGAGCGAGATTCCGCCCAGCGGCTGGAACTGTTCGCCGCCAATGGGTTGTCCCCAGCGCCGGTTGCCGGCCGAGAAAAGGGAACAAGGAACGCACTGAAGCCGGCGCGCAGGCTGCGAACTCCGAAAGCCAGCGGTCGTCGCCCGAAGGAAATCTTACCCCTCCCGCCAGGGGAAGAAACGCGGGAAGCCGCCAGTAGGCGGGGAAGAAGACAGAAGCGGGAAACCGCCATTTTGAAAGTGGGCGGGGAAGAAGACAAGCGCGGGAAACCGCCATTTTTGGAAAAAAAAAGTAACGAACAAATTCGTTGTGGTTTCTCAAAAAGATAGTGAAGATGCCTAAGCATGGTAACATCAACAACTTCGATTCCGAGGTGGAAGATTGGGCCACGTACGTAGAACGCATCGAGATATATTGTGAGGCCAATAAAATAGCAGATGATGATAAAGCTCTCACCTTATTAAATGCAATGGGGGCGAAGACATATGGGCTACTGAAGCATCTTCTATCACCAGCTAAACCGGCGGATCAGACTTTCGCTGATATTGTTGCTGCCCTGAAGGATCATTTGAACCCCACACCGCTGATGTTGGCGGAACGATTCAAATTTTATGCGAGAACGCAACGGAAAGAGGAAAGCAACGTGGAATACTTGGTCGAACTGCGTAGACTAGCGAAATACTGCCAGTTTGGGGAAAATCTGACAGAGGCATTGAGAGACAAGTTCGTGTGCGGGTTGTCGAAGGAAGGAACACAAAAGCGACTGCTCGAAGAGAACGATCTTACACTTGACAAGGCTGTCCTTATTGCAGCATCACACGAAGCAGCTGCGAGAGGCACTGCGGAAATGCAGCTGAAGGCAATGGTACTCAGCGTGGATCAAATTACTTCGGGTACAACAAAATGTTATCGTTGTGGGAAGACAACACAGGACCAGAACCAATGCTGGTTTAAAAACCAGGAATGTAGAAAATGTGGCAAGCTTGGTCACATAGCTAAAGTATGCCGGTCAGGAAAGAAGACCAACAACAGAAAAAAGTCACCACAGGAAAAGTACAGCAAGGTACACAAGGTGGCTGAGAAGAGTTCAGATGAACAGAATTCGGATTCAGACCCGAACGGCCAGGAACTGGGTAGTCTGAGAATTCACAATGTGAGTAAGGAAGCTGACCTACAAACTATCTGGGTCACACTAAAAGTAGCCGGAGTCCAAGTGAAAATGGAATTGGACACAGGATCAGCCCTATCAGTCATAAATCGAAGGGATTACAACCGGCTATTCTCACATATACCCTTGAGAGATACCAAGATCGTATTGCAGACATACACGGGGCATAAAGTATACCCCATGGGAAAGATACAAGTCAAGGTGAGAGACAGGGGCAAAGAACACCAAGGAATGGACTTATATGTACTAACTGAGGGAGGTCCACCACTTCTGGGACGGAAGTGGATCAGGGAAATAAACATGGAATGGCACTACCTAAAAGCAATAACGAGTGAGAACTCGGTGAAGACAATCAGCTCAGACTTTGAAACGGATGACGACAAGACCAGCCCAGGTGCGAAAGACAAGTCTAAAATGGACTTGCTGACTAAGGTTGGAAAAACGAAGGAGTGCATAAATACTGATGCTTCAAAGGAGAACAAAGTTTCAGAACAGAATTCCACTGAACAACAACAACATAGTTTGGCAGAGAATTCTGAGTCTGTCCAGTTTACAGACATGCACAAGCCTGAGGAACACCGGGCTCGAAACTCCATTTCAAATTACAACAGCAATTAGAACAATTGAGTTGCTGTCTCGAGCAAGAGATAAAAGCAATGAAAACGTTCTTTGACACAGAGTGGGAGAATCTGGGAAGACAACAGGAACAGCTGAGGGAGAAAAGGGAGCAGGAGCACACAAACCGTCTGCGCAAGGAGGCCAAACGAATCAAAGCTGATTCGGTTTCTGAAGGTGCGTGCTCTAATCTGGTGGAGCAAGATGTTCAGCAACTGAAGGCGCTTGTTAGCAGATTGCAGGCAGAAAAGGCTGAGTTGCTCGCCATAAATTCTGAGCTCCTACTGAAGTTGGGTGCAGCATCACCGGACGATTCATTTGTGGAAATTCGAATGGTGGAGGCTGCGGATGATGGCGAAGTAGAAACAGCAAAGGAGCCCCAGGGCAAGGTTATAAGCAGCCCTGCAGCTACTGGGAAACGGATGAGGTCAGAAGAGTCAACGGTCAGCCAACTCCTTCATATGCTGAGGGACAAGACTCTGAAATGGGAACAATTTGGACATGAGTCTAAATCTTCAAAGGAGAGGGGTTTGGAGCTCCCAAAAGTTATTGGAATAGCTGAGGTTGCAACACAGACTGAGAAGATGGCAGCAGAGCAAACCTTGGATGCCAAAAGTACGCTGATTCACGTCAATGTTGAACAACAGAATGCTGAAACAGCTGCTCCAGTAGAGGGATTGAATAATACAATCAATCAATCTCCCAATGAAGTTGAAGTATTGAAATCACGAATGAGGTCATTAGTAAAAGACTTGCAGGAAGCCCAGAAAAAGCTGGATGAAACGGAACGCATGAAGAAGTCTCTTCAGGAAAGATGTCTGGATTTGGAACAAAAGCTGGCTAACGTCCAGCTGGGTATGGAGGAAATAGAAGACCCTCTCGCTGGCCTAGCTCAGGACGACACCGAATATTACCATGACCTGTTGGACGACACCGAATATTACGATGACCTGCTCTGCCCAGCTTGTGATGAAAACTCCCAAAGTGCAGAAACCATGAAGAATCACCTAAAATCTAAGGAACATCGGGAGATGGTGGCGCTACTACGGAAAAAGGAGGACGAGAAGGAGGAACGGTGCATGCAGCTGGCAGCTGACAGTGGAGCCCAGAGAGTCTCCAAGAAGCAGAAAAGGAAAAGACGAAGCAGAAGATGATGACCATCTGAACCATTATCACCTCTACCAGGTCACGCACGTGGTCTCTCCGTACGGAGCCAAATCAGTTTGGAAGTAGAAAAACTTCCCAAGGTACTCAAGCTTTTAGAAGTCAACAATGCTGGTTCAGAAGTGACGGAAGTTCAAGCTGTTAAGTCCAGTGAAGGACTATTGGATGAGTCACTCCAGCAACGTGAACCGACTACACCGAGACTGAATCTGTGAACTGTTTCCCGCAGAGACTGAATCTGTGAACTGTTTCCGCAGAGACTACATCTGTGAACTGTTTTTACATGAAGTTGGATATATGTTATGTTTAATGGGGAATAAGTATGTTGTAAGCTAAAAAGGGAGGATTGTAGTGTATGTAACCGTCCACCTTTAAGAGAACTATTTTAGGTGTTGTACTACTTTATCTTGGCTGCTGTATACTGTAATACCGGGAGTGACCACACCGGTATATAAGTGTTGGGTAAGGATTTATTGGGCAGATTCGCCCTGACCTTCGAATAGTAAAGTCCTGTTAAAGTTACTCTTGTAGTCTGTGTATTAATTCACCATATAACCCACAGACTTTACACGTACGAGGTCGACTTTCGAGAAGACGGTGCTCTCTGCCAAATGGGCAGAGAAATCCTGGATGTGGGGGATCGGGTACCGATCAGGAGTGGTGGCATCGTTTAGGCGTCGATAGTCGCCGCATGGTCACCATCTGCCGCCAGGCTTCGGGACGATATGGAGGGGTGAAGACCAGGGACGATTCGACCGGCGAATAGTCCCTAACCGTTCCATGGTCGTGAACTCCGCCTTTGCGACCGCCAGCTTGCCAGGTTCCAGGTGCCGGGCCCGCGCGTAGACTGGGGGGCCGTTGGTGGTGATGTGGTGTTCCACACCATGTTTCGTGGCTGTGGAGGAGAACGTGGGTCTTGTGAGGTCGAGAAATTCGGCGAGCAGACGAGCAAACTCGTCAGGAGTCGGGAAAGCACAGGCGACGGTGTGCGACGTAGTGTTACTGCGGTAACAAGGGACAGAATTGAAAGTTGCCGCGTTGATCAACCGCCGGTTCTTCACGTCGACCAGGATGCTGTTGGTGCACAGGAAATCCGCACCGAGAATGGGTTGAGAAACCTTGGCTGTCACAAACTCCCAGTGAAAACATTGCCCCCCGAAGCACACCTCCACTCGCCGTCTGCCGAAGGTCCGAATTGCTCCGCCATTGGCCGCTTCAAGGGCGAGGCCGTGATTCCCTGCCTGCACATCGAGGGCGGACGCGGGCAAAATGCTGCACTGCGCTCCGGTGTCGCACAGAAAACGACAACTGGAGAGCGTATCAGTGGTGAAAAGCAACTTGCCCGCATTGCCGATTGCCATGGCGGCCGCGGAGTGCCCGTTAGGCCCATTCCTCAGTAGTCGCAGTTGGTTTTTTTGGGGGGGAAAGCTGCAGGGAGGGCGGCAACGTCGCGCCTTCACGCCGAACTGCGCGTGGTAGAAACACAGCCCAGCAGGCTGACGAGCTGAGGCGGCGTCTGTGGGGGATGGGCACCTCGTGGCGGTGCAGTACTGCTGCGTTACCGCGAAAATTTTGTCCGCTTCTGTCGCGAGTGCCGCGCAGTCTCCCACCTCGGACCTGGCCAGGGCAGCTTGCACCTGCTCAGGCAGCTGGCTGAGGAATAGTTCACGGAATAAGAAGCATTCCGGTTCTGAGCCCAGGAGTGTGAGCATTTGGCTCATCAACGCTGAAGGCTTGGAGTCCCCGAGCCCGGGCATAGCGAGCAATCGACGGGCGCGCTCCGATTTAGTGAGCCCGAAAACTTGCAGCAACCGTGCCTTGAGGGTTTCATACTTGCGCTCCGTTGGAGGGTTCTCGAGGAGGCTGACAATCCGCGAGGCGGTAGAGCTGTCGAGTGCGGAGACCACATAGAGATATTTGGACTGATCCGCAACGATGTCCCTCAGGGCGAACTGTGCCTCGAGCTGAATGAACCACGAGGTCGCTTGCTGCTCCCAGAACTGCGGTAGCTTCAGCGAAACGGCGTTGGCCTCCATGCTGTGTTCTTTTTGTGAAAAACGTTCACAAAAAACAGGGTCACCAATGTAGGAATTGACGAATTCCTAACCAATAACTGAGGTCGACTCAGGAGATCAATCAAACAGGTCTTTAATGTAAGACTAAACGAGTTCAAACAGTTTGTTGAGATCGATACAGGAGAACCACGAAAACAGGTCTTAACAAGATGGAGATTCCACGAGGACTGCCCGGACAGTCACGTGGTTTGCGACGTGACGTCATCGCGTTTGCTCGCATTTTCCCGTGCTCTTAAAGGGGCCACGCCCCGTACATTCAAACACTATATACAAAACACAGTAATGTCTAACACAATGGTACAGGCTTAGGCTGGTGTTAGAACATTGTTAAAGGGAATTATATACAGTTGCCCCGAGTCATTCAGTGGCTCCGCCACAATATAACATATATAACAATGTATTTTAATGTTAGTGTCTAATAGTGACAGTTCGTGCAGTACCATATACTGCATTAATCAAGAGATACTACGTTGTAGTTTATGTTATGTAAAAAAATATACACATGGGTCTAAAACATCATGATGCAGTGAAAATAAGTTGAACATTTGTACTCTGATTTGTGCACATAGTTATGGTATTGTACTTATTTGAAGAAATTTGTGAACTGTGTGCACGCATAACAACCTACATAACAGGGCTCCATTTGGTAAAATGTGCTGTAGTCTCGATTCTTTTGATTTAGTTGCCAGATAACGATGACGATGGAGTCACTTCAACTCCCTATAGCCAGGGTGATTGTGACTTTGTCATCATTTGCAGCAATGGATCTTTTGGTTCCTCAACCCCTTTCTTCCACAATTTCCTGATTAATTAACTTTGACTAAAATATTTGTCTCTATCGCAGTGCATTTTATGAACTCTGTAGCCAGAGTGAGCAGCTAGGAGGAAAACATCTTGAGCTCGTCCAAATATAAGTAGCAGTGGGTTCTCACAGACCACACGAGGATCCATTATCAAAAATGGTGGTTGCTGAATCTGTAAGTTTCAGAATCAGAGGATTACCACTGTGCTACAGGAACCTAGGAGTGGTCCCTGGATTTGGTTTAGAAGAGCAGTCTAGAGAGAATACCCATATCCCATGTTTGGCTTTGCACCCTGGGGAAAACTAACACAGGAGCCAGAATTTTTGTGGCAGTAGAGCAAGGATTGTGGAACTCTATTTCCAGTGGTGAAGAGGAAAGACGAGCAGCAGCTGAATGACTTAAATTAGTCCATTACTGCTAAAGAAAGATTTGTTGGACTATCAACACAGCTGCTTCAACTCACAAGGAAGCAAAGAATTGTGGATGAGGAAATGGTCAACTCTATTTTTCTCCAGTCACTCTTGCTGGCATTTTATATTCACCAACTTTCTTTTAGCTAACATTAGTGATCAGATGAAATGTACCTTACTGTGCATAAGGGCTCTTCAATAGGTGCTTAAAGGACTGTGTTTGAATCACCATTAGATACAGGAAGCTCATTTGCGACATTCATTCATATAAATCTTTGTTATAATTGTATTTTAAGTAAAGGATATTAACTAAATCTGTATGAATGATTAGCACTAGGGGATAGGTGCTGCAGTTATGGCAGACAGATGCACAAGGCCTTGTCTTGTTTATAGGTAGGCCATGTTTGGCTAATATATATTGGGTATAGTTTGTATTAAGTGTATGATCCATAAGTTCCTACAAAAGTTTAAAATCAGTATTTGGGCTTAAACATTAAAACTTCCTCTGTATGTAGGTGGTATGAGGCCGTACTCTGCCATCGTGAACAGTGAATTGACTTTCTATTCCAAGACACTTTGAGGCTGCTTTCCCGGCACCCTGCTCCCTGGTGGTCTAGCAGTGCCCCGGTGCGTGCAGCGCTAGGCCCCTCCCTTTTCATCAGGGGAGGGAAGCCTTCAATGAAGCGGCGTTACGTGCGTGGCGCTGTTGCACGTAGTGCCGCGATATTCACTGGTAGCGCTTCCAGTAGCGTCCCACCTCCTGCTTGGGGTGCTACAACTAAATTTACGGTGCAGGGGCGCTAACTTTTTCAGGGCGCTAAAAGTAGCGCCCCGGCGAAGTTAGTGCCCCAACAGGGGTGCCACTGAATTTTTCTCCCAGGTCTTTGCCAAGTCAGCTAATTTCAGCCAGGATGGTAGTGGAAATGCTATAGTTTGCTTCAGTGTCCTGGGATAGGGATCAGAAAAGAGGAATAGGTCAAAAGTGAACCTCCTGGCTAATTACCTTGCAGTCACTGATGTAACACTTGCATGTGTTTTGTGGGAAATAGCAGTTAAAGCACAGCCTGATGCTATGATTGAATAACTCAGCACTCACAGTCGAATCTTGCACTTGAAGAATGGTCACTTGCAGGAATTTCCAGATAAATGCCATTATCTGTGGAACTGTAGCCTGCCTCTTGAAATCACAACTTGTCAGGGAGAGGGGATATTGCATTGGTTGTCATTGCTGATCGTGCAGCTTTTGTCAGCTCATTGTGAATGGGCATGAGAGAAACTTTTAACAAGGCATTTTTAAAATTATTCCAGCAATGAATGAGTTTTGATAGCAGTGTTGATTTGACCATACTGCTGCCGTCATCATTTATTTTTGTAATGACTTTTGTGAGAGAGACCATTTGGTAATGCGTTTTACAAGTCCAGACAATACTCTGATTGAGGATCTGGGATCAAAATCATGATCTCAGCCAGAAAATGCAGCTCCACATTGGTCAGTCCACAGCCCATTATCAGTCAAAAGTAGTAATGTCTGGAACAAGTGATTTTGTGCTCTCTCCCTCTCGTCATTATCAGAGAACAGTAGCTTTCTTCGCCAAAGTCTGCAGTTCTCCAAGCACTCGGATTGCCGTCTGGAAATAAGAGTTACATTTTTAAAATGTGATTGATTGTCATTTCTTGCCCCCCATAATCACAAAGTGGACATTTGTGGCTCCAACTAAATTGCACTATGATTTTACCTTTTTTATTGCCAATACACACTGTGCACCAGTAGAACTTTTAGGAATTACTTGGAAAAAAAAGTCTGTTCATAATGGTACACATTAGTTGGCGATCCAGTGGCAGTCAGGAGGGGTTTGAAATGCTGGTTGGGCCATTTTGAAGAATTCCCAAATGAAGGCCCATTTGTTAGCAATGCTTGATCATCCTCGTGCCATCAAACACTTTGATTTTGGCACATTCTTTGAGGAGAGCCTTTTCAAAAATCAACATCAGAAATTAGCAAAAGGCAGCATAGAGGCTGCAGGGGATATCCATATATGTCCTATCATTATCATTTTTATACCAAGATTCCCCAAAGTGGGAACACGTGCTCGCCTTCAGAAAGATTAAAGGATTACATGTGCTTGAGACACACAGATTTGGTCTCGACCACAGGAGAGTTTCACTGTTACACTCTTAGGTCCTGCTACCTCACTGGTAGAGAAGAGAACAGGACAGTAGGAGTCAACTTTTATATATGTAAAAAAGGAGGCAATCAGACTGCTTAAGGGAGTGAATTATGCCACTGAACCCAAATAGATATCTGTGGCAGACCCAAATTCTTAACCGCACACAGATAATGTTGTTCGCATCACATTCTTTCCATTGGTCTCATCATTCTGGTTCCATTTAGGAGATTATGAAGGTATGAGAGCAGAGTTGACTAAAGTGGACTGGGAAAATAGATTAAGGTGTAAGATAGTACAGGAGCAGTAGTGTACATTCAAGGAGCTATTTCACAACTTTCAAGAAAAATATATTCCACTGAGGAAAAAGGGGTGTAAAAGAAAAGACAGCCATCCGTGGCTAAGTAAAGTAATAAAGGATAGTATCCGACTGAAAACAAGGGCATATAAAGTAGCCAAATCTAGTGGGAGGATAGAAGATTGGGAAGTATTTAAAAGCCAGCAAAGAATAACTAAAAGATTAATTAAGAAAGGGAAGATAGATTATGAAAGTAAACTAGCAAAAAATATAAAAACAGATAGCAAGAGTTTCTACAGTTATATAAAAAGAAAAAGGGTGGCTAAAGTGAATGTTGGTCCCTTAGAGGACGAGACCGGGAAATACGCTGACCAAATATTTTGTATCAGTCTTTACAGTAGAGGACACTAAAAATATCCCAACACTGGACAAACAGGGGGCTATGGGGGGGGAGGAGCTAAACACGATTAAAATCACTAAGGAGATGGTGCTCGGTAAGATAATGGCCTAGAAATTCAGTTGCGTCCGCCAGCCGTTAGCGCCATAAGAGGGGTAGATTTCCAGCGCTAGGCACTTAGCGCCCGGGCGCAGGCCGATCTGCGCCTACGCCCAACTTCAGTTGACATTTAGCGCCGGCGCAAAGTGTTTGCGCCCGCTCAGCTGCGCGCGCAGCTTATGACGTCATTTCGTCGTGCAACGCTGTTTGTGCGCCCCAAACCGGAAATTCAGTGGCGCCCGCCCAATGTGGGCGTGGCGCTGTTAAGAACTGTGAAGTGGAACGCAGCAGAGGCCCTGCGGGCCTCGGGGAGCGCTAATTAAAGGGCACTTAGACTGAACTATAAAGGCCAGCCATTTTGCTGCAATGACTTTCGTGCTTTGGATTTCTGGACAGAGACCAAGGAACAGACCTTCCTGATTTGGGACAACATAGGAGAGGTATTTTTGGCTTCTGGCTAGAGCTTGGAAATTTCACTCATTGTGATTTCACTGTTTGCAAGTTTATTATGGGGGCTGCATGGGGTTCCAACCCTCAGTTCCAGCATTATGTGCGAAGGGCTCGCAGACGCTGTGTGAGAGGGCCAGCCATGCCTAGACACAGAGGGGCCATCAGGCGTCGGCAACGTAGGCCTTACCCACTCAGGGAATACCGGCAGCAGGTGTCCTATCTCACCATGACTGCCGCGCATTGTGTTAAGAGGCTGCGCTTCAGAAGGGAGGTGGTTGCAGAGATCTGCCAGCTGCTTCACAGAGATCTGTGTCCACAGCTGATGTGCAGGACGTCTCTGTCGGTGGAAGTGAAGGTCACGGTGGCTCTGAACTTTTATGCAAGCGGCTCATTCCAAGCCGCTGCTGGGGACATAGCGAACATTTCCCAGTTCGCCGTGCATCGCTGCATCCGGCAGGTCACCGATGCCCTTTTCGCAAGGAGACACCAATTCATCTCCTTCCCCATGACCCTAGAGAGGCAGGAGCAGTGTGCAGTCGGATTTGCCAGGATCGCCGACTTCCCCATGGTGCAGGGCGCCATTGACTGCACGCATGTGGCTATGCGGGCACCTATCGACAATGCCGAGGATTACCGCAACCGGAAGGGCTACCATTCCCTCAATGTACAGCTGGTGTGTGACCACAGGCAGCGCATCCTAGCTGTCAATGCCCGCTTTCCAGGAAGCAGCCACGATGCATTTATCCTGCGCCAGACTACTGTGGCTGACATGTTCGAGGCACAGCCTCCACCAAGGGGATGGCTTATTGGGGACAAGGGCTACCCTTTGTGTACATGGCTCATGACCCCGCTCCGCGCGCCCAGGACCCCTGCGGAGGAGGCATACAACGAAAGCCATCAAGCCACAAGGAACATCATAGAGCAAACGATTGGCGTCCTCAAGCAACGGTTCCGCTGCCTGGATCGATCCGGCGGATCTCTCTAGTATTCGCCGGATAGAGTCTCCCAGTTCGTCGTCGTTTGCTGCATGCTGCACAACCTGGCTATCCGCAGGACTCAGGCACTGCCACCTCACATTGGACCACCACCTCAGGAGGACGAGCAGGAGGACCATGAGGAGGAGGAGGAGGAGTACCAGCCCAGGAGGGAGCCACAAGGTCCAAGGGCCGTCCGCCGGCGGCTTATTGAACGACACTTCTAGGCCCCCTGTCAGGGAATGGCTTGTGGCAATGAACGCACCTGAATGCAGCCGCTCCGCAAGCCCTCAGCCGGTTAACGCAACAACCACTTGAAACATGACACCTGGACAAGCTGAATAAATAAAAAGCTTTATTTAACAAACTCAGGGCCCTTCCCACATGAAACAGAAAAACAGACAACACCCCCAAAAAACAGTCAAAAACATATCTCACTCCCACAACCTGGGGAGGAATAACAAAACTTGTCCATCCAATTGGCCTTCATCCTCGGCCTAACCAAGACAAACCCCCCCATACAGAACACAAACACCCCCATATAAAAAAACAGTTGCCTTCATCTTCGGCGTTAGCAAAATAAGCCCCCCCCCATACAGAACACAAACACCCCCATATAAAAAAACAGTTGGCAACACACTCTACTTGGTGTGCCGATAGGGCGAGTCCTTGTGCAGGCTTCTCCGGCCCCTGCCCGACCTGTTGCTCCGCCTCAACCTGGGCCCTGTGGGTGTTGCAAGGCTGGGGGAAGGCTCCTGAGGGGCACAATGCGTGACGGCAGATGCCCTTGGGGGCCGGCCTAGACGAGGTCCGGCCCTGGAGGGGCCGGCTGCTGACTGCTGCAGCTGTGGCTGGGCAGCATCAGTCTCTCCAGCAGCTCGTCGCAGCTTGGCTGGGGGAGTGGCAGTGGCGGCTGCATCAACGGGGGCAAGCTGGCTGATGCCAGGCGCTCGCTGGTCGCCAGAGACACTGGCACTCGGCCGGGCTGGCACTGCAGCAAGCGCAGCAATCTGGTGAAGGCCAGACTGCTGTGCTGCAGCAGGGCGGCGGGTGCCCTGGCGATGCTTCCGTGACACAGCGAGTGTGGCAGAAGTGAGTGCCCGAACTGCCCTGGTCTGTGCCCGCATCAGATCAGCCAGTGTCTGCACGGCACCACTCATGAACTCTCGACTCGCGTCCTGTGCTGCCGCGAGTTGGTCGACACCCCTGGCCTGTGAGTCCCCGAAATCGGCCACACTATGAGCCAGGGACTCAATGGCCTGAGGCAACTGTCCCACAACCCCCATGAACTCGTTGTGGCGCCGCTCCGAGGCCGCAGACATTTCATCAAGGAGGCGCACCTCCTGGGCGAGGACCGTCTCCGGACTGGAGGCCGGACTCTCCCTCTGGGGAGAAGGCCGCCGAGCTGCCCGACCCTTCCCGCGTGCCTGGACGCCACTGGGCCCAGCAACTGCCCTCCCCTGCAACACTTCCCCCCTCTGGGGAGAAGGCCGCCGTGCTGCCCGACCCTTCCCGCGTGCCTGGACGCCACTGGGCCCAGCAACTACACCCCCCTGCAACACTTCCCCCCTCTGGGGAGAAGGCAGCCGTGCTGCCCGACCCTTCCCGCGTGCCTGGACGCCACTGGGCCCAGGAGCTACACCCCCCTGCAACACTTCCCCCTGGCTCTCCTCCAGGCAAGACGTGTCCCCTCCATTGCCATCCCCTGGCGCGGATGAGGGTTCCCCCGATGTGCCGCCTTCCTCTTGGTCCTCGTCGTCCTCCTCTTCTGAGGGACTGGCACTCTCAGCTTCAGGGACCTCCTCCTCACCAGCTGAAAGCAGGAAGGCACAAGAGTAGCTTTAGAGTGAGGACAGGGCGTCAGCGAGGGAGGCATGATTGGTGGCATTATGCGCATTGGTCGGACAGTGGCAAAGGATGTAGATCTGAAGCGCAAGGGGAACGAGAGAGGTGCAAACGGTCATGTCCTTACCATTGGGGCCCAGCACAGGGTCGGCATATCCAATAGCAACGGGGCCAACCACCCGGCCACGCATGAGTCGAGCCACGCGCTCCTCCAGGTCACTGAGCTCCTGGAACTGGGCACGGCCTCCCCCGGTGACAGTCCGGCTCCTCAGATTCTGCGCCAGCTTGGCCTGCAAGAGAAAGGATGGCCTCTAAGTACAGTGTGGTGCCCTGTTGTTGTGTGCACTGCCTCCCATGGTCGAATAGCTTGGCCAGTGTGGTGCCCTGTTGTTGTGTGCACTGCCTCCCATGGTCGAATAGCTTGGCCAGTGTGGTGCCCTGTTGTTGTGTGCACTGCCTCCCATGGTCGAATAGCTTGGCCAGTGTGTGAAGTGCAGAAAGTGCTATTGATGATCATGCCAGTGCCATAGCTGCGGGAGGAGGGCTGGCCATTAGGCCTTTGAGGTCCCTTTGCCCATAATGTGAGGTGCACATGCAAGGATGAGGAGGACACTGGAAAGGGTACTCACCCTGACCAACCGAGTGAGGTCGTTGTACTTCTTGCGGCATTGGTCACCAGTCCTGGGGACATCGCTGTTGGCTGACACCCTCAGGGCGATTTCCCTCCAGGCTCTCCTGTACTGCCTCCTGGGAGCCTTCTTGCCACTGTCCGGGCACAAGATCTCTCTGTTCTTTTCCAACCCCCTAAGCAGCACCCTCAAAGCATGCTCTGAGAAGCGCTGCGCTCGTTCACGGGCCTTCTGCATGGCTTCAGGTGCTATTTGGGTCCACCAGCAGTGTTCAGGCCTAGCTGCAGGGCTCCACTATCCAGGGCGTGGCAGCAGACAAAGTCGACCCTTCCCCCTTTAAGAGCTGGCCGGCGTCAGGGTGTCTGCTGTCAATCAAAACATGACCGCACCTGCGCTGCGCCCGGCCTCGGCGTTATCAGTCCGCACCGCCGGCTTAGCGCCTAAAGGTAGGAGTGCAACGCCAGTTTCAGCGCTCGCCCAAACTCCTTGGCCAAAGCTACTGAATTTCGGCGAAGTGGCCTCCACTTTCCGGCGGGCGCTAACTTCACCGCCCGCCCGACTTTACCGCCCCAAAAGTGGCTAGACTGAATTTCTAGGCCAATGGGACTTAAGGCGGATAAATCCCCTGGACCTGATGGCTTACATCCTAGGGTCTTGAGAGAAGTAGCGGTAGGGATTGCGGATGCATTGGTGGTAATTTTCCAAAACTCCCTGGATTCAGGAAAGGTCCCAGCAGATTGCAAAACTGCTAATGTAACGCCCTTATTTAAAAAGGGAGGTAGACAAAAGGCTGGAAACTATAGACCAGTTAGTCTAACATCTGTGGTTGGTAAAATGTTGGAGTCCATTATTAAGGAAGCAGTAACAGGACATTTGGATAAGCATAATTTAATCGGACAGAGTCAGCATGGTTTTATGAAGGGGAAGTCATGTTTGACAAATTTGCTCGAATTCTTTGAGGACGTAACAAACAGGGTGGATAAAGGGGAACCAGTGGATGTGGTGTATTTGGACTTCCAAAAGGCATTTGACAAGGTGCCACACAAAAGATTACTGCACAAGATAAAAAATCACAGGATTGGGGGTAATATACTGGCATGGGTGGAAGATTGGCTATCTAACAGAAAACAAAGAGTTGGGATAAATGGTTCATTCTCGGGTTGGCAATCAGTAACTAGTGGTGTTCCGCAGGGGTCAGTGCTGGGACCCCAACTCTTTACAATCTATATTAACGATTTGGAGGAGGGGACCAAGTGCAACGTATCCAAGTTTGCCGATGATACAAAGATGGGAGGGAAAGCAGTGAGTGAGGAGGACATAAATAACCTGCAAAAGGACATAGACAGGCTGAGTGAGTGGGCAGAAATTTGGCAGATGGAATATAATGTTGGAAAGTGTGAGGTTATGCACTTTGGCAGAAAAAATCAAAGAGCAAGTTATTATCTAAATGGAAAGAAACTGCAAAGTGCTACAGTACAAAGGGATCTGGGGGTCCTGGTGCATGAAACACAGAAGGTTAGTATGCAGGTACAGCAGGTGATCAGGAAGGCCAATGGAATCTTGGCTTTTATTGCAAGGGGGATGGAGTATAAAAGCAGGGAAGTCTTGCTTCAGTTATACAGGGTACTGGTGAGGCCACACCTGGAATACTGCGTACAGTTTTGGTTTCCATATTTAAGAAAAGATATACTTGCTCTCGAGGCAGTTCAGAGGAGGTTCACTTGGTTGATGCCGGAGATGAGGGGTTGACTTGTGAGGAAAGGTTGTTTAGGTTGGGCCTCTACTCATTGGAATTCAGAAGAATGAGAGGCGATCTTATTGAAACATAAGATTGTGAGGGGGATTGATCGGGTGGATGCGGGGAGGATGTTTCCACTGATGGGTGAGACTAGAACTAGGGGGCATAATCTTAGAATAAGGGGCTGCCGTTTCAAAACTGAGATGAGAAGAAACTTCTTCACTCAGAGGGTAGTAAATCTATGGAATTTGCTACCTCAGAGAGCTGTGGAAGCTGCGACATTAAATAAATTTAAAACGGAGATAGACAGTTTCCTAGCTGATAAGGGAATTAAGGGTTATGGGGAGCGGGCAGGGATGTGGACGTGAGTCTAGGTTCGGATCAGCCATGATCCTATTGAATGGCGGAGCAGGCCCGAGGGGCCGTATGGCCTACTCCTGTTCCTACTTCTTATGTTCTTATTTTCACCATTTCTTTTTTTATTGAAACTCCCTGAAACTTGGAATCCTGAGATACTGATTTCTCTAATTAGTTCCAGCGGCCCCCACCCCATTATTACCATAGAATGTCTCACGACACAGTTGGATTTTTCTGTGTTTGCAACATGACCTGTGTGAGGGAGACACTGCACAATTGTAGGGTACGGCACCTGCTTTGATGTCGTATCTCTCAGCAATTGTGTGGTTCACAGAAGTTCAACCTTTTACCTCAGAGTGTCAAACACTATTGGTGAAGACGCATCAGGAGGAAAAACAGGATAGTTAATGCGAATAGACCGGCCAACGCACAATGTAATAAAGTGTCATACAATTAGACAGCATGAATGTAACATTCTTTACAGATTTAGATCCTGAAAATAGTGATGCCATTATACAATTATGCAAATTATGGGATTATCCAATATAAAATGAAGTGGGAAACATTGTTTAAACAAAAGTAACCTGAAATTAGCAGGCATGAATCAGAATATAAATCTGTGCTGAATATAAATCTCCTTCACGAAGTGTTGCGCTTTGCCCAATTAAAATATAATGGGAGAAAAATTCAGTATCGCCCCGTTTGGGGCGCCATTATCGGCCGTGCGCAAAGTTTAGCGCCTGGCGCTAATTATTGCCTCCGACGGCAAACTTGGTTTTTATCGCCCCTGGAGGTGATTGGAGCGCTAAATCAGGCGTTTCACACCTGTCTTAAGGCGCAAATGCCGAGGAGCGAGGCGCTACCTCAGAGCGCTGGTGAAGCAAGGAAGGGCAATTCAAAATTAACCTGCAAAGTGCTGCTCAGTACCCAAAACTCATTCACACAGCATTGAATCTCTCCAGAAGTCTCTCTCTCTCTCTCAGAATGCGTGGTGCAAAAATGTCACCAACAAAAAAAGGCAGGAAGCGGTCGCCTTTAAATAGCGCTCCCCCAGTCCCTTTCTGACTGCAAATCGCTCCCCTCAACCTGTCGTTGCTAGCGGCAGGCGGTAAGGCAGGGGGCGCCACTCAATATCCGGTCCGGGGCGTTACGCACTCGACTGACATCACGATCTGCCAGCGCAGAAGATCGTGGTGGTAGTGTCTAGCGCTGCCGCAAAATGTCTAGTTAATTTCGCGAGCGCCGCAAACATCGCTGTGCCCAGGCGCTAGTTGCTTTGCGCCCCATTAGCGCCCTCTTAAGGCGCTAACGGGAGGCACAAGCAACTGAATTTTTCCCCCAATAGATTGTGCTCAGTTAAAATTTTTATAATACGAGATTCCGTAAATTGTTCAAGTATTGTAGAGTATAAAACAACATGGAAATGATCTTAGTCCTGTTGAGCTTTCACACTTCTGTGAATTTTTAAAAAAATACACAGCCAATAGTTCTAAACTTGTACTTCACAATTCCAGCAACAATTCAAAAACGACTGAAGAAAGAGAAAAAGGCAAAGAGGAAATTACAGGAAGCACTTGAATTTGAGTCAAAGCGACGAGAGCAAGTGGAGCAAGCTTTACAACAGGCCACATCCACAGAAAGTCTCAGGGCGCTCAATGGTATGGCTCTCATCACTTTATATGTAATGCAAGTCTTGTGAATGAAAATGGTGGAAATGCACAGCAGGGCCCATCAGAAATTGTGAAGAAAAAAGTAAAAGGTGGATTAACCATTCCGGTGTAGGACCCCTGTCAGAACTGATGAAGGGTCAGCATGAACCCATCTTTAATCTTTACAGATGCTGTAAAGGCACATCAGGAGGGAAAAAAAGGACAGTTAATGTGAATAAACTGGCCAACGCACAATGTAATAAAGTATCATACAATTAGACAGCATGAATGTAAACATATTCTTTACAGAAAGCGCATGATCGTTTCCAGCATTTTCTCCCCAACCCCCCTGCACAATCTTCATTGACATTTTGAGTTCAATGGGCACCTACCAAAACTAAAATGAGCACTTTGCTCGGATACTACCCATCATCTCTCGACATGGGCGGGTACCACAAATGCAAATCATTTTTTTAAGCACTGAATTAGGTTTCTTCCTTTTGCACTGTAGAGATATTTTTACCGTAAATGCAAATAGAGGATATAAGAAGGCACAGGTTACACTATTTTAACCGTTAACATGCTGGCCATATGGAATTGTTTATTTGGCAAATTAGGTTTAAATATTAACTGAACCATGACGCTGAGCTTTTCGAAGTTCATTACTGAATATAAATTTAGGGTCATTGATTTTCTGTTGCTACGGGGGAAATGGGGAGCGTTCTTTGCATAGCCTTACATAGGGGGCTTGTATCATGATTGATTACTCAGTTATGGATGGTGGACTTGTACAAACAGCAGACGTGAGGGAGTATAATGTGCTGATTTGTTCCCCTGATTATTTTGTCAGGTGCAAATAAACATTGAATTTTCTTTTAATTAAATATTACTGCATAAAATGCCAGTAACTGCAGAATATGCAAAGGAAGATTAATAAACATTGAAGAATTACCTTTGTGCAGGGAAACTGAACAGCAGGCTTCGAGGACATGTAATCCTTGAACAAAAATGTATTTTATTAATATCCTGATTTAAGAGCTGTGCAAGATTATAAAAGGCAGGAGTTCAGTATAGTTTCCAAATTTGCCTCATATTCTTTGAAGGCCAAAACATTTAGTCACTTCAGCGGATTAAGCCTGCCTAGTGACTCATCCTCTGTGGAATAGGTAGCCTAGTAATGCAGGGTTCATTCGAGGAACTTATCTAGTCCCCATCATCCAAGAATGGCCACACTGGAAACCACACAGTGTAAAGATAATAACAAATGAATTAAATGATTTTTGCACATGGCTTGGACTCATTTTCAAATTGTGTTATAGCTTTTCATTATGCATAATGAACACATTTTAATTATAGTCACACACATTCTGATGTGTGTAAAAATTAGCCACGGAACATTATGCACGTTGTGGATTTGATGGGATCAGAGGTTAATAGAGTTACTGAACTGTTGGAACTAAACCCTTTTGCTCATTAGTGATCACATGATAAGCTGCCGTGCAACCCAGAGCTCACTCTTTTCTAAGTCAACCAAGTACTGGCACAGAAGTAATCATCACTTTTAAAAAAGATAAAAAATGTAAAAATATAAATCAGACAGTTGAAAGTAGACATCATCTGATTGAATCTTCCTGTTTTTAGAGGCAGTCATTCCCGAGATGGAAGCTGAACACTGTGGGACTCAGCTTGACACAACAGCAACAGTACAAGGTAGGCATAGGCTTTATCCCAAACAAAGTCGTGAAATTCAGGGGCCTCATTTTTTTTGGCAGGGTGTGGGGTGGGGAGGGGGGGAATGGAAGAGAGGATTAGGTGACTTTAGCATTTGTGTTATATATTGAAAGATACTATTGTTCCAGCTTTCTGCTTGGCTGTTTGGTGATTTGAGACAGTGAAACAGATCAAAAGAGAACTTTTAAAATCTTCATTTCTCTATCTTGTCCGTGCTGATTGGCCAACAGGAGAGGACATACACTTCAAAAGATATGAGAGTTGTCCAGTGTAATTTTTTTCTCCTCCTCAACACCATAGTTTATCTTCAAGACATCTTCCACAGCTTAGCAAAAATCTGATAAAAATCCACTCTTGGGTAGGCAGCCAACCTCAACACTTGAACCTGAAACTGCTGGAAAAAAGATACTGCATTGTTGACACTACTGAGCCACTGGGACAGTGTTTTCTATTATCCATGTAAATTGCTATTTTTTAGTGGAAGGTTAACATAAGTGCGCTAATTTCCCATCTTCGCCATTTAAAGTGGTCACCAAACCATTAGTGATCAACTGCGTTAAATATTAGAGAAAGGAAGTTAATGTGAATGTGTTAACTTGCGCGTTAAAGATAGCACATGGAGTGATTTAAAACCCACTAAACACATTACATGGGGCAGCACTTTGCTGTCTATCTCCATGATTCCCCTTCAGATTGTATTATTTTAAACCTACATTCACAGAGCAAACACATTGATTGAGGGATTTTTATCTGTTTGCTGGTTTGTACTTTCCCACAGGAAAAGTCTATGTGCACACGTTGAACTCAGATTTGTGTCTCATTGCAAGTGATACGCGATAAACACACAAATTTTGATTGCGGGTTGCTTCTTCCTTTCCTAGGCTTCCATTGTTTGTTTGTTTGTTTGTCTTCCTTTTTTGTTCTCGGCTCCTTTTCCACCCATAAATTCACTCTTAAAATACTTAAAGGGAAACTCCAGGCAAAGAAACCAAAGAATGCATCCCCTAAGATTCTCAATCATCTACTAACCTAAACTAAAAAAGTTTAATTACTAATGTTATTGCCAAACTAAGAACATAAATCTGCCTTAATATAGTTTTATTAATTTGTATCTTTAGTGAAGGACTTCTCTAAATTTTAATTGATTGGCAATGATGTATGATAATTTAGAGAAATTACTAGATTTCCCCTTTAACAAATCTCAAAGTTAAATATTTAATGACATAGCTTAAGTAAACTACTTGAAATGTCACATTAATGGAAATTTTGACTGTAACCTTTTCACTGACCCATTGTGTTTATGTAAAAGCTCTCACTGTAGCACTAAGTCTGGCCTATTGAGAAGTTTGTGTTTGAATTTTTACCCTTGTTTATTTTCCATTCTGTGATAATATTTGTTGAACTGCATCTGCTTTATAAGGATTCCATGCATGGACTACCACACACATGTAAAGAATCTAACCAAACTTCTCTCTCTCTCTCTCAAAGAGAGACTTAAATTTATATAGCGCCTTTAACAACCACCGGACGTTTCTAAGCATTTTACAGTCAATGAAGTACTTTTTGAAGTGGAGTCACTGTTGTAATGTGGGAAACGCAGCAGCCAATTTGTGCACAGCAAGCTCCCACAAACAGCAATGTGATAATGACCAGATAATCTGTTTTTGTTATGTTGGTTGAGGGATAAATATTGGCCAGGACACCAGGGTTAACTCCCCTACTCGTCTTCGAAATAGTGCCATGGGATCTTTTACGTCCACCCGAGAGCGCAGACGGGGTCTAAGTTTAACGTCTCATCCGAAAGACGGCACCTACAACAGTTCAGCACACCCTCAGCGCTGGAGTGTCAGCCTAGCTTTATGTGCTCAATCCTGGGAGTGAGACTTGAACCCACAACCTTCTGACTCAGAGGCAAGTGTGCTACCAACTGAGCCACAGCTGACTCTATAAGAGAAATGAGGCACTCATCCTATTCAGTGTCTTGGTTAATTGAGATAGTGGTTGCATTTGTAACGGATGGATTTGGGGGTAGCTGTTCCAAGCATTTCTGAAAGGTTTGAAGCCCGCCTTTTACATACAAAACTGTGTTGTTGTTTGACTCGCTTGTTAAAACTAGTGCAGTCTGTTTACCATCTTGAACAATTGACTAACGCATGAGATATGGTGGTGGGCACCCTTAAATGGTGGCATTGTGGCTTTGCATAGCCACAAGAGATCTTGAAGGTATGAATTACAAGATACTGTGAGGCATCTTTTCCAACTGTTGATTCATAATTGGTCCCTGGAGGTCCTGGTGGATGTCAACTTCAACCTGGACACAGTCCTTCAGGACCATTCAGAGAAGGGTCAAGGGCACTTCGGTCTTTCTTCAATGACAGCAACATCCCACTCTTGGCCTAAGACATGAATCCAAATAGCTATCCTTGACTTATAACAATGCAAAGGCTTCCTCTAGCCCATGAGAATGATCCAGGACAAAGCTATGAGGTATATTTCTGGCACAAAGAGGGACATCAACTGGTCACTGAGTATGCTGGGAGGGGGGTGGGTGCTGGTGGTCTTAGGGTGGGTACACTTTTTTGTCACAGCCCTTCATATGAAGATCTGGTCTAAGTAATTGAAGTAAGCCTGGTATGCAGCAGTGGACTTAGATGTCCTAAACAAAGTGATTTGGGCAGATGTCCATCATATAGCTGATGAAACTCAGACTTGGAATGACTGTTGCAGGAAGGCATTACCTGGGGGTCAGGTGTGAAAACATGCAATCACATATCCAGGCCTGACTGCCTACCAGGACTGGGTTACACTGTGGGCAGCAGCTGCTGCATGGTGTGTGTCTATGCTGTGATCAGGAGGATGGTGGCACTATGTGCACACTTTTTAACGATAAATTGTGCTGCACATGCGGAGCTTTTGGTACCTGCAATCCACCTAGCAAGGGTTAATACCTGCACTGGTTAGTTGTCTGATGATTATCTCCCTGCACGAGGGGAGTGAATAAGAGAAAGTGGCAAGCAGGATTTTCTTTGGAGTGCATGGGTGAAGAGAAAGGTATAGAATATAAAAATACTTGTATCCATATAAAATACTTCAAGTGTTATAGACTGTGAGTGTTTCCTGTGAAGGGTACTTTTAGGAATAGAACTCAATGCTTTTCATGAAATACATTTCTTATCTTAAAAGGTGAAGAAGGAACCTGATGAGTTTCATGAAGGCTGTATAAAAATGTATGTAAAATGTCCGAGAAGCAAAATCAGTTTCTCTTTCTCTCTCTGCTCCTCTTCTGATGTGCCCCCACTGGGAACGTGCAAACAGCCTGCCACCGAGTTCAAATAAATTCCCGGCCAAATCAAAAGTTGCCTTGGTTGCTATTTCACTTGATATGAAAGTTTTAAATCTTTTTATTGCCAAGTTTCCATTCTGCCATGGAAAACAAAAAAAAGTTTGAGCCCGGATTTAGCACTGCACAGTTTGGACTCCGTTCCCTCCAATAGTCCACCTTCACGGGAAAAATCAACATTTGTAAGAGTCAGAGTAATGTGGGGAACTTTACTAAATTGAAAAAGCCATTGCAATCTCCATATCGTGCTCCTCAGATGTTACTTAAATTAACAGGTCACAGGCAGGTTGTGAGAAACCATGGTGACAATCACCGAGCAGCGCTCTCACTAATCAGCCACAAAAATACAAGTGTCCATTTTAATATTTATTCCACCCTCTGCATTTGGGATTTCCGTACTCATTTAGTCTTACTGACAAATACACCTATTGTTTAATTCTAAAAATGCTGTCGGAGAAACCTACAAGATTACAGGGCTAGGCCGGCGGGGATAGAATGTAATGGTTAACCAGACGCAGAATGTGGTGATAAAAGCTGATAAACATACGTAATCATTAGGAGGGAAAGGTGAGCAATGCAGTGAAAGCAAGGAAGGTTTCCTCACGAGTGCAGCTCCACAAGAGGTTTTTGCAAATCTATGCAATGGCATCCACAATGCAAGTTCAGAATATCCCAGAGCTATGTGTCAAAAAACTTGTCAACTTTTAATGCTCGTTAGGTTACACAACAAAAAATGTAGAATATGAATATAATTGTCTCATTTTGTTTTCTGTACATTATTTTATCACAGCAGCTGACACTCCTTCAGCAGAACATTCACCATTTCAGAAAGGGAAAGAATCCAGTGGTTTTTAATCTATACATCAACATCACATAAATGGACAGGATCCATTTGATACTTTGATTTAGTTGAATGAGAAAACTGTACAACATTTACAAGTATGTTAAACATTAATGGAAAAGTAGGCAACTTTCGTGAGTAAGTCCTGCTCTGGACACTGAAATCCCTGAACTGCAATAAAACATTTGCACATTCAAACTGTTCCTTTAGCATCACCATAGCAACGCCGTTAGCGACTGTAGTGGGATATAGAGGGCATAACATTAGCAGAGATGAATTACATACAGGGGCTCTTTCATGAGCGTGAAATGCCCTTTTGTCACACATGAGGCGAGAGGTCTTTCTCAGCAGTTAGCCTGCATTTCAAACTCGATTTCAAATGCAGCCCAATTGTCTGAATGCAAAATGAAAGATTGAATAATATGGACAAATGTGGCTATTGTATGCAAAATTAAGCCCGAGGAGAGAGTTTGGATTAAAGTGACAGGGTATACAATTTGCTGGTGAATTATTATGCATCGCCTTGTGTACTGTATATCTGCAACCGTATCTGTTATTGGAATGTTATTCAAAGCTTTAGAAAAATGGGGGAGGTGACAGTATTTAACATTAGTGAACAGCTGGGGTTTTACCCAGTTTGAATAATTTTTGGATAGATATTTTTAAAATTGTGGCACTTCAATTACATTTTCATTTGCATCAAGATATCTGAAATCACCATTCAGTATATAAACAACCTAGGGCACTGTTGTATTCAAATGACTGGAGAAAATAGGAAGAGACACTTATTAAATAACCGAATCATATTTTTTTTTAATCCACAAACTTGTCTTTTTAAATCAGTGCTTCATTATGCTTACAGTTCACAGCACCCTCAGTTTTCTGGTGCAAGAATGACACTTATGGCACAGGCCAAATGCCATGCACATCTTCCCAGTTACCTCCAGAATGCCCTCGACCTTGGCTGAGCACCCTCCAATGCATTTGTGTGACTTATTCTGTATTTTCTGTCCATGAAACCTCTCAGAAGGAGATCACCAAATATGGGATTTCTGAGGCAAATAATGAAGACAATTGTGAGAACTCGTGAAACCAAGATACCATTTTTGCTACAATGTGTTACTTTTCGCACCACTTCATTAGAAACTATATATATTTTTTTGCATTTCTGCACCCACAAACAGATCTCTACGCTCACCTCTGTGTTGGTGGACAATCACAGAATGCCTAAAGGAGGTCTAGGAGTGAGATCCAGACCAGACTATAGAAGAAGGATGGAATGAAGTCTTGTGACAAACGATCACATGCATATCAGCAAACTGAAACGTACACACTGAATGCACACAAAAATATGTTCTACACATCACATCACCTTTTCCCACCCCACAGATAAGCACTGAAGAGACTGTGACCAGACAGCTGCAAGCCCAAATTTAATCATATTGGACAGGAGGAGGACACAAAGGCCATGATTGACCTTGTGATTGCTTCAGACTCATTTCTCTGCCTACCGGGCTTATCCTGGGGGGAAAAAAAAGATTCCTCCGCCTCCTCACAACATGCTAATTAACACAATCCTCACTGAGTTTAGTGAATAGGTACATTTCGCACTGCTGTTCTATCCTTCACTACCATGTGGATAAAGCACCCGTTGGATACAAAGTCATTGGAGCAAGTGATTTTTGGCCTCAGCCCAAGGCTGGAAATGTACCTGCCAGTCTGGACCTCTTCATAAACACCCCTGTAAATGGAGGAGCAAGCTAATACAATAGGAAAGCTAGAAGTACAACTCATCCTGCTCCAGAAATGATGAGAATAGCTACACAACCCAAGAGAAGACATGACAGCGTCTGAACTATTCCACCTTACTGACCGACAAGCATGTAACAGCTCTAAAGGATGTCAAATGTACACAACTCCATCAAAGTGTAAACCAGCATTAAAAATTCAGAAGGAAAAATAATTTCAAACAGTACTGGGGTTGAGGGCTCTCCATTGGTAATCAGGTGAGATTTTAAAATAAGATGGAGTACAGCACAATAAAGTAGCACATACCATATTCTGGTTTTTTTTTAAGTCAGTCATTCATGTGGGGTACAGCCAGACCAAAATAATGGGATCAATAATCCGGAGGGGTACGTAGGATTACATAGGATATACGGCACAGAAACAGGCCATTCGGCCCAACCAGTTTATGCTGCACATGAGCCTCCTCCTGTCTTTCCTCCGCTAACTCTATCAGCATAACCCTCTATTCCCTTCTCCCTCATATGCTTGTCTAGCCTCCCCTTAAATGCATCTATATTATTCACTTCAACCACTCCCTGTGGTAGCGAGTTCCACATTCTCACCACTCTGGGTAAAGAAGTTTCTTCTGAATTCCCTATTGGATTCCTTGGTGACTATCTTATATTGATGGCCTCTAGTTATGCTCTTCCCCACAAGTGGAAACATTCTCTCTGTATCCACTCTATCAAAATTTTTCATAATTTTAAAGACCTTTTAGGTCACTCCTCAGCCTTCTTTTTTCAAGAGAAAAGAGACCCAGCCTGTTCATCCTTTCCTGATATGTATAACCTCGCATTTCTGGTATCATCCTTGTAAATCTTCTCTGCACCTTCTCCAGTGCTTCTATATCCTTTTTATAATATGGCGACTAGAACTGTACGCAGTACTCCAAGTGTGGTCTAACCAAGGTTCGGTACAGGTTTAGCATAACTTCTGTACTTTTCAATTCTATCCCTCTAGAAATAAACCCTAGTGCTTGGTTTGCTTTTTTTATGGCCTTGCTATCCTGTGTCGCAACTTTAGTGATTTGTGTATTTGTACTCCTAGATCCCTTTGTTCCTCTACCCAACCTAGACTCACACCCTCCAAGTGATAAGTGGCCGCCTTATTCTTCCTACCAAAATGTAATACCTCACATTTATCTGTGTTGAACTTCATTTGCCAATTATGTGTCAAAGATTTGGGGCATAGTCGCTGGAATTTGACTAAATATTTTCAAAAGTGAGAAGATTCTATAATAAGTCTCATGAGCAATTTAATAGCTATTCCAAAACCAAACACAAATGTTTGAATGGCTACACTGAAACCTTTTCATAGTGAAATCTTAATCTAGTGAGGAATAGCTGTGGCCTTTAAGAGTTCAACTGTGTCAGGACTGTTGAACAGAACATTACTGACCGTCGCTTTGATTGTATTAAAGCTACAAGTCAGTTAAACTCAAAATTGTTGCAATTTCAACACTGATTAAGAGTTACTTAAACACTTTCAAATGCGAAGAAGATGCTATGTTCTCGGCTTTTACAGGCTGTAAACCTTTCTTGAAGTTAGCTTGAAACTTTGCAACATGGATTGCAATCTTAACGTCCTGGTTATGCTGCACCTATACCACATGTGCAATATAGAACTGCTGACTGAAGTGATACAAATTTTGGAGCAAGAAGCAAGACCATCTGGAAGAAATGGTTCTGAAATACTGGAATTGCAGCCAATGTGAAGTCTGCAGTAATATTCAAAAGTTTTGTGTTTAAAAAAAAACTCCTGGCAAACTGCGGTACTGCAACTCATTTTTTAGTAATTAAAAAAAGCGGACTATTCAGTCAGCTGTCCTCAATTATTAAAAGATCCCACTGGCAGTTGGAGACCTGTCTCCTGTCCACAGTGCCTCTGCCTGTGCCAGTTCCATAGTATTTTCATGTATGCTTTATACCCTAAATGCAGCTCAATTTATTAACTCCATAGCTACAAAAGCTAGTGGTATAAAGGTTAATATCATCTGGGAGGCATTTTGCTCAAATCTCAATATAGGATTGTGCCAACTAAAGGATAGTCTCAGGAGATTACAACTACTTGATTTAGCTTTTGTATGAGGAGGTTTAGGTTTCTTTATGGAGATGAACAGTCAGAAAAATGTGGTCAATGTTCCAATTATATCTCACTGTATTTCAGTACATTTTGATTTCAGTTCCATGTAACATATGAATATAGAGTGGTGTATTTAACAAGACCAAATATGATGTTCGATATAACCAGTGCATCTCCTGTGGCATTGTTACGGCCAGTCAAAGCGTATGCTGTTCTGGATGACAGAAATGTTATGTCATGTAATGCTCAGTGTACTTATTATATAAGTGAACAATAGCAACAGTCCTTCAACTAAACGATTACAAGTCCAACAGTGCTGCACGCATTAAAAATATCTCCATTATTCTGAGGGGGACAATTTTTACACAGTTGTATGAAATATGGGAAAGTATGAAGTTTAAAGTCATCAAATGTAATGGCCGCGATCTTACCTCTGGAGACGTGCTGGAGGCGGGACTTCTGGTTTCTGGGTTTCAGTCCCACCCCCCCAATGACGTCGGACGAACCACGCTATTTTCCCTTGATTGGCCTTGTTAAGCCCGCCCTGCAGGTTTAGCCGGCCAATTAACGGAAAGCCAGTGACAGATGACATCAGCATATGATGTCAGCGTATGACGCTTCATCTGAGAATGCAGCAGCCATTCTGTCAGCTCTGCTGTTGAGATGAGGCACCTCCGGATCCTCAAAGGTTGAAGCCTGCAGAAAGAAGCAAAGATAAGGAAACTTTTTCCAACACTTTGCACTCACCTCTCATACTTACCTGTCCACACTTGCACCCATCACTCACCTCTAAAAGCGAGGTTGGAACCCGCTCCCAATTTTTCCCATTTTCCCAGCAGTCCCGCCTCCAAACCCGCCTCTTCAGGGCTGGTAAAATCCGGCCCAATGTGTCTATAGGAGAAGTAAGCATTAAAACAGGCTCTTAACTTCCACACTGAAGGCCAAAAAAAGTAAGAAAGGTTATGGGAACAAGGAGTTGAGGAAAGGAAAATAATAATAAATAGGAGAGAGAAAAAAAAGCAGAAAGGCCAGACACAATTTCTTATCTGCACCCAATAGTAGAATGGGGAGGGAAGAAAAAGCTAGTGGGAGAAAAAGGGAAAAATATAATTCAGAACATGGTTTTGTATTGGGACACTGAGTATAGTGGATTGTGTTATGTAGCAAAGCATCTTTACACAGTCATGTCCTGGGTAACTCAAAGAGATGGAGACTCCCTCAAGAAAAAAAAGGGTCAGGGATATAGAAGTGGCAAAATTTACAATCTGAAGTATGGGGCTCCTTCAGCTTGGATGGAAGAATACAGCATTGGTAACTCCCCTGGGCAACCAAATGTGCCAGAATATACTAAGTACAAAGCATGAGCGATGCAGTTGGGATGTTGTTCTGTATTTGGCATGGTCTAGGACACAAGACATTGTGGGAGATGTATTTCTTGAAGAATTTGAGCTCTAGTAATAGAAAGGAAAGTACATGCATTCAGATAGTGCCTTTCACTATCCCAGGGCATTTCAAAAAGGTTTTTACAGCCAATTAGGTACTTTGGAAGCGTAGTCACTATGGCAGCCAATTTGCACATGGCAAAGCCCCACAAACAGCAGTGAGGTACATGACCAGATTTTTTTAAAGTGATATTATTTGGGGGATAACTATTGTCTGGAACCCAGAAGAACTCCCCTACCCTTCTTCGAATAGTGCTGCGGGATCTGAGGGGGCAGACGGGGCCTTGGCAACTCACCCTACTGCAAACATAGCATCTACCTTCGATAAATGGAACATTGACAGTATCGAGAGTGGTGTAGCTCAGGCTGCCCCACCTTCCTGGCTGAAGGAAGGTGCACAAGAGAGGGGTAGGGGCAGAAATAAATAAACCAGGGCTTAACAAACAAGAGTAAAAAATGGATTTAATTCAAATTTCAAGGACCTCCAGAGCAAAGTGCTTAATCTGATGTGATGGGCCTGAAGAATGTATCTTGTAGAGGAAAAAACAAAGTCATTTTAAATTATCAGTCCCACACTGCATTCTGCTGAGTGATGCAGGATCTGTGTTCAAGCTCAGTTGCAGCTTTTTTAGGCTGTACATAACAGCACTGACAGTGGCTGACCACAGAATGTTTCCCCTTAACGGCCTCCTACTATTTATCCATTATACCAGTGAAATCTAATTATTTCTCTTTACTCTGTGTCAAACTTCAGAATTTTGCTGGGCTGGCACTGACGACTGATTTCATTAATTTTGATTACCTTTGTTGGGACTGACTACATTTCACGAACAGAGCTAAAAGCTGCTTCAAAATCCCCAGCCGCACATTATATCAACACAGTTTCCTAAATTAATTTGTACACAGAGTAGCAAATAAAAAGTGCTGAACATTATTTTATTGACTAAGTACAGATGCAGAGAGAATGGTGCTCAACTGATTGAAGCTCTTAAGAATATGTGCACTTAGGAGTCAATAGTTTATATTTTCAGTAGACTGTGTAGCAAGGCAAGTCTGATCTGCCACTGAGCCAAACCAAGCATGATCAAGCCCAGATATGGAAAGGTGAATTATCTTATCCAAACTTTAGGCAGTGTTTTCCCCTTGTACACAACAAAAAAAATGGTCTTAGTGATTTTAATGAACAACATTTCTTTTGTTGCCAAATTTCTTCCCAGCTCCTCTCTTGAAAGCCTCATACTCCTTGCTGTGGTATAGTTCCATTGGTAAGGTCACCCTCTGGTACATCACCAGACATTGGCCTAGAAATTCAGATTTTGCGGCGCTAGAGGGCCTAGCGCTGCAATTGGCGCCGGTTCCTAAATTGCCTGGGGCCCTTCCGCGGCGGTAGACCGGTAGCGCTGCGCCGGCACCGATGACGTCATCGGTGTGCGCAGCGTCCCGGTTGCCGTGGTAACCCGGCCCCAAGCCGAAATTCAGTTGCGGCCGCCTCGCCAGTGGCAGCCGCAACTAAGACTCCGGCAAACGAGTGTTGCCGGAGTCTGCGCCGGCGCTTTAAGGAGGCGCGGCGGCCGGCCGCTTTCCCGCCGGCCGCCTGCCCGCAGCTCCCTCCCCGGACTTCTCCCCCCCCCCACCGGAACAGATGCAAGCCCGGCACTTGTCCGAGGTGCCGGGCTCATTTTTGAAGAGATTTGCGCGGGCCGCGGCCGGGTGCAGGCAGCTCCTCCTTAACGGAAGGAGGAGGCCTGCACTTCCCGAGCCTGCCGCACCGCAGCGGGCGCCGCAGCGCCGGAATAGCGCCGCAATGCGGTGCGTTGCGCCAGTTTTCAGGCACTAAAACCCTTCAGTAGCGCTGGCAGCCGTTTGGGCGCGGCGCTACTGAATTTTTGGCGCGCGCAAAGGGACTTAGCGCCGGCGCTAACTTCCGGCGCTAAAGCCCTGGCGCAGCGCAAACTCAATTTCTAGGCCATTATTTCTATTTGAGCCTCGACAGTGACAGTCAGCATTGTATTAGACTATGGGGGCATCACTGCCAAGCACAATTCGGTCCCACACGATGCCCACACACATGCAAAGGTTGCTAAATACAGTGATCAGAAGCTGGAACCATGGCAAATTTACACCTCCTGAACCCAGTAGTGCGGAACCCAATTGTAGTTCCCCAGTTGTTGTCCCAGCTAAGATCAGCAATAACTAAGATCAAACCTGGGCCACCCTTGAACAGGATGACTCAACTTTTCACTGGATAAACTTGCTGAGCCACAGGGGAACTTCAGCAGTGTCATTTTTGGATAATGCACATAGAGCACTTATTGAGCCAGTCGCTGATAACCCTTCTTTAAAAAATAACTTCTACAAGGTCTCCCCAAGGCACTGCCATTCAAAATAATGTTCACACTAATCGTTAAATCTTGTTTCTAGTTTTGATGTATTACAACAGCAATTCGTCTTTGTCATGCTAGAAAAAGCTTGTACAATAAATGTCATCAATGCTATGAAGACAACATTTGTACAGTGTTGGATTCGAGAAAACCTGCATTCTGAACACAGTATGATAGAAAGAAAGACTTGCATTTATCTAGCACCTCTCAGAAATATCTCAAAAGTGTTTCACATACAGGGTCTCAGTCTAGTATTTTAGCTGAAAGATGGCACCACTCAGTGCAGGACCCTCAGTACTTAAACTGTACAAGATACTTGTATGCCCACACCTGGAGTATTGTTTCCACTTTTGGTCCCCGCACATGGCCAAGATAGAGGAGACGATACACAACAAGGTGATCAAAGCAATGCCCAGTCTTAGACTTTTAGTTATCAGGATGGGATCCAGGTTTTGGAGCTGTTTCGTTAGAAAAGTAGACTTAAAAAATATATAATTGAGGTTTTTTTTAAATTGATGAAGGGATTAGATTCTGTCCTTTTGGATAGGTTATTTGAGAGGGATCAGGAGGTAGTACTAGGGGGTCATGCAAAGAAACCCTTAGGAAAAGAGTTTGCTTAGATGTTAGGAAGTATTTGAATTATTGATTTTCAAAGAAAGTCACCACCCCTGCGCCAGATGACTGCAGCACGTGGCAAGTACAGATTCCCTGGAGTTCTTCTGTTGGACACATTCCTGGAAGAGGAGGGCTGAAGGGATAATTACTAGTCCGAGCCCTTTTCGGGCTACCCCAGACATTCACCTTCAACTAAACTTAAAAGATAGCAGAATTCTATAAGATGCTTAATTGGGTCTAAAGGTTCAGACTATCTTTCCCTAAAGGAAAGGAACGACGTGAAGATGTTACCATCCTTTTAATAAGTTTATCTAGACTGTAACCTTACAGATATTATGAGGGTCCGGAATACCCCCCAGAATTCTGCAACTCCTCACAAAAGAGTGTACAGAAATTGAGTGAGTTTGATACAGAAATACTACTTGAGACAATTCTAAAAATATATAAATTTATTTAAGAGCCAACATACAGTTAACAGCTTTTGAGTCAATCACAACATTAACAGTTCAAAAACAAATAGGTTACATTTCTTATTCTCAGAGATTCTTATTCTCAAATCTTAACTTCATACATTTTTACATTTCTTATTATTCTAATCCAGGATATCCACCAAAATCAAATACCTTGATTACCCGAGACTCAGAGTTGTAGGCTTAGAGTAGTGCTGAAGCAGAGAATCACTTGCCCCTTCCCAGCGACTTCTGACTTTCTATTCTGAAAAGCTCTATTTTTATACCTTTTTTTAGTGGTTTATCCTTTGAAGTTTTCTGCTGATGTAGCTAATTATCTCTAGTCATCTTCCTGTTAACTTTTTTCTATTCTTACTGTCAATTTAGCTGCTGCATGCATAATTATGTCTCTACCTTTAGGTGTTCCAAAAACTTATCATAAAATGGCTACAACAGATTTATCTCTTTGATGTCATTCTAATCGAAGGTCTTCCATTCAATTCTTAATATTGGCTTAACTGGTTATTAGCAGACGTCGTGTCTACTATGTGTTCCAAGTTCAACACAAACACAATGTAATTGCTTGGTGTATCTATTGAAGTAATATCTTCAAAGCCTTCTGTAGGTACTTTTTACAACATATAAATTAAAGACACTTCAACTAGGGTGTTTGTTTTCCTAGCCATCTTAGTTGGTTATATTATATCGTGTTTCCTGTTTCATTTGATGTTACTTTTACAAAGGCATATGTTTTTTTAATATTCTGTGTTCCTGTTTGAAGTGTTAGTTTTTAACACTTTACTTGGGTCATTCCATTGTGTTTCTCCCAAACTCCAGACCTTCTGGAAGTGCCAAACTGCTATTTCAATAGGACCATTGTTTTAGTATTTTTAACCAATTCCCATTTCAAAAGCTTGTGGTGTTTACAACTTTTGTTATCAAACCATCCCATCTCAGAAGCCTGTTTGCACAGCTTGTGTCGCTGAGACTTTAGATTTTTAAAACCAGTATATCATGTTCTAATAATATCAGAATTCTGTTCATATGATGGTGTATTTTTCTGAAATATGGCTTATTCCTTCCCAGGGCAATTCCAGTTATGAAGGGTAAATTACAGATTAGTTCGGATGAGGAGGATTTATGGGTTATCATGGTCTTCTGGAGCTTTGCTAGATGTCCTCAAGGACTCAAAGGAATTTCCCAGATTTTTTCCTAAATTGGCATTAGGTTCCCCTACTTTTTGTTCCCTCTCCCAGGAGATTGTGACTAGGTGGGCGATATATGGTGTACATGGCTGCACCAACAAACTGTACCAGAGATGGACTTTGATCAACTGTGCAACAGTCATCTGTTCAATCTGGTAGGTAGAATCTAAAGTTATGGACTCTGCAGGACATCATCTCCTCCTCTCTGGTGGGGTGGATGGTGAGGACAAGGGGAACTCTATTGTGGTTCTGGGAGGGAGGGGGAAGAGGCGAGGGCAGAAGTGCAGAAAATGGGACGAACACGGTCAAGTGCCCTGTCAACCACGGTGGAGGGGAATCCTCGGTTGATGAAAAAGGAAGACATATCGGAAGCACTGGTGTGGTAGGTGGCATTACAGGAAGCAGGAGGAGAGGAAGTGCAATCAAGATATTAGATATTGGTGGACAGCCTATCCCCAGAATTGGAGATAGAGAAGTCGAGGAAGGAAGGGAAGAGTTGGACCATGTGAAGGCGAGGGAGGGGTGGAAATTGGAGGCAAAGTTGATTAAATATTCCAGTTTGGGGTCAGAGCAGGTAGAGGTGAGGGAGGAGACCCAAGTAGGACTGGAACAAAGAATGTTCTACGTATCCCATGAAAAGACACACATATGTTTCCCCTACGGTGTGCGGCCACGCACCACTCGGGAGGTCCCGCGCAGGTCGCTCACCAATTGCTGCCACTGGAAGATACTGCGAAGGTGTGGCTGCACAGAAAATTTAAAAGGGACCGCGCACTTAGACTGCAAATTAGAGGAAGCATTGGCTGGGACCCACAGATTCCCACAGCAACACCTTTTATTTGGAGAAAGTGAATGGAGTCAAAGAAGAAGTGGTTCAATGCAAGAACAAGTTCAGACAGGCAGAGGAGGAGACTGGTTGGGCCTCTGTTCAAGGAAGAAGCAGCAGGCTGTCCTGGTGGAGGTATAGAGGGATATGTGTCCATGGTATAAAGGAGATGGTTAGGGTCAGGAAAGTGGTCCATGGTAAAAAGGAGATGGTTAGGATCAGGAAAGTGGAAACTATTACAGCTCCCGCTCCCCACCCCAAACATTGATGATTACTGATGGTGCAGGACACAGTTGTGAACTTTTCTGCTGGTAATTAGAATACGGGATTGCAAAATACCCACCAGCATTTCACGAAATTGCTTGTGTTATGCTCGAGTGCTGTGTTCTTGTTTTGTGTCTGGATGGGGTGGAATTGACTGGTCAGATTGCCTTTTCCATCTTTCTTTTTGTGTGCATCATGTGTCATTCTCTGCCAACAAAACAAACAACTAGTGGAGAAACTTCTCCCAGAATTCAGTGTAGCTTTCGGACTGGTGGCGGTGCATCCAACAAGATTTTCTCAGCCCGCCTAATTAAGGAAAATTGTAGAGAGGAGCACCAGAATCTCTGTGGTTTTTGTTAACCTGATAAAGGCATTTGAATCTGAATCATGATGCACTGCAGGAGATTCTTCTAAAGTTCGGATGCACTGGCAGATTTGTGAATATTGTCCAGCAATTAAATGTTGGTGTGATGGCCTGAGTTAATAGACCAAGGCCCTATTTCATTAGCATTTGTAGACACTAATGGCATCAAAGAAGGTAGTTTTCTTGCCCCAGCCTTGTTCAGCCTACTGTCTGCTGCGGTACTGCTCAGGGCGTGCAAGAACTGTGCAGATAATGGCATCTTCAACCTTCGTCGGCTGCGTGCTAAACAAAAGCAATGCAGATGGCTGGTCGTGACTTGGTTTTTGCCGATGATTGTTGGCGAGTAAATGCAGTCTCGTGGATATTCAGCTATTATCTGACTGCTTTGCTCACACAGCACAATCAACTTAAAAAGACAGCACGGTCCAGCCCCTACCTGGCCACCTGGTCACACTCCCTGCGGTTACAATCAATGACGTACTACTTAAGGTCACGGGCAAACTGTTACCTGGGTAGCGTTCTCTCACAGCACACCATAATCAATGCCAATGTCACTCACCGGATTGGCAGGACAGGCGCTGCCATTTAGCAAACTCAAGCGGGTTAGTCTGCCAATCAAAGTCGCTATATATCAAGCTGTTGTCCTCACCACCCTACTATATGGATTGGCGTCATGGATTTGCTACCACCACATTATGCGACCTGACCATTTCCACTTGCCCTGTCAATGACATATTGCGGGCATCAAGTGTCTAATATTGAGGTCCTCAAGCGCTGCAATCCAACTTGAATTGAGGCCATGATCAAACAGGTTCAGTTGCCCGATTATAGAATTCCCGAAGCCATGTTCTACAGTGAGCTGCAGTCTGGAAATGGAAGCAGAGGTGGGCAGACGAAGTGCTATGAAGACACAATGAAAGCCACCTTGAAATCTTTCAATATTAACCCCAAAACACAGCCGCCAACAGACCACAATGGCAGCAAGTCTGCTGGGTCACTTTGAATCTATGAGGCTGCGAGATCTGGCTGCCAAGCGCCTGGCAGCGAAGGCAACCCATCTTATCTGCTTCATTTGGCTTTCAGTGCGATAGGTGAGGCCATATATGTGCATCCATGATCGGGTTCTTCTACCATCAGTGCATCCATAACAGCGGCGACTCCTCTGTCGATTCAATGGGAGACTCCATTAAATGTTTGGATTTAAAAAGACTTTTAACCAGCATTCCCTGGGGGAAGATGCTATTCAAAAAAATGTTACAACCAGAGATGCTAATTAAGACTGTATTCCATTTGAATAATGACAGAATGCTAACACATTTTTAGGTCACAAACAAAGCACGAACCTGATTTTTAATAAATACTGGATCCTTGCTGTCTCGATGCTCACAAGAAAGTGGAAGGAACTAGCGTGCGAGTTCAGTCAAAACCAAACAAAAATCAGATTAATTGACATCACAAAATACTTGCTCATTTTAAAGTCACCATTTAATCCTCATCCACTTCACAGTGCTGAGAGGACAGAACTAGGAGGCTCAGATACTGCTTTACATCATACTTTCACTCTGTCTGATGCTGTGAGCTTACTGATGCAATTCTCATACAAAAGAAAACTTGATGTGGAAAATAATACTGTATGGGATGATTCGGTTATTGCACAATCCCACTGGGTAGCTGTACTCTCAGGGAACATAAGTTGAGCAATTGGGACGGCAGCATTGTAGTAAAGTGTCTGAAGCATAGTTCCCGTAGAATTACCCCTTTGAACTCGGTAAAGACAAAAACAGTGATCTTAACAGTATAATGCTTAGTTCCCTGAATGGTTCAGAGAATTTATCCTGTGAGCAATTTAGTATACAATACAGGATGGTTCCAAGTTTGATCCCGAGTTTCTATTGATGTTACTGATCATAGTCAGGACAATATTACAATTGACTCGGGTTATACACATGGAAAGGTGTTTTTTCCCCCATTTTTCTCCCACACAACAGGCTAGGACACCTACTCCTGATCTCCAGCCAGTGATTCCAGCCCCACCTGATAGACCTGTACCCCAGCAAGCAGTTAACAGTAGTGGGGGAGGAAAATTGTTGTGGGGGAAACAGTATAAAAATAATAGTAAGAAAAATTGTAATGCTTTGTGACAAGGTTTTGCATCAAATGATATTAATAAAGCTTTGGGTATTTTGAATACAACATTGGATTGATTGACAAGTGAATTTATTTAGAAAGATTTCTGTGAGGATTGGATGGTTTCCTCTGATTGCTATGAGTAATGTTCCATAGAAATTACACCACAGAAGGAGGCTATTTGGCCCATTGAACCTGTGCAGTTTAAAAAGAATACATTTACAATTTTGAAAGAAATACTGATGAGAGAAAAACTCATCAGGTGTTAACCATTTCTTTCAACTGGGATGATTTACTGGGGCCAATTTTCAGCAAGTACTTTAGGCGCTAAAGAGGTGGCCAAGATGGGGTCTTGAGCTGTAACATCAGTTTAGCCCAAGATGCCATCTTGGTAAAGGAGTTGAAACCAGCGCTAGGAATGGCCACCCAGAGGCTTGTTAAACAGCTGATTGCCACTTCATTAATGAGGCTGCAAGGCATGTTGGTGGCTAACGCTTCAACTAATGCCCTCTCCTAACAGCGACCAGCTGTTTAGGAGTAAACACGATATTGATGCCGATTACAAGCGCCACTTAAAAAGGGATACTCACCATTTCATGGTCATTGCTGCTGGAGCTGTGAAAAGGACACCTGAAACACAATGGAAGACTTTCTGGCACATTTTGGAAGACTTCACCAACACTCTATCAATGTCTATTTTGGAAATTCTCTGAGGACTTCACCCAAAAAGGAGCAAGTGCTGTGCTATTCCACCTTATTAGGAGTCACCATGAGAAAGGGAGTGCTTTGCCATGGGCATCTTGCTTGGGGTCCCCCTTGGTCTGAATGAGGAATGGGAGGAGAACATGAGGCCAGGCAGAGCATCGCCAGCTGCTGCAGGAGAGAGAGAGAGAGAGAGAGAGAGTTAGGAGGGCGAGGTGGCATCCTTACCCCTGCAGGTACAGGACATCCCTCCTTCTCTGGACCTCCTCCACCAGGACCTCCAGTGCCACATCAGAGAACCTGTGCACCCTCTCACTCGGTCCCTGAGCCATCATGCAACATTCCGTTATGTGTCAGCCAGAGCATTCCACACCTTCACACAAGGAGCCCGCATATACTGCTCCACAAAAATTGCATCTAATCAGCACTTGAGTGCTAAACCTGCAGGTTTCTGGTTAGTGCCTCCAGGCAAGTTCAAATTATGCTAATCAGCAATTAGGACAAAAAATTGTGCGCTAAATCCAGACTTTAAAACAGGCTAGTCTTATTAGCACTGCACCCATTTAGCGGCTGTGTTCACCCTCTGGCCAAAATAACCCACACTATCTCCAAGTACTTACTATTTTCCACTAACAGGACCTCTGCAGGAAAAATGTAATTTAGTTATATCATAAAAAATTATATTTAGAGATTATGGGTCAGAACGCTTTTGCAGTTTTGTATTGGGCATGTGTACAATGGCAAAACAAATGTCCGTAGGATTATGAAAAAGATAAACTTGGGATCAGCTGTTACTCATTTGAAGCTGCCGTGATTTTGGACCGCTTTCCTGAATCTTCCACACAGAATCCTTGGGGGAAAAAAAACTTTCTATTTGATCAAACTATCCCAAGTGTAAATTGCTCCAAGAAAGCAGTTCATAAAAAGGGGAATGTACAAAACATCACATATTTTGGGCAATAAGTATCCCCTTCTTCTATATTCGGTCACTGCCACATTGGGACCATTCCCATGCTTCAAGAGCTATCAAGCGGGCTATGAATTTCTCACTGGCTCCTGATACCTTTATGGGATGGATGATTACTAGTGCCAACCTCATAAAATTAGGCCACAGCAGATGGTGCTTTTTCCAAGAAGTAAAAAAAAAAATCCACACATCAAGAAAGAGCACTGACATTTAATCAAATAGATAAGTGCAGTCACCACCAGAGCAGGAGACAGACGATTACTCTCTGGATAACAATATTGATATTAACCAGCATAGATTGCAGAGAGAAAGCCCACAATTATTTGTAAACTCCTATGTAGGCAGAAACCGTACAGAATCAAGCCAGTTATAGAGTTGCAGTGATGAATGACAAGTTAAACGTATTGCAAACACTCATTATATTATGGATTCCAATGCAGTAATGCATCAATATTACATTGTTCAGAATATTCAGCCTTATATGGTACCTTCCTTCTTCCAGACAATTGTGGGAAATTTTGGCATCATTTGGACAATGCGTCTTTTGTTCAAGAAACTTTTATGAAATCTCCTGCAATTGTCTTGAAGGGATTAGCTGTAGCTACTTTTCTTAGTGCTGCTGGGAAGACTCCTGCTTTTCTATTTGGTTTATCTCTGGAGAGTTCTTTTACTCGGATTGTGCAGTCAGCAGCAATACAGCTGAAGTGCTGGTGTGGTGTTAGCTCTTTTTAAAATCAATTAACACATTTAGCACACAGAAGAACAACCTTTACCCAGTTTTAGCTTGAACATGCTTTGCTGCAAACAGTAAGGGGCTCGTGCAAATTGAAATACACAATACCTTTTAAAAAAATACATATATACTTACGGCAGTCAGCAAATGCCAAAAACTAATGGTGAACAATGAATGCATAAATTAAAACCATACAGCCAGAGTAATGTAATTGAATGGCTTTCATCAAAAAGCAAACAAACAGCAGAGTAGAGGTCTTGCTGCTTTGCAAGACACAAACAGACCTAGAACTGACAAAGTTGGTCAGTGTTCACACATACAGCTGGAAGGGTAGAGCGTCAGCTTCTGCCATGACTTGAGCCTGTGCCCAGAGAGGTGCGAGAGGAATGTGTTGCTGGAACATCTTTTGTGCAGAATTTTTCCACTGTGATTTTAGAAGTAAATAGGTTTCTCCAGGTGGTGGTGGGGGTGGGGGCAGTGGCAAGATGCAGAAAGTGGAAGGTTGACTGGAGGTGGAGGAATAGCCCTGGGATTCCAGATGTGGTTTGTACATTTACAGTATTTTCCTGTGCGACTCTAGGGACTAGAGGCTTTTAAAATAAAGGTTGATCATTGGCTTACAACCTAAGGGAATATTTTCTTACATGGTAAGGTTCACAGAGTGGATTATTCTTCTGCATGTCCAAGGTAAGGTCATGACTATGCCTTCTACTTATAAAGTATCAATTAAGTTTCCTAGTCATAAACTTCCCAAGCTCAGTCACACTCTGGAGAATTCCCATTCCATATTCTTCCTGATTGCTATTCTTGTTTATATCCTTCCTGCCCCTGCCTATATGTTAGATCATGTTGTAGTCTCTAAAACACTATAAACTCACAAAGCACTCAGTAACTAATTAGCTTTTTCCTGTTCTTAATGAACTAAACAGTGGCCTTAGAATAAAGATTGGATTATCACGGTTCTGTCTAGCTTTTAATGTTTTTATTTACTCTAAAGTTTTGTGTTAAAAGACAGTATGAAATGATGGCTGTAACTTCACTAAACGGCATAAAAGAACTGTTGTGCAAAATAATTTTTTTTTAAATCCCACTTTTTCAATTTGCAGGTTTCATAAAAAAAGATGAGATTAGGGCAGGACATTGCACCAGATACATGGTGATATTAATTACAATCATTACTTTAAAGACTAACAGCAACAACTTGAATTTATATAGTGCTCAAGTAAAAGAATGTCTAAAATAACAACAGAAAATGCTGGAAAAACTCAGCAGGCCAGGCAACATCCGTGGAGAGAAAATAGAGTCAACGTTTCGGGTGAAAACCCTTTGTCAAGACTAAAGAGGCACAATAAATGAAATAGATTAAGAGGTCAGGCTGGGAGAGAACAAAAGAGAAGAGACATTAAGAGGTATTCAAAATGAGACGAGATGGTGATAGGACTAGTGGAGACTGGCCAAGTGGATGTTCCCTGGCCTGCTTTTCTGTTTCTGTTTCCAGCATTTTCTGCTGTTATTTTGGATTTCCATCATCCGCAGTATTTTGCTATCATAAAAGAATGTCTAAGACTGCAGAAGGCAAGACAAGGCAGAAAAAGTGAACACCAAGAGGAAAGAAACTTTGTGGAGGAAGGAACCAAGAGTCAAAGAAAAAAGTTTTTGTGAGCAAAGAAAGAGGTGGCAAGTAGTTTTGGGTGAAAATTAGAAGTCAGGAATGCAGTGACTGACAATTGGTGTCTGATAGTGAAAAGGAAGCAGCAGGCAGCAAACAATGATCTAGGGCCAGAAAAGAGGAGCACGTGTTCACGTGCATATGCTTAAGGAAAAGATAGAGCATGACATTAGAGGTTTGGAGATGAAGATCTTGAAGTTGATTAGCTGGTGCATGGGTAGCAGCAGAGCATGGCAAGGACAAGTGCAGTGGGTATGTGGAACTTTATGTTAAACTTGTATAGGACCCTGGTCTCCATACTATGAAAAAGTAATAGAAGCACTGGAGAAAGTGCAAAAAAGATTTGCAAGGATGGTACCAGAACTGAGAGATTACAGCTGGTACCATTACTGAGAGATTACAGCTATTGGGAAAGATTTAACAGGTTGGGCTTTAGAGGTCTTTAAAATTATGAATGGTTTGGCCAGGGTAGATGTGGAGGGAATGTTTCCACTTGTGGGAGAATCAGAAACTAGGGGCCATAAATAAAAGATAGATATTAATAAATCCAAAACAGAAATAAGGAGAAATGTCTTTACTCAAAGAGTAGTCAGAATGTGGAACTCATTACCACAGGAAGTGGTTAAGGTAAATAGCTTAGAAGCTTTCACAAGGAAACTAGATGAGTACATGAGAGAAAAGGGAATAGAAAGATCTGCTGAAAGGCTGAGATGAGGCAGATGGAATGGGAGCAGACTCGTGTGGAGTATAAATACCAGCACAGACCAGTTGGGCTGAATGACCTGTTTCTATTCTGTGTAATTCTCATAATGTTGGAGAGGATGCAGGGCCCAAAGTTTTGAATTAGTTGAATAGTGGAGGTAGGGAAACTGGTAAATAGACCATTAGTGAGGTCAACCCTTGAGGTATGGATTGGGGATTCAGTGGTGGTGGGGCTGGGCAGAGGTAGTGGAGTAAACCAATAACCCAGAGGTGAAATAAAGCAGAATTGGTAATTAACTGGATGATCGCTCAGGGTTGAACAGAATGCAAAGGTTATGCACAAATGGATTTAACTGGGAGGAAACTGGGGTTGCCCAAGTGAGTGATGGACAGGGCAACAGGTTGGGTTCTATGCTCTTTAATTTTCCTTTGTGGATCCATATTTGGAGTAACAACTGTGAAAAATATAGGAATTCTCATGAGGTGGGAACCCTTAGCCAGATCATAATCAAGGAGGAGAGAAAGGGCCCTCCTCTAGTACCCCCAACACTTCCATTGCAGCATCCAGCTGTAACATTGCTAATATTTTTGACTCCACTATTCTGTGGCAAATCATTTACTTACTGATTAGATCATCATCCAGCAATTAAATCAAAACAGTTAAAAGGGAAGTGGATTTAGTTGAGAGAAGGTTCAGTCTTGCAGTAACGGAGATGATAAAATGGCCAGTTTGGGCACTAAAACAGAACTTGGATGACGGATTGAGGTGGCAGGACTGAATGGGGGAATTCTTATTCCTCCATTTTGATATTCCTGCTGATATCAGACTTTGCGACCCCACCTCCACATCCAAGTTTAAATGCCAATTCTTTATTTTTCTGATGCACCCTAATGGTTTCTGTTCTCTTGCAGATAGAACATACATGAAAACATCTATCCTGTACTGAGGGACAATTTTTACCGAACTGAACCATGTACTGACAACATTTCCACACTCCAATGAAACCAGGGCTGGGTACAGCATGTACTTCAAGCCATTTTCCTTCAAAGCAGCCTCAGTTGACCCATTTGTCTATAGGACTCATAATTTAAAAAGGAAAAAAAGTAACTACACCCAATGTGATGGATTAGTGCTGTAGGTTATATTGCCAAAATGCAGCAAAGAAAATGTGGTGACGTTTTTGTAACAGGTTTGCTGCACCAGACAATGTATGTTGCAAGAGACATGCTCTGTTTGTTAAAAAAGTAGTGTGTCATGCTATTTTAAAGCACACATCGAGGGCCAACTCAAACTGAAGTGACTTTACGGATTGGTGAATTTACAGCACAAGCTTGATACGAGGCTGTTAAGTACAATTAGCCCAGAGACAACTGAAGAACTTTGTAATCCTGCAACAAAACTGTCCTTGTAATTATTAATAAAGCTTTCTCTGTTAAAACTGGTCTATTTTAAAAAAGGACCTTTTAAAAAAAAAAAGGGGAAAAAGCAACAAATGTTTTGCTGAATGATGACGTCCTTCGGTTTTGTGATCCATCTGCAAGAGAAGCATTGATTTGTCATTAACATCTTTTACACTCCGCTCAAATATTGGGGAAGGAAGTGAAATATATGCAGTAGAATGTTAGGAAATGAAACCTTTTTAAATGGCTAGTTGCTCGTATACGCTACCATACTTTCGTTCAGAATATTTAGTTGAAAGTTCAACTCCTGACCAGAAAAAGTAATGTTAACTAGTAAAGATACGATGTTAATAGAACTTTCAGTTTGTCTTTTGTCTTTGCAAAGCTGTTCACAAAGCATTGTCCTCTGCTGTTCAGTTCAGATTGACAGTAAAAATGGTGCTGATGTTAATTATTAAGTTTATAGCTTTGTAGTGAAATAAAATGCCACAAACTCACTGCATATCACATGCAGACATTGTTAAAGAAAGCTTACACAAGCAACTTAAATACTTAATGCAGCATTGTAAAAACCTCAGTGGCAAATGGCTTATGTCTGCACTCTGTTCCGAAAAGGAACATGTTCCAATGTAATCATCACTTTAAGTGAAGAAATGAATTGTAAATAACTGGAAGTAAATTAAGAGTCTTCTGTTGGGTAATGTAGATCATTTATATTTTTGCTTCCGTTAACTGCCTTAATAATGATTTATGGATGTGTATACAGCTGGAGGAAAGCTGAGTTACGCTCCCTATCTCACACTTAAGGAAAATCACACTCAAAAAATCCCAATCCTTGCTTCAAGGATGGGGATGGAATTTTGTTACAGAAAATGTTAAGGAATGTCACAGAACTAGCACAGGGTTAAATGGCAACATTTCACAGCACTGCCACAGTCACACTTTACAACTAGAATCTTGTATTATTGGCAATCTGCTGAAAGAATAGGCAATACTATTTATAGAGACTACACTCATCTTACCGATTTGGACAAAGGGCTTCATGTGGTAACTGTGTGTGAAAAAGTGAATCACATGGAGCACACACACTCATATCTAAAGGATAAGAAAGATTGGATCATGAGTTATGAACTTATCTATTCCAGACATTGGTGTAGCTTGGCTTTTATAAAAATATTCAGTATTTCCACATGTAGTAATCTGTAGCTGAATTTTGCCATCAAATGAAAAGACTAAACTTTATCACACTTTATTAAACCCATCCCAATAATCCATCTCTACTCAGGGCATAGAAACCACAAGATCTGTACCAGTGGGAAGAATATTTCCCCAACATTATTAAATGGTAAATTTTATTATAAAGACTTTTTTTTGGAAGTTCATACTTCAGATGTGATAGTAACACGCAAAAGTAAAAGAAAATGCGATCAGTTCCCTGGTATTAATGAGTTTTATTGAGGAATTAGGCTCACTCAGTCAAAGTTGGAATCCTACCTGAATAGCAATGTCACCTCACTAAAATTCAGGCTTATGTAAAACCATCAGCAACCCTCAAGAAATTGTTGATAACCTTTGCGCTCACGCCTCACCCAGCTGGAGATATCATTGGCAGTGCCGCAGGGAGCACGTAGTATTTAACTTGGAGCATCCGAATGTTCTGAAGTTACATTGTTTTCTTAATTACATCATTCCATTCCAGTATCACAAAACAAATGACAATACACATGTTCTGAACATCTTTTTTGTAACTTATAACTGCTATTACTTCAACTAAAACACAAATCCCCCTTCCTGCACTTGTGGTATTGTTTTGTTTCTGAATCATTTCCTTTCATATGGCATTGCTCTTAAATATGGCTGGTCTTCTTCAGTTTGTTTGTGCTCCATTCACATTATGAAAAGCTTAAATCACCATGTGTTTTAATGATCAAATATTTGAGCTTCCAAACCAGATTTTACTTGGGCACAAAGTGGCAGCAGTGTTCATGTTGATGGGTAAAAGTGCACTAGATAGGCAGACCACAAAACCTAATCTTTTTCAGTAGCACCAAGTCACAATCCCAAACCATTTCAAATGCTTATTTAAATTGCCTGCTATCCTCATTGTTTTGAGTACAGTATCATAGTTTTAGCCATCATTGTATGTGTTTTTTTTTAGCCCTTAACAGCTTTCAAGAGCCACTGTATTTAAAGTCCTCACAAAACCAGCTGGCAGTGAGCACCACTCACCAATATTACTGTTGATGCAATGAAGGACGACTGGATAATGGCCCTGAATTTGCGGTCGGAGGTGTATCAGAAGAATACGCCCCCGAACCAAAAAAAAAATCCAAACTTACCCAATGTCCCCAGATCTTCGGACTCTTCGGGTCCTGGGTCTGCAGGCGTATGCCTGCGTAAAGGCCCATGGATCCCAGGGGCGCAGGTGGTTCACAAGCATCCCTGGGATCACATGGGCCTGGTCAACCAATCAAAAAGGGGCCTTCCTATTATGCTTATGGGGATTCCATTTACCTACAGAATCCCCATAAGCATATTAGAAAGCCCCAGATAAATAAAAATTCACACCACTTAAAAATAATGATCACATGTTCAAAATTAAGACCCTTTAATTAAGCATTTAAAATAAAAATTTTATTTTTTGAAAAATATATATTTTTTAAAAATGGACCAATATTTACCTAAACTAATTTTAAATGTATGTGTATGTTTAAATCATTCTAAAAAAATTATTTTAACCCTTACAGATTCACTAGACTGGTTCCTGGGATGAGGGGATTGCCCTATGAGAAGAGATGGAGTAGACTAGGCCTATATCCCCGAGAGTTTAGAAGAATGAGAGGTGATCTAATCGAAACATATAAAATTCTTAAGCGGCTTGACAAGGTTAATGCTGAGAAAATGTTTCCCCTGGCTGGGGAATCTAGAACCAGGGGTCACAGTCTCAGGGGTCACATTTGGCATTCTCTACCCCAGAGAGCTGTGGATGCTCAGTCGTTGAGTATATTCAAGACAGAGGTCAATAAATTTGGGGGAATTAAGGGATATGGGGATAGTGCGGAAAGGTAGTCATAGAGTCATAGAGTAATACAGCACGGATAGAGGCCCTTCGGCCCATCGTGTCCGCGCCGGCCATCAAGCCCTGTCTAATCTAATCCCATATTCCAGCATTTGGCCCGTAGCCTTGTATGCTATGGCATTTCAAGTGCACATCCAAATGCTTCTTAAATGTTGTGAGGGTTTCTGCCTCCACAACCCTTTCAGGCAGTGAGTTCCAGACTCCAACCACCCTCTGGGTGAAAAAGTTCTTTCTCAAATCCCCTCTAAACCTCCCGCCCTTTACCTTGAATCTATGCCCCCTAGTTATCGACCCCTCTACTAAGGGAAAAAGCTCCTCAGCATCCATCCTATCTATGCCCCTCATAATTTTGTACACCTCAATCATGTCCCCCCTCAGCCTCCTCAGCTCCAAGGAAAACAAACCCAACCTGCCCAGTCTCTCTTCATAGCTGAAGCGCTCCAGCCCTGGTAACATCCTGGTGAACCTCCTCTGCACCCTCTCTAACGCGATCACATCCTTCCTGTAGTGTGGCGACCAGAACTGCACACAATATTCCAGCTGTGGCCTAACCAGTGTTTTATACAGCTCCATCATAACCTCCTTGCTCTTATATTCAATGCCTCGGCTAATGAAGGCAAGTATCCCATATGCCTTTTTTACCACCTTATCCACCTGTTCCGCCGCCTTCAGGGATCTGTGTACTTGCACACCCAGATCCCTCTGACCCTCCGTCTTGCCTAGGGTCTTTCCATTCATTGTGTATTCCTTTGCCTTGTTAGTCCCCCCAAAGTGCATCACCTCGCACTTTTCCGGGTTAAATTCCATTTGCCACTGTTCCGCCCATCTGACCAACCCATCTATATCGTCCTGCAGACTGAGGCTACCCTCCTCGCTATTTACCACCCTACCAATTTTTGTATCATCCGCGAACTTACTGATCATACCCTTTACATTCATATCCAAGTCATTAATGTAGACCACAAACAGCAAGGGACCCAGCACCGATCCCTGTGGTACCCCACTGGCCACAGGCTTCCAGTCACAAAAACAACCTTCGACCATCACCCTCTGCCTTCTGCCATTAAGCCAGTTTTGTATCCAATGTGCCAAGGCACCCTGGATTCCATGGGCTCTTACCTTCTTGACCAGTCTCCTGTGCGGGACTTTATCGAAGGCCTTACTGAAATCCATGTATACCACATCCACTGCGTTACCCTCATCCACACACCTAGTCACCCCCTCAAAAAATTCAATCAAATTAGTCAGACATGATCTTCCCTTGACAAAGCCATGTTGACTATCCCTGATTAATCCTTGCCTCTCCAAGTGGAGACAAATTTTGTCCCTCAGGATTTTTTCCAATAATTTTCCTACCACTGATGTTAGGCTCACTGGCCTGTAGTTCCCCGGTTTTTCCCTACTACCCTTCTTGAATAATGGTACTACATTAGCGGTTCTCCAGTCCTCTGGCACATCCCCTGTGGCCAGAGAGGTCCTGAATATATGTGTTAGAGCCCCCGCAATCTCCTCCTTTGCCTCACACAGCAGCCTGGGATACATTTCATCCGGGCCTGGGGATTTATCCATTTTTAGGCCAGCTAAAACCGCCAATACCTCCCCCCGCTCGATGTTAATATGTTCGAGCATATCACAGTCCCCCCGCCCTATTTCTATGTCTACATCGTCCTTCTCCATAGTGAAAACAGACGCAAAAAATTCATTCAGAACCCCTCCTACATCTTCCGGCTCCACACACAGATTGCCACTTTTGTCCCTAATGGGCCCTATTTTTTCCCTAGTTATCCTCTTACCCTTAATATACTTATAAAACATCTTCGGATTTTCCTTTATTTTGCTTGCCAGTGTTATTTCATGGCCCCTCCTTGATCTCCTAATTTCTTTTTTAAGTATCCCCCTGCACTTTTTGTACTCCTCTAGGGCTTCCTCCGTCTTTAGCCTTTTGTATCTACCAAAAGCCCTCCTTTTTTTCCTAATCCATTCCCGTATATCCCCTGACATCCAAGGTTCCCTGTGGTTTTTGGAACCACCCTTGACCTTTACGGGAACATGTTGCCATTGTATGATCTCAATCTCCCTTCTGAAAGCCTCCCATTGCTCCGATGCGGATTTTCCTCCAAGTAGCTGATCCCAGTCCATTTTGGCCAGATCCTGCCTTATCCTATTAAAATCGGCCTTCCCCCAATTTAGAACCTTTATTTCCGGCCCATCCCTGTCCTTTTCCATGGCCACCTTAAATCTTACCATATTATGGTCACTATCACCAAAGTGCTCACCTACTAGCACTTTTTCCACTTGGCCGGCCACATTCCCTAGAATTAGGTCCAGTACCGCCCCCTCTCTTGTAGGACTTTCTACATGCTGGCTCAAAAAGCTCTCCTGGATGCACTTTAAGAATTCTACACCCTCTGAGCCTTTCACACTCTGACTATCCCAGTTAATATTGGGGAAGTTGAAATCCCCCATTATTATTACCCTATTATTTGCACATTTCTCTGAGATTTGCCTACATATCTGTTCCTCTATCTCCCCCTGACTGTTTGGAGGCCTATAGTACACTCCCAGCAAAGTGCTTGCCCCCTTTTTGTTTTTAAGCTCCACCCATATGGCCTCATTGGAGGACCCTGCTAATATATCATCCCTCCTTACTGCAGTAATTGACTCCTTAATTAATATTGCGACACCCCCTCCTCTTATACCTCCCCCTCTGTCTCGCCTGAAGATTCTGTACCCCGGAATATTGAGGTAGAAGATCGGCTATGATCTTACTGAATGGCGGAGCAGGCTCGAAGGGCCAAATGGCCTACTCCAGCTCCTATTTCTTATGTTCTTATGCTGGTAAAAGGCGGCCTTACACCTGCTTTAACCAGGCGTAAGGGTTTTGTGGGCGTTCGCTGGGCAAACAACTCAACTCTGCGCCAGTGAAAGTGATTTTGTAGCAGATGCAAAGGAGCTGTCCAAGCAAAACTTGACAGATCGCAAGTTCCGGGTTTTCACGCATGCGCAGCACATGCGGAAACCCGGAACTTGCAGGGCCATTCTGTAGGCTTCCAACAGTGTACACTATGCATACGTTGTCGGTAGCACCGTCATTTCAGGCCCAATGTGTTCCAGCCCCTGGTGAGGGTTTACATAATCGTACCAAAGTGAACTCAATGGATTTTGAATGCACAGCCAGTCAAAATCAGTTCACTTCAGACATTGACTGAGTTTTGAATAGTTTCATTATGGTTTACTTCCAGGAATATAATAGTTACAGTAAAACTAGATTATAAAATGTGAGCAGTATTCATTTTTTTCACTAATGTTGGAAACAAATTAGAAACACTTGGATTTATTGCAATTGATTATGAATGTAGGAAAAAACACAAAGGCAAATTTAATTTGCAGAATATAATCGAATATAAAGAGAACACAACAGCATCTGGTATCTACAGAGCTTGACCTGCCATTTTGTGAGACCGACCAATCCTACTAGTAGATCACACCAGACACATAACTTCATAAGGGCGAGGCAACAATTTGGGAGCAGTAGCACCAATGATGACTTTAATTTTTGAAACATAAGCCAGCAGTTGTTTTCCCCTCAATGCACACAAATTGTATCTATGATTCCAAGACTCTGGAGCTTTTACATGAAGGTACCTACCTGACCTGGACACTGAACCTGGTGTCTTTTTCCCCCTCCTTCTAGCAGAATACTGAATAGCCAAGATTAAAGAGTCAGTTTCCATTGCAGGCTAGTCTATATTTTCTATGTGTGATAAGACCAAACACAGAAAATTCAATCAGTTTATGACAACCCACATCCTATAAAGAGATTTCACACAATGCAAAAGAAATGATTTCATTTAATTCCAGTTGCTGGATGTTTTACACATTTTTGTAAACTGTGAGGTTCAAAACTGCAAACAAGCAGCACCTGAATCTATTTTGTCCTGATTCAAGTTAGAAGCTTGTCATTGGACAGGCCTTTGTGCCACACATTAATGGAAAGGTGCAATTCACATTGAAATGTGTTTAATTATCGGTATGTGATGGGTATCATATTACTTAACTCTGATGAGTCAGTGTTGGGTCAGCTGAAAACAATCTGAAGGGTGTCAGGCTGTGGGAGCTCAGAATGCTGTGCTGGTCAATGAATTGCTGAGAAGTTACTTTTTGTTTTGCTAAAATGTTTATTGAACTGCATCCATTTAATTCATGAGCTTACTGTTTTTTTTCAATGGAGATAATGGAGACAAAAATCAAGGCTAATGGCATCTGGAGCACAGTCTGTTCAAAGCTGGAAAAAGCACATATCTGCTGTTCAATTTATAGTGGAAACCGGATTTTGCCATCTGACTAATTTTCAGTGGGCTCTGTTGAAAGGTTATTGGGAAGTAATTCATTTAAAAAGCAGAAAAGTGCTTTTTGCATATGATAAATGATCTCTTATTAATCTTGTAAGTAAAATGAACACGGGCATAATAAGTGATGCCATGCAGTATACATCACCCCTACTGTATTATGCTGGTAATATCAGCACATTTGATTATTTTTCCTCCCAATTCATCTTAGCAGCTATGTAACTATATTCTAAAATTGTGGTAGGTGAAGTAAGATGAACATATAAGCTTTAGTCTGGTGAAGTCTGAGGGTCTTCATCACAAGAGTTCCACCTTGATCAAGGTGTCCAATAATATAAAGTTGTTTGTTATTTTCTGTTTAATAAAGTTGATCAATAATTAGACATGGGCAAATAATCAAAACATTTACTCCCCTTTAACTCAGGCTTTGCACCATTTCTGCCGAGTTTTACATTTCCTGCAGAGAGCCCGAATACAAATAGCACGACTTGGGTTACACAAATGGTATTTACACAAATAAAAAATACAGATTCTCAATCCTTCCTTAAAGGAGAGGGAAGAATTCTGTTTTTTTTAAACTCATCCCGAGCCTCTATTTTATTTTTAGAAAATGAACATTTGCAACATTTGCATCCAATTTGTGTTGTGCTTGTTTTTAAGGGAGACGTGTATTCTACTGTATTGCCATGTAATTCCTTAATATTATAAAGGGAGATGGTAAGTACACTAAGAGGTGTCTATTGTTGCTATATGTTGTGCTTTTGAACTCTTGCTTAGAGACAGCCTGGGAGCAGACACGTTGGGTGTAATTTATATCCCCAAAAACGAGTGGGTTTGGTTCAGATGGGAGGTTCAAATGTTAAAAATCTGAAACAACCTACCTCGAACTCGCTTCTAGTTTTAACTAAGGCAGGATGAGGGGCGGGTGACCAATCACTCTCAGGAGGAGGGTCGGTCGTTGAAACCTTTTAAATAGGCTTAGTTTTAGCAGGGTTTCTATTTTCAACCCATGTTGGCCGGGTTTCCCGGGCCTCAGGAAACCTTGCACTGAAAGGAAGGCGAGAAGGGCTGGCTCCATCAGGTAAGTGCATTTATAGCACTGCTTGTGGCCAGGAGGAGCAGGAGTGTTTCCTCCAGGCCTAACAAGCAATCCTGTAAAGACGCCCCACCCGACAGCCCCAATCACCGACCCCCCCCCCCCATCACCAACCCCCCGTGATCACCAAGCCCCTGGCAATCACCAACCTCCCCCGACCCCCCATCTATGCTCCCGATCTCTGACACACCTCCGATTTCTCCCTGACTCCCCGCAATCTTTAACCCCCCCCACACACGATCACACCCGACCCTCCCAATCGCACTGTCCCCACTCCCCCGCTGTTTTGATTTCTTTTTGGGTTCGATAAAGACTCATTTCTGAAAGAGAATGTTGTTTAATCTAAAGTCTTGTTCAAGACTTTATACAGCTTTTTACAGAACACACTATGCTGTGATGCATCTAGAATGAAACTGAAAGTAAAACTCCTCTGGACTGCTTGTCTCTCACATGACCTCTGCTGGTCAGGCACAAGTAATCAAAAACACAGACAAATATGCTGTAAGGCATAAGTAATCAAACACAGACAAATATCATCACTATTTGCTGATATCATTACACCCGCAACCTTGTACAATCTGTGCCCCCAACAACCACTAAGCCTACCTGCTCTGGGGATGGATTCCTTGTGGTCTCCAGTGGCGACCTGTTTCCGTGCAATTTCCTGCTCCCACATGCTGGCATCCACGTCCTGCTGGGTTCAGGCAGGAGTTGGGCCGTGTAAGGTAATGAGTCCCAGGAGTTAAAATGCCTGAGCCTCACATCGGTGAGTTGAGGCGAGTCAGTCACTCGTCCTGCTAGCCCCACACTTGCCTCTCGTCCCAGGTTCAAATCAGGGCTGGACTTTCTGCCTCAACCGCTAACTCTGGAAGTGAATTCAACATCCTCACAACTTTGTTTATGGCTCCTTCTTCTTGACCCCACTGTAATCTGGTTATATCTACCATGTCAGCATTGTAGTGAATCTGTCTTGCAGCCTCATGTTGTTAATATTAAACATGGTATAATTCTAAACTCCCCATTGAACATGATCAAAGTTTCAGATCATCTATTTCTGAGTGTCTTTCCAATGTGAATAATTGAGTTCTTTTTATCTGCGGTTAGTCCAGATGAATAATAAACAGCTCCATATAATCAGCCCTACCTTTAACATCAATCTCTCCAATTGCTTTCCATTGTTCCGATCTCTAATGCATGTCCAAGTGACCATGGAGCACGATCATAATGTGTCTACTGGTTCACTTGAAGCCGTCCGCGACCAATGGGAACCATGGGATGTCACTTGCCTCATTAATGACGATAACCAAATTATTATTTAAAATTACCCGGGCAAAACTGAACAGCCTGCTTGTCATGCATTACTGGTGCCCTTCGTCCAGGGTGGGGTGGGGAGGGGCGGTTCATGCCCGATGCTACCTTATTGGCCAAACTACCCAAAATAGTACGATCCCATCAGTGTCCATATTAATGAGAAGGTAGAATAGAACTTGGTAAAAGTTGTCTCTATTAGGTCTGAAAACATTTAAAAGAATATATGTGGACAATTTCTCTTGCACTGGTCTGATTTTGGAAGCAAGGATCAAGTACAGTCTACTCCTCTTAATTCAAAGTCTTTATTTTACTTGGAAATTGATCCAGTAATTCAAATTAAAGAATTTCAATAAGACAGTACAGGAGGCATTTCTTGCATGATTTCAATTTGAGTTATCAGTTCCTTTGAATTAAGAAGAGGCGGCTGTATTACTGTGTCTGAGGCCATAACACCTTTAGCATTAGAATCCTGGCCTTGCACATGAAGCTGAGAGGGCGGCTGCATGGTTTGTCCCCCAGCCATTGCCAGTGTAGCTCGCTACCAAGGGGCACCAGAAACTGCCCACATCATTCTCCTCTCTGATTATCTCCCCTGCCCCTGCCAGGAAGCCGCCATCTACTACTCAGCACCTGGTAGCGCCAGACCTAGCTCAGATCAGAAACTGAGCGGAGCAGAACTGAAACTTGCTTTCATCCTAACGCCGTGGTACTGAGTGTTAGCTCGCTAATGCTCACCCGCACCACACTACCTCTCCCAGGTTACTTTTTAAGCTTATACTATCACTTTAAACTTCAGAATAACATATTTTTCACCAAGCAGGTAGAACATAATAATTATTAAATGGGACGTAGATAACTCTGTGTTAACCACTGTGCGTTTTGTTCTGATTATTTAGCATTAGCTTTTCACTGTAATCTAATTACCTGAGAATGTTTAAAAGTGATTTAATAAATGAAATGTATGCAATTCTTCTTTCATTGATGGTAGTAAGAACTTAACATTGACCTTTCCACTGTAACTTTTGAATCCACCGTGCACTGAGCTTTCTGTTAAAAGTAAAGTAAATTTACGATGAAATTGAACAGATCACCAAAAATCAAAGCAGCATTTGTCTCACAGCATATGAGTTTGGTTTTGCATTAGGTCCCAGTGTACTTGGGAATCTCTTGTATTAGACTTTAACAACCCAGTTTCAAGCTTCAGAACTTGATATTTTAACCTACACATCATGGAAGAGATGAATTACATCTACTGGGCGACAATCTTCAATTACGGCAAATTCACTGACAGGGATGGACTTATGTAGAAGTTCACAGTTCACATGGGCATCACATGATTAAAATACCAGAAGGGAAATACAGAGAGAACACAATCCAGACAAAGGCAGGTCGAGTGCAAGTGTTGCACAGGGAGTGAAAGAGGAGTGCAATGATGGTAACTGATTAGAATAGTCTGACCTGGAACTATATGAAACGAGGTTTGAGCAGCAAAATCCATAAGCATTGGAACTGCAAATAATACAATATTTAATACCGCAGATCACCTATTTAGTTACAATCAGGAAGCAGAAAGTTCCTAAGGGGACTGGGGATTCCTGGTTGTTCAGCTGGTAAAGAAATATCATTGTTAGCCATCTCGTGCATCAAAGCCAATAAAAGAGAAAGAGGACTTGTGTTTATTTAGCACCTTTCACATCCGTCAAGCATTCCGAAGCACCGTGCAGCCAGTGAATTATTTTTGAAATGCAGGCACTCATTTGTCTAAAACATGACAGCCAATTAGAGCACAGCGAGCTCCCAAACATCAGGAATGAGGTGAATGGCCCCGAATTTCCTCGCAGCCTGGACTGCACTGCAGCATAAATAAGAAAATAAGAAATAGGAGCAGGAGTAGGCCATTCGGCCCTTCGAGCCTGCTCCGCCATTCAATGAGATCATGGCTGATCTTCTGCCTCAACTCCATTCACCAGCCCTATCGCCATATCCCTGGATGTCTTTACTAGTCAGAAATCTATCGACTTCTGTTTGGAATATACCCAATGACTGAGCCTCCACAGTCCTCTGGGGTAGAGAATTCCAAAGATTCACCACCCTTTGAAGAAATTTCTTTTCATCTCAGTCCTGAATGGCCTACCCTTTATCCTGAGGCTCTGGCCCCTGGTTCTAGACTCCCTAGCCAAGGGAAACATTCTCCCAGCCTCCACCCTATCAAGCCCTGTAATAATTTGTATGGTTCAATGAGATCCCCTTTCATTCTTCTGAATTCAAGAGAATACAGGCCTAGTTTACTCAATCTCTTCTCATACGACAGTCCCGCCATCCCAGGAATCAATCTTGTGAACCTTTGTTGCACTCCCTCTATGGCAAATAAATCCTTCCTTAGGTAAGGAGACCAAAATTGTACACAGTACTCCAGGTGTTGTCTCACCAAGGCCCTATATAATTGGAGTAAGACTTCTTTACTCCTGTACTCAAATCCTCTTGTAATGAAGGCCAGCATACCATTTGCCTTCCTAATGGCTTGCTGCACCTGCACATTCACTTTCAGTGACTCATGTACAAGGACACCCAGGTCCCTTTGAGCATCTGCATTCCCCAATCTTTCACCATTTAGGAAATACTCCGCCTTTCTGTTTTTTCTACCAAAGTGGATAACTTCACATTTATCCACATTATATTCCATCTGCCATGTTCTCGCCCACTCACTGAGCCTTTCAATATCTCCTTGAAGCCTCTTCACATCCTCTTCACAACTGACACTGCCACCTTTGGAAATGTTACATTTAGTCTCCTCATCCAAATCATTGATATAGATTGTGAATAGCTGGGGCCCAAGCACCAATCCCTGCGGTACCCCACTAGTCACAGCCTGCCATCCTGAAAAAGACCCGTTTAGCCCTACTCTTTGTTTTCTGTCTGTTAACCAATTCTCAATCCATGCTAGTATATTACCCCCAATTCCATGTGCCCTAATTTTGTTCACCAACCTCTTGTGTGGGACTTTATCGAAGACCTTATGAAAATCCAAATACACCACACCTACCGGTTCCCCTTTGCCTACTCCACTAGTTACATCCTCAAAGAACTCCAAAAGGTTTGTTAAACAGGATTTCCCTTTCACAAATCCATGTTGACTCTGCCCAATCTTACTATTAGTTTCTAAGTGCCCAGTTATTGCATCCTTTATAATAGATTCCAGCAGTTTCCCAACTACTGATGTGAGGCTAACAGGTCTGTAGTTCCCCGTTTTCTCTCTCCCTCCTTTCTTAAATAGCGGGGTTACATTTGCTATTCTCCAATCTGCATGAACCGTTCCAGAATCTTAAGAATTTTGGAAGATGACAACCAATGTGTCCACTATCCCAATGGCCACCTCTTTCAAAACCCTATGATGTAGGTCATCCAGTCCTTGGGAATTATCGACTTTTAGTCCCATTAATTTTGCTAGTAATGCTTGTTTACTAATAATAATTTCTTTAAGTTCCTCATTCTCACCACACCCTTGGTTTTCTCATATTTCTGGGTGGTTTTTTGTGTCTTCCTCCGTGAAGACAGAAACAAAGGGGTCGATTTTCCCGAAGCTGTCGGGAAGGAGGCGGGACTACAACTTTCGGGTTTTAGACCCGCCTACTTCGACGTCCGGCCAATCCGCGTGATTTTCCCTTGATTGACCTTGTTGAGCCCGCCCAGCGGGCTCAGCAGGCCAATTAAGGGCCACCCAGCAACAGGTGATGTCACAGACTACAATTTCATCTGTCAAGAGTTCTTGACAGATGAAATATCAGTGTTTCACAGCTGTTTGAAGCTGTGAAACACTGATAGTCTGAGTTTTGACATGAGTCCTTCTGCACAGACTCAGTTAGAAATCTCAGCAGCACTCAAAGCTGAAGGCTGTCACTTTTCACAGATCGCAGCCGTTCAGCTTTAAGTGCCGGGTGAGTGATGGGCTCCCGACGGCTACAGGAAGAAAGGCTGTTAAGGTAAGTACAGGTAAGTAAAAGTTCTTTACAAACTTTAGACACACCAAACACACTTACCTTTGCACTCATGCACCCATCACTCACCTGAGCACCGACATCGCGACCTCTCCAACTCCTTCAACCCAACGGCCCGCCTGCTGTAACCTGGCGTGGTTTGGAGCCGTCGGGAATCCCACACGACACCCCTCAAAATAGGGATTAGGCTAAAAACTGCCTGTTAACAGGCAGTTAATTGGCACTAATACCTTCCCGCCTGGTTTCGGCGGGTCCCAGTGCGGGGCGGGTACCCGCCGCCCCTGAAAGATGCGTGGAGCGGGGTTTTAGGTGGGATGGTGTCGGGACCCCCAAATTTGGGATTCTCCCCCCCCCGCACGCCTGAAACCCCGCCTGACGGCTCCACAAAAATTGACCCCAAAGTATTTATTTAATTTCTCTGCCATTTTCTCATTCCCCATTATAAATTCTCCCGTCTCTGACTGTAAAGGAGCTACATTTACCTTCGCCAGTCTTTTCCTTTTCACATACCTATAGAAGCTTTTACAATCCGTTTTTATATTTTTTGCTAGTTTGTGCTCATATTCCATTTTCCCTTTCTTTATTAATTTCTTAGTCCCCCTTTGCTGATTTCTAAACAGATACCAATCCTCAGGCTGACTGCTTTTTCTGGCAACTTTATCAGCTTCCTCCTTTGACTTAATACTAGCTTTAATTTCTTTTGTTAGCCATGGTTGGATCACTTTTCCTTTTGGGTTTTTATGCCCTAGAGGAATATATGTTTGTTGCAAATTATGCATTATTTCCTTGAATGTTAGCCATTGTATGTCCACCTTGATACCTTTTAGTGTAGTCTCCCAATCTACCATGGCCAGCTTGTCCCTCATTCTCTTGTAGTTTCGACTGTTTAGATTGAAGACCTTAGTTTCAGATTGGACTACATCACTCTCAAACTTAATGTAAAATTAAATCATATTATGGTCACTTGTCCCTAAAGGCCCCTTTACCACAAGATTATTGATTAGCCCTTTCTCATTACACAGTACCAGATCCAGAATAGCCTGTTCCCTGATTGGTTCCTCCACATACTGATCCAGGAAATCATCTCGCATGCATTCCAAGAATTCTTCCTCCACACCAATAGTGGCAATTTGATTTGCCCAGTCAATATGTAGATTAAAGTCCCCCATGATTACCGTATTGCCCTTGTTACATGCACTTCTAATTTCAACCAGGAATGTGGTGGAGAGGCTGGATACTGGGCAGGACCCAGAAACACCAGATCTTCTCCCAGAAGAGAAGCCATTGCCAGTTTCTAATGTGGCCTGTGGTGGGCAGAAGTTCCGTTTGCCCTATACAAAGTCCCTGCTGTCATAAGGAGGTGAAGTTATTGGGATAGCTTTGCTCCACCAGAATTCCTGGAGCCTCCAGGAAGTGAAGATTGATCTCCAGGGCACTGCTGAAATCAAATCCTGGAGAAAAATCAGCGGGAAATAAAAAATATTGGGTGTTTAAAAAAAAAATTCTTTGAATACCTTCGGGAAAAAGGGCTGATTGACTGAAGTTGAGAAGCATCCAATCGGGCAATGAAGAGTCTTGTCTTAGGAAGGCAGTGTGTCGCGAGGATGGGCATGTTAGTAGACCAATGGCGGGAGTGTGGGGGTGGGGCAGTGGGAGATGGATGGTCATGTGATGACACCTCCAGGAATACGTCCAACCAGATTTGGCAACCTTACAACGAGTACCGATCACCGGTATAGCCACACCTTTTGGGGGAAGCTCACCAGCAGCACAACCATACTGCCATGCAGCACCACATCTTCTGTCCCCCACCTCCTATCGCAGGCACCTGAGAGGTGCCCATACTAGCATTCGTGCCCCCCTAGTATATTTACATTGAATGATATGGCCGCCCCCAGATATTCCTATGGGGTCAGGAGCACAGAGAAGAATTCCCTCTCCACTGCAGGCCTGAAGGTGTTTGGGCCCAATCTTTGTTGGTTGAGGGATGAATGTTGGCCAAAATGGGGAGAGCACACCCTACACTTCTTTGAAAAAATGCCATTGGGTCCTTAGTTTAGTAGCACATCCAAAAATTAGCACCTCTGACAATACAGCACTCCCTCGGTACTACATTCCAATGTTAGCTTAGATTAGATGCTCAAATTGTGGGTATTGAATCCACAATCTGACCATTAGGGAGAGAAATTCCCCTCGAGCCCTGTTTGGGGCGCTAAATCAGAAAAGCTGGAAAAGTTAGCGCCAGGCGCTAACCTCTTCCAGCCTTTCTGAAATTCCCATTTTTTGCTCCAAGAGTGAAGTGGAGCGCTAAATCAAGCGCTTCACTTCCTTCTTGGAGTGCAAGAGGAGGGGAAGTTCATGACCCAGGGAGCACCCGAGGCTATGTGCTCGGCAGCGCCACGAGTGGCCAAGCGTGGCGCTGCCATGTTGCACTGGCTCGTCCCTGAATTAAATGGAAGGGCCCCACGCTGTGAACTCTGCAGTTTTTTTCAAACTTACCTGGACCACCAGGGAGCAGGAGTGCCGCCTGATCAGCTCGGCCCTCAAACAGTGCGCCGGGCTAACCGATCGTGGCACGGACCCCGTGTCCAGGGGCAAAAAAAAAGTTTTTTAAAAATCCGACTGTTTTTCAGGGCGGCCGGCCACCTCATCTTTAACTTCCGCCCCACTAACGGCCGGCCGCCCTGCTCGCGTTCCCAGCAGCAGTCGCTGCCATTGCCCGGCGCTGCTGCCGGGGGCGAAAGGGAATTTTTTGCCGGGGCGCTGCACCCGGAGATGACGTCATGATCTCCGGGCGCATGAGATTGGGGTGCAACCCTGTAGCACCGCCGCTAACCTCCTGTGGAATTTGGCGGGAGGCACGGTCAGTGTCATGACTGGGCGAAAAGGCCTTTGCGCCCCATTAGCGCCCCCTGGGAGGCACAAAGCAGGGGAATTTCTCCCCCTAAGGGCTTTAATTATTCTAGATTCCTAATTAATGATGTCATAATAGCTAAATCCATTTCATTTTCTATGCAAAATGCAATAAAAGCCAATATAATCACATTTTCATCAGACATTGAATCCATTGTTGTCCAACAATTTGCCAACTTTAATTTATCCTGTTAAGTTAAAAGATCTATCTTGTCTGGATGCATTTACTGCAATGAATGTATTAAATACTCATTTGGTTTTAAGTCATATCGAATGACCTTGTGCCAAAAAAAAACAATGTATAAAAAATCACTTTTTCTAGAGAATAATTTACATATTGCCAGATCCCTGCACAGCATTTTTATATGATACAAATAGAAAATTATGTTTTATGTATTCTTCTGCAGTTGTAAATTGCCAAGAGTTTTTTCTTGTATGTTAAAAATTCACAAAAAGGCAAGACTTTGTCGTTTTAAGGCATAGCAACAGTAGAAAGTGAGAGGTGCCAACACTTATTACAGTGAAGCAACTCTCTTTGGACATTGCAGTATATCAGTTGCAATAATTTCCATTTATTGTTGGTTTGGGAAATGCTTTAATATACAAAATGAAACGATCTTTTCCATGAAGACCATATGTTGAGAAGAACACCATATGATTACAGCAAGTAGTTACAAAACCTGATGACAGCATCGTTTTGAGACCTTTCAAAGAACAGATATCAAGCTGTTTCTCATTCCTGCTCTGCCTTCATTTTGAACAAGATGGAGGTGACACAGAATGTTTCAACAGATGAAAAGTTAAAAAGTACAATGATCTAGAATGAAATGTGCAACATGCCTCAACAATTTTACTAGATATTCCTTAAAAGCCCAACATAAGCTTTGTATCTCTTTAAAATATTTGAATACTATACAAAAGGCGACATTAGTAAAGGTCTCACTTTTAGCTTAATTTAATGTAGAAACCAGTAAATGACACACACATGCTGATCATTTTTGTTAACCAAAGGTATTAAAGGATACGGGGCAAAGGCGGGTACAGTATATGGAGTTAGGTCACAGATCAGCCATGATCTTATTGAATGGTGGAACATGCTCGAGGGGCTAAACCTGCCTACTTCTCTTCCTATGTTTCTATAATAACAGTGATATAATCAGCAGAAAATCACAAAATCAGATTAAAGGAGGAATAAGGACAAACACACATGTATGAAGGAACATTAGTGACCTTATTAAGCTTAATGCAGTGCGTTTTCCTGTTGCCTAACCTGTATAGTAGTCACAAGGATTCAAGAAGTGAAATGAAATCATAGTGAAAACCACCAGTCCATTAACTGAACTCATTTAATATTCTAGTCCTTGAATTTTTTTGTAAAACTTGGAAAATCTTTGCGGCACTGTGTTTCTCTGGTTTACAAGTGAAAGTAAAGAGGCTGTTAAACACACTATTTTCATCCAAAGGGATGATTAATTTACGATATTGCTTTTTGTAGTCATTAGATCTTAGGCACCAAACTAAGAAAAACAAACAAAAATAAGAGTAACTTTAGCCCCAGAATGGATAATGGAGTGCACTGCCCATTGCTGCTCACATAGAAAAAAACAGAATGGAGATATATGTGGCTTTGGGAATTGCAACTTAGAATTGCAGGAACAAGGTTAAATCAGATGGTATCCATCTGGGCTATAATTCAAACCCCAAAATATCATTTCTTAAATTATACTGAGATTAAATGTAATTTCTCCTCAAATGTACCAGCACTGGCTTTGAAGGTGAAATTTTAACTATTACTCCATTACAATGACACAAACAGTTAATTCCTTGCAGAGTATAATGTTTTATATTGAATTTGCTTCTTACGACAGTCCAGTGATTCAATGAGGCAAGCAAATCAGAGAAGGAACATAACTGGTAAGTAAACATATGGAAAACAAGATGTAAAAGAACAAGTCCAGAGGTTTCCAATGATTGAAAGTTGGCTATTGCTTTAATACAATCTTTCAGGAGATGTAAACACAGCTGTTGAGTTGAAGATGCTAACTTCATCTCAGAGTTTCAGTGCATAATGGTTAAATGGACCACTCTTCAGCTTAATGGGATTGTATCTGTTCTCAGTCAGATGCCCCAGCAGGACATCTAACCTCAGTGACACAGAGGAGCTGTAGCATCAGAACTCAGTTCAGCATTGGGACAGGAATCACAATGGCTTGCTTGTCTGCCAGAAAAAGAAGGATTTGTAGAACTGTAAACAAGAAGAATGAAAAAAAAGTACATTGTGGAAACAAATAAAATTTACAATGTCTGACACAATTCAACATCACTCAGGATATGTATTTTTTATTTTATATATTATTAAATGTCTTGCACATGGCACACATTTCCTGTCCACAAACCTTACTTCCTGTATCACAGATTTTGAGTCATGCTTTTTGTGTCAACATTTAATATTGAAACTGCCAATGTCAACATTTATAATGCGAGACTGTATGCTAACATTTGTAATGACAAAATCTTATCTAAATATGTCAGCTTTTCACCATTACAGTTTGTTGATGAATCAATAGAAATGTTTATTGGAAAAAAAAGTCTAACGTATTTTTCTCAGTAACTGAAATTTCTGTTTTCCAAAACAAAGACAAATGCTCTGATCAACCTCCCTCCACTACCGACCCCTGCTCCCACCTCCCCTGACCCCTGCCCCCGACCCCTGCACCCCGACCCCTGCTTCCATTTCTCCCGACCCCTGCACCCCAACCCCTGCTCCCACCCACCCCCCGACCCCTGCTCCCATTTCTCCCGACCCCTGCTTCCATCTCTCCCGACCCCTGCTCCCATCCCCCGACCCCTGCTCCCATCTCCCCGACCCCTGCCCCCTGACCCCTGCTCACATCTCCCCCCGACCCCTGCTCCCATCTCCCCCGACCCCTGCCCCCTGACCCCTGCTCCCATCCCCCCGACCCCTGCTCCCATCCCTCGATCCCTGCTCCCATCCCCCCGACCCCTGCTCCCATCCCCCGACCCCTGCTCCCATCTCCCCCGACCCCTGCTCCCATCTCCCCCCGATCCACGCTCCCATCTCCCCCCGACCCCTGCTTCCATCTCCCCCCGACCCCTGCTCCCATCTCCCCCTGACCCACGCTCCCATCTGCCCCGACCCCTGCTCCCATCCCCCCGACCCCTGCTCCCATCTCCCCCCGACCCCTGCTCCCATCCCCCCAACCCCTGCTCCCATCTCCCCCAACCCACGCTCCCATCTCCCCCCAACCCCTGTGCCCATCTCCCCCCTGACCCCTGCTCCCATCTCCCCCCGACCCCTGCTCCCATCCCCCTGACCCATGCGCACATCTCCCCCGATCCACGCTCCCATCTCCCCCCGACACCTGCTTCCATCTCCCCCCAACCCCTGCTCCCATCTCCCCCTGACCCACGCTCTCATCTGCCCCGACCCCTGCTCCCATCCCCCCGACCCCTGCTCCCATCTCCCCCTGACCCACGCTCCCATCTCCCCCGACCCCTGCTCCCATCCCCCCGACCCCTGCTCCCATCTCCCCCCGACCCCTGCTCCCATCCCCCTGACCCCTGCTCCCATCTCCCCCCGACCCCTGCTCCCATCCCCCCGACCCCTGCTCCCATCTCCCCCCGACCCCTGCTCCCATCCCCCGACCCCTGCTCCCATCTCCCCCGACCCACGCTCCCATCCCCCGACCCCTGCTCCCATCTCCCCCGACCCCTGCTCCCATCTCCCCCGACCCCTGCTCCCATCCCCCCGACCCACGCTCCCATCTCCCCCGACCCACGCTCCCATCTCCCCCCGACCCCTGCTCCCATCCCCCCGACCCCTGCTCCCATCTCCCCCCGACCCCTGCTCCCATCTCCCCCCGACCCCTGCTCCCATCCCCCGACCCCTGCTCCCATCTCCCCCAACCCCTGCTCCCATCTCCCCCGACCCCTGCTCCCATCCCCCCGACCCCTGCTCCCATCTCCCCCCGACCCCTGCTCCCATCCCCCGACCCCTGCTCCCATCTCCCCCGACCCACGCTCCCATCTCCCCCCGACCCCTGCTCCCATCCCCCGACCCCTGCTCCCATCTCCCCCGACCCACGCTCCCATCTCCCCCCGACCCCTGCTCCCATCCCCCGACCCCTGCTCCCATCCCCCCGACCCCTGCTCCCATCTCCCCCGACCCCTGCTCCCATCCCCCGACCCCTGCTCCCATCTCCCCCGACCCACGCTCCCATCTCCCCCCAACCCCTGTGCCCATCTCCCCTCTGACCCCTGCTCCCATCTCCCCCCGACCCCTGCTCCCATCCCCCTGACCCCTGCTCCCATCTCCCCCGACCCACGCTCCCATCTCCCCCCAACCCCTGTGCCCATCTCCCCCCTGACCCCTGCTCCCATCTCCCCCCGACCCCTGCTCCCATCCCCCGACCCCTGCTCCCATCCCCCGACCCCTGCTCCCATCTCCTCCCAACCCCTGTTCCCATCATAAAACATAACTTCCTTTTTTATGTACTCTATGCCTCTATTAATAAAGCCCAGGAACACGTGTGCTTGTTTAACAGCCTTCTCAACTTGTCCTGCCACCTTCAAAGATTTGTGAACATACACCCCAGGTCTCTGTTCCTGCACCAGCTTTAAAATTGTACATTTAGTGCATATTGCCTTTCCTCATTCTTCCTACTAAAATGTATCATTTCATACTTCTCTGTGTTAAATTTCATCTGACACATGTTTTCTTATTTCACCAGGCTGTCTATGTCCTCCTGAAGTCTGTTGCTATCCTCCTGATGGGCCTTCAATAACCACAAAACTAGAAGTTATAGACTTAAACAAGTTGGCTTTTAATCACTAAGATCAGAGCTAACATCTCAACACGCCGACTGGTTCACAGGAATGAGTCATACAGATCCTGGGATCTTTATGTAAGAGAAGTCAGGGGCGGAGCCAAGAGCCAAGACCTGGAACCTCCCAGGTTAGTCGGGAAAGAGGAAGTGAAACTATACACAGTGGGGGAGGGTAATATACATGAGTGCAAAACGAATACAGGACCAAGACAAACAGATTTCATTACATTCACCCCTTCTATAGATTTAGTCCATCGGGGTGATGTTTCTTAAAAGTTGGTATAAGTGAGTCTGTCAGGAGGTTTTGCGGTTCTCAGTGATCGGCGCAAAGCCGGTTGGGGTGCCTCTAGGGGAATGGATTCTGGTTCCTCCGCTGTCCGGGCCTCCGCAGTGTCTTCCAGGTTATCTGCAGTGTCCTCCAGGTTAAAGTTGGGTATTGATACCTCTGGGCGTCCTGTCTCTTTGTAGTGTAGGTCTTCATCGGGTAGTCTCCCATCGTTCTCTCCGCTCCCCGAGGGAGCGAGGTCTTTTATGGAAACAGTGTCCTCTCGCCCGTCAGAGTATTCGATATAGGCGTACTGAGGGTTTGCATGGAGGAGCTGTACCTTTTCCACAAGGGGGTCCGTTTTATGGCCTCTCACGTGCTTCCGCAATAGTACTGTCCCCGGAGACGTCAGCCATGCGGGTAGAGATATGCCCGAGGTGGATTTCCGGGGGAAAACGAACATCTTTTCGTGAGGGGTAGCGTTAGTGGCAGTACATAACAGAGACCTTATGGAGTGGAGCACGTCTGGGAGGACTTCCTGCCAGCGGGAGGTCGGAAGGCCTTTTGACTTTAAGGCTAACGTGACAGCCTTCCAAACAGTAGCATTCTCCCTTTCCACTTGCCCATTACCCCGGGGGTTGTAGCTAGTGGTTCTGCTAGTGGCTATCCCCTTCGAGAGCAAGAACTGGCGCAGCTCGTCACTCATGAATGATGTCCCCCTATTGCTGTGTATGTAGTTCGGCATGCCAAACATGCAGAATAGATTACAGAGACACTTGATGACCGTGGCACTGGTCATGTCTGGGCAGGGAATGGCGAAGGGGAAGTGGGAATATTCATCAATGATATTGAGGAAGTATACGTTACGGTCGGCAGAGGGAAGGGGTCCCTTGAAGTCCAGACTTAGGCGCTCGAATGGCCGTGTGGCTTTGATAAGGTGTGCACGGTCAGGCCTGTAGAAACGAGGCTTGCATTCCGCACAGATGCGGCAGGCTCTGGTCATTGCCCTGACCTCCTTGATGGAGTGGGGCAGATTGCGGGACTTTATAAAATGGTATAGTCGGGTGACCCCTGGGTGACAGAGGTCGTTGTGGAGACCCTGTAATTTGTCCGTATGAATGCTGGCACACATTCCCCGCGATAGGGGTTCATTAAGGGCTCCTGGCCTGTACATAATATCATAGTTGAACGTGGTTAGTTCGATCCTCCACCTGAGTATTTTGTCATTCTTGATTTTCCCCCTTTGTTTGTTATTAAACATGAAAGCCACCGACCGCTGGTCGGTGAGCAGGGTGAAATGTTTGCCGGCTAGGTAGTGTCTCCAGTGCCGCACTGCCTCCACTATAGCCTGTGCCTCCTTCTCGACAGAAGAGTGCCTGATTTCAGGTCCCTGAAGGGTTCGGGAGAAGAAAGCCACAGGTCTCCCAGCCTGATTGAGGGTCGCAGCTAAGGCAAAGTCTGACGCATCGCTTTCGACTTGAAAGGGAATGCATTTGTCCACTGCACACACTGCAGCCCTTTCAATGTCCTGTTTAATACTGGTGAAAGCCTCCCGAGCTTCAGCTGATAGTGGGAAGGACGTCGATTTAATGAGGGGTCAGGCCTTATCAGAGTAATTGGGCACCCATTGGGCAAAATATGAAAAAAATCCCAGGCACCTTTTTAAAGCTTTGGGATTGTGTGGCAGGGGCAGTTCCTTTAGGGGACGTAATCGGTCAGGGTCCGGTCCAATTACCCCATCTTCCACCACACAGCCGAAGATACAGAGACGGGTTGTGTTGAAGACACATTTGTCTTCGTTGTAGGTTAGATTCAGCTTTAGGGCAGTTTTTAAAAATCTCGCAAGATTTAGATCGTGGTCTTGCTGGTTGTGCCCGCAGATAGTGACATTGTCCAGATAGGGGTAGGTAGCTTGTAGTTTATTCTCGTCAACCATGCGGTCCATCTCACGTTGGAAGACCGAGACCCCATTTGTTACCCCGAAGGGCACTCTGAGAAAATGGTAGAGGCGCCCGTTCGCCTCGAAGGCGGTGTATGGGTGGTCCTCCATTCTAATGGGGAGCTGGTGATACGCGGATTTGAGGTCGATAGTCGAGAAGACTCAGTATTGCGCAATCTGGTTGACCATTTCTGATATGCGGGGTAAAGGGTAGGCGTCCAGCTGGGTATAAATATTAACAGTCTGGCTGTAGTCAATTACCATCTGTTTCTTTTCGCTATTTTTAACTATGACTACTTGGGCACGCCACGGGCTGGTACTGCATTCAATAATGCCTTCCCACAGGAGTCTGTCCACTTCCGCCTTGATAAAGTGTCTGTCTTCCAGACTGTACCGTCTACTTTTGGTCGCTATGGGCCTACAGTTCGGAGCGAGATTAGCGAATAAAGAGGGCGGGCTGATTTTTAAGGTTGATAGGCCACAGACTGTGAGTGGCGGCTGGGACCCGCCATATGCTAGCGTGACACTTTCGTGGTGGCACTGGAAGTCCAGGCCCAAGATTACATTAACACAGAGTTCTGGCATCACGAGGAGTTTAAAATCCTTGTAGTCCGTGCCTTTTACAGTCAGTGTTACCACACAGTAGCCCAAAATGTCCGAAGTGTGGGGCTTAGCAGCCATAGCAATTCTGCTCCGTGTAGGGGTTACCGTTAATGAGTGCCGCCATACCAGGCTAGGGTGGATAAAACTCTCGGTACTCCCACAGTCAATTAAACATTTCGTTAAATTCCCGTTTACCTGTATGTCCATCATGGATTTTGTCAACGGGTGTGGCCTGGATTGATCCACCGTGATCGAAGCCACTGTTGGGCCCTGGGCGGCCGTTGAGTCGGGAAAAGATGGCGGATCCCAAGATGGCGGCCCGCACGGCACGCACGAGGTGGTGACGGAGTTGGAAATCGGATTCCCCCTGCAGACTTTGCTAAAATGCCCCTTTTTCTTACATTTGAAGCATGTAGCGTCCTTCGCTGGGCATCGTTGTCTGGGGTGCTTGGCCTGGCCGCAGAAGTAGCATTTCGGGCCTCGAGACATTGCCGCTGTAGTAGGACTCCTGGGTGAACTTCTGTGTGGGGACTCTGGCGGCGTAGAGCTGGTCTGAGACCTGGATGGGGAAGATGGCTGATTCCAAGATGGCGGCCACCTCGGCACGCACGAGGCGGTGAGGGCCGCATGGCCGGAAGAATAAGAGTCAGAGTTTTTCTGGGCCACGTCCAGCGATCGCGCAGTGGCCACTGCCTTTTTAAAGTCCAAGACCTCCTTCTCCAGCAGTCTCTGCCAGATATAATTCGATTTGAGGCCCGTGATGAAGGAATCGCGGACCAATTCGTCAGAGTATGCGTTGGCCATCACGGCCTTGCAGTTACAGTCCCGGACCAGGTCCTTTAGGCCCTGTAAGAAATCGTCCATTGATTCCTCTGGTCGCTGCCTGCGTGTAGCCAGCAGATGTCTGGCGTACACTTCGTTTACCGGCCTCTGGTATTGGGCCTTCAGGATAGTGATGGCCTCCGTGTAAGAGGTGGCGTCCCGGATGAACAAATAAATCCGATGACTTACGCGAGTAGTCAGTAGACTCAGTTTATCTACCTCGCTAGCGGATGAGGCCCCCGCGAAGAGTTCGAAGCATTTGAGCCAGTGTCCAAATTGATTTGATGCTTCAGCAGAATGTGGGTCCAAGTCCAGACGCTCTGGTTTTAGGAGTCGATCCATCCTAGTATTCTTTAGTGATTAAAATTGATGGGCCTTCAATAACCACAAAACTAGAAGTTATAGACTTAAACAAGTTGGCTTTTAATCACTAAGATCAGAGCTAACATCTCAACACGCTGACTGGTTCACAGGAATGAGTCATACAGATCCTGGGATCTTTATGTAAGAGAAGTCAGGGGCGGAGCCAAGAGCCAAGACCTGGAACCTCCCAGGTTAGTCGGGAAAGAGGAAGTGAAACTATACACAGTGGGGGAGGGTAATATACATGAGTGCAAAACGAATACAGGACCAAGACAAACAGATTTCATTACACCTCCTCACTGTTTACTACATTTCTGAGTTTTATATCATCTGCAAACTTTGAAATTAAGCCCTGTATACCCAAGTCTAGGTCATTAATATATATCAAAAAGACAGTGGTCCTAATACCAACCCCTGTGAAACACCACTGTATACTTCCCTCCAGTCTGAAAAGCAACCACTCACTACTACTCTCTGCCTTCTGTCCCTTAGCCAATTTTGTATCCATGCTGCCACTGTCCTTTTAATCCCATGGGATTTAATTATGATAACAAGTCTATTATGTGGAACTTTGTCAAACACCTTTGGAAATGTCCATATACACATCAACCACCACACTACCCTCATCAACCTACTCTGTTACTTCATCAAATAAGTCGATCAAGTTAGTCAAGCACTATTTGTCTTTAACAAATCCATGCTGACTTTCATTTATTAGCCCATACTTTTCTGAATGCCAATTAATTTTGACCTGGATTATTGTCTCTAAAAGTTTCCCCACCACCGACATTAGGCTGACTAGCCTGTAGTTGCCAGGTTTATCCCTCTCTCCTTTTTTAAACAGGGGTGTAACATTTACAATCCTCCATTCCTCTGGCATCATATCCAAGGAGGATTGGAAGATTGTGGCCAGAGTCTCCACAATTTTCACCCTTACTTCCCTCGTAACTTAAGATGCATCTCATCCGGATCAGGTGACTTTTCTACTTTGAGGACTGCCAACCTTTTAAGTACCTCCTCTTTATCTATTTTTATCATATCCAATATTGCTACTGCCTTCTCCTTTACTACTACATTGGCAGAATCCTGTTCTCTAATGAAGACAGATGCCAAGTACTCATTTAGTACCTCAGCCATGCCCTCTGCTTTCACAAGACGATTTCCTTTTTGGTTCCTAATCGGCCCCACCCTTCCTTTGACGACTCTTTTGCTATTTATGTACTTATAAAAGACTTTTGGGTTAAGCCGCTAATCTGTTCTCATACTCTCTCTTTACCTCTCTTATTCCCTTTTTTGATCTCCTCTGTACTTTCTATATTCAGCTTAGTTCTCTGCTGTGTTATTAACCTTACAATTGTCATAAGCCTCCTTAGTTGGTCTCATTATAACCGTTATATCTTTAATCATCCAGGGAGCTCCAGCTTTGGATGCCCTTCCTTTCCCCCTCATGGGAATGTGTCTCGTCTGTACCCAAATCAGCTCCTCTTTGAAGGCTTCCCATTGTACAATTACTATTTTGGATCCAATCCACCTGGGCCAGATCCCTTTTCAACTCACTGAAGTTAGCCCTGCTCCAGTTAAGCATTTTTATGCTTGATTGTACCATGTCTTTTTCTATAACTGTTGTAAACCTGATGATATGATCACTGTTCCCCAAGAGTTCTCTCACTGAAACATGCTCCACTTGCCCCACTTCATTCCCCAGAACTCGATCCAGCGCTGCTTCCTTCCTCGTTTGGCTGGAAATGTGCTGATCAAGAAAGCTCTCTTGTACACATTTCAGGAATTCCTCCTCCTCTTTGCCCTTTTAAATTATTTCAAATAATTATTAAGTGAATACATAACATGAATGCTGGTATATTTTAGTCCTACTAAATTTTTGTTCAATACAAAAGTACAAATGAGGAATCAGGAAATTAATCACAAAATGTGGATTGACAACTTTTCTTTGGAGTTCTTGATGTATTTCCAAGTGCAATGACAGTTAAACAATGGAACTTTTCTACAGCAGCACAGCAGGGAAAGGGAAAAGGGTCTTAGTGGAACAGTGAACTAAACTTACATGAATCCACACTGTGGCACAAAATACCGCTGTTAACATGCATCAGTTTGCCCCTCTTCTTTACCCAAAAAAGGCAACTAACGTGATCACGTTCAATACATTAGGTTTATATCAACACAAATTTTTACTTTTGAACAAATTCAGTCAGTCCCCATGTAGCTCTAACTAGAACCTCCCAGTAAATGTACTAGATTGAATATAATTCAATCTGAATTGGATTTGAAATGCAGAACTAATGGTTATAATACTGCCATTTCAGGATTGAAACAATAGAACGATGGGTTATAGTGCTATCATTTTAGGATTGAAAGAATGGAACCATTGAGCCTGATCCATTATTTTTGTTAGCCATGGCAGCTCCATCATTTTACTCCCAAGTCAATGCCTTTCTCCATACCTTTACTTTTCTAGTAGGTATCCATCTCCCTTTTCAACTCTCCAATTGACTTTGCATCTACAGCCGCCTGTGGACCACGTTCCACATTCTAACAAGTCTCTGTGTGAAGAGGTTTTTCAAATATAGCCGGTTTAGGTCCAATTCTAAGTTCATGTTTCCTTCTTCTGGAATCCTCAGCTGTAGAGAAAAAAAAATTCCTTATCTACCCTGTCAGTTCCTTTCATTATTTTGAACACTTTGCTTCCTCATCTCCAGAGAATAAGGGCTAGATTTTACCAACCTCGGCGGGTCCATGGCGGGCGATGTCGGTGGCGGGTCCCGGCCTCGCTGCTGGCTCCAGCCCGCTGTCCAAAATGATTTCCCCCTGATTGATTGGGTTTGTTAAACCCCCCAGCACGTTTGCCGGCCAATTGAAGGAAGTGGGTCTAATGATGTCATTTGATGACGCGTCATCAGCCGGTTTCCTTAAAGGGACCATGCGCAAATTGAGTTTGACAGTTGTGCTGTCAGTGTTCTACAGCATTGAGGTGCTGCAAACACTGACAAGCACTGCACAGAGGTACACGGCTGCACCCAGGCTCTCCCATGACTCCCTCCATATGCTTATGGAGGGAGTCACAGCACGCAGGGAGGTTTTCTTCCCTTCCAATGGGCAGAAGAGACCTCCCCAGGAGATCAACACAGCCTGGTTACACATTGCACAGGAGGACACAAGCAGGGATGTCATCAGGAGGACCAGGCTGCAGTGGTGCAAACCTTTCAATGATCTCAGTAGATCACGAAATGTTACTGCAAAGCCACATTCAACCTCATCCTGCTGTGCCACTCGTCACATCCCCATCACTCTGCCTTCCCTACCCTACTCCTGCACATCTTTACTCACATCAACTTACCTTGCACCTCCACCTATCCCTCTCTATCTACATTATCACTTCCCCATCTCACTAGCCACTCCTCACACTCACCCTCATCCTAGTCCAATCATACCAACTAACAACACACAAGGGTAGGCACTTTTGTGTTTTAGCCACTGTTCATGTGAAGTTTCTGTTAATGTGCTGTCAAGCATTAAAACCTATATTTTCAACACTTTGCGTTCTTGGACAGATCTGTGTGCACCTTTGGAAGTGGCTTAGTGAGTTGCAGTGAATGATGAGACATAACGGTACCCACCGTAATGGTGGTGAGTGTGAAAGGAATGGCTTGGGCATTGTAGGGATGCTTTATAGTGTTGGTGTGGAGTGGTGCCAACCTGGCACATCATGTGGCAGCCAGGTACAGCATCAAGTGAAGTAAATCTGGCCATGGTGAGGCCATCCCTGGCATCCCGGGCAGCAATGTGGTCGGGTGCTGATTCCCTCTGTCCTCTGCAGCATCAGTTGATTGTGGAGAAGGTTGGTGTTGTTGTTGGTGCTGCTGGTGTTGGGGCTGAGCGTGATGGTATTCTGAGGACCAAGGTGAGATAGTTTCAAGGGCACCGATGCTGATGTAATAGATGGCAGGTGAAGTTGAGATGACAGAAGCGATCTGTCAATGGTGAGAGAGTTTGTTCCAATGAGGTGACACTGGATAGGGAGTTTACTCCAAACACTTGCAACCTGCATAAAGCTCAATCTGTCTTCCAAATGCAGTAAGCAACAGCTTCTGAGCTTGGAAAGTGCACAGATGTGAGATGGGAGCTTTTATAGCACATTTGCAGCTGTCAATTAATGAGATGATTCTGTGGCCATTCAACTCCCGGTCCTTTGTGCTGATTTGGCCAATTTCATGTGAATTGCACTCTAAGAACAGCGCAACTCCTGTCCTATGTCTTTCTGCCTCAGCTTCCTACATTTTCTAAAGTTTAGGGTATTTATAATTTCATCACCAACCAAGCTACAACAGCATGTAATCAGTAGTCTGCCAAGCTTTTTCTCTCACACACACATACAGATGCACAATCTTTCTGTTTTTAGAAAATAAACATAGATAATATATTTTACCTGAATAAAGCTTTTAAAATTTGCCCTTTTAAAAAAAATAGTTTTTCAAAAAAGCCAAATAGACTTTGTTAGGTACTGAGCAAGAAGGATTCTAGCATTTGTCTAGCTTAATGGCTACGAATGCATCTTGGGAAATTGTGCACGTTGCACATATTCAGAATCTGTCTTTCCCCATTATAAATTGGTTAATAGAAAGTTGTCATTATAAATGTTGATGTGATGGATCATGGGTTCAAGGCTCACTTCAGAGACTTGAGCACAAAATCTAGGCTGATATTTCAGTGTGACACTGTCGGAAGTGTAGCACTGAAATGCCAGTGTCACTTGTTTACTCCTTAGCTTCTCAGGTCTTTGATTAGAAAGGGTCTCACACAGATCCAGACAAAGCAGAGCATCTTTATGTCCCCCCTCAACGAGCCATTTTCAGGCCTTTGGTCTTGATGGCTTGTCTTCTAACCCTTGTATAAATATAAAATAATCACTAATAAATCCAATAGGGAATTCAGGAGAAACTTCTTGACCCAGATAGTGGTTAGAATGTGGAACTCGCTACCACCAGGAGTGGTTGAGGCGAACAGCATAGATGCATTTAAGCGGAAGCTAGATAAATACATGAGGGCGAAAGGAATAGAAGGACATGTTGAGGGGTTAGATGAAGAAGGGTGGGGGGAGGCTAGTGTGGAGCATAAACACCGGCATGAACCTGTTGGGCTGAATAGCCTGTTTCTGTGCTGTAAATACGATATAATTCTATGTCATTAACTTTAACCCTTTCCTTTCCCAGCATTCAATACGCCTAGTGACTTCATTATGAGGACACATTTAAGGCAATTCTTAGTGCATTTCTCCTTCACACTCCTACGACTGATTTAGTTATGTCACGTTGTGTTTTAATTTTTCAAAAGTATTATAATTATACCTTATGTGCAGCAACGCATCTCATGAGGTTTTCAAGGCTTTAACACAAACTTTTCATTTTTCATTCTGATCATTTATTTTACAGAATCTAAGCCCTTGAATTTGTTTTACAACTTTAAGGTGTCTATTATTCTGGACAATCCTTTTTCATGTTTTAGCATTTTAGCTATATTCACAGATTTAATTAATAAAGAATAAAGTTGAAAAATTATATCTGATAGCTTTTTTTCCCAATTTTCTTCAGACGATACTTGAAATACTGGTTTGAAACATCAGGGGAAAAAAATCAAATCATATGCAATGTTCTATAGTGCATGAAAAGACCCAGTTAATATATATTTCCATTATGCCACTCAAAATTATCTTTTTAATCCATAATCTTTTCTGAACTAGCTAATTCTCCTCACAAACTGAGAATGCAAATTAAGTATGATTCTTTCTAATTTGACACAGATGAACCATATGCTACTGGATAATTTATCTTTATTAACTTTTAATTTGCTTACAGTGTGAAAACATTTGATTATTTGAAGAACAGTATTTGATGGAAAGTTCTTTCAGCCACACCTCACTTTTTGTTGAAAATTTCAGAAACAGGCTCCAGCTTAAACTCTTCACCTGCTGTGTTGGACATTGCCTTTCCACTCACCAATCAACAGGCAGTATGTTTTCTTCTGGAAGTTTCCTTTTCAGTAGTATCCGTTTTACTTATATTGAAGGGTAAAGTAACAAGGACTGAGGGCTGGATTTTGCCAGCGGAGGTGGGTTTGCGACGGGAGAGGTAGTTGGCGGTTCCGGTCCCGCTCCCAGCTCCAGCTGCTCTGTGCAAACAATTTTGCATTGATTGGGCTTGTTAAGCCCGCCGTGTGCGAGACCTGGCCCAATTACAAGGCGCAGGTCTGTTGAGGTCCCCTGATGACGCGTTTGCTGCCAGCTCTATTTAAGGGGGCCATGTCCCCATTTGCTCTCACTTCAGATTTCATACTCCTGAGTGCTGGTTGTTTGAAAAATGAGTGCTGAGAGACAGAGGGCTGCGCCACATTTCAACGATGACTCCCTCCATGTTCCTGTGGAGGGAGTCAGAGGACGCTGGGAGGTTATGTTCCCTGGAGATGGAAGGAGGTGACCTCCTCACCAGATAAAGGCAGCCTGGCTGCAAATATCTGCGGAGGTGAATGCAAGGTCTGTTGTTGCTCGCACCTGGGTGAAATGCAGGAAGAGGTTCAATGACCTGCTACGTTCAAGAAAAATGAGTATAAAAGCACACTTAGCTTCATTCTGCTGTGCATGTCATCACATCCCCTCACTCTGCATTGCCAACCCTACTCCTGTACATCCTAACTCACCCCAACATCCCTTGCACCATTACCCATCCATCTCTCCCTATGTACAGAATCACATCCCCATCTTACTATACACCCCTCACCCTCAACATTATGCAATGACAACAACTAACAACTCAAAAGGAGGCAACTTGGTATTGGCACCCCACTCCATCATAGTCTCCCTCTAAACATCTATCCTATCCATTCTTTACATTCATTCCATCAATCTCACTAAAACTGCACTTCTTTTCCTCATTGCAGGAAAAGAGAGCCCACAATAAGAGGGAGAGGGAGAGAACAGGAGGAGGACCACCATTGTTGGCTGAGCTCACCAACGCAGAGGATGCAGCTCTGGACATTGCAGGAGAAGTTGAGCAGCCTGAAGTGGGGGACGGAGAGAGGGGCTCATTAGAACAAACTGGTGACAGAATTATTCTCCATACATCTTATTTGGCATTCATGAGTGAATCAATTGGGATTTGATGTCAATAGAAATTCAATGCTCCTCATCTGCATAATGGGATGTGTGTGCAATCTACAAATCACAAGTCTAACTCATGTCTTTACTCTCCCACAGGACCATCAAGAGCCCCCCCACTGCCCCCTCCCCCGCCAACTGTCCAGGAGGAGGAGCAGGAGCATTCCTCAGAGGATTCTCCAACCTCTGAGGGAGCAGCGTCTGCAGAAATGAGCACACCCAGCACCAGCACAGAGAAACACACCACAGTGGGTATATAATGTGAGATAGAGTAGTGTTGTCACCTGGTGTATCACAAGTTACAAGTGAGCAAGATCAGATGGTGGAGACAGGGACAGCAGTGGAGACTCCTCAATGAAGGTCGCAAGACATTCCTAGCTCTGCTCAGCTGCATGTAGACGCTGAGCCTCGGGGACCATCCAGAAAGAGAGTGATCCTGGAGCTTCAGGAAGAAGTGCAGGAGGCTCTGACAGGGTTTGCAACCACGATGACTGTGAGTGTGCAGAGAATGGAGGAATCCATCTCAAATATGAGCAACGCCATGGTGCACACACTGGCAAATGGAAAGGATGGCAAACTCCATGGAGGACATACATCGCCAGACTCAGGAGAACATGGTAACACTTCTAAATAGATGGTCATCTATGGAGGATAGATGGGCATCTATCGAGGAGCAAAACCAAAGGTTCATGGACGTCCTTGTTATGAGGAATGCCAGTAGAGACATGGGTTCTCATGGCTGCACTGATGTGCAGCAAGGTGCTCTCCAGTTACTTGCTAGCAGGGAAGTGCGGGTGGTCCATGAGAGGGATGATGGTGGGAGGGTACATGGAAGTGGGGGCTCCTCTCCAAGCGCTCAAGCATCCCTCCCTTGCCAACCCCTCAGTCAGAGCCCCACATGCCTTGCCGAATACTGATGGCTGAGTCTGCTCCTGCACAGCTGCAGGAGGAGCTGACTTTTGCGGGATCCTCACAGGCTCCAAAACCCAGAGGACGACTGCCAAAGGTATCTAAGCAGGCGCAGCAGGGAAGTGAGGAGCCTGCCTATACACCTGGTGAAGCCACAGGGGTAGCACCACATAGAAGCATGAGTAAAAGAAAGCTACCACATAACTAATCACTAGGGTAGTCACTTGGGTGATTTGCTATAAATGAATGTTATGATTCAGTTCTTTTAATTTGTTGTAATAAAGTAATGTTTTCTGAATGTTTGAATTCATTGCCAAATGTGTGGTCACAATTTGAAGTGGCACAGTGAAGGGTAAGGCTGCCTTTTATGTCCAGCAATGGTGGTGACAGTGCAAGGAATGCACAGTTCATTGTAGAGATGCTCTATGGTGTTGAAGTGTGGTCATGCCAACCTTCATGTGCATGTGGCAGCCATATGTCTGTGCTGCATAAAGTTAGATGAATCTGGCATGGGTTAGGCCATTCCTGGCATCAAGGACAGCAATGTGCTCGTGTGCTGGTCGCATTGCGTCAGCCGCCTCCTCCAGGTCTTCCTCATGCTCAACCTCTTCCTGCTCCTCCTCCTCTGAAGAGGCTGTGCGCTCTGCTCCTTGTTCCTCCTGCAGTGCTAATCCTCACTGCAGTGCAATGTTGTGGAGGGCACAGCAGACAATGACGATTCTCGAGACCCTGGCTGGTGCATACTGAAGGGCTCCACCAGATCTGTCCAGGCATCTGAACTGCATTTGGAGGAACCCTATTGTTTGCTCTATGAGACTTCTGGTGGAAATGTGGCTTTGATTGTAACGCTCCTGAGACTCGTTTGATGGGCTCCTCAATGGTGTCATTAGCCACGTCTTCAGGGGATAGCCGTTGTCTCCAAGGAGCCAGCCGGAAAGTTCGTTTGGCAGTGCGAAGAGCTGAGGAACAGTGGGCTGGCACAGGATGTAAGAGTCATGGCAGCTGCCAGGGAACTTGGCGCACACATGCATGATGATCTTCCTATGGTTGCACACCAGCTGCACGTTAAGGGAGTGGAAGCCCTTGCAGTTGACGAATACTGCTGGGTTCTGATGGGGTGCCCTGATGGCAGCACGTGTGCATCGATGACGCCCTGCACCTGTGGGAAGCCTGCCAGATTGACAAATCTGAGTGTCCGCTCAGTGATACTGGTTTCATCAGTGGAAAAGTGGATGTAATTGGCGGACTTGTCAAAGAGGGCATCGGTGATCTGTGTGATGCATCTGTGGGCGGCCGACTGGGCGATGCCGCTGATGTCTGCTGCTGATCCCTGGAAGGACCCTGACGCAAAGAAGTTGAGGGCAGTGGTGACTTTGACAGCCACTGGTAAGGCGTGTCCACCTGCTCCTCTGAGCTGCAGGTCTTGATCGAGCATTGTGCAAATGTCTGCGACTACCTGTTGCGAAAGTCTCAGCCTCCTTTGGCACTGCTGCTCAGTCATGTTGAGGAAGCTCATCCTCGGCCTCTAAACCCTGTGTTGGGGAATCTCCTGCAGTGCGGTGCAGCCCTGTGCTGAAGGCCTCTGCCCTGTGCAGCAGCAGGTGGTTGAGGAGAAGGTTGGCGCTCTTGTTGTTGGTGCTGCTGGTGAGCCTGGTTCTGCTGCTGCTGCGGCTGATCGTCTTACGATTCTGAGGACCAGGGTGAGAGAATATAAATGGTTCCCATTCTGCAGTTACATATGGCAGTTGAGGATGAGATGTTAGAAGCAATCAGTCAATGCGGAGAGAGGTTATTCCAAGGAGGAGACAGAGCATATAGAGTTTACACCACACACTTACAGCCTTAATACAGATCAAATGTGTCTTCCCAAACCTGAAATCAGCAACTTCTGACATTGGAAAATGAACAGATTTGAAAGGTTAGATTTTATACTGCAGCTGCAGCTGTGATCTATTCAACTCGATTGACCTCCCGACATACTTACCTGACGTGATCTCCGAATGACGTGAAACCCATTAAAAATGTTGGAAAATACAAAAAGGCTGTCAAAATAGAATTTAAAAAACACTTAATGAGCAGTTAACTATTCTAAATGCCTCCCCCGCCGCTTGGTGTCGGGTCTACTCTGAAATCGCAGACCCTCACTTTGGAAACTTACATGGAGGTGGGTTTGCAGCGGGTTCCCAACCCGCTGTCAATCATTGCACTTTTGACAGCGGACCTGCTTCCGAACCCGCCCTCTGAGTGCCGGCAAAATTGCGGCCTAAATTGTAGTGTATGTAACCTGTACTACCTTAAGAGGATACCTTAAGGTGATGGACTACTTTTTGATGGCTCCTGTACATTGTAGTACCGGTGGTGACCACACCGGTATATAAACCCTGCGGAGCAAAGTGTATCTCAGTTCAGCCCTGACCCTCAATTACTACAGACCTCAGTGCATTTCTGGCTGTGCAGCTGCTTCAATCAGCAGGAGGAGAAGGAGCAGCCAAACCAAGAGAGTGGAGAGTGGAAAGTGGTGGTCTCCTGACCAGGAAGTGGAGGAGAACGATAGACCACCATCTCCACCTCCTCCAACATCATCACAGCAACTGGGGTGCCTGGAGAGATAGGACAGAGGAGGAGAAGGAGAAAGGAGGCCAGCATCAACACCAACCAGGGGAGAGGCCTTTTCTATCACTGCCTCCCCAAATTGGCCTCCACTTCAGGAGAGGGAGAGAGGGGAGAGAAACATCAGCAGAAAACAACCAACTGTTTGGAAGGAGGGAAGAAACATCGTTCCAAACATCTACAGGTGGGTGTTATTTGGGGCACTCTCCCAAAGACTTTGTATTTTAGGTGGGGGGAGAAAAGAAGAAGCAAGGCCGGATCATCAAGGGGTGTAGTGTGTGTGTGTGTGTGGCTCGTGTTAAAAGCTAGGCCACGCACACCACTAATTAGCATCCCTTCTATTGCCTGGCCTGGGAGAGCTGGAGCTGCCCAGGTGAAGTCTTTAATTTAATCCTATTAATTGCATCGTTAAGACCTGCTGCAGGACTGAGCCTGGGCATCTCCAGCTTTCCCAAGTGAAGACATCTTCTCCCCCTGCCAGAAGACCACCACCACCAAAGACTTTTAAACTCCATCGGAGAGTGCACCCCTGCCAACACCCACCCACCATCCTGAGTGGCAACACTGCCCTTGCGGCCTCCCTCCTTCCCACCCCCCCTCTCTCTCTCTCTTTGTCTCTCTCTGCCTGTTTCTCTAAGGCACCTCAGTTTCATCTCTTTTTTATTAATTGCCTATTGAGCAGAGGGGAGAAGGCCCCTCTCCCAAGTTCAATCAATAAGGGGGAGAGGTGCGCCTTCAATTTAAACAGCTCTCTCTGCTCAATAGAGGACCAAAAAAAATATATACCCGAGGCCATTAAAACCGTCAGGCCTGTGACTTGGGGTGAGTGTAGCCCTTATAAAAGCACCCCAGAATGGCGACTGCATCTTCGCCGGTGGCGGGGCCAGCCAGGACTTATGCGGGAGTGGCAGCCACAGCCACAGCTGCTCCCGCTGTTTCTGCTGCCCCGTCACCATTTAGATTAATAACAAAAAAGCTTGGGGTGAAGAGTTACACTCACCCCACTATGACCATTGAGGCCTGCGTCAAAGCCATGGCTGGGGTTGTCGGACCCTCAGCCATCGTCGCGGCCTCGAAAATGTATGGGAAGGCTGTATTCTTCCTGGGGTTGGAGCGGGCGGTGTCCCTGGCTGTCACCAAGGGGCTCACCGTGGGCGGGACCTTCCTGCCGGTGGATCCCCTCGAGGCCACCGCGCAGAGGATCATCATTTCCAACGTCCCGCCCTATGTTCCTGGTGAGCTCCTTCTTCCCCATTTGCGTCAACTTGGGGAGGTGAGGTCGGGGATCACACCCATCCCGCTCGGCTTCTGGGAGGCCAGCCTTCGCCACGTCTTCTCCTTCCGGCGCCAGCTGTTTATCCAGCTGGCGCGGGAGGAGGACACTGACGGGGCATTCGTCGTCCTCCACGAGGGGACCGCCTATCGCGTCTTTTGGACGTCGGACGGTGTGCGGTGCCACGGCTGCAAGGAGGTGGGGCATATCAGGAAGAACTGCCCCGCCTCCAAGGCCGCCGGATCATCTCGTGCGGCCGAGGCTGGCGCCGCCGCCGCTCCTCCCCCCGGGTCTGCCCGCGCGTCAAGAACGTCTGATGCGCGATTGACGTCGGGGGCCGATGCCACCAAGGCCTCCGGCGGGGGTGAGGGAGCGTGTCCGGCTGGAAGGAAGGCGCGGGGAAAAAAGAAACACCTTAGGGCGGGTCCCCCCGTGGATGGCCAGCCCTTGCCCCTTGAGCCCCTTACACCCGCGCTCCTCGCGGAGTTGATCGGGGCAGACGCGAGCGGGCGGGGCCTCATGCCCGAGCCTGTGGCTGCAACCGCCGCAGCGGTAACGCCAATACCTGCGGCCGGGCTCGGGCCCGAGGAACCCGACAAACCTGCTCCGCCGGAGGGAGCTGAGGAGGAGGCCTTTGCAGGCATGGAGGTCTCCCTCGCTCCCTCCGTGCTAAAAAGAAGGCGCGACCCCCTTGAAGAGGAGGAGGACTGGGAGGAGGAAGGTCCCTCCGAGCAAGGGGAGTCGTCGCCCGCCGCGGGTACTGCGCCCCCCCCCCCGCTGTCGTCATCACCAGCGATCGGCAGGGGTCGCCTGTCCCTCGGGAGGCTGAGGCAGATGTGTCTGTCCGGCGCGTGCTTCCCGGGGACAGGGACGAGACCATGCCCGTGGGGGGGGGGTCGCGGAACTACCCGCAGCGGAAAACGAAATTGATGTTCTATCGGTGCCGTTACCCCTCGCCGGGTCGGGCGGCCTGGGGTCTGGGTCAGGCGAGCTCGGGGATAATGAGCTCGCCCAATGCGACCCGGACATCTCCCAGGGGCTGCTCGACCTGGTTGAGGATTTTATTCAGAACACCCCATCCGCTGGGTCGGAGGTTAGTGACGGGGAGGATGGCCCCCTGGCTACGTCTCTGGTGCCGGACGTACTGGAGGAGCTGGGAATTGTTCTCTCCCCGGTTTCTCCGGTCGTTCCGGTGTCTGGGGCGGAGGGGAGCTCTGAACCGCCGTCGTCTTCTGGCCCAGCACCCCTAGAGGAGCCCAGGGAGAAATCCTCTGCTGCCGATCCTGGGGGTGGGACCCGGGTGGAGGCGGGGCTGGCTGGTGCGGCCGAGCCGTTCGCTGCGCACTGCGCGGTGGATGGGTCGGCCGCTGGTGACGACCCCCTGGAGGAGGATGGGGACTCAGTGGTGGGCACGGAGGACGACTCGGACTCCAGCGCCGACGAGGCGATGGACGACCTCGTGCCCCTTGCCGAGCCTCCCCTCATTCCCGTAAGGGAACTCCGGGATTTTATGGCCACGTGCCTGGGTCGGCGCAAGAAGGTCCGGCTGGCCCTCGACAGGTGGTCGGAGCTGGCGCTGCTCATCGTATCCGTCCGCGCCACCGTTAAGATCATGGGCGCGGACGAGGGTGTGAACCCGCTTGAGCTGCGTCGGCTCAGAACGTTTCTCACTGGGCTGCTGAGGAAGTGGCGGCTGACTAGCGGCTGCGCTTCCTCCCCCTGTGAGGTGTAGGTAGAGGTTGCACTATGCTTCTGACATGAAGATAACCATAGCCAGCCTCAACATCAACGGCAGCAGGGAGGCGCGCCGCAGATTCAATAACTTCTCGGTCCTTCGGGACGGGAAGTATGCGGTGTGCTTCCTGCAAGAAACCCACACCGTTCCGGGAGACGAAGCCACGTGGCTCCTGGAGTGGCAAGGAGGGGTCAGCATGAGTCACCTCTCCAATAATTCCAGCAGGGTGGCTATCTTGCTGGCCCCGCACTTTCAGCCGGAGATCTTGGGGTCAAGGAGCACGTGCCGGACTGCTTGTTCCAGGTCACTGTTCACCTGGGGGGCGTGCCGCTCCATCTAGTGAATGTGTATGCCCCTCAGGCCGGTGCGCAGCAAGTGCGCTTCTTTGAAGAAGTGTCCGCTCTTCTGGGCTCCATCGACGTGGGCGTGTGCGTCATCCTCGGGGGGGATTTTAACTGCACCCTCGAGGCGAGGGACCGTCCGGGTCCCCCGCGATGCCCGCCGGCGATGGAGAAGTTGAGGGACCTGGTCGGGTCCTTCGACTTGGTGGACTTCTGGCGAAATCTTCATCCCGACTCCAGCGCCTTCACTAGCGTGAGGTCTGGAGGAGGAGGGTCCAGAATCGACCGCCTCTACATTTCCCGGGCGTACGTCTCCTGCGTTCCGGCGGCTTCCATGCGGCCGGTGCCATGCACGGACCACCACCTGGTGTGGGCGGAGCTCGTTCCGCTGCGCGCACGGGGGGGGGTCCGCGTACTGGCACTTTAACAACCTGCTGCTGGAGGACGTGCGGTTCCGGGATTCGTTTTGTCGTTTCTGGGCCGACTGGAGAAGGAAGCAGGGGGGCTTCCCCTCCTTGAGGCTGTGGTGGGACGTGGGCAAGGCTCACATGCGTCTCTTCTGTCAGGAGTACGTGAAGGGGTCGACCAAGAGGCGGGAGGCCCGGGTCGGGCGGTTGGAGAAGGAGGTGCTCGACCTGGAGTCCCGTCTCGGTCAAGTCGTCGGGGACTCGGCCCTGCGGAAGGTGTATGAAGAGAAGAAGGGCGCGCTGAAGGACCTGCAGCTCGTCGGGTCCCGAGGCGCGTACATGAGGTCGCGGATCCAGCTCCTGCGGGACCTGGACCGCGGCTCCCTCTTCTTCTACTCGCTGGAAAAAAGACGAGGGGTCCGTAAGCAGCTCTTGGGGCTGCTGGCCGACGACGGATCTCTGGTCTCGGATCCGGAGGGAATCAGCGCGGAGACCCGCGCCTACTACGGGGCTCTGTTCTGTCCGGATCCGTCCAGCGAGGATGCGCGCATAGTTTTGTGGGAGGACCTGCCGAAGGTCAGTCCGGAGGGCGCCGAAAAATTGGACGCTCCGCTAAGCCTGGCGGAGCTGACCGGCGCCCTCTGCCAGCTCTCTAGGGGAAAGTCCCCGGGGCTGGACGGGCTGACCGTGGAGTTCCACAGGACGTTCTGGGACATCTTGGGGGGCGACTACGCGCGGCTCCTGGGGGAAAGTTTGGCGACCGGGGAGATGCCCCTCTCTTGGCGCAGGGCGGTCATTGTCCTGCTGCCTAAGAAGGGCGATCTCCGCCTCCTTAAGAACTGGTGCCCGGTCTCCCTCCTCAGCTCGGACTATAAAATCTTTGCCAGGGCCATGGCTGCTCGCCTTGGCACCGTGCTGGCCCACATGATCCACCCCGACCAGTCCTACACGGTCCCGGGCCGGACCATCAACGATAACATCCATCTGGTCCGGGACCTGGTCCACCACTCCCAGAGGGCTGGTCTGTCGGTCGCCTTCCTCTCCCTGGATCAGGAGAAGGCGTTCGACAGGGTGGATCACGAGTATCTCTTCGGGACTCTGCGCGCATTCGGGTTCGGGACGCATTTCGTCGCCCGGATCCGACTTCTGTACGCCGCCGCAGAGTGTCTGATTAAAGTTAACGGGTCCTTGACGGCGCCGCTTCGCTTCGGGAGGGGGGTGCGTCAGGGATGCCCCATGTCCGGTCAGTTATACACCATTTGCGTGGAGCCATTCCTGCGCCTCTTGCGGAAGAGGTTGACGGGACTGGCGCTGCAAGGGCTGGGCATGGAGGTGGTCCTCTTGGCTTACGCCGATGACGTGCTCCTCACGGTCACGGATCCCGCTGGCTTGCGGAGGATGCGGGAATGCCAGCAGATTTACTCGGACGCATCCTCCGCCAAGATCAACTGGGAGAAATGTTCCGGACTCCTGGTGGGTCAGTGGCGGGTGGACTCCCTGCCGGAGGAGTTCAGGCCTTTCGCCTGGAGCACCACGCAGCTCCTCTATTTGGGAGTCTACCTTAGCCCTGCTGAGGACGCCTGGCCGGCGACCTGGCAAGAGCTGGAGGCCAAAGTCACCGCTCGCCTTGGACGCTGGACAGGACTGCTCCGAGTGTTGTCCTACAGGGGTCGAGCGCTGGTCATAAACCAGCTGCTGGCCGCCATGTTGTGGTACCGGTTGGTCACTTTGATCCCTCCCCCTGCGTTTGTCGCCAAGATGCAGAAGAAGCTCATCGACTTCTTCTGGGACAAAAGGAAGCACTGGGTCTCTGCCGTGGTTCTGTGTCTCCCGCTTAGGGAGGGCGGTCAGGCGCTGGTGTGCCTTCGCACCCAGGCTGCGACTTTCCGTCTTCAGACGCTGCAGAGATACCTGTACGTTGAGATTCCTCCGAGATGGTGTGCGCTGGCGACGTTTTTCTTCCGCCAGCTGCACGGCCTCAATTACGACACGCAGCTCCTGTTTGTGAAAGTGGGCGGTAGGCGTGCCGACCTGCAGGAGCTGCCTGTCTTCTACCAGGAACTACTATGGGTTTGGAACTACATCGCTTGCAGGCGGAGCTCTCCCCCGTCAGGAGCGGCGGCTCTCCTTCGGGAGCCGCTGCTCAGGAATCCACACCTCCACGAACGCGGGTTCGGGCGGCTGGCGGAGGGCAGGGCTGTGACTGGCAATGTGACCAGAGTCGGGGACCTGCTCGATGTCAGAGGAGCGGGCTGGATGGCGCCGGAGGAGCTGGCGTGGCGCCTGTCCTGGGCCAACGTCCGGCTCGCGGCCGAAGCCATCGAGTCGGTGAAAGCGGCACTGGGCCCCGACTCCACTAGGTGTATCGAGGCGGCTCAAGCACGTGGGGCGATCCCATCCGAGCTTACCCCCGTCCGGACGGAATTCCTCATCGGCGCCCGGCCCCGAAACTCCCCTCGGGAGCCGGCGCCTCACAACTTGAGCTGTCTCGAGGAAATACCCTCCGTGCCTTTTCATTCCGCGCGGAGGGGTTTCCTGTACGGGCTGCTCCTGCACACTCTCCACTTTGCCATCTTCGTCTGCCGTCCGGACACGCCTTGGCGTGGCGTCTTGCCGACTGGCGGTGGCGGGGGTCCCCAATGGAGGGCTCTCTATGCGGGAGTCCTCCCTTGTTCCATCGGGGACTTGGCCTGGAGGGTGTTGCACGGAGCGGCCCCGTGCAATAAGGTTTTAAGTAGGTTCACGGACTCCCAGGCCGCCTGCGTTTTTTGCGGCCTGGAGGAGTCCGTGTTTCACGTTTATATGGAGTGTGAGAGGTTGCAGCCCCTCTTTCACTACTTGAAGGGGCTGCTCCTCGATTTTTGGTTGCACTTCAGTCCCACGCTCTTGATCTACGGTCACCCGGTGCGGAGGGGAGCGGACAGGCTGGAGGACCTCCTTGTGGGCCTGCTCCTGGGCCTGGCTAAAAGAGCAATCAATTGGTCCAGGCAGCGGGCGGTCGAGGGGGTCGTCCAGCCGGATTGCCTGCCTCTCTTCCGCGGCCATGTTCGCGCCCGGGTGGCCCTGGAGATGGAACACGCGGTGTCCGCCGGTACGCTTGAGTATTTCCGCGACCGTTGGGTGCCGCGGGGACTGGAGTGCATCATCAATTCGGAACACCAAATTTTAATTTGATTTGTTAAGATTTAGTTGAACTTTTGTTTATTTACAGTCGAATTGGGTTTTTTGGGTTCAAATAAAAAAAGAGGACCCTCAATCACTAAAGACCTGTTTACTTACTTCTGTAGTCTGTGTCCTGTTATTCAGTATAACTGCATTTGAAAACACAGACTCAACAGTGGCGACGAGTCTGATCTTACCTAGCGGCAGTTTTGCATCAAAGGAAGCTTCGTCATCAGAAACTGGCGTCGAACAAGGGCATCCGCCCTCAACGTCCTGCTGAGCACTGCATCGCACGGGAGGCTATCGGGAACCCGGGTTGGTTTCTGGCCACGAAGTCAAACATCAGTGATCATCCCTTCGACGACAGCGGCGGGTAAGCCCGATCGAGCGGCACGGGGGGGAAGTCGGCCGAGTTGTCAGTGGGAGAAGGGGAGGGAAAACGACAAAAAGGGCGGAGAACACGACCGCAGCCGGTGTCAGGGGCCGGGCTGCAATCGGGACAACGACGCGCAGCAGCCAGAAAGCGTTTATGGCCACAAGGACCGCGGGAGCGGCGGGGAACAAGAGCAGCAGCGCAGGGGAAAATAAAGGACTGCTGGGAGGCGTGGACGGCAACAGCGCAGGAATCGCCATTTTGAGTCGGCGGGGGAAGAAGACAAGCGCGGGAAAAGACGCCAAGCGCGGGAAAAGCCGCCATCTTAAATAGAAAAAATAAATAAATAATAATAATAATATCCGAAGGGAAAGGAGAAACTCAGCAAGGATGCCAAAAACGGGTAACATCACTGCTTTTGATAGCGATGTGGAAGATTGGGCCACTTAAGAGGAACGCATCGAAGTTTACTGTACAACGAATGAGGTACCGGATGATAAGAAAGCACTAACCCTATTAAACTCGATGGGTGCGAAGACGTATGGGTTATTAAGGAACATTGTAACACCAGACAAACCGGTAGGGAAAAGTTTCGCGGATATTGTTACTATCCTGCAAGAGCATTTAAACCCCACGCCGCTGCTGATAGCGGAACGATTTAAATTCGACAAAAGAATTCAACTTAAAGAAGAAAGCAACGCGGAATTCCTAACAGAACAGCGCAAGTTATCAAAGTGCTGCCAGTTCGGAACAGGACTAGCAGACGCACTGAGAGATAAGTTTGTGTGTGGGCTCCTAAGGGAAGGAACCCAGAAGCGACTGCTAGAGGAAAAGGACCTTACGCTGGACAAAGCTTTCAGCATTGCAGCATCCCATGAGGCAGCAGCACGGGGCGCTGCAGAGATACAGCAAAGGCCATTGGAATTCAGCACCAATGAAATGGCATTGGGCACAGTAAAGTGCTATCGTTGTGGAAGGACAACGCATGACCAGAACCAGTGCTGGTTCAAAGATAAAGAATGCAGGCAATGTGGCAAACTTGGTCACATAGCGAGAGTATGCCAGTCAGGAAAGAAGACCAGCAGCAAAAAGTCACCGCAGGAGAAGTACAAAAAAGTACACAAGGTGACAGAGAACAGTTCGGATGAACAGAAGACGGATTCAGACTCCAGCAGTAAGGAACTGGGTTGTCTGAAAATACATAATGTGGGTAACACAGCAGACCACCAAACTATCTGGGTTATGCTTCGGATAGCAGGAGTCCAAGTGAAGATGGAATTGGACACTGGATCGGCATTGACGGTCATGAATAAGCAAGATTACAAAAGGTTATTCTCGCACATTCCCCTGAGGGATACGGAGATTGTATTGAAAACATACACGGGGCAAATAGTATATCCCAAAGGAAAGATAAAAGTAAATGTGGTCTACAATGGTAAAGAAAGTCAGAAAATGGACTTGTATGTGTTACCTGATGGAGGTCCGCCACTACTGGGACGGGAATGGATCCGGAGAATAAATGTGGACTGGCATTCCATACAAGCACTGACTGTGGATGCCTGTAAGGAGGACGACGTCAAACCTAAACGACTGTCCAAAATCTTAGACGATGCTAAGGAGGTGTTCCAACAGGGACTTGGAACACTGAAAGGAATTACGGCAACCATCAAGGTTGAAGAACATGCAAACCCAAAATTTTTCAAAGCCAGACTGGTGCCTTATGCGATACGACCTGCTGTGGAAGCAGAGCTGGAAGGGCTAGAATGTTCAGGGGTACTGTCCAAGGTGGACTGGAGCGAATGGGCTACACCCATTGTTCCTGTCATGAAGCGTTCGTTGAGCAACAAGCCGGGGGAACTGGGAAGGTTTGCATCTGTGGCGATATCAAGATCACTGTTAATCCGGTTCTTCACACGGTGCAATATCCGCTTCCGCGGATTGAAGATATCTTCGCTTCGCTGTCTGGCGGGAAACAATTCACTAAGATAGACCTGGCACAGGCGTACCTACAGATGGAAGTTGATGAAGCGTCATGTCAGTATCTCACGATCAACACGCATAAGGGCTTATATCGGTATAATAGACTGGTTTTTGGAGTGGCATCGGCTCCAGCGATTTGGCAAAGGGCCATGGAGCAGGTATTGCAGGGAAACCCAGGCACACAATGCTACCTGGATGACATTGTGGCGTTGCCACATTGGGGAAACACTGTGTGTATGTAGATAAACCTGTATAATCCCCTTTTAACTGCTGTATTCCCCTCCCCCCGCAAGACAGTTGCAAGCTGAGAGGAATAAGGCATGTTCAGACTTGCCTGCTGCTGAGAGAAGGAAAACCAATCAGGTTCCAGCAGGTGACCAATCCGTGAGTCATCACAGGTTCGCGGGCTTCACGAATTCAGTACTGTATTGTGAGAGTTGGAGTAAAGACCTATTTCTTGTAGCTCGCTGTGTTGCCTATTGCTTTACGTGGGAGACCGTAGTCCCCCACATTGGTGACCCCAAATGTCGGCGGCCGAAGCCCCCGACTCACGCAGCCCTACAGAGGCCAGCAACGACCCGATGGCAACCAGCAGCAGCCTGATGTCGGCCGGCGCCGCGTCCTTGAAGCTCCCCACCTTCTGGGAACACCAAGCACCAGCTTGGTTCGCGCACTCGGAGGCCCAATTCACCCTTCGCAGGGTTCAAGATGATGAAGAAAGGTACCTCCACGTAGTCTCAGCACAAGCAAGCTCTACCGCCGCCGAAGTTCTCGACCTGCTGGGGAACCCACCACAGACCGGCAAGTACTCAACCATTAAGGGCTGCTTGCTGCAGGCTTACGGCCTGTCCAGGGAGGAGAGGGCCCGCAGGCTTCTCTCACTACCAGGCTTTGGCGATTCTACCCCGACCCAGTTGATGAGCTGGATGCTTGCGCTCCTGGGCTCTGAACCGCAGTGCTTCTTGTTTCGGGCCCTTTTCCTCAGCCTGCTTCCTCAGCAGGTACAGACTGCCCTCGCGGGGTCCCCGATCACGGACTGTGTACAACTGGCAGCCGCCGCGGACAAAGTCTTCGCCGTTGCCCAACTCGGCTGTGCAGCCGCGAGGCTCCCCGACACCACCGAGCGCGCGCCGCCACGCCAGGCCACAGAACTATGCTACTACCACGCGCGTTTCGGCCACAAGGCCCAACGCTGCAGAGCACCCTGCGCTTTCGATCAAACCAAGATGGCCGCCCGGCCCAACGCACCAGCCCCGCGCCGCCACCTAGGCCTGCTCGACCGCACCCCCGCTGCCACGATGGCCATCGGCACCGCAGGTAAACTGCTGTACATAACCGACTCTCTTTCAGGGCGCAGATTCCTTTGCGACACCGGAGCCCAATGCAGCATAATTCCTGCCTCCCAGCTCGACATCCAGGCAGGCCGCAGCGGCCCACCCCTCATGGCGGCAAATGGCGCAGCCATCGCTACTTTCGGAAGGCGACGGGCCGAGGTTTCTTTCAACTGCCAGCGATTTACGCGAGATTTCGTGATGGCCTCAGTGGCACATCCCTTGCTGGGCGCCGATTTTCTTTGCGCCCACGGACTCCTGGTCGACGTCCGCGACAGGCGCCTGATCGACGCAGCAACTTTCGCTTCACTGGCCTGCCAGCAGAGCAACAGCCCGGCCCTCGTCGGGTCCTGCTCCACCCCGGCGCATGACGACTACGCCCGCCTACTCGCAGATTTCCCGAGGCTCACACAACCGACCTTCTCAGCCGCGGCAGCCAAGCATGGGGTCGAGCACCACATCACCACTACGGGACCACCAGTGTTCGCTCGAGCCAGACGCCTGGACCCAGCCAAGATGGCGGTGGCCAAGGAAGAATTCGCCACGATGGAAAAACTGGGCATCATCCGCCGCTTGAACAGCCCTTGGTCGTCCCCCCTCCACATTGTGCCCAAGCCGGGCGGTGGCTGGCACCCCTGCGGCGACTACAGACGGCTCAACGACACCACCATGCCCGATAGATACCCCATTCCGCACATCCAAGACTTCTCGGCACACCTAGCAGGAAAGTCCGTCTTTTCCAAGGTCGACCTGATTCGCGGCTACCATCAGGTCCCCGTCAACCACGCAGACGTCCAGAAGACGGTGGTCATCACCCCCTTCGGACTGTTCGAGTTCCTGCGCATGCCCTTCGGGCTTAAGAACGCCGCACAGGCCTTCCAACGGCTCATGGACTCCGTCCTACGGGACCTGAGCTTCCTGTTCGTCTATCTGGACGATATCCTCGTGGCCAGCACCAGCAAGGCCGAGCACATCGTGCATTTGCGCTCCCTTTTCCAGCGCCTCAGCCAACATGGGCTAATCGTCAACCCGGCCAAATGCCAGTTCGGAGCAGCCCAAATTGACTTTCTCGGCCACAGAATCTCGCCAAGGGGAGCCATTCCCCTACCTTCCAAGGTACAGGCGGTGGCGGACTTTCCCCAGCCCACCACGGTCAAGGCGCTGCAGGAATTTTTGGGGATGGTCAATTTCTATCACCGGTTCGTGCCCAAGGCCGCTGCACTCATGCGCCCCATCTACGAAGCCACCAGGGGCAAAACGGGCAAAGAGCAACTCACCTGGTCCAGCGAGATGGCGACAGCCTTCCACCAGACCAAAAGCACCTTGGCCAACGCCACACTACTGGCCCACCCCATCCCGGGCGCCAAGACCGCCCTCACCACGGACGCCTCGGATTACGCCGTCGGCGCCGTCCAGCAACAGTGGGTCGAAGGTGCGTGGCAGCCACTGGCATTTTTCAGCCGATAGCTGCGCAAGAACGAGCAGGCCTACAGCACGTTCGACAGAGAGCTCCTGGCCCTGTTCCTGGCAATCCGGCACTTCCGTTTCCTCCTGGAAGGCCGGCCGTTCACCGCATTCGTGGACCACAAGCCGCTCACTTTCGCCATGGCCAAAGTAACCGAACCCTGGTCTGCGCGCCAACAGCGCCAACTCAACTTCATCTCGGAGTTCACCACGAACATCCGCCACGTCGCCGGCAAGGACAATTTGGTGGCCGACTGCCTCTCAAGACCCTCGCTCCACGCAGTGCACCTGGGCGTCGACTACGCCAGCATGGCGAGAGACCAGGCCGCCGACGCGGAGATCCAGGCCCTCAGGACGTCAACTACCAGCCTCACCCTGGCCGACATCCACTTCCACGCAGCCGGCACAATCCTCCTGTGCGACATCTCAGTCCCCTCACCTAGGCCGGTCGTCCCATCCGCCTGGCGCAAGCGAGTTTTCGACATCATCCACGGCCTCTCACATCCAGGGATGCGTGTGTCCCAGAAACTTATGTCCGCCAAGTTCGTCTGGCCTGGACTCCACAAGGATGTGAGAGACTGGACCAACACATGCGTGGCGTGTCAGCGCGCTAAGGTCCAGCAGCACACCAAGGCGCCATTGGAGTGTTTCCCGGTGCCCGAGAGGCGTTTTGACCACGTCCACGTCGATCTGGTAGGCCCCTTGCCGCCGTCACACGGTTTTACACACCTGCTCACGATCGTCGACCGCACCACCAGATGGCCCGAGGTGGTTCCCCTCGCCTCCACCACCACGACCGGCGTCGTGCGAGCATTCGTCTCGACATGGGTGGCCCGATTCGGCGTGCCGACCGACATATCCTCGGACAGAGGCCCACAGTTCACCTCCCACTTGTGGAATGCCATCACCGCCAGCCTCGGCACCAAGTTGCACAGGACAACAGCCTACCACCCGCAGGCCAACGGGCTCTGCGAGCGCTTTCATCATTCTTTGAAAGCCTCCCTCCGCGCCAGCCTGGCCGACACCAGCTGGATTGACAAACTACCCTTGGTTCTCCTGGGATTGCGCACCGCGCCCAAAGAGGACCTCCGTGCCTCCACGGCCGAGATGGTCTACGGCCAACCGCTCAGAGTACCAGGCGACTTCCTCCCCCTGACAACGGAGCCGTGGTCGGCCGCCAGACAGCTTTCCCTGCACCAGGACGCGGCCCAGCAATTCCGTCCAGTGCCCACTTCGCAACACGGCCCGCAGCCGCCATACGTGCCTCGAGACTTACGACATGCGGAGTTCGTCTTCGTGCGCCGGGACGCGCACAGAGGCCCGCTGCAGGCACCATACACCGGTCCCTTCCCAGTATTGGAGACGGGGGACAAAACTTTTCTTATCGACGTCGGCGGGAAGCCGGACCTTATTTCAGTAGACCGCCTCAAACCGGCGCACCTGGACCTCAGCTTCCCGTTTCGGCTGGCTCTTCCCCCACGGCGGGGCAGACCTCCCGCATTGGCGGCGGCCCCACAAGAGGACCAAGACACGCCAGAACCTTACTTCCCGGCCGCCGCCCCACCTTCGCCGGCAGCCCGTCCAGCCAGCCCACCGGCAGACCAGCCACCAGACCAGCCGACGAACCAACCGGCCGACCTCCCAGACAGCCCTCCTCACACACCAGATGGCTACTACAGCCGTTACGGCCGCTTGGTCAAACCTCCGCAGAGACTGACTTTTACAGTTAACGAGGATTCTGGGGGGGCGTATGTGGCGTTGCCACATTGGGGAAACACTGTGTGTATGTAGATAAACCTGTATAATCCCCTTTTAACTGCTGTATTCCCCTCCCCCCACAAGACAGTTGCAAGCTGAGAGGAATAAGGCATGTTCAGACTTGCCTGCTGCTGAGAGAAGGAAAACCAATCAGGTTCCAGCAGGTGACCAATCCGTGAGTCATCACAGGTTCGCGGGCTTCATGAATTCAGTACTGTATTGTGAGAGTTGGAGTAAAGACCTATTTCTTGTAGCTCGCTGTGTTGCCTATTTCTTTACGCAGGAGACCGTAGTCCCCCACAACATCCTGATTACAGGAGATAACGATAAGGATCACCTCGCGAATTTGGAGCAGGTGCTCATCAGATTGAAAGAATATGGGCTCAGAGTTAATCGCCAGAAATGCGAGTTCTTTCAAAAGCGAATCTCGTACTGCGGCCACGTCATTGACCGGGAGGGGCTCCATAAGTCACCTGACAAGATTGAAGCTGTTGTAAAAGCTCCTGCACCAGAAAATGTATCCCAGTTGAGGTCGTTCCTCGGGTTGGTTAACTATTACCACAAGTTTCTTCCAAATTTATCCACGGTGTTACACCCGCTAAACACTCTTTTGCAAATGGGAATACCATGGAAGTGGAGTGATGATTGTAAGCAGGCTTTTCAAAAGAGCAAGGCACTGATCACCTCTAAGGAAGTGTTGGCTCACTTTAACCCAACGCTGCCTATTCGCTTAGCTTGTGATGCTTCTCCATATGGTATCGGGGCAGTGCTCTCACATAAGTTTCCAGATGGCTCGGAAAGGCCAGTCGCTTTCGCATCCAGATCATTGACCTCCGCTGAGCACAACTATGCTCAGATAGATAGGGAGGCTCTCAGCCTCGTGTGGGGAGTTAAGAAATTTAACCATTACCTGCAAGGCCAAAAGTTTACGCTGCTGACAGATCACCAGCCGTTGGTTTCCATTTTCAACCCTAAGAAGGGTGTTCCGGTAATGACGGCGCAGAGGCTTCAGAGATGATCCCTTTTCCTAGGGGCACATCAATATGATATTGAATTCAAAGGTACAAAGCAACATGGTAATGCTGATGGGCTGTCGCACCTGCCACTACCTACATCGGAAGAGGCACCGGCAGTTGACCCTGTCGAGATATTTCACTCGACCATCATCGAATGCTTACCAGTCACCAATGCGGGTATTGAGAGAGAGACCCGAAATGACCCGACACTGCCTCGGGTCTACGACTTGACAGTGAAGGGATGGCCAGCACATGGCGAACCACTGTTACCAGCATTCTCAGCCAGACAAGAACAGCTGTCCGTATGTCAAGGAACATTGATGTATGGAACAAGGGTGATTATTCCTCCTAAATTAAGGGAGAGAGTTCTGAAAGAATTGCACGAAGGTCATCTGGGGGGAGTCAAGATGAAAAGCCTTGCTAGGGCTTATGTGTGGTCGACAAACAAATAGAGGATCTGACTAAAAGCTGCTCAGGGTGCCAAAAAGTTCAAAATGCACCTCCAATTGCACCGCTGCATCCGTGGGAATGGCCTTCAGCCCCATGGCAACGTGTGCATATCGACTTTGCAGGTCCATTCATGGATTCCATGTTTTTGATAGCAGTAGACGCACATTCTAAATGGCCAGAAGTGATTAAGATGTCGACCACTACCTCCGAGAAGACGATCGCAGTTCTAAGAACCATATTTGCAAGGAATGGGTTGCCGGAGCAAATATGTTCAGACAACGGACCACAGTTCGTGTCAGGAGAATTCCAGAAATTCATGAAAAAGAATGGAGTGAAACACTATACATCTGCCCCATATCATCCGGCTACAAATGGGTTGGCCGAGAGATTTGTACAAACGTTCAAAAAGGCGATAAAGGCCATGAGTGAAGACCATATTCCACTACAACACAAGGTGGACAATTTCCTGATGGCGTATCGAAACGCCACGCATGCAGTGACAAATCAAAGCCCTGCCATAATGTTCTATAACAGAAGGTTGCAGTCCCGGTTGGATTTGTTAAAACCCAATGTGCGACGGGAAGTCGAAAACAAGCAATTCCAGCATGTAAATAACAAGGCCACTCGTAGTTTTGAAATAGGACAACCAGTGTTGGCCAGGGACTATCGGGATGAGAAATGGCAACCTGGAACAATTCGTGCACGACAAGGACCCTTGATGTTCACGGTAGACGTTGGAGAGAACGTAATACGACGTCATGCTGACCAACTTGTGGAATCGAGAACAAGGGTCGACCCCATGTCTACGGCAGAGACACCAGTTGAAGAACTTATTGAGCCTGTAGCATCTACCTCAGACTCGAATGTATATGATGATGTTAAAACCATAGGAGATCAAGTGGATGAGTCACCCCAGCAACGAGAACCAGAGACCCCTGAAAGGCGTTATCAGGGCCGGATCAGGAGGCCTCCTCAGAGACTGAATCTTTGAACAATTCTTGTGTGTAAATTGTATATATGTTATCCATGTAATGTTTAATTTGGGGTGTACACTGTTAAGCTAAAAGGGGAGGAATTGTAGTGTATGTAACCTGTACTACCTTAAGAGGATACCTTAAGGTGATGGACTACTTTTTGATGGCTCCTGTACATTGTAGTACCGGTGGTGACCACACCGGTATATAAACCCTGCGGAGCAAAGTGTATCTCAGTTCAGCCCTGACCCTCAATCACTAAAGACCTGTTTACTTACTTCTGTAGTCTGTGTCCTGTTATTCAGTATAACTGCATTTGAAAACACAGACTCAACATAAATGTCCATGGAATTTCAATGAAAAAACTAAATATTAGGGATTTTTTTTTTTAAGAACCTCAGAATCCTAATATTTTTGGTTTCTTCCTCTTCTGTGATGAAGAAGTTTACATCCAGTTTTGTGTCAGTAATTTGCCAATGTTTTCTTTTCGTTAGATCCCTCCCTCTCAGATTTTCCCTTCTTAGATTTTCTGTTTGCATTTAATATGGTGGATGTCTTCCTATCTCTGTAATCTCCTTCAGCCCCACAACTCCCCGAGATATCTGCGCTCCTCTAATTCTGCCCTCTTGAGCATCCCTGATTATAATCACTCAGCCTTTGGGTGGCCGTGCCTTCTGTTGCCTAGGCCCTAAGCTCTGGAATTCCCTGCCTAAACCTCTCCGCCTCGCTACCTCTCTTTCCTCCTTTAAGATGCTCCTTAAAACCTACCTCTTTGACCAAACTTTTGGTCACCTGCCCTAATTTATCCTTATGCGAATCGGTGTCAAATTTCTTGTCTTAAAATACTCCTGTGCAACATCTTGGGACATTTTACTATGTTAAAGGCGCTATATAAATACAAGTTGTTGTTGTTGATAAACAACCGGCAGCCTGCTTCTTTCAAGGTGGCTGATTAAATGCAATGGTTAATGTGGCCAAGATTCTGAACATTTTCTTGAGGGTTTTGGTTGATCATATTAAAACATCTCAAAGCACTTCACACATTCCTCCCTCAACCATGACATTCACTGGACTTCAAAAATAGTTCATTGTACGTAGATCACTGAGACGTTTCTGAGAAACATAAAGCCTGGAATTTTCTTTACCTGGGCAGGTTGGGTGTGGGCGGTCGGTGTGGTGAGCCGCAACCTCGTTGTTGCTTCCATCCCGCTGCAGAAATTGACTTTGCGCAAATGGGGCCTATTAAGCCCACCCTGCGCGTTACCCGGCCCTATTAAATGGTGCGGGTCTGATGACATCATCGATGATGCGTTTTCAGCCAGGATATTTAAAGGAGCCATGGCCAAATTGTATTTGAAGGTTCATCTAGGAGTGTGCAGTCACTGCACTGGAGGCTTTGCTTGCTCCAAACAGTTGGAGACATGTCTGCACAGGGTCAGAGGGCTGCAACAGGTTCTCCGATGACTCCGTCCATATGTTTGTGGAGGGAGTCAGAGCACGCAGGGAGGTCCTCTTCCCTTCCAATGAGCAGGGACCTCCCCAGGAAACAAAAGGAGCCTTGCTCCAAATAGCAGAGGAGGTGACCAGCAGGGATTTGTGCCGCAAATGTTTCAATGATCTCATTAGATCAGGAGAGGTGAGTACAAAGCCACACTCAACTTCATCCTGCTGTGCCTCTCGTCACCTCCCCATCACTCTGCCTTCCCAACCCTACTCCTGCACATCCTTTCTCACACCAACTTACCTTGCACCTCCACTCATCCCTCTCTATCTACATTATCACATCCCCATCTCACTAGCCATCCCTCACACTCTCCCTCATCCTAATGCAATCATACCAACTAACAATACACAAGGTTGCCACTTGGCATTGCCACCCCAATCTATCATAGTCTCACTTTAAAGGTGTAACCTGTTTGATCCGTGGTTCAGTGGATAAAGAATTACATGGATGCTGTACTTAAACAAACAACAAGTCTTTACTGGAGGAGGGTCATCTCTAGACTGGAGTACAGAGGCATGCGCACAGCTTATATACCGGTGTGGTTACTGCCAGTACTACAGTATACAGGAGCTGTAAAAAGTAGTTCTGACTTAAAGCACATACACTACAATTCCTCCCTTTTTAGATTAATAATACCCCCTTAATATTCAAATAACAATTACATTTTTACATATACATTCAATAACAAAAAGTCCATTTATAGATTCAGTCTTTGGGGCGGCTTCCTGACCCTTTTGGGATAGCGCCTTTCCGGAGGTTCTTGTTCTTGGTGCAGAGGCGATTCTGACCCCTTTTCATCGGGTAGTTCATCGGGTTCCACTGCTACTGAGTCTGAAGTAGATGCTACCGGTATGTCGGGTTCATCCCCAGGTAATCGAGACATGGGGTTGACGCCTTCCTGTGACGCTAAGATTTGATCGACGTGGCGTCTCACAATGTTCTCCCCGACATCCACTGTGTACATTAATGGCCCCTGCCTTGTACATATCGCTCCGGGTTGCCACTTCTCTGTTCGATAGTCACGCGCCAAGACTGGTTGCCCTACATTGAAGCTCCTTGTCGGCTTCTCGTTGATGTGCTGGAATTGTTTGTCCTCAACATTTCTTCGCACATTTGGTCTGAGCAAATCCAGACGAGATCTCAACCTTCTGTTAAAGAACATCATGGCCGGGGTCTGGTTGGTAACTGCATGTGTCGCGTTTCGGTAGGCTAATAAGAAATTGTCCATCTTATGCTGTAGTGGAATTTCCTCGTCGCACATGGCCTTTATCGCCTTCTTAAAGGTTTGTACGAACCTCTCAGCCAACCCATTGGTGGCTGGATGATACGGGGCGGATGTGTAATGCCTTACCCCATTCCTTTTCATGAATTTTTGGAACTCGTCGGACACAAACTGTGGTCCATTATCAGAGCAGATCTGCTCTGGCAAACCGTTTCTGGCAAATATGGTCCGTTGGACTGCAATCGTTTTCTCTGTAGTGGTTGAAGACATCTTTATCACCTCAGGCCACTTTGAATGAGCATCCACTGCTATTAAGAACATTGAGTCCATGAATGGACCAGCGAAATCAATGTGCACCCGTTGCCGTGGAGAGGAGGGCCACTCCCATGGGTGTAGAGGGGCATGTGGTGGTGCATTTTGGACCTTCTGGCATCCTAAGCAGCTCTTAGTTAGGTCTTCAATTTGTTGATCGATTCCCGGCCACCACACATAAGCCCTAGCAAGGCTTTTCATTTTCACTCCCCCCAGATGACCTTCATGTAGCTCCTTTAGCACTCTCTCCCTTAACTTGGGTGGAATCACCACTCTGGATCCACACATCACTGTCCCCTGGCATACTGACAGCTGTTCTCTTCTGGATGAGAATGCTGGCAACAGTGAATCGCCATGTGTTGGCCATCCCCTCACCGTCAATTCATATACCCGTGACAGTGTCGGATCATTGCGGGTCTCCTTCTATATATCCGCGTTTGTTACTGGCAATCGTTCAATTATCGATGAATAAAATATCTCGATAGGGTCCACTGCTGGTGCTTCCTCCACCGTAGGCAGTGGCAGGCGCGATAGCCCATCAGCGTTCCCATGCTGTTTCGTGCCTTTATATTCTATTTCATATTGATTCGCCCCTAGAAACAGGGACCATCTTTGTAACCGCTGTGCAGTCATTACTGGCACGCCCTTCTTAGGATTAAAGATGGAGACAAGTGGTTGGTGGTCAGTCAGCAAGGTGAACTTCTGCCCATGCAGATAATGGTTGCATTTTTTTACTCCCCATACTAGGCTGAGGGCCTCCCTGTCAATCTGGGCGTAGTTGCGCTCGGCTGAGATTAGTGACCGAGACGCAAAAGCCACTGGCCTCACCAACCCGTCTGGGAGTTTGTGCGACAGCACCGCTCCAATGCCGTAGGGTGATGCATCACATGCCAAACGAATTGGTAGTGCTGGGTTTAAATGGGCCAACACCTCTTTTGATGTGATCAATTCTTTACACTTCTGGAAAGCTCGTCTACATTCGTCATCCCACTTCCATGGTACCCCTGTTTGCAGTAGGGTGTTCAGCGGGTGTAGTACCATAGACAAATTTGGTAAGAACTTGTGGTAATAGTTTACCAGCCCGAGGAACGACCTCAGTTGTGGCACATTTTCCGGTGCTGGAGCCATGGCTACTGCCTCAATCTTGTCAGGGGACTTATGTAACCCCTCTTCATCGATGACGTGGCCGCAATACGAGATCTGTTTCTGGAAAAACTCGCACTTGTGGCGATTAGCTCGTAGCCCATATTCCTTTAATCTGGCGAGCACCTTCTCCAAGTTAGCGAGGTGATCACCGTCATTTTCGCCCGTGACCAAGATGTCGTCCAAATAACACTGGGTCCCTGGAATCCCTTGTAGGACCTGATCCATCGCCCTTTGCCAGATAGCCGGAGCCGAGGCTACTCCAAACACCAGCCGGTTGTATTGATAGAGACCTTTATGGGTGTTGATCGTAAGGTAATGTTTCGAAGCTTCTTCTACCTCCATCTGCAAGTACGCCTGGGCTAGATCAATTTTGGTGAAGCGTTTACCACCAGACAGCGAGGCGAAAATATCCTCAATTCGTGGAAGCGGATATTGCACCGTGTGAAGGACTGGGTTCACTGTCACCTTAAAATCCCCACAGATGCGGATCTTCTTTGGTTCCCCAGGCGTATTACTCAACGACCTCTTCATTACAGGAATGATGGGTGTAGCCCACTCGCTCCAGTCCACTTTGGACAGTACTTCTGAACGTTCCAACCCTTCCAGCTCTGCTTCAACCGCTGGTCTGATCGCATAAGGCACTGGTCTGGCCTTCAGAAACTTTGGGCTTGCATTATCCTCTATTTTAATTGTTGCTGTTATTCCTTTTAGTGTTCCTAGTCCCTCCTGGAACACTTCTTTTGCGTCAGTTAGCATTTTTGACAATCGTCCAGGTGTGACGTCGTCATCCTTTTTGGCCTCCACCTTCAGTGCCTGTATGGAATGCCAATCTAAATGTATCTTCCGGATCCACTCACATCCTAGCAGTGGTGGTCCTCCATTTGGCAATACATATATATCCATTTTAGGTATTTCCTGACCTTTATATGTCACTTTCACCCTTATTTTTCCTTTGGGGTAGACTTTTTGCCCCGTATACGTCTTCAAGACAATCTCTTTAGCTTTCAAGGGTATGTGTGAAAATAGCCGCTTGTAGTCTCTTTGATTTATGACTGTTAGAGCTGACCCTGTGTCCAATTCCATTTCCACTTGGACTCCGTCTATCTTGAGTGTAACCCAGATAGTCTGGTGATCCTCTATTTCGGTTACATTATGTAGTTTCAGACAACCCAGCTCCTTGCTTCCGGAGTCTGTGTCACTTTTCTGTTAGTCTGAACCACTGTCCATCACCTGGTGTACCTTTTTGTACTTCTCCTGTGGAGATTTCTTACTGTTGGTTTTCTTCCCAGACCTGCAGACCCTTGCTATGTGTCCTGCTTTCCCACACTGTCTGCGCACTTGGTCCTTGAACCAACAATCTTTCTGGTCATGTGTTGTTCTGCCGCAGCGATAGCACTTCCCTGTTCCATAGGTCATTTCGTTGGTGCCGTATTCTTGCGGTCTCTGTTGTATCTCTGCAGTGCCCCTTGCGGCTGCTTCGTGTGATACTGCCATATTGAAAGCTTTGTCCAGCGTAAGGTCCTTTTCTGATAGAAGCCATTTCTGGGTTCCTTCACTTTGTAGCCCACACACAAACTTGTCCCTTAACGTGTCTGCTAGTCCCGCTCCAAACTGGCAGTATTTCGATAGCTTGCGCAGTTCCGTTAGGTACTCAGCATTGCTTTCGTTTTTGTGTTGGTTCCTTTTATGGAACTTAAATCGTTCTGCTATCAGCAGCGGTGTGGGGCTTAAGTGGTCCTGTAGGATTTCTACTATGCTTCCAAAATCCTTGTTTACCGGCTTCTCTGGGGTTATTAGATTCCGCAGTAACCCATAAGTTTTTGCACCCATGGAATTTAACAGAACCAGTGCTTTATTAGCATCTGGCACTTCATTCGCCCTGCAGTACACCTCAATACGTTCCACATATGTCGCCCAATCTTCGACTTCATTGTCGAATGTAGAGATACTGCCACTGTTCGGCATCCTTGGTTGTGCGTTATCTATCCCCAATGGCGCCTCCCGCGCTTCCCCTTCTTCTCCGCTGGCACAAAATGGCATCTCCCGCGCTTTCCTTCCTTCCCGCGCTCGCCCGTCTTATCCGCTGCGGCTTCGCAAAATGGCGTCTCCCGCGCTCATCCTTCTTCTCCGCGGCTCAATGGCGCCTCCCGCGCTCTCCCTGCTTCTCCGATGCTCAATGGCGTCTCCCGCGCTCTCCCTGCTTCTCCGCGGCTCAATGGCGTCTCCCCATGCTTCGCCCCGCGGACCCTGATCAGCCCGTGATCCCTGGCTGTGCTCTGCGCATTCTTCTCTTGATATTTGTCGACGCTGCTCGGTCTAGAACCCGGCTGTTTCTTACCCTCTCTCTCTCCGGTTTTGCAGTATTTTTCCACGACGCCGCTCGGTGATCAACCCCCGGCTGCGCCCTGCTCTCTTCACCCTTTTTCTTACCCCGTCGACGCTGCCCGGCTCTCTCTCTCTGCCGTCGGTCGGCTCCAGCCACCGCTGCTCGGGAAGGGTCTGCTCAGGACCTGTCATCGGTCTCTTACTGCCCGTTGTGGCTGGGGAACCAAGCCCGGCTCTCCACAGCCTCCCCAGCGAAGTTGGATCTCTGCCTGACTGCTGGGCGGTTGCTCGCGGTCGACGCCCGTGTTCCTGGACTCGACTATTTTTTTGGTTTTTTTGTTTAATGTTGCAGGTAGATTCGCATCAACACTCGTCGCCACTGTTAGATCCGTGGTTCAGTGGATAAAGAATTACATGGATGCTGTACTTAAACAAACAACAGGTCTTTACTGGAGGAGGGTCATCTCTAGACTTGAGTACAGAGGCATGCGCACAGCTTATATACTGGTGTGGTTACTGCCGGTACTACAGTATACAGGAGGTGTAAAAAGTAGTTCTGACTTAAAGCACATACACTACATAACCCATCCATTCCTTACACTCATTCCATCACTCTCACTCAACCTTCTCTTCTTTCCCTCCTTGCAGGAGAAGAGAGCGATAAGAGGGCGAGGAAGAGAACTGAAGGTGGGCCTCCATCATTTGTGACCCTCACAACAGCAGAGAAGGCTGCATTGGAAGTCTCAGGAGTGGCCGAGCAGCTGGAGGTGGGAGACGGAGAGAAGGGGGCATCTCAGCAACCTGGTGACAGGATTACATATCATACAGCTACATGACATACATCAGTCACTCATATGGGGACTGAATGGTCATCATATGCATAATGGTATCTGTACCCATTCTTCATATGGCATATCTAACTGATCTCTTTACTCTCCCACAGGTCCATCAAGAGCCACCCCCCCCACCACCACTGTCCAGGAGGAAGAGGAAGACGACCCCTCAGAGGAGCCTCCAGACTCTGAGGGCGCTTCGTAGAAGCACACGTAAGAGAAAGATGACACTCAAGTAGATTCACAAGGGTAGCTACTTGGGTGTTTTATTCAATGTTAATGTAAAGTTTCTGTTACTGCATGGTCAACCATAAAAATCTTTATTTTCACCACATTCCAGTCTTCCAAATTTGGGTGCACCTTTGGAAGTGGCTTAGTGAGCTGCAGTGAATGATGAGACATAGGGCCCGATTTTCCCGTAGGTGCAGGGAATTGTCAGGTTCCCCGAATGTCGGGTTCCGACACGAATCTAAATGGGTCTGCCAGCTGCACGCAATTTTCCCTCAATTGGCCAATTAATTTCCAATGTTTGTGCACCCTTGCTAATTGTCCATTTCCAGTCAGAAAGCCCCACAGTATGATGTCATCATTCGTGGTGCTTTTAAAGTCTACAGCAAGCTTTTCAACCTCTGCAGGCTTCCCAACCAGTCGTACAGACTGGCAGAGGAGCCTGCACCAGCTGCCAGCGGCAGAGCCCGAGCTGCCGCCAAATTTGATGAGACCTCATTGCAGACCTTGGTGGATGGGGTAAGGGTCCACAGGGAGGTCCTCTTCCCTCGCTCAGGGAGGAAGAGGCCTCCCAAAGAGACCAGGGCTGCTTGGATGGAGGTGGCTGCAGAGGTCAACTCTCAGGGAGTCACCCATTGGACCTGGATGCAGTGCAGGAAGCGCTTCCATGACCTTCACCGTACAGGAAAAGTAAGTATGAAGTTCCCATGACCCTCAACCTGATCCCCATTGCCTTTCCCCAACAGCACTCAGCTTCAGCACTCTCTTCCTCCACATCCCACTTCACAGTCACATCCATGCACCCTTACCCATTCCCTCTCTCTCTATGCTCACATTCACATAACTATTCCACCATGCAGCCCTCACACTGCCTCTCACTCTGATGCTTGGAACACAACTAACAACACACAGGGAGGGCCCTTGGTCTTGCAGCCTCACACCATCTTTGTCTCCTTCTAAGTATCTATGCTATGCAATCTCTAAACTCACTCCTGCACTCTCACTCAAACTCCACTTGTCTCCCACATTGCAGGAAAAGAGAGCTCACAATAGGAGAGAGCGAGCGAGGACTGGGGGAGGACCACCCTCAATCACCCACCTGACCCCCTGGGAGGAAGCAGTGATGGAGATTGCTGGGGCTGACGTGACTGCGGAAGCTGGGGCAGGAGAGACAGGAGCAAGCCCGCAAGCTGGTGACAGAATAGTTTCCCATCTCTCTCATTGACATAGCATGAGTCGCTGATATGATTCTGAAGCTACATCATTTGGACTTATGAGCATCTGCCAAATCCAATATGCAAGTAGCCTTGGCATCAGATCTCTAACTCTTTCCTTTACTCCCCCACAGGACCATCCAGAGCCCCCGTCCCCACTGCCGAGGAGGAAGAGGCTTTGCAGCCAGACTCCTCAGAGGAAGCTCCAGCCTCTGAGGGCGCAGCATCAGCAGAAGTTAGCGCACCCAACACCAGCGCAGACACTCACACCTCGGGGGGGCCTTCGGGACATAGAGTAGTGTTGTCACCTGGTGTTTCACAGCTCACAAGTGAGCATCAGCAGATTGTGGAGACAGGGACAGCAGTGGAGAGTCCTCGTCGGAGGGTGCAGGCCTCTGCTTACTCAGCTCAGCTGCATGTTGACCCTATGCCTCTGGGTCCATCCGCAAGAGAGGAGGTGATGGATCTCCATGCACAGATGCAGGAGTCTCTGGCAGGTTTTGTCTCCAGGGTCGCTGCGAGTGTGGAACAAATGGAGGAGTCCATGGCGAGCATGAGCAGAGCCTTATTGGAGTCACTGGCGCATGAAAGCATCACCACGGAAAGGATGGCTACCTCTGTGGTAAGGAGGGCTGCGGCCGAGGAGAGGAGGGCTGCGGCCGAGGAGAGGAGGGCTGCGGCCGAGGAGAGGAGGACTATGGCCATGGAGGAGCTTAGTCGCCAGGGTATCGAAAACATGGTGAGTGCTCAGAATAGAATGGCATCTCTTGAGGAGAGATTGGCATCTGTTGAGCACCGAAACCAGACCTTCATGGAAGTCCCTCTGAGCAAGACTTCCAGTGCAGAGACGGGTCCCCATGGCCCCCCTGATGTGCAGCAAGGTGCTCTCCAGCCACTTGCAGGCGCTGAGGGGGAGCTGACCCATGAGAGGGAGGTTGTTGGCACACCGCAAGGAAGTGGGGGCTCCTCTCCATGTGCTCACGCTTCCATGCCACTTCAGAGCCCCGCCGGAGTCCACACCCAAGTGAGATAGGAATCTCAACCCCTGCACAGCCGCAGGAGCAGCAGACTGCTGACGAGCCCTCACAGGCTCGCCACCCCAGAGGACGCCCACCAAAGGTGTTGAGACAGGAGCAGCAGGAATGTGAGCAAGGGGCCTCCACATCTGCTGAAGCCACAGGGGTACTACTACGTAGGAGCACGCGTAAGAGAAAAATGAAGCATCACTAATCACAAGGGTAGTCACTTGGGTGAAAAGGCTTGTCTATCGTTTTAATGCCATCAGTTTCTTGTACATAAAAAATCTGGTGGCAACTGCTGCAGTTGTGGTGTCTGTCATTTGGCGAATGGGAATTTCACATTGAGGCCTTCGGATTACTTGCAGATGTCAGCAAGCTGGTCAAATAGGTAGAAATGCACAGGCATGGGCCACTGTCCATGGTCAGGTAAGAAGCAGCGAGGCTACAGTGTTTGATGTACCAGGCTACGCAAATCTGGCCAAGATGAGTGCGTTCCTTGCATTCCGCCCAGCAATGTTCTCACGCGCTGGTGCCGCTGGTTGACGGGCCTCTGCAGGATGCTCATTTCCGTCGTCCTCCTCCTCCTCCTCCTCAGCATCATCCTCATCCGAGGTGGCTCTGTGAGGAGCCTCTTGGTCCTGCGGAATCGGCAAGCCACGACGCTGTGCCATGTTGTGAAGCACACAGCATACCACGACGATTTTGGAGACCCTGGCTGCTGAGTACTGTAGGACTCCACCTGATCTATCGAGGCATCTGAAGCGCATCTTTAGCAATCCGATGGCTTGCTCGATAATACATCTGGTGGAAATGTGGCTGGAGTTGTAGCGCTTCTCAGCTTCGTTGGCTGGTCTCCTCAACGGCGTCATTAGCCAAGACCGCAGGGGATATCCCTTGTCTCCAAGTAGCCATCACTGAAGTTTGTTTGGTGGACTGAATAGTGGAGGCACAGTAGACTGGCGCAGTATGAGGGAGTCATAGCAGCTGCCAGGGTACTTGGCACAAACATGCAAAATCACCTTCTTGTGGTCACACACCAGCTGAACGTTAAGGGAATGGAAGCCCTTGCGGTTGACAAAAACTCCTGGATTGCAATGGGGTGCCCTAAGGGCCACATGTGTGCAGTCAATGACGCCCTGCACCCTTGGAAAGTCTGCCAGCTGAGCTAATCCAAGCGTTCGTGCCCTCACACTTGCGCGATCCCTGGTGAAATGGATGTGATTGTGCGCGAGGGCAAAGAGGGCATCAGTGACCTGTTTGATGCAAATGTGTGCAGCTGCCTGGGAGATGCCGCTGATGTCTGCTGCTGATCCCTGGAAGGAGCCTGAGGCATAAAAGTTGAGTGCGGTGGTGACTTTGATGGCCACTGGTAAGGAGTGTCGACCTGGTGCTCTGGGCTCCAGGTCTTGCTGTAGCATTGTGCAGGTGTCAGTCGCTACCTCTCGCGAAAGTAGGAGCCTCCTTTGGCACTGCTGCTCAGTCATGTTGAGGTAGCTCACCCTGTGTCTGTAGACCCTGTTTGGGGAGTATCTCCTGCGCTGACGGCCTTCCATGCGCTGGCCCCTTCTGGCCTGTGCTGCCTCAGGTGGCTGAGCCGCAGCTTATCGCTCCTGCTGGTGCTGCTGTTGCTGTTGCTGGTGCTGCTGTTGCTGGTGCCGCTGTTGTTGCTGGATCTGCTCCAGCCTCCTCTGCTGTTGGAGATCCTCTAATGCCAAGAAGGGAAGGAACAAAAGGCCTCCCATGCTTCTGGCAGATGCCTCCGTTAAGGAAGCGCTGTGTGAGGGTGGTGAGAGGGGCTTCCCAGGAGCTCACACTGGAGAAGAGTGTGAGGCTCCAACCTTCCACAGCTGTGCCTAATCCTTGAACAAGTTGCCCCAAGCCTGGAGCAACAAGGTCCTGCAGCCTACAAATGCTGTCTGATTAAATCTCTTCATTCCTGATTGACCTGCAGCTGAAAGTAAGCAAGCCGACATTGTTCACACCAGGTTTCATCAGTGGTGTTCCTACCAGGCGTGGTTTACGTGGGGAAAGGCTGAAAATTGCAAGGTCCCCTTAAAATTGGATTACAGATGCCAATTATTGCTGATTAGGCTCCCGACGACCAGTCCCGCCTGCTGCGGGCGGGACTGATTCGGGTCGCGCTGAAACACCGGGGCGAAAGTCGGACGGGGCAGGGAATCGGGCAGGGGGGGTCACGACCCCCTATTTCTGCGAATTATTTTTATTTTTTTATTTTTTTCAACCTCCGCACACCTGAAAACCCGCCTGATGGCTCCAGGAAAATCGGGGCCATAATGTTACCCCCTGCAATGGTGAAAGGAATGAGTTGGTCATTGTAGGGATCCTTTATGGTGTTGCTATGGGGTGGTCCCATTCATTCATCACCCCTGTGCTCGCTGACCTACATTGCCTCCTGGTTAAGCATCGCCTCGATTTCAAAATTCTCATCCTTGTTTTCAAATCCCTCCCTGGCCTCACCCCTCTCTATCTCTGTAACCTCCTTCAGCCCCACAACCTCCCAAGATATCTGCGCTCCTCTAATTCTGCCCTCTTGAGCATCCCTGATTATAATCGCTCAACCATTGATGGCCGTGCCTTCTGTTGCCTATGCCCTAAGTTCTGGAATTCCCTGCCTAAACCTGTCTGCCTCGTTACTTCTCTTTCCTTTTAAGATGCTCCTTAAAACCTACCTCTTTGCCCAAGCTTTTGGTCACCTGCCCTAATTTCTCCTTATGTGGCTCGGTGCCAAATTTTTTGTCTTTTAATACTCCTGGGAAGCGCCTGGGACGTTTTACTATGTTAAAGGCACTATGCAAATACAAGTTGTTGTTGTTGTTGCCAACCTGGTGCAGCATGTGGCAGCCATATGGGTATACTGCATAAAGTTAAGTAAATCTGGCCATGATGAGGCCATCCCTGGCCTCCCAGGCAGCAATGTGCTCGGGTGCTGGTTGTATCTGGCCTGCAGGTTCCTCCAGCTCTTGCTCCTCCTGGTCTTCCAACTGATGCTCCTGCTCCTCCTCCTCTGAAGAGGCTGAGCATTCAGAACCTTGCTCCTCATGCAGTGCTAATCCTCGCTGCTGCGCTATGTTGTGCAGGGCACAGCAGACCATGATGATTCTGGAGACCCTGGCTGGTGTATACTGAAGGGCTCCTCCAGATCTGTCAAGGCATCTGAAGCACATTTTCAGCATGATTATTGTCTGCTCTATGACACATCTGGTGGAAATGTGGTTTTCATTATATCTTTCCTGGGCCTCAGTACTTGGCCTCCTCAAAGGTGTCATGAGCCACATCTTCAATGGATAGCCCTTGTCTCCAAGCAACTGGCTGGAAATTCTGTTTGGAGGAGCAAAGAGCTGAGAGAGCGGACTGGCGAAGGATGAGTCATGGCAGCTGCCAGGGAATTTGGCACACATGCAGGTTGATCTTCCTATGGTTGTAGACCAGCTACGCATTGAGGGAGTGGAAGCCCTTGTGGTTGACAAAGACCCCTGGGTGATGATGGGGTAACCTGATGGCCACATGTGTGCAGTCAATGACGCCCTGCACCCGTGGGAAGCCAGCCAGAGCCGCAAAGCCGAGCGGCCGCTCAGTAACACTGGCTTCATCAGCGGCAAAGTTGGCTGACTTGTCAAAGAGGGCATCGGTGACCTGTGTAATGCATCTGTGAGTGGTTGACTGTGAGATGCCGCAAATGAAGTGGTGGAAGCGGAGGCACTCAATGTTTTCAAGGGGAGACTGGATAGGCACTTGAAGGAAATAAACTTGCAGGGCTACGGGGATATTGCGGGGGAATGGGACTGACTGGATTGCTCTACAGAGAGCCGGCACGGCCTTCTTCTGTGCCGTTATGACTATGGTGCAGGCACTGGTAAGGCGTGTCCACCAGGTCCTCTGGGCAGCAGGTCTTGCTCCAGCAAGCTGCAAATGTCTGCGATGACCGGGTATGATAGCCTGAGCCTCCTTTGGCACTGCTGCTCCGTCATTTTGAGAAAGCTCATTCTCTGCCTGTATACCCTGTGTTGGGGGTATTGCCTCTGGCGCAGTGCAGCCCTGTGCTGATGCCCTCTGTTCTGTGCAGCATCAGGTTGTTGAGAAGGTTGTTGGTGGTGCTGATGGTGTGTCTGGTGCTCATCGTGGTCCGACTCTGAGGAACAAGGTGACAGTGTAAATGGCACCGATGCTGATGGAATAGATGGCAGGTCAAGTTGAGATCAGAGGAGCAAACTGTTAATGATGTGATAGGTTCTAACAATAAGGTGAGACTGGATGGTGACTTTGCTGGAAACACTTGCAGCCTGTAGAAAGCTAAATGTGTGCTGGGAATGCAGTCAGCAACAGCTTCTGCTTGAGGAAGGTGATCAGCTGTGAGGTGGGAGCTTTTATGGCACATTTCAAGCTGGAGCAATGGCCACTCAACTCCCACCTCAGGCTGACACATGTGATTCCTGAACTGCGTGAATCCTGTGGGCTGCCAGGGAAATTTGAAAGGTAGGCTCAAAAAGGCACTTAAGGGTCTGACAACAAGGTGTTAATGATTTGAATTAGGTCGCCCACCTCTGCCGGTTGGGTCGCTGCTGCACCGGCAAACACACCCAAGGGAAAGGCGCATGGGGGCAGGATGATGGGGGTACCCAACCCGCTTCGACTTATTTCAAATTTCCCACTTGACCCGCCTTCGATCATGCCTGCACGGACCCCAGAAAATTCTGGCCAAAAGGTGGTATATAAATGCAAGTTTCTTTAGCAGTGGTTCCTATACATGGATACTCCAGAAGCTCTACTTTATTTCAATATAATCCTCCTTTTGCAGATTTCATCATTAGCCACTAGTCTACCTAATCCAGGGAACAACAGATAAACAGTGGCTAAATAAATTAATAAGATCATAGCAGCCACTTACAGGAAAGGGTCTGATTTCACAGGCATAATCACAATAAAATGTTCCTTAGTGCTTGTCCAGCACAATGCGTCTCAAACCTATTCTACAAGAGTCTGTTATGGCTTCAAATGCATTTGATCTTTACTTCCAGACTAATTTACAGTAATCTGTTTAATAGATTAAACGCAAGGGCTGATTTTATGAGGCTTTGCTATTGGCACTGGCTGGGAGGAATGGGAAAGTGGCGTGCACCTAATTCATAGCTGGCCACATTTTGTGGTGAAGTAAAAAGCCAACAATCTTTGAGGCTGCACTGATGGCTAGCACAAGCCTCATTAGTTCTCCAAATTTTATGTAAAATGATTCCTTGCCGGATCTTTGTGGCTTTCTCACTGTTTCCTCACTGGCAGTGCTGCTTGCCCATTTGAAACGGGTGCTACAGTGTGTGGACGGTGCTGGTATATGGGGGTAGACTTCTTAAAGGTGAGCATCACATTTTAAATATTGGTTGGCAAATTAGTTTTTTTTTAAACTTAGTATTACATTACATAGAATTTACAGCACAGAAACAGGCTATTTGGCCCAACTGGTCTATTCCGGTGCTTATGCTCCACACGAACCTCCACCCACCCTACTTCATCCAACCTGATCAGAGCGGGTGGGTGGGGGCTGCAATGCAATTGGGAAACCCGGAACAATGAGTTTCCTTCAGGCCCTGCAAAATTTAACGGACAGGGCCTGATTAACATTTTGAATCTCTCTTTCCCGCCTGCAGCCAGCCAGATGGAGAGGCTGGCTGCCTGTCGGGCAACTAGGCCTATAGCACCAGGCCGCAGAGAGGAGGGAGGGTGGGACTGTGGGGGTGGGTTAGGGGAATACGGTGGAGAGCCGGAAGGCCGGAGGGGGCATCGGAGGATGAAGATGGGAGGTCTGAAAGCTGGAGGGGAGAAGGAAAGCTGGATGGGACAGGTCGGAAGACCGGAGGGCGATCGGAGGCTGGAGGTGGGATCAGAGAGCGGAGGGAGGTTGGAAGGCCAGAGGGGGATCAGAGACCGGAGGTGGGATCAGAGACCAGAGGGAGGTTGGAAGGCCGGAGGGGGATCGGAATGCCGGAAGGGGGGTTGGGGGCTGGAGGGGCAATCAATTGGAGGCCTCTTGCGGGGGGGGGGGGCAGTTGAGAGAGATCGGAAGGGTTGGGGTGGGTGTTCGATCGCAGGGGGTTGGCAAGGCAGGAATGCTGGATCCAGCAGGTAAGTGGAAATGCACTTACCTCATAGTTCCAGCAGTCATCGCCTCCCTTTAGCTGGTGGGTTCCTCAAGGCCAGGGAAACCTGCCCTTAGTTAAATTTAAAATGGTGGATCACCATGAGGCACGTAGCCGCATTATAATATTTAAAGTGCCAACCCGCCTCCTGGGAGTTGGCTACCTGTCCCTCCTCTTTTTTGGGGTTAAAATTCCCCCCATGGTGATTAAAGTCAAATTCTGTTTTAGTACATACTTGATCTGCATTTGTGTTGATGCATGCAATTTTGTTGCTGCTTGGGTCTGTTATTTTTACATTAAAAGATTTATTTCCAAATGCATTTCTTACAATTGTCTTTCTTCTCTGTCTGCTCTTTTGTGGGCATGAATTAAACTTTTATGCACCAGCTCCTACCAAGCCAATGGTGCTGTGTCAAATTAGTCATTTGGCTGAACACAGATGCATCAAATAACAGAGGCCTTGTTTACAAAGGGCAACAATTCCATCACTTTCCCTGCGGAAAGGAGCTAGATAGGGCACACAACTTTCCCTGTATGCCACAGGATCAAAATAGCACAGCATATAGTAGGTTACAACCATGTCCTGTACATACATTGCATTTTGTGCTTCTCTATTTTGAAAGCCTGGCAAAAGATTTATGTCACAATGCCTGTCCCAAGCTACCCCACTGAAGCGACTGTGCCCAATTCTGAAAGATCATCAAAGATCGGTAGCTTTGGCTTTGTGCCAGCAAGTAGCTTAATGGAGGATGTGCAAAACATTTCATTTTATTTTGCCTGGCATATACATACTCGTCAACCCTGCAAATCTTGACAAAAGGCTGATAAATATTTAACATTAATTATGAACCTTTATAACGGCAACAATATTTGCCTCCATGTGCAGATACTTAAAGTTTCACTTTTCTTTCAATTCAGCTGGACAGATTTTGCACATCCTCCATTAAAATGCCAGTCTTTCTTCACCAGATAATGGAAGACTGCGTAACCGAAGCAAACCCTTGTCTTTTGATTACTGGTTCCTTTGATCGAGATTTCAGATGATCTTAACAACATTATACTGAATTTTACAGTGCAAAATAAGTCAGCTAGGTAATGGTAGGTAAGGAAAGTAGAATAAGAGCAACAGAAAAACAGAGGGGGACATGAAAAATAAGCTCCTGCAGAATCTGAATGCTGCCGATTCCCAGAATATTCAGATTTGTGATGATTGGCTGGGCTCAGAGATTAACAAAGAGCAATGATGAACATCAACCTCTTTCTGTCAAAGTGTGTAAATAATTGTTATTTTTGATGAAGAAGCATTATTGACATTTTTAATAAAATTCTGAAGAATTGACAAGTGAGCATCAGCAGGTGGTGTGGTTTAATAGGGTGTATTTTCCAGTTGCTAAGTCCAGTGGTACAGGAGCAGAATAGGTACGAGGGGACTGGAAAATCTGGCTCAAATTCGTTTAGCTGGATCTGTGTCACTTAAGTGGAAGGTGCAATTTTCTAACAGGCCTTTTAGACCAGTCGTAACAAAAAAAAGTCATAACTTCATTAAAATATTATCGTGTATTAAAATGAAGCCCAGCAACATTTTTCCGTACATTTAGGATGGGATTGGGCTGGGTGTTCCCTTTGTCCATCCAAAGTGGGTCTCAGATAAGTTTTATGAGTGATGGATCTCTTTTAAAAAAAATGGTGAGGCTTTTTGGTTCTTTTTTCTTTGCCAGTATGGTTTCCACACTTGCTTTTATTATTTTTTTGTTGTAAAATGTTTTCAACTTAAAAAAAAATTGTATATTTGTGTTCTTCCAGGAATGCAACCTAAAATAGATGAACATTGTCCAATAATTAATTGGGAACCCTCCTATAATTGAAACAGTTGCAAGATGAAGAGCAACCGAAAAAAAAAGGGGACATGAAAAATAAGCTCTTCCAATCTAAATTTTCACGGGAGCTGAGGGATTGAACAAGGCATCCAAGTAGTAGCTACAGATTCCCTTGGTGGTCAGCAAGACAAGTTAATATTAATGACGGAGTGGCTTTTGAAGCACCACAAATACATTATTTAATGGTTGATGTGCTACAAGATGAAAGGCAGCATAACAGGGAGATCAGGAGACACCAGAACCAGACTGCTCATTCACTTCATTGTCACAACCACATCTGCAGGCCAATCTGACAATAACCTTGGGAAAGTGGCTATGTAGGCTCAGAGTCAGCATGGAGCATGGAGCAAGTTGTAGAGCTGTGTCATCCATTGTAAAGGCACCTGCTACCAACCTGTACTGTAGGGATAGCACTGCCAACAGCTCCCTCAACTTTTTTGTTTCCACTAGCATAGGGATCTTCTACAATATAAGCCAAAGTGCTGCCCACACATAAATCAAACAGGTAACTAATGCAGCATAGCAGCACTTTCATCTCATTTCCACTGTAGAGCAACAGCAACCCAAAGTAGTAGGGCTATTGACAGCAGTCATGTGGCCATCCTGACGTGCATCCTGTGTGTCAGTAAGTGACTATGCACATGCAAGTAGGTTGTGTTACAATGAGTTTGTGTGTGAAACCCTATGAAGATGTTTGTGCATTAATGGTGTCAGTTGTAAGCCGCAGCTCAAACGTGTGCCCTGCTGGAGTATAGGCGTGCACGGTAATCAATTGAAAAATCTGTAAGGCTGAGAGAGCTTGGCATGTACCAGCAGTAAACGTGGAACAGGTCGACAGACAAAATCCCTGTGGCATGAATGCTGGTGACATCTACCTGGCAAATGTTGGGCAGTCTGACATGAGCAGCTTCTTCTGCCTCTGTTCCTACATTCTGTGGGTCTTGTTTACAGCCTTGATATTGACCACCACTTCCTGCCATGCATGCTGCACTATTATCCTCTGGGGGTAGTTCCCTGGAGTGCCTAACAGGCAACCCTCTTTGCACCCATCTTCTACAGCAGTACCTCCATGTTACCAGCTGTCAAAGAGAAGACTAGGGTACTGTGCTGCTCCATCACTCATCCACAAACTGTTTCCTACCTCAAATTTATATTGCCAGTCACTTTTTGCCCCATACAGCTGTTGAACAGTCTGAAGTATATTTTTTAATAGTTGCATGTTTAATTAAAGCTTTCATAAAGGCTGTACCAACTTTAATGATAAAAAGGTAAGTACATTAATGCCTTCTTAAAGGGCTACCTTTTCAGTGATTGCAAAACTAAGACAGACATTTGAAATTTTACTTTACTTCCTTCAATTTACAAAAGGCTCTGTATTTCTCACTTAGCGCACTTTTCACAGCCTGCTAAGTACTGCTGGTCATTTTAACTGACAAAACCTGCTGTTATGGGTTGCAGTCTAAGATCACTTGTCAATTCTTCAGAATAATTTAACAAAATAGTCACTTTATCCAAAATAGCAGCAATACTTCTCAATTAGTAATAAAGATGCACCACACACTTTGGGAGTAAGATATTGACACTCTTCATTTCTTTTCTTGGTTATTCTCTGGGACCAGCCAAACATCACAAATCTGAATATCCTAGCGACATCATTCACTTACTGACCAATGCTGTGAAGGCTACAGATCCCGACAAACTTGTAGCCATTGACTATTTCCAAGCAAGTTTAAAAAAAAGACAAAACACAGCCACCATATTAGGTACTGGAAATAAGTTTATTATTTTGACATTTCTAGTTCACATTGTATTGTAGAATACATGGCACAAAAATAATGATCTGTTCAAAGGATAAGCATCTATAACAAGACAATATTGCACTTTTTTTTTTGCAAGTGTTGTAATAGAAATAGTGAGTGCAAACTTTCTGTCTAATCCCTCTGTATCTATTTCTCCGTTCTTAACCTTTACTATGAAGGCAAATCATCTCAAAGATAGACATTCTTGGTCAAGATTGGATGAGTTTGCAGAGTAAAAGAACATATATATATATATATATATATATGTGTATGTGTGTTCTTTTATGCTTTTTACATGAAAACTTTCAAACACATAGGTCCACTGCTTGATGATACATAAGAAATAACTAAAACCTATTTACTACTGCATTAGTCTCTCAAAGGTATGGTTTAACATTCAAATGTGGCATTCAAAGCATAAAGGCTGACTGAGATTCCCCAGAACCCTTGAACATCTGCATAATCTTACAATCTTTATAATCACATTTGTACCATGAATACTTAAAGTCTCCAGAGATCTCCGCTTCTGACAACAGTAACATGCAACATTTTTTGAAATGCATTATGCAATTCCTGGTGACTTATTTATTTTCAAACTCATTCAATTTGTCTCTTCTTACCTTCACATTTTAAAAAGAAATCTTAAGCATGATTTATGCTTTTGAGGAATGCATAATATAATTTGACATTTTCCAGCTGAGGTATAGCCTAGTTACAACTACATGCTTCATTACATACAACTCCCTATGAGCGGATGAACAGACAAAAATAGCAAAGCTATTTAAATATAAAAAAAAGATGAATTCATGCCAGATGTCCATTTTTCCCCTCATCTGAAGACTACTTTTACTGACCAGATGCCAGTTTCTGAAGTTGATACAGTTTCCAAACAATGCATAAAATTGTTAATACCTAATTTTCAAAACTATATTGTCAATTTTAGGTTATTCTGTTACTCTATGCAACTGTGCCACCAAACAGTAACATTTTTCTGCCTATATTATATCTGTACCTTCTCTAAAATTGTACTTAAAAGATTGCTTTTCCAAACATTTAAACATTACACATTTTTAGAATACTACCTACTCGTAGATATAATCTAACACTCAATTTTTCACCACAGAAAAAAAAAATACACCAGGGAATAATAAATGATTGACTTTGTGAAAGTATAAATAGTTCCAGGAGTATGATGATTAACTTATGAATGACAAGTTATGGGCAACTTACTACTGCTAAGATTTAGCAAGTAGTCAATCATTCATTATTGTTTATATCACATTATTTTGGAAAAAAAAATCATTGAATATTGCTTCACTTTAACGGGACAAGAGTGCTTAGAGTCCTTTAATGCTCCCTATATCTAATGTGTCTCCTGACGCTTTGCAAAAGTAACGGGTCACCATTTAAAAATATCCTAAAGATACATAAGGGATTAGGTATTACATTTCTTGAGCAGTCTCAACCTCAAAGCCAACCCAATTCAATACTGCTGAAGTTTAGAGCTATCATGATTTTTGTTTCAGCATTATGACCGGTTAAGTCCAATAATGAGCCCAAACCTACCAGCCTTGTTGCGTTGGAGACCTGATCCTGCTGTTCACTCCACACGGCAAATTATTATATATTAAATTTGGTACTTGTAGCAGTGCTGAGTTGACGGCCTACACTATGGAATCAAAGAGTGGCAATTTCTATATAGTGGCAGACAGTAAATTTGAAGACTTAAATTTCTTGAATTTATAATATACTATAAAACTAAAAATGGAAACAATGAAACTATACCAGCTTAGTGACTCCTCTGAAATAAGTGTGTTTGGGCTAATAGGTTCTGCCTATAATGGCTGTCTAAGAGGAGAAAATAGTGCCCGCTTAACCTTTGACTAACTACAAACTTATTTCCAGTTTTGTGGCCACACATGTAATATTGCATTGGCATCACTTCAGCACTCTCATCCAACCCATGGTAGCTACGTTGAAAGTGCACAAAGCAGGGATTTTGATGAAACATCTTGGGTTATTTGAGCAGTAGACATTAGATAGTATAACAGCTGCTCATGAAGCTACTTTTGACATATAGCGCAGCAATATACATAGCTTTTACAAATATTTCTCATCTTTTGAAATATGGATTCTATTTCAACATGGATTCTGGAAATAACTGAGAGATTTACTATGCCTACATTACAGCCACTGTAAATACAGTTCTAATGAAGTTTCTCCAACCAAAATGTTAAGCTTTTTTAGCCCTGGAACCTAGACAGGATAAATGTGTAGTTGTATCACTCCCCTCCCCCCCAATAAAAAGGTTTGAGACTTGTGATAGAGAAAAGCCTAAGAAATATTTGAATGCATTTTGCACCTTTGGAAATAGGCCCTATTCAGTAAGGGGTAATATTATTTCACTTATTTGCCTACTTTTCACGTGGGCCTATTACAGATGCTGATGGACTTGTTTTATGGCAGATTCTCAGCATTCACAGCTGTTCTTTTTTAAAATCTCCATTGCAAATACCAGCACTGCCCTCAAATCTAGCTACATTTTCAATTAATATTTGTAAATTTATTTAATCCCCTTTCAGACATGGTGCAAAATATTTTTTAACAGTACCCTGAGCAGCCATTCATCTATCATATATTTGAGGTCCTATCAGTCCCAAGATTGTCACATTAATTTCCAGTGTGATGGGAAAAATATACCACTGCCAAAAGCTATTTTACATGATATGAAGCGCACTAAAGCACCCTTCTGCATGCTTATAATTACCAATAAAATAGCAGTATTCAAAAAACATGCAGCTACAAATTTTGAACTTGTGGTATAAATAAAATGCTCAATGGGAAACTACGGAATGCTATTCTTATTCTAATCATAAGCAAAGCTTTCACACTCCATTCACATTATACAGTTATTTTCATTCATGGATTATGGATTCATGGATTAAAATGATACTGTATTCAAGTTTCTATTGAGAATCCTCTATGTAATAAGAAGTGATCAACAGTTGATATGACAGATGCTGAAACTGATGGTTTTCCATTGAACAACTCATTTGGTGTCTCTCTTTTTAAAAAAGAAATCAAGTTTTTGAATGAAACTACAGATAATCTTCCTTTAATAGCACCATCAATAGAGTGAACTATGTGTAATAACTGATGTGTCTTGTAATATTTTAATTATGCTGCCCTTGATTTACACAATTTTTATGATTGCTCAGTGTACTTGTGCAAGCTCTAAAATTCAACATATGCCAACATGCCTCATTTCCCAGCCAGAACAATGGCTAGGCAACCTGCTCGCAGGGCTCTGCAACTTTCTTTTTGGAGGGAATTTTAACCTAAATAATGGATGGGTTTGGGTCGGGTGGGAGGTTAAAGTGTTAAAAATTGGAATCCCGATCTAAACCCGCCCACTTCCGGTTTTAACAGAGGCAGAATGGGGGGGACGGGCAGCCAGCCCGCTGCCAGGAGGCAGGCTGTCTCTATAGATATAGACCTGTGAGACGGTGGGAAACACGGAAGTTCGGGTTTCCCAGCACACTGTGGAGACCTCCACAGCATGCATGCGACGTAAAGGGCGGGTTCCCCACCTGGAAGTCAGCCTGATTGACAGGCTGGCTTCCAGTTGGGCAGGTACGCAGGTCAGAAGGCCACAGGACCAGGTAGGTGCAGGGCCCAGGATGGTGGGGGGGCGGTTTCCAAGCCGCTGGGTGGGGGGGGGGGGTCCGATCCCTGACCCCGGGGCTGAGTCACGATTCCGGGGGTGTTCCAAGCCCGAGGGGGAGCCCAATCCCCCGAGGGCGGTCCGATCCCCGATCCCGGGGTCGGGAGGGGTGGTTCCGAGCCTGGGGTGGGTTAGGTCTGATCCCCGGGGGGTTAAAGTAGAGGCTTCAGGCTTCATTATAATATTTAAAATACCGACCTGCCTCATGGCAGGTTGCCTGCCGCCCCTCCGTCCGCCTGAGTAAAAGGTGAAAGTGGGCGGGTTGGGGTCAGGCTTTAGATTTTTACAACTTTCATTTCCCCACACCTCCAACCCACCAGTTTTTTTTCCTGTGAAAATTCTGGCCAAAGAATTTGTTGCATGTGGCTGAGTTCTTTTCGGTTTTGCCCTTCAGTCCTTCTCTCCCCTGCCCATTCCTCCAGCAATACTCTGCAGAGTATTTCACCTCGCATCCTGTGTGAGCTGGCAGCAATGACCCACAAAGCACAGCACAGCAAGCTAATATGATAAAAGATATGGATTCAAATTTGTGACTTTCTGGTTGGGATCCTAGTGACCAACTGCTGAAATTGTCTGACCTGAACCGTTAATTCTGTTTCTCGCTCCACAGAAGCTGCTTGACCTGCTGAGTATTTCCAGCATTTTCTGTTTTTTATTTCAGATTTCCAGCATCCGCAGTATTTTGCTTTTCTGCTGAAATTGTCTTGTTTTGGGTTATTTATCCATTTTTATTCCTATTGTACAGTTACTTTACCTACCTCGGGGAAGAGGAGAGTATGGCAATTTATAGAAAATCAAAAAACCAGAGGAGAGGTGTGGTAAACCACTGTTGTTAGTATTGTTGTTCACCACTGTTGTTAGTACTGTTGTTCACTGTTAGTACTGTTGTTCACTCTTGCATATTGTTGTACTAGTCTGTGCATGCCTCAGCTGACTCCGCCCCTGGCTCCACCCTCATGGCTGGGTATAAAGGTCGCTGCTCGGCAGCCTCCGGCCCTTTTGGATACCAGGCAACCACAAGAGGCATGCTCTGTTCTTTGGTAATAAAAGCCTGTTTATTACTTTCTCAATCTCCAGTCTTTTGTAGCAATTGATAGTGCATCAATTTTATTACCAAAGTTAAATGTTGGCTGCGGATGCTGATCAACCGATGGCGCAAAACGCTGAGCAGCAGGCACTGCTGCGAGCCCTCAGACCAACATGCCTGGACCTAGACCCCCAAGAAGCGGGTTCGTCGACTAAATTCGCACAATGGCTGTGTTGCTTTGAAGCGTATCTGGAAGCCTCGACCGTGACTCTTGATGAAAATAAACTGAAAATCCTGGCCTCGAAGGTGAGCCACCAAGTCTATACTTTAATCCAAGATGCGACGACCTACGCGGCGGCTATCGGCCTACTGAAAGGGCAGTATGCACGCCCGGTTAACACGGTCTATGCCAGGCACCTTTTAAGATCTCGCAGACAGCAGCCCGGGGAATCGGTGGAGGCCTTCCTACGGGCGCTGCGGGTACTCGGACGCGGCTGCGACTGCAAGGAAGTATCGGCCGCGGCACATGCGGAGGGACTGATACGAGACGCTTTCATTGCGGGTCTAAGGTCCGACTACTCCCGGCAGAGGCTGCTGGAGAAGGGTGAAATAGACCTGACAAAGGCAGTGTCCCACGCGCTCTCGCTCGACGCGGCCCACAGAAATATGGACGCTTTCTCCCCTAATCGCCCCGCGCCGTGGACGCCGCAATCTTGGGCCATGGGACCACCACCTCCGACTGCTGCAGCGATGGCCAAGGCACAAAAATGCTATTTTTGTGGCCAAGCTAAACACCCTAGAGCACGCTGCCCCGCGAAGAATGCTACCTGCTCCGGCTGCGGGAAGAAAGGTCACTACGTTAGCGCCTGCAAAGGGAAGACCGCTAACGCCAGCAGCGCCGCATGCGAACCGTGGGCGCAGCCATCTTGCCCGCCATCTTGGGCTCCCCCAGCCGCGTGGGGATCGGGACCGTGGGCGCCGCCATTTTGTCCGCCATCTTGGACGCCTCCGACTTCGGTTACGGGGGACCCGGACTCCACCACCACCTCATCGGACGACCGCATCGACGCGCTTGAACATACGCTGGCTTCCGTGACGCTGGATCAATCTCTCCCGCATCAACTGTCCAGGTCCATGATGGACATTACGGTAAACGGCCGCGCCACTACCTGCCTTTTTGACAGCGGGAGCACGGAGAGTTCTATACACCCCGACACGGTGCGCAGTTACTTTCTCCCGGTCCTGCCGACACGTCATCGCATCTCTATGGCTTCCAAAGCCCAGTCAGCGGAAGTCGGTGGCTACTGTATGGTGACTCTTTCAGTGCGGGGTACTGAATACAAAAATTTTAAACTTCTGGTCCTGCCCGATCTCTGCGCTGCCGTCCTACTGGGGTTGGATTTTCAGTGCCACCTTAAGAGTGTCACTTTAGCGTACGGTGGACCCCTCCCCCCTCTCACGGTCTGCAGCCAGCAGTTTTTAAATCGCCCGCCGCGCGCCATTTGCAGCCTCTCCACCCTTAAAGTCTCCCCCCCCTCCTTGTTTGCTAACCTCACCCGCGACTGTAAGCCCATCGCTACCAAAAGTAGGCGTTACAGTGCCGGGGATAGGGATTTCATTAAATCCGAGGTAGCGACTCCTGAAGGAAGGGATTATCGAGAGCAGCAATAGCCCATGGCGAGCACAAGTGGTGGTGGTGAAGGCTGGTGGAAAACAGCGCCTAGTTATTGACTACAGCCAGACGATCAACCGCTACACCCAGTTGGATGCATACCCACTCCCCCGCATATCTGACATGGTCAATCAGATAGCACAATACCAGGTGTTCTCGACGATTGATCTGAAGTCGGCATATCACCAGCTCCCCATCAGGGCTGAGGACCGCCAGTACACAGCTTTTGAAGCTGACGGTCGGCTCTATCACTTTCTCAGAGTTCCCTTCGGCGTCACCAACGGAGTTTCTGTCTTCCAACGGGAGATGGACCGGATGGTTGACCAGAACGCGCTCCAGGCCACTTTCCCATATCTAGACAACGTCACCATCTGCGGCCACGACCAGCAGGACCACGACGTTAATCTAGGGAAATTCCTCCGGACGGCCCAGCGGCTGAATCTCACATACAACAAAGACAAATGTATGTTTCGTACTAAGCGCCTTGCTATTCTTGGCTGCGTAGTGGAGAACGGAGTCATCGGCCCAGACCCCGATAGAATGTGCCCTCTTATGGAGCTCCCCCTCCCCCACTGCCAGAAAGCACTGAAGAGATGCCTGGGGTTTTTCTCTTACTATGCTCAGTGGGTGCCCAACTATGCGGATAAAGCCCAACCCCTCATCAAGTCCGCCTCCTTCCCCCTGACAGCAGAGGCCTGTGCAGCCTTCACTCTCATAAAAAGCGATATTGCGAAGGCCACAATGCACGCTGTGGATGAGTCCCTCCCTTTTCAAGTGGAGAGCGACGCATCCGACTTTGCCCTAGCTGCAACCCTTAACCAGGCGGGGAGACCCGTGGCCTTTTTCTCAAGGACCCTCCAGGGCCCCGAGATTCGACACTCCTCTGTCGAAAAGGAGGCCCAGGCCATTGTGGAAGCCGTGCGACATTGGCGGCATTACCTGGCCGGAAAACGATTTACCCTGCTCACTGACCAGCGTTCAGTAGCTTTTATGTTTCATAATAAGCAGCGGGGCAAAATCAAGAATGACAAGATATTAAGGTGGAGAATCGAACTCTCCACCTACAATTACGATATCTTGTACCGGCCCGGGAAACTCAATGAGCCCCCAGATGCCCTATCACGTGGTACGTGCGCCAACGCGCAGGTTGATAGATTACAGACCCGCCACAATGACCTCTGCCACCCGGGGGTCACCAGGTTCTTCCATTTTATCAAATCCCGTAACCTGCCCTACTCCATCGAGGAGGTCAGGACCATGACCAGGAACTGCCAGATCTGTGCCGAGTGCAAGCCGCATTTTTATAGGCCAGACAGAGCGAGCCTGATCAAAGCCACGCGCCCCTTCGAGCGGCTGAGCATCGATTTTAAAGGGCCCCTCCCCTCCTCTGACCGCAATGTGTACTTCCTCAATATAATTGATGAGTACTCCCGTTTCCCATCCCTTGCTCGGACATGACCAGTACCACGGTCATTAAATGTCTGAATGACCTCTTCGCATTGTTCGGTTTCCCTAGCTATATCCATAGCGACAGGGGCTCATCTTTTATGAGCGACGAACTTCGGCAGTACCTGCTCGCGAGAGGCATTGCTACAAGCAGGACCACCAGCTACAACCCCCGGGGTAATGGCCAGGTGGAAAGGGAGAATGCGACAGTCTGGAAGGCAGTCCTTTTAAACTTAAAATCTAAGGGCCTTCCGACCTCCCGCTGGCAGGAGGTCCTCCCTGCGGCGCTCCATTCCATTCGGTCGCTGCTCTGTACACCCACCAATGCCACTCCTCACGAGAGAATGTTCTCCTTCCCCAGGAAGTCCACGTCGGGGATTTCGCTACCAACATGGCTGACTTCTCCAGGTCCCGTCCTACTGCGGAAGCACGTGAGGACCCATAAGGCGGACCCCCTGGTCGAGAGGGTGAGCCTCCTCCACGCCAACCCGCAGTATGCTTACGTGGTGTGCCCGGACGGGCGGGAGGACACAGTCTCCATTCGAGACCTCGCACCTGCGGGTGCTCCTGAAACACCCTCTTCGCCACCCACCGCTACTCCTGCCTACCCCCAGGACACAGTCCCCGCACGAGACCTCGCTCCTTCGGGTGCCTCTGAGAGACCACCATCGCTACCTCCCATTACCCATGCTCTGACCCCTGTAGACGGCATGCAGCAGCCCCAGGGTCCGCCACCTGCTACACCTCCTTTGGACGAGACACCGGGTTCAACGTTGGATGCTGCACCATCACCGCCGCTGCTGCGACGCTCAGGACGGCTTACAAGGCCTCCTGATAGACTTCAGTACACGAATTTTTAGTGCACTTCACCCCGCTGGACTCAATTCTAAACAAGGGGTGAATGTGGTAAACCACTGTTGTTAGTATTGTTGTTCACCACTGTTGTTAGTACTGTTGTTCACTCTTGCATATTGTTGTACTTGTCTGTGCATGCCTCAGCTGACTCCGCCCCTGGCTCCACCCTCATGGCTGGGTATAAAGGTCGCTGCTCGGCAGCCTCCGGCCCTTTTGGATACCAGGCAACCACAAGAGGCATGCTCTGTTCTTTGGTAATAAAAGCCTGTTTATTACTTTCTCAATCTCCAGTCTTTTGTAGCAATTGATAGTGCATCAAGAGGTAAGTAAGCACAGTACATTTGCAACAGAGTACAGGTCAGTGCATACAAATCCCCATTTCAGCTATAATTTTGGTTAAGTGTGAAGTACAGATCAGAAATTTCCTGGAGGGATGAACAGTATCAGATTGCTCCTCAACTATTTAAAGCCAGATTAAAAGCAGCGCCAGCAGAGACCTCAGCCAGGGTATAATGTATATTGTAGGAAAACTTGAAGAAAATTTGTTGGCCTGGAATTTGTTCGCTGTTATTACCCCTTTGAAACTGACTGCAACTTCAGGATTTGGTGCATGCGCAGCCTAACGTGGAAATCCTGAAATTGCGGTCAGTCATTCACTGCTCTGACACTGGCTGTTACACCCCCATCCCCGGCCCATAGTCGACAATCAGTGTAATCAGGGAAATCAGTGAATCTGACGAAAACTTGGGCTTTTCCACGGTAATATCGCTGTTAAAAACCCCATTAAAAGTTAGACCTTGTTGGATTAGGTGTAACTGGAGTTTTAGCAGCGTATTGACTGCTAAACAAAGGTTATGGCTCTGAAAAGCTAATCTTAATTTTGTGAAGTGTCAAATTTTTTCATTATAATAAAAATTACAATTAAGAAACTTTAAAAGAAATGCATTTTTCTTTTTAAAGTTTGCTGATATTTATTTCAGGTTTACTTTGTCCCCATGTGAGAGCCCCAATCTTTGTTTTTCTCTCTGTAACATTTTTAAAAAGTCAGAATAAAAGGAGCTTCTTCACTTCCTGGTTCCGTTTGTGAGAATTCTGCAATGTGATTGGCTGCTTAGACAGCTTGTTGACGTAACAGCAGCTCGTGCTATGGGATTCCCACTAAATACAGTGATCTCAACTAGCACGTTGAAAAAGGCAAACTCATCTTTCTTCAGGGCCAGTGGCAAATGCCTTTGCTTCGCTGCTGACTGCAAATTACGGGTCATTAACTTCAGGGGCTATGTTTGTAATATCATGTGCATGTTTCTGTACAAGATTTAGTTTTTTTTTAAATTACATTTAAAACCAATGTGAAACTGACTGCTGAAATAATGCAGCGTTGTTCATTTTAAACCAGTAACTGTGGAGTTGTGAGGGCCCTGTATTATTAGTAACTGACGGAAATAAGAACAGAAAATGCTGGAAACACTGACCAGGCCAGGCAGTAGCTGTGGAGAGAGAATCCGACGTGGCTGTGAGTTAACCTTTCAGGTAATCGAGCTCCACAGATATCGCCTGGCCTGCTGAGTGTTTCCAGCATTTGCTGGTTTTTATTTCAAATTTCCAGCATCTGCAGTATTTTGCTTTTGTTTTAGCAATTGACTGGTTTGATAATAACTACTGCAAGTACTAGTATCAAACCAGGTGCATGCACAACACAGGTCCAGTTCCACTGAGCACATCAGCAGAAACCTATTCACAATAATGTTATTGGGGCTGATGTAAAATGATCAAAAAGTTATTTATATACAAAGCTGACCTGTAAAACTTTTTGGGAAAGTTTTTACAAAATGTAGGAGTTACAACCTTAATCAAATTATTATTATTAAACAAAAGCTTGAAGTTATTTGTCCCTGAGGGCGTGCTTTGAGAAAACGAAAGTCATTCGTGCCTTAAATATGGGGGAAGCTGACAAACTATGAGCAAGCAGAGCCTGAGCAGCAAGCTCTGTTACGTGCATTTTACAGTAATTATTTAGTTCTTTGACCTATATTTCCTGAAATATCTACACCTACCAAAATGTGCAACTTTTACTGAAGATTTACACAGATCCAGCATCAAAAATGCATTATTATGTTGCACATTCAATGCCAAACAGCCATTTATTTATTCTCCTGAACCAACAATGGCCACTTTTCACATGGAGGGTAGATGTTAAAGAGTTTACATATTAGGGTTACATTTGTATGTACCATGCAAAATAATAATGCAAGATAATGGATGGTCAAGGGTTGTACAGATATGTTTGTGGCCCAGTGTTTGTTTTTCACTTGCTTACACTCCATGCAGATGGTCCTCAAACTAAATTGTGTGCCCACATTCATCTGAAATTCACTCTCGCTGCCCATTAATCAAATGTAAAATAACTTCTGTGAAGGCAACACCAGCCATATTGGAATTGAATATGCAACACATACATATTATACATGTACCGAAATAAGTTTCTGACATTATTCCATAAAAGAGAACAAAAAAAAATGACATACACAGCATAAACTATAGGAATGTTTGACAGAATTCTAAGTTTAAAGAATGCCACCATTTGCAAATCATCTTGTGCCGAGGAGAATCTTGAATTCTATGACCCTGGAGCAAGTTTACAGATGAGCTTTATAGTTTTGTGACATGCATTTCTGACGAAAGTCGGACAGGAAGGTCTGGCTGTCATCTGCTCCATTGCCACTCGAAACTCATAAAACAATGTCCTGTTAATAAAGAGTAGAAAGCCAGTTAGCTACTTCAGATCATAACACACATCATATTTGCCATGGAAGACAATGTATTCAGAGCATGGCAATAAATCAAAGGCCTGTCCACTTTATATTGAGTGGTTCTCCTGTTCATCTGGCTAATGTAGAATGGCTGCTCACTTGAGCTGTACTGATCAAATTAATGTAGGAGAATTAAAATATTTAATAAATCACCACACAGCATCCTCTAAGTACATTATTGACTAGTACAAGGATTTATGATCTCACTCACATTACCAATGATCAGGTGTTTTCCTTGTGCTCAAATGTTGTAACAGATTTCCATTTATGATAATAACTTACATTATAAAGTTATTTATCATAAAACAAGGCCCCGAGATCATGTTTTGCACACGTTAATGAGTAGAGTCAAACATCGTATAATACATTTATCCACTGTCCAAGATGTTCCGTGCTGCAATAGCCTGAAACATTTGGCTATACCGCAAACTTTAATTGGGTTTCTTTGCCCAATTCCAATATAAAACAAGTTGGAATGTTTGATATAACAAAAGTAAGTAAATGACAGAGCTACTGATGGGGGACCATGTGGCTCTATGATGCACTTAGATCAATTTAACAAGTTAAGATACCACACATGAGTGGTTGGAAGCAAGGTGTCAATTAAAGTTTGATTCTCCCTCTCTCTCTCTGAATGACCAATCTTAGCTATGGTGCTTTAGGCAGAAAAAAACATCCTTCCTGCTGGCTGAAGCTAAGTATTGTAAATTAGTTGCAGGAACTGTGTGGTGTGGTGGAAACTATACTGGGAAGAAAAATCAATGACAGGGATTTCATACCATAATTTTCTTTTTTAAAAAGGTGATTTTAAGAATTTTTGTGCAAAAGATGTGCTTAGTGAGAACAATGCAGAATATACTTGACTGCTTTGAACGATTTGACACTTCTCGCACTTAAGCTACAATGGGCTGGAATTTGCTGGAGTGGGGCATCTCACGGCGTGCCCGGTTAGTTAGATTTTTCCTGCACCCTTCAGCTGAAAAATGTTTTGCCCTGTAAGTTGCTGGAAGTGTGAGCTGATAACGGCGCAGAGTGGGCAACGGGGCATCTAGGATCTTGGTGAATGATGGGACGAACAGTCCAGCTCTTTAACCAATGAGATTAAAGGATTGAGAAAGAAACAGAGGTAGGACTGAGAAGGAGGGTGATTCAGAATGAGTGAATTCAATGTAAAATCTGGTACAAAGAAAAAGAAATAAAGAGAGGGAAATAAATATTGGATAGAGACAGAAAGAGACAGAAAGGCAAAGTAAGAAAAAAATTGGGGAGAGAAATTCAGTTGGTTAGCGCCTCCCGTTTGCGCCTCCGGGGGGTGCTAACAGGGCGCTAGGAACTTAGCGCCCAAGCGCGGCGATTTTAGCGACGCTCGCAAAATTGACCAGTTGTTTTGCGGTGGCGCTAAACACTACCACCACAATCTCCTGCGCTCGCAGATCGTGACGTCAGTCAAGCATGCAACGCCTCGTAGCGCCCCAGACCAGATAGTGAGTCGCGCCCCCTGCCTTAGCACCTGCCGCTAGGAAAGACAGGTAGAGGGGAACATTTTCAAGTCGGGAAGGGGCTGGGGGAGTGCTATTTAAAGGCGGGTGCTTCCTGCCGGCAAAACTTTTGGTTTTAACGCTGTCCTAAGGAGTTTTGGCCCTCAGCACCACTTTTGAGGTTCCTAAGTGCCGACGTCTTTCCCGGGCCTATCCATTAGTGCTTCCAACACAATTGCTTTTGAGGTCTCTCCAGGCTGAGAATCAAGGCTGCAATGAGCAGGGAGTGGCTGGCCAGCAAGATGGCCCCTCCCCTTTAAGAACTGGACAGTGCCAATCTGTCTGGCTTCCATGGTAATTGGCATCGCCTGAGCTTCGGTAGCGTTCTGAGGTAGCGCCTCGCACCTGCCTTAAGAGAGGTGTGTAGCACCCGATTTAATGCTCAAATCACCTCCAGGGGCGATAGAGGCGAATTTTGCAGTCGGATGCAATAATTAGCACCGGGCGCTAAACTTTGCGCCCGGCCGATATTAGTGCCCCAAAATAGGCAATACCGAATTTTTCCCCATGAAATTTTTAAAATTTGGCATTTTAAAATCTCCTAAAACAATTCACAACCTGAAAGAATGGGACTCTACACTTTTAATTGTTCACTTTCTGGGCAGAGGGGTTGATTGGCAGTCATTAACAATTATCACGTCGTTAAAAGGGTACTTAAGCTGTTAATTACTAGACTTAACTTTCTGTGGTGAGTTTAATAGACAATTAATGTGCAAATGGAGCAACTTCATGAAACTCATGGGAGGTTAAGTGCGAGATGCCATTTTTGTGAAGCTAATGGCGGTACGATGTAAATTGGCCAGCAACTTGTGGCGATTCGCCCATCACGGGGTATCCCATCCTCACCACAAGTTGTTAGCCGATTTCCACATTAGTAACGGCGTGCGTCATTCACACGCTGTTAATTTTCAGCAAATTCCAGCCCAAGGTGTCAGTTTCATATCCTGGAAAGAATGAACAGGTGATTGTGTAGTGTATTTGATTTTCAATGGCTGTGCATGGAGTAGTAGCACATGTTCAAAATTCCTCACATGATGAATTCCTGATCTCAACTGGCATAAGGAAGCGATATAAGAACAAAATTCGAGGGACAGTGACCCCTTTGAGTACCTTATACCAGACAGTGAAAGAACAGTACTACCAGATGGTCAGGAGCAAGTTTCCTGCCTGTCCTCATGGCTCAAGATGATGCGTTGCGTGAAGAGACTAACAGAAAGGATGGGTAATATGCAACCGACACAAATTAAAAAAAAAATCATATTATAACTTGCATTTTAACTGAATTGCATTAATATGAATTTCTTATTCTGTCACAATGTAGTGAGAATGTTGATGAAAGAGGGAACTTAGGAACATATGGTTTCTGAAACAAAAACAGTGATGCAGAGAGGCTATGTGGGGGTCGAAGCAATGTGGAGTGTTCCATCTGTACATTTGAAAATTAATATGAAATTCTTTCGCTGACAATTTAACATGAAACACAAATCATGTGGATTTTAATGTAGAATTAACCTTATCTGTCTCAGCACACAAGTCAGCAGTCTACCGAGAAAATCACAGGTTCATGCAATAGGAAAAACAGAATTGTTCTAACAATACAGACACTCTCGTCTGATGTTCAATGTGTTTACTTCCATTAATGGATTTATTTTATTACCAGCGCCCCCCACTCCTTGCTATATTAATACTCAGAATTTCCAATGACAGCAAACACATTAATGGTGCTTGCATTTGGAATGCAATCAAAGGATTCATTGCTCCATGACAGCTTCAATCAATAAAGCAGCGGATACAAGAAAAGCAGCTTGAAGAAGGTACATTTATGCTTATAATTTTGAAACTGCCTGTGCCATGCACATAAACATATTGATTGAGTTTTCAAAAAGAGTATTAGAATAAAATCAGAATGTAAAAACAGTAAAAGTCATTGAATGCATCTCAGTGGTATGCAAGTGTGAGAATGTGTGTGACATCAATCATTTTCATCCAACAGAAATTAAACCAAGCCTTTTACTGAAGTAAAACACACATGTTCCATTCCTCAACTTTTCCTAGAATAGTTTCCATTCACAATATTTTCCACCGTGTACTCTTTCAGGTTTTAAAACGGTGTCTCGAGTAAACCAAGATTGGGCAGGTTGAAAAGAAGGGGAAGGGCATTAGGAATACAGCCCTTTGAACATGAAAGTAGGGATGCCAACATTATGGAATATTTCCAAGACATTGTTTGAGGATGCAAGTGCAACTCCCTTTGCCTGGAATGTAGTATTTTGCTGTGAACTTACTGCAATTGAGAAGATTCAGTCTCCCCTCCATTTTAGTACTAATAAAAAAATTACATTTGTTAGCAACTGCTTTTAGTGAATAATAATGCTGTGTTGTGTTCTGTCAGGCTTGGAAAGCTGTCAGTGTGCTCTGTACAGCAGTAGCTTCTTCCTGCACTGTTAAAAACAACTTGAATCATTTGATTTTTGGAAACCAAAACATTTTCTGGTATAAAAATAATTATAATGATTACATTCATAAGCCTGGCAAGGAAAAACTGGGGTCGATCCAGGTTTGTATAGTTTCAACTGGACAGTTAATGACAAAAAAGCTTTTATCTAGCCAACAGCGTATTGACAATGCCAGTGTTTTATTTTATGCATTTTCCTATTTTGGCCTTCAGTGCTAAAAACAATGTTATCTAGTTGCTCTTGCCAAGTTGTGAAGGAAGGCTGTTCAGAAGTTCTGCTGGCAGATGACCTCATGGGGCTTCAGGCATTCTTTGCATATCATCAGCTATCAACTGCACTGATGGGCAATGGTCAGATGCTGTGAAGCTTAAACCAAAGACTTGTCTTAATCCCTGTTCTGTGACATGATTAATGAGATGGAATTCCCATTCTGGGCTTCCTACCAATCAATAGGCAGATGGGCAGCGGTGGATGCAGACACTCAGAGCAACAAGACAGTAGGAGCTACTGAAGCCCTTGATAATTTCAGCTCAGGCAATTGGGTTAGAAAGAATTTTTTTGACATTTAATGAAAATTTGATTGCACCCTAGACTATTGTATAATTCTGATTGGCTGACAAGGTGCATCAGTACACATTACACACAACATTGACTTTGGTTCCATTCGTAGAGGCTCAATTCTATTAATTGTGACAGTTGAGTTCCTACACCTTTGTAGTTTTGTACACATTTTCTCTTTACTCCGGTTGATAGGAGGTACCATTCATTTCAATAATTTCCAGCAGAGGCTTTGTATATTAGTACTGAATCAAAATAATGCTTCCGAGTACTAACCCTGCACTGACAAACAAATGGATTTTTAATGTATACCCTTTTCTCTTCTGCAGTTCGAAATGGGATCAGTTGAGGGCAGTGACAGTGAAACATCACAATGACTATATCAATAAAACAAAAAAGAGCAACAAGAAATTTTAACTATTTGTAGTCATGTAATACAGGTACTACCTATCCCAAATATGAATTCAACATTAACCTGAAAAGATTTGATTGAATTTCATGCTGTGGATAAGGAAGGTAACAACTGAGATTTTACAGAGCTGCTCAGTGCATTCTTCTGCACCCATACTTAAAATGCAAACTAATTAAAAGGGAATGAAATGTCAAAATAATTCTGGCTAAGTACATTTATTTAAAAGAGGCTGTTAACATTATAATTTGAACTAATACAGCACACAATAAAATACTGATCAAACATTAACTGTTATAAACTAGAATCCTTCAAAAGGAAGGCAACTCGGTTTAATTAAAAAAAATTATTTTATCTTTAAACAGGCAGGTGCCACCCACAATTCAAAATTATGAAGTGTTTTGATCGGGTAAATAAGGAAAAAAATATTTCCACTGGTCACTGAGTCGGTAACCAGAGGCATAAATTTAAGATCATAATTAAAAGAACAAAGGGAAAGGTTGAGAGAATTTTTTTAATGCAGAAAGTAGTGAAGCCATGAAATGCCCTACGAGAAACAATGGTGGTTACAGAATCCATAAAACTTTTAAAAGGGAAGTGGATAAATATCTATAAAGAAAACTTTTAAAGGATATGGGAACCAGCAGGGGAATGGGACAAAATGCATAGTTCTTTTAGAGAGCCAACACAAGCACAATGGGCTGAATGGCCTCTCTCTGTGTTGTAACATTCTATGATTTCACTATTTATGTTCTTTAAGGCCAGGGACAATGGGATTAATTCAGTCCTTGAATTTTGTTTGGCTACGGAGAATGACTGAGATCCTTCTCAAGTTACTATCCTGTAGTAATAACCTGTTTAACGGCTCATCAATACAAATCAATAAAACAAAATTCAATGTCAGGACTCAGTTTAAATGTATGAACCACAAAAACATTAAATACCCACAATATGAAAACCTGTGCCTAACTTTATATTACCGTTTATACTTAAATTTAAAACAGAAATACCAATATTTTATCAAAGTACAGTAGCTGGAAACACCAAGAATATTTAAAACATTAAATACAAACTGCTAGATCTGCTCTATTTATACAGCAAGGTTTTCCTCTGCTCTTCCAATGGTTAATAGCAGGGGTAGTTGCATCTTTTAAGGGAAAATTGGTTAAATATTTGAAGCAAAGGAGGATGCAGTGCTATAGGGAAGAGCGAAGCAGTGGGGCTACATTTGGATTGCTCCAGCAAAAAGCCGGCACAAACATGATGGGCTGAATGGCCTTCCTCTATGCTGTAAACCTCTATTGGTCACCTTTTCCCTCACAAACACGCCAATACAATGCTGGATTCCAAGTACAGAACAGCCATCCAGTGCTGCCAGGAAAAGTAGAACGCTGTTAAGTGTTTAAAGAGCCAAAGCAGTTTTGGCAATTAATGGAGGCAAGATGGATACCATGGCCCGTTACAGAATAAAGCTCCTTCTCTGCCTCCACACTCTACCTTTGTGCTGTTATACTGTAGCTACCAATCTAAGGTTGGTACCACTATATCCATTTGCAAATGGCAGTACATTATCCATTATGCTGCTGCTCACCCACCTGAAGCTGCACAGGCCAGAAGGGGCCAGCGCATGGAAGCCCGTCGGTGCAGGAGATACCCCCCAAACAGGGTCTACAGACACAGGGTCAGCTACCTCAACATGTTTGAGCAGCAGTGCCAAAGGCGGCTCTGACTTTCGTGAGAGGTATTGGGTGACATCTGTCTGTTTCTGGAGATAGTGCTACTCCTGCACACTTACACATGTATAGAGCTCTGTTCTTGGAAGTTAAATTTTAAATGTAATGAGAACACATGCGGGAACACCTTTGTTGAAATAAGTCTATACGTAAAATAAGTAACAACTGAATATCTGTGAAAGGAGGGCCAAGGGAGCCCTCAGCACTTTATATCCAGTTTAACACCACACTGGAGTGTCTATGAGAGTTCCGCTAAGGAGACAGCCCAGAACCCAACTTCACAACTAGAATTATACTACAATTTTTCTGCCATTTCAAGGCTTTGCCACAACACTAAATCTGTGGTATAAACACGCTCTTAGGATTTCCTGATTTATACTCACACAGATTTTTTGTGAACTTCTGCAAATATAGGAAAATATACCTAGTGTCAAAGCAGTTCTATGCTGTGGTCCCTTAAAGCCAGGTCCCAGAGGTGAAAGGACATTGTACTAATCCATCAGGTCATCCAGTCCCCTTAAGCTAAACAAGTCTCAGTTTTAAAGTCTGTATTAACCATTTAATTTGTACTTGAACTAGGTTGGATTCAGCTTGATCAAGCGACAGTGTTGATCACTTCAACATTAGGGACTCTCTTGAAGACAACATAAGGGTTGAACAAGAGCCTCGTAAGATGATCATTCTGTCCTGTCCATGGTCAAAATAGTGATTACCACAAAACTCATTAGCAGTAGGAGTCTGAAGGGATTTTTATATTAATAGATAGTGCACTGTAGTTGGCAGGCAGACAGTACTCTGCATAGCTGTTTCAATTTTTGGCTTGCATCTTTCATTCATTACAGGTGGCATGATTCATATGCCCAGTGATGACATGCAAACAGTTCTCCATTCTGGCTGGATCCATTCTTGGTTTGGAATTTTGTAGTACATTCAGGTGATTAGTTAAATAACTTGAATCACATATCTCTTTGTTGTAACTGATGCAGTAAAATTATTCTTGCACCCAAATAAGTAAATTGGGACACCTAAATATTGACATTTGCCGCATGATACAATCAATATTAAATCATCTTCACTGCAACCTTTTGACAGAGCCCTCTATAATTTCATTGGCTATTCTGTAACAGGTTCCCACAGGCAACATTTGCAAAATTTGTGATTTATTCTATTCCCAGGATGGGTTTTCACAATACAGTATCATAATCTGAGGTGTTAGTTCAATGTGACCAACTTTACCAGTGGTAAATTCTGTATATACATTCAAAGAATTGGCCATGTTCATGAGGCAACATTTGTCATCGTTAATAACAAATTGGCCAGACTCTGCGATCTGGCTTTCCCCCCTTTTCACTTCATGTTACAGACTTCCTTTGCTTAACTTTTGCTATTGGTTTTTCACCAATGATTGATTTAATATCAGGTTCTGCATTGGAACTACCTAGATTTAACCAGATCTGCTTCACTTTTGCACGATGTATTACAAGATTCAACAGTTGCTGCTTTCCATTTGCTCCCACAGTGGGCACTGGATGACGTATATCTCAGATAATGTCTCCTGTTCACTGTCGTGCATATAATCCATCTGCTGATTTGGGAAATTCAATGACTCACCATCGGCTAATTGCTCCTTGGCACTAACTGGTTGTTCTTTTTAGTACGATGTAGTGGGTGCTTAAAGAACTCAGACTGCGTGTGTAATTTGATTATTTACTCTGTGACTGCATGAAGTTCACAGATGTCTCAGATGATTCTCTCAGTTTGTTGCTGTGAATGTCTGGAGTTCAGATACGTCACAGATAGGTCAGATGTTTTTCTCAAATTCTGCTGTTGCAGTTCAGTCTGTTGCTGCAGTCATTATCCAAACTGTTCCATATCTTCCACTGGAACTGCTACTGTAATTGTTCATTACCATACAACTGCTGTGCAGTCTAACGTGGCAAGTCAAACTATGGTTCTATCTCCTGCAAGATATTAGTTGCCCTAATGATTCCTGACCTCTGTGCCTATAGTTACATCTTAGTACTACCCTCAACATCTTCCAAGCCTTTGGCAGTGTCTGTCACAATGTATTTCTAAACGAGTTATCAAATGTATTCTCACCAAAGCTAATTTCATAGATTTCTAGATTCCTTTCAAATCATTTTATCTGTCATTTCAGGCATTCCCAAGGTCCTGTCCTCTCTCCCACTCTGCTCCTTCTCTATATCAATAGCCTCCTCCCATTCTTTACCCACCCTTATCCATTAAAAAAAAATGATACCATCAATTAGTCAACTTCCTTCAGAAATCATGCTTTCAGTACACAGTACGCATTACTATACCATGATCTTCTCCCTGCCCTGCAACAGGGTAATGAAAATTTTAGTGCAATACATCAGAGACAGTTTCATCATGCCTTTTGCAAGTCCAACCAAGTGAACATCTCTTACTTTTGGTGACTCCCTCCTTAGTTTTTATTTTCCATCTATTGACATTCCTGGTTTTGCTATACTTTGACCTCACACTGAACTCTTACGTCCCTTCATTGCCAGAGCTGTCTCCAAGAAGGTTGGTTTCCTCTTCTGTACTGAACACTTCTTTTTCTCTTTAACAACTCTCAATTTTCTCCATCCAAGACACAAATACTATTCACATATCTGGGGACATACTTCTGACATACCTTTCCCACTCCCAAATGAGAATAGAAGAAAAAGCTTGTCATCTGATCCCTCTTACCTGCAGTCTGCAACCCCTTTCCTGCCATCTCAAACTCACTTGTATTTCTCGATGTTTTGATATTACTTTGGTCAATGCTCTGCTGACCCTTTCACTCTTGTTCCTCCAAAGCTGCAGATTTGCCAACTTGCATTTTTCCTTCACCATGCATCATAATTTTCTTGAAATAAAGATTTACTGCATTCTTCTCTTCTATAATTTTGCTATGGTGGTGTCCTACGTTACATTTAATTTTCTTCATTTAAAAAAACCCGGAGGAGAACCTTGCATTGGCAACAGCTATCTCCTTACTGTTAGATCCGTGTATCTTAATGTTGTGTCCTTCAATAATCAGACAAAAGACAGCAGGGAACGATTCAACAGGTATTTACTGAATGAGGGTTACTCTAGAACTAACTATACAGATCACTACTCAGGGTTTATATACAGGTGTGGTCACTGCCGGTACTACAGTATACAGGAGCTTAAAAAGTAGTTCTCCCCATAAAGGTACATACATTACAATTCCTCCCCTTTTAGATTAACAGTACCATAACACTCATTTAACAATTAAATATCAAACTAATTACAATTAACACTTTTAACATGCAACATTAGCTGAAAATAGTCTATTTATAAATTCAGTCTTTGGGGAGGCTTCCTGATCCTTTCTGGATAGCGCCTTTCCCGAGTGTCTTGCTCTTGGTGCGGAGGCGATTCTGGCCCCCTGTCGTCGGTTGGTTCATCAGCTTCTGATGCTACTGTTTCTGGGGTAGATGCTACCTGTACGTCGGGTTCATCACCAGGTACGTATGGGTGAGGCATGGGGTTGACTTGTTCCTGTGACTCTAGGATCTGGTCAGCATGGCGTCTCACGATGCTCTCCCCAACGTCCACTGTGTACATTAGTGGGCCCTGCCGTGTGCATATTTGGCTGGCTGCCATTTTTCTGTTCGGTAGTCGCGGGCCAAGAGTGGTTGCCCTACATTGAAGCTCCTTGTTGGCTTCTCATGGATGTGCTGGAATTGCTTACTCTCAACATCTCTTTGTACGTTTGGTCTGAGCAAATCCAGGCGAGATCTTAACCTTCGGTTAAAGAACATCATGGCTGGGGCCTGGTTGGTGACTGCATGTGTCGCATTCCGGTAGGCGAACAGGAAATTGTCCACCTTGTGCTGCAGCGGAATGTTGTCATTGTACATAGCCTTTATTGCCTTCTTAAAGGTTTGTACAAACCTCTCAGCCAATCCATTTGTGGCTGGATGATACGGGGTGGATGTGTAATGCCTTACCCCATTCCTTTTCATAAATCTTCGAAACTCTTTGGACACAAACTGTGGTCCGTTATCAGAGCAAATCTGCTCTGGCAAGCCGTTCCTGGCAAAAATGGTCCGTAGGACTGCAATAGTTTTCTCCGTGGTGGTGGAGGACATTTTGATCACCTCAGGCCATTTCGAGTGCGCATCCACGGCTATTAAAAACATTGAGTCCATGAATGGACCAGCAAAATCAATATGCACCCGTTGCCATGGAGATGAGGGCCACTCCCATGGGTGTAGAGGGGCATGTGGTGGTGCATTTTGGACCTTCTGGCATCCTGAGCAGCTCTTTGTCAGGTCCTCGATTAGCTGATCGATCCCCGGCCACCACACATAAGCCCTAGCAAGGCTTTTCATTTTCACCCCTCCCAGATGACCTTCGTGAAGCTCATTGAGCACTCTCTCCCTTAACTTGGGTGGAATTACCACTCGGGATCCACACATCACTGTCCCCTGGCATACTGACAGCTGTTCTCTTCTGGATGAGAATGCTGGCAACAGTGAGTCGCCATGTGCTGGCCATCCCTTCACCGTCAAATCATATACCTGAGACAGTGTCGGGTCATTTCGGGTCTCCTTCTCTATACCAGCGTTAGTTACTGGCAAGCATTCAATTATAGTTGAATGAAATATTTCGACAGGGTCCACTGCTGGTGTTTCCTCCACAGTAGGCAGTGGCAGGCGTGATAGCCCATCAGCGTTTCCATGCTGTTTCGTGCCCTTATACTCGATTTCATATTGGTGCGCCCCTAGAAAAAGGGATCAGCTTTGTAGCCGTTACGCAGTCATCACCGGAACGCCCTTCTTTGGATTAAAGATGGAGACAAGTGGTTGGTGGTCAGTCAGCAAGGTGAACTTCTGCCCGTGCAGATAGTGATTGAACTTTTTCACTCCCCACACTAGGCTGAGGGCCTCCCTGTCAATCTGGGCGTAGTTACGCTCGGCTGAGGTTAGTGATCGTGACGCAAAGGCTATTGGCCTCTCTGAGCCGTCCGAGAATTTGTGCGACAGCACCGCTCCAATGCCGTAGGGTGACGCATCACATGCCAACCGAATTGGTAATGCCAGGTTGTAATGGGCCAATACCTCTTTCGATGTGATTAGTGTTTTGCTCTTCTGGAAAGCTCATCTACATTCGTCACTCCACTTCCATGGCACCCCAGTTTGCAGTAGGGTGTTCAGTAGGTGTAGTATTGTAGACAAATTTGGCAAGAACTTATGGTAGTAGTTTACCAGCCCGAGGAACGACCTCAGTTGTGACACATTTTCCGGTGCTGGAGCCTTGACTACTGCCTCAATCTTCTCTGGGGACTTATGTAACCCCTCTATCGATAACGTTGCCACAATACGAGATCTGTTTTCTAAAAAACTTGCATTTGGGGCGGTTAGCTCGGAGCCCATATTCCTGCAATCTAGTGAGCACCTGCTCCAGGTTGGCAAGGTGATCACTGTCATTTTCGCCCGTGACCAGGATGTCGTCCAAATAACACTGGGTCCCTGGGATCCCTTGCAGGACTTGTTCCATTGCCCTCTGCCAAATAGCCGGAGCTGATGCTACCCCGAATACCAGCCGGTTGTATTGGTAGAGACCTTTATGGGTGTTGATTGTGAGGTATTTTTTTGATGCTTCTTCTACATCCATTTGCAGATACGCCTGGGCCAGATCAATCTTCGTGAAGCGTTTCCCTCCAGATAGCGAGGCGAAAATATCTTCAATCCGCGGAAGTGGATATTGTACGGTGTGAAGGACCGGGTTCACTGTTACCTTAAAGTCCCCACAGATGCGAACCTTCCTTGGTTCCCCAGGCGTGCTGCTCAACGACTTTTTCATCACAGGGACGATGGGTGTAGCCCACTCGCTCCAGTCTACCTTGGACAGTACACCTGAACGTTCCAGATTCTCTAGTTCTGCTTCGACGGCTGGGCGGATCGCATAAGGTACCGGTCTGGCCTTAAAAAAATTTGGGCTTGCGTTTTCTTCAATTTTAATCATCGCTGTCATGCCTTTTAGTGTTCCGAGTCCTTGCTGGAACACTTCTTTCGCGTCAGTTAGGATCTTTGACAGTCGCCCAGGTGTGACGTCGTCATCCTTTTTGTCAGCCACAGTCAGTGCTTGTATGGAATGCCAATCTAGCTGTATCTTCCGGATCCATTCACGTCCTAGTAGTGGTGGTCCTCCATCTGGCAATACATATAGGTCCATTTTTGGTGTTTCCTTGCCGTTATATATAACGTTCACCCTTATTTTTTCTTTGGGGTAGACTTTTTGCCCCGTGTACGTCTTCAAGACAATCTTTGTATCTCTCAAGGGTATATGTGAGAATAGCTGCTTGTAGTCCCTTCGGTTTATGACTGTTAGGGCTGATCCTGTGTCCAATTCCATTTTCACTTGGACTCCTGTTATCTTGAGCGTGACCCAGATAGTTTGGTGATCCTCCGTTTTGATCACATTATGTAGTTTCAGACAACCCAGCTCCTTGCTTCCGGAGTCTGTATCACTCTTCTGTTCGTCTGAACTACTCTCCGTCACCTTATGTACCTTCTTGTACTTCTCCTGTGGAGATTTCTTGCTGCTGGTTTTCTTTCCCGACCTGCAGACTCTTGCTGTGTCCTACTTTTCCACACTGTCTGCACACTTTGTCCTTGAACCAGCAATCATTATGGTCGTGTGTTGTTCTGCCGCAGCGATAGCACTTCACTGTTCCGTATGACATTTCATTTGTGCCATATTCTTGCGGTCTCCGTTGTATCTCTGCAGCGCCCCATGCTGCTGCTTCGTGTGATACTGCAATGGTGAAAGCCTTGTCCAGCGTAAGATCCTTTTCTGATAGAAGCCGTTTCTGGGTTCCTGGGTTCCTTCACTTTGAAGCCCACACACAAACTTGTCCCTTAAAGTATCTGCTCGTCCCGTTCCAAACTGGCAGTGTTTCGATAGCTTGCGCAGTTCCGTTAAATACTCAGCATTACTTTCATCTTTATGCTGGTTCCTTTTGTGAAACTTAAATCTTTCTGCTATCAGCAGCAGTGTGGGGTTTAAGTGGTCCTGTAGGATTGACACTATGTTTTCAAAATCCTTTTCTACTGGCTTCTCTGGGGTTACTAGGTTTTGTAGTAAGCCATACGTTTTTGCACCCATTGAATTCAACAATACCAGCGCTTTCTTGTCATCTGGCACTTCATTCGCCTTGCAGTATACTTCAATGCGTTCGACATATGTCGTCCAATCTTCGACTTCATTGTCGAACGCTGTGACACTGCCACTCTTTGGCATTTTTGGGTGTGGTTAGACTGGTTTAAAATGGCGTCTCCCGCGCTTTCCTTTCTTCCCCGCTGCGGCTTAAAATGGCGTCTCCCGCGCTGCTGCTAACGCCGCTCTCTGCGGTCCTCGTGGCAATGGCAGCGCCTCGCGTTTTCCTGCGCGCCTCTCTCCCCCGTTGACGCTGCTCGGCCCTTGAACACCGGCTGCGCTCTGCTCTCTCTCGCCTCTCTCTCCCGTTGACGCCGCTCGGTCCTGAACACCGGCTGCGCCCTGTGCGCTCTGCCCTCTCTCTCTCCCCCGTCGACGCTGCTCGGCCTTTTTCTGTGCCGCTCGGTCGGGCTCTAGCCCGTCGCTGTCCGGGAAGGGTCTGCGCAGTACCTGTTGCCAGCCCGTTTCGCTGGACCACCGTGACTGGAAAGCCAAGCCTGGCTCTCGACAGCCTCCCCTGCGATGCTCAAATCTCCGCTGGATGACTGGGCGGTTGCCCGTGGTCGACGCCCGTGCTTCTGGACTCGACCTTCTTCCACTGTTCTCCAGGAGCGAATCCCTGGGACGTGATGCAGAGTTGCAGGTAGGTGCCAATCTGCTCGTCGCCAATGTTAGATCCGTGTATCTTAATGTTGTGTCCTTCAATAATCAGACAAAAGACTGCAGGGAACGATTCAACAGGTGTTTACTGAATGAGGGTTACTCTAGAACTAACTGTACAGATCACTACTCAGGGTTTATATACAGGTGTGGTCACTGCCGGTACTACAGTATACAGGAGCTGTAAAAAGTAGTTCTCCCCTTAAAGGTACATACATTACACTTACTAAGTCAGCATTTTCCTAAGCTTCAAGTAACCTAAATCTTACAGCTTTTAGATAAAACCAGTCTTACTAATAAGATGTCCTTTAGTCTCATCATCACAACTTTAATGCCAATTTAATTCCATCACTCCATCAACTGTATGTTTTCCCATCTTTTTTATTGAACAAGTGAGGAGGCACAATGATGCTATGTTCCATCAATGCTACCAAACAGAATGTGCGCTGCCTGGATAATGAGCAAAACCGAATAGGTGCAGCAAATCTATTCCATCCTTACAACTGAAGCTAACCTAATTTACAGTTCTTGAGAAAAAGTGATCAAATGCAGGCAAAAGAACCTAAGGAGGTCATTGCAACCAGTGTTCAGTCAGTTACAATATGCATAGTTTACAATTTCTGTGAGGCATTGTACTGTCACATTTTATTATGTTTGAATTGGTGCTATTGGCTTTCTGTGGAAATATATTTGTGCACATTAAATTCTGTTTGTGAGGAATACAGAGATACTAAAATAAAAAAACTTCAACAAAATCTTCAAAAATAAAGGTTTGGCTGTAAGGAAATTACATTAGAAAGTGTGCTGTAGCCAGCTGAAAGTGTATTATAACTCTGTGATAAAACTCCTGATGACCTACAATATAGGATAGGTATAATGGCCTGCAGTGTAGGACAGGTACAAGGTGGTGTTTTTGTTCCCCCTCCTCTCACAATATGACACACAAATTATTTAAAATAAGTCACTTTAGATTCAATTGAACTATTTAATTTTAGAATTTTAAGTAATTAAATAAATCCAATTTCTGCATCCATTCACAAATAAATGACTAAAGAGTTAAAATGTGCCAATTAACTATTGACACTAATACTGCAAATGATTAGTCTATTTCAATAATTTTAAGAGCAGATATTAAAAAATAAAATGTTCTACTTTGGCTGCTTACAGAACCTTACATTGTGTTAATGCATATCCAGCAACCCGATCTATAAGAATATAAAGAATAATTTAGTTCGTATGTATTTACCAAAAGGTTAAAGCTGTGTAATGTTTTGGTTAAATTCAGCATTATCTGAATACTATTACCTACCTATGTGTTATTTTATAGTCTTAGTAACAATTATCACTGTATTCAAACATATAAGCAAAGGGGTAAAAATGTTTTACCTACCTGCAGTATGGATTTCTTCGAGATGCATACCTTAAAGTCAGAAAACGATAGTAGAAAAAGGGGAGGAATAAGTGAGCCCGGCCACTGTGAAACAAACACATACATCTGGTTCACAACTTAATAACTTTGAACATAAAAATTAAGATCAAAGTTATACATCAAAGACATTCAGCTGTTATCAGAATCCTAAACAAAGTACTGACAGAAAGACTGAAGTAATCAAGCACTAACAGATAGAGAACATTTACTTGTCTCTATTTCCTGCACATATATAAAACAAATAGCTAAAAAAAAATCATATTCAAGATATTACTAATTCCCCTAACCTACACAGCTATTCAATCAAAAATGGTATAATCCAATTCTTACCTGGGTGAACCAGCTGATAATATAATTATCAAGGTCCTTCCTTGTGGTTACAAATTGTGTGTCTCCTGTATATACCTTCTATAAATAATCTTACTTCTATGGGAGTTGACTCACATTGCTCTATATCTATTTGTACGATAGCATGTAACAATTGTACTCCCTTGTGACCTATTCTGGATATTCGTGTCTTTTGAACATGTATTTCTTCAATTTCTTTGTGCAAACACTTAGTGAGGAGAGGCTTGATATGAATCCTTAAGCTGCTTTATTTCCCAGCAAAAGAATATACACAGCAACAGGTATAATTATAATCATTTAGTGAATTAATGCAACTGATCTTTATGTAATAATACAAAATATGAACACGTCACGCTGTACACAAGATGCCTTCTAACTATCTTCTATCATTTCTAACCTCTTTGCCTGAATGAAGGTCTTCACAGCTTTCCCTTTTACAAAATCCAAGTGCCCTTTCAGCCATCCTATTTCAAAAGCCGGCCTTCCAGTGCATAAAGCCTCTTTTTATTTTATTACCCTCTTCACAGACTGACAGCGAGATTTAAAAGGGCTTTCCAACACAATGGGTGTGAGGGTTTTTTTCAATTACCCAGACAAACCAACAAATTATTTATTGTTGAGTATCTGGTGAAAGCAACTTCGATTTAGTACATAAGCCAACTTCTGTCTCGGTGCCTTTTTTAAACTTGTGGGCGGGACCAGTGATGCTGAACCAAGAGAATATCTAGGGCCGACCCAAAATTTAAACAGGCTTGTTTGGTATTAGTTCCAAAATTTAATGACCTAAAAGCTTGATAATGTTCCTATGATCTAGCTTTGTAAATCTACAAAAGAAAATACATGTAAGAAACTATGCTAGGCTTCAATTTTCATAGAATATAGGCTTTTCCCTAAACATAAAAATCATACATCATAAAAATCTTCATAAAAGTTGAGAACCAATTACCAAAGCTTGCTAATTTAGACACACATACAGTGGGCACATTTCTTTTGTGCACTATAAATATTAGAATTGTTAACCCTAACGAACAGGATTATGATTTTATTATGCAGAGGAAATTTCCCCCATTAAGTTGATTCATAGAGGTTTCTCTAATACATCAAAAACATCCAGGGCAATGTTTAACTTGGGCACAGGCAGTAAGTTGGTGGTTGTGGGTCGGCTGTTCCGTTATATGCCCCACCTGATTTTTTTCTAAAAACCCCCATCCATTTTCTGCGTAAAAAAACTAGCAGAATATATTATTTTAAAGCGGAAAGCATGTTACATATGCTAATAATACACAAGGTGTATATGCAAATTAGGTTGATTATACAATTAATTTTCCTCTTCCAACTAAAATATTGTGAATTCCTGTAGGCAAAGTACATGCTATGTTTACCGTGACAAGTGCTTTCAAACTAACCATACAATTCCATGATAACAGATAGATGTATGGATACACTGATGAGTTCAACAATGTTAGTTCTCAAAAAAAGGGGAAAATTTCAATTTTTTTTCCTTAGACATGTTCATGCTCATCAAGGTGAGGAATGTTAGCTCTGAGGAATGGAACTCTTCACATTTCTGGCACTCAATGTGAGCATCAAGCACTCCCAGCCAGATGCAGGGAAAAGCTCCCTCTCTTCTGCCCCAGCAACACGCCTCAATACCAAACTCAGAAGAGCAATCCGTAGTGCATTCATGCAGTATTTCTGCCACTTCCCACATCAGCAGTGCTGTGGCCTCTCTCTGTGAGATTGCTAATTCGTGCTGAATTAGGGACAGTTGTGCGCTGTGGAGCTACATTAAAACTGCCTAACCTTATTTCACATAGGATCTTTACAGCCGACAGACAGACGGAACTTTTATCCCATCAGTCTTGGCTGGATCTGAACCCATGCCCCTGAGGTGAAAGGCAATCAATGTCATTTAACAGAAGTGGCAAAAAAAAAAACAATGGAGTTTTATATATATAATTTTGGTAACTTATTTAGTTTTTACACTACAAGATCACTCCAATAATAAAATAGAATCAGGAAACACCAGTATTGTAATATTTAAACAGTTTTTGATGTTTCTATTTTTTTACAAGCAAACAGACTGCACAGCCTCTAAATGATTTTAGATTGATTCCAGACTGATAAAAACATAGCTTTTGGCACTTACTTTCCTGCTGTGGTTTTAGAATCAAATTACTGTTATTAATATCTGTGAAACCTAGGGTGATTTCTAAATTTAAAGTATATACATAATCACTGTCTTAAATTTAAGAAAACAATTATGCAGGATATCATTTTTGTTAGCCATTATGACATCACCCTATATACGGTAAGAATATTTGAAATTTCTGCGATTGTCAGCTCACAACCCAATCAGACACAGATGCTAAAACAACCTCTGTTTCAGTAGTAAAACTATTCAAATAGCAGTAGTTTTATTAGTGTATCAATACTATACAACTAAAATGCCTCCAAAAATTAAAGTTAAAAATCTTGACTTTGCTCATCCTATTTTCCTATCACCCATCCTCTCCTCCCTTCATTCTCTACTAATTTTACTACCTTATCTTTTAATTTGATTTCTATCCAATGTAGCTTACTTTTAAGCTCAATACATATTTGACTTACCTTTTTCCCCTCTTCCTTCAAAGGTTCCATCATTCATTTTTGAGATGGGATCCATATTGGAAGAAGTGGTCTATGGTTGGCCCCAAAAACAATTTTTCACCTAATTAAGGCCCAGAATTTGAAGACTGACATGGCTATGCCTCAACCTTTGATGTTCTAGTGCAAAACTAATGCTGCTGCTGATGCTACAGATGAGATAATGCTACAAGTGACCTCATTTACAGAACTAATAGCCAATCAAATTCAGACAAAATAACTTGTACAGAGTGCAATGGGGGTTAAAATGTTTCACTAGCAAATTCTGCTCATGCATATTCTCTCTGATCAGCATTAAGTTGTGGTTATTGCTAATGTTTATTTTGTCTTGTAATTGGTTTCCCATTTTGCTACAATATTATTTAATTGCATTCACTAATTTCATGAAATGCCACATCATTGTGCAAGTTCCTACAAAAAACAACAATGGAAATTATATATAGATTAAGTCCTGGGTGCATTTTATGCTGGTGAAAGATTTAAATATTTTAACCAAAATTCATCAGCTTAACCAATACTTAGTAGAAAGATTAGTGGGTGCTTTGCACAGGAAGAAACAATTGCACAACATGCTGCGATTGCTAGCATGTCCACTTTTAGCTCAGCACACGATATACTTGTCTACCCTATGAGCTGAAAGAAGCATGAGCAACAACCATTTGTGGGGGCGGAGGGAACAAATATAAAATTGAAAGGTATACAAGATGAGATGAAACAAAAATCTTCAAATATGAATAGATATATATGTTCACTTACAGGGTTGAATGGCCTAGATCTTGTTTGCGCGGACACTGGGCCTTGGGCCTAAATTATATGAAACCGTCAAGCTGCTGACACCTGTTGGGCGTCTCCAGGCAGCTCGCTGGCAAAGTGCCTATGAACTTTGGGCCACTGCTTCGCCAACAAGAAGGTCTTTAATGGGGAAGGGGTTGCAATTGGGAGGGAGTCAATCAGGACATTGGGGGGGGGGTGGGGGATGAGCAGTGGCCAGTAGCATCTGGAGGCTTCAGTGCGGTTTGTGCTCCTCCTGGCTCCACATTCGGGTAAGTATTATTTTTACATACTTACCTTTTTGGTGGTGGCCCCTTTAAGGACCGCTGGTTAGGCGGCATGCACCGGCTACGTTCTGGACAACCCAATTTTGCACAGGGGGCCTCAAACAGGCATGACTCCCCTTATTTGCATATGTAAAGGGCCTGATGCCTGTTCCGGCGTGGGCCCTGGACACCTGGGCCTAGAAATTCAGTCGCGTTTGCGCCCACTTATGGGCTATAGAGTGGTTTGCGCCGGAAGTTTTTTCGCGCCCGAAATTCAGTTGGTCCGTAACATCGACGTTAGCCGGTAGCGCTGCACTGGCACCGATGACGTCATCGGTGTGCGCAGCGCCCCGGTTCCAATGTAATTCCGGTCCGACCGCCAAATTCAGTTGCGGCCGCCTCTCCCGTGGCGGCCGCAAACAGCGTTTGCAAAACGGTGCCTTGCAGCTCCGAGAGGTCGGCGCATAAAGGTGGAGGGGCGGCCGGCCGCTTTCCCGGCGGCCGCCTGGCCGCACCTCCCTCCCCGGACTCCTGCACCACCCCCCCGCGGCATTGGTGTGTCACTCCCGCGAGCCCGGCACTTCTCCGTGGTGCCGGGCTCATTTGCCGGGGGAATCCAGCGGCGATCTCATGGCTGCAGGCAGCTCCTCCTTAAGAGAAGGAGGAGGCCTGCAGTACCCCAGCCTGCCGCACCGCATCGGGTGCCGCAGCGGCAGCTGGACGCCTGAAACTGACATTCTTCGCCCCAAACGAGGCGGCCAAACCCTCCAATAGCGCCCGCCTCCGTGTTGGGGCGGCGCAACTGAATTTCAGGCGGGCGCTACGGGAATCCGGCCGAGCGCTAAATTTCGGGCGCTAAAGACCTGGCGGGGCTATACCTAATTTCTAGGCCCTAATTTTTCTCCTATACTAATATGGTGGGCGGCGCACTTCCAGCTTGTAATGTGCGCGCGCTTTCTGCCTGCCATATTGAAGGCTTAAGCGGCCATCTAGTGCCCGACAAACGGCCGTGGCACCATCGAATTTCTAGGCCTATATGTCTTACAGGCTAAAATATAAAAGACATAGCTGTTAGACTAAAGGACTGCTTTACATCCATTTTTTGTTCCTTTGGCTATGAGGCATTATACATCTTCCTCTCATACGTAAATGTCATACTGACCAAGTTAATCTGAAAATATCTTGCCCTGCATGTGACCATTATTTGCAATGGGAAAGAACAAAATGGATGCGTTAACCTTTACAGTGGAAAACTGCTTAACATTTAATGTTTAAATGAGTCACACTTTAATTCTTGAAATATTCCAAATGGCATAATAGAATACAGTAATGATCTTAACTCTTAACTGTTTAACACTCATATTTTGAGGGAGCTTTTATGAATTTAACAGTTACCTCGATATTCTTACATGCCAATAAATGTATTCACGAACTAAATGCTGGCACTGAAAAATCCTGATCGTTTTCATCAGGTCAATAAAGTTAGCAGAATTTAGTATGGTCCAATACAAATAAATACAAGAAGAACTGAAACAAATGCACCAGCAAACCATCCATTATTCTATCTGACCAATGCAAGAATCAAATCAAAAAGAGCATTTACTTTTTCTAGCACTTCATTTGGAATAATTAAAGTATATTTTAATTTAACTTTCACTATTTGATATAACCTGCTTTTTACATAGTCAGTTTGGACCAGTTCAGGATGGAACTTTCACAGCTCTACCCAATACAAATGTAGGTCAAGTAGTGCATGTGTTCCAATATCATGTACTGTAATATGAATGTCCTCCTTATGCTATGTAGAAATGTAACAGGTCATTGACATCTGATAAGATATATGAATGCACTAGGAAAACACTCAAAAAAATTGAACAAGGTTTGTTGAAAGCTTGGTTTGAACATGAAAGACTCTCAATACTTTATAAGAAGCAGACAAAATGACTGCAGGTTTTGTAACAGCAGGGGAAGCATCAAATGCAACAATTAAGTGGTAACATATGCCACTACTGCCAAGAGGATTTTTAATCCCTTTAAACATTAATGTAGTATTTCTGCCTCCGCTGCAACAACAGAGCCATCTGTGTTGGTATTGAATGGAAACAAGCCAAATGCACAATTGACAACTCCGTTTGCTCATTCGATTTCTCCAATACAGTAAAGGTGGGAAAACATTTTCAGCTTCTTTTTTCTGGATTAAGGAAAGTAGTCACTTGACTGCACCCTACATCTGGAATAGGTGCTTATAATTCAGAGACTGACAGGAAATCCAAACACTTAACAGAAAATCGCAAAGGAAACATGCAAATAATACAAACAATCAAATTCAATGTTCACTTTCCATGATGAAACTAAGCGGCTTCTCTCTGACTGCTGTACAACAAATGGCAATTAACATGTTTCGTCTCCACAGAAAACGCTGGTCACAGCTTGTAAAATCTGTTTGATATTTGTTCCACAAATGCAGTGTTCCATAAGCATTCAAACAGAAAGTGGTGGAAACATTTTTAATGGACTCTACTATATTTGCCTAACATTTCAAATGCCTCGAACACATGTAGTTCTGCCACAGCACAAACACTGCCATGAAGACTTCTTTTTTGAAGTATGTATTTATTTAAAGCACCTGTTCACATTCACTCAAGGTCTAGCAGTTTCCTGAAAGCTACCGTTTACAGGAGAACCTACATGGTTTGCTGTTTATTCCATTGGCTTCTGTCTAAGTGGAAGTTGTTGGAAAAAAATGAAAATTGAAAAACAAACAGCAATTTGAATACCATAGAGCGTGCAAGAGAAGACCAAGAGACCACCTGATAGAGGTCTTTAAAATTATGAAGAGTTCAATAGGGTGGATGTAGAGAAACTGTTTCAACCACTCCACGTGGCAGTAATTTCCACATTCTTGCCACCCTGTGTAAAGAAATTCCTCCTAAATTCTTGATTTGATGAATTTGTGATTATGCCCCCTAGTTCTGGACTCACCCACTGAAACAGATAGCATTGGTGCATTTAAAGGAGGCTTGATGTATACACGAGGAAGAAGAGAACATAGGGCTGTGGGTCAGAGTGGGAAGAGAACGGGAGGAGGCTCATGTGGAGTATAAACACCGGCATAGACCAGGTGGGTGCAATAGCCTGTTTTTGTGCTATGTAATTCCATGTAAAACCAAATAAAACTAGAATGTTAGATCACCTCACAGAAACCCCAGCACAAGCAATCATTATTGCATGAGAATATACATGTATATGAGAAGGATGAACATTTAAATTTGCAGCATTTTCAAATTTCCTTTACATTTTCAAATTACTATACTCTGATTTTATTGTATTCAAAGACATTAGGATTTCTTATAGTCTGATAGTTATTTGAAAGCTGTAACAGGAGCGTCAGGCTTTTAAGAATTAAAAAGATCTGTTTTGTTTATTTTATTACTCACCTAAAAGTGAGAAATACTATACAAATAATGCGCATGAATAGATTAATATTTTATTAAGTAAAATAGATACAATGATGGACAGGTTAACACAGACTTTTTGTCTTTGCAACATAGGTTTAAATCTAGCCAAGAATGATAGCTGATAGTCTCTTCTCTCGGCTGACTCCAGTTATCCCACTTAAAATGGTTTTGTAAAATCTCATAATTCCCAGTTGGCATGAGCCCACAGAACAAAACACCCAACAAGGTGGAATCTTGCTCAGTGAGTGCATAAGGACAGGTGGTGCAGGAAGTGGTAAAATTCACACATTATAGGGGCTCCCTTTTTGAGATTGGGTCAGAATTGAAACTTTACGCTGCTTGTTGCTGGTCTGTAGCTTACAGGAAAGTGTTTGATGTGGATACCAGATGACAAAAGTGAAAAGATTGTGCCATTCCACAGCACTACCTTTAAAAGGCACAAAATATACTGCGTTAATGTGTCCACAAATAATTACTTTGGATCCACAATGGATTAAAACCTTAATTTTATTTGGAAGAAAAGTCAAGTGTCAAAAAAGAGGCCACTTTCTGCTCAAAGTATGCCCCATCTCCAGAGCCCACACTCAAAAAATATACCATTTGCATACCCCTGTATAGTACCATATACTAAATATCCTCATTTTACATACGGCTTCTAGTTTATTGGAGTCTCACATTCCATAACTCTACTTCCTGCCTTGGATGTATGTTAATAGAATAGCCTTCCTGTGCTCCCGAACTTTCTATTGACTTCAATGAAAGTGGATGCTTTGGACCGCTTGAGAGCTGATCGAGAGCCAGACTACCTGGGAAATGATACACCAGCTAAGTATGAAGCAATACCTAACCAGTGCTAATTTCTTGCAGCTCTGTATTCAGCCCAAGACTCATCCTAAGTTTCAGCTTCCATTAACGTCAATGGGGCTGCTCTGGGATGCAAACAAGTTCAGCTCCATGAGGCTGTAGTTGGACCTTTGGGATGATGCAAATTGGTTCTGGGTGCACAAAGATGTGAACCTCTAAGCATAGCTCAGTAAGTATATATTGTAAGATTCCTCATCATCGCTGGGTCAAAATCCTGGAACTCCCTACCTAACAGCACTGTGGGAGTACCTTCACCACACGGACTGCAGCGGTTCAAGAAGGCGGCTCACCACCACCTTCTCAAGGGCAATTAGGGGTGGGCAATAAATGCTGGCCTTGCCAGCGATGCCCACATCCCATAAACGAATAATAAAAAAAAGTAGAGCTAATCGGACTCTGGAATGCACTAAAACTAGGCGGTGCGGGATCCCCTATGCCACCGGGGCTTGGCACTAAGTAAATTGCAATTCCAGTATGCTGTGAAGCTGGGTTTAGAAAGTGCTCAGGTGATCCTTTGGATCTTCCATGCATTTTATAAACTTTGTACTGCATCTCAGGCACTGTTGCCCATACGCTAAAAAAAAACAGCCACCGAAGGGGAGAAAAATCTACTCGTGCGGAAGTGTACATACTCAGTGCTCGCTCCCATGGTAGAGTGAGAGTTGCAATCTACAGTATACCTCTGGCCTTGCCAGCTGTGCTTTGCATTCTACCGCTACTGCGCTCAAACCAGTAGTTTAGTATAAGTGCAACCTCTCATACATCAAAAGAGCAACTCTGGAGAAAAGTGGAGATATAAATGCCAACCTCAATGAAGGTACAAGCAATGGGTGAAACAGAGCATACCTTCTGTAAGGTACTATATATGTGGTTATACTAATTATTACAGAACTGAAGTGTGGAGTTTGAGTAGACTGTGCTCCCTACCAGACTCTCCTTCCCCTTTTATGCTTAGATGACTGAGAAAATTTGGTAGTTGGAGAATTGTGACAATCCTATCCTGAAAAGTTTCTCATGACAAAAAACAAGCATTAACATTCAGATACAAACAGCCATCAAAAACAGCAATAATGGTTCAAAGGTGACGATTTAAACTGAGGTTTATGTACACACTCTATAGCTCATTAGGGCTTAATTAATCCTTTAAGCAATAAGGGAGGATTATAACATAAAAATAAAACCAGCATGCACATTTTTCAAAAGGAATTGAGAGTCTGCTGAGAGGACGACACTTACCAAGTTTGTTGAGTGTCTAATTAAGCATTTTAAAATTACTGAGGTGGTAATTCAGTATCTGCAGATGTACAACAGGCCTTTTATAAATGTGTCTATGGTTAATAAAATACTTACATAATTCTTTTAAAAGCTTTAGTTAAAATGCAGAACTACTTAATAGATGCTGAGTCACGAAAAAAGGGCAATATAATTACTTAATCTTTTGTTTCTTGCTCTATGCCCTAGCTGAGCGGGCAAACAGATAACCTGTTTTCAGCCCTTGGCAAATGTCACTTTACAGCTAACGGCTAAGAAGTGCAGAGAATAATTCAGAATAATTTTTCCTATTTTCCATTGCTGCAAATGATACTTCATCACCATCTAGCTCTGCATGGATTAGTGAAGGTAATCTCACTTGCTGCCCACATTATCACTGCCCATATAGTGTAGTAGTGCAGCTATATCACTCAACATAATATCATGTATGGCAGCAATAATAACATAGACTTTAAGAATGAATGTCATTTTGTGCAAGGTATAGAATTACTGTTATGTTCTCAGCATTTTTACAAATAGTCAACATGGTGGCACAGTGATGCAGTTCACTGCTGTTCCATGGTTGTTAGAGTTTGTGTGTGTGCCCATAACTCCCTCCTGCATAGCAAATTTCTGATCTCCTCCACGCAGCAACGGAGAGGGTTGATGAGGGTAGAATGGTTGATACTGTGTACATGGACTTTCAAAAGGCGTTTGACAAAGTACCACATAATAGACTTGTTAGCAAAATTAAAGACCCTGGGATAAAAGGGACAGTGGCAGCATGGATACAAAATTGGCGAAGGGACAGAAAGCAGAGTGTAGTATTGAACGGTTGTTTTTAAGACTGGAGGGTAGTATACAGCGGTGTCCCCCAGGGGTCGGTATTAGAACCACTGCTCTTTTTTTGATATATATTAAGGGCATGTCTATTCGCAACACCAAAGTTCTGATTGGTCCCCTTGGATGACAAGACCTGATTGCTGATTGGTCCCCACGGAGGACAAGACACACCCAGCAGTTTCTCTGGAATGTGTAATTAGATCCTCCCTGCCTATGTAATCAATTACTTTGCAAAGTGCAATTTGAGCCATTCTGACTGCCTACTCCAGACAGAACAGAACTCACTTTGAACAGGGCTCACCTTTGTGGGTTAAGACCTTCTCCCACACCCCCAAACAAGTTCCTGCCCCCACCGCCCAAGTTCCTGACCACCCCGCAGGTTTCTGACATTCTCTTCCTGCCCAAGTGCCTGACCTCACCTCCCCACCAACCAAGTTCCTGACCCCCCTCTCTCTCCCCCCTCCTCTCTTTCCCCCGATCCCCTCCCTCTTTCCCCCGATCCTCTCCCCTCCTCCAATCCACTCAGTCTCCCCCTCCAATCCCCTCAGTCTCCCCCTCCAATCCCCTCAGTCTCCCCCTCCGATCCCCGCTCTCTCCCCCACTCCGATCCCCTCTCTCCCCCACTCCGATCACCTCTCGCCCTCACTCCGATCACCTCTCGCTCTCCCCCCTCCGATCCCCTCTCTCCCCCACTCTGATCCCCTCTCTCCCCCCACTCCGATCACCTCTCCCTCGCCCCCCTCCGATCACCTCTCTCCCCCACTCCAATCACCTCTCGCCCCACTATGATCCTCTCGCCCCACTACGATCCCCTCTCCCCCCCACTCCGATCACCTCTCTCTCTCCCCTCCGATCACCTCTCTCCCCCTCCAATCCCCCACTCCGATCCCCTCACTCTCCCCCCCGATCCCCTCACTCTCTCTCCCCCCTCCGATCCCGTCTCTCTCTCTCCCCATCCCCTCTCTCTCCCTCCTCCGATTCCCTCTCTCTCCCCACCTCTCTCTCTCCCCCCCTCTCTCTCCCCCCTCTCCCTCCTCCGATCCCCTCTCCCCCCTCCGATTCTCTCTCACTCCTCCGATTCTCTCTCACTCTCCCCCCTCTCTCTCCACCCCCTCCGATTCTCTCTCACTCTCCCCCCTCTCTCCCCCCCTCCGATTCTCTCTCCCCCCGATCCCCTCTCCCCCCCCCTCCGATCCCCTCTCCCCCCGATCCCCTCTCCCCCCGATCCCCTCCGATTCTCTCTCCCCCCGATCCCCTCTCCCCCCCCTCCGATCCCCTCCGATTCTCTCTCCCCCCGATCCCCTCTCCCCCCCCCTCCGATTCTCTCTCCCCCCCGATCCCCTCTCCCCCCGATCCCCTCTCCCCCCCCCTCCGATTCTCTCTCCCCCCGATCCCCTCTCCCCCCCCCCTCCGATTCTCTCTCCCCCCGATCCCCTCTCCCCCCGATCCCCTCTCCCCCCCCTCCGATTCTCTCTCCCCCCGATCCCCTCTCCCCCCCTCCGATTCTCTCTCCCCCCGATCCCCTCTCCCCCCCCTCCGATTCTCTCTCCCCCCGATCCCCTCTCCCCCCCCCTCCGATTCTCTCTCCCCCCGATCCCCTCTCCCCCCCCCCTCCAATTCTCTCTCCCCCCGATCCCCTCTCCCCCCCCTCCGATTCTCTCTCCCCCCGATCCCCTCTCCCCCCGATCCCCTCTCCCCCCACCTCCGATTCTCTCTCCCCCCGATCCCCTCTCCCCCCGATCCCCTCTCCCCCCCTCCGATTCTCTCTCCCCCCGATCCCCTCTCCCCCCCCTCCGATTCTCTCTCCCCCCCCCCTCCGATTCTCTCTCTCCCCTCTCCCCCCCCCTCCGATTCTCTCTCCCCCCGATCCCCTCTCTCTCTCCCCCCGATCCCCTCTCCCCCCCTCCGATTCTCTCTCCCCCCCCTCCGATTCTCTCTCCCCCCCCCGATTCTCTCTCCCCCCGATCCCCTCTCCCCCCCCCTCCGATTCTCTCTCCCCCCCTCCGATTCTCTCTCCCCCCCCGATTCTCTCTCCCCCCGATCCCCTCTCCCCCCCCTCCGATTCTCTCTCCCCCCCTCCGATTCTCTCTCCCCCCCCGATCCCCCCTCCGATCCCCTCTCTCCCCCCTCCGATCCCCTCTCTCCCCCCCTCACTCCCCCCTCCGATCCCCTCTCTCTCCCCCCTCCGATCCCCTCTCTCTCCCCCCCGATCCCCTCTCTCTCTCCCCCTCCGATCCCCTCTCTCTCTCCCCCTCCGATCCCCTCTCTCTCCCCCTCCGATCCCCTCCGATCCCCTCTCTCTCCCCCTCCGATCCCCTCCGATCCCCTCTCCTCCCTCCGATCCCCTCTCTCTCCCCCCTCCGATCCCCTCTCTCTCCCCCCTCCGATCCCCTCTCTCTCCCCCCTCCGATCCCCTCTCTCTCTCAATTCAATTCAATTCAATTCAAATCGCTTTATTGGCATGATGACAAGGTACATCTTATGTTGCCAAAGCATCGAAAAACATTCATGGTTGTACACAAAAATACAGATCTATCCATACAGTGTATAAACAGATATATCCCTGAGTGTATAAATATACATTCATATAATTTGTATATACTCTTTTCTTATATTTAGTGGTTGTCCCTCTGTTTATGGCAAGCTGTAACATAGTGTGCCGCTAAGGTTACACAATTTCTCTCTTCCCCTAGTAGGTATGGGAGTTTTTGGTCGTCATTCAAATTTCTGAATTCCGGGCATATTTTTGTGAATTTTGGGTAGAAATTCTCCCTTATGCCCTGATATTTTCTACAAGCTGTGAGGAAGTGCATCTCTGTCTCCACCACTCCCTGACTGCAGTGAGAGCATATCCTGTCCTCTCTTGGTAGCTGGGTCTGCCTGTGTCTACCTTTTTCGATCGCCAGGCTATGTTCACTAAGTCTGTACATTGTCAAGGTTTTTCTCAGTTTGCTATCCTTTACCATGGTCAGGTAGTCAGCCATGTTGTATTGTCTGTTTCGGGCCAAGTAGCAATTGAGTTTGCTTTGGGTTTTTGTTGTTTCTGCCCAATATGACAGATATTTTTCCTTTTGCTTAGCGACGATTGTGTTGGGTCGAATTCTTTGTGTTATGCTGTCACTGTCCTGGGGCTGGTTATTGTTAGTAGTGTTAGTAGTTACTTCACTGAGTCCCAGGACTAGTTGACTGAGGGTATTCTTCTTTATGGTCCTCTCTTGGCATTTCAGGGCTTCGTAATGATAGCATTGGGGGTTGCTCATTTCTAGGTGTTTCCAAAATTTGGTGGCTCTTTTTTGGATAGTGATTATTAATGGATATTGGCCTAGTTCTGCCCTGCATGCATTGTTTATGGTTTTCCTTTGAGTCCGGAGGATACTTTTACAGAATTCTGCATGTAGGATCTCAATTGGGTGTTTGTCCCATTTTGCAAATTCTTGTTGTGTTAGCGGTCCCCACACCTCACTGCCATAGAGTGCAATTGGTTCAATTACTGATTTAAAAATCAGAGATCCCCCCTCCGATCTCCTCTCTCTCCCCCCTCCGATCCCCCCTCTCTCTCTCCCCCCTCCGATCCCCTCTCTCTCTCTCCCCCCCTCCGATCCCCTCTCTCTCTCCCCCCTCCGATCCCCTCTCTCTCTCCCCCCTCCGATCCCCTCTCTCTCTCTCCCCCTCCGATCCCCCCTCTCTCTCCCCCTCTCTCACTCTCCCCCTCCGATCCCCTCTCTCTCTCCCCCCTCTGATCCCCTCTCTCTGTCTCCCCTCTCCGATCCCCTCTCCCCCCTCCGATCCCATCTCTCTCCCCTCCGATCCCCTCTCTCCCCCCTCCGATCCCCTCTCTCCCCCCCTCCGATCCCCTCACTCCCCCCTCCGATCCCCTCACTCCCCCCTCCGATCCCCTCACTCTCTCTCTCCCCCCTCCGATCCCCTCTCTCTCTCTCTCCCCCCTCCGATCCCCTCTCTCTCTCTCTCCCCCCTCTGATCCCCTCTCTCTCTCTCTCCCCCCCTCCGATCCCCTCTCTCTCTCCCCCCTCCGATCCCCTCTCTCTCTCCCCCCTCCGATCCCCTCTCTCTCTCCCCCCTCCGATCCCCCTCTCTCTCTCTCTCCCCCTCCGATCCCCTCTCTCTCTCTCTCTCTCCCCCTCCGATCCCCTCTCTCTCCCCCCTCCGATCCCCTTTCTCTCTCTCCCCCTCCGATCCCCCCTCTCTCTCCCCCCTCCGATCCCCTTTCTCTCTCTCCCCCTCCGATCCCCCCTCTCTCTCTCCCCCTCCGATCCCCTCTCTCACTCTGCCCCCTCCGATCCCCCCCCTCTCTCCCCCCTCTGATCCCCTCTCTCTCTGTCTCCCCTCTCCGATCCCCTCTCTCCCCCTCTCCGATCCCCTCTCTCCCCCCTCTCCCCTCCGATCCCCTCTCCGATCCCCTCTCTCTCTCTCCCCCCTCCGATCCCCTCTCTCGCCCCCCTCCGATCCCCTCTCCCCCCTCCGATCCCCTCTCTCCCCCCTCCGATCTCCCCCCCCTCCGATCTCTCCCCTCTCTCCCCCCTCCGATCTCTCCCCTCTCTCCCCCCTCCGATCTCTCCCCTCTCTCCCCCCTCCGATCTCTCCCCTCTCTCCCCCCTCCGATCTCTCCCCTCTCTCCCCCCTCCGATCTCTCCCCTCTCTCCCCCCTCCGATCTCTCCCCTCTCTCCCCCCCTCCGATCTCTCCCCTCTCTCCCCCCTCCGATCTCTCCCCTCTCTCCCCCCTCCGATCTCTCCCCCCTCCGATCTCTCCCCTCTCCGATCTCTCCCCCCTCCGATCTCTCCCCTCTCCCCCCTCCGAACTCTCCTCTCTCCCCCCTCCGATCTCTCCCCTCTCTCCCCCCTCCGATCTCTCCCCTCTCTCCCCCCCTCCGATCGCTCCCCTCTCTCCCCCCTCCGATCTCTCCCCTCTCTCCCCCCTCCGATCTCTCCCCTCTCTCCCCCCTCCGATCTCTCCCCTCTCTCCCCCCTCCGATCTCTCCCCTCTCTCCCCCCTCCGATCTCTCCCCTCTCTCCCCCCTCCGATCTCTCCCCTCTCTCCCCCCTCCGATCTCTCCCCTCTCTCCCCCCTCCGATCTCTCCCCCCTCTCCCCCCTCCGATCTCTCCCCCCTCTCCCCCCTCCGATCTCTCCCCTCTCTCCCCCCTCCGATCTCTCCCCTCTCTCCCCCCTCCGATCTCTCCCCTCTCTCCCCCCTCCGATCTCTCCCCTCTCTCCCCCCTCCGATCTCTCCCCCCTCCGATCTCTCCCCTCTCTCCCCCCTCCGATCTCTCCCCTCTCTCCCCCCTCCGATCTCCTCTCTCTCTCCCCCCTCCGATCTCTCCCCTCTCTCTCCCCCCTCCGATCTCCTCTCTCTCTCCCCCCTCCGATCCCCTCTCTCTCTCCCCCTCTGATCCCCTCTCTCTCCCCCCTCCGATCCCCTCTCTCTCTCTCTCCCCCCTCCGATCCCCTCTCTCTCTCCCCCCTCCGATCCCCTCTCTCTCTCTCCCCCCTCCGATCTCCTCTCTCTCTCCCCCCTCCGATCCCCTCTCTCTCCCCCTCCGATCCCCTCTCTCTCCCCCTCCGATCCCCTCTCTCTCTCTCTCCCCCCTCCGATCCCCTCTCTCTCTCTCTCCCCCCTCCGATCCCCTCTCTCCCTCCCCCTCTGATCCCCTCTCTCTCTCTCCCCCCTCCGATCTCCTCTCTCTCTCCCCCCTCCGATTCCCTCTCTCTCCCCACCTCTCTCTCTCCCCCCCTCTCTCTCCCCCCTCTCCCTCCTCCGATCCCCTCTCCCCGCTCCGATTCTCTCTCACTCCTCCGATTCTCTCTCACTCTCCCCCCTCTCTCTCCACCCCCTCCGATTCTCTCTCACTCTCCCCCCCTCTCTCCCCCCTCCGATTCTCTCTCCCCCCGATCCCCTCTCCCCCCCCCCCCCCCGATCCCCTCTCCCCCCGATCCCCTCTCCCCCCGATCCCCTCCGATTCTCTCTCCCCCTGATCCCCTCCGATTCTCTCTCCCCCCGATCCCCTCTCCCCCCCCTCCGATTCTCTCTCCCCCCGATCCCCTCTCCCCCCGATCCCCTCTCCCCCCCCCCTCCGATTCTCTCTCCCCCCGATCCCCTCTCCCCCCCCTCCGATTCTCTCTCCCCCCGATCCCCTCTCCCCCCGATCCCCTCTCCCCCCCCTCCGATTCTCTCTCCCCCCGATCCCCTCTCCCCCCCCCTCCGATTCTCTCTCCCCCCGATCCCCTCTCCCCCCCCCTCCGATTCTCTCTCCCCCCGATCCCCTCTCCCCCCCCCCTCCGATTCTCTCTCCCCCGATCCCCTCTCCCCCCCCCTCCGATTCTCTCTCCCCCCGATCCCCTCTCCCCCCACCTCCGATTCTCTCTCCTCCCGATCCCCTCTCCCCCCGATCCCCTCTCCCCCCCCCTCCGATTCTCTCTCCCCCCGATCCCCTCTCCCCCCCCCTCCGATTCTCTCTCCCCCCCCTCCGATTCTCTCTCCCCCCGATCCCCTCTCCCCCCCCCTCCGATTCTCTCTCCCACCGATCCCCTCTCCCCCCCCCTCCGATTCTCTCTCCCCCCGATCCCCTCTCCCCCCCCCCCTCCGATTCTCTCTCCCCCCGATCCCCTCTCTCCCCCCCCCGATTCTCTCTCCCCCCGATCCCCTCTCCCCCCCCCTCCGATTCTCTCTCCCCCCCCGATCCCCTCTCCCCCCTCCGATCCCCTCTCTCCCCCCCTCCGATCCCCTCTCTCCCCCCCCTCACTCCCCCCTCCGATCCCCTCTCTCTCCCCCCTCCGATCCCCTCTCTCTCCCCCCCGATCCCCTCTCTCTCTCTCCCCCTCCGATCCCCTCTCTCTCTCTCCCCCCTCCGATCCCCTCTCCTCCCTCCGATCCCCTCTCTCTCCCCCCTCCGATCCCCTCTCTCTCTCCCCCCTCCGATCCCCTCTCTCTCCCCCCTCCGATCCCCTCTCTCTCCCCCTCCGATCCCCTCTCTCTCCCCCTCCGATCCCCTCCCTCCCCCTCCCCCTCCGATCCCCTCTCTCTCCCCCCTCCGATCCCCTCTCTCTCCCCCCTCCGATCCCCTCTCTCTCCCCCCTCCGATCCCTTCTCTCTCCCTCCCTCCGATCCCCTCTCCCTCCCTCCGATCCCCTCTCTCCCCCTCCGATCCCTTCTCCCTCCCTCCGATCCCCTCTCTCTCTCCCCCTCCGATCCCCTCTCTCTCCTCCGATCCTCTCGCTCTCTCCCCCTCCGATCCCTCTCCACCCTCCGATCCCCTCTCCACCCTCCGATCCCCTCTCTCCCTCCCTCCGATCCCCTCTCCCTCCCTCCGATCCCCTCTCCCTCCCTCCGATCCCCTCTCCCTCCCTCCGATCCCCTCTCCCTCCCTCCGATCCCCTCTCCCTCCCTCCGATCCCCTCTCTCTCTCCCCCTCCGATCCCCTCTCCCTCCGATCCCCTCTCCCCCTCCCCCTCCGATCCCCTCCCCCTCCGATCCCCTCTCCCCCTCCGATCCCCTCTCCCCCTCCGATCCCCTCTCCCCCTCCGATCCCCTCTCTCTCTCTCCCCCTCCGATCCCCTCTCTCTCTCTCCTCCGATTCTCTCGCTCTCTCCCCCCTCTGATCCCCTCTCCACCCTCCGATCCCCCCTCTCCCCTCCGATCCCCCCTCTCTCTCTCTCCACCCTCCGATCCCCCCCCTCTCTCTCTCCACCCTCCGATCCCCTCTCTCTCTCTCTCCACCCTCCGATCCCCTCTCTCTCTCTCTCCACCCTCCGATCCCCTCTCTCTCTCCACCCTCCGATCCCCTCTCTCTCTCTCCCCCCCGATCCCCTCTCTCTCTCTCCCCCCCGATCCCTTCTGTCCCCCCCGATCCCTTCTCTCTCCCCCCCGATCCCCTCTCATCCCCTCTCCCCCTCCGATCCCCTTTCTCTCCCCCTCCGATCCCCTTTCTCTCCCCCTCCGATCCCCTTTCTCTCCCCCTCCGATCCCCTTTCTCTCCCCCTCCGATCCCCTTTCTCTCCCCCTCCGATCCCCTTTCTCTCCCCCTCCGATCCCCTTTCTCTCCCCCTCCGATCCCCTTTCTCTCCCCCTCCGATCCCCTTTCTCTCCCCCTCCGATCCCCTTTCTCTCCCCCTCCGATCCCCTTTCTCTCCCCCTCCGATCCCCTTTCTCTCTCTCTCCTCCGATCCCCCCTCTCTCTCTCCTCCGATCCCCTCTCTATCCCCCCTTCCGATCCCCCCTCTATCCCTCCTTCCGATCCCCTCTTCCCCCCTCCGATCCCCTCTTCCCCCCTCCGATCCCCTCTTCCCCCCTCCGATCCCCTCTTTTCCCTCCCCCTCGGATTCTGTCTCTTCCCTCTTCCCTCTCTCTCTCTGAAGGCAGAAAAAATGTTCGTGTAGATCATAACAGCAATATTCAAGACAAAAGTCCTGGAGGTTCCTTTAGTCTAGTCATTGATTTTCAAACGATAACACAAAAGCCCTAGTAGCAGGCTCAGGCTCAGGCTTGAGTAGCAATGGCAGCAGCTCCAGGCTTGGCAACATGGTTCGGCCCCACTTCCGGCTTCCTCGTCTATCGTACTGTGCATGAGCGACCAGATCGAGTGTGCATGCGCAAAGGGGGTCAAAAAACGCTGTGCATAATCACTTTGATATATTAATGACCTGGACTTGGATATACAGGGCATAATTTCAAAGTTTACAGATGAAATGAAACTCAGAAATGTAGTAAACAATGAGGATAGTAGTAAATGTAGTAAACAATTAGGAAGACACAGTCTGGTGAAATGGGCAGGCACGTAGCGGATGAAATTTAACACAGAGAAGTGTGAAGTGATACATTTTGGTAGGAAGAATGAGGAGAGGCAATATCAAATAAATGGTACAATTTTAAAGGGGTGTAGGAACAAAGAGACCTGGGGGTGTACGTACTCAAATCTTTGAAGGTGGCAGGACAAAAAAAGCATGAGGGATCCTTGACTTTATTAATAGAAGCATTGAGTACAAAAGAAAGGAAGTTATGCTAAATCTTTATAAAACACTGCCGAGGCCTCAGCTGGAGTATTGTGTTCAATTCTGGGCACCTCACATTCAGAAGGATGTCAAGGGCCTTGGAGAGGGTGCAGAAGAGAGTTACTCAAGTGGTACCAGGGATGAGAGACGAGAGACTTCAGTTATGTGGAGAAACTGCAGAAGCTGGGGTTCTTCTCCTTAGAGCAGAGAAGGTTGAGAGGAGATTTGATAGAGGTGTTCAAAATTATGAATAATTTTGATATAGTAAATAGGGAGAAACACTTTCCAATGGCAGAAGGGCTGGTAACCAGAAGACACAGATTTACGGTAATAGGCAAAAGAATTAGGGCAACATGAGAACTTTTTTTTATGCCGTGAATAGTCGTGATCTGGAATGCATTGCCGAAAAGGGTGGTGAAAGTAGATTAAATAGTAACTTTCAAAAGGGAATTGGATAAATACTTGGAGGGAAAAATTTACAGGGCTATGGGGGACTAATTGGATAGCTCTTTCAAAGAGCCGGCACAGGCGCGATGAGCTGAACAGCCTCCTTCTGTGCTGTATCATTTTATGATTCTATGCAGACTCGATGCTTACAGGGAAAGAGAAAAAAAGAGCAAAATGCATTGGGCTACTCTTGTGCACTTCCTTGTGAATGGCTATAATGATTCCTGTCTGAGGTCTGCGGGCAATTTACTTGCTCAATTTCTCTTCTGAGTAATGGAAGCCATGGGTGGAGGGAAGCAACCGAAAAAGTAAAATAAAAATAATGGCCTAGGCCTCAGTGCGGCATCGGCAGCGGGTGGAGGCGGAGCAGCGCGGCAGAGCGACTACAAGAGGCCCCAGAGGCTCAGGTAGGCCTCAGTGCGGCATCGGCAGCGGGTGTGGGCGGAGCAGCGCGGCAGAGCGACTACAAGAGGCCCCAGAGGCTCAGGTAGGCCTCAGTGCGGCATCGGTAGCGGGTGTGGGCGGAGCAGCGCGGCAGAGCGACTACAAGAGGCCCCAGAGGCTCAGGTAGGCCTCAGTGCGGCATCGGCAGCGGGTGGAGGCGGAGCAGCGCGGCAGAGCGACTACAAGAGGCCCCAAAGGCTCAGGTAGGCCTCAGTGCGGCATCGGCAGCGGGTGGAGGCAGAGCAGCGCGGCAGAGCGACTACAAGAGGCCCCAGAGGCTCAGGTAGGCCTCCGTGCGGCATCGGCAGCGGGTGGAGGCGGAGCAGCGCGGCAGAGCGACTACAAGAGGCCCCAGAGGCTCAGGTAGGCCTCCGTGCGGCATCGGCAGCGGGTGGAGGCGGAGCAGCGCGGCAGAGCGACTACAAGAGGCCCCAGAGGCTCAGGTGGGCCTCAGTGCGGCATCGGCAGCGGGTGGAGGTGGAGCAGCGCGGCAGAGCGACTACAAGAGGCCCCAGAGGCTCAGGTAGGCCTCACCAATCTCCAATCTCAGGCAAGGAGAGAGGTAAAAAGTATTCAAGGTGTGATGTCACCACAAAACAGGTAGGTGATTGGTTGGAGTATTTCTCTCGTTTTAAAACTTTAAGGCCTAGAAATTCAGTGGCCTGCGCCACCAGTTTGCGCCCAAAGAGGGCTTTTGTGCCACTGTGCAAACCTACCGCGATATTTAGTGGGGCGCTAATGGCGGCGTTAGCCAGTAGCGCTGCGCCGCCACCGATGACGTCATCGGTGTGCGCAGCGCCCCGCTGGCCATATTTGGTTGCTGCCGCCTCCCCTGTGCCGGCCACAAACAGCGACCGGTACACGGGGCCTACCTGTGCTGGTAGTGGGGCGAGTCAAGGTGGAGGTGCGGCCGGCCGCTTTTTCGGCGGCCGCCTGCCCACACCTCCGTCCCCGGCCTCCTACACCCCTCCCCCGCGGCATTGCCGGCTGTTTCCAGAGAGCCCGGCACTTCTCCTTGGTGCCGGGCTCATTTGCCGGCACTCGCGAGCGGGGATCGCGCTGTTGCAGGCACCTCCCCCTTAAGAATGAGAGGAAGGCCTGCAGTACCGCAGGCTGCTGTGCCGCAGCGGGTGGCGCTGCGGCACTTTACACGCCGATATTCAGTTTCAGCGCCCCAAGCGGGGCGCCGAAACCCTTGTTTAGCGGCCGGCTTCCACTTGGGGCGCTGAAACTGAATTTCCCGCTGGCGCAAGTGGCTCCGCGCGCAGCGGTAATTCCGGCGCCCAGGCGAGCTGGGCGCCCCTAACTGAATTTCTAGGCCTAAGTCTGTGGTTTATAGTTTTTAAGGTTGCTGTGGTGTACCAAGGCCTTTCTGGTGCAGAGTGACTGTTGGTAAACCATTTAACTGGTGTAACTAGAGGGATTGATTTAATTTAAATCCAATTAATTAAAGGGGATACTAGCATCTAAAATCGGGCAGAGGGTGTCCATAACTAACAATAAAAAATTTAATTAATTAAATAGAATGGAGCAGGTGATGTGTTACTGTTGCGAGATGTGGGAGCCGGTGAACCCCATTGAGGTTCACGGTGATTACGTCTGTGACAAGTGTCTGCTGCTACAGGAACTCCAGCTCCGTGTTGATGAGCTGGAGTCTGAGCTTCAGACACTGCGACACATCAGGGAGGGGGAGAAGTACCTGGACTCTGTGTATCAGGAGGTGGTCACACCTATGAAGTTAAGTAATTCAGATGTAGCCCATGGTCAGGGACAGGACGGTGTGACTACGAGTGAGGCAGGTATGGGGATCCAGGAGGTAGAGCTGGAGGAGCCGCAGCCCTTGCTCTTGACCAACAGGTTCGAGGTTCTTACTCCCTGTGGGGACAGGAGCAGGGACTGCAGGGAGGATGAGCAACCTGGCCACAGCACCGTGGAACGGGGGGCCATTCAAGAGGGGGGAGTAAATAGAAATGTTGTAGTGGTAGGGGATAGTATTATTAGGGGGATAGATAGAGTTCTCTGCAGCCGAGAGCGAGAGTCCTGAAGGCTGTGTTGCCTACCCGGTGCCAGGGTTAAGGACATCTCCTCTGGGCTGGAAAGAAACTTGGTGGGAGGGGGTGGATCCAGTTGTCGTGGTCCATGTTGGTACAAACGACGTAGATAGGACTAGGAAGCCGGTTCTGTTAAAGGAGTATGAGCAGCTAGGGGTCAAATTAAAAAACAGAACCTCAAGGGTAATAATCTCTGGATTATTACCTGAGCCACGAGCGAATTTGGCTAGGACAAATAAAATTAGAGAGTTAAATGCGTGGCTCAAAGACTGGTGTGGGAGAAATGGGTTTTGCTTCCTGGGACACTGGCACCAGTACTGGGGCAGGAGGGAGCTGTTCCGTTGGGACGGGCTTCACTTGACCAGTGCTGGGACTCGAGTCCTGGCGGATCATATAACTAGGGCTGTAGAGAGGGCTTTAAACTAACTAGTGGGGGGGGAGGTTCCTAGAGAGTAAATAATAAAAATGACAACAGAGAAGGTCATAGACTTAGGTAGCAGTGGGGAAATTAAAAACCAGAGTGTGTCAGGAAGGGGCAGAAGGTATGGAGTAAAAGGTAAAGTAATAAAAAGGGCAAAAGCAGGAACTAAGTGTCACAAAACATATTTGAAAGTTCTCTATCTGAATGCACGTAGCATTCGTAACAAAATAGACGAGTTAATGGCACAAATAACTACATATGGGTATGATCTTGTGGCCATTACAGAAACATGGCTGCAGGGTGACAATGCCTGGGAATTAAACATACCAGGTTATTTAACGATCAGGAAGGACAGGCAGGAAGGAAGGGGAGGTGGGGTGGCTATGTTAATAAAGGAAGGAATCACTGTAATACAGAGAAATGATATTGGGTCAAAAGATCAGGATAATGAAACAGTTTGGGTGGAGGTAAGGAATAATAAGGGGAAAAAAACACTAGTGGGCGTAGTCTATAGGCCTCCGAATAGTTGCAACTCTGTTGGACGGAGTATCAATCAGGAAGTAGTTGAGGCTTGTAATAAGGGAACATCTATAATTATGGGGGATTTTAACTATCATATTAATTGGACAAATCAAATTGGGCAGGGCTGCCTTGAGGATGAGTTCACCGAGTGTATTAGGGATGGGTTTCTTGAGCAGTATGTAACTGAACCGACCAGGGGGCAAGCAACCTTAGATCTGGTCCTGTGTAACGAGACAGGATTAATTAAAAATGTCCTAGTAAAGGATCCCCTTGGAATGAGTGACCATAACATGGTTGAATTCCATATTCAATTGGAGGGTGAGAAGGTTGGATCTCAAACAAGCGTGCTAAGCTTGAATAAAGGAGACTATGAAGGTATGAGAGCGGAATTGAGTAGAGTGGATTGGGAAAATAGATTAAAGTGTAAGACGATACATGATCAGTGGTGTACATTTAAGGAGTTATTTTACAACTTCCAAAAAAAATATATTCCACTGAGAAGAAAAGGGTGTAAAAGAAAAGACAGCCATCTGTGGCTAAGTAAAGAAATTAAGGATAGTATTCGACTAAAAACAAGGGCATATAAGGTAGCCAAATCTAGTGGGAGGATAGAGGATTGGGAAAACTTTAAAAGACAGCAAAAAATAACAAAAAGATTGATTAAGAAAGGGAAGATAGATTATGAAAGTAAATTAGCAAAAAATATAAAAACAGATAGTAAGAGTTTTTATAGTTATATAAAAAGAAAAAGGGTGGCTAAAGTAAATGTTGGTCCCTTAGAGGATGAGACTGGGAAATTAATGGTGGGAAATATGGAGATGGCAAAAACACTGAATGAATATTTTGTATTAGTCTTTACAGTAGAAGACACTAAGAATATCCCAACACTGGACAAACAGGGGGCTATAGGGGGGGAGGAGCTAAACACGATCAAAATCACTAAGGAAGTGGTACTCGGTAAAATAATGGGACTCAAGGCAGATAAATCACCTGGACCTGATGGCTTACATCCTAGGGTCTTGAGGGAAGTGGCGGTAGGGATTGTGGATGCATTGGTAATAATTTTCCAAAACTCCCTGGAATCAGCAAAGGTCCCGGCAGACTGGAAAACTGCTAATGTAACGCCCTTATTTAAAAAGGGCAGTAGACAGAAGGCTGGAAACTATAGACCAGTTAGCCTAACATCTGTGGTAGGTAAAATATTGGAGTCCATTATTAAGGAGACAGTAACAGGACATTTGGATAATCATAATTTAATAGGCCAAAGTCAGCATGGTTTTATGAAGGGGAAGTCATGTTTGACAAATTTGCTGGAGTTCTTTGAGGAAGTAACATATAGGGTGGATAAAGGGGAACCAGTGGACGTAGTGTATTTAGACTTCCAAAAGGCATTTGACAAGGTGCCACACAAAAGATTATTGCTTAAGATAAAAAATCACGGGATTGGGGGTAATATTCTGGCATGGATAGAGGATTGGCTATCTAACAGAAGGCAGAGAGTTGGGATAAATGGTTCATTCTCAGACTGGCAATCAGTAACTAGTGGTGTTCCGCAGGGGTCAGTGCTGGGTCCCCAACTCTTTACAATCTATATTAACGATTTGGAGGAGGGGACTAAGTGTAACATATCAAAGTTTGCAGATGATACTAAGATGGGAGGGAAAGTAGTGAGTGAGGAGGACATAAAAAACCTGCAAGGGGACATAGACAGGCTAAGTAAGTGGGCAGAGATTTGGCAGATGGAATACAATACTGGAAAGTGTGAGGTTATGCACTTTGGCAGGAAAAATCGTAGAGCAAGTTATTATCTTAATGGCAAGAAACTGGAAAGTACTGAAGTACAAAGGGATCTGGGGGTCCTGGTGCACGAAACTCAAAAGGTTAGTATGCAGGTGCAGCAAGTGATCGGACTCAAAGGAAAACAGTAAACAATGCATGCAGGGCGGAACTAGGCCAATATCCATTAATAATCACTATCCAAAAAAGAGCCACCAAATTTTGGAATCACCTACAAATGAGCAACCCCCAATGCTATCACTACGACGCCCTGAAATGCCAAGAGCTGACCATAAAGAAGAATACCCTCAGTCAACTAGTCCTGGGACTCAGTGAAGTAACTACTAACACTACTAACAATAACCAGCCCCAGGACAGTGAGAGCGTAACACAAAGAATTCGACCCAACACAATCGTCGCTAAGCAAAAGGAAAAATATCTGACATATTGGGCAGAAACAACAAAAACCCAAAGCAAACTCAATTGCTACTTGGCCCTAAACAGACAATACAACATAGCTGATTACCTGACCATGGTAAAGGACAGCAAACTGAGAAAAATCCTGACAATGTACAGACTTAGTGAACATAGCCTGGCGATCGAAAAAGGTAGACACAGGCAGACCCGGCTACCAAGGGAGGACAGGATATGCTCTCACTGCAGTCAGGGAATGGTGGAGACAGAGATGCACTTCCTCACAGCTTGTAGAAAATATCAGGGCATAAGGGAGAATTTCTACCCAAAATTTACAAAAATATGCCCGGAATTCAGAAAATTGAATGACGACCAAAAACTCCCATACCTACTAGGGGAAGAGAGAAGTTGCATAACACTGGCGGCACACTATGTTACAGCTTGCCATAAACAGAGGGACAACCACTAAAGATAAGATAAGAGTATATATAAATTATATGAAAGTATATTTATACACTCAGGGATATATCTGTTTATACACTGTATGGATAGATCTGTATTTTTGTGAACAAACATGAATGTTTTCCGATGCTTTGGCAACATAAGATGTAACTTGTCATGCCAATAAAGTGATTTGAATTGAATTGAATTGATTAAGAAGGCCAATGGAATGTTGGCTTTCATTGCTAGGGGGATAGAATATAAAAATAGGGAGGTATTGCTTCAGTTGTACAAGGTATTAGTGAGGCCGCACCTAGAATACTGCATACAGTTTTGGTGTCCATACTTAAGAAAAGACATACTTGCTCTCGAGTCAGTACAAAGAAAGTTCACTCGGTTAATCCCGTGGATGAGGGGATGGACATATGAGGAGAGGTTGAGTAGATTGGGACTCTACTCATTGGAGTTCAGAAGAATGAGAGGCGATCTTATTGAAACATATAAGATTGTGAAGGGGTTGGATCGGGTGGATGCGGGGAGGTTGCTCCCGATGATGGGTGCAACTAGAATTAGGGGGCATAGTCTTAGAATAAGGGGCTGCTCTTTCAAAACTGAGATGAGGAGGAACTACTTCACTCAGAGGGTGGTAGGTCCATGGAATATGCTGCCCCAAAAAGCTGTAGAAGCTACATCATTACATAAATTTAAAACAGAAATAGAGTTTCCTAGAAGTAAAGGGAATTAAGGGTTACGGGGAACGGGCAGGAATTTGGACATGAGTCTAGGTTCGGATCGGTCATGGCCCTGTGGGTAGCGGAGCGGGCCCAGGGGCCATGTAGCCTGATCCTGCTCCTATTTCGTGTGTCTAATTCTGTTAGATTCAGGAGATGGTTCAGTGATAGTAGATTGGCGGTTAGGATCAGATCAGCCATGATCTTATTGAATGGCGGAGCAGGCTCGAGTGGCCGATTGGCCTACTCCTGCTCCTATTTCTTATGTTCTTATGTACTTATGTTTCCAGGTTCCCTCCCACCAGTTGTTGCCGGAAAGGTGCTGTGGGTTGCGTTCTGCCGCATCTCCTACCTTTTCCAGAGGGTGGGCCTGGCAGCATAAAGTGCAACTGGCCATATGTGGGAGGTGCATGCGAAACAGATGGAATTTAGGGAAACATGGCCTCTGCTATTTGTCTTATTTGTACGCGAGACGTCAGGATCACCTGTTGGGCCCCAGTGTCTAGTGTTCAAAGGTCAGCAGAGGGAATCTCAGGGGAGTAATCGCAGAGCGGGCTGTGCTATCGCTCTCGGAGCATGGCAGAACACAGGCCCCAGGAGCAGCAAGGAAAAATATTTCTTTAAAAAAAATTATGTTTTTCAGGCAACTCAAGAGGCTGCATTCTTCCTCCTGTTCTGCCTCAGTAGCTTTCTCATCCGAGTTTGTTGCAACCCAGGCAAATGACTCCAGTACTTAAAAATTAGCCAGGGAAGCATCTACGTGGCAGGCAAAGTCCTACCGCGCTGGAGATGTTCCCCAAATGGAAAGCTGAGATGTAATTTTCTAAATTGGGGGAAGGGAAGGAGGTGGCAGTGAGAAACAAGCAAAAGAATTTCTCCCAATCACACAGGTGGCAGCTAACTCCATTTTGGGAAAATTCCTCAAGTCTTGTGTAGTGCTTTCTGTTGTCTCAGGTTACTTTTCTTAAATCTTCTACAATAGCTTAAATCTTTATGAAATCCCTGAAGAAGGGTGAAACTGTGTATCCCCCAAGAAGAACCTGCAATAATATTGCATTAAGTGACTGGTAATTATAGAAACTTGAAATGAAGGTATGTGATTCTCTTTGTAGTCCTTTTACGGGTTTATTACAAGAGAAGCCGATACCAAATCAAGCTCAACTCCAATCCAGATTAACCATTTGTGCAATGCAATTTAATGTATTCAAGGTCAAATTCTGCTCAAGAGAAAAATGGTCAGAAAACCTCAAGTTGAAAGTGAAGAGCCTCATTAGGATGGCACTAATGGTAAAATAGATCACATTTCTGATGGGGTTCACTTGAAGATTTTCTATTTATTATTTCATACTTTTCAGTAGTTTAGTACATATATCCCTTTGTTAAAGAACCTGAATAAATTACACTTTAATTTAAAGCCTTTAAAAAAAATGGTCCTACATGGACTGTCCCCCCCCTTTTCAGATCTTGGGCATATGCATCATTTGTAATGCATGCTGGGGAATGGAAAAGCCATTGCAAAAGAAAAGTGGGGCAGCAAACAGGTCAAGCACCCTCTGAACGAGTGGGAGAATAAAACAGATAGGCCAAGGTACAAACACGATAAAATTGGACACGGAAAATGTTGCGGGCAGTGGAATTTCAAAAGCAGCGAGTGAGTAGTCAATGATTTGTGTAACTGGGTTGATATAGAAAACAATATTGTACAAATTATGTTATGCTTTCATCCAGAACAATTGTAGAACTAAAACTGCTGTGGGACCTTGCACTCCTAAAACACAGTATCATTTTAGGAAATAAAAACAGAAAATGCTGGAAATACTCAGCAGGTCAGGCAGCATCTGTGGAGAGAGAGATGCAGAGTTAACGTTTCAAGTTGATGACCTTTCATCAGAACTGGAAAATTTAGAGAAGTAACAGGTTTTAAGCAAGAACAGAGGCAGGGAAAGGGAGGAGGGGAGGAAAGAACAAAAGTGAAGGTCTGTGATAGGGTGGAAGGCAGGAGTGACTAAATGACAAGAGATAATGGTGCAAGGCAAAAGGGGGTGGTAATGGGTCAATAAAAGAAACAAAAGATGGGTCTAGAGGAACTGAAAATGAGAAAGCAGAATCATTACCAGCAAACGTTAACTCTGCTTCACTCTCCACAGATGCTGCCTGACCTGCTGAGTATTTCCACCATTTTCTGTTTATATTTCAGATTTCCAGCATCCGCAGTATTTTGCTTTTGTATAATTTTATGATCTTGCTAAGATTTTACATTTCACTGAATGCTCCATTCGCGCTTTATTCTATGGTTATTTAAGATCACTTTCTTCAATGCTAAATTGCAGCTTTTCATGTAGTTTATTTGTTCTGCAGAGAACTACACTTGATCGGAAAATAAAAATATGAAGTCTTTAACCTAATTTCTCCTCTCTAGGTAATAATAGCTGGCAAACTCTTACTACCATCAGATGGCCCCAGAATGTTGCATGATAGTTATAAAAATTACTAACTACATCGAATGGGATAAAATCAGTATCACAAAAACAAGTTCTTATCAACACTCAACTATTACGACGAATTTCCATTACCACTGTAATCACAAAGGACTGTTTAAAAATGTAAACTCTGGGTATGTACTTTTGCCAGATTGAATGAACAATAAGGAAGAATTTGGGAATAGCACAAAAACCCTGTCTGCCGGGTGATAGGACACACAGCTGCGTCATACTCTGCTTCCCTTAGGCATTTCCTTAGTGATTTTTTGTTTTGTTATTTCTTAGAAGAATTTTTCTTCTATTTCACAAAAATCTGTTGAAAGAATAGAGAAAGTGGCATAAATTGTAATCTGTGTACAGAACACCCTTATTGGGGAGGGGAGACCTTCAAACAAGCAGAGTTTGTTCTAGAATTAGACTTATTAGATGGCAAGTTGTCCAGGAACTGAGTTTTTAAATAGTTGATTCTTAGATAAAAGAATCTTACCGATCCCTTTGTCATATCTCAGCTTCCTCCTCAGAAGGACTGACGTAAAAAAATGTAAAAATAAAGGATAGAAAACATCAAATTTGATATGTAATAGAAAAGGAATTTTTGTTCAAGATCACTCTCTGAAAGCAGCAGTTAATGTGAAGCTATTCCCGCAAAGGCGGTTGAAATGAGCTTTTCTAACCTTGTAACAATCATTGTCCAATGTCATGTCAATAAATGCCCAAGTTATTTTCCATCATTTTACTTTGGTTTGCTTTTACGCGCTTTGTTTCAAAGCACATTAGTAAAGCATGGTACAGGTGCACTATCCCTTATCCGAAACCCTTGGGGCCAGATGTTTTTCGGAATTCGGAATTTTTCGGATTTCAGAACGGATAATAATGCTTATAAATGGACAAGAGGCAGCCGTCGGGTTTACCCTACAACTACACCACTAGTGATGGATGCAAACCTGGCTAGGTAACCAGATTACTATAAAGAAATAGTTAACAGCAATGTTTCCTCAAAGTTGCACACGGCCACGCAGTAATCTGCAAACTCCCATGCAAGCTGCTCAAGCTTTTACACTGGAAATACCGAGAGACGCGCCACGAAAAAACTTTCGGTTTTCAGAGCTTTTCGATTTTCGGAATTGCGGATAAGGGATAGTTGACCTGTATTGGTTACTGGAGTGGGTAGGCACTACACTTCTGAATTGTCATTAGTTGCTATGCATTGTGTTTTTGAAGTGTTTTACCACTTGCAGATAAATATCTGAAGTTTTATGCAGTATGAACAAAGTATGGAACAAAGTAATGCCATTCAACTCATGAAGTCAATTCCTTCCATGGACCACGTACAACTGACACTATTGTGGACTCCATCCAACTTATGTGCTCCCCTGAGGGGCAACCAATACAGGTAAATATTTAGAGAAGATAAAGCTCTGTCAATTTTCTCCCTCAAAAGAAATCAAGTAAAAGTTCTTGGTTTAGTATAACCTACAAACTATGTCAGTGTAAGTTAGGAGCCACGTTTTTGCTCCGAGTCCTGTGCACCAGGAGCTCATCCCAAGCCAATTTAACTTCACATCAGGTGCAGCCCCAATGTAAAGCTGAACTTCAAGTGTTCTCGTGGTCTATTAGACTTCCTGGGAACCTTATAAACGGAGGGCTAGAAATTCAGCTCTGTAGTGCCCGATTTTTTGGCTACGGGTGCAGTTTTGTGACGAAAATGGTGTCGGCACCGCGCGCTCACACTTCTGGTGCGTGCTGCACTAGATGTCATCTTGGTGAGGGTGTTGGGGTCGTTGCTGGAAGCGTGTGCCTGAAATTTGTAGAGTAGGCAGGTCGTGATGTCAACCAACGTGCAACACTAGAACTAATGCCCGGTATTAACATGCGTTCAGCAGCTGCAAGAACCCTCTACCAGCAATATGTAAAGGGATCATCACCTACTTACAGGTTAGTTGCTGATTAATTTCTACTGGCTCTGTGCAAGTTTGTGGAAGTGTTTGGCGCTTTCTCGAGTTGTTTATAGTTGGTGAGGTGACAGGGAATGGAGAAGGCCTTGCTTCTGACTTCAAGGGTTCTGGTCAGACTACTTACTCCCGCTCACGGGTGCTCTAGTTGTCATCCCCCTTGGTTTACAGCATGACAGGGAGATGGAGCAGAGGCACCGAAAAAGACTCTTAGCAGGAGGCCTTACCCACCTAGAGCAATTCTCTTACCTCAGCCTGAGCCAGGAGCAGTGTGTGAGGTGTCTGCGCTTTATGAAGGAGATGCTCACAGACTCTGCCACCTCTTGCAATCAGACCTCACACCAGGGCAAGGACAGCACTGCCAGTGATTGTGAAGGTGACTGTGGCCCTGAATTCTTCACGTCGGGACCCTTCCAGGCTGGGGCAGGCGACATCTGTAACATCTCCCAGTGCGCCATCCACTGCTGCATTAGAGAGGTGTCAGGCGCTCTTTATGTCAGGAGACAGGACTTCATTGTCTTCTCTCTGACCAGAGAGAAGCAAGCAGAATGTGCATGTGGGTTTGCCAGGATAGCAGGCTCATCGACTGCACGCACGTGGCTTTGCGGGTGCTGCATCTAAATGCTGAGATGTACCGCAACTCCAAAGGTCATCACTCGCTGAATGTGCAGTTGGTGTGCGACCATGCCCAGCACAATATGATGGTGAATGCCCAGTATCCTGATAGCAGTCATGATGCTTCTTTTCTGCGCCAGTCCACTGTTTCCTCAGCCTTTGAACTACCAAGACAAACCAGAGGGTGGCTACTGGGTGACAAGGCCTAAACATAGAAACATAGAAGATAGGAGCAGGAGTAGGCCATTTGGCCCCTCGATCCTGCTCCGTCATTCAATGAGATCATGGCTGATCATCCAAACTCAGTACCCTGTCCCTGCCTTCTCCCCATATCCCTTGATCCCTTTAGCTTTAAGAAATATATCTAACTCCTTCTTGAATATATTTAATGAATTGGTCTCAACTGCCTTCTGTGGTAGAGAATTCCACAGGTTCACCACTCTCTGGGTGAAGAAATTCCTCCTCATCTCTGTCCTAAATGGCTTACCCCTTATCTTTAGACTATGACCCCTGGTTCTGGACTCCCCCGCCATCGGGAACATCCTTGCTGCATCTAGTCTGTCTAGTCCTGTTAGAATTTTAGAAGTTTCAATGAGATCCCCTCTCATTCTTCTAAACTCCAGCGAGTATAAGCCCAATCGACCCAATCTCTCCTCATACGTCATTTCTGCCATCCCAGGTATCAGTCTGGTGAATCTACGCTGCACTCCCTCCATGGCAAGAACATCCTTCCTCAGATAAGGCGACCGAAACTGCACACAATACTCAAGGTGTGGTCTCAACAAGGCCCTGTACAACTGCAGCAAGACATCCTTGTTCCTGTACTCGAATCCTCTCACTACGATGGCCAACATACCATTTGCCTTCTTAACCGCCTGCTGCACCTGCATGCTTACCTTCAGCGACTGGTGCACAAGGACACCCGGGTCTCATTGCACTTCCCCCTTCTCCCAATCTATTGCCATTCAGATAATAATCTGCCTTCTTGTTTTTGCCACCAAAGTGGATAACCTCGCATTTATCCACATTATACTGCATCTGCCATACATCTGCCCAATCACCCAACCTATCCAAATCATACTGGAGTTTCTCAGCATCCTCCTCACCGCACACACGCCCGCCCAGCTTTGTGTCGTCTGCAAACTTGGAGATATTACATCTAGTTCCCTCGTCTATTGTGAATAGCTGGGGTCCTAGCACCAATCACTGCGGTACCCCACTAGTCACTGCCTGCCACTCGGAAAAAGACCCGTTTATTCCAACTCTTTGCTTCCTGTCTGCCAGCCAGTTCTCTATCCAAGTCAGTACCTTGCCCCCAATCCCATGTGCTTTAACTTTACACGCTAATCTCTTATGCGGGACCTTGTCAAAAGCCTTCTGAAAGTCCAAATACACCACATCCACTGGTTCTCCCTTATCTATTCTACCAGTTACATCCTCAAAACATTCCAGTAGATTAGTCAAGCATGATTTACCTTTTGTAAATCCATGTTGACTTTGTCCAATCCTGTCACTGTTTTCCAAGTGCTCTGCTATTACATCTTTTATAATGGACTCTAGCATTTTCCCCACTACCGATGTCAGGCTTACCGGTCTATAATTCCCCGTTTTCTCTCTACCGCCTTTTTTGAATAGTGGGGTAACATTAGCTACCCTCCAATCCATGGGAACTGTTCCAGAATATATAGAATTTTGGAAGATGACCAGCAATGCATCTACTATTTCTAGGGCCACTTCCTTAAGTACCCTAGGATGTAGATTATCAAGCCCTGGGTATTTATCGGCCTTCAATCCCATCAATTTCCTTAACACCATTTCCCTACAAATACTGATTTCATTCAGTTCCTCCCTCTCATTAGACCCTATGTTCCCCGACATCTCTGGGAGGTTATTTGTGTCCTCCTTTGTGAAGACAGAACCAACGTATGTATTTGATTGGTCTGCCATTTCTTTGTTCCCCATTATGAATTCCCCTGATTCTGACTGCAAGGGACCTACGCTTGACTTCACCAATCTTTTTCTCTTCACATATCTATAGAAGCTTTTACAGTCAATTTTTATGTCCCCTGCAAGCTTACTCTCATACTCTATTTTCCCCCTCTTAATTGATCCGTTTGTCCTCCTTTGCTGAATCCTAAACTGTTCCCAATCCTCAGGTTTGCTGCTTTTTCTGGCCAATTTATATGTCCTCTCCTTGGATCTTATGCTAGACCTAATTTCTCTTGTTAGCCACGGTTGAGTCATCTTTATTGTTTTATTTTTATGCCAAACTGGGATGAACAAATTCTGTAGTTCATCCATGCGATCTTTAAATGTTTGCCATTGCCTATCCACCGTCAACCCTTTAAGTAACATTCCCCAATCCATCCTACCCAACTTGCGCCTCATACCATCGTAGTTTCCTTTATTTAAATTCAAGACCCTAGTCTGTGAGTCAAATACTTCACTCTCCATCTTAATGAAGAATTCTATCATATTATGATCGCTCCGCCCCAAGGGGCCTCGTACAACAAGATTGCTAATTAATCCTTTCTCATTACATAATACCCAGTCTAAGATGGCCTGATCTCTAGTTGGTTCCTCGACATATTGGTCCAGGAAACCATCCCGTATACACTTCAGGAATTCCTCCTCCACAGTATTGTTACTAATTTGGTTAGCCCAATCTATATGTAGATTAAAGTCACCCATGATAACTGCTGTGCCCTTATTGCACGCGTCTCTAATTTCCCGTTTAATGCCATCCCCAACCTCGGCATTACTGTTTGCGGGTCTGTATACAACTCCCACTAACGTTTTCTGCCCCATGGTATTTCTCAGCTCTACCCATACAGATTCCACATCATCAGAGCTAATATCCTTCCTTACTATTGTGTTAATCTCCTCTTTAACCAGCAATGCTACCCCACCTCCTTTTCCTTTTTGCCTGTCTTTCCTGAATATTGAATACCTCTGGATGTTGAGTTCCCAGCCTTGGTCACCCTGGAGCCATGTTTCCGTAATCCTAATCATATCATATCCATTTACATCTATTTGCGCAGCTAATTAATCCACCTTATTACGAATGCTCCTCGCATTAAGACACAAAGCCTTCAGGCTTGTTTTTTTAACACTCTTAGACCTTTTAGAACTATTATTTACTGTGGCCATGTTTGATTTAAACCCTTGACTTCTCTGCCTGCCACTTTTGCTTTTCTCCTTCCTGTCTTTTGCTTCTATCCTAGTTTCCCATTCCTCTATCTCCCTGCACAGGTTCCCAACCCCCTGCTATTTTAGTTTAAACCCTCCCCAACAGCACTAGCAAACACTCCCCCTAGGACGTCGGTCCTGGTCCTGCCCAGCTGCAAACCGTCCAGCTTATACTGGTCCCACCTCCCCCAGAACCGGTTCCAATGTCCCAGGAATTTGAATCCCTCCCCCTTGCGCCATTCCTCTAGCCATGTATTCATCTGAAATAGCCTAACCGCTGACTCCGCTCCGCAACCAAACCACTCGTGAGCAGAGCATTGGCATCCTTGAACAACGCTTCCATTGCCTGTACTGCTCTGGAGGAGCCATGCAGTACTCACCAGAACACGTCTCAAGATTCTGCTGCATGCTCCACAACCTCACCATCATGAAGGCACAGCCCTTGCCACCAGGCATACGGCGACCAGCTGATGAGGAGAAGGAAGTGGAAAAGGAGGAGGAGGAGGAAACCAGACAGCCCCTTTCTGCCAGGCTGTCCATGATCGACTCATCTGACTGCACCAGTGAACGCAACCCAAATTCACCATCCCCACACCTTACCTTCCCTCTATTACTGACCATCACAGTGTCCTCTTGGCTACAATGCTGAAATAAAATCCACCACAAAAGAAACAGAGCCAGTCCAACCTTATACATCAATCCATCCAATATTACATAACAAAGTCAACTAATAAGAAATGGGAGCAGGAGTAGGCCATTTGGCGTATAATCACATTGCGTATACCCTTAGGCCTAGAAATTCAGTGGCGCCCCAAGCCTCACCAGGGCGCTAAAAGTAGCGCCCCGGAAGTAGTCACGGCCACCTGCCAGAAATTGACGTTGCGCGCCCCAGAGGGAAGCGCGGCGCTACTGGAGGCGCCCCGCATCCCTCTTGGGGCGCTGCAACTCAATATCGCTGCGCGATGTGCTGCAGCGCCACACGCTGTGGCATGGCGTGCTGCGGTACTGCAGGCCTTCCTCCCCTTCTTAAAGGGGAGGGGCCTGCTGCAGCGCAATCAAAGATCGTGAGTGCTGGCAAAAGAGCCCGGCACCAAGGAGAAGTGCCGGGCTCTTGGAACACAGCCGGCACTCCGCGGGGGGGGGTGCTCAGGAGGCCTGGGACGGCGGCGCGGAGAGGTGCTGGCAGGCAGCCAGCAAAAAAAATGGCCGCCCCACACCTCAGCGCCTCTACCGCCGCAGGTAGGCCTAGGCCCCCCTGAACCGGTCGCAAATAGCGACCGGCGTTAAAGCAGGGGGCACAACTAAATTTCGCGATCGGGGTGGTAGCGGGGCGCTGCACACACTGATGACATCATTGGTAGCGGCGCAGCACTAACGGCTAGCGCCACCATTAGCGTACCGCTAAATTTAGCGGGAGACATGGCCAGTGGCGTCCAACCCACTAAGTGCCCTCTTAAGGTGCTAACGGGTGGCGCAGCCCACTGAATTTCTAGGCCTTAGTGCCTGTCTTGCGTGTGCCTTTGCCTGTCCTAGTGCTCCTACAAAGTGCTTCCCCAGTGGCTATAACATGGCTGGTGAAAGGCTGCTGACTTTCAATGGAGGAGACTGCAGGTGGACTTGCAGGACGACCTTGAGCAGCCTTGGGCCTAGAAGGCCCCACTGCGGACTGCACCACCTCGGCATTGGGCGGCAGCAGTCAAGGGCACTGGCGGAGTGGCAGTGGTGGGAGGATGAATGCTGTCATCCTGAGAGCGGACAGTAGGTACTTGCTCCACGTAGCCACTGCCACTTCCCCGAGTTGGCGTCTCAGCATTCCTAGCTATCTGTTGGAGGACTGATTGCTGGACTGCTGTGACACCCTGCAAGCCTCGTTCCACACTGATAAACGCAGCCACGATGGCAGCAGTCTGAGCTTGCGTGACAGCAAGCTGAGCCTACATGAGAGTAGTCTGAGCTTCCACTGCAGCACTCAAACATAGGGTGACTTCTTCTTATGCTCCAATGGAAGTGGAGACATCAGCCGTCAGATGCTGCATCATGGTTGGGTCCATAAGTGTGCCAATGGATCTGCCCACCCCTTCCAAGCTGGAAATCATGGGCTCCAAGCTCTGCGCAAAGCCATGGGCTCAGCGATGCCCCTCCCAAGAATGGCCAGCACCATCTCCTCAATGGGGGTGAGGTTATGCAGGCGAGCCTGTCCTCTCCCAGTCAGGTGCTGCTGGCATTGGTTATAAGCTATCTTTTCCTGCAAGAGAAAGGGAATTGTGTCAGTGAGTGTGGTGCAATGCGTTTGGGTGATATGCCTGTCATAGTTGAATAGCTGGCAGTGTGTGCAAACTGTAAGATCTGGGTGTGAGGTGTGAGTCGTGTTTGGTAGAGATTGTTGGTAGGTGAGTGATGGGGGGTGTGGTGTGGTGCATTGAGCAGTATGTGAGGTTAGTGGCGCAGATGGCAGGGATATGGCATTTGAAGATGAAGTCACTGACCTTGACCACTCTCATGAGGTCATTAAATTTCTTCCTGCACTGCGTCCACCTCCTTGGGGCTATATTGCTGGCATTCACCACAGCGGCTATCTGCTCCCGCTGCACTCGGCACTGTTGCCTGAAGGGCCTCTTGGGCCCCTGTTGAAAGAGGACCTCTCTCCTCCTATCCACCTCCTGCACCAAGGGCTCCAGTGTTGTATCCGGGAACTTTGGTGCATGCTCTCTCCTCCCCTATTGTGCCATCATTAATTGTTCTTCACTGTCTTCCCCAACCATTTCAATGAGCTGCTGCAGGCAGAATGCCCCTCCCCTTTAAGAGGTGCAGGCTGCCTTTAAGTAATGCAGGCTAGCTTTAAGTTGTGCTAGTCTCGCATGAACTTGGGCCCCCTGCTGAGCGTTCAGCCACTCAGCAGCGCATTCAGCGCTAGGCTGAATGCCACAATCATGGAAATAAGCAGGTAGCACTAAGTTTGCGTGCTGCCTGCAATCCTCTGAACTGGTGCATCGCGATCCCCGTGCCCATTTTTGGAGGCAAACCAATTTCTAGGCATTAATTTTCAGTTGTTTTAATGTTAGGAGAAAGCAAATTGTCGTTGAAAATTAAAAATTAGATATGATGGCAAGAATCTGAACATATACATGTATCAAAGTGCAGTGCTCTTTTGTCACTGAAATCAGTGCGAACCTCGAGGTAACCCTGCAGTGCGAATATGGTCTGTTTCAGTGAGAGTGCTTCATTCTACTTTTCAGCTTTGAATAACCAAGTACTCAGTAGTCCACTCTTTAGTGCATGTTTCTTCTCACTTTGCAACTGAATCATGTCATGTGTAATATAAACCTTACATTACGAAATGCATTCCTCCTGACCCCAATCTTAGCATCCAGAAATGAGTTCCAGAACAAGTTCCTGTTCTTATCTATTTAATGTCCTTCGAAATCAGGTTTCCAGCTAAACTTGACAAGTTCAACATTCATAAATATAATTAATGATGAAGTTGGATAATCATACAAAGTGATGAGATCACATCCAGAAATAAAATCAACAATGCTTAACAAAATTACACTTCAAACAAACAGCTTCCTGTAACAATCATTAATCCTCAGCCTCCTACTGAATCAAAGATACACTATCATCTGCAAGTGCAATATTGCTTACAAGTTAGAAAACAAACACAATGGACAACCTATTATCTTAATCAGGAAAATAAATTTGGCTATGAACCTTGAAACAGCAAATTGCAATTTATATCACTATACTAATCTTAATAATCAAAGAATATCTTAGTTTTAATGCTTAGAATATTCAAATACAGTACAACATGACCAGCATTTTTAAAAGGCTACCAACAAACCCATGTATTTGCGACACTCCGTAATCAAGTATGGATTGTTCACTGATACCTTTCGTTTTATGGGAGTTGTGAGGGGGTAGGAATTTAACATAAATATTGAGAGAGAAAATAAAAGAACTCTGGCACATCTTTTCATTACTTGCAACACACCCTGTTCAGATTAAAATGTTCTAACTCGCTGATAGTCCTAGATTGAATCAAACATATTAACCCGTTTAAATATAGAACAGTCTACTTATGTTTACTTAAGCTGACTCTTTTCTTCCCACAGAACTCTCATATTAAATTTCCGTTCTTTAGATGTTTACAGTTTTATTGCATTACAACCTGGTAATGGGAGCTTCCAAGTAAAACTGTTGTTCTTACGGAGTCCAGGAATTACTTTCGAATATTACACAAATTAAATTATTTTCCTCTGTGTAACAGATTGTGACTGTTTCTTTTTCTTTACAATTTTCTCACGAGATCTGAAACATTTTTATTCATAGTACTCATATTATTAGGGATCAACATTGTTAGCATTTCCTCTCCTGAGGGATATTAAATGATTTTATGCCGAACTGCTTGAAATTTTTTGGAACTTTTGTAAACATCTGTTTGCCAAATTTTAATGTACTATAGTAAAACGTGCACACAGGAGGAAATTGGGAACAAAAACTTTGCTAGGGAAATATTAAGTATTCATACAGACGTGACTGTAGATAGGTTACATCCTTTAACAACCAACACCCCAAATATTGAGTTAGGACATAATCTATTTACTGATATTATATTGTTATAATATCACTATGGAGTAAGGGTGAAATTAATAATACAGTATACATGTATTAATATTAGTAACTCTAATGATTGTAAGGGTTACACAAGAGGAAATCAGTATTACATCTCAACTCTACAACATTAGATACTGATAAGAGTTTTCTCTGTTTCCATTTTGTACTAATCAGTCACAAACCATTTTACCCACTCCTTCATCTTGAAGGGTAGAGCACTCTTGCTACAGACTCCTTAATAATGGCCCATCTGATCCTCATCAGCCAAAAAGGGATGTTTTGTGAAGAAACAGTTTCCTGTTGATTTTGTTCTTGCCCCATCCTCTCTCTTCCCCACCCCCCACCTCCCCAATACTTCCTGAAATAAAGCCGGGCAAGAAATTGTGGAATGTGTCCGCAAAAGATAGAATTTGAACGGCAGTTGAATTTGAAGGACTATTCATTCTGTGGTATTTTTCTGTGGACCCTTCCACTTCCCCTGGTTCTGTTAACTTCACTAATCATTTAGAAAACTCTTGACAGGTAAATAGTACTGAAATCACACTGTTCCCTGCACAAAGGGAAGGATGGGCACTTCAGCCACCTCTACCTCCAATTTCAGAATCAGCTTTAATAGCATCGAACTCAATCAAAACTTAAAATTACTATGAGTCATACACGATTGACTGTGAACTCCAAAATGTAGAAATTACTTGAGGCAACTCCAATATGGTGGGAAAATAAGTTATTCATTGCGGTTGAACAATCTAAAACACGTTGTATATTTTAAAGGAATATATTTCATGATAATGTTCAAGTTCTGTATCACAATGTACCACAAGGTGGCAGGCTTCCTAATCAGGGCCATCTTCCTTTTGAGGCTTCACATGAAAACCTGACATTTCACTGCACAGTCTCAACTCCCAGTAAACCTCACCACTCATCACTTTCAGTAACACAGGTAAGTGAATTTCAAAAACACTGAAAACTTAAGCATTTACTGTTATTACCAGAAAATCCTCCAGGAAGTCTTAACAAAATAATTACCAGGACTCTTGAGGATAATAGGCTTTGCACCAAATCCTATTAAAAGAACAATTACTCATACAATTATATATAAATATGAAAAATACTGAAACACAAAAAGAACAGATGTCCCATAATATACGTTATCCATTCACAGCTCTAAATAAAACTTGTATTTTAGTCCTTTGAACTCATTCACCCCAAGAGTATATTATTAACCAGTACCAAATCTGCACACTTTGAATGAAATAATGGAATCAGTAAGTCAATTTTCCTAATGATCAAGGTAGAAGAACAACCCAATTTCCTAGATTCTTAATTAGAAAGGGTGGCCACCTGCTGCCGAGACTAAAGCCAGATTAGAGGCAGGGCAATAGAATTTGGGATTCTAAGATGTTGAATTAATTCATCCAATGAGCTGAAATAATTCACTCTGTGCACTTGCTGCCCTCGGAGTTTCTGGCTCCAGAATGGACAATCTTTTTGCACTGCGAATGTGCAGAAAGCCATGCACATGCAGAGGATTGTTTTCTGAACTCCACCTTGCTCTGAAAACCAGGCTTTTAATGTTCAATTTTCAAACAGATGTGTGTTCACTGTAATTCTGGCTTGAAGCTAACTATAAGGCATATGCAAGACGTACCTACATTATATGTGGTCCGTTTCTGGTTGCTCAAGATTGCAGCATTCTACGTGGCCTATTTCTGGTTGCTGATGACTACAGGCAATGTATAACTGAACACATTTGCCTGCTGACATATTTTGACTAATTCATCAGCCCATAAATGATAATGAATAAGAAAACAGCTTTTGGCTAAGTATTTTATGTAAACTATATATAATTTAAGATATAAAATGTTTTCTATGTACTCAATGCAACATAATATAAACAACCTTAAAAACTGAATAGAGTACACACACTATGGAAAGTAAATCCTCTCCATCACAAAGACCAACTACTTCCACCTCCATAACATCACCCGCCTCTGCCCCATCCTTAACCTATGCTTAGTGTCATGATTACGCCTTAGATTACCCCTCTGTGAAGCATTATGGGACATTTTTCTATGTTAAAGGTGCTATATAAATGCAAGTTGTTGCTGTTGAGTAGTGTGAAGTCACAGAATAGTTGTTAATTCTGGGTTTTAAGGAGGGTATGAAAGATGGTGAGGGAGGTGGAGAGGCTGAGGCAGATGCGGTAAAAAAATTGGGTGGAATCTGCTGCAAGCAAATATGCATTTTTTGAATCAAAGCAAAAGGCTCAGAATCAGGAAAACAATTTTACAAGAGAATAATAACAACAGCTTATCATTCTCTTCACAAAGTATAATGCTAAAGGGAAATGATGAGCATCATTAGTTGCATCCTTAGCTGCCTTCTCCTTTACCCAAGCAACTTCATTCAGTTTTCTGTACAGGATGTAGACAACTGAAGGTGTACTTTCCTTGATGCTATCTATCAGTATGGAAAGAAAATAAAGTGCCAAACAGGGATAATGGCTTCATGCATCATACCAAAACTGCAGCAAACTGATGTGGACATTTCTGGGTTTTAGTCTAATTTTGAAATTCATCTTTCAGGGTAGTTATTTGGTTTTGGCTCTAAATCTGAAGGCTCATCTTTAAGCCATCATTACAACTTTTTTTTCTTATACCAATGAACTACAGCAAAAATCACAGTTAAACAATTTGCTTGTTGTATTATGCTTTTATTTTTAGTAGCACTACCACCAATGACAGAACCTGTGACCATCATTACTTCAACCTAGTGTTCTGCATCACTAGGTGGTCTCTCCCCGATACAAACCAAGAAAGGGCAAAATCTACTATTGTACACCAAGGTGTTTTTCATGGTTCAAGTGGACGCAGAGTAAAAATATTGTTTTACTAAAATCCTAGCAACACTGCATATTTACTGGCTGCCTTTCCATAAGAAAAATTGCCCGTCATTTTAAATATTTTTGTGCTGTCTTCGGGTTACGCATGGTGAGTGATAATTGGTGGCCAGTAGCACTTGAGCTATTACCCATCAGTGGGATGATTCTCTGGGAGCAAAGACCAAGATTAAAAACCTTTCTGTTCAAATTGGGCACAAGACAGGCGAGTCCCAATTAAGAAAACTTGAACAGCTGAAGGACAGTAATAAGGAGAAAGGAAAAAGAAACACCAATGAAGACAGTAAGTGTTGGATGAGCTGCAATTTCCTCTAGCTAAACACTGGGAAAACTGAAACCATAATCTTTGCGTCCCGCCACAAACTCTGTAACCTCGTAACTGACTCCATTACTCTTCCCAGCCACTGTCTCAGGCCGAACCAGACTGTTCTCAACCTCGTGTGCTATCCAATCCCAAGCTACACTTCCATCCTCTCCATCACAAAGATCCCCTACTTCCAACCGCGTAACAGTGCCTGGCTCTGCCATTACCTCAATCCATCTGCCGCTGAAAACTTCATCCATGCTTTTGTCAAACTCCCATCCTACATGAGCTTCAGCTCATCCAAAGTTCTGCTCCCTATATCCTTTACTGTACGTCTTTGCTCACTCATCACCACCCCCATCCTCACTAGCCTACATTGCCTCATGTTTCCCCAACACCTGAAATTGAAATTTCTTTTCCTCGTGTTTAAATTCCTCCATAGCTCTGCCTCTTCCTATCTGTGCAACCTCCTCCAGTATTATAACCTTTTCCCCTGAACTCTCTGTTCATTTAACTCTGGTCTATTGTACAAACCCACTTCCTTCATCCCATCATTGGTGGCTGTGCCTTCAGCAGTCTATGCCCCTCGTTACAGAATTCCCATCTTAAATCCCTCTGTCTCATCATCTACATCTAGTTCTTAAAAAGATTCTCCTTAAAATCCACATTTTTGACCAAGCTTTTGATCACTCCTAATTTCTGCTTTGGCTCGGTATCCACTTTTCTGATGATGCTTCTGAAGTGCCTTGGGACCTTTATGTTAAAGGCTCCACATAAATGCAACTTCCTATCGTTCTCGTTAGCCTGTGGGTAATGGAGGTTGGGTATACCGAGAACTGCATTTTTTTGTGTTTTGGAGGTATTTTCTCCCTATCCTCTTTCTTGGTCTTCCTATTCCATGCACCATTTATGGCTGGAATTGGCTGTTCCCTCTACTCTGCCAACACAACTATAAGCGGCTGTGAGGAGATGGCAAATCTGACCTCTGCTCAATTACTTCCTATAATAATAGCTCTAAACTCAATGTATGGGGAAACATGAATATGAATGTGTCTCACAAATTCAGTGAGCGTAGGGATGGTGTGGTGCTCCAAATTGCTGGAGTATCACACCATCCTTTAGCTGCTATGCATTACTATTTTTGCTTAATTATCTAGCCCTACAATCCAAACCGAGCAACCCTATGTTACAGAAATAACTACACAAAGATTAAAAAGTATCTGCAGAAGTGTTACATAAGGCTGTAACAGTGGCCATTGCACTTCAAATGAATACATTTTCAGAAGCTCTTGGAGATGCTTTGAGGCAATATACAAATACATGTATCACTTGTAGCAAATGGGGAGGGGGCAGTTACTAAGAAAATAGTTGGTTTTACAAACATTTTTATAACAGATGGCATTAAAGTATTAAAATGTTTGATGTCTAAAAGGGAAAAGATGAATTGTATTGAAGTATGTTGATATAGACCCTTTGCATAAGAACATAAGAAATAGGAGCAGGAGTAGGCCATTCGGCCCTTCGAGCCTGCTCCGCCATTCAATGAGATCATGGCTGATCTTTTGCCTCAACTCCATTCACCGGCCCTATCGCCATATCCCTTGATGCCCTTACTAGTCAGAAATCTATCGACTTCTGTTTTGAATATACCCAATGACTGAGCCTCCACAGCACTCTGGGGTAGAGAATTCCAAAGATTCACCACGCTGTGTGTGAAGAAATTTCTTCTCATCTCAGTCCTGAATGGCCTACCCTTTATCTTGAGGCTGTGGCCCCTGGTTCTAGACACCCCAGCTAAGGGAAACATTCTCCCAGCATCCATCCTATCAAGCCCTGTAATAATTTTGTATGCTTCAATGAGATCTCCTCTCATTCTTCTGAATTCAAGAGAATACAGGCTTAGTTTACTCAATCTCTTCTCATACGACAGTCCCGCCATCCCAGGAATCAATCTCGTGAACCTTTGTTGTACTCCCTCTATGGCAAGTAAATCCTTCCTTAGGTAAGGAGACCAAAATTGTACACAGTACTCCAGGTGTGGGCTCACCAAGGCCCTATATAATTGGACTAAGACTTCTTTACTCCTGTACTCAAATCCTCTTGTAATGAAGGCCAGCATACCATTTGCCTTCCTAATGGCTTGCTGCACCTGCACATTCACTTTCAGTGACTCATGTACAAGGACACCCAGGTCCCTTTGAGCATCTGCATTCCCCAATCTTTCACCATTTAGGAAATACTCTGCCTTTCTGTTTTTTCTACCAAAGTGGATAACTTCACATTTATCCACATTATATTCCATCTGCTATGTTCTCGCCCACTCACTGAGCCTGTCGAGATCCCCTTGAAGCCTCTTCACATCCTCTTCGCAACTGACACCTAGCTTTGTATCATCAGCAAATTTGGAAATGTTACATTTAGTCCCCACATCCAAATCATTGATATAGATTGTGAATAGCTGGGGCCCAAGCACCGATCCTTGTGGTACCCCACTAGTCACAGCCTGCCATCCTGAAAAAGACCCGTTTATCCCTACTCTTTGTTTTCTGTCTGTTAACCAATTCTCAATCCATGCTAGTATATTACCCCCAATTCCATGTGCTCTAATTTTGTTCACCAACCTCTTGTGTGGGCCCTTATCGAAGGCCTTCTGAAAATCCAGATACACCACATCTACCGGTTCCCCTTTGTCTACTCCACTAGTTACATCCTCAAAGAACTCCAATAGGTTTGTCCAACAGGATTTCCCTTTCATAAATCCATGTTGACTCTGCCCAATCTTACTATTAGTTTCTTATTGCATCCTTTATAATAGATTCCAGCATTTTCCCGACTGATGTGAGGCTAACAGGTCTGTAGTTCTCTGTTTTCTCTCTCCCTCCTTTCTTAAATAGTGGGGTTACATTTGCTATCCTCCAATCTGCAGGAACCGTTTCAGAATCTATAGAATTTTGGAAGATGATAACCAATGCATCCACTATTCCAATGGCCACCTCTATCAAAACCCTAGGATGAAGGTCATCCGGTCCTTGGGATTTATCGACTTTTAGTCCCATTAATTTTGCTAGTACTGTTTTTTTACTAATAATAATTTCTTTAAGTTCCTCATTCTCATCACACCCTTGGTATTCTCGTATTTCTGGGTGGTTTTTTGTGTCTTCCTCCGTGAAGACAGAAACAAAGGGGGAGAAATTCAGTTGTTAGCGCCACCCGTTAGCGCCTTAAGAGGGTGATAAGTGGGGCGCGAAGCGGCTAGCGCCTGGGCGCGGCGAGACCTGTGCCTCTCGCGACATTGAGCGGCGGCCCAAAACCGCAACGCCCGCTCAGCTGCGCGCGCAGATCCTGACGTCATTTCATGGTGCAACGCCCTTGGGGTGCCCCGAACTGGAACTTCAGTGGCGCCCCCCTCCTTTCCGCCTGGCGCTCCCAGCGACTGGAACGGTTCCCAGTCGCTGTGGGGCTGCTATTTAAAGGGGGCTCTTCCTGGCTTCTTAGTGGTAGCCATTTTTGGACCACTCCTGTGAGAGAGAGAGAGAGACATTTGCAGAGAGACAAAGGGAGAGAGCTTTCTGCATTGAGTCAGCGCTCGCACAGGTACTTCTGGCTTCGGCCCAGAACTTTGCAGTTGGATTGATTTTTCAGTGCCATAGCCTTGAGTGGCCACATACTATGGGGGCTGCATTGGGTGGAAACGTTGGGTTTCTCCATTGCATTGAGAGGGCTCAGAGACGCCGAGAGAGAGTGCCAATCATGGCCAGACGGAGGAGGGCCAACAGGCGTCGGCACAGGAGGCCTTACCCTCCCAGGGTATTCCGCCAACAGTTCTCATACCTCAACATGTCTGAGGAGCAGTGTTTTCGGAGGCTTCGATTCAGCAGGGAGGTGGTCACTGAGCTCTGCCACCTGCTTCAGCCAGATCTGCAGCCTCAACTGAGGAGCAGGACGTCTCTGTCGGTGGCAGTGAAGGTGACAGTGGCTCTCAACTTCTATGCCACCGCCTCCTTCCAATCTGCTACTGGGGACATTGCCAATGTCTCCCAGTTCGCAGTGCATTGCTGCATTCGCCAAGTCACGAGTGCCCTCTTTAAAAGGAGACGTCAGTACATTTCCTTCCCCATGACCCTGGACAAGCAGCAAGAGCGCGCAATGGGATTTGCACGAATAGTGGGCTTCCCCATGGTCCAGGGCGCCATTGACTGCACGCATGTGGCTTTGTGGGTGCCGCAAGAAAATGCCGAGGATTACCGCAACCGGAAGGGGTTCCATTCGTTGAACGTGCAGTTGGTGTGTGACCACAGACAGCTGATACTAGCTGTCAATGCCCGCTTTCTAGGCAGCAGCCACGACGCCTTCATCCTGCGGCAGACCTTTTCGAAGCCCCGGCTCACCCAGGAAGCTGGCTTCTCAGGGACAAGGGCTATCCTCTGTGCACCTGGCTGATGACCCCGCTCCATGTGCCCAGCACCCCTGCTGAAGAATGATACAATGAGAGCCATCAAGCGACCAGGAACATCATTGAGCACACAATCAGCACGCTAAAGCAACGGTTCTGCTGTCTGGACCATTCCGGGGAGCCCTTCAGTACTCGCCTGAGCGAGTCTCCCATTTCGTTGTAGTGTGCTGCATGCTGCATAACCTGGCAATCCTCAGGACTCAGCCACTGCCAGCAGACATTGGAGCACCAGCAGAGGAGGAGGAGCACCAAGACGGGAGGCAGGCACAAAGTGCAAGGGCCGCCCGTCAGCGGCTTATTGCAAGTTGGTTCTAGGCCCCCTCTGAGGGAATGGCTTGTGCCATTGAAAGAACATGAATGCAACCATTCCGCAAACCCTGAGCCAGTCAAGGCAACAAATAGTTCAAAGAGCAAACATGCACAATCTGAATAAAGACACTTCTTTATTTAACAAACTGTGTGCCCTTCCCGCATGACAAAGTAATAGAGAGAAACCCCCCAAAAAGCAGTCAGACACATAACTGGCTCTCACAACCTGGAGACAATGAACAAAAGAGTTAACAAAAAATGACCACGATCCTCGGCCTTCACTAAAAAATTAACAGCATTTTGTCACCTCCTACTTTTTGCCCTTCGAGGGTGATCTGCTTCGCTTGCGAGATTGGCCCCTTCCCACCCTGCAGCTCCTCCGCAATGGGACCCCAGTGGCTGCAGCAAGGCTGGGGGAAGGCTGCTAAGTGTCAGAAACTGAGTCGGCAGATGCCCTTGGGGGACGGCCTGGACCAGCTCTGGGCCTGGAGGGCCCGGCTGCTGACTGCTCCAACTCTGCATGGGCGGCAGCAGTCTGTCCTACGGGTGGCGGCAGCTGCAGTAGAGAAGTGTGAGTGTTGGCAGCAGGAATGCTGCCATCCTGACAGAGGACAGGCACTCCCTGGTCGGACGACACACTGGCACTCCCACGGGGCAGCACTGCAGCATGCGGAGCAATCTGCTGAAGCACAGACTGCTGGCCTTCTGCAGCGCAGCGAGGGCCCCGGCGATTCGTGCCCGATGTTGCAAGGGTGGCAGCAGTCAGTGCTCGTGTGGCCTCAATATGTGTCTGCATCAGACCAGCCACTGACTGCATTGCACCACTAAGCACTTGCGTGGAAGCCGCCTGTGCTGCACCGAAGTCCTGCAGACTCCTTGCCTGTGTTGCACCGAAGTCCTGGACACTCCTTGCCAGTGACTCAATGGATTCGGGCATCCTTGCCTCTGCAGCCATGAGCTCAGTGTGCCTCTGCTCCGCCTGGGCGCCCATTTCAGCGAGGAGCCGCACCTCTTCTGCGCTCACTGTAGCAGGACTGGAGGCCAGACTCTCCCTCCGGGGAGAAGGCCACCGAGCTTCCCTACCCGCCCACCCCCCCCCTCCGCGTTGCTGCAGCCCGCTGGGCCCCGGAGCTTCAGTGAGGGGGCCCTGCAGGTTCTGGTTGGCGCAGTGGAGCGCAGGCGATCTATCCTGTTTCCGGACAGTGGCAGGAGGCCGCTGCCCACCGACTACCGCAAAGCTTGGAGGGAGGTGGCTCACAGAGTGACCTCCAGCAGCATGGTGCGTAGGACCCCTGTGCAATGCAGGAAGAAGTTCAACGACCTCACTCGGGTCGTCAGGGCGAGTACCCTTTTCAGTATCCTCTTCACCCCTGCATGTGCACCTCACTTTATGGCCAAAGGGTCCTGAAAGCCCCAATGCCCAGCCCTCATCCAACACCTATGGGCCTTTCATGAAACTCAGACCCTTCCCCCCTGCTCCCCTCCAGGGAAGACATGTCCCCATTATGGCCATGGGCCGCCTCGGCTGAGGGTGGCACTGATGATCCGGCTTCCTCCTCGCCTTCAGAATCACTCAGTGGCAGCTTGAGGGCCCGCCTCCTCACCTGGCGAATCACCATCTGAAAGCAGGGAGGTACAAGAGTTACTTTAGCGTGAGGACAGGGCGGCAGCGAGGGAGGCATGAGTGCTGCAATGCACTGTATTGGTTCGATAGTGGCAAAGGATGCTGGTGTGAGGCACAAGTGGAAGGAGAGAGGTCAAAACGGTGATGACCTTACCATTGCTGTCCAGAACGGGGTTGGCATCTCCAGTGGTGACGGGGCCAATCATCCGGCCTGCCATAATGCGCTGGACTCGCTGCTCCAGATCGCTGAGATCTTTAAGGTGAGGCCGGCCTCCCCCCGGTCCGTTGCTGCTGCCTCCTGTTATGGGCCAGCTTGCCCTGCAAGAGAAAGGACGGGCTCTGAGTACAGTGTGAAGCCCTGATCTTGGCTGCACTGCCTCCCATGGTCGAATAGCCCTTACAGTGTGTAAAGTGCTGAATGTGCATGTGAGTTTCATGAAAGGCCCATAGGTGTTGGATGAGGGCTGGGCATTGGGGATTTCAGGACCCTTTGGCCATAAAGTGAGGTGCACATGCAGGGGTGAAGAGGATACTGAAAAGGGTACTCGCCCTGACGACCCGAGTGAGGTCGTTGAACTTCTTCCTGCATTGCACAGGGGTCCTACGCTATGCTGCTGGAGGTCACTCTGTGAGCCACCTCCCTCCAAGCTTTGCGGTAGTCGGTGGGCAGCGGCCTCCTGCCACTGTCCGGAAACAGGATAGATCGCCTGCGCTCCACTGCGCCAACCAGAACCTGCAGGGCCCCCTCACTGAACCGCTGCGCTCGCTCCCTGGCCCTCTCCATGGTCCTAGGCGTTAGAATGTGGCAGGTCTGTCCAGGCCGAGAATCAGGGCTCCGATGTGCAGGGTGTGGCTGCAATCCAAGATCGACCCTCCCCTTTAAGAGCTGACCGGCGCCAGCGTGTCTGCGTGCAATCGCTAACTGTCCGCACCTGCGCTGCACCCGCCCTCGGTGGTAGCGCCTCGCTTCTCTGGCTTAGCGCCTTAGGACAGTCGCGCAGCGCCTGCTTTAGCGCTCCAAGCACCTCTTGGGGCGAAGCAGGTCAATTTAGCTGAAGGTGGCGATAATTTGCGCCGGGCGCTAAATTTCGCGCCCGCTCAAGTATAACGCCCCAAACGTGGCGATACTGAATATCTAGGCCAAAGTATTTATTTAATTTCTCTGCCATTTCCTCATTCCCCATTATAAATTCTCCTGTCTCTGACTGTAAAGGACCTACATTTACCTTTGCCAGTCTTTTCCTTTTCACATACCTATAGAAGCTTTTACAATTCGTTTTTATATTTTTCGCTAGTTTGTGCTCATATTCCGTTATCCCTCTCTTTATCAATTTCTTGGTCCCCCTTTGCTGATTTCTAAAAAGATCCCAATCCTCAGGCTGACCGCTTTTTCTGGCAAATTTATAAGCTTCCTCCTTTGACTTAATACTAGCTTTAATTTCTTTTGTTAGCCATAGTTGGATCACTTTTCCTTCTGGGTTTTTATGCCCTAGAGGAATATATGTTTGTTGCAAATTATGCATTATTTCCTTGAATATTAACCATTGTATGTCCACCTTCACACCTTTTAGTGTAGTCTCCCAATCTACCATGGCCAACTTGTCCCTCATACCCTTGTAGTTTCCTCTTTTTAGATTGAAGACCTTAGTTTCAGATTGGACTACATCACTCTCAAACTTAATGTAAAATTCAATCATATTATGGTCACTTGTCCCTAAAGGCCCCTTTACCACAAGATTATTAATTAGCCCTTTCTCATTACACAGTACCAGATCCAGAATAGCCTGTTCCCTGGTTGGTTCCTCCACATACTGATCCAGGAAACCATCTCGCATGCATTCCAAGAATTTGTCCTCCACACCTTTAGTGGCAATTTGATTTGCCCAGTCAATATGTAGATTAAAGTCCCCCATGATTACCATAGTGCCCTTGTTACACGCACTTCTAATCTTTTGATTGATACTGTACACTACATTACCATTACTATTTGGTGGCCTATACACAACTCCCACCAATGTTTTCCGCCCTTTGCTGTTTCTTAGCTCCACCCAAACTGATTCCAATTCTACATCATGATCTGCCAAGCCAAGATCTTTTATCTCTACTGTACTGATCTCATCCCTTATTTCAGAAAGTTGTACCTTTGAGCATTTAATTGTATTATGAATTGATCTGGTACTTGTTATGGTGAAAAGGTCAGCCTCGAAAATCTGCCTGAATCTCAGAATTATTGCCAGCTATTTCAAATGAAACATCTGTGATGGAGAAACAACAGCTTGAAGCGCCTGCAGGATCTAATAGGTGCTATTCTAAAGTGCAATAAACAGAGACCCTGGGTTAGCCTTAACATATTTCTTATCATGTAATTGCCATTTCTAAATAAGATGAATTATTGTTATCAAATATCTTTGACAAGACAATGAAGACAAACACAGAAATATTTCCATCAGGGCCCGCAGATTTCTTCAGCACCTCAAAACCAATTTTGGTGGCCGTTCCAACCAAATTCTGTAGCAAAGCTAGAACTTGGGGATATCTCAATCTCAAATAAAATATCTCAATAATAAAATAAATATTCTTCAATTATATTATATTAAAACATTACTAAACTAGTAGCTTTTGTTCAGAAAATGGCAATTTAAAATATTTTAAAAAAGGATTTCTGTGCTGACCCTCTGCGATACCCATCGGCTGCTCAACTTCGTACAATAACAGCTCATGCTCAACACCGAGCCACGTCATTCTGACTTTCCGCCTTGCTGGGCAAAACAGCTTAAGTTGACGCTAGCTCAACTGGTTGCTCTTTGTTTAAAGGGCACATATTTGCAACAAATCCAAACTTTAAAAATACTGTCTAAACTGAGTTTGCATTTCAAATTTGTGTTTAAAATGAAGACATTTCACCGTGTATATTTGAAGTGTCAATGAGCCCAGTGCTGTTTATTGGCGGGCAGATAAGGTAACTAGCGATGCAACATTCAGCAATGTGCATACAACTCACTGGTGCCAACTAGGAAGTACATTATTGAAATTCATTGTAGCAACTCAAGAAAAATGTAATGCTGATGTTGTGTTCGTCATGCTAGGAAATATAACTATGTAAATACTGGCACTTAGAATATATTTACATTTAGAATACAGAGGCTCAGCAGCACATCAGGGGCTCAGAGGCTACATTCAAGCACGTATAAAGACAGATTGATTAAGGAACTAAGATCGATCACTTTGGGGTTAGATTCTCCGCGTGTATTTCACATCCTACACACTTTACCAGTCTAGCAGTAGTCAATACCTGGTATCAGGTAGCACAACCCATGGGGTAACCTCAATGTAAACTTGCCAGACTCCCTAAGTCCACCCATGAGGTAGACCCAGTTAAAGATGGGCTGGATTTGGCAAGCTTACATCAGCAAACAAAAAGAAAATAAATTCTGCAAATGCTACAAGTCTCAAATAAGAAACAGAAACTACTAGAAACACATAGCATGTCCATCAGCACCTGTAATGAGAAAATAATTTAGCATTCACTTGTACACTTCTTCCTGCAAACTGATGAATAGGTTGGCATTGCTGCCAGTTGCATGACACACATGCTTTAGCCCACTGACACTAATATATAAACAGCCCTTGCTACTGGGCTCAATAGCCGCTCCTGCAATCACTGGTGCACTGTGGCTGCAGTATGTATTATTTGAGCTATAGAATACAGTGCAGCACCTCCTTCCCCTCAGATCTCAACGACCAAGGACAAGAGCAGCAATATTGTGGGAACATCATCATCTCCAAGTGCCCCCCAAGTCACACACCATCCCTGACTTAGACATATAATCGCTGTTCCTTCCTTGTCACTTTGTTGTGGGATCACCATCATGAAGACTGCAGTTGTTCAAGAAGACAGCCCATCACCACCTTTTCAGGGCAACTAGACATGTGTTGCCTGCATTATTCACATCCGGAGAACAAATTTTAAAACTCTAATGTCGGTACAAAGCCAGTTGATTAAGTACTAGGGATCATTTAAGTACTAGGAAATGTTCCTGTATTTCACAAGCTGCAGATGAAGTGTTCAAGACAGGAAATGCATGGAGAATTAAAAGAGCATTTTCAGGGGTAACCCTTTTCATTAAGTATTGGTGCAGCAGGCATTGGTTTCAATCCAATCACAACATGGAATAGAAGAAAAAGGTGGTGGGGAAGGAGTGGGGAGAAGAAATTCTATGGTGGTTTCTCCAGTCACAGATACGATGAGCACTGGACCCTGGTTTCAATATACTTGTTCCAAGAATAAAGCTATATTTGCCTTTTTCCTGCAGAGACTTGAGCACATTCTATGAAGCTTAGAGTGTTGAGCCTGAAACCATGAAAAAAATAAGTAAAACATCTCCTGGTTTGTGCTGCTTTATTAATTGTCTGTCATTTCTTTCAAGTACAGTGATTAATCTTATTCACAAAGACCTACTGTATGAAGATTTCTATTGTACTACCTATGTGCATACACAAACAAAAAAAATGGTATAAATGTGACTGTTTGGTGATGAAAAACATTGGGGGATATTTTAATTTAGTATTTCATAGAATCATAGAATAATACAACACAGGAGACCATTTGGCCCATCGTGCCTAGACTGACTTTTTGGTAGAGCTATCCAATTAACCCCACTTCCCTGCTCTTTCCCCATAGCCCTGTAATTTTTTTCCCCTTCTAGTATTTAACCAATTCTCTTTTGAATGTTACTATTGAATCTGCTTCCACCACCCTTTCAGGCAGTGCATTCCAGGTCACAACAACTCGCTGCGTAAAAAAAAAGTTTTCTCCTGTCGCCTCTGGTTCTTTTGCCATTCACCTTAAATCTGTGCCCTCTGGTTATTGACCCTTCTGCCACAGGAAACAGTTTCTCCTTATTTACTCTATCAAAACCAGTCATGATTTTGAACACCTCTATCAAATCTCCTCTTAACCTTCTCTGCTCTAAGGAGAACAACCCCAGCTTCTCCACATAACTGAAGTCCCTCATCCCTGGTACCATTCTAGTAAATGTCTTCTGCACTCTCTTCTAGGCCTTGACATCCTTCCTAATTTGTGGTGCCCAGAATTATGAACATGAACACAATACTCCAGCTGAGGCCTAACCAGTGTTTTATAAAGGTTTAGCAGAACTTCCTTGTCTTTGTGCTCTATTCTTCTATTAATAAAGCCAAGGATCCCATATGCTTGTTTGACAGCCTTCTCAACTTGTCCTGCCACCTTCAAAGATTTGTGAACATACACCCCCAGGTCTCTCTGTTCCTGCACCAGCTTTAAAATTGTACCATTTAGTTTATATTGCCTCTCCTCATTCTATCAAAATGTATCACTTCACACTTCTACATTAAATTTCATCTGCCTTGTATCTGCCCATTTCTCCAGTCTGTCTACGTCTTCCTGAAGTCGGTTACTATCCTCCTCATTGTTTACTACATTTCCGAGCTTTGTATCATCTGCAAACTTTGAAATTATGCCCTGTATATCCAAGTCTAGGTTATTAATATATATCAAAAAGAGCAGTGGTCCGAAGACTGACCCCTGGGAACACCACTGTATACTTCACTCCAGTCTGAAAAACAACTGTTCACCACTACTCTCTGCTTTCTGTCCCTTAGCCAATTTTGTATCCATGCTGCCGCTGTCCCTTTAATCCCATAGGCTTTAATTTTGCTAACAAGTCTATTGTGTGGTACTTTGTCAATGCCTTTTGAAAGTCCATATACACATCAACCACACTACCCTCATCAACGAACTGGATCAAGTTAGTCAAACACGATTTGCCTTTAACAATTCCATGCTGACTTTCATTTATTAGCCCATACTTCATTTTGTCTTGGATTATTGTCTCTATAAAAGTTTCCCCACCACCGACGTTAGGCTGACTGGCCTGTAGTTGCCAGGTTTATCCCTCTCCCCTTTTTTAAACAGGGGTGTAACATTTGCAATCCTCCAGTCCTCTAGCACCACCCCCCTATCCAAGGAGGATTGGAAGATTGTGGCCAGAGCCTCCACAATTACTTCCTTCAGTATCCTAGGATGCATCCCATCTGGGCTGGTTGACTTTTCTACTTTGAGGACTGCCAACCTTTTTAGTAACTATTAAGTACCCAAGAAACTATTTTTATCCTATCCAATATCACTACTGCCTTCTCCTTTACTACATTGGCAGCATCCTCTTCACAAGTGGAGACAGAGGCAAAGTACTCATTTAGTACCTCAGCCTCCACAAGAATATCTCCTTTTTTCATTGGCAGCATCCTCTTCACAAGTGGAGACAGAGGCAAAGTACTCATTTAGTACCTCAGCCTCCACAAGAATATCTCCTTTTTTGGTCCCTAATCAGTCCCACCCTTCCTTTGATTCCCCTTTTACCAACTATGGTGTTTATAAAAAGACTTTTGGGTTCCCTTTTATGTTAGCTGCTAATGCATGATCATACTCTCTCTTTTCCCCTCTTTAGATTTCCTCTGTACTTTCTATATTCAGCTTGCTCTCTACTGTATTGTTAACCTTACAATTGTCAAAAGCCTCATTTTTCTGTCTTATTTTAACCTCTATATCTTCTGTCATTCATGGAGCTCTAGCTTTGGATGCCCTTATTTTCACCCTCATGGGAATGTGTCTACTCTGTACTCGAACGATCTCCTCTTTGAAGGCCTTCCATTGTTCAATTACTGATTTGCCTACTACAGAAAACTTCGCGATATCCGGCACCGACGGGACCGAGCTGCTGCCGATCTATCAAAACTTCCGGATAGACCAGCGCTAATGTTGAAGGATACGGAGGTTGTAAACACTCGGCCCGTACCTTGGAAGCGTCTCTGAAGCTATTGCTAAGCTACAGAGACGCTTTCTAGAGCCTGACTGTTAAAAAAAAAAAAAAAAAAAAAAAAATGCTAGAAGAAAAAAAACCTAACCAAAACGGCTGCTGATTTCTGCTGTTAGATCGAGGTTTCCGGACATACAACCTCCAGATAAACCAAAGTTTCCTGTAATTTTTGATTCCAATCCACCTGGGCCAGATACCTTTTCAACTCACTGAAGTTAGCCCTGCTCTAGTTAAGTATTTTTACACTTGATTGTACCGTGTCTTTTTCTATAACTATTCTAAACTTGATTATATTATGATCACTGTTCCCTAAATGCTCTCCCACTGAAACATGCGCCATTTGCCCCACTTCATTCCCCAGAACTAGATCCAGCACTTTTCCTTCCTCATTGGGCTGGAAATACACGGATCAAGAAAGGTCTTTTGTACAAATTTCAGGAATTCCTCCCCCTCTTTGCCATTTACACTGTTACTATTCCAGTCTATATTAGGAAAATTGAAGTCTCCGAATATCACTACTCTGCAGTACTTGCATCTTTCTATAATTTGCCTGCAAATTTGCTCTTCTATCTCCTTCCCACTATTTGGTGGCCTATAGTATGCACCCAATAGTGTAATATCTCCTCTGTTGTTCCTTAATTCTAACCAAATAGACAGAATTTTGCCTACCTGAGCGGGTCCGGTGCAGGCGGTGGCCATGGCGGGTCACGACCCCGCTGCTGGCTCCATCCTGCTGCTGAAAACAACTTTCCCTTAATAAGGCCTAATACGCCCGCCCTGCGCATTTCCCGGCCCAATTAAATGGTGCAGGTCTGGTGACATCATCGATGATGCATTTTCAGCTGGGATCTTTAAATTGGATTTGAATGTCAATGTAACACAGTGCTGTCAGTGTTCTACAGCACTGAAGTGCAGCAAACACTGACAATAACTGCACAGAGGCAGAGGGCTGCACTCAGGTTCTCTGATGATTCCCTCTATATGCTTATGGAGGGAGTCAGGGCACACAGGAAGGTCCTCTTCCCTTCCAATGGGTGGAAGAGACCTCCCCAGGACACCAAAACAGCCTGGTTGGGGATTGCAGAGGAAGTTACCATCAGGGATGTGGTCAGGAGGACCTGGGTGCAGTGTCGCAAACATTTCAATTATCTCATTAGATCAGGAAATGTGAGTATAATGCTGCACTCGCCTTCATCCTGCTGTGCCTTTCATCACATCCCCATCACTCTGCCTTCCTAGCCCTACCTCTGCATATCCTTACTTACACCAACGTACCTTGCACATCCACCCATCCCTCTCTATCTACATTATCACATCTCCATCTCACTAGCCACCCCTCACACTCACCCTCATCCGAGTGCAATCATACCAACTAACACACAAGGAAGCCAGTCCATCAGTCACCCTCTAAAAATCTAACTCATCCATTCCTTACACTCTTTCCATCACTCTCACTCACCCTTCTCTTCTTTCCCTCCTTGCAGGAAAAAAGAGCCCAAAATAAGAGGGAGAGGGACAGAACTAGCGGTGGCCCTTCATCATTTGCAAACCTTACAACAGCAGAGGTGGCTTATTTAGAGATATCTGGAGTCACCGAATAGCTGGATGTGGGAGATGGAGAGAGGGGGGCATCTCAGCAACCCGGTGACAGAATTACATATCATACAGCTACATGGCATACAGCAGTCACTCATATGGACACTGATGTCAGCAGCCACTGTGGTATCTGTATCCATTCTTCATGACATATCTAACTCATCTCTTTATTCTCCCACAGGTCCATCAAGAGCCCCCCACCACCCCTCCCATTCTCCAAGAGCAAGAGGAAGATGACTCGTCAGAGGAGCCTCCAATCTCTGAGGGTGCATCATCACCAGACATAAGCGCACCCAGCACCAGCGCAGATATGCACACCTCGGTGGGTGCAACACAAGATAGAGTAGTGTTGTCACCTGGCGTCTCATAACTCACAAGTGAGCAAGAGCAGATGGTGGAGACAGGGACAGCAGAGGAGACTCCTCGCCGGAGGGTGCAGGACACTCCCAGCTCTGCTCAGCTGCATGCAGACGCTGAGCCTCGGGGGCGATCCTGGAGGTGCAGGAAGAAGTGCAGGAGGCGCTGACAGGTTTTACAAGCGTGATGTCTGCAAATGTTCAGAGAATGGAGGAGTCCATCTCCAACATGAGCACCAACGTGTCACAGGCAATGGCGACTACAGGCTCCTCCATGGAGTAGCTAATGCATGGTCTTTATGGAGAGTAGATGGCTATCTATGGAGAATAGATGGCAGAGGCTCATAGACCTCCTCTCTAAGAGGGATGTCAGTGTAGGCGTGGGTCCTCATGGCCCCACTGATGTATAGCAAGGTGCTATCTAGCTCCTTGACAGCAGGGAAGTGAGCAGGCTGCCTCGACATCTGCTGAAGCCGCAGGACTAGCACCTCATAGAAGCACGCAGAAGAGAAAGATGACACACAAGTTGATTCACAAGGGTAGCTACATGGGTGTTTTAATCAATGTTTATGTAAAGTTTCCGTTAATGTGCTGTCAAACATAATCTTTATTTTCAACACTTTACGGTCTTGGACAGATTTGTGTGCACCTTTGTAAGTGTCGTAGTGAGTTGCAATGAACGGTGAGACATAACGGTACCTCCAGCAATGGTGGGGAGTGTGAAAGGAATAGCTTGGTCATTGTAGGGATCCTTTATGGTGTTACTGTGGGGTGGTGCCAACCTGGAGCATCATGTGGCAGCCATCTGGGTGTACAGCATCAAGTGAAGTAAATCTAGCCATGGTGAGGCCATCCCTGGCCTCCTGGGCAGCAATGTGCTCAGATGCTGATGCCCTCTGTCCTATACAGCATCAGGTGATTGCAGAGAAGGTTGGTGGCGGTGTTGTTGGTGCTGCTGGTGTTGAGGCTCATTCTGCTCAGATACTGAGGACCAAGGTGAGACAGTATAAGCAGCATCCATGCTGATAGAATAGATAGCTGGTGAAGCAGAGATAACAGAAGCAATGTCAATGGTGAGAGAGGTTCTTCCAATGAAGTGAGACTGGATGGAGACTTTGCTAGAAAGACTGCAGCCTGCAGAATCTGTACTGGGAATGCAGTGAGAAACTGCTTCTGCTGAGGAAAGTTATCATCTGACAGTGGGAGCTTTTATAGTACATTTCATGCTGTCAACTAATCAGCTGGAGCAATGGCCAATGAACTCTTGCCTCAGATTGACAGTCGTGGTTCCTGAGCAGCATTTTTCCCATGGCCATCCACTTAAATTTAAAAGGTAAGGTTAAAACCACTCTTAAAGGTCCGACAACAAGCTACTAACCCTTTCAATTGGGTTGCCCGCCTCTGCCGGTCGGGTCGGGTTTGCGCTGACAGACGCGCCTGGGGGAAAGGCACGTGGGAGCGGGATGACAGCGGGTTCCTGACCCGCTCCCAAAAATAACAACTTTCTCACCCGACCCACCTGCGATCGCGCCCACCACCACCCTGGAAAATTCTGGCATCTGTCTTTGACCTTTCAACGACATCATTCCCTCTTCAGTGCTAGAATAGTTTCTTTGATCAATACTATTACCTCACTCCTTTTTTTCCTTCCCTATCTTTCTTGAATAACTTGTAGCCAGGAATATTAAGTTCCCAATCCTTCCCTTCTTTGAGCCAGGTCTGTTATTGCCACTATTTATAATCCCATGTAGCGACTTGTGCCTGCACCTCACCAACCTTATTTACCACGCTGCGTTCATTTACATACAAGCACTCCAAACCCATCTTAGACTGCCTCACATTTACCCTGTCTGATCTCTCCTATTTCTGAATTATCCTGTATCTGGTGCTATTTGCCTCTCCCAGTCCTCTGTGCACTAGTTCTATTCTAATGTTTCATCCAGGTACCCACCCCCCTGCCAAATTAGTTTAAAAACTCCCCCACAGTACTAGTTAACCTTCCTACGAGGGCATTTGTCCCAGCTCTGTTGAGGTGCAACCCGTCCACCTTGAACAGGTCCCTCCTGCCCTAGAACTTGCCCCAAGGCCCCAGGATTCTGAAGCCCTCCCTCCTGCGCCATTTCTCCAGCCACACGTTGACCTGTCTTATCCAACTATTCCTGTACTCATTAGTGTGTGGTATTGGGAGTAATCCAGGGATTACTACCTTTGAGATCCTGTTTTTTTAACTTTCTCCCTCACTCCAAAAGTCTGACTGCAGGACCTCAACCCTATTCCTTCCTATGTCATTGGTTCCCACATGGACCACAACTTCTGGCTGTTCCCCTTCACCCCCCTCAAAATGTTCTGCAGCCGGGAGGCAACACACCATGCAGGACTCACGTTGGCAGTAGCAGAAACGCCTGTCTATCTCCCTGACTATCGAATCCCCTATGACCATTGCATTTCTACACTTTGCTGTGTTCCCGTGAAGTAATTTGCCACACAGTGCAGCAGATATGCTCTCGACAGCACTACCCCCAAGATGTTGTCACCCTGACTGATATTCAGCGCTGAAAACCGGTTTGAGAGTGCCACACTCCTGGATGATTCCTGCACTGCCTGCCTCTTCCTACCCTGCCGGATGGCCACTGAAAGGGTTAAAAGAGCTAAAATGAGGAAATTAGGGAACCAAGCATATATCCAACCATATAAAGAGTTGTTACGAACAAGTTTAAAAGGGGGAAGTATGGTGTAACGTGGTCAAGACTACAAACCACAAATCACTAATTGAGTAAAGTATTAGAAATAACCTTGGAGTCTCGGCTGCTATGGTGAAATCTTTCAAAGCAGTTTAATTTGATTTACTTAAATTTAACCTTGGAGTCGCCAGACTAATGTGCACACGGACCGCAAGAATGTGCGCCCGAAATCAACTTAGAATTTGCACCCGAAACTAACTGTGTAATGTAAATAATTGTGGGACAATAGCCACGACTCAGAACAAAAACTGCATATAAGGTAGAGGATTTTCAGCGATCGGAGAGCATTCGTCCCCGGATGAGTGTCTCCCCTGTTGACTTGTAATAAAGTTGATTTACTAAGCGAACCTCCAGATTCCGAGTGATTGATTGGGAATAAGGCGGACGTCGACCCTTTATATCAGAGGGTCTGTCTCAGGGAGAAGAAGCTCTCCCGGTTTACCCTTACAGCCACCCACTTGCTATTCCCCTGAACTCTCTGTAGCTGCAGGGTGACCAACTCTTGGAATGTGCGCTCCAAGAAATTCTCAGTCTGCTCTGCAGTGCTGCTCCTCAAGCTCATAGGAACAGGAATAGGCCATTCAGCCCCTCGAGCCTGCTCCGCCATTCAATGAGATCATGGCTGATCTGCGACCTAACTCCATATACCCACCTTCGGTCCATATCCCTTAATACCTTTGGTTAACAGAAAGCTATCAATCTCCGATTTTAAATTAACAATTGATCTAGCATCAATTACCTTTGGCAGAAGACAGTTCCAAACTTCTACTGCCCTTTGTGTGTAGAAGTGTTTTCTAATTTCACTCCTGAAAGGTCTGGCTCTAATTTTTAGACTATGCCCCCTAGTCCTAGACTCCCCAACCAGCAGAAATAGTTTCTCTCTATCTACCCTATCTGTTCTCCTTAATATCTTGAAAACTTCGATCAGATCACCCCTTAACCTTCTAAATTCCAGGTAATACAACTCTAATCTGTGTAATCCCTCCTTGTAACTTAACCCTTGAAGTCTGGGTATCATTCTGGTAAACCGACACTGCACTCCCTCAAAGGCCAATATATTCTTCCTAAGGTGTGGTGCTCACAGTACTCTAAGTGTGGTTTAACCAGGGTTTTGAAAAGCTCCAGCATAACTTCTACCCCCTTGTATTAGAGTCCTCTAGATATAAAGGCTAGCATCCCATTAGCCTTTTTGATTATTTTCTGTACCTGTTCATGACATTTTAATGATCTATGTACCTGGACCCCCAAGTCTCTTTGGACCTCCACTGTTTTTAGCCTTTCACCATTTAAAAAGTACCCTTTTCTATCCTTTTTAGGTCCAAAGTAGATGACCTCACATTTGCCTACACTGAAATCCATTTGTCATAGTTTTGCCCATTCACTTAATCTGTCACGATCCCTTTGCAATTTTATGCTTCCATCTACACTGTCTACAATTCCACCTATCTTTGTCTCATTGGCAAATTTGGATATATGACTTTCTATGCCATCATCTAATTTGTTAATAAATAGTGAATGGTTGAGGCCCCAACACAGATCCCTGCAGGACACCACTAGTCACCTCCTGCCAATTTGACTACCGACCCATTGGGGTCAATTTTCTGGCCACCGTTGGGCGGCTTTTCAGGCAGCTGGGAGTCGAAAATTGCCGAAAAAGCGGGTCGGGACCACCCCGCTGATTGCTCGCCCCGTCCGACTTTCGGACCGCCATTTCCCCTCGACCCGCTTAAGTCCCGGCCGCCGCTGGTGGGACTGGTCGTCGGCACACTAATGACCAATAATTACCTTGTTGAAGATTTTCTGGGGCCGTTGCGACTTTGGGGCTTTCCCCACATCAAACACGCCTGCGGGGAATCCCGCTGATGAGACCTGGCGTGAAGCTTGCTAGCTGTCAGCTGCAGGTCAGGGAAAGCTGCGATTTAAAGGGACAGCACTTGTATGTTGAAGGACCTTGTTGTTGCAGGTTTGGGGCTACTTCAAGGCTTAGGCACAGCTGTGGAAGGTTGGAGCCTCACACACTTCTCCAATGCGATCTCCTGGGAAGCCCCTCTCGCCACCCTCACTCAGCGCTTCCTCAGCGGAGGCATCTGCGAGAAGCATGGGATGCCTTTTTTTCCTTCCCTTCTTGCCATTACAGGATCTCCAGCAGCAGAACCAGGAACAGCAGGATGAGCACCAGGCTGCTGCTCACTCACCTGAAGCTGCACAGGCCAGAAGGGGCCAGCGCTTGGAAGTGGCTTGAGAGCACCTTGCTGCGCTTTAGGGGGCCATGGGGACCCGTTTCTGCACTGGCAGTCCTACTCAGAAGGACTTCCACGAAGATCTGGTTTCTCTGTTCAACAGATGGCCAACGCTCCTCAAGAGATGTCATTCTGTTATGAGCACTCACCATGTTTTCCGTACCCTGGTGAGTTATCTCCTCCATGGAGGTTGCCAACCTTTCCATGGTGACGCGTTCATGCGCCAATGACTCCACAAAGGCTCTGCTCATGGTCGCTATGGACTCCTCCATTCGCTCCACACTCGCAGCGACCCTGGAGACAAAACCTGCCAGAGACTCCTGCATCTGTGCATGGAGATCCATCACCTCTTCTCTTGCGGATGGACCCAGAGGCAAAGGGTCGACATGCAGCGCAGCTGAGCTGGCAGAGTCCTGTGCCCTCCGACGAGGACTCTCCACTGCTGTCCCTGTCTCCAGAATCTGCTGAGGCTCACTTGTGAGCTGTGAAACACCAGGTGACAACACTACTCTATGTCCCGAAGGTCCCCCCCGAGGTGTGAGTGTCTGCGCTGGTGCTGGGTGCGCTTACTTCTGTGCCCTCAGAGGTTGGAGCTTCCTCTGAGGCGTCTAGCTGCACAGCCTCTTCCTCCTCCACAGTGAGGACGGGGGCTCTGGATGGTACTGTGGGGGAGTAAAGGAAGGAGTTAGAGATGTAATGCCAAGGTTCTTCTGGTGACGCCCAGCGAGTTGGCATCTGCTGACACCTGCATCCATGCAGCATTGGTCTCAGTGGGAGGCCTCTTCCTCCCTGACCTAGGGAAGAGGACCTCCCTGTGGGCCCTAACCCCATCCAATAATGCCTGCAGTGAAGCCTCATCGAATTTGAAGGCAGCTCGGGGTCTGGCACTGGCCTCAGCTGCTGCAGGCTCCTCTGCCATCCTGTATGGTTCGTTTGGAAGCCTTCAGAGGATGCAGTGCTTGCTATGGACCTTGAAAGCACCACAAATGATGACATCATACTGTGGGGATTTCTGACTCGAATTGGACAATTAGCATGGCTTCCCACATGCTGGGAATTAATTGGCCAATTGAGGGAAAATTGCATGGAGCTGACTGACACTTTTTTATGTGTGTCAGAAACCCCACATTCGGGGAAACCCGACCATTTCCCACACAAGCCGAAAATCGGGACCATTATCTCTACTCTCTGTCTCCTGCCGCTCAGCCAATTTCCTAACCAGGTCAATAATTTGCCCTCAATTCTGTTGGCTTCTACCCTAGTTAATAGTCTCTTTTTTGGGACTTTATCAAATGCCTTCTGGAAGTCCATATAAATAACATCCATAGACATTCCCCTGTCCACTACTTTAGTTACCTCTTCAATTTCTTGACAACAGATGTTAGGCTAACTGGCCTATAATTCCTTGATTTCCCTCTCTCATCGTTCTTAAATAGTGGAGTGACATGCACAATTTTCCAATCTGAAGAAACTGTTCCTGAATCGAGAACTTTGGAAGATTATAGTTAGGGCATCTGCAATGTGCTCACCTACTTCCTTTAAAACCCTGGGATGGAAACATCTGGTCCTGGGGCTTTATCACTCTTTAGTGCCATTATTTTCTTCATTACTGTTATTTTACTTACATTAATTTTATTGAGTCCCTGTCCCTGATTTAGTTTCCTTAGGGTTTCTGGCATGCTATCCTCTTCCTCTACTGTAAATACTGACAAAAAGTAATTATTCAACATGTCTGCCATTTCCTTATCATTGATAATATCGCTGCTTTCAGTTTTTAAGGGGCCAACATTGATCCTGACTACCCTCTTTTTCCTAATATAATTGTAAAAAATGTTCTGATTTTGATATCCCTTGCACGTTTCCTTTCATACTGCCTTTTTGTAGCTCTTACTATCTGTTCTGTGACCCTTTGCTGTTTTTTGTATCTTTCCCATTCACCAGGATCTGTGCTTTTTTTGCATTTCTGTATGTTTTTTCTTTTAGTTTTTTGCTGTCCCTTATCTCTTTAGTCATCCATGGCTGTTTTTTTTGGCAAGTAGAGCCCTTGCTCCTCAGGGGTATAAACTGGTTCTGTATCATCTTAAATTCTTTTTTGAACATCTTCCATTGATCTTCTCTCGTTTTACCCATTAACGGATTTGCCCAGTTTACTGTGGACAGTCTCTGTCTCATCCATTTGAAATCGGCCTTACCCAAATCTAGAATCTTAGTAGCTGTTTCGCGTTTCTCCCTTTCAAACGCTACGTTGAACTTGATCATGTTATCATCACAATTGGATAAATGTTCACGGACAGTTAGGCTATTAACTAAATCTGGCTCATTACTCATTACTAAATCTAATATGGCATGCCCCCTTGTTGCCTCTAGAACATATTGTTGTAGAAAACTACCTCTGACACACTCAAAAAATTCTGACAGGGTCTAGTCTGCTTATCCCAATCTATATGAAAGTTAAATTCTGCCATTAAAACCACTCTACCTTTGCTACACACTTGTCTAATCTCAGAAACCCTGAGCTTGAGTTCGAGCAACTTGAGGCACTTCCTGCACACATGGTTATCCAGGACACATGAAGCGTCCTGGAGTTCCCACATGGCACAGGAATTGCAGGCAACGGGTCTCAGCTGTCCTGTCATTTTGCTTAAAAGTCTATTTACTTATGATATAGATATTGATTATGTTATGTTTTAGCTTAGTATCCCCTTATTTCTACTTATTATTTAATTATTTATGTATCAGATTTTTATTTAATGCAATTTGGATCCCTTTAATGTTGGCATCCTCTACTTAGTTAATTTAAATTTTATCCCTTTAGATCTAATTAATTACACTGATCATTTATATATTTACTGTTGCCCCTTGGTTTAAAGCATTTAGCACCTCCTTCTCCCTCTGCATCGAATTCCCACTCTCACCAAATTCCCATTGCCACTTTGTATAGCAAGCCACTCCTTTTAGCAGATTCTTCCTGCTCTGTGTGTTTAGCAAATATCCCTCAAATATATACCTTTTAGAAACACACTAGTTACAGTCAGTCAGCCAGCCAACCACAACAATTAACACCTAGTCAGGTACCCACTTACAGCTGATTTTTGTAACTCGGGCAATAACATTTATATTTCTGTTTAAAAGACTCAATAGAACGTTACTTAAAACAGGGACTGGATAGTAACATCCTATGCAAATTCATCTTAATGTGTTCAACCCTCTCATTTTTTAGGCTTTAAGTTGGATGGTGCTACTGGTGTTGAGTGATCACACTCTAAAAATTGTTCTTGAAATTTCCTCAACAAGATTTTCAACTTCGTTTATGAAACAATACTGATGCCAGACTGCTAAACTGAAAAATTACTATTACTCTTGCAGTCTTAATCATTTTCTGTCTGTGCTGCTCATTTTATGTAGGAAACCAATCATTTTCCTTTCCAACAAGGACATAGAAGTCAGACACAATGTTCTTTTTGGTGTTTTTTCGAGTTTGGGGCCATATGGTGAGGAACAAACTAAGATTTATTATGAGTACTTGCAACTTCTCAAATTATACAGACTAATTTCACACAACTGAAATACACATATAAAAGGTACATTCATTAAAATGTCAAAAATAATTCTGTTAAAACCTAGTTTTGTCTTCAGTAACTATCACAAATCCAGTACCTTTCCCACCCATTCCATCTTCCTGGTCAGAACTGAACAGACTGGTTGCAATCTCAGCATCCTATCAGACCCCAAACAGAGCTTCCAACCCCATATCCTCTATCACAAAGACCGCCCACTTCCACCTCTGTAACATTGTTGCTTCTGCCCCTCCCTCAGCCCATCTGCTGCTGAAACCCTCTTCCATGCCTTTGTCACCTCCAGACCGGACTTTCATTGCTCCACCCTCTGCAAACTTCAGTTCATCCAAAACTGTGTTGCCCGTATCCTTCCCCGAACAGTCCCACTCACACATTACCCATGATCTTGCTTCCAATCCCAAATGTCTCAAATTTAAAATTCTCATCCTCACATTGAAATTCCTTCATGGCTTCACCCTCCCTACCTCTGTAACCTCCTCTAGCCCTACAATCTCTCCCAGATCTCTCCATTCCTCTGACTCGGGCCTCTTGTGCATGCCCCCTTCCTTTGCCCCCCACTATTGGCAGCAGTGCATTCAACCCCCTAGACCCCACATTCTGGAATTCCTGCCTTAAACCCTCCGACTCTTCATCTCTTTCACCTCCTTTAAAGAACTCCTTTAAATCCATCTCTTTACCAAGATTTTGGTTACCCCCTCCTAATATCTCTTTCTTTGGTTTGTTGTCCAGGAGGACACAAATAACCTTCCAGAGATGTCAGGGAACATAGGGTCTAATGAGAGGGAGGAATTGAATGAAATCAGTATTTGTAGGGAAATGGTGTTAGGGAAATTGACGGTATTGAAGGCCGATAAATCCCCAGGGCCTGGTAATCTACATCCTAGGGTACTTAAGGAAGTGGCCCTAGAAATAGTAGATGCATTGCTGGTCATCTTCCAAAATTCTATAGACTCTGGAATAGTTCCCATGGATTGGAGGGTAGCTAATGTTACCTCACCATTTAAAAAAGGTGGTAGAGAGAAAAGGGGAATTATAGACCGGTAAGCCTGACATCGGTAGTGGGGAAAATGCTAGAGTCCATTATAAACGATGTAATAGCAGAGCACTTGGAAAACAGTGACAGGATCGGACAAAGTCAACATGGATTTACAAAAGATAAATCATGCTTGACTAATCTACCGGACTTTATTGAGGATGTAACTGGTAGAACAGATAAGGGAGAACCAGTGGATGTGGTGTATTTGGACTTTCAGAAGGCTTTCGATAAGGTCCTGCATAAGAGATTGGCGTGCAAAGTTAAAGCACATGGAATTGGGGGTAAGGTACTGACTTGGATAGAAAACTGGTTGGCAGACAGGAAGCAAAGTGTTGGAATAAACAGGTCTTTTTTCCGAGTGGCAGGCAGTGATTAGTGCTGTACCACAGAGATCGGTGCTAGGACTCCAGCTATTCACAATATATATTAATGATCTAGACGAGGGAACTAGATGTAATATCTCCAAGTTTGCAGGCGACACAAAGCTGGGTGGGCGTGTGTGCTGTGAGGAGGATGCAGAGAAACTCCAGTATGATTTGGACAGGTTGGGTGATTATACTGCATCTGCCCAATGTGGATAAATGCAAGGTTATCCACTTTGGTGGCAAAAACAGGAAGACAGATTATTATCTGAACGGCAATAGATTGGGAAAAGGGGAAGTGCAATGAGACCTGGGTGTCCTTGTGCACCAGTCGCTGAAGGTAAGCATGCAGGTGCAGCAGGCGGTTAAGAAGGCAAATGGTATGTTGGCCTTCATATTGAGAGGATTTGAGTACAGGAGCAAGGATGTCTTGCTGCAGTTGTACAGGGCCTTGGTGAGACCACACCTTGAGTATTGTGTGCAGTTTTGGTCGCCTTATCTGAGGAAGGATGTTCTTGCCATGGAGGGAGTGCAGCGAAGATTCACTAGACTGATACCTGGGATGGCAGGAATGACGTATGAAGAGAGATTGGGTCGATTAGGCTTATATTCGCTAGAGTTTAGAATGAGAGGGGATCTCATTGAAACTTATAACATTCTAACAGGACTAGACAGACTAGATGCAGGAAGGATGTTCCTGATGGCGGGGGAGTCCAGAACCAGGGGTCACAGTCTAAGGATAAGGGGCAAGCCATTTAGGACTGAGATGAGGAGGAATTTCTTCACCCAGAGAGTGGTGAACCTGTGGAATTCTCTACCACAGAAGGCAGTTGAGACCAATTCATTAAATATATTCAAGAAGGAGTTAGATATATTTCTTAAGGCTAAAGGGATCAAGGGATATGGGGAGAAAGCAGGGACAGGGTACTGAATTTGGATGATCAGCCATGATCTCATTAAATGGCAGAACAGGCTCGAGGGGCCGAATGGCCTATTCCTGCCCCTATCTTCTATGTCTCTATGTCTATGTTTTGATCACACCTCTAGAGTGCTTTGGGACATTTTTCTTGTTAAAGGGGCTATATAAATGCAAATTGCTGTTATGTAAGCATTCAGTCCAGGTATCACCAGACGTCATACCTAGTTAGAGATGCAAAATAACCTTCAAAATTGGTTAGTCATGAAATTTACAAGCAACAACTGCTATTTGATTAACTTCAGCAGTTTCTAAATAGCGAGCTAGTAACTTTGGAAGCTTGGCTCACAGTTTATTTACCTTTTGTATAAAAGATATTCACAATTGTAAGTCTATTGTGATGAGTGCATGGATTTCTGTGCCACTAGTTCACCTGACAAAAACCTGTCTGTGCTTGAATGTTGCGTAGGTCTGCCACCTACTCCAGGCCCACAGTGTAGTGTTGCAAACTATTTGTTCGGTGGAGTTCTGTCCTTCAGCAGTGGCAATAATGGATTAGTCCTTGCTTTGAGCAGGTACCTCTGCCAGAGGCTCAGCAGCCTTTCTTCCATTGTTTGGAATCCACAGATTTTGTGCGGATATGTTGAGCAGATAAAGCATGGGAGGCAAAATGCAGCCCATATTGCTCAGTTCTGAATTATATGTACCCTCTGAAGAGGTGACTGATTTGCAATGCAACAGGCTGGCTTGACATTTTCCAAAATTACAGTACAAGGGAAGTTCTGAAACTGACTCTGTGCTTCTTTCCACAGAGGACACACAATTGGTCCAGCCTGGCTAATGCCCTAGCATCCAAGCTATGTCACATCCAAACCATATTCAGTTGGAAAAGTTACACCCAGAAACTTCTGTTCTCTGCTGGTCTTGCTTAATTTTTGACAGCAGCTCAATTCAGCTACACTTAGGGATTTGCCTATTTACAGCAATGGCGTTAAAGAAACACTGGGGTAGATTTTCAACTTGCTGCCAGAGAGGAAAACCGGCGTTGTGGATCAGCCGCTCGTTATGGAGACCGCCTGATAAACATTTCCATTGATTTCAATGCGTACAAACATATTGCTGAGCTCAAACTACAAAATCAGCTACATTCTAATCATTACAAAATGATCTCATCACAGGAGTTAAATTCATGTCAGGGCAAAATGTCGATGACTAGTTTGTTTGTAAAACACACCCTTTTTGGATTTGGATATTCTGATCACAAAAGGCTGAAAAAAATCTCGGTTGTCAGATTAATAGTTAATGTGATATAACTACACATCATACAATTAAATGAATTGTGAATAAAAAACTTTAACCTGGTGATTTTATTTATTCTTTCCCACCAGTTGGGCTGTATATTTTGTGACAGATCAAATAAATCTTGTCTGAAATGGATACAAACCCATAAATAAGTAGTAAAAATAAAACCATCAGTACAATACGTAACACAAACAGATTTGTTTGACATTCTTTTAGTGAGCCTTATATATAATTTGAACACAGAAAAAATGTTGATGTTGTAAAAAAAAGTGTGTGATGAATGTGGCTATTTATATCAGGTATGGTGCAATGAGATTGTGACAAACTCACAACATATGCTGTGTGACAGCACCATCAAAACTGCAAAAAATCTTTAGCAAATATGTATTTTTTTAAAAAATTCGTTTATGGGATCTGTCTGGGCGTCGCTGGCAAGGCCAGCATTTATTGCCCACCCCTAGTTGCCCTTGAGAAGGTGGTGGTGAGCCGCCTTCTTGAACCGCTGCAGTCCGTGTGGTGATGGTACTCCCACAGTGCTGTTAGGTAGGGAGTTCCAGGATTTTGACCCAGCGACGATGAAGGATTGGCGATATACTTCTAAGTCAGGATGGTGTGTGACTTGGAGGGGAACTTGGAGGTGATGGTCTTCCCATGCGCCTGCTGCCCTTATCCTTCTAGGTGGAAGAGGTCGCAGGTTTGGGAGGTGCGGCCGAAGAAGCCTTGGCAAGTTGCTGCAGTGCATCTTGTAGATGGTACACACTGCAGCCACAGTATGCCGGTGGTGGAGGGAGTGAATGTTTAAGGTGGTGGATGGGGTGCCAATCAAGCGGGCTGCTTTGTCCTGGATAGTGTTGAGCTTCTTGAGTGTTGTTGGAGCTGCACTCATCCAGGCAACTGGAGAGTATTCCATCACACTCCTGACTTGTGCCTTGTAGATGGTGGAAAGGCTTTGGGGAGTCAGGAGGGGAGACACTCGCTGCAGAATACCTAGCCTCTGACCTGCTCTTGTTGCCACAGTATTTATGCGGCTGGTCTAGTTAAGTTCCTGGTTAATGGTGACCCCCAGGATGTTGATGGTGGGGGATTCAGCGATGGTAATACCATTGAATGTCAAGGGGAAGTGGTTAAACTCTCGCTTGTTGGAGATAGTCATTGCCTGGCACTTCTGTGGCGCGAATGTTACCTGCCACTTATCAGCCCAAGCCTGAACGTCATCCAAGTCTTGTTGCATGCGGGCATGGATTACTTCATTATCTGAGGAGTTGTGAATGGCGCTGAACACTGTACAGTCATCAGTGAACCTCCAACCTTATCTTGGAGGGAAGGTCATTGATGAAGCAGCTGAAGATGATTGGGCCTAGGACATTGCCCTGAGGAACTCCTGCAGCGAAGTCCTGGGGCTGTGATGATTGACCTTCAACCACCACAACCATCTTCCTTTGTGCTAGGTATGACTCCAGCCAGTGGAGTGTTTCCCCCCGTTTCCCATTGACTTCAGTTTTACTAGGGCTCCTTGATGCCACACTCAGTCAAATGCTGCCTTGATGTCAAGGGCAGTCACTCTCACCTCACCTCTGGAATTCAGCTCCTTTGTTCCTGTTTGGACCAAGGCTGTAATGAGGTCGGGAGCCGAGTGGTCTCGGTAGAACCCAAACTGGGCATCAGTGATCAGGTTATTGGTGAGTAAGTGCCGCTTGATAGCACTGTCAATGACACCTTCCATCACTTTGCTGATGATTGAGAGTAGACTGATGGGGCAGTAATTAGCCGAGTTGGATTTGTCCTGCTTTTTGTGGACAGGACATACCTGGGCAGTTTTCCACATTGTTGGATAGATGCCAGTGTTGTAGCTGTACTGGAACAGCTTGGCTAGAGGCGCGGCTAGTTCTGGAGCACAAGTCTTCAGTACCATAGCTGGGATGTTGTCGGGGCCCATAGCCTTTGCTGTATCCAGTGTGCTCAGCCGTTTCTTGATATCACGTGGAGTGAATCGAATTGGCTGAAGACTGGCTTCTGTGATGGTGGGGACCTTGGGAGTAGGCCGATATGGGTCATCCACTCGGCCTTTGGTAATAAATAATATACACAGAATAATGGATGATCATGCTGAATTAAAGGTATTTTAGCCCAATATGTATAAGAGTGGTCTATACAAGTTGAAAATCACCTACACTCATACATCTGTAATTTATCCTTAACTGTTCATTTGTGGAAAATGGCCAATGTCATGGAATTGTAGTTGGATTAAATAAGTGAGGAAACGAATGCCAATGAAAAGTAATATTCGTAATATGTCTTAGGAACTACAGTATAAGTATTACGTCTGATGTCAGAAACACAGAACAATATACATGTTCTGACAAAAGTATGTAGATTACTCAGGAAAAAAATCAAATGATAGATATATTAGATATAGATATATACATCAACTATAATAATGTTATATATTATATAATATATCTAGTATGGATAATACACACACATATACGACAGACGTGTACGACAATCGATGCCGTTTAGTAATCTACAAATTAATTATATGATTAAGGAGTTCTGACTTGTATTTAAATCTCAAGAACACAAAGGTGTTGCAGCTAACGTCCATACATCAATTCATTTTTTGATGGTACACATTAAAATTTTGTAATCTTCGGATATGAATACTCGAACAAACAAGCTTCTGAAGATTTGGGACGGTCAAGTTTTCTGTACATGGTGCCCAAATAGTGCCTGAAAAATGGGAGCTATGCACTGGAAAAATAGGTACGAATGCTTTGCCTCCAAATTGCACTGCAGCTGAAATTTCCTGTATGGCTTTTCAGGTGGATGCAGGAGATGGCACCTGAAGAGGGTGCACAAATGTAAATAGCATGCGCGAGTTGAGTCCCAGCTGGTTCCCGAAGCCCGACTTGCAAAGATGTTAGAATGGTTACAATGATGTGGCAAAGGCAAGCATTTCACATATTTCTAGCGTTTCTGGAAAGAAAGCACGAGAGTCTTTTCTGATAGGGTGTTATATTGAAGTAACCTTCAGCTCATCCAAAACTCTGCTGCCCATATCCTATCCCGTATCAAATCCAGCTCACTTATCCTTGTCCTTGCTGACCTACGCTGGCTGTTGGTCCTCCACTGCCTCAAATTTAAAATTCTCATTCTCGTGTTTAAATTCCTTGATAGCCTTGCCTTCAGTCGCCTAGGCCCCACACTCCAGAATTACCTTCCTAAACCCCTCCACCTCTTAAGACTCCTTAAAACCCAGCACTTTGACCAAGCTTTTGTTTAACACTCCTAATATCTCCTACTTTGGCTCAGAACCTATTTTCATAATTACACCTCTGTTCCAGGGAGATCGCTAAATCATCCTGAGAGGAAGGAATTAACTTGGAGTACACCTTGGGATTTTTTCTATGTTAAAGGTGCTTTATAAATGCAAGTTATTGTTGTTGTGAAGGGAGTCTTAGGACTGGATTTTCATTGGGCCGTGGAGTCGGGATTGGAGGCATGTGGGGGTCTTAAATCCCGAAATCGGGGCCCCCGACCCCATCCCGCCCCCCGCACTGGGACCCGCTTCCGAGGTGGGAAGGGGATTAGTGCCAATTAACTGCCTGTTAACAGGCAGTTTATAGCCTAATCCCTATTTTCATTGTTGAAATGTGGGATTACTGACGGCTCCAAACCACGCCAAGTTAGCGAGGTGGGCCGTCGGGATGAAGGGCTTGGAGGGATCGAGATGTCCGGTGTTCAGGTGGGTGATGGGTGCATGAGTGCAGAGGTAAGTGTGTTTAAATTAAGTTCTACTAACCTTTACAGCCTTCCTTCCTTCAGGTCGCGGGAGTCCCTCATCTCACCAGCACAGAAAGCAGAATGGCCGCCAGCTGTCAAAATCTGCAGCCTCTGCTTTCTGTTCCGGGGAGATCGCTAAATCATCCTGAGAGGAAGGAATTAACTTGGAGTACAGATTGTCAGTGTTTGACAGCTTCAAACAGCTATGAAACGCTGATATTTCATCTGTCAAAACGTCTTGACAGATGAAATTTCAATCTGTGACATCACCTGTTGCCGGGTGGCCCTTAATTGGCCTGTTGAGCGGGCTCAACGAGGTCAATCAAGTCTAAATCGCGTGGGTTGGCTAGAACTCGATAGAGGCGGGACTACAACCCCAAAAGTTGTAGTCCCGCCTCCTCAATGAAAATCCAGCCCTTGGGATACTAACCCCTTGCTGAGACTTGTTCTCCTGCTTTTCCATCTATGTGGACATTGCTCCCAAACAGGAAAATTAGCCCTCAAGTCTCAGAGAAAGTACTGGTTTTACCATTAGAGAGTTCAAATACAAGCCTTGTGATCAAATGAAAAGCAAATTTCATCACACAAATAGGGAAAAACAAAGTTATTACACTGGTAAGACATGAAGGCCTACAAATTCAGTTGGGCGCGCCAGCCGTTAGCGCCTTAGGGGGAGTAGATCTCGAGCGCTAGGCGCTTATCGCCCGGGCGCAGCGCGATCTGCGCCTCTCCCCAACTTCAGGACACATTTAGCGCCGGCGCAAAGTCTTAGCGCGCGCCCTGCTGCGCGCGCAGATCATGACGTCATTTAATAGTGCAACGCCCTTTGTGCGCCCCAAACCGGAACTTCACTCGCGCCGGCCCATTGTGCGCCGGGCGTCCCGAGCGACTGTGAAGTGGAACGGTACACAGGCCAGCCGGGCCGGGGGGAGCGCTAATTAAAGGGCACTTACCCAGCAGTATAAAGGCCAGCCATTTTGCAGCATTCACTCTTGTGCAATGGTTTTTTGGACAGAGACCAAGGAGGAGAGTTTACTGGTTTGGACCAACACTTGGACAGGTATTTTTGGCTCAGGCCAGAGCTTACCAATTATCTTAGCCTTCATTCAGAGCTCAGTGTTTGCCAGCATATAATGGGGGCTGCATTGGGTGGCAACGCTGAATTTCAGCCTTACGCCAGAAGGGCTTACAGACGCCGTGAGAGAGTGGCAGCCCTGGCTAGCCACAGAGGGGGCAACAGGCGTCGCCAACTGAGGCCTTACCCACGCAGGGTATACCGCCAGCAGACCTCCTATCTGACCATGTCTGCCGCGATGTGTGTTAGGAGGCTGCGATTCCGAAGGGAGGTGGTTACAGACATCTGCCGGCTGCTTCAGAGAGATCTGCAGCCACAGCTGATGCGCAGGACGTCTCGGTCGGTGGCAGTGAAGGTGACGGTGGCTCTCAACTTCTATGCCTCCGGCTCCTTCCAATCCGCTACTGGGGACATCGCTAACATCTCCCAGTTCGCCGTGCATTGCTGCATCCGCCAGGTGACCGAAGCCCTTTTCAGAAGGAGACATCAATTCATCTCCTTCCCCATGACCCTGGACAAGCAGCAGCAGCGTGCAGTGGGGTTTGCAAGAATAGCGGGCTTCCCCATGGTGCAGGGCGCCATTGACTGCACGCATGTGGCTTTGCGGGCACCTCTTGAGCATGCCGAAGATTACCGCAACCGGAAGGGCTACCATTCCCTCAATGTACAGCTGGTGTGTGACCACAGGCAGCGCATCCTAGCTGTCAATGCCCGCTTTCCAGGCAGCAGCCACGATGCCTTTATCCTGCGACAGACAACTGTGGCTAACATGTTCCAGGCACAGCCTCCCCCAAGAGGATGGCTTATCGGGGACAAAGGCTATCCTTTGTGTACCTGGCTCATGACCCCGCTCTGCGCGCCCACGACCCCTGCTGAAGAGGCATACAACGAGAGCCATCAAGCGACGAGGAGCCTCATAGAACAAACAATCGGCGTGCTCAAGCAACGGTTCCGCTGTCTCGACCGCTCCGGGGGAGCCCTCCAGTATTCGCAGGATCGAGTCTCCCAATTCGTCGTCGTTTGCTGCATGCTGCACAACCTGGCTATCCGCAGGACTCAGGCACTGCCACCTCACGTTGGACCACCACCTCAGGAGGAGGAGCAGGAGGAGCATGAGAACGACGAGGACGAGGAGTACCAGCCCAGGAGGGACGCACAAGGTCCAAGGGCCGCCCGTCGTCGGCTTATTGAACGTCACTTCTAGGCCCCCTGTCAGGGAATGGCTTGTGCCAATGATAGAACATGATTGCAGCCGCTCCGCAAGCCCTCAGCCGGTTAAGGCAACAAACACTTCAAAGATCAAACATGGACAATGTGAATAAATAAGATGCTTTATTGTACAAACTCTGGGCCCTTCCCACATGAAAACCAAAAACAGAGGAAACCCCCAAAAAACACTCCAACACATTACTCGCTCCCACAACCTGGGGAGGATTAACAAAATAGGGCAACTAAAATGGCCGTCATTCTCGGCCTTCGTCCAAAACAAACATCACATCATCGGCCTTCAAAAAACAAACATCCAATTCTCGGCCTCAAGAAACAAACACAAATGGCCACACATTCGACTATTTGGCCCGCTAGGGCGATGCCTTGGCCATCTTTGGGTGGCCCCTGCCCGCCCTGCTGCTCCGCCTCAAAGTAAGGCCATTGGCTGCTGCAAGGCTGGGGGCAGGCTCCTGAGGGGCACATGTCGTGACGGCAGATGCCCTTGGGGGTCGGCCTAGTCGAGGTCTGGGCGTCGAGCGGCCGGCTGTTGATTGCTGCAGCTGTGGCTGGCCAGCATCAGTCGCTGCAGCAGCTCCTGGCAGCTCCACTGGGGGAGTGGCAGTGGCGGCTGGAGGAATGGCGGCAAGCTGGCGGATGGCAGGCGCTCGCTGGTCGCCTGAGACACTGGCACTCGCCCGGGCCAGCACTGCAGCATGCGCACCAATCTGCCGAGGGACAGACCGATGTGCTGCTGCAGCGCGCCGGGTGCCCTGGCGATGCCTGGCTGACACAGCGAGTGTGGCAGCAGTGAGTGCCCGTGTTGACCTGTTCACTGACCGCAGCAGAGCAGCCAGTGACTGGGCGGCACCACTAATCACCTGGCCAGTCGCTGAAAGATCTGCCCGGTATTCCGCCCGACTGGTGGCCTCTAAGGGCCCGAACTCGGCCACACTCCGAGAGAGGGAATCGATGGACTCAGGCAACCGTGCCACTGCCACCATGAGCTCCGTGTGCCGGCGCTCCGAGTCCGCGGACAAGTCTTCGAGGCGTTCCATCTCCTCGGCGAAGAGCATCTCCTGACTGGAGACCGGACTCTCCCTCTGGGGAGAAGGCCGCCGAGCTGGCCGCCCCTTCCTGCGTTGCTGGAGGCCGCTGGGCCCAGCAATTGGACTCCCCTCCGACGCATCCCCCCTCTGGGGAGAAGGCCGCCGAGCTTCCACCCCCCTCCCGCCTTTCTGCAGCACGCAGGTCCCAGGAGCTCCCCTCCCCTTCGACACTTCCGCCACGCTGCCCTCCAGGGAAGACGTGTCCCCTACATTGGCCTGGGTGGCCGCGGCTGAGGGTTCCCCTGATGGGCCGCCTTCCTCTTGCTCCTCCTCACAGAAACTCACAGAAACCCCACAGTGCAGATAGAGGCCATTTCGGCCCATCGAGCCTGCACCGACACATATCCCACCCGATCCCCGTAACCCCTACACCAACACATATCCCACCCTATCCCCGTAACCCCACGTATTTAATCCCCCTAACACTAAGGGTCAATTTATCATAGCCAATCAACCTAACCTGCACATCTTTGGACTGTGGGAGGAAACCGGAGCACCCGGAGAAAACCCACGCAAACACGGGGAGAATGTGCAAACTCCACACAGACAGTCGCCCGAGGCCGGATTCGAACCCGGGTCCCTGGCGCTGTGAGACAACAGTGCTAACCACTATGCCAACAGTGCTAACCTCCTGCTCCTCCTCGGAGGGTCTGTCACTGGCAAGTTGAGGGACCTCCTCTTGACCATCTGAAAGCAGGAAGGCACAAGAGTAGCTTTAGAGTGAGGAGAGGGCGTCAGTGCGGGATGCACGAGTGGTGGCATTCAGCGCATTGGTCGGACAGTGGCAAAGGATGTAGATCTGATGCGCAAGTGGGACGAGAGAGGTGCAAAAGGTGATGTCCTTACCATTGCTTCCCAGAACAGGGTCGGCATCTCCACATGCAACGGGCCCAATCACCCGGCCACCCATGAGGCGCTCCACGCGATGTTGCAGCTCGGTGAGTGGCTGGATATGGGGTCGTCCTCCCCCGGTCGCAGTCCGGCTCTTGCGATTATTCGCCAGCTTGGCCTGCAAGAGAAAGGACGGCCTAAGTACAGTGTGTCGCCATGATCTGCTGTGCACTGCCTCCCATGGTGGAATAGCCTGGCCAGTGTGTCGCCATGATCTGCTGTGCACTGCCTCCCATGGTGGAATAGCCTGGCCAGTGTGTCGCCATGATCTGCTGTGCACTGCCTCCCATGGTGGAATAGCCTGGCCAGTGTGTCGCCATGATCTGGTGTGCACTGCCTCCCATGGTGGAATAGCTTGGCCAGTGTGTTCAGTGCAGAATGTGCAATTGATGCTCATGCCTGTGCCATAGCTGCTGGATGAAGGCTGGCCATTAGAGCTTTCAGGTCCCTTTGCCCATAATGTGAGGTGCACATGCAAGGATGAGGAGGTCATTGGAAAGAGTACTCACCCTGACAATGCGTGTGAGGTCATTTAACTTTTTGCGGCATTGGGCACCGGTCCTGGGGACGTCGCTGTTGGCTGACAGCTTGCTGGCGACATGCCTCCAGGCTCTCCTGTAGACGCGGACCGTCGCCTTCTTGCCATTGTCCGGGTACAAAACATGGCGCCTCTTCTCCACAGCAGCAAGCAGCACACTCAGATCACGCTCTGAGAAGCGCTGCGCACGTACACGGGCCTTCTCCATGTCTTCAGGCGCTATTTGGGTCCAGCAGCAGTGTTCAGGCCTAGCTGGAGGGCTCCACTATCCAGGGCGTGGCAGCAGACACAGTCGACCCTTCCCCCTTAAGAGCTGGCCGGCGCCAGGGTGATATACCTATCAATTCATCCAATGAAAAGCAACGAGTTAAGAAAGTAACTATAGGTTTTTATTGGCTAAATAACAGAGCCCACCCTCGTGGGTGATCGGATCCAACAAGGAGGAATACCAGCCAGTCGACCACCTTTATACCTGGGCAGGTAGGTGGAGCCATGGGCGGAGTCAGCAGTGGTCAGCCCAGGTATAACAGTGTGACAAGAGGCGACCTCATATAGTGATACAACAGTGTGAACAGTGATAACCATAGAGTAACGATATAACAGTGATAACTATAGTGTAACGATAGTGAACGATAAAAGTGGTTTACCACATTCACCCCTTGTTTAGATTCGAGTCCGGCGGGGTGAAGTGTACTACCAGTTCTGGTATGTCAGTCTGTCCGGAGGCCTCATAAGCCTTTCTGATCGTCGCAGCGGCGGTGTTGCATTATCCGGTGTTAATGCTGGTGTCTGCGTGGTCGGCGGAGGCTCGTGGGGTTCCGGCATGCCGTCTACCTGGGCTGGAATTGGGGGGGTGGAGGTGGTGTCTCCGGAGTGCCCGAGGGTGCGAGGTCTCGTAAGGAGACTGTGTCCTCCCGCCCGTCTGGGTATGCCACATAGGCGTACTGGGGGTTGGCGTGCAGGAGGTCCACCCTCTCGACCAGGGGGTCCGTTTTATGGGCCCTCACGTGCTTTCGCAGCAAGACTGGCCCCGGAGAGGTCAGCCAGGTTGGTAGAGTGGTTCCCGTAGTCGACTTCCTGGGGAAAACAAACATTCGTTCATGGGGGGTGGCGTTAATGGCAGTGCAAAGTAGTGACCGGATGGAATGCAGCGCTGCCGGAAGGACTTCCTGCCAACGGGAGGTTGGGAGGCCCTTAGACTTTAAGGCTAAGAGGACGGCCTTCCATACCGTCGCGTTCTCTCTTTCCACCTGGCTGTTCCCTCGGGGGTTGTAGCTGGTGGTCCTGCTTGCGGCAATACCTCTCGCTAGTAGGAACTGACGGAGTTCCTCGCTCATGAAGGAGGAGCCCCGGTCACTATGTATATAGTTTGGGAACCCGAACAAGGCGAAGAGGTCGTTCAGGCATTTAATGACCGTGGTACTGGTCATGTCTGGGCAGGGGAAGGCAAAAGGGAAACGGGAGTACTCATCAACAATGTTGAGGAAGTACACATTACGGTCAGAGGACGGGAGGGGCCCCTTAAAGTCGATGCTCAGGCGCTCGAAGGGGCGGGTGGCCTTGATCAGGCTTGCTCTGTCCGGCCTAAAGAAGTGCGGTTTGCACTCGGCACAGGTCTGGCAGTTCCTAGTCATGGTCCTGACCGCCTCGATGGAGTAGGGCAGGTTGCGGGCCTTAATGAAGTGGTAAAGTCTGGTGACCCCGGGGTGGCAGAGGTCGTTGTGGAGGGTCTGAAGTCTATCACTTTGCGCGCTGGCGCATGTAATTCGTGACAGAGCATCAGGGGGTTCGTTCAGCTTACCTGGCCGGTACAAGATATCATAATCATAGGTGGAGAGCTCGATTCTCCACCTCAAGATCTTGTCATTCTTGATTTTGCCCCTCAGCTTGTTATTAAACATAAAAGCGACCGAACGCTGGTCGGTGAGGAGGGTAAATCGTTTGCCTGCCAGGTAATGCCTCCAGCGTCGTACCGCCTCCACAATCGCCTGGGCCTCCTTCTCGACCGACGAGTGTCGGATCTCAGGGCCCTGTAGGGTCCTTGAGAAGAAGGCCACTGGTCTCCCCTCCTGGTTAAGGGTAGCGGCTAGGGCGAAGTCGGATGCATCGCTCTCCACTTGGAAGGGGATGGACTCATCCACTGCGTGCATTGTGGCCTTGGCAATGTCTCCCTTAATGAGGGAGAAGGCTGCGCACGCTTCCTCCGTAAGGGGGAAGGATGTGGACTTCATGAGGGGTCTGGCTTTGTCTGCATAATTGGGCACCCATTGGGCATAGTAGGCGAAGAGCCCCAGGGTTCTCTTCAGAGCCTTTGGACAGTGGGGGAGGGGTAGCTCCATGAGGGGCGCATTCTTTCGGGGTCGGGGCCGATGACTCCGTTCTCTACTACACAGCCGAGGATGGCAAGGCGCGAGGTGTTAAACACACATTTCTCCTTATTGTAGGTGAGGTTCAGCCGTTGGGCCGTACGGAGGAATCTCTCCAGATTAACGTCATGGTCCTGCCGGTCGCGGCCGCAGATGGTGACATTATCTAGGTAGGGGAACGTGGCGTGCAGCCCGTTCTGGTCAACCATCCGGTCCATCTCCCTTTGGAAGACCGAAACCCCGTTGGTGACGCCGAAGGGAACCCTAAGGAAGTGGTAGAGGCGGCCATTCGCCTCGAAGGCGGTATACTGGCGGTCCTCAGGGCGGATAGGGAGTCGATGGTAGAGAATACTCGGTATTGTGCGATCTGATTGACCATATCAGATATGCGGGGAAGGGGGTATGCGTCCAGCTGGGTGTACCTGTTTATGGTCTGGCTGTAGTCGATGACCAGGCGGTTTTTATTGCCGGTCTTAACGACCACGACCTGGGCACGCCAGGGGCTGGTGCTCCCTTCGATGATGCCCTCCTTCAGGAGACGCTGCACCTCAGAGCTAATGAAAGCTCTGTCCCCGGCGCTGTACCGCCTGCTCTTGGTAGCGACGGGTTTGCAGTCGGGGGTGAGGTTAGCGAACAGGGAAGGTGGCGGGACCTTGAGGGTGGATAGGCCGCAGGTGTTACGCGGTGGGCGGTTTAAAATCTGCTGGTTGTCGACTGAGTGGGGGGGAGGGGTCCGCCGTATGCTAGCGTGATGCTTTGGAGGTGGGATTGGAAGTCTAGCCCTGGTAGGACGGCAGCGCATAGCTGGGGCAGGACGAGGAGTTTAACATTTTTATACTCCGTACCCTTAACCGACAGGGTCACAACACAGTAGCCGCTGATGTCTGTGGCGTGGGACCTCGATGCCATCGAGATCCGGTTGCGCGTTGGCTGGACAGGGAGGGAGTAGTGGCTCACTGTGTCTGGGTGGATGAAACTCTCCGTGCTTCCGCTGTCGAACAGGCAGGTCGTGGCGTGGCCGTTTACTTTGATGTCCATCATGGACTTGGACAGGTGATGCGGGCGGGCTTGGTCCAGTGTGACGGAGGCTAGTGTATAGCTGAGCGAGTTGCTGTAGTCTGCGGGTGAGGCGGTAGTCAGGTCTAGAGGCACGGTGGTGGTCGAGCGTGGTGGGTAAAATGGCGTCTCCCACGAGGTTGGACAAAATGGCGGAGAAGATGGCTGCCCCCATAACTCACGAGGCACTGCTGGTGTCGGTTGCCTGGATCAAAGATGGCCGCCCCATGACTCACATGTGGGGATGCTGGCCTCTGTTGCCTTGATGGAAGATGGCCGCCCCCACAGCTCGCATGAGGCACTGCTGGCCTCTGTTGATCCCCCTCTGCAGGCCTTTGCGAAGTGGCCTTTCTTCAAGCAGGTCGCGTTTTTGGCAGGGCAGCGCGACCTCGGGTGTTTCGCCTGGCCGCAGAAGAAGCAGCCGGCGGCCCGATCGCGGGGGTCCGGTCGGAGCCGGTACCGGGGGTGGCGGTCTCGATCGGGTCCGGGACGCCGACGCTGAGGTAGGTCCCAGGGGGGTTGCTGCGGGGGGTATTGCGGTCGGGGTCGGTCCCAAGTCCCAGGGTCGCGAGTTACAGTACCTCGAGTATGCCTCGAGGTCCCGATGGGCCACTTCTAGAGAGCGAGCGAGGGCTGCAGCTTTGTCCAGGTCGAGGTCCTTTGCTTCCAGTAGTCTTTGCCGTGAGTAGTCGGACCGCAGGCCTTTCACGAAGGCATCGCGGACATTGTCTTCAGTATTTTCTGCCGCCGTTACCGCTTTAAAGTTACAGTCTCTGCCGAGTGCTTGTAGCACCCGTAAAAATTCATCCACGGGCTCTCCTGGCTGTTGCGGGCGGGATCTTAGGAGGTGTCTGGCATACATGGAATTTACCGGGCTCTGGTACTGTCTTTTCAGCCGGTTGATGGCGTCCTCGTATGTTTTAAGGTCCCGGATGAGTGCGAATACTTTAGGGCTCACTTGGGCGGTCAGAACTCTTAGCTTGGATCTCTGAGGCACGCCAGATTCTCCCAGGTAGGACTCGAAACAGCTCAGCCAGTGTTCGAAGTCGAGGGCTGAGTTTGCAGCCTGTGGGTTTAGATCCAGGTACGGTGGTCTGAGGGCTCGCAGCCAAGCTGGCTGCTGTGGCTGTTGTAGCTCGGCGTCTGGCTGGTCGTTTTGCTGCTCGCTTTGCTGCTTGCTTTGCTGCTCAGGGAACGACATTTTAAAATTTAGCCAATAAAATTGATATACCTATCAATTCATCCAATGAAAAGCGACGAGTTAAGAAAGTAACTATAGGTTTTTATTGGCTAAATAACAGAGCCCACCCTCGTGGGTGATCGGATCCAACAAGGAGGAATACCAGCCAGTCGACCACCTTTATACCTGGGCAGGTAGGTGGAGCCATGGGCGGAGTCAGCAGTGGTCAGCCCAGGTATAACAGTGTGACAAGAGGCGACCTCATATAGTGATACAACAGTGTGAACAGTGATAACCATAGAGTAACGATATAACAGTGATAACTATAGTGTAACGATAGTGAACGATAAAAGTGGTTTACCACACAGGGTGTCTGCTGTCAGTCACGAGATGGTCGCACCTGCGCTGCGCCCGGCCTCGGCGCTATCGATCACCACCTCCGGCTTAGCGCCCAAAGAGAGGCGTCCAACAGCAGTTTTAGCGCTCGCCCGAACTAGTAGGGCGAAGCTAACGAATATCGGAGAAGTGGCCTAGATTTGGCGGCGGCCGCAAACTTTAGCGGACGCCCCACTTTAGCGCCCCAAAAGTGGCGTCAATGAATTTCTAGGCCGAAGTATGTTACTTTTACATGATATACACCCCACCACATATAGTGGGTGTGTTGGTGTCTACGCAATTTGCCCACTGTGGTTGGTGTAAACAAGAATTTTTTTTTTTTTAAGCACAGAGGGAATCTCCATTCTCCGTCTCTGCACTTCCTGCTCTGTCTAAATTCCCCAGTCATGATCCAAATGGGAGGCGGCGGGGGGAGGAAAGAGAAAGGGAGAGTGTGCGAGTGTGCCTCTGTATGTCTGGTCAGTTTCACTTGTACTGTCAAATAGCTGAACGGGCTGAAGTACGCAGCAGCAAAGTACGAACAGTTTCTTGAACTGCCCAAAATAGTCGGTGCATTTAATATAGTTTCGGTGCCGCCTTTGCAATTGATGCCCATGGTAATGGAAAATGGTCAGTGCCATTTGCCCGATACAGGCGGCTGTCTGCGAGAAGCGGGGACGGTGCAAGTGGTAAATATAAACAATGAAAAATCAACTTGGATAAAACTCATAATTACATGTGTGCGCCCAAGTATGTGAATTTTTCATACGCCATTACTCAACATGCATATTCTTTATTGAATCTCAAGTTTCTAGAAGAATGTTTCGACTGCAGTTTTCTTCTAAAATGAGCTTGGTTGGCTAAACTCACAACTATTTTATTATTCATCAGTGAAATTATTTTTTTTTCTGCAATCACAGTAGAAATCAGCTTAACAACATTATAAAATTTAGAGCCATACATTCGTTCTGCAAGTCTCTTTGAAGTATTTTACGGTACTATTTTCAGTTTAACAAGGGTTTCAATAAAAACAGTTTTAGCTTTGAACCAAAGTCCAGCTGAAATTGTAATTATAGGAAAATGTTAAATGGTATCCTGAACCATCTACCCATGAAATCAAAAAAAGGTAGAAGTATGTTACACTTGCCTCGCTTATCTTTCAACAGACTAGATCTCGAAGAAAAAATAAAATGAAGACTTGCCTAATTTTTATTGAATCAAATATGTAACTCAGATTTACAGCGGAATATCTGCTGTAATGGAGAGGACCACCTGGAGATAGTCGAGAGTCCCCAAATGACCACATGCTGCTGATTCCTTTGCCTGCCCCCATCCAACCCCTATAGTTCTCTACAGCAGCATGCATCTCCATTACTCCAGCTGGGTGTCAACCAAGGCCCTCCAGCTACAAAGGTGAACAGAGCAACTTTAAAAACAGGTCGGGGTCGATTTTCCCACAGGTGCGGGGAATTGTCGGGTTCCCCGAATGTCGGGGTTTCCACACGAATCTAAATGGGTCTGCCACATCAATGCAATTTTCCCTCAATTGGCCAATTCATTTCCAGCGTGTGGGATCCCTTGCTATTTCCAGTCAGAAAGCCCCACAGTACGATGTCATCATTTGTGATGCTTTCAAGGTCCACAGCAAGCACTGCATCCTCTGAAGGCTTCCAAACGATCCATACAGGATGGCAGAGGAGCCTGCAGCAGCTGTGGCCAGTGCCAGACCCCGAGCTGCCTCCAAATTCGACGAGGCTTCACTGCAGGCATCATTGGATGGGGTTAGGGCCCACAGGGAGGTCCTTTTCCCTAGGTCAGGGAGGAAGAGGCCTCCCACTGAGACCAAGTCTGCATGGATGCAGGTGTCAGCAGATGTCAACTCGCTGGGAGTCACCAGAAGAACCTTGGCATTACATCTCTAACTCCTTCCTTTACTCCCCCACAGTACCATCCAGAGCCCCCCCCGTCCCCACTGTGGAGGAGGAAGAGGCTGTGCAGCCAGACTCCTCAGAGGAAGCTCCAACCTCCGAGGGCGCAGCGTCAGCAGAAGTAAGCGCACCCAGCACCAGCGCAGACACTCACACCTCGGGGGGACCTTCGGGACATAGAGTAGTGTTGTCACCTGGTGTTTCACAGCTCACAAGTGAGCATCAGCAGATTGTGGAGACAGGGACAGCAGTGGTGTGTCCTCGTCAGAGGGCGCAGAACTCTGCCAGCTCAGCTCAGCTGCATGTTGACCTTCTGTCTCTGTGTCCATCTACAAGAGAAGAGGTGATGGATCTCCATGCACAGATGCAGGAGTCTCTGGCAGGTTTTGTCTCCAGGGTCGCTGCGAGTCCATAGCGAAGATGAGCTGAGCCTTTGCGTAGTCAATGGTGCATGAACGCATCACCATGGAAAGGTTGGCAGCCTCCATGGAGGAGATAAGTCGCCAGGGTATGGAAAACATGGTGAGTGCTCATAATTGAATGACATCTCTTGAGGAGCGATGGGCATCTATTGAACAGAGAAACCAGACCTTCATGGAAGTCCTTCTGAGTAGGACTGCCAGTGCAGATATGGGTCCCCATGGCCCCCTGATGCGCAGCAAGGTGCTCTCAAGCCACATCCAAGTGCTGGCCCCTTCTGCACTGTGCAGCTTCAGGTGAGTGAGCAGCAGCCTGGCCCTCCTGCTGCTGTTCCTGGTTCTGCTGCTGATTCCTCTGCTGCTGGAGATCCTCTAATGGCATGAAGGGAAGGAAAAGAAGGCCTCCCATACTTCTGGTAGATGCCTCCGTTGAGGAAGCGCTGAGTGAGGGTGCCGAGAGGTGCTTCCCAGGAGCTCACATTGGAGAAGTGTGTGAGGCTCCAACCTTCCACAGCTGTGCCTAAGCCTGGAACAAGTTGCCCCAAGCCTGAAACAACAAGGTCCTGCAACCTACAAATGCTGTCTGATTAAATCTCTTCTTTCCTGATTGACCTGCGGCTGAAAATAAGCAAGCCGACATTGTTCACGCCAGGTTTCATCAGCGGTGTTCCCACCAGGCGTGTTTTACGTGGGGAAAGGCTGAAAATTGCAAGGGCCCCTTAAAATGGCATTAAAGATGCCAATTATTGGTGATTAGGCTCTCGACGACCAGTCCCGCCTGCTGCGGGCGGGACTGATTCGGGTCGCATTGAAACGCCAGGGTGAAAGTCGGACGGGGCGGAGAATCAGGCGGGGGGGTCGCAGCCCCTATTTCTGCGATTTCCCCCCCCCCATCATGCCTGAAACCCCGCCTGACGGCTCCAGAAAAATCGACCCCGTAGTCTTAGGTTTGTAGTTCTGCTGAAATCAGTGGTGTAGAGACTCCAGACAGGATAGCTGGAGGTGAGCAGCTACATCTTTTAACCCCCATCTCTGCAGCTGGAGGCCCATGCGTGTTAGCAAGGGAACACTTTTAGCTAGTTCTTTCAGATCTGGTGACTGGCAGAATGAGATGTGTGAGTGAGCTCTAAGCTGGCAGATCAGCTGATGGATCATGCTGGCAGGAGCACCGTGCTTTAAAAAAAGTGCTGGCAGCCTCAATTTTCATTGATATTCAATTATCTGCTAAAGTTTTGTAGAATGGGGGGGGGGGGATATAATTGAGGGTCCATGTAATATCAAAAGTGACAGAAGATGAAGAGGCGACACAAAACAGTGTTTGCAAGCTTGGATAAAACTAATCAAAATCATTGCCTCCACAAGCCCATCCATAAATCCATTTCATACATTGAGCACTCAACAGAGGAGGCCAAGGGGAGACTTAGTTGAGGTGTGTAAAATTATGAGGGGCCTAGATAGAGTGGACAGGAAGGACCTATTGCCCCTAGCAGAGAGGTCAATAACCAGGGGACCAGGGGCATAGATTTAAAGTAATTGGTAGAAGGATTAGAGGGGAGTTGAGGAGAACTTTTTTCACCCAGAGGGAGGTGGGGCCTGGAACTCACTGCCTGAAAGGGTGGTACAGGCAGAACCCCTCAGTGTATTTAAAAAGTACTTGGATATTCACTTGAAGTGCTATAAACTACAGCGCTACAGAAAGTGAGATTAGGTTGGATAGCTCTTTTTCGTCCGGCACAGACACAATGGGCCAAATGGCCTTCTTCTGATCGTAAATGTCTATGATTCTATACGTGAAGAACTTCCCAACATCAGTCTCAAGTTTGTCTTTTACTTGTTTGAGTCTGAGCCTCTTTGTTCTATTATCATGGATTCGTTTGAAGTAGTTTTCTGCACCTGCCTTTTCTATATCCTTTACTAGGTTATACACCTCTGAACGGTCACCTCTCGGTTATCCTCTTTAAAAGGTGAAAAGCCCAAGTTTCTGCAGTCTTTCTTCATCATTTAGACCGCTGATGCTAGGCATCAATCTGATGGCTCTTCTCCAAACTACTGCCAGGGCTTAAATGTTTCTCTTGTGCCTCAGTGACAGAACTGGATGAAACATTCAAGGAGTGGTCTGACCAGAACACTATACAGTTTAAGCATGATTTATTTGATTTGTGCTCTATTATTTTCTCCATTTATGCTTTGTGTTTTCTGCTCCACAATCTCTTTCAACTTCATTGTTCAGTATTTCAACATGGAATACATATGTCATCCACTTTTTCTCCCTGTGTACCACACTTTACACCTGTCTATATCGCTTTTTAATCTGCTATTGTTCCACCCACTAACAATTTGTGAGACTCATTTTGCAGTTTCTGTTTCTTGAGATTCAACGGCCGCTCCTAATTTATCTGCACTTTTCAGCAATTTGCATTGAGTTTCTAAATCCAAGTCTTTAATGTAAATTAGAACAATCAATGGTCCCAATACCAATCTATGGAGTCCTTACACTCAGTACCACTTACCACTCCAATATAACTGCTCTAACAAGTACCCGCTACTTTATACCCTTCAGCATATTACTTATCCATTCCCATCTGAATCCCCGGTGCTTTAAGCTGAACTAGTAGGCCTAGAAATTCATTAAGGCGCTGCCAGCTTTGCGCCCAGTTAACGCCTAAAGGGTGATTTTGCGCCAAAAATGAGTTTGCGCAGATATTCAGCGCAGCGGTATTGGCGGCGGTAGCCGTTAGCGCTGCGCCGGCACCGATGACGTCATCGGTGTGCGCAGTGCCCCAGTTCCGCCCCGAAACCGCGCCGATCCCCATATTTAGTTGCGGCCGCCTCCTCCGAAGCGGCCGCAAACAGCGACCAGAAAACGGGGCCGTCCTGCTGCCTTAGTGGGGCGCTTTAAAGCGGAAGGTGCGGCGGCCGCCTGCCCGCACCTCCTTCCCCGGCCTCCTCCACCCCCCCCCGCGGCATTGCCGGCTGCTTTCCGCGAGCCCGGCACTTCTCCGTGGTGCCGGGCTCATTTGCCGGCACTATCCAGCGGCGATCTCCCCATTGCAGGCAGCTCCCCCTTAAGAGGAGGAGGCCTGCAGTACCGCAGCCTGCCGCTGCGCAGCGCCTGGCGCAGCAGCGCCAAGAGCGCTGATATTCAGCGTCAGCGCACCAAGCGGAGGCAGGCACACCCTGGTATAGTGCCCGCTTCCGAATTGGGGCGCTAACAATGAATATCTGACGATCGCTATAGGCTTCCCGCCCAGCGCTAACTTTTGGGCGCTAGGCAGCTGGCGGGGCCAGTGAATTTCTAGGCCGTAGTCTTTTGTGCAGAACTGTCAAATACTTTTTGGAAGTCAAGGTATACCATGTAATAGGGTCCTCCATAGACCACCTGGGATATTATTGCCTCAGTTGAGGAGAATTGCAAATGTTACACCCTTGTTCAAAAGAGGGTGTAAGGATAAACCCAGTCAGTTTAATCTCTGTAGTGGGGAAGCTTTTCGAAACGATAATCTGGGACAAAGTTAACAGGCACTTGGACAAGTGCAGATTAATTAAGGAAAGCCAGCATGGATTTGTTAAAAGTAAATCATGTTTAACTAACTTGAGTGAGTTTTTTTGATGAGGTAAGAGAGGGTTGATGAGGGCAATGCGTTTGATGTGGTGTACATGGACTTCCAAAAGGTGTTTGATAAAGTGTCACATAATAGGCTTGCCAGCAAAGTTGAAGCCCATGGAATAAAAGGCTAAGTGACAGGAAACAGTAGTGGTGAACGGTTGTTTTTCGGACTGGAGGAAGGAAGGTACAGTGATGTTCCCCAGGGGTCGGTACTAGGACCACTGCTTTTCTTGATATATATCAATGACTTGGACTTGAGTGTACGGATGTGAAGGCCTTAGAGAGGGTGCAGAAAAGATTTACAAGAATGGTTCCAGAGATGAGGGACTTCAGTTACATGGATAGACTGGAGACGCTGGGGTTGTTCTCCTTGGAGCACAGAAAGTTGAGAGGAGATTTGATAGGTGTTCAAAATCACGAGGGGTTTAGACAGAGTAGATAGAAAGAAACTGTTCCCATTGATGGAAGGATTGAGAACCAGAGGACACAGATTTAAGGTGATTTGCAGAAGAAGCAAAGATGACAGGAGGAATAACTTTTTTACGCAGCAAGTAGTTAGGATCCGGAATCCACTGCCTGAGAGGGTGGTGGAGGCAGATTCAATCATGGCTTTCAAAAGAGAATTGGACAAGTACCTGAAGGAAAAAAATTTGCAGGGCTATGGGGAAAGGCCAGGGGAGTGGGACTAACTGAAGTGCTCCTGCAGAGAGTCAGCATGGGCTCGACAGACCGAATGGCCTCCTTCTGTGCTGTAACCATTCTATGATTCTAGGTGGTTAGTCAGGCATGATTTTTCCTTTCTGCTTCCATGTTGGCTGCTGTTTACTGGCTAATTATCATACTGATATTCCTGAAGTGCACTCCTGATAACTCCACTAATTTACCCAGTATTGAAGTGTGTCCATAGTTACCTGTCAGGGCCCGTTGTCATTTTTTATTGAAAATGAACATATTTCCAATCTACTGGGACCTCTCCAGTGTTCACTGACTCCTTCATAATGACAGTCAACAACTTGGAAATCTAATTTTCTGTCTTCCTCAGTACTTGGGGGATAAATGTCATCCATTCTTGAAGCTCTTTTATATGGAGCCCTTTTAGTCTGTCTAGAACTTCCATCTCATTTATATTAAATTGTTAATTCTACTTGAATTATCGTTATTTCAAGAGGGCATGTTGTTCACCTTTTCTCCAGTGAATACGCAAAGGAAATAATCATTGTGTATTAATTACTTATCCATTTTCAGTTTCAGTCCTGTTCACATATTTTAGGGCTCCCACCCCTTGTCTGAGTGCCCTCTTACCATTATAGTACTGGAAGAATTTCTTGCATTGATAGTTAATTTAGAGAACAACATGAACACACACTGTTCTGTTCACACATTGCTCTGATTGGAGATTTAGTGGTCAGTTCAAAATGGAATCCGAAAATGGCTAATATTCGATATTTTTTGGAGAATAATTCAGTATTTATCTTGGTATATAGTAGTGGGAGGAGTATGATTTGAAACTCAGAGCAAAAGTGCATTATTAAAAAGGTTGCTGGATGTACATGGAACACGGCCTTCTAATATCAAGAAAGCTGCAAAAAATGACAAGCTTGTTACATTGGCTTTGCTACTGCAGTATTGTTTCACGCAATGTAATCAAGAGGAGACACTGGCTACTCACACTATAATAGAGGGAGGAGGAGGGCTGCCAGAGCTTTAAAAAATGGTCAAACCGACAGGCTGTGTTATATTACTGCAAGTACCATGACCCAATACTGTTTTCAGCTCAGAAGAGGGCAATCAGAAGAGAATAGAGTGACAAGGGACACAACAAATCTAAATAAAAAAAGTGTTCAAACTGCAGTTATGCTGGCACTAATATGCAGAATTGTAGTTGGGCTCTGAAGTGGAGATCAAACTGGCACCATTAGTGCACATCTGCACTTTTGATGCTGCTGTGAATAAAATTCATGAGTGATACCAGTATAATAGGAATATAGCAGTCATTACCCTGCAGCAGATCTGACATGACATTTTATTTGACTTATTCAAACTTATCTAAACCTTTAAAATTGTGATATTTTACAGTTTAAAAAAAGGTACTACAGGTATATATACACACACACCGAAGATTACATTATAATAAAATGTTTATATATTTTAAATAATTCCATAAAAACATGTTACTGCATTAAATTGCTGGTTTTCCCAATTCACATTTTTTCCAGATTAATTATTTTAGAAATGCCAAAATTTCACATTGCGTAGGTCTTCTATATTAAGGATAAATAGTTTACTCTAAATTTTCAAAATCAATGTAACTAAGTTTTTTCATTTAAAATGGACGTGTGTATTTTTAAGTTATTTTGCACTTTCCTTCCCTTTCCTCCAACCCTCGGTATAAAACATTCTATTTGTTGGCCAACAGAATGGACACGGCACGCTCCTCAACCCCCTCTGCTCAAGTCAGCTGCAAGAACAATCTGGAATGAATTACCTTCCAATTTTCTCTCTCTTCCTGTATTAATATATATTTGCTCTTGGGGATGGATGACGCTGACAATGCTGCGTTTATTGCCCATCCCTAGTTGTCCTGAGAAGGTGGTGTTGGGCCTTCTCCCTAAACCGCTGCAGTCCTTATGCTGAGGATGCCGCTACAATGGTCTTAGACAGGGAATTCAGGATTGTAACCCAAAGACGACGAAGGAAAGGTTATAAATGTGCACTTTAGGATGATGTGACATTTGATGAGGGATCTTTAAAGTGATGGGGTTCCATGATCCTTCCTGCTCCCATTCCTACACATGATGGCACAGCTCACTGGAGTTCACCACATAAAACTGCACCCTTTCACACTCTATCTTGGTACACTATAGTAGCACATATACATATACACATTATATATGATAAGCAACTGGCAAAGTTGAACAGGGAACTAGGTCTAAGTGAATGACTCTGAGCTGGAGCAGCCATGATGTATCAAATGGCCTCTTTCTATGCTATAAAATTCTATGATTCTAAGTGCAGGTAGATAGCCTATCAATACAATGCTGAACTGTATCGCCAGTGTACAGACATAGTTTCAAGTTAGAGGCTGGTTTTAGAGGTAAAAAGTTCAAAAAATTTATAGCACAATCAGTAGTAGAACAGTTACAATTATTACCGACTCCTCTACTCAGCAATCCGTTTTTATCTAAAAAGTAACCAGGCAAGCAGTCTTGCCACCAACAGTTTGATCTTAGTATGATTAGTCCTTGAAGATTCCAAGAGTGCATGTATGCATGACACAGTTAAAATACCGGGATACAAGATTTACCCACAATTGCTCTCAGAAACATCAAGAGCTCTCATGACAGGTTTTGATCAGTTTACCTTTGTATAATGTTAACCCTCTTCACCAAGGTATCTCTATATATTGCACAGATTTCCAAGAAACATACTCTGGATGTGATTAACCTATCAATAGGCTTAACACTCAAACATGAAACATGACTACAGGCACTAGCCACAAGATATTAAAAAAAAAACTCATCAGACTTGTGAATGGTTAAAGTGAACCAGAGTACATAAATAAACGTGATGTTGTTTATGTCCTTATAATGTCTTTTAAAGTTTGCACAAGAGGAACTGGGATTAAATGGAGACCATATTTGTGATGCAAGACTTGTATATACAGTATGACAGACTAACTGTGCTATTCATTTAAAACTTAGTATCAAATTTGTCATGTAGTATTGCAGCTCTGAAATACTTAATACCATCAAGGCAAATTTAACTGCATCATCAAACTGATGAGGCATTCCATGGTGATAAATTAGCTTGCTCCCGTTCATTCTTTCCCCAGTTTCACTCTTCCTCCCTAAGCTTCAATGACCATTATAGTGCAGCTCTGGAAAATTACAAACTACACATTAAATATTTTTGGCAGATATGCTGATTCGGCAAATGAACCCTTTCAAAAACAGGTTCTAGAAAGCCTACTTAGCAACCACATGTAGTCTCTTTTATAGCCAACAGCCTAAATAATATGAAGATTGCTTAACAGACTCATATGACATCATTCTGCCTGCCATTTTACCTGAGGCATTAGCCCATTTATTTTAAATAACGGTTCTGTTAAAATATATGACAGAAGAATGACGCAAGAACATGTTAAGCATCATCACCACCATTATCACTGAAAGTCATCCTAGCCTCAAGTCTAATATATTAAATGGGCTGATGGCTCCCTGAATCTGAGCAGGTTTATATAATGAGTAGTTGAACCTTACAGACCAAGAAAGTCCGAAGTTTGATCTATTTCTGTGCCGAGTTCACGGATTTCAGCCAGGGCTGCAGTAGGTTCCCAACTGGCCTTAGCAACCTTGTTGAAAATGGACAATAGGGGAAGCCAGAATTGAGTTTGGTGACATTCACTGTCAAGGCTTACACACACCAGAGGGTACTTAGCACTATGGAACTATATCCCTTCAGAAGAAGAAGAAAAAAATGACAGGAATTAAAAAAAATTAAAAAGCACAAAATTCAGATTTAGGAAGACATTTGGAAACTCAAACCTTAAATGAATACTAGTTGATCGCCAGATGGCATTGCTCAAGGACAGAAAACTAAATAATTCCCCCTTCCCAGAACTGTTTCTGATTAGTGGTCATTTGCCATGTTGAGAGTCTGACTGGCCAATTGTCACTGCAATGTCTGAGGGCAGCATCAAAATGTCTCAAACATCTCTGGCACAAACATCAGTCCCCCTCTCTAAAATCCATCTCAAACAATACTGTTAGTTCAAAATTCTTATTTAATGGATTAAAGTGCATAAAACACAGGAATTTTAAAAACATTTTTTGATGTTATATTTTTCCAACTGCTTGTGTCCTATACTTTTATTTAAACATTTTCTGCCTGATTGGGACTGTACAATCTCAGCAATGCGCATGCAATCACACACTGGCTGCAAGAACTATAATTCCCTGGTGCTTCCTACCTGGTTGTCATTGTGGGCTCTACATGTTGTAGCTCCACAGCACCAAGGTGAAAACTAAAACTGTCATGATGAGTCTCTCTTACACAAAATTTATGCAGAGCAGCTAGAAACCCTCATCGCAGAGCCCAGGTCAACTCAAGCCCCAGGCTTTTGACAGAAAAGCAGGCCTATGTAGGAAAACTTCTCTCAAGCATTTCTAACATAAAGTGACTATTTTTATGGGTAAATGTAGTGATTTTATTTCAGCTGTGTCATTTTCTTAAGTGCTTGTTATATTACAAATGTTATCTCCAGCTCTATACACTGACTAGTATAAAAAAGTGGCCAAAATAGTACAAAGAAATTATTTTAATAATTTGATTGAATGGTTTTTATATACTGATTTATGAATAGTAGCGTTCAAAAAATAAAATTGGGGTTTCTGCTGGTTACTTGTGCCTCATTGGTACTTCTTGCATTGTACAATGACCTTGCCTTGTGTAATGTAAGCTGCCATTGACCGCTACATAATCGTGATAATTTCTGCAAACTGGACTCCAAAAGATATAGGGGGAGAAATTTGGTATTGCCCTGTTTGGGGCGCTATTATCAGCCGGGTGCAAAGTTTAGCGCCCGGCGCTAATTATCACCTCCGACTGCAAACTTGGCCTCTATCGCCCCGGAGGTGATTTGAGCGCTAAATCAGGCGCTTCACACCTGTCTTAAGGCGCCAACATCGAGGAGCTATCTCAGAGCGCTGGCAAAGCTCAGGTGATGTCAGTTAGCAATGGAACACAGACACACTGGCATCATCCAGTTCTTAAAGGGGAGGGGCCAGCTATACCCTGCTCATTGTAGCCTTGAATCTCGGCCTGGAGAGCGCTCAAAAGCAATTGTGTTGGAAGTACTAATGGATATGCCCAGGGAAAGAGCTCGGCGCTTAGGAACCTCAAAAGTGGTGCTGAGGGCCAAAACTCCTTAGGACAGCGTTAAAACCAAAAATTTTGCCGACAAAAAAAGGCAGGAAGCAGCCACTTTAAATAGCACTCCCCCAGCCCCTTCCCGACTGCAAAACGTTCCCCTCTACCTGTCATTGCTATCGGCAGGCGGAATGGCAGGGGGCGCCACTCAATATCCGGTCCGGGGTACTACCGGGGCCGTTACACACTCGACTGACGTCACGATCTGCGGGCGCAGGAGATTGTGGTGATAGTGATAAAGCCGCCACAAAATGTCTGGTCAATTTCGCGAGCGGCGCAAACATCGCCGCGCCCGGGCACTAGTTGCTTTGCGCTAATCAACCGAATTTTCCCCCCAAAACATTTTAGCAGAAAGGGAGAAAAAAAAAATTTTCCCCTTGGACTTAAAAACCCAAAACATTGGACCGAGGCTCAGATGTTTAACCCAGTAAGCACCTGTTCCAAAACATAGCAGAAGGAAAGGTGCCGGGATCCAAGCAAGACTCCACAGTGAACTTCATCACCTCATTATTCAACCATAATTGATATACAGGAAACTCTTGTTTAAACGGCACCTAAATATCCGGAATTCTCTATTAACCGGCAAAATTCTCACTCCGAAAACAACACCTCAATAACCGGCAACGTTGCCGAGTCCGAGTCTCCCGCGGTGGCCGAGTTAGTCAGTGGGGGTAGTTCTCCAAACTGCCACTACTCGGCTTCTTGGTGCGGTCGGAAGTCGGAACACCTCAAAACCCCTGTAACAGGAGTCTGACTCTCCCGCGCTGCCGGTAGTCTCTTCTGATCCGCCATTTTACAGGGGTAGTGTGTGTCTCCCACGCTGCTGGTAGTCATTGCATTGCATTATGGAAATCCCAAAAGTTGGTCCAAGCAAAAGAGAGTGGTGTTAACTTTAAAACAGAAAATTGACATACGCCAACGATTGGAAAGGGGAGAGAAGCGTATCAACATTATGAATGAATTCAAAATAGGTTCGTCAACAATCTACGACATCAAATTGCAGAAGGATAAGCTGCTCAAGTTTTATTCAAGCTCGCAGACATCCAAGAGTGTAGAGAAACGGCGTACGCTTCGTAAGCCTAAGCTGGAAGAGCTGGATACCGTGCTTTATGAGTGGTTTTCTCTTAAGCGCTCAGAGGGTGTTCCACTTTCCGGACCCATGCTAATCGAGAAAGCGAAGGATTTCTACGTAAAGATGGAACTCATTAACAAGTGTGCTTTCTCCGAGGGATGGCTAACGTGCTTCAAGTTACGGCACGGGATACGACGACTCGATATTTCCGGGGAGAAGAAATCAGCTGATCACGACGCCGCAGAAGAATACTACGATTATTTCAATCGGATTGTGCAGCAACATGATTTGTCGCCAGCACAGATATACAATGCCGATGAAACTGGCTTATTTTGGAGGTTTTTGCCTGAATCAACGCTTGCTGGGGCTAGTGAGGCTAATGCTTCAGGTTATAAGAAAAATAAAGATCGTGTAACCGTGCTAACATGTGCAAACGCTGCTGGATCACACCGGGTTAAACTTCTCGTCATTGGGAAGTATAAAAATCCCCGTGCATTTAAAAATGTGAGGCGCTTACCTGTTGAGTACAAAGCTCAAAGAAATGCTTGGATGGATAAGGAAATCTTTTCGAATTGGTTCCATCATATTTTTGTTCCATCTGTGAGGGAACATTTCCATAGAATAGGGAAACCTGAAGATAGCAAATGCATTTTATTGCTTGATAATTGTAGAGCCCATCCGCATGAATTCGAGTTGGTTTCGGGAAATATTTTCACCATTTATTTGCCACCAAATGTAACTTCTCTCATACAACCCATGGACTAGGGCGTTATCCAAAATCTCAAGTGTCATTACAAGAAAGACTTCCTACGTAAACTGAAAAGCCAAGATGACAATATTCACGCATTTCAGAAGGAATACAATCTTAAATATGCCATCTTTAATGCTGCATGTTCCTGGAACTTGGTGAAAGGTCACACTTTGAGACAAGCCTGGTGCAAATTGTGGCCTTCTGTAATGTTTGCTGAAGGTTCTTCTTCAGAGGAGGAATTTCATGGGTTCAATGTTCGTCCCAAGAGGAGTACAATAATGGAAATGGCTGGCATGGTGAAAAATGTAGGCCCAGCAAACCCTCTACGTAACCTCAGTGAAAGTGATATTGAGCAATGGGTTGATGCAGATAGAGAAGTTGGTGTTGTGCATATGCTAAGTGATGATGAAATAATGGAGAATGTTTTGAATCCAAAGAAAGAAAAGGAAAGTGAGATGGAAAGTGAAGAGGATGAGATTTCTGAAGAGAAGATTTCTTGGGCTAAAGCTGCAGAAGGATTTGCTTTATTCCTCAAATTTGCTGAAAGGCATCCTTGCTACTCTGCCCAAGAAGTTATGCACCTCCATATTCTGCATTCCACCTTTCTACAAAAAAGGCAAGAGTCCACTAAGCAAGCAGACATCCGGGACATGTTTAGGAAAGCTTCCAAAAGAGTTGAAGCAGTGGAAGTGCCTGAAGAATCTGTTGAAGTGCATGATCCTGATGACCCAGCTGGCATGAATATTCCTGATGAACCAGCTGACTTGGAATAAGTGTATAGTCAACTACAGTACTCTATACTGTACTGTACAGTTGTTTAATTACTTAACAGTAAAACAAAACTTAGAGTTATGGAGTACCCTCAACTGGCAGTACTGTACTTAATCAAGCATCTTCCACCATTTAACACAACATTCTGTAGGTGAGTACCCAATTACTGCACATTTCTTGATTTTTTTAATTTTTCTTCGTTAAAAATAGCCTCGGTAGCTAACCCTCTCCGTCATCCGGAATTTTTGATCAACCGGCAACACGCCGGTCCCATCGGTGCTGGATACCAAAGAGTTTCCTTTACCATTGGGAAAAAACCTTAATGCAACAAGGCCATTAGTCTTACATCAATACCTCAGAAAATAATCCAATTGAGTATCAGGAGAAAATTTAAGAATTACAATTCCTTAGCTGTATATATCTTGAAGTATCTTAGAGATGTGGGGACATATTTTATGCGAAACAGTATCATATCGTCAGGGTTTACGCACTATAGATGTCTTCTGGCAAACACGACTAGGATGGTAAGATGGGCAGTATATATAGATAAATGTCATGATTTTTTTTATAAACAAATTTTTTAATTTTTTTTTTAGGGGCATTCTAAACACAAAGCACTTTTGCAATGATAGTGCTGTTTTCCTCTGGGTCATAGGGAAAGGTTAGGATGGGGTGGGCTGAGTGTATGTCATTATTTGCAGGGACTTCCCCACACAGAAAAGTCTGAAAATCACTGCTCCCAGTCCCTTCAAACATGAGGCCTTTGTATTGAGAGTGTCAGCTAGCTCAATGGTAGCACTCATCTGAGTCAGAAGGTTCTGGGTTCAGGCCCTGCTCAAGAACTTAAAATACATTATGTAGAATGTCACTTCAATTCAGTACTGAAGGAGTACTGTGTTGTCAAAGGTGCCATCTTTCAGATGATACATGAAACTGAAGTTCAGGTAGATGTAAAAGATGCTGGGGAGTGGGACTAATTGGATTACTCTTCAAAAGAGCCAGCACAGACTCGATGGGTCGAATGGCCTCCTTCTGTGCTGTACTATTCTGTGCCATGGCATGATTAAAGCAGGGGAGCTCCTCGATACCCTGCCCAACATTTATCCCTCAACACCACCAAAACACAGATTAACTGGTCATTTATCTCATTGCTGTTTGTGGAACTTTGCTGTGCATAAAGTTGACTGCCATGCTTGCCTACATTACAACAGTGACTAACTACACTTCAAAAGTAATTCATTGGTTGTGAAGTGCTTTGGGACATCCTGAGGACGTGAAAGGGCCTATATAAAAGTAAGTTATTTCTTTTCTATGAACAGTGTAGATTGAAAAAAAACCAAGTCAGCTTGCAACAAAAGGCAAAATCCAACTCACAAGCACTCAACAAACGAAGATACTGAAGCTAAAACTTAACTTTTTGCCACGTCTTGCACATGGGGATTTTACATGGGACCTGACAAACTAGGATACTGAAGCCAAAATATATTTTTTTAATTGTGTGCTTAGTTTATTTTACAGCACACACCTGATTTGACAATATACCCTGAAGCCAGTGTGTGGCTGTTATCACTCAGACAATAGAGTCGTACACGCTCCACTAAGTAAACAATCCTTTAACGCTATTAGTAAACGTAACTGGATACTGGAAGTTAGCAAAAGCCATGCCGTTTTCTCCACTATCATCTTTGAGACCAGCTGTTGGCTACTGCTAAACGCTGATGAAATGGAACATAGGACTTTTCAATTCATCAGCTTCCTGTCACAAACATCTCCTGGGAAGAGTATGTATGCAATGCTGACATAGCGTTAAGGTTTAATCTACAGGAAGATCAAGTCAGCAGCATGGGAAGACAATAAAAGCAATGGCTGGATCATTTTTTTTGGTTAGATGGAGGCTAGCTAACCATACTCGTGCTGCAAAGCACAACTGCAGGTATACATTAATGTAGAGCATGGGTATAATAGCAATAAGATGTCCAGCTGTGTACTGATTTTGACACCTGGATAACAATTGTCAGCTGCACACAACCTAAAGAGCTGAATCATGGTTGAAGTCTACATCTAACATGAATGAAACTACAGTCTAAGTCGGTAAACAGTGCTAAGTGATCCAATATGCGATTTTGAGGTCGATCTTGTCGACTGTCTATTCCTTGGATTAGGAAATGATATATTATGTGAGTGAAGGAAAGGAGATTTGTTTTAAAAGGGTGGGGATGGAGAGAAATAAAAATGCACAACAGGATTTTATTTATTATGGCTTTCGCCCAACAAAGTGACTACAGCAGTATTATACTAGTGTTCCTTTCAGGTCAAGAAACTATAGCCTAAAACTATTTAATGCAAATGCTGTAGCTTTTTAAATTGTAACCTTCTAGTTAAAGAACAAAAAGTTGGGCAACTGTTATACAAGCGGTTTAGTTCCAGTGGCCACATAGAGAGGTAAGCTTTTGGAACTACAAATACAGCACGGTGACCCATCAGTCCTAAGGCTCTCAAGTGGATTTGTCACTCGTCTGGCTGCTCAAAGTTGCGATAGTAGTCTCTGGGTTTCCAGAACTTTGGCCTGCTGTAGGAATGCTCATCCTCACACTGAGTGAAATCTAGCTTCTATGAAGATCCGATTCCAAGATATTCAATTGGGACTTCTGGGATTTTTTTGGTCATTTCTATTTTTCGCCTTCAAAACACCTCCGAAAATGTTTTCCATGCTTTGTAAGTTGAACTTCACTTTGTTAGCGTTTATTTAAAAAGGTAAGAAATAAACAACACAGAATCCAAAACTTAACTTTTTGCCATGTCTTGCACACTATAGCCCCGTAATCATCTGTTTCTTCCCTACATTACAACAGTGACTACATTTCAAAGTAGCTGTGAAGCATTCTGGGATATCCTTTGGTCATGAAAGACGCTGTATAAATGCAATTTGTTTCTTTGATATGATTAGTCTTTAACATACGAAAGAACAGAGTTTTACGAGTGCCAGCTTGTGAAAAAAACACATATGGCTGAGATTCAACAGGTTTACAGGTCCAACTAAGTTGACCGTACATGCTCAGTTTTTCATGTTGCACCTTCAAGTAATGGAACAAGTGAGTGACTACAATTTTTCAGTGACTTCCCAATCTCAGACGACCAATCATTACTGCTTTGCAGCTTCTTGTGCTCATTAGAAAGGAGCTGCTGTGTGAAAATACAGATAAGGATTATATTTTGGGAAAAACTGTGTAGAAGGTGTATAACTACAGTCAGTTGAAATCTTAGTCAAAAAAAACACTAACTAGTAATACAGTTACTTATATTTTAGGGTTTCTGGAGAGTAAGAATGGAGGAGCTTTAGAACATGGTAAATTGGTGAATTGGCTAATAGCAATACAGTATTGTGGGTAGAGTGTGCCATCAAAACTTAGTTAATAATTATTTTTAATCTAGCTGACCAGCTATGTATTTTAATGAATAAATAAGGGTAAATTAGGCAAATGGTGTCTAAAAAAATGATTCTTCCAAACACTCATGAACAAGCTGTGAAATTGCTCAGGGAAATTGCTGTAAATCCCTTCCTCTTGCCACAAAAGTAGTCAAAATGAGTTGCAGAAAAACTGTGTTCAGCCATATGTAGCTATTTACAAGACTACTTTCCATTCACCCCCCTCCATTTTGTCTCAATTTATTCACTTTTCTGTGTTTTTGTATTCACTGGTCTCCTGTTTTCACTTTGCAGTTTTCTTTGTCCCAGTCTGTTTTTCTCTATGTTTACTCATTCCATCTATACGTTTTGTCTTCATTTTCTCCATTCCCATCTCGCTTTTTCCTTCAGGCCTATATAGCAACTATGACTTATTTGATCATCAGTGACAACCAATATGTGAAGGGCCTATTACAAATCAGGGCCCTGTTAAGGTTAGTCCACAGAAGAAGGAGACACCAATGCCAGGAATCTATAATTTAACTTTTTCTATGTTGACACAATGCTAAATCCTGGAAACTGGCCAACATTGTCAGATTCAATGCGGTTTGACAACTGATTTAGAGTCCTGAATACCCAACAAACCTCTTCACGGTTACAATGGCCCAGTGTCCTCATTTCTGTGCACTTATACAATGTAATTCAGCAATTCTGTTATAATTGGTCATAAATCAAACTACAAATACAATCATTTAAAATAAGTATCAGCGATAGCAATAATTAAAGGGGAAGTAAACTTTGCCACTCAAGTCATTCCTTTCATAACATTACTCACCATTTTCTCCACTTAACTTCTATGATTAATGCTAGACATTTTTTATTCTACTGGTCAGGGCACTCTATACTTTGGGTGATCTTCGTTACCAGAATAGAATTCTCTTTCAAAGTATTGTGAATAAATTGATTAATTGTGGGCACTTTGTACCTTTGCAATATAAGTCCCTATAGACAATTTCTCATTTGAGGAATAAAATTCATGTGGAGGGAGGGAGGAAAGAGGCAGGAGGGACTCTATGCAAGATCAAGTTCTCTATTGTATAACCTACCAATAATTCTCAATAGGGTAAATGACAGCACTTAGCGGATATGCTGAAATAGGTGAGCAAGGTGGTCTGACTAGCGGGAGAGTCAACGGAGAAGTACACACAGCAATTAAATAGAATGAAGAGTTAGTGGCCTGAAGTTTCCTCCGTGGGCACAACCCGGAATTTACACCCCAAAATGCGCCTATTTTGCCGATGTCAAGTTACACCCAAGTGTCTTCCCAAACATATTAGAATATGCCCAAACTTAAAATGGGCGTAAATGGGCCTAAATCTGCGTAAATAATCATGGCCCAATAATATGCCGAACTCACACCGGTATATTTCTTCTTTGAATCTTAAAATTAAAAGTATCAACTGATTTCACCATCATTTATACACATCAGGCACAGCATGTTTAAGAACCTGCAATCAGGGTAACTTTTTAATTTTTAAATGAGACTTATACTTTGCTATAAAAATGGATTCAAAGAAACAGTGCAGGTCTCAGTAAGGATTAAAAAAAATTTAACTCAAAATATTGCAATTAATTATGGGGAGATTATATACGAGAAATATTATATGAATGTTGGTTCCTCAATGTGAGAACACATTAATCCAAATTATCAAAATGTGATGACATCATGAAAGGAACAGCATTTTACTCAAAGAACACCGCTGTATGTAGTCTCAAAAAATCCGGAAGGCACAGTTTTCATTCACTAATTAAATACTAGCACAGATCCATTTCCGAATTTAAAGAATACAAGTCACTGAGAAATTGTTAAAACAAGTTATAATCACTGCTGATTATAAGGTTATAAAGTGTTAATGGGGTGTTCGATGGATGTTATAACAAGATATCAGTTCTTTTTGTAAAGATGCTCAGTATAGAGTCATATTTTGAAGCAAATTTTAAATTCAGACATATATGCACACGTAAACACCAGGTATTTCTAAACAGGATATTTAACATTTGGAGTGTATTGAATGGTTATTCATTTAAAATATTGGTTAATTTATGCCATAGACAGCTTGTATACATACCATAGTATAGGTGCCAATATCTGCAAGGAGAGGTAACAACCATGTAAATGCCTAACATTGTCCCACACTGTATCCTGTATAAGTAGATACAAGCTTTGTGTGATAGCAAATGTCAGCTTTTACACATTGTACTGTACAGGTTTCAACCAAGCAGTGTAATTAAAAAAAATCTGACTAATGCTTTCAGGATTAAACAGACTGTTATAACAATGGCATGAAGTTTAGATTTAATATTTACCCAAGCAACATAAAGACAGCTGCAGGCATCAAGAGAATCTCATTGCACGCAATGAACTTGAACAGGCTCTGCTGGTGTGTTGTCATCTTGTCTAAAAAGGATCGCACCCATGGTATGGAATTAGGGCCAATGATCTGCAAGAAAAGAAACAAAAGAAAAATTGCTGACTGTATGTTGCCTTAATTATCATCCATAAAAATCAAGCTAGTTTCTATTTAGCAGTAATACCACACTTCAGTGCATTTTAGAAAGATGTACAAAATTGTGAAGTGTCTTCCACACATTTCATGGTAATACGCTTTGAATTAGAAATAAGGTAAATGCAGTTAACGTCTTCCCAACACATTTGCTGTTGTACGGGGTACTGTTTGAAACCTCTGGGGTACAGAAGTACGTCATCAGGACTAGGCATCATTAAGAACATTTTTCCTTTCTGTATATGGTTGTGATGGCACAAATGTCACATGTTGTGGGTTATTGGAGGCCAATCATCGCACCTCCAGGACATCACTGCAGGAGTTCCTCAAGGCAATGTTCTAGGCCCAACCAACCAACCAATGACCTTCCCGCCAACATAAGGTCAGAAGTTGGGATATTCACTGATGATTGCAGTGTTCAGTTTCATTTGCAACTCCTCTGATAATGAAGCAGTCAATGCCCGCATGCAGCAAGACTGGATAACATTCAGGCTTAGTCTGATAAGTGGCAAGTAACATTCGTGCCACACGAGTGCCAGGAAATGGCCAGCTCCAACAAGAGAGCGTCTAACCACGTCCCCATGACATTCAACAGCATTACCATTGTCGAAACCTCCACCATCAACATCTTGGGGGTTACCACTGACCAGAAACTTAAACTGGACCAGCCACATAAATACAATAGCAAAATACTGCAGATGCTGGAAATCCGAAATAACAACAGGAAATGCTGGAAAAACTCAGCAGGCCAGGCAACATCCGTGGAGAGAAAATAGAGTCAACGTTTTGGGTCAAACCCTTTGTCAAGACTGAAAAAGCACAGGAAATGAAATAGATTAAAAGGCCAGGCTGGGAGAGAACAAAAGAGAAGTGAAGGGACATTAAGAGGTATTCAAAACGAGACGAGATGGTGATAGGACTAGTGGAGACAAAAGACGGCTCTAGATTAGGTGTGAAATGCGCTGGCAGAATGGGAGACAGCTGCCATGTGGGAAATACTTTGGTACAAGAGCAGGTCAGAGGCTGGGTATTCTGTGACTCCCCAAAACCTTTCCACCATCTACAAGGCACAAGTCAGGAGTGTGATGGAATACTCTCCACTTGCCTGGATGAGAGCAGCTCCAACACTCAACTCGAGACCATTCAGGACAAAGCAGCCCGCTTGACTGGCACCCCATCGACCACCTTAAACATTCACTCCCTCCACCACCGGTGTGCTGTGGCTGCAGTGTGTACTATCTACAAGATGCACTGCAGCAACTTGCCAAGGTTTCTTCGACAGCACCTCCCAACCCACGACCTCTACCAGCTAGAAGGACAAGGGCAGCAAGTGTATGGGAACACCACCACCTGCAAGTTCCCCTCCAAGTCACACACCACCCTGACTTGGAAATATATCACAGATCCTTCATTGTCACCGGGTTAAAATCCTGGAACTCCCTCCCTAACAGCACTGTGGGAGTACCTTCACCACACGGGCTGCAGCTGTTCAAGGCAGCGGCTCAGCACCACCATCTCAAGGGCAATTGGGAAGGAGTAATAAATGCTGGATTGGCAGTGACACCCACATCCAGTGAATGAATAAAAAAAAATACAATATTCAAAAGGGGAAAACATTCAAAGGCTGAAAGGAACTCCACAGAACGTCATTTCCATCCGAACTGTGGAGGCTCAGGTATTTTCAAACCAATTATGTAATGCAACAAATATAGTACTTACAGCTAGAAACCCACTATATTTCTGGAGTCAGGCAAGTGTTTTAAACAAGGTACAGTATGTTGTCCTGCTTAAAATATTTTCATTTTTTCAGTCTTCACAATTTCACTTGAAAATCAATTCATTTTTATTGCAATAACCAATATGCTGTGTATCTTGCTTTATGTTAAGCTTCACCTGGGAAAGATCAATGATTGGTTGGTTCTGAATTTTTAAATTTAGAGTATGTTGCTAGAAAAGTGATGCTTTTGGTATAGTGTGTTACATAGAAACATAGAAGATAGGAGCAGGAGTAGGCCATTCGGCCCCTCGAGCCTGCTCCGCCATTCAATGAGATCATGGCTGATCATCCAATTTCAGTACCCTGTCCCTGCCTTCTCCCCATATCCCTTGATCCCTTTAGCTTTAAGAAATATATCCAACTCCTTCTTGAATATATTTAATGAACTGGCCTCAACTGCCTTCTGTGGTAGAGAATTCCACAGGTTCACCACTCTCTGGGTGAAGAAATTGCTCCTCATCTCTGTCCTAAATGGCTTACCCCTTATCCTTAGACTGTGACCCTTGGTTCTGGACTCCCCGGCCATCAGGAACATCCTTCCTGCATTCTGTCCTGTTTGAAACTTATAAAATTCTATCAGGTCCCCTCTCATTTTTCTAAACTCCAGCGAGTATAAGCCCAATCGACCCAATCTCTCCTCATACGTCATTCCTGCCATCCCAGGTATTAGTCTGGTGAATATCTCAAGTTCCCAGTCATCCTAATAAATGCAGTACTCTTGCCTCAATCATCCCTTCATATTCCAATTAACTACATCACCACTGTGGACAGGCCCAATTTGTGGTTTTCAACGAAGATGCTACAAGCTTCTGAAAAGCTTTTGTGCAGTCACCCAGAAAAGTACACATTTGCACAATTCTTATAAGAACTCAAAGCCAAATAATGGTGTTTTTGTAACAAGGTTATAACTAATTCAAAGCTATAAAGCAGAGTCTGCCTATTCAGCAGAACATTGCACTAGCTTTAAAACGGAGTTACAACAGCACACGCTTTGAATTTATGTCTTGATTGTGCTACCTACATAATTGGCACATCATAGTTTGCATGTTGTTATCTTAAACTATATTATAAGTGATTAATTCATATTGTTCTTATTGCCAACAGGGTTTTAAAAGAAAACAGATCATATAATTATGTTTCCAAATTATAATTTATGATTGACCTTCAAGAGATGCAGGTCAATTCTAATACTGATTAGATTTAACAGTGAAACAATCACTTCACTGATGGACTTCATCCTAAAGTGCAAGATTAAGAAATGCAACTCATCTATACTTTTACACAGGTGGGAGATGTTTACTTGAATGTACAGCATTTTCTATGTACCTCAAAACAATAAGGGCCAACTTAATTCAGCGGGCTAAAGCAAGTACTCCATCTTATAAAATACAGCAAGCCTACTAGGAGATTTCCTTTGGCATCACTCACAGCAACTTAATGGGCAAACTATTTTATAACAAAACATATATAATCAGAAATGCCTTGAACAATCACAATAGCCATTTTCTCAACATCCATTCCTGAAATGATCAGACACCTTTTGTTAACTCAACATTTTCAATTATATAAACTTTTACAGCCACCACTTAGAAGATTCCATTGCTCAAATCTTACAACATCTATGCAACACGTACTTAAAAATGTACAGGGAAAGAATTTTCTTTGCTCGAGTCGCAAATGCCCCTGGGGAGGGAGGGGAAATGGGAAGCTGACCAAAGGCCACCGGACACAAACAAGACCATCTGATTTTCCAGGAGGGAAAAAAACTCATACAGACAAAAAAAAGAGCAAGTCAACGACAAGTACTTAAAAGTAAGCAAAATATATTGAATTGGAAATTGGAGGAATAAAAATATAAGAAAAAGTGAAGGACAAGAAAGGCCACTTAGTCCATTGACTTGTCCCTCTAGTATTTCAATTGTCACTCCAGCATTTAACTGCATCTTGAACTCCTTTAATATCTTCGATTCCACTATTTACCTGCAGATCATTTCTAATGTTTACCACCCATTTTTGAATATTTTTATAGATTAGTTTTAAGTCTACTTGCATGCATTTAAATTTAAGTTCCTTTGTCCAATTTGTCTGACCAACTTTAAAGCAATATTCTGTATGTAAACACTTCATACTTCTGCCTTAACCTTTTGTTTAAACTCTAGAGCTTAAGCTTTTCTGATCTTTACTCATAGCTCATCTACTTTACACTTGGAATCATTCATGTTGCAGTTCTCTGCACTCTTTCTAATGCATTGCATATCCCTTCTGTAGTGGAGCAACCAGAACTGCAGACAGCATTACAAGTGAGGTATGATTAAAGCATTGCAAAAGTATTTCCCATAGTCTTGCATTTCACTGTTCTGGCTATGTACTCCCAATATTCTATTAAAAAAAAAAATTAATTGCGTCTCCACATTGTCTTGACACGAAAAACAACAAACCCACCGTCACTTGTCAGCTTCCTTTCAAAGTCTCTCCTTTGCTAATTATAGTCCTTGCATTGCATACCAATGCTTTTTACCCTTTCTTGCAATAGACAGTACTTTGTATTTGTCAGTATTAAATTTCACTTGCTGTTTGTCTGCCTACATACATGATAGACCTAAATCCTTATGCAAATCTTGAACTACATCCTCCACCTGTTCATTTTAGGATCATCTGCAAATTTAACAACCTTGGCAACTGATTTCTGCATCAAGAGAACAAGGCTCCGACTTTCAGATTCGGCAGGGATCTCACTGGAATGGTAGCATGGAACGCCCGAACAACCACCACCCTCCCCCCACACCCACGATCCCAACCAAGCCAGACTGCCAACCTCAGGTGTTAGGGAAATAAATCAGTGATATTTTAAATATAAGCAGGTGTATTCAGCTTTCACCATTAGTTCCAGCAAATGACATTATTGGGCAGTGACTTTTCAGTCCTTATATCCCCATCTGCTTTTAACGGGAGTCTCATCAAGAGTCTGAATCACCACCGTAGCTGGTGGCTTGGAGGTGGGATCTTGATTTTTTGGGATTTTTAACCCCTCGCCCAATTCTTTCCTGCCTGTCTTTGGGGGGGGGGGGGGTGGTATTAGCTCCATTCTCTGGAACTCCTTCTGCCATACTTATCTCTCCACCTTCAAATGATTTCTCAAAACTTATCTATTTGACTATTTTTTGTCACTTCTATACTATACCTGTGCATTGTTAACACTAATTTGTTCAAATCTGCTTAATCCCAGAAAAATAATATACCAGGGAAATCAGAAGTTCAACTTACATCACATTTTTGCAAGTTAGACACCAGCGTACTAACAGGATTCCATCTTGTCAAAAGGAACAGGTACTAGTGTATTCCCCACCTCCATCTGTTGAAGTGGCAGCAATAGTAGTGTTAGCTAACCACACATATACCAGCTTGCCCTGTACTGTGGCCTGGAAGTGCTCCTAAATGCCAACTGTCAGTTTTTAAACTGACAGCAAGCACCTTACTAGAAAAAGTAACTTTTTTTCCAGTAGGATCAAAAATGATCAACATCACCCAATCAAATTTGAACAACATAACCCAATCAAATTGATTGGATGGTGGATTGAAGACTATTGGAAGCAATCAATCAGAATTTATCTTCTTCCAGTTAGTTGCACACAAAATTGAGGCAGAAATGTTTTCTGATGAGCTGATGGTTTTTGAGAGTTGCAATTTTGTTGCAGATGTGTTCATATATCATATACACACACATACATACACACACACATACATAGGTAATTTCATAATAGATAGATACCATAAAACAAGAACGTAGATAAAAAGGCAGCTTTTTAAAAAAATACTTTGCCTCAAAGGAGCTTTCTGGAGCATGACTGTTAATTATCTTATGTGAAGGTTTATTTTCTCAAAACTAGTTGCAGAAGCTTTTGAAAATAAGGAGTCAGGTCCTGCTGTGAATACATTAAGTTGCTTTATTTGAACATTCCCATTATTGCCTTTGCAGAATTGCCAGAATTTAGGAATAAACACAAGAGTCGCATTGGAATGGTGATGTGTTTTACTTGGAGTGACACAGAGATCACCATATTAGTATGATGGAGGATATGGACAGTTTGTGCTGAGTTGTAATGTTCAGCTATGTTTTCTAACTGTAAAAAGCAGTTTTCAATTTCTTTCCATATTCATGGAGCTCCCATTGTTACCATACGGTAATCAGGGAGTGTCCCCACACCATCCATAATAGAGCAATCAACATCCAGCAAATGTAAGGAATGACGTTAATAATAATACAATAGATTGCGCACCCTAGTCAGGTTCACGTGAGGGCACTAAATTCAGCCCCCATTCTCGCAAACTGAGTTTTTGTGCATTTTGCTTTTTTTTTCCAGTGATTGCAGTGTGCAATAGTTTTTATTTCTGGTACAAGAAAATATATCGTTTTGACAGTCAAAAGAGTAAACATCAGACATTCCTGTTGGTGATAATAGGAGATAAATGCTGAACACATTCAAATGACTTTCCGCTGTCTACTATTTTAATGGAGGGTGTTAAACGATTATTTTACATAGGTTAACCCTCTATCAAAATAGCAGGCAGAGGAACGTCAAATGAGCATGTTAACTGTTCATCAACTATTATTACCAATAGCAAATTCTAGCCTCATGCAGGTTGATCAGCATCTAAAACGAAAAACGAGTTATTGTTTGGGTGTGACTCTTCATTAGAACTTGGTTCTTAGCTTCAAAGCCATTGACTCACCTTAGTCCCTTCTGAAGGTACTTAAAATAGATTGTTTATTTAAGATTGTTAAATTGACATACCCACAATTCATTCCACGCCTGCCTCTGGACTGCCATGGCCTCGGAGACAGGGTAGATGTGATGGTGATCCAGTTTTGGTTTGCCCATGCAGCATACACTGCTGTTGGGGTTATTGTAGATGTTAGTTAGTTAGTTATAAACATTTCAGGTCACAAATTAACATGCATATAGGGTCAGGTTTACTGGCCTGCGAAGTTATATTGAAATCCCTACAGCTACGTTATTTTCGTATTTATCTGTAATCCTTCCAAGAGAAAGCATTTTTGGCTTGAAAGGCAGAATTAACAATGCTATAATAGCCATATCTGTCTAACCTAGCCTACTTTATCCCAAATTTTGGCAACAAGACGTTCAATGTAAGGATAAATGAATCGTTGGCTGGGCAAAATAAAACTGGTGTAGACCCTTGGGCTCTTTACAAGAGGGGAGTAAAAGACTGTGTGCGCTCAACACATACATTTCTACAAAACCCGTCAAGCTAGGTTACATTCTTAAGGTATGCAGCGGATGAGGAATATATGATTAATATATGAAGAAAATTCACTTTTCCAACGTTGCCAAAGAATTTAATATATATTGAAAAGTATTTATAATTTTTATTTTTCAGCTCCAATTTATATCAGCTCTGAGTCTGTGAAAAAGTCCCCCTGTTCATGGTCAAGATTTCCTGCAAATCTATTATTTACTTCACATGGAGGACTTTTAGGACAATGGCCAATCACCTCAGGATAGGCAGCTGACGCAACATGAGAGGGAGCTGCTAAAGCTCTCATTATACCTGCAATGAATCTCACACATAGAAAACTTAATCTACAATACTAATATCCAGGCTGACTGGTGGGGGGGGGGGGGTTCTTCCTCACATGAGAAATAAAAGTCAGTTTACTTCTGTATATCTTCTTAGTACTTCTAAACTCTTTTGTGATAGATGGTGATAAATAAAAAGGAAATACACAGATCACATTTATTAAGGCAAACATGTTCGAGATTATTTAATATACAAGGGAAATGTATTGAGAAAAATGAAATTGCTTACACCAAAAGGGCTGCCCCATCCGTAGGTCATTCTATTACTTTCAAAGATTAAAGCTATAAAATCCCCATTTTCTGTTACCAAGGGCAAGTAAATTTCAAGCTTGGGAAAGTAATAAAACTTGTCAGTATTTCCTGAAAGTGAAATTAACTTTGTGTCAAGATGTTATTAGAAGTGATTTATAGATGAGCGCAACAAAAATGTAACAGAAAAATGTTAATTTCCATTAAACCACATAAAAATAGGGGGTACTGTACTTGTTTTAGCAGTGACTGCTGAAATGAGAATTAAGAATGCAGTAAAAGTCTATTTCCTTGGTAGAAAGCATTATCTTTAAATGTCTGCATCGCACGAGTTGCCCTGCAGCACCAATTGTACTTGAGTGCATCAGCAATCACACCGCAACAAAGCAGTTAAATACCATTAATAACATTGGAATATTTTTAAATGAACTATAGCATTTTAATCTAATGTCCATCAAATAGGTTAGAATTTCGAACAGTACATTCTATATAGTTTGGCATGTGTACATCATCAATGCAGAAAAAATGTATTACCCTGTACTATCAAAACAAAAAGTAGCAAAGATGAACATTAAAGAAAATGTTGAAGCCTTCAATGCTGAACTTTCACAGCATAAAACACTGTTTGCAGTAGTTGCCTGCTCATTATTATTCCCACGAATTAATATTTGAAGGAAGATATTTTAATAGAAGCAGCTAAAAGCCTTTAATGCACAAATGTGACAAACAGTATTAAATGAAAAGAATGAATGCCAAGTATGAGGCTTCCTGCCAAATGCTGTTTAAATGGCTTGTTGTGCTGAAACAATCTGAAGATTAAAAACGTCTCTTGAATGACAACAACACATCAGAAAATAAAATTAATGCAGTACTTTCATTAGCAGAATTGCATCTCCATGTGTTTTCTTCTATTATATCTGAAAATCACAGTGGTACAATGCCTCTTGTGTCACAACAGGCTTTTAGGCAAATCTCCAGCATCTCAGCACACCTCAGTGCAATTCAGCCCAATACTGCTACTCTCTTTAATGAAAACAAACTAAGCAATAAACCACTTGTTCCCTAAAGCTAGGTCCCTCTTGCAACAAACAAAATCTGATAAAAGAAAATATGCTTTCATCTAAATGTTTTTTGAATCAATTATGTTCAGGAGATAAAAAGAAAGATATCTTTTTACAAATAGGTTTCCGATTTACTCAACAACTGAACAAAAACTAACAAAAGGCAAATAATTTTCCATACCACTTTATTACAATTTATTGAAAGCCTTTTTACCTCAATGCATATTATGATTAAATCATTTGTCAGCAGATCAAAGGGTATTTCATTACTGTAAATTAGGCTTTCCAACTACTTGACATTTTTTCCACTAACTGTCCTACTTAAACGCTACAATAATTTATGAGTTTGCATTTTCTGACTAAACATGAAGACATCTACAATTTTAACTTACTGCACTGATCATTGTGCATCAAAGCAACTGCAGAGGCAAGAGAAAACTTTACTGTATTCAATTGGCACATCGAAGCACATTGTTGCCAGATGTTCACTGCATGTTCAAAATACGAAGTTGAGTGATCTTTATTAATTTATTCACTCTCTGTAGCATGGTTACTTAGAATGCTATCTCAAGGGCAACACAGCATAACTAACATAAACAAAGTTGAGAAAAGAATTGCAAATCCTTAACTTGCTAATTTTTGCATAGAGAAAAAAAAATCTTTGAAAAAGCCCTCTATTGGAATAATAATTTTAGTGGATGAAAAAGTATCTAAAAACACCCAAAAAAAAGGGGAAGGAAAGAAAATTTTTCAAAATTGCCAATGATTAAAGTTCTACGTTTACAAGGCACTAGGGTGATTGAAAAGTAAATGGAACATGCATGATGGAAATGTTCTTTAAAAGGAAAAACATATGTCTGTCACTATGCTATAAGTATGTACTTATTTTAAAGGGCATCATCTCTTTTTAACTTCAACTGCCCAGTTAAAATTTCACAAGTCAGAGGGTCAAAATGTTCGGTGAAGGCAAGTTTGCTAAATCGTTAAATGACAATTATTTCTGAATCAATCACTGGAGTCACGCTACATGTTAAAAAAAAAGCACAACATAACACAAACATGCAATAAAAATGTAACCTTCCTATACTTGGGAGTACAGTTACACCAGATGCTAACTATATACTGGATCAGCTTTTTCTGTAGTCACTGCCAGAATAATCTAGCTAGATTGATTTCATTCAGCTGAACAGTAGGAATATTTTATATATTCTTTAGTTTAATAATCAAATGGAAACACGCTTTAGGTCCAATATTTTTGAAAGCTTATAATGAAACAAATGCAATTATAACAAAGCAGAATATATTTTTGCAATATCCCCCATCAACTTAAAAGATAACATTTAAATGGTTTGTATATAATTAAAACAAAGAACCCTAGCATCTGCTGCAGAGATAAACTATTTAATTAGCATTTGGAAATAAGTTTCAATCTAAGTACTTCAGATGAAATATGGTCACCTCTTGGATAACATTTTGAAACACAACTCATTACTTAGAGGATGGTGTCTGGTAATAAGGGATTCCGTTGAGATTTTGTGTTTGTTAATTGAAATGTTACCAGCTGTTTGCCAAATGCAAACCCCCAAAATGTGGGTCAGTAGAAGCAAATCTTATCAAATTCAAAACCCTTCAGATTATCTGAAGCACAAATTCAGTAAGCATCAGCCTTGAGGTAATAGCACTAAACACTGTCGCTACCTAGTGGAATTTCAGTGCATTTCAATTGTACAGAAGTGAAGAAACGGGAAAATTCTCCGAATTCCCACAAGAGGGAACTACCAATCTTTTAATAAAATTACAGCACTTCCATTATTAAGTGCTATAAAGCTGATTACTAATAGCTTTTTAATATATTCTTAAAACTTGGAGTAAGTGTAACTGTGCTGAAAGTTCTTAATCTCGTGTGTGCACACTGCAGTAAACACAGCCTGGGGTGACTAGGACAGGATTTGGCTTTTCAACCTGCTACTCGAGAAATTAAAGATGGTGATGCAGAGTGCAATAGAGCTAACAGTTGCCGCCATGATGGGTGATGACTTCACTAAATGTATTTATACACAAACTGAAAGTACCCGTTCATAAGTATATAGCAGTAATTCCAATTTGGTATATCATCTATTTTGACTATTGATAGGCAATGAACAGAAATGTCAATTTTGTCTTGGTTGTAATTAGTATGAGAAAGTGCATTCAAATTGGCTCTTTTTCTAGTCAATTTCTTCTCTCACTCAAATTACTGATTTCCCTTTAAGAATTAAAAAATGTTTAATCTTTCTTTAAGGGAAGAAGCTCATTCCTGTTCTCATCCTTTTATGGGCCTCTTGCCACCAAATTCTGCTCCAGCTTGGAGGGTGGGACAGTTTGGCCTCTCAGTGACTGACAATGACATTCTGTGATCAGTCAGCAGGATGCAGAATTCAAGTGTGGCAAAATGAACAACATCCATTTTTCTTGCCCAGAGACAGAAGCTTTAAAGTGATTCATCATGAAACAAAACAGCCAAGAATGTAGAAAATTAATCTAACCGGGGCAAGAGAATTTGGTGACTAGCTGGCACAGAGGCTCCAACTCACTATCTCCTGAGTGGTTATTGAATGCTCATTGCTTCAGTTATGAGGTCTTCTCTCCCCCCCCCAATTGTTAAAACTTTAGTAAAATAACAAATATTTGCAATAAAAAGACTGACCATCAAGAATTCAAATAGAAATTTAGGGCTGGATTTTCATTCAGAAGTCGGGAAGGAGGCGGGACTACAACTTTCGGGTTTTAGTCCCGCCTCCATCAAGATGCGGCCAATCCACACGATTTTCCCTTGATTGACCTTGTTGAGCCCGCCCAGCGGGCCAATTAAGGGCCACCCGGCAACAGGTGATGTCACAGACTGAAATTTCATCTGTCAAGACGTGTTGACAGATGAAATATCAGTGTTTCACAGCTGTTTGAAGCTGTCAAACACTGACAGTCTTACTTCTAACCTGAGTCCTTCTACACAGACTCAGTTAGAAATCACGCCGGCACTGAAAGCTGCAGGCTGTCACTTTTGACAGCTCGCGGCCATTCTGCTTTCTGTGCCAGCTGAATGATGGACTCCCGAAGCCTAGAGGAAGGAAGGCTGTTAAGGTAAGTACAGGTAATTTAAACTTCTTTTCACACTTTACACACACCAAGCACACTTACCTTTGCACTCATGCACCCATCACTCACCTGAACACCGACATCTCGACCCCTCCAACCCGACGGCCCGCCTCCTCTAACCTGGCGTGGTTTGGAGCCGTTGGGAATCCCACACGACACCCTTCAAAATAGGGATTAGGCTAAAAACTGCCTGTTAACTACCTGTTAACAGGCAGTTAATTGGCACTAATCCCTTCCCGCCTCGGGTCGGCGGGTCCCAGTGCAGGGCAGGTACCCGCCTCCTTTGAAACTTACGTGGAGGCGGGTTTTGGGCGGGATGGTGTCGGGACTCCCGAATTCGGTATTTTTGCCCCCGCACACCTAAAAACCTGCCTCACGGCACACTGAATATCGACTCCTTAGTGTCAGAGCCTTGAACCCAATCTTCATACAAATTCTGAAAAAAAGATATCAATTCATCCAAATTAAAGTGCTCGGCTTTGAAAAAAAAAAGTTTCAAAATAACGTGGCTTAGTGGTTGTTTACAATCTGCAGAAACTCTCGCCACAAGCAACAGTGAATTTGATTTTTTTTTTTAAGTCTATATCATTATTGATTATTAATAGCAGCTTCATTAGCATTCACCATGACCACCAAACTGAATGTTCAGGTTGATTCAGAGATCCTGAAAGTCAAGATTCAAAATTAATTAGCAAAATGGTAATGTTTCCCAATAGCTTTTGCCACATCATGAGTGCGTACTATTGAAATGTGCTGACAAAACCACTGTGGGTTAAAGCAGCTTTAGCTCAATTGCTTCACTTAAAGATTCGGTGAGATGAACATCAGTCCATAGCAAAGCCTGGTCCTGCAGGCTCTACTTATTGTACCTGCAATAAAAACACATGCAATTCTTTCTCACAACTTGGCAAACTACTCTCACCCCCTGCTTGTGAGGGGGAATTTCATAAGTCACCAAAACAATAAACTAAGGTTGTTCTCATAAAGCTCTCATACAAGTAACATATATGCCTTGAAATTATGCTATTCACATAGAGGCGCACGGATGCTTATAGTGTTTGTCATCAAATGTTAAGAGGTGTTAACACATCTAAGTAAAGGATTTTCATATGAATGCATCCTAATGTTAATATTTGCACAGCACCATTTCAAGGCTATTGTATGTTTAAAGTAAGGCTCCTGAATAGCAATTAATCACGTCAGAGTCATGGATCCAATTTATACAACCATTTCGTTTTGTAGAAATTCTGCATGGGCAGAATTTTTTTTAGAAACGTATATACATATATATTTAAACATGTGAGTTTATAGTTATTGATTTATACCCTGGTAAGATTGCTTGAGGTCACATTATCAATTTAGGAGAATGCTATTGCAATTGATAGTAGTTAGGGCAGTGAAGTCAAGAGTGAGATGTCCCAGGGATCAATGCTGGGAAGTCTACTGTTCCTAGTATATAAAGTAACAAATTCAGAAACACAACGCATATTGTTCAGATTTTCAGATGATATTAACTGCCCCCACCCCAACCGCCTGCAGTTTAAGTCTGATGAAGCAAAAAGGGAATGGCAGAGAACCTAGACAATATGTGCAGAACTATGGGAAATTAAATTCAATACTGGAAAGTGCAAGGTGTTACATATCAAGAAAACAATGTTGATAAACTTACTTAATAAATGGTGTGAATTAGATTTTTTTTTAAAAAGCCTGAAAGTGACAGATTCAACATTCACTAATTTTAGTCACTGTGAAGCAAAAATCAACATGGAAAAGAATGCTACGCTATATTGTCAAATCTCAAGAGCGATGTCTGAGGTCATCATGTTGAAACTGTATGGTGTTCCAATCAGGTTGCATCACAAGTACTGCTGTTAGTTCAGGTCATCAAGGCACAAGGGAAAACATTCAAGCACCAGAAATGGTGCATAGAAGGGCCACGAGGCTGATCCCTACTATCAAAAAAAGTTATAAAATAACATTAGAAAAACCCAATCTTAGAGAGGATGCAAATGAGAAGCAACCTTATAGAGGTACAGGAAACTTTGTGCTATCCGGCACCGACGGGACCGAGCTGTTGCCGTTCCCTCAAAACTGCCGGACACACCAGCGTTAATGTTGAAGCATACGGAGCTTTTCATCTCCGTATCTGACAACAAACACTGTTGCTTAGCAACAGCTTCTAAACAGTCGGCCCGTACCTTGGAAGCATCTCTGTAGCTTAGCAACAGCTTCAGAGAGACTTTCCAGAGCCTGACTGTTGAAAAAAAAGCCACGAGAAGGAAAAAAAAGCCACGAGAAGAAAAAAAACCTAACAAAACGGCTCCTGATTTTTGCTGGTGGCTCGAGCTTGCCGGACACTTAGCCTCCGGATAACACAAAGTTTCCTGTACATAGAATATGCGAGATACGAAAGGTTAATCAAGGACACTATTTCAAGTTAAGTCATGGTGACAGGGCATAGGAACAAACTGGAAAAAGGCAAGTTCAGGTTAATAGCATTTCTTCACAAGAGAGCTATACATCTGAAATAGTCTTTCAGGTGGAATAGCAAAGGCAAAATCTTGAACTTTACAAGAGGCAGCTGAATGTGTTGATGGGGAGGTGGAACTGTTGGTTTCTACGGAAGGTTCAGGTAGATAGGCCAATTGGCATCCTTCATTTATGATCTTTCTCATGCCTAGAGAGGCTTCTCTGTGTCTGTGAGTAGCAGCGAGGGGATATACAACCGTCTGATTGAGGTCTGAGCAGCGAAAAGATTCTGATATTAATGCACATGCAAGAACAAGAAGTATGGAGTGGAGGTCAAGGTATAGAGATGAAAAGTGGTTGGAGTTGGAGCACAGACAGTGGGGAATGAACATAGACAGTGTTGTGAAAGAGATAATTAACACTCAGAACTGTGAAAAAGGTACAAGAAGGAACATGATGCAGATGGTGCATAAGCAACTGATGTGAACCAGGAAGCCAGTGAAACCTCAACTGTGCCAAAACAATAGAAAATTCAAGCTGAGAGATTAAAACAATTCAGATAGTGAAATGTTCCCTTAAATTGCTAGAATCACAAGTGGTATAAAGTAGGGTGTGTAAATCACTAAACAAAACTACAGCAAAGTAATCTAGGTTTCCCCTCAGTATTACACTAACAGAAAAGCAATATCCTCAATTTTGTTCTGTGGCTATTATGAATATTCCAACACAACTTTTGTTCTGTGAATTTGTTAATAGATCATCTAAGCGGCACATGAATTAGGCACATGAATTAGTTCAAAACTTGTATTTATATAGTGTCTCTTAGAAATATCTTCAAAGCACTTCAAGTAAAATTAATTACATTTCAAAGTGAGATTACTGTTGTTCTATAGGTGAACACGGTAGCCATTTTGCACATAGCAAAGTCCCCAGACAGCAATGAATTCAATGATCAGATAATGTATTTTTTGGTGATGCTGGTTGAGGGAAGAATATTGGTCACTAGGATAACTCCTTGCTTTTCTTCAACATCTACCTGAGCCCCACTAGAACAGGTTCATGGAACATCTCAACCAAACGATGGCATCTCTGACCATGCAGAAGTCCCTCAGCACTGCTCTCGAATGTCAACCTAGATTAGTTTTAATCTTGTTGCAAGACCCTTGCCATCCTCAAAGTCAAAAATGTTAAAGATACCCTTCATAAATCCTACCTAACAAGCAAAATGTTCAAAGTAATGCATTTGGGATCCATTTGCCTGTATTTTGATATTTAGTTTATTCAAAATGACTACATTTTAAAATTTGGGATCCTTAAAATCTGTTGTAATTATTGCAGAGGTTATGGATATATCTGCGTCGAAAGCTGCACTGTAAATTTAACCTTTAACTAGTGGGATTTCATTGTATAAGAAATCACGTTGCAAGATTGAAAAGTTGAAAGGCTTTGAATTTTATTTTGCAAACCTGTACATTAGAATTTGCTAATGAATAAATCAATTTCTACTGAAGGACAAACCTGAGTGAGTTATTAAATCATACATCAAGTCTAAAGTTGTCACTTCCCAGCGACTGCATTGACAAGCCATATACATTTGTTAAGCATCTGAACAAAAGAGATATACTGCTGTTTTATTTATTTGGTGGAGTACAGATGTAGGGCTGCAATTTATCAAAATGACAACTAAATCTATCTTGTCGTACCTATAGCTATAATAAGAGTGTGCTGAGATCAACAAGTCTTTTCTTCAAAATTACTGATCTGTAAATTGCCCTTGACTGTTGTGGCAAATAAAAATCACCTTCTGCTGTCAATCAGGAACGTGCAGACATGACAAACATTTACGCACCGACAGAAAAAGGGTTGCCAAGTGTGGCATTTTAAAAATCATCTGTATTTGTTGATCTTTTGTGGCATGACTGATGGTCAACATTTTCATAGTAAATAGGGCTTTCTTAAAGATTCCTGATGAGCATGACAGATTTCCAAGCAATGTCACAGGCACACTTTGCTCAGTTCAAATATTTATATTGATGAAGTACAATGATTTAGCAGTACTAACTGTACAAACTATAACTATATTAATTTATATATGCATTTTTAATATTACATATCTTTGTATAAAGCTTTTGTACCTTTGGAAATACCATTAATATCATTACTGTTGAAGTAATATGGTCATTGCCTGGCATGAATTCTCAACCACTTGGATAGAAATCAAGATCGCAAAAGTCCAAAACCTCGAGGTAATTCATGCATAATCAGAAATCAGCAAGGATCAAGCGCAACTTACTGCTGCTGAATTTGTATCAACTTATCAAACCCTTCCTCAAAATTCACAACCTTTGTTCTTGAACAAATTCTTGTTAGCCATGCCTTTATTTGTTTTTATTGTTGGATCGCCTGTGGCACTATTCATAGGTACTCTGGAATATGGTAGTGATGCTTAGCGACAAAGGTGGAGCTGCACTTAGCCTGGCATGTCCCTTTAAGGATATTGCTCAAGCAATCTTCTGGGCAAGTGTCCTAATGAAAGAAAATCAGATTATTTGTAGCTGTTTGTAAATTCAGGAGGTTAATTAGAGGGCAATTGTAGCTGCTTGTAAATCTCTAGCTCCTGGTCTTGGGGACAGGCCAGGCTCTTGAGGTCAGAAAAACCACCAAGAAATGACTGGCTTTTTTTGTGAACACACTGACTTGAGTTTTCCATAGAATAGAACTGTGAACTGAATTAGGTTTATTTTTTTCTAAGTTTATTTAGTTTAATCAGCAATTCCAAATGACAAGGTCTGCAATATAACACCTGAATGATTGCTGAAGAAGCTTGAAAAAAAAGTTCCCACTTTATTTTAAGAAATAAATCAGTTGCTCCCTCTTGAGTTTTTCCCTTATTTAATTTAGCCATTTCTCACAGTTGGTCAAAAGATACACTGCTTTATAACAATAGCGGAGTTAATAAGAGTGAAGTTAAGTGGAACAGGAGGTAAGTGCAACACTTACAGGAAGTGCACGCAAGACTTTTAATATATTACTAGAAGATCTCCCATAGCAGCGCTCCTCCTAAGTTGGGAGATATGCGGTTTTGCTGTCCTTGTGACTACAGTTCCCTCATGGTGGATTTCATTAACCCATCTGGATGGACATGAAAGTTAAGTTAAAAAAAATCCTATTTAAAATTATGGAGTTACAAATAAAGCTCTTCGTTTTCTAAAACACTTAAAACCTTAATACTATATATTTGTATAGTATTATCACTTTAATCATACAAATTAACTGTGATAGTTTTCGTTGCACCAGCTGCATTGACATGAAAGTTTACGTCAAAAAAACTACAAGTTTGTTAAAAATTACTGAGGGGAAAACATAGGCTTCTGTTACAAACTCAATTCTACATTTACCAGCATGAAGATAAGTCGCTTGGAGGAGGGCTCCAATGTGGAAGGAGGGGTGCGGGTAACTGTATGTGGGTGGTTGGGGGTAGGGGTCACAGATTAGGTCAAGGGCGGCGGGGGGAGAAATTGAGGATAGCAGCTCCTGATGTGGTTCTGCGGGGCCTGAAGTAGTAAACTTGAGGAGGCTTGACCATTACTAACAAGGGGTTACAACCGGGGAAGAAGACAATTTTTTTTATATGGACAGGAACATTATACAATGGGAAATCCAATCCACTATTCTTTTCCTGAAGCACACATTTATGTCTCCAAGACTACAAAGTCTAATTTCTATTAAGGAAACACTAGATGAGTTCATACAGAAGTCAACTAAGAGGCTGCAGACATTCTGGATTTTGTGTTCTTGGAGAAATCCTTTATTTTTTTTACATTTTTGGGGCTCAGCACTAGTCTAGAGGAGATTCAGGATATTTCAATAGAGCTTCTAATGCTGCCTATGTTCCTCAGGAGACTGTGCAAAGTTTTCTTCTGGCTTCAGGCTTATAAACCAAGGTCCACTAACTCAACAGTAAGAACTTGGCTGCTGGCGACTGCAATGAACCTAGGAACATGTTTGTTCACTTAGTGCTTTCATGATATACGCCTGCATCAAGTATTGACCGGGCCATAAAGGATCTCAGTTAGAATGATACAGGTGATAAAAATGACTACAAAATAGATGCAGGCTGGTTCAATTACACCCTCCCTTCCCTCTTCTAAAATATAAGAAATCACAACACCAGGTTATAGTCCAACAGCTTTATTTGAAATCACAAGCTTTCGGAGCGCTGCTCCTTCGTCAGGTGAAGTGGAGGGATGCATAAAAACACAGCTTAGATAGTCAGAGAATAATGTCAGATGTTTACAGGTAATCTTTCTAACTGCCATTTATCACACCTCGGCAGAGAGATAATCACAGCAATCAAAGGTGTAAATGGTTTCCAAACAGGTCAGTCAGGAAAACATTACATCAAAGAACAATGAGGTGGGGTCAAATGTTGCAGACGCTGGGGTCTGTATGAAAAACAAAAAAAGACAAAAAACATTTTTTTTGCTGGAAATCACAGCAGGTCCGGCCGCATCTGTGTGGAGAAAACAAGCCGACGACGACCAAAGAACACACCCGCCAACTCAACGGACTGATCAAGACCTTCGATCCAGACCTTCAAAGCATCCTACGCGCTCTCATCCCACGTACTCCCCGCGTGGGAGACTTCTACTGCCTCCCAAAGATACGCAAAGCCAACACACCCGGACGTCCTATCGTATCAGGCAACGGAACCCTGTGTGAGAACCTCTCTGGATACGTCGAGGGCATCCTGAAACCCATCGTACAGGGAACCCCCAGCTTCTGTCGTGACACTACAGACTTCTTACAGAAACTCAGCACCCACGGACCAGTCGAGCCAGGAACACTCCTCGCCACGATGGACGTCTCGGCACTCTACACCAGTATCCCCCACGATGACGGCATCGCTGCGACAGCCTCAGTACTCAACACCAACAACAGCCAATCTCCAGACGCCATCCTACAACTCATCCGCTTCATCCTTGACCACAATGTCCTCACCTTCGACAACCAGTTCTTTACCCAAACACACGGAATAGCCATGGGGACCAAATTCGCACCCCAATACGCCAACATCTTCATGCACAAGTTCGAGCAAGACTTCTTCGCTGCACAGGACCTCCAACCAACGCTATACACCAGATACATCGACGACATTTTCTTCCTATGGGCCCACGGCGAAGAATCACTGAAAAGACTACACGATAACATCAACAAGTTCCATCCCACCATCAAACTCACCATGGACTACTCCTCAGAATCGGTTTCATTCTTGGACACACGAATCTCCATCAAAGACGGACACCTCAGCACTTCACTCTACCGCAAGCCCACGGACAACCTCACGATGCTCCACTTCTCCAGCTTCCACCCTAACCACGTTAAAGAAGCCATCCCCTATGGACAAGCCCTGCGAATACACAGGATCTGCTCAGACGAGGAGGAACGCGATGGACACCTACAGACGCTGAAAGACGCCCTCGTAAGAACGGGATATGATGCTCGACTCGTCGATCGACAGTTCCGACGGGCCACAGCGAAAAATCGCATAGACCTCCTCAGAAGACAAACACGGGACACAACCAACAGAGTACCCTTCGTCGTCCAGTACTTCCCCAGAGTGGAGAAACGACGCCATGTTCTTCGCAGCCTTCAACATGTCATCGATGACGATTAACACCTCGCCAAGGCCATCCCCACGCCACTACTCGCCTTCAAACAGTCGCCTAACCTCAAACAGACCATCGTTCGCAGCAAATTACCCAGCTTTCAGGAGAACAGCGACCACGACACCACACAACCCTGCCACAGCAACCTCTGCAAGACATGCCAGATCATCAACACAGATACCATCATCACACGTGAGGACACCACCCACCAGGTACATGGTACATACTCATGTGACTCGGCCAACGTTGTCTACCTCATACGTTGCAGGAAAGGATGCCCCGGAGCATGGTACATCGGCGAGACCATGCAGACACTGCGACAACGGATGAACGGTCACCGCGCAACAATCGCCAGGCAGGAGTGTTCCCTCCCAGTCGGGGAACACTTCAGCAGTCAAGGACATTCAGCCTCCGATCTTCGGGTAAGCATTCTCCAAGGCGGCCTTCGAGACGCACGACAACGCAAAATCATCGAGCAGAAACTGATAGCCAAGTTCCGCACCCATGAGGACGGCCTCAACAGGGATCTTGGGTTCATGTTACGCTACATGTAACCCCACCTGACGTAGGGTCATCCAGACTCGAGTCGTCGTTGGCTTGTTCTCTCCACACAGATGCGGCCGGACCTGCTGTGATTTCCAGCAAAAAAAAATGTTTTTTGTCTGTTTTTTTGTTTTTCATACAGACCCCAGCATCTGCAACATTTGACCCCTTGTGACCCCACCTCATTGTTCTTTGATGTAATGTTTTCCTGACTGACCTGTTTGGACACCATTTACACTTTTGATTGCTGTGATTATCTCTCTGCCGAGGTGTGATAAATGGCAGTTAGAAAGATTACCTGTAAACATCTGACATTATTCTCTGACTATATAAGCTGTGTTTTTATGCATCTCTCCACTTCACCTGACGAAGGAGCAGCGCTCCGAAAGCTTGTGATTTCAAATAAAGCTGTTGGACTATAACCTGGTGTCGTGTGATTTCTTACATTTGTCCACCCCAGTCCAACACCAGCATCTCCACACCACATCTTCTAAAATAATTTTTCTTCATGTTTAGGTCTTTATACAGTAACGTAATGGTTATGTTACTGCAGTAGTAACCCTGAGGCCTGGAATCCAGAGACCATGGGGGGAGAAATTCAGTATCGCCCTGTTTGGGGCGCCGTTATCGGCTGTGTGCAAAATTTAGTGCCTGGCGCTAATTATCGCCTCCGACGGCAAACTTGGCTTTTATCGCCCCTGGAGGTGATTGGAGCGCTAAATCAGGCGCTACACACCTCTCTTAAGGCGTTAAGGCCGAGGAGCGAGGCGCTACCTCAGAGTGCGGGCGCAGCGCAGGTGCTGTCAGTTACTGATTGAACACAGACACACTGGCGCCGGTCAGTTCTTAAAGGGGAGGGTCGATCTTGCTCCCCAGCCACACCCTGCTCATTGGAGCCTCGAATCTCGGCCTGGACAGACCTGTGGCTAAATCTTCCAGCCAAGGACTATGGAGAGGGCCTGGGAGCGAGCACAGCGCTTCAGCGCGCGGGCCTTGGAGGCTTTGGTTGGCACGGTGGAGCGAAGATCTATACTGTACCCAGAGAGTGGCAGGAAGCCTTTGCCATACGTGTACAGAAGAGTGTGGAGGGAGGTGGCTCAGAGCGTCTCCTCAAGGAGCATGGTGCCCAGGACCCATATCTAATGTAGAAAAAAGTTCAACAACCTCACTCGGGTCATCAGGGTGAGTGGCTTCTTTTCAAAACCTCTCCATCCCTCCATCTCAACCTCACTATGGCCAGAGGGTCTTAAAAGCCCCAATGCCCAACACTCATCCAAGACCTATGGCCCTTTCATCAAACACACACGCACATTCCACACTTTGCATACAGTAAGGGCTATTCAACTGTGGGATGCACATCAGGCAAGACCATGGCTGCATACAGTAAGGGCTATTCAACTATGGGAGGCACATCAGGCAAGACCATGGCTGTATATTTACTCAGATGCCGTCCTTTTTCTTGCAGGCCAAGCTATCTCATAATAGGAGACAGCAGCAACGGATGGGTGGAGGGCGTCCTCAGCTGCAACCCCTCAGCGATCTTGAGGTGCGCGTCCAGAGGATTGTAGCAAGCCAGGTGATCGGTCCCATCGCCACTGGAGACGCCGACCTCGTTCTGGACAACAATGGTAAGGTCATCACCTTTTTGTCCTCTCTCCTTCCACTTGTTCCTCACAACACCAGCCTTTGACACTTTCAATCCAACTTACTAAATCGCTGCATTCATTCCTCCCTTGCTGCCACCCTGTCATCACGCTAAAGCCACTCTTGTACCTCCCTGCTTTCAGATGGTGATTCACCAGTTGAGGAGATGGGCCCTCAAGCTGCAGGCAAGGAGGAAGAGGAAGCTGGAGCATCAGCGCCACCCTCTCCCTAGGAAGCCCATGCCCACACTGGGAACATGCCTTCCCTGGAGGGGAGCGGGGGGGGGGAAGGGTCTGATGAGGGTGAAGGTCCAGGACCCAGCGGGCTGCAGCAACGCGATGGGGGTAGGGAAGCTCGGGGGCCTTCTCCCCAGAGGGAGAATATGCCAGTGAGTCCTACTGCACTGGACGCAGAGGAGGAGCAGCTCCTTGCTGAAATTAACACCCAGGCGGTGCACAGGCACACTGAACTCATGGGTGCAAATGCTTAGTGCTGCAATTCAGTCACTGGCTGCCATGAGCCCATCTCTGACTGTCCTCATGCAGACTCAGATTGAGGCTGCGCGAGCACTGACTGCTGCCATCCTCGCTGGTTCGGACACATTTCCCCGGGGCTCTCACTGCGTCGCAGCAGGCCAGCAATCTGTGCTCCAGCAGATTGCTCCGGATGCTCAAGTGCTGCCCCGTGGGAGTGCCAGTGTGTCGGTCGAGCAGGGAGCTGCTGTCCTCTCGCAAGATGACAGCATTCCTGCTGCCTCCACCACACACACCACACACACACGTTTTTGTATTCAAAATGTACATGTTTGGTCTTTGCAATCATTGTTGCCTTGGCCGGCTTAGGTGTTGCGGGTTGGTTTCATTCATGTTGTTCTCAATGGCAGAAGCCATTTCCTCAGCAGGGGCCTAGAAGCGGCTTGCTATCAGCCATTGACGGACGGCCCTTCCAGTTTCGACATTGTGTGCCTCCCTCCCGCCTTGGTGCTGCTGATTATCCTCCTCCTCATCTTCCTCCTCCTCCTCTGGTGGTGCTCCAAGGCCTGGTGGCATTGGCTGGGTCCTGAGGATTGACAGGTTATGCAGCACACAACAACGAAGTGGGAGACTCGCTCAGGCGAGTACTGCAGGGCTCCTCCAGAATGGTCCAGACAGCGGAACCGTTGCTTGAGCACGCTGATTGTGTGCCCAACAATGTTCCTGGTAGCTTGATGGCTCTCGTTGTACTGCAGCTCAGCAGGGGTGTTGGGCGTACGGAGCGGTGTCATCAGCCAGGTGCACAGTGGATATCCCTTGTCCCTGAGAAGCCAACCACCCGGGTGATGAAGAGTTCTGCCACAGTAGCCTAGCGCAGGATGAATGCATCGTGGCTGCTGCCAGGATAGTGGGCATTGACAGCAAGTATCAGCTGTCTGTGGTCACAGACCATCTGAACGTTTAAGGAATGGAAGCCCTTTCGGTTGCGGAAATCCTCAGCATTCTCATGCGGAGCACGCAAAGCCACATGCGTGCAGTCAATGGCGCCCTGCACCATGGGGAAGCCCGCTATCCTAGCAAAGCCCATTGAGCGTTCTTGCTGCTTGTCCGGGGTCATGGGGAAAGAGATGTACTCTCGTCTCCTTTTATAGAGGGCACTTGTGACCTGACGGATGCAGCAATGCACCGCGAACTGGGAGATATTGGTGATGTCCCCAGTAGCTGATTGAAATGAGCCAGTGGCATAAAAGTTCAGAGCCACTGTAATCTTCACTGCCACCGACAGAGACGTCCTGCTCCTCAGTTGAGGCTGCAGATCTGGCTGCAGCAGGTGGCAGAGCTCAGTGACCACCTCCTTGCTGAAGCGCAGCCTTCGCAAACACTGCTCCTCAGACACATTAATGTAGGAGAATTGTTGGCGAAATACCCTGGGAGGGTAACGTCTCCTGTTGGCCCTCCTCCATCTGGCCATGATTGCCACTCTCTCTCTGCGTCTCTGTGCCCTCCGAATCTGATGGCGCAGGACGATGCCCCCATTCATTGCAGCCCCCATGGTATCTTAGCAATCAAAGTAATGAAGGTCAAAAACCAAAGTACCTGCAAAGTTATGGTCAGAAGCCAAAACTATTTCAGACAGCGTTAACTCAATGCAGAAGTCTCTCTGTCTCTCTCTCTCTCTCTCTCAGAACGAGTGGTGCAAAAATGTCTACCACAGAAAAAGCCAGGAAGAGGCCCCCTTTAAATAGTGCGCCCCCCCACAGCGACTGGGTAGTGTTCCAGTCTACCTGTCGTTGGTAGCGCCAGGCGGAAAGGAGGGGGGCGCCACTCAATTTCCGTTCCGGGGCACCCCAAGGGCGTTGCACGCTCGAATGACGTCAAGATCTGCGTGCGCTGAAGATCGGGCGGTATTGTTTAGCGCCGCCGCAAAATGTCCGGTCAATTCCGCGAGAGGCGCAGATATCACCTCGCCCGGGCGCTAGTTGCTTTGCGCCCCATTCGCGCCCTCTTAAGGCGCTAACGGGAGGCGCAAACCAACTGAATTTTTCCCCCCATGAACTCTATTCCCAGCATGGCAGTTTGAGAATTTGAATTCTGTTTCATAAAAAAAATCTGGAACTACAAAGCTGGTACCAGTAAAAGTGACCACGAAGCTGTCAGATTGTTGTTAAAAACCCAACTCGTTCACTAATGTCCTTTAGGAAAGGAAACCTGCCGTCCTTACCTGGTATGGCCTATATGTGACGCCAGTCCCACCAACGTGGTTGATTCTTAACTGCCCTCTGAAGGGGCCTAGCAAGCCAATCAGTTGCATCAAACCACTACAATGCAGTGGTTCAAGAAGGTGGTCTACCACCACCTTCCCAAGTGAAACTGGGGATAAGCAATAAATCTGGCCTTGCCAGCAAGGCCCACATCCTGAGAGTAAATAAAAACACACCACTGCCCATCTGACAGGGCCGATAATTCATTCCTAACCAATTGATAAGAGACAAAACTTCCTACTAGGTACAACTACACAACATATTAAATGTTATCTTCATTCATTATGGAAACAAAATATAGCCATTTACAATAAATTTAAGTTTCAAATGTACATTTAACCATGCAAACTTATCTGCATTCAGCAATGTAAAGGGTTATAAGAAAGTGCATGAGAAAACAAAACTTACATCTAAGATTTTCCTGGTGTAAGCTGTTGCATGAAGCAGAGAAAATACTGCCACTGGTACCAAGCATACTGTGTAAATCTGGATAAGGAAAAGTTTTAGAAACACAAGTCAAAGAAATCAGATAAAGGTCCATGTCATTGGACCGTGAGAAAATTTCAATTGAGCTCATTCGCTGGAGATACAACTATCCTGGGAGAAAGAATACTTTGTGACTTTTAATTCGTTGGTCTACATTCATGAAGCTACTAAAATGGTGCCAATTATGCTTGATCTGAGGCCAGTCGTTAGTTATTAATTGACATTCGCAAGGAACAGGGCTGTCACTACATCAAATTCTCCAAGATGCCTTACTTAACCTCTACCCGCATCCTACCAAATCTGTCCAGGCTAAATTCAAACTTACAGGAAAGCTCAAAAAGTTAAAGAACAATATTCCAATCTCATTATACCACCAGTATATTATCTATAGATGCCACAACTCATATTTTGTTTGCAGATGGGTGAACATCTTTTGCAAACCCAGGAAAACTAATTAATGTAGTTTACAACCATTAACCATTTGTCACCATCAGAAGTGTTTGTCTTTATTTCATTAGAACATTAATCCTTATTATAACTGTGTGTTAATGGAGACACAGGAGAAACAATCTCTTTTCCTTGTCCCCAATTTCCTCCCTTCTTTCATTGCTGCCAATTCTTACTGAGGTATGGTTCCACAGGACCTAGCAGCCTTCCAGTACATAGGGACAGGAGTAGGCCATTTAGCTGCTCGAGCCTGTTCCGCCATTCAATGGGATCATAGCTGATCTGTGACCCAACTCCATATACCCACCTTTGCCCCATATCCCGCAATACCTTTAGTTAACAAAAATCAATCAATCTCAGATTTAAAAATTAATTGACCTAGCATCAACTGCAGTTCGCGGAAGAGAGTTTTCCAAAGTTCTACCATCCTTTGCGTGTATTTCCTAACTTCACTCCTGAAAGATCTAGCTCTAATATTTAGGTTATGTCCCCTAGTCCTAGACACCCCGACCAGCGGAAGTAGTTTCTCTTTATCTACCCTATCAGTACCCCTTAATATCTTGAAAACTTCAATCAAATCAACACTTAACCTTCTAAATTCCATGGAATACAACCTTAGTAATCTCTCCTTGTCTAAGTCATCAGTCTGCGTGTTGTGATCTAGCCAATAAATGTTGGCAGGCTATTTTACAGAGGGGTTCATCGTGTGCTCCTCCAACATCCATACATGCACAGTTTCCAGCAGGAGTTACTGGATAACGAGTAGTAGCTGGATCCCTGATTTTTCTCTCTCAAACCCAAAATCACTCTGAGGCCAATGGTAGCACTCCATTTGCTGCCCCGATCACAACCCCGATAGTCCTGTCTCCCCAGCCCCGATCATGGCCCGGAGCCTTCAGCCTCTACCGACTGCGGCCTCCTGCCATTTGATTGCGCCCCCCTCCGCCAGCCAGGTTGTCAATTTGGGCAGTTGTCAGGCTGGAATTTGCAAAAGATTATTTAAATAAGGCCCTGCCATTAAGATTGCAGGGCCTTCACGCCCCTGGCCTTGCCACGCTACTGCACTCCCTCGCACACTGCCCACTAATAATCGGGGCCATTGTCTTTGCTCATTTTTTTTTTTTTAATTAAAGACTTTTAATGCACAACTCGGCTTGGATTTTTTTTGTATGGGGGCTTCAAAGTTTTAGTGTCAGGAGTTCTGATTATTAGCAAAAGGAGGACTGGGATCTCTAGCCAGGGAGAAGGAGGGTTTGGATCTCCAGCAGTGGGGATGGGGGCTGGAATTCTGTTGTGTCCTACTCCAGGGTTGTGCCATGTAGATTTGGTTTCTTGTCCTAAAAGGTTGGACATCCCTGTCCTGGGCCATTGAGGGTACTGGCAAGAAACAATTTCTCAAAACATACAGATCTATGAAGTACACATACAAGATCTGGATTGGTGTAGACTTTGATCAAGAAAATCAGCCATCACCAACTGTTTATGGCAATATAGCATTTTTACAATTTTCATTTTAAAATCCCATCCTTTACCCCAATAGCACTCTTTGTTTCCTTGACAGCCAGAGTGTCATTCATGCTATTGATTCCACATAACTGTAACCAATGCCACACTAATTGATTAGCTGGTCAATTGAACAATTCACATCAACGTGAAACAGTTTCACCTAGACACAAATATAGTGTAATTCAGAGGCAAGTCAACAAATCCAGTTTAAGGAAGCAGTGTGAGGCCACCTCCAGGACACACTCGCGGCTTTGTCGTGACACCTGCTGCAGTATAATCACAACTTGTCCAAACCAAAGTTTAAAAATAGCACCCAGCTGGTCCACTTAATTACAGAGAATTTTAAACATTTCAGTTTTTAACTGGGGAAATCAGCTCTTTGATATTAAGACTGAAGCACCATACGGATGCCAATAAGTGCCGTGGGGGCTTGCCGGGGAATGCTGGCCTACCACCTGTGCTGCTCTATAGAGGCACCAGTCGGAGACTGATCCACAACTTTAGGTTTCCCTCTCTATAAGGCACTGCACCTGGTGGTTCAATGGAGAACATACAGAATTTGTCACAATTAAGGCTGGTAGATTTCCATTCACACACACCCCCGAACTGCAATGCAATGGCATCTACTTCTGTATTATTAGATCACCGTTCTACTTTATTTGTATGTATTTGTATGTAAATATTACTTTTCCTTACCTCTCCTGTTTCTTTCTTACTCATCACTGTCATTTGTCTGTCTGCTGGTCACTGCCTATCACTGTTACATATTTTCTTGCTTTCCTGTTTTCTCTGGCCTGGTGTATCTTTTATATGTAGTTCTTCATTGACATCTGCTCCTGATTTCTGTTTTCTGCTGAGAACCCACTTACTGTTCTCTCTTTCCTCATTGTTTTCAGACTGATGGGCAGAATGAAATTAGGAAACATCAGTAAATTATTTATAGAAGGCTGTAATATATATAGAATCCTACACTTGAGTTTTCAGTGTAGAACAGCCCAATTTTGTTTATCTCCTATCCCAATCTATTTATAAAAAAAGTAGTCATTTGATTTAGAAATTCACTTGAACCAAATCTAGTTTTTAAAAAAAACTTAAACTATCTCAAGATTACTGAAGTGAACAGAACTCTGTTTTTAGTATATATTTTCTTTGACTTATCTTAGTTTAATGATTGTAGGGAGAATTACAATGTGGCACCAGTAACTTTAGACAGTATCAGCAATTCTCCTGTGAAATGGGTAATCTGTGATCTGGAGTACAGTTGTGATGATTAGCTGTTAAGATGCAACGGTGTTTAACCTGGCCTGTCCTTTTAAGATCACTACTCAGGTATTTCCCGTGGGAACATGAGCAAATCCAGGATATTGTAAATTTTTCAGATCACTTACCTATTGCACCTACTTGTAAACTTATGGCTTGAGCTCAGAAGAACCTAATTCAAAACGATTTACATCTGTAACTTTAAAGTGTGATGGACACATGCTAGATCTATCACTATTATAAGCCACACACGATAGTAGATTTCACTACGTAACTTTAAAAAAAATTCAGAATTATAGCAAGTTATTTTTTCATAACTTCTGTTAATTGTTGGAATATTGCTTTACAAGTGTTGATATAAAAGGAAATAGCTTAGTGGAGTGATAGAACCCAATAGTATGAGAATTAAAATATCAACTGACACAATTGTCAGGCTGTGTCAATTACAGTTCAACTATGTAAATAACTTAATTCCCTCACAATGTGCAGTGGTATATGATGAAAAAATAACTTAACCAAATAGAAGACATGGCAGGTACACTCGTTAGTGAATTTACAATACTATTAGAGAACAGAAAATACCAAAAAGTTGTGATTTTTTTACTGTTACAAATTTCACTGAAAGTGTGGCCATTTTACAAACACTTGGGTGACTCATCAGGAAAGCCTCCAGGATTACACTCTATAAATTTATTGGACATAATCGGGTAGGAGGAGGGAAGAAAAAAAAAATCAGAGGGCTACGATAGATTATTTCCTTCAGCAAGACCTTATAGGTCCCCAGATTTCCTCTTTTAAAATGCAGTAAATCTTGCCATAAGATCTGATTACAGTCATAAAAATGATTTAGTTTACACAATAAAGCAGAGTGAAGGATACAGGTAATGGGATAGGATGTAATAAAGATGAGTGAGTACAGCAGATAGTGGCAGCTGTCCTCCAAGAGTGCCTGTGTGACATAAGCTCTGCTGAACTGGAATCTGGGCAGCCTCTGATGGAGCCGGCAAGCACTGGTCAGGGCATTAGCCAGTAATGCTCTCTGATAGAAATGTCCACCTTCAGCAACTCTATGGACAAGAAACACAGACACACAACATTCAGCTTCTTTATATTCATCGACAACCGATAAAGATGTGCCATTGAACTGTGGTACTAGGCAGGGGACGTACAAGGTGGGAAAAAAAAAAGTTACCATTACTTATTAAAGTTTATGGTTTTTACCGTTATTCATTTTGTTGAATTTTGTATAACTTACATTTTCCTTTCTTTAATAGTCAACTGGGGGCTTGACATGTAGAAACTTGTCACCATTATTTGCAATTAAAGCTACTGAGAAATCAATACCAGAGTTTCTTTTTGCCAAAAATAGAAAGATATCCATCCCACTAACTTAAGTCCAGAGAGCTCAAGTGCAGGTTAACAGAGCCGAGGTGGGGGTTTAACCAGCTAAAACTGTGCAGCTCACCAGAGCAGATCACTGATAAGCTTCCCACTCACTTGTCCAGATAGGAGCACACAATCCATTTGGGGTCTGGCCTACAGAGTTATCTGCAGCAAAGTGAAAACAATACTAGCCCTCAGTGACAAGTCTACGTCTTCAGGTTCCACTCGTGAGCTAAGCTAGTTGCTCAATTACTAACGGTGCCCTGGAATACTGTAACGTTGCCTGGCTCAGTTATCGTATTACCAATTCTGCCATGGAGGATTGGCTTGGTTCTGAACTTCCATTGCTAGGTCTGTCAACTTGCACCCAACCCTGCCCTCTCCCCAAGACAGTCACCACTTGGTTGTTAGATCACTGGCAAACTCAAGTTTGAGCCTGCGCTGGGCATACAGCAAGTACTAGGAGCGCCTCACAAGCAGCACGGTGAGCAGTGCAAATTGCCATAGAACAGATAGGTGCATTGCCACCATCCTCCTGACCATAGCATGAACACATGCCATATCCTATCTCCAGTGGTGGAACCACATTAAATATGAGCTGCAGCAGCAGCTGCTTGCCTCTCTGCATCCCAATCATGGTAAGCACTCAGCCCTGGAAATATGAATGCAGGTTCTCATACCTGGCATCTGGTCAATGCTCTCCAATGTCTATCTCAAAATGTCTTAATCAGCTGTATGACAGTTGTCTGCCTTCAGCATGGTGGAAGAGCCTATATTGAGCAGCTTGCATCACACCTGCTACGTTGATGTTCTAGATGATGAAGTCCAATGCCACATGATCAGGTTTACTGATCACCAGCTGCTTAGTCCAGGTCCTCCTCTGAAGTGCTTTGGCAAAGAGGTGTACCCTCCACGAGGCTGACTTCATCCTCTGTGGTACTCAGTTACAGGTCAGAGTGTTCCCTTCTTGCACCTACTTCCCATTTTTGCCACATCGATTTCACAGCTTGGTCCCAGATTTTGCATATATGCCCAAGGAACTTATTCTGTTGCATGCCTAAAATTCCTGAACCATGAAGGAAAGCACTTTGGACATATCTTGAATGCAATGAGCTTAGCCTGCATTGGCACTATACAGTCATTAAAGACGAGAAAGAACAAAGCGCCCATAGCATCTTCTCAGTGCAGTCCCAGAGAACAGTGTCCAGGCTGAAGTTTGCATCAATCCAGACCCCCAGATATTCATATGAACCAACAATTGAACAGTTGCGCCTTGAATCTTTCAATCACTATCATTGAGATCCCCTTTGGAAGGCCAAAATGCTATGCTTCGCAGTCGGCTGTCTACTGGTAATAAAACATCTATCTATAATAATATATTGTACATGTGTGCACTTCCTGTCAGCATTTTTGTTATATATTCAAATGTACACTTCTATCATGAAAAAGTACCTGTGTAGATTTGTCACCCTCTAATTACACATTTCACCCTGAAGTGCTACAGTGCCAGCCTGCCGGGGGGGGGTGGCAAGTTTACATAGACAGTTTCCATTATAAATGTGAACACAGGAATTTATATTATAAAAATAAGGGCAGATGTGTGATTTTAAAGTCAGAACTGAATTACATCTCTGTATCCTGGCCCAATTATCCCCTATGATTCTGGAAGGTACCTGCAGAGATGGACCTCATTCATTTCACTTATAATAATGCTATATGGATTTTAACTAAGAAAAATTAATCTGATATAACAAATGAAAAACAAGAACAATGTGTACATGCTTCTACTTGCAATACCGTTGATTTTTGCACCCTATTTACTTCTATTCCCATTTACTTTTGATTTTGTTTCATTCTAGATTGGTTTCACATCAGGGGATACTAACTGGAAACTGAAAATAGGTTTTGAAATTATACCACGGGGTACAAACATTAAGTACTTAATGCATTCATCTGAAATTCTGTTGTCCACTATTTTAGCAAAGACTTTAAGCACTTTAAATATAGGTTAATGCCCTCCACTAAAAGAGAGGAATTTTAGGCAAATGCATTAAGTATTTGTACAGTAATATCCCACTGTGTAATGTCAAGGCTACAGTCTCACTGTCGCCTTTTAAATAAGTTTTCAAGTTTTTGTAATGGCATTCTGTTCTGTTATTTTCTATTTTTATCATTTTTGTTTAAAAAGAGGAACCGCTGACTAAAACAGGGAACTTACTTGGAGTTACTATTCCTAATGTGGTGAATTATCAGCAGCAGTTACAATCTTTAAGGGCATTTGATCGATCTGGTCATTTCAATTATGTGCAATAGAAACATAGAAGATAGGAGCAGGAGTAGGCCATTCGGCCCCTCGAGCCTGCTCCGCCATTCAATGCGACCATGGCTGATCATCCAAATTCAGTACCCGGTCCCTGCTTTCTCCCCATACCCCTTGATCCCTTTAGCCTTAAGAAATATATCCAACTCCTTTTTGAATATATTTAATGAACTGGCCTCCACCGCCTTCTGTGGTAGAGTGTTCCACAGGTTCACCACTCTCTGGGTGAAGAAATTCCTCCTCATTTCTGTCCTAAATGGCCTACCCTTTATCCTTAGACTGTGTCCCCTGGTTCTGGACTCCCCGACCATTGGGAACATCCTTCCAGCTTCTAGTCTGTCCAGTCCTGTCAGATTTTTATAAGTTTCAATGAGATCACCTCTCATTCTTCTAAGCTCCAGCGAGTACAAGCCCAATCGACCCAATCTCTCCTCATACGTCATTCCTGCCATCCTAGGTATCAGCCTGGTGAATCTTCGCTGAACTCCTTCCATGGCAAGAACATCCTTCCTCAGATAAGGCTACCAAAACCGCACACAATACTTGAGATGTGGTCTCACCAAGGCCCTGTACAACTGCAGCAAGACATCCTTGTTCCTGTACTCAAACCCTCTCGCTACGAAGGCCAACATACCATTTGCCTTCTTAATCGCCTGCTGCACCTGCATGCTTACCTTCAGCGACTGGTGCACAAGGACACCCAGGTCTCGTTGCACTTCCCCTTCTCCCAATCTATTGCCATTTAGATAATAATCTGCCTTCCTGTTTTTGCCACCAAAGTGGACAACCTCACATTTATCCATGTTATATTGCATCTGCCATGTTTCTGCCCAATCACCCAACATGTCCAAATCATCCTGGAGTTTCTCGACATCCTCCTCACAGCACACACGCCCACCCAGCTTTGTGTTGTCTGCAAATTTGGAGATATTACATCTAGTTCCCTTGTCTAGATCATTAATATATATTGTGAATAGCTGGGGTCCAAGGACTGATCCCTGTGGTACCCCACTAGTCACTGCCTGCCACTTGGAAAAGGACCTGTTTATTCCAACTCTTTGCTTTCTGTCTGCCAACCAGTTCTCTATCCAAGTCAATACCTTGCCCCCAATCCCATGTGCCTTAACTTTACACGCTAATCTCTTATGCAGGACCTTATCGAAGGCCTTCTGAAAGTCCAGATACACCACATCCACTGGTTCTCCCTTATCTATTTTACCAGTTACATCCTCAAAAAATTCCAGTAGATTAGTCAAGCACGATTTACCTTTTGTGAATCCATGTTGACTTTGTCCGATCCTGTCACTGTTTTCCAAGTGCTTTGCTATTACATCTTTTATAATGGACTCTAGCATTTTCCCCACTACCGATGTCAGACTTAACGGTCTGTAATTCCCCGTTTTCTCTCTACCACCTTTTTTGAATAGTGGGGTAACATTAGCTACCCTCCAATCCATGGGTACTGTTCCAGTTCCATCAAATGCTGGAAGATGATTAGTAATGCAACTACTATTTCTAGGGCCACTTCCTTAAGTACCCTAGGATGTAGATTATCAGGCCCTGGGGATTTATCGGCCTTCAATCCCATCAATTTCCCTAACACTATTTCCCTACAAATACTGATTTCTTTCAGTTCCTCCCTTTCATCAGACCCTATGTTCCCCGACATCTCTGGGAGGTTATTTGTTTCCTCCTTTGTGAAGACACAACCAAAATATGTATTTAGTTGGTCAGCCATTTCTTTGTTCCCCATTATAAATTCCCCTGATTCTGACTGCAAGGGACCTACGCTTGACTTCACCAATCTTTTTGTCTTCACATATCTATAAAAGCTTTTACAGTCAGTTTTTATGTTCCCTGCAAGCTTACTCTCATTCTATTTTCCCCTTCTTAATTAATCCCTTTGTCCTCCTTTATTGAATCCTAAATTGCTCCCAATCCTCAGGATTATTGCTTTTTCTGGCCAATTTATATGTCCGCTCCTTGGATCTTATGCTATCCCTAATTTCCCTTGTTAGCCACGGTTGAGTCACCTTTTTTGTTTTATTTTTGTGCCAAACTGGGATGAACAAATTCTGTAGCTCATCCATGCGGTCTTTGAATGTTTGCCATTGCCTATCCACCGTCAACCCTTTGAGTGACATTCCCCAATCAATCCTACCCAACTCGCGCCTCAGACCATCGTTGTTTCCTTTATTTAAATTTAGGACCCTAGTCTCCGAGTCAACTACTTCATTCTCCATCTTAAATGAAGAATTCAATCATATTATGATCGCTCCGACCCAAGGGGCCTCGTACAACAAGATTGCTAATTAATCCTTTCTCGTTACATAATACCCAGTCTAAGATGGCCTGATCTCTGGTTGGTTCCTCGACATATTGGCCCAGGAAACCATCCCGTAAACACTCTAGGAATTCCTCCTCTACAATATTGTTACTAATTTGATTAGCCCAATCTATATGTAGATTAAAGTCACCCATGATGACTGCTGTGTCCTTATTGCACACTTCTTTAATTTCCCTTTTAATGCCATCCCCAACCTTCGCTTTACTGTTTGGAGGTCTATATACCACTCCCACAAACGTTTTCCGCCCCTTGGTATTTCTCAATTCTACCCATACAGATTCCACATCATCAGAGCCAATATCCTTCCTTACAATTGTGTTAATCCCTCCTTTAAACAGTAATGCTATCCCACCTCCCTTTCCTTTTTGCTTATCTTTCCTGAATATCGAATACCCCTGGATGTTGAGTTCCCAGCCTTGGCCATCCTTGAGCCACGTTTCCGTAATCCCAACCAAATGATATTCGTTTACCTCTATTTGCGCAGCCAATTCCTCCACCTTATTACGAATGCTTCTCGCATTAAGACACAAAGCCTTCAGGCTTGCTTTTTTTTTTTTTATATAAACGCTCTTCGACCTATTAGAATTATTATTTACTGTGGCAATAATTTAATTCCCTCACGTGAAACTATTATCAATACATTGAGAAGTTAGGTTTCAAAATGGGGTTCTTGATGGAGGAGGATTCACTAATTCATCTGTTGAATTATTTTGTAAAATCTCAAGAAGCTTAATTATTATTTAACCATTAGACTGCTAGAAGAGCAGGGAAATTCCAGTTTCCTGCTTGAGCCTTTTAAAAAAAAAAGTAACTTTCAGCTCAACACACTACAATGCTGAAACAACCACTAATGTAGCAATAAAAGTATTGAAACATCGGGAGCAGTTTTATTATTCTATAAACTCATTAAGCACTTGTATACAAGTTTTCCATGGCATAATTTCAGGACCATGCAATTAGTTACTTCTGCTGGAATAACATTTTTGGAGGCAGGGCGTCCCTGCAAAAATAATCAGTTCTACAACGTTATAGTGTGAAATGAGAGCAGTCCATGGAACCAGAGACATTTTCAGCTAATGATGAAACTCTTAAAAATTTGGTGCAAATACATTCAAGCCTTCACTAATAAAAAATCATAAGATACAATTTGACATGATCTGCCATTCGATTCCATCGCATTGTACTAATTGATCAAACTTGAACTAAACTTGACTTAATCTTCTGACACTTATACACAAGGATAATCAGGATGTAGTGAAAGAGGAACTCTTATATTAAAAATACCAAAATATTAGCAGAGGTGTAAAAATATTTTAACAGTTCACTCATTTATATAAACCTGTACTAAAAATCAATTACTCCATAGAAATGCCTAATGTTGAGTGCCAGTTTTTGATTAGGAATAAAGCAATGAGGTGCTAAACTTAAAAAAAGGATCACAGAGCGCACAACAAAAGTAAGCAATCAGTTGGGAGAATACAGCTCAGGATAGGGGCCAAAACAGCAGTGAGGGCACGCAGAGCAAAATATTACTCTGGTCTGACTAGTTTTCAAAATATGACCTTGCCACAGAACATCAAAAAAGTTTGAGAATCTTCCGTCACACTGTGTTGTCACAAAATGGCAGTGATTGCTATTTTGGATCATAATGTACATTTTCAAAACAAGGCAGTTTCAGAAATTAAGACCAAATATAAACCAGGTTTGGCTCTGGGTCTATCAGAACATCGATTGCTAACCTTCAAATTATGTAAACATTGACAACATTCAATAGGGTACTGTAACTCATTTAAAAAAAAAATTAAATTAGGGTCTAGATCTTTTGGTCAGTTAAGCCACAGCACAACCTTTTCCAAGAAATAAATGATGCATTAGATGTTGCAGTCAACTTAAGCATTTCTACGTTCGCATGAATTTTCTCAATATTTTGCCTGTACACACATATCTAATACAGGTTGAGCGTCACAAATCTGGAGTTCCGGAATCCGGAACGATTGGGGGCAGGGGTCCGGAATCCATAAAATGTTCCGGAATCTGGACACCGAGGGAGGTTTACCAAAAACCGGAAATAGCGCAACCTGGGCCCAGGCATTTCCGGACTCGGTACGTGTTTCTGATGTCCGAAGTCTAGAAATATCGCAACCTGGGCTCGGGCGTTTCCGGACATCAGAAACACATTCTGAAGTCCAGAAAAACTCGAAAACCGGCTCAGCCTCGGTCCCGAGGTTGCCAGATTCGGGACGCTCAACCTGTATTACAATCATTGTAAAAATCTACTTACCCAAAGATGGGAAACAGAAAAAAGAATGTTGACACCAGTGTAAATAATCGAAGCAGCCACATGATAGATTCGGTCTTGTTGCTCATCATGAATTGCTTTTTTCAATTATGGGGCAAGAAAGAAAGAAAAGAGTATTAGTATAAAAGGAACAATTTAGAATAGGCACTGCATATTTAGGAGGGGTAGTACTGAGTGGGGTGCCCCAGGAATCAATATTGGGAGCACTACTGTTTCTCATTTACATCAATGACCTGGACTCAGAAGTTCAATACAAATTGGTCAGCCTAGCAGACGATACTAAAGTAGGAGGGGCAGTGGAATTGAAGCAAGCCGCTCAGATACTGCAGAATGAGCTGGACAAAATAGGTAAGTGAGAACAACTTCAGATGACATTTAATACAGACAAATGGAAAGTACTACACATAGGAAGGAAAATGGGTAACACTTGTACTGCACGAATGGTATTGAAATAGGTAAAGATGAAGTTGAAAGAGACCTGGGAATCGCAGTAGACTTGATGCTTAGTCTGTCTAATCAATGCAGAGCAGCAATCAAAGTCATTAGAATGGTCAACCAAATAGCCAAAACACTTGAATAGAAGTCAGGGGAAACCACGATCAAAGTGTTCAAATAACTGAAACACAAGTGAGACATTCAAGCTCTGGAGGTGGTGCAAAGAAGAGCCACAAGGTTTTTCCTCAGTCTTAAAAGTTTCAGTTATGGAGAAAGACTGGAGAAATCTAGGTTCTTTAGCCTTGAAAGGTGACATCTGAGAGGTGTTCTTACAGAGGTGCACAAGATTGTAAATGGCAGAGAAAAAATAAATGTGGAATACTCTTTTAAATTAAATTGTACGAGTAGGATGAAGGATCACAAGATGAACTATTAAAAAGTAAATTTAGAACTCTATTATTAAGTTTCTCTTCACAGAGTGAAGAAGAAATGGAATGGTCTCCTAGATTGGTTCTGCAATGGGGGACTTTAGGGTCATTCTGCATGGGTGAAGAAAGAGCCAAATGGCTTTCCTGATCGATAATTATCTTGTGATTTTTGTAACCTCCCTTTTCCTGTCCGATATCAGGTCAAATTACAAAATCCAGATGCAATAACGGCAGAAAAGAACTCTTAACAGAAAAATTCAAATGAGAATCTTCCTCCCTGCCTCAAATAAAAGATGGCTGAGGCAATGTTGAAAGCTTTAACATACTTCCTGCAATTTGCATTCTTGTGGTTTATGGCAGCTAAAGTCTGCACTTTCCTTGTAACAAACTCCATGATACCTAATTTTGTCTAAATAAAACAGAGGGTGCTAGTCCATGTAGTGAAGTTATTCCAATCATATGGTCTAATAACACATCAGTTCAAATTCTGTGGCTAGATTATAGCAGGCTGAAAGTTCCTTTCATTCCAGTTTTTAAAAAACTTGTCAAAAGAAAAATAATATCCTCACTTAGAATTTGCACCACTCTACATATTTTCTACAGAATAGCATTTTGAGAACATAAAATCTGGAATACAGACGACATTGATGAACAGCTTTACGCTCATGGTTTAGGATGTCATCTGAACCCTTTGTTAGGTTACTGCTTTGTCAAACAGCTTATTTGTCTACCAATATATACATTTTACACACACCTGGTAGCTGTTTAACCTTCAACTGCCAAAGTATTTCCCCCCCCTCTACATCTGAATTAGCAATACAAATTTTCATAGTCACCAAAGCAATTGCAGATTGCACTCTTGGTTTGCACTCACAGCTTTGGAAGAAGTACAACAACTATACAATCTCATTTCTTTTTACTAAGATAAATTTTATTTATTGAGCTGGAATTTCCAGGATCAGACAGAAAATTCCTCCCATCTTGCAGACAACAGTTTACGTTGAAATTTCCTGAGAATCTCATTAGCATACGGCAGAACATAAAAACCGGCATAACATCAGCAGAAATCAGTGTGTGCAATTGGGCCCAGGAAAAGTATGGAAGCTATGCCTTCTTGTAGAAAACACAGAGCAGGTCTCAGTAAGGAGAAATGTTAAAAATTAACCTTAAAAACCCCCACCAGAATTAATAACTTCGAATCCTGCTGTGCCTATAATTTGGGTGTAAATTTGCATTCATTCAGAATTGGTGTAAATGCATAAGAATTGTATTCTCTGTTCTTTTGCATGAAGAGTGGAGTTATGTTAATAAGCTAACGGGTTTTGCCCGATGTAACTCGGGATTGGCACAAATGATCGAGGAAATTCACGTATAGCGATGTTTTGGCGTAAAACTGTCGCAAATCAGTTATGTGTAAATTTCTGTGGGGGGGGGGGGGGGGGGGAGCGCAACTTCACTCTTACGCCCTAGTCACGTCGAGACATTCCTGGAAATTCCAGGCCATTCTACTTTATTGTCTTCCTCCAGATTCAATTATTTTTCTGGCTTATTTTTACATCCTCTCATTAAATTTTTACTAAGTTCTTTAATGAGTTTGTTTTCTTTCCTCTGTTTCTTTATAATTTCTTCTCCATTTGTCTCTATTTTGTGCTTTAAGTGCCTCTCACTCACTGGCAATTGTTTTTTCCCCCAAGTCGGTCTATTTTAATTGGAGGGTTACCCTTCGGAGACTACAATCGCAGTAATGCTGTGCTACTACCACTTATTTCCCTGATCAGTTCAGGCTTACTTAAGTTGACACAGACTGCAAGAGAAATTCTATCCGATACAATTAAGGGCACTGCAGTCACAAGGATATGAGCCCAAATGCAATGCTGTGCCATAACTGTTAAAAGCAGCAGTTCCAACAGGGTTATTGTTTTCCTCGTTAACGAATAAAAATTGCAAGAGAAAGCAGCCCCAGCAAAATATACATTTACCGTAATTAGAATTTAAAATATAAGAACATTTCATGGGAGCTATTTTATGTTTTGCACTATTACAATCTGAAGGTCACACCAGTGCAGGGCAGAGGATTGTAGCTTTTTAAAAAGCAGAAGTCTCCTAAATATAGATCAGGCTGCAGAGTGTTTGGGAATTACATACAAGAGGACCTGTGTCACATTCTAACTGACTGCTAGTTAGCGAGCAACACTGGAAAAGGCCTGGGAGCAGCTCATCTTCTCTACTGGGGAGACGGGGAGTAATGCAAGACTTTAAAAAGAAACACAAGGGGGACAGCTTGGCAGCAATGACTCAGTCAGTAATTTTGCTGCCCAATGTGTGAAACAGTCATACAAAATGAAAAGCCCCAGCTTAAGTCCCCAGTCTACAGTAAGTTAGCTGATTTCAGCTATGGTGGCAGTAGGGGGGCATTACAATTTACCTGAGCTAGGGTGGGGAAAATTCAGCCAATACTCCAAATTCTAATCACTGTCTGGTGCCTCGTGCTGGAATTTTGAAATAGGCTAAACAAACAATTAGGCTAAACAAACAATTAGGCTAAGCTGCGATGACCTCTCGCCACAATAAATGGTCCTAAAGCCAACTAACATTCACTTTGTAGGCTCTTATGAAACATGGCCACTTGGACAAAATTCCTGAGGTTGCACACACACCTGTGAAACTGTACCTCAATCCAAGACAGTACATTCAAGAAAGGAGGAAATGGAGGGCAAAGGAAAAAGAAAAAAGGCAGAGCTCACAACTACTAGAATTCTGCCATGATTCTGTAGGTGGTATTGAGTAAAACCTGGGGCAGATGGGAAGAAAATTCAACACAACAGTCTAAATGCTTCCAGAAGTTCAGTTCTCAATACAGGAAACTTTCTGATATCCGGCACTGACGGGACCGAGCTGGTGCCGTACCATCAAAAGTGCCGGACATACCAGCGTTAATGTTGAAACATACGGAACTGAAAAGCTCCGTGTGAATCAACAAACCCTGTGCAAAAGTGTCAGCTGCAGCTGCAAGCATCTCTAGCTGAAGCTGTTGCTATAGCTACAGACCTTGCAGTGCCTGACTGGGAAAAAAAAAGCAACGAGAACTAAAAAAACTTATAGAAAACGGCTCCTGATTTTTGCCATTAGATCGAGTATTCCGGACATATAACCTCCGGATAAACCAAAGTTTCCTGTAGTACAATACACCCAGGTCTGATCATTAAATTACTTTTTCTTCTATGATTTATGCAAGGTCACCAAGATTTCTTTTGCCCAGCAGTCCACTCATGTCGGCAGTCTTGTTTAAGTCACGTGTTCCCATGGGGCTCCTGATTTTCTCTTGCAATATCAAGACAATGGCTGGGCCACACCTAACTGAAGTTAATTGTGAAGTGTATTACGTTATCCAAAACTATATAGAAATGATAACAGTATAGTAAGTTTCCTCTTTGAGGCATGACAGAGCACTAATTCAGTCACAAGTGCATTAAAAAGTTAACTATCAGGCCCATGGATTGCGAGTGGCATATTATTTGGGAAACCTCTGCTCATTAATTTTTTAAAATTTGTTTTATGGGATGTGGGTGTCGCTGGCAATGCCAGCATTTACTGCCCATCCCTAATTGCCCTCGAGAAGGTGGTGGTGAGCTGCCACCTTGAACCGCTGCAGTCCGTGTGGTGAAGGTACTCCCACAGTGCTGTTAGGGAGGGAGTTCCAGGATTTTGACCCAGCGACGATGAAGGATCGGCGATATACTTCTAAGTCAGGATGGTGTGTGACTTGGAGGGGAACTTGGTGGTGGTGGAGTTCCCATACACCTGCTGCCCTTGTCCTTCTAGGTGGAAAAGGTCGCGGGTTTGGGAGGTGCTGCCGAAGAAGCCTTGGCGAGTTGCTGCACTGCATCTTGTAGATGGTACACACTGCAGCCACGGTACGCCAGTGGTGGAGGGAGTGAATGTTTAAGGTGGTCGATGGGGTGTCAATCAAGCGGCTGTTTTGTCCTGGGTGGTGTCAAGCTTCTTGAGTGTTGTTGGAGCTGCACTCATCCAGGCAAGTGGAGAGTATTCCATCACACTCCTTACTTGTGCCTTGTAGATGGTGGAAAGGCTTTGGGGAGTCAGGAAGTGAGACACTCGCCACAGAATACCTAGCCTCTGACCTGCTCTTGTTACCACAGTATTTATGTGGCTGTTCCAGTTAAGTTTCTGGTCAATGGTGACCCCCAAGATGTTGATGATGGGGGATTTGGCGATGGTAATGCCGTTGAATGTCAAGGGGCGGTGGTTAGGCTCTCGCTTGTTGGAGATAGAATTGCCAGGCAATGACTATGACGCAAATGTTACCTGCCACTTATCAGCCCAAGCCTGAACGTCGTCCAGTTCTTGTTGCATGCGGGCATGGACTGCTTCATTATCCGAGGAGTTGTGAATGGCACGGAACACTGTGCAGTCATCAGCGAACATCCCCATTTCTGACCTTATCTTGGAGGTAAGGTCATTGATGAAGCAGCTGAAGATGGTTGGGCCTAGGTCACTGCCCTGAGGAACTCCTGCAGCGATGTCTTGGGGCTGTGATGATTGACCTTCAACCACCACAACCATCTTCCTTTGTGCTAAGTATCACTCCAGCCAGTGGAGAGCTTTCCCCTCCCAATTCCCATTGACTTCAGTTTTACGAGGGCTCCTTGATGCCACACTCGGGCAAATGCTGCCTTGATGTCAAGGGCAGTCACTCTCACCTCACCTCTGGAATTCAGCTCCTTTGTCCATGTTTGGACCAAGGCTGTAATGAGGTCGGGAGCAAAGTGGTCTTGGCGGAACCCAAACTGGGCATCAGTGAGCAGGTTATTGGTGAACAAGTGTAGGGGGTTTCTCTTGCTTGCTCTGGTCTCCTGCCTGCTCTGGTCTCCTGCCAGGCTTCTTGCAATAATTACCCGTGAGTGGTTCGACCCACTCGCCCCTACGGTCCTAGACCTTGGACTTAGGTGCAGGGAGCTGTAGTGCAGAAAAACTCAATAGACCAGGTCGAATAGCACGAAATGGATGCCTTTATTGAACAGTTTGCAGCATTATAAAATACATGTCATATGCACAGATTAAAGCAACTACAAGCATGCACACATCTATAAACTTAACTCTATAGAAATGGGGAACACGGCACATCGAAAAAAGGGGTAACACATTACAATTACCCTTAACCCCCTCCCCTAGACCTAACTAAGTTTCGATTTGAGGGACTCGGGATCATGCTCACCACTTTACGAATTGCGAAAAAGGCTTTGCAGCCTTTCGACACAGCTTTCCGTCGTCACGTGGGTTTGGAAGCTTCTGGCGCAGCTTGTTTTCCTCTTGGTTCTCCTGCGATGAGCGCTCGCCGATGTGATGTTGACGAACTGGGGTACCGGGCCCTGGGTGTCTTCCTGGGTCGATGATGATCTCCCGATGACTCTTTATACAGTCATCATTGTCCTTCTGAGAACTGGGGTACCTGGGCCCTGAGTATCATCTTCTCCGGCCTGGGTCGTTGATGATCTCCTGACAAAAGTACCCGGGCCTCCCTCATCGTCTTCCCGTCGTGGCCGGGCCTTGCCTGGCCGAGCTGGCTTCCAAGCCGAAATCTTCTCGTCGTCCTCTCGTCGTGGCCGGGCCTTGCCTAGCCGAACACCGAACACGGTCCGAACCGAAGTGCTGCTTGGTTCCGATGGAGTCTGTCCCGAAGCGTACCGATGGAGAACTCACTGATGGACTTTACTTAATCCACAGTTATACCCTTTTGGAACATTCTTATCTCCCGCCAAATCATAGTCCTGTCTTTGTAATAATTTTGGCGGGCAGAACTCTCTGCAGGGGTGTTTTGTCTTCATAACGGGAGTTGGTGATAGCTGAACTGGCCTTCCTGGGCCGATAATGTCTTTGCTTTGTTACCGTAACTTGGTTTGTATATTGATCGGTCTGGAGATTGCCCTGGATGGCTGTTAAACGGCTTCTCTTTGTACAGTGTAATGGGCTTAAGCGTTCGTTCAATTGTCCGCCCATTTCTTGATGGGTCTCATCCTGCCACCCAAATCTGTCCTGTACTTGTAATCTAATCAATGTATACTCAGTTCCATGAGTTTCGGCTTCCCGAAACTGGTTTTCGCGGGCTTTTAATGTCCTCAATCCACAAGCCTGTCTGGCTTGCAGTAACAGAAAATTCAAATGGTCCCAGAAGCTGGTCACGAGGTCTGGCGGCCATTTGGTGTGCCCTTTTATCAAAGGTTTCTCTGTAAAAGCTTCTTTTGGTCAATAAAGCTGTTTTATTAACCCTATTTTCCTACGTGATTATTTAATGAAAATTTCGCGAATCTTACACAAGTGCCGCTTGATACCACTGTCGATGACACCTTCCATCACTTTGCTGATGATTAAGAGTAGACTAATGGAGCGGTAATTGGCCTAATTGGATTCGTCCTGCTTTTTGTAGACAGGACATACCCGGGCAGTTTTCCACATTGTCGGGTAGATGCCAGTGTTGTAGCTGTACTGGAACAGCTTGGCTAGAGGCGTGGCTAGTTCTGGAGCACGATAGCTGGGATGTTGTCGGGGCCCATAGCTTTTGCTGTATCCAGTGCGCTCAGTCATTTCTTGATATCACGTGGAGTGAATCGAATTGGCTGGAGACTGGCTTCTGTGATGGTGGGGACCTCAGGAGGAGGCCGATATGGATCATCCACTCAGCCCTTCTAACTGAAGATGGTTGCAAACGCTTCAGCCTTGTCTACTGCATTCACGTGCTGGGCTCCACCATCATTGAGGATGGGGATATTCATAGAGACTGCTCCTCACGACTGGATGTTGCAGGACTGCAGAGCTTTGATCTGATCCGTTGATTGTGGGATCGCTTAACCCTGTCTATAGCATGCTGCTTCTGCTTTTTAGCATGCATGTAGTCCTGTGTTGCAGCTTCCACAGGTTGGCACCTCATTTTTAGGTACGCCTGGTGCTGTTCCTGGCATGCTCTTCTACACTCTTTATTGAACCAGGGTTGGTCACCTGGCTTGATGGTAATGGTAGAGTGAGGGATATGCCAGGCCATGAGGTTACAGATTGTGGTGGAATACAATTCTGCTGCTGCTGATGGCCCATAGCGCCTCATGGATGCCTAGTTTTGAGCTGCTACATCTGTTCTGAATCTATCCCATTTAGCACGGTGGTAGTGCCACACAACACGATGGAGGGTGCCCTCAGTGTGAAGACAGGACTTCATCTCCACAATGACTGTGCGGTGGTCACTGCTACCAATGCTGTCATGGACAGGTGCATCTGCGACAGGTAGATTAGTGAGGACGAGGTCAAGTAGGTTTTTCCCCTCGTGTTGGTTCTCTCACCACCTGTCGCAGGCCCAGACTGGCAGCTATGTCCTTCAGGCTCAGCCAGCTCGGTCAGTAGTGGTGCTACCGAGCCACTCTTGGTGATGGACATCGAAGTCCCCCACCCAGAGTACATTCGGTGCCCTTGCTACTCTCTGTTCTTCTTCCAAGTGGTGTTCAACATGGAGGAGTACTGAGTGAAGGAGGGCGGTAGGTGGTAATCAGCAGGAGGTTTCCTTGCTCATGCTTGACCTGAAGCCATGAGACTTCATCGGGTCCGGAGTTAATGTAGAGGACTCCCAGGGCCACTCCTTTCCAACTATATACCACTGTGCCACCACCCCCTGGTGGGTCTGTCCTCCCGGTGGGACAGGACATACCCAGGGATGGACATTGGCTGAAAGGTATGATTCTGTGAGTATGATTATCTCAGGCTGTTGCTTGATTAGTCTGTGGGACAGCTCTCCCAATTTTGGCACAAGTCCCCAGATGTTGGCGAGGAGGACTTTGCAGGGTCAACTGGGATGGGTGTGCCACTGCCATGTCCGTAGCCGTTGCGGAGGTCAATGCCAGGTGGTCCGTCCGGTTTTATTCTTATTATTATTGTGTTTCATAGCGGTTTGTTACAAATGAGTGGCTTGCTAGGCCATTTCAGAGGGCGGTTAAGAGTCAACCACATTGCTGTGGGTCTGGAGTCACACATAGGCCAGACCAGGTAAGGACAGCAGATTTCCTTCCCTAAAGGACATTAGTGAACCAAATGGGTTTTTACTACAATCCGATAGTTTCATGATTACCATTACTGATACTAGCTTTTTATTCCAGATTTATTTAATTAACTGAATTTAAATTCCTCACCCACAGGTATAGGGGCAACCAACTACACCTTGCCAGTAGAAGCAAGAGCGTGTTCAACCAAAGAAAACATGAAAAACTGTACGGCCCCAGCACACCAACATGTCTGCTTCACTGGAACATTAACAGCAATACCAACATGGAATGCATATCACGATTCTATTACATGCAATAAACACAGACTTTCACCTCTTGGCACTAGCTGCAAGACTGGTTTCACTGGTGATTACAATGGAGGTAACTCTCATAATGATCTTCAAAATTCTTCTCAACATGGTGTCCTCATAAAACAACAGCTGAGTTTGTGTCTGCTTGCTGTCAACAGTTCCTTCCCTCCAAAAAACGTATTTTGTCGTACTGCACTATTAGTTTCAATTTAAAAGATACATTTAGATCAGCAAACTGCAGGGAAAGCATTTGAATCCCATCAATTCAGTTAAACCAATCAAGCGATTTCAAATTTAGCAACAGGAGAGAATAAACTGTGCGCTGTAAAGGCACAAACTGCAGACCATGCAGTATCTTATACTTAGGTTGGTTCCTAAACCTATTAGGCCTGAATTTGCAGTTGGAGGCTTTTTCGCGAGCGAATGCCTCCAAACCGCAAGAAAAGTACGAACCTACCTGATGGTCCAGGAGGTTCGTAGACTCGCGCTCCTAGGCCTCTATGCGCATGCATGCGTAAAGGCCCCGTATCCCAAGGGCGCATGCAGTTCGCAAGCGCCCCTGGGATCACGTGGGCCAGGCCAACCAATCAAAAATGGGGATCCCCATTATGCTTATGGGGATTCCATTTACGTATGGAATTCCCAGAAGCATGAATAGGAATCCCCTAAAAAAGACAATTACACACCAGTTAAATAAAATTGAATCATTACATGTTCAAAATTAATTAAAATACAATTAAACAGTTATAACAAAAATAAATTTAAACATTTTAAAGGGGCTAAAAATAATCTAATTTTAAAGTTTTTTTATGTTTAAATAATTTCAAAAAATTATTTTAATATTTATTTAAACTCTTACGCTGGTAAAAGAAGGCCCTACGCCAGCTTTTACCAGGCGTAAGAGTTTCACTGGCATTCGCTCGGCAGTACTTGGGCAAATAGCCCAACTATCCGCCCACGAATGTCCATTTCCTGGGGATGCGGAGGATCTGTCAAGCTGAAACTTGACAGGTCGCAAGGTCTGGGTTTTCGCGCATGCGCAGCACATGCAGAAACCCGGAACTTGCGGGGCACTTATGGCCGTGTACTCACCGCAAACGCAGTCATAGTCCCCGGAAAATCCGGGCCATTGTTTGTGCGAGACACACCATGCTACTGCAAATTATCCATTTATTCAATAACTCCTACAAGTCACTGAATTGTTTTTGCATGACACAAGGGCATATCTGGAAATTAATTGTGATAATTTTACTTGATACACAAGCATCGGTATAGAACTCAAAATATCAAATGGGCACAAATAATTATTGTGAACATTCTTTTCTTTACTGCTGTTTGTTTCCTCTTTGAATAGTTTTGTTTAGATCATTTCAAGAATTCCTCAACCACACGGCTTGAGGACACTGAATTATCAGCTGTAGTTAAAATAATGAACAGTGGAACTTCAGCTATAACTGTGCATGATAATAGAGCTTCCAAACACATGTTTAATAATTGAGCCAAGGCAATACCCCCTCCCAAGTCATTCAAGAGTTATTATTTAAATAAAATGAAATAAACAGCAAGACAGAAATAAATTGGAAACTTGGCATAGGAGAAGTCTTTTACAAGTCTGTTGTATACCAACAGTGACAGTTAAGAACTGGAATATGACTGTTTTTGTCCTTCTAAATCTATTGTAGAAATACAGGCTGTTATCACACGTTAACACACAATCCTTACTGATCAGGTCAATCCTTTATGATCTATTGATGTATTATAGCAAAATAGGCAGCTGTTTACCGAGACTGAAAGTGGTGGGCTTGTTTTAGCACCACCATCACCAATGCCAGCACCTTCAGTTGGGTCAGTAGCTTGTGTAGGATTATCATCCTTGGTGGCTTCAGTTGATCCTTGTTCTGCCATCTCAAAGTTCTCTGATTTGAAACAGAAACACAATTTTAACTCTCTAGTTTCAAAAAGCAATTTAAAAAAATATTTTCACTCTTTCAACAAGAACTTGCATTTATTTAGCGCCTTTAACATAGATAAAGGTCTCAAGGAGTTTCACAGAGGCATAATCAGGCAAAAATGGATGCTGAGCCAAAGGAAGAGATATCAAGAAGGATGATCAAAAGCTTGGTCATAGAAGTTGACTTTAAGGAGGGTCTTAAAGGAAGAGAGGAAGAAGAGAGGCAGAGAGAAGTTTAGGCCTAGATGGCTGAAGGTACAGCCTCCACTGGTAGGATGAAGGGAGGGGGTGGAGGTGGGAGATACACAAAAGGCCAAAGGCAGAGGAAGAGCGCGCTTGGGGCATGGGGGAGGGAAAATTACAGGGCTAGAGGGTTACACAGATAGCAAGAAGCAAAGCCATGAAGGGATTTGAACACAATGATGAGAACTTTAAATTGGAGGCATTTGGGGCCCAGGAGCCACTGCAGATCAACAAGAAGAGGTGTGATAGCAGGACGTGGTGCAGGATAGGATATGGGCAGCAGAGTTTAGGATGAATTGAACTTTACAGAGGGTGGAGGATGGAGGCTGGACAGAAGATCATTGGAATAGAGGAACCTGGAGGTGGCAAAGGCATGGGCGAAAGTTTCAGTAGCAGCAGACAATGTTAAGGAAGTGTAAGTTGGCAATCTTCTAAGCTCAGGGCAGAGTCAAATTGGATGCTGAGCTTATGAACAGTCTGGCATAGCCTTAGATAATGGCCGGGGAGTGGGGTGGAATTGGTGGCAAGGGTACAGAGTTTTAAAAAGGGGCGATGATAATGGCCAGTTAAAAACTCCGTACCCTTGCCACCAATTCCACCCCACTCCCAATAACGGCTTCAGTCTTCCCAATGTTTAACTGGAGGAAATTGCGGCTCAATCAAGACTGAATATCGGACAAGCAGTCGGACTGCAGAGGTAGTAGAGGTTGAATGACGTTGTGGAAAAGTAGAGCTGGATGTCGTCAGTGTACATGTGAAACCTGACCTTAAATCTGTGGATGATGTCGCCAAAGGGCAGAATGTAGACGAGGTAAAAGAAGGGGCCAAGGATAGATCCTTGGGAGACTCCAGAGGCAACGATGTGGGGAAGGGAACAGATGCCATTGCTAGAGATATGCTGGCTATGATTGAATAGGCAAGAATGCAACCGACGAGGGCTGTCTCATTGAGATGAAGAATGAAGGAAAGGCATTGGAGGAGAATGGTGTGGTTAACCGTGTCAAATGCTGCAGAGAGGTCGAGGATTGTGATTTCAGTTAGGGCCATTTCGGTGATGTGTATCATCTTCCCTTTGCAGCATTCAACTTGAATATTGCGGGGGGTTTTCAACTGTAATATTAAAAACTCTAAAATGCAAACTTTATGCTGCACTACATCAAGAATATTTTAGGCTAGATAGATGTAACATCCCTCCAAAGTTTTCTATGGTATTCTGTTGTAAATATGAATTACAAATAATGACATACTTCTTTTCTAGTATTTATATATCCAAAGATGTGACAGGATGGCTTGAAAGTATTAAGTTTGTACTATTCGAAGTAACAAATCCTATACAATATTATTACTTAAGTTAGAGAAGTCAAACAGATGCAAAGTTATGCCTTTTCTATGCAACAGCTTTCTATAACAAAATTTGCAATCATTGATCTAACTGCACATATTTTACAATCCTGTATCTATAATGTTTTCAATTAAATTGCCCCTTTCCACATCAAAATGTCTCAAAGCACAGTATAATACTTCTGGAGAGCAGTGACTGTTAAATAGGCAAATATAGTAGCCACCTGAGCCAACAATATCCCATAAAAAGCATTGAATGAGTGAAGCTGTTTGCCATCACATCATAAGAACTCCTTGCTCCTCTTTAAAGAGCACCAGAAGATCTTTAATATCCACCTGAATAAGCAGACAGGAGCCGCAATTTAATGTCTTCTCCAGAAATAACACATCCAGCAATACACTTCTCCGTCACTACTCCACTGAAGTAATAGCCAAAATGCACATTTAAGTCCTGATCTGATACTCACACCCACAACCTTCTCATCCAGAGATGGCTCTCCTACCAGCTGACTGTTTGCTACAGTGCTGAAGTCGGCATCAAAAAGCAGTCATTCCTTAAAAATAGTGGCCCAGAAATTCGGGTCCCAACGCGTGAGTACGCACTGGGTACTCACGCGTAGGCCCAACGAAAGTGCCGGTTTCGTGCATGCACTGCGCATGCGCGGGAAACCGGAACTTCCGTTCCCCTGAAAGAAGGGGTTGACAGGTGGAACGCGTGCGCCGGAGAGGCAGCGCGTGCGCATCGACTTACGTTTTTTTTGCACGTTTCTCCGGGAGGGTAAGTCTCCAGCCGTTACAATTTTAAAAAGCAGGCGCAAGGCCTGCTTTTAACAAGGTAAGTGGTGAATTAATTAAAATTAAAACATTTTTTCCACAGGTTTATTATTTTTAAATACTTTAAAGAAAGGTAAGTTTATTTTTAGCCCTGTTAGAAAATGTAATTAATTTTTTCAAAAATTTAAATTATTGTTTAAAATAGTTATTTCATGAAATTTATAGTTATTTTAAAAATTTGATTAAAAAAAAAATTATTTGAAGTTTTAGTGGTGTTTTGGGGCTTATAGTATTTATAGGTTTGACAGCTCTTCCTGTCAAACTTATGGATGAAGCATTTCCTGCTACCATTGGCTCTCCATGGCCCACGTGATCCCAGGGGACGCATCGAACTAACTGCGCCCCTCGGATACACAAGCACTGCGCGCCGGCAGTTGGAGGCGGCCCAGGATCGGAATCCCACGCGGGCCCACAGCTCAACGGCTGGCATGCTAGGTAAGTGCAGGTCGGGGGCTTGCACGCGCGGGAAGCCCCCGACCCGAATTTCTGGGCCATTGAATCCTTGCTTACAATTTAGTATGTGGTTAAAATGTCATATTCTGTGGATGAAGAAAATGCATGTACATCCTAACATTTTCCCAGATATCAATCCAGGACATCACCTAACGTTACGTAGTATTATAATTGATAAGGAAAGAGAAAAAGAATGAGAGTAAATTAGCAAGAGACATAAAAACAGATTGTAAACATTTCTATAGGTATGTAAATAGGAAGAGATTAGTGAAAGTAAACGTGGGCCCATTAGAGGCAGAGACAGGAGAAATTATAATGGGCAATAAGGAAATGGCAGAGGCATTAAACAAATACTTTGTATCTGTCTTCACGGTGGAAGACACAAAAAACATTCTGGAAATAATGGGGAACCAAGGGTCTAGAGAGAATGAGGAACTTAAAGAAATCAGTATAAGTAAAGACATAGTACTGGAGAAATTAATGGGACTAAGTGGCGACAAATCCCCTGGACCTGACAACCTGCATCCTAGGGTTTTAAAAAAGGTAGCTGCAGAGATAGTGGATGCACTGATATTAATCTTCCAGAATTCCCTGGATTCTAGAACAGTCCCCAAGGATTGGAAGGTAGCAAACATAACCCCACTATTTAAGAAAGGAGGAAGAGAAAAAGCAGGGAACTATAGGGCAGTTAGACTGACATCTGTAGTAGGCAAAATGCTAGAATCTATTATTAGGGACGTGTTAACAGGGCACTTAGAAAATTGTAAAATGATTAGGCAGGGTCAACATGGTTTTATGAAAGGGAAATCGTGTTTGACAAATCTATGAGCGTTTTTTGAAGATGTAACTAGTGGGATGGATAAGGGGGGAACCAGTGGATATAGTGTATTTGGATTTTCAAAAAGCATTCAATAAGGTGCCACACAAGAGGTTATTATACAAAATTAGGGCTCATGGGATTGGGGGGAATATACAGGAAACTCTCTTTTTACCGGCACCTAAATAACCGGAAATCTCTCTTAACCAGCAAAATTCAGGAGTAGGTTCAGGTAAGTTTTACTTCATATTAGTGGTCATGTAACCGGGGTTCCTGGATCTGTGGCCGTGTAACCGGGGTTCCTGCACCTGTTGCCATGCAACAGGGACGCCTGGATCTGTGGCCGTGTAACTGGGGTTCCTGCACCTGTTGCCATGCAATAGGGGCGCCTGGATCTGTGGCCGTGTACGGGGCTCTCGTACCTTAGTAAGTATACCTCTCTGTAATCCGGACTTTTTGATCAACCGGCATCACGCCGGTCCCGGATAAAAAATAGTTTCCTGTACTAGCATTGATTGAGGATTGGTTAATGGACAGAAAACAGAGAGTAGGAATAAATGGGACTTTTTCAGCTTGGCAGGCTGTAACTAGTGAGGTACCACAAGGATCAGTGCTTGGGCCTCAGCTATTTACAATCTATATTAATGCCTTAGATGAAAGAGTGTAACACAGCCAAGTTTGCTGATGATACAAAGTTAGGTGGGAAAGTAAGCTGTGAGGAGGATGCAAAGAGGCTGCAGAGAGATATAGACAGGTTGACTGAGTGGGCAAGAACATGGCAAATGGAATACAATGTGGGGAAGTGTGAAGTTATTCACTTTGGTAGGAAAAACAAAAAAGCAGAATATTTTTTGAATGGTGAGACTGGGAAATGTTTGCATTCAGAGAGACCTGGGTGTCCTTGTACATGAACCACAGAAAGTTAACATGCAGGTACAGCAAGCAATTAAGAAAGCAAATGGTATGTTAGATTTTGGTACAATGGGGTTAGAGTATAAGAGTAAAGAAGTTGTACTACAAGTATACAAGGCATTGGTGAGGTCACACCTGCAGTACTGTGTACAGTTCTGGTCTCCTTACCTAAGGAAAGACATACTTGCCTTAGAGGGAGTGCAACAAAGGTTCACTAGACTGGTTCCTGGGATGAGGGGATTGCCCTATGAGGAGAGATTGAGTAGACTAGGCCTATATTCCCTAGAGTTTAGAAGAATGAGAGGTGATCTAATTGAAACATAAAATTCTTAAGGGGCTTGACAGGGTAGATGCTGAAAAAATGTTTCCCCTGGCTGGGGAATCTAGAACACAGGGTCACAGTCTCAAAATAAGGGGTCGGTCATTTAGGACTGAGATGAGGAGAAATCTCTTCAATCAGAGGGTGGTGAATCTTTGGAATTCTCTACCTCAGAGAGCTGAGGATGCTCAGTCGTTGAGTATATTCAAGACAGAGGTCGGTAAATTTTTTGGGCGCTAAGGGAAATGGGGATAGTGCGGGAAGGTGGAGTTGACGTAGAAGATCAGCCATGGTCTTGTTGAATGGCGGAGGCTCAAAGGGCGAAATGGTCTACTTAAGCTCCTAGTTCTTATGTCATAGGATTTACAGCACAGAAAAAGTCCATTCGGCCCAACAGGTCTTGCCGGTGTTTATGCTCCACACGAGCCTCCTCCTACTTTACTTCATCTAACCCGATCAGCATAACCTTCTATTCCTTTCTCCCTCATGTACTTATCCAGCTTCCCCTTAAATGCATTGATGCTATTCGTCTCAGCTATTCCTTGTGGTAGCAAGTTCCACATTCTAGTCACTCTGAGTAAAGAAGTTTCTCCTGAATTTCTTACTGAATTTATTAGTGACTATCTTACATTTATGGCCCCTAGTTTTGGTCTCCCCACAAGTGGAAACATCTTCTCCACATCTACTCTATCAAACCCCTTCATAATTTTAAAGACCTCCATCAGGTCACCTCTCAGCCTCCTCTTGTCTAGGGAAAAGAGCCCCAGCCTGTTCACCTTTCCTGGTAGTTCTAGCCACTCAGTTCTGCTGCCATCCATGTAAATCTTTTTGCACCTTCTCCAGTGCCTCGATGTCCTTTTTGTAATATGGAGACCAGAACAGAGCACAGTACTCCAAGTGTGGTCTAACCAAGGTTCCATATAAGTTTAACGTAACTTCTCTGATTTTGAATTCTATCCCTCTAGAAATGAACCCTCATGCTCCAATGCTCTTTGCTGCTTTCTTTTCTCCTCTCATCGCATCTCCAAATCGCTTGACAGGGGCTACTTATGTGTAGTTCTAAGTTACCATTTCTTGGTCTTCACCAAAACTATATCCATGGCCATCCAATTAACTCTAACCACTCTATTCCCAATATAGATTTGAGCACACAATTTTGACTGATAATTCAGTACAGTACTGAGGGACTGCTGCACTGTCAAAGATGTCATCTTCTAAGTGAGACATTAAACCTAGACCTCGTCTGCTTCGTCAGGTGGACAGAGAAAAGTCCCATGCTGAGGCAGCAATGTTGGGCTGGACAGCAGAATTCCCAGCTATTCTTTGGCTCATAACATTGTGCTTGAAATGATGAAAGACTTGAACAAATTGGATCCAAGTAAACATTTCTCCACATACAGAATTTAAGCACAAGCAGTCATATTTATAAATTAAGGATAATAAAAAAAAAAATAGGAAGTGCAGGAGGAACTCTTTTCTTATTAAAAAGGGTAGTAGTTATGTGGAACAAATTACCAGTAAAAGAAACCTTAAGGGGTTTCAAGAAGAAGTTAGGCAGGTTCCTGTTAACAAATGGGATTCAATGTTATTAGAAATGCTGCAGATAGGTGTGCTGGATGGACCAAAGGTCTTCTCCTGCTTGAAACTGTAATGGATTAAGAGAACATCAGATGTTCCTCCCTCAGCCACCACCACCAAAAAACCTTATCTGGTCATTTGTACATTCATTTGCTGTTTGTGGGGCCTTGCTGTGTGCAGATTAACTTCTGCATTTGCCTACATGACAATAGTGACTGCATTTCAAAAATAATCTATTAGCTGTAAAGTGCTTTGGGATGACCCAAGGATGTAATCAGGTGCTAGCTAACCGTAAATTTAATCTTTCTTACCGGTGCTGCAATTGATTGTTCATCCTTTGCCTTTTTCTTATTAACTCAGATTTTCCCTGGCCACTGTCCATTCTATTCCTTCTTTATATCAATAGACTCCTTCATTCACCATCAAACCCTTTCACTCTCGACGATGATGCCACTCAACATTTACCTTCAGATCATGTGCCCTCAGAGCACACTACCTGCATTCCGCTCAGTAGATTACTCAACGCACTAGGGTACAACTTGCTGCTTGGGCATAAAACTGGCACTGTGGAAATGAAAAATCGTGCAGTTTGTATAATGGGTGGCAAATCCACAATGTCAGTTTTACGCCCAAGCAGCAAGTTGACAATCTACCCCACTATCTCCTTTATGTCCTTTGATGGGGAAATAAAAATTTAGTTTCTTTCAGTTCTTCAAAGACATTTTTTTTGGTATTTTTCCAATCCTAACCAACGTTACCACCCCGTATCTCACATAGATGAAGAATAACTGAGGATGAAATTAGCAACATTCCTGAGCCTACTATCTCCTCAGACCTCCAATTATCATAGAATCATAGAATGGGCTCCTTCTGTGCTGTAACCATTCAGCTTGTCAAGCCTGTGCTGGCTCTCTGCAAGAGCACTTCTGCTAGTCCCACTGCCCCGCCCTTTCCCCGTAACCCTGCAATTTTTTTTTCCTTCAAGTACTTATCCAATTCCCTTTTGAAAGCCACGATTGAGTCTGTCTCCACCACCCTCTCAAGCAGTGCATTCCAGATCATAACCATTCGCTGCATAAAAATGTTTTTCCTCACGTCGCCTTTGGTTCTTTTGCCAATCACTTTGAATCTGTATCCTCTGGTTCTTGACCCTTCCGCCAATGGGAACAGTTTCTCTATCTAGTCTGTCTAGACCCCTCATGATTTTGAGCACCTCTATCAAATCTCCTCTCAACCTTCTCTGCTCTAAGAATAACCCCAGCTTCTCTGCTCTATCCACGCAACTGAAGTCCCTCATCCCTTGAATCATTCTTGTAAACCTTTTCTGCACCCTCACTATTACTAAAGATGTCTCCAAAAGGGTGTTTCGTCTTTGAGCCCAAATGCTTGTATCCCTCGCAACAATCTCTAATGCTCTATAAAGCTCAATTCTGTCAAAAACTTCAATTCTGCACACATAACTTGTAGTTATAAGGAAAATCCTTTTGTTTGATAGGTGATCCCTCTTTCACCCACTCCTTATTTCAACCCTTCTCTATATTATTATTACTACTACTACTTTGGTCAATGCTCTGCTGAACTTTTCTCTCTCGTTCATTCTAAGTTCCAAATATACCATCCTTCCCGTTCATCAACAACATCAATGCTCACTGGACAGCTTTTTGCTCTTAACCATTCTTTCCCAGGGCTTTAATACAGTGGAACTCCCTCCCTCCACTTAAGGGATACACACAAAAAGAGAACATAATACATCCATATATAATTTAAAAGTACTGTTAGCAGTTGGAGATATAAATTGTTCCTCCAGGTTGAATCTACACAACAGCCTCTGGAAGCTACTGTCCAGAGACACCACACAGTCCTTTGAGGTATGGATTAAATGGAATCCAGTAATTTGAGTTAAGTGTCCCGCAGTAGCAAAAATCCTATATTATCAGCAGAAGTAAACATTTATCTACTTGGTGACATGAAATGCTGTCAATTTGATAAGACCAAGGTACCATTCTTGAAAAAACTATCATAACATTCCTCCAAGAGTGAAACTCATTTGACATGGTAAGTACAAAGTACTTTATTCCATTTTCTTCCAGAAAGTGACATCCTTCGAAATGCAACTTATCACTGGGCTTTTCCCCCTGCAATCTTACACCTCTGCTTTGCTTCACCATGAATGTGAAATGCCATTTGTTCATTACTAAAGATTTAATTAGCTGCAAAGTCAACACACAATGAACCGGCATTGACCATTCATCATGTTACTAGACCTATATTTTAAAAGACTTCTACATCAATAAAGAATCCAAAAATTGCGGTTCAGCTCTAGCACAGGGTATTAAAGGACGCGCAGGCAATAAACAAATAACACCAAGGCAAACTCATTTAAAAAGCTCCTCTGACTGGTGGATGGGAGCATCACGTGCAATGTCCCTGTAGCTGAAGAGCTTTTCCCATTGCTCGCACTCAGCCCGGGTTGCTAGGCCAACGAGGAGCAAGCCCACCGCCGCCCTGGGCGAGTGAAGCGCGGTCGCCTCTAGGCGGACGGTGCCCGTCGGCCCTCGGGTGGAGTTGGGTTAAGTTTGCGGAGAAGCGGCCTCCGAAAAAGTCAGTGTCTCCCGCTCCACCGACAGGAGGAAAAGCCGCAGCCTGGAGTGGCCGTACCTACCGCCAGCCCCCCGCGGCCGCTCGTTGATACCCGGCTCTCACTGGAGAGCGCTGCTCCGAGGCTTGGTGGCGGTCAACCGATCGCAAGTCAAAGTCCGGTGATTGACAGGCCCATTGCCCACACACAAGGCCGGCAGCCGGCGCGCCTTTCGGCAGTTGACCAATCAGCGACCCATGTGGGACAGGTCCCAGCTAACAGGTTAGGTTGTCATCCAGCAGGGCGAAACGCTGGAGAAATACGCATGCGCGAACGCTGTGCTCAGTGCATCCTGGGAGTTGTAGTGCATCCAGTTGCAGGACAGTTTGTCCCTCAGCTAGAACGATGCAGAGGGCAAAGGAACTTCCCTGAGCAAATATTTTACCTCCGTAGGTTGAAATAGAATGCACAGCAGGAGCAAGTCATAAAGTAGCAGACGCTTTTTGTGCTGCAATTTTCCTCTTTTTAATTTATACTAGTGTGACAAACTGGATGCATTGGTTTGGGTATTGCCCAAAACTTTAAAAGCAATAGCAAATCACTTTTTCAAAAATGGAATTCTTGTCTTTGCGAGGTTGCAAAATGACAGCTAGCGCCATCCCTGCTGTGGGAATAAAGGTTCAATTTCTTGATCAAATGTTAATTTTAGTTAAAGGTGGTTTTAAGTAGACCTGAATTGAAAATTCAAATTCCAGTGGTTTAATGGAGAGTTGAATGCCCAAACTCATGATTTATATTTTTGACCCTCATCACACCCCGTATGGCCAGGTTTATGCGTTTGTGTTTAAAGGTAAGTATCAATTATACTATTCAGTCGACCAGCTTTGTCTGACGTGCTTAATTTCAAAGACAGTGCATTTTCTTCATAGGAATTATTAGTAACATTTTGTGCATTGGGCAGTTTGATCATCTTACAATAGTGCAGAGGGATATACTAAACTCTGTAGACTAGTATTTTAAAGAATCATAAATAATTTTAATATAGAAGGAAGCCATTTAAACAGAGCTATCCAATCCTATTTGCCGTGTATTGATTGTGAGTTTGACACCAGTCAATACGGTAATGTAATGTGCATTGCATTATGGGAATTACCCGGGAAAACGGCAGTCAGCTATTTTAGGCAATAAAGTGAACATCGCAGTTATAAGCCTGTCTGCCTGACTTTCGACGTATCTACATGCTTGATTGAATGCATTAAAGCATAGATACAACATTGGCGACGAGGAAAACGAACGGAATCATTTTAGATAGGTAGTTGCCCAAGTTTTAGTTAGCTAGGATGGAGAAGACCGGCATTCAAAATTTTGCATGCCATGTTTGGTCCAAGATGGACGAGGTGGTTAACGTCTTTTGAGCTTTATGCCGACGGCAAAGGACTCATTATCGACGATACCTCTACAGGTGCCACAAAGCAGAGGAGAAGAGCTCTACTTCTACACCTAGCAGGACCAGATGTCCAGGATATCTTTTCGATTCTACTGGACACAGGAGCGCCAGCAGACTACACGGCGGCGGTTAGTGCTTTGAATCACTACTTCGTGCCCCAGGTCAACGCAGCATTTGCTAGACAGACTTTTCGTAAGTTGTCCCCGAAGACAGGTGAGACTGTGCAACAATTTGCTACTCGCGGCAGGCTGCTAAAGACTGTGCTTTTGGGGGGATGCGGATAATCAAATAAGAGACGCTATCCTGAGTAGGTGCACGTCAGCCTATGTGCGGAGGAAATTGCTAGAGGAAGGGCAAGGTCTAACGCTCGCCCGCACGTTACAATTGGCCTCACAATGTGAAAACGTCGAGGAGCAGATGTCAGCCATGTCATGTACAGAGAAGGCGGAGGCAGATACTATTCGTCGTGTTACACAGAAAAGAGGGTATTATGCGAAAAGCTCGACAGAGAAACCAAAGGGAAATGGCGATAGGAACGAAAGGAAATGTTACAGATGTGGACACATGGACCACATGGGCAGAGACCCGAAATGCCCAGCACGCGGACAACCATGTCATAAGTGCAAGGGAAAGGATCATTTCTCCAAAGTATGCAGCACAAAGGGTACAAAGAAACAGTGTGAACAATATAGAGGAACAAAATGACTTTGCATTTGCTGTTACTGGAAATAACGTGACAGAGAGACTTACCTTTTGTGTGGGGGGAGTAAACCTGAGAATGTTAATTGATTTGGGTGCAACTGGTAATGTGATAGATGAGAATACATGGGAAGGATTAAAGTCAGAACACATTAAGTGTCAGTCACATGTCCCTAAGACAGAGAGAAAGTTATTATCTTATGCTTCTAGCCGACCACTGTCAGTTAAAGGAGTATTCACATGTGGGATTACAATAGGTAAGAGAACTGAACAGGCGGAGTTCATTGTGGTTAAAGGCCATGGAGAGCTGTTGCTAGGAAGGGAGACAGCCATGAAACTGGGAGTTTTAAAAATAGGCGCAGATGTCTCAGCTGTGGTAGATGTAAGACAGCTACTAGAACAGCGGTATCCAAAGGTGTTCCAGGGAGTAGGAAGGCTGAACACAAAACAGATCAGTTTGTATATCGACCCACAAGTGAAGCCTGTGGCCCAGCCATTCAGGCGTATACCATTCAACTTCAGGGGGGCAGTAGAGGCCAAAATAAAACAATTGAGGGACATGGACATTATCGAACCTGTAACTGGTCCCACCCCATGGGTAAATCCTGTGGTTATTGTACCAAAAGCGGATAAGGATGTAAGGCTATGCCTAGACATGAGACGAGCAAACCAGGCAATAGTGAGGGAATGATATCCAATCCCCACCGTTGATGAGATACTCCAAGGTATGAATGGCTCGACGGTGTTTAGTAAGCTAGACCTGAAATGGGGTTATCACCAGCTAGAACTGACCCCTGAGTCATGAGAAATCACAACATTTGCAGTACGTAACGGAGTATACAGGTATAAGAGGCTGATATTCGGTGTACCTTCAGCTAGTGAGCAATATCAGCATGAGATAGCTAATGCCTTAGCTGGAATAGAGGGTGTTGAAAACATCTCAGATGACATTATCGTGCATGCACACGACCAGGAGACGCCTGCACGCTGTCATGACCAGACTAATGGAAAGTGGACTGACACTAAACTCAGAGAAGTGCAAATTCAACATGGACCGATTGATTTTCATGGGAATCCTGTTGTCTGAAAAGGGCATCGGACCAACAGCAGAGAGAGTGCGAGCGGTGGCAGAAGCTCGGGAACCAGAGAATGCGACAGAGGTGAGAAGTTTCTTGGGACTCGTTGGGTACAGTAGCAGATTCATCCCGCAGTTTGCAATGCTATCAGAGCCACTGCGATGCCTGACGAGAAAAGACACACCATTTAAATTTGGATCACAGCAGAGACAGTCATTCAGTGCACTCAAGGAAGAGTTGGCTAGAGCCGGCACTTTAGCATATTTTGATAAGGACGCACCAACCAAGGTGATAGCAGATGCCAGTCCTGTAGGTTTAGGCACAGTACTAGTTCAGGACCAACAGGGACAAGAGGTGCCAATATGCTATGTAAGTCGTAGTTTAACAGACTGTGAGAGGTAATACTCTCAAACAGAGAGAGAGGCCTTAGCTCTTGTATGGGCTTGTGAGAGGCTGCATCCATGTGTATGGCCGAAAATTTAACTTGGTAACTGACCATAAGCCATTGCAAGTGATATACGGCCCACACTCTAAACCCTGTGCCCGTATAGAGAGATGGGTACTTAGATTACAGTCGTACAATTTTAAGGCGATACACATTCCAGGCAAGCAAAACATTGCAGACCCACTGTCACGATTGCTGGGGGAGACAGCAAAACAGGAGAGACATTCTCATGGCTCAGATGAATACGTGAGATTTGTAGCTGTGAGTGCGACACCAAAAGCACTCGCTACTAGAGAGGTGGAGGAAGCCTCTGCTACCAACCCAGAGCTGATTGAGGTATGGAAGGCAATCACAAATGGGCATTTTGAGAACTGTAAAGCTTATGCAGCAATTGCAAATGAGCTGTGCGTAGTGGGGTACCTAGTTCTTCGGGGAACCGCATCGTGCTACCCACAGTGTTACACGCACGAGCCCTGGTGTTAGCACATGAAGGACACTTGGGAATAGTTGGAACAAAGCAACATCTCAGAACCAAGGTTTGGTGGCCTGGCATGGACAAGGCAGCTGAAAAACACAGTAAAGCGTGCCACGGCTGTCAGATAGTAGCCAGACCCGACCTACCTGTACTGTTGAGACCAACACCATTACCGGAGGGCCCCTGGCAGGATGTAGCTATAGACTTACTGGGACCCTTGCCATCCAACCACTCCATTCTTGTGGTAGTTGATTATTATAGTCGCTACTATGAATACGACATCATGACCTCCACAACAACAGAGAAGGTTATTGATAGTTTAGGGTCAATCTTCAGCCATCATGGTTTGCCAATCACCTGCAAATCTGATAATGGTCCCCAATTCGGATCTGAATTATTCAAAGAATACTGTGAAAACAACGGGGTCAAACACCTGAAAACGACAGCAAAATGGGCTCATGCTAACGGAGAAGTCGAGCGGCAGAATGCATCGCTGATGAAGAGAATCAGAATTGCTCAGTCAGAAGGACTAGATTGGAAACGTGAACTTAGAAGATATCTGACTGTGTACAGGAGCATTGACCATGCCATGACAGGAAAGAGCCCAGCAGAGCTGCTCTTTAAACGGAAAATGAGAGGAAAGCTGCCACAGACATCACAGAGTCGCGCGCAGACATGGAAGTACGTGGCTGGGACGCAGAACAAAAAGGCAAGTCCAAACTGTACGCAGATGAACAGCGGAGACCACAATACTCAGAGGTGGAAGTTGGCGACACGGTGCTGGTATGGCAGGACAAAGTGGACAAGTTCACCACTCCTTTTAATGCCACACCCCACAAAGTTTTGTGTAAAACAGGGAGTCAAGTAGTAGTAGAATCTCCAGATGGAGCACGCTACTCGAGAAACACTATGTTTGTGAAGAAATACAGAACCAATGGACCAAAGGAGACACTCCATGAGCAGGAGGAAACACAAGGGACTGAGGACAGTGTAGTAGACCCTGACACACATACCACTGTGACACAGGCAATACCCACTGACACCAACATGTCAGACATACCCAATACAGCCAGACCTCAAAGGGTTAAAAGAAAACCCAAAGACTTGCCTGATTATGTCACAACATAAACTGTGCGAGAACTGCATGGGTGATGTTAAATGTTTAAACCTGGGAATTATTTAGTTGTGTGGTAAGACACAAGTTTGTAAAAAGTTTATAAACCAAATAAGTTATGCAGTGTTATTGTAAGCAACTGTTTGTAAACTGCAAGTTTGTTTCCAAGGAAAAGGGGGATGTCGTGTATTGATTGCGAGTTTGACACCAGTCAATACGGTAATGTAATGTGCATTGCATTATGGGAATTACCCGGGAAAATGGCAGTCGACCATTTTAAGCAATAAAGTGAACATCGCAGTTATAAGCCTGTCTGCCTGACTCTGATTTAATTCGACGTATCTACATGCTTGATTGAACGCATTAAAGCATAGATACAACACTATTTCCCTGCTCTTTCCCCAATTTTTTTATGTTGTCCCTTTTCAAATACTTATTCCATTCCCTTTTAAATGATGTTATGGCCTATACCTCAATAGCCACTTATTGTAAAGCATTACAAGTTCTAATAATTCTCTGTAGAAAATAATCTTCTAACTTTCCCTTTGTTCTTTGAGTAATTGTCATGGTTCAAGGCCCCCTTATTACTAATTTGCCAGCCATGCTTATGAAAAGTCATTATTTATTAACGACAACAACTTGCATTTATCAAGCGCCTTTAACATAGTAAAATGACCCAAGGTGTTTCATAGGAGCATTATCAGACAACATTTGACACTGAGCCACATAAGGAGATATTAGGACAGGTGACTAAAAGCTTGGTCAAAGAGGTAGGTTTTAAGGAGGAGAGAGGCTTGTGGAGGGGATTCCAGAGCCTAGGGTCCAGGCAGCTGAAGGCACCAGTGGTGCAGCAATTAAAATTGGGAATGCGCAAGAGTCCAGAATTGAAGGAATTGTAGAATAGGGTGTATTTGTATGATTTAGTAAAACATTTTTGTATAACTATAATATGTGAAATTGTATGTTGAAAGCCTAAACACCTGCATAAAATAGCGAATGGCTGAGAGAAAAGCAGGATGGAAAATTATGCCAACCTGACTGAAACTCGCTCTGTTTTCAATTACTGAAGTAATGGAATGTAATGCTAAGTTTATGGGGACTATCAGGAATGTGGTATTCAGTAATGTGATAGAAAAGAGATAAGAGTTGGAGAAGAGAGAGCACCCCTCAGTGATACCACTATAAAATGGACAGATTGTTCAGACAACATCTTGGGAAATGGTCTTTGGAAAGAGGATATCGAAAGATAAAAGGCACTTTGATATGCACAAAGCGAGTCCGAGTGGGATCAACAAGGTCATAAATCATGTACTCGGTGTCAGATAGCTGTTTGCAGTCACGTAGGCAAAGGAAGGAAAAGTGTATAAATATACAGATTTTGAACACTGAAGGCAGCACGAACCAGTGTTGAAGGAGCTTCAGTCGACAGAACACAGCAAGAAACCAGAGAAGCGAGCTTCAGTCAACACAAAACAGCAAGAAATAAAGAGACCGCGCCACAGTCGCTCGGAACGAATGCTGAGGCTCAATAGAACAAGACTGTGACTATCTCCTTGTTAAGTATTATTTCTTTGTACTGGATGTTTAATGCTTAATAAACCTGTTTTGTTATACACAGTATATCTGTAACCAGAGTGGTTTGTGTAGTCATGGACAAATTATTATAAGAGCTTTTGGAAGCTACAGAGTGCCGAGATCTTGGAGCGTTATAGGGCTAGAGGGGGCTACAGAGATAAGGAGGGATTTGAAAACCAGGATGAGAATCTCAAAATCGAGGCGTTGCCAGAGCAGCAGCTAATGTAGGTCAGCAAGCACAGGGGTGATGAGTGAATGGGACTTGGTGCGTGTAATATACGGGCAGCAGAGTTTTGGATGAGTTCAAGTTTATATAAGATGGAAGGTGGGAGGCAGAGGAATAGTCAAGCCTAGAGGTAATGAAGAAATGGAGGAGGGTTTCAGCAGCAGATGAGCTGAGGCAGTCACAATAGGAGTACAATGCAACACTTGAGTGAAGTGCGAGCATTAACTAGCACTACTTTAGTAGCCATATATCTATGATAATTACACAAGGTTAAGTATTGAGGATTACAGTAAAGTAATTTGATATATATTCAAAGTCAAAATCATCATGGGCATATTACTAGTTTAAATGCATTACAATATTGCAGCATCAGCTGGGTTTTGCTAAGTAATTTTATTTATGTTCAATGTCTAATATTACAGTATAGCTTAGCAAGGATGTTTCCAGTCTATTTAATGCATCACTGTAAATTTCCAGTATGCTCTGTGATATGAGTATCAGATATCCCTCTTTATCCTTGTTAATAGGTTGTCTGCTCTGGTGTGGAAGATCATTCCCTGTGAACCAAAGTGTGACTTTATATGCACAATTTCTGGTAATATCATCACCCAAGGATCGAACAGAAATCTTTGTTCTTGTAATTAGATCACTGAATTGACATGAACCGTCTTGTGTTCTCACACTCTTCAGATAGTGGAAGAATAAAATATCAGACCATATGACTTAGGCTATAAACTATGAATCAGGTTTATTAAAACTAAAGGTTAAACAATAGCAGAAAATCCATATCAGAGTATACTTGGTTACAGAATTTTTGACACATAGCTCCTCGAATAAAAAAAATAGTAAAAGCTCCGCTGGGCCCCACAAGAAAATCTTCTGCTGTGATTGTGTCACTCCTCCTGATTGCGGTGACCTCCATGGAATAGCCTGGCAGCAGATCCCATAGAATTGCCTGTTCTTGGCAGGAGGCCTCTGGGCCCCCCAAATTGGTACCACTTCTCACACCAAACGGGTGGCAAGTCGGGCAGCAGCATTTAAATGAGGCCCAGGAGTTAAAATAGCCCAGGCCTCATTTTGTCTGGAGTGGGTGAGTTTTGAACTGAAATCAAGCCTCACCTTCTGAAAACTGGCCCCCGGTTAAAATTGGGGTCATCCTTTCTTATGTCCTGTTGTGTATGTACCTTTAAGAGAATAACTGGTCTCAGACTGCAGTACCGGCAGTGACCACCCCTGTATAAAAGGCGCTAGTGAGCCTCTGTTGTTTCAGTTTCACTATTGACTTCCATCAGTAAAGATGTGTTTTGTTTAACTCCTGCTGTCTGTGTCTCAATCATTCACGGACGTAATACTGGCGACGAGCAGATACGAACCTACCTACAGTCTGCACCACCTCCTGGGATCCATTCCTACAGCGAAGTAAGCAGAGGTCGAGGCCAGAAAGAAAAGAAAGTGAGAGGCAGTAGAAACGGGCGTCGACCGTGGGCATCCGCCCCTGTGATAGCGGAGTTGAAGATTGCTGGAGAAGCTGTCGGAAGTGGGGCCTGGTTCCTGTCAACAGTGCTTCAGCTAATCGGGCTGGTGGCAGGTAGTGCACTGATCCTTCCTCGGCTGCGGCGGTCGCGAACTCGAGCGGGTGGTTTGCAACGGGGCCGAGCAGCGTTGTCGGGAAGAAGAGAGAGAGAGGGTGGAGCACACAGGGCCGCGAGGAGCTGCAGGTTGCAACGGGAACCGCGGAAAGCAGCGCTAGCAACAGTGGGGAAGAAGGCAAAGCACGGGAGGCGCCATCTTAATCAGCGGGGAAGAAGGCAAAGCGCGGGAGGCGCCATTTTGTTAAATCGGGGAAGAAGGCAAAGCGCGGGAGGCGCCATTTTGTTAAATCGGGGAAGAAGGCAAAGCGCGGGAGGTGCTATTTTAGATTTGCAAGATGCCGAAGACTGGCTGTGTCACTGCTTTTGATAATACAATAGAGGACTGGACCACGTATGTGGAAAGAGTCGAGGTATATTTCGAGGCAAACGAAATAACGGAGGAGAAAAAGGCATCGATATTGCTAAACTTAATGGGCGCTAGAACGTACGGCCTATTGCGGGACCTGATTACTCCAGCCAAATCGAAGGCGAAGAGTTTTAACGAAATTGTTGCTGTCCTACAGGAACACCTAAACCCTGCACCGCTGTTAATAGCAGAAAGATTTAAATTCCACAGGAGAACTCAGCATAAAGATGAGAGCAATGCTGATGAGTACCTTACGGAACTACGCAAGCTATCAAAGCACTGCCAGTTCGGAGCAGGACTGGCAGATACCCTACGGGACAAATTTGTCTGTGGACTCCTGAGTGAAGGAACACAGAAGAAGTTACTCTCCGAGAAAGAGCTGACGCTAGATAAGGCTTTCAGCGTGGCAGTATCGTATGAAGCAGCAGCCAGGGGAGCTGCAGAAATTCAACAAAAGCCGCAGGAATACGGCATCCACGAAATGACACGGGGATTTGCAAAATGTTATCGCTGCGGCAGAACTAACCATGACCAGAAGGACTGCTGGTCCAAAGACAAAATATGCAGGCAATGCGGGAAGATGGGACACATTGCACGAGTTTGCAGGTCTGGGAAGAAGACCAGCGACAACAAAAAGGCTACTAAGGAACTGTACAAGAAAGTACAAATGATTACGGACAGTAATTTCGAAGGCCAGATGAGCGATAGTGAATCCGGGAACAGGAGACTAAGCTGTCTCAAACTTCACAATGTAATCACAAAAGAGGATCACCGAACCATTTGGGTCACCCTCACGATAGCAGGGTCCCAAGTTAAAATGGAATTGGATACAGGATCAGCGCTAACCGTCATGAATCGACGAGACTACGAGCGGCTATTTTCACACATACCCTTGAGAGAGACATCCATCGTCTTGACGACGTATACGGGGCAAAAAGTATACCCCAGAGGAAAAATAAGGGTGCCTGTCGAATACAATGGCAAGAAAATACAGAAATTGTATCTCTACATACTGCCAAATGGTGGACCACCGTTATTGGGATGGGAATGGATCAGGAAGATAAACTTAGATTGGCACTCCATTCATGCAATGACGGTGGACGGTAAAAAAGTTGAAGACGTCACTCCTGGACGATTGTCAACAATCTTAGCTAACGCCAAAGAGCTATTTCAACAAGAACTGGGCACGCTTAAAGGCGTAACCGCCTCGATAAAAATAGAAGAGAATGCAGTTCCCAAGTTTTCCAAAGCAAGACCGGTACCATATGCAATTCGCCCAGCCGTCGAGGCAGAGCTGGAGAATCTGGAGAAGGCAGGCGTGTTGTCTAAGGTCGACTGGAGCGAGTGGGCAACACCCATCATTCCTGTCATGAAGAAAACGTTAAGCAATAAGCCCGGGGAGCCAAGGAAGATTCGCATCTGTGGGGATTTCAAGGTGACGGTGAACCCAGTCCTTCACACAGTACAATATCCTCTTCCAAGGATAGAAGACATCTTCGCCTCACTGTCTGGAGGGAAGCGTTTTACAAAAATTGACCTAGCACAAGCATATTTGCAGATGGAGGTTGAAGAGTCCTCCAGGAAGTATCTCACGATAAACACTCACAAAGGTCTTTACCAGTATCATCGATTGGTATTCGGAGTAGCATCGGCTCCGGCGATATGGCAAAGAGCGATGGAACTAGTCCTGCAAGGGATTCCGGGGACTCAGTGTTACTTGGACGACATCCTTGTGACAGGTGAAGATGACAGTGAACACCTTAACAACCTAGAACAGGTGCTCACTAGACTACGGGAACATGGGCTGCGAGCCAACCGCCCCAAGTGCGAGTTTTTTAAGAAACAGATATCGTATTGTGGCCACGTGATTGATGAAGAGGGGTTACATAAGTCCCCTGACAAAATTGAAGCGGTTGTTAAGGCCCCAGCACCTGAAAATGTGTCGCAACTGAGGTCATTCCTCGGATTGGTGAATTACTACCATAAGTTTTTGCCGAATTTGTCGACAATTCTGCACCCACTGAACGCCCTGCTACAAGCGGGGGTAGCATGGAAATGGAGCGATGATTGTAAGCGGGCCTTTCAGAAGAGTAAGGACTTAATCGCTTCAAGGGAAGTATTGGCTCACTACAACCCAGCACTACCGATCAGACTGGCGTGTGACGCGTCTCCCTACGGCATTGGGGCGGTACTGTCACATAAATTCCTTGATGGTTTAGAGAGGCCGATAGCTTTTGCATCACGCTCGTTAACTTCTGCCGAGCGTAACTATGCCCAGATTGACAGAGAGGCCCTCAGCCTAGTGTGGGGGGTGAAGAAGTTCAATCACTACCTGCACGGTCAAAAATTTACTCTACTAACCGATCATCAACCTCTTGTCTCCATTTTCAACCCTCAGAAGGGCGTACCGATAATGACAGCACAACGGCTGCAGAGGTGGTCCCTTTTCCTAGGGGCACACCAATATGACATCGAGTACAAAGGAACAAAACAGCATGGAAATGCTGATGGATTGTCACGCCTACCATTGCCGACGGTGGAAGAAGAAGACCTTGCAGTGGATCCAATGGAGTTATTCCACTCGACCATAGTCGAATGTCTCCCTGTGACGAATGCAAACATAGAAAAGGAAACACGGAATGACCCGACACTATCACGGGTCTATGATTTAACGGTGAAGGGATGGCCAGCACATGGCGAACCACTGCTGCCAGCATTCTCGCCGAGAAGAGAACAGCTGTCAGTGTGCAGAGGAACCTTGATGTGTGGATCCAGAGTAATAATTCCCCCTAAGTTGACGGATAGAGTGCTCAATGAGCTTCATGAGGGTCATCTGGGTGGGGTAAAAATGAAGAACTTAGCCAGAGCGTTTGTGTGGTGGCCGGGAATTGATAGAGAAATCGAAGAGATGACCAAGAGCTGTGCAGGATGCCAGAAGGTCCAAAACGCCCCACCACAAGCTCCTCTGCATCCATGGGAGTGGCCCTCATCTCCATGGCAAAGGGTGCACATTGATTTTGCTGGTCCCTTCATGGACTCGATGTTTTTAATTGCGGTGGATTCAAAGTGGCCAGAGGTAATAAAAATGTCCTCAACCACCACGGAAAAAACTATCACAGTTTTACGAACCATATTCGCCAGGAATGGGCTGCCTGAACAGATTTGCTCTGACAATAGACCACAGTTTGTGTCTGAAGAGTTCCAGAGGTTCTTAAAGAACAATGGTGTTAAGCATTACACATCTGCCCCATATCATCCAGCCACTAATGGATTGGCCGAGAGGTTTGTCCAAACATTCAAGAAGGCTATCAAGGCAATGTGTAATGAAGATATACCCCTACAACACAAGGTGGACAACTTCTTGTTTGCCTACCGGAATGCGACACATGCGGTTACCAACCTAACTCCAGCCATGATGTTCTTCAATCGAAGACTACGATGCCGCTTGGATTTGGTTAAGCCAAACGTCCGAAGAGATGTGGAGAACAGGCAGTTTCAGAATATGAATGAAAGGCCGACCAGGAGTTTTAAGATAGGTCAACCAGTTTTGGCCCGGGACTACCGCACTGAGAAATGGCAGCCAGGAATGATTTGTACACAGCAAGGACCTCTCATGTATACCGTGGACGTTGGGGAGAGCATTGTAAGACGCCATGCTGACCAGATTCTAGAGTCATTGGAAAACGTCAACTCCACACCACGATCTGATACACCTGGTAATGAAATCGACGTTCCAATTGCAGCTACCGCAGAACCGGTAATATTGGAAACAGATGAACCAAACAACGACATTGATCCCGACTCAACATTGCCAGAAGGACCTGATACCCCAAAGAGGCGTTATCCAGACAGAATCAGGAAGCCTCCTCAAAGACTGAACTTATAATTGCTTAAACTTAACCAATGTATCTAGCAACCGTAATTGTGATTGTAATTAGTTATCATTTAGTTATTAAATGAATGTTATGTACTGTTTATCTAAAAGGGGAGGAATTGTTGTGTATGTGTACCTTTAAGAGAATAACTGGTCTCAGACTGCAGTACCGGCAGTGACCACCCCTGTATAAAAGGTGCTAGTGAGCCTCTGTTGTTTCAGTTTCACTATTGACTTCCATCAGTAAAGATGTGTTTTGTTTAACTCCTGCTGTCCGTGTCTCAATCATTCACAGACATAATATGTCCCGCCTGTATCTACTCCCCCAACTCCCTTTCAACTTAGACTCCTGTCATCTTGTTCTGCTAACCTGCACAAGTAAAACATCCCTGAGCTCTATTAATTTGAATACCTCAATCATAACCCCTTCAGTCATCATTTCTCCAACAAGTGTCCCATATCTTTTAGTATAAACTCATAGGGCTAGAAATTTGTGGCCTTAGCGCCACTCTGCAGTGCCATTAAATGGCACTAAAACGGGGGCTGCCGCTCTTCCACTAGCTGTTGGTGGTTCCCGCGGCGGCCACCATTTTCGTGAATACCTTTGCACTGCCGAATGGCAGCGTTGTGACATAAATGACGGCGATGTGACATAAATCGGCATGCAACATCGAGTTTACGTCACAAGCACGAACTTCGACCCTAGCGTTGAATTCAGCGCTGGGTCCTAAGTACACCAGGTAAACCTGGTGTGCAAGCAGGCTGATTGGCAATGTCTGCATGTCTTAAAGGGACAGACACATCATTCAGGTAAGTTTGGATTTGAGGTTTTGGACTTTTTAAATTTTTTTTATTGAAGTGGTGGCTTGCTGCAATAGATGTGAAAAGTTTTTTTAAGTGTGTAGGGAGTGTTTCTGGATGCTTGCAAGGGTTCGGATGGTAAATGAAGGCCTTTGAGAAGACAGAACATGCTGCAAATACTCGACAGGTCACGCAACATCCGTGGAGAGAAAAACAGATTTCACGTCTCTGGTCGAGATGCTGCCTGACCAGCTGAGTATTTCCAAGATTTTATGCTGTCAATTCACATTTACAGCATCCGCTTGCAGAGGGCAGAGGAAGACACAGAAGAGGAGGAATCAGACAGAAGGATCCATCCTAGACAGCCCCTTTGTGTCCGGGATATTCGGGATGGGATCATCCACCCCAGGTACCAGTGACCACAACCCAAATTCCCCTTTCAACATTAGTCCCATATCTTACAATCTGTTGCTGACCATTACAACGTCCTCTTGGCCATGATACTGAAATAAAAGCCACCACAAAGTAAACTTTCCAATGCACCTGTATACATTTATCCATCCAATGTGACATCAAGAAATCAATTCATCACCCATATGCATTCTCTTTCTGACGGTCATGTGTGTGTCTTTGCCTATCCTATTGATGTGGATAGGCAATGGCTACCATTTAAGGAACGAATGCATGAATTGCAACAGTTATACATTCCTTTCTGGCGCAAAAACACAAAAGGAAAAGCGGCCCAAACATGGCTAACAAAATAAATTATTAGATCCAAAGAGGAGTCATATAAAGTTGCCAGAAAAAGTAGCAAACCTGAGGATTGGGAGCAGTTTAGAGTTCAGCAAAAAAAGACCAAGAGATTGATTAAGAGGGGAAAAATATGGCATGAGAGTAAACTTGCAAGGAACATAAAAGCGGATTATAAAAGCTTCTACAAGTATGTAAAAAGAAAAAGATTAGTGAAGACAAATGTATGTCCCTTACAGTCAGAAATGGGAGAATTTATAATGGGGAACAAGGAAATGGAAGAGCAATTAAACAAATACTTTGGTTCTGTCTTCACAGAAGAGGACACAAATAACTTCCCAGAAATGTGAGGGCACCAAGGGTGAAGTGCAAAAGAGGAATTAAAGGAAATTAGTATTTAAAAAAAAATAGTGCTGGAGAAATTAATGGGACTGAAAGCTGATAAATCACCAGGGCCTGATAATCCGCATCCCAGAGTACTAAAAGAGGTAGCCACGGAAATAGTGGATGCACTGGTTATCATCTTCCAAAATTCCATAGATTATGGAACAGTTCCTGCAGAATGGAGGGTGGCAAATGTAACCCCACTATTTAAAAAAGGAGGGAGAGAGAAAACAGGGAACTACAGACCAGTTAGCCTAGCATCTGTAGTAGGGACAATGCTAGAGTCTATTATAAAGGATGTGATAACAGAACATTTAGAAAATATCAACGGAATTAGACAAAATCAACATGGATTAATGCAAGGGAAATCGTGTTTGACAAACCTACTGGAGTTTTTTGAGGATGTAACTGGTAGAATAGATAAGGGAGAACCAGTGGATGTGGTGTATTTGGATTTTCAGAAGGCCTTTGATAAAGTCCCACATAAGAAGTTTGTGTGCAAAATTAAAGCACATGGGATTGGGGGTAATATACTGGCATAGATTGAAAATTGGTTAACAGACAGGAAATAGAGAGTAGGAATAAATGGGTCTTTTTTGGGGTCATAGGTGGTAACTAGTGGGGTACTGCAGGGATCAGTGCTTGGGCCCCAGCTATTCACAATATATATCAATGATTTGGATGAGGGAATCAAATGTATTATTTCCAAGTTTGCTGACGACACGAAACTAGGTGGGATTGTGAGTTGTGAGGAGGATGCAAAGAGGCTTCAAGGCGATTTAGACAAGTTGAGCGAGTGGGCAAATACATGGCAGATGCAGTATAACGTGGATAAATGTGAAGTTATCCACTTCGGTAGGAAAAACAGAAAGGTAGAGTATTATTTAAATGGTGATAGATTGGGAAATGTTGATGTACAAAGGGACCTGGGTGTCCTTGTACACCAGTCACTGAAAGCAAACATGCAGGTGCAGCAAGCAGTTAGGAAGGCAAATGGTATGTTGACCTTCATTGCAAGAGGATTTGAATACAGGAGCAAGGATGTTTACTACAGTTTTACAGGGCCTTAGTGAGACCACACCTGGAGTACTGTGTGCAGTTTTGGTCTCCTTACCTAAGAAAGGATATACTTGTCATAGAGGGAGTGCAGCAAAGGTTCACCAAACTGATTCATGGGATGGCAGGACTGTCGTATGGGGAGAGATTGGGTCGACTAGGCCTGTATTCACTAGAGTTTAGAAGAATAAGAGGGGATCTCATTGAAATGTACAAAATTCTGACAGGGCTAGACAGACTGGATGCAGGGAGGATGGTTCCCCTGACTGGGGGGTCTAGAACGAGGGGTCACAGTCTTAGGATACGGGGTAGGACATTTAGGACTGAGATGAGGAGAAATTTCTTCACTCAGAGGGTGGTGAACCTGTGGAATTCTCTACCACAGAAAGCTGTGGAGGCCAAGTTACTGAATATATTTAAGAAGGAGATAGATAGATTTCTAGGCACAAAAGGCATCAAGGGGTATGGGGAGAGAGCGGGATTATGATATTGAGATAGAGGATCAGCCATGATCATATTGAATGGCGGAGCAGACTCGAAGGGCCGAATGGCCTACTCCTGCTCCTATTGTTCTAGTTTCAATGTCACGCAGTGCTACCCCAGTGGCTGCAGCATGGCTGGTGGAAGGCTGCTGACTTTCAGTGGGGGACACTGCAAAAGGCCTTGCTGGTTGACCTTGAGGAGTTGATGGCTGGGAGTATGAAATCAATCTTCTTGTCCTTCCACTATTCAAAAAAGGTGGTAGAGAAAAAGCAGGGAATTATAGACCAGTAAGCCTGACATCGGTAGTGGGGAAAATGCTAGAGTCTATTATAAAAGATGTAATAGCAGAGCACTTGGAAAGCAGTGACAGGATCGGACAAAGTCAACATGGATTTACAAAAGGTAAATCATGCTTGACTAATCTACTGGAATTTTTTGAGGATGTAACTGGTAAAATAGATAAGGGAGAACCAGTGGATGTGGTGTATTTGGACTTTCAGAAGGCTTTCGATAAGGTCCCACATAAGAGATTAGCGTGCAAAATTAAGGCACATGGGATTGGGGGCAAGGTATTGACTTGGATAGAGAACTGGTTGGCGGACAGAAAGCAAAGAGTTGGAATAAACGGGTCATTTTCTGAGTGGCAGGCAGTGACTAGTGGGGTACTGCAAGGATCGGTCCTAGGACCCCAGCTGTTCACAATATATATTAATGATCTGGACGAGGGAATTGGATGTAATATCTCCAAATTTGCAGACGACACAAAGCTGGGTGGGAGGGTAAGCTGTGAGGAGGATGTCGTGAAACTCCAGTACAATTTGGACAGGCTGGGTGATTGGGCAGAAACATGGCAAATGCACTATAATGTGGATAAATGTGAGGTTATCCACTTTGGTGGCAAAAACAGGAAGGCAGATTATTATTTGAATGGCAATAGATTGGGAGAAGGGGAAGTGCAAAGAGACCTGGGTGTTATTGTGCACCAGTTGCTGAAGGTAAGCATGCAGGTGCAGCAGGCGGTTAAGAAGGCAAATGGTATGTTGGCCTTCGTAGCAAGAGGGTTCGAGTACAGGAACAAGGATGTCTTGCTACAGTTGTACAGGGCCTTGGTGAGACCGCACCTTGAGTATTGTGTGCAGTTTTGGTCACCTTACCTGAGGAAGGACATTCTTGCCATGGAAGGAGTGCAGCGAAGATTCACCAGGCTGATACCTGGGATGGCAGGAATGACGTATGAGGAGAGATTGTGTCGATTGGGCTTATACTCACTGGAGTTTAGAAGATTGAGAGGGGATCTCATCGAAACCTATAAAATTCTGTCAGGTCTGGACGGACTAGATGCAGGAAGGATGTTTCGGATGGCCGGGGAGTCCAGAACCAGGGGTCATAGTCTAAGGATAAGGGGTAAGCCATTTAGGACTGAAATGAAGAGGAATTTCTTCACCCAGAGAGTGGTGAACCTGTGGAATTCACTGCTACAGAGGGCGGTGGAGGCCAGTTCATTAAATATATTCAAGAAAGAGTTGGATATATTTCTTGAGGCTAAAGGGACCAAGGGATATGGGGAGAAGGCAGGGACAGGGTACTGAATTTGGATGATCAGCCATGATCTCATTGAATGGCGGAGCAGGCTTGAAGGGCTGAATGGCCTACTCCTGCTCATATCTTCTATGTTTCTATGTTTCTTCACTCTCCTCTCCCTCTTCTTGTTCAACCATTGGCTGGGCAGGCTGCATTTCTTGGGTGTGTGAAATGAGAAAGGCACATGGGTGGAGTTGTGGTGATGGGAGAACAGGAAAGCGTGAGGTGTATGCCAGAAGGAGGATAACATATGAGGATATCAGCATGTTTTATCCTTTCAGCCCCGCGTGCAGATTGTTGGTAGGTGAGTGATTGGAGGTGGGGGTCGTGCATTGAGCAGTGTGTGAGGCTAGTGGTGCAGTTGGTAGGAGACGGTTTTTGAAGATGTATTCACTGATCTTGACCAGTGGTCTGAGGTCATGAAGCTTCTTTGGGCGCTGGAGCCAGGTGGTGGCGGCGACACTGCTGGCAGTGACGGCCTCAGTGATGTACTCCCAGATCCTTCACTCTGGAGGGCCTCCTGGCCCCTGTGGGTGGCGGTTCTGTCTTGCAGTGTTGACCAGCACAAAGCTGGAGTGCTGTGTGTGAGACCCTGGGTGCCCCTTCCCTGGCTTGCTGAGCCATTTGTGTTAGTGCTGAGGCATTTCTTTCCCATTTTTTGAGGTTAGGAAGGGAATTCAGCTTTAAGAGCTGAATATTCACTTTTGAACTTCTTTTTAATATTAAATATTTTTTTAAAAGGCAGGAAGGGCAGAAAACCATTGTTTCACTTCATTTTAATTTGTATTGCTTCAGTGTGCATGGCCCCTTTAATTCAGATTTTCCTTTTCATTGCCCACAATTCCTTGTGAGCTCCACAGCCTCACTTCCAGAGACTGTGTGAAGCTCCAAGGCCGCACCTGCACACAAACTTCACCTCAGACGCCTCCAGCAACACCACCAGGATGGCGTTGCACAGAAGGTAAACGCTGCGCCTATTACGTCCATGAATGATTGAGACACGGACAGCAGGAGTTGAACAAAACAAGTCTTTACTGCTGGAAGTCAATAGTGAAACTGAAACAACAGAGGCTCACTAGCGCCTTTTATACAGGGGTGGTCACTGCCGGTACTGCAGTCTGAGACCAGTTATTCTCTTAAAGGTACATACACAACAATTCCTCCCCTTTTAGATAAACAGTACATAACATTCATTTAATAACTAAATGATAACTAATTACAATCACAATTACGGTTGCTAGATACATTGTTTAAGTTTAAGCAATTATAAGTTCAGTCTTTGAGGAGGCTTCCTGATTCTGTCTGGATAACGCCTCTTTGGGGTATCAGGTTCTTCTGGAAATGTTGAGTCGGGATCAATGTCGTTGTTTGGTTCATCTGCTTCCAATATTACCGGTTCTGCAGTAGCTGCAATTGGTACGTCGAATTACCAGGTGTATCAGATCGTGGTGTGGAGTTGACGTTTTCCAGTGACTCTAGAATCTGGTCAGCATGGCGTCTTACAATGCTCTCTCCAATGTCCACGGTATACATGAGAGGTCCTTGCCGTGTACAAATCGTTCCTGGCTGCCATTTCTCAGTGCAGTAGTCCCGGGCCAAAACTGATTGACCTATCTTAAAACTCCTGGTCGGCCTTTCATTCATATTCTGAAACTGCCTGTTCTCCACATCTCATCGGACGTTTGGCTTAACCAAATCCAAGCGGCATCGTAGTCTTCGGTTGAAGAACATCATGGCTGGAGTTTGGTTGGTAACCGCATGTGTCGCATTCCGGTAGGCAAACAAGAAGTTGTCCACCTTGTGTTGTAGGGGTATATCTTCATTACACATTGCCTTGATAGCCTTCTTGAATGTTTGGACAAACCTCTCGGCCAATCCATTAGTGGCTGGATGATATGGGGCAGATGTGTAATGCTTAACACCATTGTTCTTTAAGAACCTCCGGAACTCTTCAGACACAAACTGTGGTCCATTGTCAGAGCAAATCTGTTCAGGCAGCCCATTCCTGGCGAATATGGTTCGTAAAACTGTGATAGTTTTTTCCGTGGTGGTTGAGGACATTTTTATTACCTCTGGCCACTTTGAATGTGCATCCACCGCAATTAAAAACATCGAGTCCATGAAGGGACCAGCAAAATCAATGTGCACCCTTTGCCATGGAGATGAGGGCCACTCCCATGGATGCAGAGGAGCTTGTGGTGGGGCGTTTTGGACCTTCTGGCATCCTGCACAGCTCTTGGTCATCTCTTCGATTTCTCTATCGATTCCCGGCCACCACACAAACGCTCTGGCTAAGTTCTTCATTTTTACCCCACCCAGATGACCCTCATGAAGCTCATTGAGCACTCTATCCGTCAACTTAGGTGGAATTACTACTCTGGATCCACACATCAAGGTTCCTCTGCACACTGACAGCTGTTCTCTTCTCGGCGAGAATGCTGGCAGCAGTGGTTCGCCATGTGCTGGCCATCCCTTCACCGTTAAATCATAGACCCATGATAGTGTCGGGTCATTCTGTGTTTCCTTTTCTATGTTTGCATTCGTCACAGGGAGACATTCGACTATGGTCGAGTGGAATAACTCCATTGGATCCACTGCAAGGTCTTCTTCTTCCACCATCGGCAACGGTAGGCGTGACAATCCATCAGCATTTCCATGCTGTTTAGTTCCTTTGTACTCGATGTCATATTGGTGCGCCCCTAGGAAAAGGGACCACCTCTGCAGTCGTTGTGCTGTCATTATCGGTACGCCCATCTGAGGGTTGAAAATGGAGACAAGAGGTTGATGATCGGTTAGTAGAGTAAATTTTTGACCGTGCAGGTAGTGATTGAACTTCTTCACCCCCCACACTAGGCTGAGGGCCTCTCTGTCAATCTGAGCGTAGTTACGCTCGGCAGAAGTTAACGAGCGTGACGCAAAAGCTATCGGCCTCTCTAAACCATCAAGAAATTTATGTGACAGTACCGCCCCAATGCCGTAGGGAGACGCATCACACGCCAGTCTGATCGGCAGTGCTGGGTTGTAGTGAGCCAATACTTCCCTTGAAGTGATTAAGTCCTTACTCTTCTGAAAGCCCGCTTACAATCATTGCTCCATTCCCATGCTACTCCCGTTCGTAGCAGGGCGTTCAGTGGGTGCAGAATTGTCGACAAATTCGGCAAAAACTTATGGTAGTAATTCACCAATCCGAGGAATGACCTCAGTTGCGATACATTTTCAGGCGCTGGGGCCTTAACAACCGCTTCAATTTTGTCAGGGGACTTCATCAATCACGTGGCGATAATACGATAGCTGTTTCTTAAAAAACTCGCACTTGGGGCGGTTGGCTCGCAGCCCATGTTCCCGTAGTCTAGTGAGCACCTGTTCTAGGTTGTTAAGGTGATCACTGTCATCTTCACCTGTCACAAGGATGTCGTCCAAGTAACACTGAGTCCCCGGAATCCCTTGCAGGACTTGTTCCATCGCTCTTTGCCATATCGCCGGAGCCGATGCTACTCCGTATACCAATCGATGATACTGGTAAAGACCTTTGTGAGTGTTTATCGTGAGATACTTCCTAGAGGACTCTTCAACCTCCATCTGCAAATATGCTTGTGCTAGGTCAATTTTCGTAAAACGCTTCCCTCCAGACAGTGAGGAGAAGATGTCTTCTATCCTTGGAAGAGGATATTGTACTGTGTGAAGGACTGGGTTCACCGTCACCTTGAAATCCCCACAGATGCGAATCTTCCTTGGCTCCCCGGACTTATTACTTAACGTTTTCTTCATGACAGGGACGATGGGTGTAGCCCACTCGCTCCAGTCGACCTTAGACAACACGCCTGCCTTCTCCAGATTCTCCAGCTCTGCCTCGACGGCTGGGCGAATTGCATATGGTACCGGTCTTGCTTTGAAAAACTTGGGAACTGCATTCTCTTCTATTTTTATCGAGGCGGTTACGCCTTTAAGCGTGCCCAGTTCTTGTTGAAATAGCTCTTTGGCGTTAGCTAAGATTGTTGACAATCGTCCAGGAGTGACATCTTCATCTTTTTTACCATCCACCATCATTGCATGAATGGAGTGCCAATCTAAATTTATCTTCCTGATCCATTCCCGTCCCAATAACGGTGGTCCACCATTTGGCAGTATGTAGAGATACAATTTCCGTATTTTCTTGCCATTGTATTCGACAGGCACCCTTATTTTTCCTCTGGGGTATACTTTTTGCCCCGTATACATCGTCAAGACGATGGATGTCTCTCTCAAGGGTATGTGTGAAAATAGCCGCTCGTAGTCTCGTCGATTCATGACGATTAGCGCTGATCCTGTATCCAATTCCATTTTAACTTGGGACCCTGCTATCGTGAGGGTGACCCAAATGGTTCGGTGATCCTCTTTTGCGATTACATTGTGAAGTTTGAGACAGCTTAGTCTCCTGTTCCCGGATTCACTATCGCTCATCTGGTCTTTGGAACTACTGTCCATCATCTTTTGTACTTTCTTGTACGGTTCCTTAGTAGCCTTTTTGTTGTCGCTGGTCTTCTTCCCAGACCTGCAAACTCGTGCAATGTGTCCCATCTTCCCACATTGCCTGCATATTTTGTCTTTGGACCAGCAGTCCTTCTGGTCATGGTTAGTTCTGCCGCAGCGATAACATTTTGCAAATCCCCGTGTAATTTCGTGGGTGCCGTATTCCTGTGGCTTTTGTTGAATTTCTGCAGCTCCCCTGGCTGCTGCTTCATACGATACTGCCACGCTAAAAGCCTTATCTAGCATCAGCTCTTTCTCTGATAGTAACTTCTTCTGTGTTCCTTCACTCAGGTGTCCACAGACAAATTTGTCCCGTAGGGTATCTGCCAGTCCTTCTCCGAACTGGCAGTGCTTTGATAGCTTGCGTAGTTCCGTAAGGTACTCAGCATTGCTCTCATCTTTATGCTGAGTTCTCCTGTGGAATTTAAATCTTTCTGCTATCAACAGCGATGCAGGGTTTAGGTGTTCCTGTAGGACAGCAACAATTTCGTTAAAACTCTTCGCCTTCGGTTTGGCTGGAGTAATCAGGTCCCGCAATAGGCCGTACGTTCTAGCGCCCATTAAATTTAGCAATATCGATGCCTTTTTCTCCTCAGCTATTTTGTTTGCCTCGAAATATACCTCGACTCTTTCCACATACGTGGTCCTGTCCTCTATTGTATTATCAAAAGCAGTGATACAGCCAGTCTTCGGCATCTTGCAAATCTAAAATGGCGCCTCCCGCGCTTTGCCTTCTTCCCCGATTTAACAAAATGGCGCCTCCCGTGCTTTGCCTTCTTCCCCGCTGATTAAGATGGTGCCTCCCGCGCTTTGCCTTCTTCCCCGCTGTTGCTAGCGCTGCTTTCCGCAGTTCCCGTTGCAACCTGCAGCTCCTCGCGGTTTCTTGCGCGTTTAATATTTCTTTTTTTTATTATGTTCCCATCGTGGAACAACCCTGTGGGACTCTTGCCTCCCTCTTCTCGGGTCTATACGCAGCCCGGCTTCGTAGCACCGGCCGCGCCCTGTGTGCTCCACCCTCTCTCTCTCTTCTTCCCGACAACGCTGCTCGGCCCCGTTGCAAGCCACCTGCTCGAGTTCGTGACCGCCGCAGCCCAGGAAGGATCAGTGTACTACCTGTCCCCAGCCCGATTAGCTGAAGCACCGTCGACAGGAACCAGGCCCCGCTTCCGACAGCTTCTCCAGCAATCTTCAACTCCGCTAACACAGGGGCGGATGCCCACGGTCGACGCCCGTTTCTACTGCTTCTTACTTTTTTTTCTTTTTCTTTCTGGCCTCGACCTCTGCTCACTTCGCTGTAGGAATGGATCCCAGGAGGTGGTGCAGACTGTAGGTAGGTTCGTATCTGCTCGTCGCCAGTATTACGTCCGTGAATGATTGAGACACGGACAGCAGGAGTTGAACAAAACAAGTCTTTACTGCTGGAAGTCAATAGTGATACTGACACAACAGAGGCTCACTAGCGCCTTTTATGCAGGGGTGGTCACTGCCGGTACTGCAGTCTGAGACCAGTTATTCTCTTAAAGGTACATACGCAACAGCGCCAACAATCTCCATCCTCCCAGATCAATTTTGCTCCATTAGTGTTGCGGCTGTTAACTCCAGTTGCCGGTCACACCAGCAACTTTGCTGGCTAAAACAAATTTCTCCCCCATAAAGTTTATTTTCTAGTTCACTACTCTTTCTAGTTATTCCTCTCAGCACCTTTCTCAGCTCAGCTACATCCTTTCTATAGTGAAGCTTCTAGGGCTGCACACAATACTCCAGTTGCAGACTGACCAATACTCTGTATAGCAGCAGAATAGGTTATTTTGACCAACACTCCATTCCTCTTTTCATACAACTTCTTTATGTATAATAACATCCTTTCTTAACAACAGACTGGATTCTTCTATTAGTTCATACTCTAAGTTTAAAAATGTTAGGGTATGTGTTTCATGACAGTATCAATGGGCCAGTAATTCCGGTCCCAACGCGTGAGTACGGACGGTGTACTCACGCGTGGGCCCGTTGGAAGTGTCGGATTCCAGCATGCACAGCGCATGCACGGGAAACCGGCATTTCCTCTCCATCGAACTAAGGGGTTAAGAGGTCCAGCGCGTGTGCGCAGGACTCTGCGCGCACGCGTTGAACTTCCTTCGTTTAGGCAGGTTTGCGCGTGTGCAAGGGCCTGAACTTTTTGGAAATGAGAAAAGGAGCCGTAAGCAGTGGATTCTTGAAGGTAAGTGGTCTATTATTTAAAATTATTACATTTTTTCCACAGCTTCATTGTTTTTAAGGACTTTACAGTAAGGTAAGTTTATTTTTAGACCTGAATTCGTAAAAAAAAAAAATTTTCAAAAATTTTATTAATTGTTTTAAATAGTTTTTTAAAGTTATTTATAGTTTATTTAATTATTGGGATGTTTTTTAAAAATTTAATTAAAGTTAAACTAGTCTTTTGGGCACCTGTACTTTTCATGAGTTTGACAGTCTTTACTATCAAACTCATAAATGAGTTTCCCCTCCCCTGATTGGCTGCAGAGTGCTCACCTGATCCCAACCGGCACATTGCACTAACTGCGCCGCTGGATCAGGGAAGCACATCGCGCCGACATCTGAACCGGGCCAGTGACAGGAAATGCAAGCAGGCCCGGGCTTCAGATGTCGGCGCGCAGGGTGAGTGCAGATCGGGGGCTTGCACGCGCGGCAAGCACCCGATCCTAATTTCTGGCCCATTATCTCATGACTTACATACTGCTGAGTTAATTTATAAAACAAACAAATAAATTTTAAAAAAGTTGCTCATTAGTTAAATTTTTTTTCCATAGGGTTCTTATGGGGATCTGTCACAATTTCAGTGGAAGATCAGAAGAAACCCTGCAGAAATTGTGTAAATGGTGGCATTTAGCCTTCCAGGAGTTCCGTCAATCTCCTACCAGAGAACCCTGGCAGAAATTGATTGTTTTACATTGAGCCCAATGAAAAGTGAATTTATTTACGTTAAGTGTAGTAAATTGTACACTGCAACTCACAAAAGTGACTTGAATTTAAATGCGGAATTTATTACATTGTAGCCGATGAAAAATGACTTGAAAAATAATCTAGTATAAACATGGAGGAATTTGTTACGTGTCTGATTTGCAATGCACCTTATAGGCATTTTGTTGCAACTTCTTGTAATATCTCTTGTCTTGCATTCATAAAAGCGGCCCAAGTGTATTTGACCAAAATATATTTTCAGTTGTTATTTTTTTTTAAATTTCTGTCTTTAAAGGAGAGAGAGATTTGGTAAATGAAACATATTACCATTTATTTTATTAAAAAAACACTTTAAATGATTCATCAGTTTTTCCAGTGAATGGCTGAGCCACACAGACCAGCAAGGTTCCAGGACTGATCCCCATTCTGTGCTGAGTCTGCTGCATCATTGGGGTGGTCGCAGGGATGCTCTGGATTTGCGAGGGGGCATTTAGCCACAGTTCCCATTTCTGATTATGGGACAACAAGGTTACAAATAAAATAATATGAAGTGTAAAAAGGGAACATGCAAACAGAAACATAGAAGATAGGAGCAGGAGTAGGCCATTTGGCCCCTCGAGCCTATTCCGCCATTTAATGAGATCATGGCTGATCATCCAAATTCAGTACCCTGTCCCTGCTTTCTCCCCATATCCCTTGATCCCTTTAGCCCTAAGAAATATATCTAACTCCTTCTTGAATATATTTAATGAATTGGTCTCAACGGCCTTCTGTGGTAGAGAATTCCACAGGTTCACCACTCTCTGGGTGAAGAAATTCCTACCCATCTCAGTCCTAACAAATGTAATTTCTCCAGGAGTTCCGGCAATCTCCTACCAGAGAACCCTGCAAGAAATAGCAAAGCTAACAGCAAAAGCTTTTATAAATATATTAAGAGAAAAGGAGTGGTAATGGGGAATGTGGGCCCATTAAAGATGAATGCAAGCAAGACTATAATGGATAATAAGGAAATGGTAAATTTGTTACATTAGTATTTTGCAGTAGAGGAAGAGGACAATATACCAGTGCTACAAGCGAACTTAAAATTAAGTCAAGGGGAGGGACTTAGTGGATTTAATGTAGTACAAATAAAGGTAATGAAAAAAAATAATGGGACTTACAACAACAACTTGTATTGAAATAGCACCTTTAACGTAGTAAAACATCCCAAGGTGCTGCACAGGAGTGTTATAAGACAAAAACATTTGACACCGACCACATAAGGAGAAATTAGGGCAGATGACCAAAAGCTTGGTCAAAGAGGTAGGTTTTAAGGAGTGTCTTAAAGGAAGAAAGAAATGTGAAGAGGTTTAGGGAGGGAATTTCAGAGCTTAGGGCCTAGGCAGCTGAAAGCACGGCCACCAATGGTTGAGTGATTAAATACAATGATGTTCAAGAGGGCAGAATTAGAGGAGTGCAGATATCTCGGTGGGAAGTGGGGGGGAGGTTGTGGGGCTGGAAGAAATTACAGAGGTAGGCAGTGGGGAGGCCAGGGAGGGATTTGAAAACAAGGATTTGGTGCGAATTAGGACACGGGCAGCCGAGTTTTGGATGACCTTAAGTTTACGTAGGGTAGAACGTGGGAGGCCAGCCAGGAGTGCGTTAGAATAGTCAAGTTGTAGGAATGGTCAAATTCCTATCTAGAGATTGAGTTCGACGCAGGCAATCAATCAAAAAGGTTTTTAATGTCAAACTAACGAGTTTAAACAGATTGATGCAAGAGAACTATGAATACAGGTCTTAACAAGTCGGAGGCTCCACGAGGACTGCCTGGGCGGTCCCGTGGATGGCGTCATGATGTCATGACGTTTTTCCCGCGCTTGGGTGATCACGTGATTAGCGGCATGGCGTCATCGCGTTTGCCCGTGCACTTAAAGGGACCGCGCACTGTACATGCAAACAGTATATACAATGGTACAGATTTAGTCTGTAGCTAACACATCATTAAAGGGAATTATGTACAGTTGTTCAGAGTCCCTCAGTGGCTCTGCCACATGCGTCCCCCCAGAATTGTCTTTAACGGAAAAAGTCAAACGGTGAGTGGGTCTGACAATCCTGTCAGAACGACTCCTGTATTCCCGAAGCGGAAGCTGTTGGACGACGGGCGGTCTGGCGGGTGGTTGCACTTGTTCTGGTGTGATGACGGTGGGTGGCCGACCTCGTCTCGGTGGCTGTGCGGTCTCGACGGGACGGTTAAGGTCCAGGTGTGCTGGCTTCAAACGGTCGACCGAAATGTGGTCCGGTTTACCACCGACATCCACCTTGAATGTTTTGTCTCCTGCCTCTAACACGCGGAAAGGACCAGTGTATGTGGCCTTGAGCGGATCCCGGTGAGCATCGTGGCGGATGAACACGTAGTCGCCTTGTTTCAGCTCCGCTGGAACGTGAGAGCCCTGAAACCCGTGATGCGATGTAGGAACCGGCGCGAAACATCTGGCTGCTTCCTGGTGACTGATAAGCTGGCGTGAGGTGGACCATGGCTCCGTTGGTGTTGGCAGGAAATCCCCTGGCACTCGCAGCGGCTGACCATAAACGAGCTCTGCCACGGAAGAATGAAGATCTTCCTTGGGGGCCGTGCGAAGGCCCAACATGACCCACGGCAGCTTGTCTGCCCATCCAGCATCTTGGAGGCTGGCCCTCAGTGCGGCCTTAAGCGATCTGTGAAAACGTTCGCACAGACCGTTCGCTTGTGGGTGGTAGGCTGTGGTGCGGTGTAACTTGACACAGAGTCGTTGAGCCACCGCGTTTCAGAGTTCAGAGGAAAACTGCGGTCCCCGGTCTGAAGAGATGTCAGCAGGCACTCCAAAACGGGCGACCCATGAAGAGGTGAACGCCCTGGCCACGTCCGCCGAAGTAGTAGATGACAGGGGAACCGCCTCCGGCCATCTGGTGGTGCAATCTACTATGGTCAGGATGTGCGTAAAACCATTGGAAGGTGGAAGTGGTCCTACCAGGTCCACATTAACGTGGTCAAACCATCGCTCAGGAACTGCAAAGGTGGCCAATGGAGCCTTGAGGTGGCGCTGTACCTTGGCCTTTTGGCAGACCACGCAGGTTTTGGCCCAGTCGCGGACATCTTTATGCATGCCCCAGCAAACGAAGTTAGATGACATTAGCTTCTGAGAAGCCTTCATTCCTGGGTGTGACAACCCATGTATGGCGTCAAACACCTTGCAGCGCCAGGCGACTGGCACAATAGGGCGAGGGTCCCGAACGGAGACGTCACACAGCAACGTGGTACCAGCCGAATGGAACCTGACGTCGGCCAACTGGAGGCTAGTGGTGTTGGTGCGGTAAGCCTGCACTTCTGGGTCTGAGACTTGGTCTGCTGCCATGAGGGCGTAGTCGATGCCCAGCTGGACCGCATGCACGGTCGCGCGGGAGAGGCAATCTGCCACCAGGTTGTCTTTACTGGCCATGTGCTGAATATCTGTGGTAAATTCGGAGATGTATGTCAGCTGACGTTGTTGTCGAGATGACCACAGTTCAACGGTCTTGGCCATGGCAAAAGTCAGTGGCTTATGGTCGACGAAAGCAGTGAAAGGACGTCCTTCCAACAAGAACCGGAAATGGCGGATGGCCAGAAAAAGGGCTAGTAACTCCCTGTCAAAAGTACTGTATGCCTGCTCGTTACACCGCAGTTGACGGCTGAAGAATGCCAACGGCTGCCACGACCCGTTCACCCACTGCTCCTGAACGGCACTGATTGCGTAATCTGACACATCGGTGGCAAGGGCGATGGTGGCTCCTGGTAGCGGGTGTGCCAGCATGGTCGCATTGGCTAAGGCGCTCTTGGTGTCGGTGAATGCCCGGTCCATGTCAACCGTCCAGCCTACCGGATCCTTGCCAGACTTGCCCTTGAGGGCCTCGTACAGGGGCTGCATGAGCAGTGCTGCCTTAGGCACGAAACGGTGGTAAAAGTTTACCATGCCGAGGAACTCCTGCAGGGCCTTTATGTTCTGCGGGCATGGAAAGGATGTCACCGCCTCTACCTTCGCTTGCAAAGGAACTGCTCCCTCTGAGGTAATGCGATGTCCCAGGAAATCAATTTGGTGCAGACCAAACTGACACTTGGCTGGGTTGATAATCAGGCCGTGTTGGCTGAGGCGTCGAAAGAGAGTGCGTAGGTGAGAGATGTGTTCCTCCTTATTAGGACTGGCAATGAGGATATCGTCTAAGTAGATGAAAAGGAACTTGAGGTCCCGCAGCACGGAGTCCATGAGGCGCTGGAAAGCCTGGGCGGCATTCCTCAACCCAAACGGCATCCTTAAAAATTTGAAGAAACCGAAAGGGGTGATGACTGTGGTCTTCGGGACGTCTTGCGGGTACACCGGGACCTGGTGGTAGCCTCGGACAAGGTCAACCTTGGAAAAAACGGTGTTTCCTGCCAAATGGGCAGAGAAATCCTGGATGTGGGGGATCGGGTATCGATCAGGAGTGGTGGTGTCGTTTAGGCGCCGATAGTAGCCGCAGGGCCGCCATCCGCCGCCAGGTTTCAGAACGATGTGAAGAGGCAAAGACCAGGGACTATTCGACCTGCGAATAATCCTTAAGCGTTCCATTGTTGCGAACTCCGCCTTCGCGACCGCTAGCTTGCCAGGTTCGAGGCGCTGGGCCCGCGCGTAGACCGGGGGGCCAGTGGTGGTGATGTGGTGTTCCACACCATGTTTCCTGGCCATGGAGGAGAACATGGGCCTGGTCAGGCCTGGAAATTCGCCTAGCAGGCGAGCGAACTCATTCGGAGTCGGGAAAGCGCAGGAGACGGTGCGCGACATGGTGTTACTACGGTGGCAAGGGATAGAGTGAAACGTGGCTGCGTTGATCAGCCGCCGGTTCCTTACATCGACCAGGAGGCCGTTGGCGCACAGGAAATCTGCACCAAGAATGGCTTGCAAAACTTTGGCCGTAACGAATTCCCAGAAAAACCGCTGGCCGCCGAAGCACACCTCGACCTGCCGTCTGCCGAAGGTCCGAATAGCTCCGCCATTAGCCGCTTCGAGGGGGAGGCCATGCCTCCCAGCCTGTACATCAAGAGCTGACGCGGGTAGAATGCTGCACTGCGCTCCGGTGTCACACAGGAACTGACGACCGGAGAGGGTATCTGTGATGAAGAGCAGCTTGCCTGCATTGCCGATTGCCATCGCAGCTGCGGGGCACCCGTTAGACCCGTTTTTCATTGGACGGAGTTGTTTTTTTTTGAGAGAAGCTGCAGGGAGGGCGGCAACATCTTGTCTTCACGCCAAACCGCGCGTAGTAGAAGCACAGCCCCGCGGGCTGAGGAGCTGGGGCAGCGTCTGTGGGGGATGGGCGCCTCATGGCAGCGCAGTACTGTTGCGCAACTGCAAATATTTTGTCTGCCTCGGCAGCGAGCGCTGCGCAGTCTTCGACCTCGGATCTCGCCAAGGCCGCTTGCACTTGCTCCGGTAATTGGCTGAGGAATAACTCGCTGAAGAGAAAGCATTCTGGTTTGGAGCCGAGGAGTGTGAGCATTTGGCTCATCAGCTCGTAAGGTTTGGAGTCCCCGATCCCGGGCATAGCGAGCAGCCGACGGGCGCGCTCCGATTTCGTGAGCCCGAAAACCTGTAGCAACCGCGCCTTGAGGGTGTCATACTTGTGGTCTGTTGGGGGGTTGTCGAGAAGACTGACGATCCGCGAGGCGGTAGAGCCGTCGAGTGCGGAGACCACGTACAAGTATCGGGTCTGATCCTCAACGATGCCTCTGAGGGCGAACTGGGCTTCAACTTGGTTGAACCATGAGGTCGCTTATTGTTCCCAGAACTGCGGCAGCTTCAACGAAACCGTGTTTGCCTCCATGCTGTGTTCCTTTTGCGAAATCCGTTCACAAAAGTCGGGGTCACCAATGTAGGAATGGTCAAATTCCTATCTAGAGATTGAGTTCGACGCAGGCAATCAATCAAAAAGGTTTTTAATGTCAAACTAACGAGTTTAAACAGATTGATGCAAGAGAACTATGAATACAGGTCTTAACAGGTTGGAGGCTCCATGAGGACTGCCTGGGCGGTCCCGTGGATGGCGTCATGACGTCATGACGTTTTTCCCGCGTTTGGGTGATCACATGATTAGTGGCATGATGTCATCGCGTTTGCCCGCGCTCTTAAAGGGACCGCGCACTGTACATGCAAACAGTAGATACAATGGTACAGATTTAGTCTGTAGCTAACATATCAATAAAGGGAATTATGTACAGTTGTTCAAAGTCCCTCAGTGGCTCTGCCACAAAGTCTAAAGGTAACAAAGGCATGGGTGAGGGTTTCAGCAGCAGATGAGCTGAGGCATGGGCGGAGACGGGCAATGTTACGGAGGTGGAAATAGGCGGTCTTAATTATGGTGCAGATATGTGGTCAGAAGCTCATTTCAGGGTCAAATATGACACCAAGGTTGCAAACAGTGTGGTTCAGCCTCAGACAGATGCTAGAGAGAGGGATGGAGTCAATGGCTAGGGAACAGTGTAAGGAAAAATGATAAGATAAAATTAAAGACTCTTTATCTGAATGCACGCAGCATTCGTAACAAGATAGATAAGTTGACGGCACAAATAGAAATAAATGGGTATGATCTGATAGCCATTACAGAGTCGTGGTTGCAAGGTGACCAAGGCTGACTATTCAGGGGTATTTGACATTTCGGAAGGATAGGCAGAAAGGAAAAGGAGGTGGGGTAGCTCTGTTAATAAAGGGTGAGATCACTGCAGTGGTGAGGAATGATATTGGCTCAGAAGCTCAAGATGTAGAATCACTTTGGGTGGAGATAAGAAATAGTAAGGGTAAGAAGTCACTGGTGGGAGTAGTATATAGGCCCCCTAACAGTAGCTATAATGTAGGGCAGAGTATAAATCAAGAAATAATGGGGGCTTGTAAGAAAGGTACTGCAATAATCATGGTTGATTTTAATCATCATATAGGTTAGACAAATCAAATTGGCAAGGGTAGCCTTGAGGACGAGTTCATAGAGTGTATTCGGGATGGTTTCTTAGAGCAATACGTTGAGGAACCAACCAGAGAGCAGGCTATTTTAGATCTGGTAATGTGTAATGAGACAGGATTAATTAATGATCTCACAGTAAAGGATCCCCTAGGAAAGAGTGATCATAGCATGGTAAAATTTCAAATTCAGTTTGAGGATGAGAAACTTGGGTCTGAAACTAGTGTCCTAAACTTAAATAAAGGCAATTACAAGGGTATGAGGACAGAGAAAATAGGTTAAAGGGTAAGATGGTAGATCAGCAGTGGCAGACATTTAAGGAGATATTTCATAGATCTCAGCAAAAGTATATTCCAGTGAGAAAGAAAGGCACTATAAGAACGATGCACCATCCGTGGCTAACTAAGGAAGTTAAGGATGGTATCAAATTGAAAGAAAAGGCATACAATATTGCGAAGATTAGTGGTAGGCCAGAGGATTGGGAAATTTTTAGAACCCAGCAAAGGATGACTAAAAAAATTATAAAGAGGGAGAAGATAGAGTAATAGAGTAAACTAGCAAAAATATAAAAACAGACAGTAAGAGCTCCTACAGGTATATAAAAAGGAAGAGAGTAGCTACAGTAAACATTGGTCCCTTAGAGAATGAGACTGGAGAATTAATAATGGGCAATAGAGAAATGGCAGAGACTCTAAACAATTATTTTGGATCGGTCTTCATGGTAGAAGACACTAAAAACATCCCAATAATAATCTTATATTATCTATATATATAAAAGGATACATCTGTCTGTCTGTCATTCCATCTGTCTGTCTGTCTGTATTGAATAAACTCGAAAGTTATAGAGCGTACCTACACGTGTGTTACATCGAAAGAAAGCTGACGATTCCAGAACTGTCATAAGCATATTTACGTTTCGGCCAGACAAAAATTGTGCCCGCAGTATCCAAAAAACGTTCAACATTCCGCTCATTATCCGCTCATTAGCATCGAGTGACGTCAAGGTCGACCAATCGTACGGTCGAGCGACCCGGCGGTCGACCAATCGCTGCGTGGCGGGGGCGGGTTCCTGGCACGTGCAGGCGGGCCCTCCTACAGTCGAGTGACAGGACGATTGACCAATCCTACGCTTCGGTGACCTGACGGTCCACCAATCGGTGCGTGTGTGAGCGGGCCTTATTGTTCTGAACCGAGGTGAGTCGCTGCCATCTTGATTCCAATCTTTTCATTTCTTTTTCCCGCCTTCTGTGTGTTTCTTTTCAAATCTACATTTCCAGCAAAAAAAAAGTTGCTTTTAAAAGACAAATTGTTTTTAAAAAAAGTTAATTAATTTGTAAATCTTTTGTCTAACCTCTATAATTTTCCTACCTTTCACCGTTTTTCTAGACATCAAAGCCTGGGCGTCTGTTGACCAGCCACGCCCGAGCTAGGCACCTCCCGTCGCGTTGAACAAGCGGCTCGCGATCGCCGCCATCTTTGTGAAGGCTGGAGGGGGCGGGCCTGAGCCGAGCGTCGCCACCGCCGCCATGTTATTAAAGGCGGGTGGGGCAGCAGTCAGCGCGCGCGACTTGAGTCCGGCCGGGCCTCACGCGGTAGGTTGCGTGGCGGCGTCTCTCTCTGCTCTTACAGCCGGCACGGGGGGGGGGGGGGCGAGCCTCGGGAGATCGGGGGGGGGCGGGGCTCGGGAAATCGGGCCTCGGGAGATCGGCGCTCGGGAGATCGGGGGGGCGGGGCTCGGGAGACCGGGCCTCGTGAGATCGGGCCTCGGGAGGGCGGGGCTCGGGACATCGGGGGCGGGGCTCGGGGACACCCCCCTCCCCCCCTCTCCCTCCCCTCCCCTCCCCTCCCCCCTCCCCTCTCCCCCTTCCCCCCTCCCCCCTCCCCTCCCCCTTCCCCCCTCCGCTCCCCCTCCTCTCCCCCTCCCCACTCCCCCTCCCCCCTCCACTCTCCCCCTTCCCCCCCTCCCTCCATCCCCTCCCCCTTCCCCCTCCCCTCCCCCCTCCCCCCTCCCCTCCCCTTCCCCCCTCCCCTCCCCCCGCTCCCCCTCCTCTCCCCCTCCCCCCTCCCCCTCCCCCCCTCCCCTCCCCCTCCCCTCCCCCTCCCCTTCCCCCCTCCCCCTCCCCTCCCCCTCTCCTCCCCTCCCCCCTCCCCCCTCCACCCCACCCCCCTCCCCTCCCCCCTCCCCCCTCCTCTCCCCCTCCCCCCTCCCCTCCCCCTCCCCTCCTCCCCTCCCCCCTCCCCTCCTCCCCTCCCTTCACCCTCCCCTTCCCCCCTCTTCCCCCCCTCTTCCACCCAGTCGCTCTCTCTCTTCCCCCCCAGTCGCTCTCTCTCTCTTCCCCCAGTCGCTCTCTCTCTTCCCCCCAGCCGCTCTCTCTCTCTCTTCCAACAACAACATCCCCTCAAAAGACCCTCGGCACCGCCGGGCACTAAAGCTAGTCTATATATAAAAGGATAGTGGTGTCTGTCTGTCTGTCTGTCTGGGCATCACTCAAAAGTTATAGAGTGTACCTACACATATGTTGTATCAAAAGAAAGGTTATGATTAGGAGGGTGTCTTAGGCATATTTACTTTTTTTTAAACGTTCAAAAAACGTATAAAATCCGCTAATTAGCAGTTGACCAATCAGGGGAGTGTAATAGGTGTCTTTGACCAATCAGGGGAGTGTCATAGGCGTATTTACTTAAAAAAAACGTTGAAAAAACATACAAAAGCCAACCGCTCATTAGCTTTGAGTGACGTGATGGTTGACCAATCATACGGGGGGAGCGCACTGCATCACGGGGGGGCGTTTCATTGCGTGTGTGGGCGGGACCTAATTCTTCAAACTGTTAGTGCCTCACAAAATGGCGGCCGCCCTTCTGCAGCAGCGGTGGGTGTTTGTGATGGAGCAACTCTGCCTCTGTCCGACCATGGGCCCCCGTCCCACCCTCACCCTCCTCCTCCTCCTTCTCTCCGCTTTCTCCCCTCTCTCCTGTCACCCCGGCCTCTCCGCTCTGCAGGATGTCACTGCCGAGCTCTTCGGGTCGGAGGCCCGGGGCACCGTGGCCACTTTCGGAGTCTTCAACTCCGTGACAGGTGAGGAGGGTGCTTGTTGTTCACGTTGGGCGGCGGGCGGGTTCCCCGGGTGCTGATCCCTGGCGGTGCTGGTGTGGGGCCGGAGCCCGGCTCTCACCTTGGGCCGGGGAGCGGCGGCAGCAGGAAGGGAGACAGAAAACGGCAGAAAAACTGACAGCGGCAGAGGGGAAGAGTCAACAGACAGACGTCAGAGAGAGAGAGAGAAATACAAAGAGAGAGAGAGAGATAGATACAGAGATAGAGAGGAACCCTGGGCTCACTTCGGAGCGATGGGCACCCGGCTTCCCGGTGTCGGACTGACTCCGTTCTGGTACCCAGGTGAGTCGGGCCGGGCCTGCCTCCCCAGTCTCTCTCTCTCTCTCCCCCCCCAGTCTCTCTCTCTCTCCCCCCGTCTCTCTCTTCTCCCCCAGTCTCTCTCTCTCTCTCCCCCCCCAGTCTCTCTCTCTCTCTCTCTTCCCCCCAGTCTCTCTCACTCTCTTGCCCCCTCAGTCTCTCTCTCTCTCTCCCCCCCAGTCTCTCTCTCTCTTCCCCCCAGACTCTCTCTCCCTCAGTCTCTCTCTCTCTCTCTCTTCCCCCCAGTCTCTCTCTCTCTCTCTCCCCCTCAGTCTCTCTCTCTCTCTTCCCCCGCAGTCTCTCTCTCTCTCTACCCACGCAGTCTCTCTCTCTCTCTCTACCCCCGCAGTCTCTCTCTCTCTCTACCCCTGCAGTCTCTCTCTCTCTCTACCCCCGTAGTCTCCCTCTCTCTACCCCCCAGTCTCTCTCTCTCTCTACCCCCGTAGTCTCTCTCTCTCTACCCCCCAGTCTCTCTCTCTCTACCCCCGCAGTCTCTCTCTCTCTACCCCCCAGTCTCTCTCTCTCTCCACCCCAGTCTCTCTCTCTCTCTCCCCCCAGTCTCTCTCTCTCTCTACCCCCCAGTCTCTCTCTCTCTCTACCCCCCAGTCTCTCGCTCTCTCTCTACCCCCCAGTCTCTCTCTCTTCCCCCCCAGTCTCTCTCTCTCTACCCCCCCAGTCTCTCTCTCTCTCTCTACCCCCCCCAGTCTCTCTCTCTCTTCCCCCCAGTCTCTCTCTCCCCCTCAGTCTCTCTCCCCCCCAGTCTCTCTCTCTCTTCCCCCCAGTCCCTCTCTCCCCCCAAGGTCTCTCTCTCTCTCTACCCCCCAGTCGCTCTCTCTCTCTACCCCCCAGTCTCTCTCTCTCTCTACCCCCGCAGTCTCTCTCTCTCTCTACCCCTCAGTGTCTCTCTCCCTCTCTACCCCCAGTCTCTCTCTCTCTCTCTACCACCCCAGTCTCTCTCTCTCTCTACCCCCCAGTTGCTCGCTCTCTCTACCCCCCCAGTCGCTCTTCCCCCCCAGTCTCCATCTCTCTCTCTTCCCCCCAGTCCATCTCCCCCCCAGTCTCTATCTCTCTCTCTTCCCCCAGTCCCTCTCTCCTCCCCCCAGTCTCTCTCTCTCCCCCGTCTCTCTCTTCTCCCCGTCTCTCTCTTCTCCCCGTCTCTCTCTCTCTTCCCCCGTCTCTCTCTTCTCCCCCCAGTCTGTCTCTCTCTCTCTCTCCCCGCCAGTCTCTCTCTCTCTGTCTTCCCCCCAGTCTCTCTCTCTCTCGCTCCCCCGTCTCTCTCTCTCTCCCCAGTCTCTCTCTCTCTCCCCCCCAGTCTCTATCTCTCTCTCTTCCCCCCAGTCCCCTCTCTCTCCCCCAGTCTCTATCTCTCTCTCTTCCCCCCAGTCCCTCTCTCCTCCCCCAGTCTCTCTCTCTCTCTTCCTCCCAGTTTCTCTCTCTCTCCCCCGTCTCTCTCTTCTCCCCCGTCTCTCTCTTCTCCCCCCAGTCTCTCTCTCTCTCTCTCTCTCCCCCCCAGTCTCTCTCTCTCTCTCTCTCCCCCCAGTCTCTCTCTCTCTGTCTTCCCCCAATCTCTCTCTCTCTCGCTCCTCTGTCTCTCTCTCTCTCCCCCAGCCTCTCTCTCTCCCCCGTTTCTCTCTCTCTCTCCCCCCAGTCTCTCTCTCTCTCTCTCCCCGTCTCTCTCTCTCTCTCTCTCCCCCCAGTCTCCCTCTCCCTCTCTCCCCCATCTCTCTCTCTCTCCCCCAGTCTCTCTCTCTCTCTCCCCCCAGTCTCTCTCTCTCTCCCCCCACTCTCTCTCTTTCTCCCCCCCAGTCTCTCTCTCTCTCCCTCCATCTCTCTCTGTCTCCCCCCCAGTCTCTCTCTCTCTCCCCCCAGTCTCTCTCCTTCCACCTCTCTCTCTCTCCTTTCACCTCTCTCTCTCTCCTTCCTCCTCTCTCTCTCTCCTTCCCCCTTTCTCTCTCTCTCCTTCCCACTCTCTCTCTCCTTACCCTCTCTCTCTCCTTCCCCCTCTCTCTCTCTCCTTCCCCCTTTCTCTCTCTCTCCTTCCCCCTCTCTTTTTCCCTCTCTTTCCCTCTCTCTCTCTCTCTCTCTCCTTCCCACACAGACAGACAGACAAACTCTTTTATATATATAAAAATTATTTCTACTTTTTTCATAACAACATGCCCTCAAAAAACCCTCGGCACTGCCGGGCACTCCAGCTAGTAATAGATAATCAAGGAGCTACAGGGAGGGAGGAACTTAAAACAATCTCTATCACTAGAGAAAAAGTACTAGGCAAACTAATGGGGCTAAAGGCCAACAAGTTCCCTGGACCTGATGGCCTGCATCCTAGGGTCTTAAAAGAAGTGGCTGCAGAGATAGTGGATGCATTGGTTGTAATCTACCAACATTCCCTGGATTCTGGAGAGGTCCCAGCAGATTGGAAAACCGCAAATGTAATGCCATTATTCAAGAAAGGAGGGAGACAGAAAGCAGGAAACTATAGGCCAGTTAGCCTAACATCTATCATTGGGAAAATGCTGGAATCTATTATAAAGGAGGTAATAGCAGGACATTTAGAAAATCATAAGACAATCAAGCAGAGTCAACATGGTTTTATGAAAGGGAAATCGTGTTTGACAGATTTGCTAGAGCTCTTTGAGGATGTAGCAAACAGGGTGGATAAAGGGGAACCAGTAGATGTAGTGTATTTGGATTTCCAGAAGGCATTTGATAAGGTGCCATATAAAAGGTTACTGTGTAATATAAGAGCGCACGGGGTTGGGAGTAATATATTGGCATGGATAGGGGATTGGCTAACTAACAGAAAACAGACAGTCGGGATAAATGGGTCATTTTCCGGTTGGCAATCAGTAACTGGTGGGGTGCCACAGGGATCAGTGTTGGGGCCTGAACTATTTACAATCTATATTAATGACTTGGATGAAGGGACCGAGTGTACTGTAGCCAAATTTGCTGATGATACAAAGATAGGTGGGTTAGCAAGTTGTGAGGAGGACACAAAACGTCTGCAAAGGGATATAGATAGGGAAAATGTGAGGTTATCCACTTTGGAAGGAAGAATGAAAAAGCAAATTATTAGTTAAATGGAGTGAGACTACAAAATGCTGCGGTACAAAGGGATCTGGGGGTCCTAGTACATGAAACACAAAAAGTTAGCATGCAGGTACAACAAGTAATTAGAAAGGTTAATGGAATGTTTGCCTTTATTGCAAGGGGTATGGAGTATAAAAGTAGGGAAATTTTGATGCAACTTTACAGGGCACTGGTGAGGCCGCACCTGGAGTACTGCTTACAGTTTTGGTCTCCATATTTAAGGAAGGATGTACTTGCATTGGAGGCAGTGCAGAGAAGGTTCACTAGGTTGATTCCTGGGATGAAGGGGTTGACGTATGACAAAAGGTTGAGCAGGTTAGAAGGAGTTTAGAAGAATGAGAGGTGATCTTATTGAAACATATAAGATTCTGAGGCGGATTGACAGGGTGGATGCTAAGAGGATGTTTCCCCTAGTGGGGGTATCTAGAACTAGGGGGCATAGCTTCAGAATAAGGGGTCGCCCATTTAAGACGGAGATGAGGAATTTCTTTTCTCAGAGGGTTGTGAATCTTTGGAATTCTCTACCCCAGAGAGCAGTGCAGGCGGAGTCATTGAATATATTCAAGGGGGAGATTGACAGACATTTGAATTACAAGGGAGTCACGGGGTATTGGGAGAGAGTGCGAAAGTGGTGTTGAGGCCAAGATTGGATCGGCCATGATCTTATTGAATGGTGGAGTAGGCTCAAGGGGCCGATTGGCCTACTCCTGCTCCTGCTTCTTATGTTCTTATGTTTATGGTGGGGTCCGAAGACAATGGCTTCGGTCTTCCCAATATTTAATTGGAAAAAAATTCTGCTCATCCAGTACTGGATGTCAGACAAGTTGTCTGGCATAGTGGTTAGCACTGTTGCCTCACAGCGCCAGGGACCCGGGTTAAAATCCAGCCTCGGGTGACTGTCTGTGTGGAGTTTGCACATTCTCCCTGTGTTTGCGTGGGTTTCCTCCGGGTGCTCCGGTTTCCTCCCACAGTCCAAAGATGTGCGGGTTAGGTTGATTGGCTATGATAAATTGACCCTTAGTGTTAGGGGGATTAAAATGTGTGGGGTTACGGAGATAGGGTGGGATATGTGTTGGTATAGGGGTTACGGGGATCGGGTGGGATATGTGTTGGTGAAGGGGTTACGGGGATCGGGTGGGATATGTGTCGGTGCAGGCTCGATGGGCCGAAATGGCCTCTATCTGCACTGTGGGGTTTCTGTGTCTGTGTGTGAATTTAGAGACCATGGAGGGGTAGAGAGAAGTGGTGATGAGGCAGAGCTGGGTGTCGTCAGCGTACAGGTGGAAACTGATGCTTTGTTTTCGGATGATGTCGCCAAGGGCCAGCATGTAGATGAGAAATAGAAGGGAGCCAAGGATAGAAACATAGAAGATAGGAGCAGGAGTAGGCCATTTGGCCCCTTGAGCCTGTTCTGCCATTTAATGAGATCATGGCTGATCATCCAAATTCAGTACCCTGTCCCTGCTTTCTCCCCATATCCCTTGATCACTTTAGCCTTAAGAAATATATCTAACTCCTTCTTGAACATAGTTAATGTATTGGCCTCAACTGTCTTCTGTGTGTAGTGATCAGTAACCTGTCATTCTGGAATGGTACACTAGGTGGTGCTGTATGTATATAAGAGTGGGCTACCCAGGATGCACTAGGCTACCCACAAGGCAGCAGTCAAGATGGATGCCTCTACAGATACTGTAACTAGTCCACATGTGCTCAATAAAGTGTCTAGCAAAAGCTAGCTGTTCTTAATAAAAATGACTAGTTATTAATGAACATAACATGGTACCAGGATTGGTAAGATCTGCTGAATATTGTGCAATGCGACATGGAGAATTTGAAGCCACCAGAGCATTTGAAACTCACAGGAAATGTCGACTACAATTGGCAGACTTTTAAACAACAATTCGAACTCTACATTGCTGCCATTGGATTCGGTACGAAGCCAGACGCAAGAAAAATAGCATTGCTGCTCACGGTTGCAGGCCCACAGGCAATAGAGGTATTTAATACATTTGTATTTAATCCAGAGGAGAACAGAGAAAAATTAGACGATGTGCTAAAGAAGTTTGATATACATTGTTCTCCCAAAAAGAATGAAACCTATGAGAGGTACATCTTCCGTTCTCAGACACAGCAGCAAAATGAGACTTTTGATAGCTTTATGACTGATCTGAAACTGAAAGCACAGACATGTAATTTCTCTGAGCTGAAAGCATCCATGATTCGTGCCCAGATTGTGTTTGGTATTCATGATAAAAAAGTCAGGGAATGTCTGTTGAGAGAAACCGAACTAACATTGGAAATTGCTGTGAAAATATGCCAAGCCAGCGAGCTAGCTCGAAAGCACGCGAAGACTTTCAGTGAAATCCATAATGATGCGATTGCAATGAGTGATAATGCTGCTGTCGGTGCTGTGTCCTACAAGGGGAAGAAACGTGGGCAGAACAGAAATGAAAAGCAATCGGAGGATGAAATTTTTAATTGTAAACGCTATGGTTACAAACACCAGTTAAGACAATGCCCAGCGTTTGGAAAAATGTGCACAAAGTGCAATGGAAAGAATCACTTTGCCAAACAATGCTTTTCAAAAGTAAAAACAAAGAAAGGGCAACAAGTTAATGTGATTGAGGACACTAATTTAAGTGAGACATGTTTTGTAGGAATGGTGTCATGTGACAATATCAAAAAGGACAGAAAATGTGCAGCCCTCAGGAATTAACAATGCTGAACATAAAGTTAATGCAGTAAAAGAGGACAAATGGATGATCCCACTGCAGGTAAATGGAGCATTAGTTACATTGAAACTAGACACTGGGGCAAAAGCAAACTTAATCAGTATGAGTGACATTAACAATATGAAAGAAAAGCCCAAAATACAGAAAAAGTCAGTACTACTGAAGTACTATAATGGACAGAAAATAGATAGCTTAGGTGTATGCAGACTTAAAGTGACAGTCAAAGACAAAGTGCATCATCTCATGTTTTCTGTTGTGGCTGAAGGACTTGATTCACTACTAGGTGACAAAGCTTGTGAAGACTTAGAACTGGTCAAGAGTGTCTACCGTATAAACTGTGCCATAAGCAGACCAGATGACTCGGTGGATTCTGTAGTAAATAATTTCCAGGATGTGTTCAAAGGATTTGGTGTTCTACCATTCACTTAGAAGATCCAGCTAAAGGAGGATGCTCAGCCAGTGGTACATGCTCCACGAAGAGTTCCAGCACCCCTGCATGACCGGCTCAAGAATGAACTGGACAGAATGACCACACTAGGAGTCATCAGGAAAGTCGAAGAGCCAACAGACTGGGTTAACTCCATGGTATGTGTAAAGAAAAAGAACAATGATCTAAGAATATGCATGGATCCAAAGGACTTAAATGCAAACATAAAACGTGAACACTACCAGATTCCCAAACGAGAAGAAATCACTAGTGAAATGTCAGGTGCCAGGTACTTTACAAAGCTTGATGCCTCACAAGGATTTTGGCAACTAAAACTGGACGAAGAGAGCACCAAGTACTGTACCTTCAACACACCATTTGGCAGGTATTGTTTCCTCAGAATGCCTTTCGGGATGATATCTGCATCTGAAATCTTTCATAGAGCGATGGAACACATAATTGAAGGTCTGGAAGGAGTTCGGGTCTATGTTGATGACATCATCATCTGGGGCTCCACACTGAAAGAACACAATGAGAGACTGACTAAAGTGCTACAGAGCATACGCCGGAATGGACTGAAGCTCAACAAAGCCAAGTGTCAGTTTGGCATCCAGGAAGTCACTTTCCTAGGAGATAATCTATCTGGTAAAGGAATAGAGCCAGATATGGAAAAAGTAAATGCCATACTCAAAATGCCCCGACCCACTGACAAAAAAGGAGTGCTATGCATCATGGGGATGATAAACTTCATTGGAAAGTACATTCCTAACTTGTCAGCCAAGACAGCCTGTCTGCGAGTCCTGCTATGTAAAACAAATGAGTTCGCATGGACAGAAAGACATGAACAAGAGTGGATAAACCACAAAACAGTGCTGACAACCACACCTGTACTCACCTTCTTTGACCCAACAAAAAGAATCAAAGTGTCAACGGATGCATCAAAAGATGGCCTAGGTGCGGTCTTGCTACAAGCAGAGGGTGAAGATTGGAAGCCTGTTGCCTATGCCTCCAGGTCTATGACTGATACTGAGTGTCGATACGCCCAGATTGAAAAGGAATGTCTAGGCTTGGTAGTTGGACTAGAAAAGTTTCATGGCTACATATATGGACTTCTCACCTTCACAGTTGAGACAGACCACAGCCCACTGGTTGCCATCATAAAAAAGAACCTGAATGAGATGTCTCCAAGGATTCAACGACTCATGATGAAGCTGCAAAGATATGACTTTGAACTGATCTACACACCAGGCAAATACATAGTGTTAGCAGATGCACTATCCCGAGCACCCACAATGAGTCATGTGAGCTCTACTGAAGAAGACGTGGATGTTCATGTGAGTATGGTCACTGCTGCGCTGCCCATGTCAGACACAAAATCAAAGCAAATAGCAGAAGAAACAGTAAAAGATACAGTATTACAAACAGTAATAGAGAACATTCATCATGGTTGGCCAAAAAATTCCTGTCCAAAATATTTTCACATAAGGTCAGAATTGAGTGTCGCAAGTGGACTGTTACTAAAACAGAACAGAATAGTCATTCCACAGGCTCTACGTCAAGACATGCTCAAAAGGATTCATGAGGGACACCTCGGAATTGAAAAATGCAAAAGGAGAGCAAGGGACACTGTTTATTGGCCTGGCACCAATAAGGACATTGAGAACATGATAGGCAAATGTGAGACATGTCAGAAACACCAAAACAAACAAGCAAAGGAACCAAAGCTGACATACCAACAGCACCATGGCAAAAGGTTGGTATGGACCTTTTTCATTTAAATGGTAAAGACTATCTAATAGTGGTTGACTACCATTCTAACTATCCTGAGATGGCGCTGCTCTCAAGCACCACAGCAAGCAGTGTCATAATGCATGTGAAATCCATCTTCGCCAGACATGGAATTCCCAGGATTGCCGTTAGCGACAATGGTCCGTGCTTCAACTGTAAGGAGTGGCAACAGTTTGCAGCCCTCCCTCTCTGCACCCCTCCCTCCCTCTCTGCACCCCTCCCTCCCTCTCTGCGCCCCTCCCTCCCTCTCTGTGACCCTCCCTCCCTCTCTGCGCCCCTCCCTCCCTCTCTGCGCCCCTCCCTCCCTCTCTGCGCACCTCCCTCCCTCTCTGCGCCCCTCCCTCCCTCTCTGCGCCCCTCCCTGTGGTTAGCACTGTTGCCTCACAGCGCCAGGGACCCGGGTTCGAATCCGGCCTTGGGCGACTGTCTGTGTGGAGTTTGCACATTCTCCCCGTGTTTGCGTGGGTTTCCTCCGGGTGCTCCGGATTCCTCCCACAGTCCAAAGATGTGCGGGTTAGGTTGATTGGCTATGATAAAAAATTGACCCTTAGTGTTAGGGGGATTAAATACGTGGGGTTACGGGGATAGGGGTGGGATATGTGTTGGTGTAGGGGTTACGGGGATCGGGTGGGATATGTGTCAGTGCAGGCTCGATGGGCCGAAATGGCCTCTATCTGCACTGTGGGGTTTCTGTGATTTCTGTGATTTCTGTGACATCACATCCAGTCCTTTGTATGCTCAGCTAAATGGTAAGACAGAGAAAGGTGTTCAAGTTTTCAAGCAGCTACTGAAGAAAGCGACAGAAAGCAAGTCTGATCCTTTTCTCGCCCTGCTGAGCTACCGAGCTTCACCTTTAGACTCTGGTTCTTCACCTGCTGAACTCCTAATGGGTCACAAGTTGCGTACCATGCTACCCTGCTGTGCAAAAGAAAAGCAGAGTAAGGAACTGAGACAGAGACTTGAACTGTTAAAGCTGAAGCAGAAATCGTACTATGACAAGTCATCCAAAACTCTGAAACCATTGACAAGGGATGATGTTGTCTGGATTGAGGATCCAGATGCATGGAACAGGAAAGCTACAGTTCTTGAGGAAGTAGGACCAAGGTCATACACTGTTAGAACTGAGGAAGGACAGATTCTCAGGAGGAACCGCCGTTCCCTCCTAAAAACACAAGAGACTATCGAAGAGCAAATCGATGACAATGCCGCAACTGAATCTTGTCACTCACCACCAGAACAATCTAACACAAATACACATACAGGCTCTCATGAAAACACATCAGACTTACCTGTGCTGAGAAGATCCACACGTGAAGTAAAAAAGCCTGATAGACTTAATCTTTGAGTACAAAGAAAACTACATTGAAAATGTATTGACTGTTGAAAATGTTTATGTTGTTATTGATTGATATTGATTGATACTGATTTTGTTTAACCTCAAAGAAAGGGGGATGTAATGATCAGTAACCTGCCATTCTGGAATGGTACACTAGGTGGTGCTGTATGTATATAAGAGTGGGCTACCCAGGATGCACTAGGCTGCCCACAAGGCAGCAGTCAAGATGGATGCCTCTACAGATACTGTACCTAGTCCACATGTGCTCAATAAAGTGTCTAGCAAAAGCTAGCTGTTCTTAATAAAAACGACTAGTTATTAATGAACATAACACTGTGGTAGAGAATTCTGGGTGAAGAAATTCCTCATCATCTCAGTCCTAAATGGCTTACCCCATATCCTTAGACTGTGACCCCTGGTTCTGGACTCCCCTGCCATCGGGAACATCCTTCCTGCATCTAGCCTGTCTAGTCCTGTTAGAATTTTATAAGTTTCAATGAGATCCCCTCTCATTCTTCTAAACTCTAGCGAATATAAGCCTAACCGACCCAATCTCTCCTCATACATCATTCCTGCCATCCCAGGTATCAGTCTGGTGAATCTACGCTGCACTCCCTCCATGGCAAGAACATTCTTCCTCAGATAAGGCGACCAAAACTGCACACAATACTCAAGGTGTGGCCTCACCAAGGCCCTGTATAACTGCAGCAAGACATCCTTGCTCCTGTACTTGAATCCTCTCGCTATGAAGGCCAACATACCATTTGCCTTCTGAACCGCCTGCTGCAGCTGCATGCTTACCTTCAGCGACTGGTGCACAAGGACACCCAGGTATCGTTGCACTTCCCCTTTTCCCAATCTATTGCCGTTCAGATAATAATCTGCCTTCCTGTTTTTGCCACCAAAGTGGATAACTTCGCATTTATCCACATTATACTGCATCTGCCATGCATCTGCCCAATCACCCAGCCTGTCCAAATCATACATAATTTTCTCTGCATCCTCCTCACAGCACACATGCCCACCCAGCTTTGTGTCATCTGCAAACTTGGAGATATTACATCGAGTTCCCTCGTCTAGATCATTTATATATATTGTGAATAGCTGGGGTCCTAGCACCGATCCCTGCGGTACCCCACTAGTCACTGCCTGCCACTTGGAAAAAGACCCGTTTATTCCAACTCTTTGCTCCCTGTCTGTCAGCCAGTTCTCGATCCAAGTCAGTACCTTACCCACAATCCCATGTGGTTTAATTTTGCACGCTAATCTCTTATGCGGGATCTTATCGAAAGCCTTCTGAAATTCCAAATACACCACATCCACTGGTTCTCCCTTATCTATCCTACCAGTTACATCCTCAAAAATTTTTAGTAGATTAGTCAAGCATGATTTATTTTTTGTAAATCCATGTTGACTTTGTCCAATCCTGTCACTGTTTTCCAAGTGCTCTGTTATTACACCTTTTATAATGGACTCTAGCATTTTCCCCACTACCGATGTCAGGCTTACCGGTCTATAATTCCCCATTTTCTCTCTACCACCTTTTTTAAATAGTGGGTTTAAATTAGCTACCCTCCAATCCATGGGAAATATTCCAGAGTCTATAGAATTTTGGGAGATGATCAGCAATGCATCTACTATTTCTAGGGCCACTTCCTTAAGTACCCTAGGATGTAGATTATCAGGCCCTGGGGATTTATCAGCCTTCAGTCCCATCAATTTCCCTCACACCATTTCCCTACAAATACTGATTTCATTCAATTCCTCCCTCTCATTAGACCCTATGTTCCCTGACATCTCTGGGAGGTTATTTGTGTCCTCCTTTGTGAAGGAAGTATGTATTTAATTGTTTGCCATTTCTTTGTTCCCCATTATAAATTCCCCTGATTCTGACTGCAAGGGACCTACGCTTGACTTCACCAATCTTTTTCTCTTCACGTATCTATAGAAGCTTTTACAGTCAAATTTTATGTTCACTGCAAGCTTACTCTCATATGCTATTTCCCCCTCTTAATTAATCCCTTTGCCCTCCTTTGCTGAATCCTAAACTGCTCCCAATCCTCAGGTTTGCTGCTTTTTCTGGCCAATTTATATGTCCTCTCCTTGGATCTTATGCTATCCCTAATTTCCCTTGTTAGTCACGGTTGAGTCACCTTTTTTGTTTTATTTTTATGCCAAACAGGGATGAACAAATTCTGTAGTCCATCCATGCAATCTTTAAATGTTTGCCATTGCCTATCCACTGTCAACCCTTTAAGTAATGCTCCCCAATCCATCCTAGCCAACTCGTGCCTCATACCATCTTAGTTTCCTTTATTCAAACTCAGGACCCTAGGCCTAGAAATTTGGTCGGCTGCGCCACCAGTTAGCGCCCAAAGAGGGCACTTAGTGGCTTCAGCGCCACTGGCCACGCCCCCCATGAAATTTAGCGGGGCGCTAATGGCGGTGTTAGCCTGTAGCGCTGCACCACCACCAATGACGTCATCGGTGTGCACAGCACCCCGCTACCCCCCCGATTGTGATATTGGGTCGCGCCCCCCACTGTAACGCCGGTCGCAATCTGTGACCGGTTCAGGGGGGCTGACCTGCGGCAGTAGTGGCGCTAATTAAAGGGGAGGTGCGGGGCGGCCATTTTTTTTGCTGGCCGCCTGCCAGCACCTCCTCGCGCTGCCGTCCCCGGCCTCCTGAGCCTCCCCCCCGAGCAGTGCCAGCTGTGTCCCAAGAGCCCGGCACCTCTCCTCGGTGCCGGGCTCTTTTGCCGGCACTCGCGATCTCTGATCGCGCTGGTGCAGGCCCCTCCCCTTTAAGAAGGGGTGGAAGGCCTGCAGTACCGCAGTGTGCCGTGACGCAGCATGTGGCGCTGTGGCACGTTGCGCTGCGATATTCAGTTTCAGCGCCCCAAGAGGGACACGGGTCGCCTCGAGCAGTGCCCCACTTCCGTTTGGGGCACTGAAACTGAATATCACGCTGGCGCAATCGGCTCCTTCCGGGGCGGAAGTTCCGGCGCTCAGGCGAGCTTGGCGCCCCAAACGGGCTGCCACCGAATTTCTAGGCCCTAGTCTCTGAGTCAACTACTTCACTCTCCATCTTAATGAAGAATTCTATCATATTGAGATCGCTCCTCCCCAAGGGACCTTGCACAACAAGGTTGCTAATTAATCCTTTCTCATTACATAATACCCAGTCTAAGATGGCCTGATCTCTAGGTGGTTCCTCGACATATTGGTCCAGGAAACCATCCCGTATACACTCCAGGAATTCCTCCTCCACAGTATTGTTACTAATTTGGTTAGCCCAATCTATATGTAGATTAAAGTCACCCATGATAACTACAGTGCCCTTATTGCACACGTCTCTAATTTCCCATTAAATGCGATCCCCAGCCTCAGCATTACTGTTTGGGGGTCTGTATACAACTCCCACTAATGTTTTCTTCCCCTTGGTATTTCTCAGCTCTACTCATACAGATTCCACATCATCAGAGCTAATATCCTTCCTTACAATTGTGTTAATCTCCTCTTTAACCAGCAATGTTACCCCACCTCCTTTTCATTTCTGCCTGTCCTTCCTGAATATTGAATACCCCTGGATGTTGAATTGCCAGCCTTGGTCACCCTGGAGCCATGTCTCTGTTATCCCAGTTGTATCATATCCATTTACATCTATTTGCGCAGCTAATTCATCCACCTTATAACGAATGCTCCTCGCATTAAGACACAAAGCCTTCAGGCTTGTTTTTTTAAACACTCTTCGTCCTTTTAGAATTATTATTTACTGAATCCCTCTTTGGTTTACACCCTTGATTTCTCTGCCTTCCAGTTTTGCTTTTCTCCTTCCTGTCTTTTGTTTCTATCCTTGCTTCCCTTTCCTCTGTCTCCCTGCACAGGTTCCCAACCCCCTGCCATTTTAGTTTAAACCCTCCCCAACAGCACTAGCAAAAACTCCCCCTAGGACATCGGTCTCGGTCCCGCCCAGGTGCAAACCATTCAGTTTGTACTGGTCCCAGCTCCCCCAGAACCGGTTCCAATGTCCCAGGAATTTGAATCCCTCCCCCTTGCGCCATTCCTCTAGCCACGTGTTTACCTGAAATATCCTTCTATTTCTACCCTGACTAGCACGTGGCACTGGTAGCAATCCTGAGATTACTACCTTTGAGGTCCTATTTTTTAATTTACCTCCTAACTCCCTATATTCAGCTTTTAGGAGCTCATCCCATTTTTTACCAATATCTCTGGTACCTATATGCACCACGACAACTGGTTGTTCACCCTCCCCCTCCAGAATGCCCTGCAGCCACCCCGAGACATCCTTTACCATTGCACCAGGGAGGCAACATACCATCCTGGAGTCTCGTTTGCAGCCGCAGAAGTGCCTATCTATTCCCCTTACAATAGAATCCCCTATCACTATAGCTCTCCCACTCTTTTTCCTCCTGTCCTGTGCAGCAGAACCACGCATGGGGCCAGGAAGTTGGCTGCTGCTGCCTTCCCCCGATAAGCCATCTCCCTCAACAATATCCAAAGTGGTATATCTGTTTGAGAGGGGGATGGCCACAGGGGACCCCTGCACTACCTCCCTGTGCCTACTACTCTGCCTGGTGGTCACCCATTCCCTTCCTGCCAGTGCAGCCTTTACCTGCGGTGTGACCAACTCATTAAACGTGGAATCCAAGATGTCCTCAGCATCGCGAATGCTCCAGTATGTATCCATTCGCAGCTCCAGCGCCGCAATGCAGTCTGCCAGTAGCTGCAACTGGATACACTTCCTGCACACATGGTCGTCAGGGACACAGGAAGTGTTCCTGATTTCCCACATTGTGCAGGAGGAGCATGCCACAGGGCCGAGCTGTGCTGCCATGACTTACCCTTTAATTAATTTAAATTAAATTAAATCAAATCAATACCACTAATTACACTACAATTAAATGATATACTCAAGGGCCCTGGTTTACTAGCACTCCCCGCTACACAACAGAGACCTTAGAAACTATAACCACAAAAATTAAGACCTTCTAAACTATTAACCTTAACTGTCAAACTATAGAGTAGTATAATACCCACCTGGCCGTACTCACCCAATCAGCTGCTTCCTCTTGCCCGCGTCACTTTTTGAAGCGTGATGTGGCTCTGGAATGCCACCGCCGGTCTGCGAGATTGGTAAGCCTTTGTAAAAAAGCCCGCAAAACTGAGTTTAAATACTCACTGTACTCTCCTGTTGCTCCCGACACCGGCCTCTGATAGATCCTTGGGGGACACCAGAGGTAACGATGCGGGATTGGGAAGAGAAGCCATTGCAGGTGATTCTCTGGCTACGATTAGATAGATAAGAATGGAGCCGGGTGAGTGCACCCAGCTGGACAACGGTGGAGAGGTGTTGGAGGAGGATGGAATGGTCAACCGTGTCAAAGACTGGTGTGGGAGAAATAGGTTTTGCTTCCTGGGACACTGGCACCAGTACTGGGGCAGGAGGGAGCTGTTCCGTTGGGACGGGCTTCACTTGCCCAGTGCTGGGACTAGAGTCCTGGTGGATCATATAACTAGGGCTGTAGAGAGGGCTTTAAACTAACTAGTGGGGGGGAGGTTCCTAGAGAGCAAATAATAAAAATGACAACAGAGAAGGTCAAAGACTTAGGTAGCAGTGGGGAAATTAAAAACCAGAGTGTGTCGGGAAGGGGCAGAAGGTATGGAGTAAAAGGTAAAGTAATAAAAAGGGCAAAAGCAGGAACTAAGTGTCATAAAACATCTTTGAAAGTTCTCTATCTGAATGCACGTAGCATTCGTAACAAAATAGACGAGTTAATGGCACAAATAACTACATATGGGTATGATCTTGTGGCCATTACAGAAACATGGCTGCAGGGTGACAATGCCTGGGAATTAAACATACCAGGTTATTTAACGATCAGGAAGGACAGGCAGGAAGGAAGGGGAGGTGGGGTGGCTATGTTAATAAAGGAAGGAATCACTGTAATACAGAGAAATGATATTGGGTCAAAAGATCAGGATAATGAAATAGTTTGGGTGGAGGTAAGGAATAATAAGGGGAAAAAAACACTAGTGGGCGTAGTCTATAGGCCTCCGAACAGTGGCAACTCTGTTGGACGGAGTATCAATTAGGAAATAGTTGAGGCTTGTAATAAGGGAACATCTATAATTATGGGGGATTTTAACTATCATATTAATTGGACAAATCAAATTGGGCAGGGCTGCCTTGAGGATGAGTTCATTGAGTGTATTAGGGATGGGTTTCTTGAGCAGTATGTAACTGAACCGACCAGGGGGCAAGCAACCTTAGATCCAGTCCTGTGTAACGAGACAGGATTAATTAAAAATGTCCTAGTAAAGGATCCCCTTGGAATGAGTGACCATAACATGGTTGAATTCCATATTCAATTAGAGGGTGAGAAGGTTGGATCTCAAACAAGCGTGCTAAGCTTGAATAAAGGAGTCTATGAAGGTATGAGAGCAGAATTGAGTAGAGTGGATTGGGAAAATAGATTAAAGGGTAAGACGATACATGATCAGTGGTGTACATTTAAGGAGTTATTTTACAACTTCCAAAAAAAATATATTCCACTGAGAAGAAAAGGGTGTAAAAGAAAAGACAGCCATCTGTGGCTAAGTAAAGAAATTAAGGATAGTATTCGACTAAAAACAAGGGCATATAAGGTAGCCAAATCTAGTGGGAGGATAGAGGATTGGGAAAACTGTAAAAGACAGCAAAAAATAACAAAAAGATTGATTAAGAAAGGGAAGATAGATTATGAAAGTAAATTAGCAAAAAATATAAAAACAGATAGTAAGAGTTTTTATAGTTATATAAAAAGAGAAAGGGTGGCTAAAGTAAATGTTGGTCTCTTAGAGGATGAGACCGGGAAATTAATGGTGGGAAATATGGAGATGGCAAAAACACTGAATGAATATTTTGTATCAGTCTTTACAGTAGAGGACACTAAGAATATCCCAACACTGGACAAACAGGGGGCTATAGGGGGGGAGGAGCTAAACACGATCAAAATCACTAAGGAAGTGGTACTCGGTAAAATAATGGGACTCAAGGCGGATAAATCACTTGGACCTGATGGCTTACATCCTAGGGTCTTGAGGGAAGTGACGGTAGGGATTGTGGATGCATTGGTAATAATTTTCCAAAACTCCCTGGACTCAGCAAAGGTCCCGGCAGACTGGAAAACTGCTAATGTAACACCCTTATTTAAAAAGGGCAGTAGACAGAAAGCTGGAAACTATAGCCTAACATCTGTGGTAGGTAAAATTTTGGAGTCCATTATTAAGGAGACAGTAACAGGACATTTGGATAATCATAATTTAATAGGACAAAGTCAGCATGGTTTTATGAAGGGGAAGTCATGTTTGACAAATTTGCTGGAGTTCTTTGAGGAAGTAACATATAGGGTGGATAAAGGGGAACCAGTGGACGTAGTGTATTTAGACTTCCAAAAGGCATTTGACAAGGTGCCACACAAAAGATTATTGCTTAAGATAAAAAATCACGGGATTGGGGGTAATATTCTGGCATGGATAGAGGATTGGCTATCTAACAAAAGGCAGAGAGTTGGGATAAATGGTTCATTCTCAGACTGGCAATCAGTAACTAGTGGTGTTCCGCAGGGGTCAGTGCTGGGTCCCCAACTCTTTACAATCTATATTAACGATTTGGAGGAGGGGACCGAGTGTAACATATCAAAGTTTGCAGATGATACTAAGATGGGAGGGAAAGTAATGAGTGAGGAGGACATAAAAAACCTGCAAGGGGACATAGACAGGCTAAGTAAGTGGGCAGAGATTTGGCAGATGGAATACAATACTGGAAAGTGTGAGGTTATGCACATTGGCAGGAAAAATCGTAGAGCAAGTTATTATCTTAATGGCAAGAAACTGGAAAGTACTGAAGTACAAAGGGATCTGGGGGTCCTGGTGCACGAAACTCAAAATGTTAGTATGCAGGTGCAGCAAGTGATTAAGAAGGCCAATGGAATGTTGGCTTTCATTGCTAGGGGGATAGAATATAAAAATAGGGAGGTATTGCTTCAGTTGTACAAGGTATTGGTGAGACCGCACCTGGAATACTGCATACAGTTTTGGTGTCCATACTTAAGCAAAGACATACTTGCTCTCGAGTCAGTACAAAGAAGGTTCACTCGGTTAATCCCGGGGATGAGGGGATGGACATATGAGGAGAGGTTGAGTAGATTGGGACTCTACTCATTGGAGTTCAGAAGAATGAGAGGTGATCTTATTGAAACATATAAGATTGTGAAGGGGTTGGATCGGGTGGATGCGGGGAGGATGTTCCCGATGATGGGTGAAACTAGATCTAGGGGGCATAGTCTTAGAATAAGGGGCTGCTCTTTCAAAACTGAGATGAGGAGGAACTACTTCACTCAGAGGGTGGTAGGTCCATGGAATATGCTGCCCCGAAAAGCTGTAGAAGCTACATCATTACATAAATTTAAAACAGAAATAGACAGTTTCCTAGAAGTAAAGGGAATTAAGGGTTACGGGGAGCGGGCAGGAATTTGGACATGAGTCTAGGTTCGGATCGGACATGGCCCTGTGGGTAGCGGAGCGGGCCCAGGGGCCGTGTAGCCTGATCCTGCTCCTATTTCGTGTGTCTAATTCTGTTAGATTCAGGAGATGGTTCTGTGATAGTAGATTGGCGGTTAGGATCAGATCAGCCATGATCTTACTGAATGGCGGAGCAGGCTCGAGGGGCCGATTGGCCTACTCCTGCTCCTATTTCTTATGTTCTTATGTTCTTATGAAAAGAACTTAATTATTTGTCCTAAAATAATTCAGCATATATATTAGAATATTTATTATGTTTTTCAGATTGCAATGTCAATTTTGTTAGATAGCATTTAACTACAAGTTTTGTTTTTCTTTGGAGGAAGGGGGTTAAACTTAAGTGTCAGCTGTGGCTCAGTTGGTAGCACACTCGCCTCTGAGTCAGAAGGTTGTTGGTTCATCACTCCAGGGACTTGAGCACATAAAGCTCGGCTGACACTCCAGTGCTGTGCTGAGGGAGTGCTGCACTGTTGGAGGCGCCGTCTTTCGGATGAGATGTTAAACCTGTCAGGTGGACGTAAAAATCCCATGGCACTATTTTGAAGAAGAGTAGGGGAGTTACCCCCGGTGTCCTGGCCAATATTTAGCCCTCAACCAACATAACAAAAACAGATTGTCTGGTCATTATCACATTGCTGTTTGTGGGACCTTGCTGTGCGCAAATTGGTTCCCGTGTTTCCCACATTACAACAGTGACTCCACTTCAAAAGTACTTAATTGATTGTAAAGCGATTTGAGATGTCCGGTGGTCGTGAAAGGCGCTACATAAATGCAAGTCTTTCTTTTCTTTCTTTTTAAATAAGCCACATTCCTTTCCCAACAGTATGTCATATTGCAGGATAATAACATTTTGACTGCTTTACTGCGTACTAATCAAATAATCCAATCATTGTATACCGAATAAAGTCATCAATTATACCAGAAATAATTCAAGATATATGCAGCAAAAAGTTGACCAGTAACATTTTCAAGTACATAGTTTGCAAACACTATAGTGTAATGAGATGGAGAAAAGGCAGCGGAGAAGGTAGAATGGGAATAGTTTAGATTTACATTACATTTAAAATTATATTCAGTAACCCTGGAAGCTGTAGTTCTGATGAATATCCTCTTCTTAGAAACTTTTTATTGATTTGACTATTAAAAACCTTGGCCAAAAAGTGAGCCAAGATTCTATTTTCTTGGGGAACAGAGCAGGTGGCAGAAAACACAAATTGCTTCAGTATCCAAATGACATATTGTATTAATGTTTACAGGAAACCCTGCCAATTCGGTTTTTAACATTTTGAAAGCGTTGCAGGAACACTCAACACGATGTGGCTTCAAAATTAATTGGGTAAATTTGAACAGTTACTGGCAAAGAATTTATACACAAAACAATTATTTTCAAATATTCTTTCAATTTGGACCTCAGAGATCATTAAGTACTTAAGCATTAAAATGTGTATAGAACTAAAACAATTAAATGAAATCAGCACAGAACCTCTGATACAGATAGTAAATGAAAATGAGGATGGAGAGAAAGTTTCATGTTTTGACACCATTAAAATTATTGTGTTGCCAAAAAGAATTAAAGCTGAGGATTATTTACCCTCCCAATACCATGAACTGTTTTAAAAGTTAGTTCAGAGCAAATACCTTTGGAAAAAAATACCACAAATTGTGAATATGTAAGCATGAAGAATTATCAATGGGGATAACACTGGAAATTAAATGTTGAACATGTTATGCGCAGTACTGCAAGAGTCAGGATTATATCATTGGTATTAGGTTGTGTGGACATAGTTGGGCCAGATCTTGCTGGAGCGGGGCCTCTCGTGGCATTCGCCATTAGTTAGACTTTTTCCTACAGCTTTCAGCTCAAAATGTTTGCCGTAATGTGCTGGAAGTACGAGCTGATAACGGCGTGGCAAGGGCAACGGGGCATCTGGGACCTTAATGAATGGCTGGACCAACAGTATATCTCCTTAACCAATGGGATTTAAGGATTAAGAAAGAAACAGAGGAATGATGGAGAAGGAGGGTGAATTAGAGTCAAATTCGGTAAAGAAGAGAAATAATGAGAGGGAAGAAAAGATTGGATTAAAAGAGAGACAAAGGAGAGAGAAAGGAAAAGTTAAAAAAAAATGACATTTTTTAAAATCTCTAACAACAATTTACTACATGCAGGAATGAGATTGGACAGTTTCAATTGTTCTCTTTCTCAGCCAGAGAGGTTGATTGGCATTGCATTAACAATTATTACGATGTTGTTCCGTTCCAGCCCTAACTTTCTGCGGCATGCTTAATGGGGGAGATGGTACTGGCCATTATTGGAAGGGGTATCGCTGAGCCCTTGGCCAGTGGCAGAGCTGAAAGAATACAAGGTGTCGGTATCCTCATACGTAACCCTCCTTCTCACATCCCACTTCCTCCTCATCCCACAATCACTTCTGATTTACAAGCTGCACATGGTGTAAGCATGCACCTCTTGCTTTCTCACTCTCCCCTCACCACAGCCATATACTTATGCCTTTCTCATTTCAGAGACCCAAGAAATCCAACCTGCCCAGCCAGTGAAGCAAGAAGAAGAGGGAGAAGAGAGTGTGATGAAAAAGAAACACCATCACTCGATCTGACGCTCACAGCCACCAGCTCAGATACTGGCACTGCGCGGAGTTTAGAGGGCAGCTGAGAGGCAGGGTCGGCATGTGGTGAGTCACCAGGCACGAGTGTGCTGCAGCCAGCACAGGGGCAAAGGGTAGCGCAGGTGCCAGCTCCCCGGAAGACTCAGATGAAGACTTTGATGGGGCGGCCAAGAAAAGAATGCTGATGGGTACGCACAATGAAATGTTTAGTGCATTGGCAAGCCTGCAAGAAAGCCTGAGTGCAATGTCAAGGAGCATGGAGGAGTCTGGCACCAACCTTGCACAGGGCTACAAACAGAGCTTGGAGCCCATGATTTCCAGCATGGAAGTGATGGCCAACTCCATTACCAACCATGATGCTAAGTCTGATGGCGGATTTCTCCGCTTCCATTGTAGCACAAGCAGAATCCACCCAATGTTTGAGTGCTGCAGTGGAAGCTCAGACTTAGAATCATAGAAGAAGAATGGTTACAGCACAGAAGAAGGCCATTCGGCCCGTCGAGCCTGTGCCGGCTCTCAGCTAGTCCCACTTCCCTGCCCTTTCCCTGTAGCCCTGCACATTTTTTTTCTTCAGATACCTATCCAACTCCCTTTTGAAAGATAAGATTGAGTCTGCCTCCACCACCCTTTCAGGCAGTGCATTCCAGATCTTAACCACTCGCTGCATAAAAACTTTTTTTCTTACATTGCCTTTGGTTCTTTTGCCAATCACCTTAAATCTGTGTCCACTGGTTCTCGGCCCTTCTGCCAATGGGAACAGTTTCTCTGTATCTACTCTGTCCAGACCCATCATGATTTTGAACACCTCTATCAAATCTTCTTTGTTCCAAGGAGAACAACCCCAGCTTCTCCAGTCTATCAATGTAATTGTAGTCCCTCATTCCTGGAATAATTCTCGTAAATCTTTTCTGCACCCTCTCTAAGGCCTTCACATCCTTCCTAAAGTGCAGTGCCCGGAATTGGACACAATACTCCAGCTGAGGCCGACCCAGTGTTTTATACAGGTTCAGCATAACTTCCTTGCTTTTGTACTCTATGCCTCTATTTATGAAGCCCAGTATCCCATATAATTTTTAACCACTTTTTCAACCTGCCCTACCACCTTCAACGATTTGTGCACATATACCCCTAGGTCTCTCTGTTCATGCACCCCCTTTAGGATTGTACCATTTAGTTTATATGTCCTCTCCTAATTCTTTCTACCAAAATGTATCACTTCACACTTTTCTGCGTTAAATTTCATCTGCCACGTGTCAGCCCATTTCACCAGCCTGTCTATGTCTTCCTGAAGTCTATCACTATCCACCTCACTGTTCACTGTACTTCCAAGTTTTGTCTGTAAGGGGTGGTGTCTGTGGTCAGCTTCACCTCTGACTCCCTGAGTGGTTCGAATCGCTCCCACTCCCTTGGTTCTAGACTTTGGACTTATTTGGGAGTTGTAATGAAATTGCAACAGACATCTGAGTTGGTCAAAAGAATTTAGATTTTATTTTGAGACAGGAAAATATACAATACAATAAAATTTATACTCTAAAAGGGGGGGAACACTTCGGAATCTGCGAGGGAGAATGACAATAGACAAAAATACCTTACCCTCCCAATCCCACTATCCTAACTAGGTTGAATTCCAGAGGACCAGGAAATGCTCACCAAATGACTTTCTTGACAAATTGTAGAGGTTTGCAATTTCGGGGATCTCTTTAGTTGTGGCGGTTGGGGCCTGCTGTACCCTGGACGTGGTGGAAGACTGCACCTGTCCGCTGATGCGGTTGGATGCGTAGTTGGATTTATCGGCTAAGTATCCAATTTCCTTTGGTTAGGTATAGTTTTTAACCCAGGGGTAAGTCAGGCTAGCTTGTAGAGTGGAAACAAACTTGTGAATTTTCGACGTCTTGTTGGTTGGTTTCTTGTTGGTCGCGATGGCCCAATATTACCTAATTGGTGGTAATATTGTTAGTTGTTGGTTTTTTGAGGCCTTTGGTTGCCACGATTCCTTTTTCCTTTCATTTTGTTCTTCTTTCCTCAAGTCTCCGATCCTCCGACTATGTACGGTGATGATGATAATGAGTAGTACTCTCTCTGAACTGTACTTTCTCTCTCTCCTGTACTGAACTTGAACCTTTCTGAGCCGAACTGACGTGCTGTACTCTCAACTCTGTGTTGAACTGAACAAGCAGGCCTCAATTATACTGTTTTGAGGCCTGGCTTATCTGACCGCCAAATCTCCACTGGTCCATTGTTAATTTTGGCAGGCTCGTTAATTTTAATAGGTTTAAATTCTCATCGAGTTTCGGGATTGGTTCCATCTATTTTTAATTGGCCTTTAACTGGTTTCGGGATTGCTTCAAAAATCAGTTTAAGTGTGCAAAGTGGTTTTGGAAATCTTTCTGAGTGGTTTAAACTGTTGTTTGATTGTTTTCTCTTGCTGGGGCCAGGGTCTCTTTTGTTGACTAGTGGCATATATTGTATTATTCATGTTCTTGATGGCCCTGTAGATTTTCGGTGGGAACTGTCCACCCGTGGGCTTATTGTCTTTATGTAGAATGGCTGGGATGGCCCAGAACATTCTCAGACAATCTAGCCTTTCCAATACTCAAACTGTCTGTCCCACAGTGTCCTTTGTTGCAGCTTTTCCACAGGCCTGAACATGCCTTTTAAACTAGCAGAAATTCTGGGGTTTTGATTTTAAGCCCCTTTTGGCCCAATATTTCCTTCAAACAGTCCAATATCTCTTCTTTTCTTACCTTGGGGGAACCTGTATAATTTTGCGAGCCTTACACACACCCCTGTGATACTTTAAACACTATAGTATCATGCTGAGTGAGCAACATTTTCTGATCTTCGGGAGCCAACCCTCCCCTGTATTATCTAAACTAATAACCCAAAAACAAAACACTCTCCCGTTCCCTTTAGGTGTAGTGTTTACACAGATATATACAAGGTACGAAAATTCAATTACATTCACATCCAAGCACGGAGGAGGTCCAACACCCCTGCACCACTTGGAAAAATTACACACATAGGAAAAGTAATGACACACACACTCATCAAACTTTATTTTTAATAATGGTCAAGGTTGGTTTTATACCTGGTCATCGACTTTATTTTTGTCCCATGCTCCCTCATGTTGAGAGCAGAGCATCCGGTGCCTTCCCTTGCACTTTGTGCACAACAGGTAGAAAGCTATGCTGAGCTGGCAAACTACTAAAAGATGTGAAGTCAGTTGAATCCAAGAAGGGACCTCTATATTTTCAAAAATGTCCCACCAGGGTGGAACTACAATATCCAAGATCTTGGCCCCTATCTCGACTGTCTTCTGCTCTAATGTATAGAAATGTTTCTGTGAGATGACCACTGCTTTTAATAGGGCGGTAAGATGTTCTGGTAGAGGGGGAATTTCATAGCCAAAATGTGTTATGTAATTTTGCAGGTTGGTAATGTTTTCCCTCAGTGAGGTGAACAGTTGAGGGTTCAGGGATGGGTACAATCTGTTCCTGGGCCACTTGAACTTCTGCCTCGGGTTTAAAACAAAAACTGCTGCCACTCACCGGACACCAGATGTGCAGTCCATGCTGGTAGTGGGGTGTACTTGTGGTGACACAATATGTCCCACCCCCTATAAATGCTACCTGTGGGGAAACATGGCCTTGTGCCATTACCTCCATGGTACAGTTCACAGGTTGTGCGCCAGCAGCTTTAAACCCGCACTGTGGTCTCGAATAGGCATTCAAGTGCTGGGGACACAGTATTATGTGTGCTCCCCAGCTCCGGCACCCGGACAGGTCTGTACCTGTCATAGCGTGCTCCCACTTTATGACATAAGGTGGGACCTCTGCGAAACGGACGTGTGCACCCCCTTGAATGATCCCAATGTTCTCCACCCTTTATACCGATGCGGGTCGGGCTGTCCCACCCATGACCGGCATCCTCACTACTATCCCCATGATAGTGTGATTGGAACGTCCACAATCTATTGGGACAGGGTGGGCTTCAGAGGCTAGACGGAGCTGACACGGGTTCAGTGAATTACTAAACGGGTGGAGGGCTGCGAGGTGCTTGTTGCTAATCCAGGAGGGGACTAAACCTTGTTTTAAATCCTCCAGGTTGCTGCGGCCCTCGCCCAGCAACCATGTCCCATATAGCACGCACACCTCATTCCGTGCAGCTTGATCCAAAGCATTCCTGTCCTCCCATATGAGTGCATTTACTGTTTTGGCCTGTCTTTCAAGCTCAGCAATTATCTCTTTTAAATGGACCATCATAGCCTGGTCCTCGTGTAGCTCTGAGCCCACCAATGTGTTCTCCTCTGTTATGATTCTTCTTAACTGGGTCTTTAAACCATTTATCTGAGTTTGTAACTCTATATCATCCAGGCTGTTTATTACTGAGGATCCTGTACTATAGGCTGTGAAAATATCATTCCAGGTTCCCCTCCTTTGTCTCCCCGTGCCCATAGTATGTTCAGGATGTAAACTGTACAGTTTCACTATGTCTACACTGGCAAAGTCGAATTCATAAAATTTCATAAACATTTCCTTCAGCAGGGCTTGGTACAACTGTTCTGTCTCCTTAGGACACCACTCAGGTAAGTGCACCTCGGTCAGGTTCAGGATCACTGAGGCCACTGCATAGTGTACCCCCTGGTACAGCAACTTATCGGTTGGCACTAGGACTAAACCATTCCCTGGTCCCTTGGTGGTGGTAGGACATCTCTGTACCATAGTCCGTGATGTCGTGGTCGTGGGCAGGGGCTTCCGGGGGCGGGTTATGAGTTCGGTGGCATTGACTGGAATCGGGGAGTGTGGGATCGCGCACGCATGCAGGCTGGAATCCCACCCCATCCCTTCCCCGGCATCTTGCCATTGTTTGTGGAAGATGATGGATATGCCTGTGGGGCAGACTTTCTCTGACCCCCACATACAAACATAAATCCCGGGAATCTCAAGCGGCAGAGCGGGGCTATAAAAGTCCCAGAGACCAGGTAAGGCCTCAGTGCGTCGGCGGGAATCTCGAGCGGCAGAGCGGGGCTATAAAAGTCCCAGAGACCAGGTAAGGCCTCAGTGCGTCGGCGGGAATCTCGAGCGGCAGAGCGGGGCTATAAAAGTCCCAGAGACCAGGTAAGGCCTCAGTGCGTCGGCGGGAATCTCGAGCGGCAGAGCGGGGCTATAAAAGTCCCAGAGACCAGGTAAGGCCTCAGTGCGTCGGCGGGAATCTCGAGCGGCAGAGCGGGGCTATAAATGTCCCAGAGACCAGGTAAGGCCTCAGTGCGTCGGCGGGAATCTCGAGCGGCAGAGCGGGGCTATAAAAGTCCCAGAGACCAGGTAAGGCCTCAGTGCATCGGCGGGAATCTCGAGCGGCAGAGCGGGGCTATAAATGTCCCAGAGACCAGGTAAGGCCTCAGTGCGTCGGCGGGAATCTCGAGCGGCAGAGCGGGGCTATAAAAGTCCCAGAGACCAGGTAAGGCCTCAGTGCGTCGGCGGGAATCTCGAGCGGCAGAGCGGGGCTATAAAAGTCCCAGAGACCAGGTAAGGCGTACTAATCTCCAGTCTTGGAACTCGGAGGGAAGGAGAGAGGTAAAAAGTAATCCAAGTGTGACGTCACCAGAAAGCGGGTAAGTGATTGGTTGGTAAGTATTTCTCCCTTTTGAAGCTTAAATCTCTTTGGTTTATAGTTTCTAAGGTGTGATATTCACCATCTAGAACCGGGGCAGAGGGTATTTAAGAATAATATTAATAAATTTAATTAATTACATAGAATGGGAGATCAGGTGATGTGTTGCTGCTGCAATATGTGGGAGCTGGTGGACACCATTGATGCTCACGGTGATCACATTTGCAGTAAGTGTTGGTTGCTCGAGGAATTCCGGCTCCGTGTTGAAGAGCTGGAGTCTGAGCTTCAAACACTGAGACACATCAGGGAGGGGGAGAGTTACCTGGACTCTGTGTATCACGAGGTATTCACACCAATTAGATTAATTAATTCAGATGTAGTCCGTGGCCAGGGTCAGGATGGTGTGACTAGAAGTGAGGCAGGTACGGGGATCCAGGAGGTAGTGTTGGAGGAGCCGCAGCCCTTGCACTTGTCCAACAGGTTCGAGGCTCTTACTCCCTGTGAGGATGGGAACAGGGACTGCGGGGAGGATGAGCAACCTGGCCACAGCACCGTGGAGCAGGGGGCCATTCAAGTGGGGGGGAGTTAAAAGAAATGTTGTAGTGGTAGGGGATAGTATCGTTAGGGGGATAGATAGAGTTCTTTGCAGCCGAGAGCGAGAGTCCCGAAGGCTGTGTTGCCTGCCTGGTGCCAGGGTTAAGGACATCTCCTCTGGACTGGAGAGAAACTTGGAGTGGGAGGGGGAGGATCCAGTTGTCGTGGTCCATGTTGGTACCAACGACATAGATAGGACAAGGAAGGAGGTTCTGCTGAGGGAGTTTGAGCAGCTAGGAGCCAAATTAAAAAGCAGAACCACAAGGGTAATAATATTACCTGAACCACGAGCGAATTTGGCTAGGACAAATAAAATTAGAGAGTTAAATGCGTGGCTCAAAGACTGGTGTGGGAGAAATGGGTTTTGCTTCCTGGGACACTGGCACCAGTACTGGGGCAGGAGGGAGCTGTTCCGTTGGGACGGGCTTCACTTGCCCAGTGCTGGGACTAGAGTCCTGGCGGATCATATAACTAGGGCTGTAGAGAGGGCTTTAAACTAACTAGTGGGGGGGGGAGGTTCCTAGAGAGCAAATAATAAAAATGACAACAGAGAAGGTCATAGACTTAGGTAGCAGTGGGGAAATTAAAAACCAGAGCGTGTCAGGAAGGGGCAGAAGGTATGGAGTAAAAGGTAAAGTAATAAAAAGGGCAAAAGCAGGAACTAAGTGTCACAAAACATCTTTGAAAGTTCTCTATCAGAATGCACGTAGCATTCGTAACAAAATAGACAAGTTAATGGCACAAATAACTACATATGGGTATGATCTTGTGGCCATTACAGAAACATGGCTGCAGGGTGACAATGCCTGGGAATTAAACATACCAGGTTATTTAACGATCAGGAAGGACAGGCAGGAAGGAAGGGGAGGTGGGGTGGCTATGTTAATAAGGGAAGGAATCACTGTAATACAGAGAAATGATATTGGGTCAAAAGATCAGGATAATGAAACAGTTTGGGTGGAGGTAAGGAATAATAAGGGGAAAAAAACACTAGTGGGTGTAGTCTATAGGCCTCCGAACAGTGGCAACTCTGTTGGACGGAGTATCAATCAGGAAATAGTTGAGGCTTGTAATAAGGGAACATCTATAATTATGGGGGATTTTAACTATCATATTAATTGGACAAATCAAATTGGGCAGGGCTGCCTTGAGGATGAGTTCATTGAGTGTATTAGGGATGGGTTTCTTGAGCAGTATGTAACTGAACCGACCAGGGGGCAAGCAACCTTAGATCCGGTCCTGTGTAACGAGACAGGATTAATTAAAAATGTCCTAGTAAAGGATCCCCTTGGAATGAGTGACCATAACATGGTTGAATTCCATATTCAATTAGAGGGTGAGAAGGTTGGATCTCAAACAAGCGTGCTAAGCTTGAATAAAGGAGACTATGAAGGTATGAGAGCGGAATTGAGTAGAGTGGATTGGGAAAATAGATTAAAGGGTAAGACGATACATGATCAGTGGTGTACATTTAAGGAGTTATTTTACAACTTCCAAAAAAAATATATTCCGCTGAGAAGAAAAGGGTGTAAAAGAAAAGACAGCCATCCGTGGCTAAGTAAAGAAATTAAGGATAGTATTCGACTAAAAACAAGGGCATATAAGGTAGCCAAATCTAGTGGGTGGATAGAGGATTGGGAAAACTTTAAAAGACAGCAAAAAATAACAAAAAGATTGATTAAGAAAGGGAAGATAGATTATGAAAGTAAATTAGCAAAAAATATAAAAACAGATAGTAAGAGTTTTTATAGTTATATAAAAAGAAAAAGGGTGGCTAAAGTAAATGTTGGTCCCTTAGAGGATGAGACCGGGAAATTAATGGTGGGAAATATGGAGATGGCAAAAACACTGAATGAATATTTTATATCAGTCTTTACAGTAGAAGACACGAAGAATATCCCAACACTGGACAAACAGGGGGCTAAAGGGGGGGAGGAGCTAAACACGATCAAAATCACTAAGGAAGTGGTACTCGGTAAAATAATGGGACTCAAGGCGGATAAATCACCTGGACCTGATGGCTTACATCCTAGGGTCTTGAGGGAAGTGGCGGTAGGGATTGTGGATGCATTGGTAATAATTTTCCAAAACTCCCTGGACTCGGCAAAGGTCCTGGCAGACTGGAAAACTGCTAATGTAACACCCTTATTTAAAAAGGGCAGTAGACAGAAGGCTGGAAACTATAGACCGGTTAGCCTAACATCTGTGGTAGGTAAATAGGGAGGTATTGCTTCAGTTGTACAAGGTATTGGTGAGACCGCACCTGGAATACTGCGTACAGTTTTGGTGTCCATACTTAAGAAAGGACATGCTTGCTCTCGAGTCAGTACAAAGATGGTTCACTCGGTTAATCCCGGGGATGAGGGGATGGACATATGAGGAGAGGTTGAGTAGATTGGGACTCTACTCATTGGAGTTCAGAAGAATGAGAGGCGATCTTATTGAAACATATAAGATTGTGAAGGGGTTGGATCGGGTGGATGCGGGGAGGATGTTCCCGATGATGGGTGAAACTAGAACTAGGGGGCATAGTCTTAGAATAAGGGGCTGCTCTTTCAAAACTGAGATGAGGAGGAACTACTTCACTCAGAGGGTGGTAGGTCCATGGAATATGCTGCCCCAAAAAGCTGTAGATTCTACATCATTACATAAATTTAAAACAGAAATAGACAGTTTCCTAGAAGTAAAGGGAATAAAGGGTTATGGGGAACGGGCAGGAATTTGGACATGAGTCTAGGTTCGGATCGGTCATGGCCCTGTGGGTAGCGGAGCGGGCCCAGGGGCCGTGTAGCCTGATCCTGCTCCTATTTCATGTGTCTAATTCTGTTAGTTTCAGGAGATGGTTCTGGATAGTGGATTGGCGGTTAGGATCAGATCAGCCATGATCTTATTGAATGGCGGAGCAGGCTCGAGGGGCTGATTGGCCTACTCCTGCTCCTATTTCTTATGTTCTTATGTCCTTATGATCCGGCTCCCACCACTTGTCCCAGCACACACTCAGTCCCCCTCGGGACCCTGTAATTGTCTGATGGGTATTGTTCCCCAATCATTCCCAATCGACTGCGGGGTTTCCTATATCCTTGCTCAGCTTTCTGAGCCACCACCACCTATCCAAAGGAATCTGTCCCTTTCATGTCAAACGCACATGTTTCCCCTCGGTGACACTGACCCTTGTGGCCACGATCTGCATCCTGGGGCACGGGATGGAGGCCTCCCCATACATGAACCCGGTCTGGCTGGAGTACTGAGTCGAGTTAGACCCCAACCACCCTGGCCACCTTCCCTCATGGAAGTAGATGGCGAGCTCCCTCACACTCCGTTTGCCACCCCCTGCTGTAACGATCAGTGCTCTCTCTCCCGAGCACCCATAGATGTGGGAGTTCTCCACGTCTCCTCGGTCACCGATGCTCACCCCTACCAGGGCGAGCAGGAGCAGAACCTTTCTCATCCCGATTTCCTTTCTGTAGGGACACACAAACAAAATAGCCATGTCCCGAGAAGGTTCTCTGGCCTGACACAGTTATCAAAATTTCCAAAACTTAACTTTTTAATAAACTAAAATTAAACTATCTATAAATTCCAAAACCTAAGAAACTGTAAAACACTCTTAAACTAAAAGCTATATACATCTGCTGCCCGTCTCCGGACGGCCAGGCTAATTCCTGTTAAGCCTCTGCCTTTTGTGGAATCTGGACAGCTTTTACGCCTGGGTGTAAGGTGACCTGTGCCACTGGACTCGGAGAGCCCTCCTTAAAAGAACTGGGAGCTTTCCTGAATCCCAGTTAATCGGGGGAGTGTGCCCTCCTGTTCTGCAGCACACTACCCCCTTTCTGTGTGGCTGCCGAGTCCCTATCCTGCCCTGTGGGTTCCGCGGAACCAAGGCCTTCTCCACCTGCAGCACCACTCCCTGTCACCTCACCAACAATAAACACCTCTAGAAAGCTCCAAACACTTCCACAAACTTACACAGAGCCAGTAGAAATTAATCAGCAACTAACCTTAGAGTGGTTACTGATCCCTTTAAATATCGCTGTTAGGGAGTCCTTGGTGCTGCGGAACGCATGTTCAGCTGTGCGAGGTTAGCACTGGGCATTAGCTCTAGCGTTGAGGACAAAAATGGCAGTCTGGTGTCAAATCAGCGTTGCACTCTGATTGATGTCACGATCTGCCTACTCTACATACTTCTAGAGTATGATCCTAACACCCGCATTACCGCCCTCACCAAGATGGCGTCCAGCATGGCACGCACCAGAAGTGTGCACGCATGGCGCAGACACCATTTTCGTCACTAAATGGCACCTGTAGCGGCGAAACATCGGGTGCTATGGAGCTGAATTTCTATGTATTTTACTAAACATCTTGTATGTGGCAGGCACTTCGTGTCCACAAATCTTACCTCTTCTTGTAATGACTTTTGGTTACAGTTCTGTGTAAATTTTTCCCATTGCAAATTGGTATGTCAACATTTCCCATGCAGTTTTGCTGATGAGCTGATCAAATCATTCAGAAGGAGTATGACACGAAGGAGCACTGGTAAATCTGAGGTGAATCTGGGTCAAGGGGGAATACGCCTCAACGGCTGGAGTCATATGTGACACAAAGGAAAATGCAGTCAGCCCTTTTATTTAAAAAATAGAAACACGGTCCTCTAGAAAGTCAAGCAGCAAAGTGCTGCGGGAAGGGTGAAAAGACAGAAGACTGCAGGGAGAGGGGTTCTGTGGTTTGTAGAACATGCTTTAGAAATATTATTCTATTAAAATTAAGGAAGACAACCCACCAGAGTGGGGGTAGCATTGCATATTCATTATTTTGAATCATTAAGTGAATACAAGTTGTATTGATTGAACTAAGTGACACTGATCATACCTATTGCTGTATATGTTTTGCCTTCCTGTGGAATAAAGTACCTTAATGATTCAAACCAAGCTTCACCTCACTTAGTTTAATTTAGTCTACTTTCAGAGAGAGTGAAGAAATACCCATGAAAAGACATAGGTATCTGGTCTCAATGTATAAATAGATATAGGGCAGTGTGAGTCAACTTTAATAAAAGTAAGATGCTCAGACTGCTTACAGAAGGGACTGATGCCAATGAACTCAAGAAGGTATCTATGGCACATCATATCTTCTTTAATAACAAAAAATATCTGGGGGCACATTATTTGTCTTCAGGTACAAGTCAGTTCTAATTTTCTTTGCATTACTTTAAGACCTGCCTCAATTTCATATGCAAATAGCACTTGACTTTGTGGTCTAAGCTAATTTGCATAATTATTCACAACTCCAGATACCACCTCAGATGGGTCAAGGGATGACACTACTGGTAAAAGATGAAAATGCGTGTAAGCCAAATTTAAAGGGATGGGGAAAATTCATGGGAGTGTCACAAGGAGGTGGATCAAAATTCAGAACATTTCTAGAGCATTAAAAAGCATTGCAACACTTTAGTAGCCTTTCCTAAGGCTGTAGAGCCTACAGACAAGTGATGGTGCTGTGCAGCACCCGGCTTCCTCTTTGATGGTTGTGAGGAGGGTTGCTCTCTTTACCATACCACAGCACTAGTCCATAGATCAGCACTGCAGCATACCTGCAAGGAGGAGCAATCAAGTTTCAAGCCACATATCACCATTACTGTCCCTGTGCGTGTGCAAGTTCTATGATGCACTGCTCAGCATCTGGCCCTCCGGGGCAGCAGAGGGGTAGATTCTGTCGGTATTTGTGGGTTCAGGCTATTATTTTTTTTTCTATTCGCTCATGGGATGTGGGCATCGCTGGCAAGGCCAGCATTTATTGCCCATCCTTAATTGCCCTTGAGAAGGTGGTGGTGAACCGTCTTCTTGAACCGCTGCAGTATGTGTGGTGAAGGTACCACAACACTAGTCCATAGATCAGCACTGCAGCATACCTGCAAGGAGGAGCAATCAAGTTTCAAGCCACATATCACCATTACTGTCCCTGTGCGTGTGCGGGAGGGAGTTCCAGGATTTTGACCCAGCGATGATGAAAGAACGGTGATATACTTCCAACTCAGGATGGTGTGTGACTTGGAGGGGAACTTGGAGGTGGTGGTGTTCCCATGTCCTTGTCCTTCTAGGTGGAAGAGATTTGGGAGGTGCTGCCAAAGAGGCCTTGGTGAGTTGCTGCAATGCATCTTGTAGCTGGTACACACTGCAGCCACGGTACGCCAGTGGTGGAGGGAGTGAATGTTTAAGGTGGTGGATGGGGTGCCAATCAAGCAGGCTGCTTTGTCCTGGATGGTGTCGAGCTTCTTGAGAATTATTGGAGCTGCACTCATACAGGCAAGTGGACAGTATTCCATCACACTCCTTACTTGTGCCTTGTAGATGGTGGAAAGGCTTTGGGGAGTCAGGAGGTGAGAATACCTAGCCTCTGACCTGCTCTTGTTACCACAGTATTTATGTGGCTGGTCCAGTTAAGTTTCTGGTCAATGGTGACCCCCAGGATGTTGATGGTGGGAGATTCGGCGATGGTAATGCTGTTGAATGTCAAGGGGCAGTGGTTAGACTCTCGCTTGTTAGACATAGTCATTGCCTGGCACTTGTGTGGCTTGAATGTTACCTGCCACTTATCAGCCCAAGCCTGAATGCTGTCCAGGTCTTGTTGCATGTGGGCATGGACTGGTTCATTATCTGAGGAGTTGCGAATGGCACTGAACACTGTGCAGTCATCAGCGAACATCCCCATTTCTGACCTTATGTTGGAGGGAAGGTTATTGATGAAGCAGCTGAAGATGGTTGGGCCTAGGACACTGCCCTGAGGAATTCCTGCAGCGATGTCCTGGGGTTACGATGATTGACCTCTAACCACCACAACCATCTTCCTTTGCGCTAGGTATGACTCCAGCCAGTGGAACGTTTTCCCCCTGATTCTGATTGACTTCAGTTTTACTAGGGCTCCTTGATGCCACACTCGGTCAAATGCTGCCTTGATGCCAAGGGCAGTCACTTTCACCTCACCTCTGGAAGTCAGATCCTTTGTCCATGTTTGGGCCAAGGCTGTAATGAGGTCGGGAGCCGAGTGGTCTTGGCGGAACCCAGACTGGGCATCAGTGAGCAGGTTATTGGTGAGTAAGTGCCGCTTGATACCACTGTCGATGACACCTTCCATCACTTTGCTGATGATTAAGAGTAGATTGATGGGGCAGTAATTGGCCGAATTGGACTTGTTCTGCTTTTTGTGGACAGGACATACCTGGGCAGTTTTCCACATTGTCGGATAGATGCCAGTGTTGTAGATGTACTGGAATAGCTTGGCTAGAGGCGCGGCTAGTTCTGGAGCACAGGTCTTCAGCACAACAGCCGGGATGTTGTCGGGGCCCATAGCCTTTGCTGTATCCAGTGTGCTCAGCCATTTCTTGATATCACATGGAGTGAATCGAATTAGCTGATGACTGGCTTCTGTGATGGTGGGGACCTCAGGAGGAGGCCGATATGGATCATCCACTCAGCACTTCTGGCTGAAGATGGGTGCAAATGCTTCAGCCTTATCTTTTGCACTCACGTGCTGGGATCCACCATCATTGAGGATGGCGATATTCATGGAGCCTCCTCCTCCGTTAGTTGTTGAATGGTCCACCACCATTCACGACTGGATGTGGGAGGACTGCAGAGCTTTGATCTGATCCGTTGATTGTGGGATTGCTTAGCCCTGTCTATAGCATGCAGCTTCCACTTTTTAGCATGCATGTAGTCCTGTGTTGCAGCTTCCCCAGGTTGGCACCTCATTTTTAGGTACGCCTGGTGCTTCTCCTGGCATGCTCTTCTGCACTCCTTATTGAACCAGTGTTGGTCCCCTGGCTTGATGGTAATGGTAGAGTGAGGGTCATGCCGGGCCATGAGGTTACAGATTGTGGTGGAACACAGTTCTGCTGCTGCTGATGTCCCACAGTGCCTCATGAATGCCCAGTTTTGAGCTGCTAGATCTGTTCAAAATCTATCCCATTTAGCATGGTGGCAGTGGCACACAACACAATGGAGGGTGTCCTCAGTGTGAAGACAGGACTTTGTCTCCACAATGATTGTACGGTGGTCTCTGCTACCAATACTGTCATGGACAGATGCATCTGTGACAGGTAGATTGATGAGGACGAAGTCAAGTAGGTGCTCCGATATGCCCCTGACACAGGCTCCGATATGCCCCTGACGCAGGCCAGTCCCCTGTCACTGGCCTGCACACAGAATTTGGTTAGAAATCCAGCCACTGCCGAACTAATGACTACTAGCAGTGGGGCCTTCTGGCTGCTGTCCAAAAACAGCCCCAAGTGTTGGTGTGGAAATCTGAAAACAATCAGATCCTCCCTGGCCTTGCTGTCTGCCCCGCTCAGCTCTTCTAAGGTGAGAGGTCCCGGGCACATGCGTTACCACCAACTTCTCCAGGTGTACCCCAAAAATGAGGGCCTAACCAGTGTCCCCAGAGAAAAAGGAGGCAGGAAGTGCTGTTAGGCCTCTTGCCATCATTTCCATACCTTTACAATGCTTGCGTCTGGTGTAGGTGCAGGCACTCTACTCCCCCTCTGGGAAGGCCTGCAAGTCCCAGGGCAACGCAGAGGGCATGGACACCTGACTCTTCTCCTTTTGTGTTTAGGAACTGAGTGTTCTCCAGGTCTGTAGCCCCAGAATATCGGGTTTTTAACGTTTCTGTATCATTTCATCAATCTCCTTCATATTCTTGGCAACATAGTTTTGTTCCATCAGCAATCTTTATAGCATTATGAAAAATACCCTTTCGCAGATCACATCAACAGCAGGGGACCAAGGACAGATCCTTGCACAACTTCCCTGGTTACTTCCTCTAATTTTCTTTCCCATTGATGATTAGCTACTGTTTCCTATTGTTAGTTCAACACCTTTTTACCCTTATTGTTTCCATTCGGCTCAAGGCTCTTTGAAAAGTTAATTAACTTCCTTACAAACTCAATGCCACAAAATAATATTAGTTTGCTTTTGCTCAGAATTTGCCCACTATCAACTAGCTTCTCCATTTAAAAACTATGGGGTTGATATTAACACTGGGCAGGCGGGCGGGAGGGGAACCCACCGCGGAGAGTTGAATGTGAGGCCCGGGCCATTTTAACTCCTGGGTCTCATTGGCATGTTGTACACCTGTCTCCTGCCAAAAACCATCCAGAGTGACGTCAGAACTGGCGGGCGGGAGGGGAAATTGGGATGTCTGCCCGCAGACTCCAGGAACCTGAGGAGGACGGTTCCCGGCATGGTGTTAGTGTTGGATGGGGGGGGGAGGGGGTGCTGAAAGTCTCAGTGTGGGGCCCGGGGCCAGGTCTGCCTGTTGGTTTTAGCCACGTGTAGGCCTCCTGAATTTTTGAGTTAAGATGGCGTTGCGGTGCCTATGACATCATTGGGCTGCGCTTTTTAATGTAAAGTAAGCCTGCACCCGTCTGGGGCAGGCAGCCCTCCCATGCCTGTTCAGAGGGGAGTTAAGATGAGAGGTAAAAATGTGTTGCGAACCACCCTACCATTTTAAAGAGCGGCCCACCCATTCACACCAGGTGGGCTGAGTTAAAATCTACCCCTGGGTTCTTGCATACCAAGGCTGCATTCATGGCTGATGAATCTTTTCTGAAATCTATCTGTGCTCTAGCTCATGGCTCATCCTCTATTTTTGTTTAATTATTTCAAGGGTTTCTCAGCGTTCTGTCCTCTCCTGCATTCTGTTCCTTCAAATTACTGATGTCCTTTACTCATTATCCAACCCTAGCCTCTCTTTTCACAGAAACCCCACAGCGCAGGTAGAGGCCATTTCGGCCCATCGAGCCTGCACTGACACATATCCCACCCGATCCCCGTAACCCCTACACCAACACATATCCCACCCTATCCCCGTAACCCCACGTATTTAATCCCCCTAACACTAAGGGTCAATTTATCATAGCCAATCAACCTAACTTTCTTCCGTTTGCAAACACTAAGTGCCTTCTTTCATCTCACAGTGCAGTGCCTGAAACACTACTTATTCATATTCTCTATGCTTTTTGATCGGGCAACAGAGTATTGTTTTCTTTCAGCTCCTCAAAGATCAAGGGCTGGATTTTCCTCTGCTATCCTGCCCAAAATCAGCAGAAAATGGGACAAATTGGATGGTGAGGCCTATTGCCCCGCTCTAGCCCAGACCCCAATTTTCCTCCCCCCCCCCTCAAACCCACCAGGACGGGTGCTGGCTGCCTCTTTCTTTCCCACCACAGGTAAATGCCAGCGGGGGTGGGCTCCTGAATGATTTTGCTCCTTACTGCCACAGTCTACTCCCAACCCAGGACTGCCGGGAGAAAAGTGGTGGTGGGCACTGGGGCAACAGAGGTAAGTACTCTAAGTTGATTGATGGAGGGAGAGGGGCTAGTTGTTACGCTGAAGTCACAGAAGTGGGCAGAACTCACACCCTTCCCCAACCCCATCAAAAAGTGGAGAATCCAGCCCATAGTTTCTTTGTCTATTACAAGTATAAGTCACTAGGAAGCACGATCTCCTACCTTTGATGACTCCATCTGTATTAATTCTTCATCTATTGCCATTTTTAGGCTCACTAACATCTCTGACCCCAAAATGGAACTCCAACATCTCCATTGCTAAAGTTGGCTCAAGAAGCTTGCATCCTCTTTTGTGCTGAATACCTCTTTTCCTCTCAGCAATTCTTAACTCTATAAGTTATCATGTAGATGATCTCTCTCCTCACCTTTAGCATTCATTCAACATGTTCTTATCTTTATTTTACTGACAGTGCTATGGCCAATCCTCCTCTGAATTTCCCTCTTTTGATCCTTCTAAACTCAAAATACACCATCCTACATGCTTTTCCTTGTCCCTGCATCCTCACTGTGCTGAAAACAAGACTCATTGGACAGTCCTCTAATCTACATCATTCTTTCCAAGGATCTCAAAACTGTGGAACTCTTTACCTCGATAAAGCTTTCCTTCCCCCTACTGTCTTCATGCTTTTAAAACCAAGCTTGATGCCAGTAAATCACTACTTCCTGATTTACTTCATCTCTTTTACATCATTCAACCTTGGTAGTAGTGTACTGCACTGTGGACCCGGGCTCTTCATATTGTTATCTTCTCCAGGAGCTTAACTTCATGAAACAAGGGAAGGAAAATATGTTGTAGCCAGATACATATTTATAGAAAGTCAATTCTTCTCTGCAATTCTGGCGTGCACTCGAAATAAAGATCCTGATGTTTAAGGTCATATCACAGCTCTGGCCTCTTAGCTGATTGACACTGAGCCCATGTCCATTTATGTTCTTCAGACTATGCTGTGCCTTCATCTGTTGTCAATGGTACTCATGTGAATAACAGATAAGACTGACAAAGCAGATATGTAGTGACAGCTGCTCCATGTTTGGCCCATCATCTCCTCCTCTGCAATCAGAGGGAATATTTTGACTACTCTATGGTTTCTCACTATCTTGTCAAAAAATCACAAACTTATTAGTTCATTCTTGACCTTTGTACTGAAAAATTGAGCATTGAAAGAATCACAATTGAATTGTTACAAATAATGACATCAGTTTTCACCCAAGAGTCTGAGATAACTCTCCCTTCCAGCAATGTACACACAGCGGTAACATTGGTTTTGTAGGTACTCTTATAAGTTCCATTATTGTTTTAAAGCTCTGACAACTCTCCTATCTATTTCTTGGCGTACAAATAGAATGTAGCTAGTGATGGATAGCCTCTTGCCGTTCATGACTGGCAAAAAATTCTATCTTTCATTATCAGGTTTCCAAGATTATGTCTGGTAATAAAATTGTATATCTGTTGTTCCTTCAATCAGATTTTGCAGTTGATACAAAGACACTATCTGATTTTGTAGCAAACAATCTGCAGTAGCACATATTTCTTTCTGACTCTCTCCTGAATGAACACATCTTGAGCCACTCTCGGCTTAATTTGTTTTCTTACTTCCTAAATTCTGGTCTGGAAATTTATAGGTATTGTCCAAAGGTTTTTTTTTTGCAGCCAAAGTTTCTGCTGTACGATTCCATTAAAAAAATACAGAAAGAAAGAATCTTTAGGGGGAAAAAAAAAGCACATTTAGAAATTTAGAAAATTATGTCACAACGGACCAAGAATATTTATCCATTTTCTGTCTTTAACAATCATAACTCATCAGATTGGGAACTGGGCAACAGAGCTAAGCTGAATTCAGAATCAGTGACCTGATTCAGGCCTACTTCAGGCTAATTTATGAATATTATGTAATTGGTAAAATTTCAGATAGCGTTTAATTTGTGATGTTAAATATAATGGCATGTTTGTGTAGAAGGACATGGTCTTCCTCTGTGAATTTGTCTTACAATTATATAAATCAAACCATCATTACCTGACCAACATAGCAAGTGGGGAGGCAAAGTGTTGCTTGCTAAGTATAGCCATAACAATAACAATTTTGGGTTAACTATTACTGAGTAACCCAGAAGGAGGCATCCAACTCCTGCACTGGAGTTGGGAATTTGTATGTTCTCTGGCTGTACAGTGACAGGTATGCATGCGTTTTCAACAGCAGTCTACTGCGCCTGTGTCTGACGAATGCCAGTGCTGAAATCGAACACTTCTCCTTTACAGCAGGCATAACATGAGTCAGATGCTGAGTAAAACCATTCTACTGTGACTTCACCCCATCCTCAGAAGAGTGGCCCTGAATTCCCTCCGGTTACATTCCATCACCTTAAGCAGCGTGGGATGGGACCGGGTGGGACCGGGTGGGACTCCCACCCAGGTATGATGGGGTGGGAGACCCGCCTGTCCATTGGTTACACCCCTGGCCCTCTCCCACTTACTGGAGCCGGGCCATTTTAAGATTTCAGGTGGGTGCCTGAGCCATTTACAGCATGACTGGGATTTGTGCCTCAGATGTGAGAAGAGAGGGAAATTGCTGCATCAGTGGCCGCGATTTTGCCGGCGCTCAGAGGGCGGGTTTGGAAGCGGGTCAGGAGTGAAAATCTAAATGATTGACAGCGGGTTGCAAACCCGCTGCCATCCTGCCTCCACGCAACTTTGCAAAGTGTTGGGTCTGCGAGTCCCGATCTGAAGAGATCGCAAAGTCTCTGAAGAATGGACTCAGTCGGGAAAATTTTTGTGGACTTTATGGGATTTTTCTGAAGGTATTTTCCCTGTTATGGGATCGCCCTGCGCAGATAAGTGAAAGACTGGTTTGTTAAAACTCCAGAGAATGCATGGCAGTTGGCTGTGACAAAAGAACTATCCATCATCCAGTATGTATTGGGTTCGCCCGACAGTCCTGGAAAAAGGAAGGGGCCATTGAACCTGATTAGAAAAGCCACTCTAATATGCAAAGCACTTCTCACCTCCATCTCAGAAGAGAAGCAGAACAATGAACCCACTGGCCTCAGCCAGCCAAAAGGGAGCCAGCTTTCCCAGCACAAAGACCGAAAGATATGTCCCAGACTTAGGGCCATTAATCCAATATGCATGGGTCCGACGATGACCCATCACTGATTAAGCACCGGAGTGCTTAGAATTTCTCCCAACACAATGACCGAAAGATATGTCCCAGACTTAGGGCCATTAATCCAATACGCATGGGTCCGACGATGACCCATCACTGGTTAAGCACCAGAGTGCTTAGAATTTTTCCAACACAAAGACCGAAAGATATGTCCCAGACTTAGGGCCATTAATCCAATACGCATGGGTCCGACGATGACCCATCACTGGTTAAGCACCAGAGTGCTTAGAATTTTTCCAACACAAAGACCGAAAGATATGTCCCAGACTTAGGGTCATTAATCCAATACGCATGGGTCTGAAAATGACTCATCACAGATTAAGCGCCGGAGTGCTCAGAAGCAAATGGATTTTATAGATTGGCGGGAAAAGATAGGGGAAGCCAGACCCCTATAAAGGCAGACTCTTTTTCCACCGCACTCTCTCTCTCTCGCTCCTGCTCCAACAAGACAAGAAGTACCAGAGAAGCCGACGAGCAGAGCGATCGAAACCGGGGTAAGCATATTTTCCCAGAATTGAAGCTTTTGGGCTATTCCGAGGATGGGAGCTTCGTTTGGTTCAGCCAGGCAAAGGGGTTTATGCGACTGGGTAATTCGTTGGTGGGGGTGGAATTAGCGTCCACCATAGCAATAAGGAAATTACTGCTTGTTATAGTCTCCAGTTTTGTACTGTATGTATGTTGAGGATTTAAACTAATTTGGCAGGGGGATGGGAACCTAGGTAGTGGAAAAGAGGGAAGTCATATGAAGTCAGAAATAGATGGTAGAAAGGTGAGAAGCAATAAGCAAAGGAGAGAAACACAAAGGGCCAAACTAATTCATAATGAGAGTGTGAAAAAAGCAAGCCTGAAGGCTTTGTATCTTAATGCTAGAAGCATTAGGAACAAGGTGGATGAATTAGTTGTGGAAATAGAGGTAAACAAGTATGATTTGATTGGGATTACAGAAACGTGGCTGCAGGGTGGGCAAGGCTGGGAACTTAACATCCAGGGATATACAATATTTAGGAAGGATCGGCAAAAAGGTAGGGGAGGTGGGGTAGCATTGCTGGTAAAGGAGGGGATTAATGCAATGGAAAGGAAGGATATTAACTCGGATGAAACGGAATCTGTATGGGTAGAAATGAGAAATAGCAAGGGGAGGAAAACGTTAGTGGGTGTGATATATAGGCCTCCAAATAGTAATATGGAGGTGAGGGAAGGCATAAAAAGGGAAATTAGAGAAGCGTGCGATAAGAGCACAGCTGTCATCATGGGTGACTTTAATTTACATATTGATTGGACTACCCAAATTAGTAAAAATTCTGAGGAGGAGGAATTCCTGGAATGTTTTCGGGACGGTTATCTGGACCAATATGTCGAGGAGCCGACTCGAGATCAGGCCATTTTAGACTGGGTATTGTGCAATGAGAAGGGACTTATCAGCAATCTTCTTGTACGAGGCCCCTTGGGTCAGAGCGATCATAATATGATCGAGCTCTCAGTCGAGATGGAGAGTGAGGAAATTGAATCAGAGACTAAGGTCCAGAACTTAAATAAAGGGAATTACGAGGGTCTGAGACGGGAATTGGGTAAGATTGATTGGGTGGTGTTTCTGGGGGGATTGACAGTGGAGAGACAATGGCAAGCATTCAAAGATAGAATGGAAGAATTCCAGAACATGTTTATACCGGTTTGGCATAAAAATAAACCTAAAAAGGTGACTCAACCGTGGATAACGAGGGAAATTAGGGACAGCATAAAATCAAAAAAAAGGGCATATCAACTGGCAAAAAAAAGCACCAGACCGGAAGATTGGGGGCAGTACAGGATACAGCAAAAGAGGACAAAGGGATTAATCAGGAAGGGGAAAATAGAATACGAAAGTAAACTTGCAGCAAACATAAAGACAGACTGCAAAAGCTTTTATCGGTATATCAGGAGGAAAAGACTGGTAAAATCCCAAATCGGTCCCTTGCAGTCCGATTCGGGAGAATATATAATGGAGAATAAGGAAATGGCAGACCAATTAAACTCATACTTTGGTTCTGTATTCACAAAGGAGGACACAAATAACCTCCCAGGAATATCGGCAAACATAGGGACTAATGAGAGGGAGGAGCTGACAGAAATTAGTATCTCTAGGGATATGGTGTTGGGTAAGTTGAGGGGACTGAAGGCCGACAAATCCCCGGGGCCTGATAAACTACATCCTAGGGTACTTAAGGAGGTGGCCCTGGAGATAGCAGATGCTCTAAGGATCATCTTCCGGAACTCCATTGACTCGGGAACAGTACCCGTGGATTGGAGGGTAGCTAATGTTACCCCAATATTTAAAAAGGGGGGTAGAGAGAAAGCAGGGAATTATAGACCAGTAAGCCTTACATCGGTTGTGGGCAAAATGCTAGAGTCCATTATTAAGGATAAAATAGCGGAGCACTTGACAAATGGGGAAAGGATCGGACAGAGTCAACATGGATTTACAAAGGGTAAATCGTGTTTGACTAATCTGCTGGAATTTTTTGAGGAAGTAACTGGTAAAATAGATGGGGGAGAGCCAGTGGATGTGGTGTACCTTGACTTCCAGAAAGCCTTCGATAAGGTTCCACACAAAAGATTATCATGCAAAATTAAGGCTCATGGGATTGGGGGCAAAGTATTAACGTGGATAGAGAACTGGCTGGCGGATAGAAAACAGAGAGTTGGAATAAACGGCTCGTTTTCGGAGTGGCAGGCAGTGACCAGCGGGGTGCCGCAGGGATCTGTCCTGGGACCCCAGCTGTTCACAATATATATAAATGATCTGGATCAGGGAATTGGATGCAATATTTCCAAATTCGCTGACGACACTAAACTAGGAGGAGGGGTGGGCTCTGATGAGGATGTCAGGAGGTTACAGTGCGATTTGGACAGGTTGGGGGAATGGGCGGATACGTGGCAGATGCACTATAATGTGGATAAATGCGAGGTTATCCACTTTGGGGGTAAAAACAGGAGGGTAGATTATTATCTAAATGGCAATAGATTGGGAGATGGGGAAGTGCAGAGGGACCTGGGTGTTCTTGTGCACCAGTCACTGAAGGAGAGCATGCAGGTGCAACAGGCGATTAAGAAGGCAAATGGTATGTTGGCCTTCATATCAAGGGGGTTCGAGTATAGGAATAGGGATACCTTACTACAGCTGTACAAGGTGCTGGTGAGACCGCATCTGGAGTATTGTGTACAGTTTTGGTCGCCCCATCTGCGGAAGGATGTTCTTGCCATGGAAAGAGTGCAACGGCGATTCACCAGGCTGATACCTGGAATGGCGGGAATGACCTACGAAGAGAGATTAAATAGTTTGGGCTTGTACTCACTGGAGTTTAGAAGATTGAGAGGGGATCTCATCGAAACATATAAAATTATGGCAGGCCTGGACAGGCTGAATTCAGAGAGAATGTTTCCAATGGCCGGGGAGCACAGAACCAGGGGCCACAGTCTAAAAATAGCGGGCAAATCATTTAAAACAGAGATGAGGAAGAATTTCTTCACTCAAAGAGTGGTGAGTCTGTGGAATTCCCTGCCACAGAGGGCTGTGAAGGCTAATTCAATAAATATTTTCAAGAGAGAATTGGATATATTTCTGAAGGCTAAGGGGATTAAGGGTTACGGAGAAAAGGCGGGGACGGGGTACTGAACTGGTAAGATCAGCTATGATCTCAGACGAAGATCAGCCATGATCTCATTGAATGGCGGAGCAGGCTCGAAGGGCCGAATGGCCTACTCCTGTTCCTATCTCTATGTTTCTATGTTTCTCTATGATTGTAATCTGGATTTTATTCTCCACAGGCATAGTGATTTCATTTAGTAGTGCATGTTTTAGCCAGTGTATGTTAGACCAAATAAATATAAGTTTGATTTTTCACCGAAACATTCCTGTCCGTGACTTATTTCATTTACATTCTGAATAATAATTCCCGGGTATAGAACTTTCGTAAGGCAGGGTGATTCGAACCGTCCGTCTAGCAATTGGGCTAGGATCAAAAAATGCTTACGTCTCTTGACGACCGGCGGCAGAACCTGGGTTAAAAGAGTGTAAATCAGTCATGGACAGTCATGGCAGGTTATGCACAGAGCTAAGGGATGAGAAGCAGGGAAGAATAAGCCAGGAGGAAACCTTCCGTAACCATAAGGAGTTCTTGCAATGCCAGGTAACTGAGGCAAAGGAGAACGAGAGGGTGGTTAGGGAGGAGAACGCTCGCTTGTTGAGTGAGGTAAAGGTGCTGGGAGAGCAGTTAAAGGATATTCAGGTGGCATACAGAGTCACCAGCGCTGGAGGGTTTGATACGGGTAATCATGGTCCTTGCCAGGAGCAGATCTGGAATTTAACCGATGCTCTATCTAAGGCCAAAGGGATGGTCTGCTTGGTAGCTCTGGGAGTAGCCCGGGTAGATGAGGAAGAGCAGGAGGGAGATAAGGAGGACTGTGAGGCAGAGGAGGATGCTCGACCACCGCCCGAAGTGCCGGGACCAGGACCCATGTGCCCTGTCCGGCAGCGGAAGTACGGTGCGCCCGTAGGTGGTCAAGAGCAAGGAGCACTGCAGAATGACTTCGTGGTCCCATATACAACCCCCAGCTGCAGGCAATGGTTTCTAACCTGACCAAACTAACCAGCACAGGGGACCCATCTGTCCATTTTATGGATGTGGAGCAGGTGGGGGGGATCAATAATTGTAATTTAAGGATAAGGGCTAAACCATTTAGGACAGAGATGAGGGGGAATTTCTTCACTCAGAGAGTGGTGAACCTGTGGAACTCATTGCCACAGAGGGCAGTGTACGCCAGCTCATTAAATATATTTAAGAGGGAATTAGATATATTTCTACGGGCAAAAGGGGTTAAGGGTTACGGAGAGAAGGCGGGGACGGGATACTGAATTAAAGGATCAGCCATGATCTCATTAAATGGCGGAGCAGGCACGAAGGGCCGAATGGCCTACTCCTGCTCCTATCTTCTATGTATCTATGTATCTATGTAACGAAGCTGAGACAGCGAAATTATTTTTATTTTCCCTGGATAGTAGGTTGTACCAGTCGCTCTGAGCGGGTAGCAAGAGGAGGCAGGGTACGTTAGAGGGGATAAAGGACGACACCCTTGAGGCTATGGGCCTCAATGATGGAAGTCCCTTCTCCTGAGTGGAAAGGACACTGCAGTCAGCTGGGGAGGCACCGCAGGCTTTCGCGGACAGGCTTTGGCCCGTCTACCGGAGTGCCTGTGCGGGGGTGCCCGACCGGGCACAGCTGCAGGGGGAGACTAGGGCTCATTGGCTGAGGACCCTGGTGGCGAACAGCCTGCCCAGGATCAAGGCCAAAGCAGAGGGGTGGTTCAATTCCAGGGATCCCCAGACCACAGAAGAGAGTGTGATCCGGCAGTTAACACTCTTTTAAAAATGGTAGGGGTGAGGATGACAAACCAAAGGGCAGCGTACACGAGTTAAAGCCTAGTGGAGGCAACGTTAGAAGAGAGAGGTGCCAGGAAGGGGGTAGCTCAGAGAAGAAGCAGGGTTGTTATAGGTGCGGGAGTAAAGAGCACTGGAGGAAAGACTGCTCAGTCTCTGACAAAAGGAGTGGGAAAGGGGATCCTCCAGCGCCAGTGCAGGAAGCCACAGCTGTGGCAGGAAGCAGCACTGATCCGTTCGCGGTATTAGTGGCTGCTCTCCACGCTGTCTTTCCGGCAGGGCAGGGTAGGGTGGATGCGGCAGCGGGCAGCGTACTCCCATCCGCCCCGAACAATCCCGACCCATGACTAGGGGCTTCTCCGCCCGTTTACCTGTGCCCACTAAGTTATGATGCTTGGAAGAGACCATGTGTGAAAATGGGGGTGGAGAAGGTGCAAGGGACCTATCTGTTTGACACTGGATCTTCAAGCACCATTGTTTATGCGGATAACCCGACCATATCACCTCTGTCGAGTGGGGTCCCACATAACTTAGTAGGGTTCACCGGGAATGAACAGGCTGAGCCTTTCTCCATCCTGCTAGCCATCGATCTGGGTACACTCCATACAGAGTGGAAATGTGTCCTGATGCAGTGGGAGCGGGAGCGAATAGGCATTTTTGGGGCAGACTTCATACTGGCCCACAAGATACTGGTGGATTTCCGGAATCACTGTCTTTGGGGAGCAGTATGCACGGGAAAGGAGAAGGAGGTGGTAGTTATATCAGGGAAGCAAGGCAAGGGAACCGTGTGCACGATGAAGCCCAAGGGTAGTTATGACCTTGAACTTTTGGTCAATTCTACCCCAGCGAAGTACATAGCGGATGTGCGAGCCAACCTCGCGGCATTCACTACACACAAGTACGACTGTGGGAGGAGATCAGGGTAGAAGGAGACCCCATGGCCTGACCACAGAAACAGTACAACTTCCCCAGAGAGGCAGAGACAGATTTAGAGACGGCAGTGGGATCACTGGTTGAGCAGGGTGTGTTGAGACCCATAGCGACACATGTGAACTCTCCGATTTGGCCGGTTAGGAAACCGGACAATTCATGCAGAGCCACTGTGGACTATCGGGTTCTTAACAAGAACTTCCCAGCCTGTGCCCCCACTGTTGCAGCCGTAGCCGACCTGATCGGGAGTATCCCAGCATCCACAAAAACATTCACGGTGCTGGACATTTCGAACGGATTCTGGTCTATCCCTCTCAAAAGGGAGGACCAGTATAAGTTTGCATTCACTTTCAAGGGTCAGCAGCACACATGGACCTGCCTTCCCCAAGGGTTTCACAACAGTCCTTCTATTTTCCACCAATGTATGGCCAACTGTTTAAAAGGGTTTAGCAGACCACAGCAGCTTGTGCAGTATGTGGACGACTTGCTTTTGTTCTCCAACAAGGGGGAGGAGCATGGCCCCCTGCTGGCTGAGCTGCTAAGTCTGTTAAAGGAAGCTGGGTTTAAAGTTAATCCCAACAAAGCACAGATCAGCCAGCAGGAAGTCAAATTCCTCAGGCTGACCGTACCTGCTGGGGAGAGGGCCATCGATGAGGCAAGGAGGAAGGCGGTACAGGAGCTACCTGTCTTGACCACGGTAACGGGGGTAAGATCCTTCCTGGGACTCACAGGGTACTGCAGGGATTTCATAGAGGACTATGCCGCTACGGCAGCCCCTCTACTGCGGTTCCTCCACAAGGGAGTGGGCTGGGAGTGGGATGAGGACTGCATGGCAGCTTTTAGTCGTCTGAAGGGAGATCTGCAGACCGCACTGGCTTTAGGAGCGATTGATGGGGGAAAGGAGTTCTTTTTGGAGGTAGCTGCCACAGGGGACAGTTTGAGCACAGTGCTGCTTCAGGAGTGGCATGGCAAGCTGAGGCCTGTGGTATACTCATCAAGAATCCTCACAGATGTAGAGAGGGGGTACTCCAATTGTGAGAGGCACCTGCTTGCCACACATTGGGCCGTGAGATCACAAATCTTCATGGGGCGTTCCCGGTAACTCTCTTAACCCATCATACGCCCACTCAGATGCTTCTGGATGGGAGGGTAAAGGACGGCATGGTGAGCAGTGCACGCATTGCTCACTGGACTTTATTGCTCTCTCAGATGAATTTGGGTGTGAAAGGCCTATGTGAGCCCAAGCTCGCTGCAAATTTGATCTACCCAGGGGTGGCCCACAAATGTTCTGTTGAAGGGGTATGGGATGTAGACATAGGGTTTCAGGTTGGGATTCATCCCACGGGCCGCGAGATCTATGTAGACGGGTCCAGTGCAGTGGTGGCCGGGGAGCGACTCACTGGATGTGGGATTTTTGACCCAAAGCCAGGCATTGCCAAGGCCATTAAACTCCCTAGCACCATGAGTGCCCAGCACGCTGAACTGTCGGCGGTAGTGTATGTGGTTACCCACCCCGAAGAGTTCCGTACACCCTACACGATTTACTCGGACAGCATGTTCACTTGCAATTCATGTACAGAATATTTAGCCATTTGGTCTCGTCGCGGGTTCACATCTGCAGACAGGAAACCCCTAGCGACCAAGCCATTGTTGCGACAGATCTTAAGATCGATAGGAACCCAGGGGGATTTCTATATCCACAAAGTCAAGGCCCATTCTAAGACAGAGCCCCGTGCGGAGGGCAATCAGCAGGCCGACGTGCTGGCCAAAGAGGGTGCTCAAACGGGCACGTTTTGGGATCCATATGGGTCGAGTCTGGTAGCAGCGATCAGAAACAGAGGTGGGACCCAAGGGAGTGCAGGGGTAGCATTGGCCTCGGACCTAAAGATGGTTCAGGCATGGGATCCCGCTCAAAGACTGTTCTGGAGATGCTGGCTAAGGGAGATAAGGTAGAGGGTCCATATGGAGTGGCAGGTATTACGGTAAAGGAAGGGATGGTTTTCAGAGGGGAACAGTGGGTAGTTCCGCAGCAGCACCGGAGGGAATTCTTTCAGTTGGCCCACGAGGGTCCAGGAGCGGGGCACCCCGGGCTGGAGACCACCTGGCAACGGGTGGAACAGGCAGGGTGGTGGCCGCAACTGAGGGAGGATGTCCGCGACTCCTGCGCGGATTGCTTGGTGTGTGCTGCAAACAACCCTGACCCCCAGAAAAGGAAGGTATCCATGGGACACACTAGGAGAGTGGAGGGACCATGGCAGTCCATACAGGTTGATTATATCGGACCACTGCCCACTGCTCAGGGGGGTTACAAGTACTGCCTGATCCTGGTAGATGTGTTCTCTAAATGGGTAGAAGCCTTCCCATGCCGAACAGCCACAGCTTTGGGGACCGCAAGGATTCTAGTGAGAGAAGTGTTCTCTAGGTGGGGCTACCACAGTATGTGGAGTCCGATCAGGGGAGTCACTTCACAGGGGCAGTCATGCAGGCGACTCCGAAGACGCTAGATGTAGAGGGTAAATGGCACGTCGCACACAACCCGCAGTCATCGGGGATTGTGGAGCGAATGAATAGGACCATCAAGGAAAGGTTACGGAAGGAGACGGGAGACTCGCCTAGAGAATGGGCGGAGATCTTGCCATTAGTTCTGATGGGGGTCCGAGCCAGCCCGTCTAGAAGCACAGGGTATTCCCCACATGAGCTTGTGACTGGCAGGGTCATGAAAATGCCCAGCCACATACTGGCCCCGGTTCTCACGGAAGGTCAGTTGAGAGAGGTGAACTGGGACAGGTTTGTTAAGAATTTGCTTGAGCATCTCAGACAGATCCATTGGCAGGCTGCCAGTAACATGGGGAAGCAACATCGTAGAAATCGTTTATTGCTTGAGCCTCAGAGGCACCACGAGTGGAAGGTCAGAGATTAAGTAATGGTTAGAAATTTCGCCAGGGTAGGGACTTTTGAACCGCTGTACATGGGACCGTACAGTATCGTGGATAGGGCGAGTCTGATGGTATATGCGGTCAAAATGCCCCGACGCACTAAGTGGTTCCATATCAATCAGTGCAAGCTTTTTAACCCTGGGGAAAGAGCTGATAAGAGGAGGAAACAGCAGGGAGTGGTGAGCTGCGCTACAGGTGTGGGTCTCTAGCCCCTAATCTGGGACTGTGAGGAGCCCACAGAGGGGCCAGTCGTTCCACCTGTGGGGGCAGGAGTGAGAAGGAGTGCCAGGATCCCACGGCCAAGAGTGCCGTGGATGCCTCCTTACACACCGGTGAACAAAGGAGGCCGGAGTCGTAAGAGGCCCAGGGTCGAGGAGACCTAGTGTGGCCACCCGGGGATGGGTGGCGCTGTGCATAACTTCTTTCTCTCCTGTTTATTTGCCTTAGCTTGTCTGTATAGTTTGAATTTTAATCATGTGTAGCTGCGTCTGGAAAAGTGAGGCATCACCCAAGCACAATGTTGCATTCGGTGTGTTTTCAGGGAACGCCTAAGCCAGCACAAGTCACGGGGCGACACCGAGGAATCTGTTGTCTTCGGCTGCACCGGCGGAGACGGACCGACCGTGACCACAGCAGGTGGCTTGAAGGAGGGGGCGAGTATCTATCTCCACGAGGGAAGATGGCCTGGATGGCTAGGGTCGAATTCCATCCGGTATTCCAGCCATGATGAGTTCACCTATGGTGAAGCGTCCGTCCCACGCCCGAGAATACCACATCCCGGGTTAGGGTAACAGAGGGTAAACGGGTGTGCCTCAGCTGTGGGGGACACATTCCACTGGGAAGGTGGTGATGGCTCAGAAAACTGAGCATGGATACAGGGGACCAGACAGCTGACTGGGAAAGATTAAGTAATGACACGTACCGGACGATCAGGGGTTCTCAGGGAGGAGTGAATGTGTGTTGGGATAAGTGGTTGGAATCCAAGGAAGGGATTTATATGTGTAGGTGGGGGTCGGAAAAGATCTGCCCAGCGGGTGTGTCGATCGCGTTTATCAGGCGATGGCAGGACACCGGGGGTGGGATCGGTTGGGATCGGAGTGTGGACTCCTGTGTAATCCCAAAACCCCCAAACATCATCAACGCAACAGAGCTCATCTCATACACCAGGAAGCCCCCACCCAGAGCCCCGATGGTATAGATGACTGTAGATGGGTGTCCCACCACCACCAGGGGTCCAGGGAATGGGTTGGTGTTAATCTCTACTGACAAAGTGTTGTTTCAGAACGTGCACTACGCCGTGAACCTGACTGAAGTCCATCTACCTGTGTGGCGTCCAAGGAAGATGGAGAAGCTTTATGAAGCTCTGCTGAAAGTGATGATTCAGGAATTTTATGAACTGGACTATGGAAATGTAGAGAAAGAACAGCTTTATAATCTGAATGTTGGGGGTAGTGTGGGGTCCGGGAGGCAGAGAAGAGGGACCTGGAACGAAGTAGCTACAGCGTTCAGTACAGGAACGGGTATTATTAATAGTATGGATGATGCACAACTCCAGATGCAGATCACTGGGTTAAAGAACCAACTGCGTAAGATTCTAGGGGAAGAGAATACAGTGGTGGGTTCAGAGCTTTATGAGGACCAGGCAATGACCGTTCATTTGAAGGAGGTCATTGCGGAGCTGGAGAGGCACGCAAAAACTGTAAATGATTTGATACGGGAGGACAGGAACGCCTCAGAGCAGGCTGCACGGAATGAGGTGTGTGTATTGTATGGAGCATGGTTGCTAGGCGAGGGCCGCAGTAACCTGGAGGACCTGAGGCAAGGTCGCGTCCCTTCATGGTTAAGTAACAAGCATCTCACCGCGCTGCACCCGTATCGCAATTCATTGAGCCCGGCCAGCTTTGTTTAGCCTCTGAAGCCTACCCTGTCCCTGTAGATTGCTGGCGGTCCAACCATATTATGTGGAGCATTTCGGGTGTCTGATTCCTTTTCGGCCGGAACACCTCACTGAGTTAAATGCAGCTGGATGGAAGAAGTCAGCAGAGGCGAGCAGTAGGCTCAAACCCACTGATAGGGCCGGATAGCACGCACGACGGGCTTAATAAGCCCAGTTAAGGGAAAATCATTAATTCAGAGCGGCTGAAACCGGCAGCGGGACCGTAACCCACCGAACAGCCAACCCGACTCCAACCCGCTGCCGATGGTAAAATCGCGGCCAGTAGATCAGCAGCTTCAGGAATATATTAAAAAAACATAAAAAGAGCCCCTTTTAAAAATAATTTGGTTTCTGTACTGATAGTAGTCTTTCAAATGTAAGCCACTCCAAAGCCCTTGGCAACACCAAAACAGTCTGAAAATCAGCAGGAACGGTTGTCTAGCGGTTAAAATTAGGTGGCTCTGAGGCCGCCACCAGGGAGCTATGGGAACGGTCCCTGGCACAAAGTAAGTGCATCGGAGGGCTTGGGCAGGGGAATCGTGGTGGGGGGAGGAGGGAAAACGCAGAGTAGGGGAGGCTCCTCCTGGCCCACAAGGAAATCTGTAAAAATAAAATAATGTACACTTACCTGGGTCACTTCTGGATCTGGATCCCAACACCTTTGGCCTAAGCTGGAAAGGCACTACTGCTTCCCCGCTTAGGTAAAAATAGCATATTTAAAGAAGGACCCCGCTGGCTTCAGGTGGGTGTCCTTGCTGCCTGCAATTTGGAATTGCAGTCGGCCAGATTGGGGCTTGAACAGAGTGGGTAAGTCTCCTGCTCCATTTTAACTGACCCCGCCCCACCTGGCGGAAACAAGTTAATATTGACCCCATCATGATCGTGTGATGCCCGCTTATGGTTCCACGAGTTCTCTTGGCTGCTTCTCTTATAGCTGTGTAAGGTCAGCTCATTAATATATTTTAACGGTGCTACCGGCACTGGGAGTGTTGGCTGGGGGCCGGAATGTGGCGCGGCAACAACCAGTGAAGCGCGCCCACTTTTTAAGAAATGTGGCGGGGCCCTAAATCCCACTGTAGGGTTTGGCTATTAGAAGTTCAAAAAACACAGGTACAGAGAGAAGATCAAGGAGACAACCAAACAGAAGCATTATCCCCAGTGGATCTCTCCTGCAGTGCCCATTCCAAATGAACACTTAACTGAGGCACTCCAGCCACATTATGTGGAGGCCTCTTAAATTGCCTTGAAATAAGCCTTGCACACAGCTGGCGTGTAGGTTCCTAGTACCTTTGGCACTTTCTTATTGTAGTGCCCTGTGCTCAGCCCATCAGGCATATAGTAAGCCTCAGACCTCTGTGCCAGGATAAATTTGTGACCACATTCCTCTGTGCCACAGTCCTTCAGACCATATTTTGGCCCCTTAGTTTCTTCCACCAACATGCTGCAGACATATGATTTTAACCCTGCCTGCTCCATGGGAACGGGGCAGGCGGGTGGTTAAAATGGCGGTCAGGCGCTTCCCATTGCGTGCCCGATATGTTCGCGCCCGCTGCCATTTTAAATTGACCCTTAGTGTTAGGGGGATTAAATATGTGGGGTTACGGGGATCGGGTGGGATATGTGTCGGTGCAGGCTCGATGGGCCGAAATGGCCTCTATCTGCACTGTGAGGTTTCTGTGATTCTGTGAATACTGGTTGCAGGCAGGTGGAGATCTCATCAATATTTAAATGTCAGCACCCAATGACGAAATTTGGACCTGATGTGATTTTAAGTGCCGATCGCAGCAGGGATGGCGAGTGCTGGATTGACTCCAGAAGAGGTACAGGCAAGTTTAATTTAAAACATTTTTTTTATGGGTAACTTGAGAGCCAGGAGGAGCAGGAGTAATCCTCAGAATCCCACAAGCAAACCTTGGGCCTCCTCTGCCCCGGACTTCCCTCCTTCTCCCTTGACTGTGACCACCTCCGGGTCCCCCTTCAGCACTTATCTTCGTGCCGGGGCTGTTTCCACGGCAGCAGTATCCTACCACTTGAAATCCCGCTCCTACACATTGGCCATCTCGTCATTACCGCTGGGTTCAGGTAGGAGTTGGCACTGGAATATAGTAATCAGGCAAAACTGGTGGGCCCCTCATGCCTGCACCATCACGAGGGCTACCTGCACACCCCATCACCCACACACCACACTCCCGCCCCGAGTCAGAATCGGGGCTAATGACTTGTACCAACAAATTTTTACAGCTGTTTGAAAAGGTTCTTATTGTGGACTTTGCCTGTATTTTGTTGAGAGCAGGGTGCATGTAAGAGCAGCAACAACAATTTTCATGATTATTTGAATACAGATCAAGTAGGGTCTATTTCTGCCCAATATTGATTTAATTTATCTTTCCTTTCTAGTCACTCTCTGCTGATTCAGTCTAACTCTGTATATGGACTCTTCTTCACTCATTGGGTTGGCTTCTTTGCTGCCTTCATGTTACTTCATCATTTCAATCACCCTTTCTTTCTCTTCATGCCTTCCCTCTACTCTCTACCTTTCTCCAATCTCACTCCTCCCAACCTCTCTGCCTCACCCTCACTCTATTAATTTTCCCCTTCCCAGTCTTCTTACCATTCCTTGCACTTCTTTGTTCTCCCCTTTGTCTTTCTATCCCTTAGCATTTATCTTTATTTCTTTCTATCCCTCACTGCTGTGGTGAATAAAGGTTCAGAATACACATAGTTCAGAACAGTTTAAATATAAAGCTGCGAAGAAGACAAGGGGGGAGAAATTTGACATCGCCCATTTTGAGGCGCGAATATCGGCTGGGTGCAAAGTTTAGCGCCCGGCGCAAATTATCGCCACTGGCTGCAAAATTCACCTCTCTCGCCCCTGGAGGTGATTGGAGCACTAAATCAGGCGCTACACAACTCTCTTAATGCGCTAAGCCCGAGGAGCGAGGCGCTACCTCAGAGGGCGGGCGCAGCGCAGGTGCTGTCAGTTAGCGATTGAACACAGACACACTGGCGCCGGTCAGTTCTTAAAGGGGAGGGTCGATCTTTCTCTGCAGCCACTGGGGTCCCATTACGGAGGAGCTGCAGGGTGGGAAGGGGGCAATTTCGCAAGGGAAGCAGATCACCCTCGAAGGGCAAAAAGTAGGAGGTGTCGCAAAATGTATTTCATTGTTTTATTGAAGGCCGAGGGTCGTGGTCAAATTTTTGTTACTGTTTTGGACATTGTCTCCAGGTTGTGAGAGCCAGTTATGTGAATGACTGTTTTTTTTGGTGTTTCTTTCTATTACTTTGTCATGCGGAAATGAGACATAGTTTGGGAAATAAAGAAGTGTCTGAATTCAAAATGTGCATGTTTGGTCTTTGCACTCATTGTTGCCTTGACCAGCTTAGGGATGCAGGATGGTTTCATTCAGGTTGTTGGAATGGCAGAAGTCATTCCCTCAGAGGGGGCCTAGAAGCGACTTGCTATGAGCCTTTGACGGACGGCCCTTCCACTTTGTGCCTCCTTCCCGCCTTGGTGCTGCTGATGTCCATCCTCCTCATCCTCCTCCTCCTCCTCCTCCTCCTCCTCTGCTGGTGCTCCAATGTCTGGTGGCATTGGCTGGGTCCTGAGGATTGCCAGGTTATGCAGCATGCAGCACACAACAACGAAGTGGGAGACTCGCTCAGGCAAGTACTGCAGGGCTCCTCCAGAATGGTCCAGACTTGGGAACCATTGCTTGAGCACGCCGATTGTGTGCTCAACGATGTTCCTGGTAGCTTGATGGTGTTGTGTCCGTGTGTTAATAGAGACACTGAAGACAGGAGTTGGTTTCACAGGTGTTTACTGAACAAAGTCTGGAGGGGAACTAACTGATACAACACAATATACAGGCTTATATAGCCCGAGTGGCCATTATCGGCATTACAGTACACAGGGGGCTCTTAAAGGCACATACACTACAATTCCTCCCCTTTTAGCCAACCAGTACATAATATTTTAAGTAATCATTAATTACATGTTACAAGAAAAATAATCGACACATTGCTGCAGTTAATCAATTATAAGTCAGTCTCTCTGGAGGCTTCCTGACTCGGTCCGGATAATGCCTCGGTGGTGTAGTAGTTTCTGGTGGTGTAGTAGGTTCTTTTGGCAAGGCTGATTCGGCTTGAATGCCAGTGTCGGGTTCATCGGGTTCCAGTATCACCGGATCGGAGGTAGATACTATGGGTATCTCTACTTCATCATTAGGCGTATAGAGTTGTGGTGTAGGTTGTCCCTTTTCGGATGACTCTATGATTTGGTCAGCATGGCGCCTTATTATGCTTTCTCCAATGTCCACGGTATACATCAGCGGTCCTAGTCGTGTGCAGATAGTTCCAGGCTGCCATTTCTCGGTATGGTAGTCCCGGGCCAAAACTTGTTGACCTATCTGGAAGGTTCTAGTTGGCCTTTCATTCATGCCTTGAAATTGCCGGTTCTCCACGTCCCTTCTGATGTTTGGCTTGATCAAATCCAGCCGGCATCTTAGGCTTCTATTGAAGAACATCATGGCGGGAGTTTGGTTTGTAACCATATGTGTTGCATTCCTGTATGCAAACAAGAAGTTATCCACCTTATGCTGAAGTTTTATGTCTTCATTACCCATGGCCTTTATGGCCTTCTTGAAGGTCTGGACAAACCTTTCAGCCAATCCATTGGTGGCGGGATGGTATGGGGCGGACGTGTAGTGCTTAACCCCATTGTTTTTTAAGAACTTCCTGAATTCTTCGGACACAAATTGCGGTCCATTATCAGAACAGATCTGTTCAGGCAGCCCATTCCTGGCAAATATGGTCCTTAATACTGTGATGGTTTTTTCCGTGGTGGTGGAGGACATCTTTATTACCTCCGGCCACTTGGAGTGTGCATCAACCGCGATTAAGAACATTGAGTCCATAAATGGACCAGCAAAGTCGATGTGTACCCTTTGCCATGGAGATGAGGGCCACTCCCATGGATGTAGAGGGGCTTGTGGTGGAGCGTTTTGGACCTTCTGGCATCCTAGGCAGCTCTTGGTCATTTCTTCGATGTCTCCATCGATACCTGGCCACCATACAAACGCCCTGGCTAGGTTCTTCATTTTCACTCCACCCAGATGTTCAGGTATGATGTCATCATCAATTTTTTTCTTACTGGTCACCGTCAGTGCCTGAATGGAGTGCCAGTCTAAACATATCTTCCTGATCCATTCACGTCCCAACAGCGGTGGACCACCATCTTGTAGAACGTATAAATACAACTTTTGCATTTCCTTGCCGTTGTATACAACAGGCACCCTTATTTTTCCTTTGGGGTATACTTTCTGCCCCGTATATGTTTTCAAGATAATGGATGTGTCTTTTAAAGGTATATGTGGAAATAGCCGCTCGTAATCCCGTCGATTTGTGACGGTCAGAGCTGATCCTGTATCTAGCTCCATTTTAACTGGGGACCCTGCTATCGTGAGAGTAACCCAAATGGTCTGGTAATCTTCTTTGGCAATTACATTATGTAATTTGAGACAGCTTAGTCTCTTGTTTTCGGAGTCGCTATCGCTCTTCTGGTCTTCGGAGCTACTGTCCGTCATCATTTGTACCTTTCTGTACTTTTCTTTATTGATTTTTTTTTTCCTGTCCGTGGATCTTTTTTGTCCAGATCGGCATACCTGTGCAATGTGTCCAATCTTTCCGCATTGCCTGCATGCTTTGTCCTTGAACCAGCAGTCCCTCTGGTCATGGGTGGATCTGCCGCAGCGATAACATCTCTCGAAACCCTGTGTCATTTCATGGGTGCCGAAGTCCTGTGTCTTTTGTTGTATCTCTGCAGCTCCTCTTGCGGCTGCTTCGTATGATACAGCCATACTGAAAGCCTTGTCCAGTGTTAAATCTTTCTCAGGAAGCAGCCTTTTCTGTGTTCCTTCACTTAGGAGACCGCAGACGAATTTGTCTCGAAGATAATCTGCTAGTCCTGCCCCGAATTGGCAGTGCTTTGATAGCTTTCTTAATTCGGTGAGGTAATCAGCGTTACTTTCATTCTTGTGTTGATTCCTCTTGAAGAATTGGAATCGTTCCGCTATCAGCAGCGGTGTTGGGTTTAAGTGCTCCTGTAGGGTATCAACAATTTCTTTAAAATTCTTGTCCTTTGGTTTGGCTGGAGTGATTAAGTTTCGTAACAGCCCGTATGTCTTTGCGCCCATTAGATTTAGAAGTACTGACGCTTTTTTATCATTTTCTATTCCATTTGCGGTGCAATATACCTCCACTCTTTCCACATATGTGGTCCAATCCTTTATATCGTTATCAAAAGCATCAATATTGCCAGCCTTAGGCATCCTGGAAAAAAATGGCGCTTCCCGCGCTTTTCTTTCTTTTCTGCAGAAAAGATATGTAGCTTCCCGTGCTTCCCTGCCGCTGCTGCCGATGACAACGCTGTTTTCCGTGTTTTTTTTTATTTTTTATTTATTTACCGGTGGAGACTCGTTCCCGCCGGACTCTCTCTGCTAGGTCTGAACGCCGACCTGCTTGCAGCGCCGGCCGTCTCCCGAGTGCTCCCTCCCCGTCTGTTACTGCTTGCCTCCGCCTTCGCTGCTTGGCCTTGCTGCAGAGCCAGCCGCTGGAGCCCCAGCCCGACGCCCAGGAAGGATTATTGCAGTACCTGCCACCAGCTCGGCTAGCTGGTGAAACCACAGCTTTTTCTTTTTCTTGCTTTTCTTCGACTTTGGACGTCAGAGGAATCGATGTCCTTGAGGTGCTGCCGAATTGCAGGTAAGTCCATTTCCAATTCGTCGCCACTGTTGTGTCCGTGTGTTAATAGAGACACTGAAGACAGGAGTTGGTTTCACAGGTGTTTACTGAACAAAGTCTGGAGGGGAACTAACTGATACAACACAATATACAGGCTTATATAGCCCGAGTGGCCATTACCGGCATTACAGTACACAGGGGGCTCTTAAAGGCACATACACTACAGATGGCTCTCATTGTATCATAGCTCAGCAGGGGTGCTGGGCGAACGGAGCGGGGTCATCAGCCAGGTGCACACAGGATATCCCTTGTCCCCGAGAAGCCAACCTCTTGGGTGAAGCGGTGCCTCGAAAAGGTCTGCCACAGAGGTCTGGCGCAGGATGAAGGCATCGTGGCTGCTGCCTGGAAAGTGGGCATTGACAGCGAGTATCAGCTGTCTGTGGTCACAGACCAACTGGACGTTTAAGGAATGGAAGCCCTTTCGGTTGCGGAAATCCTCAGCATTCTCTTGTGGCGCCCGCAAAGCCACATGGGTGCAGTCAATGGCACCCTGCACCATGGGGAAGCCCACTATCATCGCAAAGCCCGTTGCGCGTTCTTGCTGCTTGTCCGGGGTCATGAGGAAAGAGATGTACTCTCATCTCCTTTTAAAGAGGGCATTTGTGACCTGACGGATGCAGCAATGCACTGCAAACTGGGAGATATTGGCGATGTCCCCAGTAGCGGATTGAAAGGAGCCGATGGCATAAAAGTTGAGAGCCACTGTTATCTTCACTGCCACTGACAGAGATGTCCTGCTCCTCAGTTGAGGCTGCAGATCTGGCTGAAGCAGGTGGCAGATCTCAGTGACCACCTCCTTGCTGAATCGCAGCCTTCGCAAACACTGCTCCTCAGACATGTTAATGTATGAGAACTGTTGGCGAAAAGCCCTGGGAGGGTAAGGTCTCCTGTTCCGACGCCTGTTGGCCCTCCTCTGTCTGGCCATGATTGCCACTCTCTCCCTGCGTCTCTGTGTCCTCTGAATGTGATGGAGAAGGATGACGTTCCCATCCATTGCAGCCCCCATAGTATCTGGGCAATCAAAGTTATGATGGTCAAAAAGCAAAGTACCTGCAAAGTTATGGTCAGAAGCCAAAACTACCTCAGACAGCGTTGACTCAATGCAGAAGTCTCTCTTTGTCTCTTTGTCTCTCTCCAAATCTGTCTCTCTCTCTCAGAACGAGTGGTGCAAAAATGGCTACCACACAAAAGCCAGGAAGAGGCCCCCTTTAAATAGTGCCCCCCCAGCCCCACAGCGACTGGGAAGCATTCCAGTCAACCTGTCGTTGGTCGCGCCAGGCGGAAAGGAGGGGGGTGCCACTGAATTTCTGGTCCAGGGCGCCCCAAGGGCGTTGCACTCTCGAATGACATCAAGATCTGCGTGAGCAGGAGATTGGGCGGTATTGTTTAGCGCCGCCACAAAATGTCCGGTAAATTTCGTGAGAGGCGCAGATATCGCCGCGCCCAGGCACTAGTTGGTTTGTGCCCCACTTAGCGCCCTCTTAAGGCGCTAACGGGTGGCGCTACCAACTGAATTTTCCCCCAGAAAACTTTGATAGCCAGGCCTGAAACTTTTGGGTCTGGAAAGGATATAAGCCACATTTTCTGCTTGGGGGCAGAATATGGTCCGTTTAGACCGTCTGGAGTCTGTGGTGGATCTTCCACTTTCCCTCTTTATGTAAAGAGGATGTGTTGGGTGGGAGATCGTGGACTACCCCGGGAAATTTCTCCCTTTACACCCATGAAGGGTCTCAGCAGTATTCATCCCAGTTGAGATCCATGATACATCCCTTTGAGGCCTTCTGAAGGCCCCAAACCTTTACTACAGTAAGGAAATTGATCCTAGAGGAGACCAGTTACCTTCCCTAGTTGGAATGGCTCCTGTGTGAGCCGAAGATTTTGAAGAAAAAAATCTTGTTCCTTGGCTCATTTGGGCCTGAGGAGATCTTCGCTCCACATTAGAAGGGTGTAAGGCCGAGCAAGACTGACTGCTGCTCATGTGCCTTTGTTGGTGCTGGGATTTGGGCTGGAGTCTCCGATCATGGTCTAGGGCAGACGGGGATTCCGTTCTTCCGCAGTTACATCAGCGGAGTAGGCCCCCAAGACTTTCCAGGCTCTTATCCAACAGATTCCTGCAGCTCAACTTTTCACTTCAAACCCCTAATGATCAGACAACTAACGCCACATCAAATAAAATAGAATCGATCAAGACACTACAACCGCTTCCTCTTTGTGTGCCTCTCTTGCCCTCGCATCTCTTGTCCTTACCCCAATATCTAAGCAACACTGCAACAAAATGTAAGCAAACACTGCCAGTACTTGACAAGCCACAAAATAGAGGCTTTGCTCTCTCTATCTCTATAATAGAAGGGTGGTACTAAAAAGCTGTACCACTGATAAGATAGGGGTACACTATATAAGCACTTTTAACGTCCTGCAAATTAGCATTAATGTTGCTCAAAACATTGTGAATGAATTCTTTCCTTAAGTAATTCAGCTAAGTCCCATGTGCCATTTTTGGACTCGCATACTTATTTACAAGTTCATTGGTGAAAGCAGCTTACAGTTATCTTAGCTAACACTTCTTTGGCAAAAGGGAGTAATGAAGACCCTTTTGAGAATTGTTGTTTCTTGCTGTAAATTTTTCATGTGAGACCACAGCTGTGTATAATAAACTCCATCCTTCACGTTTCTCCGGAAAGCAGCTTTTGGTGCTGCTTTTCAGATTTTGTCCTTGAAATATCAATGAGGCTGTCAAACAGATCTTACACATCTATTAGGATCCGAACAGAGAAAATTGAAAAACAACGTTCAGATAGTTAATCATTAGGATAGCGGATGTTGTCAACTGAATTTAATACTGTACTTTCAAAGATGTTTTCAATTTAAGGAGGTTTTTCTTTAAAAAAAATCCTGGTTGACCGGACTTTGATATATTTACTTAGATTATTTATAGAGAAGAGACTGCTTCATTCATATTCAGCATACTGGAAAATCAAATGCAAAATAGTGCTTGCTTTCAGACTTTGGCATCAGTTATATTTGGCCTACGGAGTATTGTGCCTTGCTGCAAGTTACACAGAGGTTAGCCACAAAGGATGCACGCACAGAACTCTGCTCCTGGGTGGCCAATTCCTTTATGCTCGGAAAGTGCGGACAGGACTATCTACTCACTCGGAACATTAGGAAGGTTCACACAAAGTTTTTAAATGTTCGCAGGCGATCCAGCACGGTCTGGGCACATTCTCAATTTGGCTTTTACTGGACTAGAGTCAATGCAGACAAAGCATTGTGAGATTGCCTCCTGACAGGATCTTACACTGCTTGGCTTTAATGCAAGTTAGATCGAGACCTGACTCCCAAGCGATACGGCCACTCCTGTGTCAATGTGGTTCTGAAGCCACTTCACATTGATGCAAAAATGACAGTACAACTGCACATTTGAAGAAGGTTGTTTCGTTTTGCTCCATTTAACTTCAAAGGCTATCTGACAGATAATAATTTATCTGAAGTATCTTATGGTACACACACAAAAAGTAGATTCAAATAAAAAGCACCCAATTATCATGGAATCATTTTATTAATATATTTCTTTTGCTTACTTGGGATCAAATTCTCAAAAAGGTTACAGCAATATGCTAAACTTTACAATGTCTATATGTATGTTGTAAGTTAGTAATACTTGATCTGCTTGTACAACAATGCTAAAAGCTTTCCTTGGATTTCTGATTCAGACCCTTGAACCTTTGCACAATAACTGCAAGCATCTTATCCACACCCTCAGATGGTACCCCTCTGAGCAGATTTGAAACCTGCTTTGGCTGCTTTACATTTGCTTGAAAATTCAGACCCGATACTGGTCAGTAGGGGGTGCCAAAAACCCATGAGCTGCGTGTGAGTGAGACATTTCCTCTGCCTCAGGGTATCTTGCCAAGATAGTCACGCATTTATAGTTAAGACACCAGATGGCCTTCCCTCTGAGGAATCTAGGTTATTACACAAATGATGCAGGTTAAATTCATTTCTCCTGTAATCTCAATTTCCAGTCATAACACGAGAAGTGAGTATTTCACATTGCTTATTTTCAAATGCACATTCTATTGTCGATAAATTTTCTAAAATTAGTTCAACAAGATCTCACAACCATATGGCATTACTATGGGTCTAGGATTATCGCACTAGTCTATTTCCATTTGTTCCTTCTTATTCGAAAGCTTTCCTTTTCTCATTAATTTATCTTCTTCGAATAAATGTAGTTCTCATGCTCTGGATTGTTACTTTTTGAGTATACTATCATTCTCTATTTGTAAGAGATGTTTTCTTATTTTGAAATCTAATTCCGCTGTAACAATGGCAGTGATTATCAGACACTATTTGTGTTGTTGTACAAACATACCTAATATGTCAAGGGGACAGATAATCAAAAAAGAACATTTGATTGTTGTCCCAAGTAAATAGTAAATGATTTGCCTCACATGAATGTGGAATGGATTGTGATAGACTGAAAACACCGAATTTACACATCTAGTTGCATTTTTCCATTTACGGGCAAAGGAAGACTCAATTGCTCTTGTAGATTCCCAGATCACGGATGAAGAATCTCCTGGTCTGGGACTCCCTTATCCTTAGCTACACCCTCTCTGAAGCAGGTGACCTTGCTTGAGGTGGATGGAGGCTCTGTCCCAGAACTGGTCCCATTGAAAATTGGAGGGAAGGCATATTTTGGTCCCAGCCTAATTTCTGGCCTTTCCACCACACTCCCACTGGACTTATGCCATGAGTGCTCCAGAAGGGCCTTAGATTTTTTAACCCCAGTGACTGTATAATGCTACATTCATTCAAACACACACAAAACATTTTAATAGTAAGAAGGCTGCACAAATAAGATAGCATTTACAGTAAAAGGTGTATGCATTTAAATTTTAATCAGCTCCAACATACTACCTTAAGAACAAAGGAGTTCAGCTGCTTGTTGTTGACACATGCATAGCATTATTTTTTAAGGTTAGGTTTTCTACTTTATGGAACCTTTTTTTGGCGTTATGTTTGGCCCTAGATTATGTGGATACAGGCTGCTTGCTTTATTCTGAAATTAGTCAAGCAAATTAATTGCTCAGCTAATGGGGAAGAATCACAGGTGCTATACATATACATATACACAGGAAAGAAACAAACAAATTCATTTCAAACTTGTTGACAAGCCAGGGCTTCAATCCCATGGCAGCAAACCATTTGTGCTTTACATTTTACAGTGATTGACAGCTTTATTTGGTAGTGAAAGATAGCTATTTGATGACCTTTGTTACAGTTTGAACTTTAAAGAGCATCAATCAAACCTTTGTTGCACCCCCTCTAAGGCAAGTATATCCTTCCTTAGGTACGAAGACCATAACTGTGCACAGTACTCCAGGTGTGGCTTACCAAAGCCCTGTACAATTGCAGTAAGACTTGCTTATTCTTGTACTCCAAACCCCTTGCTATAAAAACCAACTTACCATTTGCCTTCCTCAGAGAATGAAGCAGTCCATGCCCACATGCAATAAGACCTGGATGACGTTCAGGCTTGGGCTGATAAGTGGTAGGTAACATTCGCGCCACAGAAGTGCCAGGCAATGACTATCTCCAACAAACGAGAGTCTAACCACTTCCCCTTGACATTCAACGGCATTACCATCACCGAATCCCCCACCATCAACATCCTGGGGGTCACCATTGACCAGAAACTTAACTGGACCAGCCACATAAATACTGTGGCAACAAGAGCAGGTCAGAGGCTAGGTGTTCTGCAGCGAGTGTCTCACCTCCTGACTCCCCAAAGCCTTTCCACCATCTACAAGGCATAAGTCAGGAGTGTGATGGAATACTCTCCACTTGCCTGGATGAGTGCAGCTCCAACAACACTCAAGAAGCTTGACACCATCCAGGACAAAGCAGCCCATTTGATTGTCACCCCATCCACCACCTTAAACATTCACTCCCTCCACCACTGGCATACTGTGGCTGCCGTGTGTACCATCTACAAGATGCACTGCAGCAACTCTCCAAGGCTTCTTCGGCAGCACCTCCCAAACCCGTGACCTCTTCCAACTAGAAGGACAAGGACAGCAGGCACCTGGGAACACCACCACCTCCAAGTTCCCCTCCAAGTCACACACCATCTTGACTTAGAAGTATATCGCCGATCCTTCATTGTCGCTGGGTCAAAATCCTGGAACTCCCTCCCTAACAGCACTGTGGGAGTACCTTCACCACATGGACTACAGCGGTTCAAGAAGGTGGCTCACCACCACCTTCTCAAGGGTAACTAGGGATGGGCAATAAATGCTGGCCTTGCCAGCGACGCCCAGATCCCATAAGCGAATAAAAAAAAATGTTTGCTGTACCTGCATGTTAACTTTCTGTGTTTCGTGTACAAGGACACCCAAATCCCTCTGAAAACCAACATTTAATAGTTTTACACCATTTAAAAAATATTCTGTTTTTCTATTCTTTCTACCAAAGTGAATAATATCACATTTCCCCACATTATAGTCCATCTGCCAACTTTTTGCCCATTCACTTAACCTGCCTATATCCCTTTGCAGATGTCCTCCTCACAGCTTACTTTCCCACCTAACTTAGTATCATCAGCAAACTTGGATACATTACACTCGGTCCCTTCATCTAAGTCATTAATATAGATTGTAAATAGCTGAGGCCCAAGCACTGATCCTTGCGGCACTCCACTAGTTGCAGGCTGCCAACCTGAAAATGACCCGTTTATTCCTACTCTCTGTTTTCTGTCCTTTAACCAATCCTCTATCCTTGCTAATATATTACCCCCAACCCCATGCGCCCTTATCTTGTGTAACAACCTTTCGTGTGGCACCTCATCGAATGCCTTTTGAAAATCCAAATTTACTACACCCACTGGTTCCCCTTTATCTACCCTGTTAGTTACATCCTCAAAAAACTCTAATTGATTTGTCAAACACAATTTCCCTTTCATAAAACCACGTTGACTCTGGCTAATAATATTATGTTTTTCTAAGTGCCCTGTTACCATTTCCTTAACAATGGATTCCAGCATTTTTCCAATGACTGATGTAAGGGTAACTGGCCTGTAGTTTCCTGTTTTCTCTCTCCCTCCTTAATTGAATAGCAGTGTTACATTTGCTACCTTCCAATCCACTGGGACCATGCCAGAATCTAGGGAATTTTGGACGATTACAATCAATGCATTCACTATCTCTGCAGCCACCTCTTTTAGAATCCTAGGATGTAGGCCATCAAGTCCAGGGGATTTGTCTGCTTTTATTAATTGAGCTTTGGGCCTCATTAATGTTAATTGCGTGAGCTGCTGGTGCCTGTCACGCTACCACAGGCAGCTCGGCCATTTGAAATAAATGTATAGTGAGCTATTTGTCTTGCAGCAGCGACCCGAAGGTAAGTCACAGCAGTGGAGCAGTAACTGGGGGGAGCGGCGATGGGGGTACTGTGGAGTCGGGGGAGCACTCGTTCTCCTCCTGGCTCCACAGCAACATTTAAAAAAAAAATCTAAAATAATTAGCAGCTGCAACTTAGGCTGCAGTGGCCGCTGAAGAATCCATAGCAGATCAGGCCCAGCCCCTTCTGTAATATCTAATTTCCCAGAGGGGGCCTAATGTCTGCTTTTGGCGGCCACTAGGGACCCCAGTTAAATGGGCCGGCCCAATATCGGGTTGGAAGTCTTTTAGCCGTCCTTTGGGCGGGATGTTGGTTCCCCGGAATTGGCCCTTGTTGAGCCCGTTTGCAATGAGGTCCCATTTCTACCTCGCAGTATCTATTTTGGCTGTGCATCACACATTTTTAAACTGAAATGAGAAAATACAGGACACGACTTGCATGAAAATATTGAAGTAGCTTTTCAACAATTTTAAACGTCTCTTAATCTGGTGCAATGTGCATCATATCTCTGGGAAACCAGAAGGGAGCAAAAAGCTTCAGCTAGTTTTGAAGACAGTTGATAATGCCCAAACTACACAGCGAATTTCTTTTTAAGATACGCAAGATTGACTGCAAAATATGTCGAGTGGAGAGATCTCATGATTGCAAGAAACATCTGAGATCATTGCAAGCCTGTTAAAGTCATTTTGAAAAGATTTCAAAATATAATACTATAAATATATTTCGATTATTTTGTAATTGAATGCATCCTTCCCCAGATTTATATCACCTTATGACTTCTAATACCACCATGCAGATGGGTGAGTGATCTTGCAGTCCTGTGACATAGTGTGACTTGAGGAAAAGGAAAGACAATGTGGCATTGCATAATATTCGTTGTCTTGTACATTTCAAAACATTTACACCCTTTTCAATATTTAGCAGCTGCTTTTGTGCAGAGTAACTTTTTAAAGGAACAGTTTAGCCTTTGAAAAACTTACTTTTAATACACAGAAAACTCCTTCACTCTCCTGTTACTAGGACTAACTGATTTAAAAAAAATTACGTTATTATTTTCATTCCTGCAACTCAGAGGATGGTCTCCCCTCAAATATCAACTGCTGCTCCTCTATAGCTGACCACTAGGTGGTGCCCGAGAGCAACCCAGGTCTCTGACTTTGCCTTGCTCTCTGGGGGAATGCCAAATACCCACTTGGCTGCTCCTCATGATGAACAGCTCCAATTGGGAACTCACAGTGTGGGAAATCACGAGCATGGGCCTATGTTTTCCTATTCAGCGGGAACACCACTGTGCTATAACATATACCCTCTGCTTCATCATTTTAACCACGTAAAAAGCAAGCTACAACGTAAATATTTCCCACGCACTTAGTAGAAGCTATCAGCTATCTTAAAGGGATTATTAGTAGCCTTTTATCACACAAACTGATGCCACTGTATTCACCGCTGGTAGAACTAGATGTGGGTTTTCACAGTATCAACAAATCCGTTAATGGATCCAGAGAGGCTGTCTGTTTTTAAAGGAGAAACATAGAATCTTACAGCACAGAAGGAGGCCATTCAGCTCATTGTGCCTGTGCCGGCTCTTTGGTAGAGCTCTCCAATTAGTCCCAGTCTCCTGCTCTTTCCCCATAGCTCTGCAATTTTCTCCCCTTCAAGTATTTATCCAATTCACTTTTGAAAGTTACTGTTGAATCTAATTCCAACACCCCTTCAGGCAGTGCATTCCAGATCATAGTAACAGCGTAAATAAAAAATTCTCCTCATCTCACATGTTTTGCCAATTACCTTAAATCTGAGTCCTTTGGTTATTGACCCTTCTGCCACTGGAAACAGTTTCTCCTTATTTACTCAATCAAAACCCTTCATGATTTTGAACACTTCTATTAAATCTCCACTTAACCATCTCTGCTTTAAGGAGAACAATCCCAGCTTCTATAGTCTCTCCACGTAATTGGTACCATTCTAGTAATTCTGCTCTGCAACCTCTCCTTGATGTCCTTCCTAAAGGGCGGTGCCCAGAATTGGACACAATACTCCAGCTGAGGTCTAACCAGTGATTTATAAAGGTTTAGCATAATTTCCTTGCTTTTATACTCTATTCATGAAGCCAAAGATCCCGTATGCCTTTTTAACAGCCTTATGAACTTGTCCCCAGGTCTCTCTGTTCCTGCACCCCTTTTAAAATTGTACAATTTAATCTATATTGTCTCTCTTCGTTCTTCCTTCCAATGTGCATCACTTCACACTTCTCCGCGTTAAACATGTTTGAAATATATATTTCCAAATTAATTAGTGCTCATTCCCCAAGTATATTTTTTCAAGTTTTAATATGTTTTTAGTAATAGGGTAGCATATCCTCAATCCAAACAAAAAGCGCAAAAACAGCAGATGCTAGAAATCTGAAACAAAAACAGAGAATGTTGGAGACACTAAGCAGGTCAATCATCATCTCTGGAGATAACAGACAAGCTACTGCTTTGGGTTTAGACCCTTCTGATACACCTGTTCTGATGAAGTGCCTATACTTGAAACGATAACCTGTCCATTCTCTCCACAGACGCTGACTGTCCTGCTGAGTACTTCCAGCATTTTTAATTTTGTTTCACACCTTTAATTGAGTTGGTTAACTCCAGTCTACACAATGTTTCTCTCTCACACCTGGCAGCTATCTCTTGCCCTGCCAGTACACTTTACACCTAATCTCAGCCTATTACCATCTCGTCTAGCTTCTAATCTCTTTTACTTCTTTTGTTTCTTTTATTCTTTTGTCCGATCGCAGCCCTGTCTTCGATCTAGTTTCTTTTCTTTCCAGTTTTGAAGAAGGGTTCGACCCGAAACGTCAACTCAAATTTCTCTCCACGGATGTTGCCTGATCTGCTGAGTTTTTCCAGCATTTTCTGTTGTTATTTCGGATTTCCAACATCTGCAGTATTTTGCTATCGTACAGATACAAGGATGGTTGTGACAGTAAGTTTATCATATCTTTTCCCATATGACTTGAAATAGATCATAGCGCAGATGCATGCAAATCAACCCAATGTACCTAAGCATCTTCCTGCACAGGTATGTCATGTTCACAGATTGAGATATTTTATAGCCACAGGGCAGTAGGTGGGCTAAGGTGGTCTATGGGGCCTGTTAGATGTTGGACTGAGTTTTGAATAAGATAGAGGAGAAACTATTCCTTTTATAAGACTTTTGTCACTATATTCTTTTCAGCAGCACATTTTCTAACTTATTGACTACCGACATCTCAGCTAAGAGTTTATCCAGGGAATGACAGCATTACTTCCATGACTCGTTCCCTTTGGATACATATGCAATTATATAATCTAGTCTTGACCACCGTGCTGGTTGGCCAGGGTCACTGGTTTACACTGAATGGGTAAGTCAATTGCTGTTTTTATTACAAAGGGATTCCAGGATTTTCACCTGTGTTTTGGGGATCAAATTCCATGATTCCACCTTTTTAAGTGAAAACCATAAACCAGTGACCTTTGCCAAGATTAAGGCTGGGCTTTGTTGTTACCTCATTTCCCTTCCATGTAGACGTAATTTAAATTGTACACTTCATTTTGGCAGTTTGTTGGCCATAGAATCACATTGCTCGTGAGCGTGCCTGCCTGAGCACTTTCTCATCTGTTTCAGTCAGCAGTGACACTCATTGTGCTATCACAGTAACGTGACAACTTTAACAATCTTTCCGAAGCAGTTAATGGCTGCTATCACGTAAATAGAAAGCATTCAATTTGAAACTTATTTCCAGTGACACCTCTGGAGATGAAACGATAAAAGTGAATTAGTGTTCGGAGCTAGATTTTGGTGAAGTCTTCTGTGTATTAAATATATGTTGTTTGGAGCCCAGAGCTTTCCTTTGAGTTGTAATGCTTTTCTCTAATAGTTTCTGTCACAGGCTGGTGGAAATGAATCAGGTCAGCACATCAGCTTTAATAGGTCAGCTTTTTGCAATGCATCCAGTGGGGCATTTTGTGCTTTCCTAATCTAGGGTCAAAGGACTAACTTTCGTATGTTATCCTAAGGTATTAAAGGAGCATTCCCACACACCAAAGATCACTATTACAATGACTTGGAAGTGCATCTAAAGCATCATTCGCCAGTGTCAGTCACACTGGGACAACTGCTATACTTGTAAAAGAAAACAATTTGCAAAATGAATCCCAAAGGTCCTCATTTATATCAGCAGGTCCACTATTTTGATTACAGCAGCATGAAGGCAGTAAGCCATGTGAAATCACCACATCCCAAGTGTTTTTGACATAATGCTCTCCAAGGACCAAGCTTCAAAGATTTCTGGTTTGTATCTAGCATAGGAGCAGACTCACAAAATGGCAGATTTGTGAATTAATTATGAACAGTACTCTCTTTGATGCATACTTTTAATGTAGCAAGTGCCAAGCTTTATTAAAAGTCAATGGAGAATATAACGCGACATTTTAGTTGTTTTTTAAGCAGAACAAAAAAGCAATATTTCCTGAAACAACATTATTAACTCACCTTCTGAAAGTAGAGTTAACATTACTTACAGACACACTGCTTGCTGTCTTGCCTGTTTGTACAAGGTGCTATACTATTGTTAGAATAATAACAATGATTTGCACAGAAGAACAAACAGTAAAATGCATTATACTGCATTTCAGCAATCTGCGCAGTGGAAGAGTCAGAAAATGACTGAAAAACAAATATTAGATTTCAACCAAGGCAGGAATATTATGTGTTGATACTCGACCTAAATTAACATCACAGAAATCACAGATACCTGCATAGATTTACCATATACAATAACAGGGAAAAATGGATAGACTGAGTAATTACAGGCCAGTCAGCCTAACCTCGGTGGTGGGCAAATTATTAGAAAAAATTCTGAGGGACTGTATAAATCGTCATTTAGAAAGGCCGCATTAATCAAGGACAGTCAGCCTGGATTTGTTAAGGGAGGGTCGTGTCTGACTAACTTGATTGAATTTTTTGAGGAGGTAACAAGGATAGAGGATACTGCATTTAATATAGTCTACATTAATGAAAAAGAAACCAGTGGTGATAACAGATATACTAAAAGAACAATACATGTCTGCTAAACAGTATCATCACCGTTAAATGTGTAAAAGACACATGAACAGTCGCACTTTCAAAATTGTAAATTGATTTTACAGGAAGACGTTAATAAACTTGCAGAATGGGCATGTAATTGGCAAATGAACTTCAATATAGATAAGTGCAAAGTTTTCTGTATTGGTAGGAAGAATAAGGAAGCCACATACTCCTTGGAAAATAAATGTCTAATTGGGGCAGAGGAACAGAGGGATCTGGGGGTAGAGGAACAGAGGGATCTGGGGGTAGAGGAACAGAGGGATCTGGGGGTACAAATACACAGATCACTAAAAGTAGCATCACAGGTTAATAAGGCCATAAAAAAAGCAAACAATGCACTGGGGTTAATTTCAAGAGGGATAGAATTGAAAAGCAGAGAAGTTATGTTAAACTATAGAACCTTGGTTAGACCACAATTGGAGTGCGATGAACAGTTCTGGTCTCCATATTATAAATAAGATTTAGAAGCACTGGAGAAGGTGCAAAAAAAATGATTTACTAGAATGATACCAGAACTGAGAGGTTATATAGAGTGAAAGTTAAATCGCGTTTGACAAATGTATTAGAGTTTTTTGAGGGTGTAACTAGCAGGGTAAATAAGGGGGAACCAATGGATGTAGTATATTTGGATTTTCAAAAGCAATTTGACAATGTGCCATACAAGAGGTTGTTACACAAGATTAGGGCTCATGGGATTGGGGATAATATATTAGCATGGATTGAGGATTGGTTAATGGACAGAAAACAGAGAGTAGGAATAAACGGGTCATTTTCGGTTTGGCCGGTTGTAACTGGTGGGGTGCCGCAAGGATCAGTGCTTGGGCCTCAGCTATTTACAATCTATATCAATTACTTAGATGAGGGGACCGAGTGTAATGTATCCAAGTATGCTGATGATACAAAGTTGGGTGGGAAAGTAAGTTGTGAGGAGGATGCAAGAGGCTGCAAAGGGATATAGACAGGTTAAGTGAGTGGGCAATAAGGTGGCAGATGGAGTATAATGTAGGGAAATGTGAAATTATCCACTTTGGTGGGAAGAAGAGAAAGGCAGAATATTTTTTAAAAGGCGTGAGACTAGTAAATGTTGGTATTCAGAGGGATTTGGGGGTCCTTGTACAAGAATCACAGAAAGTTAACATGCAGGTACAGCAAGCAATTAAGAAAGCAAATGGTATGTTAGCCCCTATTGCAAGGGGGTTGGAGTATAAGGGAAAAGAAGTCTTGTTGCAATTACATAGGGCTTTGGTGAGACCTGAAGTATTGTGTACACTTTTGGTCTCCTTAACTAAGGAAGGATATACTTGTCTTAGAGGGGTTGCAAAAAAAGTTCTCTAGATTGATTCCTGGGATGAGAGTGTTGTCCTATGAGGAAACATTGACTAGAATGGACCTATATTCTCTGGAGTTTAGAAGAATGAGAGGTGATCTCATTGAAACGTATAAAATTCTTAGAGGGCTTGACAAGGTAGATGCCGAGAGGCTGTTTCCCCTGGCTGGAGAGTCTAGATCATGGGAGTCATAGATTCAGGATAAGGGGTCGGCCATTTAGGACGGAGGTGAGGAGAAATGTCTTCACTCAGACGGTTACGAATCTTTGGAATGATCTACTCCAGAGGGCTGTGGATGCTCAGTCGTTGAGTATGTTCAAGACTGAGATTGATAGATTTTTGGACACTAATGGAATCGAGGGATATGGGGATAGGGCAGGAAAGTGCAGTTGAGGTAGATTGACTGGTGGAGCAGGCTCAAGGGGCCATATGGCCTACTCCTACCCTTATTTCTTATGTTCTTACATTCTTATACCTATCAGGATAGATTGAAAAGTCTGGGGCTCTTTTCTCCAGAAAAGACAAGACTGAGGGGAGACTTGATAGAGGTCTTCAAGATTATGAAAGGGTTTGATAGGGTAGACATGGAGAAGATGTTTTCACTTGTGGGCAAGACCAGAACTAAGGGCCATAAATATAAGATAGTTACTAATAAGTCCAAAAGGGAATTCAGGAGAAACTTCTTTACCCAGAGAGTAGTTGAGATGAATAGCATAGATGCATTCAAGGGGAAGGCAGATAAGCACATGAAGGAGAAAGGAATAGAAGGATAAGTTGATGGGGTCAGATGAAAAGGGGTGGGAAGAGGCTTGTATGGAGCATAAACACCGGCATGGACCTGTTGGGCCAGATGGCCTTTTTCTGCGCTGTAAATACTATGTAATTTTTTAATGGCACATAACCTGTTGAATAATCTCATGCTTTGATGGTATTTTTACCATCAGCAGCTTGTCACTTGGAGTATAAATGTACAGCAAAGTCCTAAAAAGTATGTACTAATTTAACATACTGAATACCAACATACCACATCTGCATTGATAAGGCCAAGAGGAAAAACTACAAAGCATCAAGCAACCTCCTGAGAGCATTAACTGATGAGATTCTCAGAATAGAGAGATTAATATAAAACTGAAAACAAATCAGGTTTGATTTTCTTATTTATATATAGATATAGGGCTAAAAATTAGGGGGCTTTATGCCACCCATTACTGTGAAAAAGTAACGGAAAGAGGGTGGCTGACACTCTTTTGTTTGCTGGTGACGGGTCCTGTGGCGCCTGCCATTTTCCGAGGCCCAGCAGCACTGCTGGTAAGAACGATGGCCCTGCAAATTTAAATTAGGGAGCGGTGATGTCAGTCGGCATGCAACAACGACTTAACTGCACCTCGGCGAAGCTTGACCTTGGCGCTGATTTCAGAGCTGGGTCCTTAGCTCGCCATGAAAACACTGCGTGCACCAGACTCACAGAGACACTGCCAGCACCTCTTAAAGAGACACACACATCTTTCGAGTAAGTTTGCATTGAAGCTTTTGGAATGGATTTTTTTATTTTATTGAGGTAGTGGCTTGCTGCAATACATGTTAAGAGTTTTTTAAGTGTGTAGCGAGTGGTGCTGGATGCTTGCAAGGCCTCGGATGGTAAAGGAAGGCCTCTGAGAAGACAGAAAATGCTGTAAGAACTCAGTAGGTCAGGCAACATCGGTGGAGAGAGAAACAGAGTTCACGTCTCAGGTCGAGATGCTGCCTGACCTGCTGAGCATTTCTAGCATTGTATGCTGTCATTTCAGATTTACAGCATCTGCTGGCAGAGGGAAGAGGAAGACGCAGAAGAGGAAGACGCAGAAGAGGAAGCCACTGAAGAGCAGGAAGCCAAAGAGGAGGGAGCAAAAGGAAGGATGCGACCCAGACTGCTCCTTTCTGGCCAGAATATCCGGGATGGAATCATCTGCCTGCGGTACCAGTGACCACAACCCCAATTCCCCTTTCAACATTTGTCCCACAACTTACCTTCCCTCTGTTACTGACCATCACAGCGACTTCTTGGCCATGATGCTGAAATAAAAGCCACCATAAAGCAAACTTTCCAATCCAAATCTATCCATCCAATATGGCATCAAGAAATCAACTCATCACCCTTATGCATTTACTTAGTGACTGTCTTGTGTGTGACTTTGCCTATCCTACTGATGTCACGCAGTGCTACCCCAGTGGCTGCAGCATGGCTGGTGGAAGGCTGCTGACTTTTAGTGGGGGTCACTGCAAATGGCCTTGCTGGTCGACCTTGAGGAGTTGGTGGCTGGGAGTGTGAAACTGAGTGACGGTGTTTCTTCTTCTTCACTCTCCTCTCCCTCTTCTTGGTCAACCATTGGCTGGGCAGGCTGCATTTCTTGGGTGTCTGAAGTGAGGAAGGCACAAGGGTGGAGTTGTGATGAGGGGATGGCAGGAAAGCAAGAGGCGCATGTGAGAAGGAGGATAACGTATGAGGATACCAACATCTTGTATCCTTTCAGTCCTGCTGCTGGCCACAGGCTCAGCCATGCCCCTGCCAAGAATGGCATGCACCGTCTCCTGCAAGGGGGTGAGATGAGGCTAGGAATGGGAGGTGTGCCTCGTGTTTGGTACAGATTGTTGGTAGGTGAGTGATAGGCGGGGGGGGAGGTGGGGTGTTAGGGGTGGTGGGCGGGGAGATATACATTAAAAAGAGTGTGAGGCTCATGATTCAGTTGGTAGGAGATGGCTTTTGAAGATGCATTCACTGACCTTGACCAGTGGTCTGAGATCATGAAGCTTCTTTGGGTGCTGGAGCCAGGTGGTGGGGGCAACACTGCTGGCAGTGATGGCTTCAGTGATCTGGTTCCACATCCTTATTTCTGGAGGGCCTCCTGGCCCCTGTGGTAGAGGGCCTCTCTTGCAGTGTTGACCCCCTGCACAAAGCTGGAGTGCTGCGTGGGAAACCCTGGGTGCCCTTCCCTGGCTTGCTGAGCCATTTGTGTTAGGGGTGAAGCACTTTTCCCATTTTTTGAGGTGTGGAAGGGAATTCGGCTTTAAGAGCTGAAGACTCCCATTTGGGACTTCATATTAACGTTAATTTTTTTTAAAAGGCAGAAAACTGTATTTTTTAATTTCATTTTTATTTTTATCTCTTCAGAAGGCGCTTTTAATGTCCCACAATGACTAGTGAACTCATTGCCTCGCTTCCAGAGGCTGTTGAAAGATGGAATGCCGCATCTGGACACCAACTTCACTACCGATGCCTGCACTAATGCCACCAGGAGGGCGTTACACGGTGAGTTAGCCCTGGGCTAAAAATCTTTAGTGCCCAATGTGAATTTTTCTCTTCTACTGCCATGACCATTTTCAGCAGCCGTTAGTCATCTATCTATCTACCTATCTATATCTTATTTATATATATAAATGGATACTTCTGTCTGTCTGTCTGTCTGTCTGTCCTCACGTGTGTGTCTGTCCGGCTATGCGCTCGAAAGTTATAGGGCGTACCTACGCGTGCGTTACGTCGAAAGAAAGCTTACCGTTCCGAAACGGTCGTAAGCGTATTTACGTTTCGGCCGGACAAAAATCGCGCCCGCGGTATCCGAAAAACGTTCAACATTCCGCTCATTAGCATCTCATTATCCGCTCATTAGCGATAGAGTGACCTCGAGGTCGACCAATCATACGCCGGGTTGCTGGCGCGTGCGGCCGGGCCCTCCTACGGTCGAGTGACGGGACGATTGACCAATCCTACGCTTTGGTGACCTGACGGTCGACCAATCGGTGCGTGTGTGGGCGGGCCTTGTCGTTCTGAACCGAGGTGAGTCGCCGCCATCTTGATTTCAAACTTTTCCTTTCTTTTTCCCGCTTTCTGCGTGTTTCTTTTCAAATCTACATTTCCAGCAAAAAAAAAGTTGCTTTTAAAACACAAATTGTTTTTAAAGAAAGTTAATTAATTTGTAAATCTTTTCTCTAACCTCTATAATTCTCCCACCTTTCACCGTTTTTCCAGGCCCAGGGCCTAGGCTTCTCCAACTGCCAGCAGTGCAACTCTAGACCCAGGCTCCCGGCCTAGGCAGAGACAAACACTGGCAGAGGAGAGAGGGTGTGCTGCCTCAGCTCCATTCCCAGGGTCAGTAGGTGGGGGGGCTTCATAAGCAACTGGGGTAGGTCGCAAGCCCCGAATAATAATCTGAAGATCCTGTGTTTGCAGCTGAGGAAATTTCTTCTGCAGACAGCCCCAGGTTAACGGCAGCCATCTTTGTCAAGGAGGGTGAAAAGTTTCAGTGCGACGCCATTTTGATTCAGTGTGTAACAGAGTGCCTGCGCGGCCATCTTAGTACAGGAACATAGAGTGGGTGGGGCTTCTGTGCTCCAAATCGGGTCCTGGTGACCGAGACAGACAATCGGCTGTGTGGGCGGGGCCTAATCTTTCAACTGAAAAGCAAGCGGCTGCCATTGTTTGTGGTACAACACTGAGAGGTGAGGACTCCTTTTTTAATAAAAAGATTGGCGAGGTTGTAAAGTGTATGTTATAGAAAGATTTACCAAAAATGTTCCCATCCCCTCTCTCTCTCTTCCCCCCAGGTGCTCTCTCTCTTCCCCCCCAGTCGCTCTCTCTCTTCCCCCCAGTCGCTCTCTCTCTTCCCCCCCAGTTGCTCTCTCTCTTCCCCCCAGTCGCTCTCTCTCTTCCCCCCCAGTCGCTCTCTCTCTTCCCCCCCAGTCGCTCTCTCTCTTCCCCCCCCAGTCGCTCTCTCTCTTCCCCCCCAGTCGCTCTCTCTCTTCCTCCCCAGTCGCTCTCTCTCTTCCCCCCCAGTCGCTCTCTCTCTTCCCCCCAGTCGCTCTCTTTCTTCCCCCCAGTCGCTCTCTCTCTTCCCCCCCAGTCGCTCTCTTTCTTCCCCCCCAGTCGCTCTCTCTCTTCCCCCCCAGTCGCTCTCTCTCTTCCCCCCAGTCGCTCTCTCTCTTCCACCCCAGTCGCTCTCTCTCTCTCTTCCCCCCCAGTCGCGCTCTCTCTTCCACCCCAGTCGCTCTCTCTCTCTCTTCCCCCCCAGTCGCTCTCTCTCTTCCCCCCAGTCGCTCTCTCGCTTCCCCCTAGTTGCTCTCTCTCTTCCCCCCCAGTCGCTCTCTCTCTTCCCCCCCAGTCGCTCTCTCTCTTCCCCCCCAGTCGCTCTCTCTCTTCCCCCCCAGTCGCTCTCTCTCTTCCCCCCCAGTCGCTCTCTCTCTTCCCCCCCAGTCGCTCTCTCTCTTCCCCCCAGTCGCTCTCTCTCTTCCCCCCCAGTCGCTCTCTCTCTTCCCCCCAGTCGCTCTCTCTCTTCCCCCCCAGTCGCTCTCTCTCTTCCCCCCCAGTCGCTCTCTCTCTTCCCCCCCAGTCGCTCTCTCTCTTCCCCCCCAGTCGCTCTCTCTCTTCCCCCCCAGTCGCTCTCTCTCTTCCTCCCCAGTCGCTCTCTCTCTTCCCCCCCAGTCGCTCTCTCTCTTCCCCCCAGTCGCTCTCTCTCTTCCCCCCCAGTCGCTCTCTCTCTTCCCCCCCAGTCGCTCTCTTTCTTCCCCCCCAGTCGCTCTCTCTCTTCCCCCCAGTCGCGCTCTCTCTTCCCCCCAAGTCGCTCTCTCTCTTCCACCCCAGTCGCTCTCTCTCTCTCTTCCCCCCCAGTCGCGCTCTCTCTTCCCCCCCAGTCGCTCTCTCTCTTCCACCCCAGTCGCTCTCTCTCTCTCTTCCCCCCCAGTCGCTCTCTCTCTCTCTTCCCCCCCAGTCGCTCTCTCTCTCTTCCCCCCCCAGTCGCTCTCTCTCTCTTCCCCCCCAGTCGCTCTCTCTCTCTTCCCCCCCAGTCGCTCTCTCTCTCTCTCTCTTCCCCCCAGTCGCTCTCTGTCTCTCTCTTCCCCCCCAGTTGCTCTCTCTCTTCCCCCCCCGCCGCTCTCTCTCTTCCCCCCCCCCCAGTCACTCTCTCTCTTCCCCCCCCCCAGTCGCTCTCTCTCTCTCTTCCAACAACAACATGCCCTCAAAAGACCCTTGGCACCGCCGGGCACTCCAGCTAGTATATATATATAAACGGATCGATCTGTCTGTCTGTCTGTCTGTCCTTCGGTGTGCGTCTGTCCGGCTATGCACTCGAAAGTTATAGAGCGTATCTACGTGTGTGTTACATGAAAAGAAAGCTTACCATTCCAAAACGGTCGTAAGCGTATTTACGTTTCGGCTGGACAAAAATTGCGCCCGCGGTATCCAAAAAACGTTCAAAATTCCGCTCATTAGCATCTCATTATCCGCTTATTAGCGATAGAGTGACGTCGAGGTCGACCAATCGTACGCCGGGTTCCTGGCGCATGCGGGCGGGCCCTCCTAGAGTCGAGTGACGGGACGATTGACCAATTCTATGCTTCGGTGACCTTATGGTCGACCAATCGGTGCGTGTGTGGGCGGGCCTTATCGTTCTGAACCGAGGTGAGTCGCTGCCACCTTGATTCCAAACTTTTCCTTTCTTTTTCCCGCTTTCTGCGTCTTTAAAAAAAAAGTTGCTTTTAAAACACATATTGTTTTTTTAAAAAGTTAATTACTTTCTAAATCTTTTATCTAATCTCATTAATTTTCCTACCTTTCCCCATTTTTCCAGGTAGGCCTCGAAGCCTCGGCCTCTCCTCCACACCCACGCCCGAGCTAGGCACCTCCCGGCCCCAGTCAACAAGTGGCCCCCGGTCGCCGCCACCTTTGTGAAGGCTGGAGGGGCGGGCCTCAGCCGAGCGCCGCTACCGCCGCCATCTTAGTAAAGGCTGGTGCGGCGGTGGCGGCACGGAGCTCCGCGGAGCAGGTGCGTGGCGGCGTCTAACTCTTCCGCCCCCCCCCCCCAGTCTGTCTCTCTCTCTCTTCCCCGCGCCTCCTGAATGCGCGGGGGAAGAGGCCCGGGGCACCGTGGCCGCTTTCGGAGACTTCAACTCCGTGACAGGTGAGGAGGGTCTTTGTTCACGTTGGGCGGCGGGCGGGTTCCCGGGTGCTGATCCGTGGTGGTGTGGGTGTGGGGCCGGAGCCCGGCTTGTACCTTGCCCCGGAGAGCGGGCGGACGGCGGGGCCTAGAGTAGCAAATCGGGCACCACGGCAGAAGAAAAACTGAGAGCGGCAGAGGGGAACAGACGTCAGAGAGACAGAGAAATAGGGACAGAGGAGAGGGAGAGGATAGGGAGAGGGATAGGGGCAGGGAGGGAGAGGGAAGAGAGAGAGAGGGTGGGAGGAGG